>NW_026087521.1:58457860-60857860 GCF_022539395.1 Myiozetetes cayanensis
AGAGGTTTTGATACTTAGTTCTTATAAACGTCCCAATTTGGAAGGGAAAAAATCCTCTAAGTTTCAAAGCCGTATAAGTATCTCATAAAAAACTGAATGCTGGGAAGAGACTGAAATGACTTCTAATTTCAAAATGTAAAGTTAGTTACTATTTTAAAAAAAGCATTTAGGTTAAAAACATTGCTAGAGTTAATGCTCTTTTTATAGCTCTTTATAGGTTTCAGATTACCACTGTTTTTTTCAAGGTTACGATAGAAAGCAATTTGAAATAAAATATTCATCTTTATATGTCACATCTATTTATAAAGATGGGATATGTTTTTTCTGTGATCAACCCCAAACCTTTCTTAGTTGTATCTACCATTACACTTAATCCAAAATTTAATTCAGAGTATTAACTAAAACCAGTTAAGTGTCAAATATTCTCTTCTTAATCTGATCTGATCTTTTTAATCAAAGAATAATACTGATACTGATACTTGGATAGAAACTCATATGTTGCTTTCTACAACAGTTTAAATGCTACTGATAAAGACTGACATAATGATAACTATTTTTAATAAAGCAACATGGAAGCACAAACTGACAAAATGTGAGGGATCCAGTAGCAACAACAACAAGCAAGTCATTGACTTGTATGACTTCATAATGATTTATTACCCTTTAATAAATTTGCTAATAACTCATTAATAACACTGTAAGAGAATGGGACCTTTATGGTAAAATGTGATTACAAATTAAATGAGAACACAAAATCAGGCAATTCCTCAGAGAGCATGAATTAGTCAGAGTCCATTCAAGTCAGGAGAGGTGGACCAGTTAATGCCAGTTGATCATGTGCTTCCATAAACTTTAGTCTGTTGTCCTCTCATTAACAGTGAAACAGCTACTGATCTTAATGCACTGGATTGTGCAAAGCCTTTGCACAGTGAAAAAACCCACATCATTCTTCTGGTATCATAAATGGAATTTGGAGGTGTAAAGAGGTTAAGTGATTTGCAAAGGTCATAAGACAGATAAGTGGCAGAGCCAGGAATAGATCTGGTGTGTCATGACTCCTTGCAGAAACCACAGAACCATCTGGCTTGTCAGAATAAATCCACATTTAATTAGGTGATGTTCTAAGGGCAAACAAAAATGCCAGCATAGGTTAAATGTCATCTGATAATTTGTCCTCGCAGCAGTTCATCCATAAAAAGACATTGTGTAGCCCTATTGTTAAGATCGTGCATCACAACCTCTGCTACATGACTATTAAAAAACCCCTTCGTCTTTGTCCTCGAATGCAAATCTAAAGATGTAGTGCTGATTAGGCTGTGCTTTGTCTGGAGATATAAACAAGGAAATTTCTTGATGTATTCTGTGCAACACTGAAAGAAATACCAGATCATTGCCCTTACTGTTCTTTCCTTTATTGAATGCATTAGCTAACTGGGAAAGAAAACCCACCTGATTTTATTGAAGGCAGTTTCCTAAACTGAAATTCAGTGTAGCTCCTCCTTAGCAGCAGTCCAGCACTGAGTAGAGTGAGGATACCTGTTGCCTACAGCAAATGGGGCAGCTCAGCCAGATCAGAATCCAGGACTGGCCAAGACACTGGCATGTCTCTCACTTCGGCAGATTTTGAATTTGACCTACAAGTTTAAATTCCTTAATACAGTCCTCCTTTCCCTTTTATTTCTCTACCTGCTGCCTCCTTTCATGCTCCTCTCTAGCAGCCACCAGGTGCATCTAGTGGTTGTTATCTCCAGCTCTTGGCTTGGAGATAAATTTCATAGTGAGATAACTCTTAAGCTTCTCTACATTAAGACACTAAATATCAGAGCATATTTTGCTCAGATGTTCTCTTTTACTGCAATTTAGTCTTTGCATACCTTACTCCTACATTCTCCTTTCTAGAAATGTTACCTTGATGAGAGAATTTTTTTAAATTTTTTATTTTAGTTTCCTGACCATCTCAGAACATCTCATTTACCTGCAGAACATAAAAATGCCCATAAAATATCCTGCAGTATTAACAGTGCAGGAAAGGCTCTACATAAGAATAAGGGAACAGAGCCTTTGACGCTGTAATTCACTTCTAGTAACCCAAAGTTGCAATGGCTTGCCTCAACTGAGGACCTGACTTGTAACCTACAAAAACAAGTGGCCCCTAGACTAAGATGACCTTACTGCCTTTTACTGTGAAGCTTTGAGGAAAACTTTATGTTATTTATCAGAGAAGAGAGACAATTGCAGACTCTTCTTTTGGGGCTAGCCATCATTACCTATGCCAATCACATCCTACTCCAGTGATAATTACCAGAGAGTATGAGAAGGTACCTGTAATCATAAAGTAAATTAAACATATAAATAGGTTTCATGCAGGTAATTGCAAGCAAAATGAAAGAAAGAAAAAAAAAGACAGAACTTGAGAGAGAAACAGAAAGGCAAAATGAAAATGGAGACTTAAAATGAGAATCTGATGAAAGACTTTGAAATTCTTCTAATTTATTTGATGACTTATATTCGTATCGATGCAATTCATGAAGAAAGATTGGAAGGGAAATTAAAAGAATAAATTTAAAATGTATTTTAAAATTATTCTGCCTGACTGCCTTTGCTGTTGCTTTGTAATTATCCAGCTGGGTTGTTCAGTTGACCGGAATGACAAGATTCATTCACAACTTTCATTCTCCCTTGGAACCCTCTTCCTTTCTGTAAGACACTTTGCCAACTTTTTAAAGGCCTGACACTGCTGTGGGCAATCGTACAACTCCAAAGTTTTTAGTTAATACTCCAGACATGAAATCTGCCAGATTGCTGTTGTACTATGGAGACATTGACACCTCCACCACGCTCCTCAAATATGACCTTTAGGAAGGAGGAAGAGATTTGTACTCTTCGTGTTTCCTTAGTGTTTATTAGGTTTGTGATGCTGGTATATATACAAATTAACAGATCTTACCATCAGAGCCTCCTGCTGCTTTCTTCTTTCTCTGTGTCCAGTAGTGTGACTGTGCACGTTGATTCTCCAAGGCCATAAGCCCTCAAGAATTACATTAAACTGTTTTTCCCATTTTCTTTTGGTGGCCTCTGTTTCAAAATTTCATTCTTTCTTTGAGGTGACCTGGACAGGATTGGTTTCAGACCCTCCCAGTCACACGTATTTAACTCTGTGAAGATATCACTGTTCAATAATGGGAAGTGTATACTCTAGAATCAGCTAAAATTCCTGGGGCAGGTGGTGGACTCTAGCAGTCCAAAGAGTAGAAGAGCAAAGGGGGAGTAAGAAACAATGAAGTTTTCTTGACTGAAACTGTAGAATTATAAAATGGCCTGAGTTTCCCTTTCAGGGAAGGGACCCTGAGATATCATCTGGTCCAATCCCCCTGCAATAAGCAGGGACATCTTTCAGCTAGATCATGTTCCTCAGAGACCCTGAGTATTCACTTGAAGATTTCCAGGGAGGAGGCCTCTACTACCTCTGGGAAACCCATTTCAGTGTTCCAACACCCTCACAGTAAAAAATGAGGAAGGGGAGGGGAGGAGAGGGGAGAGGGAAAATAAGAAGAAAGATGTCTATAGAACAAGCTCAGCTGAACAGTTTATCAATAATTCAGTACAAGTTTATTTTTCATAGCTCCTTTCATGTGAACTCTTATCCTAAAATGCTTTACAAGTTTAAATAATACAAGACCATAGATATTATATTTTATAAGTTACACACCAACAATGGCAGAAAGGTGCTGTCTGTAGAATATATTAAAGAGAAATAAAGGCCAATAACAGAGAGAAGAGAGTGGCAGAATTTCAGAGGTGCAGGCAGGGGAATGAAGAGAGGTTTGCAGATGAGATCTGAAAAGGGATGGAGAGTCGATGAGGCAGAGAGATACTGGAAGGCTGTTGCAGATGGCAAGAGGTTATGCAGAGGGACAGAGGAAGCTGGTATTAAACAAGTGGAGGAAGGAGGTGGGGCAGGCAAATGTGAGGTCTGGAAGTGCATTAACAAGGCAGGCATTTTGCAGCCATTACCTGAGACAAATGGGATGCTCAGGGATTTCTCTGGGAACAGAGGGGTTATGAACTGGTGGTTTCAGTATGACAAGTACAAGAGAGTGGACAGTATTTTGCTTGCTGCCAAGATGCAGAAAAGCCTGGGGAGGTTGTATCATTAAGTCAAAGAAACTTGGAATTTTTCAGGAGAGGAAAAAAAAAAGGCAATAGTTTATCTTCAGATATAAATTATTTATTTAGTCCAGGTGCAGTTTGCATAGGGATAGGTTCAAATTATAATAAATTCTCCTTAGGTCTTTAAGTCCAACCATCTGGTAGGACTCTTCAAATTCCCTTGCTACACCTACTCTGCCTCTGACCTACTCCTCTTAGTGGTTTCCCTGTGATTGTATCCTTTCTAGTAGACAAAACTGATATTCAGAACATTTTGTGGTTTAGAAATGGCTCCCTTTTAGCAACTGCACTTTAAAGGGTAACAGATGTTGAATGTACAAATGCAGCTGTGCACATGAGGCTTGTGCTCACGAATGTGACTGATATCCTCCTGCTGATTTGTTCAAGGCTTGGTTCTGCCTGTGTAAAATGAGGGAATTACAAGTTGTGCACATTCATTTTCCATCCTTGAATATTCATGATCCCTAAATGCACTTTTTTTTCTTTTAACACTAACTGTTGTGCATTTGATTTGACCTTGGTTCTGTCCTGTTGGGGTTATATCTGAACTCTTAAGAATATTTTAGTCCTGTAACCAAAGGGTTATCCTATGGTGTACCTTTGAGCCTGAGGCCTTATGAGATCTTATTTTTCCAGAAGTAGTGAAGGGAAAATATTCCTATAGCCACTCCCCCCATTCCAGACTTACATGAAGTGATTTCTGTGCAAAAGAACAACTTGAGAAGAGTTTAAAAGTGAATTTCTTTATCTAAGAAACACTTAAAGAAATAGAATGACTTCTTCAATGGCTGGTTTGTGGGCCATTTTGGCTCACTAAACCTATAAAATTAATAACTGTGAAGCCAACTGGCTTTAAATTAAGCCAGTTGCTTTTGATCAAAAGAGAAAAATTCTGAGACTTAAATTGTTAATAAAGTACTCCCTTGATCTTCCCAAACTTTCAGACAGCAAAACAAAACAAGGCTAAGTAATCAACATATTGGGTTTTATCCAGAGATTTCAGAGATCTCTCTGTTCTTCTCAGACCAATGTAAAAGTAAGTTAAGGAATCATGCCAAAATGTGCTGCAAGCAGATGTAAGTGACAAAAGGAGTAGAATTCCAATCGATCTGCAGAAATCCTCCTCAATTTTAGGTAGATATAATCTGCAATAAAATGTTTCTTTGTTTTGTCAGAGAACCTAATTTTAATGAGACTTCAGCTAAAATGGTAAACCAGCAGTTGCTAGGCCATCTATTTGTCAAGAGATTTTGCTAAAAATTGTAGTCATAGTCCAGTAAAATTAATTTTCAAAGTGGCAGCCAAAGTGTGATGCTTTCTTCAAGATCTATCTCCTTATTTTCTGTCCTCCTGCGTTCATGCTGCAATTGTCCATTTTATGGACAATTAATTTTGATTCCCAACAGTATATATAACAGTTGCATGCAATGTGTTACTGAGTGATTTGCAATGTAATGAAGACAGTACTGACATCACAGTTGATTTTTATCTAAGAAAGAGAAGATAAGATATCAGTGTAATACCTTAGGCATTTTTTTTTAATAGGTTTTTTAAGCCAACTTGATAAAGTGGCCATCAGATGCAGGATTCCTGCACGTACGGGGAAATGTTTTAGTAATATACAGGTGCAAATGTATCCACCAAGCAGATGTCAGTGAATGCTTGCATTGCAAATCTACAACTGCATTTCAATTGCCTTTTTTTTGGTGACCTGAATGTGCATCTCAGAATATACATATTTTTAAACTATGAATATGAAATAACTAGACACATAAATATCAATTAGCTCAATTTTTCAGACCTACAGACAGCAAACTTGGCAAGACCTAAGAGTTTTTCAGTGTTCCTTAAATACTGTTTGGCTTAGTCTCTCACAGCCAATGGGAAAAATAAATGGAAGAAAGTAAAATGATCCCCAGAAGATGTTTGGCCAACAGCTCTGAATTTTTGGCCAACAATATCTCTGATCAAGACATGTCAGTCTTCTGAAAACTACATCCAATGTAAGTGGCAACAATGTCTTAAAATAGGTTTTTCTCTAAATTAAGTATGTCACCATTTTCAGAAAAGAAAGTTATTATGGTTCTGATGGGTGACTCGATTTGGACAACATAAACTAGGTAACCTGTGTGTCTAGTATTATCTTGTGAAGTGAACAGAATACTCTGACCCTCTGAACAGCTGGCTTCCATAATTAGTGGAATTAGGGCCAATAATGTGACAACCAAGTCCATACTCAGTGGACATATAGAATTGCTTTGTTCTCTAGCCTGATCGCAATAAGTTTGGGAAGAGTACAGACCTTCCTATCCCTGGAAGGACAGCCCAAAAAATATCAATTAGTTGTTTAATGTTCACTCAGACTCTTAAAGTACAGCACAAATGACTTAAGTTAAGCTATTTTTTATGGATTACTAAATTTATAGAAGTATGAATTAAACATTCTGAGTTCAGTCTTCTTAGAACTACTCCCAGAAAAGGAGACAGAGCACATGGCAGTAGTGAAAATACATGGAAGCACTGTTAAGCAAAACAAGTCAGTATACTGGAGAAGGATTTGGAGGACATACAGAGTGTTGAGCAAATCACAATATTGCTCTCAGCATTTTCATTGAATTCTATACCCCATAGGGATAATGAAACTGCCCTGTTGTCTAAAGCTCCTTGAAAAGCACTGTCTAAAATCTCGATTATAAAAAAGTGAATGGAGAGAGATGCAGTTGGGGTAAAAAGTTGCAAACTTTGAATATAAAAACATAAGTTTCTTGACAGGTATTTCTATATTTTGCAGTAAGCATAACTATGCAAGGAATTGTTTTATTTGAAAGAAGGTTGTCAGAAATGATATTGTCACAAATGCTCATAGAGATTTTGTTCAATATCTCTGGGACAAAACTACTGTATGATGCTGCCAAAAAGAGGTTCTAATCCAGCCCCTGGGCTGTATTGCCTCTCTCCCCCATTTCTCACTTTGTGGAAGCTTGGCACTTGTTGGACTGCTCTGTGAGTGGTCAAATCATTAACTGAAGAAAAGAACCCCTTGCAAACTAACAAAGAAGAGAAACTCTTAAGCCATGAGAGATTTTTATTGGATTAGTGGGTTGAAATAGGACAGGAAGGGTCTACCAAAGATGAGAAAGCAGAACTATAACAATGTATTTGAGGAATAAATAACTGTTTTCCCTTTTTATGGAGGTTGAATTTTAGTTCAGTTCTTTATCATGTAACTTCTCTTATTCACACACCACACTGACAAAAAATTACTAACCTTGGCAGTCACGTAGCTGCAATTTTGAAAATTCTTCAAAGGCAGAGGCAGGATTGCTGCTAGCAGACCTAAAATCTTCTTAGATCCAGCCTGCAGTGAAGTTATTATGACTGTATATCAGCTCTGTGACTAATTTTTTAGTGAAGAGTCCACCCTACCTTGGTCATTCAAAGTAGATCGCATAGACCTGAAAATAGAGAGCAAGAATTAGGTTTACTTACAGGAAGATGAAAGAAGTTCATCTGTGTCACCTATAGTCTCCACAAGACTGGGCTGACTCAGAAATAACACATTTTTGAACCAAGAATAGAATACTAACTTTGTTTATGGCAGAGATATTAGAGACATCAAATGACAGTTCATCCAAGCCAGTCCTTGTTACCACCTCCATCTGAATAGGATTCAGCTGTGAGGAACCTCTCTGACTGTATCATCTTCAGTAACAGATCTCACAATGCTTCAGGTCACTGATGAGCCTGTGAAAAGAGCAGCCTGAAGGGGCAGAATGAATTCCAGCTCCATTTCAGCATTTATGTTCATTAAAAGCAAATATTCAACTTTAAAAAGGTGAATAAAGGTACAAAAGGAGACCAAACAAAAACAGTAGCATCAACATCTTCCCATAACCCTTTACAGCTCTGTGGAGTGATCACATTGTGTTTACTTCCAGTTCTTGAATCTCTGTTATTGTACCTGCCACAGGAAAAAGAAAAAAGAAAAGCCTCTTTAATTATTCGTCAATGCTTTTTGCCAGCCAGGCCCTGTGTTCTGGATTGAAATCAATGTTAATGGCTTTTGAGACTCCAGTATAGATATATTTTTTAATTGATGTCTCCTCTTCCTCCTGCTGACCCAATTCTCATTTTCATTATATTCAAAAACACATTGATGATCCACTCAGAGCTGATAAAATATTTTAGCTCCTTTCTGCAATAACTAAATTTAATAGTGCTTTGCTGGCACAATTTAATTACTGGCACAAACATCTGAAATTTTTGAACAATGGCTGAGCTGCAGTGACAGAAAGCAGGTGGTCTGGTGGCTGTTAGGATCCAAGGAGCAAGTAAAGTAAGACAGGTACTGGGTAGACTCATTACAACAATCTTACTGTTTCAACCTCTTCCTTACCCATCAGTTGTAACCTTTATTCCATCTGACAGGGTAATTGTCATTACAAACTTCCTCTGTATGATTGTTTGTAGTTATGGAGAGGGCACATACTTCAGAATTTGCCAGACTAGGAAAGAAGGAAAGGAACAACAGCAGAAGATGTGTTTAGAATGAAAACAAAAAGATTTGGGATGCTGGAGGTAAAGTATGGAAAGGTGTGCAAAGATTTCTCTGTAAACAGATGGTGAACCAAGCATTCCAAGGGTCATTACAACTGAATTTCTATTGCACTGTGTTTTTTAATTGTATTTTCTGATGCCCAGTGAGGATGGAGCCTATTCTGTCATGTTTCTGTTTGTGGGGGTACTCTTTCTGTAATACCTCTGGATTTTATAGTATCCTAATAAGATAACTTTGTGTCTTCTTTTTCTCCATCAGGTGTGGTTGAAATACTACTGTGAAACAAGATTTTTTTTTTTTGTCCTGTGAACTTCACTGTTGCAGGAGAGAGGCAGAAAGTTCTACAGCTCACAGAGAAGGGTAGGCAGCTAAAGCTGGCAGAGTGAAGGAAGCAAAGTTCATTAGATGCCATGCTGTGATATTTCCTACAGTTTTTCTTCTTACCAGAGGTGAATTTACAGAGCTGCTATCTGCTATGTTAACACTTCTTCCTGTGGTGGCTACTATTTCAGGCAAAGTGGTGGGAAATGTGATGTCTCCGGAGATTTCTGCGTGCACTGTGCCTGCATGTAGCTGTGCTCACAGCTAGTACAGCAACCCCAAGTCTGGTTTTTTTTAAGTGTACCAGACAAGAGGACAAGCTCTGTGAGGTGATGTGAGTGAGCTGATCCGTTTTCCCTGTACTGCAGGGCCCAAGACACGAGAACATTCATAGTTTTCCACCTGTTCTGTCCTGGACTACATTGCCATGAATCCCATGTCTCAAGAACTGAAATATTCAAACACAAATCCTATAGAGTCTTACAAAACAGTTTACTTGTCACCAGTGCCAGCCAGAGAAGCAGGAGCACTCAGTCCCTCAGTCTTTCCCATGAAGTTTGCTAACTACTGTAAGAAGAATATACTTCACTGAAGGAGACAACAAGCTAAGTAAAAGAATTCAGTTTTTTTCTTGAAGCACAGTTTAGAGAAATTTCTCTTGTTATTGTTGTCAGTTATTAGATACAGAGCTATGATCAAACATGAATTTTTGCTGGATGTTATCTAAACACAGGGCAAAAACACCTGATCTCTGCTCCAAGCAGTTTTGCAGCCTGCAGCAGGAGACAAGAGGTAAATTCTGGAAGCCGAGGAAACAGAAGGAAAAATTGCAACAGCCCTGTGTCAGTGGGAAAAAAAGTAGCCTCAATATACCAGAGTCAGTCTGTCTTTTCCTATAGCTCACTTGAAAGCTAATAGACAACTGTAGGGGAGCTTTGCAGATTTTTCTGGTAGGTCTACTGCAGCACAAGATTTTAAGGGAGAAGGCGATTTTTGTCCAAAGAATTAACAACGAAGTCCTGTGCTTTCTAGCTAAGTTTCTACTCCCTTTACTGTTCATTTAAGATTGTTGTCCTGGATCTGTATTATTCTGACTAAAGAAGTCCACACTTCACAAACCTGTTTATACCTATTTTCTTTTTTTTCTTTTTTTTTCTTTTCTCATTTTGGAAGCTAGGTTTCACTAACTCTATTGGCTGAGGCAAATTCTAACTGAAGGGCACAACACAAGATATCATGATGGCTACTGGGGGAATGGAATAGTCATCAGAAAGAAACTCGTTGATATTCTTAAAATGAAAACCTTGTCACAAACTCTGTGCATATGAAAAAGCTGATGGGGTATTTCCAGTTGTTTGTGTAACATCCAGAATTGCTGTTGGAGGGGAAATGCCCTTGCTTCAGGAGACATTATACATCAAAGTCATGATTCAAGCCAGTGAAAATGAAGAGGTAATCAAGGGTGCTAATGGTCACAGTGAGGTGTGATAAATCTGGACAAAAGTGGTGGTTGTGGGCAATAAATCCAACAACCTGCTGGGCCTGGCACAGAGCCACCTGAGACAGGCTGATTGCCAATAGTTTTGAAGGCGAGCATAAAATGAAGCATCCTCTAAGTTAATAACACTCACATAATGAATATAATCTTTTATTAAAGCACTAGGTCTATGACCAATGCAAAATTAGTCTGCCTGAGTGCATGAACACGTGTGTTCAGAAGGAGATCTTGAGAGGGGAAAACAGGATGATGAATGCACCTGCAGGTTATTATTTTCCTACCCTTTGGCTTCTCCAGTCCTTGTTCAGCAGCTGTATTCTCAGAAGTCTGTTTAGCCCTGAAACTGTGATGTTGTCGTTGTAAGTTGAGGATGGTCACAAAAATAAAAGCACCTTTACTGATGATGGCAGACATTCAGCTTTTATTGCTTCATCCAGTATAATACTTCTTGTTCTCACACATCTGCACTCATACTGTGTACATATTCTTACATACCATTACTATTCTTAGCTCTTTATCAATAATTTATTACCAGCCTTCACATATAATTGGATGTTCACTTCTTATTTACGTTCTTTCCTTACTGGTCAGTTCTGGCACCTTCCCAAGTCCTCCATGATCCCTGTGAATTTCCTCAGGGAAATGACCTCAAAATGTCTTAAGCCAGAATCCTTCAACCCTGCATCTTTCATCAGGGGCTCGGCAGAACCCGCTGCTCATCCCAACATGATGTCTTTTCATAAGATTATGCAGCTCTACTGTGCTGGGAGTGAGTGGAACCTGGTTGTATTAGGATCAAATAGGGAAAGATCTGGGAGGGTGTATGTATCCTAAGGGTAGTTTAGATGTCAGTGGTACAAAATCAATCATTATTGTCTAGTTGGAAGGCTATAATCCTTTCAACCATCAGTGTGAGCTTCCAGTTCTGAGATGAAATTGGGAGATCATTGAAGTCGTCGTATTTGTTTTCCAGGATGCTGAACTCCTTCCTGACCATCAGCTGGTCAGAGGAGGGGGAGAAGAAGCACTTATTAGAGGAAAGTCAACTCCAAAGACTTGTACTAAAGGTCTAGTGGAGCTGTAGGCTGATCTCAGCTCTGCTGACAGTGTATCTGACTATTGCTGTGCCTGTGATCAGAAGAGGTAAACATCCACACAGGTGTAGGAGATGTCTCACTTTCCTCCTCTCCACAGACAACCTTCTGCGTGTGATGAGGCTCCCAGTGCTGCACAAGCACAGTCCTCTTGATGATCTCCTTAAATGCTCTGTATCCTGGTCTCAGCAATGGCTTCCTGCCTGCCAAATGGGAGTGGTCATTTAGGCCTTCTTTCGGTTTTGTTTGCAGTTAATTTTTACACCTCTAAACTGTGACAAACCCTAGGAAGGCAAACAGGATTCTTGAGGTATTATTAAAGCACTACAGATGCAAAGAGTTTCTCTGTGAAAAAATTTTTGAACCATTGGAAATCATTACTGTAGTGATGGCTCTGTCAATTCACAGAGTGATTTATAGGTAAATAGGGATTAAGAACATATCTCTGGAAATTTTATACTCCCTCACTTAGCTGCAGTAGTGTAAAACATCAGCCTAATGGAATTACAGTAATATAAGTGAAGGAGAATGTGATCTGGGCTTTCCAGTGTGGGAGTGACAGATATCTAACCTGTGATCAAAGGACAAGAATCATCTAGTTAAAAGGTTATTTTTAAGAGTAGGTGAAAACACACTTGATATTATTAAATAGTGCCTTGTTGGTGTTCTGGCAGTACAGATCTGGCAGTATAGCGAGTGTCTGTAATAGCCAGATAAAAATGAGCAAATTAGTTCAATTTTTCAACTAGATTTTTGACTACACTGACCCACAGGCTTCTGAGGATACTACAAGTGAAATCAATGGAGATGAGTAAAAGGCTTTAATGACGGCATTTTTAATGGTTCATAGCTACAACAGCTACAAGCAAAAGTGGAAAAAGGTACCCATTAGCAGAAGAACGAGGATGCTTTTGGAACTTAACCACTTCAGTACCCAATGCCAGTCATGGACTCTGCATTCACAGTTCCATGAAGTGCCTTTCTGATCTTTACAAAATTATTTTTTCTGAGCACCCCCCATTAAGGTTACTAGTGTGATGTCCATCTACAAGAAGGGCCAGAAGGAGGATCTGGGAAACTACAGGTCTGTCAACCAGGTCTCATTGCCAGGGAAATCATAGTCACCATCTCTAGAGGTATTTAAAAGAAATGGTGATGTGGTGCTTGGGGACATGTTTTAGTGGTGGACTCGGCAGTGCTGGGTTAATATTTGGACTTGATGATCTTAAAGGCCTTTTCTAACCTAAATGAGTCTATGAATCCATAAGTGGTAGCTGGTGATATTTCTATCCTTTTTCTTCTTATGGAAGTACACTGGCAGGAAGGGAAATTCTAGAAGTTCAGACTGGGAAGCTGTTGTCCTTCCTCAGTCCTACCCCACATCAAGCTCTCTGCTAGTGGTGACACATGAGGAATAACACCAGGGCTGAACAGCCTTTGAGGAGACAGGATGAAGCAACTCCCCTTGAAGCTATTTTTAAGGATCTCTTCAGGTAGATTCTATTTATCAGGTAGACAGATGTTGCTGTAATGTATATGGAGGTGGGAGCTGGGAGGAGCTTTTTCAAAGAAAGAGTCAGAAAATTATACCTGGAATATATCCATGGAAAAATAAACTGGCCAGCACATGGGGCCCTAAGTGAGGCTCTGTGAAATCTAAATCTTAGCTTGTTTCTGAATAAAGCTAAATACAGCTTGCTGCAAGAAGGAAATTTTCAAAAATGGGTTATCAAGAGTTGATGATAACTGCCTTGTTTGTTATCTTCCACCAACCACATATATTGATTCTTCCAGTAGAACATGTACTTAGGAAGCTGAACTAGACACATCAGATGGAGTAAACCCTTTGGGAAACTGTATTTTGACAATTCATCAGAGAAGGTTGTTAAGTTAGTCCTGCATTTGATTTTTCTGGGTTTTTTCCTCTTTTTTTTTTTTTTTTTCCCCCTTACTTGCAGGACAGGTTTCTATTTTTTTTAATATCCTCAGTTGGTACTAGGAAGGTTGCTTCAGGTGCCTAATTAGCATTCACTTTAGCAGTGTGCAATAGGATCCTGTAGCTGCCCTCTCTCTGCAGTATTTACCAAGGCAGATGCAGCAGTTATCAGAATGCTAATAGAGCAGAGAGTTTCTACATCCAGCAGGCTGAGAGGAAACTTTTAAGCTTGTGCTGTCTCTTTCAAGTCTTAATGTTCCCAAATTAACATCATTGTACACTACTGTACTTGTGCATTTTGCTTTGTTCAAGGCAGCATTTATATTCTTGCATTCATTTCAACCAGTCACTCTCTTTCTAACACTAATTAACCTTCTATTTTTTTCAGTTTGGCTAAACAAATTATCTCTTGCTTAGAAAATGGAGAGGTCTGACTCCATAGGTAAGACACTTTACTATGTGGAAAACCTGAGAAACACATGAGGTAATGTTAGTTCTGCAACAGAACTCATGAGTAAGACTAACTCAGTATTTTTTGTGAATCTTTCTTTTTCTTACTGGAAAAAAACCCTTGTGCATTGAAACAGAATTTTTTCTTGGGGAAGGAATTGCTTGTTCTGGTAGAACTTTTCTCATAAAGATTTTGCAGATTTAGGACATGTTGCAGATCAGTCCAAGTTCAGGTCCTGTGGAGCACAGTATTTCCCAGTCTTCCTTATCTCAGGAGTATGTTTTGGCTGTTGGGATGCAGAGACAAGGTCCTGGCAAAAAGGCCACTGTGGGAGAGACCCTGAGAGCCATGGATCTGGAGGGAAGGATGTTCAGTGTGTTCACCAAAACATTGCAGACTTGTGACTTCCAGTCTTCTTTCTATTATGAAATAGGGTTCTTGTGGGGTGTTTGTCTCTCAGTCTGTTTATTTGCTTGTTTTCTCTGCCTCTTAAAGAAAAATACAAAGACCCAAGTAACCTTCATAGTCTTAGTTTTTTTCCTAGGAAAGAGGAACTTTAAAATATTCATTGGGAAAAATCATTTCCTACTTGCTTCTGCATGGTATCTGTGATCACTCAGATGACCTCAAATTGAAGGACAGTTTCTTTCTCCTTCAGTTTATCATCTATTTTTATAAAGCAGAAGCTGTTTCAAGGGCCTCAAACCCATAAAGTTTAAACCTGTAGGAATAGGATTTCCCTTTTCTATTATTTATGTACACAGAGCATAGTAGAGTGGAACTGTAATTCATGACTGAAGCCTACAGGCACTACCACGACAGACACAAAAGAATGCTTAACTGTTCAGCCACAGAGAAATTATCTTGGTGTAGATATTCCTTAAATGCAATTGTGAAGATAAGGACCATGGCTTTCAATAGTCTGATTGCAAGATTTAGCAACCAAAATCCTACCTGTAAAATTTCACAAAGTAAATCTACAGAACACATTCAGTGGACTGAGAGGAAATTCACACGTAGAACATTTCACCTGCGTTATGCCATATCTGACTCACTCTGAATATCAAAAATGTTTCCACACTTTTACCATGTTAAAAAAGGTTCTGGCCTTCCATCACAATTGAGATTTACTTCAGAGAAAATTTTTTTTTTTTGAATTGTAAATTTTTAGATTTGTATTTCAGAGCTGAATGTCCTTGGGGAAGAACTTTTTAGGATTTGGATATTCATATATTTTGGGAAAGAATTATCTGTCTCAAAAAAAGTTTTCATAAGAAACAGAGTCACTTGTTTCAAATACTTTCTTCTGAATGTATGCATTCCACTGGGCTATGGCTTCTTTAAACCATAAAGGAAGCCCACAGAATGAACCCAGCCTTTGCAAACAGATTTTTATTGGCCAGAGAAAGATGTGGCTTCCATTGCAATGTCAAAAACACAATGGGCTGCAAGGAATTTTCCTACTGAGGGAGTTAGGAACAAATTTCACACTCATGACCACCTAATTATACATATGTATATGTACAAACCAAGGAAAACTCTGAGTAGTCTGTAGAAAACATACATTAACTTCATATCAGATTAAGGGTGGACTAATCTGATGGTGGCTAAATGTGTGTCAGAGACCAAACTCTTCCAAATATAGAACTCCTAGATGGGTAGATTAGACTCATCCTCTAAAGTATACTTGAAAGATCTTCCTCTTTAATCCTTTGGCTGCATTTGTATATCTTATTGTGTCAATTAAATCTTTTTTAATTGATCTGAATTGAGGAATGAATCGTTGGTTGCAAGCCAGGTCCTAGAGTGCAGGTGTCCACTTCAAACAAAACATCACTACAATGTCTTGGCATCACATCCTGCTTCGCTTGTGTGATTATAACCTGCTAACAGAAAACATCTTATTCCTTAATGAATAAGTTTGTTGTTTTAGTCACAGGGAGATTAGGGCAAATATAAACAAAGTCAACCTGCCTCAAGCCATAAAAGTATTGTTTCAACCTGATCTAACCCAAATGCCACTGACATCAGTGGGGGCTTTCTATTTTCTTGTGTGGTTTGCTGTGTCCATCTTTAGAGAGAGAGCCTCCCCACAGTCTAACAGTGCATGCTTTTGAGAGAGCTCATCACTTGAACAGCCAGATAGGCAGTGTGAAAAGGACACCTGAAATAGCTACAGAAGGTGAGTTCTGATAAAGTAATTAATGGAAACAATATCTTTAGAGAAGCAGAATTCCCCATGTGCTCCAAGATGTGGTCTGACCTTCCTACCTGGATGAATGTAATGTTAGACATAGATGAAAAACTTACAGAGTGGCTGCTGAGAATGTTTCATATGACTTACTATTCAATGCTATCAGCCACCATTCCTACCAGTGATAATATCAATTTACAGAGGTGAAAGAAAGGTATTTGTGACATGACTACAGAATACAGACACTTGTTTTTATAAGCAGCATGGAAAACATCCAGGAAAACATCAAAATATATAAGACTAGGTAAAGAAGGAATTTGTTTGTTCTAGACAAAGAAAGCAAGCACCTCTCATTTTATAGATGGAAGAAATGAGATACAGAGAAGCCATGTACCTTACTTAATTTAATAAGAGAATAGAAGCCACTTCCAATTGGATAGTCTGCATTTGCAAGCCCACAGATAGACATTCATGCCTGTTCATGCACCTTTTCCTATCCAGAGTAAGAACTACAGAATAGACTTGCTATCTGAGCATGAGGCAAGCTATAGGCAAAGCCTGAATAAGCAAAATATCTAGTCATTTCCCCAGGGGCAATGTGGTGCAAAGACTGGAAGTATGCAAGAGACAGGATGGAAGAAGGTTAGACCAAAACTTGCATTCTTCTTTAAGATGAGTCGGTAAAATTATCAAAATACACCAGTTTTCCTTACAGATTCATTTTGCATTCCAATAGCCAAAAAAGAGAGAAATAATCATTTAACAGTAAATAAATAATAACCAATTTTGGAGTATATTTTTATTGCACTGTAAGGCAGTGTTTGAGGATAGGTAAATGAAGAACTGTGGGTTGCTGACACATACCAGCCACACAGCACATACAAGTACCTACCCTAGACACAGTTCTATTAATTGGTGTCTTAATTGCCAATTATAATTTTCAGGACTTTTGACAAGCAAAAGGCCTGCAGTGACTGAACGGTACATTAGGTGATCAGAAAGTCTCAGATGCATTTGTGACATAGAGAGAGCTGATGAGGAAGGGTTTGCTGCTCCTGTTCACTTACAGACTAGACAAAAGAGAATGGCTCAGGCCGCCTTGTTGCAATAAATCTGGCTGCCTCAACTCCCCTGGGAAGCCAGCTGGCAGCGAGGTGCTTCCCAGAGCAGGGCAGGTAAGGAGAGAGGAGGTTACTCTGGGAAGATTTCCAAAAGGAAAATAGGGAAATATAAATAGGAGGAAAAAAAAAAAAAGGAATCAAAAAAAAATAGACAAATTATGATTTGTCTTCCTTCTAATGAGAAGAGCCAGGCATGAGGATGAATTTCCTACTAATGATGAGTGTGTGGTCACTCCTAACTCTGTTATTTTAATGGCTTGGATCCTAAGCAGACTGCACTAATGTATTGATACTTCAGAGAAACGGGGACACAGCCATTTACTTAATGGCTCAAAGATTAATTGAGTTTCAGATAGACCTGGACAGAGGTCAGCAAACTTCCAGTACATCACCTTGCCAGTGGCATCTTTTGCTCAAGACCTTTGGAGATGTCAGTGTGCAGGTGACATCAAGTTTTGACTTCTCTTGGAACTGCATGGATGCATGGGAATTCACACCGTGGGAGGAAGAGCAGAAAATAGTGAGCAAAAGAGAAAAAAATGACGATTGATATAATGTGTCACAGTGACACATAGATGATTTGAAATACTTGGATTCTGTTTAAAGGCCACTAAATCACTTCCTTTGTCTCACCTCTTTTTGATTTTTTTCCTTTTTTTTTCCCCGCTTCTCATAAAAAAAGGCCACTTTGGCCCTAAATTAAGGCATAAAAATATCAGTAACAACCAAATCTTCACAAAACTACTCCACTTTTGACACACATTTTTTCTCATATGTCAAAACAGCTATAATAATTTTTGGCTAATCATGGAAATTATTTTCTATTTTTCCTCTTACCAGATGTTTTCTGTCAGTGATAGTCATATCCCTGTCTAGCCTATGAACTTGAAGAAAGTTAATGAGACAATTATTTAGGACACATTTAGTTACTAATGTCACCTGTAACAACATCAGATTTCCCCCCTTACCTACCAATCTTCACAGAAACTGTAGGAACAAAGTAATAAATTGTCCCTGTCTCTATGTCACAGTTGTAGCAATACACTTGTTTGCAAGCAAATCATGTCATGGAATGATTTTTTAATTTAAAATAACACCCCAAAAAATAAAAAAATAACAGAAACCCAACCAACCAACCAACCATGTATATATTTTTATATCCCACAAAGACTACTGATTGGTAAAAACCATGTTGCCAGATCTACCTTATATGAACAGACTTCATGCCCAATTAAGTCTTTCTTCCCACAACTGACATAATAGCAGAAATCCAGGATCCACTCTCTGTCAGTGCTGGGGTAATTGGGTACAAATATGACTATATGCCCCGACCAAACTTGTGCCACAACCTGATCTGGTGTTATGACTGGAAACACGGCTCAAGCTTGAAATGGAGGAAAACTTGAGAGGGGAAAATTGTCATAGAAGGAAGAGAGGTTTCACCTCTAAACACCCCTTTGATCACTGCATTTGTCAGTGACAAGCAAATCAAGTCTGGGAGATCGTTTAGATTTGTTAAGCCTGCTCTATATTGCCCAGGAGAGCTGGTTGCACTGGGGTGTTTTGGACTATGTGGGCTGTAATGATTCATCACATGAAAAAGTTAACTGCTGATGGGATAGAACCTTTCAGTGTTAACAACCTTTCCTTTAATCCAGCATTTCACACTGATGAACCGCAAACTGAGAAAAGCATCTTAAATTCAGCCCAAAGAGTTGAGGTTCTGGGTGCATTTGCCAGGGTCAAAATGACTTTTAACCAATAAATGTTAACAAACTTCCACACGCAGAAATTCTGGTGGTGATGTTTATATTTGTACTAGAGACAGATGGAAAGAAGCAGACAAGTTCTAAATTACAAACACACTCTGCTTACCTCTAATAACTCTCCTTGGCATGGCAAAAATACGTTTGCCAAAGATATGGGTTGTGCTAAAATGCACAACTGTTCTTTTTATTTGCATGTGCAGCTGCCTCTGGTGCCAGGTTTGAATGAACAAATGCAAAATTCAGAGATTTTAGTTATGTCCCCGTGTTTGAAAAGCAGGCTTTTCGTAATGTCAGATATTCTCCAAATGAACCATGAATAGGAACCTGAGGTGGGCTCTGTAAAGATTCCCTGGAGATATGACAGAACATCCATATCTACTGGAGAGCTGCACTGGAGAGTTGCTGCCCTTGCATTCTTCTCAGGACTGGCACAGACCAACTCAAAATACCTCCTCCTGTTCTATTCAAGTGCTCCTGATAAATAAGTACCAAAGAGAAAGGAGAGAATCCACATGTTCTCTGCCTGATACACAGATCTCAGGACTTGCTCAGGAACAGTTCATATCTGTAGGGAATCAAGTCATTATAAATAGTACTTTTATCCCACTCATTTTGGTGGCCTTGAATCTTCCAGCTCAATGTCTGCCACTGGAGTCAGAGGTGCCTCAGTCTTTGCTGAAACTCAGGTTCATCATCTTGTCTCACTTGAACTTTCTTTCCTCTTAGCCTCTCACATTTTCTCTGCTACAATAAAGCTTTAGTAAGCCTGTATGTCTTGCACTTGGAAGGACTATGACGGGATCAAAAAAAAAAAAAAAAAAGAAAAGAAATATTTTAAATCTTTTTATTCCTCTTTGGAGGAAGCTCAGGACTGCCCTAACTGTAGAATAAGAGCAGAAGTTTCCTGAAACACCTGAAGAAACAGTGTGATAAAAGTTCAAAGCTCTGAAGAATTGTTTTCTTCATAGGGCTTTTTTTTTTGCAAAGGAACCTGAAGGAAATTTTTTATTGTCAACTCTGTCCCCAACTAAATGGTTTTCAAAATCTTCCTGTCTTTGAAAAAGCCTTTCTAAGCCTCAGAGGAACTAAAGGAAGTTCATGAAAAGTAAGGGCTTGCAACTTTTTATACTGCGATTTTATGAAGAGGGTGGAAAGATGGGCAGCAATTATTAACCCTTTCCTCTAAATCCTTGGCTGATCAGAGGAGAACTACTTTGATCTGCCTCGTCCCTCTGCAACTTCTTTTTGACTTTTTTTAATGTAATTGAATGAAAATTATCTGCTTCAGAAATATTGAGGCTGCACTCAGGACAAGTTTTTTATTTTTTAAATGTCTGTTGAAATCTCTTACCAAAGGCCAAATATCCAGATTGCTAGAATAATGTGGTTGTCAACATTTTCAAAATTTACTGCAGTTGATTAGGATGGGTTATGCTAGTTTGATGCTGGCCTCTTTCTTGTTTTCTGGGTAAAAGAGGGTAAAACAACCTCCTGGACAAACTCACTAATAAGAGAAATGTAAGGAGCTAAATCCTGCAGTTCTTCCGGCTTATTCAGAGATGTGATTAAATAAATGTGAGAACAACTCAGGGCTTCAAGTTTTAGCCTAGCACATTTTGTTTTCTGCTGCATCATTTTCCATTTGGACTCAGCAAGTGCACAATTGCCTATTGATTACTAGGTATCCACTATAGAGGATTCAATAGGTGCTTTTGCATATGCTGAGCCCTAAATGCAGAAAACTGAGCTAACAAAAAAGAAACGAACGTTGCCTTTGCAGAGCCTTCCACAGTTTTCTCCAGAGAAACTACTCTCTTCATAGCGAACAGCTCTGAATTCCATTAGGGAAAAGAAAAAAAAAATCAATGAAAAGGTACATTATAAATTATATCCGATTATTAGCAAAAGGAGTGAGATGGTGAGTTGTCTTGTAACACCTTTTTGTGACACCAGTTAGTATCAGGCATCTTTGGGCCAAGTTATATTAGGGGAAAAAAAAGAGAATTCTGGCCTTTAATTACGTGCAACTAAAATAACAAGACAGGAAAAAAAATTAATAAAAGAAGTCTCCTTACTACCATCTAAAGACAGGAGGATGAAGTGAGAGGCTAGAGAATAACCTAGTTTAGATTACTGGGGAAAAAAATGAAAAAGATGAAAATAACCCAAAACTTTGGTCCTGCATCTCAAAGGATTTACTTTTTCACTTCCATTGCAAAAAAAAAATATCAAGAAATGTAGGGAAGAAAGCATAAAGCTGTTTCAGACACTCCCTTAAGGATATAGAATAACATTAAGTGAATAAATTTAAATTAATAACATTTATAGTGATCTCATTTAGTGAACATTACTACTCTTCAGTTCACAAATATTCTGTAATATTTAAGAGTTGCATAATAATTTGTTTTTCAAAAAACTTGCCATGAACATCTGTTGATCAACAACCATTTTGTGAAAAAGACCCTAAGGATATGATTTTTAAGAAATGAATTCATTTATTTTGTTTAAATCTGTAGTTTAGTTTAGCTTTTACTTCCTTTGTGACATGAGCCATACTTCACACTTGAATGTTGTCATTTTTGTCTAAAACTATGTAAGTGCCTGCTGTTTGAAATACCAACCACTATCCAAATCCTTTGTAGCTTGTTAGAGAAACACAAAGCTTTATGTGCTGAAATAACCCCTTCCCTAAGCAAGAAGGATACATCTTCTGCAGGACATTTCTCTGTTAGTGTAACTGTTCTGTTTTGTCTGTGCTTTCTCTCTTTTTTTTTTCTTACTTTTTATTTTTGTTTCAGGTGTTTTATGACATAAGAAGACAATTCTTTCCACTTTGTTCTCATACAGCAATTCAACTGGACACTTCCAGTGTAGTCACCTGCTAGACTAGGTAAAATATAGACAGGGGACAACTATATGGAAAAAAGAAAATTCCTTTCATGAGCTTCATAGATCCTTCATTTATAAATAACAAAGGCATCAGTTTGATGGTGGCGATGGTCTAAGATACCACAGAGATCCTTGGAATCTATGAAAAAAAATTAGGGAAAGAAGGTGAAATGCATAATTTATGTAGAAGACAAAATGAGAAAGAAAGGGTATGAGATGTGAGAAATGAGCAAGAGGTGGGAAATAAGCAGTGGAAAAAAGGAGAAAGGCAGATCAGTGAGAAGTGAGGGAAGCACATCAATAGCTTATCCCTGGTGATCAAAAGTAGATAGAGTAAGTAGATGGAGAGATCTTTTTTTACTAGTTCAGACCCCAAATTTTTATGACATGTTCAGGCATCCACTTTTCTGTCTCCCAAATGACGTTCAAAAGCATGTTTAGAAACATTCTTAGTTTACAGTGTGGGGACCCACTTTATTTTGAAACCTGACATCACTTTCCAGCACTGAGGATAGACGGCACTGTCGTTACTGCTGAGCTCATCTCTACAGACAGGCTGTCTAACATCCTGTCTGTCTGCTGTTCTCAGGGCTGTACACCACCAGAGGAAATCCCTAAGGGTAGTCTTGGAAAGCACGTTGGAGGTTTTCAGTGAGACAGGTGCTGCTGGTTCAGTATGAACTCACCACATGGTTTTTTGCATGATTATTATTTACATATGTGATAGGCTTTTGAAGCAGCCACTGTTGCACTTCATTTGGTGACAGTGCTTAATAATTCTTGACCAGCAGAATTACACAGGCAGAGCTGGAAACACACAACAAATTTTTCTTTCAGCATAGTAAGAAATAGAAAATAAACCTCATACAAAGATATTAGCTTTGATAATGAAAGCCGGGGAAAAATGTTCAGTCCTCTGTGAGGAGACTTGTGGGACGGGCTGGCAAGAGGATAATCATAAACTAATCAGCTTCATTTAATGTAGAATCTCATTCAATTATACTAATTTCTTTCCACAGCTCTGTACTCCTCTAACTTCAACATATGGATATTTGTCTCTTTTGTAGGCAATAAAATGTTTACTAAACAGAGAGCATATTATTGTTAATACCTTAATGGAGATGGATGCTTTATTTTAATATTTCACAATGTTTACAGGACTCATGAGTGCCTTAGAATAAAAAAAATAATGTTAAGCATTTCATAACTTGTGTCTGTCTACTGTTGATAGAAACGAAGGCACTGGGAGAGCTCTTAATGTCTGTAACCAAACTGCAGTCTTTGCACAGGGGAAAGGAAGATGCTATAGTTAAGTCTTCAGACAGTAAATTGTTTTACAGAACTTCAGATCAGCTGAAAGGACCTGATCATTTCATTTTATTTTGGTAATTACAGGTGGATTTTTTCTTTCCATGATTTTATTTTTAGGATCTTAAATATAACTCCTTCCTTGGACAGAGTGGACCATGGACTCCATGGACATGGGCAAGATTTTTCTGTCTTAAAAATAACTGCAATCTATACAGATTTCATGCAAATCATCAACTTCCTTGTTTATTTCCTACTCTTCTAAGTAAACATTATTCATAATCCATGACCTTTTTTTGTTTGTAAAATTTATGTCTAAATGTAAACAGTATACTGTAGCATCAGTAGAAAACAAGGGATCAATCAGCATGGCATGACTTTGATTGTTCCTCAAAAATCCAAAAATGTAATCAATTCAAGTCTCTTAGTGTTTGCTGAGCAAAACTGAGGGAAACTTCAAGTATTTGATGGCATTTGCATCTTGAAAATTCACCTGCCCCAGGCAACCTACAGTGGAAACCCAGATAAGAAACAAAATAAAGTGGGGGAAAGACAGCACCTACTGATGGTTACACAATATAAGGACTCAGGGAATTAGTCAATTTGTAGAACATTGTCTGGGAATTACACTCCCTCTACAGGGCTGCTAAATTCCAGCCTTAGTGCTTCCTTGCACAGTGTGACAAGAATGAGAAGAGCAAATATTTCATTTAGTGATGCCAGAAGTCATAAATTTCAGGGACACTGAAACTATAGTGATGACATGACTTCACAGGGTGGAGATGGGGAAAGAAGAACACAAAGAAATTCTCTCATGAAAAACCCAGGGACCTGGAAAGAGAAGGAGATTCTGAACTCAGAATTGCCTGCGTGTTGGTGTTTTAGTCAGGCTGCCTTGTTCTCCATACTACCAGACTCAATGCTCATCCTCAGAAAACTTCTGTGGTGAAAAGCCTGGTCTCACATGCACCACAGAAAGTTTGTATTTAGTACACAGCCCATACTGGAAAAAAAATGAGAAAGAGGGGACATGGATCAGTAAGTGATATTTCCATCTTCATTACTGTTCTGAGGAAAGTTTCTGTGCCTGTTAGACAACAAGGAAGCTTCAAATTAGAGAGTGCTTTTTTCTTCTTTGAGGGAATATTAGCTTCACTTTGTGGATAAAATTACATGGAATACCTAAGAAATATCAGTCACGTTTATATATTTTTCCAGATATCTTCTGTAGAACAACAAAAAAAAAATCCCTTTCGATGCATCAACTTTTGACAAGTACAGATAAATGTGAATCACCAAGGTCATGAAGTGCAGAACCACAATTTATGCATATCTGTATTAAAGAGAAATAATCTGACTTCCAAATTTGGCAAGGATCCTTACATTTTGCACTTGAGCAATCATAATAAAACTGATGTCCTGGTAACTGTCCATCAAGTCTGGTAGCTGTCACATATAATACAGTCAGTTTTCATCTGCGAAAGGCCACTAAAGAGGTTGAGATAGAGCATTATTTTAGTAATCTGGAGAATATATGCTATAATATCATTCTTTGAAATCAACTTGATGACTTCACCCTCATATTCAATACTGAGTATATCAAAGTAAGCAAAGCTTTTGGATTTGGGTGTTTTCTCTAAGGATCTATTTGCTAAATAAAATATTGACAAAATCATAATCAGAGTGTAAAGTCTCAAGTCCTGTCCTCAGTTTCCTATATGTACTTTACCTAAACACCTCTCCTTTTATACAGAAGAAGCATTACAGTGAATATGTTAAGGATTTGAAGACAACAATTAGATACTATCCCTGCACATATAGGTTCATGTTGATTCTCAAATTCTTACATAATATTACACTGTTAGTGTTTACATGCCTGTCTTCTTCCCTTAACAATCCAGCATAGGAAAAGGTGCAAGTTCAGAGATAGTGAAACTCCTAAGTCATTTGTCTTTAGTGGTGATGTATTAATATTGGGGGATAATTTACCAATATATGACACACTGCAAGACTCTTGTTCATTTTTCCTTGCCTAACCAAGTCGTGTGAACTAACATTTGCCTGCCTCTGAGATGTTATAAGGATAAAGGTGAGATTTTACTGATGGAGTGAACTGAGTGATCATTCAAGATATAGACGGAAATACAGAGAAAATAAAGAGAAAGAGAGGGGGCAATGAGATAGAAAAGTAATATGGCAAGGACAATCAGTTTAATGAGAAAGTAGAATGGAAATTCATTCAGGAGCTGTGCTCAGAGAAATGAAAATGAATGTGAAACAAACAAATTTGAAGCTAAATTCAGGAGGCAGTATGGGAGTGTAGAGAGACTGTGATATAGCCTAGGAAGGATTTCCAAAAGATTAATAACTTTGATGATAGACTGAAAAGTATTTACAAGGAGAGAGCTCTCCATATACTTCAGTCTCTCAAAACACCATTCCACTGAACACCATTCCGCTTCCGTCTTTTCCAGACCAATGGTTATGATTTCCATAACTTTCCTGTACCCTCCCTAAAGTTCCAATGTAAAAGCTCTTTTGACATTAGTAACAGGGCACCACCTCCACAGACCCAGCCCTATCCTCAAAAAGTTCCTGAAAGGCTTTCCTTTCCCTTTTTTTGTGTCTCATTTGGATTTTGCTGGATTATGAAGTTCACATGCTTGGTTCCAGGCTTTTCTCTGTCAAGATTCTACATTGCTTTTGCAGCTGATCTAGGTAAAAGCTGATACAAATAGCTAGTGATTTATGGGATTTGATGTAACTCTTGTCCACTGTGGGGATTAGGAGGACTAGGTAGAAATAACTGTGATGAAAGATGTATGAGAGATTATTTTAGTGGGAGCTAAAGAAGGATGTGTTTTCAGGTATGTTGCAGTGAAAGCACTAGCTGAATTTAGTGGCTTTTTTCTGAGCTATAGATAAAGCAAGAGTCAGAGAGAAAAAAAGATTTTTCAGTCAAGGTGGCAAGGATATAAGTGTTGGTACTGACAACGAAGTATGAAAAACTTTATTGAAAATACGCTCAATTAATGCCCTTTTTGCATTTTCTGGACCTGGATCCTTGTCAGATGATTCATGAGCCCTTAACAGTCTTTGCTTTAGGTTGTTCTCAATAAATTAATCTGTGCAGAATGACAGAAACCTCTTCAAGGTTCCTTCAAACAGAAGCATCTTGAAAGTAAAATGATTGGATTAATCCCTCAAGTACTTTCTTTCCCTCTTGCTGTCATTCCATTAAATGGAGAGGCCACATGAACACCCCTGTGCTTGACATCTCTGTGGAGCATGTAAACGTTCTATTAGAGACAAATCAGTACTTCTCATCTGCAAATTAAAAGCACATTGAGTTTCTTAGCTAAGATGCTATTATTCATACTCAAAACAACTATTGCTTCAAAATCTGTACTGCTCAGGAAAAAACGGGAATGTAATTTGGAATATAGAAATAATCTAGGGGCCCTTTGCTGTGATTTTCTTTAAGTATTGAGGCTAAAGGGTCACAAACAACATTGTGTTCAAGACTCCAGAGGAAAATTTGCCTGCTATTATCAGAGAGATTTGCAAAACCAGATTCTTATTCAAGAATATAACGCCACTGCATCAAGGCCTCAATAGCATAAGGTGATCTTTGACCCCACATGCATGTATCACCTAAGGAAACAAACTGAGTGAGCTAATACTACTTTTTAAAAGAGCAGGTACAAAGTCAAGGATGGCTTCAAGCTGCAGTTTTTAAAGGGAGCCAACAGGATTTGGATTCCCCACTCCCATATAATTTCTGGTGACTTGAATGCAGACCCTGTCCACCCCACAGCTGGATTCAGGCCTGCAGTTGGAGGCTGTCATGACTCTTCTGCTGCCCCCAATGATCAAACTGTGCTGCAAAAGAATATGAGCATGCTGACAGTCATCTACGTGGATTAAACTTTGATTTCAACATCCGCAGAAATCAATGATAAAACACTTGGGTTACTACTAGAAAGTGCATAAAGGAAAGAATATAAATATCAAGATAGACTCCATAGCTTCCTTCTTTCCAAGTGGACTGTTTGGAAGATGGACATTAAGAGATCTAATGTGGGCTGGTTTGTTTTAATATTTTTCCTGTGAAATCCTAACTCCTGGGGAGTGACATAAACCTGTGTCTTCTGATCTTTATGAGAGGACACATCCATTTATCAGCTAATGATTTTTTTTTCACTTTTCTAGTAAGATTTCCTAATGTGTCATGGCATATTGTGATTTTGATGTGAATGTTAAATTACTAATGTCTTATTAAAGTATTCCATGATGTTCACAAACTGACCTGGACAGCAAAGATGGAAAATTTTTAATGTAACTGTTTGTCATTTATACTACTTGTAATGTTGTGACAAATCTTTGGATCTAAACTGACTTCTTTGTATAACAAATCTGGTTGCTCATCTAGAAAATACTAGTTTTTCTAAGGCTAGTATAAATAACAGTGGAGAGATATTTAGCTAGTTGTGAGAATCCTATCCAAATTAAAAAATATTTGGCAATTTGAAAATGCTAGGGTTGGTATCATCACTTTATAAATCCTTTAAAAATGGAAAGCTGCTGGTGTTACATTTTTTTAATACACAGGGATAATTTCTATTTCAACCAAGCTAACTCAAACTGTTTTGAAAATGGGTATATGACTTGTGTTGCACAATGGGCTTTGGAAACCATATTTCTAGATGTCAGATTTCAGATTTTTGAGGAGTAATCATTCAGATCTTCATATCTTTCTTCTAGTGGCCAAAGCTGCTTCCCTTTCTCCATGGAATTTATCATCTTTTTTTGTGGTTCCCTGAGTAGCTCATCTAGACATTGACTGAAATAGAGGCATGTTCCAGAACTATGGACTCATACTGAAAGAGAAATTTTGGCTAAAAATCTTGTTTAGATGCAACGTCTGGATCCACAGCATTACTATAAGAAATTACTATAAAAAATTGCAAGGACAGAAAGATTTGGTTCTGTACCAGAACATGATGCTCTCAGGTGCACAGTGTGACTCTTGGGGCTGGTACCATGCAGGTCTAAGAGCTGGAGTCGATCATCCTCGTGGGTCCCTTCCAACTCAGCAGATTCTGTTATTCTGTGATTTTCTTTTCCTAAGAATTAACATTCTTCTGTGTTGCTTTTGTTGTTTCTTTCTGCTCAAACTCTGGATGAACTTCAGCAACTGCCTCCATCTTCTCAGTTCTTGGGTTTTACATCTGCAGAATGACCTAAAACTTCCTACATCAAGTGCTTTGAGATCTACACAAGAAAAACAGTGCAAGAGCTGGTTGTCATGATAGCAGAACTCCAAGCAGAATTACTTTCAGAGGTTGTGAGCTGTAATTAAGTGAGAGTGGCTCAAGGGCACTCCTTTATGGGTACTAATCCAACTTCTAAATAGAAAAGTTGACAAAGCCAAATACATTGTGTCCAAGGAAAAAAAATAACAAACAAACCAAATCATCACCCTCTCCTACCCTAGAACATTATTATTAGTTTTTTGACACTGTGGTTTGCACACATTGTATAAGACAAACAATAGAAGAAGTGCATTGAGGCAAAAGCAAGCTGTACTGTCCTACCAGAACCATGAAGTAATGTCAGCTCTTTGCAGATTGGTAACTGAAGAGTGGAGAAAAGTGAACTGAGAGAGAACTGTTTGTAAGGGAAGCAGCTCAACCTATCAATAGAATTTGAAAAGCTTCAGAGAACATCTTGAGTTGCAAAATCACTTTTGTCAGGATGTTTACTGATATTTTTCCTCTAAAATAATGTGATCATACTGTTTACACGGTCTGTGGCATCTCATATACAGTGGGTCAGTGGGTTCGCAGGTGAATGAAATAAGTGTCCTCTGTGCCTTTAATTTTTTACTCATTATTAACAAAATATAGTATGTTAAGAGTAGATTGTCCAGTAGTGGTGTATTTTGAGCACTTCTTTTCCCTTTTAAGATTACTTGTGGATGCTGGACTGCTGTCTTTGACCACAGTAAGAATAACTGATACTTTAAAAGACAGATTTTTTTTTTTTTTTTAAACAAGCTGAATGAATTAACATGGAACACAGACATATTTCTAGGTGATAAATGAAGGAAAAGACATTCTTGATAGATCTGAAGGGATAGATGCTCAGATTTTATTTTTGGATGTGGAGGAGAAGAGGAAGTCCTCTACTTCCAGTATGGAAGATTTTTTTTTCTGTTTAATATTTGTTCTAAGGAGGAAGCCATGCTCTTTATTGTGAATCCTCTACAAAAGCTGAGGATTACAAGAGAACCTTGTCTGAGGGATAACATGGAAATACACTTAGTTCAGTAACTTATAATTTCTTGTTTTTCTGGGAGGTACTGCACTAGTGGGGCTGAGAGTCACTGGGACAACCAACAAGCCCAGCAGATTTGCTATGTCTTGTTTTCCTTTTTCCTCGCAGCACTGCATCATTGGAAGCAGTGAATGTGTACAAACAAGTGAAGCTGGGCAGAAAACAGATGTTTTCCACACAATCAGTTCACAAATAATGAGACTGTTCCTGTGCATGCTGTTAGCTCTCCCCCTACGCTATTGTCAGTGGAATACAATGGGAAGGAGGGAGACAATGGCGAACAGACATATAACAGATATCTATTTTTGCAAGACAATAAAATATACAACTGCTCTATTTTTGCAAAAGTTGAAAAAATTTCACTCCAGGCAAAGAAGTTTTTAAACTTACAGGGTTATTTCTACAACTTTGGAAAAAAATTCACCACCCAAAGGACGGGATGTGTCAAAGGAGTATAACAGCATATAAAATACTTTACTCATACCCTCCAAGTAGTGACCATACTTATTGGAGATCAATAATTTCTTTGTTTTTGTGAAGAACAGTTGGTAAACAGAAGATATTGATCAAATACCGAGTGAATGTGTGAATCCAAACTATTCTTCTCCTTCTCCTCAGGTGGAGTTTCAGAACAGATTCTCACTAATCTCTCCAGCATGACACACATCAGCAGTGCTACAAGCTGAGGTGACATAAAAGTAAGGAACATCTGTTACAAGTCCTGACAACCTCTCCTATTTACTTATAGTTAATTACAATGTAACTTCCAAAGGAGGACTTTTTTTTCCTTTTTTTTTTTTTTCATTTTAAAGAGATTTAGTTTTTTTTTTTTCAAATGAGATATTACTTATTACCCTCCAGATAAGCAAAGATAAATGGATTTTTTTTTTTTTAATCTAAATTGTCCCATCTTAAACACAGTAGGAGGCTATAAAAGACCAAAAAAATCCTTCACTGGTTTAATTTCCTGCTGAGGCCTGATTTGTTTCTCCAGTGCAGCTCAACACAGTACAGCAGACTACTTGGATACATAATGCTTTTTTGGACTGAATCAAAAATAAACAAACAAAACAAAAGCAGTTGCAGGTACAGAGTAATTATATATATTCCAGGCCTAGACTGATTTTCTTCTAATGGTAGTCAACGTAGCTGAAAAGCTCCTGCCACTGAAGACTCATTTTCATTTACATTCTTCTGGTCATCAGGATGATGATTAGTAGTAATCTTATGGTAATTCTTGTGCTCATGAATGACATATTCGTGAGAAGATAGGAGAAGAATTATTTCTCTGCAGGACAGGACTTGGATAAGTGTCAAGGTTGAGCTCTTAGTGGACTCATGATGATTTGATCACTACTGTTGAATTGGCAGACAATTTAACAGGAAGCAGTAAAAATATACTAAGATTGTGTTGTCAAAGAATGAGCTTATTGGAATAGGTGTTAGTGATATAGACTACCTTAAAACAGACTTAAATTTTGGTACCACTGGTGTAATTTTTCTCTTTTGTAAAATGTGGTCGCACCTGATGTTCAGGAAACATTTTATTTAGAGAGCCCTTTCTCCACTGGGAGAGACTTTCAGGACAGCCTTCAGTTCTGGGGGCTTCAATTTTAGAAAACCAACTATAGGAGACCAATAAATATTGGCCTACTTCAAGGTTTAAAAGAAAATCAGTGGTTAATTATTGTGCCAGGTTGGCAATTTGTTCTGTAACTTTAAAACCTGGGAAAGAATAATATCATTTATCTCTGCAGCTATATATTTCCTTTGGGTGTATTGAAGTGGGAAGAGCACAAGGCAGTATATTTTTTTTTTGTACAAATTTACTGTATTTAGAATGTAAATTTGTGCCAGAAGTGGGTGCCTTTGCTTTTCCTCAAGGATGAAGCAGAAGAAACATAAATAAAATGAGAATCCAACTATCCAGTAAAATGTAAGAGCGAAATGCTCTATGAAACCTTCCAGAATTACCATTTACTAAGAATCAGAATTAAAAAAAAAATATCCAAAACCAACAACAACAACAAAATCCCAACCAACCAACCAAACAAAACCCACAAAAAACCAAAGAGTTTTTATTTTGTGTCCCAAAAATTATGTTTTAAAATCTAGGGTTTGATAATAGTCAAACCTAAGAGAGTCTTATGAGTGTAGCAATTCTGCAAGGCTTTTGGATTGCTCTGACAAGAATAAGCAAAGACAAGGTCCTTTATCTTCACAGTGACTTTCCCTTAGTATTTGTTTCGGCAACATCAAGTGTTGTCTGACAGCAGGACTTAGTTATGATTGATTCCAACTTGGTCATATTTGCTACTGACCTCCAGTTAAAGGCACCACCCAAAGCAACAAGCTTCAGACCCCAACCACCACTGAAGAGCAGACAGAACAAGAACAGATCACCAGTTTGCCCTTTGAGTATTTATGAGATTGAAATACAGCAATTTATGCTGATAAGCAGACCAAGCACAAACACGAATTGTTAAATTGCTACTTGAAGGAACCAGTAATGGAGTTTACGGGTCTCAGCCGTGGGACAGAGAGCCAGGCTTTCCAGAGTGCCAGCCACTCACTGTGAACACGTCTCGCCTGTGACAGTTTTTGGGAACAAAACCAATATTCGTTCTCTTATGCTGGATGAACATGGCTCTGCTTGTCTCTGGCACTAAACTAAACCCCTCTAATTTCATTGTGGAAAGGGCACTGATTTACATATACAGCACCAAAGTTGTGATCTGACTCTTCACCACCAAAATGAATCTGTTTGAATGGGCTCAAATTAGGACTGCATGAAACACTATACTGAAAATATTGTAAATGGCAGAAATAGCTTTGTCAGTTTAAATAAATTTCTATTTGAAAAATAAGACAATTTTAGTTGATTTTTTTCACTACAGAAAGATAAGGAAATAATTTTGTTTCCAGCTCCTGGTAGGGTTGCATCATGAATAAATTGCAGTGCATGAAGGAGCAAGAAAATGAGCACAAGAGTCTTGAAACAAACTGAGCTGAAGGGTTGCAGCTTTTCAGCTGGACTAACATCAGTCTGTGAGTAAATGCAACCCCTTCAATGTTTGAATGTTCAATTGCCTTTTTTTTTTTTTTTTGCTTTTGCTGTGATTTGGAGAAAGAAAAATCAATGCCAACATGCTGGAATTTTTCTGCAGTATTAATAAGTGTACAGGTTCCCAGGGACAAAATTAATAACATTATGTGGTTTTGCCCTAGGCTGCCTCAAAAATGTACTTTCCCCCCCAGATCTCATTTTCCCGAGCAAGCACATCTAAAGGATGTTCAGAGAACAAAGAAATGACATCCTGAAGGAAGCACACCTTTACTTTCTTCATGCCCTAGTGGAGAACGCACATAAGATTTGTCTCTCTTGCCAAGCAGCACGTCTTGGTCCTGCTGTGTCAAATCATTCTCTTGCCCATCAGAAACATCACTGGATTTTCTTCCTTTCTCCAGGAGGTTTTTTTTGTGAGTTTTAGTTATTTCTACTGGATTTGTGAGGAGCGTCAGAGTCACTCAGTGACCTTAAAGGTTAATACAGCAATGTCTCTGTGGCATCCACCTCTGAGATCCTCCTGAGCACCGACTCATTTCAGAGGCCTGTTTACTTTAGTTGTAAAGGTAATGAGAGGTGAACGGGCCAGTCAATCTTGCCCTGTCCATCCTGAATAGAAAAGACAGGGTTCAGCTCTGGACAAACAGCACCACTGACTTTCCCTGTTTTTCCAATGTGCCAGAGGAGGAGCAGAGTTTATGTTGCAGAGTTCTCTCCCAGGCTAAGTCATGAACCAGATGCAGAGCAGTGGATTGCTGGCCACACTGGAGACCACTCTTTCCTTAGTCTTTCATGTTATATTGCCAGCCTCTGTACAATAAAGACTAATTATTCTGATAACCAGATTATATGAACATCTGTCTACTGGTTATTTTTACAAAATCAGAGCAGAACTGGAAGTTAATACTTTTGACAACTAGCTAAGAGTTGATTCTGTGTAGAAAGAAGAACTTTTTTTAAAAAACAATGTTTTATATCATTGTTAATGTTCTGAAAAACTTCAGTACTTAGTCAACACCTATTAACCTCTAGGTAAGTGATCCCCCTCTTCACTGCCTTGCAATTATGTAGAAGTACACAGTTTACTTTCATGTATATTTTTAGAGGTTGTGTCATGAATAAACTAAGAAACAATCATTGCTGTTCTTGGTAAATAACGTAAAACATTACCAGATCTTACAGATCTTATAGATCTGGTAGACACGATTAGTCAGAGCTTCACTACACTTCTTTTAATTATTACTTTTCATTAGTGATTTGAGTAGAGAGTGGGACGGTACTTTCATGAAATTTGCTGATAGTGTCATATTAGAAGCTACCAATAATTAATTAATGCTTGACCTTGGTGATAGAAATGAAATTAAATGCTAACACTACAACATGCAAGGCCATATGCAGAAGGGCTTAGAACTTCTACTGCAGGCTGGGTCTTGCCTGTTGGACCCAAGAGAAAAGATGAACCTTGACACTTTGGTCGGATGAAGGCCTGACTCTACAACAATGTGATGTAGCACTGAAGAGAGCAAATGTAGTCTGCAAATACTGAAGATGGGGAGTATTTAGTAAAGTGTGTCATGGGGAAAGTGCTGGTGGCACTATGACAAACAGAAGTTTGGTCACCTGCCCTGAAGGGTTCAGTATCAGTTTGAATGGATGAAGTTTGTGGGACGAGAAGAAGAAAGGAGAACTTATTCTGTCAGAGTAAACTTGGTGAGCTGGGACTTAAAGCTTACCAGACTGGAAGGTGATAGAAGATATGACTGTTCATTTTAAGTGTAGTGTGTGCTAAAAACAAAGGAAAAAGGGAGGGTAATTTGAGCTAAAGAATGATGCTAGCACAAAATCTGTCTGGGACAGGAGGAACTAGAGTTCTAGACCCAATCCAAAGTGGATGACTGAAGTTTCACTTTGGCTCCATGATCTTTCACAGGAAGGACTAAACAAAGTCTGTGGCAGCGATGGTAAGTCTGGATTCACAGTCCTAAATACCTGATCAACCACTGTAGGACTTTTTTTCCAATATAAACTTAATCCAAATAAATTTGTGCATGTGACTGAATTTCTCTCCTATTTCTCCCCTATTTCTCCTTTGTACACACAGTATAAAGATTATACTGACTTTTTACTTCAATGTCAGCTGTGGAAGAAGCTGCAGTACTTGGTATAGCATGTCTATTAGACTGTTGTAGAGTGTACCCAGTCAAATGTCATAATCACAGGTACAGAAGTTAATGAACAAATTTCAACTACTGATGCTAATTTACAGCTGTAGGATACCATGTGTCAGCATTATCTTTCATTCAACACCACAAGGAGCCCTAAACAAGTATTCACTGCTTTGCTGAACTCTGGTCTCTGACTCTTTCCATCTGGAAACAGCCTGGTCATTGCTGTGACTTAAAGAAGTAATAAGCAGGTGAATATTCAGCTGTGTTTTCTTTCATAGTTTCTGATGCCTTTCATTCTAACTCAGGAAAACAACTGTAGGGACTTTTGTCCGGAAAGCTCTTAATAAAGACATGTAGGATCTTATGTTCTCTAAGCATGTTTCTATTCACAATTTATTTTTTTTTTTGGGGGGGGGTAATTCAATGATCTAGAAATATTTGTCATAGCAGAATGAAAGGAAGTTGTTCAACAGTAAATAACTGAAAGTTGACTTAGTTTGAGGATTGGGTTTTTATGGTAGCTTGACCCCAAAGTAATATGCTTTTCTTTAGCAAGGAGATATAATCACCTATGAAGCATTTCCATTTGAAGCAAAATCACAAGATAATGTGCATCTAAAAAGACTCCTTCATACACCTTCCCTTCTGATCATGAATAACATCTTTGTCCTATTTAAGTCAGTATCAGGATTTCTGTTTTGCTTACATTGCACAATTACTGTTTGTGATCTTTTATACTTGGATGACATCCAACTTGTTTATTCACAGTATGACATTTATTTAGGGATAGAATTGGACAAAAATTATCACTACCTAGTGTATTCCTCTTGGACTGCCAGATCCTCTTTTTAAAAATGATCTGGAAATTATATTCTAATCCTTTAAATACTGTGCTTTGTAATGTAAAACTGTGAATTCAGATGGTGTGCTACTATGTCTTCAATGACAAGCAGCTATTGACATTCACACAGTCCTGTTTTACAGATAAATTCAAGGAGAGAAAATAATAAAAGAATAATCCCATAAGGTTTTACTTCCAAAGTCATCCCTGAACACATCATCATAAGAAGAGATGGAAAAACATACTGCATTGTATAATATTTTGTGGCAGATATTCTTCAAGGAATGCAGGTCTGTTCCTTCTCTTACATGACCTTTTGCAAAATCTCAAACCTACGAGCCATAGCCATGTTACCAGTATTATACAGACCTTCTCATACCTATTAAGAGAATTTTGTGTTTTTACATTTAATTTCACAACTTCTGTATGGTATACTGCTTCTGGAAGATTAAGAGCATCCATTTGGATGCTTTCTTGACTTTCTCAACATGTTAAATTCTTGTTTCAGTCTCTGATTCTGACTAGTTGTTGTTCAGTTATATCAGAGAGGCATTTAGCTTTCTTCCACGCTTATTATAAACAAAGCTTCAGTTTCCAAGGAAGCCTGTGCCATCAAATTACATTTTATTTCTATATAATACAACAACAATTAAACACACACTCAAATTTTTACTTAAAATGTAATTATAGCAAGTAGAGGGATTGTAAAGAGGGATTGTCATCATGCTCAATGTATTGGCTCCCTCTGCGGTTCTTTGAATTGCATTTGGGGATTTTTTTTTTTCGTGGTAGCTGTAATGGTGATTTTACTACTGTTATCGCTGCAGAGCCAAACACAGCCACGGAAGGCTGAGTTGGATTCAGTTTTGCTTCACACATCATTAATAAACCTGTCAGCTCGGCTCTGATGGCAGGACTTCTATTTCTGATGATGGTGAAAGAACGCAGTTCAATTTTCCACTGTGGTTTGGATTTTCCTCACTAGCATTTAGAGACATTAGTTTTTGATATATAAAATCAGCAATTTTTACATAGAAGCCTTTGAGAAAGGTAGCACTTCTGAAGAACAACACTTTTCAATTCCTTGTGTCCTTCTTAATCAATTTTAAAAAATTTCTAATAGTGCTTCTTTGTAGGCTGGATAACTATTTTTTAGGTAGGAATTGTGACAGAACTGATTAGATATGTCAAAGCAGGAAGATAGAGAGACTCCAGCTGACAAGTTATTTTTGTAATTTCTGGCTTGTTGTGTGGAACCCATGGGAAGCACACAGTTTTGGCATTCCAAACCACTGTTAGGTCTGTCAGATACATTACTGGTGCTCTTTTATTATTAGGTACATTAAAGGTTACTGTAAAGCAAGTAAGAAGGCTCATGTTGTGTCTTGCTTTGGCTAAGGGACAGAAGGAGCATGGCAGGGAAAAATGAAGGGCAAATTACTGCAGAGTGTGAAAGAGTTTACAAAAATGTAAATTTGTGATCACAGTGGAGGATACAAATGGATGAGGAATCAGCACATCAGTTACCCTCTTATTTAACATGAATTCTTACACAAATGCAATAGCATTCTCATAGCAGTCTCCTGACACCAAACAGCATCACATGACATACAGAGGGTCCTGAATATTTCAAGGATAGGGAGTTTTTCAGATATGTTTTGAATCTCAGGCAGTATATACTCTTCAGAGATACCTGCACTGAGACACCATTCACATTCCCTGATGGCTCTGATGAAACAAGTGTCCAAAGTGTCCCAGACTTAAAGGGAAAGGACAGAGCAAGGATGTTCTATCCTGGCAGAGTTGAGTTTTGCTGGAATATGCCACTAGCCTAAAGACTGAGCAAATACCTGAGGGAGAAATCCTTACCTTTCAACTAAGAGTGTAGTGAAGTCATAAACAACACTTTATGGTTTTATCTCTTCATAATCAGGTAAATGCTGTAAATAGGTTCTTAACTCTCACCTAATGTGTTAGTCTTGTTTATGTCCCCATCATATCATAATATGTAATTAGATGAGAATCTGACTTAGACAAATCTGATTCTACGTACAGGGTGTCCCTGCCCAGGCCAGACTGATGTCCTGTGGACTTGGGCATCGGGTGGCTTAGGGAATGAGAGAAGAAATAGAAGATTTCTGTCCTTTTCCTTACAGGAGTCAGGGAAGACATGGCCATGCTACAGAACATTCTGCACACCACCTACACTGGCAGGCAACAGTCAGTCCCTCTTTGACAGGCAGTTTGCAGAGCTGAAAACAGCTAATGGTATGGGACAAACATGTTATAGGAGGAACAAGGCAAAGGGAGATTACAGAAGGCATCTTCCTGGGGAATTAACCGTCCATCTTCCAGAGCTACCTCACTAATTAATTACTCCCATAACTCCAAAATGTTTTAATCCCTTCTCTTTATACCCCCAAACTCCATTTCTTTCTGCCAGTCACTTTCCCAAAGCAGTTGTGGCAATGTCATTAATTGGTAACAAATTAAAGCAGCCACAGCACAGAGAAAACCTGAGAACAATACAAAGTACATGGAGCTGAATTTTGAGCCTGGAAGCAGGAAGCAATTTTTGTACTTCTGTAAACTTGTACAACAGACAGCAGTACAAACTTCAAATAAAAAGTTTAACAGAAGCTACTTCAGGATTGCAGCTCGTGGTGGTACAAAGACAAAGAACATGGATTTCAGGTAGAGAACTGATGTCATGTTTTTCACAGAAAGACTGAATTTCTGAAATAATTAAAGGAAGTAAAATATTTTAATAAACTGAAGGTAAGCCAGAAATCAGTCACTGATGCTTATGTATCTGTTTCAGTACACTGAAATTCATAGAACTCTCAAATTATCATTTCAAGAAAAGTTAGAAATATATGGTGGATACAGCTGTATTTCAAGTTCTAGTGTAATGAGCAGAGGTTCACTGACAACATTCCAGATCAAGTTTTGGGAACTGATGGTATAGTTCCCAGTAGTCTGGGCCTTAATGAAGAAGTGCAAAACAATTCAAACACAAATCATTAGACTGTAGCATGGAAAATTCTGGGTATCCCACTGCAGTTTCACAGAAAAGGGTGTGCTTAGTTCTGGAAATGGTTGTTTTAGTAAGACAAAAGTATCTGTTTTCACCTTGACTTCAATAAAATCTGCAGTTATTGTTGGTATTTCTGAAAGACAAAATAATTTGTCTCCAGCCCTTAGGGGTTGAAGTAGTGCAGACTCACCAATTAAAGGCTTTTAACAGCTGGATGCTTCCTAACTGCTTAGCAGAAACATTAACTACTTCAAAAAAATCCTCACCAATCTGAAGAAGGCTATGTCTCTCCAAAGCAAAGGATGAGAAACTTGTTGAAAGCAAAAGAAATAGTTTAAATTATACATAGTTATTCCTTCAGATGGCCAGAGCAAGTAACTTTTCATGGCAAAATGCATGGTCACATTTTCCCCAGTGCTGATTATTCCTAGGAGGGGAGGATGAGACTGTATGTTCATGGCCCATCTCATTCCGTTTGTGCTGATTCACCACACCAGATGCTCTCCAACAAAGAGAAGGCATTAGCTGGTGGCCTGAAGGAATGGTGATCACACTGTCTCTCATGTGCTGCTATGTAATAGAAGTGTCCATCCTGAGAAGGCCAAGGGCAGCTCATGACCGACACTGGTTTGTTCCAGCTGCTCCCAGCAGTAGACATGTTCTTGGAGCAATCACCAGCCAGCTGAGTTTGTGGTGCCCAGAACAACTGTCCTTGACATGATCTTTATTGCTGAATTCTGCATCTATCCAGTACCAGGCTTAGGAGTGCAGGTGCCACACAGGGTATGCTTTCTCTCAGCCTCTACTAAAAGAGAGAAGACATCTGCCTTTTTAGTCATTTCTTTCCAGTGTGCTTGATAGCCAAGAGATCGATGAGTTCTTGTTCATTTGACAGAAAGCAGTAAAATTTGACTTGGGCCTTTTTTATGGCCAGTTTTCCAGTAGCCTCAGAACAAGACATAATTATGTGCCTTTCCTTCTGGAATAAAGAAAGAGGGCTGAAGCTGTATGTCTTACCATGGCTCCTGTCCCGGGCTTCCAACAGACTTTTAGGGCCAGAATGGTACCTAAGGAGTTAACTGATTTACCACTATATTCACTTCCAAAATTTCCTGGAGAGACAAGCTAGAGAAAAAAGGCTGAGGTACTCAACTTTTTTACCTTAGTCTTGATCTGGAAGTGCTACAGCCACAGTGCCCAAGTCACAGAAGGCAAAGGGAGGGACTAGGAGCATGAAGAACCACCTGCTGTAGGAGAAGATAAGACATAAGACCATTTGAGGAACCTGAAGGTGCACAAGTCCGTGGGACCTGATGAGATTAATTTATGAGTCTTGGGGAAACTGGTGGATAAAATGTCTAAACCACTATCCATTACATTTGTAAAGTTGTGGTACTCCAGTGAAGTTCCCACTGACTGGAAAAAGGGAAACATAACCCCCGGTTTTGAAAAAAAGAAAAAAAGGAAAAACTGGGGAACTACAGGCCAGTCAATCCCACCACTGTGCCTGGCAAGATCATGGAGAAGATCCTCCTGGAAACTATCCTAAGGCACATGGAACATAATGAGGTGATTGGTGACAGCCAGCATGTCTTCGCTAAGGGTAAATCATGCCTGACAAATTTGGTGGCTCTCTATGATGGGGTTATAACACTGGCGGATAAAGAAAGAGTATCTGACAGACTATCTGGACTTGTGCAAAGCATTTGACACATCTGTGTCTCTAAATTTGAGAGACAAGGATTTAATGGATGTACCACTCAATGGATAAGGAACTGGATGGATGGTCACACTCAAAGACTTGTGGTTAACACTTCCATGTCCAAGTGGAGAGCAGTGGCAAGTGGCATTCCTCAAGGGGCAGTGATGGGCCTGATGCTGCTTCACATCTTTGTGGGCAACATGGACAGTGGGATCGAGTGCACCCTCAGGAAGTCTGCTGGTGACACCAAGCTCTGTGGTGTAGTCAACATGTTGGAGGGAAGGGATGCCATCCAGAGGAATCTTGACAGGACTATGAAAACCTCATGCAGTTCAGTAAGGCCAAATGAATTGTCCTCCAGGTTGATTATGGCAATTCCAAGCACAAACGCAGGCTGGGCAGAGAACGGATTGAGAGCAGCTCTGAGGAGAAGGACTTGGAGGTATTGGTTGATGAGAAGCTCAACACAACCCAGCAATATGTTCTCAGAGCCCAGAAAGCCAACTTTTCCTGGGCTTCATCAAAAGAAATGTGGCCAGGAGGTCAAGGGAGGTGATTCTGCCTCTACTGTGGCCACTCTGGGGCCCCCAACTTAAGGAGGACATGGATTTGTTGGAGCAAGTCCACAGGAGGGCCACTGTTTAGAGGGCTGGGGAACATACTCTATGAAGACAGGCTGAGAGGTAGGGTTTTTCAGCCTGGAGAAGACAAGACTCCAGGGAAAGCTCACAGAATCTTAATATCTAAAGAGGAGCTACAAGAAAGCCAGAGAGGGACTTCATTTATGGGTAGGGAAAGGGGAAATGGCTTTAAACTGAAAGGGAGTAGGTTTATATTAAATATTAGAAGGAAATTCTTAACTGTGAGGATGAATAAGTTGCTCAGACAAACTGTGGATGCCCTATCCCTGGACATGTTCAAGGCCAGGGTGGATGGGCTTTTGAGCAACCTGATCTAGTGGAAAGTGTCTCTGCCCAAGGTAGGCCTGTTTTAACTAGTGGTCTTTAAGGTTCCTTCCAACCCAAACCATTCTGTGATTCTGTTATTGTATGAAAGATGGCCCAGAATGAGTTTAATGTGCTTCTGATCCTTGAGGTAGGCTGAGGAGATATGTTCAAGCAGAAGTTTATGATAGATAAAAAATCTGGGGCCAGTCAGGAATGGAACAGACACAAATCTTGCTTTAGCATCAAAAAGATCTACTTGCCTGTCCCATTTCCCTTGCTGAACAGGAGGAGGATCTGGTACCAGAAGTACTGGTTAGTGGTGAAACAAATGCATTTGCAGCCTGATTTACACTGGGGAATCTGTTCTGGCTAATCTCTGTTTAACTATTCTGTCTGCATCATTTCTGGTCTGATAATAGTGATAAGCTTTTCCCTGATTAATATTCTAACCTCTTAAATATGTAAAAGCTACCTAATTTTTGACTGCTGCATACCTAAGCCAGTTGGTGTATGCTAATTAAAGGGTTTGTTGTCAACTAGCATTTCTAATGTTTATCCCCCTAACAGGCTTGCAAGTACATGTTATGGGAGGGCTTTTTCCCCCTCTGTTTCATTTAAAATAAATATTTTAAATTATTCCCTGTTTGCTTTTCCAGTGGAACACTCTGATCTCTGTGATTAAAGTTAAATCATTATATGAAAACTCCAAGAACATTTCTCCATGGTTTCCCTTAGGTTGACTTATTATGCCAGTCATCTGTACTCTGATCTCTGAAACAGTATTTCCATTTTGCTGTAAGCATAAACATCATCATAGGATCAGGTTGCAGGAGTACGGCTAAATGTCTGAAGTTATGCACCACTGCCTCTAATAAAGTGAATTATGCACAGAGAATGCAAATTACATTTTATCTGATGTTATCAGCACTTGATGTTCATTACATAAAACAGAATATAGTGGTCTTTAGTTTGTATCTGTCTATTGCCAAATTATCTTGCAATAGACTGAATTTTAAAGAATTTTGACCCTTTAGACCTTATTTCACCATGGATTCTTAATTTTAAAAGGATGAGACTAAAAAAAGACCCCACAAACCTCCAACAAAATAGCCTGACAAAACACAGTGTATGGACCCCAGTTCTGAATGTTTCTTCATGTAGTAACCAGTCAAAGCATCACTGAGTAATACTGTCAATCTCAGTGCAATCCAGCACAAGTAACTTATTTATCCATTAAATGTCAGTACCAAAAAAAGAAAAAGAGAAGAAAAAGGGAGGCATAAATGTAGGAGGTAGGTAGGCTTCTATTCTACTTGCCTGATATTTACTTTGTGCAGGTTACTTTGGTCAAATGAAAAGTCTGAGACTATTAACTTCAGATGAAGAAAGGGTTTTATGTAGAAATATGGGCTATTTCCATACAATAAATAAAGTAAAATTTGAAACAAAAGTCATTGCAAAATGAAAGATTGAGATTTTTTTTTGCCTCATAAATGTCAAAAGAAAACACTTTGGATTGAAAGCCCAGAAATGCTTGACCTGAGAAATATCAGGTGGAAGATTCACATTTTTCTCATTTGTCTTTGTTCCATGCCAGTTTTCTTCAGTGAACAGTGAAGGTGAACACAACATTTCCGTACAGTCATGCAGAGTGTAGATGTTGCCTTCCTGTGTCACTGTCTCTTCTTTCCAGTTGCTCTTGGCCCTGCAAGCAGGATAAGAATAGATGTGGACTGTTAAAGCCTTCAGTGATGTATGCTAAATTCACAGCCAAGGGTGTTGACATGTTTAGTTATTTTTTTTTTTATACTGAAGAAGTTATTACTCTCCTCACATTGGCTATTGTTCTCAAAGTCTTAAATGCAACCACACACGCCTTTCTCTACAGGTGCATAGACTTCTTGCAGAAGCTTCCATGATATACAAGACTAATGAAAGAGTCAAAAAGGCGTAGATGTATGGTCCAACTAACCATGTTCAAGAGGCAAATATTTTTTATATTCAGCTACATATGCTAAATGAATGCCATGCTGTCTGATTTCCAGGCTTCACTAAAGAGCTCATAAGCTCAAAGAACTGCACATGCTCTGCACCCTGATGCTATATTTGGTTTAATGTCTGCAGGGAAAGACAGAGTGCAAAGGTACCTGAGTGGTTCCATTACAAACACCTTGGTTAGGGAATGCCATCAGGCAGCCACTGCCATAAGGAGTGCACTCAGAGTGTCTTGTGTGCCCATGTTGGTACAGGAAGGACTCTTGCTAAAACTGCAGTGTAGAAATGGTTCTTCCACACTTTTGAAGACATTTCACAGGCATTTCCATATTGTTTTATGTTATTTAAGATGGGCTATCAAGATGCCGCTCACTAAACATCTCATATTTAAGTGAAGAATAAAATATGCTCCATGTAAAATCAAACACATAGAACACCTGAAATGAATATTTCCCTTTTCAGACCATGAACTGTGCAGTGAGATAACTGGCTTTTTAACCTTCACCTTTCTTATGATAGGCTTCTTGAATGGGCATTTTGTTAAGAACAAACTTTCTGAAGTAAGTTGAAGAATGATTGAGTTTTCATTGGAAACATCTGTATTTGCTGAGCAACTGCTATCCAGGGGGGCTTGAATTTTATTTGAATTTAGGAATCTAAATAGATTTTTGGATTCAAATGGCTATAAACCATTGCACAAAGAGCTTAAAAGGAACTTAATACTGTACACACTCTCTATATGAAAGCAAACTTCTCCTCATCCAAAAAAAGATAAATTACAGAGAGAAATAAATCTTAGAATTATCACTGCTGAGTCAAGAAGTAAAATTAAACCATGGCATGACACTAGAAACTTCTGACTATTGATGTCATGCCACACATCATGATATCTGAGAGCTGTTCAGCAGCAGAGGAGGTAGACTGTGTGCTGACAGCAGAGTAACTACCTCAGACTTGGGCTGTGTCTTGACAAATATACTATTTCTTCCTTCCTTCTAAGATTGAATAAGTTAAGATTTCACTACTACTTTTTAGATTTAGTCTGAGTTTCCAGCCAGCTGTGTTCATTAAGGAGAGTGCCAAGAATAATCATACGTGACCTTTCTTAAGGGTAATAAAAAAAACGTTTTTAAACAACCAGATAGTTGTGTGACAGTAAACTACAGCATAACAAGAACCATATGGTGAGGGGAAAATATTCTCCTAGCAACAGAATGGGAAAGGTGCCTATTAGGGATCACTCAACAAAGAGAGTGGTCAGTGTCTCAATACCAAGAATATAAATGGGAGGGGGAAGTATTTTGTGGGCTATACTTCAGATGAGGAAGGGGAATGGAAAAAAAAAGAATAGCAAAAAAGTCACTGAATTTTAAATTCTGCCTCCATTCATTCACCTCAAATAGGAAAGTTTATGATTGATGTCATATTTCCCTTCACTTCAGACACTGCACTTTCAGGACACTTGGATCCTCCGAGGTCACAGAAATCCTACAGGTGCCCACATTTAGCTGGTGTGTAAAGCAATCTCTAGGCACTGACCATATGGTGACCAAACATAATCATCTCAGGTAAAAAAAAAAAAAAATCAGATTTTTGATATCAGGGTGACTTGGAGAATTGAATTTAACCTAGAAATTTTTTCTTACTTTTGTTTTGTTTTTGTTTGGTCTTCAAATGTGTTTCTTTAAAAGAAGAAAAGAAACCTCAAACTAAGTAAGTTTCACTCTTTCTATCTCATAATAACTCTCATAGTAACTTGTACAGTTGGAGGGAAACATTAAAAAGATTTTTCTAACTGTCAGCTCTACAAACACCCAGGGGTTTAAAAACCCAGATGGTTTTTGTCTAACTTGTTCACCATCACCAGGAATAATCTGTCTGCCATAAAACTTGTATAATCACATCCTGTCTGTTTGTGATTGAAGGCAGACTCTCCCCTTAGCACTCAAAACTAGTTAAAAACTTTCTTGAAGGCAGGTTTGTTAGGAGAAAAATTCAGCTCCTTATTCAGCTCCTTTCCTCATGTCTGGGATGCATTCACAGTGTTAAAAGGAGTGATAACTTTTGGCACTAAAATAAAGACAGTTTTGAGTGCACACAAGGAACAGATTTGTAAATCAAGAAACCATAAGTGTAGTTTTGCAGAGCTGAACCATGGCCTTAAGCTAAGTGTAAAGCTATACTGTAGTGAGATGATCTTCTCTTTCATAATAGTGTTATACTGCTTTTGTGGAATTTTTTAGTAGTTCTTCATGTCTAGTAGCAGTTTTAGCAATATCCATATAAACAGCAGCTTAGAACATGAAATAACATGTCCTTTCAAGCTGTTTTCCAACACAAATCCTTTATTATTCTATTTATAACTAATGACAGATGCCAGAAATAGAAGCCTGGTTCATTAATTATGTGTGTTTTCTTTCTGGTCGTGCACCTGCACATGGGTTGCTATCAGGGCACTCAAGAATTCCTATTGTGCTTTTGATGCTAAATTATATGTCTCAGCAATAACTCCAGTTTTCAGGATTCAGGGATGTAAGATATCTCCTAATTCAGAAGGAAAGGAAACAACTGAGAACTACTGCTTTGCTGCACATAGCATAGAACACCCAACAAGGTAGGTATCACAAGGGGACTTCATCTCTCAATAGCCCCATTTGGTAAAGCTTGTCCCAGAAAAGTAGACTAAGAGGTATACAGGAGTAATAATAAGGTTGAACACAGATGTTAATTAAGGAAAAATGGTAATTAAAAAATAATTTTAAAAAAACCCACAAAAACAACCAACCAAACAAAAATAATAATAATAATAATAAAATAAACAAACAAACAAACAGAACTCAGAATATTCAAACTGAAACTCAGTGTATCCTCGTTAGAGTTTCCCCTTCGGTATGTTTACCTTTGCTTCAGACTACCTACTTTTTAGAAAAGAAAAATCAGGAAATAAGTTTCTATAGCATAGAAGGATTTTAAGACTTCTATAGCAGTTATCTATAAAGTCTTAAGTACTTGAAGCAAAACACCAGGAATCCTCTACCACATGAGCCAGTTATGTCTGGGATGGAAAAGTTCAGTTTGAGCCTTTGTAGTAAGGACAAGACTTCTGATTGTGGTTGAGCTGCAAACATGCATAACTGTAGTGTTTTTTGGTACCTAATTTTTAAGAATATTTAGTTCCACAAAATGTCTCCAGCTATGTCTAGGCATGGATACTAAAGGAAAATCCTAATAGCAGGGCAAGCACATAATGTTTCCTCTTTACCTACTGACTCAAACCCAATGATATGTGTTTCAAAACCCTCCTAAGCCAGAGGGGGTATCTCTGGGTTTAATAACACTTTGTTAATTGAAAAGTGGGGAAAGAAAAATCTTACAATATAGGTGGAACTTGCCTTCTGACAATTTCAGCTGATGGCCTCTCATTTGTGTTATCGAAAACAGTGAATAATGGTTCATCATTTATCATCTCCTTGCCACTATAATTTCACAGTCCCATATTCTGCCCAGTTTAATTACCTCTTTCTGTCATGCAGATGAACCCTAGTTTATTTAATCTCCTTCAGATGTAAAACATTCATTGTTGAATGACCTTTGGTCATTCTAATCACTACTCTATGGACCTTTTCTAGTTCTGCTGCATTGATTCTTCAAGATGCTACAAATAGAAATGCTTTTACTTTTCATGATTTTGGCACATTGAGGATTAATTTTGCAACAGAGTTTTCTGTTTCGTTTTCCATTTTTCTTCTAGTGATTACTTTTCTCGTGACTGAGGTGCTGATATTTTCATAAAATTATCTGCTACAACTCCAAGAAGATGTTTCTTATAGACAATTTGGTGTCAATCAGTTTGTATTTAGCATTTAGGACAGGCTTTCTCTGTCTGTGTTACTCTACATCTGTCAGCATCACATTTTTTTCTGCCATTTCTTTGCCCAATCATTTAGTATTCTCAGGTGTTCTGCTGCTCTACACAGTACTTTTATCACCTCGCTTAGTCTTAGGTTATCAGAATTTACCACCTCATTCTGTACTTGCTTTGCCAGATAACTGCAAATGGGACACCACATGGGCTTCAGCACAGGTTCCTCTGGGGCTCCACTGGCAATGCTCACCTTCTGTGAAAACTCAGAAAGTAGCTCACTCCTCCTGTTCTTTCCCAAATTTTAGTTTCCTCGTTAGCTTTCTGGTAGGGAGCTGTCAGAAAAATCCCACTGCACACTATCAAGCAGCTCACATTTGCTTACAGCACTTTGTGAGACCTGACTCCTTGCTGGGATAACCAGGGAACCGTCCTCGTTGTAGAAAAGCTGAAGTGCTTCACTGAGCTGGAGCCTGTCTCCTGCCAAGGGCTGGAGGCTTAGATTTGCTTCAAAGGTAGAGCCATCCTGCCCTTGTGACTGTCCCCTGCAAAAGGCTGACCAGCCCACAAGAGCACGCATCACTGAGGTAGCTTTGCTCCCACTGGGACCACAGACCTCAGCTAGGAAACAATTAAACTGTCACAGGGACTTTTCCAGCGCGTCTGAAGCGCAGGTGAAGTATTTCCCTGCAGAAAGTGAAGGATGGGGTATATATGCCTAATCTACAGATCTCCTCAATTAGCTAAATGGAGGATTCAAATTCATGAGCTGTAGCTGATTATCGTGTTTCATATTTGCATCATAATTTTTCTAAACAGTGCTAATTTGCTGCCTAATGAGTCTGTAAGATTTCCACCGGATGATGTTGATGATGTGAGGTTCAGTGCTTTTGTTTCCTTCTTATTTGAAAGTTTTGCCATTGTGCTGCCAGTGCTAAATGTAGTAATGATCAGAGGGGACTGATTAGTTACTTCCAGAAATTTCTGTAGAGAATTTGGCCTCCAACAATACTTATATGTTCCATAACCATTCACTGCATGCATTCAGTACTGCAATACTGAACTGAGTCATGCCATTTAACTCTCATTACTGGGCATAAATATTATTTATATTTATTTACATTTATTTATGTTTTATAATATTTATATTTTAATAAATTAATATTATGTATATTTATTTGACAGAGTAACTGGACTAACTGAGGCTGGCCTTCCAAGTGGTCATCACCTCTCTACTATTTTTGTTTTCGCTGTGAACTTTCACCCTGCAGGCTCTGTTCAGAGGAGTATTTGAAGAGAGCTCCAGTCAGTCAGCTGCTCCACTGTAACCAAAGGACCTGCTGCAGACCACGGCAGAGTCAAGTGTAGGTTGAAGACAGCAGGGCCACAGCTGGTACCTGGTTTCAATTTAGAAATCACCATCTGTCCATGTTTCTAAAATTAAAAGTTTGTTCTTTTTTAGAAGCAACAGCTCACAAAAAAAAAAAAAAAAAAAATCTCTGTTTTTATCTATTTGGGTTTGATAGAAGGAAGGAATAAATTTGCACCCAGCAGGTGAAATTTCCCATCTTTTCCAGCTCTCCCATCAAAGACATGTAGCTACTTAGCAGGAAATGTGAGACAAACAACTTTTGTGTAATTTCAAATATTTTGAATATTTTTGTTCTTTGGGTCAAAAGATTTTGCCAGGTGCAACATTTTTAGAAGAAAGTCTGATTATGTATTACATTTTTGTTTGTCACATTCACATAAAATAGCCCTGTGCATGGCTGCAAGGCAGTGGCTGTCAAGGACCTGTCCATGTTGCTCGATTGCTTTTAAGTCCTATCTCTTATGATGTCTTTGAGGAATCTTTGCTACTTTTGTATCCTATCAAACATCGACTTTATAATGCAAAACCAAGTACACAAACAAACTCTGCCCTCCTCTTTGCACTGCTGTGAGGACTATAATACATAACTGTATGACTAATGCAGTTATTCCATCTACCTCAAAACCTCTCTTCAACTACAATTGGATTAAATATTCTTTTTCAGCTAAATAATCTCTCATCTCTTTGCTATATCCAATGACAGAGGCCAGAAATGGTTGCAGAGAATGAAATAATCTCATTATTTGTTCTTGGCAGGATTTAGATGACTTAAAACAATGTTGATGTTTCCAATAATTACCTCTGTTATGCTCACACCTAAACACCACAAATGAGATCCTTAGCTCCTGTAGAGTCAAAGGAGAAAACTCAGTTTCTGATGAATTTACAATTAAAAAAAAAAAAAAAGAACAGGGTATCATCAGGATAAAAAGGTGAGATGGAGATGGAAAAATTAACAACACATGCTTTCTGTTGCTTCTTATTATATACCGACATATTTATATTCAGACAGATATAAGCAGTAGATTATTTGAAGGACAGATTGGGATTATGTTTCCTGAACATTTTAGTTTGGTTGTTCAGTTTGAAACCACTCCTGCTGACCCCTCTGACACCTCTCCACCACCCACCCCAAAGAACAAACGCAAACAAAAAACAAATCGCCACAAACAAACAACTTAAAACCAAACCAACCAGCATGATTCCTGGACTCAGAGTGAGGTTTCCTGGGAATCAGGACTATCCTGAACAGGAGAAGGTTTAGGGAACACATAGGAGTAACATTCTGCCTAGGAGGAGGTTACAAAGAAGAGGGAGTTTGATCCTATCCTACCCTCCCTAGTGTGTATGGAAGGGAGATCAAAACAGGGCTTCTAAATTGAATCAGGAGAGACTGCCAGTAAATATTAGACAAGGTTATCATTAGGCAGATAACTGACCACTGTGAAATGCTTGAACACAGCTTGAGACCCAAATTAATCAAGCCCTGAACAAGCTTCTCTGGCCACTAAACTCAGCTAGAGACCACCCCAGATCCCTTCCCATCTGAATTGTCCTACGAAAAGCTACACAAGAAATGTATAAATTGCAGTTGCACACATTTACCATCTCACTTAGGTTCTTATGACCAAGATTTGTAGAAACATTTAAAGGCTCTTCTGTTCTGCATGGTTAAGAGTCCCATCCTTAAGACCCTAAAAACCAAACCAACTGAGAAATCCTCACAAAGTGCAAGCAAACAAGTCAAATTTTGAACTCCTATTCTCATAACTGGCCTGGGCATTTAGGGTCCTCTTTATAATCTGCAAATATTTAGCCTAGTGTAATGACAAATGGTTGTAGCTGCACATTAAAGTGGTTTTTAATTGTATCACAGAGTCTAAAACAGATAAGTATACAGAAATAAGGAGATATCAGTTACTGCTTTGGAAATGTTTCCTTGTTTTTATACCAAAATAAAAATGTTCTTAAACTGATGAAGAGAGCAGGAGTGGCTGTTTGTTTTAAGCAGATGTCTTCTGTGCAAATAAACCCCATTACTCTACTGTTAAAAAACATGTGATCTGGCAAGCCTTTCTGCTTTCTGAAAGACAAGGCACATCTATTACTTGGCCTTCTTCTCTTACATTAGATCTTTCTCACATATATTATCATTCCCTAAATTTATTCTTATTTAATTAAAATAATAGCTTGAAATTTTGGTAAATAGCTTACAGGGGAAGTATCCTTACTTCTTGGGCAGCTGTTAAAAAAACACTTGTCATCAGTAGTAACTCCTTAAAATTAACTCCTCCCAAATTTACTGATGCAAACCATTCTAGGTAATAGCCTTGGCCCAAATTCTGTCTAATAAAACCAGCTGACTGTTGCTGCCTTCTCCCTCTAAAACCTGAGTCATTTATAAGCCATTTAGAAAAGGAAATTGCAAGGAAAACCCCCCAGACATGAAAAGCAGTAACCCAAATCTTCAGAGGAACCACCTTACCCTGCCAAAGTCATTGGTTTTATCCTGATTTATACCACTTGCAAACCTCATTCAGCCTCTGCAAACAGCTGTTTCTAACCTACTTCAATACCATCAACATCAAACTGCTTATTGTTGTTGTTTTTAGGGTAATACAAAGAAAATATTTAGAAATAGTCATGGCTGTTGTTTATTACCTCTTTGTCTGGTTATTAAATTGTGCTAGTTTTGGCTGGGGTACTTAGTTGCCAGATATATAAGTTTAAAGGGGTTTTCTTTTTGTTTTGGTGGGAGGGGGGAAGTGGAGGTATGTTAGTCTAGTAATAATCTTTAAAGTAGGAAAATTAGCCAAAAATAAGCCAAAACATTTATTATCTTGAAATCTCAGTGACCAGTAAAGAACAGCTGCTGTTATTCTGAAGGGGTATCAAAATTTCATCAGGGCTACCAAAGTAACAGTAAGGTTATCCACGGGCAGAAACTCAAGTGTATTACACATGCATATGCATATAACTCTGAAAACTTTGGGGATAGAGGGCAGAAGCTACAGGTAAAAAGAGAGGAATAACCAACCCCTCTCTCCTATAGGTTGGTGACCCCTGTACAGCTATGAGATGATCCTGACACACAGATGTGACAAGTGGAGTCAGTCAGTCATAAATAAGTCAGCTTGACCACTGTACAAGCAGAGAGTAAGACGGTCAGGCCTTGAGGATCTGAAATTCCTAGAAAATTCATTCAATTTTTCAGAAGCATTCATTGAAAAAAGTTTCTCTGGGGGGAATCCCAGACATTTGACTTTCAGATGTGCTCAGAAATCCATGTTTTCTTTCTTTTCCTCTAATTTCTGTAACTTCTCTTTCTACAAACAGACTTAAACCCATTTTCAATCCTCTGACTAGTCTGCTCTGCAGTCACTTCTCAGTACCTCTGTATGTGTTTTTCTGGTACAAATCATGATTCCACAAGCATTTAAGACCAAAAATGTTAACTTCTCTAACATTCAAGCAGCAGGAAAATTAGAAGAAAGTAAAGAATATACTGAAAAAATGAGTTAAAATTTGCAGAGAAGAAATGCTAAAGTACAGAGGGGTATGAAGCTTTTCTCATGCTCAAGGAGATCAGTCTGAGATTTACAATACCTGTAGTTGTGACTTTACTGTAGACAGGTGACACACACATTGCCATGTAATCAACTGCTTACACAGGGAAGAGATTCAAGGCTGTTTTTTGAGAAACCTGGATGAGTTATCTTTTGAAAGCTATTGAGGAAGGTTAAATGTAAATGAATGACTCGGTGGACAAAAATTAAGGTAGTACCTTTCTTCTACACAGGCTGGACACAGTTAGAAACAAATGATCCAAAAATCCAAAAGCAGTTGGGTGTCTCTGATCAAGCACTTTGACATGTTTTTCAGATAAGGGTAGGGGAGACTCAGCAGCTACTGTTTTAAAAGTGTTTAGCTTTGCCTAAAAGCTGTGGCTACAAATCCCGGGACCACTCACAACAGGCATAGACTTTCCTCTTTGCGGGTGTGTATAAATGTTTATATGAAGTTTCAACCTGCTCTTCCTTAATTCTGTGACCAGTTTTCCTTGTGGATAAAATTACTGTTCTGGGAGCGCATACCTACTGCAGATTATAAACTTCTGGCTTTCCCTGAGTATTTTTGCCCATGCTATTGAGTGGCACTTAGAATGTTCTTTCTCTTTGCAAATCAAAAAGAACTGGCTGAGGTTTATGGCAGAAGAACTGCTGCTCTTTCAGCACATTTGTAGAGGAAAGTACTTGTAGATGCGTGCAGGATGGAAATCCGCTGACTTCACACTCCATCAGACAGGACTCTTGCTGCAATAACTCCACCACCACACCTTGGTATCTCCCAAGCAGCTACGCTGCAGCAGCCGCTGCAGACTCAGCCAGATAACACAGGGAGAGTTATACATAGGTCAGTGAAGAGGGGCTTAAAAAAAGTTAGACTACAGTTCTGCTGTTCTTTTTTAAGGTGAGATTCTGTCCCCATTGTATGGCAACAGAAGCTGCAAGTAAAAACAAAAGGCCAGATCCGTCTAGATATGCTGGCACAAAAAACTTGAAGGGAAGAAGATTTGCATAAAATTAAAATAAAAAGCAGCGAGATAGATTCTTTTTCTACTGATGTCAGTTCTCTTTCAGAGTTGCAAATTGTCAGTTTAAAGGGAAGCATAACTTTATTATAGCTTCTCTTTTGCAAACAAACTTCATCTTCACTGGAGAAGATGGACTGAATGGGCAGACAAGGTATGTGTGGATAATACTGCCAGGTGGAAAGATCTAAACAATTTGAAGTGATCCTGTGAAGAACAACTTCTCTTTCCAAGTGTAAGAACTTTTTACTAATGAAAGAGTGCATTCTAGGATTAAATGCAATTTTCCATTTATGCCAGAAAGGCATTTTCTTTCTTTATCTGTTCCTCTCAACAATTATCACACCAAAGATGTAAAGTCCTTAGAATTCAACGGCTGCATATGCTGGAAAAAGTTACAAAAACCCTAAATTGCATGTCTAGTTGTCATAAATTTAGGGTAACAGCTACAAAAGCAGCTGAGAAGTACCCTGAATGAGTCTGTAACTCCCTGAATGAGTCAGTAGATACTGCTACCATCCAAATAAAACATATGCATTTGCTTGTGACTGTGGCCAGAAAACCTTACCCACATTTTTTTTGCTGTATATATCAAAGCAATGTCTTTTTGTTTCATTGCTCAATCAGTTCTGATAATCTCTTTTCCATGTTAGAAATAGGTAGAGCTTCCTGTGTGCTCATAGGAATGACTAGAGAGAAGCAGAAAGAGCAGGATTCATCCGAAAGTTATATTTACCCAGGCTCCACCTACAGCCAAGCTAAGGGTGCAGGTATATCCTGAAGAAAGCACATCCCATCTGTCACAGGCACTAATTGAGGACAGGGTGAATTGCTGGCCCACAACTCGTCTCCCTCCATTGGCTACAGACAGAATTAAGCCACCTCAGCTCACTTTCAAATGTCTGAAAGCAAGTGAGATGAATCTTCATCCCAGATATGCCTTGGATCCATTAGTTCATTTCTGATAACCAGATGCTTCCCAGCGTGCACAAGAGTGTTCCTTTTTTTTTTCCCCCTCATCCTGTTATCCTGAAAAATGATTTTCCTTACAGAATAGCCAGTCTATATGTAAGGGAAAACTGGAATTACCATTAGCTCAAAACACAAGATGAATTTTCCAGAGAAAGCTTGAAGAAACCATTAAAACCAGGTTCATTTGCCTTCTCACACATACACACATAAAATTCTTCAGGAAGAAAAATTATTCTCTTTTGAAAAGTTTAGGGCCATTTTTCATTCCATCAAGATTTTTTCATTACCTTTACCTTCAGATTTTCTCTCTGAACATTATTAAGAAATCGAGTCTAATTATTATGGATATTTTTCCTCCTGTTAATCACTTTCAGTAATCATTTTAAGAATCTTAATTTTTAATGGTATAAAACTTTGCATAAGGCTTGAAAAATAATATCAGTAGAAAAACTTTTTTGCTAAATATTTAATTGGAAAAATCAGCACGTCTTTCAAGATAAAGGCTTTTTGTTCTAAATATCCAACCATCTCTAGTAAATTATTTTTCTTAAGTTTTATACCTGCAACAGTTAGAATAAATGAGGTATCTTACAGCTTTTTTAATAAAAGAGATGGAATTATTCTTGTTAATTTACTGATTTTATTAAGAAGCAGATGAACTTCTATAACTGGAGAGAAAATGGGCTTTCAGGAAAACTAAGAGATAAATACACTTCTGGGTATGTAATGATACTTTTTCTCCCTTACTCCCCACCTCACCATACCAACTGAAATTACCTCACTGTTGCTCCTGCAACCATTTTGTGTGTTAAAACTGTAGTTGATCAGCAAATGACATTTCATCTGAACACAGTTTGGACTCTAAAGGGACCTTAAGACTGTTAGGGTTAGATTTAGTTTTACCTCTTGGCTTCTTGGGTGGAAGGACTAAATGACCTTTCTTTTTTTTTTTTTTTTTGTTCCCCCTCAGTTGTTAAAGCAGTTTAAGTGCTTTGGTTCAAAATTAAAAAGTTGTTTTGTGTTTTTTTAATCTAAAGACAGTAGTTTTGAAACTGTCATTTAGACTTGCTTACAAACACCACTGCCTACTAGCACTTTCATCCTGAAATGTGTTTCTCCAGTTTCCAGTAAGAATGTGCTGTCATTATTTTATTAAAAAGTCTGCAGAATTGTAAATTTCTGTGGTACTATTTGTACCCTTAATACATCCTCTTTAAGATGGGGACAATATTTTCTGCTTGGAGCAGGGATGGTCTGTTACTGCAGAGGGTGAGGTGCAGTGATCTTGTCCCTCACAATCATGAACTGTCTTCTGCTATCACTGGCAATGATAGCAGTTGTAATTAACAGCAGCAGTAACAATAACACATCACTGCTGTGTAGAAAGTACAGGCAGGTTGGGTTTTCTGGTGTTGCTGTTAATATCAAAATATTTAGATAGATTTGTTTTAGAAACATGGATTTAAATTTCTCAGTCCAAACAAAGTTGTTTGGAACTCATGGGGGAAGAACACGATGTACTGGCTCTCTGCAAGCAAAAAAGCAGCCTCTTGCTGTGCTGCCACAAGAAGTATTTATTATTTATTCTATTTCTTTGCCCAGTTTATTTTTTAACACCAATTAAAAGCTTATTCCTACCTCTGAGTCCAAAATATCTTGGGCTTCAGCCATTCTGGGTATTCATCGTATTTTGTCTACCTCTTTGTCTTCTCAAAGGATCATCAGCCCAGCTTGCTCACTGCAAATATTGAATCAAGACATCATCAGGTTATTTATTTTTTCCAAATGTTTCCTTTTTCTGAGGTTGGAAACAAAAGCAACCAACATTATAAACAGGGAGGCTTATAGGTCTCTATCTATTAAGCAAAAATGAAATGAAGACGGTGCATTGTCAATTCTCTGATTCACTAGGTTGCTCCAACAATTTTTTGTAAACTTACTGTCCTATAATTGCATTTTAGATGCTGGAAAGCTGTGACTGGTTTTCTTTTCCCAGCCACTGTTAATTCTGCTTGGCACTGCTGGTTTAATATTCATCTGGGTATCAGTCTGTTTGTCTCTAGAAAACACGTATCAAGACCTGCTTTAGACATTTCAGTGGCCCACAGAAAGTGTTCACGTGCCTCCAAGTCATAGCTAAACCTGTCAGTGAGTCAGAAACCACCAGATCAACATGGTACTAAGTTCCATTCAGTCCTGGTTCACCCATGGAGGTCTCACTGCAGTGACATCGCATGGTGTGCAAAACCCTGTGCTCTGTCTGGGGCACCGAGAGAAAAATGACAAAGAATCTAAATTTCCTAATTCTGGCTGACCTCTTAACCCAGGCAGGAAACCTGCAGAGAGCAGGATAAAATGGCTGCAAGGATTTCCTTGCAGTGTTTTCTCCTACCTTCACCAAACAAAAACACTGTGAATAGCTTACAATATTTCTTAACAGGCTGGGACATGGAGGGGGCTGACCTGGAAACGAATGAGTACTGAGGTCCTTGGGCATTTTCAGTTCTTATCCTCTTGCAGTTGGCAATAACTCTGAGGCTTGGGAGAAGTAAGTTCAGATCTCTTCTTTGCAATGGATTTCCTCTGTGACATTAGCAAGCAGACACACTGCTATGGGGAAGGCCCTGCACTGCTCCTATCTCCTCATGCTGTTGTGCAAGTCTGTCTGTCTCACTGGCTCCTTCCTCCTGCATGTCACATTCAGAAGGAGACCTGGTGACCTCTGCAGGCAGACTTTTGAAGTAAGACAATGCAGGTGTTTCTCTGATTGTGGATTAGGGACACGATCCTATGATCTCAGGTGATTTGACCACGGCAGAAGTCAAGAGAAAAGGGATACAGGATGGAAGAAGGGGAACCAAGAGGTCCATTGACATGCCATGTCACTTAATGTGGACAGTCTTCCCCCCTTCACATGACATGACCATCACTAGGTTGTCTTCTAGGATTCTACAGCTTTGCCTTAGAACTCACAAGAATATTGTGATGACCACAACGGTTTAGGCTGCAAGGTACTTCTCTGCAAAAATAACAGGAACTATCCAAGTACTTTAATACAAATAGAAAGAAAAGGAAAAAAATAACCAAAATCTGGATGAGGACTGATTGATTATTTTCCTAAGGGGCAAAAATCATCCCACAGACTGGGTTATGAAAGGAAGAGCTCCACAGCTGGATTGTCAGAGAGAAAAAAGCTTGGCACAGTATCCTACAGCAGCATAACAGCTCCCACATTCATTATACAATTACAATTAATGACTAGTACACATCCAAGGCCCAGCTGCTTCTTCCACAACTGCTAGAGAATTGCTCTCACTGGAGCTACTATCACAGCAGCACTTTTGATGCCAAGGGGAGTTCCCTATATAAATAAAGCAGAAAGGGAAAATTCCCACTGAGAGTGGAACATGAAAACCTAAGAGAGGATTCTCTCTCCATCAACTACAGCATGCACAAATCTATTTTTTTCTCGGTCTGCAGCTGATTAACCAGCACTGGCAGAAGGTACCAAATGAACCTGTGCAAGAACAAAAAGGGCCACTGGGAAGCTATCTGCCTGTCCTAGAGGAGTCACTCCAGGTCTGAGCCATCAGGTCAGACTTTCACAAGCTTTTCCTTTCTCCAGGGGCAGCACAGAAGTTTGCTTTTGGCCATTAACCTCAACACTTCCCTGCAGCTGCCCAGCTTGCAAGGCCTCAGCTACTCCAGCACATAATGTTGGGTCTGCCCACATCCTTCTGGAAGGGAACGTGTCCTCTTCTGCAGGGAAAGCCAAGGGAGGGAGAGCTCACCCAGAGTAAGAGATATATAGTCCAAATCTCTATTCTTTGCTGCATCCTTGTTCTGAATTTTAACTTTCAATTTTGTGCTTAAGTACTGGAAGCCCATCATTTTTATGGCATTCCTCAATGCGGTGTAATTTGGGAATAATGAAGTGGAATTAACTTTGAAAAGCAGCAGAGGATGTAGAGAATGCAAATATTTACCACCTCTGCTGAGGAAGAGCAATAAAAGAAAAAAAAAAGAGGGAAGGGACATGTATAGACATGATTGTAAAATTAAGATTATATTTAATTTCCTAGCATTTGTAGAAGAAAGGGACATGAAACACCACTCAGTTTAAATCCTCTTGTCTGAAAGGGCGTATAGAATAGAGAAAGATTTATCATGCATTCTTCAAGCTCTCAGTTTTCTGCCTAGCAGATATGTACCACCCATTTTTATGTAGCCTTTTCTGCATCTCTTTTACTTTGAAATAATTGAGTATCTGTGAGAGTGTCAGGAGATTAGTGTTATGAAAAGGGCAAGAGCATACAGAAAGTGGGAAAAGTATCTTTGCAGTTAAAATTGCTTTGTAAGCCATTAGCTTTTGGTACTTTCCCTGATCTTAAGACTGACCTTTTTAATAAGTTTTTCTTAACAAGGGTTGCATTTAGATAGATTTGAAAACTGGCTGCCATGCAAACAAGTTCATTAATCCCACACTAGCAAGCCCCTGTCCCCTTTTCATACTGTTAATGCTGAGGATGACAGTCTGTATATACTGACTTTTGGTTTTCTTCAGTCAGGTTTGAGGGTCTCTCAGGGTGTGAGGTCGGTTTACCATTGGAGATCACAAAGAACCATCTTTTCCTTGCTCACTCCCTTTCAGTCAACATTTGGACAGCACAAATAAAGTTCTCAGGAGCCTCCAAAATATTAAGAACACAGAGCACCAGGAAAATTGTAAATTGGTGAGACAAAATCTGAGGTAAAATGTGAGACAAATTAAACAGACACGAAGGCTTTTGAAGAGGAAAAAAAAAAAAGAAACAAATTAAAACCCTGTGATTGCCTATATTCGACTGTAAAAATCTGTAACATTGTCATTCCTAAGACTTCAAGACTTCTTTGTTTTGAGTATTTTTGGTGAGAAGTTAATTTTTTCCTCACGCACAGAGAAGTGGTAGGGGAAAGATTATTCATAAATTCTTATTCTCCTAAAGAAACTTACCCTCACTCACAGGAGGGGTGCTGTCAACACTTGGACTCTCAGAATCTCTAAATGAACAGGACACCCAGAGGCTTTTGCCACACTCTCTTTAATTTGCTGCTCCATAAGTGCTAAGAAGACAGAGGATTGCAGTGTTATGCATGGCTTTATCTACACTATTGGCTGCTGCTGGTGGCCACAGGCACTTAGGAAGAACAGAGTATGTCTCATTTTAATGCAAAATCTGACTTCTCTTACAGGTGTGCTGGCATTGAAGGGATTTGGCATTGTGATAGCAGTTTCCCCTCTTCCTTTCTGCTGGAAGGAATTATTCAGCCAACATCAGCATGCCTGGCAGTGTCTCCTATTAAAATGCTCTGCTCTGTAATTTCTGTGACATTCTTGTATGGCACTAGGTTCACACAGAGCAATTGGAATCCATAAGCCAGCAAACACATGAGACATAGGTCAGGAACTCAGCTTGCCACTCGGGAGTTTCCTCACAGATTTGTGTTTGCTATTGTCTTAAGATAAATCTCTTTGAAAGCTCTTCAGTGTCAAAGCAAACTGGATGAAAGGTCAAGAAGAGCTTTTATTCTACCACCCTCTGCATTCAAGTTTGCTTTCCCTCACAATCTTGATTAGTCTGTAATTTTCTATCTTTCTCCATATCTTTGTTTCCCTTCAAAAATCCCTGCTTGAGTATCCACAGCCAAGGTGTTTGCATGGCTGATCCATGAGCTCTGTATTAGAGATTTACACACTATTTCCAAGCAGACTGGTGCATTCATGCAGAGGACAAGGGTCGGCTCTGGACTTAGCTTAACTGGTGTAAGTCCAGGTTTTGGTAAACTTCATCAATCCACAGGTTTTCTTCCTAACAGAAACCTTTCCTAAACCCACGAAGGACTGTCAAGCCTTTGACATCACCTGCCCTACTATTCCTGGTATCTTCCCTACAGAGGTGAAATCTGGTAATTCTGGTTCATGGAGGGAATAAGAATACAGGACACCAGGTGTTTGTGGCTCAGGGCCTGAGAGATGTCTGTTACTATCCTCCAAAAAATCTCTGGGAAATGAGAGTGCCAAACATGAAATAAATCTGTAGGTGGTTTGACAAATTAAATTCCCAGGCATGTAATTACAATTAAAAAAATGTTCTTTGCCCATAGGGCAAAAAGGGATATAAAGGGCAATGGTCCACCAGTCCTAAGGTGTTTGTTGTCAGATTCTGGGGTCTGGCAAATATATGGGAAGAAATCACCTCAAGGACCAGGACTCCATTGTGGCCTTCTCCTTAACTCATTCTTCTTCATTGCTTTGGTTTCAGGAATTTGCAGGGACTTACTTGCCTTGTCCACTGCATCTATCCTCTCTTCCCCAGCTAAGTGGGGCCATTGTCTCCCTTTCCCATGCAGACACTCTGGTAAAAGAGAAGTTATCTCGACTCTCCTCTGCTTTGTGCTGGCATAATCCCCTAGATTTCAGGAAAGCTTAAATGATTTTTATGCGCCAAAGTAACTCTAATCATTAAAGAAGGACACTTCATTAGCTGCCACCTAAAAATGTGGTTTAATACCAAACCAGCTTTTGCTGGCATTCATTGGTGACTGGAACAAATAATTTGAATTTAAAAGCAAAAAAGATAATGAAGGAGTAGGTCATCAACTGGAACACAGAACTAGTAACAAAAAGAGACCACTGATGCAGTTAATGTCATCAGGACAAGTCAAGTATCAGTTGTTTGTGCATAAAGATAATCAGGGTTTGTAGTGTAGAAGTGAGTATATGTGGGGATTAGGTTTGGAACATTTCATTAATTACATAACTGTAAGCTATACTAAAAAATAACAATACTTTACACTTGCATAGTGCTTTCATCATCAGACCTCATCTCGAAAGACTTCATAGACATTAACTAAGCTACCTGCCCCTGTGAAATACATATTAGATCACTAATTATTATTATTGTTATTTTTATTATAATATCAGTTTTTAAAATGGAAAAGAAGAAGTTAAGTGATTCACTCAAGGTCACATCCATCATTTTTAAAAGGGCTGTCAGCTGACAGTTATCTGAAATGCACTCTCCAAGCTTAAAGGAATGATGGGGTGATCTGGGGAGGATAAAGTGATATGGCTTGTCTCATGCTTGTTGTATGATTCTATGTATTGAAGTTTTTCCTAAGACTGGTGCATCCAAATCATGATGTAGATTCATTATTGCCTAATTTGTGCCGAGATAACTATTCAGTTAATTATTTTCTTCATGAAACCTACAGAAACTAAATATCTCTCAGGTCTTTACCCCCTTTGTAAATCAACTTTGAAACTGAATATCTGTGAGGTCTTTACCCCCTTGTTTAATTTACTTTGACACTGGCCAATGTACTCAGACAGCGTAGGAAGGAGCAAACAATCATAATACAACCACAGATTTGGTTTCCTATGTCTCTTTCATTATTGTGCATAACATCTGAAGAGTACTGGACCATAGAAAGCTTACATTTTAAGTAAAACACAAGTTTTTTTTCTTAAGTGGGCTTTCAAGCACTAAGGTTATCCAGCAAACTGATTGTTGGTTGACAAATCATGAATTCCCTAAATCTCTCTCTGCTTTCAAGACAGCCCATGTCATTACAGGCATTACTTACAGGTTAAAGGTATTTGCTTCTATAGAAGTCAAAACACCTAAGGGACACAGGTTACAAGAGACATCACTGGTATAAGGAATAACAGAGGACACCACTGAGACTAAAGAGATCAGCTCCCATTTAGGCTTAAAAATAGATTAATAGTATATTTTTATTAATTATCTTCCTCAGCTTACTTTGGTATTTTACAACTTTGGCTGTGACACTGAGATGGAGGGGGTGACCATGAACACTCTTGGCAAATTCTGATTATTTTAAAGCATTTGTTACCAGGAGATCTCAAAGTGACATGTAAAGGGAGTAAGTTTTGCTCTCCTCATCTTACCATGTACAGAGACTGGGAAAACCGAGACACAGAGTAGTGAGCTGAGCTGCCTTTCACTGCTCAGGGATGGAGTCCCCACACACCGAGCTGTGCAGCAGGAAATTGGGTATTTTCCTGGTAAAATGAGTCCTTCACTGCGCTTGTGAAGTTGCTAGAACTTTGAATATGCCTTTCAAGAGACAGATTTGGAGGAGTTCTTAATTGTAGCAGAACTGAAGAGTGAAAATTACATGAAAATTATAAGACCCATATCCTATCTTATTTATCTATTCTCTCTGCCATGCCTCAATTCAAGAACAAACACCTTCAGACTGCCACTTTGGGGATACCATGCTCTGTGATGTAAGGCTCTCTCTTCTGGGAGAGTTCCTCTATGGATTTCACCCGCTGGAGATCTGAAAACCCACAGAACCTGTGGGGTTTATGATCTCTCTGCGGTGCTTTCGAAGGAAGGATGGAATCAATATGTTTTCAAAGCAACAATAGCTTGCTAAGTGTCTATGGTATACATAGCAGTATTGGATATAGATAAACTGACACTCTGCATCTCTGCATCTCTTTGAGTTGTGGTTACTTCTTGTCACTCTGGGGATTTGAAGGCCCAGTATAGGTGAGAACAGATGAAAGTACTCTATAATTCCCGATGGGTTCTTAAGGATGCTGGACACCTACTCCACAGCACAAAGTGACGTAAAATCTGCTGAGAGTGATGAAGAACAATCTTCTCCCACTCCGACAGGAGAATGGTAAGTTAAACAGAGCAAAAACAGAGCAGTACTGCCTTGGTCACTCTATCCAACCTGGATTTTGGGCTTGAGTTGACCTCAGATCAGAAACACATCCAATTTCTTCATCATCTGGACTGATTTTTAGAGCTCACTGGCTCAAGATTCTCAACCGTGAAACTATTTTCTCCTTTACCCCTCTCTCTTGAAACAAATGGGTTGTAGCAAAGAATGACTTGAAAAAAAGCAAAATACCCTAGTCTTTTGCAGGAGAAACCAAGTAGGAGGCACCACCTTCAGGCAAACTCTGTCCATCTCTTCTGGCCACAGACCTGCTCGCTCCCAGTTTCCAGTCCTGCTGGATGGGGAAAGAATGATTGTCTAATTAGTTTCCTCGATAGCATTAAAGCTGGTAGTTCACAACACAACAGAAGGGATAAACAAGCTCACAGTCACAAACTGATTGATGGGAGATTTTCAGTGGCTCACACTGAAGAGATTTAAGGCCTCATTTAAAGCCCTCTGAATGCCATTTGAAGTTTTTTATCAATGTCACTGGGGGGGTTTGTATTAGTTCTCTAACAAGTGAGACACGCACAGGGTTTTACAGGAAGAGGGTTAGGGTTTTTTCCCACAAATTGAGAAAGTTTCTGTTTCCTTCTTGGCAATACAAAAGATCTGTTAGGTACTTGTTTTTGTGTGCCCAGCCAGCTTTGGTTGATCTCTGTGATTGTTGTTCATACATGTGCCCCATATGAAGCAGCAATTTATTTTTTCTTCAAAATTCATGAACTTATAACTACAATAAATATGTGTTTAAATAAAAGAAAGATTAAATATTTTTGTTAAATGTGGTGAGTACCCTTGGATGCCAAAACTAATTGTGTGTTGAAAATGTAATATCCATTTGAAATTGCATGAATAATATGAGGTATTGCTAATAAACTAAAACCCCTTGGGCTTTGAACTCTCCACCTCTGCAATAAAAAGCAGAGAATTTAGCTACAAAGCTACCCAGCTGAAAGCCTATTACAGAAAATACCTTACATTAAAAACATGCAGAATTTTCTGATTTCCTGGGTGTAGTGAAAAATACCATACATGTATGTGCTTTTACAGATCTTTGAAATACAGGATGGAGCCCAAGGGGTTTTGGATTAAGCATTTTGGAGTCTCCTAACTGAGACCTCTCTGACAGGTGTGTGACAACTACTCAGCATCCCTTGCCCCTGTCTCTGGCTGCCCAGTGTTGTGCAACTGGCTCCCTCCATTTCAGTGGTAAAGAGACTCCTGAATATAAAGCATTTGGAATCCAGAAGATGAAATAGCCACTGATATAATTTATTTAATTGTCCTTTGACTACCCAAAGTCACTTCTATTCATCTTGTGAGACAACAGCTAAGACATAACAAAACATAATAAAATATCACAAAATTATCTATGAATGGTTATTTCATTTCAGGAAATTCTATCCTCAATTAATGATATCATAAATGCCACAAAAACACTCTGGTTAGTATTAAAAATTTATTAAGAAGAAACTCTGTTTCATAAACAATTAATTATCTCTGATAAGGTATTAGCATAATACAATGTATCATTTAAGGACATATAACCACCAAAAATATTAGGTAAGATATATTGCCTTGCTTTTTGCCCTTTATACTCCCTCACATTTTATCTTGGAAAGCAGATATTTGACTTGTTTCATTTTCTGGGTAATTTTAAACAACTAACATGAGATTCAACCAGCATAGTCCCCACAAGGAAATATTCTGCTCAGGGAATGCCTCTGCCACAGTAACGTGTAATAGGAAAGTTACTTGTAATGAAAAGGAACCTGTTCAGTGAAAAAATAAATGGTTTTGCAAGTTATGCAACAAACTCTGGACTCGAAGCACAGTAGCCTGATGAGAACAGTCAAGTTAATGGAAGCCATGTTTTTTCAAAAATTCAGCTCCTCAACCAAAGGAAACAGCTAGATTTTCAAAAGGGCTTACCAGTTTTACTTGGCCTCAGGTTGACGAAACACATATGTAGTTTTAAGTCATTTGTTCAATGATTCTGCTTGTTTACTTAATGCTGGGCATCTGTCAAATGGCATATAGAATCATTATCTTTATAGGTGCTGGTTTCAGATGGACTTGGTTGATGAGGCCAGAATTTAATCAGGACACCAGTGAGACTTCACCTAAGGGACACCGTCCCTGTTCAGTGTTTGTGTCTCTGTTACAAAGTCCTTTGGTGCAACAGGAGCAAACCAGTAGGTTGGTGGAGCCCCTGCCAAGCTACCTTCATGTTCACTGCTTGCAGTTTGAGGCTTTTGCTTCAGACTAGATTTAGTTTTATCCTCTGGGACTGAAGGTCACCACTGAAGAAATTGTTTGATATTGTCCAAAGGACCAGGTCCTGTTTTGGCCCCTCCTGTCCCCATGGGAGTAGACTGCTTTTTGTGGACTCTTAAAGTGGAACTTCATTCAATATTGTGGTTCATTCAAACCAGGCAATTTGCTTCAAAATTTCTCTATTACTCCAAAGAAAAAGAGTAGTAGATAAAGCTGTGATGGATTATCTAAAAATGAGAGTTTTAGAGAGAGAGAGAGAACTGCTTTTGGATACAGCATCTTAAATCTCCCTAAGGTAGAAGGATATCACAGTGACATACAGTTAAGTGTCCTTCCTCCATTCAAGAGAATCTCTTAATCAGGTGCTTATATGCCTCAATTCCTAACCTGTTGTAGCTTCTTTATCCCTCTTTGCTAAAAGTCTGGGGTGAACTTTCCCAAGGGGTTTAAATAAAGCAATAACAGAAACCACAGAATAGCTGTGAGCTATGGAAGCCAGCTCTTTTCAGAAATTTCAGTTGGAACAGAAAGCATCTTAGTGAAGGTATTCTTTTACATCATGAACTGGTACAGTGCCTGACAGGCAGAGGACAGGCCCCTACAAACCTTGTATTAGACATTTGATTAAGTTCAGTTGAAGAAAATTTCTGCAAAATAGGACAAATAAATCAAAACAATTTCACAGAATATTAAAAAATGCTTTTTTATGATCTAGTACTTCAAATTCAGCACTTTTTTTTTTTTTTATTCCAAGTCTACCTGCTAGTTTGTTTTGTAAAAAAGCTGACATTTTCAGCTGCAGAGGGATGAATTCCAAGGAGTTTCAGTTCTATGGTTTATTATAAATTAAACCAGCACAACAATAATTTCCAAGAAATAGAGTCTGTCTGCAGGTTGTTATTATTATTCCGTAGTCTTCCTTAGACAGGAAGGCTGTCAGTTATTAAACAGTGAGTTAATATTTTGCTCTCAATTTTACTGCCAAACTGGAATTATCTGTGCTGTTTTACCAGGAAATAATAATAAAATATCTTTCGGTACATGCCCCACAATTCATGCCATTATTGTTAATAATTCTCTCTGTCTTTCTTGAGATATATGTTACCAAAAGAAATGGAAATATTTTCTGTTGCCCATAAAGTGTTTATTTGTCATAAGCACTTGCATACATTATTTCTAAAGAGTGTGTGAGTTAGTGAGTGTGTGTGTAAGTATAGGTGCATATATATATGTGTGTATATATATATAAATATATATATGCACACTGTTCCTATCCATGTGCTTTTTCACATCTCTCCATGGTGGGAGACCTGTCTCTAAATACTAAATACAAAACAACCCAGGTGATTTGAAATGAAGGATGGTTGATAATTCTTAGTCCTGACAATTCTTAAAAATGAGTTACTTCTTTAAGCCCCACTAATTGCTATGAAAGTCATATAAGCACACCATATTCTTATTTATAGTCATGAAATTCTTTCATGTTAACAGAAAATTAGTCTGAAGTTCCTTAAACATATCTTGTTATCTAGGTCTCAGATAAAGCTGAAGTGAATTTCACAGATTCTATACCTGTTCTCATGTGCTTAAATCTAGGATAATACCTTCAGTTTTTATGTAGTTATTGCAAAAACCACTAAGCAGCCACACTCCTTTCTCAAAAAAAAAGCTGTTATCTTTGGAATTAATCTCATGGCCTGCATAGAAATAATCCTATCTAGTTTCAGTAAGCCTTTTGTATATGTATTTATATGATCATACCTGCTTTCTTTGAGCATCAGTGGATTGCTTGTGGAATTAATTCCCTGGCAGACTTTACAGTGGAATATAATCTAAAATTGTTTACTAGGCTACAGTGTGATTTTCATCCATGAGAGGCTCAAACACAGTGATACCATCAGCTACAGCAATGAAACTCTGCTCTGCTAGAAAAACTACATATTGATCTTACCCATACTCTGCATGCTGCCTCCAAATCTTGCAAGCTTCCAAAGAAGCACCTATGTGAATATGGTGGTTTTAAGATATTATGGGAAATTAAATTAAACCAAACCAAAACAAAAAACCACGAACAAACAAAGAAAACAACCTCTCAGGTGAAATACGATAATATTTTTATGAGGGTCATTGGTAGTTCTTGAGCCAGAGTATACTCAGGTGTATGTATTGGGTTGCTTGCCCGGAATCCAGCTGTTAACAAACACATTTGGAAGATAATGACTACAAATCTACCATTGTGTGTATGCTGTGTGAGTGTTTTATACCTTTTGCTAGAGAAGTTATGAGTGGAATTACACTAACTTTGAAAGTTCCATTTTAGTGGCTCTTATGCACAGGATTTGCCATTTACATCCATTGAATAAATAGGGAATAAAAATAGTTCAAGAGAGTAAAAATTGCAGCCAAATACACACACATATATACATATAGATATAAACAAGAAAAACAAATCAACCATTGAGTTGTACACTGTTGGTTAGCATCAGAGTTAAAACCCAAACCAAGTCAACAGACACACATACGCAAGAAATTTGACTTGAAAGTATCCTCTTTTATTAGGAAAGCAAATGCCATAGTTTTTATAGGTCTTACTTCTGATTCCCTGCTGTGATTCATTATTTCTGGTGGAAGATAGGGACTCCAGTAGCTTTGCTAACCATCTTTGTTGTTTTTATTGTCCTGGGTATCATAGGAGAGAATCAAAGTCAGACAGGTTTATTTTAATCTTCTGGCATTGTGTATGTTTAGACAAGTGTTTTTTGTGCTTTGTACCATCTTTGTGATGTGTCACATAACCCCTCATTTTGAAATAACTTTTCATGGGTTTTTATTTAACAGGATCATTTTATCCTTGACATTGTCACGTAGGAGGGCCCATCTTGTAAAACTTCATTCGTAGTAGTTGGGGAAAAAAAAAAAAAAAAAAGAGAAATATTGAGCTTTGAAAAAGACTTCTCCTGTCCCAGATTAAAGTAATTTTCAAAAGAGATAAGTGGTGTTATCCCCACTGATTCCAAGTAAAGTCTCATTGAAATCAGAGGTCTGAGCACTCATGAAATGAATATATATATAAAAAATACAATCAAATGTTGGTAAAAGTGAAAGACATCTCATGGAGAGATGACAAGCACATAAGCATTAGGCAGACGTATTAAGAAAGTTGCTGTATATTGACATTTATCAGAATAATTTTCATTTGTAAAATGAAACAATTAGGTAAATAAGGAAGCAGGAAGAAAATGCTTTGAAATTTAAGTCTGTCAGAAAGAAAGCTGAAACAGTAGTTGTGGTACAAGAAGAGACAGAGTTCAGCCAAGCCAAAGAGTTGCAAAGAGGTTATTCAGACATCAGGATCTGTGAAGGAGCAGTTTCCCACTGCATTAACTGTGATTTCCGTGTGCTGGATGACAGCAGGGCAATAAGGAAGAGGAGAGCATCTCATCAAAGAGGCCATAAATCTGACGATGTGATTGTGAATCCTGGCCCGCAGTGTGAGTGCAAGTCTGCTTGACTGTCTGCCCTGGCTGGTTCAAACTGGCACCAGCTGCTGGTATGGGCTGTGTGCACAGCCTGGGGAGAGGGGCAGTTCTGGCAGCTGCCTGAGTACATGCATTGGAAGAGGTGCCAGTTGTTGGGTTTGTGCACATTTCACTGCTCACCCTCAGCCCTGAGAGCATCACAGGGCTATATCAGAAATCACTGCAGGCTGGGTTCAGCCCACAGCCTGGGCCACTGAGGCCCAAAACATCTCCTTTTCATTGAGCTACTTTCTAAGTACAGCACAATTGATGTTGTTCTCTGGGAAAGATCCAAACCAGGAAGCTGGAGCACATTGCTGGGCAGGACTGAGTTACCTTGGTGGTGAGATCTGGTGGTGAACTTGAAAAATTAATTAATGCAATACTTGAAGTCAATGCTGTGCAAGTGAGGACTTAAGACTCTTAAAAGCTCTTAAAGTCAGACTTTACATAGATGTTTGTATTTCTGAACTTTGAGCAAGTTTATTTTTAACTTTTCCCTTCCCCCTCAAGAAAATATGCAGAATGCAACTCTCACTCAGTTTTTCTGTCTTTCTGAAAATGCATTTACTTTAACACTCTTTTCTGGTTCGGAAATGTGCTTCTTCCGAAATCCAGCCAGGCATTAGATATATCAGGACTTAATCTCTGCAGAGAATACTGCTTAAAATCTTTAGAACAAACACTGCACTTCAAATGTACCTTCCTAGCTGGTTGCAAAGTCTGGAACCGCAGTAGATTAGAAACCTTTGTGACACCCTATAACTTCAGTGACAGGTAGTGCTTTTAATATAATTAAATAAATATCAAAAAGTATAAATCTGGTCTGAAATCTCACCAATCGGCTTGAAGTTGCCTGGCAGTTCTGGTTTTGATCCCCACTGGAAACACCAAGAGAATTGATTTTGTCATTGTGGAAAGACTACAAGTTTGTGATTGCACATATACAAATGAATACACATGCATATGCATGCATATATAAAATTAAGATTTTTTTTTTTTTTTTAAAAAAAAGGTCATCTTCATGTTGTACTAATAGTGAGTAAAAGTTTCAGGACAGAGTTTACCCAGACGCAATTCAGTACTGCTTCATTCAAAACCATTTTAAACTTGAACTTTTCTGCTCTTTACCATGGAGACATGCATAGGTAATAGCCTCTCAGGTAATCAAATTCAAATTGTTGTATTGAATTAACTCAAAATTAATAGCCAGAATGCCCCAGAAGTGAATTAAAAGGAGGAATGTGTTAGGAACAGTGAAATTAAGGGAAGACTGAGCAGAATAGAAGAATAAAGAGAAGATAAGTAAAAGAAATAACAATTTTATGCTTTTTATGCAAAGCTTACAGCAATCTCTGTCTTGTGGTTTAAGGCTGAAATCAATTTATCTATATTTGGATATGCCTCACAGTATTGACAGGAACCAGGAGCACAGGGAATCTAGAAACACTTGCACAATAATTAACAATAGCCTTGCTAGCACAGCCCAGCCAGCCCTGGTTCAGCATGTGCTCTGGCCATCACAGCAAGCCCTGGGAGAAATGAAGTCAATAGAGAGAACAAACTGTGTGACACGTGTGAGTTCACCTTGTGCAGAGCTGCATCTTTTGCCTTCTGAATTTTGTAGCGCCCCAAGCAAAATCAGTGTGCTGCTGTAGAAAATTAAAGCAGGGCAGACTAAGGTGCCTGGCAGTGGCCACAGAAAGATTTGTGAATGACAAAATAAAGAAGGCCTTTACTTAAAAACATGCATTTTAAAAACAACACTGCTGCTGGATAACCGAGAGGTGTGAAATGGCACAACTATTTTGATTTCTGCCTACACAACTTAAGGTCTGGCTAAACATCTGTAAGGCTCATTGAAAGTCAAAAAACCATTAACTGAGCCTCTGGTGGGATATAATCCCTGCTTCCCAGCAGGACTAAGGAAGGGATCATTCCCCTGAACCTGGCATTGATGAGGCCACACATCTTGCATTCAGTTTTGAGTCCCTGACTACAAAAAAGATATTGATGTGCTGGAGAGTGTCCAGAGAAGGATAATGGAGCTGGGGAAGGGTCTGGAGCACGAGACTGATGAGAAGTGACTGAGAGAGCTGAGGGTGTTTAGCCTGGAGAAAAGGAGGCTCAGGGGAGACCTTGTTGCCCTCTACAACTACCTGAAAGATGGTTGTAGAGAGGTGGGAGTGGATCCCTTCTCCCAAGTCATGAGAGACAGGACAAGAGGAAATGGCCTCAAGTTGCACCAGTGGAGGTTAGATTGCATATTCAGAAAAATTTCTTCTCTGAAAGGGCTGTCCAGGATTGGAACAGGCTGTCTAGGAAAGTGTTGGAGTCACCACCCTGGAGGCATTTAAAAGTCATGTAGATTTGGCACCTGAAGACACGATTTAGTGATGGCCTTGGCAGTGCTGGGTTAATAGCTGGACTTGATGAACTTAGAGGTCCTTTCCAAACAAACAATCTTATGATTTAATAGGCTACTGTGTACACCTGAATGCAGTATGGAAAACATTGGGAAATACATTTTGATGTGTCCACTAATGTTTCAAGTTGGTTGTAAGCTTTTTTTTCTTTCTTTTTTTTTTTTTTTGATGACTGTGAGGTATTGAAAATTTTATTACAGTTTCTAAAAATCAGATCCATTTAATGATATATACCAGTTAGTTCCTTTGTGTTGCTTAGTAGTTTGGGCTAAGTAAGGACCAAGAAAACCTTCAACAGCAGATTTGCCCCATGTTAGGAAAAGTGTTTATGATGACAAAGTCAGCTGAGATAAAACAGTAATTCAGGAAAGCATCTGGTGACATGCTCTTGTCCCAGGGACAGCAGCAGGGCTTAAGCTAATGTTAAAGTATATGTTTAAATTTTTGAAAAAAAAAGATACATTCCAGGATTATGGACTTTGATAACTGATTGGAAACTTGTTTAAGTAGCAGAAGGACAACAGGCAGCTTTCTTGGTCCAGTTATGTCTCACATTTGTCTCTGTATGCCACAGAAATTTAACTACCCATAGTAAAAAACCCCAGAATTCATGCAGGTGATGAGTTGAAATCCACCCCTCCCACACCTCAAAAAAAAGGTTGTCAAGCCACAGCTTTCTACTTGTGAGGGACACAAGTAAGTTACTACTTCTTCAAACAGCATTTGACTGTCAGTCTCTTATAAGTTATAAACAACACAGGCTAAATTAACACAGATTACCATTATGTTTGAGCACATGCACCACATACGGAGGTGTCAAGACAACTGTTCTTCAGTAACTTAGTAGTTTCTTTTGGCACTCAGGAGCACAAATAGAGATGTCTTTATGGGAAGTAAAAATTTGTCTCAGACTAAGTTTTAAATTCTTCTCTGATGAGAAACCCATTTTCTACTGGTTTTGCTGTTTGAAGACTAGATCCTTAATTTCCAGAAAGATAATTTGAAATTTGCAGGAGACAAAATTCCAATTATTATATTAAGTTGAAAGCTCCATCATTACTTTTCTTGTACTGGAGGAGACATCCATAATTGCATTCTGTCCTATTTGTTTTCGGTTTTTTTATATAAGTGATTTGAAAAATCCTAACATAGTCCATTTCAAAACATCTTTAAAAGTTTTGAATATGTTTTGAGAAAAAAATTCCCAGATGTATCTTCTTACACGGGAGAGAGGGGAGTATTTGACCCATTTATCACAAAAGCACTTTGCAGAAGTGCTGAGTCTCCCTAAATTCTTCAAGTACTGTTCTGTTAGCACTAGGGAATGGAACCATATATTCAAGGGGATTAGGATTTTGAGTTGAAATTATTATTATGAGACTATTTTCAGTAAGTTTAAAAATTCATATATTACTGCCATTAAAAAAGGACAACAACAAAAGAAGATCAAAGTGGCAAGGAAAGCCATATGTCACTGGTACATTCAAATAGTGAGTAAAAAATGGAATAGAAATGCTAGCCCCAGTGAGAACATCTATCCCACTGGTCTGTTAAATATATTTCCTGGAAATGCATGTACTTATTTCATGCTTGGAAAGATACATAAAATCTCGTAGAAGTTCTATGAGGGGATAAATAACCAAAAAGGTGTTGTGAGAGGAAGTCTGCAGATAAATGATTAACCAAGCAAGATATTCGCTTGCCTAGCAAGGGGAAGAATACAAAGGCTTTTTTTGTTTGAGGGGTGTTTTGAGACAGCAAGGGTGGAAAAGGAGCTTATGAAGAGGAAAAAATCATTGACAAGCAAAAAAGGGAAAGTAGGGGAAGGAGGAGTGGTATTCCCAGTACTGCACCTCCCAGGAGCATTCTGGGAAATGTCACTCTCATCCACAGCTAATTCCAGATGTTCAAAAAAGGAGAGAGAAAGAAAAAGCAAGCTAACTAGGCAAAAGCTAAGCTCTGTTGGCATTTTACATTAGCTCTCTTTAGCACAAAGATGCTTCATGATTCAGTTATGTAAATGAGTTTTTTGTAGAAAGGATGTATAATATAATCAGTTTGGAACTGTAAGCATCCAGCTTACTTCCATTACAGAAAATCACTGCCTGGTGCTGCCAGCCCCTCCTTTGCTTGCCGTGATCATCGCAGATGTGGATGATCTATTCAGCATCTCTTCAAAAATAGGATCATTGGAAAAGTTATGGGTTGTTTTCTTTAATAGCAAAACCCACAGTGGTTTCCTTTCAAGCTCAGACACACACCTGTCACTGTTCTTACGGGGAGTTGAGGGGGTGGGCATGGTTTGACAATGACATACCAAAAACAGAATCATAGACACTTTTTTTTTTTTTTACCAGTTTTAGATTGGATTTTTAATTCCAGATCTCCAGAGTCAAATGGGATCTGGAGAGAGGACAAAGTCCATTTCTTATCTCTGTGCTTCAACACCAAAAGTTACTGCTGTGGCAATAGGAATTTTTTTTTTATACTCCTCTGCTTCCTGAGGGGATCCACAGTCAAGGAACATTACCTTAGCCCTTGTGAAGCACATATAGCTCATTTGATTATAGAGCTTTACAGGCATAACTCACCTTAATCAGAAGTTGGCAATGAACTATAATCACCTCTCCACTACCTACAAGAAACCCTGAAGCTGCAAGTTTAGTGATAATATCCACACATCCTCTGAAAATCTGTGTTAAAACTGAGACAAGGACCGGACACCTGATATGCCATCTAAAGTTGCACCCATCTAACAATAGATCAGTTAACTTTAATTTCCACTGCATTTAAAACAGATAGAAAACCTGAAAATTCAGGTTCCAAACACATTTTCCCATCTCTAGAAGACCCTATTATCAAGCTAACTTACTCTGATAGTTGAATAGCTGTACACCAGGCATGATTTGGTCAAAGAAGAGAAGCTACTCCAGTGTATTTGATAGAAATGAGCAATTAGCAGATCAAATTAATAGTACTGGAAAAATGAACAAACAAACAAACATACTGTGAAACTCACAGATTATACCCTGGGTATACATAAGACTGATTTTTGAGACAGGATTTGATTATCCCAGCTTCACCATCTTTGTCCCCTACCTCCCCAGGCAACGGTGCAACCACTCCCAAACAAGGCAACGTTAAAAACTTGTTATACCTGTGGCAAAGTCATTTCTTCCTTTGAGCTTTTGGACTTTGTCTGTATTAGAATAATGAAATACATCTGAAGTATGTTTTGGATATTTGAGATACCCTTGATCCAGATAACTCATATAAGACCCTGAGGATACAGCTGCCATCCAGAAACAACAAAGCTCCATACAGTAAACATGGGTCCAATTTTGTGGGAGAACTTTCCAATTCCAAGAGATTCAATATCAGTAGCTCCCAACTACTTAATACATATCTATCTCATGGTGGAACTTTATGATACACAGCAGGTAGATCAATGAAATTCGGGATGCTGTCACATGGCTGTAAGGTGCAAAGAAAGGTTTAGTCAATTGAAGAGCACAGCAGTCTCTAAAGTCCTGCACACTCTGGGATAGTGGGTATTTCATTATTGCTCTGATGTCAGAAGGCAGGAGGTAATAAGAGATAGGATCCCTTTATTCCTTCCTTGAGGAGTTTATTGAATCCACGATATAATTTTCCTACAATATATCAGTCTGGTTTTATTCTGACTTGTCTTTGACTCCTTTTGTTCTATTGATCATGTCATTAAACCCCAGATCTTCCACAACAAGGAATACATCCCCTAAAGTCAATAGTAGAACATCTGCTTGCTATAATTGTGCAGATTCTCTCCTTATAAACCAGACCCTCACTGCATTTTCTAAATGGTTGTGTAATTTCCCCCTATTTTGTTGCTCATGAATTGTGCTGCAGGACGTGTCTGCCATCACATTATATGCTGGGGATCTTGCACTGGGAGTGACTGCTGGGATTCAGTACCAGAAAAGATGTGACAATGAGAATCTTAATATACAATACAGAGTAATTGTTCCCAAGGTAACTATAAATCTGGGCCAGGGAACATAGTTTTGAAAGGTACTACTGATATTTATAGAATAGCTGCTGTATATTATCATAATCTCTTTCACTTCAGGAAAGCTATGACAATTCATGCCAGCTGTAGAAGTACCCCTGAACTTATGTAGAAAATTAATACTTCAGCACATTTCATGAAACAAGAGTTAGCATATTTAAATAGAAGTGCAATTCAGAAACCCATGTTAAATAATAAATGTCTAGTGTCTTTAAAAAGGCATGACTGTGTATATTTGAATATAAATCTTTCCCCTAAGATTTCATGAGCAAGTACAATGGATAAGGCATTGAAATTTTCTGTTTAAAATTTCAGGGATGGGGTAATCTGAACTGTATACATCCCTGCCTTTCTGGGGTTAAAACACAGAAGCTTTTAAAAGTGGGGTGCAGGTTTTGTTTGGTCTGGCATTCTCTGCTGGTCGTCAACCTATTTAATTCCACCAGCTTTAATAAACATTGCTCAGTTCGTAGCAGCAGCATGGAGAAACTGGCAGATTAGCCCCGAATTGATATGGTAAACCAAATGAATCTGCCAGACTTCTTTCTTCTTCCCTTTTGCTGCTGAATGTACAGCTCACGCCTGAGGCAGGCACACACATATAGTGTAGACTGTGGCGTGCTGCAGGATGCAGAGCCATGGAGCATGAAAAAGTTGATTGGAGCAAAAGCTATGATAATCACGCTTTCATCTAAACATCCTAGCAGGGATTCAGAGGAAGGATGGCTGTGTGCAGAAGGTCAAGAGCGGTTAATATTAGGACAGACCAAATGACACCTCTTAAACAACTGCTGTTGTGCTTCAGAGAGTGATGTTCCAGACGTGTCAGCGGTGGCAGGCACACAAAGCGTATATTGGAAATCAGGATTTTAACACTGTCGCAAGTGAAGACAGATGAATAATAGCCAAGCCAGCCAGACCTTGAAAGCCATACTCAGCCCCAAAAAATCTGTTTCAGGTTTTCAGGAAAAAAAAAAAAAATCTAGTAGGGATTATAAGCTAAATTCTTGGTTCATTTAAGTGAACAAAATTTGATAACTGTAAAAATGGAAATGTCACGCTTGTGACTTGAAAGAAGACTGAAACTGGCTGAATGCTGAATTCTGTGAAGTTTATATGACATTTAGCATGAGAGTTTTCTGATCACTACAAGCTTTGTTTCAATTTTCTTCAGATTTCCACAAGAGAGTGATTATGTTCACTTAAAACATAATATATTAAAATACCGTATATTTTGAATTACCTAAATATAGGTGTATAAATACTGTATATATTGAATTACCTAAATATTACCTAAAAATATTATATGAATATGTGATAGACTACTGGACGGGTTTTATTGGATTGTTAACCTGAAAGCAACAAATCTGTTTTAACAAATATGGAACAAAAAGAGCGAAAACAATCAGCACCTTTTGTTTGCCAGGAACAAAGGAAATGCCAGGCCAAAGAATTAGTCTTTTCCAAAAATTTATAAGCATCTGAAAAGAAGAGCTTATAATGAATGTGCTTCTTCAGCCAGAACAAGCACACTGTGCCTGCAAAGCTATCATAACACAACATACTGTACCAGTGGGAAATAAACACACATCAAGAAATCTTATTATTTCTACGAGTATGCTACAACATGAGCAATTCTAATAAGTATAACAACAACTGCCTCCCCACAGTTACTCTACAGGCATTCTTCTCATACAGAATGTAGTGGGGTTGAAGCTTTGTCAGACTTCTTTGGGCCCAGAAGATATTTAAGAGGGAGAGTCCCCTGAATTTCTTTCTCTTAGCTTACAGAAGTACAGGTCACTTCTACCACAACTCTTCAGTCTTTCCAGTAAGGGTATACATGGAACAAAAATACTAGCAATGCTTTTGTTTTGCTGCAATACATCCTGGGTCTTGTGTAAAGGGCATTGCTTTCTCCTGCTCTTTATTTCCTTGAATGCTGCCAGTGACTCCAGTTTCCCACTCAGCAGTGTAAATCACGTCTGATTCCAGGGAAGTCGGTGGTTAGGATTACTGCTTTCACTCCTAAGGTATCCAAATAGTGCCTTCCTTTATCACTCCAATACATTAAACAGTTGCATGTCATTTCTTATGTGATGGGAACAGACCAGACAATCCTGAGGACACAGTTATTGCTAAGGACCCTTTGGCTGTATCTTTTAGACGAGAAACTTTCACAAAATGTCAAACTCATAAAACGGTACATAGATACAACCTATCATTGCATTTTGTTTCATAAGTTATACTTATCTTGCTTCAAAAAGTATTAGGAACAGATTGTCAGTTGCAGTAAATAACTATAGTTCAGTTACAGCCAAAGAAGCTTTTCTGATTTATGTTTGTAAAGATATGACCTAGAGAAGAGTACAAGTTGTTATCTCTCCATTCTAAGAAAACTCTACCCATATCTCATGTATTAATTTTTTATGTTTTCTAAAGAGTTTTATTTTCACATAGTGTGTAACCTGCTTCCCTGATACTGACAGTTTTATTCACTGTTTTCTCATTTTTATACTTCTCTTGATTTAATTAATTTATATGAATATTCTCATTTGACTCCTATGCTTTTTTTATTATGAAAATTGTCAAGTGTTTTAATGTTGTTTAACTTTAAATGGCTACATATTCCTCTGTAGGTCAAAATTCAAGGGGTGCATTATAAAATTAAAACTTGTCCCAAGGTTGTTCAAAAGCTATCTCCATAATTTAAGAGATAAAGAACAAAATCACTGACTTTCAAAATACACAGTAGATTTGTACTTAAAAGTAACCCACAAAATCAAAGTGGACTTTATGAAGATCAGAGTTCAGGATCCTTCACAGTCTGCTCTACCATTTGCTTTCCCAAGCAAACCTGTTTTTCAGCCTGTGCCCTGAGATAGTTCACATCCACCTTTACGTGTTAATGCAGGTGCCAAAGAAGGCAAGTGTGCTGTCGCAATTTCTCTCTCCCTCAAGGTTTATTTCATCTGCCTGGAGCCTTCAAGGGTCCACAGGACGCAACCTGCCTCCATTTCCAAGCAGTAATCCACTGCTACCTGATTTCTACTATGACCATGGGTGTATCAGTTTGTAAGTTGCTCCTTAATGTACCTTTTATATACACACCATATCCATCCAATATGAAATCTTTTATTGTGAAAGAGAAATATGTTGATAGCCTGGAAACAGCACTCTGATAACAATATCAGATTATCAGAAAAGGAAAAAAATAATGTAGAAGTAGTGATAAAATCATGAAGACTGACCAGCTTTCCTGCCCAGAAAATGGGAATTGATTAACAAAATAAAGAACATATTTTCTCATAGAGGGTCAAGATAAGCTTACTTCAGTTTTGAGATTTTAACCTCTCTTGGTTAGGTGCCCTGAAGTTAAATCAATAGAAAATTAAGCCACCTGGTTTTTATTCAGCACCTGCAGTTGAAACTAATTGTAAGTGTCTCTAGAACACCTGCCAGCACTTCAGCTCTGGAGGACTGTGTGGGACAGGACAGTCCTGAGAGTGTGGTGGTGATTATGGAGGATATCACTGCTCTGGGATCACAAACAGAGGGAGACAGATGAGACAAGTATGTCTGCAAAACTGCTGGTTCAGCCTGAAAAGCCCCTCTGTGCTCCAGAGACACTTTGAATTGGCAATGCTAGCAGGGCTCCAGTCTGCTTAGAAAGAAATTAAACCAAGCAAAGTGACTGAGTTGAGAGACTATGTAACCTACACAGTTCCAGGTAATAAAAAGAGAAGAAACGGATGGATTAGTGCATTTCATACTCCGTACAAATATTCCCACAAGCTTTATAAAGTAATGAGTTTGATGCTTGAATAGGCCAGTGGCTCTGAAGGCAAATCATTGCTTGGTTTATCTTCCACTCTTTTTAAAACTTGCCGTGGGATCTTTAATTTCCACATGGGCAACCACACAAATCTTTAATTTAATATGTCCTCTGAACAACTTGTCTTCTTAAAGTGCAGCAGCTACCCCTACCACCCCCAGCACTGCACTGCACTATCAGCACCAGGCAAAGGCACTTCCATCAGAATCCAGGACGGCATCAGCCAAGACTAAAAATGATAACACTAGGAATCACAAGGTGCACTGACCTAGTGCTATTCCGGTTTCATGCCTGTTAGCACTAACAGAAGTTCTTGTTCTTTGTAAATTTTCATTTCAAAAAGAACTGTAGAATAAAACCTTTGTTCTCAAATTGTTGGTAGTGACAGCTCAGAGAGGCTTCATAACCCCTGTCTGGGAGTTAATAGTCTTAAGCTCTTCCTCAGTACTCAGTACAAACTTTTGATTCATCTTTCATCTAATAATTCCTCTATCAACTTTATCAGAGACCTACTAATACTTTTAATTATATGTATTCAGCTTTATTTGAATTTATTGTATAAAAGAAGTAAATTATAATCACAATAATGGGAAGGGAAGGGGTTCTGGTTTTACCAGGAGAGCTGAAAATGCATTTGTACTGTATCTCTGCCTACCCTCTCAGAGAATCAAGATACTTTGTAATATCCTTCTTTGAATAAGGTCTAGAATAAGCTTCTTAAATACATGGTTCAGAGGATCCATGAGAAATTGCAAAGTTTCTCAGTTTCGGGGGATTTCTATCTGAAGAAACACAATAGGGATTTAAAGCACTTTCTCAGAAGTAGTTAAGCACCACATGGAAAGCAAGCATCTGAATATCCTTAGATTTTTACCCTGTCTTATTTTTTTCAGCTTTTTTTTGCTGCAAAAATTTCTGCCCTTTTGCAGTATTGCTTACTTCTGCAGCCCCACAAAATGGAGTTGGACAGTGACACAGAAAATCTCTGGCACTTGGCAAGACCCAGTGTTTTCCTATAGTTCCACATCAGGGGTCTTATCAGTGAAATACCACGGGGAATGACAAGAAAGGCTCGTTATGAGGTCAGCCTTTCTCTGCCTCTTTCAGTTGTTACTCTTTGTACACAAATCACACAAAGACCTCTTGACTATCAGGAAGTTTGGTCTTCGGTTCAAGTATAAACTTCATGATAACAGCAAAGGTAACACAAGTACTAATGCTACCCTTTCTCCAAGATTTCCCTACGCCTTCTTTCTAAAGCCAACTTGCCTATTTTTTTGGTCATGGAAGGTGACTCTTCTGTTTCTGCTGGATATCTGATAGAACTGCATGGTTCTTATGACATTACCATAAGGTTTTGCTGAGGTTACATCTTAACTTCATTTGCTATGCATCAGCCAGAGGTCAAGATAGCTGTATATGATGAGAACTGGCAAAAGAAAAGGATTTCTTGCAAAACACTGAATACTTCTCAGGGCAATTAAGAAGTAAAATAAGAAGCATGATGAAGAATGACAGTTATAGTGATAACAGTCATAATGTGCGAGAAAGAAATAAAAGAGACAATCTTGACTAAAGATGAATCTGTATGACTGACAGGTAATTTCTTTATTTATTTATTTTTTCATTCCCTTTCAAATTTGCTCTAGACCTAAAGAAAGACAGTAAACATAGAGCCCCTGTGGTGCCAGAGACCAGAGTCACACTTTAAACCAATCAACTCTGTAGCTGTGAAAAATAATATACACATAAAAAACAAATGTTGATAAATGAAATTATTACTCCTCTTTCCCTCTTGGAAAGCAGTTGTACCTCTGCTGCGAAAAGGATTGTGAATGTGTACCTACGTGGAATTTTTCCTTTTCCCCAACTTTATCAATTACATATTTTGGAAAAGTCTAAAGAGCCTATTATAGAGAGCAGGCAGATTTAGAGAATTCACAATACTTCTTCCAAAATCTGCTGATTATCCAAATTATCACCAGGAGATGAAGACGAAATCCTTTAAGAATCTGCTCATTACACACTGCCACTTCAAACAATTAGAATATCAATGCTATTCAAACTCTGAGCATCCCATACATATTTTGTCATGCCCTGTGCCTGAAAACGAATACAGTGAACCGAGCATCAAAAGAAAGAAATATCTCAGGTGACTTGTAGTCTATATCCTTTTTTACATATTTTCTTACAGTACTTGCCCTTTTTGCAACATTGTTAATTGGCATTAAGGTTGAGTTCCTCTCCAGATCCCAGGTTAATAAAACATGATTTTTCAGCTACTCAAGCCCCATCCGCATTTTGGCAGGCAATTACTCCTAAGTGCAGGTGATTGTATCTGGCCCTGATGAACCACATAACTTTTCTCCAATTAGCCAAAAACATCCTGAATTTTACCCATCCTCTCTGTGCTCACAGGTCTCCCTAATTTGCTGTCCTCCTCCAATGCATTTGCTCTATGCCACCACTCTGTATGTGAATAAAGATAGGCATTAGTATTAGGTTCAGGAGACATTTCTGCAGAAACCTACCTGGTAATTACTCTGCAAGAACAGCTGTACATGAACTTTCAAACTTGTTTGCAGTCTAGACTGTCTGCCTGAAATTCCTACCAGACTCAAAGGTACCTTTCACTTCTCCTTTAAACAAAACCCTGTGCCTTGTCACAGTAAGTTATGGCTCATTTTCTCCACACCACTTGTTCTTGACAGACACACGTGGGCCATTAGCCTTGTTTCCTACAGCCTAAATGCTTGTGAATCCAAGGGCACTCTGATCCAAATGACTTCTCCAAGGTCATGGCAGGAGCCAATGTCAGCACTGGGGTGGAATTTAGAAAAGCCCAGATGTTCATCTGCTCTGAGACCACAGCTTCTTCAATACCCTGATTAAAACTAAAGTTTTCAGGAGTTATATAAGGGATTGAAGACTGCTTGTTAGGTGGTGATAGGCTTAACCCTGAGTGCATAATTAACAAAGAGAAAAGAACAAATTTACGGAGCTTGAACATTCAGCCTAATGTTGAAGGATTGAACTCCAAACTTTTTTTTTTTATATATATCCAAGATAAATAAAATGAAAAACTAACTACAACTGGAAGCAGGGTTTTGTCTTGCAGGATTAAGCTGTAGAAGTGACCAGCAAAGGCTTATACAAGTCAAACAGCAAATCTACAGAGACCTTTCACAGAAAACTGTTTGAGGCTAGAAGTGAAGTGAAAATTCTACAGGTCAAGAACAAATGTCATAAAAGCACCACGACTTTGATCAATAGATGGAGCAACTGTGGAGAACACTAAAGGTGGGGATGAAAAAATGGAACATCACAACCTCATCCCTGGAGGGGATATTAGTGACAGATGATGTCTAGACACCTTGAGAACAATTCTGGTGCCCAGACTCAGGCCTTTCATGCCATCCTGTTGGAGGCATGTCCACAAGGCTAACAGTCATGACACAAAACCTATGTGAGACTGTCCTTTCTAACGTGGTAGCTGGAGCTCAGAGGTCCTACTCAGGCACCTAGATCCTCTTCTCTGCTTCTGAAGTGATCATAGCCTGAACTGCAAGAAGGCAAGGATGTTTCATTCTGATTACTGCTGAAAAACATGAGGCTGTTTGCCCAAACCTTGTGAATAAGCAAAACTTGCTAAAAGGTTTGCAGAAGACGAGATGGTTATGAAATTTTGCTTAAACTATCTTTAATTTATTGTATTTTCTAGAGAGATTTAAAAGTCCTTGCATTCCTTTGTCAGGAATAAGTAACAGGAAGAAAAACAACCGGTAACAAAAGTTCAAAGAAGAATTATTTTCAACACGCAGACACACACAAATGTTTCCTGTTAGCCAAAAACTAATTGTCAGGAATTTACTTTTGGTCAGGTTTAGAAAGATTTAAAATTTATGCTTTTTAGCTTTCCTCAACATTATATTCAGTTTTGGTTTGTTATAACAAAGAAATCAGCTCGTTCTTTATTTTTGTCCAAGTCAGATCTTCCATCTGCAATAAAGAAGCAGATATTGCACCCCAGCTTTGACTTTGCTGTAACTACAACAATATGTAAGTGCAGTTCTCAGAGCAACTGCCAGTAGAGAGTACATCTTGCTTTTTTGTTGTATAAAAGAGGGGTGGGAAAAAAAGTGTGGATATACTTGCACACTGAAGCTGACATGAAAAAGGGTAAGTCAGCAGCAGCAAAGCATTCCCTGTGGAAACAATGCTGGTCACTTGCTATTTGAGCCATATTTTCACCCAGGATTAAAGTGGCCTCCCTTCAACATTTGGCCTCTTTGGAATGAGTGTGATTTTTCTTCTGCAGCTGTTTCATCTGCCCTCTGTGCAATCTGTGCTGAAGATGTCCATGTGAGGAAGAGGGAAGAAGTGGCAGTAATTTGTTAATCAGCATTTGCTTGCAGAGCAATTTCTTCTGCTTGCGTTTGCTACAGAGAGTTGTTAAAAATTCGGTTTATTACTCCAAGTTTCCAGGACTAACTCGAGCAAAAAAAAAAAAAGACTGAATGCAATAGTGATCTGCATTATGTCATTAGTGAGCCTTTGCTTTCCAGTTGCACAAAATAAGCTAGTTTTTGTCTTAGAAGAAAATACGCAGTTGGATTGTTATTTTGAAATAACAACCACACCAAAAAGCACCCAAGAAAAAGGAGAAACATCCATATTTTATTATAAGCAATTATTAGCTATGTGCATTTTTTTTTGTGCAATGGGAAATGCGAACAAGTGGTTATGATCTACAGAGCGCCCCTCAGTGGATCAGTCCTTATTTCTGAAACTGGGACATCAATTACAGCAAACATCTATTCATATACTTAAGCAACTGCTGCTAGGAACATGTGCTCTCCTCATAAGCACTGTTTAAGTTTTAAACAGTGAATCCACGTACAAGGCATAAAAAACCCCAAAATTCCATACCCTTTCTAATCACCCTTGCTCACACACTCATTACTTCCTGGTGATAATTATTAGCTGCAGCATCAAGAAAGGATTGTGATCATACCTGTGAATTTATTTCAAAAGACAGGTATTAATTAGAAATCATGATGGTAAGTCTATTTATACATAATTACTGTGGTTGGACATTTAGCAGTGGTGGGAGAGGGAATCATAAACCAATAACCAGCAAGCTTAATTTCTTTTAAAAAAGTCAGGATTTTATGTGAATTGTTATTAAAATATAAAGATTAAGATTCTCAGATGATGCAATTCAACAGAATTACTGCAATTTACACCAGTCAAGCATATGGATCTATATATACAGTTAAATGCACCCCTCCTGAATAACAGTAGTAATTTCCCTGCAAACACTGCAACGTCTGGCAATTAGAGCAAGAGACCATGAGTCAGACCTCCTGAGATCTATTCTGAGCTGAGCAGTACTGCAATCCCCAGCCCATGAAAGTGTGAGGATGGATTTCAGAAAATCTGAACACCCACAAGCCCTAACTGAAGTCAAGAAGAGTCAGAGTGTGAGCACCTGTGGGAAAATCAGGTCTTCAGTTCCCTAAATTTTGTTGCTGCTTGTAAATTCTATCTCCACCATTATCTGCCTTCTGGGGTTCACAGGTTGTCTGTTTAGGCATTTTGCATGTCATTCATTCAAATCTAATGGCTTATTCTAAAACAACAACAGAAAACAAAAAATGGAACAGATTGCCCAGGGAGGTCATGATATCTTCTTCACTGAGACTCAGGAACTGTCCGAACACAATCCTGTGCAATGTGCTCTAGGATGAATGAATTAAACAGTTAAAGTAGATTTTACTGTAGTAAGAGATGCCTTAACAGAATATAAGTGTTGTGCTCTTGTAAGGAGCAGTGAGAATTTAACAAAGGCTCATAGGTTTTTTTCCCGGACCTTCAGCACTAAATGCTATTTTGAAAATGCCAGTCAACAGGGTCTTGCTTAGAACTGGTTTTGGGAAAGAAATTTTCCCCCCAAAAGGTCCCACCAAAGCAGTTCTGAGAAAATACATAGATGGATCGGTCGGAAAACCACTACATCTTGTCAGTGAGATTCTGCGTTGACATTTCAAGGGGCTTAAGTCTGTAGTTGTGCTTCATTTAGCAAGCAGTAGATAGCAAGCACTGATTTGCTTGGATAGCTGTTACACATTTTTCAAGTAGCTACAAAATGAACTGGTTCAGAAACAGTTTTCTGTGTCTACCCTCGGGGGTCTGCAGTGCTGCATCTGGGTCAGAAGCTGTTGGGTATCTGGCAGAGGGAAGAAAATTGAGCGTCTGGGACTTTCAAGAATCTGCTGCAAAAATAATAATAATAATAAAAGTCTCCAAACATATTCCCTGACAAAATTTCCTCCCTGACCTATTCCCTAATAGTCTAACAACCTTCTCTGCAAGAGCTTTCTTGTTTAAATTGCCAGATGACAAATACAGTGCAAATGAAAAAATTCCACGTAGTGAGACTGAGAAAGGGGCAGCAAGACTTCCCAGACCTAATTTCTACCCCAGGCTCTGCAGACAACTCATTTTCTGTCTGGGTCAGAACTTTTATGTTTCTCACCTTATCCAGCTTCTAAAGGGAAAATCCAAAGCCCTAATGCTCTCAGAGATACTTTGTGGAGCTTAGCAAATGTCAGTAAAATTTAGAGATGGTAGGACAGTGTAAAGACATGTCTTGCAGTTCGTAGGTGATGCACTCCGAAGTGGGGCCTGGGCACTGGCCAGTGTCAGGAGGAATACAGCATGCCAACACTTCCAGTCAGTGCAAACTTTTCACAAGGTAAACCTTGTAAAAGTGTGAACATTAACATTAAGTCTATCTTGGTTCACAGGTTTTTGATTTTGAATATCCAGAAGGAAATCCTGGCTCCGGATAGGTCACTGGGATTTTTATTATTGATCTTAATAGCACAAAATTTCAGCTCAGCCTGAGTTCCTGTGACCTCCAAGTGCTCCCAGGCCACCTGCTCCCTTCCCTTTCATCACCATATGCTACTGAATTAGGGTGGGTTAATAAGTTGCCATGGGTCAACCAAAGCGCAGGTCCTGATTGCCCACATAGTCTTAGCCTGTTGAAAACATGAAGTAATTCAACTTACTCTCTGAAAGTAAAGCATTTCCTTTTTCAAAATTTGCTACTTTTCTTCATTGCTTACTCCAGTTTACTGGAAAGATTAAGCTCCAATCATGATTTTGTTTTTATCATGTAAAAGACACAGGCACAAGAAGAGCTCCTTGCTGCACAGGAGATTAGGAAAATCATCTCCCCTTTGCCATGGAAAGGCCAAATATTTTCCTGTTCCAGGTGCTAGTGAAAAGGTGAAACCAGAGAGTCATTGTGCCTCTTTCCTTTCATCTGCTTGGAGATAGTGTACTACCCCCAGTAAAGAAATACAAACATGATGTTTAACATGATTTTGTACTTTACTGATAGCCAAACTATTATGACTTTTCAGCCCCTAGATCAGAGAAAGGGTTTGGTAAAAGTAAAAATGATGCAATGATGCGTTTAGAGAAGAATTATGTATTATTTGACCTTTCAGGGACATCTTTGTAAAACATTGTGTGGTAAAAATCTATTGGGGAACAATTTTCCAAATTAGCTGCTTTGACTATGGGCTTATAGTCCAAATACAAGCATAAAACGTATTTCAGACAACGTCAGTGGTAGTTAGAGTGTTATTATGTGCACTGTAATTACTGTTCTCAGGTTATAGAGAAACAAAAGAAGCAATTCCACATCAGGCAATCAGAATAAGGAGGTTTGAACAGGAGCTGCACATGCAGACTTAACTCATAGCTATAAAGCAAGTGACTAAGCAATTTCCACCAATCCCTCCTACAACCATTTCTGAAAAATGAAACAGGTTCCTGAATATCTACGTGCTAGATGGGTCAGTGTCAGGACTGACTTCAGTAGTTCTATTTACATGTGTAAGGTTAAGCACACCCAGTACACAGGCTGTGCATTCCCTTTGCTGTAGCAAGCTGTACCTTACCTCCTTAGATTTCTGCCAGAAACACAGTTTTGCCAATTAGACAAATCTTTTAGTTTCTATTTAAGGCAAGAATCAAAAGGTCTTTACCTCATCCACACAACTTGCACACCATGAACAGCTCCCACACTTTCCTACCTTTCAGGTCACGAGAGATGTCGCAGTTATATTTAGTAGCACTTACAAGTAAACACTTAGGTATTAATACCATCAGCAAGTGCAGGAGTGGAGTTGTAAAAACAGACATATCACGTAGCAGATTTTGGCACAAGGGGACATGGATGACTCCTTAATAAATTTTTTAAGCTATAAACCACCTAAGGTCCCCACAGCTGTTGCTCTGAACCCTATCAATATTTAAAGCAGTGCTCACAGGTGCAGCCCTGAGCTCTGTCTCTCTTTAGAGAGACTCCTTTCCTTTATTTTCCTGTGAGTTTTAACACAACTCTCCAAGATAACCAAGATCCACACTAGGTAACAGCAGCAACAGCACTTTTCCCTCTGGCATGTCAAATCTCAGCCTTCTTCACCTCCCTGCATTCCCCCACCAGCAGCCCTGGCAGGCAGCATTAATGAGCCAGTCAATTGTATGAAGGTGACCATATCTGTCTGCAAATCCCACCAGCATTTGCTCCCAGAAACTGAAGAACAGCAGTTGGCAGGTAAGAGAAAAAAACCTCCTGAGCTAGTCTTGATATAAAGGACGGAGCTGAGTGATGAAAGATGCAAAGTCCTTGAAGGGATTTGCTCTATGCAGTGGTTAGTCAGTTCAGCTGCTGTTCATTGTATTGGAAACAGCTGTCATAATATTTTGTTCACTTCAAAAGTACATAATGATTAAAACATTTTGGTAATTAGGAGATTCAGCTAGTGGCAGTAAACCAGGTGATCTACACTGCAATTAGAAATGAAAAAGGTAGTGTTCTCCTTTGCTCCTTTTATGCAAAGCAGTGATCAGAATTTTGCTTTCTCTACTGAACAGATTGTACAGTGGAGCGGGTGGGTTCTGGCCCCAGCAAGGAGGGATGTAGGTGCTCTTTTTCAAAACTTAAAGGAAATGGGTTGGGCATCCTCAGCCAGTTTAAAACAGAGGTTTTCTTTTGCTGAAGGCAATAAAGCATTATCAAACTTCCCCAGCAAAGGATTTGTCTTAGCAGGTGCAAGCTGAAAGTTGCTGGATTAGAAGAGGCACATGGAGTTTGCAAAGATGTAGAGGACTACGAAAGGTGAGGAACACTGAAGAATAAACCTTTAGTCTAAGGGATGTTTGAAAATAATACTTTAATATGGCTTCTCCCTGTCTAATGCAAAATAATTTACCTATAGCCATTTTTAGGGGTCTTAAATACAGCTGTAAGACAATTTCTAAACTCAGCAGAAACAAAGCCTCTGAGACTGACAAATATCAAGATTTGTCCAAAATCTCTTCCAAAGCCCAATTTTTTATACCCTTGATCTCAGAGTATAGGAGTATTAGTGATAATAGAAGTTGCAAAAAATGTTACTTTTATCCTAAGGTTGAATTATAGAATCTTCCTAGAAATTAAGTCCCAAGAAAATCCCAAATAATTGTATTGGATAACAAAAAATAATAGAAGAATTTTTTACATAAGAAAGTGTAGAAGTCATGTTCCTTAAAAGGAAAAAAAAAAGCTCAAAATGCTATCTTTAGGGCAATATTCTAGAGAATATATTCCAAATGATGTGGCTTATCTGATGGACACAGAAAAGTTTGAAAACAGTTATCAGTATCAGAGTTAAGTGCTTTATAACCCAACTGGGAAGGTTTGTTACCTGCCAGTTGAAAGGTTGTGTTTAAATCTGAATTCTATATTTTTATTAAGCTGTATAACCAAACAGGAATCATGATTACAAAATTGGAGGTGAATGAAAAGCTGACAAAGGTTGCCAACACCTGGGAGGGTGGAATTCAAATTCAAAATTAGCTGGAGATATTAGCTTAAAATTAGCATAAAAATTCAACAAAAACAAGTGTTCAATATTCAAGAAGTATTAATGCATGAGCAGAAATGGAGAAATCCTATTTAGATAGAAAAAAATACTACAGGGTTTATAATGAATCCTGAACTGAACAGGAGTCAACAAAATGATGCTGTGGTAGAGAAAGGAATCATCATTCTGGGATGCATGAATAAAAAATAATTAATGGACTCCTGACAGGAGTGTGGAGGCTTCAGCAAGAATTTGATGTTCTCTTTGGGGCATTGTTATTATAAAAGCTGTAGACAAACTGGAGGGATTTTTGAGGAGACTGAAAAATCTTATAAGCAGCTCAGCAGCCATAGCCTGTGAGAAAAAACAGAAAGAATTGTGTGTGTTTGACTCAGGAAGCAGCACAGTTCTGAGGCTGGAGGGAAAGAAAAGTTTTTTTAAAATCCATGAAGGTTGTTATAAAGATGTCTATGATTGATTTGTTGCCTTTATCCACTGGAAAATGTATTTGTTATGAAGAAGAGAACCTGGAAGCAAACACTTGCTGAAAACAGGTTCTTCTTTCATTTAGAAGTTTATATGCCAGAAAAAGCTGAGTTAGAGCTTGTTGGGAAGCAGAGAAACATTCTTAAACTTCTTAATTTACTTTCTTCTTCTTCTACTTATATTCCAGTGAGAATTTTCACTAAAAATCAAAATATGAAATAAAAAATTAACCCCCAACTGTCTTTTATCTCTATTAGACCAATGTGAAGTCAGAATAAAACTAAAAAGATTATCCAGAAATCAAAGTATTCATTGGTCAAAACACTTTGCAATGTTGCCCTGTCACACTAAAAATTGTAATTCCCCTCCAGTCTCATTGAAACAGGTAAAAATAGAAAGTGTGAGGGTAGGAGGAGCATAACGGAATCCAACTTTTGCCTCAGGTTTGAAGAATAAATGAGAGAAGTAGCTCATTTCTATTATTAGCCACTCAAAGCTGCCAAAGGCAAACTTTTAGCAGACTTTGTATCAGTGGAAAATCCATTTATAACTTGCTTTGATTTTTTTTTTCCCATTTCCACACTAGGACAAGAAAATTATAAGCTATAGCTACATCATAAAATCAAAAAAGTTATGTTACAGGGAATTCCTGTAAAAAATTGCCACATATTTGGAGATACACTGTTTTTCTCACTTAGGCTTCTCAGACTTTCAAATGCACTTATGTAATAAATAGAAAACAAATTCTCCAGTCCTTCCTTTAAATATCTGAAGTCATATGCAGAGTTGGGCAAGGCAAGCTTTAATCCTCCATCCCATTTATGCAAGTAATTGAGGCTCTGGTCTGGCACATTCCCCACAATGGATGGCTCTGATGCTTGTCTGTGTAACTGCTTCCAATAAGGGTGGTTATAGGTGTGATGCAGGATCAGAACCCCATATCATCCAGGGAGCTGATAGGCAAGATCTGTAGGGATAAAAGCTGTTTTGTAGTTCACAACACTAAATTTCTTCCCTTTTTTTTAACTTGCATGGGGAAGAGACCACTTTCTTTTCCTTTGTTACATTCTCTAGAAGAAAGACAACCACTTTACAGGAATAATATTTCTTTCAACTAAATTGTATTTTCCAATGAAAATGGTTTTTATGCAGAAGTTTCAACACACTCCAGTAATAACAGTCGGGAAAAAGCATTTTCATTTTGTCAAAACACTGCTAATTAACCTCACCACGTGTCTTAAAGACTGTCAGCTCTATTTAACAGACAGCACAGTGAAAAAATTAAATAAGTTGCTTGCTGAAATCTCCAGAGTGAAATAGTGGAAGAACTGAGTTTATATATGAAGACTTCATAGTCCTTATTCCTTTAAGTCATTCATTAGGCAGTAGAACTTCAGTATGAAACAGCATGTTTAACCCTAGTGATAGCATTCAGTACTCAGTACAGTGTTCTGCAATAGAAAGTCTTTACACTACTTTACATCTGGAATTACTGGGAAGCATAAGGCTGTTTTGCCTGGAAAAGTGGGACACAAGAGTGGAGAGGTTGCTGTAGAAAAAGCTTGGGCAATTCCAACATGTCATCTTTCGTATTTAAGCACAGCAAGCGACATTTCCTGAGAGCACTCCCCAAACGCTGTGCAATCGGTGTATTTTGTGGGAAATCATTCCTACACAGGGGACAAAGAGAAGTTCTCCCAAGTCCTGTTGTGTACGGGTGATGTGACAGTGTTTGAACAAATCATTTATAGACTATATGATAAATCCAAAGCTTTCTTCAGCATCTGGGCTGAATTCCAATTCTGCCGTGATGGTTAACAGGAATTTTCTCTGACCGCCCCTGAACCACAATGCAGGCAGTGATTGGTCAATACATGCAAGACACACCCATTGTACAATATCTACCATAAGCCTCTGGGTTGCACAAGTATCTAGACAGAGGGACAGAAACGATGAGCAGTTTTCCCTTTTCTAATGTTCACTTAAAGTAATACTGCTCTATGCTCAGGAGCAAAGATACATTGAACAGCATCTTTACTCATGATATGCACAAGCTCACTAATATGGTCAAGCCTGGGATGTATTTCCAAAGGTTTTATGAAAACTGTCACTTCTATTCTGAAGTAAATTCTAGAATGTGACTTTTACATAGGACAGAAATATCATGCTGAAGTGAGGAGTCTAGCTATTTACCCTGTCAGGACCCAACTCAGCTCTGAAAAGCCAGTGACTTCATCAAAGCTCCCCGGAAAGATTTCTGAAGAGCATAAACATAGGAGCTCTGTGGTTCCAGGATGCCCGAGTGTAAGGGGATGAACTAGCAGAGTCCCAAAGAAAGATATAAAAATGAAGACACATACAAATAATAGGTGGCATTAGAAATCTTCCAGGCAAATCTAGTAAAGTTTTAGAGTTACTTTGTAATTATTTAGTTTGCTTAATAGTATTCTCTTTTGGTATAAAATAGTTTCAGTGCAGTATAATGGAAATACAGGGTCCTTATTGAAAATACCTTTCATAGGTTTCTTTAAAGCTAGCAGTACTCTGTATTCACCTGATTTCCACTAGAGTTTTATTTTCTAGTAGGTTCCTCTAAGCAGAAAAAGCTTTAGTATCAATTCTAAAATAAACAGTAAAAACGGATTAGCATTTCCTGACAGAGTGCTTTTTGTCAGAAAATGCCGATTTAATTCAAGTAAAATCCTGTGTAGGAATGTGACTATTTCATTAAAAGTGTCCTTGTGAAAGAATTGCCATGGTTGAAGATAATGTTTCTAGTAACAAATCAAAGAGTGAGAGACTCGATATATAACTGCCAACAGTCTACTATTTAGACTGTTCTGAAATTTTGGTGATTCATTTTCAAGACCTGTAATTCTCCCACCTCCAAACGACTGACAAAACAAGACCAGATAGTCCCCCTTTCAGTCATTTTTGCTGAAGCAGTCATATTTTAATAAAGGCTTTAACATTCATTGATTTGTAGAGAGACTGTTTTTATGTCTCAGTCAATGAGGCCCTCGGTAGGACTACTGTGCATCTGGTTTCCTGCTCTGATTCTCAGCAGTGAACTGAAAGTTTTCCTTTTAATGTTTTTTTTCAAACTTTATTCAATGTACAAAAAAAATAAAGAAGAAATATTCTGCCAAAAGTCAGATGGTCCCTTCCTCCATCTTATGTGTTTGCATACCAGCACTGCAAAGGCAGCTGCAGGTTGAACTGGGGTGCATCTTCTTCAATGCACCAACCCAGAGCAAAGGTGGCTTGTTTCTGAATTCCATCTCCTTTTTATCTTTTCGTGCTGAAATGCCTTGCCAGCTGTGTGGCTGTGAAGACACCAGTGAGTGGACATAAATGAGGAAAGGCACCTACTGAGAGTGGGAACTATTAATGAAGCACTAGCAATCATATAATTTATTTTGTGAGACATTAGTCAAGTGTCTCTTGCATAGCATTAGTAGGCCAGAGAGCTGGCTCTTCCACGGATGCATAGTGGAATTTGGCTTCTGAACAGAGCTGCTTGCTAGATCATCTCTGGACTTCTCAGAGATAAAGCACATCAGTGCATATATCTTCTTCGGTTCACCAATTTTCCCTGCTTCTAATATCACATGTCACAAAATCGTAGCAGCAGCTGTCAGTTATGAGATTAAAAGATGGAGTACATATGGATATACCTTTTGCTGACTACAGGAACTTTTATGCCATGTTAAGGCTTCTTTGAATTTAATGATTTTGTAGGTGAACAACCTCTACTGGCAGTGCCTAAATAATGATACAAATGGATTTCAATTCCCTGGGAAAAGCTTGCATAGCATCCTTGCTTCCTCCTGCAACTTTTTAAAAGACATCTTGCTACACATACTATCAGAAAGCAGAATAAAGCCTTATTGTAAAAGACAGAGAGATGTGGTGGTTCATTTTAATACCCTCAGTAAATGATGTAATAGCAAACACAAACAGAAAACTGTGTGTCTGCAGGATGCATGAGCACAATATCTGCTTGCTCTCTGACTGCCTTGCTGGTCTGCTGGATGTGAAGCAGGTTGGAGCCATGTCTTTAGTGTGAAGGGAGAGAATAGAAGAAGCCACAGGCATGGGAGACCATTTAACAGCTGAAGCCAAAACCCTCTTCCCTGGAAGGATACGACTGTGGAACAACCCTTACAATCATTAAATTTAGTCAGTTTGTGTTTAAGATGTGCATGGTAAATAGACGGTTGTTGCCTCCTTCCCTGGAAAAAGGAGGAGGGCAGGGGAGGAGGGCCCATCATTTGAGCCCACAGAGGGAGCTTGGAACCACCACTGTGCAGGGATACAAACACAGGGAATACTTTGTCCTTGTTCTTCACTGACAGACAGTAGGAAACCCTGCAGAGCAGCACTACCTCTCAGTGTTAGGAACATTCAAACTTCCCTCTTACCCTGTTTGCAAAGTCATCACAAGTTTGGAAGGCTTCCCCAAGTCTCGAAGCAAAGTTTTGGAACCAGTGATGTAGACTATCATTATTTATACCATATAAATATTTTTCTACCTGCAGCACAAGTGTTGATGCTGAACTTTTGTTTTAAGAAGTATTTATTGTTTCAAATTATACAACTGTGCTGGTGTTACCCTGGGTTTTGACAAAGTGGGATCCAATCTTCAAGAAACTCAATCTTCAATATATGGGCCGTCGGAGCCTGTCTGGGCATGAGGTCCATGCTGCTCCTCCAGAACTGGTCCTGAATGTCAGAACTTTACTAATCCAGGTCTGAGAAATATCCTGGCATCAAAACTTTTTTTTTTTTTTTTTAATGTTTTAAAAGTACTTGAGAGATACAGGGACAAGGAGATTGCTCCTACTTTTTTTTATTATTATTTATTTTCTATAAGATTTTTACTGCATTTCTTTAGTCTATAGCATGATACATGTATTGTACACTTAAAAACCTACACCATCTGACTTTTTTTTAGCAGAGAAGCATTAGTGGCTGTGTCAAGTTTTTCCAGAGTATATGCTTATGTGGGCTTAATCGATGTCAGGGCCAGGAAAGCATATTACAATCTGCAAGTCTGACCTCCTCGTAACACAGGCCATTGGATTGCTTTTTATTAATTCCCACTTCACATCCAGTAGCTGTCCTTGAGCTTGAATACCTCTTTGAGGGGAAAATCAAATATTGTTATATACATTTTCAGTGATGCAGAATGTATTACCTGCCTGGATACATTGCTACAGTGACTGAATTCTTCTGTTCTTAAAAATAGCATTTTTGCTCTTGCCTGAATCTTCCTTGATTCTTCCTGAAGAGAAAGAAGATATTCCTTGCTTTTGGATGAAGCATAAGAAAAAAAATTACTAGAAATCCCAAATTGCTACTAATTTTGGTCTGTTCCCCAAACACATAGATTGTAAACAACTCACTCATAGTTGTTTTTTGGTGATCTAAGTAGATTAAACTCTTAAGATGTGCATCTAACCCAGTATTTTTCTCAATACTCTCTGAACCCTCTCCAGGCACCTTAATTCCCATCTTAAAGGACAGGCTATAACAAGATGTGGTACTCTAATAATAGTCACTTCAGTGATAATTGCAAGAGAGAATGTAAATTCTCATATTCAGCACATTCCCAGTTGCACATTTAAAGAAGACGGAAACCATTTTGACCACTCTTTTTACATTGGGAACTATAATTCTCTACCATAAGCCTCAAGTTTTCATCAGTTTCCTATAACAAGATCTATTATTCTTCAATTATGTCTTGTATCTTTACTTTATGAGATGTGTAGTTTTATGCTTGGACATATTCTAAGAAATTTTGTTCCTTTACAGTTTTTTACCTACTCATGGTGAACTTTGTATCACTTCATGTTTTATCACTGACTTTTCTTGGTCATTATTTTACTTTTCTTTCATCTTACATCACCTGAAAACTTTATTAACATGATTTACAGGCATATTTCAAGATTATGACAGAAGATTAACTTATTTAAATATGAGAAAAAATGTTAAATATACTCAGCTGTCAGATCAGCCCTTTGACGTCACAGTAGGAATAGCAACTCAGCAAACTTGCCTGTTTCTAAGAATATTTTAGAACTATTATTTAAGCAGTTTTTGAATCAACCCTGTTGACTTTATAGTATTTCAATTGATTAATCAAGAAGACACCAAGTTACATGTTTTCCTTCTACCTAGCTATGTTACATCAACACTTTTGCTTTTGCTAACTTCATGGTGCTGTCAAAACATACTCAGTCAGTTTGATGAATCTTTTCTTCTGTAAACTCTACTTCTTTTATCAATCAGGATCCCTTACTAGTCATTCCATTATTTTGTCGATGGTTCCTATCAGACTAAGGAGATCTATAATTGCTCATGTCATGCTGTTTCTTTTAAACAATTGCACAGTGCTATCCCACTTCCAAACTACTGAAAATACCTCTTTGCTGTTAGAGTTGCTAAAACAACCATGGCAATGGTGATGACAGTTCCTAGGTCAACACTGGGAACAACAGAAATGATGGGCATCCACGAGGAAATGGGAGGTACAGTAAAGTGCAGACAACAATTTACTACTTTTTTACAATTTTTCTCTCTCTCCCTAATGTTTTCTCTTCGCTGCCCTTTTGTTTCTTTTTTACATCTTTTGGTGAGGCAATGGTAGTTTTCCCTTTCCCACAGCTTTTTATCCTTTTTTACTTTCCTTTTTTTTTTAATTAAGAAAAAAATAATCTTTTGTGAGGCCTTAATTCTGAGGCTTTAATTCCCTTTGAATCTTTTTATTCACTGCTACAATTTCTCTTCCTTCTACTCTGTTCTCTTTTTTGGCGGTTCCATACAGAAAGTCTCTGTCTCTCTAATCCCTTTATTTTCTTCTTCCACATTCCATACTTTGTTGCTACTTTCAGTCTTTCTTTATCCTTCTAAATAAACAGCTTGTTCTGAGGTTTCTATGCAAGGGAAGTAATTCACTCATTATCTGTTTCTTTCCCTTCCTGATTACGCCAATTCCGAGTAGAACATTTTCATGTGTTTTTTTCACTCATTTTCAGTAATTTTTTTAACATTATGCTTCATCGAGAGAGTGGTTTGAATTAAGCATATATTAATGTGGATAAATAGCCAACAGTTTCTAGCAACTGAGATCATCTTTGACCTCCTGAAGTTGGAGGTCTCAGGTGGGATCTCACAAGAGCAGAATAGAGGGACAGAATTCTCTCCCTCGGCTTGCTGCCCACACTGCTTTTGATGCAGCCCAGGATACAGCTGGCATTCTGAGCATCAAGCATGCATTGCCAGGTCTTGCTGACCTTCTTGTCAACCAGCACACCTAAGTCCTTCTCCTCAGGTCTGCTGTCAATCCATTCTCCATCCAGACTGTGTTTACTCTTCCAACACCTTGCACTTGGCCTTGTTGAACTTCACGAGGTTTGGACGGGCTCACCTCTCAAGCCTGTCAAGGTTCCTCTGGATGTCATCCCTTCATTCCAGCAGGTTGACTGCACCACACAGCTTTGTATTGTCATTAGACTTGCTAAGGATGCGCTCAATCCCACTGTCCAGATTACTAAGAAATACATGTAACAGTGACGGTCCTAATATCAATCCCTGAGAATTGTCACTCATCACTACCTTCCCCTTTGACATCAAGATGTTGACCACAACTCTTTGAGTGTGACCATTCAGTCAAATCCTTATCCACTGAACGGTCCATCCGTGAAATCCATTTCTCTCCATTTTAGGGACAAGTATGTTGTGTGGGACTGTGTAAAATGCTCTGCACTAGTCCAAGTACTTCTCAGTGTTTTAGATAACGAGAAACCCACTCTCTGATTTTATTTTTTTTTTTTGCAGAAGAAGTTGAACATAAAACAGTCTCTTTTTTTTTTCCATTTCTTTTTTTTAGGCTTCATCATTCAGATTCTTCATTTATCATATAATCATAGAATATACTGAGTTGAAAGGGACCCATCAGGATCATCGACTTCAACTCTTGGCCCTGCGCAGGACACCCCAAAAGTCACACCACATACCTGAGAGCATTGTCCAAACATTTCTTGAACTCCAATAGGCTTGGTGCTGTAACCATTTCCCTGGGGAGCCTGTTACAGTGTTCCAGTGCCCAGCTGGGCATCATCTCTGGGTGAAAAACTTTTTCCTGATATCCAACCTAAACCTCCCCTGGCTCAACTTCATACCTTTTGCTCAATCCCTGTCACTGATCATGAAAGTGAAGAGGTCAGTGCCTACCCCTCCACTTGCTCTTATGGGGATGTTGTTCACCTCTAAATAGCTTAATTAAATGCAGACATTATTTCATTAATATTGTGAATTATGTCTATATTTGCTTGTTTACTCCTTATAATAAAATACATTAAAAGATGAACTGAAGACTGTCTTCATCCCATCAAAACGAAGCAAGATTCATGTGCTCTGTGAGCACAGGTAATCTTGAGCAAGTAATCTCCAGCTCAAGTGAGGGTTCTTACAGTCTTGGATAAGGAATCTGTGAGTCACATAGCTCTCTTTGCAGATTAATCCCCACAAAAGATACTGTGAGCAAATCACCTAATGCTGAGGCCATGGCTGCAAGGGCAACAGCCCAGTGAAATGTCCTTTCTTCAGACCCTGCTCATATTCACTTCAATTTTAGTAATGTTCTTGCTGTTAAAATGACCCTGTCAAGTAATTTTGAAGGGTGAAAAATCCAGCTGACCTGAATCATCAGTCCTGTCTTTAAAATCAGTCCGACTTGTTTTCTGCACACTTATGGGTGCCCAGATCTGGTGTCATCACCCTTTCACTCCACCACGGCATTGGAAAGCTGTACTGTCATTGTACATGCACCCACAGAACAAGTGGGAGCCAGATAAACGTATGCCCTGTTCTCTGTTATTGCCTATGTAAAGCAGCTCTGATGGCAAAATGGGAAAAAAGAGCTATTTGCTCCACTGTCTAATCAGGAAACTGCTCTTTTAATGAATGTATTGTTCGGCTCAGAGTGCTTCTATTGAAATGAATTTGTTAGCCCCAGTAACACTGTCGCTCATCATGCAAATCAAATGGTGTTTTCCTTGGCTTCTGCCAGTTATAAAATACCAGTGCTTGTCAAATGCAAAGATAAATTACCCTGCCTTGCCTCTGGTCTTATTTATAGAACAAGGGAGTGAGTTACTGTAGCCCTCAGGACTACCAGCTCTGTGTTGAACATCAGTGTAATTTCTCTGTGTTGTAGGTTAAGTTAGATATTCAGGTGGAAATGAAGTAAAATACCAATTTACTTTAAGATTCTTAAGAATGAGATTCATCTGAATACTTCATTTAAAGAAAAGTTTGGTGCACATGGAAAGAAGGGAATCTCTAATAGGAAGGAGGTTTCCAGTTTGAGTTTGGTAGGTGTTTAGATAAGTAGGATAAATCATGCTGAAGCTGTGTCTATCCACGGACTGTAACCAAGCTTAGACAACTTGACTGTTGAACAACATTTAATTTTGATGTAGTAGAAGTTAAGGGTGGCAAATATTCCACAGTTTTGTATCTCCCACAGTCCTTTTGGGTAGAATTGCATTGCAGACAAATGCACCTCTCAGGGGTGTTACTCTATTCCGTAACAGATACCTGAGACATGGAAATGGGCAAGTGAAAGGACAAAACTGCAGCAGCCAGAACAATAAGATCTTGTTTTTAGGAATTACTCTCCATTACCACTGCCAAAAAATTAAAAAAAAAAGAAAAAAAAAAAAAAGAAAAAAAAAGGGTAGCTATGATTAAAAATCCATGAGGTTCCTGAGTGTTGTTTTTATTTAATTTAGTGAATTTCAAAACATTCTCAGTGGTGGTGTTCATATAGCAAATAAAGAATATGAGCTCCTCAACATATAGTGAATTTCCACACTTTCCTGTACAGTATTAAGACTTAGTCATTCTGAGTAAGGCAAACATAATTTAAATTGACACCTTTCTAGCAAGGTAAAACATATGTATCATCCTTCTTATGTTTGTAGGTTGGGACATTCTTAAAACAGCCACAACTCTCTTACAATATTTAACAAGCTCTTGAAACACATAGTGTGATGCTTTAGATTAATATTTGTCTCTAAATCCCTTTCCTAAGAAAGGGGGGCCCTACCAGAAATTCAGAAAACACTGAAAGATCACCCAGCAAAGCATACTCCATCAAAGAGAATTAATTTATGGCCAAACAGAGAAACTATCATAGGACCTGCAGCCTCCAGTTTCAAAGCCAACATAGAATAAAATGTGCAAAAAGAGTAAAACATTGAAACTTTTAGTTGTGTCTCTGAGCTGTTCAAAAGCAAGGTGGTTTAACAAAAATCAGTCTCTGTGCACCATGCAGCTATGGAAATGTAAGATAAGGCTGGTGGGTGATGAGGAGCTTTCAGGTCATTGAACAACTGCTTGTGCTTAAATTCCTGCCATGGGAAATGATCTGGCAAGAATCACAACAGGCATTTGGAATCACATACTTTGGTAGCATGGTTAGGGGGTGCCAAATGGATAAAACCAGCTAGTGAAATGCTTGCTTTGGCCTGGTCCCCTGATCATGTTTTAGATGTAGGTTCATCCTTCACTTATGAGGAGATTTGACAAAGGCATTTCCTTTCCTGCTATGGACTGACAGACCTTTTGCATGCTGTTGGCTCCCTTGACTCAAACGGAAAAATGTCACTGAGTTACTTAACACCATTCCAATCCAGAGGTCCCTGGACTTACTCCTATGTCTCTATTCCAACTACTGTCCTTGCACAGTAGCATTCCCTGGTGGAGACAAGCAGCCTTCATGCTCCTGCACCACATTTGAATGGCAACAAGAGACTACAAAGATAGTCTCCTGATTGCCAACTGAATGTTGCACATGAAGGAAACACTCTGAAACACACCAATCCCGCTTCGTGGAGACAGACTGAGATCAGACAAGGGCATGAAAGGCCCCTGGTATGGGGTAGAAGAACTGGAACTGCAGATCATTGTATCCAGTCTGAATGTCTGATATATCTGCCTTTTATCAACTCTGTTTCTCAGTCCACTATGAAGCCCTTGAAAAGTGAAACTTTCTGGGTGAAAATTTTGTAGGAGCTGGTAGGTTTCAAAGCAGAATGACTGCTTTTTGAAAAACTGTAGGGATTAGGACTTCAGGGACAAGTAGAATTAGAGTCTGTATTTAGTCCTGATGCCATGCAAGACTTCAGTTACATGACTGATAAGAAGTGGAATTAATGAACCTCTGAAAGCATAAGTACCTTGCAAGAAAATGAAAGAAAAGATAGAGATACAAGCACAGAAGATAATTTCAGTATCTGCAAGAATGAACACCTGAAAATTAAAGCCAGAAAGGGCAGCTGGTTTGAAACTTAAATTTGAAAACTCAACACTTTGCTTTATTCTGCTGCCTCTACACTAAGTGCCAGGATTACATAGCTATCAGTCAAAGGTGATGATGTTTTGCAATGACTATGTATACAGCTGCCCTGAGTATGTTATCAGAAGAGCTAACAAAACTGACTATCAGAGCTTAATATCTTCCAGATATTGCCCACTAGATCTTTCAAATCTTACATCTTTATCCCTTGTTTTGAGTCTGCCACGACATTAAGTATATACCAGAAGACAAGTATATAGAAGTAGTTGAAAGCAAAACGCCCCCAGATGTCTAAAGTGGTGGTTTTCTTCTCTCTAAATTTGAATCTGGAGCTAATGGCTTTACAGAAACAGCCCCTTTGGTTTTTTGGGCAGCTGTGCTGCATAAGACCAGGAATGGCAGATATCCACCTTGGCTTCCCTTGGAGAAATCACATAGAGGGGATTCTTACCATTGCTGAAGACCAGGTAGTTGTAGGAATTACTCTTAAATTAGATTGAGACCTTTCAAAAGTGAGCGATACTGAACCAAAAATTTAGAGAGGGAGAGAAGGGAGTTAGGGAATGAAAATGATGTACCTCTGTATTAAAGAGCCTATCTAAATCATCAATTTTGTCCATTATATTACTCCAAGTCTACATAGAGTGCTCTTCCTGACAGTGTTTGATACAGAGTGTTTTTAAAATACTGCACAACTTCCAGTGTCACAGCACCTACCGCTGCAACTGAGTATTAATCAGAAGCTCATTCATTCAGTAGGCAGGAAATCACCCAGTCACCAACTGCAATTTCTTATCTGATTCCTTCTCTCACATTTTTATTTCTCTATTGCTTTTTTTCCAATGTTTGGTAATGTAAAGGGGGATCCAAAGGGAGGCAAATCTGGATCACTCCAAAGGTATGCACAAATATTGGAGTACTGCAGAATATGGATAAGTACACAGAAAGGAGAAAGTAATCCCTCCACTATTTCTTTGAGCTTTAGTAAATCTGACAATATCAGCAGTGAGGCTTCCTTGCTTGGTAGTGATGCTTTAAGGACATGAATACTTTTTGTAAAACTTGGAGGTCACTCCAAAATTTTTCTTTAGACGTCACGGACCTGATTTAAAGCACATTTATTGTTATGATGACTTTCTTGTTCATATTAACCTTTCTGAAAAAAAAAAAAAAAAAAGAAAAGAAAAATAATCTCTGTGACTAAACCGTACCCCAGAATAGTGTTTGTAAGAGTAATGAGATCACTGTTTTCCTGAGTCATCTCAGATAAATGGGCTGCTGGAGAGAAGAGTCTGTGCTGCACTCCAACCAGTCAAGCGTCATCTGCAGTGATTCAGACTTCAAATAATTAGCTTGCTGTAATTATTTCAGGAATCCCCACACTGGGATTATTAAAGATGACAAGTTAACTACTTGAGCCTGACAGACAGGATCACCAGAAGCTGCAATCCTCCAGCAACATATGTAACTCTGTCTTAAGGAAGCCCAACTACTGAGCACTCAGTACCAGGATGGGATGGAATCACTCCCACTGACTCTTTGTCACTCTGCCCTGGAATAACTCATTTTCAAGCACTTGCATGGGACAACATGGAAAGGAAAGCTTTTAAAACATTTTCCCTGTGCCAGCACTCTAGGTGTGGCAGCAGGGCTCAAACCATGGGGAGCTCAGTGTTGGCTCTCATGAGCCACAATCCTTAATAGGTCTTCATAATAACATTTTCTGAGCTTCTCCAATGCAATTAATACATGCTTGTGAGGAAAAGACTCAGGAAGGAAAGAAAATCTGTATTTTCTCCACTGTCAGACTTCTCACACCTCATGATACTAATATCAACTGTTTCAAGACAGATCACAAACCTCCAAAAGGTCAGTATCTTTTGAAATAAGATGGGACTCGGAGTCATCTTTGGAAATAATTTTTACTTTAAAATCCTACATTTTCTGCCTGAATTTAAGGAAAGAAACATTCACCTTTCTTTGTATGAGTTTATTCATAGGCAAAAAAGAGAGATACTTCTTATACTCTCTCATAAATCAGAAAAACTTCCGAAGGCATCTAAGGTGCAAGGAAAATAAGGCCATTAAAGGTTAAGTTCTTAGGCTGTAAATGAATTCTAAAAAATTATCAGATAGCATGAAGCAGATGTTTTTCAAGCATAACAATATTTTGTGAATGGAAAAGCCATGCAGTGCTAAATGGTAATTTACTCTTTTTCCCTATGTGATTGATGTTTTCTGTTCACTAAACTGTCATGGAAACAGAGCATCTGTGATTCTGAGGACAGCTAACTGTCACTGTATGCTGTCCTAGCAGAGGGAATCCTACAACCCAGAATTCAGATGACCCTTGGGGAGACATGGGGAATTGTAGCCTCTGTAGGCTTCAGCTTAGCAAAGATTTTTGTGCTGATTTTAAGAAAGATGCTGGAGGTATATGAGAAATATAAAATAAAAGGTTCTGTGAAAGACTAGAAAGATAAAATCTGGTCTCTCCCAAGTGATCAGAGAAAGCAATCAAAGGATCTTTGCACTGCATGAAGACAGAAAGCTGATAAACAGAAACATCTGTAATATGTATTTAAAGAAAGAGCCTAAAGGTCCCTCAGATAAAATACTAAGAGATATTTCTTGTACATTCAGACTTAAAGAGAAGGTACAATTTACAAGCAGGATGTGAGCTCATCTTATGCAAGATTAGAAGGTCAGCTTTCTACAAAAATTCTGTATTTATTGAGGATAAAATACTTCCATTTTCATGATGTAGCTAAACAAAGGTTCTCTCAAGTAGGATAGACCAGAGGAACGCTTGGTGACTCAACTGTTCCAGCTGAGCTCTTTTCCTAAGTCTGTGTTCATCTCAGGTCGCTCATGTGGCAGGTGCAGAACATTTTGCAGACAAGACTTCCTTCAACACACTTCTTGGCTATAATCCCAATACCTGCTCACTACCTGCTCTCTGACACCCAAAGCAGGATTAGCAGGGGGTCATTTGAAGAGAACAGCATGGAGAAATACCTTGGGCCTCCAGGAAATTAGCACTTCTCGATGTGCCCAAAACAAGATAAAAAACATTCTGGTCTAGATCATAGCCCGTAAAAGGATGGGAAAGGATGGTGGTGCAGAGTTCAGACTATGAAAGAAGGTCTGGAGCCTAAATATTAGTCTAGATCTGCTCTTGAAATCTGCTAGTGACTTCAGAAGAAGTTTCAGAAAGAAGTGATATTTCATCAACAGGAGACAGTACTATTTTATGTGTTTTTTCCAGATTGAATTTTACCCTGGAAATTTCTCCTGAGCCTTTCACAGACAGTTGTCGGAGAAAAGAAAAAACATCTGACTATAAGTATTAATCAGTCTGTTATCAGTTTAATATGCTTAAAATCGTCATGGAGTACTTAGAGGAGGACAGCTACTGTGCTGGAGTGTTTTTAAAAAGGAAAATGTTGAAGCTCAGGAAGGTGAATAATGCCATGACATTTCTGTGGCTAAATAACTGATCTGGAGGGGGTATGTTTTCATTTTTCTCCTCAGATACTTAAACTCAGCTGTTCCTAAATGAAGTTTGCACTAGAGATTTTTTCCCAAAGCCTGTGAAAAAATAAAACCAATTACATTTTTTTAGTAATTTGTGGTCTCTGGTGGAAATAAAGTTGGAAAAAACTAATTTCATTAATTATTATAAATTATTCTTTCTTCTCCTCCCAGTGGATTGCTTCTCCATTAGCAATTTTTAGGCCAAATGTTCATATTATGAGTAAAGACCAGAACAAAGAGATGGAGAAACTTCAGGAGGCAACCTTCTAAAATGGAAAGAAGAATAAGAAAGAAAAGATATGATATAGCTTGCAATACTTTGGAAAATGTTCTTCAGGAGAGGTAGATAAGTCTGAAAACAAAAACAGAGAGAAATTAATTTTTCTGCGGCTTATGCTTTTTCCTGCCCCTGTTTTGTGCCCTATTTTATCCAGTCATTATTTTAAGTTCTGGTTTTTTGACAGTTTGCTAGTGTAGTTATTACCATTTCTAGTCCTTTGGATAGCTAGGACGTTCAGAGAAGGATGAATTGAGCTTGAACTTTGGTTAGCTTCTTTCAGAGCCAAGAGGTTTCAAAACTGTGTGAGGTAGTGGTTATGTAGTGATTGCATCAGCCAATGCCCTTCAATATGCCCTCTTAGAAAGTCTGTGTGCATCCTGGCCCTAAGATGTTTATTCACTGAGGGAGAAATATTATCATCCTGACCAGAACTTTGGATTTCAGTATTATATTTGCTCTCCTTTTTAATGAAAAAAACACTATATCAGGTTTATCTCCGGTATAAATCAGGGTTTTTTCATAGCCTTATATGAAGTGCAAACTTTGGACCATACCTTTTAAAAAAATTGCATTTGATTTATTCTCACTTTGTAGTGCTTTTTTAAACAGTGTAAAGAAAGAAATCCGTGGAAATCAGTTGTATCATCCTAACCATACAAATGTGTTTTACCTTGGGGGAAAAAACAAAACAAAACAAAACAAAACAAAACTCCTTAAGAAGCAGCTTCATAATTCATTTCATTCTGATTTGCTTTTTTTCCTCACTAAAGCTGCTCAGGTTGTTTAAGCAAAGCAGAACTTTTGTCTTTGACATCCAGATTATTACAAAAAGAATTAAAAAAATAAATGTTCAAAACACCACTTAGGCGGAGAGTTTATTATGCTTTATTTAAAATATATATGATAAAGTGACAGAAACAGAAGTCCCTGATTGGTCATGACATGAAGCTCTCAGCTGCACAAAACATTTTGGTAGGCTGACTGACTCCTTCTGATTAGATCTGACAGATGATTAGAATGGTAGTATTTGATGGACCATGAGAATGGGAACTGACATACAATTTCACAGTAAAGGACATCACTATCTATTGATGCTTGGTTTTATTAATAATTTTTTCCCTTTTCTATGCATCTCCTTTTTTCTTTCCTTTTCTGCTTGTTTGGTTGGTTTTTGTTTTGGTTTGGGATTTTACTTGTTTGTTTGCTTTGTTCTGTTTCCCTGATCCTCCCAGTTAGCAAGCTGACAGCTGACAAGGTAATATCTTGGTCATGAGTATCACTATGAGATGTAGAAGGGTGCTCAGAAATGTCATCCAGCTGGTTCACCTATCAGGTTCTTTTTATATCTACTACAAAGTACAAAATAACGTGAAATACAAAAGAAAATTAATAAGAATAACAGTAAAGAGTTATTTTATTATGTGTAAGAACACTGGGAGGTACGACAGGTACTAAGCCTTCATTTCCATTTGCTGATAAAACAAGGAAATAGATGCATCAAACCTTTCAAACAAACCATAAATTTTTAAAGATGTGAGAAAATGTTGAGAAAAGCAGTATGAGTGTATCCTTTATGCTCTAATCAGTCTTTTTCTAATGTATCCAACATGTAGTACAACTACCCTGGCAATTAAGGGAATGATAGCTGTGTGGAATGATGAAAGTGATACAGGACAATTGGGAAGCCTGCTGTAACTGTGCACCTTCCACATCGCTTAATCTACGTCCCTTGCAGTCTGTTTACTGATTTTTCTTCCCAGCACTTACTTTCACAGTGCCAACCTCCAAGTTTGTTCCAATTGACACTTCTTCCTATTGGGTGAGCTGACAGTGATCATTACTGTACAAGTTGCTTTGCACTTCCTATTATAACCCTTTTTTAACTAAAGTGAAACTTCTTCTGCTAAAATGAAACAAAATGCTCTTCTGCTTAGCAATGAGAAAGAAATGTAGAAAGAAACTGGATGTTATCAGGCAGTGGTTATGCCATAAAACATAGGGACAAATGGGTCAGGTTAAGCCAACCTGCATTATGTTTTGAGTAGTGAATTTACCACTTCAATGAAACTCTTTTAGTGTGCTTTTACATACTGCATTTTTATGAGGAGGATGATATTATGTGCAGGATGGGCATATTTAAACTTTTATCTTATTTTATAGCTATAATAAATAAAATGTTAAATCACTGGGAGCTGCATGCTTCTTATCTCGGAGGGACGATATACGCACTGTGACTTTGGCTGCAGTTCCCCATGTACAACTGTGTCTGCATTTATAGCTACAATAGAGAAAATGCATGAGTGGCCACCGGAGATTCTGCTGATCTGAATATCTCTTGCAAAAGTGGCATTAGCGCACTTAAGATAAATGCTTCTTATCTCTTAAAAGAACGTAGCGCACTTGACTTTGGCTTTGTAGTTCCCCAAGTGCAACTGCGGCTGCAAAAATATGAGAAGCACAAAGAAAATGCATGAGTGGCATAAAGATTCTGTGATCTGAGATATTCATGCAAAGTGGTTCCATTTATCAGTAATAAGCTAGCTTGAATGTGAGGCAAGGGATGAATTAGATGACCTCCCTAACCAATTTTCTATTGTTTTAAAACCTCACACGATCAAAATCTGTATTTTGCACCACAAACCATATGATTTATATGCAAATATTTTGCCTGAAGGGTTTCTATGGAACACTGTCAAGCTATAGCTCTTCTCCCATCTTTATCAGACCTGGGATCTTAAAAAAGAGCTTCAACTGAGAAGAGGTCCTTGACAAGTATGAGGTACAACACAGTAGAACATTGAGAAATCTCTCACTGTATTTCATTTCACTGCCAGCTTTGGGCATTGTTTCCCTATGTTAAAATGGGAGCTCCTCTGGCTTAAACTAGCCCTGAATATGTTTTAGGAAAACAAAGCACCAACATCATAACTACTGATTCATGGTTTCATAAACTATTTCCTCCTTCAAGCTGAAAACTTTCATGGGACAGAAGTATTTGCCATTGAAAGATGAGTTTAAATAGAAGCTTCACAAATGCCACTTCCTTTTGCAGCTTCACGCCCATTGTCTCACATGAGCAATGATGTTGTTAATGCCCAATTGGACCGTCCACTCACATCGTCTTTTAAAATTAGGGTTGCAACACCTTGAGTTCTTGAATCTCCTTCAAAGAAAGATTGTAGAATCAAGAGCTGTTTCAGCCCAGATCAATGCAAATTTATCCGTATAGCCTAAGTAGGCAACGATTCAGCCTTTAATTTGTGTATCAGTCTTTTCCATCGACTGAGTGCATTCCAAAGACAGACCATTGTACACAGTTACTGCCTCGATTTCTCTCTGCCTGAGGAAACCTGCAATGACTCTTGAGATTCAATGAAAAATCAAGCAGTGCCCTGGGCATTGCTGTGCAGGGAATCCAGACATGGGACATCGAAGCACCTTCCATATTACAGCAAATGTTAGGACTTTTCATCTCTAATGCTCTAATCCTGTGGACTGTTTCAGTTGCCGTTCCAGAGGAAACAAAATTACTTTCTGTTTGAAAATAAAGGTTTCTACCAACCTTGCTAGACAGGCCAGCTCCTTCCAGGGCAGCTCTGTTTGCCTCAGTTTGCAGTGGTATTCATAATACATTCAATTTTGCTATATCCAGTCCCAGCTTGGAAAGATCAGAAAGGAGAATCTCTTTCATGACTGAAAATTAGAGGTACACAAAAGAGAAGAACACAAAATGGAGGCAAAAGATAAAAATAAAAGCAGCAATGAAGAAGGCACCTTCATGACTGAGTATATTTATCTTAATGGTATTTTTAGTCTGATTTCTGGGCATTGGTTTTATAGGGACAAATTGGCAGAACATTCATTTAAAGAAAAGCAGTCTGTGACAGGTCTGAGAATCTGTGCCTGAAGTGTTCAGAGGCCTCAGTAGTTCTTTACTGAAGCCCTCAGCACCCTACCACTCTTTCACACATGCTGGGGGCACTGGCACAAGAAGGAGGGATTTTTCTATGCCTCCATGAGCAGACATGCTGCTGCCTCTTCTCTCAGTGCCCATCCTTCCAGCATTGTCTGCTGCACTGCAATGCTCATCTCCTTCCTCTGTGTCAAAAGTGAGGTGAGTTGGGCATAGGAGGGAGCAGCAAAATGATGTACACCTATGGGAGCGTGCTGGGAGCATCAGTACAATCATCTGAGTATCATCTGAGAGCTTAAACACTCTGCAAGGTCCATGGGTCATGGGTCATTCAGAGATGGTGGACATCCCTAAAATTACTGCATATACTCAGCAGTTCTGGCTTGGTATCATTAAGTAGTGAAAATAAAGAGAAAAAAAAGTGGGAAATCATGAACTCTGATTTTCAAAATATGGAATGTCACTCTGTGTTAATATTCCCATCTGCATAATAACATATTGGCTCAGTGATCCACCATGATGTTGCAGTGATTAGTTAATATCTGTTCAGCTCTTTGAATTTGCAAATCCTTATTCATCACTCAGTTCCACTGGTTTTATGAGTTGGTGCTAAAAATCACTGCCAAATGCTATAAAAGTGATCGATATCACCATTAAAGCATAAATAATCTTTCTGCAATCACTCACAGAGGATGAATATCTGCAAAAATTTTAGGATCAAAATAGTTAATAGACTGAATAAATTATTCAGAGATGCTGACAATGATGGTCTCCTGTTAATTAATAAGATATATCTTGGGAATTCTAGTTGTCTCCCTGAGTAAGCTCCACTTTCAGCAGATGCTAAAAGCTTGTTGTGAAATGGTTGATCTTGAAATGTTTCATGAAAATATCTCAGTTTTCACAGACCATATGTATATTTATCCTATGGGAGAAAAATAGAAATGTGTTTTTATGCCTTTTTTTTTTTAAAAAAAAGAAACCTGAGGCTGAGAAAAGAAAAAAAAGAAGGCTGAAGTAGATTCACATACTGTTGAACGTTAATCACCTGACATCAATCCTCAGAACTCCAACCTTCAAATTTTAGAAGGGCTCCTGCAGCTCAGATCTGGGTGATTTACACAGGTTCTAGCTGGTGCTCTGCAGGTCCATGACTGCAGGGTATAGAAAACCTAGGCGTTGTGGAGGATGTTCTCAGCAAAGAGCAGAACACTGCTGTTCTACTGCAACTTTGGTACCTATGTTTCCTATTAAAATTCCTCCTGTTAAAAAGGAGACCATGGAGATAGATCAAAAGCAGATGGATGTGTCCATGTCACTAGGGTTGGGAGCCACATCACCAAATGACTTCTGAGGAGAATCAGGAAAGGAGTGGGCTCACAGCCTGCAGCATTTATTTTCTTCCATATGGAGCCCACTACAACCAGCAAAACCTACTTCATTTTCTTAACAGACACTGCCTCTGACCTTTACTCTTCCAGTATATCTATCCAACCTAGTGTGAAGTGACACAGATGGAGAACATTTTACTGTTGTTAGCAATCAGAAGTTTTCTGACCGCAGAACTTTGCTTTGGCTCTGACTTCTGCCATTTTAGTGCACAGGTACAGGAGTCATGGAGAAAAAGGAGGAGAAAAAGACAGGTGTCCAATGCAAGTCTGTACACAGCAACAACAAAAAAACCAACTTAGCAAGAGGTGACCATGAAAAGACCTCACTAAAGCTAATCACCACTGAAAGGGTTTCTTTATGGTCTCCATTTCTTTTTACATCTAAAAGACACACATGATAAAAAGATAAACTACTTCATGTGATCACTTTGTGCAGTACAAGCTGAACTTTTGATATATTTTATTTCTTTCTTGGGAAATGATAACACAAACATTGATTAATGTGGTTTCTTGCAAATAATATTTTTTTTTTTAAAGAGAAAGCTTGTATCTGTTTCAAAGTGTCATGGAAATGAATGTATTAAAAATATTTTCCCTTATTTTAAGAGAAGCTATGGCAAAGGATGTAATATATTACTCTGTAACTCTGCAAGTAATTTTCAACACACCACCTACACTAAATGTATTAATAAATTCCCTAAGGTGAGAGTCACAGAGAGAACAGATAAATGTAATTGCTGTTTTCAATTTTTAAGGCTTTCTAGTCCTATTGGCTGAAATGTTTACTTCTTATTTTCATGACATTAATTTTGCATGTTTCTCACTGTCAATATATACCAGGTTAAGACTCAAAAACATTCTTAAGAACTTCTACATAATAGAATAGAATAGATTAGGATCTTCTATTTGAAGCTTATTTTAATCTTCAAATAATACATGCTTGGTTTTTGATTTAAATCTAGATTGTCTTCTTTTGCTAGAGTTATTGCCCCACAGAGTTAAAAAAAAGAGAATTTATAGCCTCAGTTGAACATTACTGATGTTGAATCCTGAAAGCAATCAAACATTTTGGATAGTTAAAATATATTGTTGGTTTGCATTTTGAATGCATTAGAAAAATCACAGCTAGTTTCCATATTAGTAGATATTAATAGATAACTAATAAATATGAATTTCCAGTGTAGCAAAACTATCTGTTCTCATGATCCCATGGGTCATAAGAAGAGAATTAGATATCATCTTTGACTCTTCACACTGTTCTATGAATAAATTTTCCTAACTGGCCCTCTCATGATAACTCTCTCACTAGGAGGAGCTCCCTTTCTGACTGGCATGAATTCTTAACCTTCTTGGATTGACAGTGAAGAATTTTTTTTCTTCTCTCTCTGTGCATTCTGCACTGGAATTGGAAGTGACCTGGTTCTGTGCTTACTTCTCTGCTGCCTCAATTAATCCAGCCCTCTGGAAATCTTAAACTCTCATCATTGACTCTGATCCACTCCTTAACCATCACACTATTGACCAGAGGCTCAGTTAAGTGTGGAAGATACAATTTCCATATAAATTAACCTACAGTGTTTCAGTACCACTTTTAGTGCTACTAAAGTCTAGTAGCACTAATGAGTTAAAAAAAAAAAAAGTGTCCTGATTATATGATTTCTTGACAAGATGAAAAGAAAGAAAATGTTTTGGATTGCCTTACCATCTCAGAGACTTCCACAACTACACAACACAGAAAAAAAAAAAAAAAAAAAAAAAGAAAAAACCCAGCTTAGTAGCACAAATTATGGTATTGCCAGTATGGTCTACACATTGCAAGTAAGGTAATGTTCTTTTCAAGAACTTAAAACATCTGGATGTTGCATAATAGCATGTGCAAATTCAATCTCACATGGAAGAATAAAAAAAATGTATATAAATTTGGAATAGCACAGTGAAAAACAATCCAGTGGCTCACTAGGTTAATGATGCTTGTGTAACAGAAAACAGTTGCCAGGCATTTGAGATTCCAAGACTCACTCCACTTCCACTGTTTGCATGTGGCATCAGCCCAGCTTTTGACCACCAGCCTGACCCGTTTTGCAAGCCCATTCTCAAGTATCCCCAAAATTCATCAGATGAAGACAAAAGTATCAAAGTCACTGAGCTGCAGCTTGGCAGGGGTTACGAAGTAATACTTCATGCTAGGACATCTCTCCTAAAACTAAAACCAAAGCTGATAAACAAGAGCACACAGACTAGAAGTGTGCGTGCAAGTTTGCCAAACCAGGTTCCTTCACCACAGTTTGAAATACTTTGGACTTGTTTCAGGCACTTTTCCTCCTGATGAGATAAACTATTTTCAGACAGGTCTGCAGTAACCGAGGACCATTTTCTGTCGCTGATGAGTATCTCCAAACATTTCTGCAGTAAGACTTGCCTATTTTCCTTGCCAAAATTCCTTCTTCTCCACTCCACTATAGGATGACACATGATATCGACTGTTGCTCTTTGCCAGCTTCAGATGGGTTGCAGCTGGGAGCTCCAGTGTGCTGATATTATTAATATAATAAATTATAGAATTACATGATGAAGTACTTTAATTTCCCTCTCCGATCCCCTTCTCTAAACCCTGCCTCATGCCCCACCTTTACCCTCTAGCATTTGAAACCTCTTGATGACTTCAAAGAGCTGCATAACAAGGTGGGTGTTTTCCTTCATAGCATGTTGCCCCTCTCTGCCCCAGTTAGAGGCCTTGTTGGAGGCCTCTCTTTGTGTCACTTGGAATATGTGTAAATAGACTCTCATTACCCTTCACTGGGAAGCTCAAAATGGCTCACAACACAGCAGATGAACTAAGCTGTTAGAATCAGGCTCTCGTAAATCATCCAAATCCAACACCACTTTTTCTTGAATATTCAATGGGACTTTCTCTACGAAATATTAGCTTCCTTGACCCTCTGAGGCTTCTTCTGCATTCACTGTGCAGAGCTCTAGCATGCCATGTCAGCTCTAAAGAGTACATAACTCACAATCACCTGACATTGTCAGAGTGATGAAGATGGACTTGTGTGTAAATTAAAACTGTGATCCCTACCTCCAGGTAATTTGGCAGTAGAATTACTTGAATCAATATTTGAACATTATTTAAACTTAATTTTGTATTAATGATAAAGAAATATAACATCTGTTTCACTTCAGACTGAATGGCACTATTTTCCTAGACATATCCCCCAAAACAGAGTTACAAAAAATTAATACATACTCTCAGTTTAAGTATTTCATCATGTCAGCCATATTTATTCTCTCTTGTACAATACATAATGTTCACTTTTAGTCATAGATATTCCTTAGATTTCAGAGGGTTTCAACTGAGTGGTTGGGATGTATAATGTAAGATGTATAACAACTTGACAGAAGGTATTTATTTGAGAGGACTCTCCATTAGACATGGACGGTCTGCCCATTTGAAACATCTGGCTAGATTTGCAAAGGTGATGAATACCTAAAAGCCTGAACACTGTACACATATCCCCTGTAAAAATCAAACAATTAGTAGATATTTGACAATTCAGGAGCTGCAAGAAATTATCTGGTACTATATGCACATACAGTTACAAAGAGAAAGCCCAAGAGCATAACTATTATTTGATTATGACAACTAAAAAGCTGAAGTTAAATTTCACCTTGCACCTTGCTGAACTTTATTTTGCAGAACCTATTCTCTGGAGGGCCTATTTTTTTAAATTCTTGCCAAATGTGATGTGAAAATAGCCAGAATTGTCAATTTTCAGGGCAAGTAGGAAATCTCTTTCATTCTCGTGGGTGTTTGAGGTAGAGAGAGAGAGTGACTGTTGCTCTTATTTATCTGTAACCATAGCTGGTCATGAGACGAGATGTAGCTCCTGATATATTTCTATGCTGTGTCAATAAATATATTTTAAAATCATACCACTGGTACTCTTTTATTACTTTTTTATAGTAATATAAGTCAAAACCAATAATAAACAGCTGGTGGCTTGGACTATTTATCCACAGAAAAAAATAAAAGGCATCAAGCCTTGTGTGAGTTATCTGGACACTGTGATCTGAAGGGATGGTTTCTGCTCATGTTTTTGTTCCTTCCTTGACCTCAGTGACCAGACAGACTGAGGGAGTAAACAAATTTACTTTTTCTCAGCAAAAGTATCATGGCAACCCAGAGGAGTATTGTTTTCTTTTCCTCCTACCAGAACAGTGCTAATTACAAACCTGAGGAATGAAAGGAAATTATGGATGCTATCTTTGTTGAAGCCTGTGAAGGCACCCCTGAGGGAGGATCAGACTGGTGTCCACATGTGCAGTCTAGTCTGATAAATATCAGAGGAGAAGCCTTGCAGATGGACATCAAAAAGGAGGCTTCAGAAAGTGTATGAAATTTTATGTAACATTTATGTACATTTAGATCAGGAGAATATTTTCAAAGGAATATACTGGAGTAAAGGATAAAGTCTGACTTACATTCACAGTTTGGATTAGTTTAAAGACAGTTGCATATCTGAGACTCCTAAGGACTGAGTCTGGATATGTTCCAAGTGATAACTGTTTCTTGAAGGAGGAGGCCAGCACTAGGCTGAGTATTCTTGTTGTCACTATTACCCAAACCCCCAAAGCCACCAGGATACGTAGATAAGATGCTGGTATGAATGAGTCACAGATGAAAAATTACTAGTCAAAGAAGAAATTGCATTTCAGAATTGCTGACTTTCCTCCTGACTGAATGAAGACCACTACACCAGCAGGTGTGCCACCAGCCTCCTCAGCTGCCCTTTGCTAATCTTTGGTTTTGCTCTGTGCTGCAGGCAGGGTCTCAGCTTCCACAATAGCACAGCAGCTGAGAGTCAGAATTAAACACTGACTTCTCATGGATTAAAAGCAAATATACAGATGACACAGCTTATAGCACCCTCTGTAAACAGCCAGGAAAATCCTGCAGATGTCCTGCCTTGGAGGGGAGAGGACTGTTGTTCAACACAGAAATAGCTCCAAGCAGCCACATATCTCTATGAGCACAGCAAAGGTGCAATTCATGTGTTTGAGGTGATGGCTGAGGTGATCTGCTCATACTGGGTACGAACCTACCATCAGTTGGGCAGAAAGGCCACGTTTCTGCTTCATTATTGTGTTACCATGAGGGGACAGTTCAGTTGCTTTGCCAGTAGCTGTTGCTGCTCAAATAAAGTCTCTGACTCCAGGTCTATCCTGTCATTGTTTTTGCACAGCTTCATCTCTTCTCTCTCAACTGATCCAAACTATTGAAATGGTAAAGACATAACACTGCTGGCAATAATTTTCTCTGCTTGGTTTGGTTTTGGTTTGGATTTTTTTGCTCTTTTTTTCCTCCTCTCAGGACTGTCTATAAGATTTTGGTTTTTTCTAATAAATTTGTGTCTGAAAGAAATTGCAGGATCCCTGCATTGCCAGGTAATTGTAATTTTCTTCAAATTAATAACCAGCTCCAGAGAGTACAATTAGGACTGAGAAGCGTGACGAAAGAAACTCATGAGTGTGTAGTTTTTTTGTTAAATAACTGAGAAGAAATAGGCAACATAATTATTAGAAAGCAGCTGGAATATTAGTTTGGTGTTCTTTATTTTCTGCTTTGCAGCAATTAACACTAGGAAGCATAACCTGTGTTGTGAGACTCAGAGAGGTATGGCACCATTCTTTTTTTGTCATCTCTTTTTTTTCCTGTTCAAAACGGCTGTAGGATTTCTTTGGGATTGAATAACTTACATACAGCTTTACAAGGTTGGCACTGACCTTATTCAACAGTCAGTTTAGGAACAACTTCAAGGAAGGGAAGTCTGAATGATCTGTAGGCTGTACCCTACTCATTGTTCATGTAGACCTGAGGGACCGTTTAGAAAAGGGCAAATGATCTTTTAAATATGCTATTCTTATTTTGAGGTGGTTTTGGTTTTATCATATGCATACTGTGTTGTAGTCTGGTTTGTTTGGATGATTGATTTTTGTGGTTTCCTGCAACAGTATCCCAAATAACTGAGATTTTCTCACACAAACTCACATCAGAAATATCTGCTCAGAAGCAGATGGAGAATGAAACTCCCTCATCTCCCCGGACAGAAAGTTTTCTTCATTTCTCCTCACCTCTGCTTTTGATACCCACCAACCAACATGCACTCTCTCACCCCATGCAGGAAAGGACACGTCCAGGACACCAGCAGCAGGAGTTCTTATCACCTCTGTGATGGAAGTGTCTCAGAATGCCTGTTTCTGGACTGAGTGCAGATATGCACCTTGGGTTCATGACTAGGTTGGGTATCCTTGCACAGTGACAGACCAGCTTTTGGCTCCTTCCACCTCCTGCCCAGAGGCTGGCTGTAAGAGGGAGATTAAATAGCAAAAATCTGGTTACCCATCTGATATTTGCTGGTAATAGCAGTTGCAGCACATTATATTTTTTGAAAGCTTCCCCTATTTAGACTCAATTTCTTTGTTATTGCAATGGATGAAAAAGGACATCCATTTGCACTTGACTTACAGTTTAGCTTTTTCTTCTCATTTAAATAGAAATTACTATTATTTTCTCCCACCAATTGTGATTTTCTACAGGGAATATGAACCCAAACACTTTAATGTATCTTTTTATGCTTTGGTCATATTTCCTTTTGGAATCTTATCTAGAAGTCAATGAACTTGAAAAACATATTCCAGTGGAGGATATTAGAATTCTCCCAGGGTAGGTTTATTGTAATTACTGTTATTGCTAATAATTTTGGTGCTATTTTCTGATTAATGTTATATTAATTTAAATTATGCAGTTATATTTTATATTTTAAAAATCAAATAAGGGAAATGAGCTATTAAAGCAGAAGACTTGCACCCCTTTGATCTTTTTTGGAGTGTCCATTTCAGAGCTGAGCATGGGGTGAACATATAAACTATTCAATCAGGATGAGTTACTTGGGCTTGTCTGGCTAAGGCAGCAGATCTGGCACTGTCCTCTGCTTGCCTTAGGAATGACCCAGTATCATGATGAACTCAAGCCATGTAGCCAAGACTGAAGAAACTGAGTGTATTGAACAGGTCTACTAACTCTCATTTTCACTTCTGATCTGATTAACAGGAGAAAGAAAGGAGAAATCATCCCTAATATTTAAGAAGATTTTCCACTGACTGGGAGATGTAAATCTGTTTCATAGCTGAAAACATATGTTTTGTTACGGTGCTTGTCTTTTCCCTGACATAGGTGAAAAATCAAATGAACATTGTTTTGATAACAGTTTTAAATTCATATGTTTCTCAGCTCTGCATCTCCCACCAGTTTCCACAGATGAAATCCAACAGCCTATATGTAATTTAACAAGAGCAAATGCCAGATTCTGCACCTGTTATAGAGCAACATCAGGCAGAAATATAAACTGGGAAAGGCGTGCCTGGAGAGCAGACCTGCAGGAAAGGATCTGGGGGGTACCAGTTGATGGTAAATTTGATATGAATTAACAGTGAAACCCGGCAGCCAAGAGGGCAAAGCTCATCCTTGGGTGTCAGAACACATCATGCTTCTCAGTCTTTAAGAGGCATTTGGACAACGCCCCTAATAATATCCTTTAAATTTTGGTCAGCCCTGAAGTGGTTGGGCAATTGGATGATCATTGTAGGTCCCTTATAACTGAAATAATATATTCTATTCTATCTTATTTTATTCCTTTCTATTCTATGTCCTGAGAGAAGTTTAATGTTGATGGACTACCTCACAGACTGAGTCGAAGCCTATTAAAGGCATAATGAGGCTCTTTAATAACTTTCAACTGGCCTTTATTAGAATATGAATTAAAAAAAACCCTGCATCTCACATGATTTTAATTTTTTTAAAGTCACTACCATAATTTGCTACTTAAATTTAACCTGTCACAATATATACTTGTGTCATAAAATGCCTTTAACTATGTTTTTGTTCTGCTTCAAAACCGGTTCAAAACTGGATGGCACGAACAGAAAAGTAATTTATTCCACCATATAATTTTTACGTTTTATTTCTACTTAATGAAATCAAACTTAGGTCTTATGAAAAAGATATATATATATATATATATACCATGTGTACATATATATGTATATATATATACCACATGTACATGAAAGAAAGATTTTCTTTTGCAAAGCTTAACATAAGCAGAAGTTGATTCTGGACATAGAAAGTAAATAGACTTGCTGCAAGTTCTACTTCAGATTTTCTTTATTATTTTATACTACCTAATTCAAAATTTAATTCTTCCTGGGGGAAAAAAACCCTGGGCTATCTTTTATATCGCTCTGTCATAGATGGATTAGTTTGTTAGTTTGATCTAGATTACAGTTTAAGCATGTTACCAACTCTTTGCTAGTTATGTCTGTGCTTCCTCTGCCATGGTGTCTTAATCATCTACCATACACTGCAACAGCACAAAGAACAAAATTCTTCTCTGCTGATAAATGGAAAGGAAACTTTTTATAGGGCAAATGAGAGCCATAGAGCAGTGTGACTAGCTCTGATTGTCACCCAGCTAGCTGGCTAGTAAACAGTGCTTCAAGAAAAGAAAGGCTTTACAAAAAATAATACAGGTGCAAGCAGATTAAAAAATTATTCCTCCCAGTATCCCAGGCCCATTTTTCTTTTATTGCTTCTTCTGCATATACATGAAAAAATAATAAAGCCATTTTTAATGTATTAAAACTTACTCACTTTTAAAGTCACAGTATTACTTGATAATGGTTTTATAATCTATTTATATGTTATAGGTCTTTCGTTAGAAAATATGTATCAGAACTGAGGACTCCTGAATAGTGTCCACATCTGTGGAATACTGGTAATGTTGATTTTCTGGAATATTTTTAATCAGTCATGTTTTCCATGCCTTACATAATGACTCTGTCATGCATGCTTTATCGATTCTGAGCCTTAGGCCTGTGTTTGTGAGTTGAGGTTCTGTGTGGTATGCATTAAATAATCTTTGAGTAAGGAAGATAAAATATATCAACTGGCTTACTGACATTGATACTGTGCACTGAGTCCCAAAACACACCTAAATCAAAATGTACACATGCATTGCATTGTCATAAAAGCTGTGGCACAAGTCACTGCTCCGCACTGTAAGCTAATTTAAGATCCCATAATTATGATATCTGCATTTGATTTAATCATCTGCACTATTATTATTATTACCAAGTTGCACTTTTGTTACTTAGGAATTATTACATCTTTCAAAAACTAGTGTATGACTAATGCAGGTTTTCAGTTAGAAGTTAAATTCCATTAAAATTTAATTTTTCTTTGGAGTTTTACCATGAAAAGGAAAAGGTACATATTTCTCAAAGCAAACACAAAGCCTTCAGAAATGACTGATGTTTTTTGCAATAGGTTGTATCTGTCACTGGTTGGAGCAGCCACAGAACTTGTCTGTTTATAGCCTCGTCTCCAGAAAGAGTCATGCAACATCCAGAAAATGTTATATTGACCAGGGTGTTGAGGAGATGTCAGAAACAGAGGACAGGAGTTTATATCCAGCCACTCACCCACCCCTGTCCCCCCAAATAAGGAACAGGCAGTTATCCCTACACAATGTATTGGAGACTCTGTGTGAAAGACTGAGAACGAAGAAGAAGGCAGTGTGGTGGCTCAGGAACATCCCTCCATTATGTTCATATGTTTTTGAAAGTATTTATGATGTTTAGCTCTTTCGATTCAGACAACCATTCCCCTGATTAGCTTTCTAGAATCACAAAAGCTGCTCAGATATATTTGAAAGTCAGATATTAGCAAGAGGCAAGAGAATGAAGTTCAGGTTTCTGATATCACACAGTGGTAGCAAAACTCTCAAACTATACCTTAGCTTACATTTTCTGGAAGACTCATAAAAAGGAGACAGAGAAGGAAGGAAAGAAGGAAAGAAGGAAGGAAGGAAAGAAAAAGAAAAAGAAAGAAAGAAATGAAGGAAGAAAGAAAAAAAGAAAGAAAAAGAAAGAAAGAAAGAAAGAAAACAGAAAGAGAGAAAGAGAAAAGAGAAAGAGAGATTGAGGAAGCATTGAACAATCTTTCCCGTGTTTGAACATTCCTGACATTTTTTATGAAGACTATATATCTTCAGTAACATTCAGAAGCTCTCAAGAGACAAAGAATTCAACTGCTTTGATTCAGATTTTACATGAAGCATGTCTGTGTTTATCAGTACAAAGGGGAAGGAATCAGCTTTTTACAGTAACACAGTACTTGATTAAAAAGAAACAGTTATACTCCAGACTGAAACACATTGATGAATAATGAAAAATAAAAAAAAAAAAAAAAAGCAGATCCAAGAAAGACAGTTTTCACATTGGGTTAGCTACATAGTATTGCTGATTGTCTGGGAAATGTTAAAGAAAATCAATCCTAAACACCAAATTATACAGAAAGACTGTTTCATGGCTTCTGCTCTTCATTCTTGTCCACTTCATTGATACAATCAGATATAGCAATACATAACCCTATTAACCACTCCAGAGGAACTGTGTTCTCAATTATCTTCAGTGAGCTTTCTTTTAATGAGGTGTTTCCCTTTTCTGTAAATGAAATGTTTACAGCCTCTTAAAGATGTAGAGTCAGTAACAAGGGACATCAGTAAATGATAACGCTTTTCTTCAGTTCAATGCTTTGCTTGATAATAGAGGCAAAAAATACTGAAACATGGCTTCAGAAGTTAGAGAGAAAACATGACTCCATTTCTCCTCTACTGCTTTCTCCCAACACTGTACAGGGCTTGCTACAGCCAGTAGGGATTCCACACTACTTCATGGCTCTCACTGGTATTGATAGCAGCACGCCTGCAGTAGAACTTATTAAAGAGCAGATAAAGCTGGAAGAATTCAGATTAGTAGTTCAGGGTCTGCACCTCTGGGATCTGCAAGAGCCAAACTTTCAACTCCATCTATTCATATTGCCCAGATCCTTTCATCATGATACTTTCATCCTCTTTGTACCACATTACTTCAGATGTGCTGAGAAGGACTCTTTAGAGAACCACTACCTTTCTCTATCTCACAATGGCTGTTCTCTACCAAGATCTCTCCTCTGGATTGCTGCCACTTCTAAGAATTGTTTTCATTTAAATTTAATGACAAGTGCTAAAGTTACATTTGTGTTGATGAAAGAAGCTCACACACTCTCATGTGTTTGATTCCTAGGCAGCTGTCAACAGTGGAGAAGTCTCGGTGGGAATGTCAGAGATATCAGGAAGATGTATCAGTTATTAAGGTCTGATTCATGTCACTGACTGAGGGGAAAGAAGATCCTGAATTCTATATTTAAAAAGTCAAATAAATAAATATAAAAAAAATACAATTAAAGAAAAGGAGAGGAGCTCTATAGAAATGTAGTAGGTCTTTAATGTATTTAGAAACTAAACAGAACATGTATGAGGGACATGAATCACTAAGATAAGAGCATGTTATTTTTTTGTTTATTCTATTGCTGTGATCAAGAAATCCCACTGAAGTATTGAACTCCATAAACTACACAGTTTTCTGAAAAAATTAGAAGATTGTCTGGTAAATATATCAAGGCTAATGATTTGTAATTAAACAGCTACACAAAAGCATGAGATTGTGTACAAACACAGAGTGAGAGAAATATGTTGCTCTGATGTATGTACTGTGTGCATAAAAGATGAGAAAGTTTTCAAACTTAATAGGAATTAGGTAGAGGAGTTAAGGCTACAGTCAAATACTTAAGATATACCATATCCAACCAGTACAAAATGTGTGGTTGAAGGAGAGCTGGGGAGTCAATTAACCACATAAGGTGTACCCCTGACCAATTAGGGGTAGTGAATAAGGCAAATTCAGTTACATATAAAGCAAAATTAAATCAGTTGGAAAAAGCAGGTTAGAAGCATATTGCATATTTCTGAGGAGACCAGACAGAAAAAGGGAAGAAGAACAATGAATAAAATAAAAATAAGTGTGTGTGGATATGGCAGAAAGTGGAGAATAAGGTGTAAAATCAAACAGACAACAAAGGAGGGTGGACTTTCTGATGGTAAAGGTGCAAACACCGACAACCAGCAGTGCTGACCCAAGCCCAGCAGGATGACAGATGGAATCCCAATGCACAAGCCTCTCAACTTCCATCACTTCTGTGACTGGAAGGTTTGGTGTGGGAGTGAGGAGCAAAGATGGACTGAATTGTATTCTAATACTAAGTGAACGGGAGAAGAATGGGTAGTAGAATTGTATTTCAATAGAAACTATGTGCTATTAAAAAGATTCAAGAGTGATAAATAAAACCTTCATAATTATGTATAAATAATGTCCAAAACAATGCAATTCTAAATTGTTGACAGCAGTGTGCCCATTATTTAAATAGGCTATTGGCTTTTTGATATTTTACTTTCTTAGCAGTTTGCTGCTATATCAATAAACGTTATTGACTCCTCTACCGATGATGTTTCAAGGCTATATTCTGAAGAGCAAGTGTAGGACTGAAGGTACCAGTTACCCCATTGTTCTCATTTGCAAAGTGAATTCCTCCTTTTTAAAAATGGAAATGAGCAGCCCCTCACACAAGCTCACACTATTCCTATATTGCATCTCTGAATTTGGGTGTCTCTTGGGTATCTTAACTCCAGGGAGGAGAAATCTTATTTAAACAGACTGTAAATTCAAAAGAGTAAATAAATCTTAACAAAATGTTTGGCACAATGTTGTTTCCACTTTGTATTTGCTCAGATGTCTGATTTCACAATAGCACAGTTACTTCTTCAAGCTAAGTTTTAAAGATATATTTCCAGAGAAATAAGTAATCTTCATTTTCAGTAAACTTGCCTCAAAAGTCAGCAAAGATGGGGGGAAAAAAATGGCATGTTTCTATAATCTTTACATGTATATTTTCTGTGGGGGTTCTGTCAGTTTGAAAGATGAGAAGAAAATTGATCCAACATTACTCATTATAGTTTTGGCAAATTCTAAATTATAGTTAGTAATTGTAGGAACTATCACTCAAAGCTAAGATGGACATTTGATGACTTATTTTTCTTACTGAGTATTTTCCAAGATATATGGGAGTGACTGGCTTGAGCTTACCTCAGGTATAATCAGAATCAAAAGTTTTTCAAAGTTACTGCAAGCAAGAAATTTTGCAAAGAATTGTGGGTAATAGCATGTAAAATTTTATTTAGAAAGCAATGTTAGCTTATGGGAAAAGATTAAAACCCTCTAAGATTCACAGAACTGTATGGTTCTTAAAAAAGAGTATCCTTAAAAGCTGGGTTTATTTGGTTACCATGTAATTTTAATTTCACTTGTATTTTCAGACTGGGTCATTGAAGTAGATTATAGGAAGTTTCATAATGCTCATATTACTTGGAAAAAAACACATTTCCCTGAAAGGGTAACTGCAATGCTGCTTTTCAAAATTTAGGCATCCTCCAAGAGCCAATGTACCAACAGGGAGAAAATAGTTTTAAAAGCCTGTGAAGGTATTAGTTCCAGTGTTTCTGCAATCAAATTGTAAAGACTTCTTTTATGTCTGGTTATTGTCATTAGTATTTTCACAGACTTTTTCATGATTTTTTTAAGGACTTCTTCACATTTTTTCTCTTTGGATCCACCCCGAACTGCCATACAGTTTGATATTTGCAGTACAAATAAATGTATATCTTTACGTTATCACAAAATTAATATTCCAAGAATATATGCTTAGCACTAAAAATAGTCACCTGCAGTCCCCATTAAAAAAAAAAAAAATCAATCCTTTCAGAATAAATGCTTAAATAATTTCCTTGTCTTGCATTTATTTACTGCCTCCTCACCCCTACATCACCTCTATCTCTAATAGAGATTCACCAAATTTTTTTTCACTCCTAATACTCCATGAAAGTGTAAATTTATCAGATGAGTTTCTGGGGACACTGAGAAAGAATGGGGCACTGACTAAAGGTTAAACAGGCATTTCCTTCCCCAGTCCAACTCTGGGTGTTTTTATCAAATTACAGGAATATTTCATATAATCATCTCATGCTTCACCTTAACTTTATCACAAAATAATTTTTGTCTCCTGGCTTTAAGTCACTTCTGTTTGTTTTTTCTTTCTTTTTTTTTTTTTCCTACTTCTCTGAATTTGTAACACTGATTTGCTCTTTCTGATTTACCATACTTGTTTTCCCTCCTTCTTTGCTCCCTGTTTTTGATCAGGTAATTAAGGATCTGTATTCTCAGTCTTTGGTTTAGCAATTCTGCTGGAATTATTGCTGTTGTGCAAATCTGAGTTCTGTGATAAACAAGAAGCAATTCATATCACTCATATCCTACTGTTACTGGGCTTCCTTGATAATGAAAAAAATCACTTTGAAGCCCTTGAATCCCCACTTATCATTTGCTAATGGGCACTCCATAAATGTGAATTGGAAGATTTGTCAGTGTTGGAGGATGAAAGAAAATATTTTGTTCAGGTAATTCAGATGTTCCCAGAAGATCTTTTAGTATTGCTGTTGCTGATGATGGGAAGGAACCCAATATAATTCAGAGGTTTTTTACTTACTCTAGAGCTGGACTTCCTTGTCAGAGGGATTTGTGATTACGACTACTCTTCTGAAATTTAATAAGAGTTCTTTGAAATTCTCTAAACTGAAAATATCTGTGGCTGCATGTACCTAAACGTGAGTAGGATTACACCCCCCTTCTGAAGACCTGAAATTTGTCATAACCAAAATGTCCTATATCAGGCAGTTTAGTTTAACTATCTGCCAAGTGGAAGTCAGACAAGTAACACAATATGACCTCATCCTGTTGGGAAACTCTGCCAATAATAGCTATAGAAAGCATACAAGAAAAGTAATTTAAGTTCTACAATAAGGAAGCTCTGTATTGTATGGATCTTCCGAAATGAGACCTTCTTCCTGCAAGGAATTGTCAGAAGTTATTTATGTCGATTTTTTTCCACCACATTTTCTTCTGTCTTCAATTAAAATTTTTAAGCTCATATCCAGACACTTTGTGTTCACTGTGTGCTTGCGTCAGGGCAGCTACTGCTTCAGGAATACCAGGTTAGCAACTGATAGGGACCCAGAAAGGAAAAACTGCTGAAGAGACACAGCCCAGCACAACACAACACTCCGAAGAGTGCCAGTAAAGCCCTTATTGCTGGAGACTCTTTCCTGGGATCATGGACCAAGGCAGGAGAGGTGACTTCAGTTGTTTAAGTGGTGACTACCTATGCAGACTCATTTCAGCTCCTGAAGCAGCAGTGGAAATGAAGAACACACAATAGAACTACAATTTCCTGGCATTTTTACATTTCAGTGCTTGGGGATACTTGGTGACCTCAAGACCTACATGGCTGTACTCAAGCAAAGCTTGGAGCAGCCAGGACACGGTAGCATTGAAAGGTGAGGTGCAAACAGACTGTGTGTACCTCTGGGGTTAGGCAAGGGCTGTTAGAACAGTTTGTCCCTGATATCCATCACAAGGGAGATTTGCCCTGAATCTCTATTAGCCATTATGCCCTAAGTTGTTAGGGAATTCATTTGGCTCTGTTTGCTGGTATCAGTTTCTTTACCTACTTGTTCATTTTGTAACTATTACCCTCTTCTCTCTAATAAATTATTCCATTTGCAAGTTGCTTGACTACATGGAAACTAATTTTAAAATTGGATTTAAACAGACACTAAAGCTTAAACTTATCAAAGCAGTCCTCTCCCTACTGGTTCAATCACCTCTAAACTTTTCAGATAATTTCATTTCTTTCTCACTGCCTAGTTCTGACTGAATAGCAATCCTTCTGTCAGGTTGTGCCCTCTGTTTAAATCCTAATGAAAAAAAAAAAAGGCATTTTCTTCTGGAAATCTTCCACTGAACTCAGTTCTTCAGAGCAATATTTTTCACTAACTGCTAGTATGGGTTATACATTTCTTTACCTGCTGTCAGCTCTCCAGCTTAGTCAATCGAAAACATTCTCATACACATTCTGAGATGCACTGTTAATCTACTGAAACCACCTTGTCCTTCTCCAGTATCAGATTTCTCCAGCGTTGCATCTGACAAACATCTTCTGACACAACTGAGAGCACTCTTCAACAACTTGTGTGTCTCCTCTTGTTATATAAAGGTTTCCAATCACAAACAAAACAAAAGAAAAAAACCAAACCCAAACAAACAACAAAACAATAACAACAAAAAACAAACACCAAAAAAACCACACCCTGACTCTTCTATTCATGTTAATGCAATTGTAGATTTTCTTTAGAGAAAGTTCCTGACTGAAAATGTTATTAATATGTCCGGAAACAGCAACAATTTTAACATGAATAGCCAATCAGTAAGCAAAAATAATAAACAATGAATAATGGCTGGTCAAAGTAAACAATAGGGGAACAACTGAAGGTTGAAAGGCGTTTATATAAACTGTTGGCTGAACAATTACCAATGACAAATTCTTTATCAAAATAGAAAATAGTAATTCATAGAAAGAACTAACTGCATCAGATAAATTATTCATAGGAAATAGTTCAGCTATGAAATTTATTGTTGACTAATGCTTTATAATGCACATGGAAATAATCTGAATTACCCACACATTTTTGGATTCTTTGAAAAAAACCCTAAAAATCAGAAAATGAATGTAGTACCACTTCTGATGTCTTAGTGAAAGTGTTACTCAGTGTACAGCATAAGTAGTATATAAAGTTGTTAGGATGAATCAAATGTAAATGAAATTGTTAGGATGCATGAAGAGTGAATAGGAAATGAACACTGGGAAGTTCACAACATTACTGTGTAAATTGCTTGTGAGATATCACTTGACATTTTTCATTCAGTTTCATCATCTTATCTCATACAAGATATTGCTGAAGGTGAAGGGTGGAAAGAGGATTGACAAAATGTTATGCATAAACCATAATGAAAACACAGTGATTTCCACAGAAGGAGATTTTTAAAAGATTGAGTCTGTTCAGTTTAGTGAAGACATCACTGAAAGTGGGCATTTCAGGAAACTAGCAAAAGCTCTGAGTGAACCTACAGAGAATGTAAATCAGATATCTAGTACCTACTGTCCTCATATCTCGAGAAGAAAAGGAAGCACTTCAATAAAACAATATGCAAGCTGAAGCTGATCAATAGAAATACTTTTTACATAGTTACGGCAGAGGTACAGAGCCCACTGACACAAAATAATTGTCAGCATAAACTTAGAGGTGTTTATAAAAGGAAATTGACCTTTATACTGATGTACGTGCTAGATAAATATAGGAGGCATATAATCCTTATCCTTCGGCATATACAACAAGTCCCAGTTGAGAAGAAATGGTAAGACATTACTCAAATGGAAAAGTAATTCATTCTTTGGTGACTATATCTCTTCTGTGCTCTCCTAGAAAGAAAAAGATTTCAACTACCACTCTTGCTCTGTCGACCTAGCTCTATGAAAACAATCCTGAACCAAAACACATGGATAAGTGCATGCAAGAAGGTAAGCATGGGCTCAGGAAGAGGTTCATTTCAATTAATGTCCTCCATTTTGATGGCAAGCTATTCATGTGGATATACAGGACCTGGGAAAAACAAATTTCTTTTATCAAAAAGAAAATAAAATTATGCCTATGACAAAACTTCATGTTATATATTAAATCTAGTAAATGGATTCAATCATCTCTGTTGTGCACAACTGCAGAACAAAAGGTCAGGACGGGACTAGTTTGCCTTTGGCAACACAGCTTTTTATCTAAATATTATTATAAATAGTAAATATTTCAACCTAAAATGTTAGGTCACAACCTCATGTCAGGTAATTAGTTGCTATTCAGGAAGGGAATTCCTTATTCAGTATCTGACAGGAGTCTTTTCAAATCTCTTCTGGGATACAGGTATGTACTGTATTACAGAGACTGCCATGGTGTTAATTTGTCACACTCTTAAGCAGAAAGATCCTTTATGAGGATCCCAGGATCTTGCTCCAGTTTCTGGAAGCTGTTTCTGGATGTGTGAAGTATTTGATGTCACAGAGGATGAGTTCAAATAGCAGCCCAAGCTGATGTGCCATTGCCTAGTTCTATACTAATAAGTAAGTACAATTTACCACACAGTCGCAAGTTATTTGAGGGTTACAACTGCAATAGGGAAGACCACTTTTTTAAGTATATTTTTCACAGAGAGTCCAGTTAAGTGTTGTCTTTAAAACGTAACCTCAGATTTCATACATTCTCCTTGAAAAGGCGTGGATGGGATGCCTAATGCTGACAGTCAGTTTTTCCCAGTTACATATTTTGCACATTTTTTTTCAAATTAACTTGTTCTTTTTATATTAGAACTACAGAAACCTTTCCACTATATCTATTTCTTTGACAGGAAGAAAATTTCTATTTGACTTTGAAAGACAATCACTTTCTTTTCTTTCTTTTTACTCCTATGGTTACTTGTGTTTGTTCCAGAGTTTCTTCTAACATGTAAATATCTATCAGCAATTGTATAATCTCAAGGTGATGGTTTAGCTGTGATTTATAGACATCTAACAGCTAGATTATTATGAAACTAATATGCATATATTTGGATTGAATTTCATGCATATCTAATATTTAGAAAAACATTATTCTCTGAAGAAAGTGGCAAGGACACCTTCCTTTTCTCATTTTGCAGAGCTCAGGTAGCATTTCTTTGAATGCACACACATGGTACCCCTTCTGAACTTGACCAACCTGTTGTGGGTTTTTAAATAAATAAAAAATGGTAGAACTAAACCTCAATCATTTTTTTTATACTACATCTAACAGACCAGAGAAAACAGATACATGTATACTGACACAAAAAATACAAATTTAGTTATAAATAAACATTTATTTCTAAGAGTTTTTCCCCCTTTTAAAGAATGGAAGGATACACAACACAAGTATTCAAATTAAAAATGGAGCCTCTAGGCTCAGAGTGAATACAAGGCTCTTGTGTTCATAATTTTAAATGCAAAACCAATTTTTCCTTCTTTTTGGTTGTTCGGGTTTTTTTTTCCTCCAGAAAAACAACACATTTGGGGTTAATTTGAAACAATTCTTCTTTTCTTCTCATTTTTCAGAATTGACAGTAAACTGACAAAAAAATCAATGATTTAGAAAGCTCTACTCCATGACCTGGAGTTCTGTGATTCATCATTCCTTCCTCAAGTTCTATTAGCTTTTGTCTAAATTCTCATTTTCTTTTGGTGGTACATAGTTTATTCTTTGCTTTATCTTCCTTAAGGAAAGAAATTATTTGCTCATTTATAGCATAACCAACAATTATATTAAGTAGCCTTGTTGCATATAAGCCTGGAGCAAATTTTTCAACAGCTAAGTAAACTTGAAGGCAGAAAATAAAGGATTCAGAGTGATCAAAAATCTTATGATTTCTTCCTTCTCATTTACAATAATTTCTTCAACAATCAATACTGTGATCAGAAGTTTTGACTGCAGCAGAATCTGCTAATTTTTAATATAGCTGTTATTTCATACCATAAAAAATAGCAAAAAATTACATTGCTACAATATCCAGTACACATAACTGCTTGTAATTATTCTCCTTTGTAGTTCAGGAACTTTTAAAATTGCAAATACTGTTCTGGTCATTAATTTTCCTCTGACTTTTTGAGTGATTCTCAATAACTAATACTTTGAGATTTCTATTATTACCAGTATATTTCTATTATTATTGTTAGTTTTCTATTATTATCAGTATAAGGTGTTCCAAAGTAAGACTAGAAATTCTATGCATTTTGCATTGAAATCTCCCCTGAAATCCAATTAAGGGATGAAAGAGAGGGAAGAAAGAGAGGGAAGAAGAGTTTGACCCCTGTAGGTGTTGAGAAGGCAGCTGGAGGGAGAGTTGTAAACAGAATTTGTTCAGCTTTGTGCCTTTCCTCACCAGAATTTCTGCTCCTGCATGGCAGAGCTCCAGGTGTGCCCATTTTGCTAAGGACTTCCTTGAGAGGACAGGACAAATATTAAGAATACAGCCACTTGGACATATTCTGCCCCTTACTTTTGAAGAATGCTAAAGAAGAAAGCTAAAATTCCCTAAACAGCTTTCAGAGGGACATGGCACTGAAGGGGGGAAGTGGGGAGGAGGGAATACTGCATCATAAAACCATTTCCCTCATAATCCTAAGTGGAACTGAGCAGAGTCTGCAGAGCATCAGTTCCACTTGCCTCCATGCACCATTAGCAACTGGTTGTTTATTAGCAAGGGGTAACAAACTGAGTGTTGTAATGGCACCTCCAAACTGATATGGGAAGAGGGCAAGGAGCTCAAGGGCATTGTCAAAGTCTGATGCCCTTCCACCAGCAGAGAACTTGTCAAAGTCCAAGACCCACTCTGAAAGTGTGAGAGTCTGACACCTTTCAAAATAAAACAGCCCTTTCTCCACTACAACCCATTCCCTAAAGTTGTGGCTGTCAATTTGATCTTGGTGAAAGAAATCACTCCCAGCACCAGGTTACCCAAGGAGTCTGGAAACTGGTGTATTTCGAGTGACAGTTTTTCAGTTTGGCGTTATCACATCTGTGACTGTGGTATTTTTGGCTTACTCCCATGGACTAGTACCAAAAAAGTGTGAAGAAATACAAGCAGGTATTAAATGTGTCTCTGTAGTATATGCCATGGGAAAGTATCATCCTTGTAATATACTACAGATTAAAATCTTGAAACTCTGCTCATTTGTGATGTCATGCGGCTGTTTGATGACCTGTAAAAGCAGGGTCAAAGTTTAAAGCTGCTTCTTTGGATAGGACTTTTTTTTATGGGAAGATTTTCGTGCTACAGCTTTAAAGTTTTGTGAGATGGAGAACATCATACTGAAACCAAGCATTCCAAAAAAAAAAAAAAAAAAAAGTGCAGAAGGGTGAACTAAATCTGAAGAATTTTGTTTGATTAAAACATACTCCCTACTACTCTTTTGGACGTTAATTCTTCTTTGAACACATTAAATGTGCCCAACAGTGTCCTTTTGTCCTTTTTTGTTTTACTAAACAAAGTTTCCTTGAGTCCTATACAAAACACATATTATTATATATATTTTACCTCAGCCTTTAGGCCATTGCTAAGCTCACTCCAGTGATTTTGACAGATGTGCTATAAGACTACAGGCTACTTTTCCCATAACACTGATATAGCTTTCATGAACTTACATTATTAACTAGATTGTGAACTTTCCTCCAGACAGCCTCCTGGTGTTATGAACAAGTAAGGTTTGTGGTTCTTTGTGGTCTCATAGGCTAGGTCAGGTGTAAGAAATACTCTAAGAGGGCTTCTCAGAGGGCCATTGTCATTTATCCAAGTACTGTGGAAAGTTTTACTGATCACATAGGTGGTGAGAATTTTATCTGTGTAAACCAGGTGTTGAGACAAGCCAGCACAGGAGCCACCTTTTACAGAAGACAGGATATGATTTAGGGGAAAAACATAAAAAAATCCCTCCAACAATTCTATTGCTGAGTCCTGGGCAAGTTCACATACATTGCAAAGCCATGCAAAATATTTGTGGTAGAACTAAAAGCAGTCATCATTTACCCCTTTAACAGAGGAATGTTTCAGATGTCTTGAGACTTCTCTTGTCAAAATCCTTTTCATCAGAGAAAAACACAGCAAAACTTGTGCACAATTTACTGTTGCTCTGATTGATCATCATCAAAAAAAGCTCTGTGCATTACTAGGTTCAGTGCTCAGTTCATCAAGATTGCTCATATGGATGAAGGCACTTTCGATTGTGCCTCTTTCCTTGCCTGCCTGAATGTTTTTCATATGCTCTGGAACACAATGGAGAAAAAGGACACAGGAAGAGGAGGATCAGAATATCCAGGTGTTTCCTTCTGATACTGTTAATAAAACAAGGCTCTGTTGCAATTATGCTTTATTATGTAACTTGGGAAAAGATAATTCTCTCAAATTTTAGTTTAAACTGTTTATTTACTTGCTTTATATACCACGGTCCAAAACACCATGCTTTGATGAGGAGCAAAGATAGAGCTCAGCACTGACTTTGGTTCAGAGGGGGCTGTCATGTACCATGCACCAAGACACGTGTTAGCACAAGTATCCTTCTATTGGCATGGCAAAAAGCATCTCCAAGACAGCGAGAAAGGGATACAGCAACATACAAGACTATACAAGGAGTTCCTACTCCTACGAACTCATTTTGTTCATATCCCAACAATATCCCAATCACTCTCTGCCTAGAAATTTGCTACCTAGCATTCTAAGTCTTCTCCATGTATTGTAACTGGCTATTCACTAGAAAGGGAATAAATCATTCCCAGAGCTGGATGCTATGCCATTTATAGCATCTATAGTTATTGATGATAATGTCTTTGCTGTCCAGACTGATATTTCTAAGATGCCTTTTCCCATTGAAAACCAGGCTACTGCTGTGGCTGTGACAAATTAAGATTGTGGGAGGACACAAGGAGTATCAATATTGCCCCTTCACTGATGGATAAGCAGACTTGAGGTCTGCAAGTTGAACTGGAGAAGTTTTTTTGCACAGCAATTGCTATCCCAAAATTCCTGTAGTGTTGTCTTTGCTGCAGCCACAGTTTTTTCCTATCTACAAACTAATGTCATCATTTGTGTCTGACTGCCATCTCTCATTGACTTTACAGGAAAGTTAACAGCACATTATATTGACTCCTTGTCTCTCAGCAGTGTTCAAGAGCCATTCAGAAATGGTTATTAATGCTACCCCAGCTCTAACTGTGTTGTTTGTTCCATGTATACAACTGTCTTTACTTTATTATCTTCTGCATCTTTATCCGTGCTTGCATTCCACTGGAGCTGCTGTTTGGACTTAGGATGGCAGAATGTACTACAAATCTGTGTAAGGTCTGCATTTCTAGGTCCCATCCCGTTGCAGTGCCCTGCAGTTTAATGCTAACCTGGCAGATGAAATTCTTTTACCTGTCCAGACTTGCTGACCCAGATGATAGGAGGAAAAGTAAAATCGTCTTCTAAAAGAGTTATGGGCCACTGCACAGGTACAATGTGGGCATTACCAACAGAGGAGCTGATGTTGCTGCATGGAAAATCAACTCATCTACAAAGCCCATTGCACATTCCTGAGAAGCACAAATCAAAGTCAAGCTGCTCAATTCCTCTTTCTTTGATACTTTGCAGGTCTTGCAGTTCATTCCATGGAGGGCATTTGGGGACAAGTTGGAGGATATGGGATTATGATCATCTTGGACTTCTTGTGAGGGCAAGGTACTATATAACTGCAAAATCTTACAGCTTAACACAGATTTATCCATTCCTGCTAAAAGACTTGACAGAATAAGAAATGCACAAGGCATTCAGAGCAGCATCGATCACTGTTTCTCTGCATCCTTCTGTCCAAATGCATCAGTCACTTTAACAAGACAGTGTTGTCCACGGCCTGTGGTTCCCGTTGCACAGCAGTGTTGTGCACTGAGTGGCAACACCCCAAGCTCTGTTACTGAAGTCCATGACATGATCACAACCACTTACCCCTCATCACTGCCTCTGCTACCCACTTGAGATATAGTGCACCCAATCCTTTTTAACTGATAAGGTATGACAGGCCAGGCATTGCCAGCTAGTTATGGACACCCTGAGCAAGTTATAGGTCTCAGGGTTGAAATCCAAATTACTTTAACCACTCTGAAATCACACTGATTCACCGCCTCAAGTAGCTTACAGTTATGTGGGGATGGAGACTGCAGATAAAAATAAGGAATCCAATCAAATCTGAACACTTACTGCCATTATAAGAATGGGTTACACCACTGCCATGGCTGGCAGCTCAGCAGAAATCTGTTTGTGTTGCTGCCCACAGCACAGAAGCTAAAGCAGCTGCAGGAGGTGAGAGTCATTCAGATTACTGACTTACCTCTGCCATGATATTTTCCTGCCTCTTTCAGGGGCTACAGGACGTGTGCTCACAGACGTGTCACAAAAAAATCCAGTCTCTCAACTATGTTCTACCCTGGTCTTGCTGAACCACTGGTTACCTGACCAGGAACTCATAGGAAAGGAGTGTGATTTTCTGCAACACACAAGAAGGGCAATGTTTTGGAAATGTTACTGTATTTTCTTAAAAGACATTTCTGCACATCTGGTTTGCTGAAATGTAGGGATATTGTAAAAACAAGATTCCAGTTGTACAGGAACTCCTGCAAAAACCTAATCATCTGTGACTATCCAAAAGAACAGTTGCTTATTGCATATGAGCTTTTCAGCAACTGAAATGCGAAAAATAACAATCATCCTAAACCAGAAGACATTAAGGAAGATGGGTGTGATTTTTGACAAGGCTGAAAAAAGCATATTCATTTTTACAGCAGACTGCACAACAAAATTATTATTAGGACACAGAGAATTCAAGAATGATTTTCACTTTCCTTGAAATATATGTGCAGATTTATGTTTTGCCAAACAAATGTTCAAAAAGAATGTTTCAGACATGAAGATAACAACCCACAGGCTCAGATTAATGGAGACCTGTGCAAAGAGGTGCCTGTGTATGAAGCAAAATACATTAGTGTCACAAGTGTCTTAATGAAAAAGTAAACATAATTTTGAATGCTTAGCATGAGAAACTTCAAAGAAGGATGACTGTCATCCCTTTCTGAAAAATTGCAAACTATTTTAAAATTAATTCAGGCTATCTACCCCAGAAATAGAGGCAACTGAAATTACTCCAGACTCCTTCATCACTAGCTCCCTGAATATATCAAATGCACGTTTTGTTTGGCAGTAATGTTGTTGGGGATTAAGAAAATTATTCAGAAGGGAGTTGGAAAAATCCATATTTAACATAATGACAACAAATGTTTGCATAATCATTGGAAAGGAGAATAAGAAACTTGTCGTCAAGTTTTACCAAGGCAGTAAGTTACCTGGTGTTTTGTATGATGGCACAGTGGAGCTGCAAAATTAAGTGCTACACAATTTGCATGGCCTAAGGCTTGAATGTCAACATAAACTCATGGAAAAGTAGGTATATAATATTTTCAGATGCCAAACATGGGTTTTCATGGGACAAGAGGTGTCTCCCCACACCACTCAGTGAAGAACACTGGCCTGTGGCAGGGTCTGACTAGGAGTTCTGTGCTGGCCACAAACCACTTTGGAAGACCTTGACCCTTGAAACCCCTTAGAACTAAGAGAGCCTCGGTGCTGTCTTTGTCTTGAGATATCCAGTATAATTTTATATCTTACAGACCATCCCAACACCCCTGTGATAGGACTGTTTGCCTTCTCAGTTCTTGCAGACAACACATGCCAGCCTTGGCTGTCTGGAGCAGCACAGTGTGAGCTGCTTGAACTGCAGTTCCAGCCCTCCCGAGCTGAAGGACATGATTGATCACTGCAAGCATCCTAACAGAACTATGAGTAGTTTTTGCAGAGATTTTTCTGAGAAAGTTATTTCCTTGACAGGAGGACTCAGGATTGCTGTAAATCCACTCGTTTCCTAGGTGCAATCACCAAGTTTTATTTCTACATAGTCCCTCTTTGGGTACTACACCAGTGATGTTTTTGGAGTCTGGAAAAGATTGTTTCCCTGCCTTATCCAGCCTCTTAGCACAAGCTCGTGCTGATGAAGTTACTCAATAAGGCAAACAGCCAGTGTGATAATTTTTATGTCTTCCCCATCTTTCCAGATGAATCCTCCATCTCCTTGTGCTAGTCATGGTTGTGAATTCACCTTAGGTCCAATAGCTGTGTTCTTGCTCACCTGAGTATTTACCTAGGATGCCATGGGGGGACACATAAGTACCCTTGGCACACACAGCTTTTCATTTCAGTTCAGTTCTCATTGAATTCAACTTGCTCTTTGACAAAATTCACAGCTAGAGCGCTTCTGTTTAAGTATATATAGCACACAAATAAATTATCCTGTACTGTTATATATCCTGTACCCTTTTATAAATTTTTATTTAAAATACAGCAAAAAACTAGTGGTAAAGCAAAACCCAGCAATATGTTCTAAATGGAATTTGAAGATATATCTTGACATGTATGCAGTGATCATCAGTTTCCCATATAATGAAATAATGTATCACCTTTTTTTCATCTTCTGTGAAGGTTTCATGCAACTCACAGCAGAAATGCTTGGAAATGGGGAGATTTTCCTTTTTCAGATTAAATACCTTGCTTCTGTTGCCATAATCTACTCTTTCCCACTTTGTTACTATTTTTTCACCATCCCTGGTACTTGAGAAACAAAACGACTTGTCTGTAGAGGCAGACAACATTTTACAGGACAAATGTATTTTTTTTCAAGTCTGTTTAACTGAGTTTCTAATTTTTAATTGAATAAGGTAAAGTGAAATAAGACTTTACATATACAAAGAGCAGCCTTATATAAGCATGTAACAAAAATAGAAATTTTCAATTACCTGTATAAAAAAATTGTAATTCATGATTTCATGTTTAGAAAATTTCAGAAAGTTAAAAAGGCAGTTACAAGGCTAATATGTGATGCTCACAAACTTTTCAAGAAACACAGAACAGAAAATCAGAAGAAATAGACTCCAAGGGTAATGCAAAGATTGAGAAATTTACAACTTATTTCAATATTTTCCATGGAAAGTTCACATACACAAACTAAGTTGTTTTCCTGATTCTAGCCATTTTTATATATAAATATTTTACAAATGTTTTCTCTATAGAATAATAGTCCACTGACAATAATGAATTTTTAAAGATTCAGCAATTTCTGTAGAGGGAAAGCAGGAGCAAGATTTTAATATGAAACAGAAAATGTCTTAAGCTCTTCAGAAAAGCTCCATTTTAGAATTACAACCTTTAAAGTGAACAGCATATCATATATAGAAGAATAACATCAACATTATTCTACCTAGGGTAGCAACAGAAAACCAACTCGGAGCTGAAAGCAGGAATAAAACACAGCCCTCTGCAGTAGCAGCCTGCACTGAACACTACTGACTTTTGAGCAGTGTTATCCAACCTGTACAAAATCAGTGTCTGCAACTGCATCATGGTCCTCTTTCCACTGCTGACTTCCCTCTATGTGATAATTGCTTGTGCTGGTGCCAGAGGTCACCACCATCTGTGGGAAACCATTTCTTCAGAGATCAGTGTTCACTTGTTACTTCTCTGGTGAGACTTAATGAGTCTGTGGTGTTCCTACTGTACCTAACCTGACCCTTTCCACTTTCCCCAGCTCAGGTCCTCAAGATGCTGAAAATATTTGCAATCGTCCTTCTAGTCCATTTTCACTAGAATGAGGAATGCATTCCCTAGACCTTTCTGCCTGGTATGTCCCTTCCCACAGTGAGATGACCTGTAGGTAGCAAGGAAGAAAACAAACAAACAAACAAAAAAAGAAAATTAAAGAAAACAGGAGAAATAGGACTTAGACGCAGAGGTCAAAAGGATGAGTTTCGAAGAGAGTCGATAGCCAGAATTTTCAGTTGAATTTCAATTTCAGTTGAATTGTTGCTTTTTGTACGTTTTTTTACCTTTTGTTTCCAGGCAAAATACCTTTTGGAGCTGTGGATTTTTGAAAGCCTTGAGTGCAGTGCTTGTTTTGTTTACTTCATACAGTAAAGCAGATCATATATTTACTGGATTTTAGCCATTCCACTCAATAATACACAGGTTTTATTTGTTGTTTACACACTTTTCTTAACTGCTCTGTGACAGTAACACAGAACTTGATGATAACAGGGCTAACTCACCTGCAAGCACCAAAAAATAAGCTCATTTAACAAATTAGGATGTGAAATCAAATGATAGCTGTGATATGATTCTGGATCTCTCAGTAATGTTAAATTCTAGCCTTCATAGGCATTCATGCTTTGTTTCTCAGTTAGATAGTTCTATGAGATGGCCTGTCTGTTCAAAACTGGAGAAAACTTTTAGGTGAATATAGCTGCTGTTTCAGATGATTGAAGCACAGATGCTCATTCAGGTTTCTTATGTTTGTGCAGTTTTACTTTATTCCTCTTCCACACCTTGATACAAAATTAATTCAAGCTGAAATTTAAAAAGATGTTCTTTTTGAATAATAATAGTAAGCATCAGTGATGAGGGAAACAGAATGTGGGGTGAACTGGGAGTCTAAGCTCTCAAACACTGTAGACAGTGCCCTGATAAAAATAAAGACTGAGCAGCAGCTATAAGAGAGATAATTTTGAGGGGATAACATATATTCTGGTTCTGTGGTAGATCTCTAATCTACATCTATTTCTGAATGGAATGGATTTGAAAGCTTGATGAAACAAGAACCCGTTCTCCAGATTCATAGACAGAGAAAATGCACTGTACAGAACAGCCAGCTATCATAGAGATAAATTTAGACAAGCTGATAAGACACTGCTTTACTTTGATGAAAGTGTTCATCACAAAATGGTATTATCAAGGACTCAGTGCAGCACCTCAGTAAATACAAAAGCTGCTCCTTTCCTCTTATGTACATTGACCACACAAGAAATTAAGCAATCCAGCACAGCCTGAGTCCATGTTGCATTAACAAGAAGAATTTCAACAAGAATTTTGTTCCTACAATGTGCTGTAAATCATATGGCTTGCTACTGAGCTTTTTGAAAACTGGTTGCAAAAGAACGCTCTGCCCAGAATTGGCTAAGGATCCAACCTAAGGTGCAGTGTTATATGTTAAGAATGGTAATGAAATGCACTTAAATTAATTAAGTATATAGAAAAGAAAAATGAGAAGGTATAACATGCTAATAAGTCCATGGCAATATAGTTGTACTTGACAAGGAATATTGATTACTGGGGTGTTTCACATTTGTTATGCACTAATGCACTAAGCACACATAGAAAAGTGACAGCTCTGAAGTAATTACATAAGGAATTGTCAGTACATTCATTTGTATTTGGGTTATTTCACTGCACTGACATTTCTATAAATTATAACATGTCACCTTAGATGTACACAGAAGTTAAATCATTTATCCTCCAACTAGTCATAGAAACAAGAGCAAAAAGGACCCTTGACAAGAATTTGGACAAAGACTTTAGTAAAAATTTGCAATGCTGTCAGAATTGTAGCTGATTTTTTTTTTTATTTAATTGAAACTAGATTTAATTGTTCTCTGGTCATCAAGGGTGAAGAGAATACAACTGCAGCTTTATCCAGTGTACATATTTATGAGATAGAAGCCCTCAAAACTAGACTGAAGTAAGCTCAATTATTTTCCAGAGGCCATTAAACACTCTTCTGGTAGTAACTTGCATTTATGTAATTAAGTCTACCATGTGAGGCTGAAACAGGTGACCTAGGAGAAGATTCATGAGATCCATCAGGTACCTGAGTGAAGACCACTTGATTTATCCCAGTCGCCAGTTACAGTGCAGAACACGCATTTTATTCAAAGAATATTATGAGCTAGTAAGAGACACAGCAGAAGTACTTACCTGTTAGAAGCATGCTAATACAGTATTTGAAATTTATGAGTACCCTTTTAGCTAAAACAATCTACTCAGATAATAATTATCAGGTCAATTCATTTTTAGAAAAGGAATTGAAACTCTGTAAAATCTAGGGTTTGGGGTTTTTGCTTGTTTGTTTTGGTTTTTTTTTTTTTCACTCAGTGGTGCCCAGTGACAGGACCACCACAGAACACGCTTTTAACTATGAGGATGACTGAACACTGGCACAGGTTTTCCAGAGAGGTTGTGAATTTTCCGTTCTTGGACATATTCAAAAGTCATCTGGATATATTCCTGAGCAACCTGCTCTAAGTGGCCTTGTTTGCACAGATGGACTGGAGAAGATGACCTCCAGATATCTCCTCTAAACTCAACCCCTCTGTGATTCTGGGCCACTGTGAAAGAAGACGAAAGGGAAAGGGAAAGGGAGAGAGAGAGAGAGGGAAAGAATGAGAACAAGTTAACCTGTTCCAGCAATCTGAAACACAAAAATTTATTTCCCACTAAAATAAAAATACAAAATGTATTAAGTTGAACTATTTAACTTTGGGTTTGCTTTTATATTTGGTTCACAATGTGTTTTTGTAATATTTTGAGGTTCTATCAGAATTCTAAACCTGGTAATTTTGATTAATGACAGTGTTTTTTCCCCAGACCAAATTGCTGGACTGTTTAGTTAATGCTCTTGAAATTGTTCATGTTGCTATGCCGTTCTTTGTAAACTGCTCCATTAAAAAAAGTTCAGCTATAATGTCCAAGTCAATGACTTGGGCTTGTATAAAACATCTCTGATACTTAACCTTTTTCAACTGAGCAATAGAAGAGACCACGGTGGAAGAGATGTTAAGTTTATGATGTCTATGATTCATTACTTTAAAAAGAAGGTTCTCAGTGATGCATAGGCTGCCAAATCTGAAGATATAACATATCCTATATTTTGTGTGATTCTATCTCACTTTTTTATTTTTTTATACTCAAAATAGGGAAGAGGTTCCTACCAAGCTCTCCTCAAGAAATTTAAAACCAGGTCTCAAGACACTGTTTTCAAACACTAAACCTTACAGACATGTTAGATGTTCACTTTATATAGTGAACATCTTAAACTGTCACAAACTACATGTATAAACAAGCCGAAAAAGTGGTGCAGAGGGTGTTGCAGAAAATCTATATGTCACAGCTTACTCAGAAAGTCAAAGGACAGTTGTCTGTTCACAATCTGATGTTGCTGACAGTAGCTGAGAAAGATATTTGAGTGAAGCTGGCACACATGCTAAAAAACATTAGTTCATAAGAAAAGAACTTCTTTTTTTTCCCTGAATCTGAGGTAGGATTTTAATTCAGCAATTGACAAAATTTCAAATGAATCTAGATTTTCAGTTTGCTTCAAGGCTGAAGAGTTCATATGATTATACAACTCTCTCTCAGATTCTGCCATTTGCAAAGTGAGGCTTCGATATTACATGGCATAATCAGTGCTCATCTTCCATGACAGCCAATGTATATTTTATATATTGAACTGAAGGCATATCTGAATTTCTTGATTAGAGAGTATTTGAAGTCAGGTTTCTAGTGCTTTTCTGTTCTGGATAGGTCTAGCAGCACTGATTGAACAGTGTTTGAACACATTTGGGGCTCTCTGGTAAAAAATGCAAGAGAAAATCAGGTATTAAAAGACAGGTAAATTTCTGTGTCCATTAGATCATCTGTTACAGCTTTGGACAATGGTTCAGACAAGTCTGTAGCTCATTAATTTCCAGCTGTTTCTCTACCTGATACAGTTCACAGTAATTCAAGTGAGCAAATTTTGGACACAAATTGCCAGACAGTTGTGTATAACTTCACCTTTCCTCCTTGCTTCCAGCATTGGTGATTCCACGGGGAGTGCCACAGTGGATTATTGACCAAAAATACAATGTTATATTTACTTCTAAATGCCAGTAACTAATCAGACAGCATGACCCAGTGCAGTGAAGGGAGGCAATTACTTTTGAGAGGGTGAGAGAAGGCTCTGTTTTGGGCTTTGCTAGTTATGAAATACTTTTAATAAGTTCTTTCCCCGATGGCCAACACTCCTCATGTGACATTCTCGGCGATCCCTGGGGTATGTTTATGTAACAGTCAATTGGCTCTAAAGGTCTTTTTTCCTATGGATGAATCTGACAGTCGAGTTTGAGAAGGGTTTAACTCCCCATTAACTGCTACTAATTTACAAGAGAACTCCTGTGGAAAACAAACAAACAAAGAAGCACATAATTAGATGCAACATCAGTCTGGAACACCAAACAAAGCTGTTAGGAACAGCACAACTATTTGGATTAGCGAACACAGGTGACTGGGGACAAGGGGAAACCAAGCAAACGCCAGAGATATGTCATTCTCTGAGAGAGCTAGCATGATTTCCTTCATTTATTAATCTTCTCATGGGGTTCAGAAACATGTTATAAAAAAACCTCACACACAAAGACAAATTTAAAGCTGAAGTTCATGTTAAAGAAATTTGATGTGTGGTAAATAAAGAGATGTGGTTCATTCTCTTTCTTAACTTATGCATAGGGACAGAATTTGAGAGTCTAATATCTTTCATGTAAAGTACTGCACATAGCAAAGCTAGCCAAACTCCTCGAAGTGTCCTTTTCCAGACTTTAAAAATTGCACCCACTCTGCATTACATGTTAAATCTTTCTGCAGCAAACACAGTCTGTGAGGGCTGGTGGATAAGAGGTTTTTATGAGATCCATTTTCACTCCAGAGATCCACCTCCAGTACTCAGAACTCTTTGTTGAGGTCAGCACGTGGTAGTGTAAATCTCCCTAGTCATAAAAAAGTCATCTTTTGCCTTCTGTTTTTTGGTTAAAAAAAACCACAAAAAAAGGCAATAACATGGAGAATTCTGAAAGACCATTATATGTACACAGTTTGGAATTAATGTTCATTTGTTCTAAGGAAAACAGAATTTTTTTTTTACGTCATCATGCCTTTAAATGTTACATTAACCAAAGCCCTAATGACTGATTAACACCTCATGGTGTGAAACTTCACTGTACAAACAAGGATATCTTCATTTCAATGAACTTTAAGTAAAATGTGGTTGTAAAATTTGCATAATTCTTTATAAACATATAATTTCTGGCTTCTTTGGAAAAAATTAATCAAGCTTTATTGCTCAGGCTGTACAAGGAACAAAAAGACCAACATGCTGCACGATGCTTAGGTGCTCCAGGACTGGCTGGCAGTTGAGAGGGTGCATTTTATGCTCCAGGGAAACACTGTCACCAAAAAAAAAAATTGTGAAGTCAACAAGGAATAGGATATATTATTAATAATATATATAATGTAGGATATATTATTAATAGTACAGGAACAGAGGACAGGAAAGGCAGGAAAGGGAATTCACTGTGATGTATGGAGGGAATAAAAAAAATTTTGCAGCTTGAAGGATTTAATCGTACAACATTGTCAAAGATGTTTAAGATATCAGCCTGCCACAGGATCTAGTAAATCCAAGAAAGAAGCAGAGCTAAAGCTCTCTTTTAAGACTTTCTTTCTTCACAGTTTATGGGCAGAAACAAACCTGTCAAATTACATTATTTCAAGTCAATGTGAAATGTATTTGCCAATCCCAAGCAACACATTTATTGTGCTTTTTTGGGTTGGGGGTGGGTGTTTGTTTTTTGGTTTTGTTTTGGGGGTTGTTTTTTTTTTCTTTTTAAATGTCCTTTTATCATTTTTACCTTTACTTTGAAAGAATCATTAGTTTGAAATGAAAACTCAGTATATTTCATTCTAAGTATTTAACAAAAGGAAAGGATAACCTTTCTTCAAATGTCTCTTTCTTTCTACCTAAAGCTACTTGATAAATTGGTTGTCTTATTTGAATTAATAGTAATTTCTGTTGACCCATTTCTGTGGGCTAAGCAATTGCTACATCACAGTCTCACCAGCTGAGTAGTACCCAGCAGAACCAAAGAACAGGTTTCAGCTCAGAAAAACAAAAGCCAGTTCTGCCCGTGTTTTCTTTGAACCTCTCCTGCAGCAGTCAAACTGACTCCTTGATCATCCCTTCTATGCAGATAAATCTCCCTGGGGAGCAGGGTTGAGATAATGCCAAAGACAGTTCTCTCTTCTTTGTCAGATCAGCTCCCAAGGGTTGTGAGTTGACAGGAAAGAGCTGAAGGACACAAAGCTAACAATACCTGTCCACAGGAAAGGAAAGGGAAAAAAAAAGAAAGAAAAAAGGAAACAAAAAACGCATAAAAATGGTTTAAAATCATCTTTATTCTCAGTCATTAGTGCTGTGTTGGGCACAAATGGGCCAAACTACAGAGATTAGACATCAGTCATCTGCCAGACCAATCCGGCTCGCAGCACATTGCCTTCCTCAAGGGATCACATGTGTTGTATCTGTTGTACCTGGAATGCAGTCCTTTGGTTTTGATATGACATTTGTTTCCACAGCAACCCACTGGGAAATAACTATAGGTGATATAAACTACATAGTCAGGATTGCTATGACAAACAATTCCAACCTGCAAATCAAAACACAAGAGAAAATGAAAAATAAATTTAATTCCATCTGTATAGACATGCACCGAATGGTCAAACACATGGCAGATTTCAAAAACTCCAATTGGCTTCAGCTGCTTATTTCCCAGTTATTATACTATTAAAGGTTATTCTATCTTGTGAGGAGGTACTTTTATGTTGAAACTATAAATAAAGCCATCATTGAATTATCAGAGCAAACAGATTATTGCAGTAATGATAGTCAGGATGGCATTTATTCTAAAGTATATTAGCAAAGCCTCGTACTTCAGTCATGAGGATACTTCAAGAAAGTACTTCTTGCCTATTTATTTATGACAGTAACATCCTAGGCATTCCCAAATATTAGAGGAATCAGTTACTTGATTATTCAAGGCCAGCAGCTGCATGTAAAAATCATCTTAACTGCCTTCCACACAACACAATTCCTATTATATCAACCAATCATTCAGGGAAGTACGACAGCTTGCATTTAAAGACAAGTTTCAGTGCTAAGGACATAGCTGCTGTTTGACAGTGGTACACTGCCCCAAATACAGCTGGAGGGTGCCACAGCCAGGAACAGCACCTCCTCTGCTAGTGATGATACCTGAGACAAACAAGGCTGTGTACTCCAGAACTTCAAAATTTTTCCTTCTTGGAGAAGGAAAAAATAAAAGGTCCAAAGAGCATCTAACCTTTCCTTTAGGAAAATTCTTAAGTCTACAGTTAAATTTATCCTTTTTGAGAACAGCATTCATTTAAATTCTGTCACAGAGAGGGATATTTTCTTGACTGGGAACCTTAAGTGTTTCGTGTGATGAGAAATATTCAATGCAAACTTTTCTAGAAGTTCATTGTTTACATTATAAACTCACCATGTAGTTAGACGCTGTGCAGTAACAATCCCTGCCAGAAACAGGAGTGCTTTTATAGAAATAAACAATAGTACATGAGAGAAAGGTGGATAAAGGTCATAGCATCAATCCCTGTTTATTTATTTTGGGTATTTCACTTATAGAATTCTGTACACCTTCATTAAAAAACACTGAGAAATGTAAAAAAAAAACCAACAAAAACACAACCAACCAGGAACACCATTTGACATTCCAGCCATTAACATGATTTGTGAGATATGGCAGCTTTGAAGAGGAATGTGGAGAATAATGGTGCATCATTGTGACATTGAATTATTCTGCCCATTTCCCAGTTCAGTAAACTTCACTAACAAAATAAGCCTCAAAAGCTCCCTCCCTACCAAGTAGGGCAGTGCTGTTATTCCAAATTTATTATGGGAAAATGAGGCACAGTGGGTTAAAGTTAAATACAGAGACTGAAGTCACACAAAACTGTGGCTCAGCTTCAGAGTGAAGCCCACCTAGGTCCTGCCTCTTTCTTTTAATAGCATGGCCGTGCTTGCTTTCTAAAGGGTCATGAATATATTACAGAAATTGCTTTTCTTCTGCCACTGCGTGGGCTGCCACAACATGCTGAATGCAAACAGGGATGATTCCAGGGAACTGGTTCCATAAACATATTCAGAGCACAGGGATAGGAATGCTTGATGAATATGTGCTGGAAGGTATTTTCTCCACGTGGCCTGTGCTTTTGCCTCACAATTCCTTCACAAAGATCAAATATGTGCAGAAACACAGGTGAGTGAGGCTTTTAACTTTTTGGCTCTTCACCAGCTCTTCTTCCGTTCCACTGAATTTTCACTCAATACATTTTTAGATTGACTATGAAAATGTGGAATGTATAAAAAAACACAGAAACACTCAAAAAGTATGGAAGGATGAAAAATAGGAAACAATTGAGAGACTGGCAGAGCTCACAGAAAGTACTCTCTCTGCTTCATAAGTTTGATTTTAATTGGTATCACTCCAGAACCCTCAGTCAATGCCAGAATACAAAATTTGGACTATGTTTAATAAAAATGTAGCTAGAAAGCAAGGGTCCATACGTTTCTTAGGACTTCATGCTCATCAGATTTACAAAAGGGATGTTCAGAAATAAAACTTTCCTCTTTGGGCTAATTAAAAGGTAGGGCCATGGTGATTATAATAAGAACTGGACTTGTGAGATGTTAGGAGAAGCATTTTACATTGGGAGAACACAGTGAACAGCTTTGAGACTGAAAACTGTGATGGAAATGAATGTCAGCTAAGGAAAAAAAGAAATGGATCTGCTGAATACTTTGAAGTCACTCTCATTGTTTCTAAGGTAAGATTATGAAAAATCCCCAAACTCAACCACTTTTTTTTCTATAAGTAAAAGGTTTATTTGGCTCTTGGACAGTAAATATAAAGGGTTATTAGTTTTGTTTTGAGTCATTACAGGTAGCTATTTCTTTCCTGTTTTTCAAAAGGAAAATAAAGAGAAAGAAAGTAATATCAGCTTCATTTGCTATGTGACTACAAGGAGCAAATCCTCAGCTCATCCACTTGTTTGGGAAATTAGCTAAAGAAAATTTACCCTTAGGGTAAATTCCCTGCTCCAAGATGCTGAGATTCACAGTTTCACCCACAGAGCTGACCAGTACTAGCTTTCTCAAGAGTCAGACAATCTGCAACCAGCTGGCCTTCCATGAACATTCAACTGACCCTACTTGCCTCCCTACCCTTGCCCAACGAGTCAGTCTGACAGCTGGAATTCTCTCCTTCTGGCTAGAATTTTGCTGAAAGAGTGTTGTAAATTCCTTTTGTCTAGCATTTCACATAGTGTATAAGAGCCATGAAAGGTGGGAAATCAGTTAGTAGTACTATTCTAGGGAAGCTGTTACAAGGTTATATTTGTACAACCGTCCAAATGCCTCACTGTGGGAAGTATGGTGTATAAGCAAGCACAAGAAGACATTGCCATTTTTGCTTACTCCCTGCCCCCCTTCAACGCATCTTTCAGAGCACGTGAGAATAAAAGCAGAAGTTGAAATGAAAGCACAGGAGCAATTACTTGGGACAACTTTATACTGTCTTCCTGGAGCAGAATCATGGTGTATATGGTGCCCTGTCTGCTCAGACACGCTACAGTAATAAAGCAAGTGAAGTTCATTACATTTTGATTCCGGAGCTGCATATTACTGGTATACACATACTAGCTGAAGCTAGAGACTTGCTGGAGCTCCAAAACAACACAGTGAGTGTTCAGTGCATGCTCTGATCACCACATGTCAAGGTTTACTGTGAATTCCATCTACCATATAACTCAAATGGATGTATGTATTCAACATCAACTCTCAGCTTTTTCCATATTCCAGTAATGTGTCAACTCTTCATTTTTCTAGTTAGAGGCAACCTGCTTGAAGCGTTTATCACTCTAAAATATGTTTCCATTAAGTTAGGAGAGCTTTGTCAGGAATGGGGAGCTGATATTGCATGCTGTCTTTAAATCTTTCAGCAAGGAATTTAAAACACTATTGAATCTTCAAACACAGCAGAGTCTTTGCACAGCCTAATGCTATATCTCACTGCTTTCATCCTTGGGGTAGTAAAGTACAATGTGGAACTTTCTCAAATGGGAACTTTCCAGATCATATGCAGGCCAATGTACACCCTGTGCACTGCTGCAACATTATAGAACAGCTATTTCCTTAGTTACCTTAATTCTTAGCACTTGGCATAAACTGCTCTTCAGAAGTTGGAAGGATCTAAATGATGAGGTAGACTTTCAACACTATGCAAGTTATTTCCTAAATGCTTATAATTATGCATTTTTTTAAAAAAGGGGGGGGGGTGAGAAGGGAATAATTGGGATATGACAAATTGTTCATCAGTATCTCCCCACGCTAATGAGACATTTCACCAGGCAGTTAATTATACCAGAATGATTAGTGCATCCATACTTATGCTGACACCTCTGGAACATGAAAATCAGGTTGTTCAGAAAAATCTGATGCTGTTACCAGACTTCATCAAATAGTGTCTCAAAAACATTTCAGTGTCTCATCTAAAGGATTTACACAGCTTAAGTTAATTGGAGATAAGTTTATTCATCCAGACTTCTTTAATTTTCCACATTTAGCTTCTGAGGGATTTTTCATATTTTTTTTTTTATTTTTGATAAATGTTGCAACAGTGAAAATTAGTCACTTCCTATGCTTAATCAGAACAGAAAGTAGGTTACTGCTCTGCATCCCATAAAACACAAGAATAACCTCATTAAAGATTTGGTATTTGACATTGTTCAGTGGCAGTTTTGTACATCACTGTAGTTGGATTTCGTATTAAGTCTTCCAAAGGATGTTGCAACAGCTGAGCTAGGGATTAAGAACTGAATGCCCTGGTCAAACTAATAATTCTGATTTTTCTTCAGTATCATCCGTCATAAGTATTTTTCCCCTGAGAGTAGCTCTGATTTCCATAAGGAGCTTCAAGAACTCCTGATCACTGCTTTTTGCCTTTTTTCTGTACAGGGTCATTGATAAAATAACCCCAGTAGTGAAGGAGACCTTGGGTGCCCATTCCCTCTGGAGGTTCAAGGTGAACAATCCTTAATCTTTCAATGCTCTCATTTTCTATTGACAGTCACTGCTTGTGCCTCTGGCATCATTTTTGCTTCCCTATCTGGAGGTAGCTGAGGCCATTGACTTTGGAGTGAGCCTGACATGAAAGTAGTAACTCAGAATCATTCTAGGGCCCTCCACAACTCCAAACCCCTGTTAGCATCCAAATTAATACTCTGTGGACTGTTCTGAGTGTGAGTTTTTCTTACTATAAGACCTTGTACTATTTATCATTTACCATTGAGCTAACATCATAAAAGACCCAGTTATACTCTTCCTTGGCCAAAACTCATGTGTGTATCAGCCAGAACAACAGCAACAAAAATGATCCCCTTTACAATCCTAAACTCAAGATGGAAAATCCAGAGATACACAAAGGTGCTCTGGTAGCTGAAGTGAGTTGCTGCAGAGTAGCTTTGAGGCTGAAAGGAGGCAGGGGAGGCAATTACATTGAAATCAACAGATATTTTGACAAATCACTTGCCACATTTTTATAAAACCCTTCAGAGTGTTGTAATTCATCCAGGTCCATACTTCATGGGTTTCGGGGGAGAGAACAAATCAGCGTGGTTTCTTTAAGCTGCAGTTAATGGTTGCAGTTAATAGCTTGTGATATTGGAAGCTGGGATGGGAACTGAAATTAGTTTTTCTAAAGGAAGAAAAAGCTTGAGTAACAGAAGTTGGGAGTACCAATACTAATTAATTCCACAGAATTAAGTGGTGGTGTCATTACGGAACCTGCGGTTTGAAATACGAAGAATGAGGCTTTAGAGGGCCACAAAAGCTTTTTCTCATAAAGCATATCAGGCAGTGGTTTTGTGTTGCAACTGGGTTGTACCCCAGGAGACAAGGTGAGAAAAGGGGCTGAAGTCTTGTGTGTTTTGTAGACTAATGCCCTACCTGCCACCAATTTAAGCTTAATGTTATGTACACATGGTGTAAAAAAGCACAGACCAAACAGAGGCTGCCCATGGGTGTTCCTGTGCTAGAGGCACATCTGGAAGATGTGGGATCTTTCCTAAGAGCAAATGCCCTCAGGCCTGGGTGTTTCATGTGGGCTGGCACAACCTGCCTGCACTAAAAGTAGGTATGCTTCCAACAGCACGGACTGGTTTTGTCAGGAAAAGGTCTGTGAGCCCTTTTGGCTTGTATGATTCTTCAACCCTACATTGCAAAAAAGACTTGGGAATAGTTGTCAGAGTGGTAATAACCAGTTATCTCAGATATATAGTATATTTGGCTGTTTCCCTTCACCATTATTCTCACACAATGAATACCTCAGAGGCTTTTTGTATTATGGCATGACAGGTGAGATAGGAGAAATGGATTATCCAGAAAGACCAAGCATTTATGTAGTACCAGCACAGCCAACCTCAGAGTTTTGGGAGGGAGCTATACCATCCATGTGATGACTGGAGCAGCACTGGTTCTGTGGAGGGGGGCAAGGAAGCAAGGTTATTAGGATTATTTCAATCAGGTTTTCTGTCATAGAAAACATTGCAGAGGGCTGTCCACATAAAGCAGAAGTCCTGTGTTTTCACTGTTGTCATACAGTGGGACAGAGAACATCATTCATTTCATCACTTGAGTGAAGAGCTGCTGCCCAGAGGCAAAATGGCAGAATTTGTCTCCTAGCGCTTCAAGAATAGACAATTTCTCAGAAGGACCTTTCCACCTTTCTCTTAGTCAGTGTGAGAGCATCTGTGCATTCTGGCAAAGTAACAAACTGACCACAGAGCATGCACGTGACATGACAGAGCCTTTGGGTTTGGAGTGGGATAACTTTGGATAATCACTGTCCAGGGCTTCAGAAGAAGTTGGCTACATCTTGCATTTGGCAGGGCAAATGTGAGAGAGAAGCCAGTGCATCATTATTGCAGTGTGTGAGTTGTTGATGTTGCACCGAAGGGTAGAAGGTGTGAACGGCTGACAGAGTCCCACAAGAAAGCCCAGGAGGCTTCTCCAGTTGCCACTTTAAGAAAGCCCAGGACACAAGCAATGAAATAGAGACAAGCTTAGTGTCAATGGCAGAGCACCCAGTCTCCCCTAGAGGGGCTAGGATTGCATTCTGAAGGTAAATTTTCTAAGTGAGTTTTAGTTGAACTGCCTTGGAGTAGATAGGATCTAAACAGACCAGAAGCCAGGAAGGAGCTGCAGGGAGATAAGACCAGAAAGAGAAATATCTTTATTTTTTTATTTTAAACCTGAGTGTCGGTTTTGCCTGGCTTGATTTGAAAATATCAATCATTCTAGGTGATAGAACTAAGAAGCAGAATCGAGCATGTGGGCTTTAGCAGTGTAACAGGGAAAACTTAATCCCCAAACTAACCTCTACTTCATCATAAGAGAGCTATATTGTATTTTGAGTTTACAATGATCAGGGATTATCCTCCAAAATAAATAATAAAGTAGCATCCCATATCTTGGGCAAAAAGTTAGAGTCTTAAGATATAAATTGGAAACAATGACCTTGACTCTTCTTTCTCAGGGGTTCAGATAAAAAAAAATAAAAAATATAAAAACATTGTTTAAGTCAGTAAAGTTCTCTTAGGAAGGATGAAGTAAGAAAGAATTGAATTAGAGCTGAGCTGGTTCCTATTTCTTTTTCAAATATTATACTAGCTTTTCCTCTCTCCTTGTCCCTCCTTAGTTAGCATCCCTATTTTGCATGCAGAGCCAGCTCCGTGATAAAATCCCTGCATCTCATCCACAGAGTATACAGCCAGCCTCAGCCAGGGAAATGGATTGAAGGATTCAGCAAGACCACAGAGTGTTTAAATCCCTGCAAAGGAGAGAGAAAGAAAAGCTGATAAAACAAAATAATGACCACATCCTTCCTGTTAGGTAACAACAGTTACCCTTAGGGCTGAAACTCTTCTCTCTAGAATACAAATGCCAGGATTTTGCTAATTCGTCAAGGCTATTTTTGTGATTATACTGAAAACACTAAAAGCACAGTTTCCCTGGTTTTGTTCCCACACATTTTCTTCAGGTACTGCGAAAAATCAAATCATCCCTTTCTATGACTGAAAACATCAGATTTACTGCAACTTAGCAAGGTATTGCCCTTCAGGTGAGTGCTGATAATTTAGCACCTTCGTACTCACATCCACATTTGTTTAAACACCATCTCAGCTTTCAATTAAGATGTAGATCTGGGATCTGCAGGAAATATTAGTTTTCCCTCTCTTTCGTTTTCCAAACACTTCTTTGATTGATTAATTACTTTTGTTGTACAGGTATGCTGCAAATTTCGACACATACGTAGAGAGATCAACCATTTAAAACAATGTCAGCATTAATAAGATGATCCATTTCATCCTCTTACAGAAACTAATGAACCATTGTGAATTTACTGTGATGGAAAGACAGTGTCTGCTTGCAATTAGACTGATGAACTGAGTTGTTCTTGTGAGTAGATACTTTAAAATAGTAATTTTCATTGGTTCCTGGAAAAAAAAATAGAGGAAAAAAAATATATCTATGCACAACTTATCTTCGATTACCTGGCATCTGAAAACACCTCAAAAAGATGTTTCTAATTATTGTCTTACAAGAGGGAAAGAAAGCCTAGGAGACATATGAGTTCACATTTTTCAGCTTAAAATGGGAACTCAGGTTTAAGTACTTGTAACAGTGTACAGAATTTATGAAATTACAATAATTTTCCCCTAATTGTCAGTATACAGGAGGATGCTAGCTCTAGCCTGTGGAATTTCTATATTTCTCCACAGCTCTAGGCCTATTCCACTTCATTCAACTTTCTCTCTCTCATAGACACTAACCTTGATCCTTTTATTTGAATTTTACTTGACCCCTGGCATATATGATGGACCCTTAGAGTTCTCTTAATGATGCTTCCTAAGGTGACAGTATCAAATACTCACTATTCTGAGACCTTTCAGTACTTCTCTGACCTTCAGATATCCTTTTAATAAAGCTTTCTGCAACATCTCAGTAGTCATAATCCTATGGTCTTTAAATAACAACCCTTCTAGCAGTACCTTGTTTATAGGGGTGAAGAATAGGCTATGCCTGTCACCCAGTTCCATCTCTTAATTGCTTTTTTACAGGATTTTATTTTGTAGCTTTGGTGATCACAGCCTACATTTCAAAGGGATCTGGACAGTTTTTTTTTAATCAAATGCTTGTATACTTCTCTATATCCACTCTTTTCTTGGGTGTACTTTTCCAAAGGTAAAGTGTTCCCTGTGAAGAGTTCAGTACCTCATAAGGTTTGTGTACCTCATAAAGGTTTGCTATTTTCCCATGGTGCATTTGAAATGTTAAACAGCATTCCTATGGCAAAACAAGGAAGTAGCTTTGCTGACACCACCTGCTTTATTACTTTGAATATGTTAGGTATCTTTTGGAGAATGACTGTCTCACAGGAAATGGAAATTGATTTCTTTTTATTTATGTATTTCATTGGTTTGCTTCCTTGCTAAGGAAAAGAAATGCAATATTTTTTTTTCCTCTGGTGAACATAGAGCTTACTAACTCTGCTAGATCTTCTTTAGCATTCCCAAAACAATTATTTTCTACACAGCTTTTGCTTTTGTCTCAACTTTACAAGACCAGAAACTCTCCTAAACCCTTTGCTCAGATTGAGTTGGGATCTTTGGGTCTCTTTCCTTCAACAGTTCCACTGTTTTAATTCCAAGAAAATACTTTTTCATGAAACCACATTTTAACTGCATGTCTACTGCATTACTTATTGTTCTAACACAAAAGCTTTTGGAATTTACATGGCTTTTATTCACCCAAACTATAAGTTTTGATGCTCCCTTCCATATTAATTAACTTCCATACTAATTAACTATGTATCATCTTTGACACCTTTATCTCCACTAAGGTACACAAGGAGACATACAGAACAGAAAGCCATAAAGTGATTTCATTATCTTACCCCTGACAGAAATTGGTTTGTCCTAATGACTACTTTTGGTTAAGAAAATGCAGGTTTCTTATGAAGAATTAACTCTTAGAAGGCTAGATATCTTCAAAGATATGTTCTCCCCTCTCAAAATCTAGTCTTTTAGTAGAAAATAAGTTAAAACTCAAGTATGCAAACCTTGTGAGAGATCTGCTGCTTTCAGCTTTTTCATGCTCTCACATCACTCTTGTATTTCATATCTGCAAAGAGCAGAGTACTCAAATGCCAATTCTACAATTCCATTTTTAACAACCTCTGCTGAAGCTAACAGAAAGATGCTTAAGAGCAAACTATTTTCAAAAAGAAAAGTGCCTTTTCTGTCTCACTTCCTTTTCTTTTTTATTCATTGTTATTACTTACAGTCTGAGAGTGAAACAGTGGTTTAACCTTTCCCATTTCTCTTCCACACTCCAAGAGCATTTCAGCTCTGGTGGGAGTATCAGCAGCTTCATTCAACATTTTGTTCCCCGTCACTCACAGCCAAGTCATCCCACATTCGTTGTCTGAGGGCTAATTCATCAGCACCAGCTTGTGTCGTGAACCAGCTAGTTTAAAAAAGTTCCCTTGAGCAGTGTAATTCTCCACATAGAGGATGAGTTAATGTTTTGCTGCACATCTGATTGGTCATTTCAGAATCTCAGGAAAATGTATAGTAAAAATTATACAGTGCATTTGGTCTGAAAAATCATTTACAAAATGTGGCTGGAGATGTGTGTACATTATCCCTATTGTAGGTAGGGAAATAAAAACACAGAGATGAGATGTACTCTGTCTGGGATCACACTGAGCTAGGTACAAGCTGACAGAAGACAGGAGAAACTACTTTGTCCCTAGCATTAAACATCACAAGATACTCAAGTTGTTTTTCACTCTCAGAGCAGTAAAATTAACCCACATATACAGTGTTAAATGTATTTGGTTTTGCTAGGCAAATAATCCCTAGATGTTCATCCCAAACTTTGGGCTGCTCAGTTATGCCAGTTCAGGGTCTGTACGATGAGATAAACTGGAAAATGGGTTTTCTACTTGCTTGTTTTGTTTCACTCCTCTGACAAAGCAAAATATTTTCACTTTAAGAAAGACTTGAACTAGGTTAACAGTTCTAGCCCTGTGAGAGTGTGCAAGCCGCTGCTTTCTCTGGAAGAAACATTGTCACAGAATCATTTAAATTGGAAAAGACCTTCAAGATCATCTAAGCCAACCAGGCTACTGGGCTCAACCACAAAACACATAAAGAAAAACACTACAGAGTTGTACTCAATACCAGAAAAAACTAAGTGTGGCAATGGATCCCAAATAAATTCAGCAATATATAATGGCATGCTCCCAAAATGGAATATCTGTGTGGGTTAATGGTATCATTGTAGAACACAAACAACTTTCAAATGCAACACAATAATGACATTTTTGGGATGATATAGGTGTCAGGTTTGTGTTTGTGTTGTTCTTTCTTCCACAAAGGCAGTGAAAAGCTTCTCATTATTTCTAAAGCTGCAGAGAGCAAAGGTGTATTGAAAACAAAAGCAGAACACAAGAGGAATTTTGGCAAAACATTTGGTCTTGGAAGAGGAGTTTTGGTGTTTTCATGAGATCATTTCACGAGATTCATTTTGTTCTAAAGAACAAAAGAGCTGTCTGCTTTCACATAACTCATATTTGAATGCCAGGAGTACTGTCAGAGATGTTGTTCTACCCATCACACAGGCTCTTCGTCTGCAAGGGAGGGAGCACTGCCTAAGCATGAATCAGTTGTGCAGTATCTCTCACACTGTCAATGACTGATCAGTTGCCAAGATCACTGAGAAAACAACACTGAGACAAACTGAGAAAACAAGACTGAAATACACTCAGCCCCCAGGCAGTAGGTTCCCTCTCTATAATTTACCATAGAACAGATGTGAACTTGGTTTTTTTCCACCAAAAACATACGCACTCACGCTCTCTCCCTTTGCTTGACCAAGAAAAAGGTCTCTGAATCTCTGCTGAAAGCTGCTCTTTGTTTACCTTGAACAGCACAAGACAACACTTTTTACAAGGATGGCAAGTAACTTTCCTGTCCTCTCCTTCAAGAAAAGCAGAACACCATTAGGTGACCTCAAGTCAATAAAGGCTAGCAGGCCAGTAGGTCTACCCTTATCAACAGCTGCAAGCACATATTTTCCAAATAAACAAAATTAAGTTGAAAGCTAAAAATAAATCCATTTTAAAATACTTTTCCCCCTAAGCAATGTTTAAAAGAGAAATCTCATTTTACAAATGTGTCTCACTTGGACATCAAGGCTAAGAACCAATCTGATCTCCAACAATGAGACTTCAGAGTTCAGAGACTTCATAATTAAATCATTCTGTACCAAGTAATGTTGAAATGGCATTAGTCAAAACTTTGCTCTCAAATCTAAACAAGAGCAGAGACAAAAGGATGCTTTCCCCCTATAATCCACTCTAAAGCCAGCTTGGAACCTTAGCAAGCATTTCCATGGGATACAGGATGTCTTTTTCACATGGAGATGAGCCTCTTGTTTCAATGACTTTTGTGTTGTCCCAGGGAGACATTTATGGGATTTCCCAGAGGCAGACACAGCCTTCACTAATACGCAGATTTCTGTCTGTCCACTTAGGCATGAACTTCTGCTGCAGCTGCTCCCGCATGTGAGGTGGGTCGGTCTCTCTCCTCTACTCAATTTCCTAAATGCTATGATGTTCTCAAGGGCTTCATAATCCAGCCCTAAGGCCTGTACCCTTTTAACAACTAATGTCTCAATTTGCCAATGTTTCAAAAGCTATTTGGGGCTGACTCCTCCAAAAAGTGTGCGGTGGCAGATGCACAGAGACAGCATCATTACAAGGTCCTTGGTCTCTGTAGGAGAATACATTAACTACTCAAGAAAGTTGGGGTTTTTTTCCCTGTAGCTGTTATTGTAAATCAACACTCTCATTTTGAACTCATGAGTCAGCTTATTTCTCAGCACTATAATTGCAGTACACACTAGAAAGTTTGCAATATTCAGTGTCTTATTTTGGAAGTTCCATTCTCTATTTTTCTAACTCTAATTGTCACAACTTCTTTCTATTTTAAACAGTAAAAACAACCCAAAGTCTTCTTCAGCTGGATATTAATACAAAAATGCAATTTAGAAGTTCACCTTGATTTTTAAACAAGCCCAGAACAACATGGGGTCAGTATTCATAACTCTGTCGGGCTCCACATTTCTTCTCTCCCATCTGAAAACATAGCTTTGTCAAAGTATTCCTGCTTAAAAGGAACAACAGAACTTCTCTAATACACTAACATGTGACACAGCTCTCGCTGGATTCAGCAGGTGATCACAAAGTCAAGATTTTGTTTATTTGGAATCTCTGGATTCTCTTTGGTGAGAGCTTCAGGCAGTAGAGACTAAACTGTCACAGGAAGAACGTCTTCTTTCATCTCTGAAGTCACCAGGAAAAATTGCAAAGGATAGGATAAGAGCTACTGAACACCTGATGCAGGAAAGTATGCTTATTTTGTGTGGAATTGCTGATCTCCCTTCCTGCAGAAGCAACAGTGAGAGAAGTTACACATCTCACAACCCCATTACCCCCACACTGTTCAGAGAGCAAATGTACACGACACTGTAAAAACAAAAAGTGCTGTCTTGGTAAAAGACGTTTGGAAAACCACAGCAGTAGGTGACAGTACGTTTCTGTGGAGATTAATTGCTTCTCATGCTTCCAGAAAGTCCATTAAGAAATCTAATCTACAAAATGGGCTCTCCTACACACATTACTTTTCCATTAACATTCTGAGAGCATTTAGCAATTAAGCAACACAGGTGATAGCATGTGCAATCCCTGTGAAGTGGTGGGAGAGAGATTTCCATAATATTTTCACACTGAAGTAGAAAGAGCATAGCAACAAGAGCTGCAGCAGCAAACACTACTTTTGCACAGTCTGGCCAGGAAAGGTACATGGCAACAGTGTGAAAAAACTGAAACATTGAATCTAAATAATTTCTGAGTTTCTTTCAGTAAGATTTTCCCTCTTTGCCACTTTTCTTTTCCGTGATACCAACCTGTATTTTCCCTGTCTCTGGCCTTACCGTCTTTCTGCCACCATTTCTTCTGTCCTTGACTTCTTGTAATATTTTTGATGTGTTTAACAGTACTACATTGATCAGCGTTTTTGACATTGCTCATGTCTATTGTACATTTATTTGCCGTCATTTGTGTTTGGAGGATTTTATTCCTTTCTCCTTCTAGGACTTTAATCCTGAAATTTTTCTCTTTTGCCTACTCAAATTTATCTAAATCACACTCCATGGGTGTTTTTTTCATCCTGTGATACATCAGAGGAGTACAGTGAGACCTTTTATCAACAGAGAAAGCTCAAATAGTGTGGGTATATCTTTTTGGTTGAGAATTTTCCTTCAAAGGATTCTCTCTTGCTTGCTTCAGCGCACTGTATTTTTGGCTCCATCTGCCTTCTGTGAAGCATTTATGAGGCTGTTTGATCTGACCCTCTTTTCCAAGTCTTTAGCTTTTGCTGGCATCTAACTTGATATTGATAACACTTCCTTGGCACCTCTCTAGCATAATTATACACGACAAAATGCATTAAGGATTTTCCTTTTGGACAGCTGAGTCTCCACAACTATTTGTGATTTGGCATCTCTTTGCAGCTTGTCAACAGGGCCATCAATTATGATGATGGTGGGGTTTGTGATGTGTATGTAACAACTGTCCAGCGAAAACTGGAAAGTCACTACCAAATTTCTTGCAGACTATAGCAATGAAAATCTAAATGGGTTTTAGTCAGTACATCCATATACTGGATTTGATTTAAAGATATTGAAATGAAAGTTTTGTATCCCACTGCTAATGTCCACTAAATACACCCTACTTCAGTGCTAAGGATTTTTTTTTCACTCTTATTTTATTTTCTTTCCCTTACCTGTTTCAATTCTAATTCTATGTTGACCTGGTTCATAAAACATTGTTATATTTTTTAATCTCTCTTTTACTCCATTTTCATCCCTTTCTATCCTCTGGCTCCCCTGCTCACACACTGGTGATTTAATTGAAAATGAGGCAAATGGAATTAAGAGGCAGAACTTATGTAGACTGAAGATATTCAGCTCTAGACTTCACAATCCATTATTGCAGATGATTCAGAAATAATGCAGTTTATCCTACTGCAGTATTTAGTATGGATGAGATGGACATCAATTCTTAGATAATTGCATTACTGAAAGGGCAATAAGTACAAGGAACAGGTTACAGGAGAGAATATTAAACCAAGGTGAGATTAGTCATAGTATAATAGAATCACAGACGATAGAGATGGAAAACACCTATGTAATTCCCCAAGCCCCTCTACCTTCCCAAGCCTAGGCTGCTTCACACTAAAGCACAGTCTTAAACTCTTTGTTGAGTCTAACTTCAGCAGTGCTGGTAGGCATTCCTCTTCTACTTTTTGATCACTCTTTACTTCTAGGGAGACTTTCTCTCCTTGATGCTGTTGATGAACTAAGCATGGGGTCAAACACCTGCTCTTTCTTGAACAGAAAAAAGTCACATCTCACGCCACAGTCAAAATGAGAGGCTCCTGAAAAAGAAATGTTGAACAGTGAGATGGTGGGTGTGAAACAAAACCACATGTAATGACATCGATTTGATTGCCCTGGCAAAGGCATTTGCAATGACTATGAAACCACTGCATTACAGCCTGTGAACAGCAGGTTGTGGAGTCAGCAGGAAGAGCTGTACAAGTTGCTGCAGGTCTTGAACAAGATGCAGCATTCACTAACAGTGACATGCCAGTGGAAGTAAGTGTGGCTATATTTTTGGGGACTCAATTAGTATTAGGTATACTTAATAAGGTAGGAATACTTTTGAGAATATGAGACATGCTGAAACAGTAAAAACTCAGGAAAGACTCTGGAACTTTTGCCTCTGGGTAAACTGAAAGAAGTAGCTGGAAATGTGGAGGTAGCCTAGAAAGCAAAATAAGCAGTATGAATAACACAGCATTTAACTCATTACCTCTAGTATACCTGCAGGAGAAAACTTAGGGAAGAAGTGCATTAGAATACAGTAAGCCTTGTCCTCCATATAGAGAAGAAAAGGAGATAGTAACTGATCATTATTATTATAAGCTATAGAATATTTTCCTTTCAAAGGGTCCAAGAAGACATTTTTATATGGAAAACTGTCACATACATTTTAAAAAAAACACAAGTCCATATTCTGGAGTACTCTTAAAAGAAAGATTAGTAGAAAGAGGGATGGAAACTGGAAGAAGCTAGTAGTAAAGGTATGTTATGATGTGTTGCATTCTTTAGTAATCTCTTTCTTCACTCATTTCAGTGAATCTTCTGTACTCAACTGGGTTTTCAGTACTGAAAGCACTGTATGTGAAGCAAACATGTCTTGACAATACAAACTATACCCAAAACAGGGTTTCACTATCTGATCCAAGAGTCCCAGAATATTAGTTTTCAGAATGTCAGACTACTACATTGTAGATGGTAGTGTCTGATGCTGTGGCTTAATTCTGAAGTCTCGTTGTTGGAGATTAGATTGGTGCTTAACCTTGATGTCCAAGCGAGACACAATTGTGGAATCACTAGCAATGATATACTGGTTTGTGCACAGGGATCCATTTCCATCATTAACACATGACAGAGACTTTAATGGTGCTTTACTTCACTTAAACAAAGTCTATAATGCTGTCTCCTCTCTTGAAAATGTCTAAAACCTGTGTTTTGCCAGAGCCACCACTCTGGCTAAGGATGGTCTGTGTAAGAGTCTTGGGCAAGAGATCTCCAGGGTGATATCCTTAGCAATTAAGTGAAGAAGAACAGCATCCATTTTTACTTGATGTTGTGGTTTGGGGGGATATCTTGATGCATTAATGATGGGGATTTACAATAATGATAGGTTCTAGGGGTAGAATAGTTTGTTTAACTCGCAGGAAGTGAGGAGGAGGGTAGTCCCTTGGAGAAAAATCAGGATCTCACAGACTAAGTTGCTGGTGGTGTTTTGTCAGACTACAAATTTGATTCAGAAAAGTAGAGGTGCTGTTCATTAGTTAACAGTGTAATTATATTTATTTTTAATATTGTCATGGGTTATTATTTATTTAATTGTTATTATTAATAATTTATCATTATCACATTTAATAACAATAAATTATATTTGTACATAATATATATTTGTAAATTACATTTACACATGTAATAAAAATGAATAACTTTTTATGTGATTGTTATTATTGTCATATCTAATTATTATGTGTCTCTAGGTACTTTTTACTTAGGTTGGTTTTTCTTAATCAAAACAGAATTCATGTGAGCAGACATATTCTTGGGTACACTGTGCAGGAAATTCCCCATAATATGTTAGCGTATATAATGTGATTTCTGCAATGTCATACTGCTGTTCTACTTGACAAATAATTGGCTTTTATTTAGTGAATTTTTTCTTAGCTAATGTTCTATGCAGAGCAGAGAAGAATATTTTTCCACTAAATATCTACACTCAAAAAATATTTACCTTACGATAACTGTAAGGTAAATGTTACTTTCTAAATTGGAATATTTGTCACTCCATGGAGTTGCTTGCCCTTTCCCAGAAATATTTATGCAATACAATGAGAGTATTTACTCTTCAATTTAACCAGCAAATATTTGTAGGACACCATCTTTTATGCCCACCACCTGCTCTCGAGGCATCCCCCTGCCAAACCATTGTATTTCTCAGTTTCTTTTCATTTTTATGCTAAGTTGTTTCCTTAATGATTTTCTGTGTTTTTTCCTGAACTCTCTCCTTCCCATTCATCACCGTTTTTCTGGGAACACAGCACCAAGGAACAGGGCCAGGTTTCCGTACACCTGTGGCAAAGCAACAACAGAGGATTATAGGATTATAGAATCATAGAACCATAGAATGGCTCAGGTTGGAAAGGATCTTAAAGATCATCCAGTTCCATCCCATGCCATGGGCAGAGACACCTTCCACTAGACCAGGTTTCTCAGAGTCCCATCCAACCAGGTCTTGAGCAGTGGTAGGGATGGGGCATCCATAACTTCTCTGGGCAACCTGTTCCAGTTCCTCATCACCCTCACAGTAAAGAATTTCTTCCTAATATCTAATCTAAATCTACTCTCTTTAAGTTTAAAGCCATTATCCCTTGTCCTGTCACTATGTGCCCTTGCAAAAAGTCTCTCCATCTTTGTTGTGGTCTCCCTTCAGGTACTGGAAGGCTATAATTAGGTCACCCTGAGGCCTTACACCATTGGGTTTTGGTCACTCATCTCTGCATTTGCAAAGCACAAACCCACAAGCCAGGGTTATTTTGTAGCACATAAAAGGCTTGGGTACAACTTGATATCTGATATCCTCCTACCATCTTTTTGCACTATGGGTTTGTAGGTTATTCCTCCAACTGAATAGCTGTTGGAAATTATTTTCCTCTTCAGAAAAATATTCTTTAATTTTCCTTTTTTTTAAAATTTAAATCTAGCATTTTATTATCCTTCTTTCTGTAGAGCAGAATCTTATAGTAATACTTGTCCTACTTCATTAAGAATACTCTTTTTTTGTTTATTTCACTCATATTTTAAAAATAATATTCTCTCTGTTCCTCACAAAGATTCTTAGAGTTCTTATATATTCTATCCAATTCCTAAAAAAAAGCAGATAATACAACAAAAGTTGCTGGTAGGCATAAAACCCTAGAAACTATACTTGATTCTTTTTAAATTATGTTAATGAAGACTTTAATATGCTGCCAGGCTGGAACCCTAAATCCCTGGATAGAGTCCCTTTTTCCTCCCAAAATGTTGTTCTAGACTATTAAAAAAGGAGGTGACCTATAAACTGAAAGATTCCTTTTACATTTCATCAGAACAGTCATCTCTATGCTTTTTTTTTTACTTTCTGCTTCCTTTGGTAGAAAAGGAAACTCCCTTCTGCTCTGTACATTGTTGATGTGAGTCACTTATGAATGTTTTAATTGAACAGTGTTCTGAGTCTAGATCAATTGAAATTTGAACAGAAAAGCCTTACATCAAACTCCACACTTTCTCTTGCTGTCTGACATCACATTTTGTAAGGCAATCGCCAATTCAGGAAATACTTGCCATATGGATAAGCGTGCCATCGACCATGGAAGTACTTGTGTGTGCAAGACAATGGCAGGAACTACATCTTTCCACAATTCCACAGAAGTACACTCAGACTAAGAACCAGCTCCTGGTGCTCCATACTCCTTACAGCTGCATTCTGAGCACAGTGGGGATGCTGTTGGATTTATCCAGCTGGGGCCCCTGTTCACTGTTAGAGAGATAAATCTGATCATGGAAGTTGCAGGTTCTGGAAGAACCAGGACAGAATTTGAGGCTGTCTCCTAGAGAGAAGCTCACTGTGGGAATAAGGTGCTGCCAGGGAAAGGGGACATCCATGTGCCTGTCCATGAGCACCACAGCAGTTGATGCTTCAGGTGCATGAGTCAGTGCACATGTGTTTGGAAAGGGAAGGGAGTAAAGGGCAGAATTTCCTATTGCAGTCAGTGGGAGACATTTGAAAAGACCTGATCACGGTTAGGTGCATGTAACTGAAGCAATCTGAAAGCTTTTTCTTCTCTGAGTCATCTGTGGTGGATGGATGGACAGGTGACCTATGGAGTTGACAAGGGACGTGAGGTTAGAGGGGAGATAGTAATTACCTGTGCAATGTTCCCAAAGGAAGAATCACAGTCAAGCTACGTGCACATTTAGCAGCTCTTGTTCCCTTACATAAGAAAACAATTCCCAGAAAATATTGCATTTCTTTCCTTCTGTCCAGAATACTTTTTATCTTTTTTGTTCTTTTCTTTTCTTTCTTCTTCTTTTTCCCCCTAAAACTTAACCCAGATCCCATTGAATGCAGCATGTATATGCATGACAGATTAGAGGGTACCACTAAGCCCCTGTTACATCATTCAGAGAGGTATGTGCAGAAACATATTTCTTACCTGACAAGCATCCAAGAGGAAATTCCTGTTCTCCAGAGAGAAGGAAGGAGTGGACAAGGCAGTGCTCTTTTGGATGTCTTTGTAGCATTCTGCAGCCTAGAGCTCTCACTGCAAGGGACCCAGGAAGGCACTTATGTTCTGCTAGCTAGGAGGTTTTTCTATCTGAGTAGCAATAGAGATTTCTCATAAGTAATTTATATATCTTCTGGTTAGAAAGGAAATTTTAAAAAAACTCAACCCCAAAACCTAAAAAAACTCATCCCAAAACTCAAACCCTAGAACCAAAAACTGGCTAAAACATGGCTAGAGCTAGCTAAAATGTGGCCCCACATTTTGAGGAGCAATTCAACACATATAGCACAGCTATTCTTTGCTGTCTCATGCAAACAACATGACTTTAACTAGGTCTAACCAGCAAGATGGCCTGCAACAGCCTGGGAACCCTATTCCACCTTGTTTTTCTTTTCTGACTACTGATAAATACCTCAGTAGTTATGGACTGAACAAATACAACTGTCTCGGTGTAACATTATCTAATTAAAATGTTCCTCTTTTTGAAATTCTCTACATTAATTTTTTTCCATTTTCTCCTAAGCATACTTAGCAAAACTGAATCTCCTGACTGATTTGTAGTCATTTGCACTGGAAATCTACCATCTTTTCTGGTTGGTGCTAAGCTTATAAAAAACACATATAAATAGCACACTCCTAAAAGGCTGCTAAATTTTAGCAAAATACATTTGCATGGATTTTTTCCCTGAGTAGAAATTCCTCTTTTTGCAATTGTGTGCAATTTATGACCACTCAGAAAATATGAGCCATGTTCTCTCCTCTTCTATACAGCATAAGCTTCATTGAAATCAAATTACACTGATGTAAAACCATTGTAAATGAGATCAGAATCACAATCTGCCTCACCCAAGACAAAACTGTTTTGTGACTAAATAATTTCATTTTGTGATTAATTTAATATTAGTGATGGGGTCCAAATGTGTTCTGTAAACTGCTTTATGAATAGAATTTAATTCTCTGAGGTCAGTGAACTACAAATGAAAAACATTCTATTACCAAAGGTGCCACAGGTTTTTTTTGTGAAATGTTGCCTTTTATATAAACTTTCTGTTCTTCCTGAAATCCAAACATGGACTTTCAAAGATTCTTTCACCAAAGTTGCTGGGTTTGGTTTTTTGGGGGTGGTTTTGACTCTAGAAACACAGGTTTTTATTTATTTAGTTAATTACTGCAGAAAATATTCAGTGTTGTTGCTGTCTCCTCGCTAAAGTCAAGGTTTATTTTAGCAGGATACTAGTTCATACTGGTAGCTTGATTTGTTACTTTTATAATTAGCCATCTAAAATAACAGTTTACAAAACTGTGTCAGCACAAAGAAAATCTGCTTGGGTTCAGAAGGACATGATGTGCCCTGTGTTTGCAGAATATTAATTGTGACTGGAATAAATATTGATTATGCCCTTTGTAAAATGACCGATGAACATTTCAGTATTCTTTAAACACAAGCTGTTTGTTCCTGATAGATTGCTGTACTTTCCCTGAGGAAAAGCGGGGCAAAGAAGTTGAAGAACTTAGCACTAGAGCTAGGAAAAACACTCAGTAAATGATCTTGTTAACAGAAAATTGTGCAACCTTTACATAATTTTAATTAGAGTCTTTATTTTATTCTTTCCAAGTCTTCTAGGCTGAAAAAAGAGCTGTATCGGAAGATGTTTTGTAAACGTCCTAAGCTGAGGATCAGATACTGTTCTACAGGAATTACTGTATCACATAAGTTAATATAATGCTCAGATCTGGTATTGAACTGAGAAAACTAATCTTAATAATGTAACCTCTGCTGCTGTATTCATAATGCTGAGAGAAATAAAGAGCATCTTGCCCTTTGTTCTGTCCTGATGCAAATCTAAACATAATATATCCCCAGTCATCTCTAGAAACTCATTATTCATCCAGGTTTTGGCTCCAGAAAAGCACAACATACTGGACATTTTTAAAAAGAGACATATCACAGTCTTCCAGTAGAATGAAAATATTATCTGGCTTCTCATATTTTACCTACTTTGAATCTTGATTTCTGATGTTATAACTCCTCCTAAGCTGCAAGACTCCTCAGATCAATCTTGCCAAGGTTCAAACCACTTTGTCTTCCTCTAGTACGCTTCCTAAGGATTATGGCATTAAAAATGAAAAAAAAAATTACCTCTATCCTCAGTCTCTTTTTGTTGTCCATGTTCTAACGTCCTCTGATTTAATTTGATTTTGAGATTGTAGTTACCTTCATTGCTGGATTCCCTTAAATGATTATAATTTATCCTTTTAAGGAATAATGTTCAGATCTCAGCATACTCTCAAACTCGTTTTATTCAGGCAGCTCATTCACTATTTCCATCTCTAAATTTTACTACTGGTTGACAAGTTCCCTGCCTGAGCACACTCTGTCAGAGATGTCAATGTTCAACAGCTCTTTAGGCCTTTCCAGTTGTCTGCAGATGCCATCTCCAGAACTCACTTTGGTCACAGTCTCCCTCCCCAAAACATCTTTGGGGTAAAATACAGTCTAACGCACAGCTTTAAACAATGAGCTTAATTAAGCATATATAATTGATTCTGTACTTATGATGACAGCCCAAGAATGCCAGACCTAGATATAAAGACATGTAATGATGTATTCCTGGCCACCTAAGTTGGGGCAAGCCTTGTAGCTACCACTCATAAAGATAATTTTTTTATTTTTATTTTTTTTTTTACATTGTTACGTACTAAAAAAAGGGCACTGAATAGAAATTGATGTTTTCTTTAGTGGTGCTACTCCTCAATGATACTCTGTTTTGTAAGGAAGAACAGATGAGGAAAGACTGTCCACTAGATCTGTGTTCAAGGATTACAGTGTGTGTTGCTTCTGTTGAACTCACTGCAAACGGACTCCCTGCAGGAACTTGTTCAGCTGGACATGATTTCGTTGTCGGTCAGACACCTGGCCAATATTACATTAGTTTTTGTGAGTAAAGATGTTTTCTTAGTCTGTCATTCATAACCTAAGGGTTTGGGTAGCAGATTTACAGAATTCTGGATAAATAAAACAAGTCCAAGTTATTGCTTCATCTTACTGTCCCCCTCCAGAATATATCCTGATTATCTGCACAGACCTCCCACTTGGAATTTATACACAAGTAATAAGCACAAGGAGCACTGTGCACTATGAGTAAGTGAGAAAAGTCTCATGGCAAGGAGGTCGTCCAACACATTCTTCTACGTGAGAGCAAGCTCTCTTTCACTTTGTACCACAAGATTCTGTTCCCTGCACACAAACAAACAGTAGGCATGGTGCTTTCTAGACACAAACTACCAGCTACTCTTCCAGTTAAACAGAACCAGTTCTGGCAAGGAAAAAAGATGCTTTGCTGCCTCTTGTCTCACAACAGCAGAACTGGGAGAACAAGAGGGCAACCGAGACGGAAGAAATGAGACTGAACTGCCTTTCATGTCCTGGGAGGTCCTTCCAGAAATCAGAAATCTCCAGAAGAAATGCTTGTAAAATGAAAAGGCTTGTTGAGTATTTTGCTATACGATTGCTAAAAGATTCATGTAAAATTCACTGTGCCTGGCTTTGCAGCCATTTTGGGCAGAGGTTGGGTAGAAGTCACTCAGATGTCCAATTGGATGAAAACTGACTCATAGTTTCAACTTCACATTTTTCCTCTGCACCCTGCTATAACAGATGCCTCAAGCTGACCTCCCCAGGCAGTTCATTGTTCAGACTAAGCAGGTACAGTGCAGCCCTTCCACCTGGCCCTCTCTGGCAGTACCAAATGTATTTGTCTAACTGGATGACTGAACAAACGAATCAATCAAAGAGGTAATAACTTATGAGAAAGGGAGAATCTCTCAGAGGGGGTCCAGTAATTGGGACTACTGCATGCAGTGGCTGAAGCACAGTCTGAAACTCATATTTAAAAAAGCACATTTTATTTGCTTCTGACATTTAAATCAGAAAGTCAAAAATCTGTGCAGCGTCCAGTGAAACAGCAAGGTTAAAAATAGCTTTAAGTGGCAAAATAGCCAATTAGCCTTGAATAATGTGAACTGACCAAAGCACAAAAAAACTTATTCATTTCCATAGTGGAGCAGGCTGACTGCCACCTGGGGTAGCTTACTGCCTCCAATGATACCTAATGACCAGAGTTTCAAAGGAAGCTCAAATTTTCAGAAAGTGACTAATTACTCCTTGCTGAACAGAGGGCACAGCTGATACAGCTTCTGATCAGTTTGTGCTTGGACTAGAAGCACGTGTATGTTTTTCTTGATTAGTGTAATTGCATTTTCTATTCATAGTATATACCTTTCTCTTTTTAAAAAAATCCAGTACTGATAACAGCTACTTACCCTCATCTTGAGTTTACTTGAAAAAACCCAACAAAACAAAACAAACAATATCCCAGTTTTCTTAAAACAAAACCAAACCAACAATAAAACAAAGCAACAGTGGTCTAGTTACACTGGTACTGTGGGAAGTAGAAACTACAAGACATTTTTTCAAACACATGAATAAATTCTGCAAATCCTAATAGCACTGTGAACAACTGCCCAAAATAATAAACTTACAGGAAGCCTGGGCATTCTTTTCTTGGTTTGGGGAGGGAGTTTTTTGTTTGTTTTTCTGTTTTGATTGTTTGGTTGGTTGGTTGGTTTTGTTTTTCCAGGGACAGCAAATGAATGAAAAAAAAAACAAACCTGCAGAAAGCTTAGGATATAAAAGGGCAGTACTCAAAATCTTTCAATTCTGCATTGCTACCTTAGGTATGGCTTAGTTTACAGTCAGCCCAGAAAACTTTCCTTCTTGATTTCTGTATCCAATCCATTCTAGGGTGAATATTATTACAAAAATAATATTACTCTCAATTGATGTGAGCTACCTCACATACACAAAATTGAAAACAATTGGAAAAGATTTATTTTTATGACTCCAGTTAATCTTTTCAGAGAAAAACTAAAGACAGTAGAACTGGAAAGGTAATTTGCTGCTGTCTTCAGCCTGCTGATTGCTTACACTTTCGTTGTCACATCTGTAAGTCGGAAATCTAGGTCCTTTCATGCAGGTACTTTATCCAAAATTCTTTGTGGTACCAAGGACTGTGGTTACTTTGCCTTTCCACAGAAGGCAGTGAGTCAAAAAGGGGTTTTCTCATCACTGGAACTGTTAATATCTGCCTTTTTTCCATTTATGCAGCAAGACACGTTTGCTCTGTGGAACTGCTTTAGAGAGAAGCAGAGATTATCCCTCTGCAGGTTTTTATCGTTCACATATGTAACAACCAGTAAAAGGGAAAGGCATGAAAAGGGATATAAAGAGGTTCTTCTCTTCAATAACAATGTTAAAAAATATTTAAGGGTGCTGTGCAAGTGTTCAGATTGGATCTGTGGCTGACCAGCAGCTGACAACAGTCAATTTTCCTCATCACAGCTCTGAAGTTTCATTCTATAGCATTGTTTTTGTGGGATAGGGAGAAGAGGAGGAAAAGAAATGTGGAATAAAATATTAAAAATGTCTAGGAAAAACATCAAAGAGAAGGAAGAATTTGGCACTGAGATTCCTCCGATCATGGACAAAAATTATGTTGTGGGAGCAGTGTGAGAGAGGGTTTGAGGGCTTTTTTTAATTTAGATTTTTCACTGAAAAATAGATGTTCTTTTCAGATGTTAGAAACTGTTGCCTCAAAAAATACTTCTTAAACTCAAATTAACTAGGTTGTACCTTTTCTGACAGCAAAAGAAAGCTAAAGTGCTTTAAGTAGTCAAAAAGTCTTTTTAATGCTACCAAGGGAGTATATCCTCTTTGCAACATACAATATATAAAAGGAGGATTAATTTTTTTTCTTCTGCCTAATACATTTAAACTATTCTATTCAAAATTTCTGAAGATTAAAATATTTCTTCTCTTTAGAATAGTCATGGGAAATTTTAATCTTAAAATCACTTACAAGAAAGTGATGAGGCAGGTTTGATGTGATGACTGGAAATCAGTCTTAAGTCTACAGAGGCCTGTGGCTTTGTGAATGGGTATTAGAATAAATTGTCTACTCCAGATTTGTTACACAAAATGAAGAATGTACATTATGATATGGAAATATTGATTTATTTGTACTGTATTTTTTTGCTTTGCAAGCATACTTTTCAGTTGTCTAAAACTACTGAAACATTTGCCCACATCTAATGAAAATATAAAAAAATTGAAAAAAATTAAGTAACCAAATAAAGTCTGTTTTAAAAGTGTCTTAGAACTTCCTTTAGTAGCCAGGTTTCCACTGTCAGCCAACTAGTAAACTTTTTTTCTTTTTATATCCTTCCTCCTCAGAAACTAGTAATGAATCTCAGTATTTTCCATACTGGCCACCAACTTAAAAGGGAATAAAACAGCAGAGATAGACCAAGGAAGAGACAAGTAACTTGAGGATATAAAAAGCAATGAGCTTCAGTAGGGTTGGTTGGTGGAAGGGCACTCTTTCATTTCTGAATTCTATTTGAAATTATAAATCAAAAGGTAGCTTAGCAAGGATCTACAGAATCTGCAAACATTTATAGTGTTTTTCACAAGAGGTTTTAGTAATAAAATAAAATAAAATTTCTCCTATCATTCAGTAGAATCTAATTTAGAACTTAGAAGAAAACTAGTACTTACTTACACTGACGCCACAGTGGTGCAAATTTATAAAAGTTTATGTATAAATATGTATATGAATAACACATAGAGGAACCTTCATAATATGACAAATAGAAAAAACATCTGAAATGTTTTTTAGAATTCTGTGGGGATACAGCAACAAACACAAAGCAGTGATTGCTATGATAAACCGCAGTGAAAGGAAATTGTGGAAGATGTGGAAGGTTTTCAAAAGGGGAGAATGACCTCCAGAAAGGAGTAGGAATAAATGCTGTATTTACTGGATGCAAGATATAGTCACACAAGAATCAGAGAAGAGGAGTATTCAAGCTCTGAATAACAATGGCAAAAAAAAAAAACCTAAAAATGGGTATGGTTTCTGAAAGTGGACATAAGACCAGAATTCATCTTTAATGTGCTAAATGCAGAAAGATTTTTCAAACTAAATGTGTTGTGTTTACAGATGGGAAATAACCATGCTTGGGTCAAGTGCCCCTTTCAACTTCCGCATCATGGAAATCAAAGATTGTGTTCAGTTTTCCCTCCCAGACTACTGAGCAATGATATTAAATTTGGAGGTCTAAATTTTTTTCCTGTATTCTTAATTCCCCATGTCCCATCTCTTCTCAATATACACTGCTTTCTTTCCTCCTCTGCTGTGTTTTCTTCTTTCTTTTCAATTCACTCCTGTCTCCCTTTCATTCCTCAATGCAGCCTTTGTTAGCCATCACACCGAAGGCTTTGTTTGTACACCTTGTCCTTTCTCTCTCCTTCCCTCTGCTTTTTGCCCATTTTCTTCAGTTCAATGTGCCTTCTTTTTGTCATGGACTATAGCACAAGTTGTGTTTGCACTTTGCTAAACCAACAGGACTTCTGATTCAGTTGAGCAACCTGATATTTAAATGTGAATAACAGTGGTGTGGTGGCTGGCAGTGACTTCAATCCATTTGCAGAGTGGTAGAATCAAAAGGAAAAGCCTAAAATCTGAATGGGCACAATCTGTGAGAGGTCCTCCCTGATCCAGCTGGAAGATTTTTGTGGAGCAGAACATGGAAGCCAGAAGTACCTTCCATTTCCCCACACCATATTTACTACAGTGGGCAGTATTACTTGCTGGTCAGTGGCCACCCTCTGTTTTTCTTTCTTTTCCCTTCACTTTACTTCCTCTGATAAACAATCACTGTTTAAGCAAAGGTAGTAATTTCCAGCAGAGTGAAGACAAGAGACAGAAAATAAATGGTTAGGAACAAAGTGTCCTTCTCCTTTCCCTCCCTGTCTCCCCCTCTGTCACTGCACTCCAGCAGCCACCTTTTAGATTCTACTACATCGTGCTTCCAGCTGAGATTCATAGGATCTGCTAATTAATGCTGGCTAAGTCTTAACAACTAACAGAGATTTGATAATTCCCAAGCATAAGAATATGTATTCACACTATTGTTAAAGAAATGCACAGTAAAAACAGCCTGAAAATAGGATTAACATACAGATCTAAACCTTCCATGAGGCTCAAGGAGCAGAATAACCTATTATAATTTAATGGATTAGCAGAAGTCAGAGAATTCTTTTCCACCATCCTTCTCTTTACCCTCCCACCAAAAAAAAAAAAAAAAATCCCCAACAAAATCCCCAATAAACCCAAAACCGTAGATGAGAGAACAGATGAGTGGTGAGGGATTAATAGAGTTTCTCTTGACCCTGGGATTAACCCCACCTAGGAGAGATCAGGTTCAGTATTACCGTTCCTGGGTTGTATCTGATATCAAAAGTCTATTTTATATGTCAGTGTTTTCATCAGCATATGAAGCACATAGAACTAAAGTGAGAAAATACGAAACATCTTAGAAATATTTCAAGCTGAAATTCTTTTGTTATAAGTATATATACGTTATATCTACATATATGTTATACATGTACATACATACATATATAGACACACACACATATATAAAAATTCGGGATGAAGTAGCCAGAGTTGGAAAAAATGACAAGAAGCTGATTTGTTACATAGGAGAATGTGTCTGAATCCAAACGTATTCTATATATTCAAGGCAAGGACAGGGTGGAAACCAACAGAAAACTTATCTTTAAACTGCACTGAGGCAAACCTACCTCCGGCAATAAACTATTTTTGAGCTGATTTATGAGTTCTGCTGAAACAGATAACTAACAGTCTCCATCCATCTCTCTTACAAATACTCAAGATTCTTATACAGCTTTGTTTAGCTGCATCCCATCTCTTTTAGATTTGGTTTCAGGATGATTCTAATTTGACAACTGCAGAAGCAACAACACTGATATGTCTGGTAAAATGATATTTCACAATCACAGAGAAGGCTTTTGTCCAAGACATACTGATTCAGTCAGGATAAAAACAAAAATAAACACCATATTATGTATCTTTTCTTTCAAACTCAAGTGAAATTAATCAAGTGCAAGATTATGATTGTGGAATCATTACAGTGAAATATGTGTAAATGACTTTCAGAAATCTATTTTGAAAAAGTGGAAGAGGTTTACGACAAATAATTAAAACAACAACAATGCCACCAAAGAACACCACAAAAGAAACAAAGGAATAAAAACACCCCACAGTTGAACTAAACATGAAAGAAGAAAAATAACATTGAGTGAATTTCCAGTCATTTAGAGTGGTTTGTAGTTGTTTAAGCACCAGCCTCTTCTAAAATGTAAAGAAAGAAACAATCATGGTTTGTTTAGGGGAACTCATTCTAGAGTACTGAAGAGAAACTAAACTTTCAGAACAATTCTGACTAGTCAAGGTCTGTTTTTCTCAAGTATGTATGAAATAATAAAAATCAACCAAAACTTAAGGCAGTAATTTTTCTTTAGCTATATAATTTTCTTGTATTTACTTACAGAACTTATAAAGAGCTAATAAGATAGTTCAGTTTTTAGTTTTCATAGAATCACTTGGATTAGAAAAGAACTCTAAGATAATCGAGTCCAACCATAGCCCAGCACTGCCAAGTTCAGTGCTAAACAATATCCCTAAGTGGCACCTACCCCAAAGCCATCAATTCCTCTGATGATAACTCCCACCACTGCTAAATGTGCTAAAAATGTTTGCATTATGTGGATAAATTCTTACTGGAGTGGCACAAGTATGTACCATACAGCTGTTCATCAGGTGTTAGATGGGGGCAATCATCCCTTCTTTGACTGAACCATATCACAACATAAATTTGGACTTTCCATGGAAGGCATAGGGTCTCAACATTTCTACAAGATGTTTAGCCTCTCAAGAGGCATAGAAATAGTGGGGGAAAAGAAAGTAAGTGAAAAGGAATAAAAATCAGCCTAAAGGAAGATTATATTTATGCTCAGTCAGCTCTCAAACAAATCTCCATAGGCTGTCTCTACTCTGACAAGTAAAATGCAACTGGTTCTCACACTTGAACAGTGAACTGTTCCCCAACACAGAGAAACCATTTGTTTATTCCCTGGCTCCAGTTCATTCTCCCAAAGAAACAAACATATGTTTATGAGCAATCTCCTCTAGGCACCTAGCTCTCTGACTGGCTAGAGCAAGGCTGTGCTGCATTTGGCTCACTTATTTTGTCATGATCTATCAGATGCTATTCCAAGCAGCTCTTGCACTGTCATACAGTACCTTCAACAAATCACAAACTGCTCTCTAGCTGAGTAAGAGCAAAAGTAAGAATAAAAGTAAAAAGAATAAAAGTAAGAAAGAATAAGAATAAATATAAGTCTTGGTGTGAAAACCAGTCCTTATTAACCCAACCCTAAGAAAGCTGGGTGTTAATAATGTCAAAAAGATAATGTGGCAGGGATGGAAAGGTGAAAACTTCACAGGGAGCATGGTGGGAAGGCAAAAATTCCACCAAGAGCCCTGGCTCAGTCTAGGGAGGGTCTGTGCTGGACAAAGGTCTGCATGACCCTGACAAATGTGGATTTGTTTAGAATGTTCTGCACGTCTGTGTGCCTCTGCCACAGCAGTGACTGCTGTAGATTTAAAAGCACTGTTCTTATTTTGTACTGAAGTCTGTTTCTACCAGCATGGGATCCCAAAAAGAGCATGCTGGTGCTGGCTACAAAGTGCCAGCTCCACGAAGACAACAGAGTGGAGTAGTTCATTTGGGTGTGGTCTTTGCAGGCCATATGTTCTTAACCTATTCCATGTCATGAGATTCAGGATTTTCATGAGAATGAGAGGGAAGGTGCTTGGGCAGGGAGAGATTATTATAATCATTTTGATAGGAGCAGGATTTTGATTGAGGAGGACTACAGAATGAACAGTGTGAACTGCTTGCAGCAATAACACATCCATATCTGTCATTTGGTCTGCATGAATACCCAGAGGTTGTCTGGGCTAAGAGAGGGACACTTAAAATTCTGGAGTGTAAGTATTCACCTAAATTTAGCATGCATATGTTTAATTGTTGACCTTCTGAGCTGTATGCCATGGCTCTAATTTAACTTGAAAGCATTCATATGGATGGCCCTGGAAGCCAGGATTAGACCATCTGTGTGACTTTCAGGACTTGCATGTGCTATTGCATACATTTTCCCTACATATGTGCATTTAAACAAATTTTGGGAAAAGACTTTTCCATATACTTTGTGATGCCAGTATTGAATAATAATAGGCAGCATATAAATGCCAAAACAGAGCATGAACAATTTGATCTGCCTCAAGGGTATGTGTTTGAAGGTGTCAGAGATATTAAAAATAAAGAAAATAGAAGAAGCAATATGCCAGATGCACACATCTGCATCACTTCAAACCCAATCCCCAGCCCCCAAAGCTGTCAAGCACAACTTGCAGGAGGAAAGAGAGATTATTTATTTATTTATTTAATCATCTATCTATCTACAGAAAGCCAGAGTGGAAAGGACTCTGGGGGAAGCTTCTTGTGGTTGAAATATGTTCTACTTTTCCTTACCATACCGCAATCTAATTCTTTCCCTCCTGTTTTCTGTAAGGTTTTTTCTACATGTCTGCAATTCACAGTTCTTGTGGAACCAGCTGTTTCCCAGATACACGGATTTCAATGTGGGACCATGCCCTGCATGGAGGTTTAGTTACACTTTTATTCACCACACACAAAGGTGATTCAGGACCCTATAGAAAACACTTTTCATCACTTAAAGTCATAGGCTAGATATGAACTGACCACAATGTATGCCCTGGCCCCACACCTTGCGGTTGGAACACTGCTTCAGGCACACCCCACCTCTCAGCTGGCCCAAGGGATGGGTCTTTGTGAGAGGTGGAAGTCCAGTTGCCTTCCCCAGCTCGCCCTGTGGCAGTGGTGGTGTGCACCTAAAGCCAGAAGCTCTGCCACATTCCCCACCTGTACAGAGCCGTATCTGCTTCTCAGGCTGTGGGCACTGGATACAGAGCTTGTATTGCTGCATACGGGGGACTCTGCTGTTATCTGCACCTGGGGCACCTCTTGCTTTGCTGCCCCTTCCTTGAAGTAGCAGACTTGCTCCAAGCAACATCCCTCCCAAGCATGCATGTCCCACTGCCCTGCCCTGAGCACAGCCTGCCTTCAGCCCTTTGCCTTCCTCACTGCTGAGGCAAAGCAGGGGTCTCACAGGTGATGCTATGCCAGCTTCCCAGGGAGGATGGGTGGTGGGAGGCTCAAAGTGGGAATTCTGGCTGTTGCCACTGTAATAGTAGCCTCACTTGCTGGCTTTTTAAGAATTGCACTGATGTTGCATAATGCCCGTGTCAACATAGCATCCATCAAGAAAAACCCTGGGGTACAGAGGAAATTCCTGATGGCTTTTTTGTACTACTGCATAAAACAGTGCTGGTTTCTCTTCCTGTGGTGACAGATGCTCACCAGATACTGCAGGCAGAGCAACTGGCACTTGTTCCATCATGCTACAGGACATCTGAGTATGTACATAGCCAAGAGCTGAGCAAGAGAGAGGGCCATTTTAGGAAGTCATGCCAGAGGACTGCTAGAAAATGCCCTAAATGACTATTACATAGTCTAATTTATTTATATGGTTATGTTTCACTGTAACGTTCCTTCACAAGATTTTTTCATTAACAGCAAAAATGTCAAATTATTACCCTTTTGGCTTTTCTAGGAAGTAATCAGCATTTTCGTGTGGGTAGGGAAAATCAGGATTTTTTTTATTATTCTGTTTCTATGGTCTTATTTATCACCTAATTCCACTCCATGACAGCATCTATTGTAATTCATACATAATCTTCAGAGGAGATGAAACATTTATACTCTCCTCCATTCTCCATTCTGTACATGTTAGGACTAAAGATGTGTTAAAAACATTAGAGTTGCTTAGATAGGGGCATTGACTCCTTCCCTGTGCTACTCTGTGTGGCCAGCTACTGGCAGAAGACTTGAATTTTTAATATCTAATTACTTTCTCAAATAATAAAATCTAATTAACTCGACTATGTGTGCTTAATAAATTCTATTCATTATTTAATCAATATTCATTTTGATTAAATACTGAAAATCACCAAATAAACAGTCAAGAGACTTACATGTTTTTATTACTGATGCTTTTGCCTATCTCTGACCTCCCAATAAGTTAAGTTATTGCATGTCTTTCTAAACTTTCTTTTTAATTTGTTACTACAACACTTTTTTGAAAGCAGCTCTTTTTCTTGCCTGCAGGACAGAGGGCACACACAACCTAAGACTCTCCCTTTGGCATCACTCTCTGGATATTCCCATTAGACTGCCAGGGGACAGCCATTTCCATAACAGTCAAAAGAAATTATTTATGATCATAGGGATCTTCATATCCCTCTGTCCCCACTCAAAGTTGAATGGAGCCTGTCTCTGCTTAGAGAATGTCTTTGTCAAGGTAGTTCAGAAGGCTTCCTATGTATGCTAGATCTTCCATGTTCTCCCATAGTCATGGGGTTTCTGGAAATCAGCCATGCCTGTTGGGCCAAAGCCTCAGTCTACCTCGGCCTCATCTTTACCTCTTCTCAGTTTCTTCCAGCAAGGAATTGTTCTGTATGAGGTAAGCCCAGTTGTGAGGGTGAGACAGTGTTTTTCAATAATTTACTGATGTCGCAGAAAAGTTTGATGAGCACTGAAGCTGGAAACAGAAATTGCAGGTGGAATTGTCTATTTTCTGCCATGCACAGTGTCACAAAGTGAATACCTACATAAAAGTTATCTCTTATTTTCTAAAGAGTTCACCTGTCCCTGCTGCTCATTTCTCCACCTCACTTCAGGACATCACGAACCAAGACAAACCGGCCTGACTTAACAAAAGAGAACGAAGATTTTGTTTCGGTTTCACTCTTCAAAGCTTGCACCATGTGCCTAGACTACATTTAATTTTGAGATGGCTACTTGCATGACCCCTACATTTCAGTCCTTCAAAGCAGAATCTGTGCAACAGGGTATTTGTACAGGACAGAGTGTAATGAACTCTGTGAGCTTGGATGAGGGAGGATGCTCAGAGCATGGCTGCTGTATAAGTAGTTTCTAAAAAATCTTTGTAGAACTGCTTGGTCTTGGTGTGTGCCCTGTCACTCATGTGTAGATGTTGAGGGTGGAGAGAGAAGAGATTCATACTTCTTACAGACTTCATTTTGATTCACAATCACAATAGGTAATTTTAAAAAGTAATAATGAGTGCTGAGTTCTCATGTTATCTTTCCCATTAACTGTGACTTCCATTCTATGCCAAATTTTGCTAGGCTTTCCCTAACACAAAAATAATCCTCCTTCTCCCTGACTCCCTGGCCAGCACATCCTCCAGGTACCTCCATCCCAGTTCCTTCAGCTGCAGTGACCTGAGTTTCCTTCATGCTGCCCCATCCCATGTGATCTTGACCAGAGGTGAGTGGAAGGAGACAGCATCCGAGGAAAGGATTTTGGATGAAAACAGTGTGCTACGGGAAGTATAGAGGCAGTTGCTCTCAGAGCGCAGTAGCCATCCCCTGTGCAATTCCAAAAAATCTTACTTCTAAAGAGAAAGAGCAAAATGTTTCATTTCACTGAGTCCACTATCACTGTGGAAGGGTATACACAGATATGTAACTATCAACAGTGTATAAATACATATAATTATATTTATGTTATATATTATAAAACGTGTATAAATACACAAACACCCACAACAGCAGATTCCGTTTTTTAATTAAACCTCAGGCAGTGTGGAGTTGAGTCTCTTTTCTCACAGGAAATCATGCTCAGTACTGCAATAGGTGTTTCTGCCCCAGCATGGGCAGAGCTCTCACGCTGAGTCCCCCTCACCTCAGCTCTCCCTGTTTGAGCAGAACCATCCAGCACTGAGATTATTACTTCACCCACTGGTGTCTCTGGAATCCTGACGATCAATTTTCTTTAAAAATTTAAATACAAGTTTCAAGCCAAAGTATCTTGGCTGCCTCTGTGTGCTGCAGCATTAACTACAAAGAACAAGTAACGTTCTTTATGGCTACACACAGAGTAGACACAAATAAAGTGCAACCTCTGCTGCTGAGCTGAACAGCTTGCTTTAGACAACAGGGAAGATACAGTCAGCTTATGCCAACTACTGAGTGTTGGATCACATCATGAATGTTGCCTGAACTGTCAGACGTGAAGCCTTCCTTCAGAAGCACTTGAAGAAATGGAAAGTTACACCATGTTCTAAGCAAAACCTTCACCTCCTGGTCCTTTTTAGACCAGCCATATGAGAAATACAAACTTCAAATTTGTACAAAAAACAGAGGTGTTAGAAGTTTCAAAAGTGAATGTTCTTCAGCAAATTATACTGCTATCTCTGAACTCCACCCAGGCCAGCATCAGGGCATCCTAATAATAAGGAGATTAGGAAAGAGGATATATGAAGAAGTGGATTAGAGATGCTGGTTCAATTGTATTGCATAAATGAAAAATGGTCTGATGGGACCCCAGGCAAGAAGCAGAGCTCAGAAACACTTGAGATCAGCCATCCAGTGTTGTGAGAATGTGCCACATCTGGTGTTTGAGGAGGCATGAGGGAGAAGTTTTACAGAGAGATTAGGGAGAGGCAGCAGGGGAAAAGAGGGAAGAGACTCCAAGAGCTAAAGCATGATGCAAGGACCCCAACATATATTGTGCAGATCTGGAATTTTTGTGGCAGACAGAATGGCACATGACATTGCATATCATTGTTGTGGCAAGCAGCTGTCCTGGTAGGCAGCTGCAGCTGTGAGCTGAAACAGGAAAGCAGGAGAACTAAAAAGCAAGGATACTCCTTGTTAGCTGGACAGACATACTTTGGAGATACCGGACTCAAGTGTATCTTTCTTCAAAGACATTCTGAACATATTAGAGTATTCTGTATTCCGTAAATGAGACTGACTTGATCCATTTCCCATGTTCAGCCCAAATTGTAGTCATGTTTTAGAACATTTCCAAGGGATTCCCACTACCAGGACCCAATGGAAGCCAGGGAGGGCACACAGGTGTTAATCTATTAAAATTCTTATGAGGCAAAGAGCCCCTTGTTGAATGAAAGTATGAGGATCAGAGCAGATGTCTGGATAACACAATGCCCCATGCAGTGGAAGGAAGTAGAATAACAGATCAACAAATGAATACTATGAGGTGCATCATTTCATAAGCAAAAAAAGTAAAAAACAATTCCTGTAAAGTGACTGTTCTCAGACACTCCTAGGATAAATCAATTTAAACTTTGCACACTGTTCAGGCTATAGCTAAAGAATTAATGTCCTGTGTAGCAGCAAATCCAGTCTTCTTTTTTAGTAATGCACTGTGAAAAACCTATTATCCTACCTATAATTCTTACTGGCCTGTTTCTATTTATTGCTTCATTGTCAGTGTCAGCAGGCAAGTATAGCCTGCTATTTATCAACAGGGGAATATTTGCATGCCTTTTGGAAGATGTAACTTCTCATATGGGCCTTCACACGGGATTTGATGTGGGGTTTTTGATGGATGATCAGCAAACCAAAATGCTACAGTAAACAGATGACTGGAGACAAAACACAATCCAGTCATTTCAGGAAAATACAAGCCCTTCAAGAATGGACACTGCTGGGGGGTGTAGCAAAATAATGTGCATATGTTATTACTCCTTCTGTTTAATATCCATTACATTTCACTCTTGTTTCGTTCCTACTCATTGTTGCTTACATCTCTGATGGCGTTACCCTGAATTTTTATCCAAACCAATTCCAATTCCAACACGTTAGAAAGTCTGACATGTCTTGGACAGAAGTAGCCCAGCCAGTGGTCAGAGCCACTGCAAGAGTGGCATCGGCAGAAGGAAACTGCACCATCCTTGTGAAATAGTTGGTGGGGTGCAGACCCCAAGGGAAGAGCAGCATGATGTATGCACTTTGCCAGCAGTAATGTTGCAAAGGAGTGCAAAAACTACTCAGAAACATCCTTCTGAATGTTTAGCAGAGTGGGTATCCAGTGTGCCCACCTGCCACATTGGCTGGGGGCCAGGGAGGGTTTCCTGGGGTGGATGTCATTAGCACCATGGATGTGGCTTTTAAAAATCTTCTCACTTGAAAGTGTAGATTTTCAGAAGAGGTGCACAAATCGTGGAAAATCCCTGGAATTTTAGGGGGCTTCAGAGAGAGAGTTATTATTGGCTCAGAGGTGAGATTCCCAGGCTGGGGCTTGTTTGCTCTTTCCAGTTGATAAAGAATGATGTCTCTTAGATAAACTGCATGCAATTTAATGCAAAGAGCACCTGAAGCTGCTGCCCCATTGTGAAATCTCCAAGGATAGCCTGAAAACACGATGCTTTGTCTCTGCCACTTTTTTTTCCCTTGGTAAGGTATTTTGAGTAAATAAATGAAGAGGATTCATTAGTGTGTACTGGCTAAACAATTGTTAAGAAAATACTCGAGGGCTGTGATTTATGATAATTTGCATTGCAACAACCTAGGGAACCTAATATATAAATCTTTAAGATTGTGCCCACCACTTTCTTTGGGCAGATTAAAAGATAATATCAAAGTAAGTTAATGACTTAACAGTTTTTGCCAAGCTGTTTTTAGTTAATCCGAAAATGTTCAGATGTATGCCTCTGCTTCACAGAAGAGAAGCAAGAAACAAGGTACTTGCTTTCCACTAAAAATACAGAAATATTCAATGAATGTTTGTTTAAGATTATGCAGCCTGGAAAATAAAAACTTCTGGGAACAGGACTGGGTTTGCACATTACAAATCTGCTTAAAAGGAGATCACAATTATAGAACTAGACCCTTCTCTAAGTTGAAATAGATTATTCTTATATATATAAAATAGCATATGCTCAAGTCATCTTCCCTGAGAGCTTTCCTCACACAGTTCAGATGAAGTCAGTACTCAAGAGTACCTCTTCCATTCTCAGAACTACTGAGATATGTTTCCTTATAAAAGTAAACCCAGTAATTGTTTTCTCATGCAACCCCATTCCTTCTACAACATCTGCAAGTTTTTAGACCAAAAATAAGTTATTAAACTTTGAACATTTTAAAACATAACAGATATATAATTTACTTTATTTGCTGAAAACTTTTAATATAGTGTGATACATGTATTGTGGAAATATTATCAAATTACCAGCCAGTACAGGAAAACACATGTGTCCCAGAAAACAAATCTAAGGCCCTCAGGACTTTCATATGACCTTTCTGCTTAACTTGATTTCTCTTTTTCTACCTTGGACACATGGACTTTTTTCATTCATGTCTTAAAAAGAACCTTTCACTCACACATCAGTTTGCTATCTAATGATCACACACAACCCTATGGTTTCTTCATTTCTCCAGAAGATCAGACTAAACTTGCAGGCCACTTCTGGTGTTCAGTTTTAAATGGAAGAGATGATTAAAATCTAACATGTATTTTTCTGGTATATTTACACATCCCAGACACCTCCATATTTATGCTAAAAATCAGATGGCATCTTCCCCTGGTTGTTCCTACTATAGAAACTCATTTCTGCTTAAAACAGAGATAGAGGTACATTGAAATGATCTTATGCCCAAATTCTCAACCCCTCAAGCAAAAACATATAAAAGGGATCAAAAGCTTCTGAATCTTCTTTCATCTACATATTTCACTTCTTCAGTCAAACAGACCAAGTTGTTTGAATCTTCTCTGTGACTTTGCTTGACTAAAATATGACTCTGTCTTCTTCTTGCCTTTATATTAAGGCATCTTCAAAAGAACAAGATCTGTGAGACTGCTAATTTGACAGCTGAAAAACACAACTCCACAGTCAATCTTCTTTGCCAAAAATAATCAGACTCTAAACTATTCATATTTTGAAATTAGGAAAATACTTCACCCTCCTCCAATAAAAAATAATCAGGATCAGAACGTGGTTGAGGATGCACAATGTCACCTGAGGTATGGGCCAGTTAAAGTACTGTAAGGCCAACCCAAGCAGAAAGGACCATTAACTTGTTTGTTCCTTTCTCAGTGTGTGTCCAAGGACTACTTTATTTGGGGTACAACATGTCCCTCAGATAGCAAAAGCTCTTTGCTGCATATTTCAGTATGCCCACTGACACTGGATCCTGGAAGCAGTCAGTGGGAAGCAGGTGGTAGGGCATTCATGGAAAATTACCTTTAGTTGAAACTAATGTCCTCAGGTCCCCTAGTTGGCCATCAACACAATCCAGTTCCCACTGCAGCCGCAGTAATTCACCAAATATTTCACAGAATCACAGAATGGGTCAGGTTGGAAGGGACCACAGTATGCTGTCTGGTCCAATCTCCCTGCTCAAGCAGGATCATCCCAGAGCATATGGCATAGGATTGCATCCAGATGGTTCTCGAGTATTTCCACTGAAGGAGACTCCACAACCTCTCTGGGCAATCTGTTTCAGTCTTCAGTCTCTAGCACAGTAAAGAAGCTCTCCCCCATGTTCAGGTGGAACTTCCCATGAATCAGTGTTTGCCCATTGCCTCTCATCCTATTGCTTGGCACTGATGATTGTTCTGGTTACAGTTTTGGGTTTTCATCCAGTCAGTAGAAGTTTCATCTAAACCACATTTGTGTTACTTATGTCGTGTGAGATTCGATTAAAGCTTTACGACACACATCATCTACTGTTTTTCTCCCACTACAAGCCTTGTAACCATGTTGTGAAAGAAAATTAGATTTGTTTGAATGATTAGATTTGTTTGCTCTTGACAATTCCATGAAAGAGTTTCCTGCTATCTCTCATAACTCCCTATCTGACTGAACTTAAACTATGCCTCCTTTACACTAACCAATCTAGAGCTTTTCCCAAATCCGTTGTCTCCTATTTCTGCCATTTTTGCTGTTCCTTGACACAGTGTCAAGCTAGATGTGTATTTTATACCAATATATCAGATTTTCGTTTCTTCAGAGAAGCAGTAGTGCCTGCGGATGTTATTCTCCATCCACTATAACACAGGGGAAAAACTGAAACGACCAGGAGGATGGTTTAATCAGACTATCAAATATGAACTTGTTTGAAGACTGGGTAGGGAATTTTCTGTCAGTGGGGGTTGTCAAGGAAGATATCAACAGTAGGTCTAAAAAAAGGTCTAGAAAAATTAATGGACCATTGTTCCATACACAGAGAGGCAAAGTGAAGAGACAGAAAGCATCTCTACCATCCCCAGCACAACAGTTCATGCTGCTGCTACAGTGTGAAGAGAAAGGAATTGAGCAAAATCACATTCCTTTTTTGCTCTACCCATGGCAGCACACTGGTCTGTCTGGGCCACTGCCCTGGCCATTCAGGCTGCTTCTTGTGTTCTCATTACGGAAAATACCTGTGGTATAACCATACCTTTAACCTTAACTAAAAGCACCGGCCACCTGGGGATTGAAAACACAGGGCAGATATCCAACGATGGGAGGTGAACTGCTTCTACTCAGAAGTCCAGGCTGTGGCTTTTGCACATATGGTGTGTGGATGCAGCACAGTTATCATTTTCTGAAGTGCAGAGACCCAAACACAGGTGCCAACTGTGTGTGGGCACTGTGAGTCTGCTCTGGTGTGAGGAGACAGTGCTGAGATGAACCATATCCATGCACAATGACATCTTAAAATGCCTTCCTTTCAGCTAGAAGAATCTCATCCTTTATACATAGGCAGATATTCCACACACCTGCTGAAGGTGCTGAGCTGCTCAGAGGAGTTTGCTCTATCATTTATCTTCTATGGCTTTCAGGTGTGACTCCTGTGTGTTTGCTGAGGTACAGAAGGATGTTCAGTACAGAACAAAGCATGAAGCTGCAGAGTTACCCTCATTTCTAAATTGGTTGCATGCAGCATTCAGGCACCTCAATCTGTTAATTGCTATGTCTGGAAAGCCTTGGCATACATATTCATCACCTGCAATTGTCGAGCTGCCAGTTTTTGCAATTTTAATCACCAGCTTCATGATATTTGGCATTTTTCTTGAAGTCAAATCCCTCAGAGTTGTTTGGTTTTCTGACAGTCTCAGTTTTTCTTCTTTTTAGAAAAAGAAAGTCTAAATTTAAGGCCCTGTGATTTCAAAAAAAAACCTGAAATGTCAATACCTGGGGGGAAAAATTAAGATTTTGGTGAAGAGTTGTAAGAATAAATGGTCTTTAAATATAACTTCAAGAAAAGTTAACTTTACTTTAGTGAAAAAATTGAAGAAATGAGTCTATATAGGAAAAAGAAGGTGGAATGTTGACATCAATATGGCAATTGATTTTATAACTTATTATAATAAATGATGATCAAAGGAACCAAATAGGCTCCTGGAGGACAAACTCAGAAGAAGAATTTATTTCCAGTTGAAACAGAATGAACATTATTATGAGGTTTCTGACTGCTAAAACATCAGAGCTGGCCAACTGTAAAAACTGTGGAAATCTCTTTTTGCCAGAGGTCTTTAAATGATAAGATTAAACAAACAACTGCAAAAGAGCTTCACAGAGCTTCATTCTGGTTTAAATCACCCATAAAATATCTTTCACAATTTTGCTTCTGTAATTCCACGCATCTTGTTGCAGCAGTAACATGAAGATGATGCACAGCAACTTCTGCTAGTAGAGAGAAGCAAAGGAATTTGATCCCCCTTGTACAGATGCATTCTGTACAAAGAGCAAAGGATTGATGGGAACATCTTCAGGTATAAAATGATTTTTTAAATTGCATTTAAAATTTGTAAATGGAATCCATTGCTAGGATTTGAGAATGGTGTTGGTAGAGAAGAGCTGCCTGTTTCATCCTTGTGAAGATTAGAAATAGCAGTGCTTCAGGTTGCCACTACTTTTGAAGAAAGAGGGGGTGTAGAAAGAAGTTTTGAGGGTACCATATTGCTTTCAAAGGAAGGGGATATCATTCACTTATTTAAATTGGACATCAGAATAGTCTCTTCCCCTGTGACATTTTTACAGTCAGAATGTTTGAGGTTGGAAAAGAAGTCGTGAGGTCATATTCTCCAACTCAGTGTTGACAAAACTTCTCCTAATGCAGCCTAGAGCACCATCAGCCTTCTTTGCCTCACTGGCACTTCTCTGTCTCATGGTTAACTTGGTGTCCACCAGCACCCCTGGCTGCTTTTCTGCAAAGCTGCTCTGCAGTGTGTCAGCTCTCAGCATTTAGCAATGCAGGACTTTGTATTTTCATTTGTTGAATTTCATGAGGACCCTCAGAGCATTTTCCCAGCTTGTTAAGGTCCCTCTAAATGGCAGCACAGCACTCTGGTGTATCATCCACTCATCCCTGTTTGTGTAATTGTCAGATTTACTCAGAGTACACTGTACCCCAATATCCAGACCATTAATGAAGATGTTAAACATGATCAAATCCAGAATGAACCCCTGGAGTACAGTACAAGCTACAAATGTCCAATTATGCCTCATACTGCTGGTTAGCACTCTACAGGACCAGACACTGAGTCAGCTTTCAATCCGTCTGCTCATCCAGCTCATTTTTCATCAGCTTCGCAATGAGGATATCAGAAGAGGTGGTGTTGAAAGTCATGCTGAACTCAAGGCAGACAATATCCACTGTTTTCCCCTCATCTTCCAAGACAGTCTTTCCATCATAAAATGTTTGCCATCTTGGTCAAATAAAATTTCCTCTTGAAGACTTTGTCCTGAATCTTCTTTCTTGCCTTCAAATGCCTGGAAATGGTTTACAGGTTTAGCTGCTCAGTCACCTTCCAAAAGAACAAGATGAAGCTGAGTGGCCTATGATTTCCTGAGTTCTCCTTCTTACCATTTCAGAACAAATGGGAGCAAGTTCATCAAAAAGCTAGGAATTACTTACGACACTTGTAAAATGGCAGTGACACTCAATTTCTTTAAAAGAATACTGTAAATATTCAATTAACTATTTCTAATATAGACTAAAATATACAGGTATTATTATCTTAGGTGAAGAGTCCTGTTTTACTTCATATCACCTTTCCAGAAGAGGAACATAAAAAACACTGGCAAAATTTGATAAGAAAAAAATTTTTTTTTCTTCAAAGTTCTGCTCTGTGTTGAAGAATAAGTGCTGTGGATCAAGACAAAGGCATGTTTCAGTACTTCATTATATTTGCAAGTAACTGTGTGACATTGCTATAAGCACCCTTACAGCAAAGCCATGTCAAAGTGAGCTACACATCAGCTGTGCAGGGTTACTCCTTCATCTCCTTCTCTGTTCCTCATCTGGCTTTAGGGCAAGTTCTCTAAGAAGTGACCTCTTGGCTCAGTAATACATATTCCTGCTACTCTTCTAGCAGGGAGTACGGACTTGAAAGCAATCCTGGCTATCAAAGCAGCAGTTATACATGCTACTTTGGACCTTAGACCTTAGAAATTGTTCAGATGGATTCTCGACTTTATAGTTAGAGACTGGGAGCCAATTTCTTTTAAAAATGTCTCTCTTCCTTAAGTGTTTATCAACTTCAAAACTCTGTGTTCATGATTCTTTAATTTCAAAATCCCAAGTGATTTCAAAATCCTAAAAAATTTCAGTTGAGGGTTATACAACCTACAAGCACATGTATTTTCCTTTCCAATAAAGTTTGCTTTGAAGAGATTAAAAATAATTATGAAATAACTGTCTAAGAGACAAAGAGTGTTTAGGGCATTTCACTGATTTGAATCTAATTCAAGTCAACAATTGCCAGAAGCAAGAAGTGTCTGAGTTCCTTTTGACTGTTAGGACAAGCTTGTTGCTGGTTTATCTTTATCCTCAACAAAAACACAGACAAATCACATAATCCTTCAGCTTTTTGGCATCCTTAGGAAAGAGGATGGGAACCAAAGAGTCTCGAGGCTGTTACCCACACATTACTGAGCTCATCCCTTCAAACACAAGTAACAGTGCATAACAAACACAGATATATCAAAAAGTATGGACTTCAACAGCAAACAAACCTGGGGCATCTATTCTCTGGAAGTGTAAGACTATCATCCTGAAAAACCGTATCCTTCAGCTGCAGAGGAAGCTTTTTACAGAAAGGTAAATGAAGAAGGAAAATCTTAATTTATATCTTATTTCATTGGAGTTTGCATTGCTTTTAGTTGTGTTCTACATGCCCAGCAGGAGAAGGCCATCAGTTCTGAATTAATCAATGCAGCCCTACTTCACTATTAGCAACTTCAATTTAAATTACAGTTTTGAATGTCCATAACTTGTAATTAGTAATCAAGAGATACTACTGCTGCTTGAAATGTTCCACAGAACTGCAGGAGTCACTAATGTGTTTGATTCTGTTCCATTTAGGTTAATCTGAGGTCTATTGCTGACCTTTGTGAGTTCAGTGCTACCTTTAAGTATAATCTTACACATTATTAGCGTTAATAACTACAGCTCCCTCAATTGCCTGATTTCAGTAGTTTCTGTCAGCCTAACTTTTCCTGCCTGGCACCCAAAACAGTAACTTATTTTAAGTGAGCCTTGAAAGTCCTGATTTTCTCCCAGCTCTTACTTATTTAATTATGTGGAAAAATATTAGAGATCTATATCTACTTTAATTTTTCTCTTACTAAAATATCCAGGTTGCACTCATAAAGCTAAAGCCATAAAGGAATTCCTACACTTCTAGGTAGGATAACTACTCATATTTCATGGGAAATTCATGGAATACTGACCTCCAGTCTATAATAAAAGACCACAAAGGCTTCTGGGAGAAGGAAACATGAGTAATGTGACTCTTCCCTACATGTTCAATACATTCCATAGTCACATTCTGCTCATGTGTCTCATGATTTTGTTGCAGCAACTCTTAAAATGGTCTACTGATGGTTTATTTTTCATATTTCAGTGTTGTTGCAAATCTCTCCTGGAAACCACAGGCTCTGTCTCATATGGAGTCTCCTGTAGTCCCTTTACCATTGTCCTGCTTCCCAAAGAAATGCACCCTGGAAGCATCTCAGATCTCTGTACAGAGAGGAAATTGGAATTGGCAATTCCTAAGTTAAAACCTTCATCATAGCTGCAACAGCAATAGCAATATCTTCCAAAAAGTTTTGCACTGTATCTCTGCTTGGCTCCTGAACACAGTCAGACCTAGGCTGTATCTGAAGAAGAGTGCAGCTGAACAGAGATCCTCAACATCTTTTCTGCTTCTCTTTCAGACCTGGGAAGTTCAGGTCATTGTCATCGTCCTAGTGAGACAGTAAAAAATGACCATCATAGGGAAAATGAAGTAATTTCAAGGTAGTCCAATCACCCACCCACAAAAACCAAAATCAAAACCAAAACCAAAAACAAACAAACAACCCCCCCCACAAAACCCAACAAACAAACAAAAACAAACAAAAGCCAAACAAACAACAATAACAAAAACACACCAGAACTTAGCCTATCACTTATTATTGCAGAAGATGGTGACACTCAAGCTGCTGGATAAGAGTGTTACATACTGGCTAACATCCTACAGCTAAAAGTCAGGAGGTCTCCCAGCAGTGTGGCACTGGCAGTTGGGTTGAGTTCTATGCCTGTCACCCTGCTGGAGGGTCAGAACGTTGAGCGAGGCTGTATAGAGGCTGTACAGGCTCAGAAAATGTGGCCACCAAAGCAAGAACCCTACAACACCAACCAAGAAGATTGTCTGAAGAACTTTAATGAGATAAACTGCAATATTACAGTAAAAATGCATTCATGTCTTTCTCCTCCCTCTGAAGTAGAAAGGCTGTCCAAAAAGTGTTTTTCTCTTGATCCTTATGAAAAAGAGTCTTACTTCTGAAGAAACCATTTTTTTCCTCTATATCAGATGAATAATAATTTCCTAAGAAAAGCATAAGACTATACTGTTTCATAAACAGTGATAAATAATATAAAACCCATCTCAGAGAGTTTGGGCATTCCCATCTACTAGCTGATATTAAATGTTTCTTCATAACTTAACCAGAGACACAACAACTGCAGCATATGACAACTGTAACTTGCAAGTAATTCTAGCAGTGCATGAAGTGTGAATATAATTACAGTCTCAGAATATTACTATTTCTATTGTTCTGGAACTCAGTTCCACATACCTTCTTCAGATAAGATAGAAACGTTTGATGTGAATACATCTTCAATTAACATTGCTGGGAGATAATGAAAGGCGTTGATTGGAAAATCCTTATCAAGGTAGAAGTGTTTGAAAACTAAGGAAGCAACGTGTCTGTCAGACCTCACTATATTTTCTGCAATGTCTATAATCAAAAAAGGACATTATAAAGTCCCGGTGATGGTAGCAGTTCTTTAGCTTCACAGTTACATATTAACAGAGCTATGTATCCCCATATGCAGATATATAAATAAAAATAATTATGCCCATGTTGTCTTTGTAGAGAAAGTAAAGATGAAGTGTCTTGTAGCTTAAGTATTTCTTCTTCTTTTTTTTCTTTTTTTTTTTTAAATTTTTTTTTCTTATCTTCTCCAGATTTTTAAATCCAATAAGAATGGGTGTAAATTCCCATTCTACCTAATCTAGGAACTTGTCCCATTTCTACCTTGGCACTGCATCCCACAGAAGAAAAAAATAAGCTCTATCTTGTGGCCTACCCTGGAATACGGTGAAGTGTCTCTCCTCTCTGGATAGTGTGAAAGTTATTTCCTAATGGCACTAAATCCCATTCCTTAGCTTGCCTCATAAGTAGACTGTTCTGTGACTGAGGAACTTGCCAAGAAGCGGTCAGACCTATGGGTGGATACTTCCTCTGTCTGAATAGTGGCTGGAAGCAAGGATACTTCTTTTGGATAGGTGTTGAGTATCTCAGACCAGAAATTCTGGAACCAGGATGTGGATCATGAGGATCGTACAGTGCTTACTGTGCTACATCAGAGGTCTGTGAACAAGCCAGGTGCAATTGCACCCGTACTCTTTGTAAGAATAGGAACCAAGAGTTTTCAAGTTTCTCTCCCGCGGCTGAGCTTCTTCACTCATGAGGGACAACAGCAAAGCAGCTGCCAGTGCCTATGTACGTACCTGCAGATCAGCAATGTGGACAGACAATCATCAGAGAGAAGGATCCCTGTTCAAACTGAGCACTTCAAGATGAGCATGCACACGCTGCCATCAGGCTTTGTTTGTTTGTTGGGAATGAAGTGAATTGAGTTTCAGCTTCCCACTAACAATAAATGATGTCCCACTCCGCAGACATATTGTAGATCTTTTCCTACTTGAGCAGTTGTTTAACAAGTTGTGAAGTAGAAGCTGAATTAATGGCCCAAAATGAGAATACCTGAAAACAAGCCAGCTTTAGGTCAGCTAGCTGAAATACATTTACATTGCACATAGACATAGCACTGAACTATTTCACTGTATTGATTCAGGAGGGAATAGCAAAGTTCAGGGTTTATGTTAGCAGGTTTGCTAGTGCTCAAATTTAGGTTTTTTATATAATTTAAGACATGTTTAATCTGCTTAGAGACAGAAATAGCCTAAAGGAATGAAGGAAAATGGGGAACAAGGAAGAGAAGATTTATTTGCTAGGGGCAAGAGGTGATGAAATTAAGGAAGGGTATGAAACCCAAAAGTGTACAGATGCAGAAATCCTAATGTTGGAAGGCAGGAGATCCTTTCTACTCCACTGGCATCCATGAAGAGGAACCTAGAGAGCCCTCTGGTTTTGTTCCCACAGACTGTGGGTGGCAAAAGAGCGTGCTGCAATATTGACACCGACACTGAGTCTGTCTCTCAGAGTAAGACTTTTTAAAACCTGTGGCAAACCACACATGCTTTTGTTACGATGTTATAGTTCCGCATCTGAAAAAAATTACCATGTAAAATGACCTAGGGCTGCAAGTCATAGATAATGTTACTCTTTTGGCTTGGCCTGAAATTCAGAAGGATTAATTTCTAAATATACATGTCACTATAACTCAGAATGTCAGGGATAAACCCTCTCCTGTGCTTCATCAGTCCTTTTCATATGAACAAACAGTATCCTTCTTGTTTAATCTACACATATGGCACATTTGTTCCCTAGCATTTTTAATATATGGCCATACAGGGGCCACATGTTTGGGAAATCTGCATTGACTAGAAGGAAATGGGTGGAAAGGGGGATTGGGATCCTGAAGAACACGCAGTCTTGCTGCAGGACAGACCCACCCTTGTAGGAAGTGACCTATTGAATCTGCAAGCTCTGCAGCCACTTTTATTCACTGCAAGTTTTGAGGCCAGTGCAATCACACCAGTGTTCACTTCCCTTCATTGTCACCAAGTGGGCAGCAGTGGGGGAAGAGGTGCAGTGCAATTCCACCTATCATCAGCTGGGGGAGTACGGAATCCAGAATACCACAGTGGGGTCATTCATGGACTCCAAAAGCAGCTACCTTAGATCAGTAACATAAAGGGTACAAATGTCTCCAAACCTACTCCTGGTAATGGCCTGTGTCCATATGACCTGAATATATGGAAACTGAGTGAACAGGGAGAGAGTGGTTTGTGATGCAACACGCCAGGCAGGAGGATGCAGAAGTAGGTGTGTAGCTGATCAGTCTGAGCTGCCCTCTATAGACACAGACACTAAAGGTAAAATTAAATATTTGATATATTTTATATGCTGCTTCTACAAAAATCAGAAAAACAAGACTGAGATGTGTGCTCAAGCCACTGATAGCTGTGTTCTCTGAAGTCAGTGCAACAACATCCACCTGGAATTCAAAATTGCAGTGGATCAAACTTCAAGGGCACACCTACATGTGGTTTTCTTTTGGCGGGGGGTGGGTTGTGTTGTTTTTTGGGGGGGTTGTTTTTGTTTGTTTGTTTGTTTGTTTATTGGTTTGGTTTCTCAAATGTAGTCTTTGTAGTTGTTTAGTTTACAGAAAACCCTCCAGATCTGCAACTTATTTTGAGAAGATGACAAGACATCATTTTGAGCTCACTCACATCACCTCACTCGGCACAGAGCCATTTCTCACACCCCGTGAAAATACCATCAAGAATGCCGAGTTCCACTAGCCATAGGGAAATTTGCTGTTCTTCCTCCATTCTAATACAACAAATATTCCTGTGGAGGGTGACTAGTAATGTACTCCCAAACTGGCTCCATGAAGAATGAAGAAAGAATTTTATTTCTTCTATGCCTATCTGACAAGGAGTGGTTAGCTCTTCATTTCTGAGCCAATAAACAGCAAAACTAAAATGGAGCATGATAAAGATTGCTCTTTTTTGGCACTGTGATCCTGGAACGTATTACTGCTAGATAATTAGACCACAAGCCTCCTCACAACAGGTACCCTGGCTTTATAGCCCCCTGGATTGTTTGTTAAGCACCCAGAGCACTATTCATGCTTTAAGAACAAATTAATTATCATGAGTCAATTAGCAGTACCCTAGCCACACTAATGGTTAGACTGGATCATCAAGCAAACCTATTCCGAAACTTTATGAATAATATTCTTCCTGGAGTTAGTGTAATATTGTTTTACAAGCTTTTAATCTTGGTTTCCTTTCTTAGTTTATTTTAACATATTATTTTAGCATGAACAAATAGACATTTAATCTCTGGTTCATGAGAAGTTCACTGTTCATTTTTTCTGTACCTCTGTTACAAGTTTGGCCACATGAGTTACCTCATGATGTTTGTGTTCCTGACTTGATTCTTTAAAGCTGAACTTTACTGATATATAGAAAATAACAAAATAAACACCTTTCTACATGAATTTTTAGTGGAAGAATAACGATTTCTAGGATTTAGGAAATCAATTCTTGGAAATGTTCTCTTGACCTTGTTCCAACCCTCAGGATCTTAGGACTAATTTGAAGATAACCTGACCTGAAAGTAAATAAACTTTGTATTTAGGTTATGTGTTTGTAAAACAGGTTTTTTGTTTTAATACAGTTTGTTGGACAAATAATCAGTGACAGAAATCACTCAGAGCTACCTGATTAGAGAGCTAAGCAAGCCAACCTGAGGAGTGCAGCACGAACAAATGTGTGTGTCATATTTTACTGCCTCCCCAAAGAAAAAACAAAACATTTTCTCTCTATTTTAACAGATATATCTGCTATTCAACTGCTAGCTTGAGTCAATGAGTGGAACCAGGCAAAAAGAGAGCATGGATTCTGCAGTGAAGTCACTTTAAAATTATGTCTTCATAGAGCAACAATCCCTCATGAGGGATTTAGTTGGAGGTGTTTGCTTTGTTTTTCTCTGGAGAAGAATATTTTAAGCAGCATTTGTTGAATTAGGGGACCAGATTCCACTGCATAGAAATTAAAAGTCCTTAATCATAAGCCTTTTTTTCTGTTAGTTAAGAGAATTGTACTACCAATAGAAATTACAGAAATGGTCCCCACAAAAGGATGTTTAGAACTGTGGACCGTTGTTTTCTGAGAAGAAGTAAACAGCAAGGAGACAACAGAATATACTTCTAAGCAATTGGCTGGTGACTGTATTATCTAGCTTGTTCAGAGCTGGTACATCTTTTCTTGAGAAGCCCCTTCTGATGGAGCATTTTTGCATTCCCCATGGGGATACATCCCAAACACTGCATCTCTAAAGGACAGAACAATTCCTAATCATGAGAAAAACTGCCAGCAGGACACTAGTATGAGAATTCACTCTGAAAACCAAAGATGTTACAAACCCACTTCAAAACACATGTGGACAAAGACATTTAGTTATCACAGCCCTTTGCCTTCCTTCTATGCAACCCAAAAGCCATCAGGGTAGCATCCTTCCAGAGGATGATAGAGAGTCAACAGAGACATGAAGGGAGTCTTCAGCAAAAGGTCTGCTTCCTCCTACTGGTAAAGCCCCCTATTAGAGAATGGTGACAGACAGATGACAGGTTTAGAAACTAGTTGTCCCCCTGAGCATCAAAAAAACTCCATCTAGAAAAAGGTACTTTGTCACAGTCTTCAATGCATTTGTGACATCTGGTGATAGATTTGCTTTGAAACTCTCATTTTGAAAGGATCTAACTTTGCAGGCTTCTCTTAAATCTCTGATCCAAAGGCTCTGCCATCAAGGCAAACAGCATAACTTCTATCTCACAGCCTCATTTTTACCAGAATGGGTAGGTTCCATGGGGTGTCCAGTCTCACGTATTGGTCTTGTCAATTAGTGTTTACCTGACAGACAGTCCAGGATCCCCAGAGATTTTACCAGTCTAAACGGAGAACTTCAGGATATTTTGTTTTTAATTAGGTGCCAGAGAACAGCTAGACTCTGAACACAGAGCTGTGTGTGTAATCTTAGTTTAAGCATTTGACACAGTGCATCTATTTACTCAGCGAATGCAATTAGTAGCATCTTCTGAAGATTGCCATACAACCAGATCCTACTGCGCTGAATCACTCACTAGACAAGTGAAAAAAAAGTCAAGTGAGGATTTCTGCTAGAGATTTTCAGAGAATGTTTCAGGAAAATGGCAATTATTATAGAGTAGAGGACAGCTCTCTTAAATCCAGGTAAAAGAATGACGCAATGAGAAATATCAGGTGGTCATATAATCTCTTTTAAACAGCAGATAGCTGCAAAGATTGGGATTCTGTTTCTACCTGCATCACTGTGCAGATACTTAGACAAATAATTTCATTTATCTGAATCTCAATTTTGTTCTATTTTTATTATATTCCTTGACACCCATGGATGATGAGAATTTGTGTAAAAGAAAGGCTACCAGTATAAAAAACCCCTTTCAGAAGTCAGATTTTTAAAGCCATTTTCTTTGGAACCCACTTATTACTTTGCATTACTCAAGACAACTCCCTTTTCTTCTGAAAACTTGTAGCATTCTCATAGAAAAAAAAGGACTGACACCCTTTCAAGAAGAAGAAAAAGAAGAAGAAGAAGAAGAAAAGGCAGATGTCTAACAATTACGTACTGGGCTTTCTTCCCTCTAATCAAGCAGTATAAATAAAAATACAAGAATTTTAATGCATTTCTATAAGAGACAAGACTTGTTAAAGCTAGTCCAACCAGACTAAGCCTCTGCTGCCTGATCATTCTAAGAACTGAAGCCTTATTTGTTCCCTTTTGCTGCCAGACAAAGGTCCCTCTTGAGAGTTTTCTCAAATACCCTGGGATGACTAGTGAGTGGCCACACAGCACATGATCTGGCAGAGACCACCTCGTCAGATATTCCCTCCCTCCCCCCTAAAATCCTTCTTTGCTGTTCTAATAGACACTGGTTCAAATGCAGAAAGTATCAGCAGTGGTCACGTTCATCATGCACGCATTCTAAAGTTTTCTGATAACAAAGGGAGTGCACTTTATACCTGTGGCTGGTTTCTCTGCTCAGAATTTTCTAGCCTGCCCTGCAACCAGCTCTCTCAATCAGGCAGTTTGAGGTTTTTGTGCCAATACCCGATTTTACCCCAAGTTGAAGACTGAAGTGAGCAGAAATTTTGCATGGCCATACAAATATTTTCCCTAGAGAAAAACATTTAGTCAACTGCTTCATCAGGTGCCTTCAAAGGTAGTTTACCTGGTAGAAGAAATCATATGTGTGTTTTTATGTAACCATGGAAACCACTTCAGGAGAGCTGAGGTTTCTTGGAAGGGAGTGGGCAGTGGCTAGCTGCTATGAACTGAAGACTGAGATGCTGCAAATTTGAAACAATTTGGTTTTGTCACAGAACAGATTTACCAGAACTGAAATTCCATGCTTATCTATCTTTCCTGCATTTGCTTTGTAATCCAGTGTCTTCCACACCTATGCAGAAAATAAATCTCAACATTGTTCCTGGTATCCATTATTTAATAGCATCTTACTGCTAAGGCTTATCCACTTGATTTCTCTATTTCCTCCTTGAAGCTTTTTCTTCCACTTAAACCCTGCTGGGACTCAAACTGACTAGAGAGGAGCAAAAATTTTATAGTCTAAAGCACTCAACTAAAATGTTAAGCTAAGTCAAAACCAATGCTACAGTATTGGAGAAAGAGCCTGTACAAAGTATCCTGAACTGCTTCTAAATCCTAGAAAAAAATTGAAAGGAGGTGTGGAAATTCAGATGGCCATTTTTAAACAAATAGAGTATAATTTTCTTCAGAACAGAGAACAAAAATAGCTTCCTTCCTGTCTTTTCACTATGACCTGAAACTGAACCAAGAACACTTTCGGTTGCCAGTAAATCTGAGATCCTGTTAGGTCTTATATGCAAGTCTAGAGCAATGTTTTTGTTTTCTCTGGCTCCTAGGCAATTCCGAATGTTGTCACTCCTGGTGGCCACTTGTACCTGTTGTGTTGTTCTAATTCTGCTCAAGAAAAGCATCTCTGTGACTTGTAATGCAAAAATGCTGCAAAGTTGCTGGTTGCCTTTTTTTTTTTTTTTCTGTCTTTGCTTATGAATTCCTTGCACTGGTTGATTTGCATGATGATGGAGTATTTATTTCTCAAACTAAGTCCCTTGGTCAAAATGTAAATCATAGGAATTTAGAAAATGCTTTTCCATAATTCAAAGTATGTACAGCCCACACAGAGTTATTTTTTCTTTTGCTTTTCCCTAAAAGAATGTTTCATAAACTCTACAAATAAATAGAAGTATTACACTCCATGTTGCATTTCTTCATCTGTAAATGGGAGTTATGTCTAGTCTCTGTACTGGTGAACTGAGAAGAGGGTGGCAAGAAACAGTTCTTAATGTGATTTTATGCAATACTTAACATGCTATGTCCCTAATATTTTTTTAATTTTCTCAGAAACATGCTGTTGGAAGTAATGTTAAACTATTTGCTTGCAAATGCTCATTTTCTTTAAATGCTCTTTGATATTTCTTCTGAAGAAAAGACAGCATTCTAAGATCATACAGTAGTGGAGAAAACACTCTGACACTGTCATGAATGTTTTATTAATTTAGGTTTAGCAAACATACAGTTAGGTAAATGAGTGATGCCAAAAAGTAGTAGCATGGAGAGAAAAACAGAGAATTCAAAGAATGTTCATAAATCAGGACTTAGGTTATAGAGTCAATTCACAATACACATTTGGGGATACTTGGATCTCAATATCAAACTGAACTTTGATTTTGTCTTGAATTCTATTATCAATAACTTATAAATAATAATGTATAAAGAGGAAACACTTCTTCAACTATCTGCTGTTACATCAGGCCTTTGTATAGTTAATAGCACAGTGGCAATATAACTTTATGAATCTCAACTGTGACATTTTTGTTAGTTACTTGATATCAGATCTCAGACCCTTTATATAAATTATAAACCCAAGAAAAAGAATGCCTCTTCGTTAAGACTGGAAAATAAAACAAAGGAGAAGGAATGAAAACAGAGAGTGCTGTTAGAGTATCAAGTGTCTTATTGGAGAAAAACATCTTAGGGTTTTTTTGTTTTGTTGTTTGGTTGGGTTTTTTTCGTTATTTCCTTCAGGTTGGAGAGTGATAATGCAAAGGATGAAGTTCCACTGGCATGTATTTATCTCATTTTAGGGATAAGAACACTTAGAAACAGTCTGGTTGCCCATTTCAGTGATCATACTGCTTCCATGAGCCTATGGAGTCTCCATATTTTGATGTCTCTATGTTTTGGTTACTGCTGTAGAAAGTACAATAAAACTTATTATCCCCTGGGTATCTTCCCAGTTTCTAATTCCAAGTGGACGGTTTATATCCAGAAGCTTGATGTTTTACATGTCTCTAAAAACATTGAGCTTTAACAATATTTATTATAGTAATTTTGGATACTCTTCTCAGATCCATGAACTAATTCAGCCTTTCTGGTGTACCATGAATCTCTTAGAGTTAGTACTACTACATGTCAATAATTTCCTGAGATGAATTCTGACAAACTGAGCACTATTATATTATTTTTGTACTTTTGTTGTTGCTGTTGTTGATGGTGATAGTTTGAATGTGGATCATTCTTTTCCTGATGAATAATTAGGAGAGATAGAAAGCAAATTTGTCTGAATTTTTCCTGAGGAGTCAAAAGACAAGTCATCACAGTTTCAACCAGCTGGCAAAACTAGAGAATCTAAAATGCTTAGTGGCTCTCCTGACTTGCTCTGTGCCCAGCATCTCTGTGGTTTCCTTCCAACTCGTTAACTAATAACCACATGGTTGCAGAAAAAACAACATCTGAAAGGATGCACCACCTCTTTTCCAAGTATCTCCTTACCCAGACTGTTGACTGTGTGACACTCTAGCCATTAGAGACTCACAGAGACACCTCCTTGCTCCCAACCCTTGAACAGGGAATCATAAATGATACTGAGGTGCCTTAGAGAAAGCTGTCAGTGGTGCAGGAGATCCTTTTCAGAGACTTCACTGAGGTTCTTTCCAAGTTCCCCGTTCTTTTATTGTTTAAGAAAAGTAAAACATAACTTTTGATTGACAAAAATTTTCTGTTTTATGTGTGGTTGAAACCATGACAGCACACGAAAAAAACTAAAACAAAATATACAAACAAAAAAACCCCCCACAAAGTAGTTCTTATGTATATGTACTCATTTTCAACCAAACTGTTTGAACTACTTCTGTGGCATATGCATTCATTTTCTTGTCTGAAATACTATATTTTTTACCGTTTAATACTTTTCACATTGTCATAAAGGCCTTGGAAAAAAGAAAAAAATAAAAAGACAAAATCAAGAAGTTCGTATCTTTGGAAAAAAAGAAACATACAAGAAACACATGCAGACAGTCTCTATCAAAAAAAGTCAATAAAATGGCATTAAGAAAAAGATCCCAAAAGACTGGAAATCTGTCTTGTTGTTAATCAGCCCTTCATACATCATAGACACTCTTCCTCCACTAGCCAGCTTCTTGCTAAAAGGATGAGCATTCACAGTCACTCCTAGAAAACTGCAGAGAAGAAAGGACCACAGCAGAACCAACAAGAGAGGGAATGGAAACTCCAGGTATTGCCTCAGATGATTACTGTAGCCTAACTTCTCCCATAGACTTTTGACTGTGTCCCTGTTACTTGCATCCACAGCAGTGTCTGGGATGGAGGGAGGCTCTACCTCTGATACCCCTGAAAGGATGTGAAAATCTTGAGTCCTGTCAGTGTTGATCAAATACATCAAATACAAGTATGATTTATGTCTACTGGTTCTCAGCTATTTCCATGTGAATCACTGTTGCTGAAATCAGGTTAAATCCCTACTTGCTTTTACAGAAGATTAAAAAGAAAAGGAAAAACAAAAAGAAGTAGATATATCTTAAAAGGTCCTGAAGAATATTTCATCAGAGTTCAGGAAAGGAAGGGCAGATGGGAAGGAGCTTTACGTTTGGAGGATATGTGTCATATTCTGCTCTTTAAAAAAGGGACATCCCAAAGATAAATGGTACTCTACAAACAAAAGTTATGATACCAACCTGCAGCCAAAGCTAATAACCAACCATGGCCTTTAAAAAGAGAAATATCTCCCTCTGACTGCATCAGTGCAAGTCAGAACTGTGTGTTAGCTAAAAGATGTTCCATTATATATCAGGCACTATCAGTGAAGAGTGTGGGAAAAAAAATCTGTTTATTTATATAATGCAGCATTGAATAGAGGTAATTAATTCTAGGGGGTGATACACTTGGTCCGCAATAGTTTAACTTTAGCAGAATACTGTTGCTACTAACATAGGGTAAGAAACACTTATTTCCATGGAGTTTTAATTAGCAGACTAGGGCTTACATTAACAGCATTATTCACTCATAGATCATGCTTTTCTTTTGTTGTGCCATGCCTTTTGTGAAGACACCACAGTCACCAAGTTTGTGGGTGAGATGTTTTTAATTTTTCTTAAGTGCACTTCCCAAATCTAAATGAAATACTTTGTTAAAAGTGCCAGAAATATTCTGTGAATGATGGATGAACTTATCAATATAGATGTGAGGTTTTAAATTCCCTTTGAAAAAGAGTGGGCTTCAAAAACTTTATTGGTGTTTCAATGTCTACCTGCTGCAGCTCCTGTGGTGCAAGATTCTTATGAACCACATTCTTATGTTTCATGAACCACAGCTACCTACAGCCAGACCTGCCTGGGCAATAGTTGGTTCCTCAGTTTCAAAATTTCCCTCTGCAGTCAGTCACTACCTACCAGAAGCTGGGGCTGGCAATGACTCAGGCCCTGACTGAGCGAGTGCCACTCATTAAACAAGTGTCACTTATTAAATGAGAGACAACCACTAGCATATGTGGACAAATGGTATCTGCCAAGTCCAAAGGGACTTCTCAGCAGCTTTCCAGTATTAAAAGTATGTTTAGGGTTTTTTTCATTTGAATTCTTAAGTTTGTGAGACCAAAAGCAGACAGAAGGAAAACTGGGCTTCAGATCAGCAGAATGTCACAATCTGCTTGTCCTCGTAAGGCTTATTTAAGCAGGGACACTGATTATCAGATCTTCATCACTGACTTGTTAGTACAGCTTGGTTTGTTGCTGAAGACATTAAAACTTTACTAAGCTAAATCTGATCTGACTGTTTCTTCATGAAAATTAATGTCATTGTGAATTTGGTCTAGAGTAACTTCATAATATGTAATCATAGTATGGATATGGCCTAGACAATATTAGCTTGCTTTCTTGTTTCTTTCAAAGGGATTCAAAAGCTCCAGAATCCATCTGGTGTTTTCTAAACTCTGATATCCTTGTTAGATAGTTATGTGGTAAGTGTTCTTTTTAAGAATGTAATTACCCAAAAGCAAGTCAATGTGTTGCACCAGCTGCTGGAAAAATGACAAAACTCCACATATAAGTAGTGACTTCAGTTGGATCCTGGTCAGTATTTTCCCTTTCATGAGGGGAACCTTGCAAGTTGTGATTTGGTACCTTTGTATGCTTTGAAAAACAATGTTGATGCACCAGTCTTCCAAAACAATTATTCCTCTCCCTTTTAAAACAATATTTTGAAAAGGAAGAAGCTCAATGCCCTCTTGGCTCATCCATTAGTCTTTTGCTGTGAAACAAACTGCTTTTGTGTCAGGAATGAATTCCGACGAGAAGTTTTAGGGATAGGCTGTGCTACAGTAACCTCTCTTCTCGATATTGAAACTCCACGTTGCAGTGTTAAGGGTAAATGTTTAGGACACTGTAACACAGATATGGAGCATAATTGTAAAGGAATAAAATATAGAAGAGAGACTTGTGACAGAAGCTTATCTCAGGAAAGGAATTTATCACTGACCTGTAAAAGCAGAAGAGAACCTGAGATCACAACCTTTGCTAAGAGAAACGTCCCTGAAACAAGTTCTACAAAGCAAAAAATATCCTGATTTTGTTGTGTCTCTCTCTCACTAGTGATGACAGGAGCATACTAGCTTCATGCTGTTTTAATTTCATAACAGTCTAAAAACTGTCAGATTATTAATATTTTCAATATTAGTAATACATATGTGGATTGTGAGTCTGCTTATGTAACAACTATTCTTTTTTTTTCTTGTACATGTGGCATAATTCTGAAAAGAACTATTGGGGTTTAACCCTAGCTGGTAGTTAAGCCCCACACAGCCACTCATTGCGTTGGAGGGGAGAGGGAGTCAGAAGAGGGAAAGTGAGATAACTCATGGGCTGAGATAAACACAGTTTAACAGGTAAAGCAAAAGCTGAGCGCAAAAATAAAGTAAAACAAGGCATTCACCATTTCCTATGGACAGGAAGGTGTTCAGCCATCCCCAGGAAGACAGAGCTCCTTCAAACATAACAGGGAATAAGGAAGACAAACACCATCACACCAAATGTGCCCCCTTTCCTCCTTTTTCCCGAGCTTTATACATTGAGTATGACATCATTCGGTATGGAATATCCACTGGGGCAGTTGGATTAGCTGTCCCCACTGTACCCCTCCCCTCCTAAATTCTCGTGCACCCCCAGCCCACTCGCTGGTGGTGTGGGGTGAGAGGCAGAAAAGGCCTCTACTCTGTGTAAGCTCTACTGAGCAGTAAGGAAAATATCCATGAATTATCAACACCATTTCCACCACAAACCCAAGGCAAAGCCCAATACTAGCTACTGTGGAATAAACTATCCCAGACAAAATCAGCACAAATGTACAATGCAAAAAAAAAAAAAAAAAATCAGTCTAAAAGAACATGAACTTAAATTTCAGTGAATGGAAATAATTCTCTATAGGGGAATAGGCCACCCAATAAAAAAATTGAAGCTCAGATTTAGTGTCAGATTTAGTGTTCCATGGAAAATACCAACATTCTAGCTCAGCTGGCATGCAAGCTTCAGATCATTAACAAAAAGCTGCTTGTGGATGGACTACACCCAACAAAACGTGTTTGTTTGAAGCATATTTTCTGAAAGGCCATCCAGGCTCAGGCTGAAGCTGTGATTGAATCAAACAAGCTGCCAGTAAACCTGACTTATTGGGTTTACAATCAAACCAAACAAAAACCCCATTCCAGCAAATGGTTCTGTTTCAGGAAATCTTGTTTTCCTTAAATCATGCTTTCAGGAAAACTGCTTTCCCTTAGCAGAAAGATGTAATGATCTTCCTAACTTCCTACCCACACCCCCTCCCTTTATTTTCTCTCTCTTTTTTTTTTTTTTTTTTACTGTGCCAAAACTTCATTAGCCAAGCTCCATTCACTTTTCACATCTAATTTTGGTTTATTAATGACTGGGTAATAAGCACAAAATCAGACAACCCTATGAAGCACACAGATCAGAAGATAATGCACTCTTTTGTTGAACAGGGATTATATTCTCAAAGAATATGGTGGAATAATCACAGACATCCAGGTTGAGCTATACATACTGCTGTAAAAATAAAATAAACAGTGTGTTGCACTCTTCCTCTCACCAATTAAACCTACTGTCCTAAATGCAGAAATGAAGACCATGGAAGGTTAATAGGAAATAGGCATCGCAGCGTTAACTTTGGCAGACTATGCTTATCACATCTTGAACATATTCAGATTTCATTAGCAGAGACTGACATCAAGGGATTGTTCGAATACATTGATTCCTGTCATAAATAACTCTCAACAGTCTTATAATTCTATGAAAAAGGGTAGCTCAGTAGGTAAATTCTTATAGAGAATTTGGAAGGAGAGAAGAATACCTCCAAATGAGTACACTGGCATATTTGCAGTACATGCATCACCAAAGGAGAAGGTAATCCTACATAAGGCATTTTGTGTTCTTTGATATGTGCTGTAATCAGCAGGGCCATGCAAAACACAGAAGGGTTGCAGGAGAGTATGGAGGGTAGAGAAATTGTATTAGAAAAGGAAGGAAGAAAACAAAAAAAGATTTTTTTTTTCTTCAGCTAAACATTCTTTGCTGTATTTGATGTTAGTGTGCCTTTCAACAGTAAGGCTCCTGCAATCACCCAGAGCTGTGAACACTGTGTGCTCCTGCTTAGAGGTGTTTTAGGATACTTACTGCATTTTGGTGCACAACGATTTCAGACCATTAGCTCTCACTTCTTCTTATTAAAATAACATCACTCATCATCTCTGGGGAATAAACAGACCAGTGCTTTAATCTGTTAAAAGAAACCTTGATTTGCTAAACTTACAGGACTGGGCTCATGTCTTCTAATCAGAGAGTCTGTCTCCAAGCAACAAGAGGGCAGCAAACCCCATCCCAGGTATTAGAAGGGTGATAGCTGAGCTTCCTTAGGGCCAAATGATTTGCTGTAAAGTCCAGGTCTGTTTACCTTGACCCTTACCATAACCCTAGAGGCTTTGTGAATTCTTCTTCTTAGTACTCAGTGATCTGAAAATAAAAAAGTAAGTTTGTGATGGATTAGCACTGAATAAACATAAGACCAAAATCAATACAAGCAGAATTTCGTTTCCACCCTTTTGACTAAGGAAACCTTCCAGGTATCTTGGAATTACTAGTACAAATTAACCCTTTACATTTTCCTGCTCATGGTGAAATAATAAAATAGCAAATAGGCATGCAGTATGAAAATATAATAAAAAGAACTTCTCAAAGATAATACAAAGATAACACAAGTGTTGAAATGAAAAAAAAAATTAGTTAGCCCTATCCATAGGTGACTTTTCTATACAACATAACCCCTGTGCACAACCCATTGCACATCATCAGTTAGGAAACAGAGAATTCCTTCCTTTGCTATTCAAATGCTACCCCTAATTCATACAATAAAAAAACCCTCTTGCTTAAGAACAGCAATGGGCTTTCTTTTCTTATTGTTTGATCCAGGTTGTCTGAGAGAATTAGAGGTTAATGGTAGACAATGTTGTTAACAGCCTCAGTCTGAAATGAGGGTAGAGGCATGAAACTACTGAAACATGTCTGGTTCTCCAGGATCTCCCATATTTTCCCTTGGGTTGTGTTCTCTTGTTTGTGCTTGGTCTCTGCTTCTGCTTCAGATATCGCTTCCCAATCACTCGTTCCCAGGATAGATTTATCAGGCAATTTACAGTACCTGTATTGCCACTTCTATCATGGTTCTCTGGCACCCCTGAGGAAGTGTCTTCACTTGAGAAATGGGAGTATTACTTGGCACTGTCATCAGATCTGATTGAGCTGGGCCAGTCTGAGAGGCCAAATTCATATGAAAAGATCAGTAAAGGTAAATCAGCCTTGAGAAAACATCTTGTATTTAACCAAACTGACAAATGTGATAATACAGCTCCTGTGAGAAAAGGTCTAGAGGAATCCTTCCCAATTCATCTTTCTTAAGGAAAAAAAAAGATAGGAAAAAAAAAAAAAGGGAACAAGAAGTGTTTTAAGCATCTTGACAAAAGGTGGTATCTTTTTGTCACCAAGGGTTTAAAAAACAGCTGTAAATCATTGCTAAATTATCTTTTATTCTCCCTCATCTGTCATAAACAGAAATCCTGGAGTCTAAAGCTAACTGTATAAATAGTGCAACTAATGCAAGGGAGTTACACTCCTGCTGCAGGGAGTTGTGCAGTCTGAAATCAAGTTCCCCAGAAATGGTTTGGGTACTTATTATTAGGAGAGGTCCACAACATCCATTGGTCGAAAGGGAGACGATGTCTTTCAATATATGTTGGGTCTCTTGTCCACAACAGAGAATATTGATGCAAATTTATTTTATGAACTGCAAAACCTCTGCAAAGCAAAGGAAAATCAACCTGATACTTGATATTCTCCAGGAAGCCAACAGGGCAGTGACAATTAGATCTGCTGTTCATGGGGCACCACTAAACTGCTGTCCTCAATTCTAGACCTACTGGAGGTATCCATACATGTTGCAAAACCAGCAATGGCATTTGACCCAGGCTTGCTGGATTGATCAACTTAAGGAAAAAGATTACTATGTTCTTGCAGACAATCACACTTCCTGAACCCCTCTCTACATTGTTTAGGACTATTTACTACCAGTAGAGATATCATACGACATATGGCATGTGTCTTAAGGGTATGTTGAGTCTATTTTAGAATTACACAGTTTTGGGGAGTGGGGAAATGGAAATGTTTGCTACTTTGCCTGAGGAGTCCATTCCATAGAGAGCAGCATTGTTTGGTCTTCGACTGGAAACTGCTATTGCAGTGTATGTATATTTATCATACGGTTCTGGTGAATATCTAGGGCCACTGAAGCAATATCCTGTGGGAAAGGCTGAGGGAACTGAGATAATTAGATTGTAGAGAGGACGTTTTTGGGGAGAGGTAATAACATCTGCTGGTACATTCAAGAGAGAGAACCAGGCTCTTTACTGGGGTGCACTGGAGAAGACTGAGAGATAATGATTATGAATTGACACAGTGTTAATTATGTCTAGATAGAATGAAGAAAAGAAAATTACTATGGGAATAATTAAGCACTGGAATAAGGCTGTGTGATTGTGGGATCTCTCTCCTTGGAGGTTTCCAAAACCTCTGCATGAACCCTTAAGCAACTTAGTCTGAATTTAGCATTGGCTTTGCTCTGAGCAGGGAGCTGGACTAGAAACCTCACAAGGTCCTTTCCAGCCTAAATGGTTCTATGATTCCTTAAATTATTTGCCCAGATTTCCTTATCTTGTCAGAAGAGTTTTTTAAAAACTTAAGAAAGGTCAAAGAAGCAGTTCTGCTGGAGAATTGCATATTAGAAAGTTATTTCTTTGGGGCTGGAGCCTCTCTGGAGGTTGATGTATTTTTCTTCTTGCAATATTTTGATAGTTACTTCCAAGTTAGACACACATACTGTGAGGTTAAAGCTTATGGAATAGATATGTGCTCAACTCTAGAGAGTATTAAGATTTTGGTCTCGATTGTCTGCTTTAGGACTGCAAAATAATATTTGCTTATTAGAGTAGCTTGTTTTGAGTGACTCTAAATTTCTTTGAGAACACTCTAGTTCAGACTGTGGAAGAATAAGGTCATCAATTCACAGCAAACATTTCTCTTACTGACATCCATTATTCTTTTGGCTTTTTCTGACTAGAAGTCCACTCACATAAAGGCTAACGAGAGTCAGGATGGAGGTACAAACTGTTTTCATCCCCTTTCTTTTACTAAGTCATCTGTTTGCATTATGGGTTTTTTTAATTCTTGCTCTGACAACAAAGATTTGGAAGGTCATGCTGTTTCCAGCATTCTTCTTTGCAGCAGTTTGAAGGATGGTCAATAGAGTTCATTTCTGAGAGAGAAAATCAGGCAGCTTTCACACCTGAGCATGATACTCACAAAGCCCTATGTTTACAGTCGTTTTCCAGGGGTTGGGAAATGTGTATTTGCTCATGAATGCTGTGGCATAGTACACCTGTACCTCCACCATTTCCCATTTGAAGCAATGAGCAATCAGCCCAAGGGATGTACAAGTGGAAAGTTAAATATCTTGGAATGATGGATGCATGAGAAAAAGACCGTGATTAATGCAGTGTTTCAGTATTCCTTTTGTAATGTCATTTTCTAGGCGATGTGATTTATTAAGCTCTCCATTTTGAAATTCAGGACTGGCAGATTTTAATGGTGCTTTCAAATGTAATTGGTTCTCTGACTATATTTCCCAGCCTTTGGTCAAATTTTTAAGTAAACGTTCTGCCCAGTTTTTTCCATCCTGATTTACTATGAAACTGTCAAAATTTGTTGGGCTTTCTATCTTTTATGTGATTGTGTTTTGCTGGAAATATTGACTTGAAATGCTGCAGTGTCACAGCAAACTGCATTTAAAGTTAATGTTACATCTGCCTATGTTTTGAATTGGAGAAACCCCTCATCTTTAATCTTTTTTTTATTAGCATTAAGCCATTTTTACCAAACCCTACCTGAGCTACAGTAGCACAGTTAAGACACCCCTTTTAATTTTGATAAGTCTTCCTTGAAAATCTTTCCTGATACTTGCATTAACATTTTCTGCTTAGCATGACATTCATAGGTGATAAGCATTTTGGTAGCAGTTTTTGATTCAGGGATCTCTTCGCTGTCATTGTAGCCTTGTCTCCAGCTACACATCTCAAATACTTTTGCACAGCAACAGTAGTTTCAGGTACACTCAGATTAGGCACAAAAGTCTGGAGCTTTTCTGTTATTATCCATACTTAACTAAGATCTGATTCCACTATGGAATGTGAAGGCTGTGCTCCCTCTGTTAAAAGTGGACTAAACACTTGTACAGTGGAGGACAAGAGGGATGGAGGGTTTTCCTTGGTTTTGTCATTAAAGATAATGCAGGCACAGATTTTATAGACACAGTGCAGGTTCTTCTATTTATTCTGGAGGCACCATCAGCAGTTAAGGTGAGGATGAAGCACATCCTTCTGTGAGAACATGTACTCACATGTTCATACAGAGGAAATTCTTCCCAGTGCTCAAAGACTGTGGATTCTAAACTAAAAATGAAATAGTATCTGTCTAATCCCTTGCATGTACAGAATTTATACTTTTCTGCTAAGTAGAATATGATCTCACTGAAACTTAACAATTATTGTTCATTAGTTCTTCCCTTTGGTTTCATAGGTAGCACATCTTTCTGTGCTGATTCTCACCGGATTTCATTTCGTGATTGAAAGTTGCCTCTAAGAACTACACAAAGTGTACACAAAATTTGACCTACTAACATTTAAAGAATCGGTTCTCCGAAAGTGAAAAGGCTCGGGCAAATGCCACACAGCAGTGGCAGAGGAGGGGCCTGTTCATATTAGAAAACTGCTAGGGAGACTTTTGGAAGGAAAATGTCTGAATTGATAGGCAAATCATGTAGACACAGCTGTACAGAAAATACGTGTTCTTAGGAGAGATCAAATATTGATGCACAGAGGTAAAACCCACAGGTAAACACTGCCATTTAAAGAGGAAGCACTGGCAGATAGATAACATAGAAAAGATACAGAGCTTAAGATTCATATTGAGCAGCAGCACACCTCTCCAGGGTACAGCAAAGGGAAATTTATAGCTACAGATAGCAATCGGGACAAAGATGGTTATCAAAAAACAACCATTTAGGGACACACTACTCAGAACTCAGACTGCTGAGGTGGAAGGTGTATAAAGGACAAAGGTTTTCATTTCTGCTGACTACCATTATGAGGGAAAAAAAAAAAGAAATATGTAAGAGAACAACAATTAAAACATAATTAAAGGAAGAAGCAGAAAGCCATTACCCCAGTGAGGAATAATAATGTCTTTTCATACAATACAAACCCATAGCACAAGATTTGTTGCTGCTATGGACAGCACAACCAGTTGCAACCCAGAGGCTCATTTGAAGTATAGATGAGCAAAAGTTACAGCACATTACACTGTTTGACAGCTGCTCATCCTCGGGGCAGATGTGGCCAGGGGTAGAGCAGCTTGAAACATCCTTCCAGTTATGTGTTTTTATTTTTAGCAGCTCAAGACAGTTCACTTTATCATTTTAATCAAAGAGAACAGGCTGCAATGAGCAAGAGAATGCTTTCGTCTAAGCCTCTGATCGCTTCATAAAATTGACAGTGTCTTTTCAGCCTCTCAGTCACTTCAGATTCCCCTTTTGACCCCCAAACATATGGTATGAAAACAAATAAGTTCTTAACTGTAAAGATAATAATCCATATGCTAGGAGCATTTAATTGCTTTTGCCTCTTTTAAAACTGTTGGCCTTTTTTTTGAAGAGGTGTTGACTCTTGGTGGGTTACTGAGAGTTTGCTGTAACAGTAGGATTGACTGTCAAGTGCCACCAGGTGACCCTGACATTAGGCTATACTGTTTTGAACTTAACAGGACATATTCCTATACACACCTCTGAATAAAAACAAAAAAAAAATGCTTATGGAAATTTATTTCCTGAAATATGATAAAGATTGAAAATACTAAGAAATTTTTTCCTCTTAAGTGAAAGGTTTTTATACCCATCTCAATGCCTTAATGGGAGAAAGCTCTACTCAAACAACTTCAGATTTCTTTACTAGAGCCTTTAACATGCATGATAGAGCAATCAGACTTGAAACTCAGTAGAAACATCTGATGCCTCACTGGTGTACCCTGGGGAAAGAGAGAAAATTCCATGTTCTGAATTCTCCTCTTGTAAAACTGAAAGAGCTGAAATCGAAGGACTGCGAGTTCAAAAGAAAATGTGGAAATGAATTATCAATCAGCAATCTGAGAGCATTAGATAAAGGCAATAGCAATCTCACAGAAGCCAGAGGCTTGAGAGAAACAGCTATTTGAAAACACACAGTTGCAAACATTGCAATGCTGTGCCAGATACAAGCATTTTCCTTTCTCAAGGGATCTCTTCACGAGAAAGGTAGGCAATGAAATCCATCAGGTTTTGCACATAGCTAGAAACCAAATTTCTTACAAAAGGCAGAATTCTCCTACCAGGGCTTTTCCCCAAAACACATTTGAAATGAAGTAATTTAGCAAAGCATTATGAACACAAAGTTAAAAATGCCTACGGGAGTACCAGATATATAGAGATACAAGCTCTGACCACACTTATGTATGGAAGAGTTCCAAGATCACAACAGAGCACCCTTCACATGACACAGTTATCCTTCGGGCAGGAAGATGTTCTGTTCTTCTAATGAAATATTTACATGTCTTCTTTAAGACATTTCTCCATCCGTTGCCCCCAGCGTAACAAAAACAAACACACACAACAATTCTTCTCTTTTCCTAACACTAGCTCAAGTTACTATTGATACCTTTCAAATCAAAAACTTCTGAGATTTCTAAAATTGCCCCTGAAGCACAATTAGCTTGGCTTTAGAAGGGCTGGACTGTTCCAGCACTGAGTTTTAAAGTTTTTGACCAACTAGGCAGAAATAAAGTGGAAATCTCTCTCTCCAAATGAGAGAACGTGACTGATGAATAAATCTGCCTAGCAAGTGCTCAATACTTTGCCCTAACCTTTTTAGTCCTCAGCTACATTGCCTTTTAAAATAAAAACTAGAGTTGCCCGTCCATCGCTGTTCTTTCTGAAAACCTTTCTACGTAAAATATCTTGAAAAAATATCTAGCAGGTAGGAATGCTTCCCCCTCACTCCTGTAGCCTGTGGAGTAATTATTTCATAAATGACATCTGACCCAGGCTTCAATGATTGAGGTATGAACCTATAGTAACTGATCTACTCCGGATGGAGAGCTGTGCAAGCAGGCACAGACCTACCCCTTCCCACCTGGTTCATTAAAAGCCTTTGCACACCAATGGTCTAAACTGACAGCAGTGGGAATAGTAACTATTTTTGATAACTGAACAAAGGCCCTGATTCTCCTAGAGCCCTAGAAATAGTGCCACACTCTTGTAGCCCTAGTGTCTTCTAATAATCCTTCCTTCTCAGATTTGGGTGCATACCCTGACTGCATCCTGCCCTCACACCGAGGAAACATGTTGCTATGTGTAAACTGCAGCACCCGTTTCCAGATCCTCCCCAGACTGCAGCAAGGTAGGGAAGGTCTTGAGTACAAAGGACATAACAGTTTCCCCACAAGGCGTTGCCAGCCAACCAGCTGGAAAACTGAACTGATCCCCTCTTCAAATCCTCATGGGCAGATCTCCCAGAAGAGCCAGTTTGCTTTCTAATCTCTAAATAGATGCAAGTTGCTCAAACTGTCCAGAAAGAAAGGCAAAAAGTAGGGCTAGTTTGCATGCATGTGTATGGTCAGAAACTAGGGCCCATGTTTCTCTAATCTTGTCAAAACTGAGGGAGGCTCCAGGATTCCTGGTAGAAATTCAGAGTAATGCCAAATATAGTAACTTAATTCCAGGAGTAATGAATACTGTGAATTGTGCATTAGCAGTCAGTGCAAGCTGCTTAGAGCAGATTTACCAGCCAAATCTGGTTTACTCAGCTTTAGGTAATGTCCATTTAGAGTGGCCAGGGAGGAAGTAGAAAAGGTATGTTCAAAAAACAAGAGAGCTGCTGTGGAAAGTAGCCAGAAAAAAATTTTCCAGCAAGGCTTAACCAGCAATACCATCTGAGTCTGCAGACTCAGATGATTTGCTCTGAAAACTGGAAGGATCTGGATTTTCCAGAGAAGCTGTATGTGCACTTGAACTTCCTATGGTTGTATTTAGGCACCTCAGGAAAAAACACCACTTGTGCTTTTCAGTGATTGCATGTAAGTGGCACAGGTACTGTTGGTTTTTGGTGACCTTAGATGGACATAAAGGAAGGCCCTGGAGATTTTGGAAGAGAACAAATTAAGCCCTTAGCTACTCATTTCTCAGAATTAGGGTTCGGATTTCTTGGAAATGTCACAACGTTGAGGAAGGATGGTGTACCATCTAGATCCACAATGATGAGCAGGTGCTCATCAGAGAATCATTGCACCCACCACACTCTTCATCTTCAGAGCTGGGTCATTGCACCAGGTAGGTCAAGTAGGATTTGCCCTCAGCAAAGCTGTGTTGAGTGCTCCTGATTACTTTCCTGCCATTCACATACCTGGAAATGAACTCCAAGAGAATGTTTTCTCCGAGGACTAAGGTGAGGCTTACTGACCTCCTAGCTCCTAATTCCTTTTCCAATTTAAAGGAAAAGCTGCAACTGAACAAAAAAAGTACATTCCAAGTTTGTGAACTTCAACCTTCTGATCCCAAGAGTTCTTCAAACACAATCAACTCAATCTTATCAGCCTCCAGTAGATTTCCAAGCATATTGAAGCATGTGAGGTTCACAGGCAGGTCACATATTTCATTCCTTTCCCACCATTTTTGAGCTGGTGATTTCTGTACTTTTCAGTTCCTTCGCTTTAACCAGTTCAGACATGTAAATGATATTTTCAATTATGATGTCACAAATCTGGCTGCTACTGACAGTCTCAGGATGAAGAGCAGTCTGTATATAATTCTTTCTTTATTATTTATTTAGGCTCTTTAGGAGTAGTGAAGATAAATACTGCTAATAGGAGTACTATTTTATAGTCCAAACAGTCAACTCAAGATATAGGTCCTTTCTTTTCTTTTTCCTCACTATCTTCTTGAGTGGATACTTTTCAAATTTTGGACTGGCAATATAATTTTCTTGTCATCCATTTAAATTGCCTCAGAGAATAACCTATAACAGAATCAAAGTTCCATCAGAATGCAGGTTTCACTTTGTTGAAGTACAAATATATAAAAAAAGAAAAAACATCTACCAATAAAAACCTCATTTATGCTAAAACCTTGACTTCATTGGTGTTCTTTAATTGGTAAAATATCATTGGTGTTCTTCAAAATAAGGTGTGACAGATATGCTCCTGTTAGTTAGGTATCAACCTTTAAATTATCTGCGAATAATAAAACAATAAAAATAATAGAATTTAGAGGTATCTTTCTACTTCATATGGCTGAAAACAAGCCCAGATAAAAAATAAAGTGTGCATTGCAAGCATATATTGTATATCATATATTTTATAAACTTCATAAATCAATTTAGCTTTATAGAAACCCATTCCCACTTACACATGTTCTGAAAATCTGGATCCTGGAAATATAGATACTCTGCTTATATGATTTTCAAAAGCACTTTTAAGGCACGGTATGAAACCAAATTTTCATTTATATATTATGTTTCTGTGTGTTGCAGTAGGTGGTAGTTTAAGATCATGACACACATTTGTCATAAAGGCAGCATCTTAATCCAAAGAAATAAGTAGCAATCTGTCACAGTTTCCATGACTGGAGGGAATAGTCTAAACATTCTCAAAACATTAATGAATATATATATATTGCTAAATACGTACACACTCTGGTACTACAATGTCAATTTTAATATCTGATTAATAATCTTACCCCTTCCTTTTTTTGTTACAAACTCTGTATAATCTCATCTGTTTCTCCAAGGACTCCTAATAACCTAACTAGCAAAGGGAAGACCACTGCTGTCAATAATGTTTTCCTGGGCACACTCTTCCTTTTGATTTGAATGCAGTGTCTGAAAAACAAAGCAACCTCCACCACTGGCTCCAAAGAACACATTCCACAGAAAATGTAAAAGGAACAACTAATTAATCAAAAGGGACAAGAAATGTATTTCCATGTGGCACAAGGCTCTGACCAGTCAGAAGTCCCTGAAGAGCCAATCCAGGTTATGAATTCATTCATTGTTGCTGTAAAGAGTATGCGCATCATTTAACAGAGTTCAACTTCCTTGCTTTCCACTGCCTCTTCAGCATACTGGAGCCAGCACCGGGAGGAAAGATCAGGACACTGTCACATCAGAAACTTTCCCTTGCTGCTTAGGAATATAGCCAGGCAGCACATAGCCTGGAACTGAATTAGGTTCCTGATCTGGGAAGACACAAAGGGTTCTTCTCTTTTTTCTCTACAGTCATTTATGTCCAGCACCTGTAAGGAAAATCCAGAAGCTGCCCCTCTGACAGACAGGTTGACAAGAGTTTAGGGCTGAAAGAACTCTTTCCTAGAACAGAATTTGCAATATTCTGCATTCTGGTGATCAAGGCAGAGACAGCAACAGAAGTGACAAGTCAAATCATGCTGAGAAATCCAAAAGCAATTTTCACTGGAGAGTAGGGGATTATTAGCAAGATTAATCACAAATAGATGTTAGGCTGCCCCTGATTCGGGCTCAGAACTGTGTTTATATATAAGTATGTGATAAACAAATCATAAGCTGAAAATTCCAATATGGTTTCTCAGAACATCTTTTGATGTTAGATACAAGCTGAAAAATAATCTTCACTTGTAAATCCATGTCACCAAGTATATAAAAAATGTGCACTGAAATAAGAAGACTCAGATAAAAATAAGAATCATAAAAGCAAAACAGGCAAATAAAAACAGACTATTGCTCCATACCTTTCTTCTCCTTGATCTTCAATTATCCACAAAAGTTGTCCCCACGTTGGTTCCAGTTTCACCACTTATCAGTGGGGAGTTATCAAACAAAGGTTGAATAAAGAGGGAAAATCAGTCTTTTTACTGCTTTTTCATACTCGATAAATAATCAACATGAAGGAAAATTAATTGAGAAACTAACTATTGAGAGGAAAAGAATAGGATGAACATGATCAGAGGGCTGGAGCTCTTCTATTAAGAGACAGGCTGAGAGGTGGTGTTGTTCAACCTGGGGAAGAGAAGGCTCCAGGGAGACCTTGGAACACCTAAAGTGGGGGTGACAAGAAAGCTGGAGGAGGACTTTTTACCAGGGCATGTAGTGATAGGAAAAGGAGGAATGGATTTAAACTGAAAGTGGGCAGGTTTAGATTAGGCAGTAGGAAAAAAATTCTTTACTGTGAGGGTGGTGAGGCACTGGAACAGGTTGCCCAGAAAAACTGCGGATGCCACATCCCTGGAGGTGTTCAAAGCCAGGTTGGATGGAGCATTGGGCAACCCACTCTAGTGAAAGGTGTTCCTGCCTGTGGCTGGGGGCTTGGAATCAGATGGTCTGTAAAGGTGCCTTCCAACCCAAACCATTCCATGATCCTATGATTCTGTGAAATGCCATGTCACCGATTTTCACTCCTGCAGCCTTTTTTTCCCAAACCTTTGTACCTTCAAATTTGTTTTATGATATAAGTAATGTGAGTGGGTTCACTGGACATATTACCCTAAGGCAGGACTCTCAGGGGCTTGGGGGTTTTTTGTGACCTTCACAAGACTTACAGATAGTGCACTGTTTTCTAAGACTGGGGGCATATTAAACCTGTATCTTTCCTTCGGTGATGTGAGTGACAAGCAGGTTCTCACTGACCATTCTCACACCACAGCAATCTCTGGAGGCATCTGGGGGTACAGGGCATGTGCTAACAAGTGATCATGAGTACATTTCTTGTGTTTTGCATTCCTCAGGCTCCAGATTGGACACGATTCCTGGTGTTGTCGGGACACAATTCTTTATAATAAGCCATGAATCAATCTTTTCATGCTGACTGAAAGAACCCATCTAAAGACAAAATCTCACATCCCAGTAGCATCAAATCCCAACATTTCTTAACAATTATCTTGACTATGACATGCACCAAAAGAAGGGGAGTTGTTTTGCTCGAACGTTTTTTTCTCTCTGTCAGGGACACTAACAGAGAAACTACAGCAGCTATGTGTCCACATCTTCAGGAAGGAGGCTTTCACATCCTTTATACTGCAGCTGATTTGTGACATACATGTGAGCCTAAAATAGAGAAAATATTAATGGCATAAATTAGCCAATTTGTTAGAGAATGTCTACAAAGTAAAAAAAACCACAGAGATAATTTTGGGTTTGAAAATCTTGTTTTAAGTCTGTAAGAAAACAAACAAGCATGAATTTAGCTAATAATAATAATTTACATATTTATGGCCACTATGTGGAAAAGTACTGCCTCTTGGCACCAAAACAAGCTGAAAATATCTCTTTTATTTATTTATTTGTGTGTTTATTTCTTTTCTTGCTTTTTTAAGATCTAGATTTCACATTCCTTTGGAACAAAATGAAACTCGAAGATAATCAAATTTTGCTACTGGCAGTGTAGAACATAAACTTCACAGTATGTACTGCAGGCACCTGGCAGGACAGTGTTCTTCTGAATCAGCAGGCAATCTGAAACAAGACTCTTTGAGAGCCCTGGCACTTTCCATTATATCAATTTATCAAAACTGGGTAGTGGTGTGGGGTTCTTGAATTCTGAGGAGCCCAAATGGAAGTGCTTTAGACGTACCCCATTTTAATTCCATTCTTCAAAGCTCTGTTGTCTTTTTGCTCAACAACTGGGAAAATAAGAGCCCCAAATTACTAGTGATATTTTTTTTTTAATTTTGTCCTCAGAAGCATAATGAAAAAAATTTTAATGCCATGTTTAGGTGTTATTTCATCCAGGAAAGGAAGGTAATTATTCTCTGAAAACCTGCCCACCTTCCTTTTAATGTTGGGCTATCAATAACAAGTTTATTTCTTTATAGCCCACTACTTGCCTGCAGATGACCTACTTTCCCTTGCCTCGGATAATTAAAAGGTCCCACAAATCAACTGCCATTTCTGACTGACTGTTCATTTCCTTTTTTATTTAACAAATATCTTTTTGTTGACAGCGTTTGATGTGAAGCCAGCAGGTTGAAACAGCTCCAATTTTGCAAATATATTCAATCATTAACTTCTTGCATGCCAGTGGTTTTCATTTGCTGTCCTTTCTAGGGTACATATATAGGCAATGCTGGCTCTACAGCAATCCTCAGTGGAACAAATGCTCCAAGAAATACTTAATTGTCACCATAAACCTTTCTGAGTCCATCACGCTTTTTTTCTCTACCCACTTCAAAGTCATTACTGTACCTAAGGCAACTTTCAATATAACTGCCTTCCTTATGGTTTTTATATGCTGGCTCTTCTTTTAATTAGGACAGGGAAGGGAAGGCAGTAGGTTAAAATACTTTCAGTTGAAATTAAGATTCTTTAACTGAAGCATTTAAACTATTGAATAAATAAATTCATTTGAACACAGTTACAACAAAAATGAGCCTCTTGGAATTAGTCATAACTAGAAGTTGGCAAGCATTTTATACTAACAACATGCAATTAGCTGAAGGGATTTAACAACAGGCTTTTGCAGGAATTATTATTGAGTTTGTTGTCTTTCTGATTAATGCTATTAACTCTTGCTTAATGTCTACACTGATCCAATTCTCCAGATTCTATTATCTTTCCACCTGGGAAAAAATAAAAATTGGTCTTAAAATGACCACTTTTGAGCCTGAATGTGCAGGGTCATAATTGACAGAGGATTTGAGAAATAAAGAGAACATGACTGTGCTGCTGTATGTCAGATGGCGGACTACAAGAAATTCTGATGTCATAATCCAGTTTTTGCCTTCTTATGGGCTCTGAAGGTGATGAGGCACATATTCCTATAGCCTGGTGCTCCTTCTATTCATTGAGGTACTGAGTCAGCTGTTTGAGCTGCTTCTGAGATGCAGCACTCATAGGACTGGTGATGAAGAGTGATGGGGCTTTGCAAGAAAGATGAATCTGCCCCATTGTCTGTGATCAGCATAAAGCTCACACAAAGGGAGCAAAAGAAATTTTTCCCTTTCCACTTTCTCACACAGTGATCTTTGTGAGTATGAATATGCCACTCATCTATTAGTAACTTGTGTTCTTATTAAAGTAGATTTGGTTGGGAGGACCAGTAGGCAATCAGGAGTGAATTATGAAGAACCTGGTTTAGGCAACTTCCACAGTCAAGTCAGCAATCAATATTTAATTTTATATCTACATTTATTTATTCTACTCATCTTCTCACACACTCGTAAGTGTCGTGGGTTTTAAAATAGTTTTTCTAGGTGGATTTCTGGAGCAAAGCCAATCAAAAGTTTTAGCAACACCTCTGCCAATTACATATTTAAGAAAACGGAAGAGAAGTCTGTGGCACAGAATAAAATGGGAGAGCCAGCGTAGCAACCAACCCTGTTGGGCCTGGGCATGCACCCCCTCCCCAGGCCAAGTCTGGCACGGGTGAGGGGTGGGCCAAGCCCCCTTCTCTCATGTAACAGAGTGGAGAAAAAACTTTAGAGAAAAAAAACTGCTGCAGAAGGTATTTCAGACAGAGATAGCGCAGCCTCCAAGGTCAAAGCTGGCAGCTGGAGGAGAGAGAAGAGAAGCTCAAGGGAGGTGGGTGGGGGTGTCTTTCTTCCTCCTCTCTCTCTCCCTTCAACATGGAAAAGACTGAAAACTAAAAACCCCTGCCACCTGTAGAAGACTGTTGGAGAGCAGAGACCCTCTGCAGCTCATGAAGGAGCCCATGCCGAAGCAGAAGAGTGCATGAAAAAGATGTAACTCTGTGGGAGGCCTAAGATGAAACAGAGTCCTGCTGGAGACCTGGGGCCCACGGAGAGAGAGACCTACGCTGGAGCGAGTCGGCCCGGGTAGCATGTGTGATCCCAGTGAGGGATCCATGCTGGTGCAGCTGAATTTGTGACCCTAAGGGACAGCAGAGAATGGAAGAACTGTTGCCCGAAGGTGGACTCACAAGAAACAGAGGTGGACTCAAAAGCCATTATGCCCTGTAACTGTGGTTGAAGACCGTGGTAGACAAGTGTCCCCTTGCAGTCCACGGAAGACCCCACAGGGCCTGGGTAACCCCCAGCATCCGCTCTTAGCCCAGGAGGGGGGTAGGCCCAGCCCTGAGGTCGACACCAGAGAGAGAGAGAGAAACAGTTCCAGCTGTGACGACATCGGAGCTGTCGTCCTAGAGATAATGGAAGAAGAACTTTCAAGTGTTGCAAAATTATTTAAAAGACCTGTAGCTCTGGAAATGGAAAAGAGACTGCTTCTCCTCCTGAACTGATGCAAGGGGGGGAGGGGTATTTCTGTAAATACATAGCACTTTTGCCCAGTTAGAATTGTTGTATATATAGTTCTTTAGTTTTTATCTTGCTAGAAATAAATCTTAAGATTATTCTCCCCACATCAGATCTCTTTTGTCTGCATAAACCTTCTCTCAACTTATAGTAATTGTATGGGGGGTGAGAGAAAATTGGCCCAGAATAAACCCACGACAGTAAGATTAGAAATTGTACATACTGATAAAAACATTAATTTGAAATTACCAGAGCTGGGGGAAAAAAAAAAAAAGATGTTTGTATGGTCTTCTGAAAATCAGCTTTGTTACTTGGCAAGTCTCCACAGTAGACAGCTTTCAGTTTCAGCTAAGTGCTTCACCTAATCAATTCCAATATTTGCTTTTTGCTTTATATATAACAAAGCAATAGAATTCATTGATTAAACATTAAAGGGATGTGTGGTAGCTCCGAGTGATCTGAATAGATAAAAGAGCCCATGTCCCCTTTTTACTTGTAAGCCACTGAGTTGCTGCAAGGAGCCCTCTGGAAGCAAGATCCGAAGCAGTGTCAAATGGCCTTACAAAATACTGATGATATCTGCTGCATTCTGTCTCTGTCCTTGTAGTTTGTTTGGAAAGCAATGAAAAGGCAGAAAAATGATGCAGAAATCCCCAGAAACCTGAGCTGCTATAGAAGTTCTTCATTTTGTGTTTATAGAGAAAACAAATGATACCCACTTCCTTCTTGCCAAGGGAGAAGCTGAAGTTAGAAAAGTAGAGATCTCTTGGGGAAATCTTGCTTCTTACAATCTATGCCACAGAAAGTAAAAACCCCTGTGGGTCCTGACACCAAATCCAGCCAACAATGAATAAAAGGGACCTCTGTTCATAAAAGAGACTGCTCTGGGCTGCAGCCATTCCCAGCCATGCCAAAGGTGCTGTAGCACCCAAGGTCTACAAACTTGCTGTTAGGGCTGTGGGTCCCGGGGTAGGATTAGAACAAATACAGCACAAAGCTGTCAGTGTGCTGAGCAACAGGCACTTCCTGGCCTCCCTGCAGTGCCCAGAACATTTTCCCTATGGGTCATGACTGTAACAGGGCATTCACTCACAGACTCCTGAGCTGTGTAAATTCTGCACAACATCATCTCTGCTGATGAGTGACCTCTGAGCAGCCTGGCCTCAGACAGTGGCCTGTTCCCTGGTTACAAGGAGGTGTTTGAAAGGAGCCTAATTTTGTTATCTTCAGTTCCTGTGTATGGAAAGTCTCTTACCATATATTCAGGGACCACTGCTCTGGTCTCGCAACCTGTTCAGAGGAGAGACACAGGGAAAGGATTCCACTGCTACCAGAATAGAAAACGAGTCCATTTTGGTACTGACAGCATAGCTGAGAACTTTTTCTCCACACACTTGCAAGTCTCTATAAACTCTTTATGGCTACACAGAGTTTCTGAACTTCATTCTGCACAGCTCCTTTTAATTGTAGCAGAATATTGTCTGCAAGAAAGCTCAGTATGGACTAACCAAGTTGCTCTAAATTTGCTCCACACTATACATTTGTCACTGCATCAACACAATGACACTGATACAAAGCACAAACCCACTAATGTTTGAAGAGAATAAATATTAAAGAATTCTGTTTATCCCTCTTAGTGAAATTTGCTCTGAAATCCTTCCAAGTTTGCACTCAATAGGATATTTATTTAAAAGGGATGGGAAGAAAAACAATAGAGGTAAATGAAAATCCATCTAAAGGCATCATTCCTCTGCCAGGTGCAACAGAAAGGAAGATAAGACAGATAATAACACTGCTGGAACAGAATGCTGTTCAGGTTGATGGATGAGAAGAGCTGACAGCTCACAGAGACCGAGAGGGCAAGCTGTCGAGTACAGTGTCAGACAAAATAAATCTATACATCCTTGTTTCATCCAAACACAGCTCTATCACAAATGATACAGTCCATCACTGTTGCCTTATGCCAATTTTTTTCATCTTCAGATGTGAAGTAACAGCACATTAAAAAAGGGTACATAGGAAGAACTGCTTCCTGCTGGAAATATTGCAGGAGCTGAGGTACCATAAGTGAGAAACTTTGGTTCCTGTTTGTCCCACTATGACTTTTACACAACTGAGAACCCACCTATCAACAGAGTAGGTATTCAGCAAGCAGATAGGATATAGCACTTGGCACTCTGTTCAGTGAACACATTAACTTCCCTGAAAATGGTGGTAATACGTTAAGGGACATGGGGAAATGCAGGCAGCTGTAAGGAAGAGCTCCTGCATAGGAATTACTGAGGAATCTGGTGAGAGGAAAGGGAAAATAATTTGTGGTGCTGAGCAGTGAATATACAAAAGAATCTAGTGTTGAAAGTATTGCACTGCCTTTATTTTTTCTTGGTTGGGGTTTTTAATTATCATGAGAAAGTCAGCATTTTCAGGTAACTGTCGGATTAAATAAGGAATAAAATAAGCAAGTTCTTAGATACACAAACTTCTTTAGCAAATGTTAGACTTTCTCCTTAGATTGGAATGACTGTGACAACATTGAATGTCATAGTTGTCAGAAAGCACTTTTCACCTGTGTGCCAGAAAATGCTGAATAAAGGTAGAAAAAAATTACAAGCAGCCACATACAGAGAGAATCTGAGGAATAGAGAGGCACAGTGATTTCTCAAAGGTAATTCAACAGGGCAAGAATGAAAACTAAGTACCATAATCCCTTCTCCAGCACTGTATCCCCTGAACCATCCTGGGACTGTGTGGCTTTCTTCTCCCTTTTAACCTTTCCTTAAAATTTCAGAATTGCCAGTAAAGTCATATTTGTGGCATTGCCTCTATGAATGTTACATGACTTCTCCTTAGAGAACAATAACATCTCTATAAAAGTCAAACACATGGGAGACCTTAGGTTCTCAGAAGAGTAATTGCACTTCCATTTCCAGGCTTTCCTCAGGCAGTTTGATCTCAAACAAAGTGGACAGAGACATTTTGGACAGATTGTTGCGAGTGCCTTTTTACCCAGACTCCACTTCCACAGAGGATTTGAAACAGGTGATTGAGCTTGGCTAGTCAATTTGTAACTAGAGGATGATGGGAAGGTGGGAAAGGATGCTGCTAAATTCTTTTATTTCTTTGGTTCATTCTGCCTGTTACCTCTGAGTGCATCTACTGACCCACAGTGAGCCATAAGCAGCGTAAATGAGGCAAGTGAGAAAATACAGATAACTTCCTTTAGTCTCATCACATTTGCAAGAAAAGTGATTTTCTTTTTGGAGGGAATTTCTTAATAATTATGCTACTGCAAACTTTAGATTATGTTCTGGTTTTACAGACCTCTATACCCTTCTTACTGCATAACTTCAGATTGCTATAAAGCTTGGTTTTGAGTACTCTAAACACAATAAAATTTTCTTTAAGAGTGAGGGAATTTGAAACAACAGTTTGTTGGGTCTTTCTGGAGCTGTCAGACTTGAAAAACATACTCTTTTGAATGAAATCTGAATCAATGTCAGTGTTTTTATACTGCTATCATTTAAAAATAGATTTCTTATAACACTTGAGTTTCACTCATCACGTAAAACTACATGAACTTTCTGTTCATCATCGGTGATGCCTTAAAAGATTATGCATTGATATCAAAATTTCTAGCAGATGTTCACATCACAGTCACTCTCTGTTCTGCAGTGCAAGAAAAAACTGCTGACAATTTAAAATGTTTCAGGCATGGCTCTTATAACCAGTGATGGATCAGGATAAGGAAGAGCCAGAGGTACTTTTATCCCTTCTAGTGCTCCATGACCCTAAGCCATCTCCTGTAAGCAAGACATCTACAGGCAATTATGAGTCGTGCCAGCTGGTCAGAGCCTGAGCAGCAGTCTCCACAGCCCCACAAAGGGATGGTCACAATGATGCCACTGTCAAATTCCCATACGGATTTTTGAGGTATTTATTATGTGCTTCCCAAGACTGCGTCTTCCAGGGATTAGCACAGAAAGGCACAACCTTCAACACTACAGGTTATAAATAGGAATTCAAGTTCCATAAGCTTTAAGTCACCTTAAAAACTCCACTCCCAAGTTACCAGAACACCCAGGAGCTCTGGATTTCAGGCAAGGCAAATGCTCTTCATGAGGTTTATTTGCTCCCCTAGCCTTCAGTGGCACCTAGTGGAAAAGAAGCAACTTGAAAGAAAGAACAGTTCAGAGGGAAAAAAGCAAATACACAATCTTTTTCCAGCTCCATCAAGCAACCTTCCTGTAACTCCTCTGAAGGAATTAAGATGTGGAATGGCTCCAGTGAAAAAAGAACAACCTGCTGGTGTGGAGTAGAGCTAGTTCATACTGGCAATAGGAGCCTGTTCACTTGAGAAAGTTCTGCTATTCAAAAGAAGTTCACAAGTTAGCCCGTGGAGGTGGAAAAAGAGCTAAATGCAGCATGATGAAAAAGCCAGCAATCCTGAAAGAACAGAGAGGCTGCAAAAGTGATGAGGAAGGGTGGATCTGAGGTGGGAGACAACTGGAATCATTTGACATTTCTTATTGGAAGTACATACAAGATGTTACACCTATTTTACCAAAGCAGACATTGAGTCATCTCTATCCATTTAAACGTCATAGTGGGTAGTATAATAAAGTCTTTGGTTGTTTTTTTCTTTTCTGACCATGCCCCTGTAACTTAGTTCTGAGAGAAGACATGCCCTGCATCTGTACTCTTCTCTCTTCTCTGGGCTCATTCTATATTATTGGGGAGTCTTTTTTCTAATGCTCTTTTTACTTCAGCTACTCTTCAGGGATGGGACTTTAAGTTTCCCTGCCTCTCGTCTTCCCCCCCCCACCCCACTCCCAGCTGATGAAGTTCCTGATAACCTCATGAACTTGGCACTGCCTATGTATGTGGGGTTTTTTCTGATCTTCTGCACTTCAAGCAGTACCTGAAGGGAACCTAAAAGAAAGATGGAGAGAGACTTTTTACAAGGGCATGTAGTGACAGGACAAGGAGAAATGGCTTCACACTGAAACAGAGCAGGCTGAGATTAAATTGAAGGAAAAAAAAATCCTTTAATTTGATGGTAGTGAGGCAGTGGAACAGGTTGCCCAGAGAAGCTGTGGATGTCCTATCCCTGGCAGTCTTCAAGATCTGGTTGAATGGGGCTCTGCACAGCCTGGTCTAGTGAAAGATGTCCCTGCCCATGGCAGGTGGGTTGGCAGAAGATGTTCATTAAGGTCTCTTCTAACCCAAGTCATTCTATAACTCAATTATTCTAATTACTTGCCTTGAAGAAAAGTCCACCACCTCTTTCAGAGTAGTATTTCTTGGTCCTGCAGCTTCCATGTCTAATTCACCATGGGAGAAATCTATGCTGTAAAGCTCATCTAAAAGTTGTCCCCACTGACAGTGCCATGCCACCTGCCCATGAGTATTTTTTTTTAGCACAAATAAGACTTCCAGAGCCTGCCTTTGGGGTGTGTCATTCCCTGCCAGTCTTGAGCCATAAGGCATTGAACCTTCCTCCATCCTAGCTAAAATGGCATATGTCCTGAAACTTGAAAGGAATTTATATATTTTATGTTCTAATTACTTCTTTGTGCCTATGCTTTTTTTTTGTTGTTAGTTTTTTTAAATAATCACAGTATTCAGATTTAAATCTTAAGATTGTGAGTCTTTTTGGTAAAGATACTTTCTGGTTTATACTTTCATATTTTAAATGTAATCTCTTCTTTTTTATATATATTTTGAATATTTTCTTTGAATTTTCCTTGAGAGGTTTTCCTCCCCAGTTTACATGTAGCAACAGGACCATGCAGTGATGGTCCTTTAGCTCACATATATTCTGTGTCTCGTCTCTTTATCTTCTCAAAGTACAGACAAATGCACCTGTTAGTTGATGTGTCACAGATTTACTGTACGACCCCAAGTCTCAAAGCTATGAGCTCAACAAAGGAGTTTTACTTTAAGAATACACAAAGCTCCAAAAACCACCCCCCCTTAATTTTTAGAAGAGCCCTTGGTTCTTTTAACACCCAAAGAGAGAGTGCATAGGAGAAAAGCTGCACACATTTTCTCAGAGGATACCTTTACTGGTAAACTTTAGGAAAGAATAGAACTTGACAAAAGTTTAAAGGGTAACATACAACCAAAACAAAGCACTCCACAAAGTGTTGACTTAGTGTATGCTAACACATACAACCTAGCAAAAGCCAACCCATTTAGTCCTCTTACCCAAAATATTAAGAAGGGAGATTAAAAGAAGAAGTAAAGAAAGAGAGAGAAAAAGCAGAAATATAGATACCATTTCTAGATTCAGTGTTGGTCCAGCTAACAGGAGTATAGAAAATGGAGAGTTTGGCACCCTATCCCCACCCCACACACACACATTTGAATTGGTCCAAGACTATAATTAATATAATAACCCAGTGTCTCACAGTCACCTTTTACATTTTTTCTCAAAAGAATTGTGAAGCTTCACTGATGGCAAAATGAATTAGATATTCAGCTTTCAACTAAACTTTTAAATATTCATATAGTTCTGCTGCTTCACTCCTTAGCTTCACTGGGGTGTTTGAGGAGTGCTTACATGTGTTAATACACAGTTCTTTAATGAGTGTTCATCTCCCTCCATAGCCAGAATAGCTCTTCCTGTGTATCATACTTTCACTGCCTTTCTTGTGTGAAACACTTGTTATTGTACTTCTGTACTGTACTCTCCCCATTTTTGTACTTATACATTCAGTTTTCAGTGATGCTATCACCCCTGAACAGTTGAAAAATGCCAGGCTAAACAGTCCATTAGTGGATTCTTTGTGCCTTTCTACTTTTGCCACAAGATCAGATACTGAATTTGTTCTTGAAAGAACAACATACTGCTTCCTTCAATGCTTGCATATCTTTGGCAGAGTTTTCAAGCAAACAACTCGTTGAATGCTAAATACTGGCCAGACTTTGAAAAGCTTCATTTCTCTCCGTCCTGTGGTTTTAGGGGCTGTGTATTTTTTTTGATTCATCTCCAAATACCAAGCTTGATGACTTGAGCATGTGCTAACTTTGCTGGGTAGGTGGTTTGTTTGTTTGTTCTACACATCCTGTCCTCTCATCCAATTTGGTTTGTGTTCACCCACGGTACCGAGGCCAAAGGACAAAAAATCCAGACAGGTAATTTATCAGTTGCTCCATCCTATGGAGCTACTGCATTCCCAGCAGTACAGATTTGTCCTCTCTGAGTACAGCTTGTCCTAATAATGCCAAATACAACAGTACTAGAGTCTGCTTTTAGCATTAATCCTATGGCATCACTCATGAACTGCTTCAGTGGTAATCCATGGTATAATAAAGGAGGGATTAAGAGCACCTTGATTGCTAGAAGATTACACTACCCTAAACCTGATGAAAATAGTGAGTATTTTCATCAGTGAGTGTTTTCTAATAAATAGTATTCACTGTTTATTAGACAAGTTCAAACATCAGCTTGTTAGGGTGGGAAAAAGTTTGTAAATGTTAGTCTTTAATAGTAACTTCCCATCCTGATATTTAAGGAGCTAAATATAAGCCTTCATATATACGTTTGAGTTAGAATTCAGAAGTAGACCTCAGATGTTCTGCTTTGAATATTCAATCTATGCAGAGCATCATCAAGGAAGGCAAAATATACTTGATAGGACAGGATATGGTTAATAGAAATTTGTGAATAAGATATAATGCTGCCCTTCTGGTGATCATTAAAGTGAGACAGGATACTGCTTTACTTTGTTTATACATTCTAACTTTCAGATATCAGAAATAAGACTTAAGCGTTAAGACTTGCTTTGATGTAAGTAGGTAAGTACAGAAGACCAAAGTTTGGTTCCACCAAACTCAGAACATCTCCCATTAACTTCATTTTGTACTGCAGTGCAATGTGATTGACACCTTTGCTGTACTGTAATTCATGTACTGACTTATTCACTGTATTGGATTGGAAATGAAATATCTTAATTTCCCAAGACCTCCGTTTTTTTAACAAATGTCCCGCTTGTGCACTGCTTTGAAATGCATTATATTTTCATGTGAATATCAAAAACTGTTTTATATTTTTCTACAGAGTGATTTCATTCCTTCAGCACACGCACCATTTTCCCTAACACTAATACACTCTGCATTTATCTTATCTCTTCCTTCCTTTTTCCTCCTGTTAAGTGCTAACAATATAATGAAAACTGCAAACAGATAGGTTTCATATCTGTTGATCTGATTACCTTTAATTTTAAAATAAAGTACTGTAATTTCTTTCCCCCTCTTGGGCTCTGTAGTGCCCTCTAAAACTGTATTGCCTGTTGACATAACTTTAGAAAACATTTTTATACCCTTATAATATTGCTTGGGGAATACACAGTACATAAAGCACTTAGCAGAGTGAAAGGATATGGCTGTTTGCAGTGCTATTTAGTATGTTTCTGGGATAGCAGAAGCATTTCATTGCTTTGCTTTTGCTTTTTTTTTCTTAATAACCTAGATCTTTTGCGTTGTCTTGCACTCTTGGAGAATCACCAAAGTCCTGCTTGAACCGACCAGTCTAAATTTACTTCCAGAGTATGTACGGCCAGAATTTCTTTAACTTCAATCTGACAGAAGAGATTTATTCTCCTCACTGTCACTAAGAAGCAATGCTAAGTGAGCTCTATGGGGTTTGCAGGGTCCAATTCTGTACACAAGACTTTTGTGAAAGGTGAGACCTTTCCAGCATAAACTCTCCAGTGAAGGGGATGACCCCAGTGCTGGCTACAGAATAGGGAAAAGACACTGTCTCCAGCCCTTGTACAATGCAAGCTGAAGATAGAAACACTTTTAAATCTGTATAGGGACTATTCAGCCTTGCTAGTTCCACCTGCTTATTAATTTAAATGTGCCTGGTTTAATATGCATCTCTTGGGGAACTTTCATTATGTGAGTAGCTCTAGAAGCCAGTGCAGCAATAACACAGGTGAGAGTGAAAAAAGTTTGTAATGACATCAAAGGTGATAGGTAGAAATCTTGCTTGGTGTCTGCCCATGCCCAGGTCAGACTTAGCTACTTCTATGAAACCTTCCTTTCATAACTTTTTTTAAAAATCCAGAGAGGATAAAATTAATTAGGAAAACAGAGCTATTTGGCAGATGAAGGTCCTACCTATCAAAATAATGTGCACCTGTTCAGGATTTATAAGCCTAATTTCCCCCAAATAGCTGCAGGACAGTCAGCTGTTATTTTTAGAATTTGTGTATAGCCAAGGGAAGAATAGAAATATACAGCTGAAACAGTGCATATGTGTAATTAACTAGAAAGCTTGTTTTCAAAGACCATTTGCAGATGCCTTTCACAGATTCTCTTTCCGCCATCTGTAACAGCCTCCTTGTTTTTTTCTATCTGCTGAAGAAGCGGGTATTCTCTAGGAGCCTGATCTAGCAGGGACTAAAACTTCTCAAGCACTATAAGTAGTTATTACTGGTGATTGATTCTCTCTGGAGCCACTGACATCCAGGACTCTCAGCATTTCACAGGATGGGCTCTTAGCTGAAGGACAATAAGAGCCAATGTTGACTGCTAATGTCTTTCCTCTTTAACAACACAGTGAGCAAAATGAAAGGTGTAGCACCATACTGCAGAGAGTATAGCCCATGTCTGTGTTCCTACCTGAAGATGAGGGGAAACTTTGAAATTTAAGTAGTCATAAAAGAAAAAAAAATCCTTAAAATAGTCTCCAGTACAGGCAGAGTACTTTTGTGCTAAAGCTAACCTTGATATTCAGAATAGAAAGTGAGAAACAAACTGGTATTACCTTTTTTCCAAAGGAATTATGGCAGACAGATCTTCCCTGCCAGCATGACAGAAGGTGGGAGCATGTGGACATGCTGGGAGAACTGGCACTGGTGATTTCTTCTGCCTAGTCCCCTGGTTGTGTTCCCTGAAATCCTCTTTCTCCCACGTCTTGTCCATTCTGGGTAAATGAGTCACATTTTTGCTTGTGGTAGGTGACTTACGGTAATCAATTTTCAATGTTGTGTGCTCTGGGCAGGCCCAGGTGGTTGCTGGGTCCAACCAAGAGCACAGACTACCAGGGAAGTGCTTGGAGATGAGGTAGATCCAAGGCTAACCCAGGAAGTCAGTTTGCAAGCTGGGGCTTGGCTCAAGGGAGTCAATGGTCAGAAACAGGCACGGCTGTGCCAGAGACCAGGATTGTCCCCAACATGACTTGGGTGGGGCTAAAGGACTAGGGCTGAGCTTACACAGAGCCTGTGGACCCATGAACAGGATATGGGGAGAGATCTCATGTGAGACTGATTAGGACCATCAAAGCTTATTATGCCCTCAGAGCTCCAGCAGTCCAAACAGGCAACTGATGAACGAAAAGACTATTAACTATTAACTATTTTTTTCACCCTTGGAGAAATTCTGTAATAGCATCCAGCTATATATTGTTACCATGTAAAGGAAAAGGTGCTAATTGTCAGCTGGTAATGAAATGCTAACACAAATGTATTGTAGCAAACCTAAGAACTGGCTCAACAGACAGCCCCTAACTGCGTGAAAAATGTAAATTCAATACTCACATCAAGGGGTGCAGTCATGCACACAGAAAAGTAAACAAGCACTGGGCAGTTATTGACTATTCCCATATTTAATGTCATGGGAAAGACCAGGATAGAGAGAAAGAATGGCTGGAGGGCTACATGCATATGCCTGTAGTTAACCTGTACCTTGTCTGAACCCAAATTCACAGATGGCTGTGGCTAGCGATTCAGAACTTAATTTATAAAACTATTTAATCACCTAAGCAAGCATGAATAACATTTTCAGTGAGGCTTAATCAGCTCCTTAAAATCTAGGGATAGATTTGTGTGTCTTCATGCTCTGAGACAGGCTTAAGAACCCATATACATCTTCTCCTGAGCTGGGGTCATGAAGGCTGCAAAGCAGAGATGGTGATTTTTATCCTCTTACTGACACATGCCTCCCAGAATCTCACTATGTGTTTTATATCATCAGGACATAGACCATCACTCGCTGTATGTATATGTATAAATACACTGAAATATATATATATATATATTAGATTTATATAGATAGATATAGGTGATATAGATAGATCACAGAATCAACTAGGTTGGAAATACAGATATAGATAGGTATAGATATAAAGGGAGTGGGGCTAGTGTTGTAATTTGGCTGCTACAGCAACAGAACCTAGTATAATTACTGTTGTTTTGGTACTTCTTTATGTGTGTGAATAAAAAATTGTAATCAAAAAATATACATACTGCCACTTAATCTTACGTTGCCTTAGATCTTAGTCACACATATCTGTGGGAAAGGAGGGCAAACCCTTCCACAAAGTGATGAGATAAATGGTTTGAAACAGGATACAAAGGACAGATTCCTCCCACTGCAGTACAAATTAACCACAGAGTCACAGCACAGGACCATCCCCAAGAGTCACACCATGGGCCTGAGGATAATGTCCAAATGTTTCTTCAACTGTACCAGGCTTGGTGCTGTGACCACTTCCTTGGGGAGCCTGTTCCAGTGCCCAACCACCCTCTGGATGAAGAACCCTTTTCTAATGTCCAACCTAAACCTCCCGTGACACAACTTCAGCACTGATGGACCCCAGTACCTACAAAAACAGTTTCCCAAGGGACTTTCCTTACTAATTCCCTAAGCAGCCTGAATCCTGATCTCCTCATGTCCAGAGCTGAGGTTTTGCTGGCACTTTTCATCCTGTCAACAGAGATTTTAAACTCGAGCACCTCATGGTCTCTGTGGCCAAGACCATTTTGTTCACAAGATCCACTCTGTTGACAAGCAGCAGACCAAGGAGGGTATCTTTCTCAGTCAACTCCCTTAGGACCTGTTCCATAAAGTTGTCATCCAGATTTTTAGGAATCTTCTGGTCTGGGTTGTAACTGCTGTGTGATGCTCCCAGTTAATTTCTGGCAAGCTGAAGTCCCCCATAAGGACAAGGGCAGTTGACTCAGAAATTAGGAAACTTTTGTTCTCTTTCAAACTGGAAAAATAGTCAGCTTAGAAGTGATTTTTTTTTTTTTTCATTGGAGCAGAATAAAGGATTGAGTTTCTCTGCAAACCTACTGAGGTCTGAGGCTGCCATGGGACCACGGGCATGTTTAACCTGGTTTGTAAAACACCCCTGGCAGCCGATCAGCCATGCTCCAACCTGTCATACTCTAACAAGGATAAAGTAAAACTTGTAACCTCAGCAGGGGACATGTTCAAGCTTTGTAGACATGGGTATTGCAGCATAACATCACTTTGTTGTAGATAACTTCTAACACAGTCTCCCACAGAGGGAAGTGTCATATTAGACAAATATTTTTGCAGCTGGTAGAACTGCATGTAATAACCCTCATTTATATTTTACCAAAAATTCCTCATCCAGTATTTTTCATACTAAATTTTGAATGCAAACATTTATTGCTTAAAAACACCTCTCTGCAGCTGAGCATAGGAATTATGGGTCTCTCACCAGAGTATGCACTACATGTAATGTGATGACACTTGGCAAGTCTCACTTCTTTGCCCTGGAAAATCTCAGTGCCTGGGAATAGTCTTGTACTGAAGTCATGTGAGAGGCATTAGAAACCTACACATAACCAAACCAATATTCTTCAGAATAGAATGAAAACACAGTTATCTTAGGGGTCAGTAAACTTATATGGAGGACTGTTAAATCCAAAACACAGCACACTGCTGCATAACTACTAAAAGCACCCGAGGCAGAGGGCCTGCCAGGATGGTGTTTTACATCTGTATTTCAATTTACCCTTCACCGTACTCAACGAAAATAGAGGTCCTTTTGTGAAAAGCTGAGCACAGCTCTTGCCGGTTGACAGGGAATGCACATGGTGGGATTTATGTGGTGGAGCTCCTGCCTCTGAATCACGAAAACCCAAGAGGATTAGTGCTTCAGACTGAGAAATGTGCACAGCAGTAGGTCTCAGCCCTGGATGGGAGAGTCCAGCAATTACTCACTCTTGCTCTGTTTTCCAGACACTAGATATGAGCAAGCAAAGCACCAAACAAAACAAAACAAATAAAACAAAATCAGTGAATTGATTCTAATTCTAGTGGTGTAGAGAGACACTTAATAAGAAAGTAGACATGGGGTAAAATAAATGTACTGCACTATAATACTTCTTGATCATAAATCTAAATGCCAACTAAATGGTATTGTTGTTCTGAATCAAAACAAAGTATATTTGTCTAAAACACACCAAGGCAGACAGATCCATATGTATTTGTGGTTTAGAAGCATAGTTCCAGCCTGCAATTTAAATGGAATCTGAACCATTTCATCTATTCTTTATACTGCCATCACTCTGGGTTTCTAGAGGTACTTCCAGCAAGCATTAGTTTTGAGATACTGACATGTCTATGATTTATTTATATGGGACTGAATCAGAAAATATTTAGTTCAAAACCATGCTCTCCATGGAAATTTTTTTTCAGAATAATTACAAGGTTTCAAGAGTCAGTTCATTTAAATGGCTAATTTGTATTAGACAAATCTGGCTTTGCATAAAATTAGGAGAAACATCTGAGTGGAAGTAAAATTACTCTTCATGGTAAAGAGCTATCTAACCATCATTTCCATTTTCTAAGATGTCATTTATTACACTGTTATGACCACACAACATATCACATTTGGATTTTAGATTTCCCTCCATAGGCCAAAAGATCAAAGTGCAGGCAAATTTTTTAGAAGACTGCATTACTAAAAAAATCATAAAAATTCAACTTCTGAGAGTAGTACAATCAGTCCAGTTTCAGACACGAGGCATAAGCTGACTGAAGGATGGGTTGTAAAGTATTTTTCTTTCCCTATCATAAAGGCCTCACCGTAGAAAGTGAGGGGCAGCCCCTCTTTTGAGGAACAAGATACTGCTCGCTGTAGCATGAGTAGGAGTTTGTGCCCTGGTTATGACCTGGTTTATATGTCTCATGTAGATACATTTGGGGATGTGCATGTGTAGGAAGTCAGCAAATCCTCTCTTAGTGCAGTGCAGAGGTGGATAATGTTCAAATGCCCACTGTGATTTAGGGAATATAACAAGATGCTCCACTGAGAATACACCCCAGGGAAACACTGAACAGGTAACACAGAGAGGCAGCTTTACCTTCCCTGACCCACTAGACAGCAGAACTTGTGGGCTGCAGAATAAGACACAGTTTCTTCACTATAGCAATAACCCCCTGCCCAAAAAACTGTGCCAGAACAGACATAGCAGAAGATCCTGCTTACTGCTGGGATCATCACAGCTCTCAACTATCCATTTGCCCCACATATTCATTTCTTTCTGAACCAAGAAATCCATCCTACCCAGTCCTGGTAAGAAATACAGTGAAAAAATGCCATGCTCCTGTGAAGACTGAGTTTTCTCATTAGATGTTGAAAATATGTGTGAACTGTTTCACACTTGGCATTAAGCAATGCTATAATTTTTTTGTTTTGTTTTTTAGTATAACAGCAATTCTCCTTACTTATTCCATATCTCCCTTTTTTCTTCTTCCATTCACATCTGTGAGAATGTGCTGCTCTAATTTAGTGACTTAGGTGAAGGCAGAAGTGTAGAAAACAGTAATGTAAAACCTCATTAAAATGACTCAGCTCCATGTGGGTCTGGTAATCGTGAGAATATAAAACAAATGAAGAGAAAAATGCTGTTAAAATTGAAGAAATCAAAATCATGCCACTTTCTGGTTTTTTCAACATTTTGCAAAGATCATCCCCTCTCTAACACAGATTCCACCTATTTATAATAACTATCACAACCAGAAAAACAAATTCTCCTACTCTTGTTCGTGTCTCCTTCACCACCCTGAGGTAATCGCTTTTGAAATTTTCTCTGTGTTTATCAACTCACTCTGATCAGAGAGGACAATGCTAAGAGATTGTGGAGGCCTGTTGCTCCTGCTGTTAAGCAAAGCAGCTGTGCTTTTATAATGCTTAAATCTGTGGCCATCTCAGGCAATGGTCTCGGTAAGCAGTCCCCCTATTTTTTAAAGGGCAAAAGGAGAGTGCTGATATCAGTCTTGGCAGGAGGGATATGTCCAAAATGTGCAGTTGTTTGGCTTCAAATGAATGGTCAGGAGCCCTGTGAGCAAAGTAACAAGCTGATGAGATGTGAGGTTCCTCCCTGACCACACTGCTGGCGATGCAGATGTGCCTTGTACCCATAGGGACACAGAGCAAGAGGGGTTTCACCTTTGGAGGGACCAGCTGAGGGTTGAAGGCTTGAGATAGGTCACTCAACATCAGTTTCTCTGACAAGAACCATTTCTGAGCATGTTCCTGTCTCCTAATATCATATTTCAAAATAAGACGGAGCTCTGGAAATAGTGATAGTGATCAGAATAGGTTTGATTGCCTGTGGCTGAAAATCAGGTAACTTCATCAAATTTACAGAAAAGGTTTTGGGTTGTGATTTTTTTTTCCTGTTTGGTGTAAATACAACAATTTCTGAGGTCACACAGATATTCCTACATAGCTTTCTGCTGAGGATACAAAGATTGTTTTCCATAGCTCTCCACGCTAGATGTATGTCCCTGAGCCTGTAGCACAAATAGGCTATAACTATAATCTACATTTATTTCACATTTTACTTAAGATGCCTTATAATTAAATTATTTCCTGAAGCTAATGTACTATTAGTGGGAGAGAATAAAAGTTTCTTGTTAATTTTATTAGGAGCTGATTAAATATTTACCAAAATGCACTTCTGACAAAACTAATTAGAAGTGCTACTAAAAAACTTTAAACTAAAAAAACTAAAAATATTTCATTGCTTATGAAATATTTACATATCTGAAATAAAACATTTAAAAACTGCATTCAAAAATTACTTGATTAGAAAAATGAAATTTCAAAATCAAAGTAAAACCTCCTGAATTTACCTAATTAACATATTTTTCATACCCCAAACACATTTGTAAGCATTTTTCTATAACAGCTTTGGAACATTGGCTTTCCACGTTGACACAATCATCATATTTTCTGTGGAAAATTGACGGTGGTTTTGTGCAGACAATATTTTTGTAACTGATTCTAACTGCATTTGCTCAGGTGAAAGCTAAATTCAGATAAGTACTCTCATGAAGCTACAGTGCTTTATTTACTAACACAGACAGATTCTAACCATGGACTAAAAGCATTTACTGAGCTAAAATCTTTTTATTTTATGTTTGCTGCATCTCAGATGTCTCAATGAGCACTAATAGCTCCATTTCAAAGACAGTTTTTCTGGGAGGAAAGTGAACACAAACACCACCATCATTCCCATCCCCAATCTTCTCCATATTCTCCCATCAACATCAGAGAAATGTGATTGGTACTGAAGATCCTGCATTACCAAATGGGAGGACACAGTCAGTTTAGAGGTGGGAGCTACATACAAGTCAGTTTATCTTGTATTCTCTTTTAAGAACATTTAACTTTCTGTATTCCTCTATGACTGAAAATATTCCTACTCCTACCATATGGAGAAATCACGCTTCTGAGGAAATAATGCCTGTGTACAGGGGTAGGGGAGTTGTGGAGTGCTGTTCCCTACTCCCATTCCAGAGGCATAGCTCTTTTTTTAAACCTTTCCTGGTACTTTGCACAGAGATTGCACAGAATTTTAACTCTCCATGCTCCTGTTCAATGCATTGTGCAACTGATTAGTCTCTTTTTTTCTAAGCATGAAGGCAACCTCATCATTTAGCAGTAAGGAAATGCATCACATCACATCACATCCAAATGAGTCACTGAGATGAGAGCAGGACGAGTTTCCCTACTTCTTCGATTATGGCTTGAACAATCTTGTTTCGCAGCAATCTCAGAGTTCCTACCATGGACAATTCCTGAGGTCTTTTTGATGACTGAAGGGCAGTCAGGAAATTCCCTGGTGTCACTTTTGACAAAATTGATCACTTTGCCTTCAGGTGTTGTTGGTAGGAAGTTATCTTTAGTCATCTAGTGTTTCATCCACAGTCTTTGAAGAATGCTGCTAACTGGTCAAACTTTATCTTATAAAGTGCATGGAGGTGCAGTAGTAGTCAGATATACCACCATCCTCACGTGCACCTTTTTCTAAACCTCAGCTAATCCCAGACAAGGAGGGGGAAAAGGTATTTTTGGAAAACAGGGAAAAAGATAGCCTGGTTACTTCAGAGAACAAGAAGGAGAAAGTATACTTGGCTTGCCCATTTGAAATATGCCCTAACAACCATTTCTTAGTGAGGTCCTTTGAAGATGACACTTGAAATTCAGCAGATATAATCAAAACTTGTTAAGAGCTCAGAGAGCCTGTCTACAGTGAAATGTTCCTTCCTGGGTCTGCAGGGGCAGAGCAGGACTTTCTCTTCATCTATGTCTTTCACAAGAAGAAGCCAGCTCTGTGGCAGAGCCTTGGAGAGACCTGCAAGACCCAGGGCTGTTTTGAACTGCGGTTTTGGCCTCACTTCCCTCATTCAAGAGGGGAAGCTCTGCCAAGGGGAAGAAAGACAATGGAAGTTGAGTCCCTTTGCCCAGGTTCCAGCCCTCCTGAGTGCACCTGTCTGGTCTTGAGTGTGACTTTATGCTGAGGTGAACACAGACTGGAAAGCACAAATTCCCCTTCAGTGGTGCCCAAGTCATGCACGAGAGGGAAGTAGCAAGGAAGCTTGCAGGACTAGAACAGGACAAGGATGCAGAGAAACCGGAAAGAGGTTGGAATTTTAAACAGGAAGTAGAAGGCAGCAGAAAAGAGAAATATCTGAATAATGGAGATGTTGATCTGCAGGGGAAAATCATAAAAAGGAGGTGAAAGAGAGGGGCTAAGAACCAGCAAAAGTAGGAGAGAGCAGGGAGGTAGGGTGTAGACACAGGGACTGAAGAATTTACAGCCACTGATGAATCCCATCCTGCACAACCTGGAGCTGAATTCCAAGAACTGTGACAAAAAATAAAAGTTCACACATAAATTTTTCTGTGCTTTTTTTTTATAGCTAAACAAGCATGATGCTTTGGTTATCCAAGAATGGTCCCTATAGAAAAGAAGTTACACAGATGAATGGAGTGAAGTTATTGGTTATGAGACTTTTCTCAACTGTGACTATTATAAAACCAGAGCTGATAAGAGAAAGAGAGGCATAAGTAAAGAAAAAAGGAATAAAAAGAAGATAGAAAACAATAGACTTAATGGAATACAAATGCTGTGAAGATAAGAAGACAGAATGAAATTGGGAGATGAAAGGAAAGAAGATAAGAGTGAAGGAAGGTGCTGCAATAGCCTTTCTCAAACTTCCTGAAAGCATGGGTGTGTTTGGTCTCATCTGTCTCTGTATGACCTCCAGTGGGTCCAGATACCTGGTAAAATACCTTGGTGTAGTAACAGCAGCAAGGGTCTTCATTAATGAGTTTATTTGTCATACAGGTACATAACTGTACAAAAACAATAATAATGAGAGTAAAAAGAATATTAATATGTAAATAAAATTTCAGGCCTGGAGGACTCAAGCTGGTTGCCTGGAGAGCTGAAGAATACAACTCATTCAGACCCAGACTACTAAATCCAGGAGAGTAAAGTGAATTAATTTCAGCAAGGGCTCCTTAGCCATAATTTTGTCTCTAAAGTACAAGATCACTGCCTAATCCTGCTGTGGGAGATGTAAGCCCAATTCTCACTTCACCCATATTTATACAGTAAGATGATTTCTGATGCAGAGCATTTGGCTTTAAAATTAGCAGGATGTAATTGTCCTTTCAACATGTCTGGAAGTCTCCTGGAATCCTCCTATAAAAATGACCTCTCCATACCAGAATGATCTTCATTCTCTTGTTTAAAGACCCAAAGATTCTGAGCTGAGAAACAATATCATTTACATGTGTGCTGCTGCTTTTAGTCTGTGAACTGTGACTGTGTTTTGCTCAGTAATAAAAAATACAGGAGCCAGGACCTTGGATTAAGGATCAATAAGAAGATATGACCCTTTACTTCGTGATAAGGCACCCTTAAGGAACAGAAAATTTTAGACTTGAATCTGTGCTCCTGGTCAAAACTATGTATGCAAATTCTTGAACCTCTTCAATAAAATTGTAAAACAACTACTTGATTTTTCAGATGACAAAAACTCAGAGCTGCAGTTTCACAACCAATTAAAATAACACAAGTAATGAAACAGAAAGATGATAATTACATGTCATAAAAGTGGCTATCTCCAGTGCATTTTACATTGCCTATTTCCTCCCTATAAAAATGTACATATTTATCTCTTGTCACTAAACAAATAAGAATAAAATGAAAAATAAACTTTATGCTTATCTGAAAATAAATATTAAAATTAGATATCAGCTCTATTGGATGCACATTTATTTATTTTTTTGTCTCCAGGGGCTTTTAAATAAAAGGACATTCAACCAAGAATCAATGAAGCCAAAAGATTGTTGATCATCTGAGTTTTGCATTTGATCCTGCTCTCCTGCCTTGATCCCAATATCAATCTACACCCCTAGGCATTTGTATGTCTAGCAGTGTAACATTATGACAAAGAGTTTTGGTTTATATTTTACATTAGAAAAAACCAGAGCAAATATTTTTTACTGAACTTTTTCAGCATTTTTCAGCTGTTGGTGAGAGAGACATTATGAGAAAGGTCTCTGTATGAGATCAGGACAGCAAATATTAAGCAAAAAAAAAAAAAAGGAAACTTCATAAATTCCCACCTTGTGTTTTATAGTCAAATTCAGTTACTAAAATTAAAACCCAGACTATTGCTTTTGGCACTTTATTTTTACCTCTCCTTGTAACTCTTTAATTTTGGTGAGCAGAACAACTACGCTGTGTATTAAGAACAGGCTCAAGGCCAAACTTCCTGACTTTCCATATGGCTGAAACACTGCTGGAGCAGGTGACCTGACTGGAACATCTGTGAGGTGTCCTGGGAGACTTCTACATACCTATGACTCAGAGCTGCCATGTAGCCATGAGTGAAACACAGATCTTTAATTTCAGAAATATTAGAATAGGGCCTGAACCATAATGCACTGGTTGATACCTGCTGCTGTCTGTGCACTGACTGCAGGGGATGATGATGACTCAGGGGAAAAAATTAAAATTAATAAAAAATAAACTTTTAGTTTATACATGCCATGACATCAATATTTTAGATGTACTGAATAGATTGTTCAGATGTATTGCTGCTGGGCTGAGTCAGACTTACAGCTCACCTTCTATGATTAAATCCTCTTTTCCAAATGCACAGCAAAACAATTCATTCATACTGAGGAGGTAAACCAGGTGTCTGTAGCTCACTCTCATTTGTTGCAACATTTAACCCTAGGTGTATATCTTGCACTATTATTTAAAAGTCTGTTTCTTTTGCCACTTTAATCTCCCACTTCTGAACCAACTGCAGTTGGAGTTTGTGATCCCACAGCACAGCTTCCTACCAGAAACCCATCCATCCAATGTAGAAATTCAAAATAGCCAGCTAAGAAGGGTGCAGTCTCCAATACAAAGGGTCATAGGAAAGCCAGGATAAAAAGGCTCTAAACCAGTCCAAGGCTGATGGAGGAATTCTTCAGGATGGAGTTTAGGAATAAAGAACAGACAGGTGCACACTTGCCCTTACAGCTGCACAACACCCTTTCTGCCTTGTCTTCATGCAGTCCAAGTTTCTTGTTCCCTCACACCAGAGGGAAGTTTTCTTGCTGCTGCACACACCACTGAGGTCATTGGCAGAAGATTAACAGTCTCTAATGAGAACGCAGGAACTAATTGAACTGTTATCACCGAGCATCTCAGCCCATTCTTCCCGAGATTTAAATCAGTGCTTTGCAGCCTGGTTATTGAAATACTGATTATCAAAAGGCTGCTCCCTTTGTGTATATGCATCACTGATTCACATTGTAGAACTACAAAGCAGCTGCCACTGCCAGTGCTGTAGGAACTGCACTTGCTAAAGTTTTCTGGACAAGGCAAAGCACAGAAATCTTTCTGTTCCCTCTGTCCATAAAATGGGGGCAAACTTGTAGTGCACAAGGGACAGTTAAAGGGAGGTAATCTCTGCAAGAGCCCATATTAATCTAATTGTGCTATTTTACCCATAAGAAGAATCTCCTTACAAAAGCTGTCAACTTAGAAAGCTGTCACATGAGCCGCAGCAGAAAACTGACTTCCTAGAAGTAGCTTTTGTCCATGAACAGATCCTTCTGTTCTGTAACAGAAAAGGTCACACGTTGGGTTTGTTTCTGCAGACCAGCTTCTACATAGTTCTGGTAAGCAGGTCAACTAAATAATTGTTGCAGTTGTACCATTTATTCCATAGAAGTTCTGAAGAACCTGGTAACTTTCTCAAAACAGGTGGTGGATAAAGGAGCTCACATAAAAGCTAGAAAACTGAATCCTTGTCAACTTCCATAGTTTGCATTTCTAAACCCTTGGGACAGACTGTGCAATGAGAGATGAGGAGAGGACCCCCAGCAACTCAGGGTATCAGTCATCCCCAGCAGAGAGAACTTACCAATGCAGACAACAACCTGATGTTTTGGCTCGGGACAGGAGAGACAAAATGAGGTGTTTTAACTCGTTTCCACTACGAAACCTTAAAAAATGGTACTAAGAGTTAAAAACTCCATGCAGGAAATTACAGCTCTGTTTCTTTGAAAATCCAGCACAGCCTGTTCCTAAAACATCTGACCCTACAATGCTTAAGAGGTGTTAGAAAGCATATGTGAAACAGGAGGAAATTGGAAGATCAAGATTGAAGTCAGACACGTGGCACAGAGGTGTTCACAAATACAGTATTTCTTGGCTGTAATTCAATATTTTACATTCAGTCACATTGGCCCTTAAATGACAACTGTAAATTCTTTAGCATGTCAATATTATTTTTATAGATTTTTTTAGTGAACTTTTTTTAAGTTTTACAACCAGTTATGAAGTATAGGGCTTTAAATACAGCAAATGACATAAATCTTTAACAGCATAAACCTGTAACTGACTATAAACTAATAAATCAGTTAGTATATATTACCTTATTTTTATTTTCATGCAAAGACCCCAGTCCTGAAACTCCCTCTACAGGTCGATTAAGGCAATCCTCATGAGGCTTTAGACACAGCATAAAGCTGGATGTGATCCCACCTGTCTACTCTAACCTTCTTTCTTTAGTAGGGACCACACTTAACCTGAGATGCTCTTGAGGAGGGCTGATCACTCTTCTGTTTGGATCAGATGGATTTACACCTCTTATGGGCCTTCATCAGTACCACCTGTTTCAGACTTGTGACCTAAACATACAGAATTAAATCTCCAGCACATTCTGAAGATCTACTGCCCGAATCCAACTTCTTTTAATGGCAGGACAGATATTTTCTCTGTCCAGTATGAAGAATTGGCATCGATATTTAACTTTAGGGAGAACTCGCTTAGTTCATCGTCTGAAGTCTCTAGATGGCTATTCAGTCATTGACTTAAATTTAGAATCAAAATAACATTATCAATAAAAACAGAAGAAAAGAAATATCAGTATCCACATTTATTAACAGAAACATGAATAAGAATGAGTAATAAAAAAATGAAACCTTAGACTGGACCTAAACTTTGGTCTCTTTTTTTATAGGTCTCCTTCAAAGGGGATATCTCTGTAAACTAAGGAACTAATAGAATAGCCACAAGGAGCAGAAGGTTAGTTGTAAAAGCAGACAGGACCTTGTTTTTTTTGTCAAGAACATTCATGACTGAAAACTGTATCCTAACATTAATTTCTCAGTGATAGGTCCAAATTTTGGAAATTAACTGTTGTCTTCAGTACAGGTATAAAAAAATCAGATAAATGGTCCAGTTTCTTCCATGATTAGTCTCTACAGTTTTTTTATTGTGGGTCTTTTAGTCAGCCAGCTGGTATCTTTGCTCTTCACTGAAACCAGCAGTAATATTGCTTGCATCAGAGATTTAGAAAACAAACAGAAAGGAAGAAATTCATTGCCACAGGAGATAGCAAGAACACTTGATAAGACCTAAGACTACAGCAAATAATAGACAGCTCTAGGAAATTTTTAAAGAAATTTTGTCCGTCCTCCCTAGTCAAGTGACCTTTTTTTCACCACTGATACTAGAGATGTCTTTCTGATTAACAGTGTTCAGAACTGAATTAATATCCTCAAAAGTCAGTCATACTTGGCACTTCATCCTTAATATAGAGTCATCCTGTTGGTTTATGCCTGGTCTTCTCTAACAGTTTCTGTGATAATTTCCTTTGTGTTTTGCAATGTCAGGACACCAAATGGCTACTCCCAGAGATGTGTTAAACCAGAGTGTTACACCCGTAGCTGCGCAGTTGCCCTTCACTTGCCATTGACTGATAAACAAAAACAAAAAATGCAAGCAGCACTTGGCTCATGACAAGCTTTGGTTTGTATGTGAGGGGATTATTTTTTCATTCCTGACCATTTAGCTGCTGATTCCACTACACAGGATATATGATCAGGAGCAAGAAAGGCCATATAGGCAGCTATGGATGTGCATTATGTGCATAAAAGGCAGCAATTTCAGGCCATCTAACACACTCCCCTCATAACCTCCCACAAATAGTCCCAGTCAATTATCCATTCAATGTGTTCAAGTGAATAAACACTCCCTATTGAAAAGGGAACCACCATTCAGTCTGAATTCAGACTTTTGTTTTTGTTTGTGATTAGTCCTCAAGCTGCATTTAACTTGGTTGAATGCAATTCATATTTCAATGCCAGACTGAGGAATTTCTGCAGAGGAGCCTTTATGCCAGCTTTTCTCTTTGTGCTTTGTGGTGAGTCCTTACCATTCACAGTGTTAAATGCATTGACCAATATAAATATGAGAAGTATATTTTTTTCCTTTCCGTGTCCCAAAGACTTGAGTGTAATTTTTAGCTCCAGGCTTATGGTGTAATGCTTGTTCAATTCTGCTTGAATTCTCGTTCTGTACAACCAAGACCTTGTGTGCTTAAAATTCACTTTTTTAAATGAAGGAATATTTCTGGAAAACAAAAATAAAAAAGAATGATAAATGTGTAGACAACCTTTGTACAGTTCTTCACAAAGCTGCATCTCCTGCTCAGGCTTTGGGCACAGGCTCTGAGAAGTCTGGCGATTTTATTCCTTTATTCATCCCCTTAACCTGCAATAGGTTAAAAAAAATCTCACTTTTCCTAAGGCACTGGTTAACATGACACATACCAGCAAAGTGGGACTGCAATCTGTTGCTTCTTTTAGGCCACCAGGAAATGTCAATATGTTTTTAGCCCCATAGAATTAAGGAAGTCTGTGCCACAGTGAGCCCACTTCTATATATAGTTCCCTCACTCATCACCCACAGATGGCACGTTTGAGATGACGAACATAGTAAAAACACTGAGCCACTGTGTTTATCTAAAACGTGTATTTTTAATTATATACTACATTCCAAGTTTCTTCACAGCTTTCACAGACAGGAAGGAATAATTTGTTTACACTTGACTAGAATGAGTATTTCATTTGCCTGCCAATATGGGGCATGCCTTTCAAGATGGAGCTGAGGAATATAGAAGCAAAGATCAACAAATAGTAAAATAATGTGCCAAACCTTGTGAAGTGTAATCATTGAGGCACATTTTACACATAATGCATTTGTGTAATAAAATCTGTATTGCTCATGAATATCAGAAGGGCCATACATAAAGAGAAAGGCTTTTTCGTGTTAGATTTATAATGCTGCTCTGCAGCTCTGGTAAGCTAAAGAGTATGGCCACCTCTCTCCACACTGCTTCACAACTCTGCACTTTGCATTGTTTGCTTTTCTTTTACCAGAATTGTATCTTAAAGAGCAAGAGGTCCTCAAAGTTTCAACTCCAGACTGGAGTAAGAACAGTAAAAAATCATAACAGTAAGAACCTGTATTCTTGTGGATTCTCGACCTGGCTAAATCCCTGTTTTATTTCATTTAACTAGAGCTCAAAATGCCACCTTTTCTACACATCTATAAATAAAAAGTGATAAACCTTACTAAACACCAACTGAAATACATTCAAATACTAAATGTGGATGGGCAGCATTTCATAAGCAGTGGGACAGATAAAGACATGAATATATGTAGTCATATCTCCCACACCCCACATCTTTTATAATACTCCCATGTTCCCAAGCACATCTTTTTTTTCAGCTTATACTAATCCACTCCTTCCTGGGAACTCTGTTTTTAAGGCTTGGCAAACCAAAGGGTGCCCACTGGCTGCCCAGCTGGTTACTGCCTCTCTGAATGGGTAACAGGAAGAGTCCTTGCTTTTCTACCAGTAGCATTATTACTGTCAGTATCTGCTCCCTTGGCCTGCTATCCACTCTCAAAGCTACTGGGAATTTAACATCTTTCAGCTATCTGATTTATGAGCAAACAGGCTGGGAAACCAACAAAATATACAGGGGATACATCCTTTGTAGACAGTCAGTTTTCAGATTTAAATACCAACAATAAGACTGAACATGTACAAAAAGTCTCATCACAAAATGTTTTACAAATGAATGGGATAGACCATTTCATACTCTTCCAAAGTGTAGCCTTTGGAACAAAGCTGTAATTCAATAAAGCACATCAATGTCACTAAATACTCTTAGGACAGGGAAAGAAAAGGGATTCTGCAGGCAGCACAATTGCCAGTAAGACACAAACTAAAATGCTATACTAAAGAGAAAAGTGTTTGGGGTTTTCTTTGTGTTTGGGGTTTTCTTTGCTGGTGTTTTTTTTTTTTTTTTTTTTTTTTTTTTGTGTGGTTTTTTTTTTTTTTGGTTTTTTTTTTTTTTTATGTAATGCAATGCAAAAATAGTACAAGGGTAGCTAACACTGGAGCTGGATAGATGCACAGTCTCAGACCTCTCTTATGACATCATTCCTTACATAAGTGACTGCATCTTTTACAGACAGTCCAGATGAAGACGTTGGGAATATCCACATGACCAATCATCTGCACTTACAGTACAGAAGTATCTAAGTTGGAAATGGATAATCTATTCTGCTGAGGCCAGTCCTAGGACATATAATCACTTATTTCTCCCTTGCCTGACCTTCTCCATGGCATTGCAGGGCCTTTCCATACTCACTCACACATTTTCCTTCTTTGTCCAAGTTTTCTGCCCAAGTTTGCCATTTTACTTTGAGAAAGACAATTTTCCTTTGTTTTATTTAAATAAATAGACGTGGAGTGGAGGAAGTAGCCCAGGATTTGGGGGAATGCAGAAACCTGAAAGAATGTGAGATACTGCAAGGACTACTTGATTGTAGATTATGTGATGTGAAATAAAGGGTGAGGGAAAGAACAGAGGTTCAAAGGGAAAAAAGCTAAAATTAAACAGTGTCTGGCTTTGAAAGCTAGGAGAAGTAGTATATTTTGAGGATGAAAATGGAAAATTTATTCATTATTTTATGTCTTTGAGAATTTTTATAAAGTAGCTCTTATGAAAACACTACAAATCCTCTGGCTGCAGTGGAAACAAAAAACAGTGTTACCTACATGTGTAACCAAAACGCAGCATTACCTGCACTCCCAGGTCTCACACTCTGGAATGTATTATTGATTAATTGATCTGGAAAGGCTGCTGAATTGGTAATGGGCACTTCTTGGAGGTACCTATCCAAGCACTGATGCCATGGTTGCTTAACCAGTGAGACCTGATGGATTTGTGGTACAGGGCGAGACAAGTTGCGAGACACCTTACTAATTTCTATGATTCTACTTTTTTTTAATGTGTTGCTACAAAAACCTCTGCTGCTGAAATTGAGTCAAATAAAATTTATTTAAGAAGTCCTGGGTTCAAACTGGTAAAGTTTTCCAAGCTGCACAAGCTCAGGGAGCCTGGAGGTGTCATTACTCGGGTTTTAAAGTGTTAATCAGTGACTAGGGCAAAAACGAGCCATTCAAAACCACAAAAAAATCTCGTGGGTCCAGTTTATGAGTTCCACTCCCAAACTCGTTAGATTCCAAAGTCACTGTGTTACTGAATGCGAATGATGTCTACTTCAGAGACTCTGAGAAATCATTCTCAGCCTTCCAAAGCAATTTTCCAGCCTCTGATTTTTGGTATAAAATCGTTATATGCTTTTTCTTCTCAGATATGCAGTAATTTGAATGGAGTGTGGTTGCTGCGGGGAATTAATCAGAGGAGGTGGCTGAACTTCACTTCCAAGTCATTAGTAGAGACTGCTAGAATCGGTCACGGGGGTCAGTGGAGTGAGTAAATCACAGCCATAGGACTGTGAGCCACAAAGACGGTAATCCACCTTCAATTTGTTATGTTTGTTTGTTTTTTTAAAGGGACAAAAAGATATTTGGAGAGTTTCAAAATCCTGGCTGGCTGTCTAATGCCTACAGGCAGATGATCTCAGGAGCAAAGACCTTTCCATCCCCTGTCAGGAGTAGCCTGGTGCCCTGAAACCTATTTTCTCTGACTTTTAATATTCAGAGAAAACACAGTTCAGAAGTTTATCACACTTCTTTCTCCTGTATCTGAAATATGGAGCTGCAATACACACATACACACACACATGCAGATGTATGTCATGGAAGAGCATGAGAACAAACCATAAGTACTGAAAAAATTTCTCTTTTGAGAAATTATGCAAAATTTATCCTTTAGATGCAACCAAAGAATTTAAACTAAAATTTCAATAGTACACTTGAAGATGGAGATTGCTTAAAGTTTTTCTGGTCCCCCAGTCAAAACAAAGTCATCAATATGCCACACTCCCTTTCCCAGAGATCTCACCATATAACAAATCAAAGAGGATTATATTATTACAAAACTTTCACTGGTGACTTTTACATCTCTGTATTGAAACCGTTATAGGTATCAGTGGGACTGGCAGGTCAATGCCAATGCTTTGGGAAATCTTGCTGATGAGATGCACTTTAGCTAATTGAACTTCCTCATTTATCAATGTAATAAAAGATTCTACCTTTGTAGTTTCATCTGGAGAGAATTGGTTTTGCCACACTAAAAAGAGTGTTACCACCTTTCTCTCTGCTGAACTGCTTCATTTATTTTCCCTACAAAATATCATGTCAGATCTACATAGACTGTCTTTCTTTTCTGAAGTCTTCCATGTCTTGGTTGCATAGTTTTAGATACATTTATGAAATTATTAAACTGAGTTACCCCTTTCCCATTGCCTTTAAACTAAGAGAAACACATGACAGGCTTGATCTCTATCTATAGCCTCTACATCCTTCTAATATATAGAGGTGTCTTAACATGTTAACCACCAGTGCATTTGATTCCTATACTAAATGACCCATTTTAAATGCTCCCTATCTTTGACTTCCCTTTTTTTCTCTTCTGCTACAATATAATCTATAAAGAAATTATAATACTTGCAAAATGTGTGAAACTGTTTCTCTGCAAGTAACATATATTTAACCATTGGAAGGATTTGTACCTCTGCTTAGCTAAAAAATATTAAATTGCTATAGTGTGTCATAACTATGCTCATGCTCTGGATTTGTTATGTTTGCTGTACATATTGGAAAAAATAATTTTTTCTTCTTTTTCTTTCACTTTTGGAGAGAACAGGAGGTGAATTTCTGATATTTTTATATCATGGCCCAGACAAGTCACTGCCATTGCAGTTTAGTAAAGTCTTTCTTCAATCCAAGGATTTTTTAATCATTATGAGACACTGAAGTCCACATATTCCAAGTACAACTGATGTTAACATTCTTTTCAGACCACTGCACATGACTGATTCAGTATTACGTCTAATCTGGCTTGGACACTCAGCCCAACCTCTTGAAAACAGACATTATATATACAAGAGTTGTATAACAATAGTTTGATCAAGAACATTTAGTTGGAAAAAAGAGTGAGGAGAAACAAAATCACATGACAATCAGTGTAGTATTCAGCAAATATTTTTGATGAAAAAATGAGAAAAAAGAACATTTCATGAATGTATCTCATTTCCTAAAGAAGATTCTCATTTTGAAGAAGCCTTTGTTGTTTCAAAATTGCAAAACAAACAAACAAACAGAACCTCAAACAAAATGCCAGGCAAAGAAGTAGGGAAGGGAAAGGCTTAGAAATAAAATACTTTGGTTAACCAAAGTGAGGTATTTTTATAACTTAACCAAAGAGAAAGCAATTCAGAAATATTTTCAAGATTTTCCAGGCAGGAGTGAGGGTAGTCATTAATTGCACATCATTAGTCTGTCAATGCTGGAGTCAATGGCAAAACAATTCTTACAAGCATACCCAGGTTTAATTCCTATGCCGGGCAGAACAGAACTGCAGCAGCAGGGATCTCAGGTGGGACTGCAAAAGCTGTTGGAAAGGGAAAATGAGTTATACAGCCCACACTGAGCACCACACCACTGCAGAGCTTTTGTGGCTCTCACTACTCCAAGCTGCAGCAAAGGAACAGAACTTATAACAAATAATGAGAACTTTTACTTGAAACAGTGGTTTGAGAGCAATAAAATACTCTACAACAATCCTCGGTACAAAAGTCTTGCCCAGATGTTTTTCCTCTGCTTGGGCTTTGAATAGCCGTTCTCCTTCTATATCACCATTTATACACATTTTTTATCCTAAATTTTCAACTTCTACACTGTTCTGGGTATGTTTGTTTTTTTTTTCATTATTCCATTCCTCACCTTCTCAATAATAAACAACAAACTACTTGTGTGATAGACATGACATATTTTAAAGGGAGGCTCTCTTTTTCTTTAGGCACCTAAGTTAACCTGCTTAAATTAGGGCAGTAGGTTCCATCAGAGTACCAGGTTTCTGTTATAAATGCACAGAGACAGTGTTTTCTGTGGGATAACTCAGTAGATCCAGATAGGGTTTCCATCCCTAGATACAGTCAGAGTTTGGAAAATGAAGCTGGATGTTGCAAATGGAATTTTAAATCATTTACTTAATAACTTTAATTCTTATTTTTGTGGTTGTTTTTTTCTTTTAACCTGGTAATGTTGTCAGAGAGGAAACTACTGTTTTTTAATTTAGAAGTGGGGGTTTAACCTCATAATTTGAGCTACAATAGAGCAATTCTTTACCCTATAGAAAAAGGACTATGGGTGCAAGCCTGATAAAGTTTTCTGAAACCAATAGAATATGATCAAGTGTTTTTTCTGTAGAGTTGAAAGGCATTAACTGAGGCAGCCAAATCATAGTTGGACTCCTATAATAGGTTGCTGAATAATGAAATATATTTGAATTAAAGAGGCATTAATATAGAAGCATTAGCCTGCACTATGTGGAATAAACTCTAGTTGGGGTTTTGATGAAGAACAAAGTAGCATATGATATCAGTTATTGTATGGCAATAAGATAAAATAGACAAATACATGTTACTGAGGTCCTTTGAATCTTTTCACTATAGCAGTCCTCATGAAAACAACAATGACATTTTCTCAGATTGATTGCTGAGCCTATATGTCATTGACTTGGTTATAATTAAATTACTTTAGGCAATAGGAAGGGGTTTGTCACAGCTGTGAGTTTTGTTTGGGGGCTTTTAATGATTACTAGAACATGTAACATTCTAATTTTCTTACTTTTATAGTTTATATGATTTATATGATTGGCAAGCACAGGATGCCACCTGTGTAATATAAACATACCGTATCACTTCAACATACTTCAATGTAAACCTTGTACTTTGGCTCATCTGTAAATCTTCACAGACAACTTTGAAAGTATGTTCTAATTGCTGAGGATTAGTAATAACAGAATGCCAAAGTGGTCTGAAATTAAAACCAGCACAAATTAAAGCGATTTACAGTGTACCTGCCATTTTTAGCTGTCATGAGTAAAAATGTAACACTTCCACCAGTCTCCCCTAGGAAATGCAAAGGCAGTTAATGTTGGCTGCAGATGAAGATGTTGAAGTACAGGAGAAGAAAATATTTTGGGGTTCTTTTTGTGACCACTCATTCACAGGTACATTAGTTAATGTGATAAACAAATACAGAGCTCAAGCAAACAGATCTTTACAATGGAGGTAAATGTCTTTTTTACTTTAAGGTTTTTTGATGTTGTTTGTTTGTTTGTTTTTATTAAATTCTAATGCCCAGTTAAAAAATTGTAAAAGCTTCTAGGGATCCTAGAGCCAATTACAAATTCATTGTCCTAAAAGTTTTAAGCAGAACAGGTGAATAAACTTAAAAGGATTGTGAATTTCTCACTTGTTTCCTCAAACAGCTATAAAAAATACATTTATCAAGATATAACACAACTTGCTTCTGGGACATACTACCTTTTTCCTAGGTACAGATGTTTGATGATGGAAGGTTCTCTGACATTCCAGTTCTCAGGTATGCAAACACGTTTTGTATTGTGGGGTGAAAACACCAATATACAGCAAATAATCAAACTACTGAAGTCCTGATGTTGCTGTGGAGTCATTCCAGGGCTTTACAGAGGCAGATCAAGCCACTAGCTGGAGAAGATATAAAACCTTTCCCAGATTAAGGCTGTGGTGATATGGTGGGGATTTTTCAGTTTTGGTTTGGTTTGAGTTTTTTATTCCTTTTCACCTAACTCATGAAATCTGTGGCAGAAAAGTAGAACTGGCTTTCCTCCCTAGTTAAATTTGTACTCTTATTAAGGCTATGTGATGCTAGGAAGCACTTGGAAAATGGGATTTGTTTTGCAGATCCAAGTTGTTCTCTCATTTGAAGGAATAAAATTTACTGCCTCAAAATAAGTCATTTTGACAACACAGGAAAATGTTAAAGGAAATATTTCCAGTGAGACAGAGCCTTTTCTTGGGCTCAATGCTCAATGATGTGAGCTTATACCAGTGGAGGATGGCATCAGTTTGCGGAGAATATCATACAGATAAATTTCTGTGCAACCAGTAGTTCACCATTTTGCTGCCCTTTGTGATATTTGTGCCAGGAAAGATGAGTGCAACGTGTTTTCCGAATTATTTATGTCTGCTCCCATTTGGTGAAAAGACGACACCGGATAGTCATGGTAAATCTAAGTCACGTCCTTAAATGTTAACTGCTGAATTGTTCATTTATTCAAGATGGCAAGAAATCAATCCTAAGAATGCTTCAGTTATTTTTCCCAAACCTCATATTTCTCTTTTTATCCAAGTCTCCAATTTGACTTCCTGATAACTAGAAAGTTATGACAAAGTTAAAGGATCATGCTCTTCATGTACAATAAGACTGAAAAAGGTACTCACAATCTCTTGGGTTGCATATTTTAGAATCTCAATTTAAATGCAGATTTTTAAGTCTCCAGTTATGCATCCATGAGGGATGCCTCTCATTTGATTAAAACACCAGTAGTGAAAATATTTTGGATTTAACATATTCTTCTGCACAGTGAACATAGTTAATAGGGACTCCCAGAGAGGATAAAGTTTAATGGATGATTTTTTTTCAGGTAATGCAGTAATTCTCCAAGTAGGCTTACTTCAGTATAACATAATCACAGTGTACTTACAAAGGAGCTAATACATTACAGTGAATGCTTAAGTAATGTTTCCTTTTATCATACAAATTAATATTTACCTGTAAGGTAACTCCTGAACAACAAGACTGAAGGTGAAAAGTCCAAAACTGCAATTTATCACATTGCACCCTGACTATGTTTTACACAGCCTTGTAGCTAAAGGAGGTATTTTTATTGACTGAGTGGAATATTATATGGCTGTGTAAGAACAAATGCTAGTCTTTGAAGCTTTACTCTACAATCAGCTGGGGATGGTGGCCTCTTTCAGAGCAGGAATCAATTATACAAAACTTAGGCAGGCCAGCCAGGTAACTCAACTGGATAAGATGGGTTTCTCTGAAACTTAAGACAGCATATTCCAGGCATGCCTTTGCTGCATTAAATGCATGCATACATTCCAAATTATTTCAAACAACTACTACAAGGCAAATAAGCGCTTAGCTATTTGCAGATCTGTGGTTTTGAATTATAAAAGATTACTCCAAAAATGTTTATTAGAACTTGAGCTAAATACAGTTTCATTTCAGGAAGTTGTATAGCAATTATGAGATCCCAAGGAAAAACTCTATAGCAAGACTGAAAATTTGTCGCTGTTAACTCTTGTTTTAGTAATTTTATTACTCTCTAAAACACCCTTGAAATCAAATGCCTTTCATACAGTGGATTGCCTGAGCAGATCTACAGATTATGGAAATAAGCCAACCTAATGTGGGTTATATTTTTTATCTTCAAGCCTAATGAAGGGACACAATGAAAAGAACAAAAATCAGTCTTTTAGCACATGTTTCTCTGCAGTTGTCTTAAGTTGGCTAATAAGAAGCAGAGGCGTTTTGAATGATGACCTGAGCATGTCAGAAGCTGTACAGGTGGGTTTCAGAATAGGAAGGCTTCCTTCCCTTTCCAGTTGGTTGTGCTCAGTCTCAGCCCAGCCTGCTGAAGGGTTGCTGCCCTTGTATGCTACAGGAACAAGGAGCAGCAGAGATGGACCCAAATCACCATGCAAAGCTAATTATTCAGACAACCTGAATTTGCTCCTGGCTCCAGAGAAATGAATTTAAGGCAAGACAGGAGAAATGAATCTTGACAGATACGGATGCATAACAATGTACAAGGAAACATCACTTAACATGATGATCAAAAGGGAAGGCATGCCAGCAGCCAAACCTTCTTCTAGTCTTCCTGAGGCTGGGGCCATTTCAGTGAGGAGGCTGAAGAAGATAATGAGACACTCTGAGATGCTTACAGAAAGCTCCTCTTGAATTTTGTCTCTCCTAGTCCCCTTTAACACATTGTGTTTGCACTGTGCAGTTCTCTTATTCTTTATTTTTGCATTATAGATGTTGTTTAAATGCTTTTGGTCTAGAAATAATACAAACCCTCCAACATAACTAACATTATTTCAAACAAAGTTTCGGGAACCTCCAGACCATAGCAATGAATATGACATGCAGCCTCCTCTTAGTCCTTTTGAGATGGAGTCCAGGATGGATACATGACTCAATCTTGAGTGACTCATCAACAATAAAAGTCCTCATTGACATTAATTGTAGGACACCCAGACTGTCCTTTCACTATCTCTCACTGTCACTAACTCTATTTCTGCCCTTCTGAGGCATCTATCTAATAAGTTTAACCTCATGGAGCTGTGGTAGAGAATATTTTATTTTTTCATTTTTTAAACTCCACTGAGCTCCATCAGTTACTGATGCTGTTGGTGAGCAGTAATGTCAGAAATGTCACAACAATCAGGGCTACGCACAGCCATCTTATTTCATATTTCTCTACTCCTTAAATATTTCTTGATATAGCATTCACTTCTATCAGAAGCGTCCTGGAATTTGGTTTTCTCCTTCTCATATGGTGATTTCTTTCCCTGCAAAACAGCCAGGTTTATTCTTTCATGTCCACATTATTTAATTGCTATATTTGTTAGCAGAGTTTTTCCTTGTAAGCTCCAGTCTGTTTTTCAAAATTGCTTTCAACTTCCAGATTCAACACGATATTGTTGTAGCTGCTTGCCTAGAAACAAACAACCTCTAGCATTCTCCTACTCATCAAATCCTGGCACAAAACTAAGACCTACACTATAAAATGATTGTTTTTCTTCACTTCTAACCTTGCCTAAACCCCACTCTCAAATGTCTCGCAGTTCAGCCTCAGTGTCACACTACGCGAGATCAACATGCTGTTACAAGGATGGCTTGTGTGGGAAGCAAAATCGACCTCATTTAATCTTGTTTGCTCTAGTGTGAGCTAATCCCCAGGAGGCACCCAGCACACCTGGATTCCACTGCAGTTGCCCACAAATACAGGAGCCCTGCAGTTACTCAGATTTCTAGAAACTAACTCTGCTGTAGCATTAGCACATCCTTTCCTTGAGATTCGGGAAAGGGTGATTCCACTTCCTGCCTCAAGATTTAATGGCTGCTCAGATGTTTGTGATTTTTTTTGGTCCTGTAACCATTAGTCTTCTTTCTCTATTTTCCAGCTTTATCTGAAATGTCTAATGATTTTAATTGAAATCACCAGGTACAGTGGATTTGGATGATTAGAAAGTCTTCATGATGCAGTACCTTAATCTTCTTTGAAAGCAGGAATGGGGGATCCCTGCAAATTGTGAAAAATAAGAAAGGGAATAGTTTTTTAATCACACTGCAGAGAATTATTTTACAGTGCAGCAGGTCGTGTTTAAACTGTAATAATACAAATGTGTAAAAGTAAGGACCTTTTTTTTTTTACCCAGATGTGTCAATTCTGTTAGATTTTCTTTATCAGTGATTGTAGATAGGTGTGGTGGTTATTACTCTGGAATAAACAAGAGTCTCCACCTTATTCTTAGCCCAGTAACTCCATAGTAACCAGCTGACATCGCTGCCATGTGGCATATGTCTGTGTAGACATAGACAAGCAGAGAGAATAAATCTGACCAGATCCTATTCCAAGCTCCATTTGATTTTTTGTATTGTCTGCAGGGTCGAAGACTGGATAGTAGAATGAATTCTCCAGATGTTGGGGGTGGGGGGGAAAACCAGCAATACCGCTTACAGGAGTTTCAGCTGAGTGCTACTCTTCGTATTAAACCTTTTCAGTGGTCAGTAAGACCAGGCAAACAACCATCCTTAGTTACAGAAGAAGAAGCAAAATAATTTGCAACACCTCAACTCCTTTTTACATCCAGATCCGGAATCACCCAAGACAGCTGAGTAATTTTTAAACAGTTTCATCTCATGAAACAAGTTTCTCATGAAACTGAGGAATTACTTTATTGAGGCAGCTTTTACATGCGAAATCCTCTCTTTGCCAAAGATGGTCTTTTCAACTACAAGCATCCAAGCTCTTCTACCTTCCTAAGGTCCACTGAAGTCCTGCTGACTGAAATGAGCTCTACATGGCTTAAAGGAGCAGCTGGAAAGGAAGTCCTTTCTCCTTTTCTTTCCTGTGACTTTCCTAATATTTTCAGTTTCTGCTGCACACAAGTTCTTAAGACAAGCTAGGATATTTGTATCTATCTTCAGTGTGGTTTCTGGAATTCCAAACTTACTTTACTCTGACCTGCCATGTGAGCTACTGGAACTTGCTGCCAAGGGCAAAGATGAAATATATCATAAACATTGCATTCTCCAGCAGCCTTCTGGATTTTCCAGACAATGTGCCAAACACAGCAGCTTGTGTAAACTGGCTTTGTACTGGATCCTAACTGCAATAAAGTCTTCAATTTCCTAACTCCCTGGAAAGTGGGATTGTAATACTTCTCTGAAATGCTACTTTCCAGTACTTTTTAAAAGAAAAGCCAAGACCTTCATAAAATCACAAAAGCCATCTTCATTTTCAGTAAGTCATTAGCCCATCGTTTTTCAGAAAATCTGAAAATGTGAGTCCTAATGCTGCTAAAAAGGGACCACAAATGTACTCAAGAAGTAGTTCCTTTTTAGAAAAACTCCAAAAGTATGAATATCTTGGCTACTGTAATCTTGTACAATTTCTGATCATCCAGGCTGTAAACATAAGATTTCAATTCCTGGTAGAGTTGTAATTATTAGGTGACCCAGTTAGAATTCAGGAGCCTAGTATTACTTTTTCTCCTGATACATCATTGGGCTCTAAGCAAGTAATTTAGTTTTACATACAGTAGTATGTAAGCATCTGAATTTGGCATAACTCCTTCTGTTAGTACTCCTTTCCAACACAATAATTTTTAAAAGCCCCTTCATCAGCTATTTAACTCAGGAATTACCTAAATTTTTATGCTTTTCACCTGAGGTGTCTGAACAGCTCTTTATATCCTACATGCTTATTATTCTTCTCTTAGTTTTTTAAGCTATCCAGTGCCCCAAATCACAGCTGTATTCAGGGTATATGTGCTGATTTGGCCCTCAACACATGCAAAACAATCTCCCTTCCACCTTCCTCGGAATGGGAGGGATTATTCTGCTGCTCCTCGAGAAGGGTCAGATCTGTGACAAGTCCACAAGTTCTAGGCTATCAACCATCAGGTGACCTGAGGTTGGTCCTTTTCACTTTTGAAAATGTTCCAGAGAGAATATTTAAGCATTTGCTGGCTTTTGAAAGCAAGCTAATGACCCTGTAGCCTGTTAAAAGATCCCCAAGTGTAGCAACAAGAGAGCAGTGCAAAGTCATCCTGTGAAAGCATTGAGGCATTACTCAGTAGCATGTTAATGTTCTAATGGTCAAAAAGGAAAGCATCATGAATTTGAATTGACTTGGATTTAATTTGGGATAAAAAAGAAAAAACACTGAAACTGCCTGGATTTTTGGCAGGAATTCAGAAACCTTGGTTTCAGTCCATTATCCAGTATGTCCCTAATTAAATTAAATATTGTTACATCAAGAACTGAGACCACTTCAGAAATGATGGACCATTTTGATTTTCTTCCACACCCTTTTTTTGTTCTGTTTTCCAAAATCTGAAGAAGATTTAGGACTTCCATGGACAGCAAAATCTTTTCTGAGTTGCAACACATGCTATAACTTCAATAACTTTGAGTGTGTATTCAAAGAGTGGCTACTGTGCACAGAACAGTTGAAGTAGGAAGTGATCTGCTGAGATCATCCAGTCAAACCCTGCTGCTCCAGCAAGGTCACCTACAGCTGCTGTCTGGGGTCATGTCCAATACGATTTTTAATATCTCCACTGATGAGAATCCGAATCCTCTCTGGAAAGCTTGTTCCAGTGTTTGACCACCCTCATGGTAAAAACACATTTGCTTGTGTTCAGGTTGAATTTCCCAAATTTCAATTTCTGCTTGTTGCCTGTTGTCCTGTCAACAGGCACTCCAGAGGGGAGTCTGGCTGCCTCATCTTCACTCCCTAACATGAGATATTTATAATCACTGAAAAGAAACTCCCCTGAATCTCCTCATCTCGGGGTTACTAGTAGGTTAATGCTTGTTCTGCTGAGATACCAGGAAAAAACCTTTTTCTGACTGTGTTTCATTTTCTGAGGAGTTTGGGCACTCCTCTGAATCCCAGGAAAGCTTCTTAAATGTTTGATAAGTAGGCTTAAAGAAAACGACCAACCTCAGTGGTATTTGTTAGTCTAGGAAACTCTCCAAGCATTTTTCTGGCACTTTGAATCCTGTTTTTGGTCAGTTCTTCTTTGAGACAAACCTGCAACTAAAATGGCTTATGGAGTCTAATAAATCTGTGAGTCTGCATATCCTTATTTATATACTTATGGTCATCCTTACTGTAAATGGCTCATAATTTCAGGGAAAAAAATGTAATTACATTTTCAAAGTATTCCATGAAATAAACAAAATACAAAAGATATTTTCTATAACCATTTTATGTGTTTCTATATGGTTGAGATATCAGAAATAGTAAGAAGTGCTGAAGGACTGGTATTCTGTTTCATTTGAAGCATCAATATATCCCGGAGTGCTATACAACAGATGGCAGATAGCTGGAACTAAAGCAAAGAAATGTACTGTGGAGTTTTCTAAATTCATGGCAAAAATCAGTCACAATGAGCACAGAATTTGATCCCACAGTTTAAATGGGAATTGGTGCCGCCCCCACATACAGTGTCATGGCCCAATGGATTGCCTGTCACTAGATCTAGAACCACCAAAATGCTCTCACTGACTTCATTTAGCTCTGGGATTGATTAATTTTGTTGAGAAGTCCAGAAGTGAAATAATTATGAACTATCATCTGCAACTGGTAAAAGAAAGAACATGAGAACTTGCTCAAAAAGCAAAAAAGGATTGCAATAGCTCTGTCCATACTGGGCACATTTGCTATCTGAAAGCTGGGAAAAAAAAGTTCTTCAACTATAGTAAATTGTTCCTCAACTATAGTAAAACTCTCAGCTATAGAATATAATTTCAAGGTAATTGGACTGGAGCCCTGCTTCTGTTACCCATGTGTCTGACACTGGAATCTCACCAATTTTGTTTACAGATGGGCTGCAATTGTTCTGTCTGTTAGAGATGTGATGAGGGCTCTACTATTGCCCACTGAGTCTGTAAAACACATAGTTTAATGTTTTCACTCTTCAGGTAAATTAACACCTAGTTAAAGGCAGGGCTATATTTATTCCTCAACAAAACTGTGACTGAGTTCCATCACAATTATAACCTCAGCATCAGCGTGGGTGTAACTCAGGAGAGACCTTCATTGTGTTTGAGGGTGTAGTCTCAGGAAAGTGACATTGGAAAGGTTAAGTGACTAAGAACAGAGTGAATAGAAGGGTAGTTAGCAGAGATAAAGGGGATAAATGAGTGGTACTATATTTTATTTTTTTAACCACCAGGAAAAACTACCAATGAAACAGCTGTGATGTGAGATAAACACAAGCTGGTGAGCAGCAGAGAAGTAAAAAAAATGGCCACGGATCAAAATATTTTGTTTCCATAAAAGAGAAGCTCTTTTTGTTTTATCCTGGTGTCAAGCCTCTTATGTAGAACATCTATGTATTAATTTCCAAACTTTTTTTTTTTTTTTAATTGAAAAGCCCCAAATATTCCAACAGCATCAAAAGAAAAAAATTGCAACATTACAGTAATGTATAATTTCGGAAAAGAAGTTACAACTGAAATGTCAGCAAAACTGACAGCTTTTAAACATGTTTCAACAACAAACATAAAAGAAAATCAGTTCCAGTATACCCACTAGCTACAGAGGATAAACACACACACACACACACACACAAAATACTGACAATCAACAGTAGTCTACGTCTTCATCTGTAACTGATAATTATTAACACCAAGGTGTTTAGAACAAGAATAAAGAAACTCAAAATGTCTGAAGGTTTTCTACATTTGAGAAAGAGGGAAAAAGAGAATATAGAAGTGCCCTGTAGTTTTTTACTTAAATTCTTACAACTGAGCTGAAAGTGCCCTTATGTGTGTTCTGCAGGAGGCAGTAATATGATTTGATGCTCAGCTATCTCTTCCTATTATGTGCCCTGCTTGGTAGCTCTAGCTCACAATAGCCTGTAGGTTTGTTAAACTATGGTCCAGATTTTTAAATAGTTTCCCACATCTACCAGTCACAGAATTAGAATGAGGCATCAAAAAGCCTTTGAAATCTGTCTCGTATGCTTTTACACATACATAGCCCAGACTTGCATCCTAACCAAGTGCTTCATAATCCTATGGCACTACTCAAAAATGCATGCATTGAACTTGTACATATATGTTAGAAACACCTCATATTGATCTAGAAAAGGTAGGGCAAAAAGGAGTCCTTTGTGTGTCACAGCAACAAGACACCTGTGTTTGCACAGCTTTCTCCAGGGATTTGTAGGCTGGAATTCAAGGTATTGGATTTCCAACTGTATTGCCTTTGCCTCTCAGAAATCCAGTGTGCACAGAAGGGGGAGAAGGGTGGCTTACCTACTGAAAGCAAGAGAAAAGTTCCCTGTCCTTCAAATCCGCTGTCAGCTTTTGGGTTTTCTCTCCAGGACACAGGCAGAGGCTGAGGGCTGTGCGAGTGTGGGGCCAGTGGGAAGAGCTGCGAAGGCTCAGTCTCCTGCACGTGGTTGAGTAACCTTGATCTTCATAAATGCTAACAAATCAAAAAAAACCTTCATAGGAATAACTTAAAATCTGTCCTGAAATAGCATTATAATTATAATATTAAATAGGCAAAATGGAAAAGCACTGGTTTCCCCCTTCTCAGTGCTTCCTTCACAGCCTTCACTCCCTGGCAGCATTCAGCACAATGCCTGAAAACCACTTGAAAACAAAGGGTTTCCCCAATAAGTTCATGGCCCAATAGTAGCAGAGAAAATCACCATCAAAAAAGATGTTCATATAACAAATAAAAAAAGAGTTATGTTGCAGAGAAACAAAATGTGGTGTGGTGTGTCCCCTGGGGTGAACAGAAGCAGTGTAGGGCCCCAGCTGTCAGTGCTGTAGCTGGAGATGGAGCAGCAGCTTTTTTCATCCCTTGCCAAGATGCTTAATCACACTCGCCGAGACCTTGCTGTGAGCTGGAGGTTAAAACATGTAACAATGAGTAGGTTAACACACGTGCAAAGCTGCTAGAGAAGGAGAAAGCGTTGTTGGTCTTTTTCTGTACACAAGTTTCAGTGTTTTTGAAGTAAAACTAGGGGACATTGGGTTTCAGCCCAGGTGTCACAAAGTTCTGGCTATCCTCTTCAGCAGAAGTGAAGGAGGAACCCATTTTGATGACATGGTTAATAGTACAGTTGTAGCCTAATTGCTTCCACAGGCTGGGCTATACACACCATGTATTTCTTCCCTGCACTTATATCCTTTTGGATGATTCTTTATGCTCTCACTCCCCTGCTCCTATTTTTCTTCATATTTTTTTCCATTCTATTTCTCTGCCTCCTATCTCCATCCCTAGCTACCACTTCCTAACTACTCTTTTGCTGTCCTCTGATCACACTTGCCTCTTCTCCAACTCGTCCAAGAAACTGTCTCTGCTGACTGGCTAATACAGGAGTGCCTCGCTTACTGCTGCTCATCAGAAGAGCTGTCAAAGTGTGAATATATATATATATATATATAGTCAAATAGGAAGAGTAATTTCTAGCCCAGAACAATATGTTTTCATTAACTATGGAAAAACATTCATTGTTTCAGTCCTTGTTCTCAACAAGGCCCAGGTATGTGGCAAGGGATGGTATTGTGAGAAAGTCCAGCATTAGGAAAAGATGAGGCACATCCATACTTATGACTGTAATTAAAGCACAGCTCAAGTCGAGCATGTGTTTAAGGGCTTTCATAGAATTTGGGACTGAGAGATGATGGCAGATGTATTAAATATGTGCTTTGGTAGGAACCCTTCATAGAGATAAGATCCTCTTTAATTACGTGCAGCTAATCAAAGTAAACAGCAGATTTCAGGCTGCAGAGTTCATCTCTTCTGCGGCACTGAGACAAAAACAACCAAAGCCTTGTCACATTAAGACTGTACAACAATATACAGATCCCAGGTCAGATGCTCCAAAATTTTTCCAGACTTATTCATAATTTGATCTCTGTGAGTAATTAATAGGGGTCAGGTTTGGAGGGAAAAGGGAGTATATTAGAGAGGACGACAGGAAAGAGGCACAATCTATTTCTTTGCAAGAAGAAAGGAAGACAGTCAGCATTAAACAAAGAGGAAATCAATTCTACTACAAAATCATTTGTGACACTTCCTTTTCCTGTGAGAAATGAAAAAGTAATAAATGCTGTAGTACTGGTAAAAACTGTTTCACCTACTAAACTGTATATAATTTCCTCAGAGAATCAGACATTTCTATTAATCTGATGTTACAACAAAAAATTTTGGCAACATGTAGAAAGAGAGAATAAGAAATGTATTGGTAGACAATAAGCATGGGGTTCCAAAACTAAACACATCCCTTCTTCCATCCCTGGAAACACTGAAGGTCAGGTTGAATGAGGCTCTGAGCAAGTTAATCTAGTTGAAAATGTCCCTGCTCATTGCACTGTGCTTGCACTACATGGCCTTTAAAGCTCTCCTCTATTCCAAACTATTCTAGAATTCTGGGATTCCTAATTTTTTCAAATATTCCCAAAATAGGAGACCTTCTAAACCCCTGTCAGGGCATTAGGGTATGGAAACAGGAGGCAATGAGTAGTAAGACTGTTAATGAATGGTGGTCTAGAACTCTTTTGATGGTCTAGCACTTTTTGGGAGAGTCATCCCAAAGAGTTCATTGCCCTCCACTGCTACTCCATGGGCAACTGCTTGAGAAATGCTCTACAGCAGCAGCCAAAACCTGAGAAGTGGTGAAGTAAAAGGGGAGCATATAGGGCTTAAAAGATATTGTTGCCTGCTCTCCATTCCTTCCCACACTCCTTACTGTACCCCATGGAACCTACATTAGTCCCTTGAGCAATTCATGCCTTGCCTCAGCCTTTAAATATTTCCTCAGAAAGGGCTGAGGTGGGAGACCTGGGCAGCCTGAGGAGGTTGTAAAGAGCAGGTGAAAAAAAGCATCAAGGAGAGAAACATGCCCTGAAAGTGATAGAGATGCTCATTTCAGCCTTGACTTAAATGAATTAAAGAGTGAGGGGCTTGATCTCTCTACCTCAGTTCTAAACGTGTCAGATGCAAATAATAAATTCTCCTCAACCCACTGAGATGTTGCACGACTAAATCCATGAAGGAATGTAAAGTCCTAAGTTAATGGAGTGAAAGTATCATAAAAATGCCCTAAGGAAATGAATAACTCTGTTTATATTGAAGGAAGGAAGAACTTAAAGTACCTCACCAGGCAACAAACTAGAAAAAGAGAAAACTGAATTAGTATTGGGTCCAGTCACTGAATAAGCATTTTTTTTTCTTCTTTGGGATTTCCCATGGAAACAAATCTTACTGCAAGGACCAAAATTGATAAAGCCTTGTTTCTTCTGGATTTATGTCTCTTTTTTGATTGACTTTTTAACTGAATTACAGCAACATTTTCTTTTATCTCCATATATAATTGGATTATGAAGCTGAGGTAACTTGTTTTCCCATCTCTTCCCCCTCAAACTGTCCTCCAGCAAAGTAGGAACAAAAAATTCCATCTCTTTGTCTACTCAAGCACCTGAAGAATTAAGCTAAAGTAAACTATTTCCCCTACATTATCTCCCACTACCTGCATTTATATGAGCAGTGACAGCCAAGAGAATAGAAACTTATCCAGGACAACGTTACAAGTGTTTATAAGTAAATGTTTCTTATTCTCTACCGCCCATTCTTCAGCAAATCTAGCAGAACAGAATAGTTCTTGAAACTTCTATATCTGGAAACCAATTGAAATTCTCCACTGGATATGGATGTTTTTAGGAGGTGATATCACACCCTGGAAGTGTGATTTCCTAAGCTTTGTTTCCACCAAAATCAGCATAAAAATAGTGAGTGATTACATAAGAAGGAATGCTGTAATAATGCAAGTACACAAAGAAAAGAAAAGAAAAAAACTAAATCAGGTTTTCTTTGGCTTTTGAATTTTAAAAGTTTCTGCAGCCATAATATTTAGTTAATGTAATGTTGAATACCTCTTTCTCTCTAAATATGTTTAGAATGTATAATCATATATTGTTTAACAAAATATAATTATATTTTAAAGTGTATATACTTCTTATATACATATATATATATGCAAGACAGTGCAGTTTATATATTTATACATATTCAGTTATATCCCACGGGATTATAATATTTGATTTTATTATTATTTATGCAGCTGGAATAATTGCTCTTCAAGCCTATTAATTCACAGCTATGATCTATAATATTTCTCCAGGAAAAACTGCAGTGCAAAAAAAGAGGCTTAAGCTTTGGTGCTGTCGCCTGCTATAACAGAAGTACTGCTAATTGCAAACTGGGGATTCCACTATTAAGATTTCAATAATTGGCATATCACTCAGGAAGTAAGTAATAAATCTTCTTTGTAAAAGTAGCTTAAGTGACAATTGTTCATCTTTACATATAGAAAAGATATCTGTATGAAAGAAAGTATTGTGTTATTGCAGTCAAAAAGCCTTCTGTAGAAAGCTTTTTTTTTTTTTCCTGTGAAGAAAACACAAGAAGGTGACTATAGTGATCAACATTCATTATTTGAGTGGTTTAGGTGTGAGCTGCACTGCTCAGACATTCACAAAGATAAAACCACCTTTGCTTCAGAGAATACACAATTATCAGTCTTAAATGAAATGGATGAAAAGGCTCTGATGGATATTGGGCCAGGATGCACAAGTAGGAAAGGGCAGATCTGGGCTTGAAGTTCAATGCAGCTATCAGAACACACGGCAGCTATTTAAAATTGTAAAAGAAAAACAGGTAAAAAGTAGGATTATTAACTGCTTATTAACCTCAACTGTCTTCTTTTCCACTTAGCTGTCTGCTGATTTTTATTTCCCACACTGAAATGGTCGAAGGAAATGCTGTTTCCACATATTTGAAAAAAAAGCCAAGCAAAAAAAAAAAAATGGATAAAAGCACAAAACTGCCACGGAAGCTTACTTGTAGACATCTAAGTTTAGACAGTTTTTGTTGCTGTGCCTAACAGAGTAAGTAGAATCTCTTGCACCACTCAAGTCCTGTTCAAGTTACTTTTTGAGGGCTTCAGTGTAATCGACACACATAAGCTTCACTTTCCTCCACGTAAATTTTCTCTGTAGTGATATGAGTGAACTTACTCATTATTCACTTATTCACTCAGCAATCCTCTTCTACCTCTGTGAAATATTTGTGGTCCTTTCAGGGGTCAGAGGTAGGAAAGGGGAGAAAGACTAATAAAACCCATACAATGGGCCAAATTTCTGTGAGGCTACCTACTGAATGCAATTCCAAATTTTAGGTTTTATTTTAATCCTAGGACACCATGGAAAAAGTCAGAACAGTGGTTACTGTTGTAAATGACAACTTTTACAATCTTACAGTGGATCAGTGAGTATTAAAGTATTAATTTTTTTCCTAATTTGTGTTAGATATATTGTTCTATTTTTTATGAGGTACATTCAAATGAATATAAAATAAGGTTATGTAGTTGAAGTGACAAGACTAATAAGTTTATAAGACATTTCCTCCAGCACAATTTAATTCTGGCTGCACTATGGATTCTGGGGACAAAAACAAACCTGTAAAACAGATCAGATCCCAACTAGGAGGATTAGCAGGTGTCTCAAAATCTCTGTCATTCCTCTTTCTATTTGTATTTCTAAGAGAGAAAGGTTAACAAACTTCTTCAGTACAGTTTCTTACAGCCTTAATCCAGTACAGACATCTTTAGTTTTAGGGTCCAGATAAACTCATCTTTTCAAATAACTAAATATGTAATGGGATTCAGGCTTGCATTTACAGTAACCAGATGTTTGTTTTGTCCAAATGTATTGTCTAAAAAGACTATAATTTCATAGGAAAATGATTACTTTTATTCATACAACAGAAATTAGAGTGAGACATTGAAAACCAGATCCAGAGAGGCATTTAGGCACATAAAAAAAAGAATAGAATAGAATAGAATAGAATAGAATAGAATAGAATAGAATAGAATAGAATAGAATAGAATAGAATAGAATAGAATAGAATAGCTGAGCACCTGTAACTTTTCATGGGTCTAGGCCTTTATAGTCTAGGCCTTTATAGTCTGGGTCAGGATCTTCCCCAAAATAAAATTCACCCAAAATGAGTACCTAAAATCACTGTTAAATCAATATTTAGGGGATATTTGATATGCATTTTAAGATTACATGCAGGTAAAAGTATAAGCTGATAAGGCTGAATGTTTGACTCATCCATTTTTACATTTTTTTACTGTTTGCTTCTAAGCACAATAGAAAAGTATACTTAACAAAGCAGACCCATCATTACTATATTTAAAGCTTTTTCTTTCAGGATAAAGAGTTAAGATGAGTTTCTAGTTCCTTTTTTCCTTACCTTCTGATTAGAAGTTACCACCACATGTACAGTTATTTATACATGTCTGTCTTTTCTACGATAGAAATACTACTCAAGAACATATTGTCCCTGAGAAAGTAGAAAAAGAAAATAAACATTCTGCAGATGAATACACAGCAGCATTTCTGATGCTGAAGCTAAAGGGATGTTGTTCAGTTGATTAGGCCACAAAATTGATTTACCTTTAAAGATGTTTCATATTATAGCTTTTTACTTCCAGACTCCCAAACGTGGTTCTTTTGAAAATCAGTCTTCATTGGCAAATGATTAAGACAAAGCAATAACAAATGGGGCAGGGAATGATTCCAAAGGGTGTGCTTGCTGCTGTCTTCTCAGAACACCCAAAGGCACTCTTAAGATCTGCTCCACTGTCTTTGCTGACAGTAAACATGCAGCTCAACTCCCTACTGCAGCCTGAAAGGCATCTTCCAGAGCACTCAGGACCCATATTTAAAGCCATGATTGTTGGCTTAGTGCAGCTTGTGGAGACATAAAATCCTGCCAAGCATTCCTGGTTGGACCATAAATGAGGTATCCGTTTGTGTGGGAAGTTACTGGAGGTTCCTGAGACCTCTTTTTAAAAACAGAGTAGATTTAACCAAACAATTTATGAGGACCAATAAGAGCAGAAAAGTTAGCCAAATGCATGAATGACAACTGTATATCTCATTCCCATTTATTTTCTATAGAAATGAGGCATGTAGATGACATCTGAGGCTCTGAAAATCTCCACCTGCTAATTTTAAAGTGCAAGATGGTAGCATGTTGTAATAAATTAGAAAGCATGTCATTCTGAACAAAAGACATCTTTGGACTATGAATCTGCTGCAGGCTCATCAAAGAGAAATGTCATTGGAAATGCATTCATTAAGTTACTGCATATATTTAATTCCTTTGTGATGTAAAAGCTGCGGTTTCTGATGATTGTTAAAAATGAAGAAATATATCCCCTAAAACCATAGAGAAAAAAACATTAGACAGGACACTTCATGTGCATAAAGGCATAATGGGGCACAATTTCAGCTGCTAGGTAAGATATCTGGGCATTTTAAAAGAGTTTCTATGAAAGTCTATTGTATTCTAGGACAAAGCAAAGATTTTGCCCATGATCACAGGTTTCCTTACCTTATCTCTTTATCCCCATAAAGCAGGGGTGACTTACACTAACCACTGTACAGCTCTCTGTGAGGGTTGGCATATTACATCAAAATGTGCTCTCTCTGCATAATCTGATGTGTTCTGCAAGAATTTCAGGACACCATGATTAATTGGGCCCACCTACTGTAAGAACTGGAACATATGTACTCATGGAAACCTTGATGGAAACCTTGGTGGAAGCTAAAATGGTAGCTGGGATCCTGTTCATCTTGACACTTACAAACCTGTACTTTGCTCGTTTTAAAAATTGTTGTAAAAGTTGAAGTTCTATGCACAGTAATATTGAAGGCAAAAATTAAGCTCCAGAGAATAATAGAGGTGAGAGTAAAGTCTGAAACACGATTCTTAACTCAAAGGTGTTGTGCTTAGTTTTCAGGATATTACATGTCAGAAGAATCAGTGTGACATTACACAGACATGATTTGATTTTTCTTTGGCTCCAGTGCAGTTACTTTTGTGCTGAATTTTTTAGCTGTTGTGTTAAATCAAACTGCTGAGGCTGTGTTTTTTAAGCCCTGCACAAAAGCATGGCCTTGAAAAGATATGGCATGTGTGCCTTCCCATCTGCTCTTGCATTTCTGCTGGCAGTAAGAAAATGCAGGTTTTGCACACAACCTGGGGACATGCTTCTGTCTGGTGGAGTGCTGTATGCTGCTTTGAGAGATTTACAAGTGATCAAATGGTCAGTAGTGCAGAACTCGTAAAGAACTTCACAAATTAGAGTGACACTATGGAAAAAGTTTTGTAGGAGTGTAGATACACGTTATGCCACAAACATAAGGCAGTGGCCCTAGGGAAAGAATAACCTGAACCAGGGTTACCAAAATCAGAACTGTCATATAGTTTACCAAAATTCCAGAAATAGATGAGACCATCAGTTCATTATGGAGCAGCTGTCAACACATTAAAAAAAAAAAAATTTGACATCATTTGGAAAGGTAGTGAGAACAAGACAAAGGGCATTATTTTGTTGCTGTTAGAAGCTTTGTTTGCCCACATCTTGAGTCCTCTGACCAGTTCTGACCCCTGTAACTCAAGAAGGATGTAGTAGAGTTAGAGAAGGTACAGAGGAGAGAAGCTAAGATGATCATGGAGATGGAGAAGCTACTTTATGAGAAGACACTATAAAGGATGTCATTCTTCAATTTGGAGAAGAACAGGATAAGAAAAGGTGAGATAAAGAGTTCCAAGATAATTAAAGTAGTGTGAAGAACTGTTATTCACCGTATCACAATACAGGAAGTAGAGGATACACATCAAAACTATTCAGAAATCAATTTAAAATGGATAAAAGAAAGTGATTCTTAACACAAAGGGAAGTCAACCTCTGGAATTTATCATCAAAGAAATTTGTGGATTTAGGAAGTAGGTTACAAAATGGTTAGACAGTCATTGACAACATGTCTCTAAGCAGATACTTCTAACAACTCTAGTACCATAATCTTGGATGGGTGGAGTGTGAGGAGAACACGCTGAAGAAAGCACCAAGACTGACATACACTCTCTAAACAACATCTCCTGATGCCACTGAAACACAACACTAAGCTTGATGGACCATCAGTCTGAGCCAGTAGGACATTTCTCACATCCTTAGAGATTCATATATGGAACTTCTGAGTAATAATATAAAATGGTAGAATTGTTAAGGTTGGTAAAGACTTCCAAGATCATTGAGTTCAACCATTAATTTAGCTCTGCCAAATCCACCACTAATCCATGTCCTTATGTGCCACATCTACATATTTTAAAGACCTTCAAGGTTGGTGACACAACCACCTCCCCAAGCAGCCTGTTCCAATGTTTGATAATCTCTACAGTGAAGAAACTGAAAATGACTACTTATGTGCATTCACAGCATAAAGATTTCAGGTTAGAGTAGGAATATTTTCGAGGTGGTTAGTTACTGTAGACTTATAGTGAGATATCACTGTGCCTTACAGGAACTTACTGATTAAAAACTGATTTGAGGGTTTTGAAATGCATGCAGAAATGCTACACAACATATCTGGAGGAGAGAGGAGACACACAGTAAAGTCTCCAGCGAGAATGTGGCAGACAAGCTGTTAGTTTCAAGCATCCTAGCTCCAGCAGATAGCAATCACTCTTCTAACAAAGTCAGCAGGCTGCAGATCAAAAGAACTGTAATGTGTTTTAAAGCACTTCTGAAGAAGGGACAGAAGGTCAATTATCAGAATTGATGCCAAGCTGACAGACAGAGTCTGTGAAGGGAGCCTAAGGATATTCAGCCTTTTTGGATCCAGGAAACATTAAGACTTAGGAAAAAAGAGTACACACATTTTGTGTTTATGGACTCTGTGATACACTTTTCTTGAAAACCTTTTATTCTAAGAAAGTGTTATATGGCTCTTAGAAGGGAGCTTGATTACTGTATGAGTTCCTGTTAGTGCCCCACATGGACAATTTAAGGTATCTCTGCTTGCTGAGAAAATCACAGCATGTACTGGGCAGTGAAGATCAGATTTGAGGGTAGGAAATGAACCTGATCCCATGCAGAAGCAGACAATGCTGAGAAGCCAAACATAGTAGGGTGGGGAAGGTTGCACTCTTCCTGAATTGAAGGTGACTAAGAGTGCTTTTCAGCTGGCACAGCTGACAGGGAGGCTTTGAATATAAGGTCTGTTGCGTGCTGCTAATTAATTAACTTTACCCTCAACTCTGACTGTTAAAATGACCTCTCTGTGCTAGAAAGAGTTTCTACCCATGAGGACTGCAAACAATACAGGTATGGTAGAGGGAAAGAAAAAGGGATAAGCACTCATTTTATACTTGGAGAACACAAACACGGGAGGATAAAAGATTTGTCTAAAATAGCACAGGTGTCTCAGCCACAACCAGGGACTGATCCTTTGATTTCTGAATCCTTATTTGGACCCTCAGTCCCAGGACCTCTTTCCCATTTACAGTAATACTGTCATATTAGGCAGGCACATACCCAGGTGGATGAGGTAATATGTTGCATAAGAATGACTCCATATAATAAATCACGTGCAAGTCAGCATCTGCCATAATAATCTTCTTGCTTTCCTCTCCTTCTGCTCCTTTTCTTGTTTCCCTACCTGATGACTTCTTCCTTTTGTGGAAAAGCTTCATCATTCTATCTCCAATGATTAGCTGACAGAGAAAACTATACCAAGAGCTTGCTAGCACTGTAATAGAATGTCTTTTTAGAGAAAAAGCTTTCAATAAACTACCATCTTTCCATGCCTTGCTCAGCTGTGACACGTATGTGACCAGAAGAACTAAACAAAGAAGTAAAAGAAAAATATCCACTGATGTTCATTCATAGTTTTAATGAAATTCACTTCAGTAATGTTTGTGCCTGTGGATGTGTTTGGAAAGTGGGGGGAAAAGAGTGAAACTGACTGACAGAAAATATATCTTCAAAGCAGGGCAATTAAATATAACCTACCAGGTAGATGGATAGGACACCCAGAAAGTCAAATCAGCCTTCTCTCCACAATTGTGTCAGTCATCCCTGTGGTAATTTTCCTACCCACATAGTTTCCCTTCCCATTTTTTCATGTTTTCTTCACATACATACAACAATATTCACATTTAGTCTATATAGTTTAAAAAGACAGGCGATGGAGGAGAATTTTGGGGGAAAATCCCAAAGCTCTAGACCCGCTAAGTGTCACCATCACATTAAGAATGAGATGATGGAGGCAAAAGAGCATCTTGAAGAGTCAGAAAACACAAAATGTCGACTTAAATGACCAGTTACAACACAGTCTGTGTTTAAAGCACTTCTGTTAATCACAGTCTTGAAAGATAAAAATTCAAAAATGCACTCATCAAAATATTAGTATGAGGAAGCTACAATTTGCTCATGGATATTTCATGATCTAAGAAAAATGCCAAACTCATCAGATAAATTGTTTGCTGTGAATTATTCACTTGGGTCTAAATTGCTACCCTTTCAAGCAAAGACAATGAAAACCTATGACTCCTTGTCATCAGATTTGCTCTTCGGGAGCTGCATCACATTCCCTGTTCTTAGCAAAACAGGCCCTGTGTGACAGTTAACAATATAACAGTAACAAAAGGCTTTTGTCACCTTTTCCCCCTGATTTTAAATTAGCTTCCTCTACATTCCTATTCTAACTCTACCTTTCACATGCAGACCCTGATTCAGCAGAAGATTCCAACTTCCTTGCTTGCAGTTTAAGCAAGGCTGAGGAAAGGTCTTAAAATAACAGGAGGAAAAAATGTATGGTGAAGAGCATGCTTCTTTCCCCTGCTGAACTGGCACATTAATGTGTTTTCTAGCTGGTCTGAACTTTACATTCCAAAGGCAAATATTTTTGTCAGTTAACCTAAGCACAGCCGAGGTCTGACAAAGGCCCTGTTATTGCTGCCCTTTAAGCTGCAGCAGCTTGTGAGCCCACTAGAGCGCAGTCCTTTCTCCTCACATAAAAATATTGGGCATTGCATAAAGAAATGGTTTAGTAAGTAGCCCTCGAAAAAAAAAAATATCATAGGCAAGCAAAAAAAAGTACTAGAGAAAATGAACTTGCTACTGGAAAAAAATTGTATAGAATCAGTTAAAAAATAATTATATGAAATGACTACAATACATTAACTTGAGAAACTTAGGTACAAAATTTGAATCTTCTTCCCTGCTTGACCCATCCAAAAACAAATGGCCTAATGTTTTCAGTTTAAGGAGTCTGGCTTCCTCTCCTGCCTGTTATATAAGAATATACCCACACAAGGCAGTATTTTTCTCCCTCCCAGCTCTCTCTATTATGATGAATAATGAACTTATATTTCATTGCCATATCCTTGACAATCTCCTTCAGCATTTTTGAAAAGGGGTTATTTCAGTTGCAGAGTTCTTAGAGTAGTACTTATATTTTTGTTTTGTCCTGCTTCAGTCAGTTGTCTTGAGATAGATGATTCAAACATAAAGCAAGTACCATAAAAGTACAGCTGATGCACTATAAATCTGCACACCTAACTGTGATTAATAGAGATAGGTGTTTTAGGCAGTGATTGTACAAGGGACGCTGGTGAAGAGGAAGAAAAAGAGATCCAAAAAACCATAGCGAAGAATAAATTGTCCTGATAAAGGAACAAAAATATATATATATAAATGTTAACTATCTGCATAAGATAAATGGTGGGTCAAGAGTAGAGAATGTCATTTGCAATAGTGAAAAACAGGACAGTCCTTTCTTACCAGGGATCAAGAGCACTGTGTGTTTGGCTGAAATAAAAGCACAGAAAGTTCCTGAAAGCATTACTTTCTTGGACTGTTTCCCCAGATAAGTACCTTACTTTTTCCAGCCCTCTATTTGCTGACAGAAAGGTAGAAGGAGTAACAGCTCTTAGGCAACAAGAGTGCTCTCTTCAAAATAAATTATCAGGTGCAAGTCTCTGGATGCATCAAGAAGTTACTATGCTCATATCCTGCTTATGGAGTCTTCCCAGGTTCTTTCATCCCAAGTTGCATGAACGACTACCACTGGTACATGGGCCTTTGGTTCTGGTTATACAGCCTGAGTCTGCAGCTGCTGGAGTCAATGGGAAAGTTCTCACTAGGGACAGTGATGAAGAATCCCATGGAGAGACTGGCCTTTAGCTGACTTGCCTTTCCTCAGCTCAGCACTGGCTCTGCCAGATCTCATCATCTCAGGTGTGGGTGGTGACCTCTGTGATGGCTGGTTCTCTAACACAGAAATATGGAGACTGAAAACCTTCACTGAATCACTCTAAAATATCAGATGCAACAAATTTTGCTGCTGAACTAATGATCCAGTATAAAGGAACTTTTCTTATCTAAGTAAAAAGGATTACTATTTTAAAAAACCCTGAGGTATATCAAGTAATAAGCAATTCAGCAAGCATGTAAATTTATCTTCTGTTTGAGAAATTCAGCCTAAGATAAAACTAAATGTCATGTATCACTTTAAGTTTTTTTTAAAAAGTGACTTCAGGTGGTTTTTAAAGGTCTGAAGAAGGGATCAGAATGAGTGACCTCCACACGCAATGAAAAGAGTTCTGGACTATTTTAATGATGTCTGCACAGAGGGAAGTGAAACAGTTCCTGCCCCTCACATGTCCTCTCACGTATATCCATACAATGAAAAAAGAGAGAGCTATCACTCCCCCAGAGCACCAAAATATCCTTTCAGAAACTTACTAAATAGCACTTCAGCAAAGCATATAATGGTAACTTAGAGAAGCTTCCATGAAACTAGATAACCTTTCAAATCCATTTATCAAAGTAGCTACATTTCTCATTTCAAGAAAAGTGGCAGATAATAAATATAGATAAAAGGAAGCCTGTCAGTATATAAAATATTGTATTAAATGAAAAATTGATTCACAAAATAGCATTATATATTTTATCGCCTCTTCATGGCTCCTCTTATTTATAAACGGAGTTTTGTTTTCTATGTTGAACTTTAACAGCTATCATATCACAATAGCTATAACCCTTGGGGAAAAAAATCTCCACAGAACAAAGATCTGTAGTGACTAGAGATGGTTCCAACCACATTCCAGAAGCGAGGTACGAATTCTTTCAAGTTCTGAGGGGATCTAAAAAGAGATTTCAGTTTGGAAGTACAAACGAAAGTTTTAGTTAAGCAAATTCATGCTAGAAACCGGATTTAGTAAATGCTTCCAGCCATTCAGCTGAGCACAGACAGACATTTCAGATGAAGTTCAAGAGAGAGCACTGCATCTTCCCATCAGGCAAGAGGCATTCCCAGAGTTTCAGGTCATGCAGTTGGGAAAAACCACCGCTCTGGGCTTTGGCTGCAGATTGTGCCACTCAGAAAGACAATATTACATGTCAAGTCTGACTGGCAATCAGCTCCTTTGCAGCAACACAGTGTCTCTATTTCTTCTCCATTTTATGATCTCAGCCCATGACCTCACAGGTGGTCTCCTTCACAACTGCCCCTGACAAGGATATCAGGAGAAAATGTCAAAGGCAAGTCCTGTCAACATGGGAGACAAACCCTTGCTATGGGGAGCAGCGAAGGAGAAGTCAGATGGACAAAGCTCATGCTGAGTGGTCAAGACTCAACAGATGTGTAGATGTAGCCAACACTGCTGCTCTTGGGACAAAATAAATGGTGCTGGTGATAACCCTTCACATCCAGCCTGCATGTCAATCCTTTGCAATCCACAAGAAGTGACAGTGACAACACAAGGTGTTATTTTCATCTTCCCCAGCTAGTTTCAGCCAATCTGCTCCCTTGATGCACTACAGTTTTCTCTTTGAACCTGACAGAAAATATGGATTTTCTAGAGAGCTGAAGTCTGCCTTTTAACAAAAATTTGCTCCTTATTGCAGATTTCATAATGTACCTTGTCACCATTAGTTATTTGATCCCTTCCATTCCTACAGTCCAAATTGAAATATTGCCTTGAAAATGTGGAAACTGAAGGAGGGATTCTGCACCCCCTAATATCTTGGGGATGTTAGACTGTCACATTTGCATACAGTTTTTTTGATAACCTATCATTATTTTGATAGACTTTAAAATGTCAAATGTCACCTGTTCACTTAATTTTTCAGGATAATTCACTTCTTGAACATGAGTATATTACAGAGAAAATTTTAAACGTTCCATCCATTCAAAAGCTTATGCCTGAAGTTTTGTTAGAGTTTATTTGTAATGCATGGAGTGAAAACCTAGCTTCTGTTCTGGAAACAACAAATATGAAAACTGCATGGAAATTCTATAGCTTGTCAGATCTAAATGCAAATGCATCATTTCTACAGATCCTGGCACTTTCTCCTGCATTTGAAAGTTCAGTAAGGAAAATATGTTTTAGATGCAGTTCACATAGAAAATAATAATAAAACAAAGCAAGGAAACAGGAGAAAATATGCATGTATTTGTGAAGTAAATGACAGTTTGCTTCCTGGAATGCCATGAGAAAAACAGGTAAATAAATCATAGTCCTTTGGGGTTAGTGACTCAGTTCTTGTGCTAGCAAAACGCTGCATAAAGTCATGCTGATTTGCCTGTGGTCTCTGCAGAGGTTTGCAAGTTTGAAGAGCAGGTATGGCACTGAGAGATTAAACTTTCTTTTATTCTCCTCTTCTGTATCATTCCTGAACAAGAAACCACTGCATGTTTGGGAGTCAGTGATCCACATGACAGCTAACCTGCATAGGAGCAAGGCTGTGCTGTGTGTCCTTCATATCCAGAATGGCCCTCTGGCCTGTGTGGTACTGCACAGCATCCTTGGCCACGGGATAACCACCAGATCATAGAATCAAAGAATGGCTTGGTTTGGAAGAGACCTTACAGATCATTTAATTGCCCTCCTGCCGCTGGCAGGGACACTTTCCACTAGATCAGGCTGCTCAGAGCCCCATCTAGCCTGGCCTTGAACACTTCCAGGTGTAGGGCATCCATAAATTCTCTGAGCAACCTGTGCCAGTGCCTCACCACTGTCCTAGTGATGAATTTCTAGCTAATATCTAATCTAAACCTGCCCTCTTTGAGTTAAAGCCAGTACATGCCTTTATAAAAATCCCTCTCCAGCCCTCTTACAGCCCCCTTTAGGTACTGGAAGGTGCTCTAAGGTCTCCTTGGAGCCTTCTCTTCTCCAGGCTGAACAACCCCAACTCTCCCAGCCTGTCTTCATGGGAGAGGAGCTTCAGCTCCCTGATCATCTCTGTGGCCCTCCTTTCATTGCAACTGAGGAGGCTGCACAGATCCCACATGGTGCCAGCACTGGCACCACCTGCCTTCCTGGCCTTGCCTTTATCTAAAAGTGCAGCAAGAAGCTCTCATGAGATCATCCTATAAGAACAGAGGGTTTTGTTCTTATAAGGAAATTAAATATTAGCTTGAAGGACCAAAAGGGAGAGCTTCTCTCTCTTCTGTTCTGCTCTGTGCAGTGCTGTGGGAAAATCTATACAGGCTCCATCAGATGGTTGAGTAACTTCCTATGTCCAGAATCTGAAGGGACATAAGATTTACTGGCCATCTATATTCTTATTATTTTATCTTATCAAAGCATTTCTCTTATTAAGCCTTTGGTTCTCTTATTGAGGTTGAGACAGGATCCCGCAACATTCCTCTCTTCTCTCACCTCCCCACCCCCATGAAGAACAGCTTCCAGATGAACTCAGTCTAATACCATCTCATTTAAAAAGGTACAAAATCACTATGCCACTCCCCAAAAATATCTCCAAGCATTTCTCCTCCAAAATTAACACTTTAAAATTGCATAAAGGACAGGAGCATGAGCTAAGTGCCGCCTCCATCCACTCTGACAGGAAGGCAATGCTGAATCCATCTATTTGAAGAAGGCACAGGCAGTTTACTGACAGGATAACAGAACAAAGCTTCCATTTGCATCCCATTACAGGTGCTGTGCTGATATCTATAAATTAACTCTTTCTTTTTCCTTCAGTTGGAATCGCTCCATTAGGGACAGCAGTAAAAATATACGACTCCTAAATAAAGTGCCCTGAATTATTTTAGATACATAATGAACTATGGACAGGGAATAATATGTTTTATATGGTGTTCACTAGTAAAATAAGCAAACATTTCAAAATATCAGTGCAGATTAAATCCAGTTCTTAGCTTCTTAGAAAGTGAATCTCAGTAACACCAAACCCAACTGCTGGGACAAATATCACAGCTAGCAAAGCTAAAGCTGGGTTTACCCTTTACCTGTATCTAATTCTTTTTCTCAGAGCATCTGTGAATGGCGATTTTAATTAAGGGTTGCCTGTTCATTATCCCAATTCTTCTTAATTTTGCTAAATTTTAGCCCCTGGTTAATAATTGTAAAGAGGGCAATAATTATTCTGGTACATCGTGATTTAGAAGTGCCTGACCTTGCATTTTTAATTTACTTTCATTGACAATGATCTTGAGCAGGTAAAGCCTACTTACGATGGTCAAAACTCTGCACAGACATCATATACTTCAATTACATCATTGCCTGATTCATAAAGCCTTGACAGAATATGTTTAATATTACTAGCTCAAGGCTACAAAAGTAGATAATATCAAAATTACCAATGGATTACAGAAGTTTCTTGCCTTCAATCTCATGATTCATCCATTAATATTTTTTATTAGCATTTTAATTCCGATTCTATTCTTCTGATATCCTATAATACTGATTTGAAACACTAGTTACTGTTTTGATGTCAGATGATTACAGAGGAAAATTCCCCTAACATGGAACAGTTACTCACTGATGGTAGTGTAGAATATTACACAGAACTTTAAGTTCAGCTCCTGAAACTGCAGTTCACTAAGGCAATACTTTAAATATCACAGCTGGATCATCAACCCCACAAGGTGCAATAACAGAAAATTAAATTAAAATTTTAATATTTTAAAGCAGCAGTTAGGTATAACAGCAACAGGCTCCAGAGGAAAAAATAAAAATTGTTTACTGTTACTCAGAGTACATTCCCACACTTTCTCCTATTTTCTCTTGCTACTTGCATAGAAAACCTTATTTCCTTCTCAGATGTTCAGACTGTGATGCACTGAGATTTTATATCATTACCCAGTGTGGTGGATCTATTTACCAGAAATCCCTTCCAAATACAGGAAGGCTTCTCCTACCAATTTTAGCATCTGCAATACAGACAGGAAACATTAATATCAGGCTAAAAAAAAAAATCCAGTAATGTCAATGTGTTGAAGCAGAACTGCTTACGTTAAAATCATTACAAAGAGAAAGTGGTGTATGCACTATCAAACATTCTAATGCCACATCCATTCTTCTAGGAGAAAAAGCTACATATAGTGATCATTTTTCAGAAATAGGTGCACACTTAACAGCAAGACTGTTTTTCTATTAGCATAGTAAATGTATGTTTACATAGAAAAGATTCTAGATGGAAAGGTGCAGCAGAATCTGGGAATTTGGTGGAGTTGATCTGCTGAGATACAAGTCATGCCCATTAAATTCTCAGGTAACTTGGTTATTTACATGTCTGTTCTGGTGATTATGAATTATTTATGCTTCATCCATAGTTTGTTATAGCAATTGTTAAGTAAGCAGGCAGTTATGAAATGTTTAAATACACAGAATAGGAACATGACTAATGCTCAAAGGAAAAACAGGTTGGAGGACATCAGGTTGATTTTGCACCCACTGAAACAGGATTACACTATACAGAAATCTGCATGCAGATTCAACATGCAGGAATATGTACAAACACATATCTGCATAATCTACATGTACATGCATGCAGGCAAGCTTCAAAATTACCTGCAAAGAGATAAGACAGGCATCCTTCATAATTACCTGCAAAGGGATAAGACATATAATTACTGTGATGTCTTAATTTGATCTTACAAGCAATAAAGATAACCTTTGAGTATGCAGGCACTGGTGTATAATGAATACATACATAACAATGAGAGTACATACATGCTTACATAGATCTAGGAGATCATTCCTCCTTTATAACATCAGGTCAGCTTCTGTTCTGTGTCCAACACTGGTAGATCGAGTTGACCTAAACTCATGAAAAATTTATCCATAGATCTCAAAGCACAGTCTAAAGATGGGTAGGTATTTTATTTCAACTCAAAAATATGTAGAAAATATGCCTAAACTCATGCAGGGAGCTTCAAGTCTTTAACCACATGCAATCCTTCATGCAACAACCCTAACTGAGAAAAAAATCAGGGAATCATAAAATTATTTATGTTGGAAAAGACGTCTAAGATCATCGAGTCCAACCACTAACCTAACAATGCAAAGTCCTACTACTTACCCATGTTTTTAAGTGCCATGTCTACAAGTCTTTTACATACCTCCAGGGATGATGATTCCACCACTTCCCTCAGCAGCCTGTTTCAGCGCTTATCAATCGTTGCAGTGAAGAAATTTTTCCTAAAATCCAATCTAATCCCCTCCTGGCACAACCTGAGCCCATTTCCTCTTCTCCTATTGCTTGCTTACTTGGGAGAAGAGACTGACATCCACCTGGCTGCAACTTCCTTTTGGGTAGTTATAGGGACTCTCCCCCGAGCCTGCTTTTCTCCAAGCTAAAAGATCTCAGGTCCCTCAGCTGCTCCTCATTAGACTTGTGCTGCAGACCCTTCATCATCTTTGTTGCCCTTCTCTGGGCACACTCCAGCACCTCAATGTCTTTCTTGTAGTGAGGTCCCAAAACTGGACACAGGATTCGAGGTGTGGCCTCACCAATGCTGAGTTCAGGGGAATAAGCACTGCCCTGGTCCTGCTGGACACACTATTCCTAATACAGGCCAGGATTCCGTTGGCATGATCCTGGGATCCGATTTAGTTTCTCTTTGTGTTGCACTCTCTTAAACCTGAGGTAGTCGTAAATCTGTGCTCATCCCTTTCCCGACTGCCAAACCTAACAAGTGAACTCTGTACGCAGCAGACTCAGTTCAGGAAGAAACCACTAGAGGTCAGGCGGGATATAATCATGGCCACAAAGAGAAGGGAGATTTTTCTGAGAGTGCCATTAGCAAGAGAAATGAGTAACCAGAGTGACACTTCAATAAAAAGATTTAAATATTGGCTACTTTTCCTGTCAGAAAGCAAAACTGTGCTCTTGAAAACTGATATATTCAAGACAGATCACATGTACTGGTATGACGGTATCAGTGAGGAAATCGTTTTATAGTTTTATAGAAAACAGGTGTACAGCTAAATACAGGCATTCTATACAAGTAGAAGTTGGTCACAATAAACACAGTTGGTCATTGAACACCCAGAAAGTCTCCAAATCTACCCGAAGATTACTTGTTTACTGGATCTTAAAATTGCCACATGAAACAGGTTTTCCACATTGCTTTCTTTACACAAAGGTGTGCCTGGGGAAGATAAGATGTAGAAAAACATTGTAATACTCCTTTTTTCTTCTATGAATGAGAAATGCAGTCCCAGTGTTCGAATACATGCAGAATATCATACTGCAATGTGCAAAATCGCTCAGCAGCCACTTCCTTGAATCTCCCACTCAGTTGTCATTGTTCTGGTGAGCTCCTCAGGGACACCTATTCCTTTAGTGGAACCTGCCAAGCTAAGCTCAGTAAGTGCACTGTTGACCACTTCTTGTCACAAAACCAGTAGCACCAATCAGTGGGAGAGCCGACCTGCACTGCCAGGGCCTCCTTTGCTTCACAGGTTTTCCTGACCACAAGAGTGGTACTTCTGATCAAAATGCCCCTCCAACACACATGCTCATATTCCCCTGCATCCTATATTGGGCTGTAAGCTCAAAGGCTGGGTAGCATTTTGTACTTCAGAGTATGTCTCAGAGAACTTCCTCAAATGATCATGTCTCTTTTTCCCATGTGCCTCTTCACCACCTGGTGCACTCATCATCCTGCCTGATGTGCAGCTGAGTGCTCTGACAGCACTTCTATATTTCTTGAAAGCTTATTTCCTTAGAAGCATTTAAAATAATTCCACCAACACTGAAAAAGCATCAGTTATCCAAAAGAAGGCTGCAGTGGCTTTGGTTTGCTTACTCACTTGCAAATAGCTATATTTTATCAGATACCATACCCAGAGTGAAGAGAAGAATTGAAAATTCAGTATCATGTACTAAGCTTCATATCTAACTGTATCTCCTACATTCCTAATTCAGTATAGATCTCTAAATCTATATTTAGAGATATCTGTCTCTGATAGCTCTTTCAAAACCAGCACATCCAGCAGAAACATGACGTTATTCAAGTTAACCAAAATCGGTATAGGTATTTGCCATCTACTGGACTATGAGACAGTTGTGTTAAGTATGTAAGTCCTTAGTGGTATTAGGCAAAAAAGAAACACAAAAAAATTTACACCTACTTGTCACAATATGATAGGAAATTTAAAAAAATGAAAACATGCATAACATATATTACTCATTAAAAGAGAATCTGCTAATCTTTAAATAATTGTTGATTTCTGATAAACCTTTTCCTCCTACAATAGCTCACATAATCTTTAACAGATATTAAAAAATACTTAAGAACATCCTCTATGCAGCTGCTTCAATGTGAGAACTGGCATCACACAAAGCAGGAAAAACTGGGAACCCTTCTGTTCTAAATTGGGTGGTATCTATCTGAATAGATACACAAAAATTAATGTCTAATTGCTGCCTGTAATGGTGTAAACTTGTTTCTGCAGCTGTGGCTCATACTGACTAGCTTATTTTTCATAGGAGTGATCTACCTCTTATCACCATGAACAAGGACTACAGAGGCAAACTGAAAAGTGTTAATAAAGTCTTCTGTGGTTCATGTGTCCCTGTAAATTTTATATATGTGACATTACTAAGTCTAAATCACGGGCATAGACAAATGCGCATGTATCCTTTAGTTTCCTTAGATTAAAGAAAACCAATCCCCCACAAAACAAACAAACAAACAATGACAATTTAAAAAAACAAAAAAACAACCAAAACAACAAACCACAAGAGAGGTCCAAGTGCTCATCAGTTTCCATGGAGAGCAACAAGGAAATATACAGATATAGGAAAATTCAGTTTGTCTCTTGTTTGTATTTCCACCTCCACTGCTAGGCCCTGAATTTCACATTGCACAGCACCTGGAAATTGGAGAGTAACACCTGGTGCATGCGTAGAGAAATAAATGTCACATCTCTGTGCATAGCACAGTACAGGCTTTATTATTACCACATACACAGTATAATCTGCAATTGCCTTTCAAATGGGAATTGTGAGAAAACACTCCAGATACTCAGTAGGGTGCTATTAGGGATTTTGCAAGGTAAGATCATACCAGAAACAGAGAAGAGATATGGGATAAGGCATCACGTTTCATGTTGATTTATCCAAAGAGGCTGTGTGGACACACTGCTTCTATACTCCATCCCCTTTGGCAGAAACAGACAGGTACCTTCACAAGAATAGTGACGGAGCTCCAGAGCATACTGACTGCATGGAGCAAAGCACGGATAATAAATTGCTCTGCCAACTCATGGTGGATGAGCACAAAGCTTCAGGAACAGCTACAGCTGCAGAAATATTCTGGGTATAGGACTCTCCCTCTTCTTAATCAACCCATAGAATTATAGAATCAACTGGGTTGGAAGAGACCTCTGAGATCATCAAGTCCAACCCTTGATCCAACCCCACTGTGATTACTGGATCATGGCACTCAGTGCCACATCCAGCCTCATCTTAAAAACCTCCAGGGACTGTGAATCCACCACCTCTCTGGGCAGGCCATTCCAATGCCTGATCACTCTCTCTGTAAAGAACTTCTTTCTAATATCCAACCTAAACCTTCCCTGGCAGAGCTTAAGCTCGTGCCCTCTTGTCCCACTGCTGATTGCCTGGGAGAAGAGATTGACCCCCATCTGGCTACAACCTCCTTTCAGGTAGTTGTAGAGAGCGATGAGGTCACCCCTGAGCCTCCTCTTCTCCAGGCTAAACAACCCCAGCTCCCTCAGCCTCTCCTCACAGGACTCATCAACCATGCTTGGTTGATTAAGAGTACCAATAAACTCTAAGTGGCAGAATCAGGAGGGGCTCCGGTGCACAGTCTTTTCCATTAGCAAGGGTAGTGCAGACTCTCTGAGAGGCACTGGACAGCACAGCACAGAGGCACCCGAGCTGGTCCCACTGCTCCAGCAAAGCATCTTCAGGGATTAGAAAGAGCAATGCAGATGTTAATGTGTAAAGGGCATACAGGTGATGGAGAGTTACAGCCTGGTAACAATACTGAGGGTTGGGTACTATGTCACTGCACCTTTCATCATAAACATTAGCAGCTTTGTTCCTGGTATGACATACACAGAACATGAGCAATCTGACAGAATACACTGAGAATTACCTAGCTATTCTCTTGAGATTACTAAGGTTCCTGCAGTATTCCCTCACACAGTGTTGGAATAATGAATGTCACAAGTTTGCCAGGGCCTTCAGTAACTGCGCTATTAAGGTGAAAGATAAACTTTAAGCCATTTAAATTTAGCATGTCATTTAGTCCTTCCAATGCCTGCAAAGACCATGGAAAATACAGCAAAACATACCTTGGGAGGATGGAATGGGCAGCATTGTGACACAACACTGCTCCAGACTGTACTATACTGGAGATCCTCACCAAATGGAGAGTAAAATGTTTCATAATCCATACAATCAGCGTAGCAAGAAGAAATATATACTCACTCAAGGAAGCTATTCCCCTTTGCAAAAAAGGGGAACGTAGCCCAAACTGTTACATAAATAGATTATGGTAAGAGCATTACCACAGTCCTGGCTCTGTTAATATGAAGGGATAGTCCATGTATTAAACAGGGAATGGACAAGAGAAAAATATGGAAAATAAAGAAAGAAAGAAAGAAAGAAAGAAAGAAAGAAAGAAGAAAAGAAAGAAAGAAAAAAAGAAAGAAAAAGAAAAAAAGAAAGAAAGAAAGAAAGAAAAAGAAAGAAAGAAAGAAAGAAAGAAAGAAAGAAAGAAAGAAAGAAAGAAAGAAAGAAAGAAAGAAAGAAAGAAAGAAAAAGAAAGAAAGAAAGAAAGAAAGAAAGAAAAAGAAAGAAAGAAAGAAAGAAAGAAAGAAAGAAAGAAAGAAAGAAAGAAAGAAAGAAAGAAAGAAAGAAAGAAAGAAAGAAAGAAAGAAAGAAAGAAAGGAAAAGACAAAAGATCAAGAATGAAAAGGACAAAGCTAAAAACCTCCCAGTTGTTGCTTCAATGTAAGGAAAAGATTGATGATTAAAACTGGACACTAAGTCAGCAGAGTATCTGAAAAACACTAAAGAGATAGCAAGGAGAGTATTTTTAGTTGATTTAACTTGTCTAGTATTTTTACAAGAAAGACACATTGGAGACATGATTGAAATATAAATGAAGTAGGAATATGGATAATTATTGTGAAAGAAGAACATTTTCATTAATGTAAAAACCCAAACTTTTTCAGTGCTGTACCAAGAACAAGAATTTGTAGAGGGGCTATGGCCCTTCTTGCAACTCTTTACAAACATTAATTTTTTGACACAAAGAGTCTGAAAAAACAGTACATGTTCCATTTTTGTGAAGATATCTACTTTTCAACAAAGTATCCTGTGTTGTTTGTTTGTTGTTTTTATTTCTTCTCCAAACACAGATAATTTCAATTGCAATTGATTCCTTATGCCTATCCATCCTGCATCACAGCATAGGATTGCCAGGAACCCCATTAACCATACGTTTGTAATATTTTTCACTGATATAGAATCCTTCATCTGAGATTCTCAAGGCTCTTAACAATTGTAGAAAAGTATTGGATTATGGATGGGAAAATGAAGGAACAGGAAATGATGGTTTGGACAACAGTGTCTCCCTGTGGCACCCTGACTGATACTGTTATTCTTTGTTGTTTGTTAAACTAAACTAGTGAATAATGCAAACCCCAAGAAATAAGGAGGTTATTGTCCTTGCCCTTATATTTATAAGCAGGCACTTGGCTTATCAGACACATTAGTATATTCAAAATATTTCTCAAAGTATTAGACTATTTTCATCAGCACAAGCAGGCATAACCAAATGAGTTTTGCTACATTATTTACTTTTTTGATCCTCTGATGCTCACAGGACAACCCTTATACCTGTGACCAGCCTACACAAAGCCAGGACCGTACTGGATTGAAATGGTACATCTCAGGGTGGAACCAGTGGTCCCAGTTTTATTACGGTACTGAATGGAATATAAGCATACATTTTTCATCAGTGTTTTCACATGCTCAAACATTACATTCCCTATATATAATCTATGTGATTAACTTGGACATTCTGAACTTGAAAACTGTGGGTTTGATTAAAGAAAATTTACTGCATACCTCTTAATCAAAACCTCTTTAATTCCTAGAACAATGACAGTTTACAGTAAAGACAGACTATATACACTGTAAAATCTCTGTCCAGCACTCAGGCAGCTGCATTTTCTTCTACTACTTACAGCTAGACCCATAAATACTGATCCATAAAACATTCAAAGACCAGAAATACAGCATATTTCAGGTTTTTTTATGTGGGTTATATAAACCCTTGTCTCTCATGTTGTAGCTTGGGATGCTGAACTAAGATTGTTCATTTTGTGATTTGGGTTGAAAATTTAGGGATTCAGACAGTGCTTAAAGCACTAAAAGAATTATGAGACTGTTTAAAAAATATCGAGATTTTGAAGCCAGCAGTCAAGGCCTCTCCTGCTTGCAAAATCTTGCCACCATGAGAAAGGGGGGCTCAGGAAATTTTTAGCTTTGAAGGATAAGGAAACCCTAACACATCCTGAAGTATAAAGTCCATGACTGAAAAATCACAGATCTAAGAAGCAAAAGATCCAGAGCCAGCTTTCTTGAACCTTTAAGACATTTTTTTTCTACTTCTAATATTATGCAACCTCTCCAATCCTTCTTTAATCCAACACATAAATTACACCAATTTACACTCATTTTCCAAATGCAGCTTTCACACAGAAACATTTTCTGAATCAGGGTAAAAATGCATCCATAGATGTTTTGGGGTTTTTTTCCTCAATGACTGTCATTTCTACAAAAGGCAGAATTTTGCTATCTGCAATTCCTTCCCTAAAGAGCCAGGCAATTTCAGGTTTCGAACTCTTTGTGCAATCCTATAAATTCACCTGTGGTATTATAATTCAGAATTATCTCTATGCAGCTGAGAAAGGGCAATGACAATTTATTTTCATTTAGCTAAAAAATCACATTGGTATCACTTTTAGTAGTCAGTTGCTTATTGCTTTAACAATGAGTACTGTAAGGGAAATGATGTTGCTTATGCTTCCTCTTTGTTAGTATCAGTCCCTAATGCACCCAACTCTCATTTGCTTACTAGCAAAAGATTTCACCTTTGTCAGCAGAGCAAAGCCCATACAGCTGTGAAAAAAACACAAACTGCAACCTATTCAGCCTCTGCACCATCAGCAAAACTTTGGGCTAAGTTCTCCTGGTTGTGATGCTCTGCTTTACAGAACAGCCCCTTGCTTTGGAAATGAGACAGTTGACACTCACTGGCAGCATGACATAGTTAAATGCTCTGGTGTTTAACCCTTCATTGCAAAGTTTTCTTCAACATGATTTCAGCCTTCAAAGGAAAATTAGTAATGAGGGATTGATCTGTTTTAGTTATCCCTAAATCATTCTGTGTTTCTAGACTTTTATGATTTTGATTAAGAGAAATACCTGAGATTATAAAAAGACAATTTCTTGAACTTACATTTCCTATGAACTCCTCCTGAAAAAAGAAATAAGGTTATAAAAATAAAAGGTATCTTCTCTTGTGAGAAGGCACAAAGATTTTAATTTAGTTTAGTCATGGAGAACGTATTCATGACTTACACCTACACTCTTGTAAACAAAAGTAGGTGAAGTACTTAAACATGAAATAAACAAAGAAAATTATAAGAACCTACTGGCATCTACAAATAATAGTGAAAGAAAGACAGCCTACAGCCAAAAGGAGATTTGTACTCTGTGCTAATAAATAAGCCCAGCCTGATTATTTATTATGGGTCAAATTTCCTAACCATCATTCACCTTCTGATTTGGTTGCAAATGTTTGTCAACACTGAATCATTCCTTGCTTCAGTTTTCAGAGCCAGCCCCTTGTTTAGCAAGTGCAAATTGTGTTTACTGAACAGTGTCCAAGGAAAAGGCATTTCCATTCCATGGGAAGACGCATTTCCACAGAATGACGCCCTTCCTCACTACCAAAGGCTGGCCCCCAAGTTGCTGCATTACTTTCCAAGGTCCAGGCTCATTGGGATTCATGAACAAGGCCCAAAGCCCCAAACTGGAGCTGTATGTCCAACATCAAATGCAGTCAATGATTGTTGGGTTTCCCTGCCTGCAAGCCTTGCTCGACCCTGGGAGAGAAAAAATTACTCTCATTTCCTTTTCCTTTACACTCCCTCTTCCTTCAGTATAAATACAACCAACTAATGAAAAGAAAGAAAATCAATTGTCCAATTTTCACCTGTCATTCCTAGATCTCTTGTGTGAGTTCCATAACTTTATCTAGGCTGCTATCTGTCACCTTTATTATTTTCTCCTCAATAGACTGAGTTCTATATGATGATATTTTATATTGTTGCTTGGCTATTGTTGCTGAACTAACAGCTGTGGTGTATGAATTGTTCAGAATCACACGAAGGGAATATAATAAGTATGAGATCAAACACGTGTTTTTAAATAAAAACAGCAATGGTACTAGTACATATTCAAGTCTCTTTCTCTTTTTTTATGTTTTGTTTGCACTTTGGTTTTTGGGTTTGTTTTTTATTTTTTATTCGGATAGTGAAATTAATTAGGTTGTTGTGTATTCTAGACTGTTTGTGTACTGCATTTATGATTTGTACAAGCATATGCATTAAAGAATAATAACACTCTCTAACTGAATGCAACAATGAATTAAAATTTATTTATTGAAACAGACTGGGACACTTTAGCAATTACATAGAACTTCAAAGCAGGTTTTAACCAGCAAGCAGATAGTTGAATTTTATCTCAAAGGGAATAACTGGGATAGAAAAGGCACAGTGAATTGGTCTAGTAGTCTTCCCACATTTTAACTCATTATCATAGATTCATAGAATCATAGAACAGTTTGTGTTGGAAGGGACTAGTTCCAAGCCCTGTGCGAAGGTGCCATGGGACACCTTTCACTAAACCAGGTTGGTCAGAGCCCCATCCAATGTGGTCTTGACACTTGCAGTGATGGGGCATCCATAAGTTCTCTGGATAATCTGTTCCAGTGCTCACTATGCTCACAGTAAAGAATTTTTTCCCAATATCTAACCTAAACCTACCCTCTTTCAGCTTAAAACCATTGCTCCTTGTCCTGTCACTACATGCTCTTATAAATAGTCTCTCTTCATTTTTCCTGTAGGCTCCCTTCAGTACCGGAATGCCACAATTAGATCACTCTGAAGCCTTTTCTTTTCCAGGCTGAACAATTCCAACTCTCTCAGCCTTTCCTCATAGGAGAGATGCTCCATGCCTCTGATAATCTTGGTGGCCCTTTTCTGCACTTGCTCCAACAGGTCCATGTCCTTCCCATGTTGGGGTACTCATTATCTCTCCCTGCCTCCTTCAGCCATTCGAATGATGGGGTAATGCACCTCCTGTTCCTTCTCAAATTTTCTAGAGGACACAGAATAGTGAGAACCATTTTTTAATCAGAAAATGAAGCACAGGTTCATAGAGAACATAAGAAGTTATGCTCTGCTGACCAGGATAATGTTTGCTCTTGCCAGCCTCTACCCCAATACAAACAGCACTTTGCTCAGGGGTCTCCTTCACACCGTAACTCTTGTGGAGCATGACTTGCATATTGCGTTGAGACTTTTGCTGATGGACTAAAAGTGTCTTTTGAAACAGGGAATGTCATCAGGTGAAGGCCTATATCCGAGAAGCCAGGGTACTCCATGGCTAACAATTAGGATTCCCTCTCAACAATGAATTAACTCTCCAGTCAGTGAAACCACAGCTGGCCCAGCACTTTGGTTAGTGTGCTTAAAGACGGCACAAAGAGGAGACCCTCTGCACAAATGGAAAGTGGTTCTACTGCTGCTTACAAGGCACAAGGCAAGGAGAGGGATGGGTTAAAGAAGTTCCCAGTTTAAAAATTATTACCAAACCTGGATCTCACAGACTTTGTATATTTAGTACTGCATTTCTTTTCAAAAATCTCTAGCTTGATAATGCTTTAAGAAAGGTCTATTTAAGAAATTACTTTGCTAAATGTTTATTCACTGAATCTCTTCCACATTTTTTTTCTGATTAATATGCCAAAGAACCACAGTTCTTACATGCAAACAGACAGCAGTTGGAATTAAGCTCAAAAGAGTACAAGAGGGTGGTGTATGAAGCTTTTAAGGTGTGTCTGACGGTGTCCCACAGTTAGAAAATGGTATCAGGCAGAGGGGTTTATTTCTGGATGCCTGCCTGAGAGATCCAGTGTTGGTCACCAAGCTGACAAAAGCCATTTAGAATTTGGTTTTGAATCTAACTGATGGTTAGATTGATGGATACCTCTAGAAAAGGCAGGTATCGGGTAGAAAGGGAGAAATGTGTGGCTAAACCACATACTTTGGGGACTGGATTCACAGGCTGGTGAGTGCAAATTATCCAACAGAAGCGTCCAGCAACATTTTAGAATATATGGTCACAACTCAACTCCTTGATGTACATACAAGTATCTGAGTTAGTATTCAGAATTTTAAATATGTACTGGGACCATTTTCAAAACCACGGAAGAAGGGCATTCGAGTTTGCCTTTTTCACTTTTTTTTGTCTTCTTTTTCAGTAGGGACATTAAGAAATGGAACGAGAATGAAATAATGTGTTTCAAAACTTGTTTATAAGTGAAATCAGTAATCAATCCTATTTGAACCTTTATAGATTTTTATTTCTTTGCAAGTAACATTCCAGCTGTTTCAATTAAACACCTTTCCAGCTCTGACAAAAAAAAAAAACCTGCAAAGCCCTACACATTTAACATTTCTGCAGTTTAGAAAGATAAAGAAAGCATGGAAAAATGACAAGCTGTGTGGCACCACCACCCCACTTAACCTTTTTTTTTTTCTGGTTGTATGATGGTGTGCCATCTCCATCTCATTAAGAAGAGATGAGATGTGTGAAAATGTGCAGTGTCTGTACATTTTCATATTGTCTCCAGTCACCGTCCCTGGAGGTGTTTAAGGAAAGACTGGAACGTGGCGCCTGGTGCCATGGTCTAGTTGACATGGTGGTGTTCGGTCAAAGGTTGGTCTTGCTGATCTCAGAGATGTTTTCCAATCAAACTGACTGTGTGGTTGTGTGGTTCAGACGGGGTGCATTGGCCCCAGAGCAGCTCCAGCACCCAGGGACGTTGGGGATGCTCCTTCCCGGGGGGCCTCAGGAAGAGCAGCAGACAAGCCTGACTCACACAACAGGCCGCGTGTTCCACACGCAAAACATGTGGCTTCAGATGCAACCGCCGAGCTCCAACATATTAATTAACGACCGCATGTCTCCTTTCATGTCTCCCACGTTCATGTTTTGGCAGCATCACCATAATTATCCACAGCGCGCTCAACGCCTCGGGGCTTGCAGAACAGCTATTTAGCTGTTCGCTCAGCGGGCACAGACACTTAAACTCGGGGCTTCTCAGCCGGTTTGGCCGCAGGAGCCAGCGGCCCCTGAGGGCCCGGCGGATCCCCGCGGGGCCGAGGTCCAAGCGGGGCCCGGCCAGGCCGCGTCTCCATGGCAACCGCGCACCGGGGCGGGGCCGCCGGGGCGAGGCCGCGGTGGCCAAGGGCGCATGCGCAGTCCCCCCCGCACATCCCGGCTCCCCCCACGGTATCTCGGGGAACGCGGGGACGCTCCGGCTGCGCATGCGCCCTGCGCCGCGCGCGCCGCGCTCCCGCGTGGGCGTCGCGGCCGCGGCGGAGCGGGGGCCGGGGCGGGAACCGGAAGCGGAAGCGCCGCGCGAGCGAGCGAGCGAAGCCGCTCTTCGCCCCGGCGGGACCTTTTCCCGCGCTGCCCCGCGCGCGCCCGGCCCGGCCCCGCCCCGCCCCGCGCGCCCTTTTTCCCGCGCGCCTCTCCCGCGCGCCCCGGCCCTGCCCCGCCCCCGCCCGCCCTGCCGCCGGGGAGGGGCTCGCGCCACCGCCCGCGCGCCGTCCCCGCGAGCTGCCCCGGCCCCGCGCGCGCCCCGCCCGGCCCAGAGCCCGCGATGTCCGACAAGGAGTTCATGTGGGCCCTCAAGAACGGCGACCTGGACGAGGTCAAGGACTACGTGGCCAAGGTAGGCGGAGGCGGCGGCGGGTCCGGGGTGGGCGAGGCGGTGCTGCGGGAGGAGGGGGGAGGGATGTGCGCGGAGCCCCCGCGAAGGGAACCGGGGCGGCGGGAACCTTGGCCCGCCCGGCCTCGGTGAGCTCTGTGCAGGGCCGGGGTTCCCTCCCCCTCCCTGGGGCCTCTCGCTTCCTGGGCTTCCTCCTTTCTGGGTTTCTCCTTCTGCCGCCGGCCGGCCCTCCTGCGTCCTGGTGGAGTTGTTCTGTGTCACTACGTGGAACTTAAATGGATTGGCAGGCAACATCCCGGTCCTGTCCCGCTGATCTCGTGTGTATTTGTGGCCTCGGTTTGGTTATCCTCCCTCCCTGTGCCTCAGGGCTCATCCTTAATAGGGTGATGTTAAGCTACCGGGTGTGTTAGGGCTTAATTCATTAACCTTCTGCGAATTGTTTTGATATCTAGTTAGGGTGAGTGCTGCGGGAGCAGTGGACACCTGTGCAGTGGGTGAAAAGCCTTCAGGTACACAGCAGTGTTTGGTGGCTGGATTCTGTCCTCGTTTGCCTCATGGTTGTCCAGGAGGTTTGTGGGGAAAGTACATGTACATAAGGGCAAGATTCTGCTTCAGTGGATCCTTACTGTTCAGGAATATTGTCTGGAAACTGTTACATCAGAGCAGAGGTTCACATGTAATTTAGCTGTAATTACTTAGATCTCTGAACAAGTTAATGATTGTCTTTGGGAGCTTGACACATGCTGACACAACTTGCTGGGATGATTTAAGTTCTTTCTACTCCAGTTGACAACTTTAAAACTTGAAGGGCTCCTGGCAAAGAGTAATGTGTGCAAGTACTTCCAGCTGCTTTGGTACAAAGTCCAGCAGCTTAGCTTGAATAGTCTTCTCTGACAGTTTCAGCTAAGCTGCTGGACTTTGCATCAAAGTGGCTGTGCACTCACATGCTGTCTATAAAGGGCTGGAGGTAATAACTGGGAGTAATGAAATTATCCCATTTCAGCCGCTTGTTAAAAGTTGTGTACAGTGTCTTGTGTAATAAAGTTGGATAACATGTTGATGTGTCTAATTTCTTCTCAGATTTGGGGACTTGCAGAGTCTGTCAGCAGCAGATTTGAATTCTTCCTACAGCTTTTAAAGGAATTCCATATGTATCTAGAAAATTCACTGCACGCTAGTAATTATGGGATCCTTTGGCAAAAGGTTTGGCAGTAACCATCTTGATTCTTGATTCAAGATCACTGCAACTCTTAGCAAATGGATTTATGTGATCAGTCTTCATCTGCATCAGTGCAAAGTCAAATACTTGGTTCCATGTGCTACTGGAAGAGGCTTGAGCCAGCCTGGATGGTATTGTAGTAAAGAGGCTGAAGGGCATCATCTAACTGCACTAAGGAGGCAGAAGTCATTAGAAGAGAGGTACTGATGATGGTTAGATTTTTAGAGTGAAAGAAACCTTGAACAATCGTACATTTGGGGTCTGCTTCTAATGTAGAAGGTGAATAAACTATGGGAACTTTCTGTTTGTTTGTGATCTAATCTTATTCACACTTTTCTCCCACATGCAAATATGTTTTCTATCATCAGTCGTTAACCATACTACTTGACAATAACACAAGAAGTCAAATGTTCTCAGTCATTTCTGTGTTCTTGACAGATTGTGGGCTAGTAAACTCCTAGGCTGGTTTCCTGTGGAAACGAAGCTTATTTGAGCAAGTTTTGACTCTTCCGTCCTAATGGTTTTTTAGTTTTTTAGGCTAATTTTTTGTAAAAGGGATGCATGTGGGTGGGTTTTGTGAAACTAAATGAAAGAGGGAGGTACCATCAGGGAAGAAAAGAACATCAAGAATGAGCTTATGTTTTAATGCACAACAGGAAATGTACGTTGAGGAGGGGCAAGAACACTCTATAAATCCTCTGAATGTCGGAGAAGCCTGAGTTGGAACTGCACATTCTTGGTTCTGAAATTAATGAAGTATGTGAGGGCAAATCATGCTTTGGTAGTTACAGTTCTAAGAAAAGTATCTGTTCTGTTCTGCATGTTCTTTTTTGACTTTATTCCTTATCAGTTACATGGCTTCTGCTCCCTGCTGCTTTCCTGTTCTAAGTATGATTTAGTGTTCAGGAATTTTACTTATATAAACTTTGCAGTAGCAGAAATTTCCTCTCCCTGTAATGGGGGAGGCAGTCATATATCTTACAGTCTTCATCTTCGTAAAAATTTTCCTGTCTATCTTCCTGAAACTTTTGTTTCCCAACTTCTCATTTGTTTTGTTTCTTGTTGTAGTCTTGTTTCCTCATGTGATTGGAAACAGTACAACTTTTAGATATAATTTTGCTGCCCATTACCACATGAAGGATTTGTCCTCTGAATTTGTTCCATATCTGAATGGCAGGCCTTGAAATGCTAAGATGAACCTGAGCACTTTAAAAATAAGAATATAAATGGGTCTTATCAGTGGGACTGTAAGAGTTGAACTCTGTTAATCAGTCATGGGTTTTCTTCACTTGTGCATAATAAGCTGTGGAGGTTCTGTCTTTGGAGTCGTTAGTATCTCTTTTTCTTTTTTTTCATATGAGGCTGGGCTAGCAGGTACCAAGGGGAAAGTATCTTACTGGTTCTCAGGCTTTGATTCAAACAGCAGGTGAAATTTGCAGTATAATATGAAAACCTCTCTTTCCAATGACTTGGCTTATCCTCTTTAAGTAAAGAATGTTTCTGCCAGTTCAACAGTTCCTGGACAAAGAAAGGATACAGTAACAGAAGCAGGAGTCTCTGTTTGCTTTTTATATATTTCTATGTAAAGAGATCTTGCATTCTCTTGAAGATACTTCAGAAAAAATCTTTCACAGAAACAGTAGTTCTGAGGGGTGGCAGTGAACAGACAAGTGCCAAATGATACTGCTCTGTTGCTTAGCAAAAGAGATATTAGTGCTGCCAGTCTGTGCATTTGGAAGACATTTTTGGCTTCTACTTGATAAAAATATGAAAGATTATTTTTATAGTTTGAATAGTCTTCTAAGACTTCTTTCTTTTTTGTAAGAAACATCTTATTAGCATCTACATTTTTTTAAACTCTAAAGAGTGTCAACTTTTTCTTTATGGTAAATGTTAATTTATCCTGAAGTATTGTAGCTAATGTGTTCTGCCAGCAGTTAAGTTTGGTGTCAGCTATTTTTATGATGACTAGATTAAAAAGTAGTTTTTACAGTTTGCTTTCTTTGATGTCCTCCTTCTGAATATAGCCAGCATATGTTGGCTTCAGAGGTGTCTTTGCAGGAATCTAAAGGATTGAAGGAATTCTGCACCCTTCCCACGTACATCCACTCAAAGTTTTTAAATTCCTCAAGAAAGCAGCAGCTTTCATGGGAAGAGATGAATCAAATGTGCAGTTTAATAGGCGAAGAGGACCCACGCAGATTAGAGAGATTTCCTTCTCTCGAGGTAGGGAAGGGGTTAAAAATATTAGAATAAGAGCAGGTTATGTTAAGCCTATGGAATTTCTTAACGTGAACTGTGTTTGCTCTTTTTTCTTTAGCCTTCTTTCCCAGTGGAATTAGATAAACTGTACAATTGCTCAAAAAGACTTCTCTGTCAGCACGTGAACATAACATTTCCAGCCAGCAGCAGATTGTTCAGGCTAAGTACAATTTCTGTTCATTCACCAGGCACAAAGTTTAAACTTAGATTTGTAGCAAAGAGGCTTCAATAAATGTTTGTTCTAAAGTAATTTCATATCCTGTAGCTTAACTGAGAACTCCTTCACTTCATGAGCTGCTTTAATCCCCTACATCGTTTCTTAAACCTACCACTGCTTACAGTTATGTTTGGTAAATCAACTAACCTAATACCATAAGAAGATAGGACAGCCAACCAAACTGGAAGCACCAGGTTTTTACTGCAGAGGGGACTGGGATGTTGAAGTGGTGGTAGGCTGTGAAAGGGATGTTTTTTGTAAGTATGTATATGCTGTACTGGCCTAGTAGGCATTTCTGTTGTAGAGTCTTGGGTTTTTAAAATAACAAAATAAACCAAGCCAAATGCCTAGAGGACCTCCAACAACTCAGCTTGAAAACAGCAACCACCTATGTATTCCATGCCATGTGATATTACAAATAGTCTTGCAGTTCTTTGGGATGTAATGACATTTGAATACCTCTTGAGAAATGTGGAAGACTTTACTGCAAAACTAACCACAGAGACTAAAGTAAAAACATTGTTTGGAAATACCTTTTTGAAATAGAAGTAGCAGTCAGGTGTATACTTAAGCTGTAAGTATTGTGAAAAGAGAAAAGGCTTAAATATGTCTGAGAGAAGAAGGATTAACATGGAGAAATAAATATCTTTCAACTTCTGTGGGGCAACCTGTGTTCTTTTGAGTGTCAATTCAAACGACTTCAGTTACAAACTAAATGAAAACAAAGGCTTACATGGTTGGTATATATGGGTTGGGTTACTTGAATTACAGAGTAAGCATACCATGGATACATTGAAATTTACCTTGTCTCATTATGTTGAATGCTGAAGTGCACTTTTTTATTAGTGCTACATTGATACCTGAGTTGCTTCTGGTTGGGCAACAGATTTCTTGCTCTTAAGTGACAGCCTGAAAGCCTGTCTGGATTACAGTGCAGGGTATCTATGCCTCAGTAGTTTGTCCAGGAACATATCAGGGCTAGCCCTGACCTGGGAACTGCTGACTGAGTTCATTCCCTGTGGAACCTCTTGGATGTCTCTGTATTGTAACTCCTCAGTGTTATGCCAATACTTGTACTGTGTGGGTTTGTCTTTATCTGGAGATTCTAGGCCTTCTGTTATTTTCCACTTTCCAGACTCTTGCTGTTGAGTCTGCTGGAGTGTGATTGCTAAAGATACAGGGTTTTTTACTGCTTAGTTCTAATTAAACTTGGTGTTCAATTTACATTTTGTAAATTTGAACATGACCTAAATCTTTTCTTTTATGGGACAAAACACTTGTTTGCTATTGTAACCTGCTGTTACCAGGTTCTATATTCATGGTAGAGTTACTCGGAACTAAAACCCCACAAATGTGCTAGAAAAACACAGCACAGCCACTGCCTTTTAGTAGTGTGTACAATAAAATTAATGAGGTTGTTAAAAAACACCTTTTCAGGATGGCTTATTGATTTCCCCAGTCTGATCTGAAAGAGTCTGAGGACATGGCAGAGAATTGCTCACAAATATTAATAGTTTGTGGATCAGTTCTTCAAGTAGTTTATAGGAACAGCATGGAATAACAAACTTACCTGCAAACCTGGCATTGTGGTAGAATGTGTGACTCACTGGCTGAATGAACATCCCAGGATTCTCAAATCTGTCCATTTTGTGAAGGTAAAGATGTAACTGATTCTTAAGCTGATTCTTTAGTCTGAAATGTCCATGGAGCTCATCCCAGCTGTGATCGTTTGATTGATCATGGATCTGTAAATGCTAATGTAGTATTTTCTCTCTGAGATGTTGCTGTCAGGGCTATGATGGTTTTGTTCACTGAGTTGCTTTCTGTGCTCTAAAATTCTTGGTGGCTTTAACATATTGTCTAAGTGACTCATGTTTGACTTTGTTTAAAAATACCAAGTCAAGTACTTGCTTATTTGTTTCTGTTTGGGCTGTTATTATGCTGATTTGTCCTGTGTCTAATTGGTGTTTGCTGCAAAAACTAGAGAGTTATTAAAATCAGATTTTAATAAAACATGAAGTTTCAGGGTTTTTTTTTGCTGATGTGCTAATGTAGTTCATTCCCTAAATTGAAAGCAAATTTTATCTACAGTGAGTATAACTTGTTTTGTCTGAGTTTGTGGTATATAGCATGTGCATTTCTAAGTATGAGAGTCAAAGTCAGGAATAGGTTATAAGTAACAAGCAAAGAATGCAAGAGTGTGAGGAAAATATTTACTTCTAATACTGCTTTTCTTTCTGCCCTCCCTTATTCTAACCACAGTTTTCCTTCTTGCATCAGTGTTATCTTTAATAAATCCTTGCTTTTCAAAACTAACTCTTTTCTTCCAATTCAGTTAGTTAATTTTGACTTCAACAGGAAGGCCTCCAAAAGATGAGTTAGGCTTTCTAAAAGTCCAAGAGAACAGTTCTGCAATGGTTTGTATCTGTATTCATTTGGAGTATGAAAAGTTTTGTTAGTTGTGAAGATTGTGCATCGAGTGTTGACTTGGGTACCGTGGCATTGGTGACTCATGCAGGACACATAAGTAAAGCTACTAAATGAATGAATCTTGAAGCAATGTCAAAATGCATAAATAAGGATTCCTTTGAATAGTTAAAACAGACCAAACAACTTCCATATGCTTATTCTGAAGGACTGTACCGTTAGCTGTTAAGATATCATGACTTAAAAGTCAAATATTCTACTCAAGGTCACCGAGAACATAGCGGACTCAGAAATGAGGGTTCTCATGTTCAAGAATTTCTAATGCCAGTCAAAGGTCAGAAGAGAAAATTTAGGAAAGATGCAGAAAACCACAGGATGTTTACAGTTGTATTGCTTAAGTCACATACACATTTTTATGTGCATCCTCAGCTGAGTTTAGCAGATTTTTTTGGCTTTGTGTTTATGCTTGTTTCAACTTCGAAATATGCATCCAGACAAAAGTGAGCAAAATTACTTTTTTGTACCTAGCTTACACACTTCCCAAGTTGAAGGTTTTTGTTAATTTAAATTTTTTATCCCCCATAGTAACATGAATGTTAAATTTACCAGCCAACACAATTCTGTGGAAAGAGGCAGTTGTCATGTGTGTAGACAGATCTTACTAGGACAAAAGCATTAGCTGGAATTAATGAGTGCCAATAACTGAGCAGTTGGTTATACAACAGTTGTTTTTCTTATAAGTTGCACTTTCAGCAGTTTTGAACAATTAGATGCTTTTCTGCTTTAGCTCGTTATGAGGAGGGATACAAATCAGCACAGCTGGTATTAAAATGAATTTGAAATCTTTATTGGGTGCTGGATGTCATACTGGATTCTTTTTACAGCAGACTGATGTTAAATCCTCTGTTGATTGTGACCAGTGATGGCAAATTCAACAATCTCAGGCCAGAGATGGGGAGGGAAATAATAGTTTCCTTTAAATGTTTAAGGGACTAGTATCTGTAGCATTGCTCTCTTGGCTTGGAAGGCAGTCAGTATTTAATAAGTCCTGTTGAACAAGATACATTTCTTGTCTTAATTCCGTCTTTAACTGGAGAGTACTTGTGTGTGTTTTGTGGTAGGGTTTTTTTCTCTCTTTTTAATAAAGACAAGAATAGCCAATAACTTGATGTTATCCTGAAAGCAATTGAAATCCTGATGAGGGAGAGCAGGAAGGGAAAGAAAAATATGGTCTTGAAAACTCATAATACACACATATATGGCTTTGAAGTAGCTTGGGGGACTTGGGTTTTGGTACTTTTAGCACTTTGCCCATTTTTACAGTCTTTAATACCATTTTGTATGCAGTGCAATTCTGTAGCTCAGTACAGATTCATAATATGCCAAGGGTTATTGCCTTTCTCAAAAGAAAGAATTTTTGTGTCTTTCTTGCTGCACCAGGAATTAAAGGATGGTCTGCAGTTTTGTCTTTTCTTATATATATTACTGCCTTCCTCCCTGGTGTCAGCCCAGAAGGGAAATGGTGAAATCATTTTAGTTAGCCTTCAGCTGCACTTTGAAAATCAAATGGAGTAATTGCATTCAGTGGCTAATAAGCTGAACAGACCAAAACAACACTAGAAAGGTATTCTGGAGATTTCCCTGTCATACTTCCAGCTAAAGTTCAGAGAATGTTCTAAAGCATATCTAATTATGGAGTCAGTTTTTAAAACAAAATTGTGTGTTCCAAGTTTCTTATGAGCCAAGATCATTATTGTTGAAAGACTGACACTTTCATTTCCCAAACTCCAGTAATTTATGAACTTGTTTTTGAACAGTCTTGTGGCCTATAAATTAGTGATAAGCTTCAAGCAGGAAAGATGAGCTGGAAGGCCATTTGAGACAATAGAGAGAGCTGTCCATAGAGCAATTACCATCAGCATCTCTCTTTTAAACTGATTTGTTAATTATGCTATGAATGCAAATGCCCCAGGCAATAAATGTTTAAAAAGTATTTTTATGTTTGTTTAAAAATACTTCAGTACTTGATTCGTGTAATGCAATTGAAAGGAGAAGGTTTGGAGTTCTTAAATAAAAAAGAAAGTTCCTGTGAGATGAGATCTGCATTTCTGTGTATGCCCTGTATAAAAACCCCAATAATAACAAAAAAAAAATCACAGAATCCTTTGTATTCTAGTGAGGCATTTTGGATAAGTTTTATTTTTTCAATTGCTGACCTCTTAATAACTTCAATAATATTATGAACTCTTCCTTGGCCAAAATGGTGGATACTTAGTATGGTTTAAAAAACCTGAATTTGGCTTGTGATAAAGCAATAATTGTTTGTTACTTAAATTTATCTTGGGCATAGTGACAGTAAATATATTTAATTTCGCAGTATGTTCTTCCTATTAGATTATAACATGAAAGTCTGTAGTTCAATTCCTGTGACAAGTTGGTAGACTGTATTTACCAAAGCATTTTCAGCAGTAATTCCTGGTTAAATCTGGAGACCATACCTTAACTTTTGTGGGTGGATTATTTAAAATTTAAAAGTGCAATGTGAATATTTGTAAGTTTTAAGGAAAGTATTACAGTGAAGCTGAATATTTCAAGTTTATATAATTGGTTTAGGGAGCCATTCTGTCGATGCTAATGCACATTTTTTTAAGTATGTACTGCTTAGAAAGCAGCGTTTATATTATGGATGTAAAAATAGCTTTTCTGATCAAGTTTTTTGCTTCTGTGTCGTGTTTTTGCATGATTCCAATCGTCAACTGCTTCAGCATGTCAACAAAACTTAAGGCACAAAACTTCTAGAACTCATTAATGCTACTTTTGATATTTCATATCTTTTTATGCATTGCTGCATGAAGAAAATGTAAATTCGAAGTGAACAGGAAAATAATGCCTGTTTTGTTATAGGAAAACCTATTTAGAAGCTAAGCTTCATTGCTTTGGATTTGACAGAACATTTGATTTTGCCTTGGACATATCCTTTGTTCAGATTCTAGAGAAGTAATTCCTGCTTATGATTCTAAGCCCCAATTATAGCATTTAAATTCAGTATTTTTGTAACTAAAGCAGTAATCTTTGGAAGATACACTCATCTTCCTGTTTATTCTCTCATATCTTCCTGAGAGAGTACAACCTTAACTTTTAGAACTCCTATTTGTTATTGTTGTGAGTTGTTTTTTTTTTTAATTACTGTGTCTTTAGATCATGCTGAGAATTCAGAATATCAACCTGGCATCTATTGAAACTGAAACCCAGTAGCTGGCGCCGACTGTTTGCCTTGAAGGAAAACACCCACTTCCTGTGCATTCTTTGGACAAACCTGTGCTGGGGAGTTTTATGCTGATGTTGATGTGGGGCTCTTACAGAAAGTGTTTTAATTTAGCAGCTCCATGCAGACATGATAATGGCTGTTGTTCTTTGCTCAGCTGGTTAAATTTTGGAGCGATGTCTCACATATTAAACTTGAGTTTATGTGAAACTATAGGAACAGGTGTTTTGCCGATTTTCTGGATAATGTCATCTGTTGTCAGTCTGCTGATGGGTTACTGAGACCTCCTCTGATTTCTGGTTTATGGTTGATGTCTCCTGCTTAACCATCATCTGGTACCCATGTGAGCTGGAATATTTTCTGCTCAGTATACCCTTATAGCAGATATCATCCAGATCAGGTCACCGAAAATGCAGCAGTGGTAAAACATGGTGTCTGGCCAATTACTTCTGGAGAAAAAAAAAAATTGTTTTAGGCCAGATCAGTGTTGCCTGTGAAAATGGACACTGTTCAATAGATACAGTGCTTACCACATCTCTTCAGAGTGAACATTACATTAGATTGATCTGCAGTTCCTTCAGAATTAGCGGTTAAAGGCTTTTATTTATGTTTGTGCCCCTGGATCATGTCTGGAGCTATAACTAAAGCATTTTAACTTTAATTCCATATTCTAACCATCTTTCTAAGCAGAGATTGCTTGGAAAGTGTCTAACCATTGAGTGTTTCAGTTCATGATCTAGAATATTTAGTGCCGTAACATTCATCAATTAAAGTGGTAATCGGGACAGAGAATCTCTTGTTAGAAGTAATAATACCTCTGTCTGCATCAGCTTATTCTGTCAGAACTAGATGCTTAAATTGCTCTGAGCTGCTGTCGAACTGAGAGACAAGTGCTTTTGGACCAGATTTTTAAATGGGAATTCATAGGAGCTGACCACGCACAACTAGTCCATTCATTCCTGTTTCATCACTTGCTAATGCAAATAGTGACACTATTTTTCACTCAAGTCTTACACAGGTTAAGTATTTGAGGAGGGGAGAACAACTGTATTCAATAACTCATGGATTTGGCACATCTTTGAAGCTGGGATTATAGCACAAGTTTCTAGAAGCTGTAGCTAGGAAGCAATTGGTTCATTACTCTTCTACAGAACAACTCATGTATCAGGTTTGTTTGTCTCTCAAAATGCTGATACAACAACTGAAGCACAGATGGCTCAGTAGTTCAATTTATTTAGCAGTTGTTTCTGGAACTGTATTCTTTTGACTGAGACAAAGGACTTCAGATTGCATTTGATTATGGTGGATAAGCTAGATATTTGTTTTTCACTAACAAAACCTGAAAAGTATGCTAGTTAAACACCTTTTTGTTGGCTTAAGCCAGAATAAGTGTATCAGTGCTTCTAAAAGCTTTTCAGAGTACTTTAAAGACCATATCAAAACAGACAAAATTCATCAACAGGTTCATAAATCATTTTCTTAACTTGTGTAGACCAAGTGTTGATGTTGTTATTGGCAGTTGAGGCTTCTACTAAATAGAGAATTGCAAAGTAGGTATCAATATTAAGCATCCAAAGGAGGGCAATGTAGATGGTGAAGGGCCTTGAGGAGAAGCCGTAGGAAAAGGGGCTGAGATCACTTGGTCTGTTCAGCCTGGAGAAGAGGAGACTGAGTGGAGACCTCATTGCAGTTACAACTTCCTCATGAGGGGAAAAGGAGGGGCAGACACTGATCTCTTCTCTATGGTGACCAAAGGAATGGCCTAAAGCTGTGCCATGGGAGGTTTAGGTTGAGTGTTAGGAAAATGTGCTTCCCCCAGAGGGTGCTTGGGCACTGGAACAGGCTCCCCAGGGAAGTGGTCACAGCACTAAGTCTGACAGAGTTCAAGAAGCGTTTGGATGATACTCAGGCACATGGTGTGACTCTTGGAGATGGTCCTGTGCAGGGCTAAGGGTTGGACTCGATGATCCTTGTGGGTCCCTCCCAACAGCATATTCTGGGATCTCTGCCTCTCTGCTCTCTGGTTGTAGAATTTGCTACAAAATGCCAACTAGAGAGCCACACACCATTATCAGAACAGATACCCCTTTTTGATAAACTAATGAGGATCGTTTAGTGAGAATGTCATGCTGAAATTCTTTGAGTAGCCTTTTTCCAGCTTTTTAAATACTGAAGCTCAGATGGATGTGGCAGTATCCAGATCCAGAAAAATGATGAAAATTTAATACTGATGTCTGCAGCTTCTTCCACAGAGATTTAACTTTCTGTGTTTAAGTTCCCTTCTCAACATCTGTTAACTTGAATTTATTTTTTGATCACTATCTACAGGATTTCTTGAGGATGTTTTTGCTATTCCTGTTTGTTTCAGTAAGACGTGATAAGGGGGAGGTGTAAAGACAGCTTGTCCCATATATTTCCCAAAGCATACAGGGCAGAAAGAAGACAGCTTTAGGTAATAAAATTTAGAGGACAGGGAATAAAACACCCAGCAGTGTTGAAAGGGTGTTATTAAGTATCTCTTTGAGTGAACATAAAAATAATTAGAAAGACTTAGCCAACGGAGTTGGTCTCAGCTGTTAAACAAAAACCAAAAAGCTTCTAGGTTTTCTGAAATTCTCCAAGTGGAAAGTAGTTATCCCATACAATAAATCTAGGTCATTTGCTTCAGTTCAGTTGTCCACAGACAACTGTAGTCCACTCAGGCTGCAGTTGGAAAAGTACTGGAATGGCCAGAATTTGCTGAACCACAGAGCAACAGCAGCAGTAGTCTCTCTGTGGCAGGCTGAAAGAGGTCAGGTTATGTTAATTTTTTTTAGTGGACTGAAAGTAAGTAATTTTTTGAAAGTAAAGGGGATTCAAATGAAAACTTGGATCCTGCACAAAATTTTTGCAGTTGCCATGGAAAACTGCCTACTTACAGTTAGAATGAGTTGATTTCTCGGCTTTGGCAGGGTCTTCCTGTAAGTTTTTAACTGAAGAAATCTGCTTCAAAATCATAAACAATTCACAAGTTACAACATTAATCTTTTTCTTTCTGGTCTTTGGACTTCACCCAGCCTTTGAGTTATTAGTTACTGCACCAGGTTCCACTCTTGCTCTTGGGCTGAATGTTTTTGACCATGTGAAACAGGGTAATTTTTCTTGTGAATCATAAGATAGAGATAAGAAACCTTGAGATTCAAACTTGCTGAACAGAAGCCATAGGAAATTGTTCCTTTTTTTTTGGCCTTCTGTACTGTTTCAGTAGTTTTTTCAATGCACCAGGTTGAGTGGAAATGTGAAGTTTATTATTTTCAGCTGCTCTACCCAGTTCTTAGGTCTGCAATCCCTGAAGCACCCTATGTAAAGAGGTTTTTTCCTCTTACCGTAAAAAAAAAAATAATGTACAGAGATTTAAATAATATTCTTCCCTGACTTGTGTTAGGAGCTGGTCATTTGAATTATTCTTGCTTCTAGCTAATAAAACCAGATAGGAGTGTGATAACAGCCCATTAAGCTAGGGTTATGATGAAATACCCAAAAGCTTACAAAAATGGTTTTCTTGTCTGAAGCATTGGACTAGTGGTTCAAGTTACCTTACTTTGGATTTGTATTAAGGCAGATGATGTGAGGGTCTTTCTACTGTATCAATTTCAAACTGTGACAACTTCAGTAATAGATGTAGATATTTAACTTCTTTGCTCTACCCAGCAAAAACTGCTTCAGGCTAGTGCTCCATTTCAGTTACCATGAGAAAATATATAGGAACTTGGAAGAAGAAATTAATTTATTCTTCCTGCTATTTAAAGATGTTTCAATAGTGTTAATTTTAACACCTGAAAACAATAAGTTTTTTTAGAAACACCCTTAAAATTAATTCAGTAATTCAGACCTAATGTCTTTTCCTATTGGTAATCTCCAAGGATCTTTGAAAGGGCTAGTGTGGATTTTGGTTGGTTAAATCAGTTTGTCTTGACAAGAATGAAAACTGCTTCATCAGAGTCAATGCTGCTTTTTTATACCCTGAGACTACTCTTTGAGTGGGGGCAAAAGTCAACTGAACTGCAACACTGCTTCAAAAGACTGGATGGAATGTTGCGGGATCATTGAACTGAAGGCCTAATGGGCAGATCAGGTGGACACTTTTGTGTAGCGAACTGTGTTGTTAAGAACCGATATTCTATAATGTTGTCGGATTTCTTCAGCATATTTTACATAAATGTATATATTTGTAACTGTCTTTGTTCCACCTTCGAGTCAAGTTTAGCAGTATGTGAATCAGCACGTTGGCAGTCATAAGGTGAGAATTGGGGTTACAGAATGGAATACCTATGGAACCACTCCAGAGGCAAACTGAGGAGTATGAAAGCACTCTCCTTCAGGTCTCAAGAGAAGTCTGGGCTCTCTGTACACGAGCTCAAGGAACGTTTCAATAGTGATAAAATTCAAATAGTAAGAAAACTGAGGTAGTAGGACTTGAGTTTTTCATTTGTAAGACTCAGCTTATTATTTTGTGTTGGCTTTTTGTGTTTGAATTCATAATGTTCAATTTTAGTTCTTAAGTCTTCCAAGTTAGTTGACAGAGTATTTGAGGCTCCAGTTCTATGCTTAAGCAGCTGATTAGTGGAAGAAGAATTCAGGGGAAGAAGGCTATAAAAATCTGTTTCTGTGATGGAAGATCAGATTCCCTTTTTTTTTTTATTTCATAGAATCGTATAATGGTTTGGATTGGAAGGAACCTTAATAGTTCCAAGCCCCTTGCCATGGGCAGGGACACCTTCTTCTAGATCAGGTTGTCCAAACTGGCCTTGAACACACTTCCAGGGTTGGGGCATCCACATCCTCTCTGGGCAACCTGTTCCATGTCTCACCACCCTCAACAGTGAAGAATTTCTTCCTAATATCTAATCTAATATATCCAATATATTAGATTTATATCTAATAATATCTAATCTACTCTTGGTCAGTTTAAAGCCATTGCCCCTTTTCCTGTCACTGCATGCCCTTGTAAAAAGTCCTTCTCCAGTCATCTTATAGTTCCCTTCAGGTCATGGAAGGTGCCCTGAGTTCTTCCCAGAGACTCCTCCAGGTAGAACAATCCTAAGTTTCTCAGCCTGTCATCATAGGAGAGGAGCTCCAGCCTTTTGATCATCTTTGTGGCTCCTCTCTGGACTTCCTCCAGTGGGTTTATGTCCTGCTTATGCTGTGGGCCCCAGGGCTGGACACAGTACTCAGGTGGGGTCTCAGGAGAGTGGAGTAGAGGGGGACAATTGCTTCTCTTGACCTGCTGGCCATTCTACTTTTGATACAGCCCAGGATACAGTTGGCTTTCTGGACTGCTAGCACACACTGCTGGGACATGTCAAGCTTCTTATCCACCAACACCCCCAAGTCCTTCTCTCCAGGGCAGCTCTCCATCTATTCTCTGCCCAGATTGTACTTGTGCTTATTTGTACTTGTGCTATTTGAATACAGATGAGATGATACTGCAGCCTTTGTGAAGTAAGGAAGCTTAAGATCCTTTAGGGGCCTTTTTTAAGATTCTGGAACTCACTTGTGGCAGCATGAGAGATGTTGAGTGTTTTTCAGTGCTGCAACTTATGTCCCAGGTCACGCATTTTAAGGAATCTGTAACAATACACAGAGTTTTTCAGAAGGTCCACTGGAAGCAAAAGAGTCCACTGGAAGGAAAGTAGAAATGTTGCTTAAATGTGCAGAGGTGGAGGTATGACAGTTGAAGTTCAGTTAAATTAGCAAGAGATTTGGAAGGCAAAGGAAGATCTGTATCTACAGCTTAATGGAGCAAAGGACCTATTGATAAAATATGTACAGGCTTTTTTGCCTCAGTTTTTATTGGCAGGTGAAGGATGTACAAGGAGATGCTATGGGAATTAGGGTGGTTTGGTTTCTTGGGTTTTGTTGGTGGGGGATTCGTTTTGGTAGTTTTGATTTTTTTTTTCCCCCAAAGAAGATAAAGGGGAGATTTTATAGTTACCTTTCTGTATGAAGGGCAGGATATAGAGAAGTTTGCTTAGTTGTGCTCAGTGAAAGTGTAAGAGACAACAGTTCCAGTTGAAATGTGAGAAATTCTAATCAGGTGTAAGACAAAAAAATACTTGAATGTGAGGATGATCAAACCCTGGGAAGGGCTTATGCCCTGAGAGCTTGTGTAATCCTCTGTGCTCAGAGGTGTGTGGAACTCAGCTGGGCAATGTCCCGAGCAGCCTGATCTGATTTTGCCTACTTTGAGCAAGTGTTGGACTACATAACCTTCAGAGTTCCCTTTCAGCCTTAAATAGTCTGTGATTCTGAGTCACTAGACTGTCAAGCTTGTAGCATTAAACTGTCCTTGTATTTTTAGATTATTAGTCAGATTTCAGGAAGCGTGGTATTTGAGTTTTCCCTCATTACTACCAGTGTTTATGACCCATGGATTAGATATATTAAAAACATCATCTTGTTTTTACTCTTAGAATAAGGGCTGAATTTTTTGTTTAGGTTACGATATTTTTTAGCTCACAGTTATTTTAGGAATTGTAGAATGATTGACCTTGTGAGTAGAGAATAGGTGGTTTTTTCGGTTCTTTCTGCTGAATTGTTTTTAAGGATTCTCAGTCAGGGTGTTTACATCTTCAGTGCTAGAGAGGTAACTTTTGGGTTAGATGACATGACAGGGCTGACATGTGGCAGCAGGAAACACTCAGAAAGTCTGTGAACATGAACTGAAACAAACACAGGTTAAACAGTAAACTTTGGCTTAAAATACAAGCAGTTAGTTTGATCTAAAAACTAAAAATTAGATTGGAGGGAAAGATTTCATTCAGTGGTTACCTGTATAATTCCTGTTATGTCCAAATATGTCTTGAGATTGTATCCAAAAGCATAAATTACAGTTTACTTCTACCAGTTTCATTTTACAAAGTTAGAATTAGAATGGGACACCTGACCATGGCATTTTCAATCAGAGGGGGATCTCTATTCTGAATATTGCAATGTAAAAGAAGATTTTACATTTCAGTTATACCTTCATCATTACTATTGTATATCAAAGCTTACCTAGCTTTTTTTTCTTAAAGATATCTTGTGAAGATTAACATAGAAAGCAAATGCTACACTGAATTTCACCTGTTTGTTTCCAAGTATTTCTTCTGGTGTAAAAATCCCACAAGGACTCTTTTTTGGTGTTAAAGCACTTTAAAGTGAAAAATGTTGCTAATGTTACATGAAGGAACATTACACTTGTGGTCCTTCTGATGTAAAGGCCATGCACTGTGATGTGATAAAGAAACAAAAAGGTACAACGCCTAAATTTTACTTTTCTCTTTCATCTGGACATATTTGCTTATTGTTCCAACATCTGAGGAATATAAATACTCAAATCCTGAGACACTCCAAATCAGAGACACTCCTGCCTTCTGCAAGTTGAATTCTTAATGCCTTTTGCTATAGATCCGTACAATGAGATTGGTTGGAAATATTTCTGATAAACTATCTCACTTAAACTCTTTGAATTTTTAAAAACAAATAATACAACCAGCACCAACAAAGGCCTGTGGGGAAGATAGCAAAATATGAAATACTTGGAAGTAGTATTCCAAATATGCAGCAAGATATTCCAAATACTTCATCCATAGGACTTAGGTTTTTGTTTATAGAAGAGAATTTTTCATTCTTCCTCTTTCCTACTCAGACAATAACAATAAAGTTGTTGATGTATTTAAAATGTCAGAGTTACCTAAAACTATGTAAGAATAACCATCCTGTGTATGTGAAGAGATGGAAGCAACACAACAGACTGCACGGTGAGTTATTTTTTTCCCCAGAATAACGAAGACAGAAATTACACAGTAGTGTAGCTCCTGTAAGATGGTTCCCTGCACTCTAGGGACATCTGACTGCTTGGAATCTGATTTCCTTCATTAAACCTGAAATGAAAGGAATGCATGAAATAGGGAAAGGGAGTTATTTTTGCATGGCAGGATAAGTACAGATGGGGCTGTGGGGTTGTTTCTAAATCTGAAAGAGCATTTTAATGCCACCAGTATTACAGACACTGCTCTACTAATACAGTTAACCTATGCAATAGGATTTAATGAGACCACAATTTTCAGTTTCTCTTCCTATGGTAGAACTGCAGTGTAAATCCCAGCTACTAATTTTTGCTGTGTTCAGATGCCAAGTCGTGGAACAGATGAAGGAACAGATTCATCTGGGAAGAAGAAACTGATCAAATTAATTGTCAGACTGATCAGTTCCCTCACTGGATTCATCGTTCAGCCACTAATTCTGGTGCAGCAGTGGGAAGGATCAAACTGTGGCTGGGAGTAGTGAAGCTGTAGCTGCCACACAGGAGAAAATCAGTGCTAGACTGATGGGTGAGCTGTGACATGAGTAGCATGGCAGTAATGTTCTAGAGCAACACTCCTGACTGACAAACCACAGTGCCCACGTGAAGAACTGGCTCAGGTTTGCCTTCAGTGGGTTTGCCACTGCAGAATAGGCCTGTGATTGAAGCACTGGGAGTGTTGAGTTGAGCTCGTTTGGCTTCAAGTGTTGATGCTTTTGAAACTGGCAGGAGCTGGGAAAAGAGGGAGTTAGCAGATAAAGCTAGACCAAGGAAAGCATGGAATAGTCTTGTGTAATAAAGGCTACAGAAAGCTGGGGCTGTTCAAGGACAGTGTCAGTTTGGTGTGGCTAAATAATCTGCCTGGAAAATAATGAGCTTTAGAACTTGTACTTTATGACTAAACTTGTTCGTTCAGCATTTTCAATGAGCTGATGTCATAATGTGCGTTAGGGACAAAGTCAGTGAACTCTGATTCATTTCTTTAACTAGGGCTGCAAAAGAATAAGGAATTAAATTTGGCAGAACTTATTCAGGGCAGCTGTTAAGGTGCAGGTCCTTCCAGATTACTCTGGGACATCCATCAGATGTGACAGGAGGGCAGCTTGGCTTTCAGGGAACTCCTCTTTGAGATAGAAAGAGGGGGAGCATGAAACGTGGAATTAGGGGTGGATACCCAAGAAGAATGTAGGTGCACTCCCAGGGTGTGCAGGGATGGAACTAAAATATCCAAAGCCTTGAGTAGAGCTAAACTGGAAAAGGACATGAGATATAACCAGGGGTTTTGTGTAGGTATATTAACAAGAAAAGGTAAAGCGAGGAAATTGTGTGATATAGACGGTAAGGGAAGAATTAAGTTCAAAAGTAAGTAATTTTGACAGTACTCACTTAAGAAATTTAGTTAGAACAGATATTTTTATGGATTAAATTGCTTCACTACAGAAAGTGGGTGATAGTTGCATTCGGAGGGTGCTATAATGAATTTTTCTATTAGTTATTCAAAAAGCAGGTAAAGTTCCTAAAAGTATTTGGAAGTGAACTTCATGTTTTTATTTACCTGTCCTTCAGTGAAAAGTTGATAGCCGGCTTTCAACAGACGGTGACACTTAAAGTCCTTCTAATTGAATATTCTTCTGTTATCCATGCATGTGACATTTTGAAATAGGGCATAAAAATCTTCTTTCATGCTCTCTTGTTCAGTAATTGGAGATTCACAGAGGCTTTTCTTTACCCATAATCAGATTTTAATTGAGGGGATTAAAGCAGATACCTGTGATCTGCTGTTTCTGATGTTTCGTGTGTTGAACTGGTTTTTAATGTTATTGCATAGCTGGTGCCCGAGGTCTTTGATCTGCAATGAAAAACATCACTGATGTGGTTTATGCCAGACTTAGCCTTAAATATCTGACTAAGTAAACTCAGTGTATTCTGGAAGGTCATTAAAGATGTGATCATGACTTTCCTTTTGCATGGGGAAAACTTTCTGAGGCTTTGCACGAGCATCTGCGCAATTGTTACTGAACTTGTAGCTCTACTCTAGAAAGTGAAAATGAATATTCTTCTTTCAGGAGAAACGTGACCTTTGACTGAAGGTATGTTTTATTTTGAGGTTGATATGATTCCTTGATACTGGCTTAATTGTATCTCCTTCAGAGACTCTTGTAACTATTAACCTTGTCGCTGCTCTGTTAGACTGTAGGAGTGGACAGAAGTCCCATAAAACTTGCCTGGAAAATCATTCTGTCATTTTTTTTTTGTCTAGTGCATGTAAGATGTTGTTCCTGGAGTTGTAAAAGAAAAGTTGTGCTACTTTTTGGCAGTTCACGTGGATTCTGACCATATACCTGTGCAGAGTATGGTCTTTTTTTAAAGTAAACCTTTAACAACTATTTAATACAGTCTTAGTTTTAGTCTAGCAGTATATTGGTTACATTGCTGTCTCAAGAGTTCAGTATTGAGAATAATCACATGTGACAAGATTGCTGATACTCAATTTAAAAACATTCAGTATGATGTGTTTGGCCAATAAATATTAAAAATCACAGTAATTTTGGAAAACTTTGCATAGAGATAACTCTTATCTTTAAATCTTTACTTCCTGTGCTGTTTCCTGCTGCAACGCATTACAGGGCTAATAAGACCACTTTGCCTCATTCTGTTGACATCATTAACCGCACCTTCACCAGAGCTGCCCTGTTTATGAGAGGGGCTTAAATCTTTCTTATGCATAGACTTTCTTTTAACATGTGTAGATGCGAATCAGCATTCGGAGCTTGGTGCTATAACTCCAACATATGATTTCTTCACTAAGGTGATGCCTTAAATTTTCAACTGTGTAGTCAATCATATATAGCTGTTACCATATAGAAAAGTCCTGTTCCCTGTACAGAATGTCTGTTATGGCTGGCTTGTTTGTCAGAACTGCAAACCCAACTGCTGACATAAGTCAAACGTCTTCCCCTGGCTTAGCTGAACAGAAAACTTCTTGTGAAATAGTGAGCAAATCCAACTTGGAGTTCTCATCCAGTGAAGGCAAAAATCATCACCCACAGGACTGTACACTCAAAGCTTAAAGGAAAGCAGCAGCTTATTAAGATAACCTTTGACAGCCTTGTCTAGGATGTTAGCTGTGTTTCACATCTCTGTCTAGCCAAGTAAAAGGGTTATTGGTAACTGTGGTAACTGCTGCCTGTGGCACCAGTGTACCACCAGCTGGGATCACAAGGGCTCAAGCAGTTCTCTGACTTTGCCGTTTCACAGGTGATTTTATGCGAAACCTTTATCTTGGAGACTTTACATAAGCACACGAAAGGCAGCTGGTGTAGATAAATGTTGAAACTTAAAATACAATTTAATTAAATATATAAGGACAGTATTTTCACATGTAAAGGCATTTTGCAAAAGTGGAACTGTAAGGATGTTCTGGTGTGCTTGCTTTATAACAGTTGATCTTGAATCTGAATAATTTGTGGGTAGGGGTAAGGTTTAGGGTTTTTTTTAGTTGACCTATAGAAACTGCTTAGTCTTCCAGCGTGAAACAAGCTCTGAAAAGTAATTAATTCGTTGTTTCCATGGATACTGATAGAGCTCTTGACCAAACATTTTGATCATGCACCCCGTCAGTAAAAAAATTAATTGAGCATGCACCACCAGTATCTATATATTTATAAATATGGAGTCACAGAATGGTTTGGGTTGGAAGGGACCTTAAAGATTGAGTTAAAACTCCCCTGCCATGGGCAGGGACAACTTCCACTAGACCAAGTTGCTCAAAGCCCCACCTGGCCCTGGGCAGGGTGGTTGGAACTTAATGAGTTTTACGGTAGCTTTAATGGGTTCTATTGTACTATGTAATATGCAGTTATAAAACATACTCACAAAAAATGAAAATTAAGAGATGAGATAAAGGTTAAATAAATACTATTTTTATACTTTTTAAATAGCACAAAAATACTTTCACACCCTAGTGGGTTGTCTTGCACACCTCCCTGGGTTTTCACACCCTACTTTGGAGACCACTGCTTTTCTTATGGAGAAATACCCTAGGGAATATAAATAGGAGATCTAAGGAACAGAGAGAAATTACCTATGAAGAATGCTGCAAATTTTCTGATGTACATGTTTTAGAGACTGTGTTTGAAACAGGTGTTTTTGCCAGGGTTTGATCCCTGTGTATTAAATAAATTGGTTTATCTTCCCTTCCTACTTTTATATGTCTTGGATTGGCAGTAGGAAAGGCCAAATAAAGCTTTAGAATGTTTAGTGATCTGTTTTACAGTGGATTCTCATACCCATAAAACAACTGGATATTTACTATTTGCCTTTTTTTTTTTTTTTTTGTAACTTACAGGACATCTTAGTTCCATTAATTTAGGCTAAAACATTCTGATGTTTAACTTGGAATGCTTCTAATATGTGTTCTCAGTCCTAGTATGCAAATCCATGTAATCTGTGTTTGGGACATGTTTGTTTGCAGACTTTTTGCTAAGTACTCCCCTATAAACAAGCTTTCATCATCTTTTAGAGAACTAGGTGTTTGGGTGCTGTTTTTTCCTTCTTAAAGTTCATTGTCCAGCAGGAATTCATTCCACAGCCAGCTTAGGCGAGAACAGAGGGATCTGTGTTTCATTCTTTAAAAAGAAAGAAAGCCAGTGAGCCAAATAATATTTATAAGCTTAAGGAAGTGGGAGCTTTGCTGGACTGTCCTTAATCTTAACAGGTGATGCTTCTAACTTTCCTTTCGAATGTGCAGTCCCAGGAGTTAGTTTGCTTGTCCTTCTTCCAGGCCCCTTTCCTTACCATATCTTGGTGTGTGTTTGACTTTACCGGAGCTTTTAGAGCCTGTTTTGCTTTAGTGATTGTGCGGCTTTCATGTGATTGGCTTCCTAAACTTTTGCACCTAATCCCTAATGTATCTGCAAACATGATGGCTTATTTAAATGCCAGCTGTTTTAAAATTCATGGGAAGTGTCAAGGTACAAAGAAAAATATGGGTAGAGCTTAACCTTCTGTGTGAGTCTACGATGGGTCCTTATATGCTTTTCCGAATAATGTGGCTATTTGTGTGCTTTTAGTGTACTTTGATCTGGATGACTTTTTTAATTGAAACACAGTTGTTAACATATCCCCACTGATGTTCTGTACTGAAATTCAGCAAAAGAGAACTTACATCACCATGTTATCTGCAACAACTTCACTGGTAAAAAAAGAATTAGACCTTGAAGTCTCATCGGGATATTATGTTACAAGCTATTGTACAGTGTTGATAGTCCACATAGCTTAAGTTGTAGTAGGCTTTGTTTAGAAGTACAATTTGTTGCTGTTCTGAAAATCATAGATAAAGCTTCCTTTTTCCTGATGTACAACATGCTTCAGAAGACAGAGCTGAATATGTTTCAGGGTCAGTAACAGCAGTCGCAGAGATTTTTTTTTTTCATTGTGCTACTTTGAAGCCAGAACTTCCAATAGTGTGAGAACCAGGGCCTGACCTTTGAGACCACAGAATGTGTGCAGTGTTTCTGTTACATAAATGCCTATTAAACAACTGTTTTGTTGCTTTGACTTGCAGCAGGATATAATATGAGAATATCCTGTTGAGAAGGGAGGAGAATTCTGAGATCGTCTCATTTGACTAGTAGTGTAAAACTCTCATAATATAGAACATCAAAAGCAGAATAAGATTTCCTTCTGACAATTGTCTCTTCCATTCTTAAAAGGGAAGCGGTGTTTGGAAGATTTATGTCAATCCCTCTATATTGTGCACTTCTTAGAAATTTGAGACAGGACTGAGGGAACTGCAGGAGCTCTATAGAAAAATATGAATTGGTACTGCAGCTGAAATTCCTTTGATTGCTTTTCTGTGGAGATGCAGGGCTTGAGGTATGATGCTAAATTTAGCCATTTCCTAAAGTACTAAGATTGCTTACACCTACGAACAAGAAGCCACTTACCACATACCTTGCTGGTAGTTGGTTTCCCGTAACTTCTTGTCATTACTGAAGGCCAGCAAATCAGTTTATCCTTAGTTGCACAACCCAAGGTGAAGAAACAAAGCTGATTAGGCACTCAGTAAATTAAATTTTGTTTACGCCTTAAGAGATGTCTCAATCCACTAGTTTGAGTAGCATTAGAATACAACTTCCTGTGTCCTGATTTGGTTTACTGTCTTCAGAGTTGTTTGCATCACATGGAATTGACAAGTACCACTTATAAAACAGGGTGGACAGTTTCAAAATTGAGTTTTAAATCATGGATGGCCTGTACTCACTTGCTAGTATTTGTGATGCTGACTTACTTCTATGCAGCTTTCTCAGTATGCAAAACTTCAGTATTCACAGAGACAGATAAAGTGACTTAACCTGGTAACTAGGATCCCCGTTGTGGGGAAGGAGAAATGAACTGAACAATGTGAACATTTTTTACAAGCTCTAATGATTTTCTTTTTTTTTTTTTCTTTTTTTTTTAAATCATGAGTTTCCTAGTGCACTTGTGTACTCACTGCACTTGAGATGCAGTATGGAAGGAGGGATCAAGGTGGTCTTACAGTCTTAAATGCATGGGTGAGGGAAAAGAAGTTGAGCCACTTAATTTTCATTTTTCTTGGGCAATGACTGAAATACTTCGATGGAACATTCTTCAGCATATTTGAAGGTATTGGGCTTCTTTCAAGCTCTTTGTGGTGTGTTAGTTCTAAAATTTTGCTCATTAGATTATTTTTACATTGGAGGGTGAAGATGTCAACCGGACACTTGAAGGTGGAAGGAAGCCTCTTCACTATGCAGCAGACTGTGGACAGCTTGAGATTCTGGAATTTCTGCTATTGAAAGGAGCTGACATTAATGTATGTACATCAGTTTGCAAACAAGTGTTAGGATCTTCCCACACACGCTCATATAAGGGATTGGTGTAAGTGCCTAAATGGTTGCTGAAGGACATAATCAAATTAATAGTTTAATGTATTTAAAATTATTTGAGAGGTGGTCTCCTAGAGGTTAGAAGCTTAAAATTCTCTTTATTAAATGTTTTAATTCTTTTGGGACATGCTAGAAAAAATTATGTGTAGCTATAAAAAGTTTAAATGTAATTTGACCACAATTAGAAAAATAAATCCAGTAATCACATCAGTATAACATTTAAATGAAATGTGTATTACATTTGTTGAAAGGGGTTTCAGAAGACATCCTTGGCCAAGACAGCGTCAACTGTTTAAAGTAGTGTGCTTTTTTTTCTGCTTTGGAGACCTTCTTTCTTGTACAAACTTAGTCATTTTGCTGTAGCTTGACATGCATGGGTTTTTGTTGTGAAAAGACTTGACTAAACTATATCAGCACTTCAAAACAGTATTTCTCCCTAAAGTTAAGTTCCAAAATACTTTAACCATACATTTCAAATGCTGTACCTTAGAATGCTTGTCTACAAGTTAACATATTAATCTTAACATTTTAACTGTAGTTCATAACTGAAAGGCTTGATTTCCCTCCCCCCCTCCCGGTGTCTTGAAAGATAATCTTCACCTTGGGAGTTCTTCATTGGTGAAGAGTTAAAAATAACATTTCTGTTCTTCCATTTATTATTCTTTCCAGGACTATAGTTTAGAGAGAAGACAGCCAAAACAATGTTTGAGCCAAAACTGTTTTCTGAAGTGAGACTGGCTGTGAAAGCAGAGAATTAGGAGTAGTGTTTTTAAATTGGGCAAAATTTGTCAACTGAAACCTCACAATTTCCATCATTGGCCTAAAGTAATAGGCAAGCTGTGCGATGCTTAGAAGTCTTATGGAAGAAATATCTTGCTATTACCTGTTTTTTTAAATGACTTCTCTCAAAAAGGAGGGAAAAAATTCTAAGGGAATGCATTTCTGGATAATATTCTAAAATTTTTACTTCTTTCTACTGTTGATAAAAGAAAATAGAAAAGTTAACTGAAACCTTATGATGCTGTATGAAATTGTCCTTCAAATAACTCTGTCTCAATTTACAGGCTCCAGACAAACATAATATCACACCTCTCCTATCAGCAGTCTATGAGGGTCACGTTTCCTGTGTGAAATTGCTTCTGTCAAAGGTGAGATACAAATGTTTAGAATAAGTTATCCATTAGCAAAGCACATTACTCTGATTCTTTTCAATAAGATTGTGATGATCTGGATTATATGTTCAGAGCATCAAACCAATGCTGTTTGTGTTCCTAAACCAAGGAGGGTACTCTGATTATAGTGAGGGAGAGTTGAAAGAGAAAGTTCCAGGAGTTTTGTGGTGTAGCAAGAGTGACCACTAAGAGTATTCTGAGCTCCAGCTAGAGAGTATAACAGCAAATCAGTCAAGAAAAGAAAATGCATTCCTCCAGCAGACATGGAGGAGTGGGATTTAGCTTTGGCAGCTGTTTAAGTGTTTCATGTGATGGAATCTCTACTGTGAAGTTGCTCGGAGGTGTGGTTTCCCTCTGCTTTTGCCAGATGACTGAAAACCCATCTGTGTTGGCAGAGGGAGGGGAAGTAAAAGTCGGAAGCCAAGATTTCTCTGTCATGGAGCTTCTAAATTTTGTCCTGGGGAGAATAAGCTTAATCTGTCTCAGTGTTCATATTATTTCATAGTATTGATTCGTATTACAAAGGTGATCAGTTTTACAAAGCAGTAGTTAATTCAAGCAATGTTTTGTCCCCATTCATACGTGCTCTTTGTTACACCTCACTTTGAAAAGAGAAGGTTAACTGTGCAATTTCATTATATGAACCCACTTAAATAATTTGACTGAAGGATTTCATGCAGTATAATAGTTTCATATGCCACTTCCAGGGTAAAGTTTTCCTTAACTACCTTAATGTTGCATGAATTTCACTTTTCTTGAACCTTTCCTTGATCTTGTCTGATGTTAGTTATGCCTTTCTGTGAAGAAATGCTATGACTGTTAATTTAGGATTCAAATGGTGCATCCAACTTATTTAAACTTATTGTGAGGACTGATCCTTCATTTAGGATCATCCAAAAAAAAAAAAAAAAGTTATCCTTTATCCTATATTGATTAATTTTCATTTCTGATTTGAAGGGTTTTCCATTCTAGAAAAGTTGTTCAAATAATAAATAAGATACCTCAAAACTTGAGTTCACACACAAGTTGTCTGGCAGCTACAAAGTGTTGTGCGTTCATTGTAGTCTCTATCAGTGAGGGCACTGAGGTCCATCCTGAACCAGCTGTTTTTCACACAGCATGTGAGAGAGTAAAGATCTCTTTACGTGATACAGTTTGAAGGGCATTGGTTGAGTCCAATAGTCATAAAGATGAGGCAATCTTACTAAGACGTGCAGAATGTTAAAAGAAAGTAAGCTTGGACCAGTTGAGATTTTAAAAATCTTACTGCAATTGGATAGTTTGGCAAAGCTGGTATTATTTTCAGATAATAGAGTTAAATGTTGTACCACAAGTTACTGCTTCCATTCACGTGGGCTAGCTAATGAGATATTATAAACTGAAACTTTGCTCATCAGCTGAGTCTGTTTGAGGCAGGGCTTATGTATAGAGGCTGTTCCGTCTCTTAACACAGTTATGACTCTTGTGTAAACATTTGTTTAAACATGTCACAGTTTGTTTGTAACCCAGTCATATGTTCTTTGACAGCAGATGCTTGGGAGATCAGGTAGTTCAACCCTTATTGAAACACGTAAAAACTATTGACTGCTTAATGTTCTTCCTGGTTACTTTTAGAGTGGGCTGTATTTTATTGTTGCTCCAAATACAGGGCAAATATTGAATGTCTTATGTTAGTGTATGTGCATAGTGGAACTATAATTGCAAATGATGCACCAATATTTTTAAGATTTTTTTCTTCAAAGCTGTTCTTTGTTGCTTTTGTAAACACAAAATTTGTACTTACTGCTAAAAAGCTGCACTGTTACACACACCTACTTCCAGCTGTCTCCAGTTACCCTGTTAGTTGATCTCTTGCATACGTGGCCTATGTCATACAGTATCTCTTAAGCTGTTGGATTAAAATTCAATTACCTCATTAATTTATTTTTTAAAAGGAAGCACAAATAATGAATATTTGTACTTTCACAAGTTTTGAGAACCGGTGAACAATGATGCTTATCTCCTTAGTCTATTGCATACCACGAATATCAAAAAGTTAGCAGCTTGATCAAGTTAAAATTATGTAAGAAATAAGAGACTGTTCTTCTAAGATTAGATTTAATATAAATAATTTCATGTTGGAAACAGTTGTTAATTTGGAAATTGAATTGTTTTAAGCTAACATTCTCCATTGCCTTCTGTAGTGTATGAATCATGGGGATGTTTGTAAGCCTTTCATGTGAGGCTCTTGAGCTATTGAAGGGAGGAGGGGTGTTTCAAGAAATGTTTCAAACACTGATCAGACCTAAAATTCAAAAAATATTCTCTAATAAAAGTATCAAATATGAAAAAGGATAGTCAAGGTGACATCTAGGATTTTTGTGAATATTCTGTTACTGTAGAAGATTGACTCAGCTGATGAAAGTAAGCTGTTTACTCTTTCATGTAGTATGACCACAGAGCAGTCTTTAAACAATCCTAGAATCATTAAGGCTGGAAAAGAAAAAACCTCTGAGATTATTGAGTCCAACCCTTAACCCAGCACCACCACCATGTTCACCACTAAACAGTGTCCTCAGGTGCCATATCCACATGTTTTTTGAATACTTTAGGGGTTGGTGATTCCACCACTTCCCTGTGCATCCTATTCCAGTGCTTGACAGCTCTTTCCATGAAGAAAGTTTTCCTGATCTCTAATCTAAACTTCCTCTGGTGCAACTTGAGGCCTTTTCCTCTCATCCTGTCAGTTGTTTCCTGGTAGATTATGATACCCACCTCACAATAACCTCCTTTCAGGTAGTTTTAGAGAGCAGTAAGGTCTCCCTGAGCCTCCTTTCATTCAGAGGAAACACCCCCAGCTCCCTCAGCTGCTCCTCATCAGCCTCGTACTCCAGACCGTTCACCAGCGTGTCCCTTCTCTGGACACTCTCCAGCACCTCAATGTCTTTCTTGTGGTAGGGACCCAAAACTGGACACAGGATTTGAGGTGCAGCCTCACCAGTACCAAGGACAAGGGGATAATCACTGCCCTGGTCCTGCTTGCCACACTAGTTCTGATAACAGGCCAGGATGCCACTGGTCTGCTCCTGAGGTTGTATTTAGTTTCACTTCGTGTTGCACTCTCTTAAATCTGTTAAAGATACTGGTGGTCATGCAGTTGCACAAAACACATGTCCGAGTTTCTTTTATTATTATTTTTTTCATATTAGAACGTTTGCACTCAGTAAGACCTGAAAAGTACTGGGGGACCCACATTGATTTTTAGCAGTTAGGTCTCTGCAGAAGTTTTTGGTGTATGTGCCACATGAGTAACAGAATTTGCTGTAGATGGTACTAATAGCTGAAGACATTATACCACCTGTAAAAACTGCTGTCCCTTAAAAGCAGCAATTTTTAAAATGAATTTCAACTAACTTTCAATGAGGCTTCCTAAGCTAAAGCACAATTTGTTACTTTGCTCCTCAGGAAGGACTATTTTGAGGTTTTTAGCTAATCCTTACAACACGTGGAATGAATGCTATGATGACACTGTGTCTAAAATACAAATGTGGCCTAGATAGAGTTTTGGGAATTTTTAGTATATCTTTCAAGATAATGAAAATGTGTGAAATATTATACTGTAGACATTCCACAGAGTGGAGGTTTGGGAGTGATACCTAAAACTGCTCTGTCAGCATCTGAGCCTCAGTTAAAAAAATGTTCATTTGCTCTGATCTACTGTAATACATGAAAGTAATAGAGCTTTTAGTTCAAAGGTAGGACTACTTGTCTTACTACTACATTACAGTAGGTAAACCTTTATATATAATCTTTGAATATTTTTTTTTTAATTTTAAACATATTAAAATGTTCTTTGTAATTTTAAAGAGTAAAGTTGTTTTAAGCATATTGTGACTTCAAAGCAAAACAGAAGTGTCATATCTTATGTTAATTTTTTTCAATTCAGCTTTTTCAGTATTATTCATAATGTTAAATTATTAAATTAATAATTATAATATTGGAAGGTATTTTACTTTTAGTGAGGAAAAGAATTTTTAGTAGCTTTTGACAAAGTTGGAACTAAATTGTTTTTATTTTATTCATGCTAAATGCCAGCCTTCTACAAAGCAAAGTAACAAATAAAGTAGAGTACAAAGAACTAAATTGAAGTAATATTAGTTACTATATTTCAGTTTGCCTTTAGCTTTTTCAGGGACATTGGATTTAAGGGATACCTATTTGAAAGGAGATAGATAGATAGATAAAAATTCAAGTTGCTCAATGTTCTTCTTTAAGAATCTGATGTTTGATTTGTAATGTAAGAAGTTAGTGTAGTTTAGTGTAGAAAAAAACAGTACGTTAAAATAGACAACAGCTTTGGAAGCTTCTAATGGAAACCTGTAATTTTTTCAACTTTCAAAGTAGTTTTTTAGCTAGGTTTTTGTAAGATAGCTACTGCAACTTCATCTCTGCTTGCTACTAAACATGTGCTATAAGAAATATCCTGTTGAGTTGAACAGTTTAGCACCTTTTTTCTCCTCTGACAGTGGCAGAAAGAATGCCATTTGGTAAGAGTTATTAGTATGACCACTTCTGCTCTCTCATTCTCCTCATTCCTAGTTGCTGTATTAAGGATTATAGAGCTGCACACATCTATCACCTATTAAGAAATGTTTATAGATTTATTGTCCATGAATTCATCTGTATGCTTTTTGAACAAGAAGACATCAGCCTCCACTGTGTCATCTGGCAACTCCTAGAAGTTTGCTGCTAGCTGTGTAAACCAGTCTTCTACCACCTTCATTAAGTGCCCCCAGTTCTGGTTTCACACGATTTGGTGATAGCTCTGTGTTGCCTTTGTCAGCTGCTGTAGTGGTTTTGTGTTTGTTGGTTTGGGGTTTTTTCTGGAATGACAATTGCAGCCCAGTAACTCTTGTGCTGCCTTCAGAGCATGGTTAGCATTTGCACTTTGCCTGGAGGCTTAGGAGAGCAAACATTGTTTCCTGTTAACCTGACAAAGAAAGAGGGTTTATATTTATTTGTGTATGTGTATTTTAAGAATAGAACATAACACAAATATAAAATGTTAATAACTTTTTACTTTAGGGAAGTAAATAATACTGTGGAATCATTGTACTTTTCTGAGGTTTTTATTAAAATTGCTTCCAGGCAGTGTTGTACTTCTAAAAATTAAATTCCTCCTGACCTGAACTTTATTATTTCCTTCTCTTTCTATTGAATTTAGGCAGGAATCTTTCTGTCCAGCTAATGGGCCATTCTCTTCATTTATTAACACTGAGTGTAATAAACAGTGTCCTCCTTAGGTAGTCATGACCCTCTTATCCTACATTCAGTAAAGCTGTTTTAGAAACTCAGGTCTTGCATGTCTGTAACTTTCCTGAAGTACAAAGTTTCTTGAAGTGCAGGAGAGAGGAAAGCAGTCCTATGTTGAAATTAAAGCTCTCTTTAAAGTTACTTCAGTTAACAGTTTTATCTTTAGTACCCTAAATGCTGATACATTACTGGAGAGTTTTATAAATTAAATTTCTTTAAACTCTGGCAGGTCAGTTACTGCATAGTTCCACTTTTCAAGTCTAAGTTCCTTCAGGTTTTCTGAGCTTAACATCAAAGAACAGCTTTGAAGCCCTCTTGATTTCCACATGGATTCTAATCTGACTGCTATCTAAGCAGCAGGATTAATCAACACCTGCCAAAGAAGGCATTACTACTCCCATGGTTGGCTTTTTTCTCCCTGGACAACTAAGATAAGTATTGAATACCTGTGAAATCTCTCGGTGGTTTTTTTTTTAGGGAAAAGTAAATGTTTCAGAAGCAATAGCTTTCAGTGGTTTCAGCCTAAGTGTGTAGGTGCAATGGCTGACTTGTCACTTCCTGGGAATAGGCTGGCCGATTCAGCTCCTGTTCATACTGAACAATGATGTTGCAGCATGTTGGGAACTGTTTGGGTCAAGGATGTTACACAGTGGTAGGAGAGAGGTAAATGTTCAATTGCTCCTTGCACTGGAGTGAATCCATTGCATACACACAAAATCCGTGTCTGTATTCCACTACCTGAAAGGTACTAGAGAAAATAAGCTGCATGAAAGATGTTACTACATTTATGAATATCCCTCTCTGATTTTTTTTTTTTTTAACTGGAGTTCTTGAGACATTTTTGGTTTTCCCTGATAGCAGTTACCCCACAGGTAACTACCACCAAATAAAAGAGTCTGCTCAAGCTCATGTCTTGCACTGAGTGTCTCTAGGAAGGAATACAAGGAAGATAAAGAGCTCCAACAGGATCAGTTTGACCAGCGGACCACAAGATGGGTAATGCTGCCTTAAAAGCCACTGCAAAAACGTCATTTTAGAATGACAGGGTCAATATTTGCAGGTAAAGACAGTAGAAGTTTCAGAGAGGGAAATATCCTCTATTGTGAAGAGTTGTATTGGCATCAAATCATAGTAGTATCAGATGCAGCTTGTTAGACTGTTAGGAACAGTTACAGTGGAAAGTTTAGTGAAGTGAAAGTTGTCTTGGGAACAGACATGATATTATGTATGGAGGTTTAGTGGGGTTTTGTGAGTATACACAGTAAAGAAGCTCTGGAAATTCTAGGTCCATTATGTTCTTAAACTATTGAGTGTCCTTAAAAGTAACTAACAATCTGTGTTCTTACTTCCTTGTAATCTAATTGAGAAGGGATTTGTACTTACTCTACAGAGAGTTTATGCATAAACTGAAGAGAACCCTGTGCTCTACACACTTCTGACAAAGTGTGTTTGTACCCACAGTGTTTTTCCTGTCATTGAGCAAATACACACATTTTAAAGCAAGATGTGCATATTGTCTTGAAGAGTTGTTCTGAAATCAGTCCTGTATTCTCTAATAACTTTTGTCCCTTTATTTAATTTCCCTATTTACAGTTTAGTCTGTTTTCCCTTCTGTGAATATGACTGCACAGTGCTCAAAGAAGACATGACTAGTTAATCACACTGTTTCTCTTCTTTTGTTCTCCTCCCATAATTCTGGCACTGTGCTTGTGCTTACTATTCTGCAATTTATCTAGCTGGTGCATTATCCTCCATACTCCCAACACCTCCCTGCTCTGTTTTGTTGCCTTTTAGGTGTGTGCATAACTCATGCAGAACAAACTTGAGCAGTTTAGGACTTGGAATGATTTTGTGGTGGTGTTTTTCCAATGTAGCAATAGGGGCTTTTTTCAAAATGGAAGAGGAGCACGATTTTAGATGAGTGTAGTCTTTTATCATATAGAAAGAATATAGTATGATTTGTTAGTATGCTCTTCCAGATGTTACCTGTCTAATTTAGCATGTGAGAGCTTGTTGCACCATAGATTTCATAGAAGTGTGTAACACTGATTTTCTGCATTTGTAAGAGTAGTTGCTGGAAACAAAATTGTTCTGTTTCTGCCCAAGATTAACTGATAATATTTTGGACTTGCAATTTGCTGTGAAACAAAAGTTACGTGACTTTTTTCCTGATTCTAAATAATAAAGTTGGAAACTTAGACTAGCTGTTTGATGAATACTTTTGTACATAAATCTTGTCTGTTTGGTCTCTGAATGAAAGCAAATGCACTGCACTAAACAGCTGTATCTAATCAATATAACTATGCAAGGTAGGTAACTGTTTAGGCACACTTCATACTGATACAGCCTGGCTTTGTGAATTGACAGCTCTTCTCAATGTCTTTACAGGGTGCTGATAAGACTGTGAAAGGCCCAGATGGACTAACTGCCTTTGAAGCCACTGACAACCAGGCAATCAAGACTCTTCTTCAGTGACGGATGGACTGATATCTTAAATGTCTCTCCTGTGGCCTCACACTGCTGCCTGTCTGTCACTCTTTGCATCTTCCAGCTTCTTCAGCTAAATACTTTGGGGGGAGGGAAATTCTTTATGAATCAGAATAGTTAGGGGCTTGTATCGAAAATAATCTGGTCGGAAAGGGTTGAAAACTATTATGAACAGTGTCCCTCTAGGACTTCTTTTCAGTTTACAATCCCTTCCCATTTCTAGTGAAAATGGAAGAAGGAAGACAGACCATGCTCTTGTAAGCCTCCTAGGTTAGAACTAAGATTTTTTAGACAGATGGAAGCACTTCCTTTAGATGGAAGTACTGTGCTATGTACCTGAAACTAATTGTGAAGGAGACAATAGTCCCATGCTCTTAGTGTCTGCCGTAATCTGAAGTGTAGTAATGTAGGTGGCTGGGTTGCTTTTCTCCCTTCTCTCTCACCGGGTAGCTTTATTATTCTGCCTAAAGCTTACGTTGTAGTTTTGAGGACTTTTGATACCAGTTATTTGAGCTGTTCTTTATATTGACTAATTGGATGTCACACTAATGTTTTTCTGACTCTTGAGTAAACCAGGAAAAAGACCAGTTGAGGCATGGTGGTGTTACACTCCATAAAATATGCCCAGGTACTTTGGGATGCTTGAATTTGAAGTTTTTCTATCCAATATTTGTTCTAGTCCAGGACAGACATTTTAAGTAACTGCTTTTGAGACACTTCAAAATTTCATTCTAATTATTTCCAAGAGGATTGTAAGATAGAATTTCTTTACTCACCATGTCAACATAAAATTTCTAGACACAATGCGAAAGCTTATAGGCTGTTTGGTACGCAAGGATAATCAAGTCAAATGTGGAAAATAAACGGTAATTATTTAGACATTCATATCAGATGAATATTGTTGCTAAAATTTTCTAGAAAACACGTAAGCTTTCCAAGTTCAGATGTAGAAACAGGAAGATGTACAAGTAGAAGTCTTAACTTGCTCTAACTACTGCAGAAAAAAACTTTTAATTGTTCATATCTTCAAATCAGTGTTTCAGTGTTGAGTTAATGAACCTCTTCAATTTCATTAAGGCATGAGGCTTGTTCTGAAAGATCCCAGTGCAAACAGACCACATTAACCATTGACTTTTAGATAAGATTTACTATGCCAGTAAGTGTGCCAGTACTATGACAGGCTTGATAATTCCTGGGAAGGTATTTAATGATGTTGTAGGGATTGCCATCACATCTTATGGTCCTCAGCAATGGCTGAGCTTCTGGCTTTCATCCTGAAAATTTTCACTAGACTTCAGTTTCACCCAGAACTGAGTAACAGGTTCTATAACAAAAAAATTGTATACCACAAACTATACATCTTCCTCTTTTTTGGAATACAGATTTTGAACTTTGTGGTAACAAACACAATACAGAAAACAAATGTATATATTGTCTCATGCTGAATTCTTAAACAAATGTAGCCGATATTATTTTGATATTAATGTTGAAATTAAGAGGATATTTAGAAGTAGACTGGTGACTACCACTCATATTTAATGGAGACTTAGTTTTACTTGAATCATGTTGCATATTATGATTGAATGTGTCAGCTATGAAAAGCATTGCATTTAGACTGTAAAATGAGAGCAGAAACTGATTTACGTCTACATATACCATAAGAAAAGCAATGGAGAAAACAATCAACTCTGACCATAAACTGTACAGTGCAATTACTCTTTATTTCTTGGAGATGGGTGGCAAGGAAGAGCAGAAGGGTTGGAAATCAGTGATGAATCAATTGGTGAGCTGCTGATAAAAAAACAAGAATATTTGGTAAACAGTGCTTTTAATAACTATTTATAAGAGAACTCTTTAATCTTATTTCTGATCAGTGCTGGATTGTCATGTCATTGTAATAGTGTGAACACAGACTATAGATTTAACTCTTTATTCAGCTATGAAAGTAACAATCTTTGGCATCAATTTGCCTCCATATTATGCTATTAAATACTTACCTATTAAAATACTAGTCTAGAAAACTGCAATCTGTTTTTATGTGGAGAACTTGATTATTCGAGTTTTTTATGTTGATTAGTGTCAAGTTGTCTGGCCATAGTGGTTTTAGGTTTTTGTTGGGTTATTTTTTCTCTGTATTCTTTCCTGCCCTTCCCTTCAACTCTTGTTTAAGTAAGCAAAGAAACATCATCTTTGTACTAACTCTTCTGGTGATTCACTGAGGCAATTTTGCCTCCCTTTTTCTACAATTATGGAAACACCTTATTTTTTCTTACTTCACCCTAGTGGGGGGAAAAAAGCAAACAGACTTCAGTGAGACAAGTGTTAATTTGGCTGTAAGATATACCCAAGCTGCCTTTCAAGATAGTGAAAAGATGGCATTTAATGCTTGGCTTATAAAGAAGAAATACTTTTTTGCTTTTTGCACTACATAACAGGTGATTAATCATTTTGCCCAGGATTTAAAAAAAAAGGTAAATAAAAAATAAAAGGTTATGCTTTTGTAATTGTCTGGAAACTGGGCTTGTTTGTTTGTTCCTTTCTTGTCAGCTATTTTGTGGAAAAAATAATGGGTGGCTTCCTCTATCTTTGAGTAGGTCATAACTAGATGAAAATACCAAACTGTAAATTATTTTTCATTCTATAAACAGAACTTAAATACTTTATCAGATTGGGATTGCATATACTTGGAAATCCACTCTTGTTCTTAAATCTTTTCCTTTGAAATTTGTGCTGAATAAGTTATAACTTTAAGTATATTTTGGATTTTGTACCCTCTGCTTCTTTTTCATAATGGGGAGCAAATGAGAAAAGGAGTACAATAGTTCAATGGAATTGAACATAACACTGATTATTCGTAGAAGAGGCTGGTAAGAATTGAGTGTCCTAGGTCAAGCAATTGCAGTGTTGCATGCAAAATTTCAAAATGAACTTGTCTTAACTATATTTTGTAAATGGATAAACAATCATCTTTCTACGCAGTGACAGAAGAAAAATTAGTGCTCTGTGCATTTTGATATTTGACTTTCTCTTTTCACCATTGTTAACTGTTTTGACACAGTTGGGTTCATCATTATCATGGTTCATAGACATCAGAATGCTAAATGATACTGTATTTTTAAGTTTGTGTTGCAAGAATGAATGGAATAAACTTGAATTGTGCGATATGAGAATGTAGAGTTTTATTTCTCTTCCTGCTCCTGTGTGTTATTAGCCTTGGGCTACAACTTTTCATTTGCTTGGAAGGCATCCAAGTTCCAGCTCACATATAAGTGATTCAACTGTTCAGGTGCTTATAAGACTAAAATGTGGAATGGAAGCTGCTTTGAATACTAAATATATAATGTTGTATGTGGTTGGTTGTTTTGTGGGTTTGAGTGTGGTTTGTGTTTTGTTGGTTTTTTCTTTTTTTTTTAATTACATCCATTTAAAAGAAGTTTTGATTATTTGCTGTGGTCTTGTCTGCATTTCCTGCTGAAGGGTAATGCATAATTGTGTGGATCTTCTATTCATGTTAAATTCTAAGAGGCAGTCTGTAGATAGCAGAATGTTTCTCCCATTACCTGTGAAGACTCAAGCAATTTGTTGTCTCCATCAAAGAAATGGAAAGTTATTTTCAGTAAACAAAACTATTATAAAAGTATAAATAAAATTGTATAGAAATGTTTATTCATTATTCTTGTGGCATCTTTACGGTGATTTTGTCAGAACTTCCTTTTATAACTTTGCTCCTCAGAGATTTGGATCCAACTGCTTGAAGCATTTGATATGATTTATTTTAAAAATATACCCTTGTAAAGAAGAAGTACAGGAAGATGTGTCAAAGTAAAAAAAAAATCATATATATATATATCACAAAATATTTCAAAATAAATTTAATTTTTGTGTTTTTCTGTGCTAAACTTTGAAAACAAGAACTTCTAATGCTGTATGCATTGAAGAAAACAAATATGTGTTCACTATAAATACCAGAGCAGTTGAAATAGTATAACAGTGGCAACTGATGTGTGTGCTTCATTCCTCTGTTCATATTACTGGTTTATTTGTTTTGTTTCTGGGAGTTTTGTTTGTTTAGGGTTGTTTTGTTTTGTTTTAAAAGGACCATTTTTCTGTAGGAGGAAGTAGAAGGTTCAGAATGCAGGTTTCTGTCACTCACACTTCTCAGTGACTGGCTACCAAATTCATCTATGCCTGTAGAGATTTTTAATACTTGTCTATGGCTGATCTGTTGAAAGAAATTGGTTTCTCAGCTCCCTTCCAAAAGGATGTTGGCCCAAGAAAAGATTTTTTTCAATTGCATCACTTGATTGTTTCTCTGTATGGAGAAAACTCTATTCTCAGAGCTCTACTCAAAATATTTTTTCTTTACTCATAATCTGGCATCTTGGAAGAGCTTCCAACTGAGTTATGACATCAGCTTACCAGATGAGATTTTTGGGAAGTAGTTGCTTTCGTGTGGTGCCTTCAAAGTCTTCAAACGTGTGTAGGTTTTGCCTGCTTGGGAAGTGAATAACCATTTTTTCCCATGGAGCAGCACTCTCCCCACCTTAGCAGTCAAAATAATGTTAATAATTTTAAAAAATAATAAAATAATAATAAAAAATAAACAAAATAATATTAATAATTATAAACTAGGAAATGTTGCCTTTACATACCGTTGCTTGCTATTTTGATCTGATGTTAATTTTGAGAACCTTCTTTCTAATAGAAATACGGGAATCTCTTGAGTCTTTTTGCCCTTCAAATGGCATTTGGAAAGCACCTGAGTGCACTCCATTCTCCCATGTCCCAAATGTCTCTGGTTTTGGTACACTGCAGGCTGCTACAGAATTCTTTTGTACTTTTCAATCACTTCTTGTTTACTACATCATTTTGCAACATTTCAAAATTAAGAATAGAGGCTTTCATGCACTGAGGTTCATCTCGTGGCCACTGAAGTTAAGAGGCAGGACAGTGTGCCAAAACCACAACAGACTGCATGCCTCAATCCATCTATCAAACTTGCAATTCATTAAAGGAAAATTTCTTTCAGTTGTCTCAAGCTGAGCATAAATTTGGAGGATCCAAAGCTTAGTCTCAAAAGTAGTTTCTTGACCTACAATAAACTCAGGTTTGTGCATATATTAAATAACTTACCTTTGAAACATTTCTTTATAACTGTTTCTTATTATTTTCTTCTAAATGGAAGTAATTCCTCATTACATTTGGAAGAATGTTCAGTTAGTTCAGCTAAAGCTTTTTGTTTCAAAGTAAAATAAAGAAGATTAGTTTGGATCAGTGTTTTAACTATATTGCCTCGAAAGTATGTGGAGGTGGAAAGTCTTGAAAACTATCTAACTTCATGAAAGTGAAGTTATATTTCCTCTTTATTTAGCCTTGTATCTAAAGAGTGACAGAGCACATTGTGACGAAGTCCAACCACTTTGTGTTGTCTCTTATTATTTACTTCAGTGGAAAACCAAAAGATCTGTTCCAGATTGACACAAAATATCTTTTTCTTTGTTTTTTTTTTTTTTTGCCAGCTTCTCTCTGCCACCAAACCAGATCAGTAGTTGCATGTCCCTATGGAATGATTCAACTTGGCTTGAACCACTCACATCTGTGACTGATGGTATCCCTGGGAAAGCTGCATGATGCCTTAGACCACTGTAGCATCTTTTATTTGAGCTTTGTGCTACAGTCCACAGTAGAACAGGGCAGATGTAATGGTTTAATTAGGACTAATCTAAAGACAGATGATGAATGGGGTTGTTATTACCTAACTCAGTTTCTGTAATGCTGAAGACTGTTGTTAAAGCTTGTTAAACAATCATTTGTCATCACACTGGAGAGCTGTGGCCTTCATAACAAAATAGCATTCTAGAAAGAGCCAGTAAATCCTGATGTAAAGTTCCAGAAGTCTTTCCCTAAGTTTATTCTTGTTACTTGCATATATTTTCATGGGCTTTGTCTTGCATGTGTTTTAAGGAGGCTTCTGCAAGCAACATTGCTCTTTTTTTTTTTTTTTTCATTGCTCTTCAGCATGAAGTGAAGCAGCAGTTTTACCTTTTGCAGCAGAAGTTTATCTTCTACATTATTTTGAAATAAAAAAATACAGGCTATGTTTGTGTGTTCTTATCTATTATACAGCAACATCTGTGCTGAAAGATACCTCACATCTCTACTTTTGACAAATTGTTATGAAAAGCTAGTCCTGCACCTGATACCAATATCTACATGTAGATAAATCTGGAACAGATTTTGAGACATGGGGTGAGATACCATTAGAAGTGGGGTCCTATTCAACAGCAGATTTGTGTGTCTATGCACAAACTTCTCTTATCCATAGGAAAACTTCTTTCCTTCTCTTCTGTTCACTTAACCTGTGAGCTGATGGGAGAATTAGCTCTCAAGTCTTGACACACCTTTAAGTGTGCTTTGCAATCAATGTCAGTATTCTCAAAAGCACAGAAGAGCTTGTTTAAAGAGAGAGATGAAACAGAGAGAGGGGGAGCACACACCAATTTCTACCGTCAGGGGCTTAAAACATAAGAACAAGACTCAAGCTTATAAATTAGTGAAATTTCTGGAGATAGCTATACATTTAAATATTTACAAAGCCGTATTAAACAGTAGCTTTTAGGAGATGCAGCCTACAACAATGACACTGCATAGCCTGTGTACCTAATAAGGAGGTGCTCCTAAGGCTGTGTTCTCACTATAAGCAGCTGAATATATATTGGCCATTCTTTCTTATGGCTTTAAAAAGGACAAAAAAAAAAAAAAAAAAAGAAAAAAAGAAGAAAGAAAGTAGCCTGTAAACCACAATTACTTAGCAGGTAGGTGCTTTGGGGGGAAAAAAAGAGAATTCCCTTGTTCCCAATTTGCAAAGCTCAGAGGTTGAGATTGAAGTTCTTTGTTTTGTTTTGTATTTTAATTTTGAGAGGAGAGACTTACAGAGATGCACAGAGAGTGAAATGTGCTATAAATTAATGTCAAAGCCTACCTGAGTGGTTTCTAAAGATCACATTCTGTCAAAAGAATTTGTTCCCCGCATGCCAGAGCTGACCTGTGACACGTGTGCTCCCATTCTATCATCTTTACCTGCCCCTCCTGGATGCACAGCTTTCAAAAGCTCTGCTTTACCCTGTCACAGTTTCCCTTTTTAATAGCTGCCTAGAAAGTAGGCAGAGAACTTGTTAGTAGATGTTACTGGAAAAAACTCCATCTAAGGCTGTCATCTATAACAAGAAAGGAAGAATTAAAATCAGAAGAGGAAAGACAAGGGAGAAATTAAGTAAATGAAAGGTTCTTTTTTCCTTCTTATCTCCTTGCTAATAGAGGCATATTCTTCATTTTAGATATTACAGTAGTTTGTACCTTTTATAAAAAATTTGCATCCTTCATGTCCTTACTGCTTTTCTTCGCAGGGGATGCACAATGAGTAGTTGTAGGGTTGGAATAACATAATAGACTTCTTTTTTTTTTTTTTTCTCCCTTGAAAGCTGTTAGGAGACAAAATGGTTGCAAAATCCAGTAATATCAGTGGTGCCACAGAGATCCTAGGTGCTAACTTGTGAAGTACCATGGATGTAACAAGAAATATTGCATATTGTTTGAGTTGTTGATGTCCTTTTGACTGCTTCTCTCATAATTTCTAATGAAAGGTGTCCCTGCCCACGGCAGAGGAGTTGGCACTGGATGGCCTTTAAGGCCCCTTCCAACCCAGTCCATTCTGTTATTCTGTGATAATGCTACAGGTTGGTAGCAAGAATGTAAGTGACTTTCATTTTGTTCCCACCTCTGCAGCAAGATAATTATCTGAAACCTGCAAGGTACTGAATTTAGCCTACTGAACTGCTGATGGTTAATCCATCATACTGCTGGCAGAAATAGAAGACGTCACATGTTGTGGTCCTACTGCTTTTTACGGTGTAGCTGGCCCTGCAGTTCCTGATTTTCACACTAGCTGTGATACAGTGTAATTCAAAATATACCTGTGCAAATGCACTCATCCAAGATTAGACATTTTGTAGAGGGCTGAGTCAGACATTTTTCATAAAAGATCAAGATTTAAAATACCAGCTGTAATGCAGAAGAGTAAAAAGACAGACGTAGAAGCTCAAGAGGAGCTAGAGTTAGAATATTGCACCAAAGAACAAGGCAGGCAAGTGAAGGATAAAAAAATAGGATCCTGTACTGACTGAGTAGTTTTTCACAAGCTATTTTCTCTTTCAGGCTGATTTCTTTACAATTCCCATTGGAGAAAAAACACTTTTCAATAACAATTATAAGCCAAGTTCATAAACACCTGAGCTTCATACTAGGGGGTGGAAGGCAATACTTGCTGAGGTAAGGCACAAAAAGGAATATTACATTCAGTTTTTGTGTTCTACAAATCAGCCTGTTTCCCTTAGCCCTTGATAATTTAAAGGCTAAGATTTCTGTGTGCGTTTGTGAGATATAATCCAATGAATGAAACTTGTTGGCTTTTCTTATTAATACTTTGACTTACAGTGTTTGGTAATACTTTTGTGCATTCATGCTGAACATGTTGTTTATTACCTTCCTGCTCCAAAATGATTGGTGAAACATATTCTCAGAATTTGGTTTTATTATGTTTGTTTGTTTGTTTGATTTTTCTTTTTTTTCTTTTTTTTTCAGAAGAGCTTAGGTGTCATTTGGACTGAAAAATGCTGCTTTATTGCACTGGAGTTTTGCTGTGAAGCAGAGGCCCGTGTCAGTGCAGAGCTGCCTGTTGCACACAAAAGCATTTTCGCTGTGAAGAGCAGCTGCGACACAATGTGGACTTCCAAATGCACTTTCCCCACTGGTGACTGTGAAAACCCATCAATAATTTCATGGCCATCTAGGCAGAAACCTGTCAAATTTTAGAAGAAAAAGGTTTTGGCCGAGTTGTTCTCTTTGTGTAGTGGCAACGTACCAAAGTGAGGAAATGATGATTTGAACTTGTCTAGTATAACCTTCCTTCAGGAAAAAAAGCACATTCTACTGGATCCTCTCCCAAGGAAATGTTCAAACCACTGCCAGGTAGTAGGTTTATGTGCTACGATGCACCGACCATTTGGTCATGTTGTCGCTTACTGAGGATTTAGAATATTTGTTCAAATGTTCTGTGTTCCACTGTTAAAAAGCTGATGGGTGAAACGAGCAGTCTAACACAGCCTTTGTCATCGCTGACAGCAGTTGGATTAAGAAATGCAGTGTTACTTGCTGGGGATGCATACTGAGATAGCAGCAGGTTTCTTTGTGTAAGTGCAGCAGTGATAAAGGCTAATACCTAGTAAGGGATTTGACTTCATAAGGTATTTGACTAATAGGAAATACAAAACTTGCTTTACGAGGCCTTGAAATTACATTAAATTTATTTTTTGACAGGGTAATGGTATGGAATGTCACTTTTTAACATGTTACCTGCAGTTGGGATTTTTTCAGGGTTCTTTTGTCATAATGAGAAATTTTGTCAGCTTTTTCTCTTGTTTCATGAATTCATGTGCCTATAACAGTAGATGAATTCATTATTCTGTGTCTCAGTTCTCTGCTTTAAAGCTGGGATGTGTGCTTTGTATGCTCTTTGATTAAAATAGAATAATCCCTTGTAGCCTGGGGGAAACTTCTATATGTGTAAACAGGCAAACTAGTATCTAGCATAGAAGTTGACTTTTTGTTTTTAGTTATTGTTCTTTCATTTTAGAGAGGAAGTGAGAGGGTAATTTATCTTACTCAGGGACCATTGATCACTAGGTAATAAGTGGTAGGAATTTCCCTCATCCCTGGACTTTGATAAAATTTTGTCATTAAAAATTGATGCCTTCATCAGTATATCTTTGGCAGGGTTAGTATAAGAATAAGAACTGATGAAATTTTTGTACCAGTCAAATGCTACATAAATGGATCACGTCAAACATCGTTGTTATCACAATTGATACCCAATATATAAGAATTTCCTCTTGAAAACTGAAGAATTTAGAGCTATTTAATCCAAACTCTTTCATTGTAATAAGATTTTAATGACTGTACTTAGTTTGAGGCAGCTGGTAAGCAGGTATGGAGATAACTATGGTAATCTTTCCACTTCCTTTTCAAATGCAAACCAAACAACTTCCCTCACAAAAAACCAAGCAAACCCTAAGCAAAACAAAAACAAACAAACAAACCAAACAAAAAAAGTTTTTTTTAAAAAAAAAGACAAAACCAACAGCAAAAATAACTCTTGTGGTCCTGCCTGAGACAGTTGGGAGATTAATGTCTTGTCCACCAAACTGAGAATTGCAACTCAATCAACTTCTTAACCATGTTTGATACTAAAGCCTATAGAAGGACTTGTCTCTATACCTGTGCCAGTACTGGTAGCATCTTAAAACTGATTTCCCCAAAGTTATGTGACTGATCAGAGAAACATGAGATACTAGGCCTCAAAGGTTTGTGTATTAGCCATCTGTTCTCTTTTTTCCACCATGTCTTCAGGCAAATGTTTCCACTTGGCATTGTTTTAACTGATATCCAGGCCAAATGATCTTTTCTATTTCTGTGCTTCCCTTTCTTGAGAAATACTAGAGGAAAACATTAGGGACAGTGTTAAATAGTTTCACAGTTGTCATCTGCAGGGTTTAGCTTTTGTAAAGCTAAATTTGAACTTTGAGTGTTGTTCCTGCAACAAGTTATTTTTGCAATAAAGGAATTTGGACTCATACAAGAAGTATGTAGAGAGGGGAGGAAAAAAGAATGGTTTTGATTTTTTATTCTCCAACATATAAATAAGCCAAGTCCCCAGAAAATCTTTGCACCCCTCAGTTTCATGATTATTTAGCAAATCCCTCCTTGAAAAGGTTGCATTTGACCTTGCTAGTTATGATTTCCCTCTGCAAAGACATGATCAAAAGGAGGAAATAGTCATGATTTTAAGCACTTTTAACCAGTGCAGTGCAGATGCCCAGGATGTTACTGCCAAGTTAAAGAACTCTGAATTTGTCCTGCTTGCATGTCAAGAAATGACTTTAGGCTGGAAAAGAAAATATGGTCAAGCAGTGGAGCCAATGGCAGGGAAGACTTTTCAGACTTTTCTTGTCTTCAGGGAAGACAAGAAGCTAAAATGTGCAGGGTTTCATGCAGTGCATGTGGCTCTACTTGTCAAAGCAGCTGCACTTTGTAGGTGATAACAGAATCACAGAATATGTCAGGTTGGAAGGATCATGAAGTCCAACCCTTAACCCTGCACAGGAGCATCCCCAAGAGTCATACCATGTGCCCCAGGGTATTGTCCAAATGCTTCTTGAGCTCTGTCAGGCTTGGTGCTGTTCCCACTTCTCTGGGGAGCCTGTTCCAGTGCCCAGCCACCCTCTTAGGGAAGAACCCCAACAGCTTTTTCATAGCTCTTGTCACTGAGAGTGATGTCCTTCCAAAACTAAGGAATATACCAGGACTGCAGCTGAATTCATTGTACCTGCTAATCAAGGAAGAAAAATGGGGGATTGAATGAAACTCAGTGTCCTCAGACCAGTGAGAACTGATGGCCATAAACGTGGTCATCCCAGCTGGGGAAAGGGTCCAAACCATTGCTTTCTCTTCATGATGAACTGATGAATTTTGGAGGAAGTCATATTGGAAGGTGATGCTGCAGAGAATATCTTTAAAGATAATGCATAAGAAGGGCAAAGAAGGACATTCTTAGTGTTATTAGGGAACACAGAAAATTATCAGGCAACATGATAAAGAAAGAGGGAAATAATGCAAAGTATGCATTACAACAACAACTTGGGAAAAAAATACAGAATGGCAAAATATGGCCAGCATTCATATCCATGATTCTCGGAACAAAGGTGTCTTTGTAACCAGGGCAACAGAAAGAGTTTTTACTCTGTGAGAAAGGAAATAAATGAGTGTTGTAATACATTCACTAATTAACTTCAGGTTTACTCCAATAGTTTCTGCTTCAAAAGGCTTTGACTCAGTATAGTAATACAAGAGTTTAAAAAAATTTGTGGTTTTTTTTAATGCTGTAATTTAGGAGAGAGCAAAAGAAGTAAGTCCAAACTTGAGGTAGTAATTATATTTTCAAATTAATTAATTGCACTTTTTCATTTAGTTTTTCTTTTATTCTAATTACAATTTTAAATACTTGAATAAGTGAAGGTTGCAGCTTTGAAGGTATATTTGCTTTCTAACTGGTAGTATTATTTAATCTTGAACTGTAAAACCACTAAATTCTGCTGGGTTGAAATAGCATTGTGAAACACAGTGTTGCAATATGCACAGGAAAGCAGTTGTAATATATTTTCCTGAAATAGGCAAGCACAGCAGCCCTTCTAAAATGCAAAAGTGTATTTAAAATTGGCAGTGTATAAGCGAATAATAATTACCAAGAACTGCTTTCCACAGGCTTTCTACACTTTCATACTTTGTCTTTTCATTGGGAATGACCAAGTTCTGTTTATTTATTTATAGCTGGCTTGTAGTTGAGAAACTTTCTTCAAGTTTAATGGAGACTCCTTATACAGAAAAGTTTGGGAATCAGTACCCAACCCAGTAATCCTTAATAGAGAAATAACAAAGATAAATGTATATTTCATTGAAATAAACAAGCACTAAACTCTTTTCATTTTGGTATAAGCAATCCCAGTAGAGGTTGGGAAGCATGAATCTATTGGCTGAAGGTTAGCTAATCCACTGTGACAAAGCTTCAGGTTTTCCTGCTAAAGTCCTGTCCTTGAGGAGGCTCCCTGTCTCCCAGCTGGCAGTGGCAGGCGTGCCTGGGTAGGTTGGCTGTAAATGACTTCATTTTTCACAGCTGTCACCTCTAGGCTTGCTTTAAGCACCGTTAAACACCTTTTTAGTTTATAATGTTGCAGGCCTTGGCTGATGAGCTTCCATGAGCCAGAGAGGAGGAAGAAAAAATCTATTTATAGGGTAACATATTGGGGTCTGGTGTAAAGGATCCTTGTGCAACTGGTGTGAGATACAGTGATGTGAGCTCTCATGGCTTCTACAAACGTGTTGCTGTCGCTGCAGCAGTAAAGGGAGAATTACAGATACCCCCCAGTACAGAAAGACAGAGTGGACAGCCAGTAGAATATTGCTGTTCAGTGCATTCCCCTGCTGAGAAGAATGATGTGCCAAATGATTAACTGGCTGTCTCCAGAGCCAGGAGAGCTGATTTTCTCATGTGACAGATTTTGTTTGGTCTTTGGACAAATCATTTATGCTGCAGTTTGATGAAACAGTTAAAGTAACAAATGCTTAAAAAGGCAGTTTTTTCCCCCCTGTCTTGGGCTGAGCCCTAACCTCTTTTCCTGTGTTAGCATTGACGCTCACCTGATCCTAAAGAAAGCTGAAAAAGCAGAAAATGGCCTAACAGAAATAACAAAACTATGATAACCCTAAGGCAATTTTTTAACTGATGTTAGGGAGAAGAAGCAAATTTTTCTTTCTTAATTTACAGCAGTAACAAAACCTGTACATAGCTATTGGTGAACTCATCACATCTTGCACATTCCCCAGGTCTTTGCTAGGTCTTTCCAAAGTTTCTTGTAATCCTTACTGCCCACAAGCATCTAGAATAATCAAGGGGACAAAGTCACCTTGCTGTTCACCTTCCCTTTCAATTCATTAGTATGTTGGTTGAATGTCCTCAGTCCAATCCTAAGGCTGGTCCCTATGTCACTCCAGTATTAACCTCTGTCAAGAGTGAGAAATAGCTACTGATACCTAATTCCCTCTGTCTCCAGTTTTAAACTGTGCCACTACTTATCCCCGTGCTGATTGCCACGTTTCTTCAATAGCTTCTTGTGAAGGAGGTTGTAAAAAGTCTTTGGGAAGTTTAAACATTTTCTATCTAGAAGTTTCTCTGTTTAAAATCAATTGACTATTGGGTGGAGAAGCAATAGGAAAAACCCAATATGGACAATTATTTTACAAAGCATTGTTCCTTAACACTCAGTAATTATCCTGCAACTTTACCGTCCTTTGGGGCTCTGGACTCTAACTTCAAAGGAAACAAGAGAATGTGAGCATCACAAACATGTAAATGGTCAGGCAATTAAAAGTTTTGGTTTTCCCCAAAGTCCTTGTGAAACATCCTACTCTATAAACTGCTCTTTCCAAGGGTAAACATGCGCCTAGGGGAGTAATCGATTCCTTTTCTGAATGAATTAATTGATTCCTTGCCCCTGCCTCTTGTAGCAAACAACAAATTACCAGTGGCTATTAAGGCAACTTCAATGCACGACTTCATCTCCATCTAAACTAAGTTTGGACAGATCATTAATAATGCAGGCCCTGGAATGGAGTGAACTTGTGTCTCTGCCATATGTTCCAGAAACTGGTTGCAACTGAAAATCCAAGATTTCCAGCAGCCTGACAGTTCAAACAGCCTGTGACAAGCCATCAGACTGTCTTGTATTTCAATTACTTATCATCACCCTGTGAATACAGCAGACAGTCCCTTAAATTTTGAGCTAACACTTTGAATGTAATTATATAAGCTTTGCTAGAGTTCCCCTCTACAATGATAGCGTGGGCAAACAGCTGAAAAATATAATTAGTAATGCCTGGTTCTTATACACCATTTGCACGAGGGAGGTTTATAGAGGAAGCAGACACTTGGAGATAAAAGCACTGTGGTCAGGGACCGAAATAGAAGGAAAATTCACATCTCCAGATTCTCAGTCTGAAGTTCCACTGGGAGTTGTTGTTACCAAATCTATTCAGTGCCTTGTAGCGGAGTCCCAAAGTCCTGGCCAAGTACTGGCATCTCTCTTCCGTGATGCAATGCAAACAGGTAAAAAGCTTATAGCAAGCTAATGTTTTACATCTACTGCCACTCCAAATAGTTCTGAGAGACAAAAAGTTCTCAATTTCAGTAGGATAAACTCTGAACATTCTTCATACAGAGGAAAGCAACGAGAATGATCAAAGGTCCAGAAAACACACAGTAACAGAACTTCTGATATGTAAAACACTCTTGCAAAGAGGAAGAGAAGCTCTTTGTCTCCCTGACTGTGGCAGACGAGGTAAAATGGCTATAAACTGTAGTGAGGAATCTGCTTTTGAGATATAGTGAAGTTCTGAAACTGATTTTTTATAAAGTTTATGAAGTTTCCATCACTAAATGCTTTTAAAAACAGGTATGATGGATTTTATTATTATTATTGTTATTTTATTGTTATTTTATTTTTTATTTTATTTTGCAAGAAATTACTCTTGTAAACCTTTGGGACAATGTGCAGTCTAGATCACTTTTTCCAAAGTCCTCCTAGGCCTGCAATTTTGTGAAGTTTCATCTTCTTGGGAGTATATATGTTTAATACAGACAACTGTATTTTTAAAAAAGCATTAAAATACATGTCTGACAAAAAATGCTTGCAAGGGATACATATTTATGCAATTTATATCGATTTAAACATTTTAAAGTTGTGTTGAGAATGATTAGTTAGGCTGCCTCTCTGGGTATGTTAAAGGATGACTTTGGATTAGGTGTCCTCTGAAACTGGGTCACTCAGTGTATTTCATAGGCGTTTTCATCAGATATTGTGCTTGTTGAAGACTACCTCTCTGTACACCTTATGGAAAAAGAATGGATTTTGGTAAGAAAAGCAACAAAAGCTTGAAATTCTAAGAAAATTATCAGTCTTGAGGGTCATCTTTTTTTTTTTTTTTTTCCCAAGGATACATCACCTGCAGCTGTTTGTATTGATCATGACACTGACTACTCTGCAGAATCCTACTGAGTCACTGTGACAGCTCACTCTATGAAAAAGAGACTGCAAACCACCTGAAAAAGATTTGAAAAATGGCTCTGAGAGCCGTGTTAGATGTGGAACGGTGTTAAAGTCACAAAGCTGTTCAATTGATCTAAGTCCAGTTCAGCCTTACATAGACCAGGCTACATCTGCTGTAATTAATTCAGTCAAAAGTGTAATGCTTTATTATTCATTTTTTTGCCTGTTCACACGAGCTGTATTAGTACTCTAGTGAGAAAACAGCTTCTAGCAGTACAGTTTATTTCCATTTCCACTTAGATATGATGCCTGCCATCACTAGCACCTCTCCACTAGTGTCATTTTTAGCTGCATCCACAGTGCTGAGGTAGTGCTTCTGTAAGGTCTAAAGGTCTAGATAGGATTTTTCTTTTGTAGACTTCAGCTTCCTTCATGATGTAGCATTGCTGATTAATGGATCTTTACTCCCAGGAAAATGGGATTCATACAAAACAAGCTTGCCAACTTGCTTTAGAGATTTCCCCCATTCATTTTACTTAATTGAAGTAATGAAAATTCTGCAGCTTCTTCAGCAGAAATTTACCAATTCTGGCCATGCTTCACAGCTGTTTATTACTTCAGCAGATAAAAATGAGATATATCAAGAAAAGTGTCTTTACAGGCCCCATTAATTTGAAATAACTTGGCCTGAGGTATTGTTTTACCCCTTAATAAACACATTTGGGTTTGTAATAGTCATTGTCTTCTCGGCTATGAGGCTATTATTCCTTGACTTTCAAAAATATTTCAGGATATTTTATCTTTCATTATTCATTTGTGCTTAAGGTACAAATCATTATTATTGTTGTCTTTTTGCTCATCATTAGCTAAAAAAAAATAAAGTGAAAGCATCCTGTAAACTTTGCACTTTTCAAGTGTGAAACCAGATGATTTCAGCTGAAGAACATGTCTATAGTACCAGGACTAGTAGTGTGCTGTGCTAGAAAGATTTTGTGTGAGTGAACAGAGCTACAGCAGGAAAACTGTTCTTTGCATCAGTATAGCCAACACCCTGACCAAAAAAACCAAACAACACACAAACCCAAAAGATCTGGTATGGCAAGATTTGCTTCATCATCTTCGATGGCCAGGTATGTCCACAGACACCACATCCCTCCTGGTTGCAAAGCTGCGTCTACATGAGCCTGTAGCTGGAAGTTTCTCATGGAGGTTGGACTAGATCTCCCGAGGTTCCTTAGAACCATGCAATAATTCAGATTATATGTTGTGTTCTGCGTAAGTGCTAACATTTCATCCAGTTTGAATTCATACTCAGAAAAGAAATAATTCAAAAGATTAGTCCCAGTTATCATTGTTTTTCTTCATATGTGTTAGGATGGTGTGCTCTCAGGTTTTCAAGTTAAATGCAGGCTATAATCAGATAGTTGGAGAACAATCCTACCGCTACAGCTGAAAAGCAAGAACTTGTAAAAGGGCTGCCATGTTGCAAGTCGTGCTCAGTGAATCAGTCAAATATATACTTCCAGTTTTAATCTGGCTTGTCCATTTTACAGGTGAAACAATCATAACAATTACTTTAAATGGCACTTTGCAACTGCAAGTGTACTGTAGTCTGGTTTTGTATCTCAGCCATTGAACAGGGCTTTGGCAAGCCACAGTGTGTTGACTGGCAGCAGTCACCTGCCTACTTCTTTAGTTAGATCAGGGGTCTAGCTCTAGGAACTCTAAGCAGCATGGGAAGCACATGAGGAACTAGATGTCTGTGAGTAGATGCAGAGCTATGATCTCACTGGGGTCAGAGGGATGTGCTGCAATGGATGGGTGCTGGCTTTTTAGGAAGGACAGACCAGCAGGCTGAGTTGGGGAGCCGCCTTTTAGGTGAGAGAGCAGCAGGAATGGACACAAATCTGTCACAGGGAGTGATGAGCCAGTCAAGAGCTTATGGGTCAGCATCAGAGATCAGCACAAGCAGTGCTCTGGTGTGTGTTTGCTGCAGCCCATCTGATCAGGTGAGGCCTTCTTCAGCTAATTGGAAGAAGCCTCATGATTGAGACCTTGGTTCTCATGGCAGACTTCAACCACCCTTCTGTCTGCTGATGACACAAGACAATGGGGTACAAGCAGTCCAGGAGCTTTCTGGATATTATTTTTCTTAAAGAAGAGACAATTTAAAAAGAAGAGCAACCCTGCTTATAAATAAATATCATAACCTCAAGGGACTCCAACATGTGCAAACACATCAACCATAATAGTGGCTTCCTTGAGCTATTCCTTCATTATTAGGGAGAAAAAGATGAGCTGTGAATAATCAGAAAAGTCATTTCTCCTGTACTTGCAACAAAATATCAATTACTTCTAAACTTTATTGTGCTGCAAGCAAATCCACACAAATAATTACAGCTCTAAGAATGCCTAGAAACAGAATAGAGCTTTGACTCTGCAGGACTTTTAACTGTACTTCATTTAAGCATCTTCTCACCTTGCTTGTCAACTGATAACACATAAAACACTTGTTTCAACACCTAACAGCATCACTGCTATCAGATTCCTTTCTAGAAAAATGATCTTCTGTGCTGTATTTACCTATGACAGCTGTAATCTCTTGATGTGATAAAATTCAGGTTTTTAGTGTACAAGTTCCATGCCACCCATAGTATGATCTGAATAATCAGTGAATAATCTCAATCATCTAGCACTTGGTGTCATCTTTACTACAGATTTTTTTTATACTGAGACCAACAAAGAAGATGAGGATCACTGGAGAGGCAGGAGGGGGGGAAAGGAAAAGTGATAAATGGGAAACCCATTTTCTTTAACCTGGGAAAAATGGTTATGAGACCCTAGATATACACATACAGCTTTCAGTGGGTTAAGAGCAATTTGGCCTTTGGCAGCAAATTTGTAAGTCTGTAGTTCATCTGTGAAAGAGAATGTTTCTTTCTAGTATTTGTGGTTTGGTATCTTGAGAATTTATTTCATCATTTATTGAACTGATCCATGTATCCTCCTAATGAATAGTTAATGCTGAGATGTTAAATATCTTATGGTGCTGAAGTGAAAGTTTTCTGTTTCAGCTACTATGAGATTTGCCCTTTTCAGTTTTAGAGAGCTCTTCTGAAAACACACAGAGAAAAGTTCAAAGCTACCACAGGCAGCTTGTTTATTCCATGTTTTTTACTTCCCATTGACTTGGACACATGTAGTTTGCCTTTGCAGAAGGCCTCTGTGGGGGGAATTAAAAGACATCAAAATAATACTGAAACTGGAGAAGGGACTTCCTATAACTCAAGAATAAAAGGCTCACTTGGTTAACAGGCTTTAGGGAAAGGAAAGGTTTCCTGCCTAATGACATGGATATTTTTTGATATAGCTAAGATTAAAAGAAACAAGTGGGAGGGGGGAAAAGCTAGAGAGAACTTCAGAATACCTCACAGCTATAGGATTTCTTGCTTTTAGAAAGATGCAGTATTGAAAAAGATGATGTTGTTGTTATTTATTTTCCTAATTATTAGAGAATTAATTATTAAATATTTTTTATTTCTGTAGGTGAAAGAGGTCTTGATTACTTCCCAAAGTGTCTGAGTGATCTCATACCCAACAGTGGCAAAATAAGCAAAACAAAACTTGACTTCAAGATTTTACTTCATTTCTATGAGTCTGTTACATGAGTGAAAAAATTATGTGGACTCTATTAATGACTTACAGAATCACAGAATATTCTGAGATGGAAGAGATGCACTAGGATCACCAAATTCCAGTTCCTGGCCCTGCACAGGACAGCCCTAAGAAATCACACCATGTGAAGTCACTTACTTTTAAAACAAGTCATATTTTGATCTGCAGAGGAATTTGTATATTTGCAGTGCTATGTATTATGAAAGTTGAATTCTGGATTATCTTTTCATTAATTTTCACCACTGCCATGGTGAATGAGTAGAATGTCTGACAACAAGTAAACCTTGATAAGTTTAGAAATTTCATTTGAGTAGGGTTCCCGAAAGTTGAATCTGATTTTAATCTTCATCCAAACTTACTGACAACAGTGTTGCATGCTAAGCTTTGATTTCCAAGTGCTTTTGATGTGGCTAGAAATAGTGTAGCTTATTTTGTATGTATTTCAGTCCTACTTATTTCATCTCTCCTTATTTCAGCCAAAGCTAGCAATAGGCAGCACTGGAGTGAGAAAACAGCTAAAAAATCAACCAGTTTCATTTTGCTGTCTCCTTGCTTTGCATTTTGGATTAGTGGATCAATGCTGAGAATGACTTAAAAGCCAGTTTCAAACCATTGTAGGTAGCTGGCAGTCCTTATCTGTGAGTCACACCGAGGAGCTTCAGGGTACGCTATGAAAGACTGAAATGTAAAGAGGCAGAACTTTGGATGGTAAAACCTTAAAATGCTCTTCTTTAGGGCTCAAACAATTCTACTCCTCTTCCTGCCCCAAGTTGTCTAATCCTACTCCCTTCTTTGGTCAGACATTGGTGCTTGTGTGACTGACTGAGGAGACTATAAATCTGCTGAGCATCTGAGCCGGTGAAAACTCCTGGCTTTTTGAGGAGGGTGCCAGGCAACACTGTTGGCTTCTGATGGCCAACACCAGGGCTATTGCAAAGGCTGAACTATGTGACTCTGGGTGACAGCTCCAAAATAGATTATGTGAAACATCTGTGCAGGTGTGTAATGAATTACTTAAGTGCTATTATTAAAGTGTCTGCAGGCTACATATGGGTGAGAAACAGAACCTGGATTCATCAAACAGGCATGACATTTGGATACTCAATCAGAGGCCCTAGACACAGCATTAAGGAACTTCGTTTAATCACTCAAAAATTAGGAAAGATAAGGTACAATTTGAATTCAGCTTCCTGTTGCATTAATTTGTAGTGTTGCCTAACAACTACATTAAGTTGCTCTGTCTGGAGCACTAGAAAAATTAACAGTTCTCAAACACAAAGTCCTATATGAGGTCATGCAACCACGGACAAATGACCTAGCTCAGGGTCGGGAATTTTCCGCCTTTTATTTCTTTTTAACTCATTTTATTTTGCTACAAATTCTTATTTGCAAAGAGGGCCTTTGTCTCAGGAAAGGCCTTCCCTTAGACAGTATTTTGAGTAGGACTATTTATTTCTCTAGTGAAAGTTTCAGGCAAACGAAAGCATCCTGGCTCTGCAGCAGCTCATTTTGACCACACACAGCAGTTTCCCACTTTTCATGGCTCTGTGGGTGACAGTAGGTGCTGTATCCCGAGTGAATATGTGATGACAAGGGAAAGTAAGAGGGTGCTTTGCTGGGCACTTTATTTGGGTGGTCTGTGGCTGCTGGAGAGCTCTAGTCACTTCATTGTGACATACAGGCCAGCAAAGGGAATCTCATTAAAGATCTAACCTGCAGATGAATACAAATCTTGTCTTTCATTATAAATGACGTCTGTGAAATGCAGCTTTGCTTCCTAACAGAAGGAACACTCCAGCTCAATACTAATTCAGCAGCTCTATCCTGTCCTGTGACACACAGTGATCAATTGCTTGTTCTTCTTCTGCTGTGGATGTAACACATCTTCCTCGAGCAGAGAAGCACTTTAGTCTAATGTGTGGATTTAATTTTCCCATCATTCTTCCTGCTCTGTAGAACATGTGTCTGAGCTATGGGAAAAAAATGTAAATTTTTCCAGGAGGCTCTGGCTGGGAGGACTGATTGAGAAGTAGATAGCTGCAAAATGCTTGTAGCATCATTTGCTTCATGCTATTCTTTATTATGTTCTCTAACATGCAAGAATTATTTCTGTGGTATGAAGTCAGGGGCTGGGGCAACATGAAAATCTCTTTTACTCCTGATTCAGAATCTACCTCCAGTGGTGCTGGAAGATTTTAGGCACTGTCTGGAACTAGTGGGGATTAGATCAACCCATGACTGCTCCTTTTCCTGCAGGGCAGCTGGTTTCTCCCTAACATAGATTTGGTAAATTATGAATCACATCCTCTTGTTACTTTTTCTAGAGAAAAATTTCATGTTTTTTAGAAAATGTCAGGCAATAATTTCTTTTCTACATAAATTAAAAACACCATGATTTTATTAGATATGACCATTTAAAGGAAAGAGGGAAGATATAAGTTAAAAAGCATAGAAAAACACACTTCTATGGGTTGTCTTTTATAAAGACCAGTGAAAGCTAGCTTCTAAACTTAGGTTTCAGTATTACTCAGTAGAGAGTTTGCACAGGCTTGCAGAGGGCAGCTTGACTTTCTAAAGCCTGTCAAAATTGCCTGACACAGGGGAGTGACGCCCTTTAAGATGAAAACAAAAATAGTCCTCAGCCCTAGAATCGAAGCGTGCAGGTGGGGTTTCCTTTGTGGCCACATATCTCATTTTCGTGATCTAAAAATACCAAGTGACAGCAGATTTTGTTGTAGTTGCCAGCTTATTCTCAAGTTCAGGTAATTTGCTTCTGCCTCAGAAGTGATGAGACACCTTGAACTGGATCATCTGTCATCTGTCTTGCAAACATATTCTCCCTCAGGACTGGAAAGCTAGGCAGAAGCTGAAAACAAGGGTTAATTAGGAAAGAAAGAAAGGATAATTATCTAGTTTTCCTTTTTTTTTTTTTTTTTTTTTTCTGTTGCAACCTTCACTGACCTTTAGGTACTGTTAGTTCATTTCCAATTCTTCACTGGTACCTCTGTGTATTTCGAATGGCTTTGCCCATTGCCTCTCTGCTTAAATAATCCCCTGGGGATTCTTCAGCCTTTCAAGAAAATTACAAAAGCCTTTGCATATTGTGCAATTACCTCTCCCTTTGTTTTCCTAAAAAATTGATTCAGCACCTCCCTAGAGGGACACCAGAATTAGCATGGCAATATCACAACGTCTCTCTGCAGAGAAGTGTTGGGGATACAAGGTTATGTGTTCTTAGGTGCAAACCACTTTGCAATGAGTTATTTGCATTTGCACCTTCAGGGGATGTAGACAGTGAGTAGGTTGTTCATTCCTGGACTGACTGCAGGATCTGTTGTTATAGGCATTAAAACAATTGAGATTTAGGATGAGAGGTTTTAGAAGAGGCAACCTCTTTTCTTCTCCAACACCCAGCACTGCTGCTGCTTCCCAGAGCCCTCTCACATAAGACATCCTCTGCTGCACCAGTAGCTTTGCGTGGAAACTGATATTCCTCTTCCAGCTTGACTTTAAGGAGTGGAGCCCTAGCAGTGACATCCTTATTTTCAACTCATTTTCAGCATTTGCATCTTCAGTAATGAGTGCTTTTTCTGGTGTATATATAGTATGCAGATCATGAACCCCTTCTAAGAAAAAAAAGTACATATATACAGAGATATATATATGTGTGTATACGTAACTTCGAAAACACATGACATTCTGGAAAATATCCTAGGGCAATGATATGGCATTAATGGCGTTTTGAAGGTTAAACGTTCTAATTAAAGTCTGTCTCCAGTTCTGAATCATTTGACTTGTACTAGAAGTCAGAAATGTGTCTGTATTTTTCAGCTTGCATACCAGAAGAGGAAAAAAAAAATTAAGAATACTGTTTTTGAAAGCTCTGATCCTGTTTATAAAATCTACATATACAGCCAGAGCAGATAGGGCTTTTCTGATAAGAGGTAGGTGAAACCAAACAACCAGTACAACAGACTGCAGCAACAACCAGAATCTGCTGAAAGAACAGTTTGCACCAAGCAGCCCTCTGTCTTTAAAATCTCCATCACTAAGCCACTACTCTTCAGGGAGAACAGGACATGCTTGAAAATTGCTGCAGGATAAGACCATGGGCAAAATGAAAACATCTTACCTTCCATTTATCTTTGTTAAAGTAAATATCATAAGAAAACTATCTCTTAGCAGGATTTGAACTCCACCCCTTCTCAGCTGATGTAGAAGCATTAGCTCTGACTGTTTCTAGTGCATGAGCTGGGTGGAAATCTCTGTGTAGCAGATCCTTTTTTTATCTTTCCTAGTGCACGCAGTTGATTTTAGAAAAAGTTTTACCCATCCCGTCAAACCATAACTTTCAAAACAGATTGGCAGTACTAATGACATTGCAGTGTTTGTTGCTGATGAACCAATAAAAGGAGTTTGGGTTGTCAGTGCCTACCCCTGGACAACATGAGGCTGTGTTTTGTTTGCGTGAGAGAATAGAAGCAGCTTGAGTGAGCTGGATCAGGCTGCATATTTGGCCCATTCATCTCTCCTCCTTCTGCCTCAGTTTCCTCATCCATAAGCTGGGAATAATGATGGTGATGATGGTGACCTCCTCCTGATAGTGCCTTAAAGAAAGAATTACAGGGAGCTACTGTGTTGGCACCTACTTCGGAGATCTGCTCTGGGAGCATCACAAAGTTACTTTTTTGCACTCCAAACAGTTTTCTGTGCCTAGAATGTCCTCAGAAGATCTTAGTACCTTATCCACTTCAGTTGCTGCTGATCTGCTTGTTTATTCTTCCTTCCTTCCCTGCTAAGAACTTGTGAAGATGAAAGTTTACTTATTCCTAAATATGTTTTCTACTCTGCTTTGATATTAACAGCTTCAGAGGATCCTCAGCAAATCCCACTGCTGCAGCTGCTGGATTTGCTGCTGCAGCTAAAGGGAACCAGAACATTCAATGCAACACACACGCTGACACGGTTACAGCAGCTCCTGGGGGCTCACACAGATCCAGAGGGACCACGACTGTTACCAGACATGGTGCAGGAGCAGAATGAGAGCCTGGGTGTCCTTGCACCTCAAAGTTTACAGCCTAACTAGGCAAACAGAGCCACACAATGAGAGAATGGCCAGCGGCCATCTCTGGATAGCAGACGACACACAGCACAATAAAGTGCCAAGGACAGAGCGGGACTTATCTCGCCGTACCTCCTGGGGAAGAGCTTCTTTTCTCTTTCTTTTTTTTCAGTTCTGCTCCTCATATCTCTCTATTTGATTACCTTCTCCAGGGATAACTACTTCTTCCTTGCTTAACACCTGCTCTTCTTTCTGTGCAAAGTGGAGGACAGAAATACAGCCAGGCAAGCCAGAGAGGGGAGCCAGGTCCTGGAGGACTCCAGTTGCAGGACACCAGGGAGGGTCCTGGACAAAGCACACTCCTCTTGGCCTCACAGCTTTGCTCTGCTGGTTCTGCACTGCCTTTGGCATTCTCTGTCCCTCTCTCCAGTCAGGTGGCCAGGTGAAGTCTGTCATCAGCCAACCCTTGATTCACTCACAGAAGTGCTTGCAGGCAGCTGGTGCCAATTCCCCTTTTCTCCAGTAATAACGGATTCCCTGTGACACACTCCACCTTAGCTGTAATTTTGATCTTGCCAGGATAATTTGACCATGCTACTAGCTGGAAACAAAAGCTACTTGCTCACGTCTTTCTGCCTCCTCTCTGTGCCTGCTGCTGCTTACAATTCCATCTGCTCTCCTCTGCCTTGCAGTAATCTGATCGTTCCCTCATCTCTCTGGTCCTGTGTCTCTCTCCACATTTATGGAGAGAGAAGAAGCCCTAGAGCAGACAGATACAATGTAGGGGTTTGGTACTGAGTAATTTGCCAGCAGCAGTATCCCTGTGGAAAACAACTCATCAGCAATACGAAGGGTGCATGATCTTCCCCTCCGAACTCCAGAGCAGCAGTAGGGCCCAACAATGAATGCTAATGGCTTTGTGTAGGGCTCCTTGTCCTCTGTGTTTGCTCTGAAGTACAAGAAGAAATCTACTTCCACAGGGAAGCACTTCCAGCAAGGTCCATAGCAGTATTTGTACAGGCCCACAAAGTGTGTGTGTAACTCCTTCAGCATTTTGGAGCTACTGAAGGTTTCCACCTAAAGGACTCCAGCCTAACTCCATGCACAAGGCAGCAGCCGGTGCAGTCTTGTTATGTTGTGAAGTATTATTGCTTGCTCTTGCTGTGGCCAGATGCTCTGTGCTGTTGCAGCACTGAAGACCACAGCACTCATATTTGTGAACCACATGTCTGAGCCAGCATCTGAATCACAGACGTCCAGGTTTCCATTTTAGTCACACAAGAAAAAGAGAATTTTGTTAAACTTTGCTCCTGCAAAGGTCGGGCGCGGGAGAAGAGCTTGGTCCTATCCTTTTTCCAGAAGTGCATTTCTGTGGGATATTGCTGCTGATAAACTCCCACGACTGTTCTCTTATTCCAGTCCATTCCTCTCCTATAAATCCCATATATATGTAGCGCTCCCCCACTCCAGTGCAACATATGGTATGTATCACACAGATGTCCAGATTTCCTATAACATCTGAGTCCTATGCTTTAATGGATACATTGACTTTCCATTCCATACCACTTGATATTAAACGTATCTCGGTTGATTCCCCAAATCTCTACTCAATTAGATTTGAGCTGTCTCATAGACTTGCACTGCTTCAGTGACCCAAAACATTCTGGTTAGCTAGAATAAAAGACAACTTTTTTTCTTCAGTATTCAAAGAGGGAGTTGCGTGGGACTGCAAGTTTTCAAAGCCTATGGTCTGCGGTTCAAGAGCTAAAAACAGTCACAAACTTCGCCACCAGCTGGTTGAAAACTTATAGCTCATTTTGCTACTGTTTCTTCTTCAGCTGTAAAAAAAGGAGTCACTTTTAAAAGGGTTTATCTGAATTTTTCTCTGCCTATAACTGGGAAGAAGATAAAAAACCCTAGCAAGATCACAGATTTAGACTAGCTACGGGATTTACAGTCCTGAGAAATGTTCACATAACTGAGTGATGTATCACTCAAATATGTAAATAAGTTTTCCTTGGGGAGCTCTCAGACTGTGCCTCAGGGGAAGAGTTTTGCTCAAATAAGCACAGAACAGCTTTGTTGTTGTAACTTTATGGACCTTATCCCTTCAGGCTGCTAGTCCCAAAAGCTGTGCAAGTCCTGGCTAGGCTCATTGATGAACTAGCAAAAGTGTTCAGCTACAGATGCTGCCTCTCTAGTCCTGCCAGTGCTCCTCTCCCACTCTGTCAGAGGCTGCTGCTCCCCTTTACTAGTAACAGACCACTTGTATTTTATTCAGGAAGGAACATAGGACATCTGGGTTGTGCACAGTGAGGGTGATTCTGAAAAGCATTTTTTTCGTGGGACTAAATTATAGTGATTCAACTTCTGGCTTGCTTTGAAATTGGTGCAGTCATGCTGAAACAGTTGTGGTTCCTTCTCTTACCAAAAATACAGTGTGACTTGTCCCTTAAGATGATGGCAGCAGCAGCCCCTTCCTGACACAGAACACTAGCATTGTTTTGCCATTATTTTTGACAACTCTTCCACCTATCCCTATGTCTTTAGAACAGGGATTTGGAGATCTTCATGAAGATCATGAAGAACTAGATTTAAAGGGTAAACCACAAAACAAATTATTTTCAGAATATTTTAGAAGCAAATTGGGCTCAGGAGATCCAGAGAAAACAGTCAAGGGGAAGCAAGTCTTATACAGAATGAAAAGGTGTAGGCATAAGAACAGCAGACAAGAGAGAAGCAGGAGAGAAGGAACAGAAACTGGATGAAATCAGGATATAAAAACTTACAAATCTCTTTATTTTAATGCACAAAAAATACCAAGTCCTAAAATATGACCTTGTCCTGGCAATGACCAGATTGTTAAGAAGTTTACCTTTTGGAGCAAATGGGGTGGGTATACTTGGGCATTACTCCAGCCTTGTGCTTGAGATCTCTTTTCTTCTGTGCCCGTTTCAAGCAAGTGCTATTACAAGCCACACATGGGCACACACACAAAACAGCTAAGAAAATAAAAGTAGGCTTAATTTCAGACAGCGAAAACAGAGCAAGTTTTGCATGCAGATGGCCGTCTCTGAAATCTGACTTGCTTTCAACACGTCAGCATGGCTATGTATCTTTATGAGTTACTGTGACAAGAGCTGAGAATGGATGGCTGGTTTACTGCAGTTTTTGATAGCAGTTTTCAGAGATTAGGACTATTTTGGAAAGCCAAGTTTTAGAATCTACTTTCAGAAGGTGCTTGAGATTAGCAAGTAACTTGCACCACTCTGATATCTCCTTCAAGGATGACAGAGGTTAAAGGAAAATAAGTCATGGAGGAGAATTGGATTTGTTTTTTTATCACATTGTGCTTGTTTAGGGAGGCTTTTATCAAAGGTTTGTCAGAGCCAACTTTATAGCATGCATTTCAACAATGAGAAAGGGCTGTGATCAAGGGAATAAACATACTCCTGAGATCTGCGCTGACGTAGCATGTGGCCTCTTGCACTGGTTGGAAAGAAAAGGGATCAGCAGGCAGTAAAACTGGCAAATTGGTTTTGATTGTGTTTTTACTAATTATTCACTTCTTAACTTTTTTTTTTTCTCTTCTAATTTTTTATTCCTCTTCTTTGCTTGCTAGTGTCCTCAGTCTACTTCCTGATCTCAGCCATTATTCTCCCTGCTTCAGTGGAAAGTCACTTCATCGAGCCAGAGTGGTAAATGTTATGTGGCTGCTTTCACAGAATAATTGTCATGACTGCTGTTAGTATTAATCACTGTATACTTGAATTAGTTTTGTAAAGTATTGTCTGGAGAAATGAGAAGAATCATACTTACATGGCAAACTGCCACAACTCTACTGACACCCAGAAGGAGCACTTAGTGTAGCAGTGATTGGGGTTTCTCATTTCATTTCAAACTACATTTGCTTCTGACATTCATGTCTGCTTTATACTAAGCAAAGCTATGCTTTCTGTCAAACTGGGGTCACATTCACTGAATCCGGGGGTAGACAAGGGACCAAAACTCTAAAAGATATGTTGCTTAAACACTGCTAAGAAGGGAAAGGTTATTGTCTTTCAGCAGTTCTTCTCTTTCTCTTGTTCTACTCAGTAGAAGTACAGGAACTTCCGCAGGCCTCACATTTTCTACAATTTAACTGTGTTGTAACTTGTTATAGTAGAAAACTATAGAAAGTATTTTCAGGAAAGCAAGATCAGTAGGGAGAGACATTTTTTACCAGATTTGTTGATATAGTTGGAAAAATCAGATGTGCTTTCAGGTTCTGAGACCCTGTACAGTTGACTCTGTGCTTTGAAAATATTTTGTATCTGCTCTGATGAGTGATGTTAGCTCTGCTCCAAGCTTCACTTTCTCTGGCCATCAAAGCTGCAACAACCCTGCTATCAAAAAACACACAGAGGATCATTCTTTCCCTCCACTCTTCCAAGAAAAGGAAAAAAAATGGTCATTCTATGTCCTTTAAGATGTTGGGAGGGAAGAAGAAATGTTTTCTATATCAGTGGGCAACACTTTCTCTCCAGGTGTTTTCTGGCACTGACCTTTGATCACTCCTGCTTGACATCAGTTGCAATATCTCAGTGCTGAAGCCAAGCACTGAATCCTCCTACTCACTTCTAGATATTCCCCCTGCTCCCCACACAAGCCACCATCAGACAAACAGCTTCTGCTCTCTTTAGACACACATTTCATAATTGTCAGCTTCTGGTATGAGTTTTTATAGACATGGAAAATAGCTTTCCTTCCCCCAGCATCCATATGCTGAACTACCAGACTGCAAAGATGCCCTTTTTTAAAGTCCTAATTTGTGAAATCTCATTAAATTGAGAATTAACTGCAAACTGAGGTTTAAGTCAGTTACCTCTCTTAAGGCAGTGCTTCATGGCCATGCAAACTGTTTTCTTTAAAAAGTCATTTTTAGGCTAGGTTTACCCTAGGTAGTGCCTGGTTGTGAATCCTTGACCTAAAATTCACTTTTTGGTTACATGCAACTAAATTCCCAAATGGACTTGCAGAGGAATCTTTCTGCTTAACTTCTTCACTTTTGATCACATGCCTTACACATTGAAGAGAAACAGAAGATAGCAGAGAAAACAGAGGCCAGAGAAAGGCAGCACTCTGCCCAAGGTCAAACAGAAGGTGGGAGCCAGGGCAGAGTTGCACCATCTCAGCTCCAGCCATGTGCACCGGGTGCTGTCGATGAGTTTCCTCCCTCCCTCCCTCCCCTCCCTCCCTCCCTCCCTCATATTTTATAACAGCAATTTGTCATTGCTTCACAAGCTAGCTGCCTGGGCTTCTGTGGACTGAGAATGTTTGAAAAGCAGAACACAGGATCATATGTTTCTCTCACTATAAGCTAGAAAAAAAAAAATTGTGCTTGGATTTGTATTTATTCATGATCATTTTTCCAAGATGATGTAATATGCTAAATGCAAATGTTTATACTAATGCACTTTCATAGTTCCGCTTAGAGCAGAAGGTGAAGAATGTTTAACCAATCTGTTAGCTGCCTATGGCTGTTATTTTCCCTAGGTGTTGCTGCAGTGGATTGTAATGCTCATTTAAATACCAGCAGCTTCCCATCTAAGACAGGCTGGCATCCTGATTTCACTGGCCTCCTGTTCATACAAAAAAAAATCAATTGGTGTATATAGGCCTTGCTATATTTGCACTTAACCTGGATACAGCCACACTGCTGGAAGAGAAGTGTGACACAACTTAAAATGGTTTTGGCCTGTGTTATTCCAAGCTATACCAGCAAGCAATACATAAAGTTTCTTGTTGTTTTGTTCAGTATGGTTATAGCTATTCCAGAGCAAAGAAATGGTACAAAAACCACACACAAGCGCAAAGTTACCAAAGCTAATATTTGTATTGTGGGACAAATTTTGTCTTCTTTAAAATGTGTTGATCAACAACAGATAAGCTAGCACATCTGCTAAATGTTTCATTTTTATTTAGAGAGAAATCAACCAAAGTCTCAAATGTTCACCTTTCTTGTGCTTCATTAGCTGCCTTGTGTGTGGACCCCTTGAGTTTTACCATCTATGACAGTAACAGTAGTGCAAAATGCCTTGTTCTTAGAAAAATGAGCAGAGACTCTATTTCTTGGGCTTTTTTCAGCTTAAGCATTCAAATTTGTGCAGTTTTTTGCTGCATTGGTATGTCCTGAAGAAAAAGAAGGTAACATCTGTGAACGACACATTCTTTTGCTGACCTTGTGTTCATCCCCAGTTGAGGATCCTTTTGACTGATTGGCCACCATATTTCCATGTTTCGATTTGATGCCTCAGCTTAGGACAGAGACATAGCAAACTTCAAGACTGTCTCCAGGTAGAGTTGTCTGTTTTCAGGCTGGAAGATTTCAAAAGTTAAAATGGTTTCATCTCTGAGTAATCCTTAGATGCCATTTTGTGGTAGCTTTATGAAAGTATGACTCAAAGCCTGTAATTAATCCCTAAAGCATTTCATTCTTTGACAAGTTTTGCAACATATGGGACTTCACAATAGTGGTGAAATATTTTCCAAAATATCAGTATGAATTCAGCTATAATATTTCTCCTGGGTATATAACAATATATTTATTTCTATGATCAGAAAAAAAAAAACAAAACCCAAAACAATAAAGATGGGTATATTCCACTTTAAACCAAGGAAAGAATTGAGAGACTCAAAATATATAAAGTTTATAATAGATTTCTATAGTTAAATTTCCTTGTGATTTGTTAAACAGGGAGAAGATCTGGGAGATCTATTACCTTAATGATGACTTAATGGGAGAAGTGTATAGAAGTTCTGGGACAGTGTTCACAGAATTATCTACAGTGCTTGCAGTTAACTATCCATATTGCTTTCCAAGACTGAATCACTGAATATAAGTATTTCAGTGTAGGATCAGAATAAAGATTAATTTAGGTAATTTGCTTTCCAGGGCCAGTAGCAGATGCTTAGAAATGAGCACCAGCTTATGATTTCGTAATACAGCTTGAGGCAGGATAAGAGCTTGTTGCTGCCAAGAGAGAAAGGTCCTGCCCTGTTTTTCAGCTTCTGCACCCCCAGCTCCTGGCTTCATAAACCCCAGATTGCCTGTGCACTGCTGGTGCTTGTCCAGACACACAGTAAGCCAATTCACTGAAATGGCAGAAAGGTCACTTAAATAATAACAGAAAGAAGTGCTTTTGTCTTTGGTGAGCCGAGCTGGCTTGCCTCATGATCAGTAGGTCACAGAGCCAGACGGAGGGTCATGCACTTGGGATCAGCGGATGTGGGAGGAAAGAGAAGGGAAGGCTGGATAGGACTGAAGGAAAGAACTAAGAAGGGGGAGTAGGGGGGAGTAAGGCTTCCAAGTTGTGTCAGCAGTGAGACGCTTATTTGGCTAAAGCATCTATTTTTGCCTGTTTGACACCTACTGGAAAATCCAGCTGGTCTTCCCAGAGAAGCATGTACAGTGGGTGGGAGAGCTCTTTCTTGAATGAAAATAGCTCATTTACAATTTATGAAACATTCTGTATGGGAGTTGTGTGGTTTTGATTTAGTTCTCTACGTGTGCATTACTTTACAGCCGTTGTTCTTCAGTTTTATTGTCCATCTTATTACTCAGTCAATCAACATCACGCAGTCCTTCTGCAGCACTTCACAGTAGTCAGAGCTGTATGCCACACTATATCTCAGCATACAGAAATTGCTGTATCATCTGAAATCTTTGTCATGTCACTTTATAGCCTTTTTCGTGTCATTTATTTGTTAAAGAATGCAGATCCAGCACTGAACCTGGGAGGAGCAGGATGACTGCCTTTCCACTGCCTTCCAGTGAAAACTGACTGTATTTAGTTCAGTGCTCCCTTTCCTACTTTTTAAGATATTGTCAGTCCTTGAGGGAATCTTTCCTTCCAAACTGAGAGGGCTGAAGAGCTTTCAATGAGGAGCACTGTTGCCACCTTTTTTGGAAGATGGCAAACCTATTACTTGAGCATTGATTGTGTCTGTATGATGGATGACACGGATGTCTTCCCTGAACAAAATAAATGTTCATACATACATCATATTTACTACTCATTCTTTTCTTTGGTTGGGAATTTTTTCTGTGGTTTTTACCAGTGGCAGGGAGCCCCTGTTTAAAGTTGGTGCCATACTGCCATCTTTCATTCCACTAGCACTTTGTCGGTGCTCAGATATAGATCACATGTGATGGCAGTTCCATAGCTGAAATGCTTTAAAATCATGAATAAATATCATTTGATCTGGGTAGTTTTTTCTCTAGTTCAGTTTCTCAATTTGTTATAAGTCATCCAGTATTGATTTGTTAAGCTGAGGTAGTTCTTTCTGTAAAGAATGTCTCTATTGTAGGAAATTCATGGACACTTTTAGGGCCATTAGATGCTTCTGACAATCTCAGAGGTTTTTTTGTAGCTTAGCAAAATGTCCAGTTACAAAAATTAAAAATATACTCGTTGTGGCAGGTGAAAAAAATATCACTGTGAATGGTTTTTTATTGGCAGCAGATAATTATCTGCATGTGTGTGTGTGTGTGTGTGTGCAGGCAGCCCAGCTGGAGGAAGAACTTGGAAATGGTGGAGATAAACAAGGTATATGCTAGGAATGGCCAGGAACCTTAGCTGGTGAGACTGCAGCAGGAACCATCCTAACTTGTAGCCTGATCTTCCCAAGCCAAGGGGGATCTCCCATCTGGGGAGGGAAGTCAAGACCTAGGGAAGATAGTGCTGGTGGTAGAGTATGAGCACATGAAGTGATCAGTTGGATCTTAAACAGAAGTCAGTATCCAAATCCACTATGGGTTGTTGTTTGTCTGTCTCACCCCTGACAGGCACGAGTCAGGCCACAGCATTTTCTCTGTTGGCTTTTTTTTTTCCATTTATTCTGTAACAATAAGTGTTGGCCTACACTTTGATCACATTTTCAACTTTCTTCTTAGATTGATGGTGGGTACACAGAGTCATAGTCAGCCTCAGAGCATCAGTTATTTCGTTCTGATAAAGCTAAACTGGAATGTCACTTTGATTTGTTAGTTAATTATCACCATTTCACTTCTTTTTTCCTTGGAACGTTCTTGAGGTTTGGTTCATACTGACTTACAGAAACTGCTTACTCACTCATTTATCTCTTAGATTTCTTCCAGTCAGGAACATAATGAGTATCAGCCAACATCATTGTAACAGCATTGCAGAAATCTCCAAATATCACCAAACATGATGCCAAGTCACATATTAAGATTTCACTGTGGAAACCAGAGTTGGATGAGAATAGCCCTCTTTGGTTTATTGTTTGAGATATAATAAGAATCAATATCTGGGAGTTAAATCTAGGCAAGTTCAGGACAGTGATAACGTAGTAATTTTAACACTGAGGATGATTGGTTATTGAAATAAGTTATTTGTTGATTGGTGTTGATACCCTGTAAACCAGAAATATTTAAATCAGTGTTGCAGACATTTTTGTAATTATGTATTTGCTTCAGCCTCAGCATAAACTGTTACAGGAGAGAGTGACAGTAGGGATCAGATTATATTACCACAATTTTCTCTTTCTCCTTTTTTTTTTTTTTTTTTTTTTTTTTTTATCTTGAAACTCTATCAATTATACTTCTTGGACTAGAAGTGTTTTCTTTCTGAATTATTTACCAGTTTATATTTTTATTATCTTTCTTCAGATCTTCACTGGAACAGGAAACAAAGGTTTCGGGCTTTGGTTTCTGGAGGGCAGAAAAAATCCACACTTTTCAAGTCCCAGTCAGCATCCCCTCTTTTTTCACCTCCTTTTGGTTACCAGTGAGGACACATAAATTCCTCTCTCCTGCTCTAAGCAGGTTCTGAGCTCAGATATTCCAGGTCTCATAGCTGTCCCTAGAGATGATTGTCATATACCTAGAGAACATGGTGGAAAGTACTGGATTTTTTACTCTGTTGGGTATTTTTTCTCTTTAGAAGGATTGGTAGAAAGAGTAGCAAAGAGAACAAAATTAGTGCGAACCTCAAGGTGGAAATAATTAATTCAGCAGACCAAACATCTTGCTATAAGAGTTCTCTTCCTCTTCAAATCTCTTTCAGTTGAGGGCAGAGATGTTCAAATTCAAGAAATAGCACTAGGACTTTTACCACGCTCAGACAATTTTACAAATGATGACATGAAGTTTCATCCCTTTGAATCTATGGTTCATTCCACGATGCACTCAAGGAAATGTTAGTTTTAGTTCAGTTCCCAGTAAAAAGTGCATACCCACCTCACACTGCCAGCTATCACAACTGGTTACCAACCTTTGATCTCTCCAAATCCACTCAGTTCTTGCCATGCCGTGGAAAGCTTTGCTCTCATAAGGGTTTACTTAAATGAGCAGGATACTGCTTCTGTTCTTGTTCTGTGTTTCTGATACCACAACATTTTCCCTTTTCCACTAATTCTATGTCTACAGAGGTCAGCTCTTTGCCTCCTAGGAGTAAGGCAGCTCCTGGAAGGCAGCAGTCAGCACAGCAAACACCACTCTGGTGTATTAGCTTGATCCTAGCTCAGTTCTGGGCCCCTCAGTTCAGGAAAGACATTGAGGTGCTGGAGAGGGTCCAGAGAAGAGCAACGAGGGTGGTGAGGGGACTTGAGCACAAGTCCTGTGAGGAGAGGCTGAGGGAGCTGAGGTTGTTTAGTCTGGAGAAGAGGAGGCTCAGAGGTGACCTCATCACTCTCTACAACTACCTGAGAGGAGGTTGTAGCCAGGTGGGGGTCGGTTTCTTCTCCCAGGCAATCAGCAATAGGACAAGAGGGCACGGGCTTAAGCTCTACCAGGGGAGGTTTAGGTTGGATATTAGAAAGAAGTTTTTTACAGAGAGAGTGATCAGGCATTGGAATGGGCTGCCCAGAGAGGTGGTGGATTCACAGTCCCTGGAGGTTTTTAAGATGAGGTTGGATGTGGCACTGAGTGCCATGATCCAGTAATCACAGTGGGGTTGGATCAAGGTTTGGACTTGATGATCTCAGAGGTCTCTTCCAACCCAGTTAATTCTATGATTCTATGATTCAAACAAAGTTCCTACCAGGATTCTGTAAAGTATTGTGGTTTTCACTGGTTACTGCCAGTGAAATTTGGATTGTTCCAATTAAGGCTAAATTCCTAAAACTTTACTGTTTCAACCAAATTTTCCTGGTCAGAATGCAAAATTTAATCAATAGGTTCAGTGTTAAAGAATGAGTTGCCTTCCTTACCCTTTTAACCCAGGAGACTAATCATAAGATGTGTCAGACTATAGTTCCAGTGTCAATGAAAGTTTTTTCACATACTGAATAAAAATGAGGAAGCATGTGTGTGTATGCACATTGTCAAGCAGGTGGTTTCCAACATCCTGGGTCTCTAACCAGCTGTTTTCTCTGTTCCCTTCTCGTGGCTTTTTCAAGAAATGTGTTATTCAGAAGATTAAGATTTTGATGAGGGAAAATGGAAAGTCCCTAAATCATGTTTTCCTGCAGCCTGCATGGCTGATTGGGGAGCACAAGACGTGCCTATTCAACAAGTTAGTGTAAAGGGGTAGAGCCAACGAATTTATTTTCCTCTGACAGTTAAAAACATCTAGTTTCTCTCCCTTTCCTGCCTTCCTTTTGTATACTTCAGATTGCAGGGGTCACTGCAAACTAGTTCCAACTGGTTGCAAACAGCTGTGCTGTTAATTACTTTATTGGCCATAGCAGATCCCAGCAGGTAACATTTTTCCTTGATTTCCCATCTCTTCTTTACCTTCCTCCCTGTCCCTGCAGTGGGAATCAACAACTTTCCCAATGCAAGAGGCGGATGCTTAAAATAATAAAGTATTTCATTACAAAGGAAAATCTAAAGGGAAACAAAGTGCACTGCTCTCAGACATGCTTTGGTAATTCTTTTTGAATTACAGCCTGAAAGAAGGCATTGCTTCATCTATTACCTCTACAAAACATCATAGTCAGAGGGTGGGATCATACTGTCCTTGAAATCATCTGTTTTGTGTTGATTATTGTCTTCCATCTCCTTTTAAAAAGTCGAATTTTATAGGGTTATACAATTATAAAGTCAAATATAGGCTTGTTACAGGGATAAGTTCATGAGTTATAGAAGATGTATGATATAAAAGCAGATATAAAACAAGATTACTACTTTAAGGCATTCATTCATTTGAACAGATCTCATAAAGTACAGTGATGCCAGAGCTTGCACCAAACACACCATTGTGTGGTTAGCCCAAGCACCACTTTAATGTTCTCCCAGTTCTACTACTTAGGTAGAAAATTGTACCAATGAACAAACACATCCTCCCCAGCAAGGCAGTGGGGCAGGGGGTGGCTGCCCTCTGGATTCCAGGTGGAAGACACCCAGAGACCAGTTAGGAAGCAATAAGGACTTAATCCTCCAATGCCCTGCCTACAAGTCTCCCAGAAAGGCAGGGAATTTTTCACCCAATTAATAAGCACTATATGTGTGTCTGGGCTTGTAGGAACTGCTTTCAGAGGCACAAAGGCCAGCTAGTCAGGTCAGGGTTTGCAGTGAGTGTGTTTATTGCCATTGTTCCGTTTCTGAGGTTTCTGGGCATTTGTGCTAATGCTGGTTGTAGATTTCTGCTAGAAAAAGAACCATAGAGGAACCCATCAGAGACTCCTTTATCTCCATGCTGCCTTGCCAAAGTAAAGTTAAAATTTTCCAGAAGTGACAAAATGGAAATGAAATTATGTTTCCTGAGAATGAGTGGGATTTCTTAACAAGACTGTTTAAATTTAACTTTAATTACACTGAGAAAGATGGTGTTAAAGCTTCTGGCAAAATGCATTGCTAAGTGTTGCTAAAACTACAACAAAACATGGGGATAATTTGTTTGGTTGTTGTGGTATGCCTGTTACCAACAGCTTTTAATAACACATCAGACTTAGATAAATGTTTGTCATTTGTGTGGTAGTACAATAAATCTTGCCTTCTTCTGTGCCCCATGTAACAAGTGGGACAGTGAGGAGCTGAAGGCTCTTTCTGCCTTGCCAGTTGTAGTGGCTCACACTACTGGCAAAATCAGTGCAAACCTGCCCCCAGCAGTAGTCTGAGCCTGGGCTGTGGTGTGGAGTGAAAACCCTTGACAACTCCTCAACAGGCAAGGAGTTTTGTGGGACACCTGTAGAAGCAATTTCACAATGTTTGTTCTGGGGAAGAAAGCCACAGACTTGGGAGAATACATCTGCAGGTGTCGCATCCTGCTGCACTCCTTATTTATTTGGCTGGCAACACAGAAGTGTTCAGAGATTCAATTTATGTTTTAAGTCATGAGGGACTTGCCAGAAGGTCCAAGAAAATCTGTTCCTTTTCTTTAAAAAAAAAAAATTCATAATCTGTGGAATATAAAACAACTGGAAAGAAAAAAATCCTTTAAATATTTCAAGTGTTAACTAAGTTAGGTTTTCATAGGATGTTATTTTTTTTTCTGTTCCAAATTTACTGATTTTTTAATTCCCTATACATGTTGGATAGGCATACCAAAAGCTTCCCAAGCATACAAAATGCTTCACCTACATAATTTCTGAGATGAGGAATGGATAGATGCTGTTAGCAGCTTATAAAGAACATCTCACTTAAGGTTCATTCATATTGTTTGTGTCATCCAACAAATTGCTTGGCATTTACTTTAGAATTTGTACCAGAAGTAAAGCTAAGTACAAGTGTAGCAGTAATGGAAAATTGTTTTACTGTTGCATTAAACTTTGCATGACAAGGAATGTACAGCTGGATGGGCTCAAACTAGAAATTTCTTCATATGATTCTTTCAAATGGAACTTATTGCTGAAAGAAGTGAAATGAAACAAAAAAAATCTTTAAAAAGTATTGGAATTTTTAGTCTTTAAAATAAAAATGTCGGGTCCAAGATGATTTACAACATAAATAATCTGATTTAGCAAAAAATATATTAATTCCTTAGATTTTCATAGGGTTATTCATCTGGAAAAATATCCTACACTGATTTACATCTTATTCACTTTGTGTATGTATCAAACTCCTAATCTAAGTAGCAGATCAAATGCTTTTCACCACTGCAGGAAAGGATTAGAAAGGCAAAGAACTGCCAGGAAAATAATTATAAGTACATGAAATTATCTAGTCACTTAGAGTCTCATTGTGCCCACTGCTTGAGGAGAGGTTAACCTCCCCTTACACCTACTGCTTAACTCTTGGACAGCTACTCCAGTCAGTCTGAGACTCTCCACACTCTTCAGGAGACCAGATGTGTATTTGGGAAGTGATGCCCCTCAGCTGTTTGGGTTGCTGTCACAGGATGAGGCATATTCCAGGAGAGCCACTTTTCCCTCCCCACAGAAGGTCATTTATGACCAACTGAGACCAGGCAACCCAGGTTTTGGAGAGCTACAAGTTAGTCAAAATAACCTATATCCAGACAATCCAAATCTCATTTACCTTGTCACAGTAAATGAGATTTGTCCATTTCTACAGTCTTGTTCTCAGCGCGCAACTGGACAAGCTTTATCAAAGTGGAGTAAATCAGAGTGTGTGGAGTTCGTGGAAGTATCTTCCAGAAGATCATTCTAGGAGAAAGCACCAGAGGTTTACTAAAACAGTAGGTATAGCTTCCAGTCCCAATAGGCCAATTTTGAAGAACAGGAAGGTTTTAGAGACAAAATTTTCCTCAGTGCTGGTCTTGATTTAACTCTGAAAGTCTGCTATCAGACTCTGTCAGAAAAATAATATTAAGGTACATATATGTGTATTTCCTGCTGATGTGGGTGAGCCAAGCACAACCACAACCGGCTATGCTGGCTCCTTTTCTGCCTTACAGAAACAGCCTCTGAAAACAGTCATTTGCTAGAACAGAAAAACAAGGAAATGATTGAGCTTTGAAGCCTCTGTCTGCTCTGCTTCCCTTTCACTTTGCCGTTCTGCTACCTGCACAGTGCTGGAGAGTTCATACCACCCATAAAAGAAACCTAGGAAGTATATTGATAGCACTGGTGAGATGGCATCTCTAGGGGCATGAGGACCAGTGGAGGAGTGGAATCAACACAAAACGATGATGGAGAGGACAGGCTTTCTCTCTTCAAATTTTATTTCACTAGGTGCTGTAGCAAACATAAAGTATGAAACTTTAAGTATGAAATATCTCATTGAAACCGATGTAGAATCCCAAAATGGGACCTTTGTCAACAGACCTGTTTATGTAAGAAAGCTTTCCAGGCAGTGCAAGTGAGATACCACATGCAATAAAACACACGAGCTGGTAGCCTCTGGCCTTCAGAGGGGAATAACTTACAATCACTGCATGAGTCATGGAGACAGGCAGACACAAATATTCTTGTTAGCTCAAAGGAAAAAAAAGGTTCTGCTCTGGGAGATCAGCATTCCCATCAGGCCACCACCCTGGCACATCTTGCACACATTCTTAACTCAAAGCAGATAAACAGGTCATTTGGGAAAAATGGACTCCAAAGAACTACAAAACTTGAGTAAAGAACATGCACTGTCACACTATTAATTTTTGTCATTACTTTCAGAGATACTGTTCAGAAGTTTGGGCCTAGATTTTAATATACTATGTCTCTCTCAAAGCAGCAGGTAATATAATTGCAATCTGGTGAAGGCTTGCAGGTCCTTTCACAGACAGCTGAGTGTAGGGAGACATTCAGGAGAAGAATTGCTGGTCTTTTTTTGTTGTCCTCTGAAAGGAAGTCTTTTTGACTTCTCAGAGTGAAACCTAACATTCCTGCCAAGGTAGAGAGCAAAGAGAAGGAATGGGGAAAGGCTGGTGGAATATTCTTTTGTGAATTTGTCCCATTGTTTCTGTAATCTGCATATACCTTTGACCTCATGAGCTTCCAAAGGCAGAAATTCCTACGATGCAGTACAAAGTTTTTCCTTTTTTGTGTTGCCAAGAAAGAAAATTTCTTTTTAAGGCCTGTGGAGATGTGTTTACTTATGGTAATGTTCGTGCAACTCTCCTGTTTCATAACTGTTGTTTAATGATGGATGGATTCAGCCTCTTGGACATGGCAAAGGATGAAGTATGACTCATTCTAGCTGGTTACCTGAGTTATATATCTGTGAACAATGGAAATATAATACGCACAGAGAAGAGAAACTGATGTAAAGTGCAACAAGCAGGGGAATAGGAGAAAGAAATCGATAAAACAAAAGGAGTTATTTATCCAGAGTTTAATTCCCAGGACCTTTTGTCCAAGTCTGGTTTCAAAACTACTCAGAGGTTGTTCTGTTATTCCTGCTTGCTTCACATCTCTTGTCCCTAGAGCTGGTCAAACAGGCTTTGACTGGCAGCAGAAGTAGCCGGATGCTCCCACCTCTGCTCTGTTTGCAGGTTACAGGGAGCACAGGGAATTGCTCCAGGCTAAAATCAGAAACATGGCAACAGTAATAATAATCCCAGCACATACTTTCCAGGTGACTTTTATGGGAACCAGTAGTTCATGAATGTAAGTAGCACTCCGTATCTTTCCTTCCTTCACCACTGCTTCTTCTGCCCCAGGACACATGGCTACATTTTCCTGTCTAATGAAAGGGAATCACACCAGCACCTCTTCTAAGATAAGAGATAGCAGTGGATACATTGAAGTAGCCACCATGGTGTCACCAGAGCTAGAGGCTTGCTTGGAAGAAGTGTCTAGCTCAGGTCACTGAAATATTTATTTACCACTTAATTTTTTATGCATAGTATTCACATGCACACGGATGGCTTGTGAGACACTGCAGCACTCTTAAGTCAGGTTAAGAAGTACATAAGAAATACTTTGGAGTTTATTCTCTGAAGTTTGGTCTGACGACTTTGCAATTGCTGTAAGTAAAACTGCACAAATAACTAACAAGTTAAACAAGGAACTTGAACTGAGATATCTTTCTCTTTTCAAGTTTCTCTTTTTCTTTGGTTGTTCACATTTCTAGAACCTACAGACAGAAAATGGGATCTCTTTCAAGAAAAGCAGAGTGCTGTCTCTTTTTTTCCAATTCCTCTGCTCTTCTGAGGCAATGAACTGACTCTGCAATCAGTCAATACCTAACAAAATTAAGGTAGAGTAACATAACAGCAACAGTCTCTTGTGCTGTGCAATTTACTATTAAATCCCTCGAGTACCATGAAGAATATCTCAGATAGGCTGGCTTCCATTCCCACTCTTCCCATATATCATATTTGCCCTAGAAATGTTGTTCTGAGATTTACTGCTATAGCACTGATGATGAGAAATGAGCTTGACTTTTGCAGACTTAATATTGCTGATATTTTTTCCCTCTCTTCATAAAATTTATTTCTTTAAAGGGTCTACTTGACTTCTCACACTCCTAAAAAAATGTGTGGCTATTTTCTGAATGAAATAACCAGGGCTTCTGTACCTAGTAATGGCAAAATCAAATTAAATAAAACAAAGCCTGGACTTCTAGCCATTCTCAATGAAAGCTTTATCTGTGCCATTTTCATGTATTATTCATGGAATGTAGTAGAGAAGTGGCAGTCAAAACCCACAGCATCCTTAAGAATCCTTGACTGCAGTTAAACTCTAGGGAAAGTTTCTCACTGACTTTCTCTGGACCAATAATCTCCCAATCTCATCAATGTTCATTTGTCTTTGCTGAACTGGCTGTAAGGAGAGGTGAATTTTCCACACTTACATTAGTCTGAACCAGGGAGAAGTTCCTGTCTCTTTGAAATACCTTCTGACAGACAGGAATTCTAATCAGGCACAGATGATTTTTCATTCACTGAAGACTTGAACCAAAAAGCAAAAGGTGACAAAGCTCAATCTTGCTAATCTTCTTTCCTCACTTTGCTAAACTTAATCAGCAATTGCTGGCACTGACCTTTTTTTCCTTGACATCAAGAAGAGGATGCTCCTACTGCATTAATAATTTCCAGCCTGATGAGAAGGTCTACACTTCTAGGCAAGTGTAGGATGCAGATAAAGACATGAATTCCCTCTAAAGATCAAATTCAGGTGACCCCACTGACACCATTTGTGAGGTGGACAAAAACAAGGAATTGAAAGGCTGAAGTAGAAACTGAGTTTGATACTCATGTAGATCCTTCGCTGCACCTCAGGGAAAGGGGAAAAAACTTTGCAGATGGATACAGGATGAAATCACATTCTGGACATTATGGGACTTCATTTTCTCAGGCACTTTTTCAAGCCTGAGTGGAATGTGAGCATTTTTACAAATTAACTAATGCAGAATGTGGCCCTGTTATGTGTGATGTAATCAATCCAGAAGAGCAGTGTACACTAACACGTCACAGGTTGGCCATATAAAGCCCTTTTGATCTGCAACCAGGAGCTGCTGGTGATGGAAGAAAACTCTCGTGAAGCATAGTTTGAAAATGTTATTATAAGCTTATAACTGAAATTAGTCTTACTTTCTGAGAGTAAATTAGAACGACATGTGAAACCTGACATTCAGATATCCTCCTTTATTCGCAAGAGATTCACTCCCAAATAAACATGAAGATATCTCATTTCTCTTCCCTTGGATACTGGCAGCTTCCTAAAAGACCACAAGACCTCATGATTAGGGAAATAACAAGAGAAGAAAGAGTGCTGAAACATCTTTGAAATACATTTGCAATGAAAAGGAAGTGAAGTGCCCCTCAAAGATGGAGCTTTGACACTGGGGTGATATCTCTTTGGGGTGGTAACCTGGTCACTTGCATGGAAGTTGTATGTGAGTTCAGCACAGCTGCTGACTCTACTCTCCCCCTCCACAAAAGATACAAAAACAAGCTGAATCTATAGATTTAGCTACATTCTGAATATGAGTTTTAAGTTTGTGTTCCTCCTTTCAATGTGCCTTAAACTCTACAGAAAAGGAGGTTGATATTTTGACTTCATGGTGACAGCAGATCTAAATAAAGGCCTGTTGTGGGGGAAAAAAAAAGATTGGGGAAGCTTAGCAAGCCAAGATTTTTTTTTTTCTTTTTATTATTATTTTAGCAATTAGAAGGCATTGCTCATTAAACTCCAGCTTCTTTTTTTTTTAGCTGTTGTTGCCAGGATCCAAGAAAAGTCTTCCTGCAAAGTACTACTTGTAACCATTCCACCTAAAAGCAGGGGAGACAGTGCTGCCAATAACTGCAGGAGTAATCCTTATTGATGCATCATGTTTCTATCAGTTCCAGACATCTTTTGTGGGATTTCATTTAAGTTATTTACAGCATAGACACTTATGTCTGGGCTCTTTATCTAACCACCCTGGGAGGTTGAGAGAGAGAAAAAGACACTGACTAATTCACTTAAACTCAAGGGGACACTTAAGGAGATCAAGACTATCTGCCTGCTAAAAATGTCAATTTCTGTCCAGCAAGCATAAAGAGTCTAGAGTGACAGAGACTACATGACAGGCATTTAGACCTGAACAAAATTAATTCCACCCTTTATGTAACAGGTGTTACATAAACTAATAGATTACAGACATGGGAGTATCCAGATCATGTCCCCCATATGCCTCCAAACATGCCTGTGTGACAAAACAGTGAAAATATTATTCCATAGTTCCAGTAGCTCTCTACATTTATGCCAAAAAGCCCCCACCTGCTGACGCATCCATAAAACATCTTACTGCTGCTGCAGAGGAGGAGGTCAACAGTTGCTGGATGTTTGCTGGCTGCTGTGTTCTTTCTTTGTGGCAGCAAACCAAATGGAGCACAGAAACCCAACAGGCTTTTTTGGCTTGAAGTCAGACTATGAAATGGTCCTATAAACTGGGTTGTAGCCAGCACTGCTTCTCATGTCAGGTATCCAGGGAAGAAATCAGTCAGGCCTGCAATTTCTGTCTTACCTATTCCCACCCTCTCAGACTAAGCCAGGCATTTTTCTTTCATCACTCTCCTTAGCTACTTTTCCTGTCCTGCTTGTGTTTTTTTTCCCCTTGTCAAACACAACAATCTGAGTATTACTACCATAGAAATTATATCAAGAGCTATGTGAAAAGCCATTTGCTTTACCCTCTCCTTGTAATTATGGTCTAACTGCTTCAATAAACAAAATCATTCCTTGCACACATCATTACTATTGAAAAAGATTAAAATAGTTTGGTTATCATAAAGAAAGAAAAATAGCAACCCACACACAGAGGAGCAACTTCTGCATGTACCCATCCAACCCAAATTCCAGCACATGGCCCCTCCTTGCTAGGAAATGTCTCAGGATGCTGTTTCCCTCCCTCTGCCCCAGCAGCCCTGGAGATGCTGAAGAAAGAGGAAAGAAAGGCAAACAGAGGTCATTAAAAACAGCCAAACGGACAACAGTGGACAGCATGCAACCTGCCTGTAGCCAGGAAAATCAAGCAACCTCTAAACTGATTTCCAGAACAAGTGAAGAGGCTGAGAAGGTCCAATACTTCAGTGTCTGAGCCATTTTTTAGTTCAGCTGTCCCTGTATTATTGCTCATAAGAATGTGTTATGATTCACACTCGGGGGTGCTTGTTTATTATCTCAAAGAATGTATTGGACAGCTTAATTACACAGACAATAGAGTCATTTAGCTGCTGTCTACTTTTTGTGAGGCAAGTTTTAGGAGCAGTCAATTGCTTCCTGTGCATTTGATGAAAATACATTTAGGCTGTTTTCTCTAAACACAGGTTTATTTGGTAGGTGCTATGCCCTAATTAAAACATTTCACTGCACATAAAATTGAACTCAAGGAAGAGCTATTAGGAACATTGCATTGTAACAATCCCTGGATTGTTCCATGCCTGGTGCAGTCTGGTCACTTTTCTGCTTGGGGCCTCAGTGCTCTATTACAATGCAAATTATGTTAGAATGGAAATAGGAAAAGTGTTTCTCATTGATTATGAAGTTTAAGCTGTTTTATGAGCAATATACAATAGTTTGCATTGTGTCTTATCCGTAACGTTATACATGAGGCACGTTGTTTTTCTTGAGGCTGCTGCATCTTTGTGTGCATCCACATTGCATTGGAAACACTCATTTGCTAAAATAACCCTAGGTGTGTCATCCAGAGCTATGTCCTTGGCAATCTCATATTACTGCTGAAAGCTTGGAGTCCGTTCTGGCCGTCTTTGATTTCGCTCTGTGTGTTCCTCGACTTGCAGGGAGGTTGCTGGCAAACCATCTCCAGCAGCACCAGCCAGAAACTCCAGGCTCTTCAAGTCTGCACATCAGACCTTTGCTGGTCAAAGTCAAACCCACACAGGCACGAGTTTTTGGGAACCCTATGGTGTCTCCTTTTCTCTTCTTCATTTCTTGAAAGCAGCAAGATAGTGCAAAGAGATGGAAATTTTCCCCTGACCTCATTTGGATATCAAGGCCAGCCCTCATATCCTCAGGGAATAGACAAGTATGTGGGCTGAATGTGCTGCTTGACACAATTTGTCTTCACAAAAACACTTGTCAAAAGTAAACACTTGCAAGAAACTGTGCTGGCTATAATTCCATCAGTCAACTGGCCCTATTAAGTGCTTCATTTAAAAAAATTGTCTCCCATTACTGCACACAGCTTTGGTTTTATAACTTTTGTCTTTCTTATGCCACTGTCCTGGTGTAGTCACAAAACCTGCCGTATTAGGAAACTCAGCTCTTGCTGTCTTGGGATAGGCTAGGCTGAGGTAGGCGAGGCTGGAAGGGAAGTTACAAGGCCACTTGAATTAGTTTGTAGCTTCTTTTGACTTGAAAGTTTGAGAGTTTCTATTTTCAGCATGTTATTAACTTGACATCGTTTTCTCTATTTAGAATGTTTTTGGAAAATGAAGATGAGCCACAAAGCTGAAGTTGGAGGCTTGGTTTCTCTGCTTAACCATCATGACCAGATTTGTTTACTCCCTTGTGATTGCAGAGTCTCTTATTACAGGTGAGGTTGTGTACGTCAGAAAGGATGTGATTTAAATTTTATATCCCAGGGTAAATAGGGATTGCTTCAAAGACAATAACTCCACAAACTCATGTTTTCATCACTCTGCAAGTGTAATTATGTCAGACTGATATGAGAAACAGGCACAAGAAATGGATCATTCAGAATTTCAGGTGATTGTTCATCACTAAAGTGGTGATAAACACCACTGACTATGATAAAAGAGGTTCAATATTTGTGCTTCCAGATGAGGTGAATATATTTTCCAAGAAGCTATTTCTGGGGCAGGGATAAATTTTCCCTTAATAATGATTTGAATAATACTTCTTTTTATACAGTTCTTTGTGTTAAAGCTATTTAAATGTCTTACCTTATATTTTTATATGAAAATTTATTAACTTTTAAGATACAGCTTACATACAGAATTTCTTGTGCCTAAAGAGAATGACAACAATAATACCATGATTTATTTCTCAGCTCTTGGGTACCAGCCCACAGCTTCAGTTCTAAATGAAATGTTCTTTTTTTACTTTTTTAAATATAAAATGTCCATATTTGAGCACTTCCAAAAGCCTGGCAAGATGCATTTTATTTCTTAAATATGACAGAGACCTGTTGGTATTTCTAGGGATTTTCTGATACTTAGGTTAGTTTAGAAATCTCTCTTTTAAGAGAGGAAGCCCCTTATTTGGGCAAAGTCAGTAGCACATGGTGGCCAGTGAAGGCAAGTTCTGAGCAACATTCCATCGTATGAGGAGCACAAGGTGGTGGAAGTGATGTGTAATTTGCAGTTCCTTTATTGTCTGGGTTGGGTATGTGGTGGGGTGTGATAACACAGTCATTTCAGGAAGAGCTGCAGAGGTGTAAGAAGTGACCCCGCTTGTATAAACTCAATGTGAAGCTTCCTCCTCCTTCACAAAGAAGGTCTGTCTCTAATCTAATTCACTGCAGAGTCATTTGGGTTATGGCTTGTCCTTGCTAATAATCTCCCTGCTATTACTCTCAAATGGAATAGGAGACCTTGTGTGATTCTTCACAGCATCTTATCATCTCCAGCCTTGTAATACCTCAGATCATTCTATCTAGAACCAGAAAAACTCCATTAGGTAAGACTACACTTTGTAAAGGAGGTCAAAAGAGCCCACATGCCAGAAAACTGTGCTTTAAAAACTTCCCTGTTCCTACTATAGCTCTGACAGTTCTACTTTATGCAACCAAATACCAGTTACATGAAAAATTGTGATAATGTTGCAAAAGCTGCCAGAGCTCTGAGAAGAACTTTTGTACCAGCAACAATGAACAACACTGACAAAAGTGAGCAACACTTTCTTTTCTGTTAGGGAAAAAACCAGCAACTCAGCATGGGCAACTTTGAAAAGCACAAGCCTCCTCTGTGCTTCTCTCTTGGAACAATTAAAGGTGCTTATGAGTTCTCTCTATCCTAGTCTAGGAGATACATGCATCAAAGAATTTAATGGTCCTCTCTCCCTACTTTCTTAGGGCCTCCCTGATTCTGTTCCACACAGAAGACAAGAGGAGAGACATGAGTACAAGTGGGTCTTTCCACCTGTTCCCTCTTCCCATTGGCCCCACGCAAGCATTTTGCTTCTGGGAAGTTGGGAACTTTCAGGGTGGACAAAAGAATGAGTAAAGGCAAAGGGATGTTGGAAGTCCCCTGGAGCTTCTCATCTTCCTGCTCTCCAGTGTGCAGGATGAATCTTCCTTTAGATCTTATGTGCCTACTTGCGGACTTTACCATACTGTTCAAGTCATTCAGCCCCCTAATTAAACACTTCCAATCTCTTTATAGGTAATGAGGAGCCTGACTGTCCCTCCAGATTTCCCTCCACCTGCTGTTCCACTCCTCTGACATGCATTTTGTTGGACCCTGAGCCCTGCTACAAACTGGAGGTGATAAGAAAAAAAAACAATGAAAGAAGCACATTAAAATAACTGAGTTTTGAACTCCTTAAAACTGTTTGGCACACAGAGGCCTCCCATTGTACAACTGACTCATAAGATAAATTCTGCGGAAATCCACTCAGGCTGCATCCCAGCAGACCAACCCAGTGCAGCACAGACTGTGGCAGAGAGTATCACTGCATGCACAAGGCTGTCTGGATTTCTCTGCAGCTGCTCACTCCAGCAGTCTCTGGTTTTGTTCACTGCAGAGTAGGATGACTGGACTGATTGCTGGACTGAAACGTGTGACCAAGAAATGAATTAGCATCTCCTGACTACTCTTCTTCAAGGAGCAGGTATTGGACCTAACAGTGAGATATCCCTTTGGTGTTGAAATACACTCATGGTCTTCACTCTGTGTAAAAGAGGGAGTTTCCTTAAGCAGCCTTGGGAATGGCAAGTGCAATAAGGCAGTACTCTTTCACTCCCCAAAAGTAAGAAAGAGAGAAAGATAGGGTTGTTATTGTATATCTTTCCCTTCTAATTTAAGCCCAGTTTGTGAAATTGCCACAATGACTTGGATATGCTGAGCTGTGTCTGCCAACTGTTCTCAATTCTACTGCCTTTAAGTAACTGTGCATTGGTCTGTGCCTCATCTGCGTGTACCTTTATTAGGAATTTTGCTAGATCTGTGGCACAATTCATACGTTCATCAGCCTGTTCGCAATTTTCTCTCTGTTTCTCAGAGCTACCAGTTTCATCTTCAGTTAATATTGATTCAGTAATGATTGCTGCAGCTCGAAGTCCTGTGCACTTTTTCTCTTCTGTCAGTCAGTCTGTCACTCATTTTTTTTTAGTCAGGGCAGTAGCAGAGGTTAGAATCAAATTATTTTTAATGCATACTGACAAGAGCCACATTGGATCTTATCTCCTTTTGGTAGTGGAAGCACAAAGGTTATACAACGAAATTCTCCAGAAATGTACGGAAAAACTCTTCCTTTACTTTTGTAGCCCTAGTTGTGTGATTTCTCCTCTCTTTCCAGCAGATTAATAACCTAAGTAGACACCCACAAAATCTCAGCTCCATGACATGGGAACCTCCTCTGCTACACTGACTGAGAACTCACTGAAGCTATTCGTTCTTGTGTGGCTCTGTAGGGAGACATCACTCTCAGTCAGAAATCCTTATCTTTGTGAATAACAACATGTCAAATTACTTGCATTTGATTTTCCCATTGTCGCTTTCCTGCAGGTCCTCATCCCAGCCTCCACCTCTGCTTGCACTTCCTTGCAGTTCACTAGTTTGTCTCCACCAGTGCAGAGCTTGTATTTTACAGTCAGGCCAAGATGGAGAGCTTTGAATAATCATTTCACAGCACTCTTAAATAATTTCAAATCATGTCAAATGGTGAAAAATAGTTTCAGGTCATGCCAGACTTCTTCCAGTGCTTGCTTTCTGCAATTAGTCAACCTAGCAAATTTTCCTGTAGAAGTATTTCTAGTCTCAACAGATTTTATGCATTTTTACATCATTTTCATCAGGGACAAATACAAATATTTTTCCTATGAGATATTTAATGTAGTAAATTATGTAAAATCAGTTCTGTCTGCAGATACCATTTCCATTAGCAGACCAATGTTGATACTTGGTGGGGAAAGATGTAGTTTAAGCCAACCTACTAATTTCTGCAGTAATTATACACTGACTTGTCTTCACCTTAACTTTTATCTCGTGCTGCTTCCTACAGACTAGATTAGAGGGTTGTCTGGGTTTTGTTTTCTTCTCCTTCCTCCTGACAAATAAGGACAAATAAAGACAACCTTTCATTCTCCTTCTAGACTTATCTGAAGCCATTCAGTAGGTCAAAAGGAAAGTTAGAAGTTGTTCTTGATTTCCTCTGGATTATCCACTAAAATTGCTTAAAGCATGCAGAAGCAGGCAGCTTCTCCTTTAAAGAGATCTTAATATAACCTGCTGGCAGTCAGCAAAGTGTCCTGTCAGCCTACACACTGTGAAGATGTGAATCTTGAATTCTTCAAACGCAGGTTTTCTTACCTAGATCGACTTCAATGAGTAAATATTTATACTGACTGAGCATCCAGGAGCACCTAGCAGGACACAGTGCTTCCATTATCTGCTGTGGCAACAGGTGCAATTCAGTTGCCTACACATCTTGCCATTTGAGGCTCCACAGGATGTCACACTTGGCTTGCAGTGACGCCTCCATAATGGCACAGGTCTGTGATCCCATGCCATATCTGCCACCCTCAGGAGGATGTCTCCAGTACCCAAGAACATCAGGAGCACATGTCTATTCTTAATGTCTGGATTTGCAATAAGCTTTCTGGGAAGCAGGCCAGAAACCGTGCAAATAATCCATGCTTTCCAAAACCATACAGCGAGTTGTGTATGCTAGAGAGTGATCAAGTCATCACTTGGTGGTAGATGGCTTGCCTATTTCCTGAAACAGCAGCGACTGCAGTTTCATACAGTGCTCCCAGTCACTGTGCTTGCTTCCCACTCTCTTCCCCTTGTATTTACTTCCCTGGCACTCTTTCCTGAAGGCTGCTTCTGACTCCAAAAGAGCAAATGTTTTATGTGCAGAAGCAACATGCTTATTTCATGGGAACTGTGTCCATGCTGGAGGTGATGACTCCACTTAATGATTTTGCCAGATCAAGACCAAAATACTCAACACCTTTGAAATTGTCATTGTCCTTGTATAATCCATATGATTGCTGATTAAATCAAGGATATATTGCAATTGTAATAGAGAATAAAATCACTGATTTTGTTACAAGGAAAGGTAGGAGCTGAGCAAGTATATAATAAGCAATGAGGAGTCAGGAATTTCCCTTGTGACTAATTGCTCAGTTCTAAGTATATCCTTGAAAATTCTGACTTTCAGTTCCAGATTATACATCTCCAAGGCGTGTAAGTGCTGCCTGTCAACACCACAGAGCCAGGAGAAATCCTATTTTCTCTCCTATCCTATTACTCAGCACAGCGTTAGTCATAACTGCCCAAAATAAATGTAACTTTATAACATAAGGCCTTCACTATGCCTTGCTATCCATCTCTCTGGATTATTTAATTATTTCCTTTTCTACCTTACTTGTCCTTCTTTCAGCATACTGATTTTAAGGGAGTGTCTAGGGCTACATGTTTATGTAAATTTAAAAAAAAAACAAAAACAAGGGGAAAAACAAAACAAAACAAAACAAAAATCCCCAAAACAACAACAACAAAAAAACACCACTTCAGCTTCTTTTGTTTTGTTTTGTTTTGTTTTTTTTTTTTTTAAGTGAATCAGGAAATGCACAATTATCAAATTTAAAACAATCATCGGAAGAAAAAATCCTTACCAAGGCAAAAACAAAAAAACCCACCCAAACTCAAACAGTGCTGATTTTCTCTTGCTAACATTACCATCAGTAATCTTTGACCATATTGGCAGAGGAAAGTAAGTGGTGCAAAGCCTCATCAAGAGAACAGAACAGGAAAAATACAGTCCTGGAGGTTAAACTTTGACTCTTCACGAAGGATGTCAAAGGCAAACTGCAGTAGCCGGTCTCTTTGCTCTAGTGTGTGCTGTGCAAAAGAGCACAGTGCTTGACTTCAGTTCCATTTCAAAACAAACAAAAAACATTATTATTGCTCTGGAATTTGAAAAGACGTTTCCCTTTCCATAGGAAATATCACAATGTATTTCTTTTTATATGCAATTTTGTACGCTCAGAATTTCAAAACTACCGTGAAAGAGAAATACGTATTTTTACCATTGTTAGTCATGAAAATTAAAGGTGTTCATTGACAGGCACAGAACTGACCCGAGTTTCAAGAATGAAGAATTTGCAGGCAGGACACTAATAGATTTTCAAATACCACCTTACAGCAGCAGAGAAGAGAGAAATTGCTGCATTATCTGGATATTTCTAACGTAAAAAAAGCATAAAGAGCAATAATTTCAAAGCCCAGAGCAACTTTACCTTTTTCAGCACATGAGATATTCCCCCTTTCATGCGATATTCACCATGGTTTCTGTAATATTCTAAAGTTTCCCCACTGGGACAGTATAAGACTGGATTAGCATTTGGGCTGAGGTCTAGATTACTACATTAGGGATGTTTCAACGCTGCTGCAATAACCTTCCTTTTTTTTTTTTTTTTCCCCTTTCTTTTTGGCTGGCTTGGTTCTAGAAAGCTAACTTGAAAAAAAACCAAACAGAAACATCAAAAAACAACAGATGGAATGTATTCTTGAATGTAAATTTAATTTAGTTTCACTATAATCCTAGGTAGAGCTAAGTTTTCAGAGTGAGCATCTGATGGGAACAATAAGAAACTATATGACAATGCATATTCCTCAGTCTATAGAGGGAAAGAGAAATCAGAGATGTGTACTCTTTAAAGGTAAAATCCACAGAGACAAGTATTACCATTTACATTACTTGGGTACCCTTTAGTTGAGATTCAAATTTACCTTACTAAACTACCATCTTTAGGCAATCTATTCTCTCTGCAAATCTGAAAGTGCTGTTTTGTATGCCCAACATAAAGTTGTTTAGCCATTATTACTCACAACAATGTCAAAAAGGGATGACACGGTTATTATTTAACACAATTTAGTCGTCGTCTTCTCAAAGTTGGAGTCACACTGGAAAAATTAAGATGTCACTTGGGTGTGGTTTGTTTCACTCAGTATCCAAATGCCAAATAATAAACTCCATATAATATAAACTTTAGGCAACTCAGCTCAGCACAATTGGCTTTTACAAAAGTTTCTTGAAGGTACCAACACACTTTCCTTCCAGATGAACATAGCATTAATAATATTAAGCAACCATCAGTCATGTAATTTACTACTCTAAATGTGGATCAGCATTTCAGTGCTACAATGGCTTTTGATTTGCCTTTAAGGTGATATCACAGAACCAGAGCTCTTCCCTTGGGACCAGAGTTCCTGTGCTATCACCCATCTGCTACATCCATTCATCTTTTGCTACAGCATTGCACGAGTGTGCCTACAAATAATTTGTCTGAGTGAATGGTGCCTGCTCTGGAAAACTCAGATAAAATGAGGTTATCCAGTGAGGTCTTCCCAGTTGTAAAATGAAGTCATTAATTCAGTCACCACATTAGATTATTTTTTGCACTCTCTGAAATAGGGTTTCATACTCTTTTCGGCCTCAAATGTATTTAATTTAGTACTCTGGATGCTCTACCAAGTTGACAATGCCAATGCATCATTCGTGCTCCAGGACCTTCACTTGGGACTGCCTTATTTCCCCAGTTTGGTAAAGTCTAGTTACTTCATTAAGTGCCTCTCAGATCTCAGCATAGACCTAATTCTCCACCCTGTAAACTGGCCTGAGATCAAGAACCTGATCGCTCTTATTTGTGTTTAAGCATTTTGTCTCTAAAATCCTATCACAAGGGAATTTCCTTATTGTGTTATTAAAAGCAGCAAGGTGATCTGGAGGTTGGCTTCCCCCAGCTGCAGGGAAATTATCAGGTCCAATGTCATAGATACAATTGAGGGCTGCAAGAATTGAAGCCCCTGCACCCAACCACACTGTGTAGGATGAAACCCTACAACTCTTTTGTTTGGCATCCCTGAGGACAGATGCTAGTGGTTACCCCTCCTCTGGAACTCTCTGGCTCATTTATCCCGTTGCTTCCTCCTCCCAGGGGAGCTGGCATCAGTGATTTGCTCCTAGACCTGGTGGGAACCAGCCCAATAAGCTGACACAGCCTTTTGGGTGGGGCTGAGGGGCTGGCTCTCAAAGTCACCCTGGATGGCCCAGGGTTCACAAGTAATGAAGGAAAAGGTGCTATGGGAAAGCGTGATTCTTCACAGCAATGAGTGCTGCCTACTGCAAAGGTTAGTCTTGCTGCTGGCCCTCCTGTCGTGTCATCTGTGCCCTACATGATCTTTCTTTTCCTTGGGCCTGGGTAGGTGAAGAGGGAAACGTGAAAGGAGACTGCAGTGCAGCAGCATGGGGAAATGACATTGTGTGCAACACTGGAGTACAGGGGTTATGGAACACAGGAGCTTTCAATGTGCCTCACAGGTCCCTTATGCAAGAAAATGAAATTTTTCCTTATCCTTCCCCACCCTGAAAAGAACAACCTTGCTCAGGAGGAAGCTCACTGCTTGTGCTTGAGGCACAGGAGACACGATATTGCAATCACATTCATTCTTTTATCTCTCCATGACTTGAATACATTTAAATCCCAAGCGATTAGAATGAAGAAGAACAGGAAGGAAAAATTGTTCACGGTGACCTAAAAAAGCCCCAAACCCAACAACCTCTCTTAAATTCTGTCTTAAAAATGGTGTCTTATCTTTTCCACAGCCACTGTTCCTCTCAAAGAGCTTGCTGGGAAAAATCATGTAGTAGTAGAAAGGTAACTGTGTGTGCTGGGTTGACCCTGTCTGGATGCCAGGTGCCCACCAAAGCCACTCTATCCCCTCCTCAACTGAACATGGGAGGGGGAATATAATGAAAGGCTTGTGGATTGATATAAGGACCATGGCCTGTGGAGAAATTTGCTTCTACACCTGGAGCACCTTCTTCCCCTCCTTCTTCACTGACCCCAGTGTTTGCAGAGTTGTTCCTCTCACTTATCTCACTCCTTTCTTCAGTTGCATTTGTGCAGGATTTTTTCCCCTCCTTTCTTTGTGTGTTATCCTAGAAATGCCACCAGTGTTGCTGAAGGGCTCAGCCTTGGCCAGCGGTGTGTCTGTCTTAGAGCTGGCTGGCACTGGCTCTGTCAAACAGAGGAAGGTTCTAGCAACTTCTCACAGAAGTCACCCCTTGCTACCAAAACCCCACCATGGAAACCCAATATGCTACTAATCTACATGACCTTGTCACAGATGCACAGCAGGAGGTCATAAACTGTTTCACTGATGCCTGTATTAAATTTTTATACCATTCTGTATTTTCATTTCATTATTCTGAGAGAAAAATGTATGGCCATAGCTTCATATGCCCTTTTCTCTGTTTGTCATAACATGTGACTTCTGAGTGTCCTCCTTATTTAAAAAAAAAAAAAGTCATAGCCAAAAGAAGTTTTAGATGGACTTTCTCTCATCCCTATATCTCTCTATCTTGCCATAACTAGAAAAAGGAAGGAATTTCAGGTCTGTGACCTCAAAAGACTGTTTTCAAGTCCCTAGCTCTGAATAAGACTCTCTTGGGATATATCCACACTGTTTTATCACAGGATCCTTGTCCTCTGCTTTTCCATATTGCACACAAGCTTGTTCACTCCCGGGTGGACAGGGTCAAATTGTTTCCTTCAGCAGAAAGGCAGGGTGCAACTGGCAGGATTATTTGCTTCAGAATAAGTTTGGTTTCCTCCTCCAGTCTCCCTCTGTAGATATGCCTCACATATGCCCTTTCATACAAGAGGATACACAACACACCTTTAGCTGTGAAGAGAACCCACTGCTGGCTGCATCACCACATTTTCATCACTTTGGACCCAGGACTGAAAGCTTGCTCACAGACCAGGCCAACAGGGGCCCCAAACAGAGGGGTCACGTACACCAGGGCTCAGGCAGCACGCACATAGCTGGTGTGCTGTGCCAGGAGGTTGTGAACTGCTTGTCTCCAACAGCTTGGGCACAAGCCAGTCCAGAGTTGCTTCAGGGTCTGTGGTTGTCCCTGGCAATGAGGTGGGGGTGGCAGGGCCCAGTTTGGTGATGCCTTTGGACAGACTAAGACTGTGAATCACAATTTCCATTCCAGAGGAATGGCTGATATGTTATCATTTTTTTTTTTAATAATGTCTTGGAAAGTTGACATATTTTGTTTTAACATTTTTGACTGAAATAAACAGTGTTGATGTTCCCAAATTAGAATGTTTTATTGAACTCAGCTGAAATTTTTTCTGAAGTCAATTCAAAATGAACATACCTCTGCCAGTGGTGCCTCAGGTCCCTGGCTTGCCACTTGCTTTGAGATGAAGCTGCACTGACCTAGGGGAAATACAGGGTGGGATAAAGGAGCTTGGCCTGTAATAGAGCATGAGAAATAAGTCATGTGAATTCTGACATAATAGGATTTGAAGGGTTCAAATAGAACGTATTTCTGAATAGGTGATTATGTCCTATAGTCATTCTCTCTGGGAGAAGGGATGCACTGGCATGACAGAGGCACAGGAATGGGACATTCCCACCAGAAAAGGAGCAGTGCTGAGTCTCTTAACAGTGAAACTTGTTGCAGCAGGTCAGTGTGTATTTTCCAAAAAAAAATCCATAGCAAACTTTAAGGAAGAGAAAAAAAGTTCACGGTGTGAAAGAAAAAAAGAAAAGCACCAATAGTGAGCCTGCTTTTCAGTGTCTGTTACTAGGTCTGAGGGGAAAAAAAAGACTTGCAGACAACAGGAGAGTAGTTGATTAGCTGCCTGCTTTTCCCAGGTCCTTCTCCCCCAGCTACTGATCTTATTGACCCAAATACTTAGGCACTGGGTAGGGTACTGAAACATAAACTCCCTCTTTCTTTCTCTCTTTCCACTTGATTTGGTAACTATAATCCTATGTCACAATCAAATAGGTTTATTGATGTGTTTGTGCTTCTGCAAGCATATGATGAAAAATATTTTGGCTAAGATAGGCTAGCAGCTTATTTTCTTATCATTTATATGAAATTCATATCAGTGAGGTCAGTCTTTGTTTTCTCTGAACAACAGAATGAAGTGCTGTTTGCCACATATTAAAAAGAGAGACATATGTCCAGCACATGAGGAGGGTATACAATAGAAGCACACCTTACATCATGTTTAATTACACAATATAGAGACAGAGCTATGCAGGAAAAAAAGATTGAGGCGTGCTGCTTGGCCACATCCCCTACATAAAAAAACTAATGCAGGTGACCAAACCAACTCTCCACTTAAACATCTTAAGATTCTTTTTAGAATATTAAGATATATCCTTTAAGACCTAAGAAAATTCCTTCTCACTTGATGTAATTGATTTTTTTTTTCCAGGAAAATTAGATATTTCTTGAGACTAAAGGGGAGAAAAAATTGAATAGTAGAGGCATTGGGAGAATATTAATGCTGTTGCAGGGTTCTGTATTTTCTGTGACAGGGCTACTCAAGGTGAATGACTTTGGTTAATAACTTGGCCACAACTATGTCAAAGGCTCACTATCCTGTGAAATATTCGGACTATTTTTCTCCCATTCCAAAGGGAAAAAAAAACCCCACAAACCACCAAAAGCAACAACCAAAAAGTCCCCACCAAAAACCACACATAAAAATCAACCCATACAGAAAACAACTCCAAATTTTATAAACACCCTTTTTATGAGAAATACACTTGTCTCTGGTCTTCTCGCTATGCTCAGCATGGACCTCGAAGTATTCACCTCATTGAACACCAGAAATGGTTTGTTCTTTACCTACAAGATGAAGTGGACATCAAGTTAAAAAGGGCACAGTTCCCAAAATTTGTCCTTCAAGAATCACACAGTGAAGTTCCAGCCTGTGGGAAACCTACCTTGTCATGGCATGGGCACAGGTCCTCCAAGGACTGGGAGAGGAAGAAATGGGAGGAGAACAAGAAGTTAAGAGAGAAGGCAAAATTCTCCAAGATAACTAGTCAGGGTAAATCAGCTAATTATGAGGGAAATAAAGCAACTTCAGACTTCTACAGAGTGTGTTCATTTAATTCCTTATATTACTGCCATATGCAGAAAACTTTCCATGTTTTAGCATGCACTGTTCATAAGAATATTGTGCCATCTTGTGGGAAAATGTGGAAAATATCGAACCATACCTTCACCTACATTATGCAAAATGAAAGGCAGGTGCCTGCATGATCAGATGTTTGAGGGAATATTCAGGAGGTCACCATCCAAAGGGAAGTCCCCAGCCTGAACACTGAAGGACCAAAACCTTCAACAGACAAATTCAACTTCCTGATCTAAAGACTTATGTGGGCTTTGTAGTTCTGTGGTTGAGAAGATACACTCAACCAGGAGATTTATCACTAAAAACTGCCAGTCTGGCAGATTTTTGCCAGCCACAGCAGGCTAGCTCTTACCCAAAGTAAATCAGCATAGCCCAGCTAAGTCATATCATACTAATGTGGGAGTCTTTTAAGCAAAGAATATGCAGGTTGATCGGAAGAGATATAAATGAAAATTAAGGGGGAAAAAATAGAATATCAGAACTTGCAGGAGAAAACTTGTATCACCAGGGCGTCAGTCTCTGTGGTTCTTGGCAAAGAGCAAACCCGCGAGACTTCATATCCAAGAGAATCCAGTTATATTAGCACTGCAAAACGAAATCTAGATAATGGCAACAAATGTCTTGGTCAGAGATCAAATGCTCTACAGCACATCGTTGGATTATTTATATAGTTTGGAAGAGTGAAGCTTTTCAAATGGACATTTGGATGTATTACTGGGCTGCTGTTGCTCAGGAATCCTGCTGTGAGAGGAGTCATGAGGCAGAGAAGATGAGAGAAAAGCGACATGCAGCTGTGGGGTCAGGGCACAGAGGCAGAGAAGAAAGGTGTGGGAAGTTGTCCACTACCACAGAAAAGAGTAGGTAGTACAAATCTGTGGGAGAAGAGGGCTGTGTTATATCCTTTCCCTCCCCAGCTCCTGGAGTGAGTGTTTTCTCCACTGTTGGAGCTTGCCCATGGCCCTGGTGTTGTGGAGAGAGCTCAAAGCCACCTTTTAGCTCCGGTACTCACAGCTGCTTCAATAATTGTGGCACACTGCTTCTAATGTATGAGGTTAATGAGCTCTGTACAGCCCAAGCTGCTCAAGCTGCTCAAGCTTTACAGCTGGGCTTACCCTTTGACAGGAAAAAGTGTCCGATGTGTCTTATTAGCTGCACTGCTTTCCCATAGCCATTTAAGTAATGCAAAATGTGGACGAAAATTCCAGTGACTTGAATACAAAAGACGAAAACAAACAAGAACACAGGTTAGGACAAGATGCATTGCCATAAATTCATATTTGGAACACACATGCTTTAAATTTAAAAATAACTGATAGATGCTAGACAGTGGAAGGAAAAAGGATATTAAAAGAAATAAAAATAAAAGACTGTCGGAAGTCTTAATAAGTAACAAAAAAGGAAGTCTGAAAACTTTTGGGTTTTGCTGCTTGGAAAACTTTTCTTATTATAGTAGTCCCTTCAGATATAAAATTCAATATTTGCAGGGAGATAATTTTTGGTCTGTTATTTTTATTTTGTTATTTTGGTTCGTTAGTTTTACATTAAGGATAAGGACAATACAAAATAAGGTGAAGGTCAAGTATCAAAACAAACAAAAGAGCAAGTTCATGTGATATGTCCAAAATGTTGGCAGAACCTATTTTAAGTGAGAGGAGGCCCATGGAGTGGGGTCAGCACTCACACGACTGAACTTTAAGCTAAGATGCTGAAGTATGGAGCTTGATTGCATTCTGTTTCCTGGAAGTCAATAAAGAGAGAGGGGGTCCAGAGAGAAATGAAGGATTTCTGTTCAGCGTTTGAAGTTTGGCAGATTGAATCAGGACTTTGCTGTGACCACATTCACATTGGGGATGTTTGGTTCAGAACACCAGCCTTACATATGCTGTTTTGGGCTGGCTTGTTCTTCACAGTAGCTGGTGTGGGGCTGTGTTTTAGATTTGTGATGGAAATAGTGTTGATAACTCAGGGATGATTTGGATGCTGCTGAGCAGATTTTATACAGAGTCAAGGCTTTTCCGCCTCTCATGCCAATGCATCAGTAAGTGGGCTGGAGGTGCACAAGAATTTTGGAGGGGAGACAGAGCTGGGACAGCTGATTCCATCTGACCAAAAGGATGTTCAGCATATAAACTAGGGAGAAGAAGAAGGAAGGGGAGAGACATTCAGAATGACAGCATATGCCTTCCCACATAATTGTTACATGGGATGGAGCACTGTTGTCCTGTGGATGGCATGCAGAAAAAGCACGGCCAATGTTGATCAACACCTGCAGCCTTAATACTCAGAGTAACCACAAAGGTTGTTGTTTTGCTGCTGCTGGAAAATGTCAGTCTCTAGCTGCAACAAGTCCCTTGCAGCAAAGTGCAGCAGGGATTTGTTAAAGCAAATGGAAGGGAAAATGAACCTCAGAGTTGGGATCTGGCCCTGATACTCAGAAGAGAGGGAGAATTAGCAAGGAGTCAACTTCAGCACCATGCTGCAGTAGGCTTTTTTGCATGTAAAGGTGGATTATGCAAACCTATCCTGATCCGATCATGGATTGGTGAGCTTTGCTTGGGAAGGCTCAGCTTTTAGCTTTATTAATTGGGACTTCCTTTGATGACATCATCGATTCTAGTGATGGAAATAGGAATGTATTTGAATAAAGACCTAATCAGGCCAGGAGCAACTACATATTCCCACTGCTGAAAGACCTCTTTGTCTATTCAGCACAGATGTTTGATTGTATGCTGGTTTCTTGGTTTCTTTTTTATGTGTGGCCTAACTTGTAGTGATAAAAAATACTGCAATAACATTCTTCTATATTTACTTTCAATTCTTCCCGGTTGGTTTTGATCTTTCTAAAAATATAACTTACATGTGAGTTTTGACTAAGGAACATTTTTAATTCCTGTAGTCTCTGACATTGTGATCATTCACTGGATTTAGACAGCCTTGACAAGTGCTGAGGAGCAGACAGAAAGGTCTTTGGAGGAAAATAGGATATTTACAGGTTGAGAACCCATACTTCCTTCCCTTAGCTAAAGCTGTTATAGGTCACTAGCTGATGTGCACTGGCTACACCACATACCTCTTGTTCTTTGTTTCTCCTGGCTATGATGTTCTACTGGCCCCTTTCCCAGACCAAGCTATTCAACTTGAGACAGCGCCAAACCACCAAATTTGATCCAATTTTAATTTCCCAAAGCTTGGGACAGGGTTTTAGTCTCATACCTTTTTATAAGGTTCCTTCTCATAACAAAATCACTTCTTTCAAATATCTAGAATACACAAAATGTTGCTGACAAATACACATATTACATTATTTCGATGATTTTTCTTTAGTTTTTCAGTCTAGCCCAGACTCCAAAAAAGAATTGACATTTAACTCCACTTATACTTGCCTTTTCTGACTTTCAGCTGGATTTATTGCTTCACTTCCTCCAGAGTCTTGGAAACTTCCAGTCATATGATTTTTAACAGGCTGAGGCAGACCATCTCTTCTCCCCACCCCATCTCTCTAGGAGAACTCCTCTATACTCTTTCTAGTGACAAGCAAGACTGCTTGAATACCAGGTAGTTTAAAACAAAACAAAACAACTGAAGCTGTTTTACATGGGATTGACTGTGTTTTCCTCCTTGCACAGCCATGCAGTGAGGCGGAGGAGGGAGGATAGGACACCATCCTCATAGCCCATGCTCACAATGCAGGGAAGCCATGAAGGTCCCAGAGAGTGGGTAAAGGTGTTTTACTAATTGCCTTAGGCCAGCATGAGCCTAAAGCAACTCCCAGCAGATGAAGGAAAGAAGTTATCATATGGTTTAAAACCAATTCCTGGAGGTCTTTAATCCAAACTCCAAAAACCTGGCTGGCAATTTTTCATAGCTTTTATTATCTTTCAGAAAGAAAGATAATAAAAGGTGATAGATAGAAAGAAAGATAATAAAAAGGTGACCTTACTTCAGCTCCTAGAAATCTTCACAAGCCCCAGCACATTGTGTAAGAAAGCTTTTCCCTGTTCTGCACTGGTGACGGCATCTGTTTTCTGAACCTGGATCTAGTTGGTGCTAGGCTGTGTTATGGATGAATTGCACGGGCAGTTTTCTGTCTTTGTCCTTTAAACCACATCATTTTTAAGAAATAGCCCACAGTATTTTTTTTGGCTGGAGTTTCCCAGACTGCCTTGAGAATTTAGTCTTGCCAAATACAGCTATCATGATCAGTGAAACTTTTCACTGCATTTATTTCCCTCTGCAAAGCAAGCAAGCTCAGGGCCCATGTATTTCCAAAGGCTGAATGTTATGTAGAGTTTGTGCTGAAAAATCTATGCTGGGTTTATATGTCAGTGGTCACTTCTATGGCTCCACTTATGCACATTTAAACTTTTGTGCTCTTTAGTGCTGTTCTGTGCCGTTCCTCAGACATCCTCAGACACCACAGATGACAGTATTTCCTTTATATTCTCCTTTCAAGAGATACATTCCCTACCAATTTTCTTGTTTGCTGATTACTTTTCTTAATCAGGATGGTTTTCTTAATCAGGATGGTTCTTCCACATGCTGGTTCTTCGAGCCAAATGCATCTATAGATCAGTAGAGGAAACTAATAAAAAGGCTGCACAGCAGCATTGCTATTGTTCCCCTACAAGGCTCTAAGATGATTAAAGATGATGGTAGAGCATCTTTGTCTCATCACCCAGTGAAAGTGGATGCTCCCAAATTTCACTATTCTGTTTCCATAGCCTCTGTTTCCATCACAAGCAATGATAAAGATTATTTTGTTCATACAGAGATGACATTTTATCTTCTCAACCTAAAGCAAGTGTCCTGCTTTAGGACATTAAGTGTTCCTTGATGTTTTTACATGTGTAATCCCCAAATTTCAGTTGGAATGCCAATGTGCTGTTTGCTCACTCTGCAGGATCAAAAACTGAGACAGTCACGAGTTGTGTGATGAATGAGAAAGAGTATCAAAACTGTTTACACTACGCCAGGCTGAACTTCTGAAGTTATTTAGATGCGTAAACATACAGAGGAAAACCAAAAATAAATTTTTGCCTTCTATTGGTTGGAAACAAGAACAGAAGATTTTAAAGGTCCAAGTCTGAAAAAGGAATGTAGATCTGTGAAGTGAAAATTAGGTAAGTCTGGAACTTATGGCCTGATAATCTACTACCTGTTTGGAGAAGCTCCAACAGTAGGTGTTAAGGTAAATACTGCACAGGAGATTTAGTCAGTTCTTTCTGATGGAGGTATGATTTTGCTTGGACTAACTGAACTATCCCAGGACTAGAAAAAGACAGCAAACATTATTCCTCCACTGAGTTAAAGGGGAAAGCAAATCAACTGCGGAAAAAATGGATTTTCTGCCTAAAAGAGGGAATGCTGAATCCTTTTGGTTACTTTATAAAGGAATAACTATCTCATCAAATTTACTTTAGGAACAGTGGGAAAATATAAGCCTGCAGCAAGAAGAGATGAGTCTCTGTTCCTAACCCTAGGATTTTATTTTTAACACATTAAAATCATGATTCCCACCCTTCAGTATGGGTGAGGCAGGACAAGGCTCTTCTGCCCCTGCGAGGTGAGGAGCACATGCCATCGATCTGCCTGTGTCACTGCACTACTGCTGTGCCTGGAACACAATGGGGTTTGCACCCAATCCCGCAGTAAGTGCCCAGCTCATACACAATAGACCTGACTCTTCTCAGAAGTGTTACTCTTTGACATGTATTCAGTAAATCGGCAGTCCTTGCCTTGAGGATTTATTTATTACATGTTAGTAAGCATATTTTTATTTGGTTTATATTGATTATTTATTGGTTTTCTATTTAGTTCCTGACAAGGTGAAGTTTATTTTACCATGGCTCAGTGTCACTGAGTAACTGCTATTTTTGAAAACCTTATTAAAAGCATTTTCACATCTTTCTGTCTTTATTTATAACAATTCTAACTGAGGCAGTTAATAAGCCAATACCTATTTAATGGTAAGGGCTCTTTTTATTATTGCTTTTTGAGCTACAACCAGGTTAGTAATCCACATTTAATATCAAGTCTCTGGTGTCCTGATCTCAGCAGGTAGAAAGAATGAGAAACACCTGCCTCAGAGAACTCAGATCTTTCACGTTATTTACAGACTTACACAGACTTGGTAATGAGCAGTTGTAGCAGTGAGGGGAAACTGGAGGGGGATTTGGTAATTGCTGGTGAGGTGCTATAAAGAAAGGAGCAAGGCTTATTATCAGTGAGCATTCACAAGGCAGGCTGCTTAGAAATGTGTGTGGGTTGGGGATTTTTTGGTTCTTTGTTTATAAGAGGAAGCAGATGTAAAGTTCAAATATTAATTTCCAGCCTAATCCGTGCCTGGCAGAGAGGTTCCTGGCCTGATTTATTGCCCTGCTATATGAAACCTCACTGTTGCTGCCTGGGAGAAGTGTGGAGAGTCACCCTACGTGCTTCCCTGGCAAGGTGGAACTGCTGTCCTGCAACAGAGACGCACCTGGCACAGAGTGTGACACCTTCAGAATGAGGAATTCTTGGGAGAGGGGTCCTTGGAGGTAACACATTAAATCCTGTTAACAGCGCTTCTTGAGCAGAGCGAGCTAAGCTCTCCTGCCCCGCTGCAGTTGAGGTCGGTAATTTTGTGCTGCAGGTGGGAGGGGTTCTTTTGTGGTCATGTGAAGTCCCAACAATAGGAAGGGAAAATGTGACAAAGAATAATCCTCTGCTAAGGAGCTTGCAATTTAAATACAAGGCCATTGTTTCAGGATTGAAAGAGATTAGTGCCATGTAACCTGGACACTGGGCAGGCTATCTCTGGCCTGCCCAGCTCACCCCTCTTAGCCATCACCTCCTTTAAATGACCTGGTGTGGAGGGGAGGCACCACAGTTGTCTTTTGCTCTCAGGGTCTGTGCATTGCAGTCCTTGTACCATCAGGTGCAGTTATTTCCACAAACTATATGTTTAGCTGATACTCCAGGACTTGCAATTTCCTGCTTTTTGGAGAGGACAGCTCCTTCAGGCTACCTTTGGGTCTCAACAGACCACTGCATATCCTGTGCCCTTCTCACCCTCTCAAAAAGATTCTCCAGCTTCACGGCCTTTTTGCTGACTGCTTTCAATGCTGCCAGAGCAGATGTCTCACTGTAGTTTGGTACCTGAAAATAGACTCATCCTGCAATTATCCACACACGCTGTCACAGCCAACTTGCTTAAAGGGAACTTTTCCATAGCACCACATTTTCCCAGCTTATGCCTTTCTCATCCTCTATTAAGGCAGAATGGCATATTCTCACAGAAGTCTTTCAGTCTTTTATAACTTTATCAACCAAAACTGTTGCACAGTATTAAAAATTGTCACACTCAGGTTGTTCCATGTTTATCGTGATAAAAGTAGATATATTCGCTTCCATAAAGAAAACACATCAGTCTATTGACTGCAATTATTTTCCTGTTTAGAGGGTGCCTGTGCTTAGGTAAGAGCTTCTGTCACTCATGCCATCCCAGAAACTATTCTTATGCAAAACATCACGTACCATTTCATTGTGAAGCACAGAAGTATTCTATTCAGGATGTGAAAATGAGAACATTTTTGTGTTCAATTACATTTACAACTCCATGGAAAAAATCAAATCTTGCAAGACTTGATCTGCTCTCCATCTCTTCCCTCAGTGTACATGCACATACTATTAAATTGTATCACTGTGTATTGTAGTTCAAGGCCAGGCTTGATGAGGCTTTAAGCAGCCTGGTCTGGTGATAGGTGTCCCTGCCCGTGGCAGGGTGGTTTGAACTAGATCATCTTTAAGGTCTCTTCCAACCCAAACCATTCTAGCATTCTACGATTGATTTGTTCAAAAAAATAATCTTGTTAAATTCTGTTTCAAGTGTCTTTCCAGCATGTTTTATCCAGATGCTGGACTTTCAGGGTTTGTTTACTCTGTAACAGGTGGAATCAGTGCTCTGTAATTAGCTTCCCATGAAATTACTTGGTTTGAGTTAGAGTGATCACCCAGGGAAAAATGCAGCAAGCAAAATAACAGTGCTTCAATTAAAAGAGGGACTAGGTTCACCACTTTATGAGGTGTTTTGAGGTAACTTAATTACCAGCATGGGTATCAGCAGCACTTGAATGACAGCTCTTATCCTCAAGCAGGTGAGCAAGTCCCGGGAAAAAGCCCCTTTGAGGTCAGATCCCCACCTGACGTTCAGTGCAAATGAGTATTGCAGCAAAGACGAGCTCTCCAAGAGACAATGGTGCAATGAAGCTTGTCCAGCCCATTAGTTTCAGGGTGTTTATCTGTGTCAGGCAATAACACACTGATTATGATCTAATAAATAACTTAATAAATAAGTACTTACATATACAGTAATGCATGCATATAAATATCCTAAAAGTGGGTGTCAGGAGGCTGGGGCAGACCCTTGTTTAGTGGTGTCCATGACAGGGCAAGGGACAACTGAAACATAGGAAACTCCATCTGAATATGAGGAAAAGCTTCTTTACTGTGCAGGTGACCAAGCACTGGAACAGGGTGCCCTGAGAGGCTGTGGAATTGCCTTCCCTGGACATATTCAAAACCCATCTAGACAGAATCCCTTGCAACCTGATCTAGTGAACCTGCTTTAACAGGAGGGTTTGACCACATGATCTCTAGAGGTCTCTTCAACCTCAACCATTAATGATTCTGTGATATAGCAATATAGCAATTTATGTAACAATTAATTCAGTGAATTACTTCTGTATGTATAAAATAAATTACTTACTTTGGTTCTTCCATGCACAAAATACAGATGTGATACTGAGTTTTATGTAAAAGTTTCATGCTGGACTTCCCAGTATAAAAGTCAAAAGGTAATTGCAGAGTAGCATCGTGTGTGTTTGTATAATTACTTGTAAACAAGGACCTGTATAAAACACATTTATTTCCAACCTTATACCACCCTCATTTTCAGTTCCATTTGAGGAGGACAAGTAGAACAAGTAAACATTTTGATAGCCACTTCAAGATCACAAGAAGAAATACCCAGTATTATTATTGCAACAGGTCTTACAGATGCTTAACAGCACACAGCCGATATTAATATCTTCTTTCATTTCATTGCTTCATTTAGTGAAACAACAGTTTTATGAGAATTTGATATTGCTGTCATTGACCTTTCATCCTGAGAACATTTACTACTATGTTCACCATCACTATTCCTTTCAATGGCATCTATGTTTAAGGGAAAATAAATCTTTTATTTATGCTCTTTCTATATTAATCTCTTTTTTTCTCTTTTATATTTTGACTTTAATAAAAGGCTTTTTAAAATGATCAGTAAACCATGCCCATGAAATGTACCATCTGGGAGCAGAAACAGACCTGGAATACAGATGAACCTTAAAAGAAAGGAAGTATTTTACAAAACAAAACAGTCAAACAAAAAGAGATGTTTTTTCATTTTTTTCCTTCTACCACATCAAATATGAAAACAGCAGTCCTGGGGTAGCTGCTTTCCATGAAATGACAGAGAGGAGGGAGAACTAGAGAAGGCACTACACTAGAGAAAGACAAATAGCCACGTCTCTATGACAGGAAAGGAATTTTCAGATTATTTACCACACTGCATCTGGTTTGTTTTTTTCTCTAAATTTGTTGTGGAGTTTGTGTCAGCAAAATTTGCCCACTAAGATGCTTCTTTAAGATGGCATTTCCGGGGGACTGAATCACTTCAAAAAGCAATAAGATGTTTTTCAGCAAACGGCTTGCAGGCTAAAATGAGAGTGGGTTTGAGGATAAAATTACACTTAAGGCTTAAGAGGATCCTACCACTGAGATGGGAAACTCTGCTTTTCCTCCCCCTGCCTCCTAAACTGCACCCCCAATCTCAGCTGTAGACTCACATCCCCATGCCACACTGGGTGCCAGAGGTGCCTCTGGTCACAGAGGACTAGAGAAATCATTTGAGTCAGCAAGGGGTCCAGTAAGCATCAGAAGGGGCAGAAGAAGGGGAACAAGGTCACTGACTCAGAAGCAGTGGAAATGTGAGTCACTGCTCCCCCCATTTCATCCTCAAGTGAACTCTTAGACTGACACAGCTTTTCATACTATGTAACTTATGTCTGGGGTTACAGCACAGGAAATACTTTTAACCCTGCTGTGATTCAAGGTTCATATGAAAACAAGCAAGTCCTCTGATTTAAAAAGAAATAAATCACCTCAATGCCAGGTTATGAACTGTGGCAGTGACAGGAACATTCTTTCTTTGTTTCTTTTACATCACCATTAAAGAGGTTTGGCTATCAACATGAGAGTATGTGAAAGGCAGCGAAAATTATCTTGAAGCACAGAAGGATTACACTGAAAAATGGCCTCACATGAAATTGCCTATTACATCCCAGATTTCCATCCAATTCTTCAGCATCTGAGACACCCCTTAAGAGGGTCCACACTTGAAGCATTGTCATAACCTAGTTCTATTACAGCCTGAGAGCTCTGAAAATGCTCTTCACCCCTGTGTTCAGCAATTACTGCTATTGCTAAAAAGCAACCATCCTTGACATGGGACACCAAGGCCATTTTGTGCTATAAAACATCACATCTGTTAAGTGGTTGGAAAGGATAGTGAAGGTTTGCTGTCATAGAGTATTTCCACACCGTGCAGTTAGCCTAGGAATGACTGTAATTAAGGGTAACTGATTTACCCTGTTAAAATTTATTAGAAACTTCCATGCCTGCTATTGGACTTACGAATGCTGTCAGGTACTCTCGTGAAAAGAGTGCCTTTAAATAGCTCATGAGATATCCTGATTTTGGGCTATTCCCAGATGTCATGTTTGCCATGTTTCAGTAGGGTCCTTCTCAGAAACATAATGTGAATAATGAGCTATTCTAGGGGTATCTTGATGATTGTATCTTTCCATGCAGGAAGTATTTATCTAGGAAATGTATTTGTTTGTTCTTCTTTTAGCTCATGAGATTTCTCTATAATTACAAAAGTATGTACAACCAAAAGCTTTACCAACTATATCAACAGCTAAAAAGTCAGAAAAATTCATGATGTCTAATCTGACAGTCTAGTTAAGTTTTAAATTTCCCCACAGATGGAGACTTCCCAGCTTTTCTGGGCACCTCTTCCAGTACTGTACAAACCTCAAGGGGAAAATATTTTTTTCCTTATTTCCTACCAGAGTTTCCATTGCTTCATGTTGTGTCCATGGCTGCTTTGAGGACTTCCCTGTGCATCTCTAAGAGGTTGAGTCCAACTTCCCCATAGACTCCCCCCAGATGAGGGGAAGACTAATTTTGGTTTTTGTAGATTCCCCCTTTGGATTTTTCTTTTTCAGGGTGAACAAGCCCAGTTTCCTCAACCTTTACTCATATCTTATGTCCTTCAGCCCTTTGACCCTCCTCTGGATTCTTTCCAGTTCACTGCTTTTTCTTGTACCAGCATGCCTTGAAATTGGACAGAGGTTAGATGTGGCCCCACTGGTACTGAGGACAAAACAACCACTTCCCTCTGCTTGCTAGCTACTTCTGCTAAGGCAGAAAAGTAGATCGTTCACTGTGTATTTCCTGATTTTCTTTCAAACCATCTAAATTGGAGATTTTCTGTTTGTGTTGATGGAAGGCTGGTGTTTCTGGCTGCTTTATACTACCATGAAAACTGCACAGGTGGTGTGAATTGCTTTTATTTTCACATTAAGGGAAACTATATTCTCAGGAAAACATGAGGCACTGGCAGCTTGTAGACGGGGGAAAGCCTTAAACATCTCAGATGGAACTTTTGGAGCTTTTGGAGCTGGAACCAAGAAACACCTGCTGTCGTATGCCTTATAAAATGCAAGAACAAAAAATACCTTGAAAGGACAGTGAAGTTATATGTGGTGTTACTCATCCATTAGGAATGCCATTTGATTCAAACCGATATTCTCCCCTAGGATGCCAGTCAGTCAAGCTGTTCCATGCTGGGATGAGCCTCTGGATCCTGACACAAACTCCCTTGCTGTTAGACCAAAGAACGTAACAAACCCCTAGATGTTAAAATTTCTCTTCATCCATTCTTTGGCCCATAAGTGATGTTTCTCACGCTGGGAACTGCATCAGATTTCCAGTACTCACCCAGAAGAATGAACTAACAGTGGAAAGAGTTACATGAGGCTCAGTATTCAGCCCAGCATAACAAAAGCTCTTCTCTCATCAATATAATGTCCCTTTTTCTTAGCTTAGAAGTGAACCATACACAGATGGGTTTACTACTTCTTGCAAAGTCTTTTTGAGCCTCAAAGGCACTAATAGTGTAGCTTCACCATGACTCTTATGATGTAGATCAACACAGAATCATCTGTTCAGCTGATGGCACAAAAGGATTAATCCTTGTCCTCTCTTTACCTATCAACCTTTTCCACGCTCTTGCATACCTGCAAATCTTCATGCTAAGGTGGTATTCTACCATGTGGCTGTATACATCCTTTCTTGACAAAGAGTCCCAGCATAATGGGTATTAAAGGCAAGGTAACGTGTCTGAAGTTGTGTCTACAGCCTCAGTACAGAGCCTCGATAACCATGAAATAACTATTCCCCCAACTTGATAGGTAACATCAGTACAGTTCATCTGGGTTAAATGTACACCTTCTTCACCAAGGATAAATGGCTGCCATGTTTCCTTAACAAATTCTTCATCTTCCAGATAAACTTATTACTTGAGTCAAAACACAGACTAAGTTGCCATGGAAGTCCCAGTATGCCAGAAATAAATGGTCAATTATCTGCCTAAATGGTGCTAATAATTTAAATGCAGTAAGTAAAAAGAAAATGCAGGCTTTTGGGGTGTATACTACCCAATGATAAATCAGTTAATGAACCTGAGGGACTAAACATAAGACGTTTACAAATTACACCAGTGTACGTGGAAAGTAGAAAAGCACCAAGTGCAATGCTTGCTGCTGTTTCTCTACTGAACCATTTCTAGGCTTAACTTGCCAGTATTTGAGTCAGCAGTCAAAGGAAACATTAAAACACTTGACAGCTACATTATCTAATAAACCTACACAAATTCAGCCTTTTGCTTGCCTACAGGAGCTTGTCATTAAGACAAACCCCATAACAGTTTCTTCCTGGAACAGTCCTAGGAGTCTTCATTTAGGCATTTTCTGGGAACCCTTAGCAATCCTGAATTAAAGATAATGGGCAAAAATGAGAATACTCTTTTTAAAGAAGTGTGCAATTGTTTATCATTTTATTCTTTCCTGTGTGGCTTCAGATTAAAAGACTGCCCTCTTGATAATGAGACACAGTTTTATGAGATAAATTAATTTCAGCTGCACTGTCTGAAAGCACAGTCATTGTGGTTAAAGCGTGGTTTGCTTTGCATACCCATAAAAACAGTACAAAGCTGGTGTAAGGTACTATCCAAATGCAGTGGCAGGGCCAAAGGCACAGAGTATGAATTCCTGTGGACTCAGCAGGTTTTGTGGTATTGAGCACATTCTTTCCCTGTACTACTCTGAAGGGTACCTCACCTGAGCCCATTTGCTCATATGATGGTGCTCTGTGTGTTGGTGATCTCTTTAATCCTTTATTTCAGACTGACACCCGTAAGGCTATGTAAGTTCCACTTAAAATGTGATTTTCCTAATTTTCAGAGACGTTGAAAGTTTTCTCATGGTCACACCTGTTTGCCATTTTTGAGCTTAGGTATGGCCAGCGATATTGTGGTAGATGACATATTCCTATTATCTTTAGAATCATAGAGTCATGGAATGTCTTGGTTTGGAAGGGACTTTAGATATCATCTAGTCCTTGCCAGTAGACCCAGTAGACCAGGTTTCTCAAAGACCCATCCAACCTGGCCTTGAACACTTCCAGGGATGAGGCATCTACAGCTTCTCTGAGAAACCTGAGTCCCACCACTCTCATAGTGAAGAGATGCTTTGATGCCACTTCATTTTGTCAGGAACTTCTGTTTACCTGGAGGTTGTATAGGGCAGCTGTAACAATGAGGACAGTAAATTTTGGACCAAATTTAGAAAAGACTTGGTAAATTCACAGTGACTTTGCATAATTTCCCAAGACAGGACACTTTCCCAAAGGTGGAATTCAGCCACATATTCGCTCATTAGAGCAAACACGGAAATGATTGCACGAAAATTTCTGACTGGTGCTTTGCTATGGGCTCAGGTTGTATGACTTGCACAGTTCCTTTTGACGTTTGATAGAATGGTTGAATTCCAAGCATGAAGATGGCCCCTGCAGCACTTTTACTCCTGTTTCTGACCCAAAGATGTCCTCTCCTGCCACTCAGCAGACTGTTCAGCATCTGTGGAGGGGAACAGGGAGCAGTGGGGAATACACATACAACAGTAACGTGTGGCTGTGCCAGCAGTGCTCAAACACTGATATTTTGTACATGTAATACCTGCTTGCATGGCAGTGTGGAGGGCATCCTAAAATATGTAGCATTGCAGCAGTAAGTATGTTTGATTCAACTGCAAAGCACCGTGAGCCAGCTGGAAATGCTATAGCAGACAATTATGAATGGAAGCACTTCAGTATTATTTAAAGTTCAGTTTTCTTTGTAATTACTTGCTTTTTAACTATTTTTTGAATTGTGACTATTATTTCCTTTTATTTCAGAACAGATGTAGGTTTCAAAAGCCTTAAAAAATCTCATCTGTATCCAAATCTACTTTTTTTTTCTGTTTTCATCCAACCACATGGAATGTAAATTCTTGCTTCCTTTAAATGTTTATAAAATAAACCATATGAATCTACAAATTTAGCAGAACAGATTTTTTGTGCTTCAAGTGTCCGGATTATAGATCATGTTTCATGACAGAGAAAGTACTTAATAGTAACCAATATTTCCCATTTTAATTATGTTATTTTTTTAGAAATACTTTTTAAAAAGTTTTTTCTTGTTTTGAGAAAGCATGCTTATGGTGATTGGCCTTCAAAACAATAATTCAAATCACTTTTCTAATTTTCTCTTTTTTTCCTGATGGATTCAAACTGATGCCTCTAAGCTTACTTATGCTTTGAAAAATGAGAAACAAAACTTGTTCCTCCTGTTTCAAGGAGAAGCTAGAAAAATCTTGGTACAAAAACTGAAACGAACTTTAGGGAAGTCTTAAAGTGTGGCACCATCAGAAGGTGGGAAATGCAGCTTTCAAATGGAACATGAACCTTGGCTCTATCTGTGCTCTAAATTTGAAATCCAACTTATTTCTTCAATTTCATCAGGATAACTGGAAAGCAGACCTCGTTCTGTCAGAGCAGAGGTTTCACTGACCAAACGAAGCTGTGCTGTGCTTCCTGGCTCTCAGCCCTACTTTGGCTTGGTGGAGACAGGAGAGGTCACAGCCCCACAGCCACCAGGCAGTCCCCAGGGCCAGCTGGGAACTCTGCCCACCTGTGGGCAAGGTCCAGTCCCATGCCCCGTATCATTCCTTGGATACAGGGTGCACAAGCCCTAGGAGAAAGAAGAAGCGATTGCGAAGGCTGTGGCTTCCTGGGTGAGGTTTCTTCCTCCTCCAGTGTCACCAGGTTCAGGACTCCACTGACCAAGGTAAGTCCCAAAATCATAGAAGCAGCTACTGAAGGTGGCACTCGGGTAGCAACACCAGCACTTCACCCTCTCTTGGTTGCAGCCATCCATCGTAGTGAGGCACACAACAAATACAATCCTAGCACAGTGCTTGCTCACTTGAGTTTCAGTATTTTCTTTCTAGCACACAATTTGAGATGCGTTTTTCCAAATTTTTCAGAGTTATACTTTAATTTCTTATTTCTTAACCTCTTCCAGTGCTTCTTCAAATACTGCTCTGTACTCAGCAAATATTTTCTTTCATTTGGTTATATGTAGCCCTCATGTATTTACAGATACTGTTAATAGGGCTTTTACCCTATAGGCAGAATTTTATTCTTGCAATCAGTCATACACTGAAATTTGCCTTTCAGAAAACACAAATTCTTTGCATTTGTAGAGCAGTGGGACAAGATATCTTAAATACAAAAATAGCTCCAGGCCCAGGCTAGTGGTCAAAAAGCTCTTAAGAATATGACAACAATTTTCCCAGACAATTTAAACCAAACGCAACAAACATACAACAAACAACAAAATACTTTCCTAGCTAGCATAGACACCAAACATTCATGGTGTAATTTTCTCACCACAAACAGCTTCTTGAAAAAAAAAATAAAAATCTATGTAATGCTTCCTTGTTAAGAACAAACATTACATTTAAATTGGATCCATAGCTTTCATGCCAAGTTTGAGAACCTGGAAAATTAATTTCTGTGTGGGAGGAAGAAGTGTGATTTTTTCCTTGATTAAACACAACTTTCCTCATTTTAAAAAAAGGGGCTTCCAAACCACCATGAAACTTCTTCCTGTGGTGTCCCAGACAACCTACTGTGGTAGCAGTGGGAGCACATGGCAAGTGTTCCCTTTCCAGGTGTTACTGAGGCTACAGAGCACTTGTGCACAGAGAACTTCCTGCAGAGAACTTCTGTTTCTGCAGTACAGGCTGTTTCTGCTGATGAAAAATTCCACCTCTCCTTCCACTGTTGTATAACCCAGTGGCACCCACTGAGGTGGGCTGTGGTGTACCAGGACACAGCAAGCAAACACTGGTTGATTGGGTCTGACTCCTGGGTGTGCAATTCCATGTTAGTCTGTTGCGGGTGTTAGCACCCCTCACCACCGCCTGCGGTCCCAATTCCATGTCTCTTACATGGGGTGGTCTAGAGAGTTTTCCACCTGATTTCAGGAAAATTGTTCTGCCCTTTGTAGGGATGGAGTGGAACATGAACTGCTGGGAAAGGGCCTGAGGACCTGGAGATGTCCTGCTCTCAGATAGGTTAGTCTGTCCCCTCAGAGCAAGGAGAGGGGATGCCAGCCCAGTCCCAGGCAGATTCCATAGTGTGACATCCAGGCATGGAAATCTGCTAATCCAAGTCAGAAGCTGTTCCACATAGGATCTTGCTTTAACTGTGAAGAGAAGATTCAGGCTAAGACATAGCCACAAGCCATATAAAACACATTTCTCCTTTCCATGTCACAGTGGTGGAAACTAATTTTAAAAGTATGTGCTCGTTATGAGCGTGACAAATAGCCCTTTGGGCGTCTTCCTAATTACTTCAGTAGTCCTGGGTGGGGTCTTGGACATTCTGGTTACCTTTCTGTGCCAATGGGGTCAGCTGCTTCTTCTCTGGTGGTGTGTGTACACGTGGGAGAAAGAGACAACTTTGGTAAGGTTTCGGCATGTATGTCTTCTCCACTCCTGGCATTCAGTAATGCCTCAGCAGACTATTTAGCAAGCCAAAGGCAACCACAGAGAGATGGGACTTATTATAATCAGAAGTAAACTAATGAGAGCATTAGAGCAAAGAAGGAGGCAGAGTAAACCACCACAGGTAAACTGCAAAGCCACAGAGTTGGCATGCAGTGCTTGGCTCCCAGTTTACCTCTGCTCCTACCATTCCCCCAACCCCAGAAGCTGATACCAGGGAGAGGCTGTGGGACAGGGAGGTAGAGAGAGGTAAGAATAGGTAGATGCTGGAGAGAATGTAAATCCTCCCTAATTTGTAGCTGCTAGGGGGTCACTGGGTTATGCTAGGGGAAGCAGATGCTGCTTCAACATCTGAGTGTCCTATCCCCTTTCTACCTGTCAAACACCAAACATAAAGTTCTCCCCTATTCAGCTATCCATAAAGACCCAGCAGCTCTGTTGCAAATATTATTCTGTGATTAAAATGGGACTCCTGAAATATGTATGGGCCCCTTGCTTGAGAGTGTTTCAGGACCAAGCCCTAGTTTATTAGGCGAAAATTAGAATCACGTCAGAGCTATTATCTCCCTGGGACACATGCTTGAACCCATTTATCTGCTCAGTTTCTTTCTACTTTCCAACTAAAGACAGCAGGTCATGCACATCCCCAGAGGGAGGGGGTGGAGGGAATAAAAGAGGTTATTGTCACAGAGGCAGTAACCTGCAAAATCTGCAAGGCTGTCTTCATCTTTTCCCCTTGCTGTCCAATGTTTCAACAACTTAGCTCAGCTGTTGGTGTTTTCCATTAGGCTTACTGTCAAAATAAAAATAAAAAAGGAAGATAGGGCTGAAAGAGAGAGAGGGGAAGAGGAGGGATCAACCATCTTTAGTTTAGAATTTCATAACGGATTATGTTAAATTTCCTTTTTTTCTTCTTCTTCCCCAGTTTGTTAACATTTACATTTAATCTCTTTTTGATAGTTACCAGAATCTGTTTCAGCTTAATCTGTCTCCTTCACTTATTCTCCCATTTTAACTAAAATGTGGCATAATCATTAGATCCAGCTCTTAAAAGCAGAGTCAATTTTGCTTTCCCTCAGTTGTGCTGTCAACAGCCAGCATTGTGTAAGGAGGCAGAAGGGACCTTTTGGAAGTGAAATATACATAATTTTTAAACACTCCACTCATCTGGTCCAGTTGTTTCAGTTTAATGATCAAGAAATTATACAGGTCACAAAAGGAGGTTTTCTAATATTGACCTTAATAGTGACATAGATCTACATTTAGAGATCACTGGGGCATAGAGGTAGCCACAAGAGGGTTGTGTCTGGGCATTTTTTCCTACTCTTTTTTTCAAGTCTTCTTCAGTTCCTTAACAGCCTGCTTGCACATACTGTGCACAAGACTGTTGTTGTCACTGTAGCTGTGCCAAACTGTGTTCAGGTAAAATTTGCCACACATGCTTTCCATACCCAACCAGCCTTGCACCCCTTTGTTAACACCAGGCATGAGGGGAACCAGTGAAGCCAAACAGTTCCCAGTTGCACCAGCCTGACCAGTAAAATGGCCAGGAGGAGAGACCAGTTAGGGGCCCAGAGTTGTAATAAGGCTACAGGAGTGAATGAAGCTCGTACTGGCTGGGGAACCTGTCCTCATCCCCCAACATGGAGCACAGCCTTCTCCTGGTATCAAGGAAGGATAGGGATGTTGACGGCACAATAAGCGCCTCAGTAAATGAGCTTTCTGTAAAAATCCGTGGAAATGCCCAATATCCTGAGGCTATAAAGCTCCTGAGTCATGTTGTGACTAAATCCTCAAAATATTCTGCTAAAATGGATTTTCTGTACTTCTTTCTCCTCATCTCCAGCCATGCTATGCAGTTTGGCTTAAACCTTTTCTTCCATGCTACAACTGCATATGCATTTGTCAGGATGTTAAAGGTCTTTCACATTTTTTCCCTGTGTTTCTTTTTTTTTTAATTTTCTTTTTTTTTTTTTTTCCCCTGCCGTACAGCACTGCACCAGTGGAGATATTCCTTATCTCCCACTACACCTCTGCATGCTCTCCTAACCACCTAATTTCTGCATGAGGGCACTGTAAGAGCTTTTCAGTGTCTGCTGCATCAGTCAATCCCACCACGCCAGTGGTGTTGCACAGCTGTCACACTGTTGGCTCCCACAAGCGGGGACCTAGTACAAACAGCAGGGTGGGTCTGGTGTGGTTCTGCCCACATCCCATCATCCCTTCCTCTGACTCTGTTGATGGTACCCAGCCTCTGCAGCCTGAGGCCAGGTGCATTTGTCTTTCCTACGCTCTTGACAGCGATACCGAATCAACCCCTTTCAGATCCACGTTATTAGAGATATAAATTCTGCTCAAGGAAACCTAGTATCTGAAGCCTGGTTAAAAGACAGGATGTCACATCTGTGTGATCACAGACGTATGAAAGAGAGACAGACAGAAAGGCATCTTGTTTTGCACTAGGCATGTGTCTCCAAAGAAGATAGTCATAAAACCTGTATCTGTAGATAAAACTACACTACTCTCTGTGGAGCCTGGATATGATTTAGCTCCAAAGGAAGACAAACTGAAGCCATTTCTTCAACTCTTTGCATAATCCTTTTGAGCTTTGTGAGCTCAACTAAAAGCACTAAATCTAAGCCATTATTGGTTTGGATTTTAGAACCCAAACCTCACTTAATGAGGTATATTAAGCCTAGTTCTGCTTCTCATATCTCCTGTTACAGGGGTATAATTAATGCTGAGGGGAAACCTGGTTTCTTGCCCTGCAAAAGATTTTCCACTGTCAAAAATGTTAAGACAAATCCAATATCTTTCAGAGAAAGAGTTTCAACTTCACTCCTTTTGTTATATTGGTATCATTTCATCTAAGTAGTTACTCATTAAGAAGAAGAGTGAGGAAGGTGTTCACTGAGCTTATAATATTCTCATGGGATATGGAGGAACCATATCCCTGTCTCCATTAATATGATTTGTTTGAAGGAAATTGAGTGTTTTCAGTGGAGGAGCCCAAAGGACTCTCCCTGCATATAGGCAATAGACAGGTAAGGTTCTTGTCTCAAATGTGGGAATTACAAGGACTTGAATCCAAGCTTTCCATACCTTGCAGCAATGAACTGTAAAGATTTCATTCATTCACTGAGGACTGAATGCTCTCTTAAATTTGACCAACAGTCCCCTCTGGGGTTTAAAAATATTTCCTGCTGGAAATGGTACACACGTTTTCCACTACCTTAGAAAATTTGTTTCATTTAATTGGTGTTTTCCAAGAAGAAACATACTAACCATACAGTGCCCTGTCACCTCTAGATTTACCTGAATCTCACTGATTTTACTGGTTATGAAAGTGAGACAGTACTTTCTCTCTCCTTCCCCCAGTATGGCTACTGTTACCTGTAAGCACTTTTCTTGTTTTAGCCACAGGTGACGTAAAAGAAACAGAGTCAGTCTGGCCTCCATGGCAGTTTTTGCTAATGAGTGCAACAGAACGAGCTGGGAACAGTAATGGTTTAAGCCCCACTGAATTAAAGTAACTTAGCAATGGGGAATTGTTCAGCTCACAGATAGGATCTAGGTTTCAGTGGAGCCAGTACCATTAGTTCGCTGGAGGTTTGGTGCAAGTCGAGCATTAATTAGACTGTTCTCTTGGTCTCTTGGCACTTGATATCACAGCCCAGGATGCAAGGAGCAGCTGATACAACCCCTGATGAATGACAAGTCCAGCCATCAGAGAGGTAAGGTTGCTGCAGTGCCATAGATTCTGTACCACTGGGCTTCACAGGCATGAAAGACAACTTCTCTCCCTGAGGGAGCTACTCTAAGCAGTGCGTTGTCTCCCTCCATATGATTACACACAGACAGGCGTGTATGACTATATGTATAATTCTTCAAGGGAAAAAAAGGGGGTGAGAATTTGCTGTTTTTTCCATTACATTTGCTTTCAGGCTTTTGTGCCAAGCTGAGGAAGGAAGAAAGTGAGAGCAACTTCAGAGAGGAACCAGCACACACCCTTCTCAGCACCAAAAAAGGTATCTGGTTGTGTTGTCGCCCCTGCACCACACCATACACAACAAAGAAATCTTGGCAGATAATAAGAACACTATCCTATTAATTTGGGTGGTTTGTGGGTGCTAGGCACAGCAGAAGCAGCCTGTTCTGGAAGAAATCAGGGAAATGTATCAGGCAGCAGCAGTAAAAGCCCAATTTCCCCCAAGGCAATATGTCTGACACAATTGGCAGCTCATTTCTCCTGCCCTTGGATGTGAGCTGCTTCTGAATGCCTCCCTTGTGCTAGGGCTGGTACTGAGCTAAATGTGGGCCTGATGCCAACGATTACAATTCCCATTAGCTGGAATATACATTAACTTCAGACGTTGTGGACCTCTCCAGCAAGGGAATTGCCTGCTGTATGCATCCATTATTTATCTGGAAGAGAAGGAACTCTGTTTCATGTCCATTATTCACTCACACAATCTGTTTGTTTTGGTTTATTTGGGGTATTTTTAGGAAGCCGGCACTGTTGAAAACAGTTTTATAAAGGCCCCATGACAGTTTTGTCACCACACTGTAGCATTTTATGTTGTCACGCTACGTGGCACTGGGCAGCTGCAGCCTGCTGGGGATGAGGACAAGCCCCAGCAACAGACAGCTCCTGGAGCCCAGCAGGATGGCTGGGAGCTTTGAATCTCCCTCTGCCCCACCACCTATGTACACACAAGGCAATGGGATGCTCTGGGAGCCTGAGCAGAGAGAGAGGGAAGAAAGAGAGAGCTGGGAAGAAAGTCTTTTGAAAGCTGCAGTGATTTAAAGCAGTTGTGAGAGCTCTTTTAAACCCAAGGTATTACCTGTGCTTTACACTCACCTTTGCTCCTTTATCCTTGATCAAATCTCCCATCCAGGACAGATTTTAGCTATAAGCCTGAGTTGTTAGATCAATGAGCTGTCCCTTCTCCTGAAGCCTAAGATACAGTCTAGGTTTTTAACATGCTATTCACTTTACAGCTCTTTATCAAGAAAAATCCTGGTTCACAGGTCTGAAAAAATGTGTTTTGAACGACCATCCAACATTTAATGTGTTCAGATTATTGATTGTTACTTTAGTCTGTGCAGCCTAGGAGATTTAATTGGCTCTGACCTCCTTTTCCTTTTCAACCTCTGTGTTATTTTCTGTACTGTGAGTTAAAACTCTGGGTCTCAGCTCTTATCATTATGATCAAGTTGCTGTTTCACTAAATGGAGCCAAACGAAGTCCTGCAGAAGTGAGTAGCTAATATCTGCTGTCGATCTTGTGTGTCCTCACACCTCCCTACAACTGAAGCAGGTGTCTTGATTTTTAATTTAGAGGAGCTGTTCACTTTTTTCATCTCCTAAGGCTGCTAAACAAAGCCTGTAGTGTGCTAAATATCCCAGTTGGCTATGTCAGTCAGGAATGATTCAGGATGTGACCTGTTTGAATGAAATTCTTTCCTCTCTTCCTTCATCTCTGTGGCTCACTACAATCATAGGCACAGTATGGTGGGTTGATGGGTTACCTAAAGCACCCCAGGGCTTCAGCAGAGGTGAAGGCTCCTGTGTGCTTAGTATGGCAGAGACAGTCTCTGGCCAAAAGATTTTAGAGTCTAAAGAGATAAACAGATGAAGAACAAGGGCAACATTGTCCTTCCTTTCCTGCACACAGCAAAACAAGGCAAGAAAAAAGTCAATGTTTTACTCAAAGTTTGCCTTTTTCCTGAAGCCAGTGTTTGCCAGCATCACATAAAGAAAGAAATGGAAGGCTCCCTGAATTACTCTTGAAGACTTTTGCCACAAAGTTTTTCTCATATTTCAAAAGTTTGCTGCTTCAGAAAATGATGTATTGGTTCTCTCGAGGTCTGACAGCCAAGTATACTGGTAGCATGGAAAACTAACTCTTACATTTCTGAAAATCTACACATTCTCAGCTTATCTGAGGTGTCAGGCACACATCAGACCTCCATTTTTTTAAGGATGTTTTGACTCCCTGCATCCTATGTACCTGCAAAGTGGTTAAAGTGGCTTATTTAGGCAACCAGGAACTATCAAGATTTAATTTTGCAGGAGAAATGCAATTGGTTTGTGAATCCTCAGTGTAAAAAAGCTTGATGGGGCAGGGAATGCTCATTTCTCCCAAGGGCAATGTTTAGTATCTGAAGGTTCAGGCTTTGTTTTGCAAGCCAGCAGCTGCACATCTGGTTGTTTTGCTCTCATGGCTGCCCAAGAGGAAAAGAAAAGCTGGACCACCCTTCTTCTGACTGGAGGGAATGGGTTGATTTGTCCTCTCATAACACTCCTATGTTAAGTCACTCACACTCCCCTGAAGAGTCACCAGTGCTACACTGGAGGAAACAAGTGGGAATGTCAGTGTGTTAACTGGCAGAAGCAGTAGATGGAAGTTTTCAAATCAGGAATCTGACTTTCAACATTGCACTTCCCATTGACTCAGGTTTTATCTCAGGTCTTTTACAAAAGAGTTTGGCTCAGTTCAGCTGCTGTGTCTGTACGCTGATGTCACAACCTCACCTGCATCTGGTGCTCATTCTTAACCTCACCCCTCCTCTGTAATCCTCTTTGCATGATCCAATCTCATCCCACTCCCATTTGAGTCTTCACATAATGCCACTGCATCACCCCACACCTCTAATACTATCACCAAAAAAAATCCATCTTTACTGTGTTTCTACTATCTTAGTTTTATAATTATTAGCCAAATATTTTGTCTCTCTGTTTACCCCAGAACAATTTCATCCACAATTTCAACAAGCTGATGAATCTCTGGTTATACTCTAACAAAACTTAAAATCTGAAGAAAGATCTGGTCTGGCTATTCTTGATAATGACTTCTGGTAATGAGCTTATGTTTAGCGTTTGGTGTTTCTCTCTGCTTCAGAGGTGGTATCAGTTTTTCTTGATTTTGTAGTGTTAAGCTCTGGTTTTGTTTTGGTTTGGATTTAACATTTCATAATATTTATTGAAGAGACTTTTTTCTTTTCTGCAGTTCTGAGGGTTTAATCATAAAACTCCCTCTGTGAATGTTCAATGCTGTCACTACTGGCTTTGCAGACTGAAAAGCAGGAAATGCTCTGCATAGCTGACCTTCCTTTATGATATTAGCAGTGATTTGTGACAGATATTTCTTGTCTGCTGCATTCCAGACTTCATTTTACAGTAGCACTGCTAACAGCAATTTCTGTTGCTTAACTGCAAGTCATGGCCTCGGTGTTTACATTGGCTTTGTGCCACTGGAGCTTACACTGGCGGCCAACAGGTTGTAACAAAGCAGAACCAAGGGAGTCTTTGGAAAGTTAAATTATCCAAAAGGGTTGTGCTGCATTACCCAGCAGGGTCTACATGCTTATAAGCTGGTATAAATCAGCAGAGATTCTCTAAGGGAGGTGAAGCTGTAGTGATTTACATCAGCAAGTGCCCTAGCAGCCACAAGGAAAATTAACAGTCTGTATTTTATAAGGTGCAGCGAGAGAAAGGAATCAGGCTCCCATCACTGACTTTCCTTGTGGTAGCTCCTGCTGCCTACTGACTGTATCTCCATGCTCCTTCCTCTGTGGATTGTTGTAAGCAGCAGCACCTTGACTGAACAAACAACAACAACAACAAAGTCCTTGCACATTTTCTTGAAAATTTTTTGGGAAAAAAGTGGCATCCTTAATTTCTGTGTAGTCCAACACACATTTGACCAAAGCAGCCTTACTAACACATCATTTTTATGAAGTCTTGGTGTAGGAAAGACCCTGGCTTGGCACTGCTGGGCTTAAACTGTGAGCATTCTTAACTTCATTCTGAGCTGTATTCACAGCCTCTGTTTCAGTAATCTGGGCTCTCTGTACAGTACCTGGGGAGAAAGCCTGATTTCTGAGAATAATTCACATAATCCGAGCTGAAACACAGAGACTATCTAAGCTAGTCAAGAGGAAATATCAAGGAGAAAGGGGGTCTATTAGATTTTGTGTCTCTTTAAAGCTTAAAGCTAGTGGGACTTAATTTGTCTGTGCTCAGGTTTTCATTGTAAACATGAATCCTCTCCTGATTTTTTATGTCTAAAGCAGGAGAGTGAGTCTTCTTAGATAGTTATCATACTCAACTAGGAACCAAGAACCTGGATTCAAATATGTCTTCTACTTGGGGCAACTTGAGCTTTCGCCTTTTATATGATCTTGGTGATTAATGAAACGTGAATGGAATGTATACTGCTTCCAAATAAAAAAAAGATGGGTAGGTAGTAAGACCTGCATCTTATGTATGAGTGCTGTGATCATGGCAAGAGTCATCCTCATATTCCTTCTCTCTGCCACAATGAATATTTAATTACCTCCCATAGATAGTAACAGATTCAGAAACAGAGTTGAAAAGCTCCATCCCAGAAGATCCTGTAATTCAGGTCTTAGACTATCTCTTATGGTATGTATTCTCATCTCCTTGGGCAGAGAAAGGGTCTGAGCAGGATACATTATAAAGCAGACAACTTCTCAAGCAAACAAGTCACATAGTAAAATATATGTCCCATCTGCTTCCTGAATATGTGGAAAAAACCTGAAGTGTGCAACACAGGGACTTGAGCAGGGGCCTTTCGAGTCATATGTTTTTGTAAGTGTTAAGGCAAGTCTTGATATTTTGTTTGAAATATGAAATAGGACGTGAGAAGCTCAATATTTTAAACGTAGATACAGTGATACAAGCATTTAAGGAGCCTCACAGGGGAAGCTTAGGCACACAAGGAATTCAGATATCTGCAAAGCTGCATGTGCAGAATTTAAATTTCAGTTATTTAAATGTAAATCTGTTAAGTATCAGCTCAGCATCTAAGCGCTCTTGTGAATGTGAGCTCAGGCAGCTCGGTGAAGGCATCAAGGGAACCCTGGGGCACAAGGACAACTAAAAGTTGCCTCAAAGTCTCTTCCAGCTTCCAAATCCATTGCACATATGGCTATGTAAGGTTATTCATGGTTGTGGCTGCTCCGAGGCCTTGGTGAGATTCTGGCATTCAAATAGTTGCTGCAGGAAATTGCAACCTCATCTGAGGGGCTGGCAATAGTAATTATGGACTATACAGCAGAAATGCCAGGAGTCTAGTTTCAAAAAAACTTCTTTTCTTCTAGGAGCTTGTGCACAGTTGTTTCTTTTCCATTCTGTGCTCCTTGGTATGAGGGTATTTCTTGGCCTCTTGTGGAAGCTACTTTCTCTTTTTGCTGGAAGGCACTGATGCTGTATGAGCTCTTGCAGTGTCACAGCAGGTTCTGGGCAGAGGAATGGATCAGCTTTTGGTGTCTACCCTCAGCCCTGCCATCAGTTCATTCAGTGAGTGAGTCACTTTGTGTGTATGTCTCCATTTATCCTTCTCTGTGGTGGGAAGGAGATCAGTGTCTGTGTCAGGCAGATTGTTCCCCTGTGCTGGCACTAGCGGGCAGATACTGCAATGCCTATGGTGCACGACAGGGCTCTGGCTGCAGAGCAGAGTTTCTTGTTCAGAGGAGCTTCCTGCACACACTCTATTTTCCAACTGAAACAGGGTAAGTCTTAAAAAATAAAAAAAGGCTGTCTGTTTGATAGAAGATTTGCAAGGGACTCTCACAGTGACTGAGGTGTCAGTGCAGACTGAGACTTTGCCTTGGGTTTGGCAGAAGATTCTCAAGGCCAGAGCTGAACTGGCATCATGAGCTGGTATTCCGCAGATTATTTTCCTTGAAAGTTCCACAGTCTTCTGATCTTGGATCACGCTTTGCCTTGTTTCCCCTACCATTCTCTTTTTAGATTATGTTATTTCACACAATGAGATACTGAAAAAGAACACAAGGGGCACCTCACCTGGTGCACTGATCACTGCAGAGCATCCCCTGGGAAATACAGAATTTCTACATATCCAGCCTGCTGAAGTTGTCCTTTCACCATGACAACATCTGTGATGAGAAGGAAGACAGTTTTGGTCCTGCTCTCACTCTGTCTGGGCTGCAAAAAACACAACTGGCAGCTTCCCTGTTTGGTCTTCATGCACTTCTTTCCACTCTGCCCTATTTCCAGGTTCCTTAAAAAGACTTTGTGGGAGTAGCAGCATAAAGACACTCACTGACAGCATCAGGATGAGAATCAAATGGAAAAGCTGCTCCATTGGTATCTAGTCATTGAGAGTTGCATAAATGTCCATTTTCACCTCAAACAGCCTGCCAGAGGCAGCAGTCACACCTTTCCTGTGCCTGAGAGGTCTCTCAGGTACTGGGAGCACTGGAGGACTTGCAGCTCCAACACCTAAATTTATGAGACCTGGTAAAACATAAACACTCACCTTAACATAGCTGTGACAGTTAAGTCTAGCACCACACTGATTTTAAGTCCTGAATATCAACCAGCTGGCAGAGCAGCCCTCAGCCTCCTCGCTTCAGCAGCATGGTGCCCTCTCCCTCTGGGTGCATCTTCAGGATGAGTTCTTCACTGTAAAGCTCCTTTGCTTGATGCTTCCAAAGCAATGTAGGGAATGTTTAATATTTATAAATAGTGAGGATTTCTACCCTGCTTCAACAGTCATTACAGTTGCAGTGATTCAAACCTCCAGCACAGACAGAAAGTGCCTTGAGCTGAAACTGAGAAACTATCTAATAAAATAAAGTCACGAGATGAATAGAAGCTATACACTTGAAGTGGCTTGAGCATGCTTGAAAGATTTATTTCCTGGCTTCCTCTGGAGGGCTTTTTAATAGGGAGGATTTGACTCTCATATGTATGTATATACATCCATATGAGAGAGAAAAAGATTTCACAGTTTTAAGGGGGGAAGGGGATATTTACGCTTTCTGAGGAGGTGCTACAGCAAAAGCATTCTCTGTTTTACATGGGCCTGTTATATTTACAGCTGCATTTCCTGTAAGAAAACAGATGTGAGTATATCATTCACAGTCTTAAAGGCAAATCTACCACACGTTTGGGGTACATGCAGAGAGACAGTCAAAGCTGGAATGCTTGAAGACTGCACTGTGGACTGGGACACTGAAGCATAGATGGGGAGAGTTTGTATTTGAGCTCAGATGAGGAGAAGGCTGCATAGAGAGGATTCTGTAGCCATACTCAGATTAGGTAGAAATAAATAGTAATTCAAAAAAATGTCATGTATTATGTAACTCCAGGGCAACACTTCTAGGATCTGAAAAAATAGAGCTCAGTAATCATTTCATACTCTCATTCCTTTTGATTTGTATGCCTGTCCTATGACACATCACTTCTGTCTGAGCTGCAACTCTTCCCTTGCTCTTAGGGTGCTTGCTCCAGAGCCTAGAGGGGAGATTAGGCAGGAAAATTCCTAGGATTTTGCTCCTCAACCTGTCTGGGCTGGATATATAAAGTAGTAACAATTAACGAGCAAAGGAAGTGTCCCATTGTTGCCAGCCAGGAGACAGAGTCATTCTGCAGGGCTCTTTCTGCAAAATGGTTCTGATTCTGGCTTAGAGGGGCATAGAGCCCACCTGGCCTCCTTAATCCTCTCTTGTCAGCTGTTATTTCCTTAGATGTGAGCAAAGACATGATAGGGCACCTCAGAAGTTTCCACTCATCCTCCCCAAATACCACTGTAAAGATGTTCCTTTGTTACTGCACAGGATTTGAAGTTTTCTCATAATTTTCTTTTGTTTCTCAGGCCTGCAATGTGCGTCCCAAGTGCTACTTCTCCCATGTTTACCTGACTTTGAAAAATCTAGATCACAGACCCTGCTGACACTAAGATCACCATGTCAGGGTACTTAGTCTGATGCAGTTAAGATAATGAAGCCATCTTTACCCATGCTGTTTAGCTTGCTAGAGGACTTTCACTAGGGTGATTTACTAAATTAAAGTGTATTTCCTCAAGCCCTCCCTACTGGCTGAAACCTTTCCAGTAGGAATTATACCACAAGGTTTTCTCCTCAATAGTTGACTGTCCCCGTGCCACGGTGTAGCTTGCACCTTCACGATGCAAATCATCTTGATGAACAACATCCCAGAATTAGCCCAGCTGATGACTGGATCTACCTCCTTCAAGAGCAACTCACCCTGTCCTAAGTGACCTGAGCAAAGTAGGAATAATCATCCTCTTGTGGCATCTTTCTCTCTCCCCCTCTCTAGGGAGCACAGAATTCAGTTTACTACAGCTCCGTCATTTCTGGGCAGATACACATTAGTGAGCCCATGCCTCACTATGGCTTTAACCCCGCATTCAGACCCATCCCTAAAATGTTATGGCAACAAGAATATATATAGACAGAGCTGGTTAGCCACCCTCTACTTGAATTGCACCTTTTGTCATCTCCTTGGCACATAAAATACTGTCTCACATTCATGTGCTATTCATGCGGGAGTAACCTGAGGCAGTCTGAGCATAGGAAAATCTGTACATGTAGGAAAAGAAGTGAAGTTGCCTTCAGCAAGACAACCTTATTTGACCCTCCTCCTTCCTTTACAGCTGGTGTTTCAGCTGGGACAGGGAAGAATGAGGGAACTGAGGCTAAGGCCAGATGTTGGCATGAGGCATACAGAAGCTGAACAGATTTTCTCCATGCTGTCCTGCCAGTGCACATTAATCCTGAGCCACAGTGCCCTCTGTCTTTCCAGCTCCTGATCCTTTCCCTTAATCCTTCTATTTATACCTCCTGAGCTGGAGCCTCCTTCCTTATGTGCCAGTTTTACACCAGTATAGATTCATGGCTGTCTGTGGATTTCTTCCTGGCTTACTCTCACCTACAAAAGAAAATAACTAGATTTATCACTTTTAGGTACCAAATGCAGTATCCCCTATCCCTTTGTTCTGTAAATAGTCCCTATATTCCTACTTTTCATCGGTTTGTTCCAACACACAGCAACCTCTTGTTATCCTGGTTCTATATTCCCACAGAGCACTCCTTGATGCTGCTGCTGAAACTGTGCCAGGTAAAGCAGCTTCCTCCATACTGAGTCAGTCTGGGATAAACTCTTCCAATGTTGTCTTCCTTGGCACCAGCATTAGCAAGGAGATGTCTACCAGTAGCCTTTTTTTTTTTCAGTATCACCCCTCCACATTCAGCCTGGCTGTTGGAGATTGTCCTTAGGATAGTTAAGTGTTCCTCTTAGTGCCATTGAAGAGAGCCAGTTAAGGATTTGGATCTTCCTGTTATCTGCACTGGCCAAATGGAGGAAAAGGCCAGAGCTTCTCTTGCAGAACTGAAGTCCAAGAGCGGCATGATATGTTCTTAATAAAGGAGTGATTATATGAATCACAGTAGCAAAATGTTCTTGCAGAGCACATGCCCCACTCCCTGACTGATGCATCCAAAGGCGGCTGTACATCATTCCAGAGGAGGGATTTGCCTCAGACAGGGGTTAGCATATAGCCCCCTGTGTTACAGAGGAGTAGCTACAGAGCTAGACTTCAGGAGTGTCTTTTAATGAAGGTACTTGTGGCTGTTTATTGGACAAAAATTAATTCCAACTGGCCCATATAACAAATGAAACTCAACTACAAAAATGTAATGATATTTATTCACCCAGCTGCCAGCAAACTCACATGCACTATGAGTCATTCCAGATGTGGATAAAAACAAAGTCTGTCTGTGAAAGTAAGTTTCCTGATCCCGAGGAGACTTGGTTTGGGAAAGGAGCTGCACACTGACTTCAGCTGTACTCAGAAGTACAGACAGGTTCTTCTTCAAAGGGGGAGGGGGAGAGGAAAAGCCATTATTTATTCCTGAAAAGAAAGGAGGTGGGAAATTAAAAAGCTACTATACAGCTAGACACACGTATTTTAAAGAGAAGGATGCTTTGGAAGACTTTGCTGCTGCTGCTGTTCTATTACAGTGCTCATGCCACTGTGACCCACAGATGGAGCAGAGGTAAGATTTAAACATGTAAAACTATTTAAGACAAAAATTTGGCTTTGTAGATTTGGTCTGAAATTATGCTGCATTATGCATGTGTATATATATATTTATGCACATACATATATATATGTGTATATATATATATATATATATGCACATACATATATATGTCCCTCCCAGCTCTGGAATTCTTTTTCTCCATTAAACAGGTCAGCTAAAAATTATATACATAAATAGAAAAATACACATGATTAAGAGCAAAAAGGTAAAATGATATATGTATTCTATTATAATAAAATATCCCAAGAACCAAAATTACATTTTTCACTTTTTCCTTTCTCTCTTCCTTCTCATTTTTCTCCTGCATTTACAAAAATAAATTATGAAACCTTAAAATAAAAGCTTTTGCAGTCACAGGTGGCATAATCTTCTGCTCTAGCAGGCAGATACCTGGTAATAGTAAAGACATGAATGTCTAGATTGTGTAAAGTACCTGGAATGCCTGCTACCCTACCCTGACAGACTAGCACACACAACACAAGGAAAGCCACCTCATGTGCTATCAGGCTTCAGCTGACAATATTTAGTTGTGACATATTTGTATTCAACTGTGTGACAGTAACATATGGAATGTTTTGGGACTATTAGATTGCATAGAAGATGCTCGCTTAAAAGCTAGTGATGATGTCCTTTCCCTTTTTTGGTTTTATTCTCTCCTCTGGTATTTGGCATGGGCTCAGTAGCTGCTGGAATTGGAGAAAGGAAACACCTCCCAGAAGATTTCTTTGGTTCTGATGTTGAGACTCACTGATATTTAAAGGAACCAGAGTCTGCTAAAAAAAAAATAGAGCATTCAGATGCTTCCCTCCCCACTTTGATCTCCCCTCTCTTCCTCATTGCAGCTGTTACCTTTCTAATCTGCTATTTGGGTTTGATTTTGATTATGTAAGAGAGAGAATGGCTGAGTGAATTCATGAAGAGCTGCACAATTCTGCTCAGGCTGTATGAATTAATTAATTGTTCCTTGCAGTTAGGGGGAGCTCACTGACAGGGCATTGACCTGGGACTCACAATGGCAGGTTCTTTCCCCAACTTTTCCACCAGTTTCTTGGATGATATGAGCCATCATACCTTCATGCACCTAACTTTTGCATTCCTGTGTAATAGAGAAAATAACCCAAATTGTCATCATAAGATTCCTTAATTCTGTAGGTAAGAATTTGATGTTCCAGGGATGACATATAAAAAGGTGAGGAAATCTGAACTAGATCCCCACACCCCGACCTTTTAGTCAAATGATGTCACCTTACTTAAGGAAAAAAAAAGAAGGGTTCATTTTCATGAAATAATCCCTGTGCAATTTAAGGATGTCCTTCACTTTTGCTAACACATTTATTTTAATTAAACAACAACATCACAACCCTAAAAGAAATCCATACAACTATTAAAGCCCGATTTTAATCACCAGTGAATATTTAAAGAAAAACATCCGAACTCTATTGTGCCTTTTGAGAAAGAAGATTATTTTCAAGCTGGAAGCTCTGGAGCTTGTTTTTGGAGACTTCACAGAGCAGAGAAAATTCATTCTCCGTTGTGATAAGGAGTTCAGTTGTCACAAATATTGTATGCAGATATTTGCTGGGGAGGAAACCAAATTTCTTTTCCCCAGCTACTGGGACTGTTCAGCTCCAAATATGTTTTAGAGGCATGACTCCTTCAGCAATAACTACTTCAGAGAACCTCCACTCCCCTGAACTATCTACGTGTCAGCCCAACCAATCCCAGCCTAATCTGCAGTATCTAGAGAGGGCCAAAGCACTGTCCTAATTTTTGAACTGCTTAGGAACCTAAGATAAAATCTGAGTACTGAGATATAACATACCCTTTCACACACTCAGAGCTCTTCCCTCCCTCCACAAATGGCAACTGAGTCTTGTTTAGGTTAAACCTCAGTAGTTTAAGTCTTATCCAACTCCCAATCTGAGTTTTGCAATGAAAAAGCAAAGACAGATCAACATCTGGACTGATGAAAATTAAAGACAAATCTGTGTATCATCTTCATATTGAATAGTAGTCCTAATTGTTTACAAAACAATAGGCAAAGGGTCTTGCTGTAATTGCCAACAGTTGTTGTTTGCAATAGAAATGAACAGTCAACACTGGATATAACAAGATCCAGCTTTTACCATTTTTTCACTCAGAGGTACTGGGGAAGCCTTAGATCCTCTGCCCAATCATTTAAGCTTTGGCTCAAGAAAATGTCAAACATGAGAAAAGATGGACATACTTGTGCTGACTAGTGACTGGGAACTCCAGACTGCCACCTCCCTTTTTCCCTTTGCTTAGAAGCATCAATGAATGGAAAAAAAACCCCACCAACATTTTTGGCAGGAAAACAGAGAATGCTTTATTCTTTTCTTTTTCTTTTCTTTTTTTTTCCCCCTTTTATTCCTTCAGCCATTTGCATTAAAAATCTCACACACTCCTCAGCCTGCCTAGATTGAGCTATGGACATTGGTCCGGAAGTCACAGGCAAAGCCTGGCCTTTAGGATGGACATGTTCAGAATAAAAAAGAAAAGGTCCTGAACGATGATGAAACAATTTTCTTGTCATCATCTCAAGTTTCCTTGAGCCCCTTGTAGGCTTAGCTGTATGGAAGTACCCACTCGTGTTTTGTGAAGCCCCTGCTGAGGGAGAACAGGTAGCGTTAAGTTTCTACTGTGTTATTCCCTATGCAGTGGCAGAGGCGAGGTCATATTAATTTCTTAAGGTTCCAAATAAGAATTCCAGATCTTAAGAGATGTTTTTGCTGGAGAAAAAAAGAAATAAATCTTGGTTTTTGACTACAAAAATGAACAAATTAAAAAAAAATTCCACACATGCAGTTGTGGTAACCAGAGACAGTGTCACTGCTTTCCACCAAGTTGCTTTCATTAAACTTCTTTGACAAGTACCAGTCCATTGGAGAGCAGAACTTAGCTTTATGAGCATTATAAGAATTGTCTGTTCCCTGAGGAGAAACCCTAAGGCAATCCCTATTAACACATTTCATCTCAGCTGGCTGTAGTTTATTTGCTTTAAGGGCTGCCTGATTGTAATAAATGGCACACGAACAGTAGTATGCTTGCTATGTGATTACTCAGGGAGTGAAGATGCAGATTTATTATGGTTGTGGCTTTTAGACAGTGGAGAAACAGCTGCAAGGGTGAACCCTTCAGTGGAGGCTGGAAAAACAGATGTTGAAAAACACAAAAAAAGCAGGTAAAACACTTTTCACCCGTCAGTGAGAAAAGGATGCATTAGCACCACTGAGGTTTCATGCTTTTGGGGAGTATCTGTGTTGTTCCTTCCAGACCTCAAAAGTGGCATTACAGTCCTATCAAGATCTTTATGGTCTGCATGCATTATTTTTTAGCCAGTCTGTAGTGGCTGGCGAATGTCAAATGGCTGTTCCACAGCACCAGGGGGAATAGTTTGTTCTCCTTAAAGTATTTCTGCAGAAGGAGTTACTTGGAAGAACAGAAGGTCCATCCTCCTTAATTTTCCCACAACAGTGCAAACTTTTAGTACTTGGTCTAGGTTTGTGGTAACTTAGCTTGAGAGTTTGATGGAGCAGTTACTACTACATGAGCACCTTTTGCCCATTGCTTCTGCCTGTGGGCTTTGCTACCGCAGGCTGGCAGCTCTCCGGTGCCAGGAGAGGGAAGAATGTTTAGAACAGAAAGAGAATGGCTGTTTCTGAAAAGTCAGACAGTATTTTTATAAGGAAGCAGTGTGTAGTATATTCTAATCTCTGTGATCATCTGCTGTGTACCAGGTTGCTGATCTTTGCTGTGTGTGCAAAGATTGAGTGCCTTGGAGTTTAGGGTATGCACTTCATCCCCACAGCTTTTCATCTTATTTGCCTCTCTTCCCACTACATCCCATATTGCATCCTTACAGCCAGGCACTCCCTGCTCAAGCAACTTCTGGGATTCCACCACTGACAGTAACACATTTTTGGCTTGGCTTGGACAGCACGAGCAAAGGGAATGTGGGCTGAACTCAGCATGTAATTGCAACACAAATGATCAAACACATATACATGTGTGCCCAGCAGTCCCTAAGTATACCAGATTATGATCTGGGCTTATTTAGGACATGACAAGGTTTCCAGAATTCTGATCCAAGTGTAAAACAAAATTACACCAGAACTTTTTAAAATGCAACAACTATTCAACTTCCTTTCGTTTCTATAAAGTCATTGTTATTCAATTCTTAAAATATTCAGTGCAAATGAAAGATGTGACATGCTATGAAACAGAGCCAATTCTATCTAAGCCTGGCTGTGTAAAGAATGTTACTTCTTATAGAGAAAATGCAATATTTCCCCTTTCTCTGGCTGTCACGTGATCACTTGGAAAATTGCCTTAACTGCCCCAACTTCCCTGCTTGTTGTGTCCATTCCAATGACCTCACTGAAGCTGCAAAATGATTGATCGATCTGCCACAGAGATTTTTCCCACCTACCCCGAATCTGTTCCATTTAGGTCATCCAGTTCCTGGGAATGAGTGTTTGTAGCCTGGAGTCCCTTGATGCAAATTCTTACTGCACTAAGTATCTCAACTCTACCTGTAAAGAAAGGAAGGTACTTCCTGAAGGGCTGCCTGGGATTGAAATTCAGAGGAATCAGCTTTGCATCTGGATGACTTGAAGAAGACAAATTATATACCCATGCTTTTACTTCCTAAATTCTTTTACAAAGAGTTGTGTAAGAGATGAGCATAATTTTAAGTCACAGACCTAAAATTAGATCCATAAAAACCAAACCTTCCTACGCTGTAAGTAGTAGGAAGGAGGCATTAGGAGAATATTTTCTGCCTTTTAAGAAATTAGAAGAAAAGAAAGACAAAAATATGTTTTCAAGAAGGTCTGGAAAATATTTTGGAATTAATGAGCTAAGGAAGCAGCTAAGTTATCTGCTTGGCACAATGGTGTGTGGAGCAGAGAGCACAGACCCAGAAATGAGGTGAGCTGCCTGCCATGCACATCACAGGACAGTGCAGGGACTCCAGCTGGTGTCACAGCAGGATGATAGCCATGTGCATGGCATATGCCCAAGGGAATGAGCTCTTCCTTTCAATGGGGATCACCTGGCTGGACCCAGTGCCACACTGATATGATCATAATGCGTCTGGCTCTGACATCTCTGCCCTGTGCTTTGTTGTGCAGCACAGACAGAGACTTTCCAGTCCCTGTGGCAGGTCCCTTGGGCATCAGCTGTGGTTACAGTCTGGAACTATCAAACAAAGTGATATTGGAGGAGGAGCAGGGAAAAGACTGAAGAAAGGCCTGCAAATGGATTAGTTATTAGTGCCTAGTAAAGCTGCTTGGTGTTGCAAAAGGTAGCTGGAATATAACAGTCACTGAATGGATTTAACCTCTGTAGGATAAATGTCCTATAGGATAGGGCTGTGACTGTAATTGCAGTCCTTTCTAGCATGTCCTGATTCCTCAAATACTCCTTTAGGGGCAGGATTAATTTAACCTGCATGGAGGATGATCCCTGAATCAGAATTCACAGTGGATACCTGAAAGACATACAAAGGATACCTAAAAAAAAATAAAAGTTTCTAATCTCTTATAGGGCAATGATGCTAAACTGTGATGAGATTAGAGGGAGGATAGATTATTTCCACACTTTAGTTTAGATCATAGATGGATATTGTACTCTATAAAAGCAGTCATGCTGTTAGGAAGGAAGGATCTAAGTGATTCTGAGGCTTTATTCACCACAGGAAGCAGCGAAAAAATGGCTAAAGCTTGCAGCTCATACAGTCATAAACTGGTTGGCAGAAGCAAAATTTAAAAAGAGAGAGGAACTAGACAATTTTGAGGAAATCTGGGTAAGCAACAGGAGGAAAACACATGAGGTAAGGCTGTTTTCTCTTTGATATGTACTAGGCTAAATGAGAATTATTTACTGAAAGAGATGCCATTAGAAACTTCTAATTGATCCCAGTTCCATCCCAGTACTGAGCACTGGCAAGTCAGTAAAACATGTGCTGCTACTTTGGTAAATTTTTTTTAGGATTCCTGTATGCTGTAATGTCACATCTATTTACCTCAGTTCCAGGTATTGAACTGTCATGGAATCTGGGTTAGTTCGCACAAAGGTCCTCACGTCCCATCTAAAGTCCAGCTCAGAAGAACCTCCTGCCATTCAAATCCCTCCTTACACTTCCACATGGAAATAGCTTCCTTCACCTTTCCTTTAACAACTACCTCACTGCTGTTAATGCATGCTAAGCAGCCAGTGTTTTCTTCCAAAGGCAAATCAGCTCTGTGATGAATGAAATAACCCATGTACTCATTCACAGACTGTGAGTCCCCTCCTGATTATCTTATACTCAACTGCTGGGCCCAGAGACCTCACTAGTACCTGGCATTATGCAAACACACAGAACAAAAAATAATCTTTCCTTCTCCAAAGAACTTTCAGTGTAATTTCAGTGTAATTAAGGAGAGGAAATGTTACCATCCCTTTTCAATTGTGAGGCATGGAGTAATTAAATCACTTGCCCCAGATCTCTTCAGGATGACTGTGTGCATGTAGTCCTGTGTATTGTTAATACTTGTGATTTTTATTTTTTTTTTAATTCTGTTTCTGAAGCATAAAGTGCTTTTCTCGGAGTAGATTGTGCCAAATTCAGCAGGAGTGTAATGACTTCTCAGGCAGAAAGAAATCCTGTCAGAAGCACTGAATAGTACAATCTAATTGAAAGGAAAGTCAGCAGGTCTTAATGAACATCATCAAGCTGCAGAGGCTCTGATTACCCAAATAGTGACAGGCAAGATGTAAATTGCTGAGGTAAAGCACTGAGTGTTGCAGCAATTAACTTTGCACGCAGTGCCTCTGCTCAGGTTCAAGGCAGGGCAGGATCCACAGGGCCAGCCTGGGGTGCTGGAGGCAAACACTGGTGCTTGTCCTCAGGCACAGCCTGCACCCAATTTGAACTGAGGCTCTGTGAAACTCTCCCTCTGCACCCTGGTGGCTCTGCTGAGGGGAACTGACTCCTTCCAAACTGAAGAGAAGGCAACTGGGTTCATGGACCTGCCTGCAGCAAAACAGGGAGCTGTGAGAGTGTCTTGGTTTGAAATGGGCAAACCAGCCTGTTCCTTCCTTTAACTTTAGAAGCACTTAAGTGTTCAAACCAGCGTGGCAAAAGTCAATAGAAGCTTTTATGCCCTCAGGAGTGAGGCCACAATCTCATTCATTATCTGAATTTTGGTTTCCTGTGGTAACCCCAATTGTTAAAAACTTTCAGCCCAAACAAGTTATTTGTTGGCTACAGGGCTTTTCATTAAAATGGCACTGTCATGGGTGAAGCTCATACTGGTTGCCTATACAGATAGCTGATGCAGCAAAGCAGAGGGGAAAATATATCAAGGCATCATGAAAAGAAAAAGTAGCTTGAGGATATGCTGCAAATAACGCTTGTTATTTAACACAAACAAAAATCCCCAATGGCACCATCATCTGTGAGATTTTTTTCTCCCACAGAGAAGAAAGCTAAGGAAGGGATCTTGTATGTCTCTATTGTCCCTGTGTCTCTCATGATACCAAAATCCTGTTCAATTTGGCTGTTGCTATGGCAGCTCTGTGATATATCCCCCACAGCATATTTGCTCATTCAGAGACACTAAACTAGCCCAACTCTGCACCACAAGTTGTGGGGCTACCTTGCCTACTTAGTGACCAACCCTCAGCCAGTAATTCTTTTTATCCTTTCAGAGGTGCTCTAGGCTGTTTATGGCAGCATGAGCTCGGTGCTGGGCTTGAGACTAAGAAGAATGTAAGGAGAGAAGCAGAGTTAAATAAGCTCCACTACTCCCAGTTTCCACAAACATTCCTTTCCTGTGGTGAAAGCGTATGTGGGGCCTTTCCTGGCCCAGTTTGCTGGTTAGGTTTGGCAGTCTCCCAGTTCCCCTGAGAGCGGCACGCATACCGCTCGTCCTCTGGAAATTCCTCCCAAGCCACAGGGAAACAGGTCACCAGCCAGGAGCCGGGCTCCAAACCACTGAGTCTCTCTCTGCTCGGGAGGAGCCAGGTGGGTAGCTGAAAAAAAGTTGCTGAGAAAGGGAAAAACAAGTTGTTCAAAGGTCAGAGGTTATTTGGGAAGAAATGGGACAAGTGAAGGGTGATGTTACTCTGCAGTCTCATGTTGGAGACCCAAAAGCCTCCTGTGACGTCTGCAGACCCATCCAACACCTGGCATGGCACTAGGGAAGCAGAACATTTCAGTTAGGTTTTGCCTAATTGCAAAGAGAGTAAACTGCACTGGACTGGATGTGGATATCTGCTCCAAGCCAGAACATCAGGATTTGATCTCTGTCTGTTTGGCAGGCAATGGCATGCCACAAAAGGAGTGGATGCTTCTAATCTCTTCTCTGTCTTGGGAAGAATACAGACTTTCTTATCTGGCAGGGCTAATTTAAGCAGCAAAGAGAGAGACGGAGGCAAAGGCGAAAGACAGAGATGCCAAGAAAGGGTAGAGAAAAAGCTGGAGGTAAAAATGGCAAATGGAAGAAAGTAGTATGAATGACAGGAAAAAGGAAGAGAAAGGAAGTGTGGAGAGAGAGAAAATGTGATAAATGTGGATGGGAACTATTAAACCACACATACCTTCTAAATTAGTGTTGTCAGAACAGTATGCATCCCCATTTGAACCCACCCTTCAGCAGATGCCCATCTGTCACAGCTGGTCTTCATCTGCCTCTCAGGCTCATGGAATGGTTGCTTTTCTTTGGAGCTGCCGCTGCCTTTTTCTCACGTAAGCAGGACTTGAGTTTGCTTCTGGTCCCCACCAGCCTCACAGCCCACCAGGACAGTGAGGGACAGTAATCTGGGCAATTCACCTCCAGTCATGTTATAAAGTTCAAGCTTCTACTACATACATCAGTATGTCAAGACCTCTTCTTTTCCCCCCTTCCCTTTGATCTTCTAAACTCTGTGGGTATGCAAAACGACTCTTGCCAATGCCCAAGAAATAGCCTGTTTTATTCCACAGAAGCTGCAAGAATCTTGCTGTTTTACAGGATTAGGGGGCTGCAGCATTTCCCATTTACATCAATCATAGTAAACAGTGCCACAGCTGCACAAGTCCATGTTTCTCCCTATCAGTCCCTGGAGGAATGGAACAAGTTCTGAAAGCCCTCAGTTTCCTCCCTGGTTTTCATAATGCTCACAACCATGATATTACATTTTTGTTTATGCCTGGCTCTGAAGAAACACAAAGTTAAGTGTTTATTGAATTTATTTATTAAACACAGATTTTATGTCTGAGGGAACCGTTCGTGTTCTTAAGCCCCCTTTTAAAATAAATGACACTTAAGGCATGCTTCATTTTTTATTTGCTGCAATTATTCATGGCTTGGCACTGAACAAACTCCATTTCCAGTCAAACACTACTTGTGTTTAATATAGTACAGCATGTGTTGAGTGAAACCATTCATTTGTCATAGTTGCAGCAACTTCTGGTTTTCTGGATTGCTGTGCCAATTTGGCAGAAAGTTTTGGAAGGTAATCAGTCTATTGATATAAATGTATACACTGCTTGTTCTGTTGCTTTCTACCACCAGGGTTTTCAATAAATAGAGCTCAAAGGGGCTGACCTACCTTTCCACGTACTTAGCAAATGTAAAACTCAGTTGTGTCCTAACAAAGATACAAGGATAGAAATGCATCCAAAGATTTTTCCACACTGGGCTTTCCCATAACAGGAATCAGATAAAATCAACAAAAATCAGATACGGTCAGACCCAGTTAGGCCCAGGTGGCAGAGGGTGTTGTGTGACTGCTATGTTGGGCTCTCCAGCAGAAGGAGGATGATGAGGTGGCTCTGTTTACACAGGGGATGCCTGGGAGAAGCCAGGGTGGAATGAATGGGCAGGAAGGTGTCCAAGCTCAGCTCAGAGGATCCCAGTTTGGATGAACAGACTGCAGATATCAGGTGTCCTCTGTCAGCCATCAAAACCTACCTGCTTTCAGACTCAGGTTTGGAGTTTTTAGCTGTTATCTAACCTTCCTGCCTTACTATACCAGGTCACCGTTCCTCACTGTGCCCCTTCTCTCCCTAAAACCAGTCCTATGGCTCAGAGGGAAGGCAGCAGACACTTGGCTGAGGCCTGGGCAATGCTGCATGCTGAGGATGGAGGAAATCCTTCAGGAGTGCAGAGAGCAGGATTCACATGTTTAGCAATGGGACTGAGAAAGACGGGGCAGTCACAAGCTGGCAGCCACACAGACTGGGGACTACTCTTGCCATGGTGCTCTAGTTCCCACGTTCACAGTAGGGAAATGCTGTGGGCTCCAGCTGATGAAGTTTGTCTTCAAACGGTCTGCCTGGTACATAGTTCAGTGTAAGGGATACCGTAAGAAATTGTATTTCCCTAGAAAGACACTCCTTTACTAACCATAAATTGCATTTAGAGAGCAGGCTGCTTGGTCATTTGCTGTGAATTTCTGGATGCTCTTCAAACCCTAAATGACTAACTGCATGTGCCATAGATCATCCATCCAGCACACACCCAGTTATGTCAACCCTAATCTCTGTGCATGCTACTCACAGTCAGTGTGGTCCAGCCAAAGTGAACACCAAAGCTGAACAACGTGCACTTATATTCTCCAAAGGAACATATGGGGACTCTTAAGTAAAATATCACCATCGAGGCAAAGCGCTCAGTTTCTCCATGCACAAATTTGGCAGTGAGGGAAATGGAACCAACTTGTCACATGCCTTAAATACTCCATACACCTCCCTTTCTATTTACATGTTCAAGGATGGAAATGTATATCGTGTCCAGCTGGATTTTCACACCTATCTATGATGTCTCCCAGGAGCTTTTCCCTCCTGGTTGAATTCATGCTGCCAACAAAGATGCAAGCTGTCAGAGAAGCAAATGTATCACCCCTGATGCCTCTGAATGCTGCTGAACCCCAGATTGGACCAGAGCACCCCCTTATCATTGAGTCCTTCTCATTGCAATTCAGCTGGAAGCAACTGCTTGAACCTATTGTGAGTTTGCTTGTTTTCAAAGCCCAGTGCATTTCCCCTTGGGTGCTTTTGCTGACAAAGTAGTGCATGCATTATTTAGCAAAGTTATAAATCACCTTCTGAGTGTCCCTCTCGCAGCAAATTAGAGCACTCACACCAGCCTGTCTCTGTAAGCCAATGCAATGGTTAGCAGCTACTAATCCAAGGAACTCAGCCATGACAAGCTAGTTTGCATTCTGCTACATCCTTAATCCTCAGCACTCAGAGGTCAAAACAGAACTTAAAGATTACTTAGCATTTAGAAGTATAAATTGGGAGATAATTAGTCCCTTGCCTTATTTTGTGGTGGTGCTAAACATCAATCTACCCCTAAAAATGATTGTTTGTTATATTATTGTGTTCCAGTATCTCAGACAATGGTTACCCTAATATGACAAAAGGAAGTCATATGAGGATGATGTAAGATGAAAATCAACAACATTCATAACCAGGTGATTTCTATAAGCTTACCCAGGATGCCATCATCACCAACAAGCTGAGGAAGATCTGTCATGCAGAATTTTCCCATGATGAAGTCCAGTTTTTGCAAGGAGTGCTTCTGTAGGCACAACACAACAGACATCAGACTGACCAAAAAAATTTTCTCTAGCAGCCTATACTGACAACCCATGGAGTGTACATGGGCTGGCAAAAACTTTCTAAATAAGCCCTTTTCAGTACTCAAACTTCAGAGTGTTTGGATTAGTAAGAAAAAAGCCCAAATCTATAAAAAACCAGGATAAAATTTACAATGACTACCACAGCTTCTTATCTGAAGTGCTTTTCCACAGTAATAACATGTTCTTTACCAATCGTCACGCAAAGAGGAGTTAAATCAAAGAATGAACTCCTCAGCTGGTTTCAGTCAATAGCATGCTAGAGGATTTCACTGGAAATCAAGCCTTCCTCCCCTTCTCCAAATTTATTCTTCCTAAGTTTAGAGCATGAGGTCGCTAACATTTTTTCCTTAAACATTTACTTATTTTCCTATAAGCCAAATTCTGTTTCACAAATTCATCTCAAATGGCTCCAGAAGAAGAGAAAGTATGCTAAGGAAGAAAAGCACAGAATCAAGTACATGGGACAAATTGGCAGGGCCCTCTTGGGCTGGGAGCCACTGAGAGATGGCACCTGTAGACGCAGGAACTGCAGCAGTGAAAGAGGTTGAGTTTTAAATTTCCATCAGTTTCAGGAAAAGTTGTCAGCATTTTGTGCCCTTCGGATCCCAGAAAACCAGGATATTTCAGTTATTTTGTTAGCTGGAAGATTTCTGTCACCCTGAATCTAACTTTCTTTTCATCCTGTGATCCCAAGCGTGCTGCTTTCACAGCACAGGGCTCTCTGTGACCTGGCTGCCTGCAGAGCAGCATCACAGGGCTGCTGGTGCCAGCTCAGGTCATCTGAGGACCTCATCTGCAGTGTCCAGCAGCCTTTAGCAATTTGTGACGTTCAAAGTTTTGGCAAGACTCTCTGCGTTTAATGGTGAATCCAGTTGTACATCAGTTTCAGCTTTATTTCAGCAGATTGTGAAACCTGGAAGATCTAGGAATAGTCAGGTTTTAGAAGAGTATGAAATAACAATGAACAGTGGAAAAATGTGGGCTTGGTAAAATGGAAATCCCATACGTGTTTGTGTGGAGCAGGGAAGGAGCTATAAATAGAATCCATTTTACCATTCACCATTCATATTTCTTTGCTATGTTTATGGCAATATCACAAAGACTGTCTTGGCCCACCATTGCATCTGCACACATTGAAATCCACTGATTGGATTCTGAGGATGGTTATATTTGAGTTCCATTAATATTTTAGCATTATTTTCTTAGAGATGTAGAAAAATTACCATAATAGGGCCCAACCATTCATGCAAGTATTTTCCTGACAGAATACATGCCTTCTCATGCTGATCTTCACTCACCTCTCCAGGAGAACCATGTGGTTCCCCTGATTCTCACCCAGGGATGGAAATGTTTCCACCCTTTATGTTCTGCTTAGGTGGTAAAGCAGCTGTACCAGCCCAGTTCAGAGACATATCTGAATCCACCTTCAGCTCTCAGTCACTTTCTCAGGCTTCTTGTCTTTATCATGACTACTAGAAATCATACAATGTTTTGAAAAGGTATTGCTTCCAAAAGTAACACACTTCCTTACAAAAAGGACCAAGTATCCTTATACTTTTTGTTTACTGGGTAAGGCTGATTTATATACTTCCTCATTTAACACATATTCATGTTATTAAGAAAACCAGCTGCAGGTGCACTGACATTTGGAACTCAGTGAACAGCTGGAAATGCAGCTGGGGTTTCCCTGCTTTTGAAGAACAAGTAAAATCCCAGAAGAGAGGAAGCACAAAACTGGGATTTATTTCACCTTGGATGGGGATTTGAAGAAAAAGAGAAGACATTTCTGGTTGTTTCTAGATGGGAAGGAAAATTAAATGGTCAATATAATGTTTATTCCTCCTCAGTTTTGAGCTGTGATATTCATATTTAGTGAGTATGAGGGATAGCTTGCTGTTTTGTGTATGTGCTACTCTATGTGGGTGAGCACTTTATACATGAGTAAAATAATAATAGTCAGCTCTCAGTTCAATGGCTGCTCCTAGATGCACCATCAGACACTTGCTAATTGAAACCATTCATAGATGGCTTAACTGAATGAGTCCCCATCATTTCTGAGCTGTCATGTGGTAATGAAATAAATTTCCTACTGCTCTCAGATAAGTGTGTTCAAACTTGATCTTTGATTTCCTTTCTCACCACCCAGTCTGGGAATAAATCTTGCATGTTCCTTGTGCCAGTTGAATGTATTCTGGTAAAAGTTTGGTGGGATGTAATGACAGAAGGGAAAGAAGTGTTTGGCTGCTGGTGTCCTGCAGCTGACCCTCGCTGCTGGCAGAAGCAATGACTACCCTAGTTGAGGTGGCCATTCACAGAAAGGAGCTTTTGAGCCTGGTGGTTAGACAAAGGACGTGTAGGTATGAGGAAGGTCTTCTGCTTTTCCTAACCATGGCTGATTTTTATCCTTATGTCATCCGAGAACTGGAATCATCACCAGATATGCTAAGAACAGTCAGACCACACTTGCACTGTGAGTTTCTCACATGTAAAAGTGCTGCTGGCATCACAGATGTGATGTGAAGTGAGGCTGATAAAATCTACCACTCTTTTTTTGATTTGCTTTTTTCCCGAGTTAATGACCAGACAGATTCCTGGCTTAGCTTACTGTATGGCCACACAAAGCAAGTCAGCACAAAGGGAAGGAGGGAAAACCTCCCTGCAGGCAGGCGTGCTGGACTGCCCCTTGCAGCTACAGCTGCGATTAGGTCAGAGTCAGCAAAACCCTAGCTACGCAGTCATCTCTCTCTGCCAGGAAACACAACCCTTCTTAACTACTGGACACCTCTGCTCTGTGCTCAGTGACTCTGCTCTGAGGAAATATGTACCTTGAAGGTGATTCAAGGCACAAGCCTGCTCCTTTGGGATCTGTGTTGCTAATATAAAAAGGGCAGAGTACTGGAGAGAGTGATTTGGTTTTGAAGGGCTTTCCTGTCAGAGCAGCAATAGCACAATGTAGAAACCTCTTGGAGCTGCTGTAGCTCTGTCTTTTCCCATGAAGCAGAGCTCTGTTTTTCATTGCTCTTGCTCCATTGTTCAACAGTAGAGTCATCCACTTCACTCTGCTCCTAGGGCCCTTTCCCACAGCTTAGAACCAAAACACAAGCACACCACTGTAATTCCTTCCTTCACTCCCTCCCTCCCTTCTCTGCTGCTTCCTGGGAGAAATGGAAGTAGATTGAATCATTGTTATATCCCTTCACTTGTTCATTTGTACAAAAAAAATTCAAATGTATCTAATTAAGACTGCTTTGTGCCTTCCCCTTGTGTGAGGGCTGTTGTGAGCAACACAGGTAGGAAAGGAGAGGTGGCTCTGCAATGAAGACAGGGATATAAAGCACTGGTCCATTTCCCAACTCTGCCTGAAATGTACTGTGTTACCGAAATTATTTATAGCCTATGTGTTAAACCTGTGGAACAGAGTTGATATTTCCTTTCTTTATTGCTGCCTTTCACTCATACAGTTTGCGTCACAGTCTATCCCCAGTTTGTGGTAATGTGGCAGCAGACTGAAGGGCAACAATATATTTCACTTACTCCTTCTTTCCCTCAGTTTCTCTGTGTGCATTTTTATTTTCCACACCTTCTGCAGCAACTTTACTCCAGCATGTTAAAGGCCTGTCCTGGCTAACTGGAACATTTTTTTATATTTTATAAATAATTCTAAGTAGAGACTTCTTCTTATGACCAAGGGAAGAATAAATAACACAATATACATTGCTCCAGGATGGGAACAGGTGAAAATGCTGCATAATGGAAATTCTATATGAGGGAATAAATTCTAAGACCATTTTAGTTAGTTGATGCTAGTAATATCTTTGAAACCATTTTACTTAAATCATAAATGAAAATACCCTCTGCCTCTCATAAACACAGGCTCAAGTACACCATTTTCATCTCTAATAATATCCATTTCTGTAAACATAAGGGCTTTTTGGTCTTTCTAATACACCTTTTAAATTTCTACTTGTGCCAAGTAACTAGAAAAGTTATTACCACTCTAGTTTTTTATATGGAAATTCTGTAATCTAATCTCACACATCTCAGGACATTTATGAAGTCAGAAGTGTATGTTGGAGTGGATTCTGTCTTATGCAACTGAGACACTCTTTCAGAATATGTGTATGTCTTAAAAAGGAGATAAATTAGTAAAAACTAACTTACTTTGAAAAAATGGATTATATCTTGCACAGTGGAATTGAATACAATATGCTATTGGTTCTAAATGTTTAAAACTGATTTTTTTTTCCAAGAACAGTATTACTTGCTGCCAAGTTTTTAGGGAGATCTACTTCCTACATCCTTATTGACAAAGCTTAGGTTTTCAAGACATAGCTTTACTTTTCTTTTAAACATTTTTTTTTAATAACTAAAGAAGACACTAATGTCTATTTGCACTTTTAGCCAGCAGTGAGGAATAAAAAGAGGCCATTGTCACTGTAAGTTTAGTCTTAGGAGCTAAGATAGCAAGGATATGAAGCTGAAAGTAAAAAGGGGCAAATTCTCTTGGTAACTACTTTTAAACGTGTGCTAGTTCATGTTGGTTTGTAATTAAAACGTTTTCTCCACCTCGCTGCTGTGTTCTCCTAAGGGGCATTGGGATTTAATCTCCCAATAATGGAGATTTAAATGTATTAAAGTTGGAATGCACAAGTCTTCGCATTGCACTTGTTGTCATGGGAGTGATTTATGTGAGTAACCGCAATTCCAGATACAAGTTTCAGATGCCGGGCTATTGCACTGCAGTACTTTTCCTTGCCTTTCTAGGCTTTTGTGTGTGTTTGTCCTATTTATTCCTCTTATTCTTCCTCCAGCTTCCCACTCTTCCAATTTCCCCTGTGATAGGGCAAGGTTTGTTCAATCATTTCTAAATATAGTGGTTTTGATACAGAAAAGCAAAAACTTGTTCTGCCCTGGCAATTGCAGGTCCAGGACAGCATAAACACATTGCAGATGGTGAAGATGCACCCTCCTGGGGAGGAGACAAGTGCAGGGCAAGGAAAATGCATAAAACACATTATCATTTCATAATAGGGTCCTTTTGTGGTCTGCATTACTACTTTCACTGCCCACCACACACCTTTCATAGGTCAACATCCCTTCACTCTGGCAGAAAGTGATGCTTCTGGTACCACTGCAGAATGGTAAGGACAGGTATTTCCCAGTTAGCCTGAGGCAGTAGATAGGGAATAGTGAGTTGCTCTAGCAATGAAGCAACTCAGCACAGACCCACCAAAGAGTCATCTGACAGAAATGTATAAAATGTATAAAATACACTTCTGGTCTGTACGTAAGCCCTCGTAAGCAAGATTATCAAAGAAGAACATGAAACGAAAGATTTTTTCAGGCGTATGCAAACTTTAACACTCATGTCCTCTTCTCTTCTGTGGTGTGAGGTCAAGGAGAGTTCCAAACAACACTTTCTGTACAGTGTTATAGAATCACAGAATCACAGAGTGGGCCAGGTTGGAAGGGACCACAGCGGGTCACCTGATCCAACCTCCCTGCTTAAGAAGGGTCATCTGAGAACACATTGCACAGACTTGCATCCAGAAGGTTCTTAAATATCTCCAGTGAGGCAGATTCCACAACCTCTCTAATCAATATGTTCCAGTGCACAGTCACTCACACAGTAAAGAATCCCTTTGAGCATTTCAGGCATTTGCCATAAGATCCAGACCAACGATGACTCCTAGGAACTGCCCAGCAGTTTCTGCAGCAAAATAGCTTCAGCCAGCCTAGATCACTCATAATTTTTGCATGGCATTAATTATAGTGGCTGCTGTGTCTGCCTATACAATCACTTCGTGGACAGTGCTGATTTTGTTTTCTTTGGTAAAAATTTGGATTCACCTTGAATCATCTTCATCTTTCAAAGAAGTCAGTGCTAGTGAGAAAATCTGTCGCCAAGTTATCAACAAATGTTTTTTCTTGACAAGAGCCTCTGTGTGTGCTGAGATCAGTTTAGTGCAAACTCCAGGCAGATTAGAGAAAAATGTTGTGACACAAGGAAAATCTTCAGCTCATTAGTAGAACCAGGATATGCTCTAGGCTGACCAGTATCAAGCTTAAAATGGTTGTGCATATGGCCCAGGAGGTGGATTTTTTGACTCTTGTAGAAGCTGGCACAAAAAAAGAAAATAAAAAAAGGCTAAGCATTGTCACGGATGTTTTGTGTTTTGTATTTGCTTTTCTAGGCATGTGATGTTCAGGCTAAGGAAAAAGAAAAATCACACCACTGGAGTATAATTCAAATGCTCTGTTTTTCTGGGCTTGTTATGGGACAGAACAAAACAACAATAGACAATGAATTTATACTAAAATGTTTTGCATATCTTACCATGCCTTCATGAACAATAACCTGTAAAGTTTATGTTTTCCTTTCATTTAGGGTGAGGATGCATATTTATTTCCATGCATAAATGCACTCACAGCACTGAAAGTAAACAGTTTTGTTCCCTGCTTTACCAGTAAGATAAAAACAAATAGGGAGAAATTGCTGCTATTATAATTTGGGATGCACTAGCTTCTTTCTATTGAGGTCAAGGACTCCTGTCTTCAGAAGCTTTGAGCGGGAAAGGAAGCCCTTTGCTGTGTTGGACCAAGCTGGATGTACTGCTAAGCTTGTAGCAGTTTCTCACTTCTAAGAGGTGGTTGGGAGCTTGTAGTAAAAAAGTCAGTTGTGGTGGTCTATGAGGACATCGTTTTGCAGACCCCTCTTAATTCCTGTAACAACTGCTGGAGAACACATAAAGGAGTTTCAGAGATCACTGATCCTTTTTAGGTCCATCACTGAACAGGAACTGCTGCTGCTTGTGCGGCCACTCCCTTCTTGCACTCCCAGAAAAAGGGGGCTGGTCCAGAAAAGCCAGTGATGACAAAAGAAATTTTTTTCATAAGTTTCTTTAGAATCAAGCCTTAGTAATCTAAGACATGAGCTGCAACTACAGCCTGCTGACAGAATTTGGCTTATAGGACAACTCCAGCTCGACCACTGCCCTTCCCTATGCCAATAAGGGACTCTCATTTTTTTGCTTGCAATCAGAAGTTTTGGTCCACAAGTCCTTCTTGTTCCTCTCCTCTTTCTGTCCTTCATGAAAGGGGTCCCTCTGAAGCAATGAGATAGCCCTTTTCCATGCCCCTCATGGCAATCAAAAAGTTCTTTCTGAGTCATAACCCCAATTAAACTGTGTTCATGTCCGAGAGCCCCAGGGAGCTATATGAGCTTTGGAGCAAGGGTCTGCAGAGGGCCCAGTTCACATTTCATACTTTTTCAGAGGCTTCATACCTTTTCACAGGGGAAGAAAAGGGCATTGATGATGCACAAATAACTGAGCACTCCTACAGCTATGCTCTGTACTTATTGAGCAAACACATCACAGGCAGGAACTGGGAAATCATGAGCAGGTGCACGAACTGGAAAGCAAAACTAAACATCTGTACCCTCACCAATGAAACTGCGTGGGAATCTTGGGAGAGGATCATAAATATTTACCACATGGCTAATGACATCCAGAAAATTCTGTCAGAGTTCTTAAGAAAGATGAAAATATCTCTCAAGTAAAGCTACTGTCAGCCTCAAAGGTGATGTTGTATTTAAACCATATAGATGCTTTATCTTAATAGTTAGAAGCAAGTCAATGAGTTGGGAAACGTGGCTGGAGCTTTTGTTTAAAAACATGGGTAGTCTTGAAGGAGACTGGAATTGAGTCAACAGAGCTGTAGGAGGCTGGACGGGCTCCTGCAATAAGCGGTTCAGAAAACAGGAACTTCTGAGCCATATTTTGACAGGTACTTTTAACTACCCTTAGGACTAGACTTGTGGGCTGCCCACCATCCTCAGGCAGAGGCAGTGCTGCACTCCAAGGCACAGGATGAGGCCATTCCAGGTCAGGCAGGTAGGCTTGGAGTGGGTGGTTGCCCCCAGGCACACTGCTCTCTCTCATCCACCTCCAGCCCTGAGGCCTCAGTGGGCAGCAAGCAAGGTCAGATCAGGGAAAACTCTCAAGGTCCCAGTGAAGAAGAGATTTGGAAGAGGACGAGCCTGGCAGTACACAGATATAGAATAGAAAAGATTTTCAGTGAGGATAGTCAAAGCCTTACTTTTTCTACTTCATCTGTGTGAATCATAAGCTTTTTGTTACGTAACTGATCAGCCCTGACAGAAGCATTTACATTGGAGATGTCTTGACATATTTGTAAGAGAAGTATAAACAATAAATCAGTAGGAGACGCTCCACTGACTTCAGAGATCACTGGGTTGGGCTTTCTCTATCAATATTAATTAGGGATCTCCACTGCTTAGATATTCATGGCTACTGCCATTGAAACAAATTGGCTGCAACATCAACATAAAATGATACACATTGCTCTGCATCTTCCTACAAAATAATTGTTTGATAGATTCACAGGGAACTCCCTTGGGGAAGAATATAGTAAAGATTTGGTAAATGCAGTAATACTCCCCTGCTGTTCTTTGATGCTGCCCAGACAACTCATGTCAGAGATGGAAATAAATGCAAGAAAGTGTAAAAGTCAGCAGAGATGTCTCAAATGGAATTTGTAATCACTAAAAGGAGAAACTGGCTGCAAAGCTTTCTATTTCTCAGCTTTTGTGCTTAACTTACATGTGTGTTAAGTCAGTGAGTGCTTGCTTTAAATGCTCATACAGTTTTTAAAGTACTCATGAATTCATGGAGATTGTTATGGAGAGGGTGACGGTGGAAGGATTTGACTACTGTGCAGGAAGAGAGAGAAAGGGTAGGTCTGAAATAAAATGCAGATCAGGAAAATCAGATTACCATGACAAACATAAATGAGCTCTGAAAGACTTTCTGAGTGGTGTCTCTAAGAACTGTAACAAAGTTTAATATGTTTTGGGAACAAGATAATGAGATGAGGGAGCCAGTGCTAGCCTGGTCCCTACAGAGGATGGCATGATTCTGATGCACATACAGTCCTTTCTCACAATAGAGAAGCTCAAACTCTTATCCCTTTGAATCTCTTAACCTAACCCATGTTATCCTGGGAACAATGGGGTAGAAAACCCCTGCTGCTTTCTAAGGCACTACCTGTGATTCAGCAAGTGAGTCAGTACTAAATCAATAATATGGCATTCATTTTTGTTAGAGTCCTTCACTGAGGCTTTTCTGGGTGAATGATGATGTACTGAATCTGGTAAATCCCAGCTCAGCTCCATGGTGGGAATCTGTGCTTGGACTGAAATTTAAAAGCAATCAGTGTGATGACAATAATCACAACAGCACTGAAGGAGGATGCCACAGACACTTTTTTTCATGGCTCAGAGGATATTTGAGATGTAAACCATCTGCATATGTAGAGGTACTCTGTACTCTGAGTCTGTTTTCACTGAAAGGGCATCTAAAAGAGATAAAAATGAATAGTCATCATTATGGACTGGATATCTTCCAGATGCTTAGTAATTAGAGTTTTAATTGCCCAGTAATACAAGTTTTAATTACTCAGCAATTAGTGCTTGAAGTTTCAAGTGCTTCACATGCACTCAATTGCTTTCATGAGTTGTCAAGATGGAGCAGCTCCAGCGTGTCTCAGCAAAGCTCTGAGCAAGAGGGGTAAACATCAGATGTGGAGCAGCAGGAGCAGCAGGTGGGCATAGCCCCAGTGACCAGTCAGGCAAACACTCTCACGGAGCAGAGCCTGCAGGCAGCTTGTGACCTTTCCCAAACCCACCCCTGCCTCGGCTGGGCCAGACGAGAGGATGGTAAAGGCATCCTGCTGGCTGGGGAAAGGCTACTGCAGAGACCAAGTCCTTTCTGTCTCTGTTCGTTCTTTTGATGCATTCATTCCTTCAGGCTTTTAGTCACATACCCTGCATGTACTATTCACTTACTGTAAATAAGTTTTAAACTAAACTCGCATGGATCAAATAGGAAGCAACCAGCTCTGTAGGGGTCCTATCAAAATGCAGAATCTAGAAGGAACTGCATATTTGTGATCTGCTTGGGTAACCAAAGAGGAAAATTGTCTGACAAGCCATGTAGTCACGGAACAGGGACAACTTTTCCACAAAATAATTACAGTTGCTCCAGCTTTCCTTTTCATGCCCAGCAGAGAGAGTTTTAAATGATGTTCAGGTTTTCTACAGGCAGCATGCAAAATCCATCACAAGAACTTTGGCAAAATGGTACTAAATTGATCCAGTAAAAATATTTCATAAAAAAAAAAATCTGGTAGAGGAAGGGCTGCATGAAACTTTTCAGAAATTCAAGGGAAACTGCATATTCTATTAGATGTTACTCATAATTGTAGAAATCTAATTTTTGAGGAGGAAATCATAATGCATTTCAAAAGGTGGAGGGGTTGTTTCCTTTTTTCTTGGACTAGCTTCCAAATTTATCTATTGGTAAACAAGAGTTAAAGTGGAGACATGAAGTTTATGGGGAAACGTACTAATAGTTAACATAGGCACAAATTTGAAAAAGCCTTTCCTATTCCTAAGTATTAGAAAAAAATCGAACAAATTCAAATTATGATTGCCTAAACATCAACATCTAAATAATATACACATAGCATTAAACAAAACAGAGTTTTCCCCCTCTTCTCTGAAAGGAAAGAGCTTAGATCTTTTAATAGCACTTGGTTACATGGTTCAGCAACCTGGTTAGTAACTCAAAGCATTTAGGTCATCCCTAATGTAGCATCAGATGTTTTCTATACTCCAGGCTGTACAGGTCATTGATTCCACAAATGCTGTACTTCACTGGGGTGCTGATTTCAGGGACTACACATATGTTTTCTGTCTCATTTCCCTGAGACAATACCTGTAGTACACTTCACAATGGTGAATAAATAAATACCTGATCATAGCAGACTCTGTTGTTTCTAGCAACAGAACACTGTGAAGTATTAAAGTCATAATAAGCTGGGATTCACCTTATTGAATGCAGCTGTCTTGTCTAAGCTGGTAACAGGTTCAGTAAATAGACACAGACATCTGGGTGAATCATTCCTTCCAAATTTAAATGCCCAGGACAGACGAGGTGATTATTCTCTGATTATTCTCTGGTGGCGCTTTCAGTATTAAATAAGGAAGGACAATTCTTAGACAACTGAAACCAGAGAAATGTAGAGTCTCAGAAGGAGAATGGGCTGAAGAAAATAGGCTTTTTTGAGTGTCAGTATTGATTTCCCCTTGCACATCCAGGAAAAGGACATGTATTTCAGATAACGTTTATGTTGTAGTTACCATTATTCCTTTCAACTCTGAGGCTGCAACTCAGAGTCCCAAGCTTGGATAGTAAACCATCTTATGTTGGACACTGTATAGATATAGGACAAACAACTAACCTCCATCCCTAGTAGATTAGAGTCAAAGCAGTCCATGCCACACATTTTATTTACAGTGAGAAATCATACTGTACAGTAAGTCTTTGCAACAGGCAATTCTTTAGTTGACTCCTCTATTGAAAAGTGCTTCCTCTTTTCAGTGTTTGGCACCTGATGAAACATCTCTTTTCTATTATTATTTTCCAGCTATGCTTTTTCCAGCTGCTCAGCGATTCAAGAGGTCCTCAGCTGCCTTCCTTAACCCAGTGTTACAAAACTCCCTGGAAGATGTGGTCCTGCTTTACGAGGTTCAGTATACGGGAGCAGATGGTACCTTAAGCCTTAACCAAGACTGGGGTTACTTTCCACACTGGGGTTACTTTCCATGCTGAGGTTATCCATTATCTTGTTTTCATGTCACTTTTACTCATCTCAGAAGTAAACCCATTACTGACTGTGTGATAGATCACCAGAGGGAGAGAATAGACATATATATGTATATATATGTCACAATCTCAGTTCTTTGAGCACTTAAGCAGGCAGCAGTTGTCTGCTGCACCTCAAATGTGGGTTCTAGCTCACCAACAGGCAAAGTGAAAACCAGAGCAAAAGGCTTTTCACTGAAATGTACATATTAACAACACATTTAAATTCTTTGGTCTAGGTCTCAGTCCCAAATTATTAAGGCTGCAAGTATCAGTCATTGCAAAGTTATCCCAAGGGCATGACTGTATTCACTTCAAAACAATTCAGGTCCCCCCCACTGACAGCAGTGGAGACTGCAATCTGTAAATCATAGTCTGGTCATACAGTTACCTAAGGGAAGTGGCCCACCTGAAGAAGGTGCATGGGTCAAATCTTTCTATTCCACAGCCTGAGAAACTGGGGTTGGATGTCCAAAGAGGGGAGATGGGCTGGAAAGCTACAGATGTGCTTTCTCACACAGAACTAGGCTATCCCCAGCAGGGTGCCAGCAGCAGCCCATGCCTGTTTTGGTCTGCAGAAGAGAATCTGCTTTTTCCTTTTCCTTTCTTCTTTTCCCCATAGCCTATCTCTAATTTTCCCAGGTAGGTAACACAGGAGTCCAATTTTCACATAGAAACTTTCCGGTCTGCCCCACCTCCAACCAGTGCAGTTGTCTCCATTTGGCATAAACTAAAGACCTGAGGACATGTTGTTAATGCACATTTACTGTGCCTAGAGTCTCTTGGAGGAAATAAATAGCTTTCTGTGTTCTGATTTTGTACCAGTTTCTTTTAGCTGAGCTTGACATTGACAAAGGTCAGAGGATCTCCATCAAAGATGAGGAGCTCGCTTCACTGAGGAAGGCTGCTGAGTTTGACACCATCTGCAATGAGATTATCCCCAAGAGCATCACAGAGATCCGCAGGCTGAGTAGCAGGCTCTCTTCCTACCCAAGGGTTCTCAAGAAAGAAGACTTTGAAAGGACAGTGCTGACCATGGTCTACACAGCCTACAGAGCTGCTCAGTCCCAGGGGCACCAGAAGGACATTTGGGCTCAATCCTTTGTCAACCTTTACAAAGCCCTGAAGCACGACTTGATGTTCCCATACAACAAACAGCCATCATAGTGGGAGACTAAATGCAACAGCAACTCAGCCACCTCTTTTGGTTGATAATGGACACATGTAGCACGTCCACCACTTTTTTCTGTAACGAGTTTAATAGCCCACTTTGTGAAAGATTATTTGTTTTCTAGCTCCCTCTTGTGGAATCCACTTTATAGTTCCATTTTAAATGGTGCAAAATGTCCAGTCCTGAGAATCAAATTTTTGTGCTGGCTTGGAGGCACACAAGCAAAGTAGTGAGTCTAGGGTACACCCAGACAAACCCTGGATTTGTCTTCTGGGTTTCCTATAAACAATAAATAAGTATACTATGCTTATACTCACATCCTTATGTGTAACTGCTGGAGAGTGTTACTTTCATAGATAGGGAAACAAGTTCGTGTTTTAACTGGCCAGTAAAAGAATATTATAAATAGATGCAAAGGCCCTCTGTAAAAGGAAGAAGTTTCATAACTGTCAGCCTTCAGAAATTATGCCATATATTATTCATTCCAAATGTTCTTGTGAAAAAGCACTCTCTGATTCACTTCGTTTGGCTGAGCCAGTTTTCAATTGCAATAACATTTGCAGAAAACAAAGGGCATTGTGAACACCAGCAAGAAACAATGCCTGTGAACATATTCCCTGCTTCCTAGATCTGCCCTCCCAAACAATCTGCAATGATTCTTTCATTATTTGCACACGGCTTTGCTTCTGCTGTTTTTAATTTTTTTTGAAAGGAACATATATTTGTTCGCAGTGGAATCAAAGGCAAGACAAAGGCCCTATTTAATTTAATAATGACACAGTTTTCCTGGTTCTGTCACTTGAACATAGGTCATCTAAACCCATGCTTCAGAATCCCCCTGAGGCAAGGGAGGAAAGTGCATTAAAATATACCTGGTGCTGAATCTAGCACTGGAGCTCGTGGGAGTTTTTTGTTTGTTTGTTTTGTTTGTTTGTTTGTTTTTAAATAGAAAATTGTATATTCATTTGAGTATACATGTTTGTGTATGTCTGTGTATGTTCATGCATGTGTGTGCACGTAAGTGCTGAGTACAGAGAAGAATCCTAAATTGTTCAGTCAGGGAAAAATTGCATCTGACCACTTAGCAGAAATGCTATTTATCAATCCAGGGGTGCGAATTATGAATTTGGGAGCAGCAAAAGCAAAAATTGTAGAAATAGTGCAACTAATTTTAATAAACTCCCAAATGAATCATGGACAGAAAACAGACATAAAAAGAAGATATATGTTGTCAGACAGATGGCGAGCTATCAAAAATCCAAATTCTTCTAAATCAAATCCCCTAATTTTTGTGCAGAAGTGATACAAACTCTGTTTTTCTATTGAAATTAGTGGGGCTTCTACTTCCAGAACCATGGGAAAAGAGTTAAACTTTTATTTCATCCTTTAATACCATCCTTCTTTATCTCTCAGCTGGCATCATATTTTAAGGATACAGGCCCAAACCACAAATCCCGGAGACTGTAGAGGAGACCTGTGGATTTCAGCCCAAGTTCTGAATCACGTTTAACTGCTTTTGCATCACTTGAGCAAACAGAATTAATTCCAGCATGTCCCTTTACAGGGATACTTCCAGGACTGGAGCCGAAAAATGTCTATCCAGCACCACCTTGTTGCAGCAAACAGCAAATAGCACAAGCAGTCAGAGTGCACTGGGTTTGACAGTCACATGTGGGAATGTGGAACCACGGGAGCCTTAGGGGCAGTCTGACCGTGGCATTAGCAGCTGGACAAAGGGCTTATGAAAGACAGTCTTTCATAAGTCTTGTTTCTCCCAGGAGTTTCTGTATTTGTCTGTATGGGTGTACATGTCCACATTTAGCCTCACATAGGTGTGGGTGCACTTTTATACCTGAAGAATTTTGTTGGTCATCTTCAAAGTCTGCCTGGCACATGGCAAGGGAAACCAAAAACCTCAGCCACAAAGCTATGGGCCACAAATATCTCCATCTCCTCTACTTGCACACAGCTCTCACAAAGCAGCCTTGCACTACAGCCCTCATGCCCTTTAAGCCCCGAGCTGTAACACTGATGATCTCTTGGTGTTTTCTTCCCCCACCATGCTTTATAAACACATGGAGGGGAAATGGCACGGAGTGTGCTACTGCTTTTCCAGCTCTGCTTGGCTCCCTGAAGCACCACTTGCCAGAAACAGTTCCACCTGCCTGGAACTAGGGCAATTCATAAATCCCTTACAGCCAGTTACTCCAAGTCTGCAAAATTAATAAGAAAGAAAACTAAAGGAAATATTAATTGCTAGCAGTCACCATTCAGAGAAATGAATGGTGACCATACCCAGCCATGCTCCTCAGCCCACAACAGGACTGTCCAGCAGTCAGTTTACTCATCATACAATATCACATACAAAAAAATTACAGGTAATTTTTACTATCTTATAATTCCCTATGGCATACATAGTAAGGTTCCTGTACCTTACACATTGGTAACTGAAACCTTTATCCCTCAATAGAGAATAAAGGTTTTATGAATTTATTTCCCTCCTCCCTTTCCTGTGTGTAATGTAAGAAAAAGATTTATTCCTTGGGAATGTGCTTGGACTGCCCAGGTTAATTTAACAGAGACTCTCAATGTAATAATAAAAACATTCTACATAAAATACTTGTCTTTGCATTGTATTGATTTAGCAGCAGATTTACTATTTAGCAACTTCAGCTTGAGTAATTGCTCACCTTGAAATGCAAAACTCTTCATGGGAGCAACAGCACAGTAGAGAAAAGGGAACAACCCTTCCCTCTGTGCAGCAGGAGTTGGTAATAAATAGGAACAAGAGTGCCTCCTTTTCCGGAGTTCTGGCAGGAATGAGCATTCTGCCTTCAGGGCAGTTCTTTGGGTTTAGGGCAGTTCCCTCCCTCAATACTCCTTAAGGTGTAGGAGTAGGTTGCCTGCTCCCAGCCTGAGTTTGCATCTTATCACTTCAGACTGAGCCTTCTTTATAGGCCATTCTTCCCTCAGAGGTTGAAAAATCATTGCCCCTAAATGGCACCTTTTATCCACCCTTTGACCTTACAGATCATAAAAATGTGAACTAAAGGTTAGATCTTTTTTCATTTAAAATAAAACTATTTTTAATTTTTTTAGGTATTTTAGACTTTTTTTTTTTTTTGTCTCTCTGAAACAACCGATAGAATGGGTATTAATTCCCTGGCTGCACTGGCCAACCCAAAATCTTAACATTAAATATATTTTTACTTCCAGAACTAGTTGCTAAATTTGCCAGAAGGGTCTCAAAGTTTTTTTTGCTTGATAGAAGTTCCAAGGCATGTAGAAGCATTTCACAGTCTGAGATACAATTACAAATTTCAGGAAGAATTCAACCTGCACATCAAACCCCTCTGCAGGTCTGCCTTTGCTGGCTCCCCAGGAGTCATGGTCACAGAGGCATTACAATCCAGTCCTGGGGAGCTCAGTTTGTTGTTGATCAGTAGAGGGTGGGGAGAGGAAAGGGAAGCACCTTTTGGGGGCGTGGAAATTCCTAAATGTGTGGCTTCCTATGAATGGATGTCCACAGATTGTGCCTGTAACCAGCCAGTGGATTCAGCCCTAAATCTATGGTACTTTTGGCCCCACAAAAAGCATTAATTACAGGAGTGTTGGAGAAATGTTTTTCCACTGGAAGAGTAGAGGGGAAAGTCTAAAAATTTCCAGTTTGATTTTGAATGCTAAGGTTACTTAGGGCTCTTTAATCAGTGGAGAGATTGTGACATTCAAGGATCTCAATGGAAGAAACATGAAGACAAAAGATACTGTTTAGAAAACAATGATTATTTATTTATCATCAGTACTGGGACCTTGAAACAATAACAAACTGTTCAGCAACTTAGAAAAGGTCTTTTTGTATATTTGTGTAAATGTCAGAATGAGGAGGCTGTTGATGTTCTCAAATGTTCTCACTGGGTTTTGGACAATGGGTGGAGCAACTTTTACCTTCTGCAGTCCTCATTGGTGAATTAGAGCTGCACGTAGCTTTTTAACAAATGTTTGTCTTGAGATCAAGTATAATCTGTACTGGAATTGCTGCCCTTTGAATTCCAGGCTCAGGGCAAAAGTAGGGTAAAGGTAGATACAAAGTAGAAGCAAAGAAATAAAGTCTGAAGGAGTTGCAGATGGGTTTTTTTGTGTTTTGTTTTTTTTAAAGAAGGAGTACCTGAACATTTACTTCTATGCATTGAACCATAAATTGTTTGGTTTAATAATTTTGCAGCAGAAAAGAAACTGTATTTGAGGCATTCAGACTATCAAACAGAAGGAAAAGCAGCAGCTCAAAACATATCCCGCCTGGTTTATGAAAACAGGAGTCACATTTCTAGATGATGGAAGGAAAAAAATTTATAAAACATGAGAATAAGGATACAACACAGCTACAACTGTGAGTCTGAATTAAAAATAAGAATTGTAAAAAGATCACTATGTTCCAGCTTGCAAACCTCTGCATGCTATGGTGTGATAATAATTTGGATGTGCTGGTGAGCCCTACATAAACTGAATGTCTTTTTAACTGAAAAACCTTACCAAAACAAAAGATTGAAGAACAAATAAATTAAGGAAGATATTTTAGGTGACTGTAAGGAAATGAGGTGGTGAGAGACCTTTTGGGGAAATCCAGGCACAGGTGAAGGAAAGTTGAAGTCGATTGGAAGTTGGAGTATCTGAGGCGTCAAAGTTGGAAAAAGTGAAGGCGTGGAAGTTGGAGAATCTGAGGAACTGGAAAAGTATCTGAAGGAGAAGAAAGCCACCAGAAAGTAGAAGAGTATGGCAGTGATGAAGGAGATTCTCCGATCCAGAAACCTCCTGCTTGTTGTTCTCATTCCACTTCTGCTGCTTCCTCTGCCACTCGTATACCCCAGCAGCGTAAGTACATTTTAATTTTCTTTTTAACAAAACCCTCTGAGTGCAGTAGGTAGTACTGCTGGATAAGTTTGCAGTGTGCAAAAACAGAAGCCAAAGACCTAAAAAAGCATAGATCTTAGAAAAATCAGAGACTCAAATCTGAAGGACTGTGAGGTTCACTTAAAAGTCATCACAGTAAGAACTGGAGCTACCTTGAGTCATGTCACAAGCAAAGCTGAAGAGTGAGGTGAAGCTAGCAAAGCAATACTTTAAAGCAAAATATTGAATCTCCTCATTTTCTAAAATAATGTCTACGTAGAAGAGGGAACAGAAGAAACATATACATGAAATTTTCTTTAATGAGAGGTCTTTAAAAGGAATACTTATAGTATTCCTTTATTAAAAAACTCTTTAGTTTTTAAGTAATGAATATGCGTGGAGGGACTTCCAATTTAACGTGGCTTTGTAAGATGGCAATTCAGGTGAGGCAAGGGCTAGGACACAGTGACAGACATGTAGGACCCTATGTGGCATTGGCTACTCCAGAGCAGGTGTAGGTATCTCTGCAGCTCTGATAGTGGTTAATAAATGCTGGCTCAGAGACAAAAACAGCAATTCAAAGGAGGGAATAGTCTGTGCCTAACACACAGACCAGAGAATGGGAATGAATTCAGCTGTGTTCCTCACACTGCTTTGGACCTACTGAATACCTCTGGCCACACGGTGAACTCCTCTCTGTGCACATCTCTGCCGTTGTAACCCATAAAATAGCAATGATTTCCTACCTTGTGGAGATGGTGATATGTAACTTATCAAAATTTGCAATGTATTTAAAATTCTGCAGCTTGTCCTTCCACATAGTCCTAGAAATAAATCTGGCCAAATGGTGCAGCAATTTCCATTCCATCTTCTACGCTGCTAAAGTTTAATTCTTCCTTACAGTATCGGAGGATTTTGGAATACAACTACTTTACTGAAATCAAAATGCACAAGATTAGAAATTGTATAGCTGTTTTCAAAAATAAAACAGCAATATGTTTTTTGAAAGAAAGCTAGGATTCATAAAAAGGAGATGTTCCTACACCACTGAACTGTATGTTGCACTTCAAGTATTCCTGCTCTGAACTTCAATGTATATCTCGTCTGTTCTCTTGTAGTAGTTTTTCATCTCTTCTATCTGGAGAGAGGCAGTGACTGACAGACAATTGTGGTCTTCTTCAGAGAACAGAAAGGCTCACCCTTTCACAGAGGCTTGTTTTGCAAAATGGTTTAATCTCCCCCATGTCACTGGAAGGGCAACATAAAAAGATACAGTCCCTGACATGCCCATATGGTCCTGTAACTGCAGCGTGCTCTGTGTCCCTTGAGACCCTTCCCTAGGAAACATGAGACTCATTGCATTAAAATTTGTCCCTCTTCTTTGCTCCTTACTGGGTTCAGAAGCATAGGATGCAATAAGGAGACTTTAATAACCAAGGGAATTGTAACAGAACCATATTGGTGCTGAAGCAGAAGTTCGTCGAAAGTGTTACTGCAAGAATTACTATTACACAGTACAAGTCCTTGTGATGTTGCTTTACTATGAAGTGACATGAAAATCCATCAGGTGATGTTGTACATCCACTTTGTATATATGTGAAGGATCACAGATGGTAAAGTACTGCTGAGAATCTGACCAGGTTGGACAGATGTTTATAGCACTATTAAGAAAACATCTTCACCAGATAAACTCAGCTGACAGTACTCTATTCAAGTGCTTTTGTGTAGGATTTACTTTGCTACAACCCATTGATTATGATTTCTTCTTAAACCTGAAAATTAATTTTATGCCTGCTCACTTATTTATGTTTTTATTTATCAGACAAGTATGCTAGTTTCCTGTCTTTCTTATAGAGATCAGAATTACGAGGTCACTTATATTTGCATTTCTACACGGAGCCGGGGTGCAGTTTCTTTGGTGATATCAGCACATCTCTGGAAACGTCAAAGGAGCATTATATATGTAGTGACAAGACTCATCAAAGGGAGCACAAGGATTCAGAACTGTTAGTAGATATGGCTAGTGGGAATAAAGTCCACAGTTTGTTTTCTATTATTTTGTGACAAAAAATTATTGGGTAAAAAATAAATTTGAGAAAACTTACTTGAATTCTTTTTCCCTTTTCAGAGTTATAGCTGAACTTGTTCCCCAGGTTTGGATGCACAAAAGTGCCTTTCAGGCACATTTAGGAAAAAAAACATGCCTGCATGCAAAATATGCAATGCACACTTTCAAGTGGACAAATTTCCAACACAGAGTTTATTCTTCCTTTTAGTCACTCTGAGATCCTTGTATATTTTAGTTACAAAAGCTTTATGCATGAGCCTTAGTACAGAAGTTTTAGCCATGGTTTCCTTATAGGTCCTCTTTTCTTTTCACCTAAGGGACTGACTGAAGCCAGATAATTAGATCATAGTCCCTTCAACCATCGCATTCTTTCCTATTACCTGTTTCAAGCCCTGAGGTGGGCTTGAAAGTAATTTTCAGCTGTAAAACAACAAGTGAGAGGGGTGAAACAGTTAAAATTACGCTGCCACTACTTCAGTCTAGTACTTAGTAGCTCTGGTAACCATTAATTAAATATATAAATTCAGTTCAATTAAATAGAAGAGAATTATATGGTTTCTCTGGAAACAAGCTGGTTTAAAGCACTCAGAAAATAAAGAAAGAAAGTTGCTAGACAAGCTGATTAAGTTTTTAGTAAAGATTATCAAGCTTGGCTTTCCTAGTACATGTAAAACAGTTTTATACCATTTAAAAATGAGCTTTATTTTAGGCTGGTTTATTTTTGTAAAATGATTACAGCCTCGTGTATGAGAAACACAGAGACTCAGTGCCCTTCCCAGTTAGGTTTTGACAGAGATGCAATTTCCCTTTGTCCTATTCCATCTTCACTATCAGCCTACTTTTTTGCCACATAGAGAAGGGTAATAGAAAATAACAACAATCAATGCTCAGAGAAATTAAACAGAAGTAAATTTTTGGAGTGAGAAAATGGTTGTATTTCAGCTTAGGATGAAATTAATTTTATTAATTTTGGCAAAACATATTCTTTGTAGCTTACATCTTCACTTCTTTAAAACAAAAATCAATGCTTTTTCATAAGAAGTTATTTTTCTCCTTAGATAACTGCTGGATGTCATACAGAGCCCACACAAACGTTGTAGTTTGTTAGCAGAAATTTTAAAAATTAAAAATGTATCAAATAGTCAGTAGGTCACAAAAATGGTCCTATGCTGTGCTCTCTGTGGAATATTAATCATGACGTATAACGTAGTTAAAGGTGACTAAGCAGTAAATTGGCTAATGTTTATGAGCCATTTCATCAGTTCCGTGACTCATCTAAACCAGTTTTGTCTTCCTAGTAGAGATTACCAAAAATCTCTAATGCCTATCATCTCACTTGTTAAATGTCCATTTTTAAGTCAAAATTATTTGTTTGGGTTTTTTTTCCAAGTGGCCACTTGAAATTGCTACAAACTGAACACCAGACTTTGGAGTTTCAAACAGCATAGCAATTACATTTTATAAAATAATCATAATCCATGAATATTAACAAAAGTCCTCTGACCTTATCCATTCCAATCCAACCTCCTCTCACCTCTCTTAGAATTTTTTTCTTGGAAGCAATGAAGATACAACTGCAAGATACTCTTTTCTTGTAATATATTGCTGAAGGATCTTACCATAGAGGACTAGTGAAACCTCTACTGCAGAGCTTAAAGCCCAAACCACTCTCCTAAGTTAAGGAAGAGAAACAAATACGCATCCTTCTGTGTAGTTCAGAGTACCAATCCATCCACAAAGGAAGAATTCAGAGCTAAATTTCTCAAATAGCCTTTCAGATGCCCTTTATAATCTCTAAAGTAATTGTAATTTATCTGCTTCAAGGAGGTTAAGTTTTCTTATAAATTTATTTCAGTTATTTTGGTGGCCCTACTTAATAGAATCACGGAATCATTAAGGCTGGAAATTCCTCTAAGGCCATTGAGTCAAACCATTAACTCAGCACTACCATGCTCACCATTAAACCATATTCCCAACTGTCATAGCCACACACTCTTTAAAAAGTTCCAGGGATGGTGGATCTACCACTTCTCTAAGCAGCCTGATCCAATGCCCTGCCACCCAATCAGTAAAGAAATTTGCCCTGATATCCAATAGAAACTTACCCTGGCTTAGATGAATTACACCTCTTCAATGTCACACTTCTCTGAAATAAGAATCAGAGCAAGACCTGGCAGATAATTTAAACACAATCTTCTGAGTAACCTTGGCTGAAATCCTTATGCAAATAAAGGAAATAGTACATATCAATATATCTTCTTCACTGGGATGCATTCTGCCTGTTATTAATGTAAGCTATACTTTAAAAAAAAGAGACAGTTGGTTGTGGCTCTTTGTAAATATGACATGTATAAACGTGAATTTAGATATAAGCTATTGATTCATTCCACTGAACACACATCCCTATATAATTTCACTAGACTTTCCCACTTTATTCACAAAAGAGACTGAAAAAAATGAAATGTGTGCTAACTGATTGAAAAAAAATGAATGCTCATTGATTTACACAAGGATCTGTGAGACTTGCTTGTATGACTTCTTGAAAGCTGCTTTATTTAGAAGTCATCCAGTAAGGAAACAAAAGTAATGGAATTATGTTTTAAGACACTCAAATAGCATCTGTGAACTGTGAATTTTCTAAACAATAACCATTTGTGAGCTGTGAATCCACATGACTCAATAAGTTCATATGGAACACCCAGTGCGTAATGAGGAATAGATAGACTCACAGATGCTGTAAATCAGTGCAGACCTACCAGCTTCTATAGAACAGCAGGTTAGCCCCAGTACAGAAGTTGGCTTCAAATTTGAGAAAACAAAAGGAAAAACCTTTTCCTGAGAACAGTTTCTGTAATTATTACCAGGAGATATCCCTGGGTTTCTAAGTATAACAAACTGAACCTAAGGAGAACTCCAAAGAGTGACATAAATAAAGATATATCTACTTAAGAAATGGACCAGAAGGATTTCATGGATTAGCTGTGTTTTCCTATGGAAACATGCAGCAGATATCTCCATCACATCCCAGCTCTCTGTGAGTGCTCAGCATGATATTGTCATTACTTTTTCTACCGGAACCTTGGACAGCAGCAAATTTATTTGAATAACTCCATTAAGCCATTGCCTCTAAGCCTGCAGGTCTATGATCTTCTTCCAAGGACCTATGTAAATTATGTGAGCAAATAAAACCAGCTAACAAAAATCTTTGCACCTTGTTTAAAAAAAACCAACAAAACATTCCTGAACATTTCCCAAAATAAATACTAGGCAGTTTTATCCATGCTATGGCAAATGTGAATGCTCCCATCTGGTCCTGAACACTACCAGTTCCTGTTCTTGTCCAGCATTGGAGAGAAAAACATGCAGAAATAACATATTCACGGGCCCAATCTGAGTAGTCATGGTTGAATGCATGGCAAATATTGGATTATGGAAATCAAACAAATTTGTAAATGCACTTGAAACCATTATTTTGCTGATAAATAGGCTTATTACAATGTTTTGCCCTGGCTTATGTGTGAAAACTTTCATTAGCATCATCTTCTGAGACTGATCTTTCAGACGGTAACCGAGATTTCACACCCAAAGAGCTGCACTTCAGGAGGTCGTAATACAGTCCTTTTTGATATTTTTATTAAATCCATGCACCTGTAGTCTGATGAATCCTACGAACAAGTTCACAAAAGCTTTGTTCACAAAATCTCCACAGCTGCTGGTGGGGCAGTAACACGTAACTTCTGTGTTTTGTCCCTGCAGGAAGCCTCATGTGCCTACGTGCTGATCGTGACGGCCGTGTACTGGGTCTCCGAAGCTGTACCTCTTGGTGCAGCAGCCTTAGTTCCTGCTTTTCTGTACCCACTTTTTGGAGTCATGAAGTCCAGTGAGGTCAGACCATTGTGAACTTTTTGTTATCTGGTGTTCTTACTCTCAGATAATTATTTGAATAAGACTTATCTTAGTGCAGTGGCAAGACTTAGAGGTATGGGAGGAAGAAGTGTACATCTTGTAATGTGAAACTTGGTCTGAACAGCTCTTTCTTCTGCTGAAGATAGATATAAGATATAATATAGACTATATTAACCAGGAAGGATGTCCATCCTTTCAGCTACTGCAGCACCAACAATTTGCAAAACACACTGCATCAAAGGACCCCACCTTTCTCCTCCTTCAAAAACCTGTAAAGAGCAGTATGGAATACACTCTGAAGTTTCTTTCCAGTTATGTTTGTTATAGAAGACACTTAAGACAAAAGGAGGCTACATATGCTAAAAATAATTACCATTTAGTGTAAAAGACTAGATAATTTTGTTGTCTCTGTGTTGTCTGGGTGAACGTTTAATCCTTTATCGAAGCTGTGACCTAATGCTGCATTGTAGCCACGAATTCTCAGGCAAAAAAGGAGCTGCACAAAAAAGTCTACATGATCAGTTCTGAACGTGGTTACCTGAGGGTTTTCTTGAATGTTACCTTTTTCATGATATGCCAAGATTTTATTTTATTTCATCTACAATTTTTTTCCCTGCTTTTTTCTCTCTCTTTTTTTTTGGGGGGGGAGGGAAAGGGAGCCTCACACTTGATTAAAGGACTAGAAATACAGATAAGAACACAGAATAATATATAGCAACCATAAATTTTTGAATTTCTATCACAATATAGCACTGGGGATCCCAATAAATGGATAGAGAAAAGCACAAACCAAAAATTTTATGACCTGCCTTATTTCTCCCAGTGATGTAATATAATCATTTCCATGCCAACACAATTCAGTATTTTCAAAATATTTTTTCCTATCATAAAGGTAAAGTAGTTAGGAATTTACATTAAATTTAATGGCAGCCTGACAGGAATTCAATATAACATCAAATAAAATGACAGTGGGACTACTGCAGAGATTGTATTATTTGCTTTAGGAAGAGAAATAACCCCCCTCCTATTTAAAAAATAAACAAGTCTGATGATGCTGCAGTATTTCCAGTCTGCTGTTCTAGAGTGACCCAGGGCTCTCTTGCCTAGCACTTTAAGCTACAAATAACTCACAGGGGCTTAAGAACATGGGTGCATATATATGTATGTGGGTATTAAAAACACTATTAACATTCATTGGTTTCTCTAAAATGACTGTGAAAGGAATAAAGGAGAACAAGAGAGTCTTTGTTCTGCTGGCTTGATGGATTTCTTTCATTCACCTCAAGACCTTTTTATAACAGCGTAGCAGGAAAAAAAAAAAAAGAAAGTTAATGAGAAAAAAAACAGTGGAAGAAAGCCAAAAAAGCGATATTTAAAAGTTCTGGCACACAGCTATGTTGACCAAGTCTGTTTAGATCACTATGGGTATTTATTAAATAAAAGTAATTCAACACATAACTTGTTGTAGATTTCACAGAATAACATCAGTGTCATTCTTGCACTCTTATGGAGGAGTGTCAGTCTTGCTGAGGACAATGTTTCCTCTGATCTTAATTGTTTTAAAATGCTGGCACCTACATTTGGTTAGAGGAGTAGTTTTAAACTGAAGAAATTATGGTTTTGGAAAATTATTCCAGCAACAGCTTAAGAAGGATTGCATCAGAATGAAATTAAAAGTTTAGTTAGGTTTCAAGCACTTGTTTTTAACTTTTCTCCCATTTTGATGGTTTTTGCTCACCCTCTTTAAACTGAAGTTCTGTTTCTTGAAACTTTTCCCTATTTTCCTGATAAAACAGAGATAGATTTCCAATGTGAAAAGTTTTGGCACAGGATTTGTGAATCACTGCAGCAGTATAAAAACCTTTCTTAATTGCATTCAAAGAGCATGTCCCACAGGATTCTTTTTCTGAAGCTGTAAGTTCTAGGGATGCCACATTTCACCCAGAAGTTGAACAAGACAGAATAAATATAAACAAGATAGACAACTATCTCTCTAGAATGAAAAAACAGTTGAAACACATGAATAAGCTGCCTTCAGTGCAGAGTTTTGTCTGTGGCTGTTTCCGTGTGAGCCTAGCTGAGTATGACAGATTAACTGCAGGCACTGAACATCCTGCCCAAAAAAGTAACATTTCTCTTGACCCCTTCAAAACCAAGAAGCCTAAAAACAATTGGGTATAGAGCCTTGTTATTCATAAACACAACACGAAATAGATTAAAGAGGATATTTTGACTTATGAATTCCTCATGTTCTCCAGCTCCCTGTCATTCTTACTCTCTGGGGAGCAAAAGCATGCGATACCACATTACTTCTCATTCAGCGTGCTTTCTGTGTAGCGCAGTTACTGCTTTTTTAACTGACTGCTTCCCCTTGGCCCTTAATGCAGGTGGCTGCTGAATATTTCAAGAACACAACTTTGCTCCTCGTGGGTGTGATTTGTGTGGCAGCTTCTGTAGAAAAGTGGAATCTCCACAAGCGAATTGCCCTGCGCATGGTCATGATGGCTGGAGCCAAGCCAGGCATGTGAGTGAACCTCCGACTTCGGGGTAATCTGAGCATGACAGCAGCAGCTCTAAACTACTCTGATTTTCCCATCCATAGGCACAAACTAGCTTGGTTTGAGGTTCTTTTTCCATATCCATCTTTCCTTTCAAAGTTTGAAAACTTACAGATTTTTTCATCCTCTTTCTGCTACCTCTAACTCCTCGGATTTCCCTGTGTTGCACTCCAGGTTGCTTCTTTGCTTTATGTGTTGCACTACGATGCTCTCCATGTGGCTTTCTAACACATCCACCACAGCCATGGTGATGCCAATTGTGGAGGCAGTGCTCCAGGAGCTGGTGAATGCTGAGGAGGAGTGTGAGGTCATCAGTACTGCAGGCAGCACCGTTACTGAAGAAAGGAAGCCAATAGGTATTTGTCAATGCTGGTCATTCTTCACTCATTTGTGTAGTAGTAACCAAACTTGTTGATACATATTATTCAAATTCTATCAAGGTCAGATCTGTCTGACTTATACTGTCAAAGACACTGATCTGTACTCTTTGCTTTTGTACTCTGACATTCCTTTCAAAAAATGAAAGAAAGTTTTAAGATGTGATGGAAGAATTGGATTTGGGAAACTATTTATACTGAATTAAGGCATCTATTGGAGTTTGTGTGTCATAAACTCTTAGGTCTTGTGATTTTACAGAGTTGGAAGGAAACCCCTGAGGACAAAGTTCAGGAAATTTAGAAGAGGTCAAAAAGTGTTCCTTTGACAATCCCAAAGTAAAAAATTGATAAGGGCTCTTAAGTTCATTTTGTTCATTCCTTCCCAGAAAGAAAGAATTTATAAAGAAAAAAAAATATCTCCTTTCTTTCAGTTTACAGTTTCCAGGTTGAAAATTATTTCATCCAACCTTGTCTGTTATATGTAGGGCATGATAGATTTGTAATTGCCAGAGGCACACGATCAGTACAATACAAAATAATAAAATGCTGCATAAAGAGAGCACTTGAGACAGTTTGGACATGCTTTTTGTTTGCAGCAGCCTCTCCAGGCCCAGTGGTGTGACCCAGGGGCTCAGCTCAGTTCTTACCCCAAGGGCTGCTTTCTCTTCCTTTGTTGCAGGTCTCAGCGAAAATCGTGGCCAACCTTCACTGGAGCTTATCTTCATCAATGAGGAGTAAGAATGAACCCTGTACATCAGGACTGGAGATTTGAGCCCTACACAGGTTGCAATGAGAGGAGCCCAGGAGTAGAGCCAGGAAGGGCAAGCAGAAGCTTACAAGGGAATGTTTCACATGTGACTGACAAGGAAGGCTTACATGATAAATGGGATTAATGTAATGGTCTGGATCTCAGTAAAGCTTCAGAGTATTCATTACTTTTTTTAACATCATGAACATTTTAGGGAGAAGGAAAATGTTTCTCGGGATTTGAAAGCTCTTTTGAAGTCTGTGTTTTTTGCTGTGGAAGAGAGTGCTGTCCACAGACTTTTATTTCTGTTCCCCTTAAGGAACAGTGATGGAGAGGATCCAAATACATATGGAGTGACCACAGGACATATCCTGAGGGAATCACTTACAGAGCATTCCTGAAGGAAGTCTGAACTGTCTGCATTTAAGAGAGATATGAGAGTGGGAGGGGAGGGAGGTGGGGCGATGGTGGGAGGGAGAACCAACAGAAGAACAATCTTCCTTCCCCAAAAAATTTGTAAAAGATTTCTTTAAATATAGACAAATTTTTTTTTGAGGTTTGAAACACTGACAGTTTCAACCAGGTCTCTATTTCAGGTAGCATCTAGTAAGATGAAAAGGGTAAACCAAGCAATAAACTAATTTCTTTGCCAAATTATCAAATTAATCATCAGTTCAAGATACACAAGGGAATACACAAAGCTGATATCCTAGAACTGAATTACAGGGTAAATCCTGAGGAGCATCTTCTTATGAAGTGTGAGAAAAAAATTGCTCGGTCCCTCCTGGAGCTCCTTTTATATCGTTCACAACTTTTCCTAATAAAAGAGAAACAAGTTCTTGTTTCTCTTACTTTAAATTTTAATTTATTTTAAAACAAACATTATCATTCAAACAGCATAGGTTGATGACTTTAAGTTAACTTGCAAGATCTGAACAGTTATCTCATTAGTCTAGAGACTACTGGGTTCTCCAGTATTCCCTCTGTTGTCTCTTTTATATCCCAGCCACATTTTGTGCACAACATAGAACTAAATTTTCAGTTTGGCATTGTACCATTAATCCCTTTAAGCCCTGTTGAAGAGTATATGTTGGATATTTCATACAGAACTATTGTTAAAATAGTATTACTTGAAAAAGAGCTTAAAATTTGGCAGGAAAAGTAGCACATCTTCTGGAATTAAGTTCAGTGGATTGTTTTCATGGTCCACGTGCCAAAAAGTTGGCAGAGGAAGAACTTGACTAGAATAGACAGCAGTAGTGCTGGATTACCTGGTGATTAACTCCACTGTGGATGGAGTCCTCTCCTAGAATGGGGTATATATAGTACAAAGAACACAAATGTTTTCTTTCATGGAAGTGGAACACCATTGCTACACAGCTAGAGATAGAGCTGTGAAACACAATGTGACATATGGGGCCAAGAGACCACATAAGAGGTTCTAATAAATGGTATTCACCATTAAATAGGCACTAGTTCTCCTGCAGAGGTTGCCCCTCCTACCCATGATGTGTGCCTTTTGAAGGAGCTGGGTGAACAGGCATTTATAAAGTATATTTTCCTTTCTTTGTTTTTAGTGCTACTACTACTGACTTCAGCTCCTTGATGCACTCAAAGGTATTGTGATAGGTAGTATCTTCTGAGCTACATTGTCTTCTAATCCAGGAACCATCAGAGCAGAATCCACACAGCTCTGAAAAAAACCTGTTTTTTCCTTTATTTCAAATAAAAGTTGGTTGTTGGCAGAGAGTATATATTGCAGAACGTCCTGCTTTGTATTTAACCCAGCAGCCTGCTTGCACTGATCAAGCTGGGGAACATTAGCTCATAACAATAACAACATAAGTACATAACAATACAAGTTTATTGTACTTATTGCTGGAGATACCGAGATCCAGTCAGTAAACTAACAATTCCATATGTTTTCCAATAAATTCAGATATGATCTTTTATTGTCCAGGTGTTTCCAGCTTCAACAGCTGAGACATCTCAGTTACTAGAACAGACTACACATATGTCAAAGTCACAGCCTCTAGCAAGGGACCTGTTAGATTCTCCTACATGACAGAAGAAGAAAACCCAATCTCATTCTAATCTGACTCTAGGATCAGTTTAAAATAAAAAGGGTTGTGGGTTTTTTTTTTTACTTGCTTTTACTTTTCCAGTGTAAAATTTACAGTTGATCTTTTAGTGGGTTGGATTTTGTTGTTTTAGTTTCAAATTAATTTTTTTTTTTTTTTCTCCAAAGTGTACTACCAATGACCTTTAGGAGGCATCATAAATTCTTTTCTGAATGCCCCATGGAACATAAGAAAGGCTAATCCAAAGGTATTTGTCTCCTTACAGAGTATGAATGGTGTGCCCATGATAGCCAACCCTATTGGCACAATGAATTCTCAGAGCAATGGGCAGCACCTACCCCAGGTAAGGAAGTGTTAGACCTGGGGTGTGAGGCAAAACCCAGATGTGAATATCACCTGCTCTCCACTGTTTCATATTTATTCCTTGTAAGTTGTGTTACATGGAATCATTCTCCATCATCTTTCCTCAGCCCTGGCTTGGTGCTTTGCTAGTTCTTGCTCCCATTTAGATATGCTGAGCACAGATATGTTAAGAAGACCCTCCCCCAATAGCTGGGACAATTAATTTAGCTTTACATTCATTAATGTGATCCTGAGTTTCCCTTATTATTTGAGTGTACTAGCCACTTTGTTTCTGCAAATCCTCCTTGTAAAATAGCCCAACTCAAAAATAACAATTCCCGACACATACAATTCTACTCAGAACAAAAACAGCAGCAGGCATGGACCATTAATCTGTTCAGTCAGTTTGTTAGGTAGTCTTAGTATCCACCTGCTTTTTGTCTTCCAAAATATCCACCCTCAAAATCCTTCATCAAATTAGTCCATTACAGTATTTCTACTTCTCTTGAGTGGATCCAAGAAGAGATTGCTGTTTGGATGATAATCTGTATCTTAATCTTATTAGTATCTTAATGGCATAAATTGATGTGCAAGAATGAATAGGCTAAAACCAATACATGGATTTGTATTCACAGTTCAAAAGAATCTAAGTATATGTTTCCAAAATGCACTGGTCCCAATACTTAATTTTCTCTTACACCCATATTAATAAATGTCCAATTGTTATTTTTAACTAACATACTCATTTCACTTTTAACCTAACAGGGTTTTAGTAATTTTTATCCTCACAATGATGATGAACCTATAGCATGACTGATTTTACTAGTTAAACCAAAATAAAAATCTATCTGAACCACTTTCTGCCTTTTTCCTCATCCCTAAATTACAGCCCTGGCTTGCACGTGACATGCCTTGAAGTACTGTACCTTTCTTCCCACTACAACAACTTGATTTACCAAAATAGATAGTTTCCTGTTACTGATGAGAAAGTTTCTTCTGCAGTAAGATTTTTTGGCATCTTTTTCTTCCATATCCTCATTGTCCAGCCTTTTTCATGCCTAGGGTTGAGACCCCTAGCACTCCATTCCTAATTAGAAGCCCTGAGCTCTTAAGTGCAAAAAGTTCACCAAGCCTTTGTCTCATAAGCCTCAAGGATTATGGATTCCTACTCCTGCAGTGCTGGCATCCCATCCCTGCAGCCTTTAAAGGCTTTTTGTATCCCACTGGTATTCCAGCCAGAGCCGGAGTTGGCCCAAATCTTAGCCAGAAGTCCGATTACTGTTTGTCCAACATTTCTGCCACTGACGAGGCAATTTCAGGCCCCTGGACAGGTTTCCAGGTCTGATCCCAGTTAAGCCTTGTGAAGAAAAAAACTGCCTTCTCTTATACAAACCTGTTGTTTCTCTGGGATGTGTATCACTATGGCATTAGAGCAAGTTGTGCTGCTGTTCTGATCTTCTACTGTCTGTATCTACTATCCCCTCACAGGCTCAGATACTGGTCCTTCCTCCTGAACCCTCAGATCTAGGCCTGACTACCAAGTACCGGTATCAAACCAGACATGACCACATGGTCTGTAAATGCCTCTCACTGAGCATCTCCTATGCAGCAACCATTGGGGGACTGACAACCATCATAGGGACCTCCACCAGCCTCATATTCTTAGAGCACTTCAATAAGTAAGTGATACTGTGATTTCGTGAGAATGGTGGGTGGTGTTCCCCATGGGTTTTTACTAGCCTCAAGGAACCCTCCTAAGACACTCTCTCTCAAGAAAAATTTGCTGCCTCCTCTAATGTTATTACTAATGGTTAATGTTTGAAAGGGGAAGTTTAAGTTAACACATATCTGTATCTTTCTCTCATGCAAAATAAAAATCCCTTAGCATGTGGTAACATTTAGGTTTTTTCCTGCAACTTCTTTTGATTTGAAAAGCTGATCACCGTGAAGGCAGCAGGCCCTCTGGAAAAGCAAACACTGAAACCATGAAGACATAGAAAGGAAGACAAAGGAATACTCACACAAGAAGAAATGTCATACAATCAGCTTTGAGTTGTTCTCTGAGTTCTCAGAAAGTGAGTTCTTACAGTGAATTTAAAGGCATCACTAGTGGTACTTCGGCTGCTCAACATATAGTGCAAAAATAAATAAACTTTGAAATTTGGCCTTATACATTTACTTCAGAGAAGAAGAGAAGCAGCTCTTTGAGTATCTAAACATTTCCTCTGTCATATGCCCAGGACTCTCAAAGACATGAATGTTTCATTGGCAAAGACATTAATGTTTTTCTCTCAGAAGACTGCTGGTACTTCTACCCATGGACTGATCTGCATCCAAGCTCAGACCGATTCTGATTGTCTACTGCTGCCTCTACTGCCATGATATCCTTCATGTCTCTCTCTGAAGTGGTGGTAGCAAAGTTCAGAAGTCCTGCTCGATGCAAGGATTAGGATTTTACAGAATTTCCAAAGATCTTGCTTTTATGACAGTTGCATCAAATGCACACATCAAACACCTTTGCCAGAGCCCAGCAGAATGCAATCATCATTTGTGTGGTCCATGAGGAGCCATACACAGAGATTCTGAGTGTAATCATTCTAAAGTCTGCCAACACTAAAATGAGCTTTGATATAAACCATAAGTAGGGACAGAATTTCACTGCTGTTAGTAGTACTAGACAATCCAGGTCATCTGGTATTAAAAGTCTGAAGTGCTCTGTGGTTCATCTGTTGGTCAGGGGAGGTCAATGATTGACATTTTTTGGCAATTAGTTTCACTATGCATATGTAATGCAGCTGTTGCAAATGCATACTGATGGAATCTTTCTATCATGCCATGACTAGACACATATATGTGTGTGTGTAAGTATGCACATTTGAGATCCTTTTAGTGCTCTAACTTCTTATGCATCCTCTTTTTTTCTCTACAGTCAATACCCCAATGCTGAAGTGGTGAATTTTGGAACCTGGTTTTTATTCAGTTTCCCCATCTCCCTCATCATGTTGGTGCTGACTTGGTTCTGGATGCATTGGCTGTTCTTGGGTTGCAAGTGAGTGAAGTTTGTTCAAGGTGCAAGGACTGTGAAAGCAGGACATCTGCAGTCCTCTAGAACATGTCTCATAAAGTTACTTTTGATTAGCAAATGACAAAATTTAAGGCACGATTTCCTTCTTCTTGCCAGAACAATTATCAGAGGAAATCTTACTGCTTAGCTGTGCTGCATAGACAGCTCTATACAGTATTGTTGCTCGAGAGTGAAGTGCCTAGGTATTGCTGATAGAAATCTCTATTAAGCATTCAACTGTTCTGGTTTTTTTTTTTTACTCTTATTACAACAAGGATTCCCTTATGGACCAAAAATCTTCTGAAGTGTTCTTTTGGAAAAGCACAGCTTAAAAGATGAATAGAAAAACAACTGCAACTGAGCAAGCTACTTTTCAGATCTGTCCCCAGATCAATGAAATTAATGTAAGACCAGTTTAAATTAAATTTAAATATACTCCATATATATTTATCTTTAAAGCAGAAAAGACTCACAGCCTAAGAGACAAAAACATTTAAAACTAGGAAGTCCTGAATCCCTAGAACAAGAAAAAGGCTCAGTCTTCTAGTTCATTTGTACCATGTATTGTCTTTACAGAGGTACTCAGCAAAGTTAATGAAAATTACCTAAATGTGTGCATTTAAAGTGGATTAGTTAATCAGCATTAAATTGTGATGCAGATACACTTACTCAGAATTAAAGTGGCCTTAATTTGATTTAGTTTATTCTTAAAAGTAAACTGAACTGACATCACTATTTAACCTAAGACAATGAATAAATTGATAATGACTTCTGTTTGTTGCTGACCTTGACTAGATTTGAAGAAGTAATTTAGAGGTGAATGGCTCCATGCCCCTTTCAGTCAGTCTCCTGAGTCCTGTAGTTCCAAATTAAAAGGCTAATAATAGTTCCTCCCCCCTTTTTTTTTTAATCTTGAGAAGAAACAGGTCCTAACATGACCCTCAATTACATTTTTTATTTTAAAGTATAATTGAAATTCCACATTGCATCCAAGACCTCATGCTGATTAATGTTGTTCTAAATAATACCAGAGACTGAAGCATTATCGACTTTTTGAGAAGTACTAGTTGATTCCAAGCCTCCTTAATCTCTGACTGCTATTCACTGCAGTTCATTAAAGAACATATTGTGTTCAGAGCTGGGCTACAATACTCTACCTTCACATCCTCCTAAGCCTGGAAACACTTGAAACATGTTGAAACAGCTGCCTAATGCTTGTGCGTAAACGTTTAATCAATTCCTGTAATTTTCATGTTGTTTTCTTAGGAAGTTAAGTGTCATCAATCTATTCTTACTTGATCCAGCTGGAATAACATGTCAGGCTTGGTTTTAACATGTAGGCTAGGTCAAAAGTGGAAGAGAATGGACCCATCAAGTGATTTTTACCAACAAAGCAGAGCTAAGGGTAGAATCATTACTATGGAACTGGCCACTATAAACCACATAGCCCTTCTCTTTCAACCACTGCATTACTGTTGGTGGATTTTACTGGAGTCTAACAGCAAGGCTTGTAAGGAAATTTAAAGTACTTATAGGTGCGGGGCAGTGCTAAATGAGCTTAAAAAAAAGTGCCCACGTGAAACAAAAAGCTTGGTTAAGTCTTTTTGTTAAACAGGCCTGTCTGGAGCTTGAGCTATGCAAATTCCTTTAAGAATCTGGCCTTAACCAGATACATGGATAGAGATTGCAGTCCACGATTTGTCCACTGCTACCGCTTGGGTCTCTAGTGCAATAGAGACCAAACAAGATATTAAAATAGCAGGAACTATAAAAGCACCCATTAAGATCTAAAAGAGTTATAAAAGTTCCTACTGCTGTTGCTTCTTTTAGACTGTCCTAGACCACCCCCACACCCACACACCATGTGACCAAAGATTTGTGGCTCAAAGCACAGCAAAGTAATGCTATTGGAATGAATAAAAGGAAAGTGTTAAAGTGAGCTTGCAAGTGTCTTAATTTCAATTAGGAATGTCCATGCTTTGTTATAGGAGGAAGGCAAACTGAATAAACTAACCTTCATACAAACGTATAGCAGGATGAATATATCCAGCTATGAAATGTGCTTGTGTTTTCATGTCTCTGTGAGAACTCCAAGTGTTTTTTCCAGGACAAAATGCCAGCCTGACTGCCTTAGCCTTGTGGCAGAGGCAATATGATCCTGATCTGGCTGTGCCTGGTTTAGAAACAGCTAGTATTAGCAGAAGCAGACAGTCGTGGAAGGTAATGGGATCCTAAAGCACAGCTTTCCCTCATTACTTTCTGTGAATCCTGAACATTCAAGTCAAATATGGTCTCAAAATCCAGACCAGACCCCAAATATGTCGGATACCCGTGATCCAACTGGAAAGCACAGTTACCCCGTGAAAAATTTCTGTTGATAGCTGGCCTCTGCCACAATCTTTCAATGTGATGATAGAAATCAGCCATGGCTTGGAGGTTTCTGGCACCAGAAACATCTGGCCACCACCAGCTCTTTGAGGAAGCCTCCACAAAGGGAGCTCAGCCATGGCTCAAGAAGGCTCAATGACACCAGTCAGTATGAGTCAGAGCACCCTGGGGACCTTCCAACTATGTGTAGAATTGAATCTCAGAAGAACTTGAAACCAGAATAATCAAAGATCACATACAGTAAATTCCCTTCACCTTGGCATCAGGCCTTGACCCACTCTTGACTCCCAACCATCTTTGGTATCAGAATTTTCAGTTTACCTCATTGCTGGTTTTTTTGTTTGTTTGTTTTTTGGTGTTTTTTTTTAATTACTTTTTTTTTTGTGCCACTTTATGCCCTTGTCTAATTTTATTGTGCAATGTGTTTCAGTTTTAAGGAGACCTGTTCTGTGAGCAAAAAGAAGAAGACCAAACGGGAAGAAATGTCAGAGAGAAGAATTCAAGAAGAATATAAGAAACTGGGAAATGTTAGGTAAATCAGACCTGCCTTCCTCAGGAATTTGCCTCTCTAGGCAGAACCATCCTTACCTACATGTTGCACCCTTACCTACCTTAGCTCCATGTTGCATTTGGCTCGTGTAACTTAGTCTAAAACTATCAACCAGTTTTCTTTACTTCCAGGAAAGGAACTAAATGCAAAAATGAATAAAATCAAATACTTTGTTACAAGCATGGGTGTATTTAATAATTTATTTATGTCTGATGAAAAAGGACATAAAAGATTCACGTTTATACCAGGGTTCAAAGGTCACCTCAGTCAAGGTTTGTCTCTGCTTTTGAACAAAGTCATTAAAGGACCCCCCCTTCTCAATTCAGGCACATACTTATTTTGAGCCTTGAAGTTCAGCAAAGGCTTTACCCCATGCCATGACTTGTCCAGCCCTCACATCTGCCAGTAATGTTTATGCATGACGGCAAGAAATGTCTCTTGAAAAGATTATTTCACAAGAGTTTCATTTTTCAAAAGGGATAATCCATCATAAAATCCCTTCTTCCCAAAACATTTCTGTGCTGTTCAGTTGAAATATTGGCAGGTAAATTGGCTGAATACATGGACTCTGAAACTAGACTGTTGTTCAGACTGTTTCCAAATATGAAATAATACTTAATTTAAATCTATGCTAAATTAAAAATCCTCAAGTATCCTTAAGTCACCTTGTGTGCACCATCTGTGCTAATTTACATTTCTTTTACTCTTAGGCTTTCTACACGTGTAAAAAATGTCGAGAATGTGTTTACAGTGGAATGCTAATATGAGCTTTACCTTGTGAACACATTTAATCAGATAATAATGCAAACACAGAACAAGCATTTAGGAATATTTTCCTCCAGGTCTTGCCCATGAATGATTGAATTGCAAATATAGATGGATATTTTTAGCCTGTTTTTTACTGCGTTTAAATGGTTCCCAGTTGGGAGCCAAATCTAGAATTCTTTAATGCAAACTAATCTTCCTTATTATTTTCCATATGTTTTTTATCCCCTTTTGAAGCCAGTTTCTACTTTCCTACTTCTTCTCGAACTTGTCCTAGGGTTTTCAGACAGACCTTGGATTTCATTCCTAGTTTGTTTGTTGAGTTTTTTTTTCTTTTATTTCTAGCTATCCTGAGATGGTGACTGGATTCTTCTTCATTCTGATGACCTTGCTTTGGTTTACTCGTGAGCCTGGCTTTGTACCAGGATGGTCATCTTTCTTTGAGAAGTAAGTAAAATTCCCTAAACAACTGCACGGGAATATGGCTTTGCTTCTGACTTTCTACAATAATTTTTGGCCTCAAGACATCATCAGCCAATTAGGATTTTTACTTTTTAAACTATATCTGTTCATATAGAGGCAAATTCTATTCTTTCTTGCTATAGAGACTGAATTAAATAGAGGAAGTAAATTAAACACATTTCAAGTGTAAAAGAATAAGAGGGTTGGATTTTGAGCTTTAAGCATTTTAGTGCATTCATAGAGAAGTTTCACTGCAATAGATTCAACTATAATTAAAATTAAAATATTTGGAAAAAAGTGTTTATCAAGAAAATGTCAATGTACAAATAGTACAGAGAATGGTGACTAAGCAAATAATTTTTCTTTTATTTTAAATAATATTGAAACAATTTACATTAAAAGTTACTATAACACACATTGCATATGAAGGAACAAGTGATTTGAACTTAAATTTTCTTTATATTTTTACTGTATAAAACTCATTCTAATTTTGACAAAAAACCAATTTCTAATACTGGTGTTTTTTGAAGATCACTAGAGTTTGGCACTCTGCAAAATACTTTTTCAGAAAGAATTGTAGACATTTAATTTCAAATCCATCTATAGTCCATTTCTAAAAGATCACTTGGATTTGGCTTTTCCCCAGAATGTGTTTACTGTTTCTTGCTTCTAGTAATCACACCATTTTTCTTCACCTCCAAGTTAATAGATTTGTAAACCAAAAGGAATTTCTTTTTTTTTCCTACTTGAATTTTAAAAATTGTTTATGACTGAAGTTGGCTACAAGAGTCAGTTTTTAATAAGCAGGGAAAAAAGTCCGATTTGTATCCTTAATATGCAGACATATTTTTCTGGGCTGTTAGTATGACTTCAGATGTGGAAATTAAACTGAACCTGCAAAAAATTTGCTTGGAGCTTTTATCTTGTTTAGAAATGTTTCTGTTAATGTGTTTTCATGACAATCTCACTGTTTCTTTCCTAGGAAAGGTTACCGGACTGATGCCACTGTCTCTCTATTTCTTGGTTTTCTCCTTTTCCTGATTCCAGCAAAAAAGCCGTGCTTTGGAAAAAGTGAAAAAGGTGAGGAGGATCCAGCAAGAAAGAAAGCTGGTACATTTTCCAGTGTCTTTAATGACACTTCATGTTTTCTGCAAAGATTTCTAAGAAAAGACTTTTAAGTTGGCAAGTCAGGGTTCAGTTTCTCCTCTGATAGCAGCCCTTCCTACATCAGACCTCCTTTTCCTTTGCTATAATTCATATTGTCTCATTCAGAGGATGACAAATAGGCTTTATATCTGAGACTGCCACCTGTTCTGTGCTAGTAGAATTATTAAAATTTAGGACTGAGCTTTAGGATTGGTTCAGATAGAGTTTTATATTAAAGAACTGTAACGCAAAATCAGCTGAAGATAAAGCACCAGTAAAGAAATTGGTTATCACTTATACATCAGAAATCACTGATAAAGTCCTCAGATAAACACAAAAGACATCAGAAAGTGCCATACAATGTTCCAACTTTGTCCAACACTTCTCTCATAGTCTTCTTGATAATAATAATGATTGTGATTTCACATTCACATTTGGGTAGCACTCAGTGGTAGTGATCAGCTTGATGTGCCAGGTTTTCAGCAGTGCTGAAGCACTATTTTTCTATGGAAATAGAATTATCTGTTAGAGTCTTATATAGACATTACAAATGTGTATATATATATATATATATATATATATATATAGTGTCATATATAATACAGGTTTTAGGGAAAAAAAATGGCACTTTAACTCCTCCTTCAAGAAAATACTCAGGCATCTAAAAAAAAAATGTCCTAGGGCATAAATGCACTTTATTGGGCTTCAGGACCTACTTCGTAGCCCTTCTTTGGTAACATAATCCCATTGTAACACCACCTTTGTAGTCTACAGATATTTGTACATATATATGTACAACAGAGCCCAGAGTCCCTCAAAAATCTATTAACTGAAACTCACGGGTTTACAACTATTCACATCAAAAGAGCAGCCAAGGGGAAGTCAGGACATTTGGAGTTAATATGTTGTGTTTTCTGAGGCCAGGCTAACCAGAGAAACAGGCTATGCTCTGCTTCTTTGCCTTTCTCTCAGATAGTTCTCAAGATAATTCCCATGCACATTCAGTTAATCCTAGGAGTGTGAAAAATGTGACGATCTTAGAAAAGGGACAGTGTAATACTGTTCACACATTTGTTTTATTTGATATAGGAGGTGGTGAAAAGTCAACAGACATTAACACAATGGATCCCATCATTACCTGGAAGGACTTCCAGAAGACCATGCCCTGGGAGATTGTAGTGCTGGTTGGAGGAGGTTATGCCTTAGCAGCTGGATGCAAGGTCTTGATTTAGATTTTTATCCTCCTTCCTAAAAGAATCATTAGCCTGCACTTTTACCCCTTTGCATGCTCCCTAGTTTGGATTTACGATGTGGATACTTCCCAGTTTGTATTTAACCTAGTGCCTCCTCCCTGCACTGGGTGGACAGCTTGTATCTAACAAAAAGATGGCTAGAGCTCAAGACATTTGTGTAAGCATCTGCTATTTCAAGTGCTTCAGAACATCTAGGTATTCATGGCATGTCTGCAGGGCCAGCAGGCACGACAGAATCTGAGGGACATCTCACACTTTCTCAACTAACAGCTAACCAACACAGGGGAAACAGTTCTCACTGGATGCTCCTCTTTAGGCAACTGAGGGAAACTCCTCGTGCTGAATGGACAAATCATACTCGAGGCCCTGCTGACTATATCTACACTGAGTATAATTCAGAAATACACATTCAGCTCTCCTACAGACTCCTACATGTAGACAACTACAACTGTGCATCTTAATCTCAAAATTAATTCTACCCGGAAGGTGCAATCCTTTATCACCAATTTCCTATACTCCAGTTCACATGCTGAAGAAAGAGGGAAGATCAGCCTTGGTACGTTTTTAATGTTATTAACTGCCAAATGTACCTCTTCCTTACTATTTATTAGGCACTGCAGTGAAATCCAGTTTACTGAACAAAAGTAAATACAGAAAGCATTGACCTTAACTTTGTTTATTTGTTGGAGGGACTCTGTCGTAAACTGCCACAAAGAGAAGAATCTGTTTTACAAACATACCAAGTATTTAGCAATTCTTGTGCCTCTGTCCTTTCCCCAGACCTCTGGCCTCTCTACGTGGATTGGACGTCAAATGCTCTCCCTGAGCAGCCTTCCCTACTGGGCTGTAACCCTGCTGGCTTGCATTTTGGTATCCCTGGTAACAGAGTTTGTTAGTAACCCAGCAACTATAACCATCTTTCTGCCTATTTTATGCAGCATGGTGAGTTAAAACAATGACATTTTTAGTCTGTTCTTCCTGAGAGGCTTGTGGGAATGTTTCAGGATGTCAGGGTATTGGCACTCTGTTCACATGAAACTCAGCCCCAGTTCCCAAGCTACTGCTCTGTAGTCTATGGATTAGGAAAAATAATAAACTTGGGCAGCCAAAAGCACATTTTAGCACCAAGGAATTTATTTAATACCTCTCAGACAAAGTGAAAACTTAGCTCCTGCACTAAGTACAAGGAAAGGTTCAGTCTAAGTACAAAAAAGGTTATGATACAATCAAGAATTTCACATAAAACTTGAGATACTTTTATCAAGATTATTTTAAATGTCTTGTTCATTAGTTAGAAGTCACTCCCTACTTTTAAGAAAAGACTAAAGTACTGAATTTTATTTCATATTTAAAATTGTTCAAGGGGGTGAACTGGTAAGCATACTGTCTTCCAACATGAAAACTAGAAATGTTTGTAAGGAACAGAAAAAAAGTCAGGATACTGTTGACTAAAGCAGAGGAAAGAGATAATAATTTCATTTTATACTGGAATAGCAGTTACAGAAAAACGTCCTGTTTCTTTTCATTTATGTAATGTGAAGCTTTTCTTACAAAGAAGGCAGGTTATTAATCATCTTTCCACATCATAACAAGTTTAGTGGACTGTTCCAAAGCATGTGAATGGCTCTGAGATAATATGAAGATATGGTCAGATGAAAATAAGTAATTATGTTTGTGTAGCTTAGGAGTTCGGATTTACTTCTGCTCCATGCAGAAAGAGACTCTCCTAAAGAAAAGTTTATACCAGTAATCTACTTATAGTAGTCTGAACTGCCAAATTAAGGCAGTCTCTCTTTTTTGATTGCAAAAGTAACCTAGAAACACTTCCCTCCCTCAAATGATGTTGGCTTTGGAAATACCCTTCCCTTTTCCTCAGACATAAAACTAGGCCAAATCAGTGTAAATGAAAATGCAAAACTGCATCACTGCTGAAGACTGGAGCAGCAGAACAATTCTTTTAGCCCACTGTATAGAACCTTCCATCATCACTGCCTTCTCATCATGCAAGTTTGGGCCATGAACAACAGGAGGACTTTATAGAATTGTCCCAGCATATTCAGCAACTGAAAGAAGTTCTTCATGTTAAATGAAGACTGAAGTGTTAGATCCATAAGATACAATACAGAATGACACAGAGAGCAAGTGGAAGAACAAAGGTTGCTTAATAGTAGCAAACCCCATCCCTACCTCAGTGTGAAATATCCCAGGAGAGATCCCTGGACCATGACCAGCTCCAAATTACAGCATTTCTCTAAAAAAAAGAAAAGCAACCAAGCAAAAATTGTTTCACACTTAAATTTAGAAACTAGGGAGATGAGATTCCCAGAATCTTGACAGAGAGGGTCCTTTCATCTGAGTTGTCAGGAGAGGATTTTATTGATTAGACAAAACACCTGTCTCCCTCTCTTCTTTCAGTCAGAAACCCTGCTTATCAACCCTTTATACACTCTGATTCCTGTCACCATGTGTATCTCCTTTGCGGTGACGCTGCCAGTGGGTAATCCTCCAAATGCCATTGTCTTCAGTTATGGGCACTGCCAGATTAAAGATATGGTGAGTCTTGAGACTGGGTATATCGTCCCATGCTTCATGCAACTTCAACACCAGCTAATAACAGTAATGATTATACTGGTGCTAATATAAAATTATATTGATCTGCCATGCAACTGAGCTGTCAGGTTAAGTACATCCACAAATCTGCTGTAGAATACATGCATTTATCATCTTTATTTTTTTAACGAATGTAATGATCTAAAGAGCTTTAGGAGTACCCAATCCTTTGCATTGACATGTTAAGATAAGCAAAGAAAGCATGAGAAATTAGATTATCACATAGCTCCACAGTAAGTCATGTATCACCCTGCTGTGTGTAACTCCCCACTCTGATTATCTGATTGAGAAGTTCAAGAGACAAACTGAGCAGTTTTCCAATGAGCTTTCTAACAGTCCATCTCTGATGATCACTCCTGAATACTTCCACAATCTTATACTTTGATACATAGTACTCACCGTGCCTTTTTTGGCTCTAGATATCACTGTAGAGAACTTACCAGACCAGATATGTCAGTATGGACCCTACTGATTTTTTTTTTTCCTATGGTAACTGGTTTTGATTAAGTTATTGTGCTCTGATGCATTTTACTTTTGCAGGTGAAAGCTGGTCTGGGTGTAAATCTGATTGGCCTGGCTGTTGTCATGGTGGCAATTAACACCTGGGGAATTCGACTCTTCCAGCTGAATTCCTTCCCAGAATGGGCAGTGGTCAGTAACATCACTAGCCAAATATAATGTTCACTTAAAAAAAAAAAAAAAAAAAAAGAAAAGAAAAAAAAAAAAAGTGCAAGACCAAAGTGAGTTGGGACAAAATATTAAACGTCCATTGTGCATATGAAAGAAAGAAGAAAACTTGTGTAAACATAGAACCTGGATCCATAGCAAAACCATGAAGAAAATCCACAGGGACGGCTTCTGCAAAAGCTTTTCAGTTCTGAAAATCAGTGTGAGTTAAAAGGAGAGATTAGCTTTGCTCTGTCGTTGCTTTCCCTGGGATACCATAACTCGGAAAAAATCCTCTCCTTCAAATTATCTGCCCACAGCTTTTTCATACCTTTGAAGGATTACACAGGACTTGTGTAAAGGACTCAAATAGTGGAAGACAAGTACACATACTCTGGTGTACTCAGCAGTGGGATATTCAGTCCTACCATTGACTTCTACAGTGAATCCAGGGGGAGTCTTATTCCCAAACCCAGGGTTTTATAAGCCTACTTCTTTAAAGGCAAATTATTCTTCTTCTTCTGAGGTGACCTGTCACTGTGGTGTAAAAATCCACTTTCCCACCTAACCCATATGACCTGGACCGAAATACAACTACCAGCTACAGCTCTTCAAAGGGATAACAGAAACCTCCAGAGAGGAAGGCAAAGTCTCCTTGGAAGGAGATTTTTTTTTTTTTTTCCCCACAGCACTAGTATAAATTTCCAATATTGCAGTACTTGCAACCTCTGCTTTGGAAGGAAGAGTTTCAGAAAGAGAAAGCTTTGTTCAATACCTTTTTTTATCATTGTTGAAGTGGGAGTTCTTTCAGCAGGGGAAGCTATAACCAGCAAAACCTTACCAGGCCAAGACACCCACAGCTCTCCTCTCTCTTTGTCATGCAGTTACAATTCCCCTGACAGAGAAAGTACAGTCTCATCCAAGATGGCACTTAGTGCTGCTCCATGAGTAAGAAGGGAGAGGGCTGAAGTGGAGTGGTGCTGGTGTATCTCCTCATCCTGTGCATTCACTTAAACATCACGCCCACCTGCTCTCTACCAGCCCAGAGAACAGGAACTTCAAATGTAGGAAAATCTGACACAGAACAGATAACTACCAGACCAAAATCCCTGCTTTTCTGACTGGATCCCTGTGATATTCAGAAAATTTCATGTATTATGTCCTCTTTTTAATAATTGCTTTAATGTCAATACATTTATGCTGTATATTCGGATGACTGGATCTCATATAATCACACTCTTCAGACATACACTTTAATGGATGTTCATGCTTTCCACTTATAATCTAGGCTCTCTAGTTGCTAGTGTGAATGTCTATTCTGCAAAATAAAATGTCAATAAAATAAATTATTCACTACTGCACATTCTGGTGCTCTGTGAGAATATAAATAGACTATGTTTCACCTTATAACCCACCAAGCCCTTAGGGAAGTAGTGTTGAGACAGCAAGAGGTGTTGGTTTACTGCTTCTGTCAAAACAGAGGGATCCCACAGACTTGTCTTGGAAATAAACAGATACACTAAGAGGTCATAGGATGACAGAGGGGGAGCAAAGTGGGGAAATCACAAAAGCATGTCTTAGCCCCTCTACCAAAAGCAGGAGGCAGCATCCGTTAGCAAAACAACTGCTGTTCCTCGTGACTCCTGCATATTTCATTTTGAAAAGCAAGGTCTTTGTGCATCAGTGGCTCAGTGCATCCCCACGCCCTCCTAATCTGTGAAACAAAACCTCAGCCTCGCTTTTTCAACTCTTCTTAACTCACCAGTTCCTGTGTTCCCTCTCTCCTGAGCCTGCTGCTCTGCTGTGCTCCAGCATACAAAGCCCACACGTGCCTCTGGGATCCAGATCCTCCTCACCACTTCAGCAGCACTCCCTTGGTGTTTTCCTGATCCCCAGCAAAAGGCAGAACCCAACACGGAGCTCAAAGCAGAGGCACGCAGGCCTCCCCTAGCACAAGCTCCACCCTAAAGCCACTGGAACAGGAGCTAGAGGGTGCGATGCCTGCTCACCAACATGGGCATGTTTCTCCATGAACAAGCACTTCAGTAGCTGGGGCAATACCAACAGTCCTGTCCCCACACACAACAAGCAGAACATCTCTCTGTTCACAGTGCCTAATGGTTACTTTCATCATTCTCCCCATGCCAAGAAACTCTTTCTGTCTTGCTTTCTTCCTAAGGCTTTAGCTGCTCTGCACCTTTTACTGTGTACTCATCTTCCAATCCTTTTCACTTCACGCTTCATCCACCAGCACCTTCAGATTGCCTCACTGCTCAGCAACAAATCACTTTCTACCCTCCTAATACTAATTTTTCGGCTCTGCTCAGCTCCCATCACACCGTGCTATCCCAGACCTTTCCCAGGGGATAAGAAGACAAGATATTCTCATCTGTCAGAGATGAGCAGCTGGCATGCCAGTCAGCTTTAGGGAGATCTGGAATTACTCACAAATCAAACAGGGTGTCCTGCAACACTGTTCAGTAATAACAGCAATAACAGTAGGTAAATGGAAACTGCTTGGTGCTGTGTTGCACATCACAAGCAATATTTCTTCAGAATCATTTCCAGGAGGCGCTGGCATAGTTTGTGTCTCACGAGACTGGTGCAGAGAATTTGGAGTGGACTCAGGCAATGAATTTCCCCAACAGACTGTTTCTCTTGTGGTGCTCTTGGCACATTTCCGTCTTCACAGCTGCTGGCACTCGTCATTGCCGTGTCCCATTAGGCAGCTGCAGGAAGGCAGTGTGCTGTGTTGGCCCTTTTTCCATATCAGATCAGTCAGTGCATGCCCCATGGCCAGATTCCACCTTAGATACACAAGTATACATAGCAGCAGGTGAAGAAGCTTAGGACTGGGCAAGCTGCATGGCTCATAGTGTGACAGCAATGGTTGCTGATTGCTTTTTTGTTTGGTTGGTTTTGTGTTTTTTGTTTTGTTTTGGTTTTGGTTTTGGTTTTTTGTGGTGTTTTTTTTTTTTTTTTTAATTATAGTAAATGGCAAATGCACAAAAAAGTGGGAAATTTTCAGAGGTAATTTATAGTACACTGTCACTCGACTTCAAATTTGCCTCTACCAATAACCAAAGCAGAAGTATTTTCTTAAGAAGGGATGCAAGCCTGATTTCAAATTCAGTAATTTCTAAATGCTTTCAAGATTCATTTTTCAAGATTCAGCACATACACTGAGTCTTAAAAACAAAAGTTCTGCTGTCAGCTCAGAATTTAAGATTCCTATCTAAAGAGTAGAGCCACATTAACTAGTAGCAGTACACTATTTTTATATTTTTATATTCCCTTTTACTAGAATCCTAATAAGGCTATATATATTTTTTTTTTCATGGTGATATAAAACCTGAACAATTTAACTGAAGTAAATTGAGGTGATTTATACTGAGGAATTATTCATTCTGTAGCCAATAATGTTTTATTTCTCAGGGAAAAAAGCAGAGCATGATAGCTGTACTTAATACCTATACATGGGCTGTTCAGTTCTCTCTGGTTTGCAGAAAATGTGAATAATAAATAGAATTTAAAACACGCCCTTATACTGGTTTTATATATATATATGTGTGTGTGTATATGTATATATATATATAAGTTGATTAATATCTTATGCCTTAGATTGTGTCTTTTGGCCCAAAAGGTGCATATGACAAAGAAAGGCTCTAAACTGTATAACTAAATGTTGCAGCATCCCTGTTTTCGCACAGAAAACCAACAGAATGTTCCACTCCAGCATTTGGGCTCACAGGGTAGGAAAGTTACTAATATAGTTATGGTTTGAGCCAGTGATTTACAGGACTGAGGTATTTAGGTATGTTCCAGATGTATTAAAGGCAAGCCAGAACTGACTTTGGAAGGCAATTTATGAGGTTTGTTTTTATTTTCCAAGAAAGTAAAATTGATCAACTGTGATTAATGCAGATTTCAGGTTAAAAAGGCAGATAACCTCCACAATTATTTTATGTCAGTGCAAATTCAATAAAAATTTCCTTGGCTTGGGATTTTTTAAAATAAATGTTAACTTATACCACCAAGAAGTTTAACAAATAAAACTACATATCTCTTCTTTTGTCCCTCTGAGGTAAAAATAAAAAGAACTGTACAGGAAACTTTCCCTGGATTTTACCAGCAACATACACCCTCCCATATCCACCATCACTTCTTAATATTCAAAGTAATTCTGTACCCTATACAGAATATTGATACTGATTTTTACATACAAATATCAATGCACAATCTTGTTTCTGCAAACACAGGTATAACCTAGGCACTATGAAATCAACACCTTATTACTTCTGAAAATTCCAGTTTCTTTCTTCTCAATGTTTCAGTTTCACCAGGGATGGAGCAGACATCATGAAACAAAGGGGCTGTGGTTCTGTGACATAAAACAGAACCACTGAACATTACTGAAGTTCTGTGAGGTATATCCACCATCTTCATTTGAATTCTGGTACCCAGTAAACTAATAATTAGCTTTGCTATCTGGAATTTTGTACATTTTCAGTTCTAATCTTTTATGTGTTCAATGGAAGATGGTCTTAGAAGAGCCTTAGGGCAGCATTTTCCATCACAGGATAATAGTCTCAATCCACAGTAAATATTTTATAAGTCTGTTAGTAGCTCATATATTCCTTTCCTCCCGTTTTGCCTTGAACCTTCAGCTCATAGGACACATCTCAAAAGAATCAATAAATGAAAACGAATACAACTGGTTTTAGCAAAGGAAGGAGGACTACATATTTTAGCTGGCAATCCCAGCTATCCACACAGACATTTGAAATGGGCAGAAACTCAGAGGATCCTTATTAAATGTGAAACTTGCTCCTATGTTTGTTCACAGCACATCCATCCTTTGCACCCTGCTATGACACCACCGCATCCAAAGCACTCTGAGCCCCCAGATGCAAGATCTGCATCAAGCAGTCATTATTTGTGCATACCCTCTGCCCTCTGAAAGATTAGGTTAAAGTGTAGTATCACCTAGGATAACCTGAGGTGAGGTAAAATGTTATAGGGTAGTTGCAAAGCCGACAGGAACTGTGTTATAACGTTATCCAGATTTGCAGCTGACTATGTGAGAGACACAAACCCAGCTTGAGCTAAAATGGAAAGTGTTGCAAACAGTGTGAAACACTTCAGAAGTCCTGTCTTTAATATTAATGAGCATATATTGTTTCTACAGCATTACAGCTGTAGCTCATTCCCTTCCTAATATGATGGAAAAAACCCCCAAACCCTAACATCTGCTTGGAATGCTCAGCTGAAAAGAGCTCCAAATTACACTTTTAAGAGTAACACTGGACTGTTTGGCAACAAATACAGATATTTTGAATATTATTTCCCTTCTCATTCTCATGTAAAGAAAGGGAAGAACATAAAGCATGTTTGAGGAAAGAAATAATCCAATTTTAAACAGTAACATGATTTTATATGGCAAGCAAAGAAATGCAAATGGGTTAGAGCCAGTATTTTTCAATGCTCTGCTCAAGAATAGGAAAGAAAAATGTGTGAGGGTGGGGAGGAAGTTTAGGGAAACTAAGTTCATCATATCCAGGAAAGCATCAAAACAGCTGTGCAGTGCTAACTCACTCTGTGGAAAAGCTTTTGTGCATGGAAGAAAATTCAGTCAGTAAAAGCTAAACCTTACTGCACTTTGTTTGTGAACTGCCTTCACCAAGCACATTCTGGGTATCTTCAACACATACTACTACCACAAGGTTTCTGATAGTTAATGTTAGTCAGTAAAACCACTTCTCCTTGTCTGAGTTTTTTTGAGTGTTTACCCAAGGAAGAGTTGGTAGCATCATACTATGATTGTCTGTCTTGGAGGTGGCTTTTAAACTTGTCAAATAACCCTTTGCAAAGACCGAAAGTTTTTATGTGAGCTACACCTATCATGGTAGAGGTGAAAGGAAGGATGAAAAATTGCAGATGAAATATTCTTTATATATATTTGTACTCCTGAAGGAGAATCCTTACATGAGGAATACTTTACTTTGTTGCATGACTGCATCGTGGAAGGACTCTGTCATCACCAAACTTTGGCAAAAGGTGCAAAAGTTTGATGTATAGTATTTTGCAAATTTGCCTTTAATGATTCAGTGAGAACTCCTGAACTTGGAATCCACTCAGATATATCCAAATTAAAGGCTTTGGGGTTGAGGCTGAAAATCATAATTGGTACATAGAGAGTCCTGTACTTAAAAGCGACCATGCTATGTTTATATCAAACAGTGCACTCCACTGGGTCCACTAATAGAGCAAAACAGTTAGAGTCCAAAGCTTGGGATATTTTCCTTCTGAATTTCTCCAGGCCTATCTAATGGACTAAACACCCATTTAGAGATCAAAGCACACCTTCTGATTTAGACTCTTCTAAGAGGAATCCAGTCCGTGCGCTCTACAGATTTCCTGTGATGAGAAATCAAAGCATGCTAAAAGGACAATTCACTCTGAAGGCACAGTCTTTATCCTACCTAAAATACTAATGGAGAAACACCCCAGGTATGCTTTAATCAAGAGCCTGAACTAACAGAGGTCATTCACTGTGCTTGTTCCTCCTACTTGTCCATACCAGCCTATCACCAGGTATTCCTAATAAAAGCAAGGAGAATGTCTTTCTGGCTCTTTTCTTTGTCCTTCATATACTGCAAAAGACTGTCAAGTGGACTCAGTGATTTAAGCCACCTTACAGAGCTGATAGAACTCTTCTCTTTTACAAGGAAAAATAAATAAATAAATTTCATTTGGCAGATTGTTACATTAATAAGATTTACATATATTCAAATTACTACCATTTTTTATTCAGAATTTACAACAGAATTTGTGCAAAGTTATGCTTTCAAACAGAAGTGCTACAATAAGATGTGTATTTTCTCACACACCAGAGCTTTTAGTGGCTGCAGTGGGTGAAGAGTAGCATACTAGACAAACAATAATGGGGACAGTAGATAACCAGTTCTAATCCTAAGAAAATACATTGTAGGCAACTGAACCAAAGGCAATGGGCTAAAGACCATACACATGAATGAGGAATTAATGAGAATACCAGACATGCCTGAGAGAAATACTGAGCTCTGGCCCTTGTTCCACACCAAGATGTAGTAAAAAAAGCATAGTTAGAACAACTACACACAAACTGCATCATTAAGTACATAAAATTCACAGCATAACTGCTCATCTCCACCTGCCCATCATTTTTTGGAAGATAGGTCTTTGCTCTCCCATCCTCCACAGCAATCCAGAGACATCCTCAAGCAACCAAGCAGAAAGAAAAGAAGGGGAAGAGACAGCAAAAGAAGCAAGAGACAACTGAAGAAACAGTGCATTTGAAATGTAAGCTAAAGTCAAATGTGTGACGAACTGACTGAAGCTGCCATTTGCCATCCCCCTGAACTGCTCTGGGGTAGGATGCAGAGAACTCAGGAAAGAAGGAAAGGGTGAGTTGAAGGTGTTTTAAGAGATGGTTTTATTTTTCATTATCCTACTCTGATTTGATTGGTAATCAATTCAATTCATTTCTCCATGTCAAGCCAGTTTTACCCATGACAGTAATTGATGAGTGATTTCTCCCTGTCCTCATCTCGACCCACGAGCCTCTCCTTCTCTTCTTTTCCCTGTCCAGCTGAAGATAAGAGTGACACAGCAGCTTTAGTGGGCACCTGGTACCCAGCCAGGGTCAACCCATGACCTGTAGGGATGGAGAGTGTGCTGGTGCTGCTGTTGGCTGGGGCAGAGTTAATCTTCTTCACAATAGCTGGTATGGGGTTATGTTTTGGGTTTGTGCTGGGAACAGTGTGGATAATTCAGGGATGTTTTGGTTCTTGCTTACCCAGAGTCAAGGCCTTTTCTGCCTCTCACCCCACCCCACCATCCAGGCCTGAAGAGGCTGGAGGGGCACAAGAAGTTGGGAAGGGACACAGCTGGGACAGCTGCTCCCAGCTGACCCCAGTGATACTCCATGGTGACATGCTCAGCATCTAAAGCTGGGGAAGAAGGAAGGGGGAGATGTTCACAGTGATGGCGTTTGCCTTCCCAAGTCACCATTACACGTGTTGGAGCCCTGCTTTTCCAGGCATGGCTGAATATCTGCCTGCCAATGGGAAGTGGTGAATAAATTCCCTTTTTTACTTTACTAGCATGTGGCTTTTGCTTTACCTGTTGAGCTGTCTTTATCTCAGCCTGTGAGTTTTCTCACTTTTACTCTTCCAATTCTCTCCCGGCCCCACTGGCAGCAGCGAGTCAGCGGCTCCATGGGCCTGAGTTGCCAACTGGGGCTGAGCCACAACAGTTGTGGGACAAGCAGAGAACGTGGGATCTGCAGTTTTCTTCCCTCACCACAGGGTCTAATGCAGACCAGAGCTCAACAGCACATGGGAATGAGACTGGCACCACTTACACCTGGAAAGTGCTGGAGGCTGGCACCAATCTGCAAGGTGTGTTTTGTTTCCTTTACCTGGATAACAGAATACTCCTTGCAAGTATCACCCAGATCTGTTCCCTTTGACATGACCCGTAACTTTTGATCCAGAGCCATGACCTGAGACCCAGATCTGTGACCTTTTATGTAGATCCACACCGGAGCAGGGAAAGAGTATGAGGAGCCCTCCCTCTGAGAAGGAAGGGGCAGCAGAGACTTTTTGAAAGTCATGTTTTTTGAAACCAGTCATGTTTGTGCAAAGTCTGTGCTGCTGGAAGTGATCATTTAACACAACGGAGAAAGTAGGAGCTCCCACACACACACACAGATTCATACCTTGAACAAATGAAGTTTGCCATCTCCAACAATGGAATGTGGATCTTAAAGACAGTGAAGTACTGCTGCTCACAACAAATGACAAGAAACATGAAAGTTCCTTCTTGATGCATTTAATTTCTTTCGTGAAGTTCTAAGGACTAGGGCATTACAAAGCGTGAGGTACACATAGTAACAGGGATAACGACTCCAGTTGGATCAGGTAAAAATGGGTTACAAAATATTAGGAAAAGAAATAATGAAAAATACAAACAATCTTATCCAGTCACACATCAGCTGCAAATCGAAATTCTGAAACCCTTGAAAATCAGTCCCAGGAAAAGTTCACGGCTGCTCTCTCAAAGAAGGACATTCCAGTTCTAGGAGACTAAGAGTGGAGGAACCTCCCATGCCAACCCTCTACTTGATCCTTGTTGCCTGAAAGGTAAATTGCATCCCTGATGCACACACAGAGGTGACCTGGGGAACACTGCTCTTTCAGGACTTGTCACTAGGAGGTTTCTTCTTAGCCTCCACATCCTTCTTAAATTCTTCAAGCTTCTTCGCAATGTTAGGAATCTTTAAAGACAAAAGAAGAAACATCCATCAAAACCTACATAAATTAACAAAAAGTCCTGAGCTACACAAGTCTCATCAGGAAAGACAATACCACAGACACAGCAAGAAATTCTATGAAGTTTAAACTGGTTTCTAAAAGATACTTCCAGTATCTGTTACTTTGCATAGAGGTTAAAATCAAAGCAGTATCAAGCAAAGAGCAGATGAAAGTACCTCACATGAGTCTTCAGGAAATATCTAAGTTGTTAATGCTAGAAGTCAGCCAGTGGTGATGGGAACAGGAGAAAGAAAAAGGACCACTTTACAGGAAATTTAGTAAGACAAGTCTGCTTTCCTCACTGAGAGAGAAGGAACTGCCAAGAACAAGCAGATTTAAACACTGATGCACAGACTTTTGAAGGGGAAATTAGATTGTACTATAGTGGTCACAACCCGAGAGAAAAGAGATATTCAAGAGCATCAAATATGTTCTCAAGAAATTTATTAAGAAATACTCCTGGTTTGTCTTGTGGGAAACAAAATCCCACACTGTGGGGAACAAAATCCCACAGTAGAACAAAATTCTACTGCATTGCAAATTGGCAACCTTTTGCAGTTTCACACTTGAATGAAAATTCAATTTACTGCTTGTAAGCTTCAAAACTTCAGCTTTCTCTTGAAAATAAGACAATTTTGATAAAATAATCCAATAGTAAATTTTGGTAACTTGAAAAAATGCTGCAACTTTTAAGAGCAAGGAATAGATTATCTCATGACTCTGGTTAAAACTGGGAAGTGACAATACAGGATTTTACAAGCTAGCTGATTAAAATGAAATTAAGCCAAGTTTCCCCAAGTAGTTGTGAAAAAGACATGGGTATTTACTTCATATGTAACCTGACCACAGAGCAGAAGTTAATCCAAACAGACTGGGGTTCTGTTGGATGGTATGAGGCTGATAGTACCAGTAACGTAAGATTCTCTTACCTTCCTTTCCAAAATTAAGCTCTGTTGGAGCAAACAAAATTAAGAGCCCAGCATTTAACACACCTGCCATTTAAACTAAACCAAGAGAACTCCACTGCTGTCACCAGAACCCTCCATGCACTTACAAATGAGCACACGTGTGTACAGCTGCAGAATCTGGACCTCATTATACCAAGTTTATCTCAGATGCCATCTAAAACAAATCATCTTCAGTACCAGCAATAAAATTACCACATTCATCCTGCAAGTCAGTGTTACATTCCCAGGGAACCATTTCCTGCAAACTAAAAGCCTGAGTCCCCCTCTTGTGGTAATACTTTATTTGTGCTGCCTGAAAAGCACTATACCATGTTTATGATACATATTGATACATCCATATTCTTATGACTACATTTTTGTAACACTGTAAAACACATATCAGAAAGAAACATTAGTCTTTCATTAGTATTCTCACTGGAGTGACTGCCAGGAGATATCACAAAAGTTTGTGCATAAACAAGGTGCAAAATGTATCAATTTTTTTAAGCAAGATGACTTCAATACTGAAGATGAGAAGAAAGCAAAATATAAATGCCATCAGAGCCTCAACGACTTCTTTTTGTTTTGTATTTTTCTTTAATTAGGCTAATATAGATCGCATAAGAATTAAAAAAAGAAAAAAGGATGTTAAATGTTATTCACTCCTCTAGCCCGTCAGCTTAGTGGCACTGCTCTTCCAAAGAATTCGGCTGATTCTACAGAATTGTAAAAGCATATATTGAGGACTCAGCTTGAAATCTTCTGCCCTTTCACACTGAAAACTCTGTTAACTCTGAGAACCGAAGAAAGAAAGTTCCCTTTCTTTTCTCACCGTGAGAAAAGAAGGAAAGATGTATTTCGGGCCAATACACTTTTTGAAGTAGGAGCAGGTGCTGAATTTTCAAAAAAAAGCTGACAGAATTTATTTCATTATTTGTACAGAAGACAGACATTTCACATGCTCTGAGGATTTTTAGTTAGTAAATAGACAGGCTATCGGAGTCAGGAGACCAGTATTTTAGTGCAGGTAAAATCCATGAGCAATTGCTAAATCTTTTCCATTTCTCCTGTCTCTAGCTATGTAGATGCCTGGGCTCTGCAACTGAACAGTAGTAAAGGTTTTAAGAACTACACTGTCACAGAGAAGATGCCAGAGAGGTAAGATCACCTCCAAGATCACCAAGTCCAACCTTTGATCAAACACCACCTTGTCAACTGGACCAAAGCACTAAGTGCCACACCCAGTCATTTCTTGAACACCCCCAGGGATGGTGGTTCCACCACTTCCCCAGACAGTCCATTCCCATGCCTGACTACCCCTTCAGTGAAGAAATTCTTCCTGAAAACGTTTGAGTTTCTCTGTAACTGATTTAGTTCCAAATGAGGGAAAACAGTCTTATATTTCCAGTTCAGAATAGGTTTAACTCTGAGAATACAAGGATACTCACATCATAGTTCTGAGCCAGATACATCCCAACCACATTGCCAAGAGTAAAACCAAGCTAAAAAGGAAGAAAAGGAGAAGAGTTAATATTCTTTCATTAAAAGCATATTTTATTAAAATAAAGAGAAAGGAATACTGCAAGTCATGTGAAGACTAGAGGGTTTCAACTCCACTCCTACTTAATTTCTCATCTTTTATCCCAAGAGGCCCAGTTTTACCCATCTCCCTCACCAGCAAAACCTTGCCATCATTTCCCAAACACTGTGGACAGTTGTGTTTTTTAATACACATCTCTAAGACTATTTGAGTGAAGCTATGATCCCCTTTTAAGGTTCTCTACATACCCACAAAGGCACTGTCTCCTACAAAAATGGGGGAGATAGCAGCAGGGACCTACATATCACAAAACTTTTGGTCCATGCTGGGAAAGCTTAAAGCAAAACCCCACTAAAATAATGCTCAGTGCTGGAAAATGACATATATTACTGTGTTATGTGTAAAGTAAAAAAAAGGTTCACAAGCTTGAAGGTCAAACCAGAGGCTCTGATTGCACAATCATCACAGTCTCAAGAGGTTTAAGGGTACATCAGCTTAAACTGATGTAAACCTGCTGCTTCTCTTCTGCAATAACAGCTGCCCATCTTCCAGACAGACCCTTCTGATCCTAAGCGATTAGTTTGCAGCCAAATCCACTCTGAGGAGGGGTTCCTCCAAGGTAGGAAAGTACTGCTGGTTGGAAGCACAGCACAACCTCTTTTGACAATTGTGCAAACCTGTAGTTGATTGAAGAGTGTCCATAAAAACGCACCTGGGAAGAGGGGCAAAAGCAAAACAGAAGCAGTTTCTGGCCTAAAACCTGTTTGCCAGCTGAGGAAAATCCTCAAGCGTAAGAACACTTCTGCAGTGACAAAAATTCCTCTCTTCAAAGACAGGTGATAAGATTTTCATTCAGCAACTCCCCAGTATCCTACATTTTTTATTGTTACACTTCAAAATAAGTATGTCCTATGCTATGAAAGCTCATTTAACTGTTTTGAAAGGGGACACTACTAACACTGTGCTTTTGTTCACTGTCAGCAGACAAATCACTCTCTATGACAGCTGAGACCAGTTCTATTTAAGAAAATTGCTATTGCTCATGGTCACTGCTGTCAAATTAAGACTATTTTAAGAAAAATAAAACCACTGTCCATAAAACAACTTTGCCATCTCCTACTGACCAGACATTTTTTCCATGCCAAAAGCAGGATAGAGCACAGCTCATCTTTCCAGTGACTCCGACTTCGTAACCATCACTGGTGAAAATCTGTCTATAGAAAACTAAAATTGGCTAAGAGGTGCCAAATGAATTATGACTGCAAATTACCTCAATATTTTCTTAAACTGACTTTTGGTCTTATTCCTTGTTTATTATTACTTTTTAAGGAGCTTGACTTTAACAATTCAAGAACAAGTAGAGTGTTTGGGGAGTGTGTGTGTAGTGAACTGGTTATCAAATGCTCTTGTAGTTCCAATTATCAGCTAAAGAGGTACTCTGAGAGATACTAACAAATACTGCACTGATGCAAACCAGACTTCTGATTCCTTTTAATGCAGGACATCACTCTAGCAGAGGACAATTTCTTGTATCTTTAGCAGTGTCTGGGAAGCCACTTGAAAACACAAACCAAGTTCTTGTTTATTAGCAGTTTTCTAGGCTTATACCCTTGAACATTTTCAATACGTCTCATTCTTTTGTGAGATAAACCTTATTCAGTACAGACAGTACTGAGGTCAGTATTCCCTTTAAGTATCTCCTTATTTGAAAAGTCTAGCACTGCATTCACTGTAACATTTATTTTTAGAGTTGACTATTCAAGCAATGGGAAAAAGATACACTGCTTGGATGGACTTCAATTACATGGAAAGCAAAACATATAGCCAATTAAAATGTGCATGTTGACAACAAATAACAGGGCTGATGAGAGTTCAGGGTCTTCCAATTTCTACCCAGCATTTCAAGTTGCACCTCTGGCAAATGCTTCTCTAACGATTAACTCTGGACAGCAAAAACACAAGGTTTGTGAGATTATCCCTTTATCTCCCTGCTACAGCCCTTACAAGGGAGAGCAAGAGTCAAACATCCAATTTACACCCAAGCAGGGAAAGAAAAACAGAATAAGTATATCTTTTTTCTAACTCTTACACACTAATCAAAAAGTCATACGATATTTTTATCTAGCAACAAAAGAACCCATTAGCAGCAAGCAGTAGAGTTGATAGACACAAAAACTTTGAGAGTGGTTAACCGTATTTAGCCTTACTGTTTTCACTGGAGTGGAGAGGGATTATAAACAGCTACAGAAATGACTGAGGCTTTCATATTTTTTATTATGAATCTGGTATAAGAAATAGGCCTTATTTATTCATTATAAAAACCAGGCAAGGCTCTCCCAACTTACAACAGGCCATCTCTTCTTTCTCTGTATGAACACCTGGTATGAAACTTATTAGCCAGCTGAATTACCTTTCCCCAACAAAAGATGAAAGAATATCGCTTAATGTTTGTACTTACTGGGACATATCAGAACACAACTAAAACCCCAGGGCACCCCTCACATCCCCAGAATAAAAACTGGGAAGCTGTTTCCATGCTTTGCAACAGCACAAACAAGCACGTTATTGGTCAGGTAATTTATTTCCACATCTGGCAGTAAATACCAGCATCGATCAAGTATTGAATGAAGAGCAGTCAGGCATCTAACTTCAGGCACCCAGAGGAGTTTGGGGGATCAGGGGTGTTGAAATGAGAAAGATAAAAAAACATTCAGTCTATTAGTTCTGCTGTTCTTAAGGGGGTGTAATGAACGGCAGCAATGAAACACGATCCCTTGCCCTAACTTCTATATATAAAAATCCACATCTCCAGGGATAACTTTTTAAGGGTGCACAAAATGGCAAAGGGCCGACAGCCCTGCTCTCTCACCAAAGGAGGGAGTTACTATGCTTACACAAAGAAATACGAGCTGCAAGTGGAGCATCACCGTGAGCAAGCAGAATCTGCTGAATCTCCAAGGCAAATTAAGGGCACGGCTTGGAGTTAAAACAAGGCAGGGGCTCCATTTTCAGAGCAGTTCTGGGAGAACCAGGGGGTCCAGCCCGGCTGCGAACGGCGGGCACCGAACGCCGCGGCGGGCGGGAAGGACCCGGAGCAGGGAAAACGCCCAAGGATGCTGCGCTGCCGGGAAGCCAAAACTGGGCGCGGCCGCCCCGCTGACACGGAGCCGGGTCACAGCACGGTGACCGAGCACAGCGCTTTCCTCCCCCCCGCGCCGGGCAGCGGCCCCGCCGCCGCCGCCGCCTTCGCCCCGCCCCGCCGCGAAATGGCGGCGGCGCCGCCGCCCCGCGGAGCCTTACCAAGAACTGCAGCATGGCGCCCTCCTGCCCGTGCTCCCTCCCCGCCCGACAGCCGGGGAACTCAGGCGGGCGGCGGCGGCGGTGCTGGCGGCTCCCCTTCCGGGCGCCGGCCCGCCCTCGCCGCCATGGCCGGGGGAAGGGCCGCGCCGAGCGCCGCCCGCCCGCGCCCCCGGGGCGGCCCCGCCGCCTCCGCCACAGCAGGGCCGGGGCTGGGGCTGGGACCCAGCCGGGCAGGGCGCGCCCGCCGCTGCCTGGCCCTGAAGGGATAAGGGACCGAGCAAGGTGGGAGGGTGGCGGTGTCCGCAGAGTGCCGAGCATCGTGGGGGCCAGAGCTGTCACTCCACGTGCGATTTCAAGATGGGGTCCTCAAGGAGCGGGCGAAATCCCGTATAATCCTCTGTAGTTTGAGTGTCCCTGCCTCAATGCTTGGAAGATCTCAGCCTCCCGTGCCAGTTTTGTTGTTGTTGTTCCGTCCCTACTCAGCACTCGCTGGACCGAATCTAGTGTAACACACGGCCCCAGGTTTGGGTCCCCAGGGTAGGAAAGACTTGGAGAAGCTGGAGCAGGCTCAGCAGAGGGCTCCAGGACGGATCAGGCTGGAGACATCCCTGAGAAGAGGCACAAGGAGCAGGACAAGTGCAGCCATGGCAGGGATAAAAGAACACCCTCGGGCTGCAAGGGATATTGGTCTGCTGGGGCCATGGTCTCCATTCCTGTGCACGGCAGGAGGGTGAGATGGCAGGACAGGATGGAACGAGAGGACTGGACTGGGTTTACAGACTGTTTTGTCACCTAGGGAGGCAGGCACAGATTGCCTAGAGAGACTGTGCCATCTTCACTTTCAGATGCTTTCCAAACTCATCTGGGTTAAACCCTGAGCAACCCACTCTAAGCTCAGAGCTGACCCAGCCCTGAGGACGAGGTTGGACAAGAGACTTCCTGAGGTGCCCTCTTGCCTGAATCATCCTGTGATTGATTACACAACAACTTTTAAAAAAACCTGGGCCCCCTGTTTGTTTGTTTTGTTTGGTTGTTTTTTTTAATTATCGTTTTTGGGGGTTGTTTGTTTTTGTTTGTTTGTTTTTGTTTTTTAATTTGTAAGTTTAGAAAATGAGTATTTGTTCTTTGTAAAACACCCTGGGTTTAGCTTCTTTTAAAGGCTACAGTTAACTGAGCTTTGGGCAGTAAATGTCATTTATGAAGATTTCTCCTGCTGAAAGTCAGTAAGATATTGGGGACTTTATTGCAACGCATTGCAGATCTTTTTTTCCACATAGTATTTCAGATTAAAAAAGAAATAAATTAAGAAAATACAAGATGTGTCTTTTGTGTTGTCTATTTGTGCAACTCTCCCTTGAAAGCAAGTTAACTCAAATTAAGTCTCAGTTCCCAGGAAGCCAAAATGCTCCACCTAATAGAAAACATGTAGCTTCCTGCCTTTCTGGGACAGGCACCTTGTGAGGTAAAGAAGTATCTCCTACCCATCTTAGGAAAGGAAGCACAGAAAGATACTAAGTAACACCTTTTGTTGTTCTGGTGATACTGTAGTAAGATCCCAACTTGAGACAACTTTCTCCTGAATTTAGGGCAATCCTAAAGCTTCTACATTGTGCTTCCCTCCCTGGGCCTGAGCTGACATCTGAAAATGACACAGAGGTTTGGATGGATGTGTCACACGAATGGTGCCTTGCCCTCTGGAATGACTGACTCTCCCAGGAGTTTCAGACATGAGCTTGGTTCTGGAAACAGCAACAAATCAGCTGCTAATAACTGTTTTCCTGATGCTGAGGCCTTCTACATGTGTGCAGGATCAGAGCACTGAGATAATATTACAGACTCCAGTCTGAGCATATGTCAGAAATCAGACGGAGGAAGCAAATCTTTTAGCAATAATAATGCCTCCACATTCACAGGCAGATAAGGCTTTCCCTGTTTTCTGCTCATTTAAAATGCTGTTATTATGCTTAGACTATAATAAATACAACATGTGTTAGGCAGTCTTGGCTCAATGGTACTGTACACAGTTATTTTCCTACATGCCATGAATTTCCTGTGACATTTAATGGACAGCCAAAAAAAATTTTTCCTTTAAAGTAAAACCATTCCATTTACATCAGCCAGTGCTGAGTCACTTTGGATTAGAGACTTTAGAGGGTGGGTATGGTGGATGGCATGTGTTATTGGAAGGAAGAGCTCAGTCTGTTAGTTATAAATGAAAATATTGTGCTTTTATAGTTGGGGGAGGAGGGAAAAAGCCAAAAGCCCCAAACCTTTTTCTGAGCTCTCTCAAATATGCCTTTACTTCAATGCCTTCATTTACAGCATCTTTGCATTAGCTCCTCTCACCTTGCCATCACACACAAATATCTTTGGAAATAGAGTCTTTTTCTTTGTGAGAAATCAGCAGTTCTGAATCCAGAAGTGTGAATATCTTCAGTGTAAAGAGTGTAAAAGTCATGGAGTGCCAGTGAGATCCCAGGAACTACTGCGTGCATTTAGTCAAAACCAAACCTGAAATAACAAGTCCAGTGAGTTCTTCAGTGACATGAAGATGAGACATAGAGATGTTCTGATAATTTTGAACAATAAATATGTATAGGCAATTTGTACAGGCCACAATAATATCCATACATATGATGAAAAACATCTTTGAAAACAAAATTGTCCCATGTAACCAAGAACCTGGAAGAGTAAGCTACTTAAAATGAGAAGGGTTGGAAAACTTATTTTTCCAACTGAGACAGGGACAAAAAAAAGGTATATTTTTTAATATTTTGCTGGTAAGACTTTCTCTGGAAAAGAGAAAGTTGGTAAAGACTTTTGCTGGTAAAGACTTTCTTCATATTGCCTACTGTACTCTGGTGCTCTACAAGTGTAGTCAAGCCCATGAGGTATGCAGAAAGCTTGTTTGTCAGGAAGTACTGGCTCTTCTACATTATTTTCATTTTCTAAATCATATTTGAAAATGGTTTCATGTTTACCTGATTTTTTTTTTTTAATTTTGTGTGTGCAGTATATGTGTAGCCCACTCTAAGGAAAGTGAGAATCCCTTTTTAAATAATAGTATTTAATTTGTCAGCTTTTTTACAATAAGTTAGCTGGGTTATGAATGTACCAGGACAAGACAGTTTTGTATGTCGAGCCCAGTAGAAAAAGAAGGGTGTTATGCCACAATATTTTGAGAAATGCTAACAAAGAAGAGCTTATATTCTTATACCCACATGAATCTATGGGCCTGGATGAAATCCACCCCAGTGTGAGAGAAGTGGCTGACATGGCTGCAGCGGGCACTGTCTATAATATTTGAAAAGTTATGGAGATCAAGGCATATCCTTAATGACTGGAAAAGAGCAGATATCATACACAAGGGCCCAAAGGAGGGCCCAGAAAACCAAAGACCCATTAGTCTTACTTCAATCCCTGGGACAGTGATGGAACAAGTCCTCATAGAAGCTATTAAAAACCAAGTGAAGTGGGTGATTGGGAAAAGCCAGCAAGGATTTACCAAAGGCAAATTCATGCCTGACAAACCTGACCAGCTTCTACAACAAAATAATATTTTCTGTCAACACGGGGAGAGCAATGGATGCTGTTTACCTGGACTTTGGCAAAGCATTTGATATATTTTCCCACATCCTTCTCCTGGACAAACTGGCAAGACACAGATTGGATGGGTGGGCTGTGATATGGGTAGGAAATTGGCTCACAGGCCTCACTCAGAGGGTGATAATCAATGGTTTTTGCAGGAAAGACTGGACGAGTTAGTTCTTTCCTCTCTGGAGAAAACAAGGCTTAGGGGGTACCTCATCTCTGTATTCTGGCACTTAATGGGCAGCAACAAAGAGGACAGAGATTCTCTCTTCACAAGGAGCCACATGGAAAAGACAAGGGACAATGGGTACAAGTTGCACTGGGAGAGTTTTCATCTCACTATATTTTATACACTGAGAATAATCACTAGCCCTTCCCAGGAATGTGATATAGATGCCCTGTCACCAGAGGTTTTAAAAATGCGTTTGGACAGGGTAATAGATAATCTCATAAGCTCCCTTTGCCACGAAATATAGAACCACATGGTCTTTTGAGGTCCCTTCCAACCTTATTCTGTGGTTTTGTGATCCTAAAAGGGAAACACGTTGCAGACTGTATGTCCACAAATATTTGAGCCAGTAAGCACTCAAGCAATGATCTTCTCACTCTTTCTTCCAACTTGCTTTTTCTGTGCAGTCAGTAAATATGTTATTCTCTGACTTGAAAGCAGTACCAGTAAAAGGTTTGATGTGGAAACTTTCAATAGTTGTATTGCAAATGTTTGAGGGTTGATTTGAATAAAGAAGTAGTATTTGAACAAAGCAGTGGTAGTGATTATTTAGCCATCATGAAAATGTAAGCAAGGCAAGGTTAGTAGGGAGGAATAGTATTTTAGCGTTCTAACTTATATCCTAAGCACAGTTGATAACTGATTCTTTGCCATAGAAGCCTTTTCTCAGATCTGAGTATGATTTAAGTCACAAGATATAAAAACTGATTAAAAAAAGTGTTCTTCTTTTAACTTCACAATGATTAATGCACAGCTTTGAATGTAAGTCCTCAGGATACATAAATTTAAACGTCCTTTTAATACCACTCCTCATTTCCAATGTTTGGAAAGGGGAGTGGAAATTAGATTTCCCTAAGCTAGAAATTCTGTAAAATAAACACCAGATGGAGCCAGAAAACCACATATTAGAATTTCTGTTAAGTTTTATTATGTTTAATCCCTATTTTTTGATTTTAGTTCTGCCAATTTGCTTTACTTTGCTTTAGTAAAATGTCTTTTATATAATCTGTGATGTGGTTTCAAGGTTTCTGAGGAGCTGTAATTATCCAGGCCTTTTTTGTCTTGCCGTGGAGACATGCACTATTATAATATACAATGGATACAGAATGAAATCAGAATTGCAGGACAGTCATCTTATAAAACAATTAGCAGAACTTACTGCCTTTAAATATACCAACTGTAATTGCCCACCTGAAAAAACCCTAATCTCAAATCTCTTCCGGTAGATGTGCAGTTTATTGTTATTTAAACCAGTTGAAAACATCTTCTCCAAAATAACTTCCACTCCTTTCTCTCTCCTCTTAGATGCTGTATCCCAAAGACCCCCTGGAGTTCTCAGATCAATAGCCTAGTACATTTTTCACAACAGAACACGTGGCATCACTGACTCTCATGTGAGACTGAAGTTGTTTAAGGCCAGGATTTCAAATGCAGTTGTGAACAGAAGAGGTAGTGGTTTATGGTGTTTATATTAATTCCTTTAAAGTAAATTTTTTTGCTCAGAGAACTGAGAGCAAAGATAATTCTTGACACCAAACACACAGGCAGTTTGCCTAGTTTAATGCAGGAAAAAAAAAAAAGGTAAAAAGCTAATGTTATTTACTTTATTTAAAAAGAGGTTGTTTGGTTTGTGGTTTTGTTTGTTTGGTTGGTTTTGTTTTGTTTTGTTTTTAGAAAAAAGAAATTAGATTTTCCTCATAAAGTATGTGAAAGTATTAAAGTCTCCCTTGTGTTAGCTGTACACTTGAGTCTGCCCAGCTCTCTGTGAATAATTTGGCAGGGGCAGAGAGAGCAGCTCAGTTCTTCCTGCCAGCCCTCAGACAACCTGCAAGTATGTGCTTCTCTCTGCTGCCCTGGAAGCAATGGATTCCAGAGTGAAATCCAGAGCATTCCCTTGTCCTAGAAGTACTTTTTACCAGAAAGACAGAAACTTTAGAGCATGAGGAACATGAGCTGCTGGAGGAACAGAAGAGGGAACCTACAGAAGCTCTCTGAGCAGCAGGGCTGAAGAGCAGCATGAATCACAAGTTGGAGTTGAAGGCTCTGTCACGCACCTGGGGTGAGTGACACAAAAATACAGGAACATGGCCTACCTTCAGTGAATATTATTTGTTCATTTTCCAGTAAAATGAGAAATTGGTCCTTATTCTCATGACAATAAGGACATTGGTCCTTATTCTCTGATGGTGAATGTCCTAATTCAGTCTGTAAATCTAAATATCTAAGGCTTATTCCTTTTTCGAATAGTACCAAAAGTTGTTTATCACAAAGGGAGGGACTCAAAGGGACTTGAGAAATAGCCAAAAACCCCACAAAATACCAGCATAATTCTCTTTATGTGCAAAGTAATAATAATGGGATGCTTCTAAAAGAAACCAGCCATGTGAATTTTAAATACTTTGAATGAAAAAAAAAGGTAATTCAACCACACTTTTTTTTCTATAGGTGCATGAAACTGCATTCCCTGACCTGGTGAGCCATTCTTTCCACCCTAGAATTGAGACTTAATTCTACATTTCCACAAAAAGATATCTGCCATCTCTATCTAATAATTTATCATATACATAGCCTACAGATGGCTCTAACTTACCTGCTTAATATCTGACTACACACCTCGGTGTCTCTGGTTTCCCCTATGTAAATGTCTCTACTTTACCCTTTCCTCTGCATTCCTTCAGTATATTTATATGTAAAGGCAAGTTATATTTAACTTGGACTCAGCTTTCAACTGTTACACCATGAGGTCAGTCAGGCAGTGGTGCAGGTTGGCCAGAGAGGCTGTGCCATTTCCATCTCTAGATGTTTTCAAGACTCAGCTTCATAAAGCCCTGATCAACCTGGTCTAAGCTCAGAGCTGCTGCTTGGAAGTGGAGGTTGGACTAACGACCTTCTGAGGTCACTTCCGACTTGAATTATTCTTATTTATAGTTTTACTATTATTTTTGTTTGTATCCAGTCATTCATTTCTTCTTTCTTTTGATGGAGGAAAGAAATTTTTTAGTCTTACCAATCCTAGCATACAAAAATAAGGAAATAACTGACTACTCTGCCAGAAGTAGAAACCTCTCCAGTAAAAGTTCCATTGTATAAAGAAAGAAAAACCTCAAACCCAGAAGAATGATAATTTTATATGTAGACAGGGTAATGGAGGATCTTGAATGCAAATGAATCATGATTTTAAATTTTTACTCTTGAACCTACAAGATCAGAAATGTTCTCTGAACAGCAACTCCCCCAGCCAACTGAGATGTTCCTATGATCAGATGCCCCTGGGACAAGGAATTTAAGAACTGAAGGCTGAGTCAAGCAAGAAATTACTGAGTAATGATACCTTTCAGCTCTAGCTACTGGGCTGTAGCCTGACAAGGGCTACATGAGAAGGTCCTTAATTCTCCTGAGGTTCACAGAGAGGCATAATTTCATGAGAAGATAATAGATATGTAATGAATTCTGCTGAGCCAGACCTGCAGAGGGCATGAGTGCCAGTCATGTAGATTTAGCTGACAGTTTCGAGCCGTGGCTGTGCATGCAGCTGGGGGAGCTCCTGTTTCGGCTCCTCACATTCTGGTTTAGAGGCAATAATCACAGTCACATCAGATGTGAGACACTGGAAAAATAGTCTCATCACTCATAAGATGACAGCAATCACCAGCACACCAATTTTCTGAAATTGTTTTTCAGAGCAGCACTAGAACCTTTTAAGAATTCAAGTCCTATCAAATGTGCAGGGAAATGAGTAAAGAGAAAAACCTATTTATAGCTAAGCTTTCTTGCTGTTGTTAGGGCCCTGAGTGCACCAGCAGGCTCCATGGTCTCAGCTGTTGCATCTGGGTTGTGAGACAGAGCCGGGAGAAACCTCACTAGGGGCCTTCATGCTTTGGGTGTGAAACTGCTTGGGTGCTTCTGTCTTCGTTTTTGTCCAAAGCAAGGCCGCATCTGTCCCGGTCCCTCTCACAGTCTGTCTGTCTTGTGAACCAGATCTCTGACCCTCTAGGGCCTGCTGGATCAGCCACCCTCAATACCCAGCATCCTCCTCACACATGCCAGGCAGCTCACCCCGCTGCTCCTGGAGCACTTACTTTGTTCTCACCAGCCACAGTGCAGTCACTTGTTCCTAAGAGAGTTCAAAAATAAAGGAACTTGACTGAGCAACCTTTATGGAAGATAAAATCAGTGCCTTCAGAACAGCTATAAAAAGACCTATGTGATATAATTAAAAGAATATAATTAGAATGTGACTGGTAGAACATCTGAGTAATGACCTGAGACTGCAGTATAGCTACATCTTCTGAGTGTGAGTGGGGAGGCTGTTTATGGCATTGGATAAATATTGCTCTCTCTGGTAAATACTTCTTGGTGTGATCTTGTGTGTCACAGCTGGGTCTCTGGCAAAAAAGCAAGCTCAAAAAAAGCTTTAGAGGTGAGCTCAAGAACTTGCTTTAGTGCAGAAGAGCTGCATGTTTTTTAAGGCAATGGCCAACAATGCTGTAATTAGGCATAAATCTGTGCTGGGATTGGAAAGGGCAGTCCTTGTCCTCTCTCCCTTAGTGGGGCTGAAAAACAGGTCCTACTTAGATAAAACCCAGCAACCTTTTCCCTGCTTAGGTTAGTTCTTCACATGACTGAAAAGCGCTATCAAGAAGCAGGTATCTGTAAAAAGTGACTGTATTAGGACAGCATGTACAATTCTTTCAGTGATAATGTGGGTTTATTTAATATCACTGTAGGTCCTGAAGTTCTTGAGCATGCTTCTGCTACCAAGGTGCTGCTGGGTACTAAAACAATAAAGCATCCCAGTGGTATTAGCTGATAGCTGAAGATACATGAGCTTTCTTTCACATGTTCAGGAGTCATCCAAAGCTTCTGTAGTTAAGTTAATGATGTTGTGTACAAGTAAAACATATGTAAGTGAAAGAACACTCTGAAATTTCAGACTGATGATCAGTAGGTGGTGCTCTTTTCCCAAGTAAGAATGTAAGAAATATTTTTAAATAATCAAAAATATTATTAATCTCGTTCAATCTTTTTATTCCAGAATTAAATGATGGTTATTAAAAAATGTTTCAAACACCTTTTTGCTTTCAAAAGTCACGCCAACTTTTCACTATATTTCATAAGAGACAGAAAGACACTGGTTTAACTGATTCACTTCATTAAACTTGGTGGAATAATCTAATTGTGGTGTTGCACTTTAACAAGCGGCCCTTCAAAAAGAATAAACTTATCTGTCCAGATTTAATTAGCTCTCCGCTTTCTGTCATGAGATTGTTCTGCTTTTTATGGAAACCAAACTAAACAAAACCAACTCCCAAACAAAAAAATCTTGTACTATCTGGTGTTATTTTCTTTCTTCAGTTAATTAAAATAATCTGAATGAACATAGTGATCAACTGAAGAGTTAGAATATTTTGCCACCTGTTCTTCTTAGAGTAGTAATGTCAAAAAGAAATTTTTTTTTTTTTTTTAAAAGAGCCCCAGAACTCTTTTCTTGGAGAGACTTCCAGGTTTGCACTAGGAGAAGTTCAGGTGACTTCATGGAACAAGTCCCAGAAGCCATGCCTTTGCAGGACGTAACTCTAAATATTCAATTAATCTCTGATACAAGACAATCCACACTGATGCTTTCTGCTGATCCCCACTCATACTTTTTTTCAGTCTTCAGTGCAAATGATAAACCTTCACACATCACAAATAATTGAGAGACCCCACTTACTTGATTACAGTTATTTGCTTTTCACGTACTTTCTGTTTTTCTTTGATGACTGTCATACTCACCGGCAAGCAATCAGAGAAAACAATGCTCCCAGTTACCAAGTAATTTCGTGCTGGTGCTCCTGAAGTATCCATCACTGCACAAGACAACCCATTAAACTAAGTCTGGGAAGCACAACTTCTCTTTGGCAGCCCTACCCCTGTCTGCTGTGCCTGGAAACTTCAGAATCCTGCTGAGGAGTTACAGCCCCAGAGCATCTCAAGCCTTCTCCTGGCTTCAGGGTTTGGGCTAAGTAATTTAAAGGGCCCATTGAGGATTTAGAGTTTCAAATGCTAATAAAATCCAAGACTTCAGGTGTCTTTCTGAGGTGCTGGTCTTAACTATAAAAAGGCTTGGGTTTTTAGTGTAAGGGCTAATCTCATTCTCATCACCATAGTATCTGAGAGAGCCATATCTGAGCCTAGCAAAAGGAAGAAAAGTGAAAAATACTTCACATGAAAAACTCAGGCACTTCAGAAATGTCTGTAAGAAATGCTTTTTTCCTCATAGATTTTAATATTTGATTGATAATCATTATTTTTATCCCATGGGATCTTCAAAAGTATCCTAACTGTGTTCTCCTTTCTGTAGATGTCCAATGTGTACCAGATTTCATGTGACAGCTGCCCCTACAAAATGGAAAATTTACAAGAATTTAATAAAAGTGAAACAAAAAGTCTGGAACCCATACTATGCACATAGTTTTTCCTACAATAATTTTTTTAATCCTTTGAATAATTCTTCTGGTTAGGCCAGTGTAGTATTATAGGGAGTATACAAATCACTGTGATTTCATACAGCTGAATAGTGGATATTATAGGATGTGAGACTCTAGCTTAGGCAAATTTTTTTTTCTAGATTGATGAATGTAAGATAAAATCCGTGCTCTGTACGTGTCTGCAATATGTCATATAGAACAGGCAATTTAGTTCTGTTTCAGTAACTGAGTGCTCCGTCTTTAATAGACTCATTTAGATGTGAAGAATGAGATCCTTCACTTCAATAGCATATTTTTTTAAAATTAACTGAGAGATATGTCCTTGTTATGTTTGGGAGCATTGCAGCATAGGTTTTAAACTCCATGGATGATGAATTGTCATTGATTTAAAGGCCTAACTCCAAATCATGAAAAGCATTGGGCATTTAGGGCCAAATTTACAAAAGGACTAATGTAATACCTTGCCTTCTGAAAGGTTATCGAAGTAACAAACTGACATAATCCAGTTGACCCTAACTTCTCTTTGGTAGTGTTTCAAGAAACAACAGGGCAAGTTCATGCTTTTCATGAACAGACAATGTTAATCAGACTTTCATATTTGTATGCTGTTAAAATAACACACTGTGTTATGTGTAAGTGCCGTGCAAGCTTTGTAGAATATTGCATTTATATTAACATGGTATGAAAATCTAAATTAAATTAAATAACATGCCCTGATGATTCTGAATGAGAAGAATTTTCACTCTCAAGAAAACATTTTAATTTTTTTTTTTTTTTAGTTCAGATTGAAACATCTGCTGCTGTTGATATTTAACTTCTGAATGGGAGAGGATTGAATAAGTTTAGGGATGAAGTGCTATGTGCATTTGATTCTGTGATCCTGTAGGAGGCTACACAAAGGTGTCTTAAGAGCTTTGTGAAGTGCTATTGTGTTGTGCAATGTGTACTAGTTCTTGCAAGTCCTTACCATAATGTCCCTGACCTCTGCGAACTGTCATAGGCTCAAACTAGCATATATTTTCTCATTCTCATAACATTTTCTCATAATGAACATATTATTCTTGTTTATCACTGGAGAAAAGAGTAGGGAGACAAAAGTGCTTCAATTTTTACCTAAAACACTCCACATTGGTCGTGGTCTTCAACAACAAATACAGACAGATGTTCTTAATCTGCTCCTGCATAGCAGTTCTTGTTTGTCAGTGCTTAGTAACAATGTGGGTATTTTAGGCCTTTTTTTGTTTTGCTGATTTTGTACTGCTTTTTTCAGGAGATCCTGATAGCTCCAGCTGTTTTTCAGTCAGAACTCCTTCAGAACTGTGTTTACAAATCCTTTTTAAAATTATTTTATTATTATTATTTATTTTTTATTTTTTATTAAATTGGAGGAAAAGTTGCTCTTCAGATACAAAGATCTGTGCTTCCCGAGAAGCATCCTAATATACTCATAGTGGTTGCAAGTTCTTTTCATATTAGTTTGTGTCTCGCTACTTACGTTGAAGTAAAGAGGTTCTGGCAACATCCATTTTAGAGTGAATATTAATAAACAATGTGATAGCTAATGAGTGTGAGGATACAGACTTGAATAACAGGTATTGAATGCATTCTCCTGTTGCCTTAGTAACCATTCATTCTCCACTGAGAATTTAACCCACTCTTCAGTGTAAATTTAACCCTCAATTATTCATATATTTCCCTATTATAGTAATGGGAAATATTTCCTAAAGCCTGAATAAAATTGCTGGAAGAAATAGTAGCTAATTTGTAACATTATAGCAAATTTTTGGCTCAATTCCTTGATCACCTGTTACATAATCTAAGTACAGGACACTTTCCCCTATCCTTTTTGTTTAAGAAACATGTACATAAGAATCAAAAGCCTCATAAAAATCCACTTTATATCTGAGGATGTGTTTCTGTAGAAACCCACATATAAATAAATAAGGTTATTGATACCTCTTTAGCAAAGTGGTTAGCAAACACAGGAAGATAATATTATTTTCCCCTTCCTGTCCCTCATTTCACAAGATATCTACTTGCACATAGAATCCACTTAATCATCATGAAGAAAGATGGTTTGATATATCCCTCTTTCACTTTTTAGCATTTTTCTTTGGTGTAACATTCAACATACCAGCTATCTGCAGAAGTGCAGAAAACTGCAGGTGATTAGTGGCAAAAACCGAAGACAGTTTTAGTGTCACAGTGAAAAAGTAACTTATGGATCTCCTTCTCCTTTTTGATATTTTCATGTGATGACTCTGGAACCAGGAACCACTTTTCGATTTATGCGGCAACCCTTTCTTCTCTTATTGTTCTCAGAGGGATTTCAAGAGAAAGCAAAATCACAGCTTGCAGGTCAAAAGAGGTCAGGCCAGGTGTGGCAGACCAGGATCCGCACCCTAGAGCACACCAGCCTCTCTAGCAGGCACAGCCTAAGATAACTTAATGGTCCCTCTGCCCTGTCTCTGTACACAGGGTGCCCGGGCAATTATCCTTGCAGCTCGTTCCAGAAGCTGGCTCTAATTATTATGGTTACCTCTGCTGAGGCATGAAAAGAATTAAGACAAAGCTTAAAGTAAAAAAATAAACAAAACAAAACAAAACAAAGAAAGAACCAAAGTGTTAAGCTGCAGTTGGAGCTGCTTCTATGCTCAGGGAATTTTGCACAATAAGTCATATCTTACAGATACAAAAGGAGAAAGGGAATTTAACTGCTCTCCCTTCATGTCTTCGGGGATTAGCCCCTAAAAGACATGATATCAGATGAGCTCCATAGAAGTCAAACCTACACTAAAAGTTTGTTCTGGCATTGCTCAGGGACATGAGGAGGTGTGATCCCAGAGTGACAGACCTGTGCTAGCAGAGAAACCTTGGCAAGAAGCAGTTATAGAAAGGAAAACCACACTTCAATATGTCGCAGGGTGCACTGCTTGAAGTGCAATCATAGCCCTTTACATTTACTCTACTCTGGGGCCAGTGAAGCTTCACTTGTCCTCTTATTTAGATTTTTTCTTGTCAGAATCTTTGGTGTTTCAAAAGTTTCATTTTCCTTCTGTCTAAAACACTCGGAAGAGCACAGCTGTGTCATGCCATGTGGCCCTGTTAAGGCTCTTGATGTGCAGCAACAAATAAAACAAGTTCATTTTGAAAGGTCTGTTGAGTTGATGGCCTGGACCTCAGGCAGGAATGCTTAAACACAATCTCCAGAGAGCCTTGAGACTTATTTATAGGGGGAAGGGTGCCTGCTGAGACAAACTGTATGTAAGCATGAAATGAAAACTTACAGGCTTATGCAGAAGCAGAATTGCACAAAGGGAAGAAGCACAATTGAAAGGGTTTCTTTAAACCTAGTAGTCCCAAATTTTATATTTCTCTGTGTGTGTAATATATAATTATTTTGCATGCAGTATGTTCTTTATGATGTGAATGCCTCAGGGTGAGCTAAATGATTTTCAAAGTCCCATACCACCTCAAATCAAAAGACCCATAGAAACAGCAGAAAAAGAAGTGAATTATGTGAGGAATCTTGCTGTAGGCTTGTATTTGCACACTCTGCTTCGCATTAGTGTCACCATCCCCTTCTTCCTGCAGTGAACTGGTTCAAAAATTAAACCAGGCAAAACCAAATCAGACTTTCCTTCTAGGCCTAGTTTTCACTTGGTTTCATTCCCTGAGCAATTTGTTTTCATTTCCTGAACCAGGTCATAGGATCAGAAAGGTGGGAGAATGCAGAATGCAGAAGGAAGAGGGAGATAGTGTCACATTAGAATAGTTTTAAAGTGTTGCACTGTTACATATAGTTGCTCTCACCCTGAACAGAAAACCAATTTATGTCCTGTTTCTTTGATTCTCTGGTAAAATAATGGGATGAAGGGAGTGCAAAAGCTACAAAATCCTAATTTCTTAGAAAATTTGAGTACTGGAAAAAAGGTCCATATCACGCACATGTTTTCCTCTCACTACTTTTGCATTTCCTGTCTTGCAACCAAGAAAAGTTATTGGCTATTGTTATGTTGTTAGTAACAGAATTTGAAAATGTTTTTGTGTCTACAGACTACGCATGTGTTGGCTCTCAGGTGTTACTCAGATTCTTTTTTGCTTTGAGTGAAATGTATGGCAACATTGAGAAAAGTACCAAATAACCATCCTGCAATATAGTTTTGGATGAGCGTGAAGATCATGAGGCCAGACCGTCAGGGAGCTGTTCGGGGCCTGCTAGGGTGAGAGCGAGAAAAGGAATCAGTGAATAGGCACTAAAATCTAGAGGGAGAGTTTCTCTTTCCCTTCTTTCCCCTTATATCTCCGAGGCTCACAGGGAAAAACATTAACAGCATGAAAGTTAGCAATATTGGAAATTGTGGAGAAAGCAATGCTGAAGGGTACAAATGCAGCTGACACAAAGGCACTGAAAAGTCCCATTATGGATCCCTGAGCTCTCTGGAGTAATGAAACCTTTCCACGTTCTCTGTGCAAGTGCTGTGACCTGATAAGACTTCTAAATTGTAACACAATGCCAATGGAAAGATAAGTGCAGTGAAAAGCAGCATGCTGACTAGGAGGTAAAAACACTGACACTGACACAGGCTTTTCTTTTGGAATCAAGCTCATGGCTATTATTTTAACTAACTCGTGCTAGTGAGAAAGAGCTGCAAGCGATTTTCAGTCCATTGACATGAAATATTTTTCATTGGCAGATGTCAATACAGTTCATGACAAAGTCAGTATGACTGGCATCATTTTGCAGATGGGTAAACTGAGGCATGGAGAAGTAAGAGTTTGATTCAAGGTCACTCATCTCTCTGACAGTACCACAGTCAGTACAAACCAGGAATCTGTAGACTGAATCAGACATTTTCTGCAATGTTATCTTATTTAAAGTATGAATGTGTGGGGGCGGGTGGTACTTGACATGTACATGCACACACATCTGTACATAAACACTTAAACTAGAAGATATTCCAGAAATATCTGAAGGTCTAATTCTGTACCCTTCCATACTAGTAATCACCTTGTCAGGAAGGCATTGAGCATATCTTATCAAAAAGAGTTCAGAATAATCTCACCTCTAATCACTTTCACCTTTGCAATCCCTTAAAAGGCACATCTCTGTTGTGCCTTCCATCTAATTTTTTTAAAGACATCCTACTGATCTGACATTTATTGATCTGAGCTTGTCTTCTGAATTGCTAATTTGTTTATATGCTCTAAGTGGCTCTAACCCTGTTTTTCTCCTGGATTCTGATAGAATCTGAAATAGACTTTCTTTAATAAACAAACTATCGACTTGTGTAGTTTTTAAAATAATATTTGGTTACTGTTCATCATGTTTTTACGAAATACTTCAATATAGTAAAAGACAACACTAGCCTTTGGCTACAATGGATACTTTTGTAAATGCTGTAACTTATCATTTCAGTGAACCCATTTAAGTACGCTGAAGTTAGCCTGCCTAAAATTGTCCCAAGGGAACAATGGGATCTAATTTTTTTTTCTTTTTTTGAAAGGTACCTTTTCATTATCACAGACTCTGAAAATTAAAGTCATATTGGCTATTATAAAGACATAATAACTTAATAGTACAGAATGCAAGCCACAAATAGGAAAAAATCAGATTTTTAAAAATTTTTCTTATCATATTAGTCATGTACTTAATTTGTTATGATGCTGTTCTGATCCTCTGTTATTTTAAGAGTCAGAACTGATTAGAAATTTGCTAGCAGTACTTCTACTTGAAATCCCTTTTCTATCCATTTTCTTTGAATTTTTTTTTTTTTAGGTTTTCATTAGAAATGACAGTGTAATGGTTCCATATTGCTGTAGGAGTCAATCTCAGTGTAACATCTCAGAAACTTTCTTCTTGAAGAGATCACTGTTAATCTTCAAGAGACTTTTCTAGATGACATGTTACAAAAAGATCATAAAATCAGAGAATAGCTTGGGTTGGAAGGTACCTTAAAGATCACCTGGTTCTAAAACCCTGCCGTGGACAGGGGCACCTTTCATGGGACAAGGTTGCTCAGATCTCTGTCCAGCCTGGCCTTAAACGTTTCCAGGGAAGGAATATCCACAACATCTCTGGGCAACCTGTTCCACTGCACTGAAATGACATGCTTGGAGACTAAATTTGATCCTAACATCTGCCAGGGATATTACTAAATTAGATCACCAGAAACTCTCATTTCTAAAGCCACTATTGGGCTATCAGGGGAAGATTGAGGACTTTCAGCCAAGTGAAGTCTGTAGGTTCCTGGTGGTGGAGGTGGCACTCTTCCTTTTGCAGCAGACACCTTAAGTAAGCCTGGGGTAGGATGTGGGTGCAAACCAGGTAGTAAGAGGTTGAGCCCACCAGAAGCCACACAGTTTGTCCTCCTTGGCAGGCTGTTTTCCTTAGGGATCTACTAAATTCCAGCTCAGTTCACTGCACTTTGCCTATCTGTACTCTCAATACAAAAACAACCTCTTCATTTTCATTCTGAACCAGTAAGTTTTGCACACTCGCTGTCTGTCTGCAATCCATCTCACTGGGCTTATTACCATCTAGTGGCCAACACAAAAGATTTTGCATCTAAGTGTCATGTTTTCAACTCAGAAAACCCAGGAGAAAAGGTCTAGTTCCAGAGAAGAGTGTATTACCAGCAACTTAAATGGACCAGATTTTCCTCGCTCTTCCATGCCATCTTTGGGTCTGTTTGATCACTTCTACGTTTTATCGCTCTGTAACACCCTGTGATGTTCCTCCCTGGCATGTGTTTTAGATGCTTCAAAGGCAGAGGGAAGAGATGGAAAATTTGTTAACCACATAAGAAATTCTTCTCTTACTGTGGACGCACCAAGTCAGTCAAGAAAGCTCTTGAGAAGCTAAAAACACCAAGGGACACAAATGTTCTCCTGTTTCATGCATAGAGTAAGAGCTGCACTTCTGAGAACTGAAGAAGTACAAAGCCTCTATGCAGACCCTGGGCACAGTAGGAAAGGTTCACATGTGCCTCTATTCTGCAGCACTGGCTTTGTGAAATTAAAGCACACAGTGTAAGCTGACACCTAAGATATATTTATGGCATTTTTGAAAATATATTTTTAAAATAATTTAAATGCTTTCTCTCCCACTGTAGTGTTGCAGTTATTGATTATGAGCTAGAAAATTAATTTTGTAACTCTCAGCATACAGAGAAATGTGGAAACGTGGATACATCTGTGAAGCTTCTTCTCATTTGAACATAATGCCCCCAGGAATTGTAATAAATACAGAGGACAGCTTGATCTCAGAAAACCAGAGGACATGAAAATATCACCTTCTGTGTACACAGTATTTATTAAGCCTTTGAATGTGAGAGACTGCTGTTTTACCAGATTTCATTGTGGTCAAAATTTACGTGGACAATGCTTCATTTGTTCTTATGGATAATCTCAGTATTTAGTGAGGCTCCTGAGGGTCCAGCTGAGTGCACATGTACTTGCCTACTGTGTGCCAATAATGGTTCATCTGAACACACACTGCCAGTAAATAGATAAAAACAACCAGAGTCAAGAGCCTTGACCATGGAAGACTTCTCCTCATTACAACAAACTGGCTGAAGGCCCTGACTATTTCTTTCATTACAAGTCTTGCCCATGCAGATAGACTTTATTCTATCAACGATCCACTCAGAACAGGATCTGTGGAGTAGTAGCATGATGGCATTGCACTTTTCATTTAGAGTTGTTTTTCTTTCATGCTTTTCCTCCAGGTTTTCTCTTAAGACAAATTTAAAAGGCACATTTCAATCAAGTAAGCTGATGTTGTCGAGCTCATGCACTTAATTCCCATGGGGGGAAAAAAAACCAACAAAACTTTCTACTGAAAAGGGAAAAATGAAACTCTCCACTCCAGTTATGTTAATCAGGAATCTGTCTGCAGGAAGGGAGTAAAGGGATGAGTAGAATTAATAGAGTAGAAAAAAAAAATTAATTATTCATATTTAAGTCAATGCACCTGACAGCTTGCACTCCAGGGTCTTTGCTTTCAATAAAAATATACCACCAAATATTGTTAAAGAAACTGTACAGCAGCATTTCCTCTTTCATAGGAGGTAGGCATGTATTAAAATATACATCAGAATTATACAGTCATGGAAAATACAGCTGGAAGGGACATCATTTAATCATCAGGCTTGTACTGGCACCTCATGCTTAAAATATATTTGACAGGCACCTGGAAAACCTTGAGCAGTGGACATCCCACAGCTTTTTTGGACTACCAATTCCCTGTCCCTAGTCTCTTGTGAGGAAGCACACATGTTTCACTGAAACCATGTCCCAGTCTACCAAAACCCAGCCTTTTACAGTACTACTGGAAGCTACTGTAGAGCACTGGAGTCAGTCCTGCCAGTCTCTGTTTCCTTTATATGAAAGGTTACCCCAGTCAAATATGCCTGATGAAAGCTGTTGCTAAGCAGGACCTAAAGAATAAGATGTTTTCTCAGATATTTGTCTCAAGTAGGTCTAGATTCTACCCATTCACACGTGTAGGCACAAATAGGAGGAACATATAATGAAGCTGAAAGAGGAGCAAATACAACACCTGTAAGATATTAGTATGGCCTAGTATTGGCTGCTTAAGTTCTGCCAATTTTCCTCTGAGTTACATGACAGGAGTAATGAGAAGTGATGGCATGAGGGTAAATACAGCAGATCAAGAGTGATAGGCCATGAAGCTTTCAAACACTGTTAATCAGAAATTTGGTTAAATTCATGTCTCCCCTTCCTTTTTAGTATAGCAGTTGCCATCATGTGCCATTGCCACCAGAAGGACAGGGATGCCTCCTAGGCGTTTTTCAGTTGTGTTCTGAAAAATGTGTTTTCAAACACAATCAGAAATACCTGTAATTGTGGTGTTTAGGTTGTTTTGGTTTCTATTTTTTCTTCTTTTTTTTTAAATTCTGTTTTCCATTACCTGTCGAGTACCCTGTTAAGTAGCAGCAAATGCTTCATAACCCCTTGTTTCCTTCATTTCCTGGAAGCTTTTTACATGGAGCTTTGTGGCTGTGTGCTGCACAAATCCAGACACTCTCCTTGTGATGTTTACCTTCATATCATCTAGTTTATATTGAAGTTTAATGTCTAGCAGCATCTGTTATTTGAGTGTGATTTTTACAAAAAATGAAGTTACTTCCATAATTGCATTCTTGGCTCTTGAAAATGTATCTGCTGCGTATTATTAGCAGAAATTTACTTTCTATCAAAAACAGTCTAAAATATTTTACTACTGAATTAGGATAATGATATGTTGTATTTTTTAGCAGAAAGTGAACCTATTTCTAGTTTAAATGTTGTAGACTTTTAAAAGAACTGATCTCCTTACATTATGCTGGGAAAACCTACCATTTTACGGAACAGAAAATTCAACCACAACTGGTAAAATAATTAAGAATTCCATTTCTGCATAGTGTGCAGCAGGAAACAAGCTACTCCAACGAGTTTGTTTGCTTGACTGAGTAGACAGTTTTAAAAATGACACTGGCGCCTATGAGCACAGAGCTCACACAATCTCTTCTCAGCAAACATGCCCCATGATGGACCCATCTCATATCAAGATCGCCAGGCAAGTCACAGTGCATCCCTAGCATCGTGATAAGGGCTCTGTTTTGTTCTCTTTGTTTACACAAAATTTCCATGGGAGCAGAAGTGTTTTGGTTGTGTTTTCTGCTTTGCACAGTAGGCAGGTTTGCTGAGGGAGAAGGGATTAAGCCTGCTGCGAGCTCTGTGCTGCTCTGTACAGGATGAAGGCAAAGAGTTTGGCTGTGCCCTTGTACATCACCCTCCTCCCCTCTGCCCCCACCCTTTACAGGCCAGCTGCAGCCAAGTTTTATTATCCAGTGAGGCTCATTGCCCAGGATGGTGATGCTAACCCCATATAAACACGGTAATAATAGGCAAAATCAGCAGGTTGAGGGAGGGAGGATGTGCCCCTCCCTTTAAAGAGCATCCACAGCTCTCACCTTGTTCTCAGCCAGCAGGAAAACATCTCCCCTCCTGTTTCAATATACTTCTAAACGCACTTTATCAGTCAGAGGGAGCTTGGCCTCTTTAAGGGACAAAGAATTGGCAGAGCAGTGCCCATTCCAAAATCAATGTTTCACTGTCGGAGGGTGAAGGATGCGATCTGAGGCAAACTGGAGAGGCAGGAGGATTACTTTAGACAGCAGGCTCGCTGGGTAATATATTTATCTATTTATCATTTTAGGCTTTGTTTATAAAGAAACATGTTGGCTTTATCTGTAAATATTTTAAATACTTCAGTTGGTGGGAGGCGTAGGAAGGGGATCCAACCAGAGATTCTGGACATTTTCCTTGCTGTTCCTTCTGACATGTCAGTTCAGAGCAGTTGGTAACATAGCGACAGGCTGCAGCACTTCATTATCATCACAATCTGCTACCTTTTTAATATAGTATCTGACATTTCAGTCAGACAGAGATCTGTGTCCTTAAGCTGGCAGGAACTTTATGCCTTGCACTCAAGAACATTGCCTTGCTGAGTGTAGGGACCAGGCAGGACACACGCTGCCAGTCTTTATCTAGATATGTCGAAGCATGGCATTCAGGTGAAAGGAAAAAACATATAAATGTTAACAGAAAATATCAAACAAGGACCAAGCCATCCTCTGTGGCCTGGCAAAAACTTCTCCCTGTTATGCAGTTTCCACCAAGAGCTTCCACAAGTGTCTTATTTGAGAGGAGAAAACCCAGAGGTCGCTTGAACTTTGGTGGCAGAGCTGAGGAACCCACTGGGGCAGGTGCTTGTGTTGCCTGTGCCATGAGTTTGTGGGGAGTGTGCTGACACCAAAAGCCACAGAGGGACACAGGGTTGCAACTGTGCCAACCAGGCAGGAAGCACAGGCAGGACTGTATTTTTGGTATTGCACGGCAGGGAAAAATTTGAGCTTGGAAAGTTCTGATTTAAAAGAAGTAACCCCACACCTAAGTCTTTTCCTTAGTTATATTAGAGATTTATTATTCTAGACCTGTCTTCTTTGCCTGACTTTGTGTGGCTCATTTTGACTATTCTGTTTTGCTCTTTTGTTCTTATTGGGAACCAGCTATAAGAAAACATAAATAAATGGTAGAAGTGGAAATGTGTAATAATTCCTATTGTTTATTTGAATCTCTGCATCTCAAGATCTGTAGTGTAAAATCTTTAATAAAATCAGACCTGGAATGTAAATACTACTAATATTAATTTTCCATATGGGAAAACTGAGGCACAAGCAGGTCTTCCTACCTCTACTGGGTAGCAGAGTGTCTCCCAGGAAGCTTGTGAAATTTATGTATTAAATGGACTAGATGTCATTTCACATGCATGAAAATGATAGGATTTGGCTCCAAATAAGTCATCTAATTTTGAGATCAAAAAGGTCTGGTTTTGTTGGATTTTTGTTTTACCACCTTAATGCCACTGACAAAACCAGATGTTTCCTGTTACAGTCAGTTGAGATTTTGGTCTGGGGTACCATTATGACTGAGAAGTTTAGATGCTGTGGTAGATGCTGATCAAGAGAAGGGCTGCTGTGTTTTACCCCAGAAGCAGCTACACAGGAGTAATGTGTGAAATCCTCACTGTTTGTGTTGCTCTCTGTGTTATTCAGCTTGAAAGACTAGATAGGCTTTTGTTAATATTTCAGCAAAGATTATATCTTAAAAGAAACAAATCTTTGATCAAAGCCTAGAATCACCTTGTTTGATCTAAGCTGACTTAACAGATAGAAATAAAATAAGAGGATGATTTTCAGCACTCTCAGTTTTACCTTGGAATAAAAAACTGGAATAGTTTTTCTCAATAATTCATGTGCTACAACATCCATAATCTTTCTTTTATCAAGACTAGACTATTTGATTTAATATTAGGTTTAAAATGTCACAGTAGAGTAACTATAGGGGTTCTGTGAACTGCATTGTTGACAGCACTTTTCTGCTTTCCAATTCTCTTAAATCACAGGCTGATTATGGAAATAAAAGCCTGTAGCCTTTAAATGATACTAACACATGATGTTTACTGCTGTGAAAAGAAAGGTAAAGTCTTTTTCTTATCAAAGAGAAACAAGCATGTAAATCATAATCCTGATTTGATTTGTGATGAATATTTAGCTCAATGATTTAGCAGAAACTTTCCAAAAATGCTCCAGTAGTTTAAGAATATTTATCTTAATTTTTCAAAACATTCATGACCTGGGAAAGCATAATTTTCATTGCAAGTTAAGGAGACTTGGACTCCAAATCTCTAAAGCCTTTTGGAAAATGATTATTAAATTCTCAGGAGCCTATTTTCCCCTCTAAAACTCTCAGTTGAAATTTAGATGTTTCTTTAATGCTTTAAACTGCCTTAATACCAATACAAGTTTTCCTCCAAGAGTCTTTCACACTGAGCGAGTATATGTGTGAAATGAGTAGCATTCCATGTTAGACCAAAATGCTTTCAAATTATTGGAACTTTTATTACCTTTAAAAGCAAGGCAGTGGGGTTGCTATTTGCTGTTAAGAAGTGTTTGTCACACGCAGCTAAACAAACCTCTCTGTTTGGAGATCTGTTTAGAGTAGTGGAGATCTGGCAGATCTGTTAGACCTCCACTACTGCACAAGACTGTGTCTATCTTCAGGTGTGCTGATGCATGTGAGAAACTGTGCCTTGTGTGCCACACTGTGGTGCTGTGCAGCTGAGACTTAGAGAAATCAGAGGGGATTTAGTCAGTTCTATGAAGTTATTCTATAGGTTTGTGAGCACTATTAAAAATCCACATAAATGTTTCAAAATAGCCCAAAAGAGCGAGTCAGGCAGTTAATCCCCTCTACTTCTTTCGTCCAATATTGTTTCTGGAGTAGAAAAAAAAAATTATAAATCTGGTTACAGAAGCAGGATACTTGGCTAAGGAATTGGTCACTTTTTCAAAGAACAAACAAAGTGTTTCATGAGGAGATAATCTTTTCCCAAAAAAAACTTTGTTGCAGTCCAATAAGATGTCTGATTACCACTTTAAAGAGTCACCACTTTTGAAAAACAATTTAAGCAATAGCTGTGGAAGTGGGAATTGACCTTAGTTCTTGTCCTTAGGAAATACCCACCATTGCAGGTACCCACCACAGGTGTGTGTGTGTTGCCAGCATCCTGACTGATCACTGGAGTACATTAAAGCATACGATACAGGCCAAGGCCAAGCAGTACTCTGAAGGTTAATGCTTGCTTTTAACATAGCACAATAGTTTTAATGGCTTACAAAATGGTAAGTTTTCTAAAACATGGGGCACCATGCTGCTCTGGCTGCTTAACATGGGTGAGACTGAACTTGCCCACTGAGGTTCACTGTCTGTGAATTATGGAGTAACAAGATACCAAAAAATGATGCTGATCATGCATTAATTGATTCAACACACTTCTTGCCCAGTAGAGGGCTAGCAAGCACCAATAGACAGCACTTGTAGTCAAAGAAGGACATCACACAATTAGAATGTATCTGGCAATCATCCTATTGCTGTTTCCAGGTATGTTTAGCATGCTTCTCTTAGTGCTTGGAAGTCACCAGTGTGTTGGTGGTGTGATAAAGCCAGCAGTCAGCTAGGAAATGTCAGTAGATATCAGATGGCAGGCACGTGAAGAGCCATTGAACTCCAACTCACAGTCATGAGAGCTGCAAGACTGCTGTGCAAAGTCAGGTTCCTACTATTTTTTACATTGTGTAACAGAAGTTGGTTGACAAATATCATCAAAGGATATGAAACAAACACTTAGTGCTTAAGAAGCTAAGTAGCTTCAGTGCTGAGGCTGTTTTCCATTATTCTGCTTATTCAGTATGAGGGAAAGGGATTCATCACCAGTATAGCATTAGATTGTGCAGTTCTTTGCTAAGACCACTCTAAATGTTGTATCTCGCTTTGCAGCAGCTATTTCCATGACAATAAGTGCTTGCTGAGTGTCGTGGTTTAACCCCAACTGGCACATAAGCCCCACACAGCTGCTCACTCACTCCTTCTGGTAGGATGGGAGAGAGAATCAGAAGAGTAACGGAGACAACTCGACAATTTAAGTGGTAAAGCAAAAGCCATGCACAAAAGCCAAGAAAAGCAAGGAATTAATTCACCAGTTCCCATGGGCAGGCAAGTGTTCAGCCATCCTCAGGAAAGCAGGAGTTCATCATGCATAACGGTGACTTGGGAAGACAAACCCCATCCCTCCAAATGTCTCCCCACGTCCTCCTTCTTCCCCAGCTTTGTGTGGTGAACATGACAACATGTGGTATGGAATATCCCTTTGGTCAGTTGGGATCAGCTGTCCCGGCTGTGTCTCCCCCCCAGCTTCTTGTGCACCCCCAGCCCACTCTCTGGTGGGGTGGTGTGAGAGGCAGAAAAGGCTTTGACTCTGGGTAAGCCCTGCTCAGCACTAGCTATCAATACTGTTGTTGTGGCATCAACAGTGTTTCCAACACAAATCCAAAATATCGCCAATGCCAACTACTGTGAAGAAAATTAACTCTGTCCCAGACAAAAACACCACATCAAGGCAGTCTGGATCTAAAAATAGTGCTGATGTTAATGGAAGAAAAGAATAAGATCTGAATGAAAAATTGAATACATTATATTGATGTTTCAACTAAAGAGAGATTTCTGACAGTACTTCTCCTGCAGTTCTGTAAAACAGCACTTCCATTTTATTAACAATGACTGAAAGAAATAAGCAATTACCTACATCTTTTTCTGAGGCAGCAGTTTCTCCTTCTGAAATCCTTATAATGAATCGTCATTCTCTCTTCATCTCTCAAACCAATTCGTTCATAATTACTATCTTTGAAGAAAAACATGTTTGAAGATTTCAATTTTCAGCTTCCAGCCCAGGTCTTTAAAGTAGGGAGGCAAAACAAATGAGCTCAAGCTCAAAATTTCTCCTGTTTTCTTGGGGGGAATTCTTGTGTTGATGGGGTTTTTGTTTGTTTGTTCGTTTGTTTTAAATTTGTTTATTTGCTTATTTGTTTTTACAAAAATAAGAGCCGAAACAACAGCATAGGCCTATGCTTCATGATGCTCTAAATCTTTGCAGAACCACAAGAAACAGAAGTTTTCCATCAGAAAACTGTCTAATTGTGAAACAATATACAGCTTCATTACAAAAAAAAAAAAAAATAGAATGTCTGCCTAACTCCAAGTACAGATCGTTTGTATTCTGTGGGGAAAAGCAAAGGTGTGTGCATCTCATAATTCATTATCTGAGAAAATACAGTCTGTCAGTTAAAGGAAAGGAACCTGCCGTGGGTCATTTTGGGTACATTGCAGAGTCTATCACTGATTCACAGCACAGCATTGAGCAAGGAACTTGATCTCTTTGCAGTCCAGTTTATATAACTATTTAAAAGATGTATTGAAATCTACCCCACAAGGGTTTTTCAAATCTTGTTGTTTATGAGATACCAGGAAAGGACCAGTCACTAGAGACATTTCAAAGTATAATTAGCATCCTAGGATTACTAGAGTGTTTCGTGCTTAGGTGGTATGCAATTAACTCCGTAGGCTGTTTTAAAGTGCCTAAATCTCCAAATTCAGTCTATGAAACACTGAGAGTCCTGATTTACAGTAGCACAAAAACTGGATAAAGAAAGGATATAGATAAATAAATTAATATAAGGATAAAGATAAGATAAAGAGAAAACCTGAAAGCTCCCTTGGTTGGTTCTTCAAGCTATGCAGTGAGCAGCAAGTAAATGCCATATCAATTAAATTAGCAGTGATGAATCTGTTTCTCCTCTCAATTGTATACTGAGATATTCCTTAATTTGTTCCATGATGTTGATATCAGGAGTCTTGGATGTAAGGCAGGCATTTTGACAGTGTATCTGAATTAATTGTTTTCTGTGCTACTTAACCAAAATTGTACTATACTGGAATATATTCATCATTGCTGCTAATTGCTGACCTGAGTAAAGCCAATGGATAAACTGGATACTCTCCTTCTGGAGTAAATAGAAGGAGCAGTTAAACATTTGGATAGCCAAGGGATAGATGCAGCTCACTGCCATTGGGAGGCCCTGAGCAGTTCTCCCATACGAGAGAGCAGATGCCAGAGCAGATGTCACAAGCAAGTCCAGGGAGCCCAAATTCACCCAGTCCCATGTAAATATGCATTTAGTGCTTCAGCTGATGTGGTGTTGCTGCTGACAGAAGAGCTGGGAAGCATAAGGCTGAGCAGAAGATGAACAATATGGATGAGTGGGTTCTTGGGGGGTTGGCTGCCAGGACAGCCACCGGGGCACAAGCAGATTATGGAAGGTTGTGTGCGTATCTGTGTGTGGCAAAAGTGAGAGCAGCAAGTGCTAACAACACTTTGAGAAAAAGCCAAGAGCTCTTTTTTCATTTTGTAGAAACAGAGTCTTCTTTCTCAGCAAAGACATTTTTTTCCTGCTTGCTTTCTGGAAAGTTTGGCTTAAAGTGTGTCATAGGACACAAGTAATGAATTCAGCTTTAACCAGTTTCTCCTTCTGTCAGTACTTACTTCTCACAGTTTTAAAGTTCTGCACTTATATCTTGGAACAAGGGTTTCTTGCCCTTTCTGAGAAGATTTATTTTTTTAAAATTTAATTGGAAAGAGATTCAGCTACTGTTCATATGAGTAATAGAGAAGCTGAATATTTATAATATTTTTCTCGTTTGCAATTAAGTCTTCTAGATAAACTGAAGCATTCAAAGAAGAATTGTAGCTTCATCATGAAAATTTTTGCTTTTCAAAAGTAAAAAATTTGTACATACTTCAAAATCAAATTATCTTGACAACCCAGGCCATGTCTTCAAATTTTCCCATTACAAAGCATCTAAAACTAGTTTTCAAATAAAAATAATACAGTGGATATGTGTAATAAGAAGAAAAAAAAGGAAAATGCTCAAAAATACTGGAAGATGAATGCAAAAATCAGCCTCTGTTACTGTGTGTCTTAGGCTTACTTTATATTCCTGTAACCTCTTTCCTTCCTCTTCTTATGTGTATATATTTTTTCTTAGGAATGTCATTGCATTTTATGCTGAGGCTTATGTTCTGCAAAATAAACCTGTTTCAATGCATGTTTGATTCTGTTCTATCAGAACAAGGATTTATGTTCCCATGTTATTTAACAGTCACCTAGACTTGCAGCATCACTTGTGTTTATTCCCTTCAGATGTCTACCTGTTCTCCTCCAGCAAGAGGTAAATCTAATTTCTCCTGCATTTTTTAAAAAGTTCTACAGTTCCTGTATCACATGGATCATCTTTGATACTTCTTCTTATGCATAAGGCTGCTAGAAGTACCTTTCTTTATTAAAGATGTATTTTTTGCCCTTTTTTTCCTCTTTTCTCTCCTTCATGGCCAACAGTGAATAATCTACATGTGACGTCATTGTACTGCCAGTACTAAAGTAGTAGTTTTGAATGTTCAGAACCCCACTACTTATCCTGGATTGTTCAACAACTGTGAATCTATATGAAGATTCAATAACTAAGTTTCTGTGCATATATTAACAAAAGAGCCAATATCAGAAAAAATGAGTAAACATAGAAAAGAAATTAAACCAGAATAGTTTAAGCTAGTAACAAACCTTGCAGTTTCATCAGGTAGAGTACTGTTGAGTACAATCTCTTTGATGAAACGGAACTATCTGATCTGTGTAAAAAAGGAAGACAGTTTTATTGTATCTCATACAAGCCTGACTACAGGAAGGAACTTTGACTGCAAAAGGAAAATGCACCAGAGAGGAATCTGATTTCAATGGGTGCCTTTCAAAGGGTCTGAATCTCTCAGCAGCTCTAGTCACCTGCAGCTCAGTTTGTAAAACTTTTTTAGATACTTCCTTAAATGTGAGAGTCATTATTTAAAAATGGATTTGTCAGATATTATAGAAAGAGTCAGAGCACAGCAGTGTTATCAGAAGAACAGCTGGTAATCTTTCTGAACTCTCTATAATCCTAATTAACCTTCTTGATCACTTAACATCATGCTTAGGTCCCACACTACCCAATGCCATAGAATAAAGGGTGGAGATTTTTGCTGGGATAGGATTAATTTTCTTTATGGCAGCTCACGTGGTGTTGTGGTTTGGATTTGTGGCCAAAACAGTGTCAGTAACACATGTATACTTCAGCTATTGCTGAGCAGTTCTTACACAGCACCAAGAACCTCTGCTTCTCGCACTGCCCTTCCAGCAAGAGGGCTGGGGGTGGGCAAGAGCTTAGGAGGGGACACAGCCAGGGCAGCTGACCCCAAGTGGCCAAAGGGTTTTGTCTGTGTGTGCCCCTTTACTTCACTTATTAAACTGTCCTTATCTCGACCCGTGAGTTTTCTCACTTTTGCTCTTCCTCTTCTCTCCCCCATCCCACTGGGTGGAGGGCACGAGTGAGTGGCAGTGTGGTGCTGAGCTGCCTGACAGGGTTAAATCACCACAGGATGCCTTTACTACTTTAACTGGTTTCTAAGCCAAAGGAATAGTTTTCCACATGACACCTTCCCCTGGCCGTTTCCCAGGACATGTCCCAGACAACAGTTCATCGGCTGGTAGGATATTTGGCCATGTTAACAGCATGACCTGTGTTTTGCAGTGATTACAGAACAGCCATCAGTCTCTGCAGATGGCATTTCCAGTCTTCATCATAGATAGCTGGTATCACCGAAGCAGGCAGCTTTGTATTGAGTGTTCCAATCTGGAGGTGATCCATCAGCCTTGGAAAGGTGGCCATGACCTCATACTGCTGTGATTTGCATCAACCTGAGAGAATCAGTAAACAGGGAGGGAAGTGAATGTCTTTGTTGCACAAGCTGTTTGCATGCTCTGCAAATTCCACTGAAGAAAGAGGATATGACCTGTGAATTTCTCAGAACACACATTTGAAGAGTTTTGTGTAACTGGGGAAAAAAAAACATCCATGAAATTAGGAAAAAGGCAGTGCAATAATAGAATTGCCCCTAAGTGAACTAAAATGTCAACTGATTCGATTTCTATCAATTCCACATACAGCTAGGTTTAAATATATTTTACAAATTGAGTAAAACACAAATGTCTTAGAAATATGAAGCTCTATGCTGGCATTTTATTAGATACCGAATACATGATGTTGAAAACCGTAAAAAGAGTGAAATTTCAGGAAGCCCTGGAGGTGGATGACAGGATTTGTTTTTTACTTGACTTTGGTCTCTGGTCTTTGTATTTGTGCACGAGTACAAATACAAGAGGTAAAAGAAATTAAACTGAAAAGGGGAAGATTCAGCAGTGAAAAGTAAACTGAAAAGACCATGACTAGGTTGGACAGGATCCATGTAGTGTCTGCTGGGATAAGTCTGAAGAGTCAAGAGGAACCTTTCCCCATCCTGTTTTTAGGTCTATTCCTTCAACTGTTGCTGTGCTCAGATGAAGTTGTTTCAGTGATTACCACTGCTTGACTAATTCATACCCATTTCATACTGTTCATCTCCAAAAAATATCACCCACAAAACCCACTCCTCATGAAAAAGGCAGAAAATTTAGTAACAAATGTGACTGTCAGTTTAATGGAGACTTTTATATGCTTTCTTTAAGGATTGCATTCTAATCCATGAATTTAGAAGGTGACATTTTAGGCAAATGTCACTCAGCAGCTCATATTTCATGCAGTATTTAATATCTCTACTCAAAGGTTACACACACTGTTTAAAACAAATTATATTTCCCAATGTGTTGAAGCCCTGGGAATGGTGTGGAGTTGTATTATTTCAGGGGTGGCAGTTGCCCCCAAGGGAAAGTACTTTTTCTTCAGAGGACTCTGTCTCCCAAACTTCCCTACTTTTTCTATGAAGAGATTTCTTCCAAGAGTCACAGTGTAGTGTAGTACCTTCATCATATGGCTAGACAACGGTTGATTCAGAGGAAAAATAAGTATTTGTGTTCCCTCTGTTGTCCAAATAAGAAATATACAAAAAGAACAGAAAGCAGCACACAACACATAGAATGGCAGTGAGGCAGGTCAGTGATGTCCTTGGTAAGAAACTTGCTAAAAGCAGAAAAAAACCTTAATAATAATCTTTTAAAATGCCTCAAAGCAGACAGTCAACCAAAGAGTCAATCAAGATAGGAAATTATCCTGGTGTAAAAGGAGGGGGAAAAAAAAAAAAAGGAAAAGATTAAATTTTGATGTTATGCCCCAGTTTTCACTGTGGAGAGGTTTAAAAAAGGGTCCTGCATTCAAGTACAAGTCAGAGAACCTTTTACAGAATAAAAGATCAGCAGAAGAGATGTTTATACCAATCTTATAGAACTGATAATAGCAATTAAAATTGTTTATTAAAGCATATATCTAACATTTAAAGTAAAACTTTGATCAGAAGACAGAGAATAGTAAGACAGTTTTTAAGAGTGATTTCACAAAAATATATTTCAGTAAATCCGATTTCTGCAGTAGGAAAATCATCAGACATTGTTATAGAACAGGAATAGTTTCCTGTTAAGTACAAAACATTGGGGGAAAATCGACATTTTTGTCATGCATCACAGATCTGTTAGATCCTTTGGAACAGCTAAAGAGCAAGTGATAAAAGGGCCTTGGTTAATACAGCATTATTGAATTTCAATTCAATTACTGCATTTTTGAAAAGCTACTGCAAATGTAAATAAATGGCTTACCATTGATATTTTCACTCAAGAGTCTGTTCTAGAGCTTGTGTTATTCCTTGTATTCATAAATTATCTGAAAGAAGTGGAAATTAGTGAGATGATAACATTTGCTGCTGACACAAAATTAGTCATAATAGTAAAAATTAAATCTGACTAAAGTTTTTCTGGATGGTCTATGACACGGAGATGTAGAGACATGAAATAAGAAATGAAATTCAGTGTTAACAAACAAAAGGTAATTTGCACAGAAAAAGCAAATACATAAATACCAATTTAAGGGTAAGTTTAGGAAAAAAATTATCATCAAAGAGAATGCTTGGAAAATATCGTAGTGCCATGTAATGCCAGGCATTCCATAAACTGAACATTTAGTTTAGTTATTCAAGAAGGCTAAAGTAGGTCTAAAAAAGGTGAATAGAAGGACAACATATATGGTGAGATATGAAGAGAGGCTAAATAGATTAGGAATTTTCAGCTTGGAAAGAAACAGTTGAAGGGAGATGTGAAACCCAAAGCAGAAGAACTAGAGGTTCTCTGATCTATCTCAAAACTTATGAACAAGGAACTTCTTTTTCAATGGTAAACTGGCAATTTTAGAATGTTTTCTGTAGAACATCATGGGTATAGAAAGTGTTAGCCCATTCAAAAGTTAGACAAATTCATGTAAATCCTGTAACTACTCATTTCCCCAAACAAAACCTATATTCAGGAATAACTACTCTCTCCTTGGTTTTATGCCATGTTCTTCCCTATACAACGTCCAGCCATGGTTAGAGACAGTGGGGAAGAAGAGTTGTGTCTGAATCTCATTTCTATCTCCACCTGTCTCTGAATCCTTCTTGTGGGAACTGGGTTCTGAGGAGGCTAAAGAAATTCTACAGGGTTAGGGACTGTAAATTGGAACAACGTCCCTGTGACACGTGTGAGAAGTATGGGGTGATTCACAGTCCTGTCTTGTGGGTGCATGACAGTGGAACTCAGAAGATCTTGCTGGATGCTGCAGAATTCTTGTTCAACACAGCAGGACACTGTAGAATATAAGCCCTGAAAAAAGGATACCAAATCACCCCCACCCAAGTTCTTTCCCATATCATAATACAAAGAAGAATTTGTTTTTTCAGTATTGCATTATGGACACAGTGATACTTGATACTGATGAGAAGTTTATCGATGCCAATTGTGGGGGAATAAAATTTATTGTCTCAGTTAAACTACTAATTATTATTTATTAAAACAGTTCCCTGGTTAAAAAACTATGACAGTTCTGAAAATTTTCTACCAGGAAAAACCTTTTATTTCACAGCCTAACACCTTAGGGAGCTTAGAATGGTGCTGAAGGCCTCCAATAATCCACCCCAGATCTCATTTCTCTTTGTCACCTTTGTGTGCTTGATCCTATCATGCTCCAGCTACTCATAATTAAACCTGTCAGTCAGGCAAATATCCTGACACATCCTGAGTGAGAGAAAAGGTAACAGACATTGTGCTGAGGTGTTGCTAGTGCGGGAACCTGGGAAATTCATGCAGTGAAATTTTGACAAGAAGAGGAGAAAAAAGGATGCCAAACTGTTAGAAGAACTGGCTAGAGCAACAAACTACCTTTTGCATTATTAGTTGAAACTGGTGTCAATATAGCACTACCATTGGTGGTGGTAACTTAAATTGCTACTAAGAACCTCAAGCACTGTATCAGGAGTAAAATTAAGTTTAAACATAAGAGGAAAGGGGTAATGAGGATAGAGTGGGCAACAAAGGCCTAATAAAGCTTGTGTTGTTTCTTCCCATGCCATTTTTTTTCTGCACAGAAAGATATGACAGCCCTCACTTGTTTCATTCTGGCATCTTTTCATTACTGCTAAATTTGCCTTTTAAAAATCAGGCACCAGAAAAGTTGTCTTTGATTAGAGCAATTTTAAAGCTGAGCTCATTCTTAAGTACCTTGCTGAATCAGTGCCCAAGTTTTCAGCTGCAATTCTGGGCCTTCAAAAATATGTAGAATTGTACTATTAGTTTGGCAAACCAAACAGATCTCTCAGGAAAGGGTGTATTTCTAGACCTGTGCTTTCACTCTTTCCCTTCAGAAAAACAAAACAAACTGTGTGTTACATATCTATCTAGATTACCAGGGTGGGTTTTTTTCCCTTTCTAAACAACTGAATAGATTTTAAGCCATAAGCATTATCCATCCTGACTTACCACTTCATCTGACTCACTGAATTTCATCCAGTCATTTCTGTTTTGAACCTAATAGCCTGTAAATGAACTAGAACTTTTCTCCTGGGTAGATATGCAATCAAGGAAAACATTGATTTTAGATTTGTAGTGTATTGCTTTCAAAAAGTGTTTTCTCTGTACATCTCTATTTAAAAATCTAACAAGAAACCATCTTAAAACAGTCTCAGGATATTGCACTGTCTGGAGAAGGAAATTTCTACAAAATACTCATCTGACAATAAGGAGTGATGCAGAATACTATACTACTGGAAAAAACCCTACAACTTCATATTCAATTCTTGCTACAAAATCCCTAGAATCATTTGTAAGGGAAGCAAACTTATTACAGGCCTACTTTAAATCTCAAAATTACGTAACTCTGCCTTATTTGCAAGTGACATGAGAATGCTGTTGTGTTGATACCCTTAGCTTCATGAAACAGTCTGAATTGGATTCCTTTGCATGCAAGGAACAGCTTGCTCATGTGATTCACCAGAGTTATTTCTGAGGAGGAATAGATAGACCCAAGCCCAGGAATGGAGCTAAAATTGAGTTCTCCATTTTTAAAAGACTTTTACTTCAGAAATGTTTGTGTTAAAGTATATAAAACCTACAGCACTAAAGTCATGCAAAAAAAAGAAGTCTTTGCAGGACCAAAGTGGTTTTTTTGGCATTGAAAAAGACATTGTACCAGTGAGAGGGTATTGAAAAAAATCATGTAAAGTTCTTCTGTTACTGAGATGTTGTCTGTGAGATTGGGTTACCCTAGCTACAAACAGAATGAATGCACTGAAATTACTTTTGGGCATCAGCCAAATATAAAGAAACTCCTTTAAATCTTGTCATACCCTGTCACCCAGACAGGAGAGAGAGTGAAATCTAGGGGCTACTATGCTCTCTCCATACTGTCATGGGCTTCTGAGAGAGGTGACTGTTTCTGTATCTATATTTTATCCATTGCATTGTTCAAAGTGATCATGTCAGACCCTGCATCGACCCTATAGCATGCCTCTAGCTGTGAGTTGAAAGAAATCATGGTGGAGTTAAACTGCTAGGTACCTTTTTATTTCATAGTTCACAAAGATGCATTTGCTCTTCTGACCAGCTCTAACACATGCAGACGTTTCATCATAGTTCTAGAACTGAAAAGGCTCCTGGGCATGGAGGATTCATGAAGGAGGAAACAAGAGGTGCTGAGGTGAGATGAGGAACCTGTTATCAGAGGTGAGGAAGTTTCAACTATGCCCGGCATATCAGAGGTGTTAAAATCAAAGATGTGAGTGCATTGTTTACAGTGTGAAAGCTGAAACATAGGAGTGCACGGAGTATTTCACATCTGTTTAAAGGAAGCCAACATGGTGTCAGATTCTTCTTTCTTCTCTGTCTAGGCTGTAGAGGGATCTTAGCAAAGGTCTCTGTTTCAGGCCAGAAATGTTAAGAAGCTTTTCCCCACGGCTCAGCTCTATAGGAGAGCAATCTTTGTTAGTGTAGCTCCCAAAGTGGTGCAGCTGCTTCCTGCTAGTCTGGCTAGAAATGTCAGACCACATAAAGACCCGAGAACAAAATAGCTGCAGACAGGTCTTCTCTCATCTGACTTTTCAACAGAGGCATTATTAGATTTTAATATTTCCATTTGCATTGCCTGCACTCGGAGCAGACAGTGTACAATTTTATCCTCAAGCACATCTGCTCCACCATACATTCTACTCCAGTAAACTGAAGGATGCAGAGTCTGCTTTACATTTTCTACACTATACATTTTATGAGGCAGCATTTTCTATTGTCTTCCACAATCCAGCCTAGGAACTTTCAAAAGGTTTACCCAAACAAGACGGGTTTTTTTGGTCTCCCACCTCTATCTACCTCTGCCATATTTCTCCTTTCTAAGTAAAAATATAAATAAACCAAATGCTTTTATAATGAAGGTAGTCTGAATGTTAAGTAAGTTTCTCAGAGCTCAGCTGCCTTCTTTCTTGATGGGCTTCCGATGGTTAAATAAGATTTGGCTTTGTTCAAGTCACAGTTCTTTAAAGTAAATAAAGATAAAAATTATGCACAAAATAATTTTATTTTCTTTTAAATTTCGTATAATTTTCAAGGATAATTTCAAAGATTGATTGATTCACGTATTTCCCTCCACTGTCTGGAAGAACACCTTTGTAGGTATAATTTCATTGTATTTTTCCTATTTTTCCATAGAGTATACACTTCCACATTAGAATCTTTGTTCCCATCCATGAACTCTACATCAACTTTAAGAGTTTTAGATCCAGATAAAGACAGTGAAGAATATGCCAGAAATATAGAAGGCTACAAATACAGTGAAAGAGGAGTTTTCAATTCTTTTTTTGGACACATTGTAGAAAATAAACCAAACCAAATTACTATAGTGAAGTCTGTTAGCTGATAGGGTTATTTTTTTTTTTCTCTGTTGGTTTCTATTCCAATCTAAACAGTTGGAGACTACTGTAGAAAACAGAAGATGACAGTGATTTTCCAAATGGAAAAACAAACTAAAAGTGACAAAATTCTTTTCAATATAGTTGTTTTAACTCTCCCTGGATCAATTTTTTCAGGCAGATTTTACTATGTGTTCAAGTGCTTCACACATGACTTAAGAGACTAAAGAACTAATTTGTTAGCTAATAAATGCAACAAACAACTACACTTACCAAACATTTAGTCTGAGCATTCATGTGCTCACAGCCCCTAATAAGAAGCCCATGAGTGTTTGTAGGTCGGGGTAGTGGTGAAGGCAGGGGCAACAACCCTTGATATTGCCATTTTGTTGTTTTATGGCTCCCCATTTTTTCTTTTGTGGTTTTATGCACCAAGTATCCATGTTAACATTTTTCCTCTTAGACTTTCAAGCTGCTATGAGTTCACAGTTTGAACTTCTTTACCTTGCATGACTCCATGCACTTCCTCAGATCCCTTTCTCACAAGAAAACATTGTACTGACATTTATCCCCCAGATTTTGTAGCTGGACTGCATTGGAGCTAAGCCTTGGGCCACAGAGAGCTGCATCCCTTGTCAGAGGAATACAGGGAGAGGGTTAGAGCTAAAAATGTGCTTGTATTGTCTATGTTTATATATTTTTAAATAGAGATAAGTGCAGTGGTTTATCCCACCCTGAGATATTTTTCCAAGGCATCTGTAGGTGCTAGAAGATCTTACATATGTGGTTAAAATTACCAGCCTGCTTGAGTCCTTATTCCTCCTCTGGTTCAATTTGTCTTTACCTTTGGATGACATTTCTGTTGAAACAGTGGGAGTAGAAATGATAATTGTGTGCACATCCTCATTTCCCTTTTGTTGGCACAGGGGTTTAGCTTCCTGCCCTACGGGGAACTTTGGATAACTCATTGCCAAGATAACTCTCAGTGGGATCAAGGCCTTATATGAAAAACTACATTTGCTGCAATGCTTTAAAACAAAGCACAAACACACCGGGCAGTAGGTGGCAGCTCAGGATGGTATTTGCTGCCAGAACATTTCCACAGAAAAAGAAACTGAACTACAATTAATCTTTTCTGTGGAAATCATTAAATGTCTTTGCTTCACAACAGTTGCCTTTCTTCATCTCTTTTTCATTGTATTGAAATAATTGATGCAAATTAAAAGACAAAATTAGAAAAAACTAGGAGGGAAGAACCTATACAAAAGAAAATATGCCAGTGTCTTCTGAACAGAGGAAGGGGTTTGAAGATGCTGAATAGAGCAAAAAGGAAACCCATGTCATGAATTATGTTGGATTTGGAACACAGAGCATGCTTAATCCTGTGAGAGTGCAATATGTGCAGGATGTACAAGTGCCTCACAGGTAGAAATTATTGTCACCATTTATAATATAAATGATCCTATATGTGTAAAAGGGTTCATTATTAGATAATACCTTATCTGGACTGAAAAATGGAATTGTATAACAATAGTAGTGCAATTGTTCCCTTGACAATAGAGCTGCACAGCTGCTAAACTTAAAAAAATTTCTGCAAGTTCATTTGGAGCCCTCCAAAATTCAGCATATCCCGTGTTCCTCTGTTAGACCATGACACTCACAAACCCAATGATCTGTAGAAACAGTTGTTTACTCTTTGTATGTAAGAAAATATTTTTTATCATTCATAATGCTACAGCTATTCTTATATGGGGTTTCACGAGAAATATACTTTAGAACACAAACTCTGGGCTTTGTGAGCAATACAGCTGCCAGAGGATTCACAAACACTCTTAGGGGGATGACGAACTGGATTTACCTGTTAAAGAAGAGAGCATCTGAGAAGCCACTGTCTTTAGTCATTTCAGACTGTTCTGAGAGCGCCTTGAGGGGCCTCTGAGAAGCTTTGCTGACTCTTTCTCATGCTAAGCCCATAAGCCATATTCTATTGGCTGAAGCTTTTCCAGTTTGTGGATGTCTTTGGCCATATTAAGAGGAATTTGAGAAGAGCTTATTGGAGAATTAGAAATCCTTATTTAGAACCCAGTAGCTTAGCTGCTGGTTTTTCTAATACCAATTCCAATGATTTTCATTTCAGAAAAATTATCTTAATAACAAACTGGGAACAGGAATAATACATGAAACTGTTTGGAGACTACTTTCTTAATAAATGTAATTTTTGTGGAGCCTACCTATTCTGCCTGATTTTTTTTATAGCTATTCATCTTTCTTTTCTCTCTTTTTTTTTTTTTTTTTTAAGAAAAGGAAAAATATATAAAGTTGAATATTACTTTGTACTGAGGAAAAGTCATAGCTTTCTCAAAGAGATTTAAAAATTCTTGATGCTTAGTATTTACTGAAGCTGGAAACCTACCATAACACCACTATTGGTATTCTAAGCGTAGCTCAACTTCATTTAGGAACTGAAGGACAACAACAGCTGATCCTTTAAAATATCAACCAATAAGTTCAACTAAGATCACTCTTTAGACCGTAATCCTCTTGTTTTCCCCATACTAAGTGAATGCCTGTGTTTGCACTTCCCTTTTCTTTTCCACCTCTTCAGATTTGCATCAGATTCTTTCTTCATTCAACAGACCTGAATTTATGGTGCGAAAAATGGTCATTCACATGGACCTATGTTAATAGCAGTGAATCTGTGACATCCTGATGACAGAAAAGCCTAAAGTGATAAATAGCAGAGGGCTGGTTTGGGATTTGGCCTCTGCTTGTGTGTATTAATTCTAGTGAACCCTTTTGCAGGTACTATTTTAGCTGGCTTCCTTAGATGGGGGATTTTCTTTCTCTTGTCAGATCCACTATTTTGCAAGATATGAAAAATCTTTGGTTCAAATACAGTAGTATCCACCCTTTCTCACACAATTCTAAAAGGACTGCCTTAAAGTTCTATTGGTGTCTATATACAAAATTAATTCCATGGTACCATCTGAATTTCAAAGCATTAAGCATTTCAGTAAGCACAGTTGGTCACGTTGAACATATTTACACACACAGGAGATAATTTCATTCAGTGAAATATCTTGTTACACAGGAGATCAATTAAGGAGACTGTGTCTGCTGGAAACTCAATTAGAACTAATCAGTTTTATCCTACTAATCTCAGAAAGGAGTTTACTTATACTGTCAATGGGAGCATTTGGACAGGTAATTTCAACCCCTTACCTTAATAAGAAGAGATCTCATCTTCCTATTTCCTTAGGTGTACCTTAAATATTTTGTTTTGTCACATCCCATCTGAAAGTTCACAGGGTAAACAGTCATTTAGTTAGGGAATCAAAATTTATTTTTATTTAATGTAAACCCTCCTACTTTCTAGCATCCAGCTCTGTAGCAAAGGAAACAGAAACAGTGTAAGATACGAAATCATGGAATTACAGAATCATAGAATGGTTTTGGTTGGAAGAGACCTTAAAGATCATTTCGTTCCAATCCCTGTGCCATGGGCAGTGACACTTTCCACTAGACCAGGTTGTTCAGAGCCCCATCCAACCTGGTCTTGAACATTTCCAGGGATGCAGCATCCACAACTCCGCTGCACAACCTATTTCTGTGTCTCATCACCCTCACAGTAAAGAATTTCTTGCTAATATCTAATTTAACCTACTCTTTTTCAGTTTGAAGCCATTTCCACTTGTTCTATCACTACTTACCCTCATAAAAAGCCTCTCTCTATCTTTCTTGTAGACTCCCTTCATGTGTGTCTAAAACTAACGCTTAAATCCTCTTTCAGAACTTTCAAACCCAGGATTTTGTTAGCTGCCCTTCCAAGTCATATCTGACCGTCTTCACCCAATCAGTTCAGATTGATCTTTGAGAAACAATCTGTCCTGGAGTTAGTCTGAGGGATATTTGATGTTCAACAGAGCTTTAGCAGTTTTTGGTTCTGAGGCTGTTTCCTAGGAATTTGCTGCTGAGCTAGCCACGGCCAGTTGCCCTGACCCAATACTTGCTGAACCTGTCAGAGTAGCAGCTATGGTTCCTTTCTCCTCTGCATGCAGAGGATATTCAATCAGATGGTGGCCACTTTGTCTTCCCTTTCCACTCTGGTCAGGCTGGTCTCTAAATGTGTCATCCCTAGCTAACCTGAGATCTTCCAAAGCCTCAACTGGGCAGAACTTCTCCTTGTCCCCAGTATTTGGCAATTGCACAAATTCCTGTCCTCTCTGTGGGTGAGGAGTTAAATGGTTCAGAGACTACTGAGCTTTATCAAGAAGATATCCTAATATAATGTTCCCTTTTTTTGTCTTTATGAAGAATCTCATTCCTCTGTAGGTCCCAGCAGTGTGATGGGGAAGAAGGTCTCCTGTGTTTGCATTCCAGACCACCTGTGCAGAGGTGGTCCTAGAAATAGTCTCTCAGATGCCATCAAAAGTAGGATATGTCTTTCATTGGAGTCAATGTTTATATAACTTCCAGCTGATTAGTGGAATTCTTTAAAATACAAAAAATGAAATGCGAACATCAGAGCAGAGGTGAAGCCAAAAGAAAGCAAACAAAAGAAAACAACTTTTAAAGGTATAGAAATGGCACCACAGTTTGTGATAATCACTTCCTAAGAGAAATGGCAAAGCATGTGAAGAAGCCCTGCATTGTTGCTATAAATAAATTAAATATTTCTCTGAGAAGGAAATTACAGGTGTTTTCTGTCTAATGTCAGTGCAGGTTGTTGAAAATATATTGATGCTTTATTAACAATTTGCACTGAATTGCCGTTGATGCAATTCTAATGGAGTTATTTCTGGACTTACTTCTAATTAGACTGATAATCTTATTTCCTGTCTCTTCCCATTCTAGAATAAGTGCAAACCAGTCAAAAACTATTGTGTCCTATGGAAACTTGTATGTCTTACTGAGTCATTGTTTAAAAATAGAGTTTCTGTAATGCTAATGAGAGTCTATGTGCAGTTCTAACTGTGACAGCCCCCAAAAGAATCAGGGTTCACACAAATGTCTGGATTCAAAGAGTCACCTAAATAAACATTCTGGAAGCTGCATCAACCCTGAAACAGTTTATACAAAATTTAAAGTAAATTATACCTACAGCTGAAAATACAGATGTATTAGACCATTGTCCAGGTTTGAAACATCTCCATTTAGTGATAGCTGTAAGAGCAGGGTTTAGCCCTTCATTCATTTATTTAGCTGCACAGTAGTAGCATCCAATTATATCAGTGAAGAGTCAGTGCTCTGTTCTACAAAGACAGGGAAAGGAAGGCCTTGTTTATATGGTATAATATAATATGTGGATGCCATTGCAGTTTGGAAGAAAGAAAAGGGGATTTTTATGTAGTTCAAATATTATCTTTGTATCATACACTGGTTGTGTCTGTTGGCCACCTGCAACACAGTTGTAAGCTTTCTGGTAGAAGGCCTGGATTTAAACAGAAATAGTATTAAACTCCTCATTCATTAATATGAGGTAAAAAGGGGAAGTAGTCTGTGTTTCTGTGTCATCCTGGCAGACTTGTTGAGACTGCCATGGGAGCATGAGAATAGAGTGTACTTATTGGGATAGTGATGAAGCTCTCAGCTTTGACTGTTAGAAAGTCAGGACTTCATTACTGACTGTGGTCCTTCATTTAGGAATAGTCCCATGCAAGGGGCATGAAATATAAAACAAGCAGAAAATTCTGCAGGGACAAGTATATCCCTAAACATGAGGTTTTACCTCCAGGTAAGAACAGAAATAGTTCAACATAAACAACTTTATTAGGAAATATCTTCAATCAGTTCCTCACACAGCTTCTCATTTGCTGCTCAGGCTTGACTCTTCCTCAGAACCAATTAAGGTGAGTGAGGGGTGGGTCAGGCTCGTTAGCAAGTGCTGGGGGAGGCTATATAAGAACCTCCAGGAGCGTGAGCGAAGATCGCTCATGCACCCCCACAGGAGTAGACTAACAGGGTGTGGCACAACAATTTCAAGGCATTTCAAGCCTGCAGGGCACAACCAGCTCCCTTTTCTTGTAGGTGTGTGTGCTTTTTAAAGCTAACAATGGTTTCCAGAAAAACAAAAACTGTTACTGCTGTTAATACTAGGAGTGTGTTTGCTCAGACACTCCCCTCGAAGAAGGATGCAGCCACCCAGAGACCTGGGTGTGCTGAGTGTCTGAGCCTGACGTTGGTACCGGAGGACGGTGTAGGAGGTAGCTGTGTACGATGCGAGCAGGTGAGTGATTTGCTGTGCCTTGTAGCAGAACTTAAGGAAGAGGTAGAGAGATTAAGGTGCATTAGGGAGAGTGAAAAGAAATTGACTGGTGGAGTCAAACCCTTTTAAACCCTAAGGAAGTCCAACAGGAGGCGGCGAAGCCCTGCCTCCCCTGCCATAAGACAGATGGAGCAGACCAAAATGATGGGGGGGAATGGAAACAGGTCCCTAATGGGAGAGGTAGAAGAATTCTTTCTAGACCCCCATCACCCCTCAGGGTGCCCTTGAAGAATAGATACAAGACTCTGGACCCAGACAGTCAGGTAGAGGACAGCCAAGATGATCCTCTAGAGAGCCTCCTTGTTTGGCCCTCGTCCAAAAGACGGATTACAACCACAGGTATAAAAAAAAAAGAAGGGTAGTTGTAGTCGGTGACTCCCTTTGAGGGGAACTGAGGGCCCTATATGTCGCCCAGACCCATCCCAGAGAGAAGTATGCTGCCTTCCTGGGGCCAGGGTGAGGGATATTAGTAGGAGACTTCCTGAGTTAATTCAGCCCTCAGACTATTATCCTCTGGTGGTAGTCCAGGCTGGCAGTGAGGACATTAATCAAAGAAGTGCCAAGATAATTAAAAATACTTTAAAGCACTGGGTCGGTCAGTTCAGGGACAGGAGCACAGGTGATATTTGCCTCAGTTCCTGTACTATCTGGGATGGATGAGGAGTTAAATAAAGAGAGGAGTAAAAAGCCCAACTCCTCAACAGATGGCTAAAGAATTGGTGCCACCATCAAAATTTTGGTTTCTTTGACCATGGGGCAAACTCCATGGTACCTAGTTTCTTAAAATCAGATGGGATTCATCTTTCTAGGAAGAATAAGAGGACTGTAGCCCATAAGTTAGCGAGGCTGATTAGGAGGGCTTTAAACTAGGTTTGAAGGGGGAAGGGGCTGAAACCGGCTCTCCAGTGATCAACCTAAGGATGGAAAGCCTGAGTTAAGAATTAAATCAACAGCCCACCTGAAGTGCATGTACACTAATGCACGCAGTATGGGCAACAAACAAGAGGAGCTGGAGGCAATTGTGCAGCAGGAAGGCTATGATGTAGTCGCCATCACAGAAACATGGTGGGATGACTCGCATGTCTGGAGTGCTGCTATGGAAGGCTATAAGCTCTTCAGGAAGAACAGGCAGGGGAGGAGAGGTGGAGGGGTGGCTTTATATGTTAGAGACTCTCTGGACCCTGTTGAACTTGGAGGTCAGCAACAATAAGGTTGGAGTGCCTGTGGATCAAAATCAGGGGAAGACCAACAAGACTGACATCATCATGGGTGTCTGTTACAGACCGCCCTACCAGGATGATGAAGGGGATGAATTATTCTACAAGCAGCTGGCAGATGTCTCAAAATTGTCAGCCCTTGTCCTTGTAGGTGACTTTAACCTGCCGGTATCTGCTGGGAGCTCAATACTGCAGAGAAGAGGCAGTCTAGGAATTTCCTGGAGTGTATAGAGGACAATTTCCTTCATCAACTGGTAAATGAACCTACTAGGGGTAAGGCCCCGCTAGACCTGCTGTTTACAAACAGAGAGGAGCTGGTGGGAGATATAGTGGTTGAAGGCCGCCTAGGAAATAGTGATCATGAAATAATAGAATTTTCAATACTCAGAGATTCAAGGAGAAACAACAATAAAACCTCTACGCTGGACTTTCGGAGGGCAGATTTTGACCTATTCAGAAGTCTAGTCCAGAGCATACCCTGGGAAACAACCCTTGAAAACAAGGGAGTCCAGGAGGGATGGATGTGCTTCAAACAGGAAGTTTTGAGTGCACAGGAACAGGCCATACCGGTGTGCCGAAAGGCAAGCCGGCGGGAAGACAACCAGCCTGGTTAAACAGGGAGATTCTGAAGGAAATCAGGATAAAAAGAGAGTTTATCGACTATGGAAGAGAGGGCTGGCTACTTACGAAGAATTCAGGAAGACAGCTAGATCATGCAGAAAGAAAATCAGGGATACAAAAGCGCAATTTGAAGTTAAATTGGCCACTTCTGTTAGGGATAACAAAAAGTCCTTCTATAAATACATTAATAACAAAAGGAGGGGCAAAGAAAACCTCCATTCTTTGATGGACTCAGAGGGAAACATAGTTAATAGAGATGAGGAGAAGGCTGAGGTACTTAACACCTACTTTGCCTCAGTTTTTACCAGTAAGACAGGTGGCCCTCAAGGCAACTGGCCTCTGGAGCTGGTAGACAGAGAGAGGAAACTAAATAGCCCCCTGTATTCCAGGAGGAAATAGTTAGTGACTTACTGAGCCACCTGGATCCTCACAAGTCTATGGGACCAGATGGGATCCATCCTAGGGTAATGAGGGAGCTGGCAGAAGAGCTTGCCAAGCCGCTCTCCATTATCTTCCAACAGTCCTGGCTCACTGGGGAGGTCCCACATGATTGGAAGTTGGCAAATATCACCCCAATCCATAAAAAGGCTGCAAGGCTGACCCTGGTAACTACAGGCCTGTCAGCCTGACCTCGGTGCCTGGCAGAGTTATGGAACAGATCATCCTGTGTGCAATCACACAGCACCTACAAGATGGACAAGGAATCAGACCCAGCCAGCACGGGTTTAGGAGAGGCAGATCCTGCTTGACCAACCTGATCTCCTTTTACGATCAGGTGACTCACCTGGTGGACGAGGGGAAGGCTGTGGATGTGGTCTATCTGGACTTCAGCAAAGCCTTTGACACTGTCTCCCATAATATACTCCTGGAAAAGCTGGCAGCCCATGGCTTGGACAGGGGCACTCTGTGCTGGGTTAGGAACTGGCTGGAGGGCCGGGCCCAAAGAGTGCTGGTGAACGGGGCTGCATCCAGCTGGCGGCCGGTCACCAGTGGTGTCCCCCAGGGATCAGTGCTGGGCCCAGTCCTGTTTAACATCTTTATCGATGACCTAGATGAGGGATTGAGTCCATCATCAGCAAATTTGCTGATGACACCAAGTTGGGAGGGAGTGTCAACCTACCAGAAGGCAGGAGGGCTCTGCAGAGGGACCTGGATAGACTGGAGAGATGGGCTGACTCCAATGGGATGAAGTTCAACAAGGCCAAGTGCCGGGTCCTGCACTTTGGCCACAACAACCCCTGCAGCGCTACAGGCTGGGGACAGAGTGGTTGGAGAGCAGCCAGGTGGAAAGGGACCTGGGGTGCTGATTGACAGGAAGCTGAACATGAGCCAGCAGTGTGCCCAGGTGGCCAAGAAGGCCAATGGCATCCTGGCCTGCATCAAGAACAGTGTGGCCAGCAGGAGCAGGGAAGTGATCCTTCCCCTGTACTCTGCGTTGGTGAGGCCGCACCTTGAGTATTGTGTTCAGCTCTGGGCCCCTCAGTTCAGGAAGGATATTGAGGTGCTGGAGCGGGTCCAGAGAAGAGCAACCAGACTGGTGAAGGGACTTGAGCACAAGTCCTATGAGGAGAGGCTGAGGGAGCTGGGATTGTTTAGTCTAGAGAAGAGAAGGCTTAGAGGTGACCTCATCACTCTCTTCAACTACCTGAAGGGAAGTTATAGCCAGGTGGGGGTTGGTCTCTTCTCCCAGGCAACCAACAACAGGACAAGGGGACATGGGCTCAAGCTCTGCCAGGGGAAGTTTAGGTTAGATGTTAGGAAGAAATTCTTTACAGAGAGGGTGATCAGGCATTGGAACGGCCTGCCCAGAGAGGTGGTGGATTCACCATCCCTGGAAGTTTTTAAAAAGACATTGGACATGGCCCTTAGTGCCATGATATAGTAATTAGAGTTGGATCAGGGGTTGGACTTGATGATCTTGGAGGTCTTTTCCAACCCAATCTATTCTATGATTCTATGATTCTGCTCACTCTTAGACTGTTCCACAAGCAAAAAACTGAGCATGCATGAGAGGCAAACAGATCAGAGGTCTGGAGGAAGAACAGAACCAAGAACATCTCCCAGTGTACTTCCTGCAACCAGCTATCTCCTATTTTAATTAATCAAACACAATGTGGTTTCTAACATTCATGAAGAGAATAAAATCCCTCAGTTTCAGTTGCTGCTTTAATTGCACCACAGGATCACTGCCTTGGAGACTGTAGGACATTAACATAAGTACAGTCAGTGAGAAAAGCAGCTTTAGGCTCAGTTATCAGCACACAAAAGTAGAATTCAGGTCAAAGTCAGATCCCAGTTTAGCTAGGAAGGGTGAATGTCCAGAGTGGAGTGACTATTTTTTTGAAATCAGTCAGAGGAACTCCCAGAGCACAGTGAAAGTTTGTGAGCTCTGAGCGCAATCACAGAGCAAGAATTGCATCCTTCCTTTTTCTCCTGCCTCTTTTAGTTCTGCTGTCTTTCAAGGTCAGGGATATATGTTTTTGCTGTTCTTTGGGATTTGTCATCATCCAGTCTTTGGATTTAACATCTACTTTACTTTAGTTCATCTGATCTCCATAGTACCAGAGAAAGCATTATGGGGCACTATATTTCATATGATTTATGAACATATTTCTCTCATGCAACTAGTACTTCTTTGAAATGTTAGCATTCACTTTTACCATTAGAGGGCTGTATTGTTTGTTACTTTTTTATCTGTTATCTATTGCATACTTGTTCATATCTGCCAAAAGCCATCTCTAATAACAGTCAGGACACAATCAAGTGCCGTGCCTTTCACCCAATAAGTGGCATGTCTTGTTCACCATGAATATCAGGAGTCTAATAGCAAGAGTTAGAGCAGGAAGCGTTCTGTAAAATTCCTTGGGTAACCTTAGAGGTCATTTCTTCTATTGTTGATCACTAAACAGATTACTGGCCTGCTTTCTCAAAGGGAAACAGGTAGAGCAGACTTTTATGGTGATGTCTCAGAGGAAGGTCCCCGGGAGAAAGTCTGTCCTCAGTGAATTCAAGGGGAAATTTGCCACTGAACTGGGTTCAGGGTCCCTCTTACTTCTATCCTAATGCTTTAAAAGTCAACAAGGAGAACTGCTACCACTGACAGAGGAGGTTAAGATGAAACTTTGTACATAATCACATCTGTTGGTAACTTCCCAGTTCAGAATTTATTACAGCTTCCTCTGATACATTTGAAGTGCTGGTCATCAGTGTCAGATATAGTCACAGTTTGAATGGGGAAGAGGGATTGCAATAGTTTGTGCTTTCTATTAAGAGCAAATCATACTTAGGTCCAAGGAAGCCTGTAGAGAATTCATAGAGAAAGATAGAATTTTTTTTTACATTAAAATGTAAAATTCTTTTTCATGCAAACCAAGAAGTGGTCTGACTAATTTCATTCAGATTTTGCTTGTGTGGCTTTTTTTTGTTTGTCTGCTTTGTTTTGTTTTGTTTTGTTTGGGGGGGGGTCGTGTTTTTCTGGTTTTGTTTGGGTTTGTTTTGTTTTATGGCAATGGCTGTGCTCTATTTTGTGACCATTAGGAAGCACAAATGCTTAAACACTGTGACTGAATTAGCACTTAGAGTGAAACTTTTTTACACAGTGGCGTTAACAGAGAGAGTTCATTAGTTAGAGCCTTCTCTAGATACGCATTAAGGTGAAACAGAGAGCGGTTTCCAAAGTTACCTAGGTAATGCAATGCCAAATCCAACCCTGTGCAACACGTGGTTGTATCAAAAGACAAAATTATTTGATATTTGCCATTATACTGAGCTCACTGGGCTCTCTTTAATGACTTATCTCATGCATACAGATTAGAAAATGTCAAACCATTAACTGACTGCTCTTCTGAGCACTGAGTATCCAAACAGCACTCCATTGTAATACTGGGCTTCAGGGGACATTTTCAAAGACTCAAATGGCATGCAGACATTGACTTTCATTATCCAGACTACAAATTGTTTCAGAGGTTAGGGACATTAGGGGTTCTGACGTTATACATCAGGAGAAAATTCTGTCAAAATGCCTTGTTAACCAGGGCACACACAGGAGCAATGATGATAACTCGTCATGAATAAAGCTATGCTCTCAATTCAGCAAATCTTTCAAAGACATGATTATATCCCTTGAAATTCAGAAAGGTATTTTAGGAGAACACAGTAGCCACCTAGAGAGACAGAAATTCCAGAAAAACTAGAAATTCAAATCTTGACTTTACAAATAAAAATAAAATAAAATAAAAATTTAAAAAACCACACCAAAACAGTAGGTTTTATATAGCCAGTATGAATGTTTTGTCTCTTAAAAGTGCTGCTCTACGTGTTTTACATTTTAGTCAGGGCCCCTAAGACATCTCTGCCCCTGACCTTTGAGCTGGAAAAGTAACTGTGTATTGAAATGGTATAGTAGGTGTATGAATCTCCACTTAAGGCTTTGGGGAAGTGGCAGAAGGACACCAAGTTCACTGGTGTTGTTTCTGCTTCCTAATATTAGATTATACAATAACAAAAACTGCTTTTAGAGAAAGAGAAAGAAATTTAATTTACCTGTTTAACACAAAGACAACAACATGTCTACCATGAGCCACGGTATTTATTTTTATGCAACCTAGCCACAGAAAGTCATGGGGGAGGACAACAGCAAAACAAACAAACAAAACAAAAAATCAAGGAATGTTCCTTTTATTTTTTTCCTAAATAGAGATTTATTTCTCAGTTTGCTTTTGACTGACAGAATATCAACATATGGATTAACTCCCTCTTGTCATTATTGGCAGAAATGTTAATGTGTCCTATTAACACTTGTTGTGTCACCACATTACAGACTGTTCATGAACAGTTGATGGCAAAATTCTGCCAGAATTCACTCACAGAAATTAATGTTGATTAGTTTGTTGTGACAAAAGCCCCAACACCGACATTTCTAAACTCCTATAAAAATGACAATAAAAATAAAAATTATGAACACTGGTATCATTAGTAAAATATTGTTAAAATTATTCTAATAATTACATCTATTTTTTTTTATTAGTTAGCATTATCTTATGTCCTTCATATTTGAATATTAGCCATGGTTCAGGATCCCAGCGTGTCAAATGCTGTAGGTTTGGTGCTGTGAAAATACAAATCTGTTTTCTGTTCAGAGAGACTAGATTTAAACTTTATGACAAAACAGATGGACAGAAACAGATGGGAGGAGTAAAGGAAAATAATGAGGCAACATTTGTGGGTGTGCTTGGCTTCTGATCTCAGAATACACCAAAATCTCAGCAATCCCCACTTTTGTGAACACCTCATCAAAGAAGAATGGTGGTTTAAGCAGTGGTTTTGAAGGGAATAACACAGAGTTCTAGGGGAAGATTGTAAGAATTAAAAGATAGGTGGAGATGTCACTTGATACCTGAATGTATGCAGCTCAGAATTTAACATGGATGTGATTAAAGTTGGCCTCACAGGACACCTGCAGGAGGGAAACGACAACTTGATACTGCAATAACACTTGAAGAGCTTAGAAACTTTAAAAAAAAAGTGGTTACTTTGATAAAACACAGAAGGTGAGAGCAGTTGCAGAGTGTGAAAGTCAAAGTGATGGACTAGGAGAATGACCTTAGCAGCAAACTTTTACGTGAACACTGGCAGTGTAAAACTGCCTCTGACAGGGACAGCCTGATGCCACAGAACCTGAACTGTAAGGTGGCAAAGCTTCAAGAATTTAAATGGACAATGAAATTGTATCTCTGTAGTGCTCTTCAAGCTTCCACCACCCCGAAAAAGAATCTGTCACATTTAAAAATAGGTCTTACATGTCAATGTTAAAAAGCACTCTAAATTAAAGATTAAACCTAGATTACAAACTCAAGAGATAGATCACTCACATTTGTAATGATGTAGAAAAGGGATGTCTCAGAGGTAAAAGACAAAAATGCATTTGTGAGGAGAAACAAGCACTGCTCTGTAGTGATAGCAGTAAAAAGGGAAGACAAAAAGAGTGCAAGGAAGACACACTACTCAGTGAGGTCATTGGAACAATTAAAGGAGTTAGGCAATGGGCAGTCAAGAAACATCTGTTTTTAACAGATAAATGTAATAGTTTTAGAATAGGCAGACAAAAGCAATGTAAAGGCACTCTGATCAGGTTCATCTTGGGAGGCTGAGAGGGCTATTTAAGGAATAAGTAGAACTCTGGCTGTAGTGGGAAGAGTCTTGAAGACAGTGACAAGGTGATTGACGGTTGGGGTGAGAAAATTTGCTAAATGAGAGAAGAGTTATTAACTGGAGAACAAAGATAGAAAAGATGTAGTAAATGTTTTTTGGCACTTATTCCACAAATACCCCAAGTCCAGAAAGAAGACACAGAGGAAAAGGCAATGGGAATGAACTAGGGTTTGATTCCATCACAGACCACAATTGTGCAGGAAAGAAAATATTTATGTATGAGCGAAAGCAGAATCCTGACAACTAACTATATTGACAGAGGAAGGAGAATAAAAGGGAAATCAGGAAGAAGAGTGAACCTGTACAAAGCTAAACCATAAAGAGTGGACCTCAGGTGAGCTACTTGCTGAAGAGCATTTTTAGTAAAAAGTACTTAAAAAGAAATTCACTTAGTGATTGCCAATAGCAAATGTCAAGAGGTCGCTGAACAGAAGACATCTTCGAAACCAAGGTCCTCTTTCTGACAGGACAGTAAGCGAATATCACATAGTACGTTTTTGCCTGCAGGACAAGAGGGACTTGGTATGATATGAAAGTCATGAGCCCAGAACTTCTCTAAAGGTCAAAAGTTAAGTTTAGAAAAATATTGAAAAATCCATCAGGAAGCCAGCATTAAGAAAAACCAGCACTGGGGAAAGGAATAAAAACATATGACTGTCCTGTTCTATTGCAGTTCCCATATAACACACAGGGAAGGAATATTTTAAGATTAAATATCTAATCTAGACTGCACTAGCAAGTGTTTGTCATCTTAGTATTTCTGGATCTCACATTCATTGCTCAAGAGTCTATATTTGGAATGAAATGTGACTCAGAATAAATTAATGGCATCTGGGGTAGGTACAAAAGTGACTCAAAAGGGAGAAGACAAAGAAGGAAAACAATAGTTCTCAGAATCCTTGAGGTGAGAATGTGTTTTCCTGTGTATAAGGACAGGCTCTCACCTGTTGTGTGCAAAATGAGCTGGCAATCAGTACTTTCAGAAGTGAGCTGTACATCTTCTCTAGCCTCCACAATTTTGGCCACCACGCTTCACTGCTTGCATATTTTCAGAAAAATAAATTTCTGTGGTTATTTCAGGTTATTCTCATATGTTCTCCGTTGGTACTTGCCTGCTTTCAGGGTCACTTGCCATTACTGTCCACTATCCCTTCCTCTTTTCTAGTCCTGTGTAACATATTTCACATCATTTTCTTGAAGCATCAAATGGAATTTGTGCAGAGCTCATAGATACTAGAAGTAAAGGGAAAACAGACGTGAAAACAGGGCAAAAAGATCTCAGTCTAACTGAAAATACTTCATAAATAGACATTTTGTTACAAGGTTCTTTAGACAGCAGTTAAGAACTAATTTCTGGGCATATCCAAAGACAAAGAGCACAGGAGAGGCTGATGTTTATTTCTGAGATTTTAGTTTTCAGACATTTGGCTAAAATTCCAGTGGCATCTGTATCTCTAAATAGCGCTGGAAAAATCTCATCCTCAATACCAATATCAATTCTGCAGCCACACTTCACAGTCTGTCACCTAGGAAGATTCTGTCTTCCCTGATGTTAGCCATCCACAGTTAAAAGTTCAGTTTTTAAGATGGTTTTCTAGACTCCTTCTACAGTTTCTAGAAATAGAAAGATAAATTCCACCCCCTGCTATGGCACAGAAACTGTATCCAGGGACTTCCAGAGTATTAAGATAATCTTGCATGTTTAGTTTGATGAATCAATACCAGAAGTTTTGATCTAGGACTTCTGTAATCTGTAGACAATGTCAGAGTGGTACAACGAGAGAAAAATGTCACAAAAAGAGCAGATATAGGTTTTGAGTTTATTTTTCATTGTCTTGTGAATAGTCCTGCACATCTAGGAGCTGGACTCAATGATCCTTCTGGGTCCCTTCTAACTTGGCATAATCTCTGATTCTGTAATAATTAGAAGCATTTTATGAAAGCATGAAATTACTATAAACTAAGAGTTATCCTGATTAAACAAAAAAATTCTTAAAACAACAAAAGAAAGAATTTTAGTGTTACAGTCTACTTAAAATTAAAAAAATAGAAAGAGATTGATCTGCAAATGACTGTAAAAACACTCAAAAAAGCTCTTACAAACTAACTTTGGTTCAGCCTTTCTGTCAGTTCTGTGGGAATTAATTTTGTCTCTAATTTCTTATCATGAAAGTACAAAAAGTAATAGCTTTCACCCCTCAGAATCAGCATACAAAGAAATTAATGAGTAGTTAATAGTCACTTGTATTCTAAAAACATAAGGACTACACAAAAGAAAACGTTTATTTGTAGGTCATAGAACATTTTTAGTGCAACCAGTAGAGCAAAAGATGTGAAAACTAGACAAAAGAGAAGTTTGGATTTCTTCTAAACTAACCATCAAGCCCCAGAAAATAAAAGTCAACATTGATTAATAAATAATTAGAATTAAAAAAATTAGTTTATTATTAAAAATGTGTCCCCCAAGCTCATGAACCTTAATTCAAGTTTTTCTTTACAAATAAATAGTATGAAAACCCATCTCAATTTACTGTCTAGTAGAGGTTGTTAAGAAGTGAATCAAGGCTCAGTTTTGTGTCTGAAGGGACCTTTAAGCGGCATTAGAAGTACTGCATGAATCTTCAGTACTGCTTTCTTCAGTAACTTTTCCCCTCTTAATCAAACAAACAAGAAGCACTACAATCAATAGAAGGAGAAAGAAATAACGACGTGTACTGATCTGGCAATCACAAGACGGATAGCAGAGAATATGAACTGCAGTGAGGATCCCAAGTCATCTGGCATTCTGCAAGTTTTACCTGCAGGCCCAGACTTAAAAGCTGGAAATGCAAAGTTAGGTTTTTGGTCTGTAGTTACACGGCTCCTGGATTTTCCAAAGCACTCAAAATCCAGCAGGTGCTGGTGGGATGCATCCCTACAAAAGCAACATTTGCATATTTGTTATCTGGACATGCCCACACCCTGTCCCAGGGCCAAGTTGTCAGCTACACTGGGAGTGACTTTGAAGTCAACAGTAGCAGTTGGCATTCAGAAATTCCATAAATCATATCGGTGTTTAAATACGGTCTTCAGAGTCAAAACTAAAGCTGCAGGCTCAAATGCATGTTGTGCAACAATACAGAGAGGGAAAATGCCCAGCACTGAAGAAATATTCATATTTCAGCCTGTGCTGACTCCAGCTGTAGAGCTGCTGTGCCAATCAATGGAACCATAAATCCTGGGGAGGAAGGAAGGTGGAGATGTGACTAGGGTATAACTACAGAAAAAAGGTTAGGAGGAAGGACGAAAAGAAGATGTATTAATACATCTTAAATACCTAATTAGATATTTTTCAAGCACAGGAGTAACAATAGGTCAAGGAGAAAGAGTGCAAAGCCTCTGCCAAGAGTCAGAGGGAATTTATTGACTTAAGGAGACATTTCCAAAATGTTAAATGTCTAGGCTTGCATTTCCAAGGAAAGAATAAGAGATAGATTTTTAATTCTTTTAAGAAAAAATGAAAATCAAGTGAATCCAAACATCTTGGAACACAGAACTATTAGAAAATAGCAGAGAAGACGGGAATATATTACACATAACATAAAACTCCTATGAAATTTGAGACTAGAGAACACAAATCCATTACATTAATGAGGGAAAAGCCAGCTGGGTGAGAATGGAGAAAACACAGTAGGGAACGAAAATTATTTGTATATAATATATATACAAATATATATATTATTTGTATATTAATTGTATATGCAATACTGATCTTTAGTACACAGGAGAACCAGTTTGAACAATAATAAAGTGTTTTAAAAGAAAGATTATAAAGAGGAGGGATTTTCAAGGCTCAGCATTGATTTAATTTGTAATTAAATGAAGATCTTCTCAAGAATCCAACATATGATTGAACTGCATAGGTAAAGAATTTGAAGTTCAAGCCATACCTTGAAACACCAAATTTATAGCCAGTAAAGATATATTCTCTGCAAGAAGTTTTGTAATTGACCTTTAAATACTTTTAATTAAAACTCAACAACATTTTTTTTCATTTTTAACATAGAAATTGTTTTAAAATGCAACCAGCTCTTCTAATTTGAGGTACAGTATAGTCTTCTATGTATTACATTCAATGTAAACCAAAGGTTGAATTCTATGCTTTTGGATTGAACAAGATATTTGGCTGGTAGACTGGACTCTAATTAAGCAAGATGTGCTATCTTTGCTTTTCTACCCTTTACAAAGTGATAGGAGATGAAATGTTAATGGGAAAGCTCTTTTTTACCTTCAGAAGAGACAGAGGGCAGCCATTTACCATGTTTTGAGATAATCTGTTTATTCATCTCCATGCCTTAGAACACTGCAACTATCCAAGGAATGCAAAAGGTCAGGTCCATATTGATTATGCTGTACGACGAGGACAACCTGAATGTAATGCTTTCTGATGTCCTGTGCTGAAAGCATTGGTTCTGTGAAGACAAATGCCCTCTGTATTCATTTCATGTTGCTTTCCTGCTTTCCACTTCAAGCAGTTCCTGGCTGCAGAAGTGACATAGATCTCAATCTATTACTAACTTGAAAATCGGATCTAAAGCTCTGTGAACCTGGAGGCAGTGCTCAGTAAATTGGTATTAAAACCCATACGAAGAATTGCATAATCCTCTAAAGAACATTTCATTTGCCAGTGACCTTTTCAGCACTGGAACTAGTTGCTTGTTTGGCAATGATTTTTGCTAGAATAATTTTCAGTACTTGCATTCACCCTTTATCTAGCGTGAACCCTGAACCCTTTTTCCATAGCCTTGACATATTTTGCTGTGGTTCTCCAGCTAGATGGCTTTAATACAACTAATATCATCAAGAGATATTGGATGTATTGTTAGTCAACTATGAAAGGTGGACTGTAGGTGCAGCTGATGATACAGTAGCAGCAGTGTGCAGTGACCATAAAATTATTTACTTATGAAACAATTCCAGAAGCAATATGTTGGACAGCAGCTTTAAACCCTCGAAATTGCAGTCCCATCAATACTAAACCCGGCTTAAAAAGAGTATATGCAACAAGTCTGGGTGAGTGTGGGAAACACTGACCAGTGCCAGGAGGTTTCAGTGCTTTAAAAGTGATTCTGCAGTTTGTTTGTTTTGTTTTGTTGTATTTTTTTTTTCTCCTAGCCATGTCAAGTAAGCAGCCAGAGGAAATTAAGTCAGCACTAGAGTAAGCAGTGGTGCTGAGCTATGTCCTCATCCTCCACTGATGGTTCCTCACCTCTGTCACCAAAAGAGTAAAAAGCTTATTAAATAATTGCTGACTCTTTTTTTTTTTTTTTTTTTTTCACCTGAGATGCAGCAACATCAGCAAGGCATACTTTCTTCTTTCTGAGATTTTTTGAAGGTCCCTGGCTGTGGTACTGTCCTTGACAGAGGTGTCAGAATGAATCAAAACCCCAGATATACTTTGAGTTCAGATCAAGACCTTTCTTTTTACAGGAACTTTTGAGAGATACTGAAAGATAAAGTGAAAGGGGGGAAAAACAGAGTCCAGATACATTTCATTATTTCTGGTCAATTTTGAGATCTTTATGACTGAAATTACTGGCACACCACAATGCATTTACATGGTGAGAAAGACCCAATAACACAGAGTTTTTCAGACAGCATTATGAAAGACAGCAGATATCATATTGCAGTTATATTAACAAAGTTAGCAATTCAAAGTAGACAAGAATAATTGTTATGTATGTTTCTAGTAGTCAAAAAAGAGAACCAGTCTACTTATTCTCTCAGACATGCTATGAGCTCCTTTGAAAAAAGGGCCACAGATGCCCACTTTCAAACACTGTGAATAAATATGTAATACTGCATTCAAAGTGTGGAAGTCCAATTTCTCTTGATAAAATCTTCTTAGCAAGAGGTTGTCCTCAGCAGAGATTTGGGTAAGGAAATCTTTTATGTGGCTGTTATTACTCTAATATGAATTTTTAGAAGGTCTTCAGCCTTGGACTCAAAATAATATTAATACAACACTTTCAGACTTAAAAAAGCTTTGCTGACATTATCTTATGGATTCTTTCACTACTTTTTCTTGGAAAGTCAAGAAAGAATATTCTTTCTGTGTGGAAAGGTAGTGTGAATTGGGAAGGAGAACAAGAGAAGAACCAGGAGAAGGCACTTTTGAAATACAATTTGAGAGTGGCTCCTAGACTACTTTGCTCCATCAGCCTTTCAGTTAGATTAAAATTAGTTAAATGAATAACATCTAGTCCACAGGTAGCGTGTACAGCTTTAAATCCCCTGATTCCCCTAAGGCTACATTACATACATGTTGCAAACATATCTGTAATGGTTTTTATGAAATCCTTCATCCTAGACTTGAGCTCAGTTCTAACAATAAACTATGCACTTGCAATATGAGAACCAATTAGCTATGAAGAGGAGCTATTGTTACTAGATTGTAAAACCACATTATACTGTTAGCAGAACTTAAACTTTCTGCAGTCATTTGGTAATATTCAATTTGTTTGTAAGATTGTTGGTGTCCCCCCCTGTTTTACAATCCATGCCTTTATCTCATGAGAATTAGGTTGGGATTTACTTCAGAAAAATCCCTTTATCAGGAGATAGGTAAGTACTTTTTTACCATATCACAACTGCACCGCAGAGGAATTATGAACTCAATTCCAATTGTTTACAATAGCCTCCAAAGTGTAACTGGCTTCAGTCAGATGAAATAATATCTTGACACATCACAGTCAGTACTGGTGAGTGATATAATGTCGTTTGCACAAGTACCATGCTTGGAAACTCTTTCTATAGAAGAACCACAAAAATGTCCATTACATGCAGCAGTAAGGACATTTTTTGGGGTGTTTTTTTTGGTTAGAGTGATCAAGGGAAAGATTGTGTACCTTCACATCCAGAGGAACAAGGAGGCCACGGCATTATTGCAGCCCCAGACAATTTGAGATTAAGCCAGTAAAAGACTGCTAAATGCTGTTCTTGTTATTAGACAGTTCAGTGTGATAAAGATGTCTTGGTGTTTTCATTTAGCAATACCAAGAATTTTTTTTTCACATAAATGGTACTGCAAACAGGAAATTGAAGGTTTGGAATAATGGGAGTAATAGGATTTGGCCCTTCATTTTTACATGAAATAACCAAGGAGCAGAAGTTCAGGGGAAAAAAAGGAACCAAACAAACTAGCAACAATATTGTAGCAATGCAGTAAGTGAACTGGAAAATATATGAAGCAGGAAAACTCATTTTCATAACAGAAGAACAAAAAGCAGGCAAAAAGAAAAGGAAGTGAATCTGCTCCCATACAAAACACTGCTGTTTGACTGTAACTGTTCTGTACTTGAATGTGGCAACAGAACCTCTGCTCTAACAATAAACAGAATAAAAAAGAACATTGGAGACAAGTAAGTCACTTAGAAAATTAGTTCTCACCCATTCTAAAATGTTTTGCATTCTGCTTGGAATTCATTATGTGCAGTGTTACTCCTTTACAAGACAAAACCCATTTATTTCCATGTTCATGAAACGCTCTTTTAATTTATTCTATTGCTCTGTTACCAGCTTTTTATTTTCTTATGCCTGGAAAATTTCCTTTTCTCATTGATCTCTTTCTGCTACCTATTTCACACACTGTTCCTTTTTTTCCAGTTAAACAGAGCAATAAGATTTACCAGGAAACAGAGGTGAGGTAGTCTTGGGGTAATAATTCCACATATGTCTAACTGGAACTACAGGGGACAAGACAAAATGTTTTCTGTCAATATCCAATCTTTTTCTTAGTTGGTCTCATTCAGTTCTGACTTCAGGACTCGATCTTGAAATAAGGTAGCTCAACAAATCTGGAAACTAGGTTGTTTTAATATCTGCTGTCTCTAGTGCACCAGCATAGGACACTGAGATGGAAAAAGAAACTGTTAGCACCACTTATTCATCTTGAACACCTGCAAACCTAATATTTTTTTTCTTCCTTTTTATAGTTCAGTGACTTCATAGTTCTTTTCCTCATCCATTTTTACTGTAATCATTCAATCTGTTACTCTCATCTGTATTATCTTCTGATGATTTCCAATGGTTTTGGTGTTATTTACTTCACTTACAGCTGACAATCAGTTTCTGCCAGGTGTTCTTGGAATGAAAGCAGGAAGATGAGCTGAAACTGCAACAGACAGTTGGGAAAAACACCGTCTGGGCTTTATTGCATATATTTTTTTATTTTATATATATATATGAATATATATAGATATTCAAAACCATAGTCTGACACCATGTGGTGGAAAACAATGAGCCAATCAATCACACAATACATGAAAGACAAACTATTTACTACGTGATTTTAGAACTCATCACCAACACATGCCTTGAACCAAGCTGTTGTAAGGTTTTCTGGGCTTTACTGTTCATGCTTATGCTAATGAGATTCCCACAGTCTGCACTACTAATTCTCCAAGGCCAGATTCCTGTCACCCAGCAAAGTGAGACCACAGTCACAATTCTTAGGCATTTGCCACTTCATCAAACCACTGGATGGTCTGGACATGGCAAATTTTATGTTCTATACCAATTATCCGCTTTTAAATCTCAGGTGATTTTAGATTGTTAATGAGGCTATTGATCTGGGGAGAAAAATCAGAAAGCTGACAATCACACAGTCATAGAATGGTTTGGGTTGGAAGGGACCTCAAAGATCCTCCAGTTCCAACCCCCCTGCCAAGGGCAGGAACACCTTTCACTAGACCAGGTTGCTCAAAGCCCCATCTAACCCAGCCTTGAGCACTTCCAGGGATGAGGCATCCACAGCTTCTCTAAGCAGTCTGTTCCAGGGCTTCACCACCCTTACAGTAAAGAATTTCTTCCTAATGTCTAATGTAAACCTACCCTCTTTCATTTTAAAACCATTCTTCCTTGTCCTATCTTGTACGTTCTCTCTCATCTTTCCTGTAGGTCCCCTTTAAGTACTGGAAGGTCCCCCTGGACACTTCTACCCAAGCTGAAAAACCTCAACTCTCTCAGCCTGCCATAAATATGAAGAAATAGAAAACACACGGACATTTAAACTGAAGACAGACAATTAATCTACGAACCAGTTCTATTAATTACTATTCAAATCAGTGGTGTTCATTAGTATTTGCTAGCCAAAAAGGGGTTAACATAGGAATACTCAGTTTCTCAGCTGCAAGAGATTTAGTTAAACAGCTACAACTGAGCTAAAGCCTTCAGTATACATAGGATCAGTTTGAAGCCTGGAGGTTTTTTTTAGTTGAAAAGCTCCTACTGAGCAACCTGTTAGGAAGCTGCTTTAAGTCCAGTGCTGGAAACCTTGGAAAGAAAAAGTAAAGGGTGGGCAGCCTGTGCATGTTGGAGAGAAATAAGCCCAGGCACTTGAGAGAAAGGAAATAAAATCATAGCATAGTAAACAGTATATAAAAAGCTGAAGAAGAAGAAAAGAAAACATGTATGGTCCTTGCCATGTAAGATTTTGGGAATACAAAGCAGGAAAAGTAAAAGGGAGCTTTACCATGGGAAGGTTGAGAGGGTATTCTGTAAAGGGAGGGAGAGGGACATGAAGGGACTGCAAGAGCCTAGCTGTGCAATAAATTAAAGCAGCTGAAATGCCATGACATAATCTAAACTGGCACTGAGGGGAAGTACAGAGTATCTGTGGGACTAAGCAACTGCACAAGGAAAATTGTCCAGATTATCTAGGTTGCCCTTAAATCTGGGATGTCGTTCTGGGAGATGCCTTTTCACTGAGAACAGCAAGCAATCTCAAATGGTGAGCACAATAGACCTTGATTGATGTTCACTTATTAGTTCTATTGTTATCATTCAAACTAATAGCTGAAACGTGAGGTTGCAAAATGGTAGATTCTAGTAAAATATAAGCCCAAGACAAGTGAAAGGTTTAGAAGCACATAACATTGTTTGTTGTTCATTAAGTCCTTCTTATAGGAAAGAGTTTAAAAAAATACACCCAACAGAGAATGAGGAAATTGTTTTGTCATGTTCTGGAGTATTTCTGTTGAAAAATAAGGTTTCTGAATAGAATATTGTTACTCTGAATGTTTTGTATTTAAGACACTGGAATTATACTCAAGATAATAGAGGAAAATAATCAATATCTCTTGCATATTTTCTCAGAACTGTAGATATATAGTAAGGGCCACCTGCTTTGCAAGAAGGTAGACATTAGTGAATCTGGATAGGCAGATATAGCTGGCTGGTTTCAGCCATGACACAGTTAAATGGTAATGCTACCTCAGGAAGCAGTAGATTGGTGTTTAAACTGAGGTGATCTCTCGAGAGGAGGAGGTAAAGGCAAGCATTCTGATTTTTTTTCTTTCTGGCCATGTGACTCTTCCCATGTCACTTTAAGTTTGTTTTACCACAGTGAAGTAGGTCCAACTGCTCGTAACAGCAATAGTCTTGATTTGCAAACTATTCATGTTTACTGACCCAGTGTAAACAACAACAGGAGGACTTTAAGTTTTCCTAACAAGTTGTAGGCTATGGTCCATAATTTATTAACTAGATTGTTGGTAGAAAACATGATTTTAAAGAGGTCATCCAACCAAACAGTGAGCAAGACCAAAGCTGCATCAAGCATGGTTTAAGAAATGTGGAAACATGCCTAGAATTTCATATTTTTCAAGTTAGAATGATTTCTGTTCATACACTCACACTGACTTTTTAGTATTATAGCTCAGGAGGGGAAAAACATCAAACCATTCAGAACTGTTGTCCTTACAATAGAAACTAAATGTCAAGATCTGTCTGCGATCAAAGTAAATGAATTTCTATTGTATCCCGGTTCTTCATGCTTTGCTAAGTGAATTTAGTGCTTGTAAAAGGTAACAGACTGACTGCCTAGTGAACAGAGGTCTTCTGTTGATCCTCTGAACAGATTTGACAGTGTGAGGAGGCAGACTTTGTCTCGCTAATGTGCCGCCTTTCTGGCCAGAGGGAGCACCTTGAGGATCCAAGAGAAGTTCCGTTGCAGTTCCCGGTTTGTCTGCGCGGGCACCCGGTGATCCCAGAGCCACTGCGGGTGCTTTAATTGCACCACTGATCTGCCCCAGGAACTGAACCACTCAACAGAAATGGAAAATATATGTATATGGTTACATTTGTACACGTACATTTAGCTGTTAATTATTTTGTTTCTAGGCATTCGTTTTCTCTTAGCCCCACTTTTAAAAGTGAGGAACTATGGGATGTATCTGCCCTCATAAAGTAAACACCACATTTTCAGATTAAAATGAGCCTGTGAAGCCTCTAAATTACCACAATAGTAACGTGCAGATGAAAGTTCTAACAGGAATATTTGAAGAGTAAATGTAGTTGAATTTACAACACATTTCCCTGATTTGTTTCAATTCTTTTAAACAAATATTTTTTCTAGTGAGTATTGCAGAATTTGTGGTTTGCCTGTGTAATAAAGCTGCACAGATACAAACTTCTATTTAGTTTTAAATGGAAGAGGAGTTCTTAGCAATAAGCTGGTATTCTCCTTGAAACTTATTAAGGCTCTTCATTATTCAAACTGTTAAGAATTTGAGACAATCTTAGGTATTATGATTTTCTGAATTTATGCTACTGAGAGCTCCTAGAGCAAAACCCAGGGTCTTTTGTCAAAGCAAGACTTAATCTCGCTTCTTTCCTCACTACTTATAAGGGCGAAAGTCACTGAGGCTGAGAAATGCACTGGAAGAGAGAGATGGTTTGCAAGGGAATTGGTGGAGTTCCTCAATTAAAAAACAAAACAAAGCAATTAAACAAAACAAACAAAACCCAGACCAAAAGCAAAACCAAAAACCAACCAAAAAAACCCCAAACAATAAACCCCCTCAGTTTCCCAGTGTTGTGACGTCTTTGTGAGTTGTACAAAGCCAAATCTGGGTTTATAATTAATTTCAGTTGCACACATTACATGTTCTAAATTTATTTTCTCTAACAGTAACCTTTCTAGATCAAGTTGTGGAAGATGGCTCAGGTTACGTAGTTTGCAGCAAAGACACTAAAAAATTAGTCTTCTACGAACTGCTCTTCCTTGAGAGCCCCGTTCTGCTCTTACCAGGCAACTCTGTTCCTCACATTGCATCCTTCTCAAGGAGTCCTGCAATTACAGAATAAAATTACAGGCTGAAGTAATATTGAAATTGGTTTCACAAGGTTCATTGAGTTAAATTGTTATGAATCGTTTCTCTTCACCTTTGCTGGAAAATTTACTTTAAAGACAAAAGAGTGACTTTCACCAAACCACAGTATACACCAGACAGTTAGATGCTGAATGTCCCTTTAACATAAGAGTAATAAACAAAAATATGAAACTCCTGCACTGTGATAAAGGACAAAGACCTCTCTTTTTTCTCTTGATTTAGCATTTACTAGCAAGTTGCACCTAAGTAAAGCCCCATAGGACCTGATTAGTTGTGATGAATTAGCATCAGACACTAATGGTTTTTACCTGTCTGATTGGCATCAAAAGCATCAGTCCCTGAGCTTATCAGAAATGCTGTGTGCAAGTTTCTGGCCTTCCTGATATTTCCATGATGCTAATTGCTACCATTAGCAACTTGCCTCCTCACCAGAGGTGCTTCTAAAGGACAAAGTTGTTGGATTGGTTTTTGGGTGATAAGTGTGCCATCTGCTTTCCTTTTACAGCCCCTAGTCAGATAGATTCATCAGTGCCATTTTAAATAAGTGCCAGAGGGGAGAAGAAAAAGGGTTCTTTGCCAGATGTTACCCAATACTTTATGATAGGCCAGATAAATTGATGGTGATTAGAAAACTGTTGCATTTTCACTCTTCTTTTGGTTACTTTTCAAAAGAATGTCTTCAATAATAGCTACAGGCATCAAAAAGCAGACTGTCAGGCTAATTGTGTCAGCCTTATGTTACAGCAAGGACAGAGTTATGCATTCTTAATCCATTTCAGCTTGTGGAGATTACGAGTCTACCTTTGTGGTGGGAAGGGCTCAGCAGAGTCTTCAAACACATCAGAGAAATAGCTGTGACTCAGCTGTACTTCTCCTTTCAGTCCCATTTCCTTTACACTGTTTTAATTTCTTTTCTCTGCACTCTCCCAGCTAATCCAAGCCACAGGGACGATGGTTTTAGAGGGTTTCCCATTTCTCATCATCTCCCTCCTCAGGTGGCTGCATGAAGGAGAGGCAGATAAGCAGACTCTCCTTGAGTAGGGCCTGAGTGTGGATGAGTGGGAAAGAGGAGGGAGAAATGTTGCTTCTAAGCACTCTCATGCAGCCCAGAGTATCATTTGAGGTCACACCAGACAAATCAAACCTCATATCACAAAGTAGATGAAATTTTAATCCGATATTCTCCATAGGACTCAGGTTTATCTGAAACTAAATGTCAGGCCAGTGTGAAATCTGTGATTCTCTGCAGGTACCAAAGCCCCAGTGGGGATTGAATTTCTCTCCTGGAAACAAGTAATGTTAACCACCTTGCACACAAAATCTGGGAGTTAAGGGAAGGGAAGTGCAAAACCACTTTTCAGTTTTATGGTGAGTTGCTCTGCTTATCATGAGAGGCTGTCCATGGCAGCTCAGGTGAGTTTTTTAAAGGAAGATACTGATGCTCCAGAACATCAAGGGGAAAGCTCAGGGTTATAAGTGTATTATTGAATATTACCCACTAAACCGAGGTGATCAGCAGTAAAATGTCATCAGTGGGTGGGAGGGTTTTCTCACCCTTAACTTCCAACCCCTACTGAGCAGTAAGGTGTGTAGGAAAAAGCTGTATTCCTGGTGGGTAAATTGGGGAGCAAGTATAGATTCAAACTCAAATTTCACAACTGTTGAGTTGCCATTTAATTGAATATAAGTAGAGTGAAATTTCTATATCGTGAAGTTCACATCTGAGGTCTGCAGCTTAGACCTGAATTAAAATTTTCCTGACTCTGAAAGTTTCTTCAAGTACCCGGTTCAGTCATAGACCTGAGGGTTTCCCCCACTCTATGTTCCGAGGGAGCCCCCTCCCACTAGATGGAAAACAGCAGGAAAAGCAGCTGAGGTCACTTGGTCTGTTCTTCCTGGGGAAGAGGACATTGAGGGGAGAACTCATTGCAGTTACAACTTCCTCATGAGAGGAAGAGGAGGGGTAATCACTGGTTTCTTCTCTTTGGTGAGCAGTGACAGGACCTGAGGGAACAGCATGAAGCTGTGTCAGGGGAGGTTTAAGTCAGATATTAGGAAAAGTGTCTTCCCCCAGAGAGTGGTTGGGCACTGGAACAGGCTCCCCAGGGAAGTGGTCACAGCACCAAGCCTGGCAGAGTTCAAGAAGCATTTAGGCAACACTCTCAGGCACATGCTGTGATTCTTGGGGTGTCCTGTGCAGAGGCAGGAGTTGGACTTCAATGATCCTTGTGAGTCTCTTCCAACTCAGCATAATCTATGATTCATCCTGCCCATGGCCCAGGACCCTATTTCAGCTCCCAGGGCTATCAGCCCCTGTCCCAGTAATGCCATAACCGGGCTGATGTCCAGCTTCCCACGGCCCTACCTTGCCATGGGCCACCCGAGACATCCCTCTCTCTGCACTGCTACCCAGCCCTCTCATGGCCATGTCTGACTGAGGCTGCCTCCAGTACATGCTGCAGTGTAACACAGGCCCATCCACAGTGATAAACATCATTGCTTCTCACTGAGAGTGGTGGAAAAACAGTTCCTGCAGTTTTCTGCTAGAACAGAATGCTGTAAGCACATGCAGACACATTAATTTGAGAAATCTGAATTAGTGCAATCCTGTTGAAATTTTATGATGTTGAGTGTACTTTTGCCAAGCACAAAAATATTGTGGAGGCTGTACACGGGATGCAAGTTGCATAAATATATGTGGGTAAGGCAAGAGGAGCAATTGTGCTTTTTTTTTTTTTTTTTTAAAGAAAACAAAAGGGAAAAAAAGGTTGTTTTGTAAATTTTATAAATGGCAGTGTGCCTTCTTCCCACAGAAAGTTCACACCTTTTCGAAGAGTTGTTTGTGTATAATCTTTACTGCTCTATTAAAGGTGAATTAGTTTTAAAGGAACTAATTATTATCAAATGGTTGCCCTAGCAACACAAAGAGGGTTACCATAGTAGCCTCTTCTAAACAAATTGAAATATAGCCAGTCTAAAGCTTCATAGGGCTGGGGATTCTAAAGCCAAAGAAGAAAACATAAACTTCTTCCTTCACTTAATGAGCCACTGCCATCACAAGAACTCTAAGGTAGGTCAGACCCTGAGGTTTTTGGGTGTTGTCTTATTCCTGCTGCAAGAGGTCTTGTTTGCTTTACCCTGCCACTGAAAGTTTGAGGAAGGAAATTAATAAAGATTAAATTACATGGTACCCATGTAGTTCACAATCTTGTCACACCTGCTTTGTGTGGATATGGAGGGAATCAGGCATCTGGGAATTAAGGAAGATTCCCAAGCTAATTCTTTTTCCATGGAGTATTGTAGAAATCATATGTCTCTCTCTGTCCCCAAATTATCCATCACACTGGACCGGAAAAGGGAACATCCCCTAATTTTTTGCCTTCTGATAAGACTTTATCATCACTAAATTATTTAGATATAGCTTGATAATATTCATATGGAGCTCCAGAATCCTCTCTGAATCAAGAAAGCATGGAATATTTTTCACAGTATCACTGTGAGATCAGTAAGTAATTTTGCCAGTAGCAAGAAATGACTAAAACACTAGGAAAAAATCGCGTGCCCAGTAGGTCACAAAATCCTGATGGATCTGAGTGTTGCTGTTTCTGTCACTGTATTTTATTCATGTCTCTTTCTGTGTTTTCCTTCAGATGGGGTCAGTAAGAGTGGATAAATATTTGTGCCATGGGTCATGTTGCAAAGACTTAGAAAACACAGCTAAACAATTTCCTAATGTCATGATGGTGCCACTGTTGTCGAATCAGATTTTGAAACAATTCCTAAACATTTAATGTTTTCCATAAAGCCACAGTACCCAAGTCAAAGGCCTATACAAGAGTAAGTGTTTGTTTGAAAGGTTGAAATGGATTTTTAATCTACCAGGTTGTGGTGAAAAGCCTGAAAAAACCCTTTTGAGTGCTACATGCTCAACCTTTCTTCTCTCACCCGATGTCCCCTCAAGAATATTAAATGAATCCCAAATGCAATTGAAGGAACACCAATAAGCCTCAGACAACTTTGTGTCTTCCAGAAGACAGTGTCATACTTCCAGAAAATCTGCACCATTTTTAAGAGTCCAGACAGAAAAGCTGGAATTCTTATTTTCACTCCTATATCATAAAGTTTGAATCATAATATTAAGTTTAAAATGGATTTCCATTTTTGCATAATATTTCACATAAAAGTTATTTCTGAATGGTGGGTTTTTTATGAGTCTCACTAGCAAAATAATAAAACTGGCCATGGAGTACCAAACTTTATGACTCCTATCACCGAGGTTTCACTTCAAATGATGTTTCTCAGAGCCTGCACTCACGCCTCCACCGTCTCTCTGTAATTGCCCTAAACAACTGCTGGGCAGCTGCTGTGGAAGCTGGTGAAGTTTCCACAGCTCAGAGGGGAAGGGAGCTTCCTCCCTCAGAAACTCTGGCTCCAGCTCCTCAGGTTGCCCTGGCTTCTGCCCAGGTGGGGGTTTGTGCTCCCTCAGTGTCTCACCTGAGTATCTGATGTCCTCAGGGGACCTGTGCTGCTGCTGTGACATGAGCGACCCTGTCAGTTCCCAGGAGCAACTCTGCAAAGTCAAAAAGTATTCATACCTGCAAGTGCGTGTGTAATTCTTTTGTTCTGGATGATGCTTGGCTTGGTCAAAACTGGAGGCTTCTGATGATAACTCCTTGGAAAAATGGCTTCTGTTGGGATAGTTACAAAGAGAATGATTTCTTCTTTATCTATAAGCTAATGAAGCTAAAATAACACTAAAAAGACAATATTTATGCAGAAGGTATTGTCTAATTAAATCTGCTGAAATAAGAAACTAAGAAGAAGTACCTAACAATAATTAATTAGCAGAAAGGTTTGCCCTTAATATTTTATACTGCATTTTAAGCTGACTGAACAATTCAGGATGAAACAATTACAACTCATGTACCTTTTGTTTCTTGAAAAGAGCAGAAGCTTCTTTTAAACCACGTATTTTCTAAGAAACACTTACATATGTGCACGTAATCATTTCTTGGAAGATCAGTTGTGCATCAGTTGTATAGAGGATTTTTGCACAAGAAATACTAGTCCATTAACAAATCCAGGTTTCATTACTAGGAATTACTGTGAATTAGGACAGAAGTTAAACATTAAGCATTTATGCCACTGACATATTTCAAAGAGAACTCGATTTACTATACATGATGTAAAATTCCTTGAGGGATATATAGAACTGTAATTCAGATGTATAATAGAAAGATAAGATTACATATTGCTGCTTTTTCAGTTTGTTTATGTTTGTTTTTTTTTTAAATACAATTGATAATTCCTTTTAATAGTTGCTTGTGTTTTATGAAGACTTCACAAGTCAGAGAAACTCCCACTGAAGACAAAAGCCCTGGGCTGCTCTGCTGCTCTTCTAGACTTGTATTCTCTTCAGCAGCTGCATATATAACAAAGTTCGTGTCCTCTAGGGAAAAATAAAATATTCTTCTCCATACCTCATCAGGATGAGTGTGATTCTGAGACATATCTTTTCAAGAAGAGAGCACTGAGAGAGTGGAGAGGTGAAGATGTTTTTCAGCCACTTCTGTGCACTGCAACCTCTGGGTTAATCTGGTAGCTAGAGTTTCCTTCCATGTCTATTTTTCCTCTTTATCCAAACTCTCAGCACTGCCTGACTTTACTGCCATATCCATGAGCTCATCACAATGCTTTTGAAATGGTGTCAGTCTCCTGAGCTCAGCCTTTGCTGCACAGCACCTCCTACTCTGGCACAACATCTGGAAGAGGCACTTCTGTGAGCTTATCTCCCACGCTACCAGTGCTGCCAAGGTGACAGTCCTGAATAAATCATGGTTTTTGGAAGTCTCTGTGTGCTGCTTTAGCCTTTTTATGCATGCAGATAGGGCCAGGATGTGGCTGAGAGCCTCGCTCAATAAATCAACCTGGAAGATTGACACGGCTTCTAACTAGTGTAGCACACACTTGAAACTGTTCACATACGCAAACAGCAGGCACTCAGACATGCTGATGTGCATCTGAAACAAAAGTAAATTGTCCAAAGTCTCTTTTCTGTCAGTAAGTCTGACCTAGAAACTCATATGAGAAGTGAAAGTGCTGTCAGTGAGATGGTTAGGCACCGTATTTTAAATAAAAATTGAGAAGAGTTCTTCTCAGCAGCAATCTTTTCACTGAGTTTTTGGAGGAAATGAGAATTGTCCTTGTAGATTGCCAGGGTACATCTACTGCCACTGATTACTGCTCTCCATTTTGCTGCCACTCAAGGTCAACTGCAAATGTTTGAACCATGAGTCAAATTTCCAGATTAACCAGCAGTGATTTCTAGATCTAAGATTGAAAAGACAATGCAGTCATTGTCTTTTCACATTTTATTCTGCTTGTGGACATTTTATAAATCAATCTTTTTTCTGTAGCCAGGATAGATAAAAACAGATTTTAAAATAAGAAAAGCTGGAGTTTTTGTGCAACACCTCAGGTTCATTTTTAAACCAAAAGGAGGTAAATTTCAAAAAAAAAAAAGAAATTTACTCAGTATATATTAAAATTAAAGGGCTTTCCCCCAGCTGAATTTAACAACAAAACATTCAAAGGAATTAGAAATAAATACAAAACTCCTCTGAATTTCAATAGAAGGTGGCAGGAAAAAAGGGAAGAGTTCATTTGTTTAGTAACTATCAAAGTATTTGCTTGAAATATTAATTCAAATATTAGTTTTCAATTTGTTTGTTTGTTTTGCTTTTTTACTTTGGAAATGTTTAGCTAATGTATGAAAGACCGACTATTCTTCTTGAAACAATCATTTTGATGTAAAAAAAATTACCTTAAAACAGTCATTTAATAATAAAAGCACTTCAGTTAGAACAAGCTGTTCTCTATTGACCCTTTTTTCTCTGCAATTTCTCTACACTTTTAAAATCATAAACTTCATTTCTACCCAAGACATTATTATATCTTAACCACTGAACTGAATGTTCACTGTTCGTCAGTTCTTCCTATGGTTAACCTAAAGTGTAGGTAATACTGATATCTTCCATAAGGAACATAATTGCAGACATTCCTCCAATGTTTCTTGCTCTGTTTTATTTGGAAATGCAAAATTACATCATTTCTGGTAGCACTAGTTCAGGATAATATTTGAAAATTAAAGCATAAATAATGAGGATTTCTTTCTGGTCCTCAAAGAAGTAGTTTTGGAGTTGGTGGAAATGTTAAAGATGCCACAGTTGGTGTTCTTGCAGTAAAGCATAAACATTTGTGAATTCATAGTGCTAGAAGGTATTACTTCATATAATAACTTGCTGCTGTTGAAAACCAGGCTGTGATTTGAATTATACACTCAGTTATTCAAAACTGCTATTCTCCACGATGTAATTGAAATAAAAATCTCAACCAGAATATTCATTAAATTACCACTTTGACTCGTCTGATTCACTGATAAAAAAACCCAAATTCTTTCACATAGCTCATTCTGCTAAGGACCTTAACAAACATATAAGTTAATTAGAATCAAGTATGATAAATGAAAAGTAACAATGCGTGTAGGAATTAATTATGAAATTTTGTGAATAATCACACCTTAAGTAGCTAAGGAATTAATGGTCTTTAACTACAGCAGAGATTAGTAACTGCAAATGAATGATCTTTGTAAATTCTTAAAAGAGGACAATCATTTGCCTGAATCAGGATCCCTTAAAACTGATGAACACTTTAAATAATCTTTTTGGTTATAATCATTTGTGACATTCTTTTTTCTCCTATGTTTATCATCAAGTTGGAGTGATTGATATAATTTGTATTGAATTTTCTGCCTTAAAAATTCATGTAAAATGCAACAACGTAAACCTTGAAACAACTGCTACAGAGGTAGAATGAAAATGTCATTAAATTCCACTTCTTTAAATTCTAACAATGGTTAATTTATTTGCTTGCTGTCAATCCTGTAGGATTTCCTTGACACAAGGAAATTAAAAACAGTTTAATTTTTTTGTTGATAGGCAGGACGAAAAAAATAATTTGAGGACAGGGGAAATGTGCTATTCTGGATCTTAGTGTCCTTAAAAACTATTAAATATTTTAGAATAGAGTTGAAGAAAATAAAACTGCAAGTCATAATCATTTCTATGTAGAGAATAATTTTAAAGAAACAAAGGAATTTGGGGTTAGTTTGTTTTTCTCCAAATGAAAGAATTTTCTGAAATTTAAATAGCCCCTTGGTTCACAAACCTGACTTCACTCAAGTAGATTAATGACTATCCTTTTTAATGTCCCTAGGCAACCTTTACCATTTCAGAATATGTATGAAAATATACATATCAATAAACACATACATATACATTTAATGTGAAAATGTCAGCTGGTTCTATTAAGGATGAAGCTTTTTTTCCCAGAAGAATCTAAAAAGATTCTGTTAAATGCATGACATAAACCAAACTGTAAAAATCCATAAACCCCTCATTTTCCATGGTGATTTGACTACTATCTCTTGTTTCTCTACACCTGGTCTAGGAAGGCGTTTTTTAAACACAGCTTTTGTCTTGGGTCTTTCAGAGGATGACGCACAGAGCTCTACCTCCCTCCTGAACCTGTTTCCTTTTATTCAAAAGAAAATGCCAGGTTGTCCTGCTGGGATGTTCATTCCCAGCTATCAGACATATGGACAGGTGCCTGGGATTAGCTACCCTGAGGATTAAGTGAAGTCATAATTAGGGTGTGTGTCTGTCATTGCTTCAGGTGTCCTGTGCACCTTTCAGCCTTCCCACTGGACTCATTCTGCTTTGGCTTTTGGTTTTTGGCTTTTGGTTTTGGTTTGGTTTGGTTTTTTAAAGGTATGCATTTTTTAAAGGATGCATTCTCAACAACTCTGAAAAACAGCGTTGTTATCCCTATCCCTGAAATCTGTAACCCACACTGGATTCCTCCATCTCTCAGGATATAGGTCACATCTGGTTTGTTGGACATAGCCAAATGTACTATTCCAGACCAGCAATGATGCAAAACACCACAGCTGGAGGACAAGTGGTGTCCTCTTAGCCCCGTGCACAGCACTCACACAAGGAAAACAGTCACAGCCTCCTGCCTTCATCATCCTTTCTGTCAGTCCCCCAGAGCAGCCAATGCCCTTGGAGAGCTGCATCCAGCCTGCTACCACATAGGGTGGCAAAGTTCATATGGCCTGGAAGCAGCAGTGTCGCTTTCAGGGAAGTGAGGTCAGCATGACTAAGTGCTAGTCTCAAATTAAATGTCTGTTTCCCTGGAGGTTGGTTTTGACACCAAAACTTCCTACAGTTCTGTTCCACGTTTAAGTAGGGATGCTTTGCAAGGATGTGAGGCAAGGTCCTGTAATACACATCAGTACTCACTTTGTTCTCTACATCACAATTTAATGTGGGCTCCATGTCCTGTGCAGAGGTTTCCATAGCCCCCCATCAGGTATCAAAATGCCATAACTGCAGGCTCACGTAGAGCTGTACTCCCTCCAACCCTTGGCCTCAGGGGCTATCTCATCCCTCCCAGAGCTCTGCCATGAAGTGGTGGTCTCATTCCCACCTCCTGGGTGCTCCCTAGTCCTGGATCTCCCCTTGCTTGGTTTTCTCAGTGTTGAACGAGAGACCAGACAAGGACATAACCTTGCTCAGTTTTAGCAAGCTTCCTGTTTAATTGCTCACCCAGATGTTTGAAAGCAGTCAAACCAGGCTCCCTGAGGACTGCCCGGAAAGCCTGTTATTATCTCTCTGCTGTTTACCAATTGTACTCTCTTGACGCTGGTGACAGCTGAAATTAGTTAGGCAAAAATGATAGAAAAGCATTCTGACAGACAACACAAAAGGTGGTTTAAAGATAATACCTGAATGTTACTCCAGAAAGAAGAGTCAGCCATAGGCATACCTGAAGAGTACACGTAAATGATCCTTTTTTATTGCACATGCTGTCCCCATTTCAGGTTTCAGATGTTCCCCCCAGATTTTAATGACAGTTTTGATGGTAATTTCAAAGGGATTTCTATCTGCAGTCTTACTACTTAAAATCTTTATGATATCAGGGGAGGCACTTTGCATAACATTAAGTCCTTATCTAGAAATCACTGATAGTTGTGAAAAAATTCAGATGATTTGACATCTTTTGGGTCCCTTCCTCCATGTAAGGTGCTCTACAGAGATGACAGTACAGATCAGACAGTCCAGTTTATCATATGCTGTTGGTTCTTTCATTCTTTCTCTTTTTTCCTGAACAAAGGACAGGTCATAAAAAAAGAATACCCTCCCCTCCTCAAAAAAAAAGGCAAGAAGAGAAAGAAGCAGCAATATTTATTCTCTACTTTATTACTCTTAACACACATTTTGTATTTAGTTATTCATATTAGTTAGTTGCTCTAAATTTTAAATTTTATCTTACTCTTCCAAAAGGTTTCATTCAGTGATTACAACTGTTATTTCACTACAGTTTAGTAAGAAAAAGAATCTGGCAATTCAAAGCTCAAAACTCATTAGACTGGGTCAAACAATAGTACTTTCTGACCTAGAGAACCTTTATGCTCCATCTTTCCACCCACAAATGGAACTTTCCCAAAAGTAGGATATGAAATTAGAAATGCCCCTTGTTTTGACCTGTTCTTTAACAAAGCCTGTTTGTTTGACATGTAAGGGAGCTGTACAGCCCAGGAATGACCCTCAGCTTTCTTTTTTAGAAGTAATTATGTGACTAATCCAACAAAATTCTCCTGTTTTCCTTTGAATGTCTCTGTGTGGTCTCACCAGACCAGATTTAAAAGCAGGTAAGCAAATGACCCTCCAATAGCTGAACAAAATTCAAATGCAGTTTGAGAGACCCTAAAAATTTAATTATTGCAATGAGTGAGTGATTTTTAAAATTTTCATCCAAATCAGGAAGAAATAAGTACCAATACAGAGTCTAGACTAAAAGATAGAGCTGTATAAAGAGGCTGGGATCTTGCAAAGCATCAGGAAACACTCTTTAGTGTTAATATATTAAACCTTACCATGCAGATTCTCGACTGTAGCTCCAGAAAACAACCACTGTGATTTCTACTCTGTCTGAAGAAATTGCAGCATAACAGATGCTGGATGGCAGCTATGGGCAATGTCTGTGAAAAAAGTGTTGTGTCAAATCAAAACAGCTCTGCACCGTGGGATGCTGATCCTTATGGGCACCAACAGGAAGTTGTGGACACCTAAACAACCATAAAACACACTGAAATCAGAATGCTAAACTAGAGGAAAAAACATAAATTTTATGTGGCACAAATAACTGTAGGGACACTCCCAAGCAACTCACCCTGAGACAGGTCACATTAAGCCAAGTTGATGGCAAGTTTCACTCACTACAAACCAATGAGCTAAATAATTAGCTGTGCAGTGTGTGGATGCCAAAAGCAGAGAACTGACAATGAACTTCTGACTTTACCTGTACAAGCTGTGGAATACCTCTGGCACTTATGAATGTTTGAGTGAAACAAGCTGGAAGCCAGCTCTTTTTTTTCCAAAACACACACTCTAGCAGTCTGGTGCTATTGTCTTATCTTGTCATGGTAATTTGCAATGTACTACTGTGCCATTTCTGCAAACAGGAGTGTTTAAGACCAGACAATACCAGTATACCAGACTTGTCACTTCTGTTCCTCATCTTAGTGATGCAATAATGTGAAATCCTATAGGTGATCAAACGGATGAGAAGGTAACCTTATCTTAGGATAGAGAAAAAAGTATATACTTCATCACCTTCTCCAGCAACAGATAAAGATCAAAAGCCTACAAGAACAAAAAATGTCCTTTTCTCATTACCTAAGTTGTGTTACAAGAAGTAGAACATTATTGATCAAACCAAACCTCCAGAATATTACTCTGTCACTCAGTGAGTCAGGTTTTTTTTATTACATGTTTGTAGTGTTTAAAAGACTTGCCTCTCCTCAGACAAAACACATTTTCTCTTTGGGAATCTGTGAAAGATTGCAAACAGATTTAATAAGCTGAACTAGATAGCACCTGTTTTGAAGCTTAGGTACACATGTAATGTTTAGTTGCTGTTGTAGTACAGTGATGTTTCTCTCTTGAAATCATCATTTTATGTGCAGTTACAGGACTGAGGGACCATCCTATACCTCTCTCCTCAGTGCATATGATGAAATGTCTGATGCCCAAAACACACGTGGTAACCCAACTGAAAGAACTCATGTATTTAGAAGATTTTCTCTCAAGTTTCTTTTTTCTGTGAGCTGTTCTATGAAGCAATTGTTAACAAGAAGAAAGTTGTAGTGAGAGCAGTTATAGGCATAGGAGCAGCTGTAAAACACAAGGGAGGCTCCAGCTGAAGGTCAAACCATACTGCACGTGCCAGAGGTTGTTCCCCAGACAGGAGGGCAAAGACCTGACTGAGGAATTGGAGACACTGAGGGTGAACAGAAGCAAAATTCAGATATTTTCTCCCTGCTTTCAGCATCACAGTTGTTAAACCAGCACAGGAATAGTCATAAAACAGTTGGACTGAAGTTTGGAGTCATAAAACTGTAATTTTTAAATTGCCTGTGTCGCTCTAATAAATTTCCATTAATCATCAGAACATATGGTTGTTCTTGAAACAAGCTACTACCCTGGCTAGATGGTACCCAGCTTTCAGAAGGATCAATAAACATAGGATGCATTAAAGAAAAGCAAACCAAGATAGCCTGCACTACCACTTTATTTTACTTTGAAGTAGCTGGAGGGTAGAAGAAGAGAAGAAAATGGAACTCAGTTGTCTCTAAGTGAATAGGTAGTTATTAAAAGATTTTTTAGACTGTTTGATCTAAATGGCTACAATATTTTGGCATATTTATTGTCCAAGGCAGACAGTGAAGTTCAGACCTAAAGTGACCACTGTACATTTCTGGAATTTATACAGTGAAGGGCAGATCAAAGGAGCAATTGAATTTACATTAGGTGAGCAAACAAGGCTCTGTTAGATTGTTCTTGCAAGGATAAAAAAATATTAGTGAAAAATATGTTGGAGTAAAAGAAATAGAAGCAGAAAATCCAAATGAAGCATAAGGAAATTCCTCAATTATGTAAACTGTCACAATGTTAAAGAACTGATTTCAGTTAATGCCAGCTGTGATCTAAAACAAAAAATTCAGAAGTAAGTAACTGGTAATCTTCTAGTTAGTCAAGTTATTTTGCAAGTGGTGTAGACTTCCTGGTCACCATAAAAGTTCATACTTTCTTGCTAATGTTTAACATGTTATTTTGTTATAAGATGGGGGAAATGCTAAAGCTGTGTTGGTATCAACTACAGCTAAAATATGTCTCACACCACAATTTTTCTGTTACATTTTGATTACACCAGTGCTGAATCTTGAGGTAAAAAAAGTACTTAACACAGTAACTGTTATGGGCTGAAGCCAATTCTGTTGTGCAGAAGATGATACAAGCACAAGGTGCCAGTGAGTGATAGAAGATTATACACCAGCAGGGAAGTGTCTGGAAATCTTTTGACTGCTACATTTCATAAGTTATAAATCATGTAATATTAAAAGTTTTGACTTTCAGGATAATACTGATTTATGACTAGATCCCCCTGAAGAACTTTTTTAGTTTGGTTTTTTTTCCTATGGTTTTTCTAATTAAAGTAAATTTTTAGATTCTTTATTGACAGCATTTTACTGTCTCAATTCTTTATCTTCTGTCGGGCATTTGATTAGGTCTAGTACAAATAATCCGCAGTAGTTTCAATCCTGGAGTAGCTGGGAGCAGTACTTACAGTGCCTGTCACCAAAATAGGCTCCAAATGCCCACACTGCATTAGGCAGCAGCAGCAGCTTCCCTGTGAGTGTGAGAGGGTGAAGGGCTCCACAGACCTCACTGCACTCACTCTGAGGAAATCAAGAGTTACAGTACTACAGACTGCTCCCCGTCTATTTACCAGCAAGTCACTAGGATGGCATAGTCCCTCTGCTTAATTTAAACACCTAACTGTGGGATGCCTCAACTTCAGACTCTCTGAATTACCCCTCAGGGGCTTTTAAACTACATTCATGCACCTTTCTTAAGGGCATTTCATGGAGATTAGACTCGTTATTCAGGTACCTAACTTAGATGGCTAAAGTCAAGCAATGTGAATGCTGCCTTATAATGACTAAAAGAATTAGCCTTGTAACCTTTAACTTGCACCAGCAAGCTGTTAATCACAATTAAAGTGGTTTCTCAAAAAATGGTTTGTCCACTAGAAGATGCTATAATTCCTGCAGTTAATTTCTCTGCAAGCTTATGGTACATTCCAAGTTTAAAACAATTAAGACATCAAACTTTTATCTGCCCAGGAAGTTCAATCATTCAAATAAAATAGATCAAGACCACTGCACTATGGTTTCACACAGAAAAAAAAAAGAAATCTCCATTATTAAGAATTCTGCAAAAACAGAATAAAAGAAATCTAACTCCTTCAACAAATTTATAAACAGTTCAAGGGTTACTGCAAATCTTCATTAGATTATATTATTTGGAAAACAAAAAACCAGATCATCCATTGCTAACACCATCTTCCCATTGCACACCACTTATTACAACAAGGAGAGACAAACCTTTCCCGGGAATTACATACCTCTGAGTCAAGCAACAGAGTCAGTTTTCATTTCAAACTGGTGAGATACAGCAGAGGCAGAAGAAAACTGGATTTCAGAAACAGCGATTCCTGTAAACCAGACAAATGTGCAATACGTTGGTCACAGCCTGAGTATTAATATACTTCATTTAAAAATAATCTAGAACATTATTATTCAGCCATCAGATTTTCAGTAAGATAGAAATATTTGCTATGTCTTGGTTGGAAACCCATTTTCTGCACTGGTTCAGTAGTACTACAGCTCTAAATCTGCTGTAAATCCTGCCACAGGAGAGTGGTTCTTCACCCTTGTTTTTACTTCATCTTATCTTTCTTCTCTCTTCCTGATGAATTCCATGTGTGCCTGATATGGGAAACACTTATAAGCAGTCTGGCAATGAAGAAGAACAGATTGTGTTCTGTGGAACACCTGACCTTTTTTTTTAAGACTGACCTTTTCTGTCTCTCCTTAACCTATTTCTATAGGTGTGAAATCTCAGGACATTTTTAGTCAGTTATTCTCACTTGTCATTGAAAGAAGTCAGCTGTATCACTGTGCTGACAAGGGTGAATGTCTGATAGATAGGTTAATACAAGCCTCCCCATCACCATTTGTCATCTTGTTCTTTGTGATGGGAAATTATTTTATGTACTAGACAATAAAAGCTTGCTGATCTTGTTTCTAAAAACATATTTTACATATATTCTTTAGCAACAGTAACAAAAAGAGTTAATTGCTGAGAAAAGCTGGAGGAGATCCAGCATAAGAAAGATGTTTGGAATGAGTTTTTATTGCCTGAACATCTACCGCTCACAATTATAAAACAGAGCTGAGGCTCATCCTGTCATCATCTCCTTGAAACATCACATCCTCATGGACGCTGATTCCCTTACACAGGTGTCCTGAATCAGGAAGGGAAAAATACTGTGTTCTGGAGCCTGAGGGAAGAACATCAAGTCAACGGATGGCATATCCACAGGAAGTCCACATATGGGCTATAGCAAAAAAAGAGTTTACAAACTTAGATAAACTTAACTTTTTGTACCTCTAAATGGAGACTGTATGTCATGCGACACAATAAAGTAAGATATTTCTCTCAACAAGGAAAGGCACCACCCTGTATGCCTTTAAATAAAGTGCTCTGAATGACAATGTTATCACAGGAAAGCTAAGATTATGAAAGTGCAACCAGGGGAAGACTGTGGAGCTAAACTATTGAGTGCTCCAGTGGTGAAGAGAAGGTCCTTCAGCTCTGGAACACTCTGTTACCACAGGAAAAATATAAACCAATTCAAATAGGCTCTGGATATTTTTAAAATTATGTTGAATTTTTAAACCCCCCTTTTTTTAGCCTCTCCCAGCATTGAGTGTATTGATTTGACTACACTTATGTTAAAGGAAAGCACTCTTCATGTCATCGTGTGGGTGAACGTTTTCCCCTGTGTGTCAATAGATCATTCAGCTTTTATGGCTCCCTCACAAGTCTTTTCTTTTTCTGTTTGGTCTGCCTTCAGCTGGATGGGAGTTGAAAAACACAGGGACAGCTCTGGGCTCAAATCCTTGGGGATCAAAACGTGTGTGAAAGCATTTCTTCAGCTGTCATTTTCACAAGACATTTGTCAGATATGTGTCTAAAATCATGAAACAAGAATTAGCCCTCTGTTCTCCAAGTAGGGAGCAATAGTGGTACTGACAGAAAAATACTATTCAGAATCTGGTTAATTGATGAAAATAATCCAAAATTTCTTAAATATGGAAAAAATGGAGAGCTCTATCTTTTGTAGCAGCACAATTCTTTATTCATTTCTTACAGAAGAGGATTTCAGGCTCATTGGCTTTTCAGTTTGCCTTTGATCTCTCATTGACTGTGAAAGAGTCTGACCATATTTCCTTTCCATTCATTGGCTACTTTCCAAACTAGAGTATATCACCTTCCCTGCTAATATTCAGCATCTGTATCCTTGGAATTATTCATAGGACAAAAAAAATATGGCTACAGAGGGTAGTAAAATGATGATTTTATTCTACATAAGACTTTGGAGAAAAGCCCCACCTTCACTGCATGGTTATATTCCATAGATATCCTGTTTTGGTGACAGTAAGCTAATGAAATACTTTCAGTATTGTTAATGCCTAACTAATACACCTGTGGTCAACCCAGAGTGTTTATATTTTGTACTCTGTGCTCTTACTCATCCTGCCACAGACTACTGCTACTTTTGTTAATGTGCTCCTCACTTCTCTCAACACTCTGCCTTTAATAACCAAACCTCAGTAATTCTACTGCAGGGGAAGGATTTTCGTTGTTGTGAAACTGGTTTGCATGAAAACAGAATAAGCCAGGCTGCTTCCACATGGAGGCTGTATCCTGAAAGATAATGCAATACAGAGACTCAGATTACTTTCTGTGCATTGTTATGATGCCTCAGTGTAGCCCCTACATACCAAATTTTATCCCTGTTCTGTTCCATACAGGCTATTCTGGCCTGTTATATCTTAAACGGAGCCATTGCTAAGGCTACTGTCTAATCTGAAATATTTCTTCCTTTGCTGTCTGTCTGCCTGTCTGTCCACTCTTCCTTCAGCTATAAGTTTTTTAAAGCAGAGACCATCCCTCTGAAGCAGTTTAGGATGCACTAAAGGCCATTCCCTAGTAGGCAAATATATTTAACAATGTTACAATTTCTGTTTTGCCAGGCACACTAATTTTATGTTTTTTGTATGTTGGTTAAGTATTTTAATAATGAAGCACTTTAGAAGTTCTTTTCAAATTTAAATTGTTGGAAAATAGAGCTTTTTTTATTTGTAATTTATTATTTATTTCCCAGCGGTCTTGAACTGGCATGTAATGCTCTCTGTAATACAATAAATCAGTTTGTTCAAAGTCAGGGATGTTTTGGGGAAACTTCAAGGAGAAGAAAACAACACCATATTGGCATAAAAAATCTAAGGTGAATGAGCAACAGTCCCACCTCAATGTCATGCAGACACTAACTGGCCCATCTGTAGTCACTGTACTGGGAATATAGCCACTGAATTTGGGAAACATCAGCTCATTTAAACTGCCTCAAAAAGTTTTGAAAATGTGCCTCTCACTCAATTTTTAAAAGAACAAATATCAAGGTGTGGAGGCAGTAGATACAAAAGCACCGTTGAGGGAGATGTTAACACTGTCCAAATACCAGCTGCCAGATAATCAGAAATGAGAAATACCATCTGATAACTGTTCTCATGATGATCAGCTTCAGAAGTCTAAAAATCAGACTCTAATTTTAAAATGTAAAATTTCTGTTGACACATGGAGAAAGAAAGCTTGGAAAAGAAAAAAAAAATGATAAAAGATGACCTTCGATGTTGTAATTATGCTCAAAAACAAATATACTGATCACTGATGAAAAAAAAGAAGAATAGAGAAAAAAGAAACAATCAACCTGTAAGTAAACTTCAGATCTCAAATCAACTGCACAGAAGATTTTTCATCAAAAAAATTAAGCAAAAAAAAAAAAATTGCAATAGTTGAAAAAATATAATCTGGAATAACAGGGAGAAAAAAGTGTGAATGTTAATTGTCATTATTAACACTGGATGGTCATTAGACTTCTCAGGTTCCTTATTGCAATGACTCCATGGATAAGGGTAGGCTTCGTCCCAGAGAAATATTCCCCATGACCAGGCAAAGAGACATCCAAATGGCAGTGGATGGTAGAAGGACCCTAGCTGAAGCTTGCTTTTTTACTCTAGGATTCTCTTGTAGCTCTGACACTTTAAATCCCAGACTGTCCCTTCTCCTGTCCCACTCTTTGAAGACTCTCAGATGGGAACCATCTTTTCCATATATGAACATGGAAAAAAAAATTTGGCAAAGGATTTTACAGAACCCTTTCACAAAAATTACACAGTCAAGTTTTCCTACAAGCAGGTAACCTCAAAACAAACTCAAATGTGATTTTTCCATTGCCAACACAGGCTTTGCTTTTTCACTGAGTAAGAGAAAGACTAATGTTCTTTTCACACCCTATTTTATGCTGGTCATGCTAACCTGAGCTCTTTCCCAGTTTGTACATTTCCTGGAGACTGAAAACAAAATGATCTGTAGAATGGGTATATTCTTTGTCCCTGAACATTTTTTCAATTGATTATAAAGCAAATTCTGTTATATCAAGTTACTCTGCTGGAAAACTAGCATGCAAAAACTTTGTTTGCCAGTACAAGTTTTACTGCTCTGGGTTTTTTGTCAAAAGAACCTTTCACCAATGAACACAGAAAGTATCACTCACAACATCCATTGGCATTTTTAGGAAACACTGTTACAAATTTTTAATCATATACACCTATTACATGATAGTCTATTCAAAATAAATTTGAGGGGGAATCATTTCTCTTGGGAAAATCATAGTTTAAGTAAAACTGTGGAAAATGATTGCTGTGACAATATCTGATGTGTAGTCCTGTATGCAGGGTATGCAGCTTCTTTCACAGCACTTTACTGAGCAGCTGTCGAGAAAATGCAGACACTGCATGGATTAAAATCTTACAGAAGAAAAATCAAAGGAATAATACTAAAAGGCAAGATATTTAAAACCATCCTCCTCCCATGAACTGTACAACATCCACTTGTGCTCTTATTTGCTTACCTAGTCTGACAGTTCTCTGGCAATAAAGGCCAGCCTGATCCAACGCATCACTGTTTTAACTTATTCCTGATGTCTAAATTCCAATTTCTCTTTCTATTCTGAAAGAGTCTGAATGTGAAAGCTCATCTTCAATCAGTGTGTTTCTTATCATTGCTCAGTTCATGAAATAGTTCAAACTGGTTTTGTCTTTGATATCCGGACACTGGGATGCTCCATTCCTTCACAGTGCTGAACAAGGAATAGTCAGCTGCCTGCAGCAGTTTTTGAGCAGTGCTTAGGTCTGTCAGCAACAAGGAGGCAGAGGAGAGCTCAGGAAGAAAGTTTTAGACACTCATACTGATGGACATGTGATGTTGAGGGATTTCATTGAGGACTCATTCACAGTCCTATTTCCACACTCCATATCCACTCAAAGCGTTTACTGACTACATAGATGGTGGTAAAGCCATTATTGCATGATTCCCAGCTACCTTCTCCTTCTTCTTTCCATTTTGGTGGAAATTATTTCCTAAAATTACTTCTAGAGTGTTTTTCTGGCAAGTTTAGATGATTTTTCAGTTGAGAAAAGTTGAGGCATGTTCTGTGGTGGTTTTGAGCAATCTACTGGATTCTGTGTTTTCCGAATGACAGTTTAGGCTGAAGAACCATTTATCTGGGCTGCATTCTCCATAGACCTTCCCTTTATGCAGACGTGTGACCATTTCAAATTACAGTGCCTTTAATGGAAGATTCCTTCTGTCAAACTTGCATATGGATGGATATGTAGGCTGTCCATTTCCTCTGGGAACTGTGCTGTCAGTCCCAGTAATGAAAAACTCTATCAGGTGTGTGGTCTTGGTCAGAGCACCAATTCCACCAAACTCCTACACCTGTGACACCTTCTCTCATGAGAGCTGAAGAAAGCCTAGGGAGATGTTACTACAACTGCTTTTATAAAGCAGACTGCTTGTCATTGCCTCAGGATGATCAGGATCATCTTCTATAAGTTCTTTTAAAGTAGCATCAGGCCTAAGGTCTGAAAAACAATATATTGTAAGCATTCTAGGAAAGGCTGTGAAATCTAGATTTTGGTGCTTACAGGCGTCTGTTGTAGTACTGGAGTGTAGGTGCCTAGGAGAAGTCAGACTTTTCCATTATTTAGCAAAATTAAACCTACCCTAAATGGTTCCATTGGTGCCCTGGGGCTTCTGGGTGAAAACACAGATGATTTAACAGACGCACATATACACAAAGTCTGAACAACTATTTAATATACTTATGATTAATGCAAGAATTTTGAAATATTTCTTAATAGCAGTAATAATAATAATAATAATAAAAATAAAAATGATGATGATGATCCTCAGCTTTTTTTCCTTTAGAAAACTGGGATGTAGGCTGGACCCCAGGATTCACAATTACAGAGGTATAAACGAAATAAGAATAAGAATTCCTTAGGACCAAGCAGAATGTTTTACTGAGATCAACTCGAGAAAATTTTATTGAAGCAGAGTATAAATATTAATTATAAGAAAAGCTTTTGTCTTGCCTGAAGATGTTGTTTTTATGTTTAGGAGTGGTTTGAATGTTTTCTCTGCCTGAATCAGAGAGTAGCTATAGGTTAGATGGAATTTACACCAACCCTTTCTTTATCCTCCTCTTTTTTTGAAAGCAAAATGGAGTGGTGCCAATGAAGTAACTCCCTCAGAATTTGTGCTGTGCAATGTGTATCAGCAAGCCAAGGCAAAAGGACAAATTATACCTTTTTTCTCATAGATAATAGGTATGCTGTTCACAAAACATAGTTCATTCTATGATAAGGCCGTGACTTCTTGAGATATCCACTAAAAAAATGGTAGAAGGTTTTGTGAAGGGAGAGGATAATTACTTTTAACATTTAAGAGAAGGCATACAAAGGAGTTATTATATAAGTTCCCTTGGATATGAATGGGACTGCTTTCTAATGAAGACTGGCTGAACTGGAACAATAATGGAAAAAACTATACAATATTTTCTTACATCAAAAAGCAGAGCTTTCCATTTCACACTGCTCTGTTCTTTTGGACAAGAAGCTGGCACTGAAGAATTCAATGTTAAGGCAGTTTACTTAAATTCTATTAGATTTCTCTTGTAGAACCTTCTCCTTTCTTTTCACAAAACAGACTGAATGACCCTTAAAAAAAGCCCCAACTTTTGTTGGACAGACTACAGTTTAGCTCACGTTTAAAGTATCTCTTCCTTCTTCAAATTTTGGATGTCTAACCCCTGGTACCTTAAAAGCACTTACATTTAAGAACCCAGCATATGCTAATATATTCAGGATCACTATGCATTCTTACATTCAGAAGTCTCTACATTAAAACCCTCAACCTAAACCAATATAAACTGACATGAATCCAAAGACTTCAATAGATTTCTGGCTCTGGGGAAGAATGTAATGAGAATTCACTGTCATCAATATGTATGGGAAGAATTCTTCTTATCCCACTCATTCAGTGGAGGATACAGTGCAAAATTCCCTCTCAAAAATGTGTGTGTGTATATTAATGCTAGGGAATAAAGACTTCTGACATTGAAATGCAGATACATTAAGCTTTCAGAAGCAAGAAAAATTTATGGAGAGACTTTTTTTTTAAACAATTAAAGAATTCAGATGGTGAAGTACTTTAACTCATCATCTTGTGTTTGATTGTCATGCATTAAAATGCGTTTTTAGTTCTTCTTTGACTAAACCACTAGTTATTGTGGTGTTGATGAATATTGATCCAAAGTTCATTAAGTGAATTGATTTTTAAATTGGGCTTTAAAAATTATACAAAGTTGTGAAGATAATTATAAAACCAATGAGAACAGCTTTGTATTTTGTTTCCAGAACCTTCTGATACCTAAAAACAATGCAATGATCAAACTAAATTCTAGTTTGGAGATATATTTCTTCAAGAGTTCCTATAATACTATTATCTAAATATTAAGTTGTACCTAATGTTTCTGATCTTAAATAAGAGGCTATATAGCAAATAATTAACTGCAAAAAAAAGGTCTCTTCAAGGGCTCATTTTCATTACATGATATCACTAGAATACATTATACAATTATTTACCATCAAAAATAATCCTAGAAGAAAGCCCCCTTCCCCCAGTTTACATGTATCAACTACATAATATAGTTAAAACCATACATTTCTGAGGTATCTACTTCACGCACTGCACAGATTACTGCAACAAATAAAAATATGTTTCACAACACCAAATAGATGTTATTCCATTTCTAGTCATAAATATACTTTCTACCTACAGAACATTCACACTGGGAATTTAAAGAACTCTGATGTAATTGCTTTTACTCTGGGACTGTTAATTTCTCTTTTGGGCCTTCTCCATATATTTAATAAACAGTGTTAAAGCCAAAATTATTTTGATAAAACTGTTTACTGTTGTTGAACCCAATAAATTTATGTGATTTGTGGATGATGAATTTCTGGAAATGAAGGTTTATAATAGCTCATCATTTTCCATTTCAGGGCCTTCTGATTTTTATTCATATTTTGGCAATGACACAACTCAAATAACACGTCATACCATTTACGTCCTAAAACCTGATGACAGACCTGTCAAGCCACTGTCTAATTCTGCAGATCTCTCAAATTATCAAAAATTTATCACACCAAGGAAATTAAAGTCAATCCCTCCATTCGTACGATGTCTCTGTGTCAGATATTTCTGAATGCTGATGTATCTTTCTTCCTAAAAAGAGTTGGTTTTAAGGATTGTTTGTGTTAATGTCCTGTATGAGCCATAAGTTTGAATATTTATTCTTTTGTTTCACCCTTTAGAAATCCTCAATTTATTCTATTTTTGTAACTGAGTGAAAATTACGTGGCTGCTTTTTACATTCGTCAGGATTATTTAATAGGTATGTGCATTCAGAGTGAATCAGAGAACTGTTATCCTTTCTTGTTCTTCCACTTCATGACCAATAAATCATGGTTTTCTTTTCTTTCTTTCTTTCTTTTTTTTTTTTTTTTTTTTTTTTTTTTTTTAAATTCTCATTTAACAAAAGACCAAGTCATTTTTTGCATTTTGGAAGTGGGTTGAGTTTTATGACATATAATCATCAGTGAGCCTTATGTGTTCTCATTGACTCTTATTTGCTGGCAGGTACCTCCAAAAGCAGTACACAAGGATATTCAATCTGTTCCATGCAGTAAAGATGAATGGAAAGGCATGTTAAATGAGATGAGGTGTTCATCCTTGCAAAGCAAATATGATTATCATTGATCTCACAGGATATAACTTGAAGTTAGAATTTCGTTTCGTGTTCACAAATATAAATAAAACATTCTGATTCTTTAAGCAGATTTGTGCTTTGCTTCCTTGCACCACATTGAGTGTCATAAACCCATGCTATTTTTGAGGCACTTCACATGGTCTTCTGTCCAATAAAATATATTCTCAATGGGTCTTGTCTTTACCCTGATTCAAAGTAGATGTCAAACCCTAACAAATCAAAAAGGGAAAATGACTTAGAGAGAACTAAAGCAGTGAGAAATGAAAACCAGTAGCTGGGAAAAGTGAAAGTGTTTGTTTCACTTGAAATGCGTGAGAACAAGTTGGTTTTTTTCCCTGAGTTTTTAAAATATTTGTCATTATGTTGTACAAAGCAATCACGGGGGAGAGGGTTGTTACTATAGAGTCACAAGGGGATTTTTTTTTTTTCAATTTTAGTAGGAAAGAAAAGATGCATGTATGGAATTGGGGTTCAGGAAAGGAGAATTTATAGATACAAACACGTACATACCCATACAAACAAGAATAGTGAAAGATGCAGCATGATAATGGTCTTATTGCAGTGATTGGCATGGGCTATCAGACTAAAGTACACAGCACATAGGAATAGAGAAAGCCTGAGAGGTGAATAGAGATACTTCTGGTAATCTAGTCCAGCTCCCTGACAACAATTATTTCTTGAAATGTGTCTTCTGATGTTATGCCTCTTCTAATTTTTTGTACAAAAGGCAAGAGAAGTCTACCATGAATTTTGGGACGTACAGACCCTAATGGAAGTAATTGCAATCTAAGCATGTAGTTATAATAAAACACACTCAATTTGAGAGATGACTCAAATGCACAAGTCACATGCTGCTTAAGTACCTTCATGAATCAGAGCTTTACTCTGTTCCAATAAATCAGTAAGTCTGAACCCCCAACTAATTTTTTCTGTGGTTTTTTTTGGCAGCCTCAATTATGGAAATACCTACATTAACAAGGAATTGTCATTCTGTGCCCAGTGCCACCACAATGACATGGAGAATTACTTCCTGCCCTTTGGGGTGAAGCCCCTGGTCACACTTCTGAGAATTGAGTATTCCTGATAACTACTGTGAAACAGAACAGGGCCTTGGCTAACCTGGAGTCAGAGACTCACCGTCTGGGGAGAAACATCCATGCCGTTTTGTCTCAGCTCCAATGAGTACAGCAGGCTTGCAGGAACATGCTTGTCTTGATTGATAGTTTGTTATTATTGTTATTAGTTTTGTGAAGAAGAGGAGTTCAGAGCCCTCCTCTAAATGCCACTTTTCCAGGAGTTAATTGTGCTTAAAGACAGATATATTTTTTTACTTTTTGATTTAAAATGTTTCTGAAAATCAAGCCAGTTTGTTCTTCCCTTTGCTGAGTAGCCATATGGGAAAATGGGTTACACATGGACATGGCATTTCATCTTCCTTTTTCTGAATTTAAACTAAATCTGTAAATTATCACTCCTTTGAATTTAATTTTTAATCCACTGATTCTTCTTTTTGACTTTTTGATTTTTCCAAGTAATCCCCAAAACCATGTTTCCCAACTGGATATTTTTCTAGGTAAAATCTCACCTGAGTTTAAGGAAAAAGTTATTTTCTGTGCCTTGTATACTGCGCCCTCTGTAAGATATCCCAGAATGAGACTTGGGAGTTTTTGTAACAGTTTCATGCTGGTTTTTCAATTCACCATACTTTTCCTGCAATACTACCAATGAGCCCTGAGTTCCCTCTTTTTAAATTATGCATTTTGTTTGTTCTTCTTACAGACTTTACCCTCAACTTTATCTAATTTTCCCTCCTCGATTTTAGATTGTTTCCCCAACTTACTGAGGTAGTTTTGCAATCTGATTCTGTCTTCTGGAAAGGTTTTCGTCTGTTCTTCTTTGGAGTTATCTGGAGACATCTTATAAGTCTATTATCCTTTTCATTATCTGAATCATTAATGAAAACAGTAGCACAAACTCAGGCACAGAAGAGACTATTATTTCTTTTATTTGTCTTCCTTTTTTGACAGAAACCCTTACAGTCAGACCTAAGCAGATTTTTTTTTCAGCAAAGTGTATGCCCATTTTATGGAAATTTTCCCCAAAATATCTGTCCTTACCAAAAATATATTTCCTATTTCTCTGAATTACAAAAGTTAAGACAATACTGCATCTGTGTTTATGTTCGTAGAAGTAATCATGCTAAAATTAATATTTGAGTTGCTTGGAGAAGTTGCTTCTCAAAAAAAAAAAATGTTAGTGCTTTTAATTACTCCTTTCTTTGTCCCACATGCTTATATATTATTTTTTTCTAAACATTTAAGTCTATTTCCTCTTATTGAAGTTAACCTGTATCATCTTCATTCTCAGACTTTATCTCACTCAATTTTTAATTTTTTTTTTTTAATTAAACCACCCACATTTTTCCAGTCTCCTGGGACCTCTTTCTCACTCAATAACAACAATAAAATGTTAAGACTTTGTTTTAACTAGATCTCACAGTGATTTTTCATCAGGCCCCGAACACTAGAATACCCCTTACCATAAATTCTGTAATACACTGAAATGGTTTCTTTTCTCCTACTTGGATCTGCACACCTGTGCACTGTTAATATAATTGCATTAAGCATCTGGTTGCATCTGAAAGTCTTTGTGTAAAAATTGAATCAGGGAGTTCACTGAGAACATAAGCTTGCATCACTCCTTACTTAGTTTCCTGTTCTATTAAGTAATGAATCTGTTTTTATTTTTTCTTCTTTTAACTTTGAAAGTATCTGCAAAGCCTTTTATAGACCTTGTTGCTTATGAATTTTTTATTATTATCAAAGCTCTAATTGTCTTCTGGATCCTAAAACAAGTTTCAGAGATTTCCTGGCTCACTCCTGCTTCCAGAGGTCCTTTGCTTAATTATTAATATCCTTAGCTTTATCCTTTCCTCACCAAATAAGACCAGCTTCAGCACACAGAAATTTTTTGTTTGAAGCACAATTCGAAGCAGCATGTGGAATTTCATGTAAATTTTATGAATTGTACCAGCAAAATACATATTTTTCCAAACCCAACTTTTTGGGAGTGAGAGAAAACTAAGGGATATAGACTGTGCACTCAGTTTAATACTCTTTGCAACATGGTCTGGGTCGACAGGCAACACATGAAACAAGTCAATTTTTGAATATTTTAAAGTATATTTTCGTATTCTGGATAATTTTGATTAGTAATTTTTTGTTACTTTTTTCTATTTACAGGAGTAACTACCACCAAACCAAGAAACTACAATGCTGATTGTAGCATATATTGACCTCTAATGACTTTTCTAACATATATCAAATTTTTGAGCTTTGTAACTGCTTCTTTTGCTTGAGCTTTGCAATCTAAGCTTACCAAGTATGAATAATTTTAATACATTCAATGACTGAGGGGAAAAATATACTTCAGACTTTATCCTCATTTTTAAGTTTATTTCATGGATGGGAAGTGATCAATGAGATATTGTTTGATCTGGCTCTGTGTTTTGACTTGGAGAACTATTGGGCCAAAGGTTTTAACTCCTCATTATTATGCATAAGTGAAATTAGTCAAATTATAAACACCAAACACAGAAGCTGTTTCATTTCCTGGATGTTGAGTCAATCCCTTTTCATACCACCAACAGTGCTCGTAATAGAATCAAGTTGTGGAAGCAGGAGAAGAGTATTTATCCTAACAAACATCTTGTTACATAAAGATGTCGTCACTGTGTCCATGACTTAATTAAGCTTAAATAACATGGAAATTCTGTTGATTTCAAGTAACCTAGGATGATGGAAACCTGCTCTAAGTTTTCCTTCTTCTAAACACCACTGTTGGCTTTCTTTTCAAACATCCTATAAGTACTTCAGGATAGTGATTTTTCCTTTGTGCTTCCGCATTTTTTGGCATTTTTCAGTATCTACAGCGACTAAAAAAAATTCTTTTCATCTTTCCTTGGAAGTGTTGGAGGCAGTTTGATTTAATTCTAATTTTGCCCTGCACATCTTATAAAGTTTTCTCTCCTCTTCCCCTGTGCATGCATGTTTTCTCTCTCAGCTCTCCAGACTAGCAATGGCAGTTGTCATGACAACATAACACATTTACTGCTCTTGTATTCCTGTGATTTTTGCTTTCTTTCTTGATGGCAGCTGCTGACAGCCTTTTTTTAGAAGCATGGACATATAAAGTTATCCTCTCGTATTTTTTGCATGCTGATGATTGGAAAAATTATGTAGTTAACTAAGCTATAATTTTATCCTTTACAAAATACATCCAGCAAGAAGTTTTCCCACTGATATCTAAAATGAATGTTTTTGAATGGTACACCAAAAAACAGAGGAAATTTCTTGTACAATGAATGCACAGATAGATAACATGTTGCAATAAAGTTGCAATTTGCTATGGGCTAATACTTGTTCTGCAAATCCAATTTGCACATGGAAATGTCCATTTGGCATATTTTGCACATTTTGCACATATAGTTGGGCAGTTTGGTGAAAGATATTCCCTATGTAATATTCTTGGAAACCTTCTGTACAGGAATGTTGCAGCTGAATTGCCAAAAGTTCCATTCATTTTAAAACTTTTTTTTAGTTTAAAATTTATTTATCTACGCAATCCTTTCTTCTCCTTCTTCTTCATAGTCATGTTTTACTAATATTTCTATAGTAAATGAGTCTGTACATTGGTATAGATGTAACCTACACAAAACTATAGATTTTCCCATCATGGATTAAATTTTTAATTTCAGTTAAAATTTCTATTCTTAATTATATCAGCATCACAATATTTCTAGGACCAGTAATTGCTCATTAATACTTTTTTCCTGATGGTTGAGAGGTTTTGGTAGCTGTAAGTAAAAAAGTGGGCAAAATTAGAGAATATGGCCTGGTGAATTGGCTAATTGCTTTCAAATGTAATAAATATGCTTGGACTAGGAAAAGGAAGCAAAATACAGAAGAAAATAACAATAATAACAGTAACAATAATGCCAATAATAATTTCCAAACCACACCAGACCTTGAAAATGAACAAAAAGGGCTGAAGAAAAGATACAGTAGAAGACTAGATGTATAATTCTCAGACTGACACTAATCTGGTATATCCAAAGTTTTAAAGCCTGAATCTTTTAACTTGAATCCTTGTTTACAATACTGTTCTGCGTACAGCTAAGACTACAGACAGAATTTTTAATGAAGGTATGTCTTCTGGATATTTTTCCATTAATATTTTACAAAATTTCCTTGTAAAGTTACTCAATAATGGAGTTGTGCACAAATTTTAAAGAATATTTGTAGAAAGTAAAGATTAAAATTGTAATGAACATAAATGGACCTTCAATATTTTAGGAATGCAGAATTACCTGAATAATTAAAATGCAGAATAAAAGATAGTCATAACCAACTGATTATAAATCAGGCACAGCAGAGGAATTATGAAGATACAATGCTAAGATTCATAGTTAACTAATACACTACAGAATATTTCAGTCTATTTCAGGATGATTCATAAAGAAGAAAAAGTACAAAAATAACTCGTATGAGTTATTAATTACTAAGCATTGGCTGAGCATCTCAGGGAGTGGGTATTTCCTTTCCCTGCAAACTTTACCTCCCTTGTATCCTGTTGATGTCTTGATTATAGCAATCAGGCTCGTTTGATCCAATGGTTCTGCTGAAGTAATGAAGTGGTCATCTCCCAGCACAGACTGGAAAGGAGGCATGCACAAAGTCTCTCTAATTTTTTGCACCCTTGCACGGAAGTTCCTAAAATATGAAGCTGTCATTGTACAACATTTCCCAAAGATTATTCTTCCTCTTCAGAGGCAGGTATACTGAAGTAGAACAGCACTGAGTGACATGAGAAAGAGTGATGGAGAATGACAGCGTGGCTTTTTTTCTTTCCTTTGAATGAATGTGCATTTTATCTCTTCCCACTCCCATAGTGAAGGCCCCAGGACAATTCTGAGCTCAGGTGTAGGATGATTTACATGTTAATGTGGCACAAACAGGCAGTAGTCACAACTAGTTATTTCTTCTGCTGTAACTGAAATGGCATAAATATGCCCGTCTTTCACTTCTGAGGTTCACTGGATGCTATTCAGGGAATAAAGTAACAACAAAGAAAACACCAAGACCAAACAGGGCAAAAAGTCTTCCTGTCAGCCAGTGTATCCATGTCCCTGTCAGCTCCATGGAGTACTCAGCAGAAAACAGCAGCAATATTAATTTATTTGTTTCTTTGTGCAATACAGAGAAGCACGTAATGATGCCTTGAGGTGCCATGGCTACCAAGTTAAAATATCACATATGAAAACTAAGTTACTGACTATTTCTCACCCTTCCAGTGCCAAGAAAATAATGAAGTGTGGCCCAGCCATCATCCACTCTCCTTGGCCACAACACACATCCTTATCCTTTATCAGTCCACAGGGTGAACTGCAGAACAGCTGCTCTTTGCCTTCCTGTGTGTGAGCAGAGCTCAACCACCCACGCTTGGAGCACGGCACAGGAAGAAGATACACATGACAGACTGGGTGGATGCACCTCTGGTGTGCCCACCACAGCTGAGAAATGGAAAAGAGCACAAGCAGTTGCCTGCCAGGTGGATAATCTTCTAGAGGAGGTTAGAGGGGCCTTGCATTCAACCTCCTGACTGCCCACGGTAGCAAGGCAGTGCAAGGGGTAAGTGAAGGAGTTAATGTGGCTGCTGGCCTGGACCAGGACATGTTGTGAGCCCCAGGGGACTGTGTGGCACTGTGTGAGATCTTGAGAGTCAGTAAAATAATAGGGACATGCCACAGGATATGGTTACTTGCACACAGCTGTGGGCAGTGGGTGAGGATGGGAGCTGACTGGGAGCTTGTGACCTGCATCCAGATGTGCGGTCATAGAATCAGCTGGCAGCAGGAGGGTCAGGGACAAGATTTGGTGGGGGAGGCAAGCATGAGGTCCCATGCCACATTAAACTCTCTCCTGTTTTCAAAGTTTGGCAAAGTACTTGTGTGATATGCAGCCCTTGTACTTGGCTGCACAAAAGGGAGTTTTACTGTCAGCAAACACCACCCTCTGTGGGTTGCAATTACTTGAGAAGAAGCAAGACAACTTGGCACTTGATTGTTCTCTTGAAATTCTTAGAAGCCATGTGTCAGGGAACTGTGCTTCAACAGTCTGATTACAGTTCACTTTATATGTCAAATCCTAATTATGGGTCACATCATAACAGTTCACTGAGGTTAATACCAACTGCAGAGCATAATAGGCATATGTCAGTGGGTTATGAAAAGGATTCATCGTATTTCATGAAAGCTTTTGCTTGCAGGTTAGAAAAGATGTTACCTCAGCCAATTTTTCAGCTAGTAAATTTAAGAAATACCACTGACCTCAGCAGAGGTGTACTGGGTCCTGTTTGCTGCTAAACTCCCTTTTCATTTGTCTGTTGGTACGTTCAGAAACAGAGCAGCTGTGGGTGCTTGTGATACACAGTTTTTTAACCCAGGTACAAATGCAGTAGTAGCTGGGTGCTTTGTTTGTTAGTTATTTTAAATTTGTTTCCCAGAGGTAAAGTATTGTCATGGAAGAGTTTCATTTCTATGCTTTATGGGCTAGTTTTTCTTGTTTCTGTGAATAAGAAAGCTTTCCTCATGGTAGAAGTTTCAGCACACAAGTAAAGCAACTTGAAATTTTGGTTTTGCTTTCTTTCTTCCCATTTAATGGGGAAAAAAGTTATCTCAATAGGCTCTTGTTGTAAGCTTGAGACATTCTAGAAATAGAAGTAGCAGTGAATTTTATATGACATGTTGAAATACTTTTTCCATATGGCAAATTTTTGTTTTCTAAAATACTTGAGGTTTCTTCATGATTGCTCAGTTTCTCATGCCCTCTCCTTTTCAATTCAAAGTAATAATTTCTCAGGTACTGGGTTGTGACTATTTTGCAAAATAAACGGGTCTGGTCCCTTTGAAGATGACAGTCTCTTGGAGGCTCTGCAGTGCCTGAGCACTACAGTGCACTGAGAATACACTTATGCATCACTTAATCTAAATTCAGCTATGACAACATAGGTGATTAATACAATCTAGTCATCCAGGCCCAGCTATAGTCAGGGCATGCAGAAGTGCATTCATAGAGCATAATACATCCCCTCTCAAGAGAAGTGTCTAAAATAGTTAAAATTAGTCACTCTTTGGAAGTACAGATCTCCCACTTTTGCCTACTTGTCCAATCCTACTGCAAAGACCTAATTTTTAAATGGCTAAATTTAGGTACCCAGTAACCTTAGTCTCCATAGCAAGATCAGATCCTTCTAAGCAAAAAAATGTTTCTCTAAATTACACAGTTCTGCTATAATAATTGTTACATCTGAGGACAAGCTGTGGTAGCATGATAGATAACTAATACAAAGCATGTCTTATAAATACTAACATGCACACACTGGGCTTGAGTCTGATCTCTGTTGATGCCACAGCAAATTATTTATCCCTCTTGATTGCATCTGTCTCAGTATCACAAAAGTTAAGAACCAGTCTTTCATATCTATTGTAATGCTAATTATCGCAAAAAAGTAGTAATCTATTTCAAATCCTTAAAACAGAAAAGCATATTTTTAAAAAATCTTCACAATCCTATTTTAGTTGCAAATTCTGATTTCAGCTCTGTATGCAAATCCACTAATTTCTCATGTAGAATATGACTGTAGATATCTCAGGAACACATCAAGATGTGAGTACTTAGTTGATGACCAGACGTAACTCCTAGCTCTTCACATAGTATATTTCTTAATTCAACAGCTAGACCAAATGCACACAAGTTTTAGGGTTGAAGCAAAAAAATGCCCTAGGAGAAGCAGCAGTTTTAGGTGGAAGCCTATGAAGATGCAGAGGAAAATCACAGTCACCTCCAAGGGACAGACTGGCTGAAGGCAGTTGCTGCTACCACATGCTCAGGGAGAAGGAGAAAATCCTACTCACCATGGACAAAATTAGCTTTTCCCGAAGGCCCCTGCTGCATTTACTGTGTCTTCCCAACTGCAGCCACCAAGGTGGAGGCCTTGGTGCCAACAATTTCTTCCATTCTTTACCCAAAATCCGCTTATCCACCAGGGTTCCAGTCAGAAAAATACCGTTCAAGCATATAATTAAGAATGCTGTCATTATGCATAAACACAGGGGAGATGAATTAAATTGCATGGACTGCTTTCCATAGGCCCTGAGAAAACTGTGATCCTAATGATTACAGTGCGTAAAGAGCTGATTTCAGCCTGAATCCTGCTGTTAGGTTAATTAGCCTTCCAACCAAGGTATTGAGAGGTTTCTTTAAAAAAAATTGACATCTGTCTGCACTGGGTACATTTTTTTGTTTTTATTTTTATGCACACTTTCACCCTTTTCTACTCTTTTTTGTTCTGTTTCTATAATAATGTCGACACGTCATTTTCAGGTTCATATTCTTAATACTTGTATAGTTTCCATGTGCTAGGGAGATATAAAATCCTCTCTTGTTTTGCTTGATTGTTTTGTTTGGGTGGGTTTGGGTTTCTGTTCGTTTATTAATTTGTTTTTGGGTGGGGCTGGTACTAACTGGTTTCTAGGTTAAAGGAATAAAAGAAACTGTTAGCAAATCTGCTTTTGTGTTTTCTATTCATGTGTTGCATCAGAAAGAGAAGGCAACTCCACAGACTTGGTTTGTTGTGTTGTGGTTGACTACACAACAAAACAGTGTTATCACAACGGGACTGAAGCAGAACTACAGCAGCATACTAGTTTGCATTTAATGGCAGAGTAGAACTGTGTTTATTCTCTTCAAGGAAAATCAGTTCTTCTCAAAAGAAAACTTTCTTCTTTCCTTCTCTTTTTTCCCATTTTCCTCTTCTTATAATACTTAACTGTCTTTCTTTCAAGGAGGCACTTCTGTTGGGTTTGTTTTGGTTTTGGTTTTTCTTAGCTTGATCAGGATTTCGATTTTGTTAGCTAAATTGTAAAATATTTGTACGTAGCAAAACTACAAAATCTTTTATAAATGACAGGAAAAAAAATTTCCATGTACAAAAAGTTATCACTTTTTCTCACAAATTAACCCATTCTTTTTTTGTTTGTTTGCTTATTTGAAACCTCATTTTTCATTCAGTAAACAGGTATCTGAAGGAAAAAAAAAAAAGAAAACAAACCAACTAAACAAAACCAACTCATTCAACTCTTAAGTAGGTACTGTGAAAACTAAATAAAAGCCCTTGGTCTAAACCCTTCCTCAGGAATGTATTTGGAGAACCAGGTGAAACTAGGGACTTCAGATGTCACTGATTTCTTCCTTTCAGGCACAATCATCATATACATGCCAACAAGCTTATTTGTATTTCTTACAAGAGGAGCCATTCCAGCTGTGAAGCTCAGTAATAATACACTTTGGCAACCTCCACTCAAACAACTAAAGGACCAACACAGAATTGGTAATGTTCAATAGAGCTAACACCGAAAGATGAGTAAAATTCGTAAAATTAACATCCCTGGGAAATAAAATCTTCATTTTTTTCCCCAGAATACTTTCATGTAATTTTTTCTGATATTTAATTAGGTGTGTTAATGATATCTGAGTCCAGGGGTATTTCTGCCTCTGCCAGCTAATTATGATACTCTAATATTTGCTTCTGAGAGCGATACAGCTCCTGCTCAGTATAGAGGGGTCTTTTTCTCAGATTTGAAGCCTGTGAGGTTAAAGGAAGATTCTAATGACATCCTCCAGGGTAGCCTCCTTTGAAGGCTGGGACCAAGAGCTTTGATTTCAGGTCACTCCCTACGTGGCTGCCTTTAAAGTTCATCTAAATTAACATTCAGTGATATTTTTGGCAGCTTTGACTGCCAGGAAAAATCATAGCAGTGGAATAATAATGCAAATAAACTTAGCATAGTCCTATTAAATCATTAAATGTCACATTGTTCTGTAATGGGAGTGACATTTCATTATTTCTAAAGCATCAAAGATGACTCTTTGCTCATTGCCAGGTTGATGGTACCAATATTAATACTGGTGACAGAATAGAGTAACACTGGAACAAGAAATGAAGGGGTTCTAGGACTTAAGTGATGCCTGCAGATACATGAAATGGCTAAAAAATACAGGGATAAAAGCACCATAAAATAACTGTGATGGGCTTTTTAAAGTGTGTTCAAACATTTGGCCCAGATTGTCAATGTTATTCTATTTTTCTTTTATCATCTTTCCATCTAAATCAAAAAGATTAGTAGGCTGTCATCTAGAGAATTTATTTCAACTTTTGGTTGTGGGATTTTGGGGTTTTTTTCCTCCATATTTTTATCTTTGTAACCCTTACAAATGTTGAGGAAACTTTGTAAAGATACTTCACCCTGCACTTGAATGTATAAGTCTAAAACCAAACTTAACAAAAAAATCCCTCCCCTATTTTACTTTTAAACACAGGTCTCTGAAGTTCTAATGGGGTTTTTTCTGAGAAGAAGGCAAATTCTTAAGAGGTATAAGGGCATAAGTGTATTCTTCTAATGAACTGTTAAAATGTTTATTTAAAAGAGAAAAAAATAATTATTTAAAGTGGGACAAAAATAAAATAAAATAACTAAAATAAAATAAAATAAATAATAAAATAAAATAAAATAAAATAAAATAAATAAAATAAAATAAACAACTTAGGAAAGTCAGTGAGAAGATCTCACCATACATTTAAAAAATCTCACCATACATACAAACTCCCCTACATATCCTAGGGGAGTAAGCAGAGAGAGTTTCAGAAATTATACCCATTCTTTGTGTAGCTGCTATGGAAATGCTCCTTTGAAGGAGCATTCCTGTGAAGGACCTTCAAAACCTTTAGATAGGTTGAGACAGAATAAAAGAAAAAGACCTTCTGTTCATCATCAGTTTTTTTCTCCCAAATGACAAGTGGTGGGACAGAAACAAACGGCCTCAGGTTGCACCAGGGGGTTGTCAAACCTTGGAACTGGCTGCCCAGGGCAGTGTTTGAGTCACTAACCCTGGAGGTATTTAAAAGATGTGTAGGTGTGGCACATAGGGACAGGGTTTCTCGGTGGATTTGGGGGTGGTAGGTTTACAGATGATCTCAGTGATCTTTGGTGATTCTATGACCTAAATGTTTCTTTGATGTAATAGTGTAAGCACAGATCTGCAGAAAAAAAGGGACCTTTCTGCTGCTGACAGTTCATAGTGCCACACAGGGATTTCACCTGGTATTTCCAGCTATGGGGGAAAATATTCCCTACACTATCAATGAGCACAACACTTCCCTTACCAAAGAAGCCCAGACTCTGCCTAGGTGAAAAAACACCGAGTTGCGCAGCCAGTTTCTTGTTGAACATCTCTTTTGAAAATTTCAGCCTCAAACTCTCCAGGTAAGCATTTGCAAATCCCATCCTTTGACTGAGATGCCTTGTCCCAGATATTCAATTCCCTCAGCATAGTACGTCTTTCCCCCACTTTGATTTGTATTTATCTTTCCAGTGTTGAATCGTGTCTCACACAATGCATTTCCTTGGGTTATGATATTTTTTCCTGTTCTAATGCCAAGGCACAGCTTCACCTGAAGTGCAACACAGCTCCCACAAGCTTCTTGTTAGTATCTCTCAGTCCTACTGCCATACAGCCAGCTGACAGCCCTATATGCTCAGTCCCCATTGCTGAAGAAGTTGTTCTGTAAACTTACTGAGCTGGCTACAAGTTTTAAACTGTTTACCTGCTTTTGAATGACAACAATTAGTAAGCATTATTTATACCCCTTGAAATTAGAAAAGGGAAAAAAATTCCCCTAATATTCTAAGTGAATCTATATGTCCAGAAGAGTCATTGGAAATGGGAGCAAGCAGTTTACCTGACCCCTCACAGAGATTTTTGGGGCTGTAATCTATGGATAAGATGTTTTTCTGTTATTTTAGCTTATTTTTGCATTGAAGTTAGAAGACTGGAATCAAAAGCTCTGAGAAATTCCAGTGTTCACCATGGGGAATTCAAATCCCTTTTTGGCAGAAAAGTACAAACAAAAAAAATGCTGAGGGTTTTCAAAGTACAGATCGACTTGTCAAAGTTAGAGAACACTGATCTTGTAATAGTCTGATAAAAGCAGTCTCACTGTTAAAAGCAATTGCTGCAAATTAGAATGAAATTAAGTGTTAAAAGCAGTTTATGGCGATCTGCAACTCACTGACATTTTAGGGACCACTTATGAGCCACCAGAATTGCATAAGCTTTAATTTTACCATGATTTCTGAAGGCTTGAAAGAAAAGGTCAATAGCAGTCTAATCCGCTTGAGTTTGTGGGAAGATGCTGAGCCAAACTGGGTAACAAGCCATGAGATCCAGCTTTTAGCCACAGATTTGTGTTTCTGTGATCACTTGGCCTACACTTGTACACAGAACCACAGACACAGCTTTCCAAAATCTTTGCTGACTGGACAGTGTAGACACTTCAGGGAACCTGAGATTGTTTGATTCTGATCCTCAGCCTGCTTGACCATTGGTCGTTCTGCAACACTTCCTGCTCTGTCTGGCAAAAGAATCAGAGGTTGCAAAATGGGAAGAAGTTAAATGGCTCTTCTGGTGAGAATATTTTTCAAAATAAAATAGATAAGAGTGTCAATAAAAAATAATAACCAAAGCACTTTCCATCTTCAGATCTCACAAGTTTTTCGGAATCCACTGATCTCTTGTGCTTCTCAATGCAATTCCATACAATGTGTAAAGGTACTTCCCCCTCCACTTGTCTCATGTCAACATCTGAGGTAATGTACTGAGTCATAAAGTTAATATAACAACCAAGCTGCTTCTAAGCAGCTACTAAGACCACTCAGAAAAATATATTTTAGCAATCTGAAAAGAAGACTTTTCCAAAGAATAAATCCTACATATTTAAAGCTCATTTTCTGTGAGCGTTACACAGTTGATCGTGCCATAGTACAGAAAGTACCACACACTTTGGATTAAGGAGTGTACTTAGGTGCTTCACCTTTGTATTTTCAGGTTGCTGTGTTACAATTACTCCTCCCCACACTCCCTAATGTGAGATGATGAGTACAGTAGTGTGGTCAGAGACCACTTCACATCCTTATAGCAAGGAAACCTCCACAATCCTCCTTGCTGTAACAGAAACCCAGCACAGAGTATAGCTCTGTTTGTGTATTCCATTCATGTGTCAGCCATAAACGGTGTCCTTAAACTCCTCTGTATTTGCCTAATTCCTAAGGGTCGGAGATTTCTGTATGGGGCATGAGTGTGAAATCAAAATTACCCCTAATGTCTCTGATAAACCACTTCACTCTTAAATTAGGCAGAGATTTTTCTCATAAATGGAATCAGTAACAACCTGTGCTCAGTGCTGTGGAATGTCAAATGCAGCACTGAAAAAAAAAAAAAACATGCACGGAAAATTACCTCAGTGATTAAAACTCAGCCAGTCGGAAGCTTTCAGGTCTGCAATATCATTCAAACTGACAGAATAAAAATGTTTGACCTGATCTGTCACATTACAGCACTCAACAGCTATTTATGACTGTCTGACTTCATCCCATCGGACAGCTCCTCATGCCTGAAAAGCTGTGAGGAAGCCCTGCATTGTCTCTAGGTTTTCTGCCTGTGATGCTGGAAGAGTGACTCTGAACTATAGGCACAGGTTTTCTCTAAGAGAAAATTTAAAAAAAAAGTCATGTGAGGTTCACAGAAACAGGAACATGAAAGCACCTCAAGTGCTTATGTCACTTATGAAGCAAAAGCCTACTTTTAAGTGTAACTGAGAACCAGAAGTCTAATCCCTACTGACTTTCTTTACAAAACAAAATTTAAGATTTTCAAAATGGTAACTGTAATGAAATCAAGTCCTGAATCCTGGTTTGCTGGATCACCCAACCTGCCACTTGACCCTCAGATTAGCTCAGTTGGTTAGAGCACAGTGCTAATAACGCCAAGGTTGTGGAGTTGATGCCTATATGGGCCATTCACTTAAGAGCTGGACTTGATGGCCTTTGTGGGTCCCTTCCAAATCAGAACATTCTGCTGTTCGCTTGCAATAAATATCTAGAGTTGAGAGGCAATATTCTCTTAGATTTGGACAACAGACTGAGGAAACCTGATCTTTTTCATCTTCATGCAGCAACCTTGCAAAAAGTGCACATCCATAAGGCTATAACTGGTGTTTGCCTGGTCTGGTATGTTTTTCAAGGCACAAATAATTTTGTAACTACCTTCAATTTTAAGAAATTACTGAAAAAAACTCCTGTTCCCTCTGCTCCCATATTGCCCACTTGTCCTTTTATTCAAAACTGATTTGTTAGCTCTAATGCCTTAAAACATGGGGAAGATGGGTTATGTGCTTCAGCAGTTTCAAAATGTGCAAGAATGTTGTATGAAGGTGTACTCTCCCTGTGCTGCTGAGCCTCCTCAAACAAAGCTCATGTCAAAGAGACATTAGGAGGAGAAATCCTCCTGCTTCTCTAGATGAACAGAAGAAAATCTGTTACTTTCATGCTCTTTGGAAGTCATAACAAATATCTTTGTCACTTGTCACAATAATGCAAATTGTGACAGCATCTAAGTACACAATGAGGAATTAGTTTGGCATTTTAATAGTGTTTGGTGATATGTGTCTAATACATACATGTCTGTGTAAAAAAAGAAGAGAGCAATGTGCCTCCAATGCATGAGAAACTTGGAAATTACCTGTTTGTAGGTCTTTGATTCATTGCTAGTAGTTTGTACTAATTGTCACCATGTTGTGTACCTGGCTGGAGAGGCTGCTCAGTAGCAGCTGTGAATGTGAGTGCTGCAGCCCTACCCTTCCTCACTCATGGGCAGAGGAGAATTCTGCTCCATCTCACAGCCCCTGCCCTGCATCCACTCTGGGAGATATCTCAGCACCCCAGTGATGTATGCAGCAGAGCTCAGAGGCCAACTGTGAGTTTTAGCTAAACATCATTCCTTAAAAAATTGAAGTATATCTACTTTGGGTACTTGCTTTTTTTTTTTTTTTTTCTCCTTCAAATTTGACTCATGCTTGGTGGAAAAAAAAGAGAAAATGAAACACCCACCTATAAGCATCAGCTTCTTATCTGATATAGGTTAGTTTGCAATTGACACAACTGTCATATTAGGTCCAGAAATCATGGGCACATAGCTAAAATTGCAGTGAAAGACATCGCTTCTCTCAACTCTGGATTCTTTTAATAAACAAACCCTAAACATGAACTGCCAAAAATAGGGTGTATGAGTTTATGGTGCAGCTGGGAAAATATACACACTGTAGGAAGAGAAAGTGAATTATCTCTTCAAAATTCTAATTCAGATATAATCATGACAGCTGCTCCATTATTCATGAAAGTTAAAACAAGGAATCATTTCAATCCAGTTCACAAACTGTAGTTCACATCCTTTTCAGTTTCCAAACAGTTAAACGGACTCTTCTTTTAGCTGATGTACAAAGGATAAATACAGCCTCATTTTGTATCTGTGCACTTCTGCTAAAATATTAGTCTTCCTAATATACAAGTTGTCAGGTGGTGAATGGACAGACACTCAGTACATTTGAAAATTTTCTCAGTGGAGAGTAGTTGAGAACAATTGTTCCTAATGCTTGCCTGGTTTTGTTTTTCCAATCAAGGAAAGAAAAAAATAGAAAAAGAAAAAAAAAAAGAAAAAGAAAAAGAAAAAGAAAAAGAAAAAGAAAAAGAAAAAGAAAAAGAAAAAGAAAAAGAAAAAGGAAAAGAAAAAGGAAAAGGAAAAGAAAGAAAAAGAAAGAAAGAAAGAAAGAAAGAAAGAAAGAAAAAGAAAGAAAGAAAGAAAGAAAGAAAGAAAGAAAAAGAAAGAAAGAAAGAAAGAAAGAAAAAGAAAGAAAGAAAGAAAGAAAGAAAGAAAGAAAAAGAAAGAAAGAAAGAAAGAAAGAAAGAAAGAAAGAAAGAAAGAAAGAAAGAAAGAAAGAAAGAAAGAAAGAAAGAAAATGAGTTTTCATAGTCTGCTTCTCATTAAGAAGATATTCTCTCTTTACTTTTAATTCCAGAGGGAAGATCTGACTTATGCTCATTCAATGAATTCAGGATATGATAAATAAATAATTGGAAAGGTCTAGACATTTTATGCTGATCTTTCTCTTCCCAAGGACAAAGTAAGCAGGTTTAAATGGTCTCTAGACAGGAAATGCCTGGGGAAGTTCACAGTGTTTTCACTAAGGAGAAGTGAAGATGCTGTTTGACTACTGGGATTAAAGCACATGGAAGCCTTTAAAGAAACAGATTCTAGAAATAGAAATCATATTGCTGACAACAGCTGATTGAGATTTTATACCTGCCAGCCCAGCACATTTTCCCTTCTCCCTGGGGGAGACTTAAGGTGAGAAGCAAGCCCACTTGGTTTCTTACCAAGACATATACTTGCCTTCCTCAACACTCTCTGCAGTCATCTCACTACTTCTCAAACACAAGCTTCTGCAAGTCAAAATATCTGGATACAACCTCAAATAAACATTTACAAAACATTTAAAACCCTGGAGGGGAGGAGGAAGACTAAGAAGGACTGATTGCTGAATGCCATTAACTTGTTTCAATCAGCCATACAGTATGGATTTTAATCTTTCAGTTCCAACACAATGCTATTTTAAAATTACCTTACTTTACTTCTTTAGTATTAATCATCACTGCTGGTACAGTTGTATGGGTTTGTTGAGTTTTCCAGTTTTCTGGAAGATCCCTACCCAGAGGATGTTACAGTACACTGAGATTCATGTAAATTCAGCTGCACACACAAGCAAAAAACAGAGTACACATAGCCTCTGAGGAATGATTCATAAATAAAATAAGCTAAAATGAGTGCTTAGGTAAAGAAGATACTTGAGGAGTGAAATTTAAGAGTAAATGAAAGCAGCAAAGAAGTGGGTGCAAAATTAAAGCAAAGCAGAGCTGTAGGTGATACTGTGGAATTTTGCTGAGCTTGGAAAGCAAGAATGGAGAGCTCAAATGTAATGCACTGTCACCAGACTCCATAAGGAGTCTGCTTTAAAGCAGACTTTTTGCAATGCAGAGAAAAGTAATAACTTCCCTTCTACCATGGGTTTCAAAGACTGGGCTTCTAGAAGAACATTCTCATGGAGATGATGTTCTAGTCAGTCCAAAATAGAAACAAATATGCTGACAGTCTCATTGTCAGTTCAGATTTTTTCAGGTCACCTGATATTATTTTTTTTAACCTTGTTTTTATCAAATATTCTTCTTTTAACAGTGTGGCTTGTCCAAGCAAGCTATTCACAGTTGTAGCTCCCAATTAAGCGATCCAGTGAATTTCAGACTAGGCTTGAGCCAAAAGAAAAAATGGTCTGTGAAGTACAGTGCCCATTTTGTGTAATTTAGCCACATTTGTTGAGAAAACTCCTGCTTTGTATAGGTGGTTATAACTTGCAGTATGAGAGATTCAAGTTCCATCCTTGCCTGTCTGTCAGGATCTGAAATGAGTGTCCCTACTGTTCAAGAATCCATGAGGAGTTGAAATGGAGCAGCTCTTGTTCTTCTGCGCTGTCACCAACAGATGTTCTATCAAATATTTACAGTTCTAAACCAACTGAAGCTATGCTTTGCTTGCTAAAATACCCTTTACAATATATTATTGAACTATCTCTAAAAGCCAAGCACATAATTAAACCCTTTGCATTGGTACAATATACCTATTCAGACTGTCAATCTTCTTTTAAGGTGTGATACACATTACAGCAGCTACATGAAAGATTCAAGGGCTATGGTCCACTTACAGCACATACTGTTTGCTATTTCATCTTCCATTTCTAAGACAACTGTCCTCCCAGAAATAAGGGAAATATATTATCATTAAATCAGTTTTATAGGCATGTTGTTAAATAATTTAACAGCCGGTCTGTCACAAAGGAATAATCATGTATAGATATGAAACTCTGAGTAACATTTTCTATCCAAATATTGAAAAAAGAAGTGAAAAGGAATAATTTTACTTGTTTTCATGATTAAGTTTTCTGAGAGCCCATCATGTGGTAGGACTGAAGAGTAGCAATTAGAGATGCTTGAAGTGGCAAAAGGAATTGTATTTAAAAACTAAAACAAAGGCAACAATGAATTTGCAATGTTGGTAATGCACTTTTACATCCACTTTTCCCACAGACCAGGAATGCCACAGTTTACTGCTTGACTTATAAAGGGATGGACATAATATAATAATAATTATAATATAATATAATATCAGTATGTTTCCATACAATATATTTCAAAGCTATGAAAAGACTAAATTGGTAGTCTTGGATGTGTTTTAAGTAGGCCTGTCCAGGACACAAAATCAGCAAAATCTTGAAATATTTTGGAAAAATTCAAACTACCCATTCTACAATCCTACCTGTCCACTTGGATCTGAGCAATCAAACTTCCCTCAGAACTATCACCCATGACTTCACAAACCTGCATTTGCCACAAGGATGACAATTAAGTTTTCCAAAGACTTCTTCAACTGGTAAGTGATACCAATACCTGTTTTCCCTTCATAATACCTTATATTGTGCATAACCACACTCTTGTCTTCCCTCGGATTTCTGCTTGCTATTTTGATTTGCTTTCCCTGCCTGACAGTTCATTCACCTTTATCTTATATAAATGAAATATATAGGTTTCAGTTAGGGGAAATGGATTGGATAGAATCTTAAATTTAGCTGTCCTCTGATTTCTTCTGATTGTAATTGTGATCTCTCCATGTGCAAAAGAGATGGGAAAACCCTGCTGCCACTCTAATCCTGTCTAGAAACAGGGCCCAGATGAGGTCAAATCCCTAATGAACAAGAGAAAGTTTAAGCATATAGATAAAAAAATGTATTTTTAATAAAATTTCAAATACTATGCCAGTTTTACACCATTTCTGTTCTGTAGACAAGATTTGGTCTTTAAACACAAGAATAAATCTCCTTATACTAAAAATTATTATATTCACAGCGTTCACCAGGCTTTTTCTCATGAAAGCATGAACTTTAGCGTTGATCTGTTATCTGTAAATACTCTAGTCACTGTTGATGGTGAACAACCTTGATGGTTGAACAAGGACAAGAATAATTACCCTAAAATGTAAAACTGTAGCTAGAACTGCTATCTGTAGCTAAAAAACAATGTGAGTTCACCTGGGGAGAAAGCAAACAACTTTTGCTGAGACAGGAAGGCTGTTACTACAAGTTTAATCAAGCATTAGCCACTTACATGGAGACGCTATACTGATCTGCCTGGAACAGGAATCTTGTTTTGCTTGGTATTAATGATACATTCTTGTGTTCTGAATAATAAAATGTCATCTAAGGCCAGAGTCAGAAACAAATTCAAAGAGGCATAGATTTTTTTTAGTGGGCTAGTAACACAGTGCCCCAGTTTACACCGTTTAAAGCCAAAACTAAATGGAGAAAAAAAAAAAGTTGGAGAATCCTGTAGCGAATAATTGTTTTGTTTTATAAAATCTAAATATTTTAAAAGTGAAAACATTATCAGCAGAGAGTCCTGAAAGGCTAAGATTAGAGGTCTAAACAACGACACTTTTAAGAAGATCTTGGAAGTGCAAAGGGTTGATTCTGACCCCTGGGAATAGCATGGGGGAAGGAATAGACAGAAAAAGCCATTTTGTTCTCTGCATCCTAAGAAGTCAAATAGATCTCACTTCATTTGCACATCAATTGCAAAACGATTTTCCCAAAAGGTTTTAGACAGCTTTATACAACATATATGCAGATTAGAAAGGTAGTATCACTGCTTCAGCAATAATACATCATATATGTCCATTTTTGCAGGACATGGTCCTGCTAAATCTCAAATTTTATCTTTTAAAATGGAGTTGAACAATTCTGAAGTTGAAGAAGGCATTGCCTTTCAGGTATTTCTGTGTCATCCTGATTTATCTCATCTGCCACATGCTAGGTTAATTTCAACCCGTATTTGACTTTATTTTTTTCCACTGTTTTAATTAATCTGATCATCTTAGCTATTTCTTTCAGGAGCTAGGGCTTTGTCCACAATTCTTTGAAGTGTCATTTCTGCTTACGAAACAGTACATTTTTTTTTTGCCCATGGGTCAAAATCTGGGGAGAAGGAGGTGTCTCCTCTCTCCAGTTCAGAAGTGCTATGTGTCAGAACCTCAGGGGCTTCATTTGCCTTTGGGTACTCATCTCATCACCAGCTGTAAAGGCATTGCTGTGTTGCTCATAGGTCTGTTTATTTTTAGAAGGATATTGACAGCTTGAAAGCTCTTCAGGGGGAAATATATATCCACAAAGCAGTGTTAAATATGAACTACATCTTCTCTCAAACTTTGTGAGCTTGCCATACTTTTGGCACCCACACAGCTTGCTCAGATATGCAGACAGCAGTGGCTCTGCCAGTCCTTGGGAAAAAAAATATAAAAAAGGAGGTGTAAAATGTATTATTGATAATATAAGTATTCTTCAGTTTCTGTTGAAGTTCCTCCCTACCTGCCTGTGCACCATGAGTAATGGTTTAGTTTTTAAATTGGAAAATTCTGTTTCAAAGACAAATAAGTATATGGTGTGTAAAAAGGAAAACAATTAAAAATATTACATGATATTTTATATCAGGGAGAAGAAATGAGTTTTTAAAAGGGGTTTGTTTCTGGTGTTTATTTTAAGTTAGTCACAGAGTTGATCAAAAAGAATACATAATTGACAAATATTTTCTTTCATTTCTCAACTCATTTTCAGGGACAAAAATTTGCTGGTCTTTCCTTAAACTAAATTTATAAGATGACATTTTGAATAAAATATCAAAAATATTTCTGTAATTTGGTTGAGTTCTAGTCATTCATATCTGTGTTAAATTACATCATCAGAATCAGTGCCAAACATTTACCCCCTCCTTATCACAGTACTTCCTCAGCTCAGCCAGCCATTTGCAGCTGGCTGAATTAAAAACAAAATCACTAAAGTATCTCTGAAATTTCTGAAGATCAGGACTGTTCTCACTTCTATTTCTGATCAGATAATTTATCTGCTTAGGAATCTGCAGGAAAACATGATACTGCTGACACTGGATACATCTGCCACCTCTACCTTCAAAATCTTTTTCACTCAAGTAACTGAGGTTTCTACAAAACCAAATAAAATGTGGCTTCTTATGTGTAAATCCACAAAAAAACAGTAACAGCAAAATAAAACCCGTTTATATTGTTGAGGGTTATAAATAAGGGAAAAGATGTTGCAGGAGCTTCAATATTTGCAATCATATGGATGCAATACCAATCCAGGCACTGAACTGCTATGGAGAAGGAGTTCTCATGGGTCCTGATTTGGCAACCAACAAGGAAATTATAAACTTCTCTTCCATTAAATGTATTTTCAGGCACAGAGTGACAAAATCAATGCCTGAAACATCCTGTTTCTTTCCAGTCTTTCAGCTCATATATTATTCACAAACAGGACAAGTTTCACACGCAGCAACCAGAGCTGTAAGTAATGCAGACCCACTAACACACACGACTCATTTCTGGGAACATTCCTTCTGCTGGCAGCAACACTTCTGTCTCCTATCCTAGACAGCAAGAAAAGAAAAATGTCTTGCTTATGCAGAGGCATAAGCCAAGTCATACATCTACCTATCCCATCCAGTCTTTACTGGTGTTAGATATATTTCAGTTTTATAGCCAGTATGCTCCTATTGGAGGTTGATCAATACTATGTATGGAGTTAGAGAAATTAAAAGAAAATTAAAATTAGAAATCTGTAAAGAGGATTGAAGAGAATATTAAAAATAAAATAAAAAAAAAAAGAGCATTTGACTGATGTTGAAATACTCAGTTTTAAAAATCCATGCAAGTTGACTCATTTAAGAAAAAAACCTACAGCCAAAGCAAAGACATTACATGGCCAAGAGGTCAGCAAGTAATATAGTCCATTTCATAATAATAATAATAATGAAAAACTTAGAATACTCTATTAAAACACAAGGTTTTATAGGAAATGGCCAGGTGCTCAGACATTTTATATTATTTTGCTACTACCATTTGACATACCAAAGTTATGTGTAAAAGAAAAATAAAGGGTTCGTTTAGTGAAAATTAGTTTTTTTATGAAAGAGAGGGAAATTGAGATTTTCTCACAAAATATCTTGTCACACTCTAGACCATCTCTATATGCTGTTATAAATATGCATTTCCCCAGCATGACTAGTACTTGGACTATTCATGTCAGTTGGATATAAAAACAGTGTTTGGTGATCTAAGCTGCATACCTAGGATTAGAATGACTTTTTAAAAGACCTGAAGTTTTTGTTAGTGACTTTGGATGAGCATTTTATAGCTATTCCTCATAATTTTGGTGTCAGGTAAGATCTTTTCCTGCCCTTTCTTATCTTATTTTCACTGACTTCTGCTCTAAGTGAAGTTGCTTATCTGGGAAAGTAATTATTAAGTCTCTTCATAATCGTAGTCATTTATAACATGAGTGCAAAATAGGTTCATGACTGAGTTCCAGTGGAGAGGTTTTTTTCCTGTGGTACGGTTTTTCTTGTAGAATAATGCCTCTTTGGAAAAATGTTAGGCAGAGACAGCTTACATCACATCATTGGAATTACTGTGAATGAGAAGAAGCAGACTGCTGTATTACCACTTTTATACAACGATGAAGAACAACCAGTTTGTCACTAATCTTACCACCTGATAAACCAGTTTTTAGGAATCAGAGGGAGTATAACCTCCCTCATGCAGGTCATATTCAAACAAATCTGTTGAACTTTAATATCCCTATTGCCAATCACCGTGTCATTATATTGTTGACAGTTAAGGCTTTGAATGATCATATGGGCTGTAAATGGCCAAATTACCACAGATGGCAACAGGCACTTTGATTTCTTCGGGGCTTTGAGACCTTCTTGCCTGAGGACTCCATTATGGCATTCATTTTCTGCACCTCTTCAATTGTTCTTTACTTGAAAGAAAATGGAATTATTAACAGTATGAGAAAGGAGGGTCATTAAAAAGGAGATGAAATTATTAAGGAACTAGTTCTCCTAAGTGAATTGTACTTTTAATTGTAAAACAGCTAGTTCAAAAAGACCAGTGACTTATCTCTTTCATTTAACTCTGTGATGACATTTTTATGGTCCTGGGAATATAATGTGCTGGGATAATCGGTCCATGCCATTTAACTTCTATGAACAGATGACAACAAAATTTATATATTTAATATACACTTGACCAGTCTGTCCAGATTTTCTCTTCCCTTTCCTTTTCAGCTACGTACATGCTAGTATATTTTGGAGCACACAGATATGCTTGATTTACCTATGAAAAACACGTGCCAGATTTCACATAGTTTCACTTTCCTCATAATGTCAAGCAAAAAGGTAAAAATATTCCCTTTCCATGGGGTTCAGGTAAAAGCCAGAGAGCAGTAGACATAGAGCTAGGTGGTCAATACCAAATAGGTCTCTAAAGTAATGCATTCCCTTTATAGAATACTTAAACACTTGATTTTCAGAAGTCTTGGACAGGTTGGGCTATCAGAGAAGCCCCAGCAACTTTGGCAGTTCAGATCTCTCTGAGAAGCACAGGATCACTGGCTTGACCTGAGACCCCAAATAGTGACAGGCCTCAAATAAGTAAATTGCTAGCAAAGGCACTTTCTCACTTTGAATTATCAATTATGGTTGATTGATATTGCAATTAAACCAGAAATCTTGTATGTAACAAGAAGAAGCTATGGATGTGATAGTGGTTGGCATAAATTATTTTAGATAACCATTCATGCAAGCACTATTCTTCTGGAAAGAACTTAGTTATACCATAGAATCTCTTCTTTTATCCTAAAAAAGAATCAAGTATATCTGAGCCACAGCTGAAAAATTATTTTTAACCTGTTCTACAAACTCTACCTCCTCTAGCCCTTTACTCTATTGATTTTGAGTATTTTCCCAATATTTAGTCTGATTATTATTTGATGCAAATTCAGCTCAATTTTTTCTACTTCCATGTCCACCAAACAACAGATGTCTGTCCTCTTTCTAACAGACTTTTAAATACTGGAAGACTACTAGATAGCAAAATATTTTATGTATTAGAAGACATATTTAGTCTAAACTTGTTGAAAATGTCTCGTAACCTTGAAGCTGGAAAGAAAAATAATCTAGATATGAACATTACTTGATGACATGGTCCTTCCTCGCTGCCTTCATAACCTTCTTCATAGGAAAGAAGGAATGCTTATAAGAACTGCTAGTACATTTATATGTATTTTTTATTTTTATTTTATACATATGTATCCACTGTTAACATGGAACTTGGAAAAACATGTAAAGGGAATGCTCAATGCAAGTGACACAATCTGTCAGATAAACTATCACCAGTGAATACTTTGTGAGATCTAAAAACTTAACATATTGGGAATTTCAGACAAGTGTGGTTGTGTTAAGAAAACAAACAAACAAAAAACTGCTGAGAAAGCTCATATTCTCATGTGATTTGAAGAAAACTAGAGTGCTCAGCATAGTCAACAGCATCTCATTTGCTGTTTTACAATGAGTGCATTAAAAAATTCATCCTGCATTTATGCTACTGAATGCTGTTCTGGGAATGTATTTCTAGGCTTCAGAAATCCACCAGAGAAAAATAATTTCCTCTTGCAGACAAACGATGAACTCTTCTGAATGGGTTTCCTGGCATCAAATGGCAGAGGGGGTGAAATTTAAAATAAGGTACATTATTTGACTTAAATTGAATGCAAGTCTACCCAGGATTTTCCATGCAGTAGGAGAAAAACTTCAGAATCTGCCAGACATCCAATCTAAGCATCTGTTTCCACCTCTTTCTTAGTAGGGCAGTTGTTTTAGGCACAATATTGTTGGCCTGTTATTATTGTATCAGCTGAAATGATGACAGAGGAAGTTGTATGAAGAAACTGGACATAAACTAATGAATAATTAAGTTCCTGGCATATAATATTTCTTTACTGATGTTCACAGAGGAAAATACTGGTAAGAATAATGCAGTTTTGTGGATCAGGAAATAAGTTGATTGCTCCCAGAAGTAAATGCACCTGGAGAAAGGGAAAAAACCAGCTCTTATCTGAGCAGGCAATGCAAGTGTAGTGAAAGACATGGGAGCTAATCCTGTTGAAGCCAGCAGTTCCCATAAGCAGCAAGCCTATCCATCAGAGAATTAGCCTGAAATAAAAAGTTAGATGACCTACTTTTGCTATTTGAGGTGAATGGAAGTGAAAATAGAGCATGCTCAGGGATATCGAAATAAGAAGTAGCCTGGCCAGGTATATTTATTTTTCCTTTGTTGCACACAATTTCCTCAACTGGCACTGATTGAAGAGCAATCCCTGGTGATAATCTTCTACAAGTGCAGCAAGGATAACCCCCTCCAGTGCTGTTCTTTGTCACTAAACTACTTTTCAAAAGAGAGTTAGGGAGGTTCTTTTTAACTTTGAGAAAAGTAATTTTGCTATCCAAAACAGCTTAACAAAGAATAGCATTATTTTTATATTTAACAGCAAAATAAGTGGTTCCTCACAACAACTTTGGATTTCTTTCGAAGAAGAAATGACATATTTTAAGGCTCTTTTTTTCCTAAGAAGAATTTTCATTGTGAAAGGATCATAATTTTTAAATAGATGAAATTTTGCATTCTCTTAAAAGGAAAGGAGACACTGAATTTTAGTTTAAGTATAAGGATATTTTTCCCTCCTTTTTTCATTTTTCTTTTTGTTAAAAAATTAATCAGAGCATTTTCATTTTGGTTTGACTTGAGCTGTTTTCGTGGATGTGGAGTTTTTGTCTAGCCAGTGAATTGGAAATTCTGGTTTTTTGCTACCATATAAGTTTGAGTCAAAAAGTTGAAAGTCAGTTTTTCAAGTTTACAGGGTTGAAATTCTCTTCTCCTGGACCACTGACAATCTGAAAACATGAGAAAGAGTTCCTATAGCCCTATTGGCAGGAATAGCTAGGAAAGACTGAAAAGTCCATAATATAGAGAATGAAACATGGACTCATTCTACCTTGTTTCTGTTCAGTAGAAGGAGAAAAAGAGAAACCCTGGAACAAACAGAAATGCAATGATCTTGCCAAAGTTTCACATACTTTTTTCTCAAGGTAAAGCCTCAATTGCGTCTGACCATCTATGTGGTCCCAGCAAAGAAATACCAATAATCAGTTATATTGTAATTTATTCAGGTATTAGCTACCCAGTCAAAGATGATTTGCTCATATAGGTATAAATTGTGATTATTTTTTTGAACATATTTTAGAAGACTGGCAACTTTTGACAAGACTAGATAATACTGTCTTACCTCAAAATCATTGATAAATCTACTTGTTCTCTGGCACTGGTGGTAAAGGTATGGCTCCAAATGCTATTGCAACAAGTTCTTTACCAGATTTTGCCACAGATTCAATTTCATGATTTTTTTCTCCACACATATATAGCAACCCAGTTGTCTTCCCTGATCAGATCACAGGTAGTAGCTGTGATTAGTTCTGTTTTCCAGAGCTGAAGGTTTAGAGATTAGAAAGGGGAGATTCTCCTTTGGCTTTAATGGATATGGTCTTGGAAAGATAATCCTGGACCAACACTATCGTTGCCCCTTGATTCTGGAGTGAGGGAAAGTAAGTAAGAATTTGGCCTATTAGGTATAAGCATGAACTGATCAGGATTGGGCTTGGGAGGTTCTTTTTCCTTTTACAAAACATATGGGGTTTTTTTACAGGTCAAAATCACCCTATTTTATTAAACAAACATAAACATCCAGCTGCTCTTTTGTCCTGTACAGCTACTTACACTGGGACTAAACAAACCTGAGATAGGTGGAGGTAAACCACTTATTTTCAAATCCATTAATTCTTATGCTTTTTTTAATCTCATTTGTGTAATTGTGGGGCTCATTGTGCAAATGAGACAGGACATGTCCCTGATGTCCCAGCTCTGCAAACATACAGGCTTTTCTGCAGCTTTAACAGGCTGTAATGTGGTTATCTAAAGTCAAATATCATTGTCACTGACTGCTGGCTTGGTGCCTTAGATAGCTAATAGCAATGAAAATTGTCTAACACCTACAACTTTTATCAGTGTTGATCGCCCTTATAATTTGGTGAGAAGTCTACTATAAATGGGCATATTTCAAATACCTTTCAGGAATTTATTCGGTCATCTTTCTGCATTGCTTTCAAATTTTCATTGCAAACATTATTTTTGAGATTGGATAAAAAATAATTATAAGATGTTTATTCAAAGATGTTATTAAACAAACTTGGGGATGGTACCAAGTAGAAATAAACCCATTATTTTTCAAAAAACCTGATATTTATAAAGCTACTGCTTTTCAGTTTTGCAAAGTTTTTAAAGAGTACTTTAACTCAGTTAACAGCCTGGCCAACAGTCTCTGTAGAATACTAATTTGTTTTGCTTAAATGGCTTATAAACACCTGATTCCAACTTTAGAAACTAATTAGTGAGCTAGAGATTTTACATTAAATGGGCCATTTTTTGATATCCAAAGCTGTGCTGAATCTAAATGTCAACATTGTTTCTAATTATGAAAAACACAAAGGGATGTCATAGGGCTAGAAAACATATTGTGTCTTAAACTGAGATAAAATGACAGGCAGTGTATCATTCGGCCACATACTTGCTTATTTAATAATACCAGAAAAACTCATTATTAGCTCTATTTTCTGGAACTGAAGAATTAGCTCTCACTTGGCTTTAACGGAAATGGTCTTGTAAAGATAATCCTGGACCAGTGCCATGGCTCTCCCTTGAGTTAGGAGTGAAGGAAGGTAATTAAAGTCAGGAGCCTTCTTTTCACCAGGCTGCTGGTGGCCTGTAGGGCAGGATTTGACCCTTGGATCCATCATGGCACTCATTCAAACCCAGGCCTGAGTGCTCACATCAACAAGTAACTTCAGCCAGTCAACCTCCTGCAGCCACGCTGCAAACACGCGGCTTCTATTCTGGCTGTGTGAAAAGGGCCAGCAAAATGCTCTGCTGGAGTCACTGCTCCTGCTCCTGCTCCTGCTCCTGCCGTGCAGTGCTTGGACCTGCTCTGCCTTCATTTGGTTGCAGGCTTGTACCTATGTGGGCCATTACTTTATCAGGGAGTACTTTTCATTTCATCCTTCAGACTTTCTTTTGACGCACTGATGTGTCACCCACGCTTATATTTACATCATTAATTTGAGGGAATGGTGAGTTAACTCTTTCGATCTTCTGACAGAATGACTTATGACTAATGTTTGTTTAAAAAAAAAGAAAAGAAATATGTGAGTAGAAGTCTTGAAGATATTTTTTCTGTCAGGCTTGGCTAAAACAGTTACAGGTGGAAAAAAAAAAAAAAAGAAAAGGAAAGAAACAAAACAAGAAAACATCCAGAAGACAAACTGGGATGCTCTTCTATAACCCACAGTTTTTGCCCATTAAATCAACTTCAGGATCTATATTGATTCACTAAAGCCTGAATTTCAACCCATCAATGGTTTTACAGAAACACAGTTCATTGATATTGGATAATATGATGTTACTGACCCATTTTGTGGTGTAATTCAGAAAACTGCTTGTTAATATGGGAGAGAAGTAGATTTTATATAGCACTTCAGCCCTGTTCCACTGATGACTTGTTTCAGAGCCCATTAGCTCCAAGGGAAGCTTTTTCAATGATTTAAAAAACTAAGATGATTCGAGGATGCTAACTCCAATTTTGACAGCTTTTGAGGTTTCAGGAAAAATAGTTTGTTGGTCAGGCAAAACCAACTCAGACAAAATGAAACTACATCAAAACCGCTATTTTCAGATTTAAAAGACTAGTTTTAAGCTTTTCTATTCTTTCTTTCTCTCAACAAAAATGACCGGAGATCCCAGAGCCTCAGATGCTGCCCTTAAACTTCATCAGAACTGATGAATTGCCACAAGTTCCTAACACTTTGTCTAACATAATGCTGTGTAATTATTAAAATATTCTGAGTAACTCAGCTTGATACATTCTGCAGTGCAGCACTTCAGAGTACCCATCATCCTCATGGGATTATCATTATCTCAGTCTCCAAGGTGAGAGAATTACAAGAAGTTGTTACCTAAAGGCTCCCACACTACCAAAATTTGTGCCCCTTCTATCAGTTCTCACTAAATATAAATATAAAGGATGCGAACATTCTTGGGAATTTTTAGCACATGGCTTCCAAAATCTGTCTGACCCACTGCCTTTTCTATGGCTTAAAAAGAACATTTTTTTCATTTGGGATAAAAAAACCCACATGCCCCTTATTTTTTCATCTTCTTGATAGTCTAGTTAGATCCAAGAGCAGAAGAATTAGGGATGCCAATGCTAGGCAGCTGAAAGGCAGGCTCTGTTTATCACAGAGATTATAGCCTTTGTCCACTGAGGATTAAAAAGCTTAAGAATCAGCTTTCAGGAAAAAAAGAAAAAGAGACTTGAGATTTTCCTAGTGATTCTTGTGCCTCTGAGATAAAGGGAGGCTTAATTATTTTTGTACAATTCATTTCTGTCATGGGGCACATGAGAAAGAGAACTGCAAAGACTTTGCACACTCCATCAGGTAGACTAGGGGGAATCTATCCTGAGTTATGATTTATAGTGTAGGAGTCCTGTAAGGCTGACACTAGATCCATTTGGAAACATACCTGATATATTACCTCATCAAAACTTGTCGAGAGAAGTCCAGTCCTGGTTCTGCCTCTGTTTTCCAAGGTGTTCAGATCAAGGGAGGGAAAAAAAATCAGAGTTTGCTTTCATAAAATATTTTTTATAATTTTAATAAAAAATAACAACACCCAACTCAGCACCAGGCAGTATTTTTCTTTAAGATAGACCTACCAATAAGAGGAGGAGGTGGCATTGGAGAATTTTTAGAAACACAGAGATCTATGTAGACATACAGGGGGGAATAGAGTTAATTTTTTTTTCCTGTCAGCTTTATGGATGTGCATCTCCAAAAGAGCATTGTATGATAGAAAGTTTTGTCAGGGAACTGACAAAAGAGTGTTCTATAAACCTTTGTAGTGTGTTGATAAGGTCACTGCCGTGAAGTGTTCCTTCACACTGTAGGAGACGTGTTCATTGTAACAGTTGGTTCAACATTTCTGAATTAAAATTGAGCAATCTGAATGCTGGCTGTGTGTAAGCACCTTTTCTGTTTACGTTTACCTATCATTCCACAAGGATCCCATCCTTGCTTCTGAGCTATACACAAGCTTAGTTCACTTCTTCTTGTTTCAGTGTTGGGTAAGTGGTTGTTAAGCACAAAGCACAACAGTGGATTAAAAGAAATGAAATTAAGAAGAATTACATAACCAGCTCAAATTATCACTTCTGATTCAGAACTTATGCTACTGGACAGGGTTTGAAAGAAAGATTCAGTCACTCCCTGTGACTGAATTTTAAATATGGAAGTGCTATTTCAGGTTTTATTTTGAAGCTTTAACTCTGCTTTAGCTCTCTTAGGCACAAATTTCCATCAGGAACACGAGCTCATGAATCCTCCTATGGTGAAGCAAATTGAATGTAAGTTTATCTGTTTGTTTGCTTTTCTTTATATAATCCTCCACAAATCATGCTGTAAAATGAAAACACACTTCTTGCAACAACCTGTCGAAAGAAGTGTTATTCCTTTATTCCTTTGTTCATACACAGCAATCCACTTCACGCAATTTCGAGGGCGTGCCAGGCTGTGGGGCCCAATGTAACTGCCCCTATGCATAAACAACATGGGAGAGCCTCTTTCTTGGTGGAATCACATTATTATTTGTGTGACAACACTGACATAACAATAGGAAGCCAAAAAAAGCAAAGCATCATCCTTTCTTAGATGTCTGCATTTCTCTTAATATACTGTGTATTGTCTGTCTTACTTTTCTGTACTATTTGAATATCAACTTCAGCTTATGAGTTTTTCAAAAGTTGGTCTTGCCTAAAGTGCTTTGTTTGCCTTTTTCTCTCTGCTCAACAGCAGCAAATACCATAGTTATTTCCCCAGCAATCACAATAGGCACAGTATTCAATGTGACTTTGTAATGACAGGATTATTAGTGAGAAAAGTCATCCAGAGATTTGGATAAACATTTTACATGGGTGAAAATGGCTTTCTCACACTGATCTTTTAAAGCTGGCTCTGTAATGATCATAGTAATAAGTTCAAGAAAAGTAAAATAAAGCCAAATATCTAATTTCTTTTTTTTTTTTTTTAATTTAGCACCATCTTATCTCCTGTGTGCTCTTTATTCCACCCAAGGACATAAAGTGCAGGTTGTATACAAATAGCTGCCACCAGTGTCTGAGGTATGTGAGCTTTTTGATGACACCCAGCAAGCAGTTCTGCTTTTACACTTGTTTGGTCTATGTATGAGCTATGAGATGAACAGATGTTACTTCCTGTCTCACAGCTTGTAGCACAAGGATATAATAAACACTGCACTGAATCCAGTCAGCACTGTATCATTCCCAGGGTAGGCTTCACTGGCTTTTCTAGACAGTAGAACTAAACACACCTTAATAATTTTGCTGGCAGTTGGGATTTTCCCCCAATGGCAAACAAAACCATGAGCTTACAACTTGAAACAACTGATCTCATCACATTTTGAAATTTCCAATGTCCCTTTTCCAGCACCTGCCTCAGCTGTGCTTTGGAAAAAATCAACTCAGATACAAATTAGAAGGAGGGCTTCCAATGGGCTTGATCAGGACACAGAGATGCTTCCAAGATCGTTTTTTGTTAAAAAAGAATTTTGTAGTCAAGCCATAAATCCTCTTATTCACCTGTTGTGTGAGCAAGATGATTTATCCCCAAACCAAAAAGTGTGTTTTATGCAATAATCCAGTAATCATCTACTCCCTATTCTGGCCTTGCACCTAGAGCCACACCTGTAATGATTCTTGCACAGCCATACCAACAGCTCTGGGTTCCTCAGCAAGTGTAATCACACAGGGCCTCACACTTTGTGTCTCAGTGTACAACGAGCATTTGGGTACAGACGGTAACTACAGTTCCAGTAGAACATTTGATGTCATGTATCTGCTTAGTTGTGTTGATTTCGTTTTCTTTATATGTGGTTATTGCAATCATAAACATTTGAATTACCTTTTTGCCACACATGCTATACAGTTCTTCTTTGAACAATAAATTCTAATAATTTTCTTCTAAGAGTCACATAAGTGATATTAAACCTTTGAAGAAGCTTCCTCCTCTTTCAAAGCACTGACTGATAATATTCCTATGTGACCTTTTTGCTTTCTGTTGAGATGCCAGGGCTACCTGAAAAGGTAGTTAGGAAAGTGTATATGCAGAATGGGAAGGAGGAAAAATTCAGTTTCTCACTAGCCCACATAAACATATTTTAGGCAAGATAGGGAAGAATTTTTCTGGAATAGCTGCAGTGAATTCCTTGGAGAAGGAAACCTACTGTCATTGCAATTAATCTCATACTTTATGATACTAATCATGATGTAGGACTGTAAGCTGAATAAGTATGATACAGTGATGAGAGATCCTAATATACAATTTTGACCATGAGATACATATCCTGCAAATAATGTATTGGTTTTGCTTAATAGAAGACCACTGGAAAAAATCAAGCAGGAAAGCAACAGCTGGATGTGGATAAATTGCTTCCAAATGAACACAGTAGGAAGGGAAGGAGAAGGAGGGGATCCATGGCAACAGCTTCTTTCTGCACTGCATCTCCCAAAATTAGAAAACCATTTTGCTAGTGGTGGGAACAGGTGAATCGAAAGTTATAAAAAATACTTGTAAAGTATTCTTACCTCTGGAGAAGAGGATGACATCAAGATATGTTTTTCTGTAAAACATACTTGTCTCCATCCCCAAGTTGAAGGAGTTATCCTTGAGCTAAAGGAACCCATTACTGTGGCCAAATCTTTGAGAGGGTCTGTTGGAAACCTAGACCTATCAATATCACCAGGTTTAGACAATCACTGAGCTAAACGTATTAGTAGACAGCTTATTGCATAGAGTGATTTTCTCTGAAAAGCATTGGATCAAAATAAATAATAATTGGTTCTAAGAAGGCTGTCTGGTCAGTTTATTAACAATATTTTTCTGCTTCTGGAAAGGACAGAAGTGCAAAACAGCACTTAGGCCTGCTGAGACAATCTCAATTAGTGCTGGGTCATTGCAGCCCAGGGCTGTGCATCAGTGGCAGAGACAGAGTGTTCCCCTTGAGAAAAAACAACATACCCTGCACCAAGACCTTATAAAGGAGATCAACAAGTACTAAAGGTGCAGTTAGATGATTAATAACAGAAGCAATTGAATGCTAAAATGTTTTACTTTAAAAAGAGTAGTGTTTGTTGACTATTGCGATAATAGTGCCTTAATAGTTGACAAAGGAGCCAATATCAACAGAGGAAATGCAGAGTACCAATAAATTCCTTAGGACTAATAAGAGCAAAATGAAGGAAAGTCCTGCTCTATTATTCAGCCAGGTGGAGAAACAATGGCTGATCATGCTGGGGAGGTTGTAGTATTTAGAGATATTTAGTGGATTATTCATTCAAAGGGTGGCCTGACATGTTTGTTTTTAACAAGAAAAGTACAAAAGTTTTAAGTGGAAGGTGTATGGATCAAGGTATGAAATATTCTGAGAAATCAGACCTGGTGAGGTTCACCTGACAACAAAAAGAAGTAAACAGGATGTTCTTTGATGGAGACAAGAGCAAAGACCTTCAGTTTGGTGGGAATAATCAGCCATCTCATCTGAGGACTGGAAATCACTGGCTGAGAGAAGGAGGTGGCTAATTGTCTCTAGTAAATGACAAGCTGAGCGTGATTTATTCATGCTACTGATAAAGAATTGTTGCCTGTATGGAGAAGTGGAAACATGAATGTAGACATGCAGAAGCAATCACATTGTTCTTTCTACTCATGCTCAGCTACAGTAAAATGCCTGACCTTGGATACTGCACATGTGGATAAATGTTGATTGGTAGCTGAGCAGGAAACGATCAGAGGAAAGAAAATAGGAGAATCAAGAACCACTTGAAGATATCTGAAAATAGTATGATTCCTTATTTTAAACATGGGATGGTTCTGTGGCAATATGCTAAAGGATGCCAGGTTGATAAAGGTACTGAGTATCTTCTAAATAGAGGACAATTAGGGAAAAGTCAGGAAGATTGGGCTCTGTTTTTGAGGAACGTTTTCTAATAATGCAACACTGAGCTGTCTTAGGCAGCAATGGAGTCCACAGCAGTGGAGATTTTTAAGGGTGTTTCAGTGGGGGAAAAGTCTGTTAGAAGTGGACCACTTAATCTTGCCACCAGAAAAAGTCAGGGTAAGGGTATGCTGGTTTTTCCACACAGATAGAAATAGTTTTGCAAAAGTAACTTACTAAAAAAGGGAAAGTTGGCTAACTTTTACATAAGCCCTGTTCTATAGATTTCAGTCAGTCAATTATGGACACCTTTTCAAAGTATGTCATGGTTTGACACGAAGAGTTTTTGAGAAGCTGATCTCTCACTTTGGCATCCAAAGAGACATCAGCGCTTCTGGTAGTGAGTTTGAGTGCTCTTGGAGATGGTGCTGATGGTGGGAAATAGGATAGGAAAATGACTGATTGCTGATGCTTTTTAACATGGCAAAAAGCAGAAATCTTGAGGTGTAGTAATTATAACTTTTCTCTAGAGTTTGTTGTGGGCTATTTTATACTCTTCCATAGCTCCACGCAGCCAATGTTTGTACACAAATCACCCCTGCACAAAATAAATCCAGAAGGAAATCCAGAACAAAGAGATGTGCAGAAATTGTGCAGTTCCAGTACTTCATCCAGCTCCTGCAGCCCCACTCATGCATACTACTCTCTATCTCTGCTTCTGTGTAAACATGTCTTGTTACTATGGCAACAGCTACATCAAGTGTTCCTTTCATTACATGGTATTTTTGAGCTACAGAACACATTCTGAGCTGGGAACAAACATGCTGCATTAGCTCCTTTCTTTGTAATTTGAGATATGGTTGTTCTCGAGAAAAATAAAATCATAGGAACTTGAACACTGGATTTTTATTTTAAATCTCTTAGCACTAAAGATGCCCATAAAATTTCTGTGGAAACAGTTTATCAAGGAAATGTCAAGTCTTTGACCCCAAGATGTCTTCATTCAAGGTAATCTTTGCTGTACACAAACTATGCTATAAGAGATCTTATGCAGATTGCTCATTGGATGCTGTAGGCCTTGTAGAGACACATCCTGAAAGTCTTGGGAGCCCAGGGAGCTTTGAGAAGGTCATTTGGAACCACAGTTCTCAATATTCCCAGTCCCCATATCTGGAGAACTGGGACTACAAGACTGTGTGTGTTCTCAGGGTCTGTGACTCTCAGGTGATATGAGTCAGGTCTTACATGGGAAATGCTAATTCAAGGGAAAACTGAAAAATTACACTGTTCACTCAACATTCACAAGGGTGTTTAGTTTTGGTTTGGTTTTTTTCAGGTCCAATTTAAAAACAAATTTAAAAAATAAAAATAATAACGTATTAATGCAAAATACAATGTTGAACATAAAATTTTTGTGTAGCCATCCTGCTGTTATATATACCAGAGTAACTTGTGTGCTGATTCTCAGACTCATAAATGTCTTAAGGAACAACTTACTCTAATCCTCAGCATATTTCAGGTTGTTAAACTTCATTAACCATCCCTATGTTGAGACTGTATACAGCGAAATTGTGCCTTCCACAGAGGAATCATATCCTGGCCTCAAGAAGTCCAAATATGAGTATCTATAACTTTTCTGGATAGTTTATTTCAATTAATTAATTAATGAGTTTTTTCTGATTAAAAATATGTCCTTAGTTTATAACTTTTATGTGTCTTACTTCAGGTTCTGGCAACACGTTCTGACTGTGTTTTTCTGCAGAAAACCCTTTAATTCCCAATGCTGAGAGTGTTTTCCTCACATGAAGGTACAGACACACTGTAAGCAAGTAACCTCGCAGTACTTATTTGATAAACTAAATAGACTGAATTGTTTTTCATCTCCATTGTGATTTTCTGGGTAAAGTATCGCTTTTATGGTTCATTTCTCTAATCTGCACTATTAACAGTATGGACAGGGGAACGGAGATGGCATGGGAAGCTCCTGGAGGATTCTTTTGTTTGAGAGTAGAAGAGGAAAAGAGAGAGTAAAGATTGTTTCTGTATCCATCTTATGTAACAGGAAATACATGGAGTGGTCTAATTTCACAGCTATGCTGCTAGTTCTGTCAGAGTGGAGGCTATGCCTCTGCTCAGCATCACGAAGGGAGTAGGTACAACTCAAGGTCATCTTGGAAACAGATAGCACTGCAAAGAAGGCTCCAGCATACATTTCTCTTATTTGTGCAGAAAGCCTGATTTAATCACTCTTTGGCACTACCCACTGTGTCTCTCAGCTGAGAATTTCAGCTGCATTCCCAAGCAGGAGGACAATGGGCTGATCCCCCTCAGTGCTCACTCCTCCGAGGGACACTTTGTGTTGTCCACACACTGCAGCAGCTTGGATGTCATGTTTTTTTCCTAGTCATCAATATAAACCACACCAGTTCTAATGCAGCATTATGTTGCCTGACCTTAATTGCACTGTTATGGTTTAATTCCTTGAAATTTCAACCTTATGTCATATTAGTCCTCATTCAGCCTGTAACACATTTCAAGCTTACAACTTATTTATCAAGTAAGGTTAAGAACCATGCCATTTTTAGCCAGTGCCATGATGTTCTTCCAGCCCTCTGAAGTGTATCTGGATTTCTAAGATTTTTCAGATGAAATTTAACAAATCAGAGGTCTCTCAGACAATTTTTATGGAATGCCATATGTTGGGGTGGTTTGTTTTGTTTTTGTTTTTGTTTTTTTTCTTCTGATTGATGGTATACATCTAAGTTACTAAAGAGTGAAAAAAACATTTCTAATTGTTTATGTGGCAAAACTAGAGCTGGATAGAAATTTTTAACTAAGAAATAATTACTTTGGACATGCTAATTTGTTGAAACATAAATGACACCAAGCTGAGAGTATTTACTTGACGTTATCAGACACCTTAGCTGAGCTGTTTACTTTCCCTGATTTCCTCCTTATCAGTTTTGCTGCCTACTTCCCGTGACTCTGCAAAATTAATTAATTTGAAGGAAGTGCCTATTTTGGATGAGGCCTCCCTCAGCCAAGAGGGAGATACCCTATACCTTTTCCTTCCATTTTGTCCTATACCCTTTCTTTCCATTTTGCCTTCACCTTTCTTGGGGAAAATGAGTGAAACTAATGTGCCATGGTAGCACATTTTTCATCCTATTTGTCTGTTTGATTTTGCTGTGTACCTGCTGTCTGTTTAAGAGGTAAACTTAGGAGAAAGAAATAACTACCATTTTATGTTGCCAAAATGCAACAGTACAGTGATAGATTGCTACATATCTGAGACACATCCTATTCCTTCTCATTTCACCAGAATATGAAATTATACTGAAATTTTCTTGCTCTGGTGGATTTTCAAGAAATAAACATGATAGTGACAAATATAATGATGATGGTGATGCTTACAATAATAATAACAAAATCAGACTTTAAATGAAACTCAACTCAAATGAATCTTCATTTTAAACTTTAGTAATGCCAATTTTAGTGCATCCCAAAGAGAACTTATGAACCTGAAAACATGTCTTGGGCTCCTCTCATGGATTTTCCTTGTTTTTTCCTTCATACTTGCATTGCTCCAATTCTGAATTCAGTTCCTCAAATTTGACTCCTTATCCATACAATAAAACTCCTGTCTGCTCCAGCTCATTGTTAGCTTTTAACTCACAAAATTTATTTTTCTTTCCCCGCTTTCTGCATATCCCCTCCCACATTTTCCTTAAAACTGATGCCTCCAAATTCCCATCATTTCTGTAGGTCATCTCTACTGTTTTCTACTCCTTTCATTTTGGACTCCTGTTCCCCTTAGCTCCCTTACAAAATCCTTGAAGTTCTGACTATGTGTGTTGGTCCAAAGGCTGCCTTGGGTCTCAGTGTGTGTCAACACACATGGAAGACTTTCAAATTGCTTCACGTTTCTGCCAAGTCTTCCATTTCCTCTAACAAGCATTTTCAGCCAGGGAATGAAAATAGCTCTATTAAGGTTTTCTTCTTTTTACCATTGTATGTTCCTCAATACCCTTTTGCTCTGATCTTGAGAGATAAAATTTTCTGCACTTGATTTCTTGAGCATTTCTTAATATTTTGATACTTAAACCACAGTAGAATATATCTTGGGTCTCTTTTTTTCTTTGAATTGCCGTTCCCACTATTCTCTCTTTCACTGCATTATTGCCTAGTTCTTTACCTCTCAAGACGAGGCATTCTGAGAAATTTCATTTTCCCAGGTAATACCATCCATGCACACTTCCAAAGCTAAAACACCTACCTTCTGCAGTACAGTGAGCAAAGCCAAGTCTTCAAGTTCCAGACAACTCTCTCACTGTTTGGAAGAAGAAGAAGAAGATTTCATACTCACTGTCAATCACAGCAGTAGTGTTGTCTTTTTCTACCTTTATTATTTATACTCCTGACTGAGGATCCATGGCAGCTGACTTCTCAGTCAGCTACAAAACACACAAACACTTGGATGTCGTGACACAGCACTGTCCTGTCTTACAGCGAGGTGACAGGAGAACAGAGCAGGATCTGTGGAGGTCTGGAGAGGTTTTGCACATACTACTAGAGAATTATATTTCCACGTGAGGAACCTATGAGATGGAAACTGCTAGAAGAACACCTTCAAGATTAGGTGCCTCTGTAGGTTACCTGCAAACACTAAGGTAGCAGAGACATCACTTTAGCTTTCTAAATCCCACCTCTATTGCAGGTCATTATCTCTGTCCTCAGGAAATGGGAATTGAGGGTTTGTTATTCTAAGAGTCTGTTGACTCAACTGGGAATGAATCAGGGCCCAATTAACCTTTTTGTAAAAAAAACAACCTTAATCATTCATTATTTTCACCATTATTTTCTGATTGATGAATTTGAAATATACTCATTTTGGAGAGTTTTTAATAAATCTCCTCAGGTAACTGATCAGAAAGAGAAAACTCCTAAAAATGCTTTATCATTGAAATTTTAAAATCTATTGCTTGAATAGATCAAACACTATAGTATGAAGAAAAACATCTTTCATTCACTTTCCAAACGGATTATTGAAAGGAAGATTTTTGTTTAGGGCTGGTACACTTTGTTTTCTGCCATTAATCACTTTAATGTCCTAGAACATTCTGAACACATGCTCTGTTGTCTCTAATTGAGAGTGAGGCCACCTAATTAGAGGAAGATACACACAAAGCTATGGCACTTAAAATGAACGTATCATAAGGTAATTCTAGGGTAATTTGAATGAAATGGGCTACAGATGCAGGTTCACAGACTGACTGGAATGCTAAAAGGAATATGCAGCATTTGGAAGATATCTTTACAGGTAATAGGAACAGGAGAAACCAGCTTGGTGTGAAAGGGCATGTGAAGGGCATGCGGAAATGAAAAGATACCATTTTAGCCAGAACAGGAGGGGAATCCACTGATCCAAAACCAAATAAATCGAGCTTAAATTTTGAAGGAACATAAATAGTTTATCACGATTTGACAGAACCCATGAACAGAGGGCTTGAAATCAAAAGACTAACTTAGGAGGCATTTGTTTGTACAGACTCTAACTGTGCTCTGTCTCAGAGTTCCTCAAATAACCCCATATCTATGGGTACTTTGTCTTCTCATGGCTTGAGGAGTCCTCACATATGCCAAGCACTTGCTGTATTATTTCTACAGCACTTTGGCAATATTGCCTCCAGCCTTCAGTGCTGTTCACTGACTGTGCTGATTGGTGAGTGGATTAACTGCAACGTGTATTGGATAGCTTGAGATGAACATAATTTTTGAGACTTCAAATATATAATATAAAGTCTTATTCATTCAGTTTGATGATGGCACATGTGATGTTGGTACTGGATGGCACAGCTAGCTAAAGTTATATTAAATGGCAAAAATATGAGCTCAGATTTATTTTTGCAGCCACATAAGGAACCACTGTCATCAGTAGTCACTCCATTTGGCCCTTCTTTTTAATAAAATAAAATATTAGTATGTTGGAATATTAATGACTTATGAAGCATAATTCATAAGAAATGCCACCACATAGCTGGTATTAATGAGGGCACTAAGTGTTTTGATTCCTAAAATCATAGAATGGTTTGAGTTGGAAAGGACCTTAGAGATCTTCTAGTTCCATACCCCTTCTCCGAGCAGGATCACCTCCCTCTAGACTAGGTTGCTTCAAAGCCCCATCCCAATTCTCCTGTGATAAACACAAACTGAGCTTTCAGTCAGGTTACACCAACAGTCAAAGGTTGATTTATGTGTCATCAGTCAGAAAAGAGGCTAAAAGTTGCTTTGATAACAGTAGTGCTGGAAAAGTAAAGTTTTAACTCCTTATATGTCCTATTTCTCATATATGTACTCTCCAGAAATATCTTGCTGCAAGGTTCGTAGTAGAGGAACCTCATGGTTATTTTAACTGAATGGCACAATCTAATGCTTTTCTTTATGCATTGACATTTCTCTTGACATGAAATAAGCTGACATTAGTCCACCTGTCACAGCCAAAAGCAGAAGTGCCCTTCAAATGTAACAGGTTATAATGACTTCTACTAAAGCAGGGGAATTAGTACCTGGCTGGATTTCAATAGTTCCCCTGAATGCCCTGACTGACAAGTTAAACACGGTCCTATTGTGTGTTTGCTGCAGTGTTAAGGCAGACAGAGACCAGCAAAGAGTACCCAGGGAGTAGGGGAAGAATGTGGTTGGAGATTTTGCAGGTAAAACCAAATGTGCCTTTGCCATCTGTTCCAGTGCATAAACAGATTAGGAGTGTCATGCTTTTTATCTGGATCAGCTCATTTCTCTCTCATTAAGTCACTGATATGCTATGTAAGTCCAGCTTTAGTTTGACTAATTTGAATTTAGAAGACTATTTTATCTCACTGGGCCACCCAGACAAAAGTGATAACATAAAGGAGAATGTTTTGCTCGTCCTGTAATTAACATTTCATAGCCTCTATCTGCAACAAATTATCAGTTCAGTGTCTCTTCTCTTCCTGTATTCCATCCTGCTCAGGCAATTACTGTACTAGCAGACATTAATGCACAGACTGTTTGAGACACTGTGGCATCATGGCTGGAGTTTATTGAATACACCTGTGGAAGCCATCATACAAAATGGGGAGGTGGAATCCAGGGAGATTGAATCTTTCCACAGCTCTAGATACTGACAGAATTCATCCAGTCTTAATATGGTGATTGCAATAAGCAAACGATGTGTTTTCTTAGCGTTTAGAGAGCATCCAACTGTCTTGATTCATGGTAGGATTTACTTTCTTAACCCCTAAAAATAATGATTTATTTGTCTTCTTCACTGTGACAATTTGACATTTCACATATGAAGACCTATCTTAAGCAGCCTCTAGTGTCCTTCTTCCAAAACAAGTCCCCCTATACCTCCTTCTCTGTGACTGACTAGCACAACAACAGGCAAAGTGTCCCAGGGAGGGAAATCACCATCTCACTTGCTAACCATTAAATCACATACTTTCCTAAAGGCTTACATTGCATTTCTAGGTGCTTCTTTAAAAATTAATCATCAGCCTCTAAAAAACAGGGCTAGCAAGTCCTGTGATGTAGTCACAGGAAACAAGAATACTCCATTCCCTCTAAGAGACTGGATGTGCCAGCACACTGAAGACATCCACAAGGAGGTATTAATGATGTAGGAAGTTCCTACAAGCATCTTTCCTAGCTGGTTCCTCACTGAGATCAGATGGGTTGTCTTTCCTCACATGCTGTGCCTGGAACATTCTTGCCCCAGTCCACAGAAACATGTTTCCCTTGTGAAAATCCCTTCTCAGGGGTTAATTAATATCCTACTTTGCCTTTCATTAAGGAAGTCACATCAAAACACTTCTTTCCAAGGAAATTTTCAAGATTCTTTTTAGCTTATAATAATGTAATGATGTCTTTTCAATGTTGCCTGAAAGCAATAGAAGAGGGTACTGTATGTTTCTTTGACATTCTCTATGAAGCTTAGCTGAAAAATACATCTTTCTCTCAGGAATGTGCTTCGTAGTTCTTCAAACATCATCACACTTCTCTTTGCTGAGGTTTTAGGAGACTTTCTTTGTTCCAAAAATCTTATGTTGGTATCCAGTGATCTCAAATACAATTATGTAATATAATAACTTTTTATCTGTTAACATAAAATCCAGTATTTCATAATGAGTGGTAAGCAAGCCCACAGAGGACGTGTGACTTCCTCTTGAAACAAGGGAGAATTTTATATCTGATTTCCATGGAGTGACTCTTTTGCTTCTACACATGGCAGCCGGTAAAATTTCTTTCCAAGAAACGCTGATATCCATTCCCTTTCCACTGAAATGAATGCAATCAAAACCTTTACCAGGATGAAAGAGTCAAATTTCCTCATCAGGAAAGCTGCCCATGGGGATCGAGCATCTTAAGAGAATTGACCTTTCAAAACTCAAGGGGATGATGCTATTTTGCAGCAATCATCTTGCTGGTGTGTACTGAAAGACTTAGACAAGCATGTGCCCCTACAGAGAAGAGTCTCTTTTCTTGGTGTGATTCCCTGTTCTATAAACACCACAAGATATGCAGCATAGCTATGTCTCTCGTTGGAGTGCATTCAGAGTCAGATTTTCATTTCCTCTAAGGTGCTATGATGGAACCGTTTTGTAAATAAGAATTCAAACCCTGTCTGACTGGAGATTTATGGTGCATTAGAGGAAAAAAAAAACCAAACAAAAGAGAGAAATAGAAAAAGATACAGAAAGCTACAAATGCAGCTCTTTGTAGAAATGGGCAGAATATATTAGGAAAGCAAGAAGAAAGTTTCTGTCAGCTGTAGCTGAGGGATAAAGGAGTGCACACAGGTTGAAGCCTAGTTAACAGAAGGGGATCATAGAAAAGTAGTTTTATTAGACATACTGATGGCAAAAAATCTTTGGTATTAATGCAGTTTACCATAAGAAATGGTAAGGGATTTCTTATCAACCAAGTCAGGATGAGGAAAATCATAAAGGTTTGATTAACCAGAAATGGCAAAAGTCAGAGTTTGGGGGTCTGTGTACATGTCACTCTCAGTTTTTCAGATATGTATTTGCATTGCTCTGAGATAATGGACAGTAATGTCAACAGGAAATGATTCATTCTGAAAATGTGGATGGCTTGATACATGTGTCATCAGTGATTTTTATCCAAACTAATCAGATACAATAATAATGGCAAATAATTCCTCCTGAGGGAATTCTATTTACTTAGTTATCAACTCAAAATTTAAAGACATTTCACTTTCAGTAACTTTTTTTGCACTTATCTTATTAATATGTTTTCTTATCATTATTTCTTCTGCTTATAACTTTAATTTTTAAGGACATTTCTTTTTCTATTCCTCTTTTTATACAAGAAAGGAATATCTCTTAATATCAGATGCATAAATGTTTGACAAAAGGCTGTGGCTAATCAAGTTCAAATAAGAGTTTCTTATAACTATTCTTGCTTATCAGTTTACCATTCTACATGTCTCCTCTAATGTTAGTCATCTCTTTTTTTCCTTTTTATTTTTTTTAATACAAAAACATAAAGCAGGAAAGGGCTTTACTATGTATGTTTTGTAGCAACTTTGTTTCATCAGCTATAAAATCCCTGCTTAAAAGACATCAAAGGATAAGTTCAGTAGCAACAGGATTCCACTGATGCTACTTTGGACATGCAGTTGTGGAAATTCAAGTATGTAAAATTTCCTTCCCCTGTCCAGTACTATCCCTGCCAATATCCTTCAGGGATGCAAGGCAAAGAAAATAATGAGACCTGTGTCTATATTTGAAACGCTGTGCTTCAGGCCATAACCAAAATACAGTTATATGAATAAAACATAGTTATTACATATTACCATGATCTCTGGGTCAGTGTTGTGCTTGAATACACGTATCAGCTTACCAGTAGCCAAAGCAACCTACTTCCCAGTGCTTCCCAAATAGGCCCTACATTCCTGTTGCCTACTATAACTGCTGCTCCCAATCTTTATAATGGGTTGCTGGGCATCCTATTTCATTTCAGTCTGACAGCAGAACCACTTCCCAGCATCAGTTCAGTTGGATGTTCATCCATTTGCCCTGCTGAAAACAGTAACTGACCTGAGAGAAAAGCCAGGGAATGTACAGGACATATAGAGAGAGTTTATAGAGAAAATTAACCTTGTGGTTCTGCCCCCTTACCTATACAGTGAGTCAGTAATGCTAAACCTTCTAAATACTTATTTTGGTAAACATACATAACCTGGTGGCTCTGTGAATGCAAATAGGGCTCATTTGGGAAATATCTTTGACAGTCACTATGGAAAGCTAAGCTTAGACACTGAGTCTGCTATAATTCTTCAGTCCCTTAAAAGACAGCATTACTACAGTTTTGACAAGAGAAGGACACAAGAAAAATAGGTGACATTTCCTCTCAATACATCCTGATGGACTGCTAAAGTGCAGCCAATTCTGCTTCTTCACACACCTTGGCGTGCTCTTAGACAGCAGAATGACAAGAAAATGATGAATTTGGCTGTTTGGTAAATCAGCAAGAGATTAGGGTGGCTCACCTTTAGCCTAGTGATGTGACTGCTCCTGGCTCTTAGTGCCAGGTATTAGACATTTTATTGATGAGAGGGACTCAAGCACTGTTTGAAGGTAACAAAAAGTATTAACTTTTCCTGCAATAAACCTCATGTTCTGCTCATCTCCAGGTTCACACGACATTTGTATCTCTGTTGCATGGTCCACTTTTGTTTCTGGATGAAATTTTATTTTTCATTTGCCCCAAGGAAATGCATCTGAGCAATTGATAAAAAATGATCATATTTTTATTCAGCAGCAAAAGAAATGCACAAAATGAAAAAATACAGTAAAACTGGTAGGTATAACCTCATGACAGCTCTAGCTGTGATAGAATTCAATATTAGTAGGCAAGGGAGGAGTAATATTATCTCTGAGGTGACTAATGAGCCTCGATGCATTGTTGAAAAAGTTCTGTAAGAATCTCTGTGATAAATGGAGATCAGTTTTAGCCCCCTGGTCTCCCAGGCTTAGCTCAGGGGTGTTAATGTTACATGGTTTACTCAAGAATTGAGCCAAAAACTCTGGCTTTATTTCTGCTTCCTGCTTGTGTTCAGAGATGCCATTGCAACACATATCCTTGCAAGAAAGGCCACTCTCCCCTGAAGCCAGAAGCTTGATATAATGCATGAAATCTGTCTCAGTTAAATAATAAGTATAATTAGATTTCACTGTATCACGCAACAATATTTTGAACAAGGAGAAAAATATGTACTTCTTTCATCAACATCTCCAGTCTTGTAGTCAGTGGAAAGCATCAATCAATCCCTGAATTGAAGGACATGTTTATTTGAATGCAGAGCTTTAGAAATGATAATGCATGAAATTGAATCTAGCGTCATGATTTGCTCTCTCACCTAGAGAGATCATCAGAGAACACTTTTTCCACACTATTTTGCTTCTTCTTCATAGAATAAAGAGAAGCAAAGGAGTGAAGAGACCACTGTTGCTTTCATGCCCACTGTCTGAATTATTTATTCAGACATTAGCAAAATCTTCACACTCTTTAGGTCAGTCATTTGAACACAACCTAACCTGGAGCCATCTCTTCTTTTTCAGTGAAAACTGTTCTGAGAAAATCACAGGAAGGATATGCTAAGTTTAACACTAACAGATTAATTCAAAAATATGTCAACAGGTTCAACACTTCTCTAATTCATGATGCTAAGGCTGCTTTGTTATTTTTAATAATAATCCTTTACTGTGAAAATAAATTTTCTCATTTCAACAGCACTCACAACCTTATACAGATCTGAGCACTATTCTTGCACAGAACATTCAGAAAGAAAAGAGCAGGGATGCTTGAAGGGAATGGCTTCTTTAGGCAAGTGGGGCCAGACACCTCACTTAAGAGATATGATGCCTAATGCACTTACCTATGCTCCAGCTCCAACTGAATCAGATACTTCCATTCATTGTAAAGGTTTGGTGAGTGTGCATCATCCTCCAGCTATACCTCACTGATTGGGAAAATTTTCTTGCAGATTGGGTTATTAGTACACTCTGTCTCTAGTTATCATTAAATATCTTGGTCCAACATGGCAATTTTAGTTATACCACTGAAAATTATTTTTTCTCTCTTCATTTTTCCAGTGATCCTGATGAGTTTTCTGGCCATTGCAACTGTTGGTTGTGTCTGCAGCTCTTCCCAACAACAAAGCAAATGCTGATGTCTTGGGAAAAGAGAGAGAAATGGGAGGACACAACAAAGTTCCTTTGGGCAATGTATAGGGAAGGGGAACTTTCTCTCCCCACCACTGGATTTCTCTTCTCTGTTCTGCTGCAGTGAAGGACTCCTGCCTTTAACATGCTGTTCTCACATCCTGCTGACACATTTGTTCACCAGAGGAATGAATTTTGTGAGCCACCTCTCTCTTTCCTCTACTCTCTTTCTGTGAAAGATGAGAAAGGGAACTGGGTAAGATCATGCTGCTACTGTAGGACAAGAAGAGATGCAGGCATGGCCACAGTACTGGAGGACATCTCCAAAGGGATGGTGCTCTTCCTCCTCCTGCTATTGTAAATGGGATGAGAAAGAGGAGAACAGCTTTTGGTTTTGGCAAGGTTCCACTCTTCCAAGACTATCACGCACCTCCTGCTACACCTGAGCATCTCCTTTCATAACAACATGTCTCAACAGACTGCACAGAGAGATGGTGAGGATAATGCTTGTTCTATAAAAGCCCATCTTCTGTGATCCTTAACCAGCTTTACAAGGACTGAACTCATCTTTTATATAGTTTACACTTGGGTGTGATAATGTGATACAGAACTATTGTTCTGCTGGGTTACTTCTCAAGGGACCCTTTCGTCTTCAGGAGGAAGGATACCTTTCACATTACTGGAATTCTGAGTCTCAAAAGAGGCCAGAATTAGGGAACCTACTCCCTAGCAGTAGAAGAGCTCTTTTCAAAGTACATTCATGGAATAAAAGAAATATTTTCTATGTTTCTGCAGCCAGCTTTATTTCTGGTACAAGAGAAAGGCTTTGTAAAGGGGCCACATTGCCTGGCAACAAATATATAAATAATGCTTTACAAGACACTGTAAAAGCGAATCTTTTGTGGAAACTGTGCTGAGAGAGTCTTGAAAACAATCAAGGAGGTGAAATGACAAGTAATTAAGGAACAAAGCATGAAAGCCAAAATGTCTGCCAAAAAGCAACAAACAAACAAAGGGCCAGAACATTGTTAATCAGTGTTTGGATTAGAGCACAAGATATGGGAATTCATTCAAGGACAAAAATGTGACTTTCTTCAGATAAAACAGCTATTGCTGTAGGATGAGCATTTTTTTCCCTATTTTCCTTGACTAATTTTTGACAAAACATGAGAAAGCCACAAGAGCTCAATTACAGGAATTTCCCCTTATGTAACATTTTCTCCTTTTCTTTCTATACTAATACACAAGGAATTTGTGTATTATGCATTTTATTTCAAAATCTCCCCACATGTGGTCACAAAGAATTAGCAGTAATCAATCTAAATCAGGACACCTCTTTATCATCCTCAGGAGGTCACTGCTAAATAGTCTCTTGATTAGAGTCGACAATTCCAAACATAATATTAGGCCTCTGTAAAATATGTGTGCCAATTTGGTCTCCCTCATTTTACCAGAATTTTTTTTTTTTTTTTGTAAACAGATATTTTTCTATAAGAGAGGTAATATGTCAAGCAAACACAGAAAGACCTTCCTGTTCATGCTGACACATCCTATTGTGAGTAACAGGTAGTTCAGGTACGCTCAGCCTTGTACAGTCCATTTGCACATTATAAACTAGAGAGAGAGAGACCTTCTGTGTACTGAGATAAAGTAGAAACAGGAGTAATATTTCTGTGTGCTCCTTTTTTTCCCTTTAAGTGCCAGTAAGATTTAACTGTGAACAGATGGGTAGTTACCAGCAGTCTCTGAGAATTTCAACTCGCATACATTCCCTTGCAGACAGTGATTTGCACCAGTCTTAAGGAGGACATAAGGAATTCTGTATAAATGGCATAAAAGGGAATGGAAAGAATGTGTCCCTGAGTTGATCCAGAGGGCACCACCACATTCACCACTGCAGGGTAACAGATGTAGCTCTGTGTTGGTATGGAGCCCTATGGAGAGGTCAGTGTGGATGCCCAGGTGAGAGATAAGAGTTGATAGTGTGAGGACAGCCAAGCACTAACATGACTGAAGGACCTTCACATGCAATCTGGCTTACATCCCACCAATTCAGAGCAGAGACTGAGCTAACATATAACTGGCTGCACCTAACTATTTAGACCGTGGAGGTTTTACCCCTGGAAGTGTTATCCATCTTGTGAGCGAGGTAGAACCTGAATTAGATTCTGCTAAAAGGAGAAGGTGCTTTGTCCGACGAATACAGACCACGCACTTCAACTTGCTAGAAGGAGTTATTTGTAACAGAAAGAGACCTAAGCCAAAGGATAAAGTGCCTCCTGGATAGAAACCTGTTTTTCTAGGAGATGAAAATGTAATGTAGCCTGTCATTGATTTGTCATAAAAGAAAAAAAATCAATAGAGGAAAAAAGTTTCAAACAGGGAATTTAATTTAGATGGTGAAACAATACCAACACTGAAAATATTTGTATCCAGCTGGAAATTGGAGGTGGCTTGCAACTGAATCAATGTAATGAAATGTAATTTAGATGGATAACATCCAATGTTATCTCAGCACTGTGCTTCAGATCCTCACTTCTGTGTTATTTTAAATGTCCTGAAGATCTCCCTTCCCATCTGGTGGCTCTGACTCAAACCATTTCTCTCCTGCATACCTACTGTCATATTCACAACAGGAAAAATCAATTCACCTTCCTAAGTGGAGCTAACAGACAGGTAGTGGAATGGACTATCAAGCAGTTTTCTGTCTGTGTGCTGAAAATGTTGGTCAACTGCTGCAGGTTAACCCCAGCCAGCAGCTCAGACACATACTGTGCTTGCTCCCTCCCCCAGGAGAACGAGGCAGAGATTCAGAAGGGTATTTCTACCTCAGAGTACCTTCTTTCCCAGTTTCTGCATGGAATAAGCTCTAACTTAAGGCACACTGAACGGTACAGCATCTCAGACTTTTTCAGCTTTTTGGATTGAATAAAAATAATGAGTAAAACATGATCCAGACCATACCCTGTTATTGACCCATCTGTTTTTCAATAAACAAAGGTTAAGTCTCTTTTCATGCCATTCAGACCAATTTTCCTTCACTGTTTATTTAAAACATATTCTCCAAGGCAACTACTTGACAGATCCAAAGTGTATTCACAGCTTCAGAAGTAAACAGACACTGCTGGCAGATATGCCAGAAGTAGGATTTATTTTATGTTCTCACAATTAACCACACAAACAACATCAAAGAATTATTCCCAGCCGGATTATTAATACTGCTGCTATTATTATTGTTGGTGGGGATGATTCAGAGAAAGAATCAAAATGTGCATAATAAGTAGCCTGTGTAAGTACAATACTTAAAACCTTTGAGTATTTAAACAGTCTCGTTTACACTTGCATACATCCAACACTTCTGAAACCGAATTAAACAGATAATAGGTGCATGCAATGAAATTTGAAAGGCCACTGTACTTGTTTATTGCAGTTATCCTTGAAGCAAATTAAATTTGCTGTGTCTATTTCATAGGTCAAGTTTTCAGGCCAATGCATAACAGAATTTCAACTGTATGGATCTGAACTTACAGAGTATTGTATCAGTCATCATTTTTTTCAGGTGGTAGAAGTACAAATGGTTATTTTGATATCTTCTCTGTGTGCAAATAGCCCTAAAAAGAGCAATAACTCAAAATGATTATGGAAGAGAAGAGCTAATAAATAAATGTAGGGTTACAGGCCAGACAACAAAAATATATTAGTAAGCCAAACTTCATTAATAAAGGTAAATGAGAAAAAAGGTTTGACTTTGAAAATACCTGCGAATGAGGACTTCCTTTCCTTCCTGGTCAATGAAGTCTTATTTACTTCTGTAGAAGTATCCTTCTGTAGAGGGATAATTCATTTTGTCTGTAAAAACAATGACTTAGACAATCAATAGTTCTATCTGATGCTTAAGTTGGTTAGAACTGAATGGATGGACAGTGATCTGCTACCTACCCACACAAATAGCTTGAACAGATTAGAGTAAAAATAATCAGATAATGCATGCTTACTTTGTCCCAGAAGAGGTTAAAGCATGGTGTTTGTCTTCTCTGCACAGGGTAATGCCATGTTATCGCTCCAACTCTGCAGTTGGAGACAGCACAGTGACTTGTGGAATCCTCCATTGAGCCTTCCAAGAAGTTTGCCAACTGGTTCAAATAATATTCTGCACCAATTACATGGATTCCAGACTACTCTTCCACATGTAGTGCTCATGAGAAACCACAATGGGAAGTGTCCACATTGCCAAAGTTGCTATCCATAAGGTCCATCGCTCTCACAAGGTTAAATTCAACATACAACATGGGGCAAACTTGTCTTCTCAGGTATCTTTTCAGATATCTTCCACCCTTAATTTTTCCTCATTTGATCTACTTTGTTCTAAACACTGGAAGATCAAAAGGGTTATAAAGTTTGGCTGCATGGTGACCTACAGCCTCATTTTTGTTTCAGTTTTGTTTGGGTTTTTTCCACTGGACATTTCCAGGCTACTTCTGTGTTCTCTCATAGCCAGTTGTTCACATGAGTGTTCTGAATGAAATATTTAGGCAAGTAATAAAAAGGCTTCCACAGAGAAGCATCCAATATTTAGTAGCAGATAGCTGAGCTGCAAGACAGCATTTAGATCACAAGTTAATCCTAATGATGAGACTGCAAAGCTTCACAGCTGGAGAAATTTTTGAAAAAAATATTCAGCTGCCAGTTTAACTGATATTTAGGTTACATCTTCTAGAAAGAGTAAAATATACACATGAAGGAAAGGTAAAAATTTTCTCTTTCTCTGGGATTTTAGTATTCTATTTTTCTACTGAAATTATAAAACCCAATTTGTGATTGTTTGTTTAATTCCTGTTGACTAGATAGAGTTTAATTTTTCAAAAGATGAGGTTGGTTTGTGTGCAAAAGTTTAACCCATGTAAGGTTCAGTATATGGAAAGTGAGGCAAATAGAAATGAGTAAGACAGGCAGATGGGAATTTTCTTTGCAACACGGGCAAATATCCCCAATCTTTTTGTCTTGAGTTTGATCAATATGTAAATATCTATTAAATGAAAATATAGTCATTATAATTCTTTTCAAAGGGAGCATTCTGGTTTGTTACTCCACTCAAGACCCTCTTTTCCCGTCTTGCACCTTCCCCTACAGTCTGTGTTTCAAAGTTTGCAAAACTTTGGAAACATTCTCAAGGCAGAATAAATGAAAGTGTGAAGGGGGGAGCTTAAAAAGGCATCAGGCCCCTCTCTCTCCAGGCATAAACTACGTTCTCTGATGTCACTGTTTCTCCATCTCTTGGTCCCATAAATCTTGTTGATTCTTGATGAAGTTGAAATCATCCTCATTCCAAACATACCTTTTTCCCTTCAGACTGAAAGGGTCAGTCTCGCTATCCTCTGCTTGTATTGCAATATTCATATTTACGTGCACTCCTAAGCCCATCTCAGTAGACCAGCTGTTGCAAAACACAGTTAGAAAATTCAGTTTATGTGTAACTCTTTCTTTCTCTTCCCTATTCATTGGATTTCTGCCTCTCCAGCACAAAGGTTAATGAGGAATTAGCTAGGTTTACTGGTTTGGGTATGCCTGTAAACTCAAAAGCCAGGATGCCTAGTTTGGATTGCTTTTCAGAATATATGAAAATATGTGATGTTCCTGAAGGAATCCTGTACTCAGAAGATAAGACCAACCTGCTTCCATTCTGTACCGTGAGAAATAGTAATAGACATTAAGAATGGCATTTTATAAGGGTATTAAAGCTTGCTTTCAACCAGTACGCTGTTTTGATAATTGTGTGGTGCTGAAAATCTCAAAATTATTCAAAGACTAAGTGAAGGAAAAAAAGCAGAATAAAAGAGACAAAAATCAGTGTAATCACTGCAGTTGGCTCAAAAGAGAAATCCAGATTCATTGCAAGGAAACACCAGATATTATTTTTATATAAATATGTCCACACTTTCTCATTAAACACTTGTATCATGCACTACAGTAAGGAGCACAGGGGTGTATGAGTTCCATAAATATTTAAAACATGTAAACAAAATAATCCATGAATAAAATATATTTTCTAAGAAGTTGAGTTCACTGCAAAGTGTTTTTAAAACAGATGCCTGAAGGATATTTGCTAATCTTTCAGTTGACCAGCTTGTAGTGTATGGCTATGTAATCTATAATGTATTTTTCAAAACTACTTTGATGACTCCTTTTAGAAGCCATTATGCAATGTGAGACACTTTAGGTAATCTGGAAAAGGTACTAATAGGTAAGATGAATCTTCCTCAGGGTGGAGTTTATATCTGAATTACAACAGGTGTAATACAGTGCCTACTAGAACCAGTTCAGTTATTAGCTCTTTATTTTCTGTTTTCTTGATATTGCTATTTTTCCCAAGAGGAAAATTAAAATCTTAAATTGCTCTTAACTGTCTTCTCTCCAAATGTCTCCATTACCCTGAATTTTCCTTCAACTTTAAACCACTCTTGGGATCCCTGTTTAGAATAAGATTATATTTAAATTAATCTTGGCCCTCCTAAATCAGTACTGTTAACATTGTTAAGTCCCTTTAGCAAGTATAACACAGAAGAACACAAACACTGCAAATAGAAGTTCAATATTTCCTAATTGTTTATCATACTGTTATAACAAATGTCCCTGATCAGTTATGACAACTGAAGCTGCTTCAGGAAGAGAGATGTAAAGGAAAGATAATGTACCATTTTTTAGTATATGTGGCTATGACTGACATGCCCCTAAAATATTTTCTCACAGAAGAAGTAATGAAGAAGGCATGAAAACACAGAGTAAGTGTAAAAGTTCCCAAGACCAAAAAGATGAAAAAGAACTGACGTTCAAAGGCAAAACGCCTTTGAAAAATCAAAGTTTAAATGTGTTCAAAAGTATTCAGTGAAATGGTACAGGATGAGAATCTGAGTAACACCATATCTCTAATGCATGATTTTCCTTCAGCATGACAGTTACCTTTCTATAATTCAGTGCTTTGGTCTCATCTAAGTTAACTTGTGCTTCTAATTCATGACGTGGAAGAGGCAAAATTGGGAGGCAGAGAGCTGACATCTGCTTGCAAACTGCATCTTAGTCCTACTATCCATGGACTGGAACTCAGTTTTCACTCTTGTGATTGTTCAACAAACAGAGATTTTATAGCTACCACTTTCTTTTTTTTTTTTTTTTTTTTGTTTTTTTTTTTTTTTTTTTTTTGGGTAGTATTAATGCAGGTTGCATTAAAAAAATCCTGTGACTGGTGTCAAACTAAGGACATGCTGCAGACCTAGAGCATGATAGAGGCTTATTTTATTCTGAAGAAAATGTGACATCTCTTCAGCTACAGCTCCTGCCAAGATATTTACTCAGCAGATTTAAATACTGCCCTTCTGATCAAAAAACAAAAAACAAAAAACAAACAACAAACAAAACAAACAATAAATAGGCTAAACTTCAAAAATTACACTGAAATTCTGCTGTGCCTGTTCAGATCAAACTTTCAGTGACAGCTGTTGATTTTGTTTTATGATTACAGGAGTGCTTCTAAAAATGATTATCATCAAGGTTAAAAAAATTTTGGATCAAATTTGCAGTTATACAAACTTCTACCAGGGAAAGCAGACCTTATTTTAAGGTGCCTAGACAACTTAGTTTCAAAAGTCTAGCTCTTTAATCCTAAAAAGAACTAAAACTTAAGGATTAGTGATTTTGTGACCTAGGTCTACTGCATGAAAAGAAGATATGTCATGAAATCGTGTTTCCACTTAAATGAAAAATTGTTCTCTGAGGGAAGGACATGATTTGTTAAGGAAAGTTAGAGTGACAGTGAAATGAATCACCACTTTCTGGATTGCTGTACTTCCTAAATTATTAGGAGATTGTAGGAGAGACCCTCCAACTCACTCTACCTGGTTAGTGTGCATACCTTAAGCCTTGGAAAGTATCTTACAAGCAAAGCCAGACTGTGAGAAAAAAACTATTTAGTGTCTCTTTTCAGTAAATGATAATTTCTGAATCCTTTCCAGAAATGAGGGTATCAGTAATACCTTTTCAATGTGTCTGCCTTTCATCTCTCTCATTTTTCAGCATAGGGTTTTATATACAGGACAAGCTAATGTCCTTCTGATTGTCCATGGTGCACTGAATACTCTTGTGATGCCTATAGATCCTGTGACTTCATCAGGAGTGAAGAATGTGTACAGCAAAATACAAAGTGAAGGTTTTAAGGGGAATAGTCTCCTGTAATAAATTAAAAAATAGAAAAGTTTGGTAATTCATCAAACAGAAAAAAAAAGGTGGGTACAGTATTGTTATGTCAAATCCTACTTACCTAAAGATTCAAGCTAATACTTAAATTCATGCATTTCTTTTATAAATACATTATGGTTTGGAAAGAGTTCAACTAAAACTTAGGAATACCTCTCATCTTCAAAAAAACTGTGAATGAAATAGGGTGTGTCTTGTGCATTAAAAAGCAATTTCATAAAAGTTGTATTATGCATGGTTTTGTGTATGTTTGCTGACAAGATTCTTACAATCAATAGAAATAAGATAAAGGCACAATAATGATATAGTAATGTGGTTATGGTTTTCACCTTTTGAGTTCTATTCTGGGAGATCCTTTCTACTCTGTGTCATACTGGACTGAAAACATCATTGACAGAGCTGAGTAAGACTGCCTGTTAAAGTTTCATTTATTTTTAATAGGGAAACCCCATGTTTTTCCCAAGCTTGTTTTGTTGCCAAGTTCAGATTGTATCATTAAACACATTTCTGAAATCAGTAGCATATATTTTCTTAACCATCCCAATCTAAATTTCTACTTTTTTTGCAAATTTTACCAGAGGAATTCACACACACACACACACCCTACCATTTTCCTATTCACCCTACCAGTATCTATCATTTCAGAAAAAGGAATGGTGAAGGAGGGAAGCATAAATTAATTCTCAATGAGTAAGGGAAGATGTTTTTACTCCTTCATGCCTATTTTATGGTTTTTGCACTTGTTAGTGTGTTTGCATGCTATGGAGGTACATGTCACAGGCAGATGAAATTAAGGAACAGACACAAATCCCCTGGTCTTATACAAAGGCACATAATACATATCACAATCTCTCTGAAACAGTCCTGTGTTATGCTGCTCTTCAGTTGGACACATTTCTTTAGGAAATTGTGCAAGAGGACAGATAAGAGCTACTTCTGAAAGTACAGGCTGTTACATACTTTAGAGAACCCTCAAAAAGTGGTCAAAAGAGGTTGCAAAGCCTTAAAAATTCTATTCTTACTAACTCATGTTTTCAATACTTCTCAGGATCAAGTTACTCAGTTCCTTGAAGAGTATGGACAAGCATGCTGCACAACATTTCTGTTGTCATTGATTCCTCTCCATTCATGCTGGGACAGAAAATCTCATATTTTATTTTCTTTGAGTAGGGGACACTGTCAACATGAAAAGCTGAGAAATATCCATTCATGTTGATGATCCATATTCATCAAGATGAAAAGCTGAGAAATATCCATCCATATTTAGTGTGGTTTCCTAATTTGTAAGCACATAATAAATATTTTAATTAAAATTTTTTCTTAAAATGTTAGCTGTTTGCTACAAAGGTCCATAATAGTGCAGAGCCCCACAACAGTTTAAAAAAATGGAGAGCTTAACTTACTTAATATATAATTAAAACAGAAGGTCAGAATATATAAAATATTTTGGTAAAAGTCCTGAAGAAGCCATTAATTGTATTTTAAAATTATTTCTCAATCTTGTTTCCTTTTGGTGCCATGAAAGATAAGTTGAGTCTTTGTCTTCTTTGTCTACTTTCAAATACACATGAAGATCTTTGAAAGCAGGAAAAGGAAAAAGTGCAGTAAAGTCCACACATACATCAATATGGGTTTTTTTAATTTCATTCATGGAGCATACTCACTTAAAGGTAATACCACGTTTTCAGAAAGTACTTATAAATCCTAAGGTAACAGCATTGTGGTTTACACCTTCAATAATATTATTTTTATGAAATGGTAGAGAGATGTGCGTAACTTCCTCAAGTGTGTATGTAACTTTCCAAATGCAAAGTCTCCTAGGTTTCAGTGATGTCTGAGGTCTTAAAACACTTGCTCTTTTTTGAAGATGCCAGCATGTATTCTTAATATTGCTAAATATAGCATCCTCAAGATAGTTATCCTTAAACCACATCACCAGATAGTAAGACTTTATATTTCATAAGAGCAGTTAACTGAAAATAGGTTCACCACACACATCTCCAGTCACCTCACACAGTCCCAACTGCCAGTACATCATGCAGGAGATGTAATTTCAACATTTTATGTAAATTAATGTAAATTAGGATAAGTACCAGTATAACAAACAGCTGTCGTTTTGCTCCTAATCCTAGAACATCAGGCTGAATTTTGAAATTTTGTTCTTTGTCTTGAACATTTTGTTTTGAGATGTTGTACAACATCCATCACTGACATTCCTATGAATAGACTGGATAAACATCTGTCAGAAATACTTTAGTTGCACTTGATCTTGCCTTGGGGCAAGCAATTGGATTAGACATCTTTACCAGGCCCCTTCCAGCCATGTATTTATGACTCTTTGCATCTATCTTTCAAGCTTGTTGAATACTAATAAGCAAATTTCTGATATGTGGGGCTTTGACAGAATGAACGAAACTGTTACAGGTCTGGTTCTAACAAGCAGTTCTCCAATACTGAATCTTAAAGCTGTTTGAAGCCTATGGGTGTAAGGATGATAAAAAACAAAGAGCAGGAGATAGCTTGTTGTCTTTAAAACATCACTGCCTACACTTTATCTCACAGCCTCCATACTACACCAGGGTGTGCAAAACAAATATTTTGTAATTGCCACTGGGAATTCCTGAGGCAGTACCTCTCAGTGAGTAAGGTTCTCCTGTCAATAAACATGACACTGTGGCCTTCTAAATATATATTCTAACTAAAGGTTTTAAGGAAGACTAATTGGCTAGAGTCACTTATCCTAAAGTCCAAACATCTGGTGAGTTATCTGGTGAGTTAGGTACTTTCCCTCAGGCACATTATTAACTACAGATATTCCTTTAAAAGTTGCTCTTAAAAGTAACTACGAGAGCTGCAGCATAGGATGTCTGACTCCTTCTCACACCAAGACTGATCCCTACCAAATAAGACACAGCAGCCACTGAGGTTTGTCTCTGTAGGTGACTACATAGCTTTTAGATGGGTATAGTCTGTACAACCATGCTTCTAGGGCTGACAGCCTAACCCTGTGAAGTAAAGGGAAGCTTTGACAATTGTTTCTGAGTTAATCAGTGGCTGTGTTCTCAGTTGTTTTCTTTTTTTTTTTTTTTTTTTTTAACAATAAGCTTAAACTTAGACCATTTGCAAAGATTTTCTATATTTTCCATATTTTCCATATTTACAAGTAGGGAACTGAAACAAAGCCAAATTATACAGGCAAGCAACCCAATCAAAAATAGATTTAGGTCCACATCAGTAATTAATATATCATGTTCAGTTCTTACTGCAGTATGAACTCACATGGATAAAAACAAAAGAAACAGTGTATTAAGACTCTAAAGAATGCTTTTTCCTGATTTGTAGGCAGCAAGCCAGCAGTCAGGAAAAATATGTTAAGCACACTGTGTTAACTCAGATGTACTGGCTTCCTCTGGTTGACTGCATCATCATAGGCTGGATAAACTTGTTTAACAAGCAGATAGACACATCAAGTCTCATTTTAGTAGGTTTAGATCAGATACACAAGGACAGAATTCATGGAGGAATTTTTGTCCCATTAATTTTGGAGGCCAACATTCAGCAGTTGAGATGGGCAAAGAAACCTAGGGGAAAACATGATTTCTATAACGTGAACAGAAAATATGGGAAACAAAACCTGAAATAGTTGTTTGGAGCAGAGACAGGCATCCAAATTTCCCACACCAAAGTTTGGAGCTTAAACTATTGGGCCAGAGAGAGAGAGAGAGTAAATCGCTCTAATCCCTCTTCCCCCTCTTCAGGACAATGAATATTTAATAATTTCAAGCAAGGGAGAACAGTTTTGATGGGGACCAGTAAGAAGGCCCTCTCTCAGGCCACTGCACAGCTGGATCATTGAGAGTCTGAGACAGGTGTAGATTTGGATGAGATCCAGGTCTATTTTTTCCCACAGCCTGCTAGTCTTTGAAATACAGGACACAAAATTGAGGAGCCAACAGCACATGTTCCTTTGGCGTCTTGGGCAGAGCTTGGCTCTCTAACATAAGAGGGATGTCTGAGAACTCCTAAGGGATGGAGCCCTTGGGATGAGGCAATGAAAAGAGCACCCCTATTTTAATTCCAGCGAGGTTTAGTTGTGCTCAGTCCTGGGGTGCTTCTGATCAAACTGCAAGCAGAACTTCAACATCGGCAGCTTTGATACTCCAGGGTAAGGTAGCAAATAAAGAGGAGTTGGAGAATCTAATTTTTGACAGTAGACATCCTAAAGCCCAACTACCTCCCTTGCTTGAGCCCACATCCCCTCAGTTCACTTATCTGTGAAATGAAGATTATTTCCTTCTTTTGTAAAAGGATGTTTTTCACGTGTTTATTTAGCAATTTATTTTTAGCCTCAGGAAAAACTGAAAGAATTTTACTCAGAATTCTTGTTCTTACCTTTTTATGCCTTCTTCTACTTCCATTTTTGTTTCTTTCAAGATAAATTGGTGTCATTTCACTTGTTCCTTTCCTGCCAAAGACAAATTACATAATTTTCTTTTTATTTCTTTATCTCTTTTAGCCCAGAGAGATTCCCTAACTTCTTAAGCAAATCATATTATTTGACTTTTTCCTTTGCCTGCATACAGTTTGCAAGTGAAGTGTTGAGATACTTTCCAAAAGAGAATAAGTTGTTATCTTTTCTTTCAAAAATTAAGCTTTAATCCAGATCTGTCTTAAATTCACTGTAAAGTTTCGGAATAACTTTAATATACATGGAGTTAGGACTCAAAGAACTAACCTTCATCATAATTTACACCAGAATAACAGCAGTGTTAACATTACTGACATATTCCAAAATTTTACAGGTAGAAATCTAGTTTCACATATATGTCAGAAGATTTGTATCCTCTCTGCAGTAAAATAGATGCTTCTCCGTCTTTTTTCTTTATTGTTTTCACAGAATCATAGAATATGCTGTTGGAAGGGACCCACAAGGATCACCGAGTCTGACTCTTAACCCTGCACAGGACCATCCCCAAGAATCACACCATGTGCCTGAGAGTATCATCCAAACGCTTCTTGAACTCTGTCAGGCTTAGTGCTGTGACCACTGCTCTGGGGAGCCTGTTCCAGTGCCCAACCACCCTCTGGGGAAAGAACCTTTTCCTAATATTTAACCTAAACCTCCCCTGACACAACTTCAGGTCATTCCCTTGGGTTCTGTCACTGGTCATCACAGAGGAGGGATCAGTGCCTGACCATCCTCTTCCCCTCACAAGGAAGTTGTAACTGCAGTGAGGTCTCCCCTCAATCTCCTCTTCTCCAGGCTGAACAGACCAAGTGACCTCAGCTGCTCCTCATACGGCTTCTCCTCAAGGCCCTTCACCATATTTGTTGCCCTCCTTTGGACATTCTGTAATAGCCTAAGATCTTTCTTTTATTGTGGTGACCAAAACTGCACACAATCCTCTTTTATCTTTCTTCTTCCTATTTAATTTACATTTTTTATTCTATATAAAAATCTTTTTCTGTATACAATTTATTATGCTTTGGTTCTTCATTTGTATATTACATTGATTTTTTTTTTTCTTTTCTTAACTGCTTTGCAAGCCAAAAACTGGAAGAAATAATTTATTGTAGCTGTGTTTCAGCTAGGTTTGAGATTATCCTCCCTTAATCCTGCTGACAATATGTCTATTCTGTTTGTTGAGGAGGCTGCAAAGTGCTACTTCACAGCCCACTCAGAAGACCCTTCAGTTTCACACGGAGAGGGCACTATTATGAGCAGTTTCCATTTGGTTTGGCTGCTACTTTTCACCATTGCTTAAAAATATGTTTATGTTGCTACCCTACAAAAGGGCAATTCCAGCCAGCAAGAGAAAAGAACTACCATAATCAAATAAGAAGATATATATTTCTGTAATCAAGTGTTTTTCACTATTATCAAAAGACATAAAAGAGGCTGATTATCAGTTCTTAAAGGTAATGTTCTAGCTGATCCATTTGTTCAAGAGTTGGAACATCTGTGCCCTGCTGCTTTTCAAGACAGAAATCACTGACTACTTGATTCAAACAAGAGGCTAATGATTCCAGGAATTAGGGCAGTAAATACTGTCCTGATTACAATGGGTAAGAAAAACAAATGGTCAGCTTTGAATAGGGAGAAAATTAGACAGATCTTGAATTGCAGAATGTAATTAGACTCATTAAGGATTGATTGAAAACAAATTGTACCTGACACATACTTGAAGTACTCATGGAAATGTTGTTCAAAGATAAAGCCTTGAATATATTTCACCTGGGTATCTTTAAAGCTTCCTGTACTTTATACTACAAAAGGATACACTTCAGCTCCCTTTTTGTTTATAGTGGCACTCTTAAAAATAAAATAATTGCAAGCTAGGGTAAAAGGAATCAGAGGAAGTTATTCAGATACATCTTCTGTGTTTAATTGAATTGACTGTAATTGGCAGGTTCTTGGTAGACATCAGCTCAGAATTTTGGAGAACTTGTCTGGGTGCCAGAAGGGGCTAGGTGAGCTCTCCTCTAATTAAAAACTACTGAAATCTCTCACACACAAAAAGTTATATAATCTATAATAGGTATGTATTCATTTCCAGAGTTATTTTTAATAAAAATGGCAAATAAAAGCACAAATAAAAGTCTTGCATATGAAAGAGTTTCCACAGGTTTTCTGTACATGGCTATCCATCAGGACACAGCTATGCCTTCTGAAGTGGAATCATCTCAGTGCTTCAGGGACATTTCAAAATCATGTATAGTCAGGGCTCGTATAGGAAGTGTTTATAGCAGAACACCTCTTTCAAGAAATGTCTTAGCTTCAAATTCAAGACAAATACTGAATAACAACCCATGTACTGCACATTTAAAAAGATGTCATAGTGAAAAACATGTTGTCTATCTGAGAGAAAGAGACAACCCTCTTACTAAGCCTTGCTGGAAGACAAGACCTCCAGAAGTGTTCTGGGAGCATTCACTGTTCAGAAGGAAATTAGGGAATGCACGAGACCTCCAGCACTGGTAACTAAAATAAAGCGTCAAGCAGTAATGTCTCACATGCTTGAGGGATGGTTTGTTGGCTCCAAGTTGCTTTTCCCTGTGCTGCAGTTCTTCCTCCTTTGCTAGAGAGAAAATCAGACAGAGAAGGAATACAATGTTCACCTAGAAAATTAGGCTACTCAGATGTATTCACTCGCTTGAGCTTAAACTGAATAGCTTTCCAGACTCCAGCTCACTCTCCATTTCGATACCTCTGTCTTTTAAAATCTGTGCAAATGAAATGCTTTATGGTGGTTTTATTATATTCTTGTCTAGCAATGATTTAGAAAGATAGAAACTGTAACAGCAATACCTCAGCAGAATGCTTGATTAGCTCTATTGAATAGAACTTATTTGAAATAACGATACAAAATTCATCATTTATAGTGATTATATTGTCTTTGGGAAAAATTAGCTTCTGTCTCTGTCGTTTCTAATGCTTAAAGTGTAATTGTTTTTAACCTCTTACATTAATAAACAAAGCAATTTGGACACCCCTCACAAGGATGTGATCTGCTTCAATGAAAAGGAACAAAAATCCACAGATATAGGAAACCATTTAAAAGAGGTAAAACACACCTGAGTTTTCCCATGGTTGTCACCTGAGTTGCAGAACTATCTCTAACAGTTGAATTTTCTTTGTACTAACCTCTAAGGAGTATGTGTTAGGGCTAGAGGGGGCTCAAAGACTGACTCATGTAAAAGTTGTAACAGTTCATAATGGTGGTAAGTCTGAGGCAAAAAAAAAATGTTGCCATGAAAACCCTGAGAGGATGATGCTCTGTGTTCCTCTCATCTACAAGCCTTTAACTAAAGTTCACCTGTTGCTTTGCCCAGATGGTGAAAGCAGAAATAAGAAATCGTCATGGTACAGAAGTCTAACACTTTCTGGAAATGCAGCTGCTTGGGTCCTTGAGTCAGGAACATACTTTCAAAGGCCAGTTACAGAGTTACTAAAGCAGCTTCTGTACTTGGTGTTGAGGGCTGTCCTTGAAAAGAAGATTTTGGCCTTCCTGATAACGATGCATGGGGAAGAAAACCTTCAGATGGCTGCTCTCGTGAGAGTCACTTAATGCCATGAGCCATGAGTAACAGGTAAAATAGACCCAGGACTTTATGCACTGGGGATATCATCTGATCAGCCAGAGAATAAATTTACACTACGTCATTTATACACACCTACTTGCATTCAGATATCCAGGTGTCAGTGTTCACACGAGGACCATCTCCTTGCATCTCTGTCTCCCAGGGCAATCCTCAGATGGTCACAACTTTCTGTGCTGGCCAGAGTTTAACTTAAACCCATTGACATTGAGGGAGAGGCTCTCCATACTCCAGATTCCTGCAGACCTCATGCTGAGGGCTCCCTCCAACTTCTAGCTGCTCTGTGCTGCTGATACTGCTTTTAGACATTGGACATTATTTCTTGTTTTCAGTGTAATTCCAGAGCAAGTATTAGTTTCAAGTAAGTTACCCTAGAAAAAATAAGCATTGATTAAGACCCACATTTTATATTATTCTTTCTCCAACCAGACATTCTCTGCCTTTCTGATGTTTTACAAATGTTTCAGCTATGACTAAACGTTTCTTCTTTCTTTCTTTTTTTTTCCTCTATTTTTCCCTTTTACTTATGTCTCTGAAAGACTGTAAATGCTTTTATATGAGAATTGTAAAGCATTGAACATGCATCTGGTTTTAAGCTTGGGAACTATTATAGTCAATAACTGCTTCTATAATTTGCTCTTTTTATGCTTGTTCTTCCTCACCTTGAAGGGTATATTGCTTATACATTCTTTGTTTGTGCTTCCATGTCTCATTTACCGAGTGGCACTGCAGGTTCACAAAATTAAGAATTAAACAGACAGTGGATGGGATTCTTCTCCCATCTCTGTTTTCTGAAAATTTTCACAGTCTATATTTTTATTCTATATTGCTACTGAGATTGGTTGCCTGCCACTTTTTGAAACTTTCTTACTCTCATAATTTCAGAACAACCTCTGATTAGTTGCTCATTTTCTTTAGTACTCAAATATATACACTATATATATATACGTGTGCCTTTACTATTTATGATACAAAGATGCCCATTATATATATGTGTATGTTGTATCATGGAAATATATACATATAAAAAGAGATATAAAATAAGTGCATCCAATAAAGTGTAAGAATGCTGTGTATACAACATTCTTTAGTAATAATGAACAACTAAATTTAAAATTTTAGTAGGAAATAATTGAACAAAAGTAAAAGGACCAGGTTTGGAGCCCCTCACTTCACAAGGCTGCTGGACAAGCCCAAATATGTTTGGGGTGGGGAAGTTCAAGAGGGTGAGGTGCTGCATCAAAGTGGTGGAGGACAGGAATGCACAGCAGTTTTACACCTAGCAGTAAGAGCATCACAGGGTGCACACTTGTGCCAGTTGTGTTTACTTATCCTTAGGCTGACGATCGCTACAGAAAGTTTCCAAATTCATCTAACTGGTTGAGGAGGGAGAAGGAAAAAGTATACTCTAATCTGTTCTCTTTTCTGTCCTATCCTGCAGCAGTGAAAGAAAGAACAGGTGTACAAGGGACAGCACTGTTTGGAGAAACAAGAGAAAAGGCTGATCAGCAACCAACACCCCCCTCGCTCTGTTAATAAACTTGTTAGTGCGTAACTTATATTGTTAGTCCAGAGTTTCTTTCTTACACGTGTGGCAGCAGTCTTGTGAGTAAACAGGTCTATGCCACCACTTCAGTTAAAATCCACTTCCTGTGCCCCTGGTGGGAAGTTTTGGCAGTAGAAATCCCTTTTCTGAAGCCAATAAAAGGTGAAATGCTGATCTGAATAGAAGCCAAGTTGTAACCTGACTTGCAAACCAAGATGCTTACAAGTTACAGAAGGCAGTAAGAAAGAGCATTGAAAGAAACAAGAACTACAGTTGAATAAAAGATTGAATTATTCTCCTCAGTAAATATTGATATTTTTCTGTAGTCAGAGTCATTTGAATGATTTCTTTAAATACTATGATTCTTTTGTTTCTTTTTTTTTTTTTTTTAACATTCTAATAGTTATATTAGAATTTTATTTCTTTTACCAGGTTGAAAATTATCTATGAATCCTTTTTCCTTGTCAAAAGCTGGGATCATGAGGTTTCTTTAAAATGATTTTGTTCTGGAATATTTATGATTAAACCTGTACTTAATTACAACTTTATAGTCCTACTGAAATTAGTTAGGAGGCACACAAATGAGTACAGAATAATCTCTACCATCATGCTATTGTCTTCAGAACACCATATATGAATAAGCTTCTAGACTATTAAACAGTTTGAACTTCCTACATGATAGTTTGGTTGCTAAGCAGTTTAACTGTTTTTTCTCTTCTTAGAAACTTGTGTTCTTAAGTATCTTGCCTGCCTGATTCTTGCACAGCTGTTTTGCATTGAATGTCCTGACTTTCTCATAACAGTGATTTGTGGAATTTATTAACTGTCTGGCATTGATCAGTGGGCTGCTAATCTCAGGAGAGAGTCAACTGCTGTTCCCAGCTATAAATGCTGCATAGAAAACCTGGATCAAGGTCTTCATCTGATGGCAGCTGATATCTCTATTACATGCAATAAAGTTCTGATTAGCCAGGAGGTAGCGCTTGATGAATATGTAGCAGGACAGTCAATGAAAGAACATTATGACAACTCACAGAAGGAGTACTTAGAATACTATTTAAATGCACAGGAAAAGCTGATTTTTTATTACTCAACAGATTTCTTTCTGTCTGTCCTATTACTGGCAAGTCTCTGTTCTTTCTTGCAAACCTTTTTCCACTTTGCCTTGGATACAAAAGGATTATATAATGGGGATAATGGAGAACAAGAAAGTGGAAAGGTGCAGCACAAATTCAGCAGAATCCAATAAAATAGAGATAGAGAGCATGAGGTTTGGATCTGCTTAGAATTTATTGGTGAAATGATTGCATAGAAGAAAGGGAACTACACCATTCGTTTGTAGTTCAGATGTAATTCTGAGCCAGTAGAGTAGAGAGTTTATACTCCTACTATGTTGCCAAAGTACTGAGGGATAACACCAGAATCTTGGGGGACTTAACAGGAAAAAAAATTGTGAATCATAAATGTTAGCTGTCTTTTTCTTTTTTTTTTTTTTTTTTTTCCTTATCAGATACCAAAGTATCTGTGGTGTATTAGACAAGAGAAACCCAGAAAAGGTTTCTGGGCTGTGGAAAACTGGGAAAAAAAAGAATGGGCAGTGAATGTGGACATCAGGCTTAAAATACCAGCAGGGCATAAAAATGGCTTATTCCGCTGACACCTACAGTAGCAGATCAATATCCTAGCACCCATCTACCTACAATTCCTTAGGGGCCTGAGGGCTTGCCAGGTTGCTTACACACATCCTACCACTGGAGGTACCGGTGCCTCAGTGTGAGAGACTGAAATATCTTTCAGCTCTAACCAAATCCATCCTTCCTTTCTTCGAGGTATCGCATTGAGCTGCACTGCTCAGTGTTGTCTTGCAGCATTGTTTTCTACAGGACACTTTGACAGGCTTAATTTCAGGAGTCTATAAAAGATGAAACTCAGCATTTCTAGGCCTGAGTTTATCATCTCCTGACCCAGAGTTCTCAAAGAGTTCCCTCAAATTGTAGCCACTAGAGCACTGGAAGAAGATCAGGTCAGGGAATACTTAGCAACTGGCACATCCTTTTGGACCTGACAGGATGAGCAGACATTGGTTGAGCAGGGGATTTTGACAAGATGACCTATAGAAGTCTCTTCCAACCTTGTGCACGCTGTAATTCAGTAATCTAATTGAAGCATGGGAGCTGGAACAAAAAGGTGACCGTCTGTCTGAAATGGGAAGGGACTTTCTGTTTTATGTGCTTTTGGGTAAGTAAGTTGGGTAGGGCAACAGATAAGTCACAGAACAACATGCAGACATGGGAGGGAGGATGTTTTACAAAACTGCTGAGGTGAAGTCAACAGACAGCATGTCCGTAGAAGGGGCAGGACTTCCAGGGGTAGCAGGACAGTGGGGCAGTGGATGACAGGAAGGAGCAAGGCTTTTCCAGGAGCTGGGTTTGGGGCATCTGCCTCTTCTGTTGTTGTATCAGAGGTGTCTACAGGAGCATAGTCCTTTGTTTGACTATTAGGTAGTAAAATATTAGCCATACTAATTATGACTATGGTGCAGATTTTATGCGATATGAATCTCCCTGCTTTCACTCACTCTGATCCCAGATGAAAAGTTAAACACTGTGCTGTAAATTATCCACAGGGGACAACAGGATGGTGTAGATGAGGAAAATTAGGTGAACATGGAGCAGTGAATTGACATAAGGATCAGACTGGATTATTGCTCTTCTTGATTTCCCGGTATCATCTCTTCTTAATCCAATCTTTTTATATTGGCACAGTGTAAGAAAGATCAGGTAGGTATTTCCAATTTCTGTTTGGTCTGAAGATTGTCTTGGCAATCTGACACAAGGGACGTGGCATAGAAAGTATAAAAGAAAGAAATATGAAACACAGAAGACCCTACAAGTGCAGGATGAGGAAAGAAAGGGGCTAAGAGAGAATGGAAAATCAACGCTACAAGTGAGTACGAAATGGATGAAGCTCCCCAAAATAGGGATGCAAAAAATGTATGAGAGAAAGTAAACTGGTGAAGAAAACAAGCACATTGAGGAATAATCACCATGTGAGAGGTTACAAAGAGTATGTCAGAGTGTTTTGCACAGCATGCTGAGTAGCAAGGTGAGAAGTGGGTTGGAGAAGAGACAGGCATTACATAGGCAGCAAGTCCTCCCTGACAGGCATTATTTCTGGATTATTTTATGTCTCCTCAAGTAGGATGCAGAGGGGAAGAAGATGTTTCAATCCTGACTGGGGCTCTTGGGTGCCATCATCATAATAGGACTTAACAGTCTTAATAATAGTTATTACAGTTGTTTTGTTCCATCAAACACTAAGATTTCTGGGCTTTAGAAGAGCCTGAATATTCATAATGAAAATGCAAGCTCTGTGTGCTTTAGTTCAACTTTATTTGATTGAAAACTGACACCCTGTACGGGCTCTCACTGTTCCTAAATTATTATGGAAGAAATAAAAGGAAAAACTCTAACTTCTCTGCATAAACAGGAATGAAAGCTTAACAGGTCTCAGGTGGTTTTGCAAGCATTCACTGTGCTATTGCTGCAGAATGTGTCCCTGCAGAGTGATCACTGCTGACTGACCTGCAGCTATTTTAACAGCCATTTTCTTTTTCCTAAAGGAAATCAGAAGACTATTCACATAGGTCAGAATGCTGAAAATTCAGACTGTTTAAGTGTGCCTCATAATAAATAAATAGTGATTTATTTGTACTTGGAAAAGGGAATTTAGTAATTGCAATGGACATGCCTGAGTGTCCTCTGACCGATAACAAATGGTCCATGTGACATAAGCTGTCTGTGATGGGTACCACAGTAAGAAATAACATTTCCTTTGTCTTCCACCTTAAATATTAAGACAAATCCCAGTGCCTTAAAAATACTTAAATTCAGCAAAAACAGACTGAGTTCCACGCAGCGAAGTAGTACCTCTTATAAACACCTTGACGTAAGTGGATATATTTTTCCAAAACATCCGTGTCACTGAAAAACTCTTGTCACTAAAAGGTCACAAAAAGCCTCTCAAAATCTTCAATCCACAGTCCACAGATGCCAGGCAAGAGAAGTGTACTTTACAGCTTGCACAAAAGGAAGGAGGTCAAGATTTTACCAGACCCTGGAATCTCAAAACTGTCTCAGACAATGTAAAAAGGCTGAAACTTGTAGCTTTGTTAAGAACGCTTTATTTTTCCCTCTGAAAGGGCCAACTTTCCTTCTGCCTCTGTTACTGACTGGTTCTGTGATGAACTTTTTGGTACCACAGCCAGACTGTCTTCTTTAGGATTGTGAGGCTAAATTTGTTAAGATCTGTACACAAACCTGAGCTTGATGGAGTAAATGTTTGTTTATTAATTGTAATCTATATTTGTTGACTAGTGATTTGTGCATTTAAATGGGAACAATGTCAACTCTCTGATATGAATGTAGGAAGGGTAGGGAAAATGTTATCTCCCTCTCAAATGGGATTCCAAGATACTTATTTTTGAGTCCAGAAGTACTTGACTGGGGCTTGGAGAGTGATACACAGCTACCCAGCCTCATACTACAATAAAGCTTCCTCAAAAAGGAGACAGCCTTGTACTCCATAAGAGAGTTGAGACAAATGTGGAGGGTCCTGAAGAACCCCACAAGCAGAAGGGTGACTGAGGGAAGTGTAATAAGATGCAGAGAGCTACTGGAAGGAGAGGTACCTCTCTGAGGTAAAGAAACATTAAAATACTCCAATAACCTAAAATACACTCTAAGTAAATTCATACCTATAATGCTTATATATAACAGGATATATATATTCATGTAGGATCAGATGGACAACAACTTTTCAAAAGAGGACTTTTCATTGTGTCAACTCATTGACCACAAGGAGATAATGTGCCTTTGCAGAAAGAGTGGGCAACATCATTGCCAGCAGTTCAAGAGGGATGATCTTTCTCCTCTATTCAGGGTTGGTGCAACCACATCTAGAATGCTGAGTGCACTGCTGGGCTCATCAGAACAAGAGGGACATAATTATGCTGGTCTGAGTCCTGTCAAGGGCCACAAAGGTGATTAAGGGGCTGAAGCGTCTCTTGTATAAGGAGAACTTGAGATAGATGGGAACATTCAGCCTGGAGAAGAGAAACCTCAGGGGATATAAATACCTGACTGAGGGGACTAAAGAAGGCAAAGATGGACTTTTCTCATTGGTGCCTAGGGAAAGGACAGGGTAGAATGGGCACAAATTAAAACAGAGAAAATTGTTTTCAACATTACAGCTACTCTTTTTTTGCTGTGAACGTGGTTGCACACTGGGGCAGGTTGCCATGAAATCTGCATTTTTGGAGAGTTTCAGAACTCAACTGTGTAGTAGGGGAGAAGGACTAGAAAACTCCCAAACTAGAGATACGTTCACACCTCAGCAATTCTCTGTTTCTGTGATTCTGTAATCAAAGAAAATCTTCTGTCGCCATGAGACTAAATAACTAGGCTGATGGGTAAAGAAATGGGATGCTGAAGAAAATCAGCAATTTTAGAAAAACCAATATGTTCTCTCTGCACTTGATTTGCACTCAGTTGAACTAAGGCATTAAAGAGTTGTCAAAAGAAAATATTCCTCAGTAGTTCATTGCGAGAAAACATCAAGAACAAATTTACGCACATCTATCCAACATCCTGCTAATCTATGTTCATTAACCTTCAAAACAGTATTTAATGAGCTTACCTTTTATCTAGACCTCTGAATTTCACCTTGAGAGAAAAAGTTTATTCTGCTCGGTGTATTTGTTGATTTTTTGGAATGAAAAAATGCAAGAAGCCTCTGAAACATCTTGGTAAAGAGATTTGAACTCCTGCGAGTCTCTCAGATTCAAGTTTTAGGCTATATCACAAAACAGTACTTCATCTGAATCAAACCAAGCTCTGTTCTGCGTGTTGCATCTTTTATACTCAGTATCATCCTTACACAAGATTTTGGTCAGTCACAATACATTCCAGATCCTGCCTAGCACTCCTGTGATTTCAGTGGGATGGTGAGCAAATGGAAGCACCTGAACGGAAGAGTACTCTCAGTAGTTATCCAGGTGTAAATAGTCATCCAAGTGTCCCCTGACTCAGAAGTACTCAGGAAGTCCTGGGCCCCACAGAGCTCATGGCCATGAGAGTGGGCAGCCATTTGGCAACCTGACTATAAACAACCAGGGGCACCTCTGACTAGTTCAGATTCACAGTGGTTACACTTGCAGGAGATCAAAATGTCAACAAAAGAGGAAGAGATAGAAGCAATTAATCAACAAGACGAAAGGCAAGGAAAGGCAGAGCCAGTGCTAAATGAAGTGTATTTTCCTTTCATTTTTGGTTCTGTTTTGTTTTGCATTTTTGGAGATAGACTAATCTCATTATTTCTTGTAAAGGCATCATTAATGAATACAGCATTGGCAGGAAGAGTCATAGCTTGGAATCGAGACTTGTACTGGGAGGTGGATTGGGTTGGGACCCCGTAATCTGATTTCAATTATTCTTACTGACAAACCTTTCTGCTTCAAGGTTTCTAATCCTTTCATTGCATGTTTTAATGGATAAACAAGGACATAGAGAGTAGGTAATGCTCTCTGCCTGGAGTTTGAGCAATCTTACAGGGTTCTAGAGAGAATTTAAATATTTGGTGATTTCCAGTATGTCTATTCATCTTAATAAATTGGTACTAGGCAACCAGCTCAAATACTGAATGTATGGTCGGCAACACTGTGTCATTTTCTAAACATTCTCAAATTCTCTTTTGTTGTCATTAAATTAGCTTTCTCTAAAATGAAACTTGTAAATCATTTGGGAAGTTACCTTTTCTGGGCCCTGCCAGTAAACAGTTGTATGGATAAGATCATACGAAGTTTGATTTATTCTAGCCACTCTAGAGCTCTCCTGCTCACCTTGTTGTCCTCAATATATGCCTGAGAGTATCCTATACAATCTTAATACATTATGTCATTAAAATTGTTTTCACTGATTGCAGAGAAGTTTCTACACAATCTGGGGCAAATAATAATTCAAAGTTGGAATAAATCAAAAATCTAGGGCAGCTGTCATGTTTTAAATCTTTGTGCATATCCCAGGAGTTAAGGAAGCAGTTTTTCTTTCTCTGTTGTGGTGATTCTGGCAGGCAGTATCTTGCTGGCCCCATCCTTGACAGACTGATTCATGGGCTAGAGAAGATATTAAGGTTATCTGCCATGAAGTGTATGAACAGAATATGACATCTAAGACCATCAGTTTCATAGAACTGTAGACAGAACAGAGTCATGTCTACCACTAAAACCCTGCATGCATGCATAGGGCACTTTGTCCCTTTTGTAGGGACTGTGTGTGCAGTCACACACGCAGGAAATAAAAAGGAAGATGTCATGCAGGAAGTGACAGTGAAGGCCACTGGTGAGTAAGCATAAAGACCTGTAGGATGGGCATAAAGCCAAATATCACTGCAAATAGTGTACAGTATGGACACATCCACTCTGAACTGAGGGGAGGAGAGAGGAACTTAGAAAGGGTGAATCCTTGGTCCGCAGCCATTATTTCCTCCTTGGGGCCAGGAGGAACGTGCCAAGCAGCAGGGAAGGATAATGCAGAGGAATTATCAAGGTGGTTCTCAAGCCTCAGATGATGGAGCAGTGTCTCCTGTAAACCGTGTTATCAGAGGCAGAGTCGGCAGACCTATTAGATGAAAATGTGTCTCCAACAAATGACCCACTACACTTGGATATGACTTTTTCCACATGGAACAGCTTGAGAAGGACTTAATAAAGCAGAAGGTAATGGCCACTTTTGAACCATAGGCAGGGCCTGGGGATAAACAAACAGTTTCTCAAAGAACAGTGCCAGTTCATTGCATTAAGCATAAATGTGATCTTATGCAGCTCAAACTTAGCAACCTCAAAAATGTCAGCTCAAAAATGGATTTATGTCCCTTTGACCTCTGTTTGCATTTGACTGATATTTAAAATGAGAAGTTCTCCAGGATTATATTTGTATCCCCAGTTTATATTCTGCATGCTTTTAAGGATGTGCTAATCCTACATGAAGCATCAAGATCCTGATATGCAGATGTTACAAAATAACTCTAATTACTGTGATGAAATATTATAGTTTTGTATTTCAGTTAAGCTAAACACTTCATGCTTGCTTTAGTAAACAGCGTACAATTTGTAGAATTTCTCAAATCTCATTATTGAATAACTGATTATTCAAATAACAAAGCAGCAGGGAATTGCTCAGTATAATGACCTTCTTTCAGTTAATGAGTATTGTTGTTTGTTAAAAAGCAATATTGGTTTCAGTTATTTCATGGCTCCGTTGTTTGGCCTGCTACATCAAATTAGAAATGTTCAATTAATTGAGAAGTATGGTAAATTCTGAAAACAACATACAAGGCTAATGAATAAGAGGACACACTTTTATTTACAAACTAATGCAAGTTTTAATTACAGCTGCCCCTCAATGCACTCATATGTTTCAACACAAACACAGGCACACAGCACACAAATGTGCACTTTCACTGGGTTAGCATTTTTGTAGTCTTTTCTTCTTAAAGGTGTTGTGCATGTAAGATTTCTGTGTCCAACTATTTGAGACCTTCCAGTCATAACCCATTGCCTCCTGTCCCTGAAACCAGATAAGTTTGAGATCAAATTAATAATTGTGGTATGCTTTGTGAAGAAGTCTGCACTAAAAAAAATAGTAACACATGGAAGAGTTTAAGAGGTGGAACTGGATGTGGCACTTAGGGATATGGGTTAAGGGTGACTATGGTGGTGCTGGGTTGTCAGTTGGTCTGGATAATCTTGAAGGTCTCTTCCAACCTTGATGATTCTGTGGTTCTGTGATAAGTGACTTGTATTTTTCTTGTATCATAAAGCAGTGGCTGAGAATTGCAGTAAAAGGGAGTATCTCTCCTCTTGAATGAAGTAAAAAATGTACCATGTGAAAAAAAAAAAAGACAATTTATTGCACATTAAAGTCCCTTTTCTGATTGTGCAACATTTAGGAAACCTTGGCTCAGAGGAAGTGTACTGAAAGCTCTCTCTGTTTACCTAACAGTTAAGTCTCTGTGTTTTCCGTCTCAGTCCCACCAGCAGTTTCAATGGGCAAAGGCTCACAGTCAGGTACAGAAGTTAAACAAGGTGAGACCTCAGGAGTGACAAAAATGTTCAAAAAAACACTGTAGCTGGAAAAAAACAGATTCAGTTTTGGTCAGAAAGAGGTTGACAGAAATTTATCTGTGGTGTCAGAAGACAGGAAGCCGGAGTGGAGGGTAAAAAGAAGTCGGAAGAGAATTCAAATTCTTAAGGACAGGTAAGAGCCAAGAGGATGGAAGACGAGATCCTCTAAAGGGCAGCATAAAGATCATCTAAAGCACTTTTCATGCTGTTGAAATTGATTTTTTCCCAGTTCTATCAAAACAAACAAATGTAATTGAGTGTGACTAATTACATGTTACTTTAACTTATGTGTTTCAGTTCACTGTAGTTCTTCTCATTATAAGATCTGCAAAGCCACTAAAGTTTGGGAGCACTTGCTGCTTAAAATTCTACACTGGGTGTTAAATTAATGAAATGAAGATATTTTATAAATTCTTGCAGCTATTAGAGAAATTTAATTATTGAAAATATTACCAAAACTGAGAGAATATGCTGTACAAACACTGGGGCACCAGGGAAATAAAATCATTTTACTGAGTGTACATAATATATCACATCGCTGCTTCCAAATTGCCTCAGAGCAATCAGTGAAATGACTGATTTTTCAGTGAACAATAGATTTAAGCAGTCCTGTTGGGTCCTCTAGTGATGTCCCTTGCTGATACAGGTAAACACATCAATAAAATTTCACATACATACCAAATTCTCACTTAAAATCAGTAAGATTCCACTGTAGGAAGAATATTTCAGAACGTCTATCCTCTGAGTATTAGAATCTGTAAATTAACTGCTAATAAAACTGGATTTGTAGTTACTTAGCTTCTATTTTCTCCAGATCAATCTTAATTAACATAAATTAATCTTCTCTCTCTCTCCTGTTTAGCCCATGCAGTTTTAGAAATTTCCTCAGCTGATAAAATCAAAGGTTAATTAAATTAAATCTAGTTAAAACTTAAAAGTTTTCTGTTCCTTCAAATTGTTGAGTAGTCTTTCTTTGACCTCCATGCAATGAATTAATTTGCTTTGGCTCATTCTTTATTTTGTTTGGAGAATCCGAATTCCAAAATACAATTTGCTAGTGCCTCATATAAATGTCAAGACTTAACACCTTGACAGGAAGTCTACTGTTAGATTGACTCAGAAATACCTTTTTTCCATCCCCCATCACAGCAGGAGTCATAGAGAGACAGCAAATTCAGAATCACCATCTGATCCACCAATGCCTCCAAATTTTTGAACACCTTTGTAATTTTATAACAGGTAACTCCTCTGTTTTAATTATTAATTTCTCAGTGGAGGTTTTATTATTTTACAGTACAAAATTTCATCCTATTTCTCTAATTACTGTCTTTAAGGCATCTAATCAACAAAATGAATGGACTCTGCAAAAATACTGACTTTTAAAGTCCATGAAAGCTTTAATGGGTGTGTGCAAATTAAGATCTAAGAGAGGTCTGTCTGATCTGTCAGCCTTTGCTGTGCAATTCTGTGCAATGTGCTCTGGGATGGCCCTGCTCGAGCAGGGAGGTTGGCCCAGATGAGCTCACTGTGGTCCCTCTCAACCTGACCCATTCTGTGATTCTGTAATCCTCCCTGACTGCTTCGTATCTTTAGCAAGTGCCATTAGTATACTCCTTTTCTTTAACAGTCACCCTAATGAAAGTATTAAAGAAAAAATTCTCCAGGATTGTGGGAAACCTTCCTTCTAGCACATTAGTTCGTATTTCAATGCAATATAAACACCTTCCCTTCAGTCTGTTTCTTGCTTGCTTTGTTACTCATGTAATAATGCTCATGATCTCTAGTTTCACTAACAATTTTACCTGTGACCTTCTATTAGGTGTGCTGAAAGGTCAGATCTGCTGTATTTCTCTTGACTAGAAAATATGCACTGTACAAACAGGGAGGTATCACACTAGCCAGGAATTATGTGGCACTGCTGCTTTTCATCTCATTTGCTTTCATATCTTTTCTTGTTTTTTCTTTGCAGTCTGCTGATTGCTGACCCCTGGTTTCAAAGCCTTAGCAAAGAATGTGTCAAGAAAGAGGCAGTCCCTGGGTTAATGAAAGCTGTTTCACAGTTACAGGGAATGTAAACATCCTCTTGGGACAAGAGAAATAAAAAACTTCTCTTGATAAGGCATCTCCAAATAATAATTTTAATTTTTAATAATAATAATTTTAATAATAATTTTAATACCTTTTACAGAGGGTTTTTTATGGAAATTAACTCCATAATACTAAACATTAGAAAGTAGATCCACACTATCCCTCAGATTTGAACATACATTCATAGCTGAATTCCACACTAAATACACTTGTAGCTGTAGATTTCCTGAAATCTTACTATATACTGCAATGAGGCAGAACTCATGGTTTAAGCAATAACACATCTATGGATGCTCAAATAACATAAACTTTTTTTTTTCCTGATGTCCACTTGCATGACACAGTCATAAAAATTCCTGACTCATGAATTCTAGGTCATTATACATTGCATAAATTGAGGTTTTCAGTGTTTTGTTTAACTGTTTCTCATTCTTCATCATGAATCATACGAGAAGATTTAATAAAAGCTGTGTAAAATCCAAATGTGGTTTAAGGTCTATGATTTTATTGTGGTATGGGATCTTTCAAAGGAATCAAAGAAGCAAGGTCCGGTGACGGTGGACAGTCTCTCCACAGTGAGATTTAGGTAGCGAGTCCAACCCACCTGCTTTGGGAATCCCATCTCTGACAAGATCAGTGCAGTGAAGAAGGCTTTTTGACAGATCAGTGGGAAGAGCTGTATCACATATCCTTGGGGCTCACTGCTCCACAGAGAGAGTGGGTGACTCCACTATCACCCTTTCCTGAGGGCACAATCAGCCTCTGTGCATTAAAGATACAGACTGCAGGGTGCTGTGGTCGGTCTCAGAGGAGATGGTTGACATTTTCTTTAAAACTCTTGGTGCACTGATTCTGGGCTTTTAAGGACTTGATATAAAAAGGTCTGGCTTAATTTAAAGCTAAAAAATATCTACTGTCCTTTCATTATACCATTGCAAGATGTACCAATTAGCAGTAATGGACAATCATATTCTGAAATTCTTCAATAATTTGTTTTAGGTAGTGTATATCTGTACCTCCACAGTCTTACTCTCACATTTTCAGAGCCTGTTGTCTGTGAGTCTGCAATAATAAATTAACTTAATAAAAAAGGCAATAAGTAGCTGTCTTGTTTATGATGTGATTATCAGGAAGGACATATTTTATATAAATAGCATTGCTGGGAATATTTTTGTACTAATGGAAGATGTCTCATAATTTAATTTTCCTTTCATAATTTAATTCATCCTCATCCAACATCCTTAAAACCACTATAGATAACTTTGCATGTTATGCAACACTTTCATACTGAAAAATATCAAAGAAGCACATCACTTCTTTTTATAAACTTTCTTATTTGAGGAAAAAATAGAAGTTCTGAAAAATTAACTTTCTAACTAATTTTATTTTCTTTTCAATAACAAGAGTTTATTAATATGTTCTTTCCTATCATATTTTAGTATGTTTAAGATATTTATAGATAAACTAAGTAGGTAATTTTTAAAACAGTAACACTTAGACACGTTAACTGTATGCCAAATAATAGACAGTTGAAACTTATACCTGAGGAAAAAACAATAACCAAAATTTTACCAAAAGGCCTAAGACAATATAGAAAATGCTTTGTACATTGTGGAAAAAAATTATTTTTGAAATTTATGTTTGTTTTGGTAGATTAAAAGTGTATATATGTATTTGGTAATACTTTGGTAATAAACTTTGTGGACTAACTAAGACCAAAGATTCAGACTCCGAAAGCATGTATAATTGTTCTGTTTTCATGAAAGTGTTGAGACTAAAATGATATACTAATAGGGAAAACACATGGCTAGTAAGGACAGAATAAAAATGCAAAGTAGAAGACAAGAAATGGGAGATAAAATAGTTCTGGTCAGAAAGTAATTTCAAATCTGGTTTTTTGGTATGGATTTACTGGCTCCAGCAACAAAACGAAGGGCAGCCTCACAGAATAAGAGCAGCCTTGAATCCTTCGTGCACATCATCAAATAATTACTTATTAAATTCTCATCTGTAACTTCTCTGCTCCTGATGGGTTGCACTGGTTGTCACTGGGGATACAGTTCCAAGGAAACTTAAATGTAGAATGCTATCTGCAGACTAGTTCAGACTATAATGCTTTTATTAGTCATTACGATATCTGAAGACTAGCCCCAGCTGCATTTTTAGATTTGGTATCCAGATAGATCTCTGGCCAGGCAGAGTTCTTCTGTAACCTGGAGATTTGATCCCAAAATATACAAAATTTCGTGACGCCAAAGTTTTTCTTTTTCAAAAGGAACTGCATTTTAAACTCTGTATCACTATAAATTGTTCTTTATAAATGACATGATATGATATTTTATTCCACATTCAATCTCTTCAATGTTCTCCATAGACTTTTTTTCAAAGGTTATGGCATAAATAAAGCACATTTACTGAGTAGGTCTAAACATTATAAGCTTGGATTCTGTTTTGTCTTTCTTTGGAATGTGGCAGGTGTAAGATCAAGCCAGGAGGAGTCTACACTAGAATTTTAGTTCAGATCAACTGTGATTGCTTTTGAATTTCTTCTCCTGGTCATCCCCATTTTCTGCACTTTAGTTCCCATCACAGTTTTGGAGTGCATGACTTGGCTTCTTTTCAGGTGAACCCACAATCTCATGAGATGATCTCATTCTTTTCAGATGAAACTGAACTGGAAGACAGTCACCAAATTGTTAGTGGGCCCCAGGTTGAGAGTGCCATAAGTCGAGGCCTCTGGACCAGATTGGAGCCCTCCTTCTGACACTTCCCCCCCAAAACCATGTGTGGTGTGTTCACTGCACCCTCACCTCTAAGGTCTGCTCCTTTTGAGTCATGTTCATTTGTAATGTGGATGTAACCTCTTTTGTGAATGTACCCTTTATATTGAAGTCACTGTAGTTCATGTGCTGGCCAGTTATAGGTTGGCTTATTATACAAAGGAGGACACTGTGATAACCATTTGTAATAGATTTTGTTATAGCAGTTTTTTTCGTCCTAAATGTTTCCATTTCCATCTCCAGTCACTCTGAAGGATGTTACAGATTTGATTTATTTTATAAATATACTTATCATTGGTCGTCTTCTCAGAATCTTGAATAATACTTTTCTCTATTTCTCTCTCTAAAATGTCAGTTTCTTTTTTTCATCTGCTGGAAAGTAGAGTGCACAATGCATTTCTTTTATTTCCTGGGGTTTTTTTGGTACCAGCTGTCATCATTCATGGATTTGTTAGTTGATCTTTTGTGTTTGGGATTAAAATTTACAAGATATTTTGAGATCTGCAAGGCTCAAATTGAGTCTAAGAGACTAAGATGAGAATTCTTGCTTTTATATAACTTATTCTCTTCTAAGAATAACAGTCATCTGGGAAAAATTACATGTTGAATAACTGTTTCCAGTTTCAATTTTTTTTTCCTTGGAACATAAATCAGTGTATTTCAATTGTCCTATTTTCAGTATATTTCAGTAACGTTGAATCTTTGAGATTGATAATGTATATTATACACAGGATTAATGATAACTTGTCATGTAAGCTTAGGGTTGATATAGACATGTGACAAGTTTGTTTTGCTCTTCTGAAGCAAGAACTTTACTCAAAGGAAACAGCTCCCACTAGAACAGAGTGAGAACAGCGGGAAAACACCAGCACTGCCTGCAGCCAAGGCACGAGACTGAAAAGTGCAGTACTCCAGATCATTTATTCTAAAATGATCAGTGAACTCCAAACCAAAAAACTCAGACTCTCAGGCTGCCTCCTTTCCTAGTAACAATTAAGGAGAGGGAAATAAATGATAAAGAGTGGATGCAGGTTCAAAGTACTGCTCCTATTAGCCTGGATTCTTCTGGATGTTTCAGGATTGTGAAAGATGAATACAGTATTTTGTTTAATGTCAGTTGTAATGCAAATAGATTTTATATAAAAAGTAGAGAGGTAGGATGGAGGTAGGGAGTAGGGCACACAAAAAATCTCACACTTCCTTACTACAGCAGAAAAATTGTTTATTCCCTATAGCTACCATATAATCACTGAAAAATGACAATACTGGTATACATCTACAACCCCAAAATTGCAGAGGGCTAATATAGCACTTTTGTGACAAAAGTATCTTCAAACAAAAGATCGTCCTGTCCTCAAAATGCATTGCAGGGCTTCAAATACTGGAGAAAGTTTTCTCCTAATAGTTCAAAACAAACGAGCAAAACAATTATCCTTCAGAAGGAAATAAGTGTTGACACCCTTTCAGGATAAGACCACACAACAGCCACTGCTCTGACTGATGTCTGCATAGATTTAGATGAGCAAGCATTGCACTGATGTGGGTATTGTCTGTAGGGTTTTCATAGCAGTATGGAGTTCAGTGTAGTCAAGAAAAACTAAGCAAGAAGTGGAGCTTCTGCATAATCCATTCCAAGCTCTCTGCTGCCACAGTTAGCTGCTATCTGTAAGAATCACTAAATCTAAAGCTGTGTGTATATAGGTGATGAAAGATCAGAGCCTGTTACCAAAACAGAATTATGCAAATTTTGCACTTTGTAATCATGGGTGGGGAAAAATGCCCTGAAAACTGCAGATAGAAAAAGGAAATGTTAAGAGTTTTATTCTTTTTGTCACATTGCCAAAGCATTATTATTTGCAACAACTAGCTAAAGTTTGTGAATTTTAGCATTTATAAAGGTTTTATAAAGTAATTATGAAAGTTAATATATGTTGAGCAACTGCTTTTTGTGAATAACAGGCTCCTCACGTTATTTTTGTTACCCTTACGATCTCTGACTAAATTTCTTTTACATTCTTCTAAAGAAAATAATTTCTACAGTGCAATTTTCATCAAGGATTTAGCATAATGTTAAAATAATAACATTTTGTTGTAATAACCCTTCATCAATCACTATTTATCTATGCTGTCATTGCCAGTCTGCTCTCTAAAATTTGAAGTTCATCTAGGAATATAAACCTGAAAAAGCAGACATGAGTGCTCTGTTCCAAGACTTTCCACTGAGCAGATAAAATTTGCTCAGATATAAGGGAAAAGCAGACATGTTATTCAAAAGATTAGGAGTTTTCTGTGAGTAGTGTATTAAAGGCAATACTTTCAAGTACAAAAACAACCCAACAAACAATGCCTCCTACCCCTCTGAAAAGAAAGAAAAAAACCCAAAACCACACACATAACCAAAATAAATAAATAAATAAATAAATAAAATAAACAGGACCAAATCTGTATATTAAGTCTTCTAAAGAAAAATATTACTGCCATACTCCCATGCATGTTTGAACACTCATAATGTCTTCTCAACCTTTCTTTCAAATTGGAATTACAGTGAATAGTACTAAAGTATCTTAAAGTTTCTTAGTGTTTTATGAGTTCATAATTCAGTAGGTACTTTTAGTGTCATATTTGAGGCTTCATGTCCATTTTCTCCTATCAGATGCCATTTGAGAATGTAGATAAGTTGCTCAAACATGGCTCAAAGAGTTCTGTTTCTGTTGCTACTCTGAGAACATTTGGTTGATTTTTGTTGTTCTACTTGGGTTTTGTTTGTCTGTTTTAATACTAGTTAAAAAAACCCACCAACACAACAGGGAGCTGCAATGTTGATAGTGTAAAGTATGTTCTGCCTGCTGTGTTACATTAACACAATCTCAATACCACACTGATCGTGGATTTGAAACTCACTACAGCAACAGCCTCTCATCTCAGAGACTCATCTGCAGATTTTCTGCAAAGGACACACCTCTGAAATATCATAATTTGTCCCTTTGATCTGATGATAGAAGGGGGAGAAGGAATGTGGGAGAATATTTTAAGGCAGAGCACCTGCCTAGCAGTCTGCTGTCTGCTGACTTTGGACTTCAGGGAAAGAAGATTCTCATGTTGATAGATGAGAAATGGTCCATAAACCAGAGATTGTTAAAGCATAATCTGTTCTGCAACACTCGTCCTTGAGTTGAAAGCAGTTCAATAAGATGCCTCACTAGCTGAATTTACCAGATTTACTTAGAGATTACTGGGCCTGCTCAGGCAGAGCAGCCTCTTGCCTGCTGGCCATGACCCGCAGCAGAGCCACGGAGTGGGATGTTTTGGGGGAATACAGGGGTAATCAGTTAATTTTTTAAAACAGCTGGTGAATTACCTTCTTTTTCTTCTGTCAGTATTGCCAGCCATGAACAGGGGTCAGCTTTTACCTTCCTCTTAGCTGACATCGTGTCAGCACTCTGTGTTAATATAGATTCTCATCTGAAGATGGCATTTTTCATCATGAAACAGTTTTCTATTTAACAATTTTCTCAGACTCTCAAATATATCTCAAAGCATATTTCCTTGAAAAACTTTTAAATGAAAAGGGCTCCTCTAACAGATTCCTTTGTAAAATATTGAAATGTGTTAAATTCAGAACTTCATGGTGTCTCAATAATTTTTCATTGCTCCTCATGAAGTGTTCATGTTATGCATTGCTACTTCTACTGGTGAAATGGATACTTAGTAAAATAACTGGAATATGATTTACTAGTTTATTTTACTTTAAAATCATGATGGGAAAATATTAAATGCCATCTTTTTAAAAAGACAGATGATGCAAAAATAAAATTTTGATAATCACAAATGGGCAGTCAGGTACAAATGTCTTTGGAAAGCCATTTTTCAGGCAGGACAAAAATATTTGAAGTTATAAGTTTGATGGATTTAATCAAAACATGATCTCATCAAAATATTTTATTCTCACTTTTAAATTCAGTATCCTTGGTGCTTACACCCATCAGAATATACTTCAGTTAGGTCTAGACTGACTGGCTGTAGAAAGTCTGTCTTCCAACTCTGTCTTGATTGATTTATATGTAAGAAAGAAGGTGTCTTTTCAGTCAAAAATAGAAACCTTCTCCCTTGCATAAACAAGACTGGACTCTTGGAGGGATGTCGAAGCATTAGCTAAGTAAGTTTTTTTATTATTATTTAATTTTTAAATGTCTTTGTATCTCTGAATGCTCTTTGAAATACAATGGGGAAAAAAGTAGTAAATGATCAAGGAATCTCTTGCTGTGGTGTTTCTAATTTGGGTGCAGCCAACGTGAACTGCACGTCACATGAAAACTCTCATACACTGTAGTCTCATGATAATGCTGAAAACCTAAGTGTTGAACAGACTGTTTTGGATAATTTAATCTGAAAAAAACGTCCAGAGATTTTATGGTTTCCTCAAAGCAGTTTACATCATATGGATTTAAAAATAAAAAGTCAAAACAACACATTTTGAGGGATATCAATAAATTCATGCTGTCAAGAATTTAAAGTTTTTCTTGTATGGCCACAATTTCATCACAGAAAATGTATGGCGTCATTTGTAACAGATGGACCATTATTAGGTGAAAAATTGACCCTATCAGAGGAAGCTAGTGTCCTTCACTGGCTCTTATAACCAGAACTTGGAAATTATATTTGGACCAGCAATGCATGATAGGAAAAGGGACAGTGAGAACCCTGGAGAGATGTAAGCTACTGGAAGTAAATGCAAGTGGAAAATTAAAACATTTTTGAGAATGTCTCCATGAAAAGCATTTTCTTTCTCAGTAATAGAATTCAGTTATCCCTTGGCCAAATTATTAGAAGCAGGATAATTTCTTCACTATAATGTTCACATATCTGACCTATTTAAAAAAGTTAAGATATTTGCCATTTCTAATTGGTAGGTAGAAGGCTTACAATTGGTTTCTTTTCAACAAAATGTCTGGAAAAGCCCAAAAGGTTAGGGAAAGAACAAGAAAGTAAAAAAAAAAAAAATGTAATTTGAGAAAGTTATGATGCCTTGAGCCAGAAAACAATAGATTTGTCTGAAATCTGGAGAAACTTGTAAAGGGCTTTACATCAAACCTGGCAGTAAAGAAATCCTTGTGAGATCTAAATGGAGAGAACTTTTGTACTTCTGATTCCCTGGGGAAAGAGAAATGATATGGTCTAGCTGAGCATTAAGATACCTCAGTCAAGGGAATAACAATACCCAGATCCTGCCATTAAATACAGAAGATGAACATGATGTCAACATTTGCTCTTTTGCATAGATTCCAGAAATAAAACACTTCTGATATGAGGTCATAGTACTTGAAAAGAAAGGATGTTTTTTAGTACAGTGTTTATATAGTGCAAGTTTACAATAACATTTTAAAAGGTTAAATATTTGCATTTGAACCCATAAGTGAACAAAAAGGAATGAAAAGGGTGTTTTATGTGCCTGAATACTGCTGCATGGCATATTTCAAGGAGACTCCATAGACAAGCTTCATATTATTTACTTTCAGTGGCATATGTCACTCTACAAAATGGAAAACTGATAACAAAAAGGAAATACCCCATATAATATGGAATATGGCTAGAATATTAAACAGTAAATGCTCCTATTAAACTCTGCAGAAAATATGTAATAGGAACTTTATAAACTAACAGAATGTAGCCTACTTCAGTGCAAGAAGCTTAAATCTAAAGCTAATCACAGGAAAATCTCAGCCTCAGTCTCATGCTTCCTTAGAGCCCTCAAGCTTGCAATCAAGAGTAATCAAATATATACACCCTAAAAATAGCAGCAAGGCTTGTTCCCTTGATTCATATTCCCTGGTTCAAATAATATCTTCCCTCAGGTAGTTCAGGGGGCAGCAACGAAGGCAGTCCAGTTTAATCGACTTTGTGACTCCTGCACAAACACTAATGTAGATTCAGGGCTAACTAAAAAGCAGTGAACACAGACTGAAGTCCTTTCCACAGGACATATTAATATATTCATAGGTGGTTGTTTGTTTTCACTCTGCCGTAGCAATACAGCACATATGAAACTTGTATTCCCTTGACAAATCTGATTTAAACTGGCAAAAGAATTCCAAATTTATTGTAAACAACAGATACGTGTGCCTGCAGACACCAAGAATAGGAAACTAGACTGAAAAGAACAAATAGAACAGCTGCAATAAAAGTGCAGCTTTAATATAAACTAGAAATTTCTCTTTGGTTGGTGTTATTCATGACAAGTTTTTAGAATTTGGGGTTTTTTCTGATTCTTAAATGTGACTACGAAAAAAATTTCCAGAAGAAGTGTTTTGGCTTTTTTGCTCTTGTTGATCATTTTCTGATACAACCTTTTCTTCCTTCTCTTTAAGTGAACAAAAGCTGTAACCTCTCTTATCAGAGAAGCCTCATCTTGTAATCTCTGCAAATCTCCAATTGCAATTGTCCAACACAGCTCTGCAGCATTTTTGCCTTTGATCTCTGCTAAACAGATTACGAGTAACACTATGTGGTTTAAGAGCTGTTTTCTCTACTCTGTTCTTCCTCTGTAAGGTATACCACCACTGCCTGCCTTATGCAGGACTTGTATTAAATTTATATCAGGATTTTTTCAATATTTAGAGATTTTATTTCTTGCTCCTTTGTGCTCCAGAACTCTTGGTAACCCAGGTCTTACTCATTAAATCTACTCTGCAGCTGGCATTTTAACAGCAATACCACTGGCACTGTTTTCAGAGCAAATTTATACAGAAATGGGATATTTTCATTACAGTGTCTTGATTCAGTTTTGAGCAGAGCTCCTGTCAATGTTTTCCCAAAACATTCTCCCAGCTCATAAAACTGGGTGATAGACAGTAGATCTCCAGTGTTATACTTAGTTGTGCAGCAAATAAACAGCAAGAAAGGTTCACCAGGCCTTAGATGTTTTCATAGCAGAGGTTGTTATTACGTGCACCACTTCTGACTATGGGGGATAGATCTCAGCCACAACTAAGTGTATTTGATGCTTTTCTTTATTATTTTTAACTTCTTCCCTGCATAGCCAAATTGCTACCACTTCTAGAGCTCTGTAGCACATTGGCATGGATGTCAGGTGCTGCTTTTGGTATAATTCCTTCATAAGTCATGTCCAACACTTCCATTTTGTGGCCAGCTGGCCCAAGGAAATAACTTTTAGTTTTCCGTGCTTTCATTACTGCACCTTGATGCTCCACATAAAATCCTGTTAGTTGCCTTCCTAACAAATGTTTTATTATTATTACTTGAATTCCTGCAGAAAACAGTCAGAGTTAACTTGAGTTTTCTGTGCTACTAAAGAACAATTTAGCCTTTGGGTTTGTTTTGGGGTTTTTTTGCCAAGAAATTGCGTAAAGTATCTTACCTATAATAAAGCTTTTCCTTGTTTCTTAAGTCTTCCTTAGTTGTCACGTGAGGATCATCAGAAAAAGACCCTACATGTCCAGAACTGCACTGTCCTTACAGTTTTTACACAGTTGCAAGCAGAACAGTACAAGTTTACTGGACTGTTGTTTTTTTTTTTCTGATGACTGACAGCAAATGTACCACTGCCAATGCTAAAACCGAGACCACAGTCTTAAGTCTGATGTGCTGGTTTGGGCTGAGATATAGTTAATTTTCTTCACAATAGTTAGGGTGTGCTTCATTTTGGATTAGTGCTGAAAACAGTGTTGGAAACACAGGGATGTTTTGGTTACTGCTGAGCAGAATTTGTTTCTGTATGACTTTTGTTTCCCTCAGCTTTTCACAGTCTTACAAAAACAAATGCTGGGAAGGTTCCACTGCCATCTTTGCAAATAGCAGCCATCATTTATCTCCTTTTTCTTCCTCCATTTTTCTCTGAAACTCAGAAAGGTTCCCTGGTTTCTCTGACTTTCCGAGCTGGATAGGCAGGTTGGGCATGGTCTTTTCAGGAGCCTTTCTGGCTGCTGCTGGTAGGAGCTTTCTTGCTTCCTACTGGCAGGTGTAGGACAAGATCAGTTCAGGAAACTTCATGTCCTTGCCTCTTTTCTGACATAATTTTTCACCTGGGAACTAGATATGGTTACATTTCTAGCTAGAACTTTATAATGATTTAATGCTATTCTCAAATCATAACACACCTAATTGCTCTAGGGAATACACCCAAATGGATTGAACATCATTGAATCATTCCCTGATTTTGCAGTTCATTCAGCTGAAATTCAGAGGCCTGACTGCTTGTTTCTCTGCTGCACATATAACAAGGACTAAGCTTTATGTGCACCACTTCTGGGCCAAGTCCAGTTCTTTATTTTCTCCCCAAAATACTGGCATGTTCAATCTTCAGTTTAAAGTAGTAGACTCATGCCCACCACAGTGTGGAGGGGTGACATCATTGGTTTTCGATTATCAACTAGGAGATGTTTGCATGTTGTAGTTGTTAAGGAAACCACTCTGCATGCTATCATGTTTGCTGTTTGAAAAAAAAAACAAAAAAACAAAACAAAGCACCATTTATTTTATCTTAATAGAAAATATTATTTTTTGCTTATATCCTCAAAACTAGATGTAGGTGGTCTCATGCTTATTCCTATTTTCAGTATTTCATGTTTAGTATCCTTACAGAAAATGTCCACAACCAGAATTTACCATATAAGGGTTTATAACAGCTATTAAAAAAATATGAGTAGAGTCCATGGGCTAAAATTTACTTCCCTCAGCTTCTTCATTGTGCTTCTCATTTTATAACCCTTAAAAGTTTACATATTCCTTGTCTTTTCTTTGTATGTAGAGAAAATTGCAGCATAACAGTCTATATATTGTCCTAATATAAAACACGGCCAACTATCTACACCATTAAATGTTGCCTACGAAGTCTTCCTCTGAGTAAGACATGGCTTTGTTAATCTCCAGAGAGGCATTTCAGTCACTGCTTTGGCCAATATCTGAACTCTAGTGGGCCTGCATAGTCCTTCCTTTCTATAGGCCGTTTCTTCGGGCTACACTTCCCTACACCTTCACATTAACCTACAAACAGCATCATGCCAATGCCACACCTTCATTTTCCACAGCACAAAGTCCTGCTTAGCCTTGCAAATCCTTCCCCCTCACTCCCCTCTGGACCCTCACAGACACCTCTCCAGGTGCTGCCCCTCTTGCCACTGCAGTGCACCAACCAACAGGGAGCCCTCCTCCTTCACGTAGCTGGACTCCTTCTGGAGACATCTCAGACCACTTGACTGGAATCCAAGTGTTGTTCGGGCCTCAGTTACTGTCCTGTTCACCTGGGGCCTTATTCCCACACCTGGCCAGGTTCTTCCCAGGTCTTGGCAGATTTTCTTTGCGAAATCAAATGGCATGGCTGTCATTTTGACTTAGAAAAATAATAATTCCTCCTCACAGAAAGTGTCTAACAGCTTTTTCCCAGCTGCATCACACCCTCAAATAGTGAACTTGAACATCAGAAAAGTTTTCAGAAAAACAAGTAACAGAATATTTTGAAGGCTACGAAAACATCAGACAGAAGTATTTCCTTGTTACATTCTGATAAGTTTCATTTTATTTGCATGACGTATTAGTAGAAGTTTATTTGTTTAAAAGAAAAGGAAAACTCATAGGTACATTTTTTTTCTTAGTGGCTAATTACATTTTTCTGCTTCATGGGGGAAGTCTTTAAGTCATTGAAAATGGCACATTTTAGATTACAAAGCCATAAATTCATTCTTTATGTGTCCATATCTCACATAAAATATGTGCACAAGTATTGTTACAGTCTAAATATAAATTGAAAAGCATCCTGATTTTCATTAAATTGTCACTTTCCAAAATTATACCTGTTTAACTTCTTTTTTTCTTTTAAAAATGTTTTTCTTGTGATAACTTTTATCTTTTTGAAGTTTTACCAGACACAGCAAAAAAAAATAGCAACAATCCTTAAAGAAGGACTGACAGAACAATCTTGTATTTGTACAGAGTCCTAAGCAACAAATTCCACCATCTCTAACTGAAATGAAGCACTGCAAAAATCCAGATTATAAGTAAAGTTAAAATCCTGTACCTCACAATATGGTTCCCCAGAACTCCTAAAATCATAAGGAGTAAACAGGCAACTTCTTAAAATATTAATTGCTATTTTTGTTTTCTCTGAGTCTAGGAGTGGACAGAGACTGTGATTTATTAAGACTTTGATAAAGTCCTTTCATGAATTCTGTCACACAGATTTCAAGGTAGTCTGTCTCTGGAATTATTTTCACAAACTTCTCTTATCTGCAGTTCCAAATAATAATAGTAAAAAGGCTTCTTTTATTTCTTTGGAGTCAAACATCTTTTATCTCCTGAAAATAGCCGAAACATCCAACAAGAAGGAGAGGAAAATAACTAACATGTTAAGCTGAGCAAAACTAAAACAATTGCAAAGCAATTTACACTAAATTAATTTTTGGTTATATTGAATTTTTGTTTCTTTCATCTTTAGGGAAAAAAAAATCAAAGCATTTCATATCTTTCCGAGGTACCTCTGGGGCTGCATATTTCATTATCGTGTGATCATTCTGTTTGCTTTAGCTGCCTCCTTTTCCCTCCCAGAACCCCAGGGAGGATTTATTTTTGGGGAGCTGTGAAGCATAATGTCAGTGTATCTGTCCCCCACCCGTGGTGCTCAAAGGAAGGGCTCGGTAGCAGGGAGCAGGCTGTTCTCCCCTGTGGCTGCTCCAGGCTGTGCCACCCTGCTCAGGGTTGGTGGCAGCGGTGCCCCCAGCCCCCAGCACCCAAAAGTCCTGCCGTGTTTCCTTTCACAAGGCGGCAAAGGCACCCTCTGCCAGCAGCTTTTCTAGTTCTGGATCTGTTCTGCCTCAGAAATGAGCAAGTTTTAATATTTTTGCTCTTGAACGTTTGATGAGCTGCTGGAAATGAGCTGATGGTTTTCATTCTTTGGGTGTGAGATGCTTGTTGTGTAACCGGTATTGATCGGTCACCTTTGCGGAGATGTCAGGACCGCGGTAGCCATGTGGGTATCTGCTGCTATATCCTTAAGAGTTGTTCCCTTCACCTTAGATCTTCACCAGGATTGCTAGGAAAAACCCTCCTGCTGACCTGGAATCCCTTTTTAGGTCAAACACAATACTTGCATCAAGGCTACAGAAGGCTGTGTGTTGTTTCTACCTTTAAAGGAATTGAATTTTTGCTTTCTAAAAAGGCAATGATACATTTCATAGGAGGGTTTGCAGATCAGTTTTTATTTTTGGCTATGATTTCCAAATAAAGTTATCTTGAATTTTAAGGAATAATGCACAGACTTTTACTAACCAAGTGACTTGTCCTGCTCTGGTGAGCTTCAGAGATTACTTTTAGGGGGAAATCTCCTGCCTAGTCAATGCTTACAGTTTTCTGTGTGGTTTAGGACAGTTCTCTCCCATGTTGAAGTCTCAAGAGGCAAGTTGTGTCCACTGGCTCAGAACAAAAACAAATGATGCAATTCATTCCTAAAGAGGATAGAAAGCAGAGGACTGATCTAAGCATTTTAATGGCTTAAAGTGTGGTGCATAGGCCTTTAGATACACACTTCTGTAGAAGTAAATATGTAATTAGTAGTACAGCTGACAATCAACTACTATTTGTTTGAGTAGCTGATTGTAACTGATGGTCCTCTGATTTATAATATGTTATATAAATCAATTCCAGCAAAAATATTATTAATTCTTAACAGGCAAGAAAAAATCATAGTTTCATCAATGAAACCATCCTCCTTCCTTCAAGCCAGGTAATAAAACCTTTATGCATCATGACCTCCATGTACTTTAAACCATCCATGTCTGCAATCTCTTGATGAATCTTCCTGGTAGTACTCTCCACTTTCTCATCTTTCATTTGTTTTGCTTGTTTATATCCTTCCTGAATCCACTTTGCCACTGTACTTTTTAGTATGTTGTGTATGACTGACCATTCTTGTAGATACTGTTAGAGTCGAGTCATGTCTCTGTAAAGGAGAATATGGGGCAGACACAGGAGAATTGCCACATTCGCCTTATCTTAAGGACTAGTAAATGCTGAAAAACTGAAGCCACGACAGTTAGGAGCTCTTTCAATTGGAAGAATAATTCTGTGTTAAGTGTTGCACAGTTGTGGAGCCAGAAGACTAGAAAGATCAATCTGTTTCAGTATTGTCCTCCTTCTTAAAAGTCTTTCTTTTTCCTCCTGTATATTTAAAGATATCATAGTTAAAAGTGCTCTGTCATAGAAAATGTAAGTGGGGACAGGCATTACCAAACCAATTTTACAAATGAATAATCTCAAAGACGAAGTATCTAAAATTCACTGCAATCAAAGCTGAGAAAATTATCTGGTTCTCATAATAACTAATTTAATGTCATACCCATTGAACCATACCGCTTCTTTGAGACACCTGGTGAATCAGAGTGCTCAAGGTGGTCCTGTAATTATACAGTCACATGTTTTCAGATGAAATGTTTTGTTTGATAATTATACAAAGGATGATGAGTCTATTGTGAAATCCATTTGGATGTTTCTTGCAATTTTGTGTCATTGAAACTTCATGCAATATTATGGGTATTTTAAACAACCATGAAGTTACACGTTTTTCTTTTAGAGAATACAGCACAGCACAGATTGATTTTTTTTTTTCACATTTTAATACTTATGTATCAAAGTAACTTCCTTTCTCACCAAGGACAATTATTTTTAAAGGTATATTTTAAAAAGCTAACTAGCACTTACAATTGCCAGTCTCAAGCCTAAAAACACTCATGAATTATGTTTGCAAGAATGGAAAATGAAAACTTTTACAAAGATAAAGATAACTTGCAGAAAAGCAGTGTACTTCTGTCTCTGTTTATTATTTCTCTTTGGTCATTTCCTTGTGCAAGTACCTAAAGGTTAAGAGTAGTAATAGAAAGAAAAGAAAGAGATCTAGAGGAGTAATGGAAGAGACAGAAGGAGAAAGAAGTAGCTGATTCATAAGAAGACCCAAGCTACTGAATTTCCATGATTAGTAATTTGATATGATGTAGAAAGTCAAATCTCAGAGCATTCCTACAGGTTAGTTCTTCTTAAGAAGAGAAGAGGTCCCATCTACAGGTCAACTCATGGGAAGGCAGAGTAGGTTTTTTTCTCCACTATATATACAGGTTAAGAAGCTCCTAACACATTGGTATTATTAACATTAGTAATATTACCATTATAATTTAACCAGAATTGGGCAAAAGCAGATAATACATCAGATGTTGATAAAATCTCCAGTGAACAAGACAGTACGGAAATGCATGCTTGAAAAATATATTAATATAATTGTTGAAAGTGACAGGCATGTATTTTATGTAAATCTGAGCTTTGCTGGAAGATGAAAGTTCCGTAGAACATGGACTCTCTGGAGGTGGAGCTCTCTAGGAAATTTGCTTTGCTTTTCTTGACAATTGATTGATACTGGCAGAATTAACCACATTTTAGTGCAATTTATAGAGTCAAACATGTCAAAGAAAGCTCAAAAATTAATTAAGAAATCATCTAAAATGGTTAAATAATAAATAAATAGATAAATAATGAATTTATTAGCTGTTGTATTGTTGCTTCAAAACATTTTTAAAAAATTGTATCATGAGACCCTGCATCTTCGTGGTTTCAAAGACAAACTGACATTCTTTTCCTCCTCCACTTAATTGAAGTAAGTTACTTGTCGAAGTGTTCTGGTTGATGGAACTCTGCCAGCCTGTTTTATTATAACACATTTTTATTCACAATGAAAGAAAAGGTTATTGCACATGTCATATCTTTATTATACTTGAAAAGCTGTAAAGCATGTATCCTAAAATGAAACAGAAAGTGATATATCAAATTATCTTTCCATTATCCTCAACAGATAAGAGCTGAGATACTGTATGACAAAACAGCGCTGAGTGGACACTGACATTCCATGGTGATTCAATTTGGTTTTTGCCTTTACTTCCCAGGAGAGAGAACATTAAATACACAGTTCCACAGGAAAACTTGGAGACTGATGTAAGTGATGTCCTCATCACTTACATGGAGAGGAGCTCAATAAAAAAAAGGGAATCCTTGTTACTCTGAAAAAACACTTTATCTACATATATACAATGTGGCTGCACACAATTTTGAGTGAAAAAAAATCTGAAATCCCTTTCCCAGAATATGGAAATGGAAATATGATTTCAATTTTAAAAGAACGTCTAATTAGCAATGTGCATGTGTTTATGCAACAGCATAAAAAAGAACTGATTTGATCAGGATCTCTGAATACTACAAATATATTAACACATGCTGTATACTAAACTCAGGAAAAATTACTTTTAACTACCCGTGAAATTTCTTCACCTACTGAGCCTTTTTTTTTCTTCTTTTTTTGGCTTTGATGTTAATTGGCAGGAAAGAGTGTGATTCAGAAATTGCAGAGTAAATATAAGCTCCATGCATATTTACCTTACAACATGCAAAGATAAAGTCATGGAGGTACCAAGTAAGCTCAAAAATTAAAAATTACCACTGGGTATTTTGTTCAGGACACTGGGGCAGGATATTCTAATCAGTTCCCTTTATTTTCAGAAGGATTTTTATTGAACCTCAAAATTTTATTTCCACATACACCAACAAAATGCAACTAATAATTGCATATTGCAATATTTTAAAATCAAATCAGTAGAAATTAGTAAAAATGAGCTATTTGCTCTGAAAACAAATTAATCCTAAAATGAAAAAATTAACAGCAGTGATAAGCATATTGTCTAGTTCTGGGACTGTCAGACACAACGAAAAACGAAAATGAAGACTGGACTTTGGCACTATTTCATCTGTGCAGTAGAACATTTTATTAGCTGAGTTTTATGGCCCTTTTTGCAATAATAAGAAGGAACAGCACAGTGTCCAGATTAGCAGGCATTAGTGGTACCGTAAGTCATTTAAAAACAAGACAGTTCTTCAGAGAACCAGTAAACTTGTCAGTGGTCCACCTTTAAATAACATTTAGTATTAATCTTAATGCCACAGGAAGAGCACAAGTATTTCTGCATGGAAAATCATATTTAAAATAATACATTCAAAATAGAGTTCCTGAAAAAATCCATGGCCATGTTATGTGAATAAGCCAGACTGTAATGATCTCTTTTGTGCTAGAAGGAAATAGAAAAGGTTTAGACAATTTTGTCATTTGTTTTGTTTGTCTAGGCAACAGGGAACCCTGGCATAGAACCAGAAAAAGAGATTCATAAATTTGCAAGGTTTTAAGTAAAAAATGGGGATACATATGTCTTGTATACATTGAAAGCACAACAGAAAGTTTCAGGAAACCTCTGTATCATTATGTGAGCCTGCTGTTGTAAGATCATGAAAAAGCAGAACACTTATTTGAGTCATGGTTATTTGTACAGTTCCATGGATTTAATTGTAGATTTTTTTATTAACAAAAAATAAAAAGTGGTACACTGAAGTCTCAAAAAATCAGGGTCCACAAGCCAAGTGCAAATCACATGTTAAGACATGATACGTGATGACAGGAGACAGCCCTAGAACCATAAAATGCTGAAGGAAATAACATAAAGGGTTTTCTTCCTGCCCTTTTGCATTCACTGAAAGGCCATTCAAAGAAATTTTACTTGAAAGATCAAAATAGGATGAGATAGTCAATGATTCCTTTTCTTCACAAAACACAAAGGGCAACATTTATAACTTTATCTCAAAAGTCTTTCTGTTTGAGAAGTGGTACATTTTGGAAGCTAGGATTGTGTCTTAGGAACTTTTTACCTGGAATCAGCTTCAAGAAATCAAAGAGAAAGAGAAATTTGTGCCTTTGAGCCAGTCGTTTGGTCAGCATCAATCTTCTGGCTTTTTCAGTGTGCTATGAAGTCTTCAAACACTTTTGAATGCTGCATCTGTAGCATGTGAGGGACTGGAACTGTCAAACCTATTCAATCACACAGCTGTTGAATGGACCTTGGGCCCTGTTGTTCTTAGCTCTTGGATATTTATTTGCATGTGAAAGGACAAACTTGGTCTCTGTATGTGCAAGATTCTGCATGCTATCATTTATAGAGATACATCATAACTTTTACATTTTTAAACCAGATACCAGTATTGAGCAAATATATGACCTTAAGTACCAGTAATTTCATCATCTTCCTGCTGCTTTCCACCACTCCTTTTTTTTTTTTTTTTGAAGGCAGATGAATGTAACTGTATATAGTTATGTTCTCATTTCCAAAGGTCTCTAACTCCTGGTTCTATTTATGGACTAAGAAGATTTAATGGACTATAAGACCTTTCCGTGTGAGGAACCAAGCTGTGCTCCTGCGGAATGTCAACTCCTTCAATGAGCAGAGAAGCAAATGGAAGGCCGATTAATTGGAAAATGCCTCTTTTCAGGTAGTGGTAACACATTTTGAAACTTTTTACCTGACTGGCCTATTTTGGCTGATGCTCATGTCCTCCAATTGGAATGTCACTGTACCCACAGATTGTGAAATGTGTCTCCACCTACTTTGTTTTCTGCTACTTTAATCCACTGGGCATATAAAAAAAGACTCTGCAATTAGTCCAGCAGATGTCCACTGACTGTAGCCAACTGAGTTCCGGTGAGTTAAATCTGTTGATCCTTCACCTTTGATTATGTACTTGCACAGACTCAAAAGAGCCTCACAGCCTCACAAATCTGGAAGCTGAGCAAAGTACACAAATTTTATTCTAATGACTGTGAAGTGGAAGACCTTTCAGTAATATCACTGTAAGGTAAGATAATTTTACACTAGGTTTGTGATGACATAAATTACTACCTGTACTTGATGGGAGAGCATCTGGTTGGAACTTGTAAGTCTCTCATCTCTCCTTTTATTCTAATTGGGGGTGGAAGCTATGAATGTTTTTCTGATTTCATTCAGACCTGCCATAATAAAAATATTTCAATTACTGAAAACCTGATAGTTTGCCTCCTCTCACCAATGGATATAATTAACCTTCACATGCAAGTAAACATCATTCATTTGTGGCAACATTTTGAAAAATGTGCACGATAGCCACAGTGCTAATGTATGGTAATCATCCTTAATCATTTGTTGATTTGGAAAAATCATTTGTTGATTTGGATGAAGTGTTGCTTCACCGAGATCTCTGATGTTTTCTGCTGGCACATCTTGGTTCAGGTGTTTGGAGGCTTAGTGACTGAAGAAGTTTGTGTTCTGCCAAAGCCACATGGGATGGTTGCTTGGTAACGATACTTGTGGCATAGAAAGTATTGCATCAGGCATATGCCTGTTCCTATCTCTTTTTAGGGGACAGGGAAGGATTACAGAGAAGATATATTTCATTTAAGGAGGCTAGAAGATCTAGAAGAATTGTTACCTGAGAGATGAAGCTGAAAAGGGAATGCTTTGAAACCAATATATCACTGGAGCCTGCCTTCAGTAAACCACTGCAGAATTAAATTAACTTCCATTGTAACCCTCTAGATAGCTGCCATGGGAAAATAACCTGCTTCTAGCTGCTTGCTGAGAGTCCAACCCCAGCAAGGCAGCCACCTGCTTTGGAGAGCAGTTTAGGGGTAAGGTCCTCCACATTTTGGCTTCAGGGGGACTTCCAATACCTTTAAACATTAACCAGCTAGGCCATATGTTGCAGTCTGTAGCTGTAACACTCACCAGGCACTGCACCAGTCTCATCTCTCGAGGGAAAACACAGCACCCCACAGAAGCCTGAGTGTTTGGTGACAGTTTGTCCACAACTCCCATTGCTCCCATGACCCACACAGCTCTCTGTGCCAAGAGGACCAGCACCCAAACCCACAGACTGACAGAAGCTGTAGTATTTGAACAGATAAGACCTTTATTATATCTCTGTAAGGACCAGAGACATATTACTTCTCCTTCAGCATCTCAGCTGTTTCACCATTTTATTAGTAGGTTTATTCCTGTGTCTATCCACTTGTTGAGGGAGTGAAATTACATTCTTTAGTAACCGATAAAGGCTAAATAAGTGACAGCAATGCTTAGATAGACTGAAGGTGTATTTTACCTGCTGATCTAATGACATCATAGGCTATTACCATGGCTGTCAAACTGCAGTTTAGAAACAGTGAGCATCTGTGAAGGATCTGAGGGTCCTTCTTAAAGAAAAACCTTTATGGTATCCCCAGTTCTGCTTGTTTTGAGGATGGAGAGAAGTCTGCTGGTCCCAAAGGATAAAGAATACTTGAGCTTGGAAAAAAATGTGATGTTCTACAGAACCACTTACCAGCCAAGGTCAGAAGGGACCTCCAGAAATTGTCTAGTTCAATCCCACCACTCAGAGGAGTGTCAGCTAGAACACGTTGTCCAGCATTGTGTCCAGTGCTTATTTCGGAGGAACTGTAGTCCATAGCTTTTACTCTTTTCAAGTATCTCTTGGGTCCTCTGAAGCTCACCGTGGTTTATACCATAAAGCCAGATGTGTGGCCAGGTCAAAAGAAAGAGATAGGGTCTTCTAGTCCAAGTCCCTGCTCATTACAGTCAGAGATGTTTGTCTGTTAATTGTGGCATCAAGTCCAATAACCTCTGGATTAGAGCAAATCTTTCAAGCTGACATTTTAATCTTGACTTTAAAACTCCCAGTGACAGAGAAGCCAAAACAACCCCTGGACAAATTATTCTGATGATTAATTACCTCTTCTATTAAAAAAAAAAAAAAAACAAAACAAAAAAACCCACACCACAGTATTTGAATTTTTCTCAGGAATACAATATGCATGTCTGCTAGATTAAAAAGACTTCTATTGTCAGGATTTTTCCCCCAGATAAATATTTATGAACCATGATATTCATACTTTATATGCTCTTGGCTAAGATATATCCAGTAGCAGTCATAGCATAGTAGTCCATGCAATTTTAATAATTATTGCATCACTTTTTGCTCTGGTCCTACTTAAATAGATTTGATGTGATCCATCATTCTGTAAAGAATTGAAAGAAAAGTAAGCAGGGCTGGTTAGCCACTCTGAAGTGGGGGAAAAAAAAATCTAAATCTTGCAGCAAAGTTTGTCATCAAATCTCCTGTGGCTAGAATCACATTTTCTACATTTTGTTGTCATTAAATGGAAACTTAACCTTGGGCACAAAATGATTTCAGATAAACAGTTGCTGAACACTAGAGATACAGGAGGTTGTGTAGTGCTTGTGTGTTCAGCTCTAGCAAAGTTGTTTTATTTTTTTCATTGTGAACCCAGTTTAATCCAGCATAACTTGTATTTTATAATTGTATGACCTGAAGGGTAAAATATGTCTAGAGGATAGCTATATTCTGTCCAGGGAAAGGACTCATGCAGGCAGAGCCTAGAATCCATCACACCCTAGCACCTGCCACTCCCTTTTTTCCTAAATCCCTCCACATGCCAAAATTCTTCAATCACATCAATAGAATTCTGGAAAAAATAGAACCTGGAAATATTTTAAAGTTATGACAGCAGACAGTCTGACAAGGTCTGCTCTTTCCTTCTGAATTAGCTAACCATGGTTCTATCAGTCCCAACTGCAGACTGCAGATTTATGGCACCAGCATGAAGCCTGCTTTTAGAGAGCTGGAAGCTTTATTGATCAACAGTAGTAATTTTTTCCTGCTGGAAACAACATCAGGTGTAGAACACTGGCTAGCTGAATTCTTCATAAATTGCAGTCTTCCTAATAATGCTGAAATTTTGATAATCTCTCAAATTCTATTCTTATTTGAATGAAAGGCCTACACTCTTCTAGCTAAGATCTGATACCAAAAGTCTTCACAGAGTTTCTCCCTAAGCATCTGCAAGCAAATTGGGATCTCACAGTAATCCAAAACTGGGAAAGAAACTCAGTATCAGACAGTGAGCATGTCTGACAGTGGTATTCCTGTCTTCATGCCTGAATGCTAAGTTGTACCAGCTGTGCCACACGTTGCTGCAGCACACTGCTGCAGTCAGTTCCTATGACAGAAAACTCTCCAGCACCTACCACTGCTTGTTGCTGGAGACAGGTAACTGTGATGAACCTGAGACACCAGGCTAGCATCCACCCTGTCATGAAGGACAGTTAAAAACAGCTTTCTGAATAAATACATCCAGCAACATTCCAAAACCCACTGAAGACTCTGAAATTTCACCTGCTTAGCTCGGTGTTTATGACTCTTAAGAAAATGAATCAAGCTTTCTCAGGGTCAGTCTCCAGTGAGCACCCCCAGATGAGCTGCACTGTAGGCTGCCTGCAGCAGCCACATGCAGTGTCACAGGTGCACAAACATTTACCTTTGGGAAATCAACACCGGCTAATTACTGTTTATATTTTCAATTACTGTTTATATTTTCAATTACAGGTGAATAGGTGTAAATTTCTCTACTCCTCTGTGCAAATCCCTGGATTATAATTAAAATAGCAGCACTGTTTTTAAGAGCTTCTCTCTCCAGTCCCTGTACTGAGCCTAGTAGATTACCAGTTACACTTCCCAGCCAGTCACACGTTCCCTGCACAGCTGTCTTCTCTGTGGTATGTGGTGGAGGTGGTTTAAACAAAAACCACAGGAGAGGAACACTGTAACCAGCCTGGAATAATGCACAGTTGGCTGGAAGACCCGAGGCATTTGGCAGTGCCTGGGCTGCAAAAGCAGACATAAACGCCAACTAACATAGCTACCGTCTTCTTTGAGTCAGAATAGAGGCACACAGCAGGAAAATGCCTATGAAAGATGGCATCCTAAAAGAACAGCTTGTTTGTTCAACCCAGAGATGGATGTTTGCATGCACTGTTTACTCTCTCCTGCTTTTTTGGACTAAACTTTTGCCTGGCCTCAAACCCATTTCTAAGTATCGGTATTTGGTGCCATTCCTAATGAACTTTTTCGTTCTTCGTTGACTGTGATTCTTAGTAACCTGATGGTGGTATATTGAGAGAAGAGAGACTTGATTTCTCCACCAGGAGACCCAGTAGAGAAGACAGATTTGTCTGTTTAAAGGAAAAATTACGGCTGTGGTTCTCCTTGCCACCAGCCCTCTACTTTTCCTTTCAGTCTCCTGACTATCCACAGCCAACTTCTGGGCACATACTTCCCTGACACGGGAGAACTGTCACTCAGAAGATGTATCTGCTTCATACATACAGTTATACTCTGTATTGCTGACTAGTAGCAGCAAAGTGTGGGAATAGGCATCAGTAAATGACACTGTTTAGATTTTCTTTAGAAAGAAAAACAGAGGGTTTCCCTGGAGTAGCTGGGAGAGAGGAAGCAGCAAACTGATAAAAAAAGTAATTTACTAGTAATAAGGAGAAAGATCCAGAAGTGTTCAATGTCTACATGTGCATAAAAAAACAAAATATAAAGCAGATGCTCCAATTTCCTAATTCTCATGGGAAATTCAGGTGGAAAATTCTTCAGTTTATTATTATTTGCTTGCTTTATAGTAATATAAAGAACCCTGCCTTTGCTTTATTTCTGCAGACTATAAAGAACAGAACCTGTGCCATGACCCATCCACAATCATCCTCAAATTTGAACTGTGTAGGCAACGGTACTGTGAGCTGTACTAAAATAAATATGCACTTTTTCTTACTTCAGGATATTTCAGCAAATATCCTTGCATAAGATCTAAAGCCAGTCTGCACTCCTTAACTCTGTCTTTGTTCATGGAGAGCTCAGGAGAGTTTTATTTTAGGATTACCAAGCTCTATCAGAACTACAATGTCATAAACTTTATATTAAATATAGTTAGTTGTCAGCACTATCAATTTACATCTTTGGTGTTGTTGTATCATTAATACAAAAGGAGAAACTTCTAATGGATTGATGTTGATGCTGATATATATGCCATTTTTTAATCATATCTTATATAAGTTAACATTTGTAATTTCTGAATCCTGGTTAAAAAACCTCCAGAAATTAAAAAGATGTTTTCTGTTTAGATATTTACTTTTACTCAGACAAATAAATAAGTAGATGTATTCATATATAAAATTTAACTAAGTGCCTGTATGCATATATAAAATATGCATATGTTTTAATCTGCATATATAAACATTTTAATCAGTATTTTTTACATATATATATAACCTATCACTCACTTCTACATGTGTTTCCTTTTGTCTTACAATGTTTATAAAATAATCTGACCTTGCTTCAAGAATAGAGGCCTTGCTTTAGCAGAGCTAAACTGACAGTAACAGAGTTTCTGACAACCAAAAGCAAATGAATCCATGCTGATCATTGAGGCAGTGGCCCAGGACTACCATAGGTCGAGGTTGTTACAGAATCGTACCAGCACCAGGAGAGTTTTGTAGGTGTATCTGCACCAGCTGGCTGGTGGGAGGAGTTTCTGGCTTCAAATCTTCTTGCTGTGTCCTGTATGAAATCAAGTTGCCCACAAACCCACACTTGGCTCATTTAATTACTTTCTCTTTCCAGCAGAAACAGTAGAAAAAAACCGTATTAACCAAGACTGGTTTTTATCCTGTTTCAGTTTTAGTTGGATAAACAAGCAAAGACAGTAAACTACATTGTCAAGAGACAGAATTTTTCATCCAGCAAAACGGTACAGAAAAATCCAGCAAAGTTCTCCCGAAAGAGGCCCTGCCCGAGGCAGCTGAGAGCTCCACGAAATACTGTGAAAACTGACTGGCATTTTCACACATTCTTTACAGGACGATAAAGCTGAGATTCCCTTTTACTCCTTTCATCCTCCTGTTTGTGTTATCTCTTCTTAAGGTCAAGCTCACAAGCAAATGAGTTCTTCACCTTATTCCCTTCTTTTTCTTCCCAGACCTGCTCCCCTACTTTTTTTTGTTCAGTTTTTAATATATATTTGGGGTTTAAAATGTTTCCAGGTATGAAACAGAAGAACCAAGTCATCCCAGGGGCTGCTTTGCTGGTACTGGGCAGATACCTGAAAGGGACAGATCCTAACTCAGGCTATTCATGAAAGATACATAAAAGAATAGGTAGAAAAGAAATCATTTCATCCCTCAAGCCTTTTGTCTCTGTTGTGTATGGCTTTTGACATATAGACAGTTCAGAAACCATAACAATTTTCCTAAATTTATGCAGAAAATATATTACAGATCCATGGACTGATTCTAGAACCACTGATCCAGAAACCAATCCTTCCCTTCTTAGTACCTTTCTTTTTAAAAAGATCTTCAGCAATCAGAAGACAGGCATAGCCACCCAGGCACATTGCTCTTCCTCATGACAGATAAACGTTGCTAAAATATAGACATATGAGTTTTAATTTTGCCTTTGCTCAAAGACTACTCTGACAAGAGACTGGATTAGACTTCTTCCTCAAAAAGAGCCTCAGGCCAAACCCCAGGACTAAGATACCATGGATACCTGTGAGACAACAGCAAAGAACAAATTCTGGAAAGCAAGCCACTAAAGCCAGAAGATTGCTCTGTTTTCTTGTTGGTCTCTGTCTGCATTTATTAGTGGTTTATTTAGAGAGTGACTTTAAGGATGAAATTGTCCAACAAGTTCAGATTCCTTTGGGATTTTGAAACTTGCATATGAAGCTAAAGTTACCAGTCTCTCAGACTGACATAAAAAGATTTCAGTGCAAAGCTAGATAATTTTTTCCCACATCTGATTTCTTTGCACAGTTTGGCATTTGGGTTTTTTCTTCTTTATTTTTTTCCCTCCATCCTATTCTGTTTATTTCAAGAACATTCTTAATGATGTAAGACTTGTCCTCAGGGTAGTTTTGAGTTCTGTCTAACCCAATACTCTGACTTTTCAACAGCAGATGCCTCACCAGAATGGACAAAAAAGCCACTAAAACTATTCTTCCTAAGTTATAGGAGAATTTGGTCAAATCTCTAACCAAAAGTTCACACTCTTGTTAAAACTCTTTTCCCCTATAGCTTGCAAATGCTTTGAATTTCCCTTTAACTTTTCATTCCTGTGACAAAAAATCAGCATCTGAAGTAAGAAATTCCTACCAGTTGTCCTTCTCTTCTGCTGTTCCTATTTTTCATATTTATAGCTTGTTGTTTATATATAAACCAGTCTAGACCTATTTGTCCTGGTCAGAAATTTAAGTGCCACCTGAACACAAGTTATTTAAACAAGTTTTTTACAGTCACATTGCAGATTTTCTTTCATCTGTGGAAAAATTAATTTGTTATCATATTGCCAGAGTTCAAAGCAAGTAGGAACCACCCATAAGACAGCAACAAGGACACACCATGAACAATTAGTTCTCTCTGATGTTCAGCATATCAAGATTTCCAGCCTTCATATCCCATTAAGTGAAACTGAAGAAAATGCTAAGTTTTGAAGAATGCAAAGAAATGAGTCCTAAGCATTACTTTAAATGTCCTAAAATGGAGATTTACATTCTTAAATACTAGGTGGAACCATATTTATAAAGAAAAGGAAAAGGGAAAAAAAAATAATGCAGCATCATTCCACACTGCAGCTGGAAAAATCATGCAATGTATATGTATGATTTAGGGTATCAGTGCCCCTGTCCAACCTCTGGAAGCAGCTGTCACTGCCAAGCCAGAAGGAGGTTGATAGGCAGTCTGGCATCAACAGGAACCTTGTTAGTTGCCATTAGCCAGAGTTACCCCTTAACAGTTTTAAAGTTAACTTAGACTATGAGGAATGTAAGAATAACAATAAATTGATTATTACTTTCCCTCTCAGCAACCAAAAGCAATATTCCCCATAGTTGTAGCTGAAAACCACAGAATAAAGCTGAAAATAGTCAGCTTAAACAGCTATAAAGTTAGAAAATGCTTTTTCTTTCCCTGATAAAGGGAGATGAAACTAATGATAATATAAACATTTTTAAGTAGAGAAAAATAAAGTTAGGAGCAGCTATTCTCTGTGAGAATATTATAAATACATAAAATTGGTCTTTAGCTTTCTAAACAATAATTTGCTGAAGAGAAATTTGAAAGAAGTTCTCCAAGAAGAAATAGGTATCATTATTCCCTCTTAAACAAATAGCCTTTATTTAGTTATGGAGTCTTTAAGCAATATTGTCCTCCATTAAGGTGCAAGTGAAAAATAGTTCCTTTTTAGGCAATTGTGTTCATTTAAAGTGACGTTTGAATTTTTTTCCCCTAAAACAAAAAGGTCCATTCATAAACATCATCAGAATTAATAGATGTAGATTCCACAGTGCCATAGAACCTGGCTAACAACTGAAGATTCATATTAATTTCAAAAATTGGTTTCTACATAAAATCATGGCATTGTCTAGAGGAAATAAACAGAAACCAGTATACAAGACATGCTATTACTGAATGGATTAATACATATTCATGCATATGTGTGTGCTTCAGACATCTAAGTTTACCATTCCACAGGCAACTATACAGCATTCCTTCTTTGCCTGTAACCCAGCTCAGGTGGAAATTCAATGAATTTTAACCACCAAAATCATGAATGAATTATTGGTAAATCATATTTACCAATGTAAGGTATTATTGGTAAATCATATTTACCAATGTAAGGTCAGGTTGGATGGGGCTCTGAGCAACCTGATCTAGTTGATGATGTCTCTGCTCATTGCAGGGAGCTTGGATTAGGTGGCCTTTAAAGGTTTCCTCCAGCTCAAATCATTCTATGATTGCATGATTCTATAATACTGATTCCATTCTCTAATTACGTTAGGCAGGAGTGACAAAGCAATTTCTGGAGGAAAAAAATCAATTACGAGTTAAAAGGAAGTGTATTTGAAGCTATTACAAATCCTGATGAACATGTCAGTCTACAAATGAATTCATGATGCTTTGGTTCTGTCTTTCAAAATGCTATTTACAACGCCATTCTGCACACCAGCAATTAGTAATTTGTACGTATCTTTATCTTGCCTCACCTTTTGATCTTAGAGACCATTAGTTGGAGCAATTCTTTCCATTACCATTTCAAATGGTTGTGCACAAGAAAAGTGACAGTTGAATTTTTTTTTAACACAGCCAGGACTAAAAATCGTTTATGGCTTTATGAGATAAATACAGTGATATTAATCTCCACCAAGAAATGAAATGCACATCAATACAGCCCACAAGATCTTCCTTCAGAACGGCTTTCTGATCTGTGAATGCTTTGAATGAACCCTTATTGTCCTGCTCAACTGATTTATATGCACTTTGTGGGTATGGAGGAAGTTGTAGTTTCAGCTCTTTCTTGGCAAAACTTCACTGTCAAGGATGCACAGATAATACAGGAGTAGATCTGCTCTTTATCTCAATGCTCCGATAGCTCATTGGGCAGTCTATTGATTTATGAGATTAGGGCATGTCCTATAGTCTCTGAAATTGTCCTCTTTGTATGATTGAAAGACAAATAACGTGCAGTAGATATGTCTGAAAGATAAATTTGTCCCATTATCCTGACATTCATCACCCCTTGCCATGCCCTGTGCACCTTAGATTGTTTCCAGATTCCATTAAGACCAGCAAAACTTGTAATTAATGATTGATTCCATTTGTTTTCTGGCACTGTACCTGTAGGGTTGCTGTCAAAGGAGTGTTGCTGGATTGTGCTTTTACTTGTTTATTTACTTGTTTCAGTCTCAGTGGTTTAATGAGCCTGCATCACCTCCAGAAAACTGATGGCAGGACAGTAGGAAAAATGTCTGCTTAGAGGGACACAGTTTCTGGCATTTTGTAGCCCAGCCTGCTTGTAATGCTCTGGAACCTGTGCATGCACACACTCATGGAAGAAGTATAACATCTAACCATAAAATTATGGCAATTTTAAGAACATTTCTTTTTTTAGATTAATTCAATTTTTAAAAGCACGGGAGTATTTAAACTATTCTAGAAATTAAGCGTAGCTGCTTTCCCTACACATACACAGCACACACTTAATATGGCAACATTCCAGTCTCTCATAGACATTAGGGAAGGTGATAGAGAATATGTGAGACTAGGAACAGCTGTCTATATTCTGCTCTCTCTCAGATTCAGTTTTCCAGATAAGCCAGCATTTACAGTGAATGTACTCAATGCTAAGGCCAGACCTTCAACAGCTCTAAAGGGATGTTCCTTTACCTCAGTTGCTGATATATCTGCCTCTAAAAATCTTTCTAAACCTTGTCCTTTCACAATTTTGTAACTGGAATTTTTCTTTCCAGGAATCTCTGAAGTGTAACTAAAAGCTGAGATAATTTTGCAAAACAGGTCCTCCTCAACAGCATTTATAGGATAGGACTCAAGAAGAGTTTTAGAACACTCCTTAAGTGAGTGCTTTTATTTAATATGCCCATTGTGAAATTGCATACTTACTCTGAATAATTCTATAAAAGTACTTGTTTTAAGGAATTTAAATATTGGATAATGAAGCTAAGTGTAACACATTGCTTCTACTGCGAGCACAATGAATTGAAAAAGCACAGTTTAAATAATAGTGTTAAAGAATTCACATTATCTTTATATTTGATAAAATCCTAACATATATGTCTACAGTTTCATTCATACGTGGCACTCTGGCATTCACAATTAATGAAACTGGTGAAAAATAAGTGTAAATTTGAAACACATTTGAAAATTATAACTAATTTTTCTGCAGCACACATACCGATCTTAAGTGTCCTTTTCTCCAAGAACAGTCTCTGCATATCAACCAAATAAAGAGTAGCTGAATATCTTGTTTCGTTTAAGGCAACAAAAACACACAGGGTCGCTGTGAGAATATGTAGGTTGATGCAGTGTCCCAACTCACTGATGAAGCTAAGGAAAGAACAGACAGCTTAGCCTGATATAAATTCCTGAAGCACCCACATCCTTAGGAAGGAGCTGCAGGTCTACTTGCCTGAACAAATGTAAAGTATTTTCGAAGTGTGTTTGGGAGTTAAGTGCTCTAGAGATTCCCTCATCTTTTCTGTGTAGTAGAGTGGGGTATCACTCCCACTTTTCCCTCTCCATTTTTGTAGTGGCTTTTAGGAATAGTATTATGGCAGACACTACAAAAGATATCAAAAAATGAAGAAGGGGAAGTGGGTAACAGTTGTACTAAATGGGACCTTATTCTATGCTCATGACCTTGACCTCTCCAGGTCACAACAATTCGTGTATATAGAATGAGTAATTCTTAGCCTGTTTTACAGGAGGAAAATTCTCCAATGGAGTAAAGCATCGTTAGCTCAAACTCATAATTTCCATATCTCTGCAAGAAAATTACCTGTCAAGGGAATAATAAGACCCTTCTTTGGGCTTCTAGCAGTATAAAGTGTTGCTAGAAGTTTGAGGGAGAAAGCTGAACAAGCTGACCTTATTTTAAACTTCAGGCTGCCTAAATTCTGAAAAGCACTTACATCTGTAAAATGGCATTCAGTGCATAAAAGGAGAGAAGATTGGAGCAGTGCAGTTTTCCTGTCTTTCCCTCTAAAATGCCAGTCACTCCTCAGATTGCACACTATTTGCCAAGCCTGGCAAGTCATAACCTTGAATACTACAATGCTCACCATACAATTGCAAATACTTGGTTTCTAGCAGACCACATAAAGTAATCTAGCCAAAACAGGTTTAATTTAAATTCTATCACTGATGGGGTTTAAAACTGGTCCTAGAACACCTGCACACAAGTAAATCCCCAAATAATGTGCCAGGACTGAACAAAGAACACAAATCAAAGGTCCAGCTCAGTGGTTTTCAGAGCATTTCCCCTCTATGGTGTCACTCTGGTTGTGTCAACCGTTCCTCCCACCAAAGTCCTGAATGTCTTGTTCCTTTTGTTTAGAAATTCAATTTGATGTTTCTGTGCTTGTCATGGAGAAATCAGGAGTGAAAAGGAGAATGTTGACAGCTCTTTCACTTATAACTGTTGTGTTTTCTGTGAAGTTCTGCTGTTCAGCATGTTAGTGCAGGTGTGTATGAACTCTTTCATATTGGTAATAGAAGGGGAGAAAATAGTGATTTCCTAAGAGACAAGAGTTAAACCTGTAGACATACAAGATCTTAGTACAAAGATATGCGTTGAATCCAATTGTCTGAGCTTTAACTCATTCACAGACTTAAACATTCAACAGGGAAGCTACGCTGGAAAAAAACCACCACACTTGCTAATAACCAGTAATATTGGAAAGAGATGCTGGGACCACTATCCATATCTAATCAGAACATGCTCTAAGTTTTTATTATTTCCTTGGCTATTATGTGGCTCTCATTTCTATGGAGTTACTTTATGGAATAGTCCTTATTGTGATAAAGCCTAAATCATTATTAATGATGATACAGTTGTTTCTTTAGTCTTCTCCCTTGTTCAAATGGCTTTAAATCCTAATCATGGAAGACAGTTGCTCAAATTCTGATCTCATCAGAAGTGTCATAAACTGATATATTTACCTACACTGAGTCAAGGGAATGAACTCAAATTTATAAAGGCACAAAACAGAAAACTGACCAAGTACATCAAAGACAACCAAACATAAAATTCAGTGCTACATCCTCATGAAAACAGTAAACTACAAAGAATCCATGGACCTTCCTGAAGAAAAGATAAATGAGTGAGTAACTGATCCAGAAACAAAGCAAAATGAAAATAAACCTTTATCAACAAGTATTTTAAAAGAGCTGAACTGTCCAGAAAATAAAAAGCATTACACAGGCACAACATCTTCATTTCAAGTGAAAAATCTATGAAATCAAAGCACTCTGTGAACAAAAGAAGCTAAAAGTAAACAAATCCCAGTCCAGCCAAAATAGAGCAAAATACTGAAAGAAAAAAATACTGAACAGATCTAGGGAACCAGGTAGACTCTGGAGGTCAGGCAAAACAGTGGTAAAATTAAACATAATTTTGAAAAGACTAATTTACAAACTTTTAAACTGTTTCAGTGCACAGTTCTTAAAGTATTAAGAGGCTGTTGTCTCAGAACTGTCAATTGAGGGTTTTTTACACTGCAAAAGCAGTAAAAAATAAAAATGGTACTGCTTCTGAAAAGAGGAGCTGCTTGTCTCCCTATTTTCTTCACCCTCAAAATAAACTAAATGCAGCCATTTTGTTTTGTGGTAAATTATTCGGATAATGCTTGTTTCTGTAATCTTTTGTAGCCTCTACTTCCACCCAAATTTAATCCACTGTGTATTATCTGAACTTTGGTACATCATCTATATACCACTGTAAATAAAAAGGAGAAGCAGATCGATGTGAACTCATCTGATAACTATGGCACTTAGCAGATAAAATACTACTCAGCTGCCTGTGGTCCTCAGGAAAGAAAAAAAACCAAACCACACACAAAAGCAAGCGACAGTCTAAAGATGCCTTCGTTTCTTCAACTGTCAGGTGAGGAGTTTTATGTATAGACACATAAAACAAAGTGTACGAAATGCTGCTCTTCCTGTACCAGTTAGATTGGCAACCAGCCTTCCTAGGTGATGACCCTGACCTTCTGTGTCACTCAGCATAGATTAAAAAGACAGCTACAAAGTAAATTTCTTTGGACTCCTGTAGCTGGAGCTGTGCAGGTGGAGGCTCTCAAAGCCAATAAAGACCCTGAAGTAGTGCCCTTGCTTCATTTTAGGGGTTAATATGGTTAACATGCCTTCGTTAACAGTCTAGAAATAGTTGACTGCTCTTGCTTGCAGACAGTGCAGAAGGCAAGGACTCGCCGTTGAATACTGCAGATTGTCTCGGCGTGAGCAATTTTTCTGCCACAAAGATCACCTTGCTGTGATGAATTTTTAAGTCTCCAACATTTAGGCATCTTCTGGGAAATCTTCAGATGATTAGTTATCTTGACTTTTCAGGCTCTTTGTTTCACCACAACCATTCAAAGTAAAGTCAAAGATCAAGTCCCTGACCACCTATTGTTGCCCTCTGTGGTTTTTGTATTTGAACTTTCCTTCTTCGCTACTTTTTTTAAAGTCTTTCAAAAGTACTTTCTTTAATTCAATGAAAAATATTTGCTTCTCGATCACATCTATTTATATTTTAATATTTACATTTTTCCAGCTTTGAAGAAATGAAATAGTAGAAGTATCACTTCTTTATTTATAGTCAGTCTAACATGTGATGCATGTTTTGGACTGTTAAGAGAGCACAATGCTATTCAAAATTCATTCAGTTCTTGTGTTTAATGCCCTAAACAAGCTTTTAGGTCTGGCTTTTTCCAACTCTGATATTTATATTATATTATATTGTATTATTATATTATATTTTATTATATTATATTATACTATATTATATTATGTTATTCTTTCCTACATAGCAAAATACAGATTATACTGCAGTTCTCTCATTCTAAATCCAACAGGGACATTTTTTAAAGCTGTCACTTTGTTAAATATTTTGTGGAGTCTATAGCAAAAGAGAGAAAAGGGTTTTTTTGTTTCAATTGATTGTGACAGACATTATGAATTGTCATTTATGCATAACCTTTTCATCGGCAATATTACAGCGACTTCAAATCAACTGATAACATGTAACATATTATCTAATACATGCACCTGGGGTTTTGGGCAAATCTGTACTGACCATTTGTCCCTTGCAGAAGGTCCTAGATTCAGAAAACTCATCTTTTTCCTGCCATGATTCATAGACAAAGCAAAACTATTTGTTATTCCTGGTTAAAAGAATTTAATCCAGATATGCAATTGAGACCCTGCAATTGCTAAAATATCTGAAGAAGAATGCATACACACTGAGCCTTCATACATATAGTTAAATTTAATTAAACTCATCTTTGCTTTTTCTACTTTTGTTTCCAAATACTTCCTGCTGAAGATCTCAGTCTGTCACCACATCCTATCTAGGATAGTTCATTTTCCCACTGCTGGTCTCAGAAAATCTGGTCACATGCGAAGTAACTCAAAACATGATGTGAGGGGTTGAGTCTGACTGGATACCAGTCTATCACTCCCATTCCTCAACTGGATGGCAGAGACAAATATTCAAATTTACCCTGCATTTTCTCCCATTTTTTCAGCATATGTTTACCTGTAATTTACTGTCAAATGCAGCAAGTGTTGGCCAGATTCTGGCAACCTCATTCTCACCAAAACATGTCGTGACTCTTAAAATGGCCACATCAATTTCCACACTGCCCAATCTGTACATACTTAAGTAGCTAGAGAATGTGGTGCTTCATATGAGTAACCAGAAACAGCTTTTGTAGAAATCCTGCAGAATGGAACAATATTGTCCCTCCAGTTTGAGGCAAAACATTGGTGAGAAAGATCATCAGTGGAAAGGTGTGGCTTTTTAATAGATTTGTGAAACAGTGTTATTGTGGTGTTATTTAACAGACATTGCACAGGGATAGACCTAAGTTTGGGGCAAAAATTGTACAACTGTAGGATTTATATCACTGCCATGGGGTAGGCAGTCCTAGTTCCAAATCAGAGCTGTAAGTAACAGGGCATCAAGGATTTCTCCTGGGCTCCTTGGAGCTGGACTCAAAGCTTATTGCAGTTCCTGGCATCAGAGCACTCTACTACCTTTCAAAATTTAGATGACAGGCTTACATTGTTATTACCTTAATTGATTGGAGTTATATATTTATAACTGAATTATTCACTGCAGTATACTCACTGTTCTGTAGATAAAGCATTATTATTTTTAGTCACTGATGATTAGCACTTCGTGTTGCTAAACTCCTGTTGAGGTAGGTAGCCAGAGAGCTCATGAAATGACCCTCACGAGCTCATGAAATCATGTTGCCATAGCCCTTCAGTGCTTATTTCAGCTGCAGAGTCCCTTACGTGATTTCTTCTTTGTTCAAAAAAATTATCAAGTAAATACTTGATACAACACCAAAGTGAAGAAATTGGTTTAATTGGAGGGGAAGATGCCCTTGAAAGCCACTCACTTGCTTTCACTCATTGTCCCCTCCTTGTTAATGACGCTTTGCAAATGCAGGCAGATGTACAAAGAGTCCTGATCATTGCAAGACTCAGTATGTCAATACTATCACTGTCTTGGGACTTGGCCTACAGTGAAGGATCAACAGTCTTGACTTAGGTTCCTGAGTTCCATTTTAACAGAAGAAGGAAATCGACTGCAATATTTCTAATTTTAATGATACAAATGACACCTTTACAATTATTATAAGGAAAATCTCCATTTTCCCTTTTGTGATGCATCTATATTATGGGTCTCTTTCATAGGAACAAAATTTTCTGTGAAAAAGCAGGAGATAAAAGAAATTTTAACCTCAAAGTGCTACATTTCTAGGAGAGCTTTACTTCGTTTACCTTTCTGAAGAAACCAGAAACACTAGACTCCTGTATGTGTCCACATTTCAGAAAGTATATAGAGAAATGCAATATTAATACAGATGGAAGTCTCTATATAAAGTAAAAGCAAGTTTCAAAAGCAGGAGCTCTGAAAACTTTGCTGTCCTGACTTTGAGGAAAATTAACTTCCTTACTAGCACTGCCTGGTTCAGAATGTTCTCTTGCACCTATAACACAGTTTTAACCATGCAGCTGCACACCATTCTTCTCTCTTCTTTTCTGCAGCCTGATCAAGATGGCATCCTCCTGACCTTATGAATAACAAGTACCTCACACAGAAGCACACACTCCATTTTTCATTCTTTTAAGCACAGTACTTTGTTCCTGTATCAAATAGAATAACAAATTCTGGAATTCATGCAGGAAATCCTCCTGTTTTCCATAAAAGGAAAATCTCATGCTATCTCACCTGTGTGCATAATAATCTTGCTGCCTTATCAAGCCAGAGTCAGTAGTAGCCATTGGACTACATTTCTCAGCAGTAGAAATGACAGGTGAGCATTGGAAGATCTTGCTGCAGTAGTCTAAGCCATGACAGTGCCAAGCCATTCCATCCAGTCTCTTCTCTTAAAGTTACTGCTTTCTTCCCTCTAGCCCTCCAGCAAAGATGGCAGGGGGCTGGCCATGATTCACGTTGTTCCAGTCTTTGATTAGCATCAGCACTGGAGGGTGAGTTTGCACTGTGCCACCAGACTGCAATACAAAGCAGCCGAGCTACAATCATACAAGACCGGTGTGACCTTGCTCTGCATCGTGATCTGCACCAGTAAAAGGTTGGACCAGAATGCTTTGGCGCTGTGATTTAAAGTTCTATTTAGGAAATACATAAAAACACGTACAGACTATGGATTCTGATTATGAGTCTAAAATATGATCCTCTGGGGATCAAATTATTAATTTATTTTTTTTTTTAATCAGATGCATGGACCTACCAGTCTGAAGAATCCTGGCTCTGGATCTGGAGAGAAAAATTCAAGAGAGAGATCTCCTTTGGTGCCTATTAACGCAGTTAATTGGCTGTAAATCAGAAAGGTCATTAGAAGCTGGTGGATGGAGAATGATCTTGCACTGTTTTCCCAAAGGAAGTGCAAAGAACTCTCCATATTTCTTGCAGTCTTTCCCAAAGCATCAAACACTGTCAGAAAGTAGATAGGGAATGAGATGGACACTGGTATTAAACAGTTTGACAGCACTGTAACTGCATTCTTTTGTTCTCCTTATCATACCTGTGCTGGCATCATTAAGCTAATATGAATATGCACAAAAGAATGTGGGTTTGGGCTTTTTCTTTTTGTCTTGAAATATTTGCAGTGATCTGTGGCAGTAAAGATGTAAAATGTTACAGCACAGTCAAATATAATTCAAACATAAGGAAGGTTACAAATGCCTAATATCTACTCTGGAGGTGTAAACATTCGCTCAAACCCATTGAATCATAGAATGCTTCGGGTTAGAAGATCCCTTAAAGATCATCTAGTTCCAACCCCCCTGCCATGGAAGGGACATCTTCCACTAGACAGATTGCTCATAGCCCCATCCAATCTGGCCTTGAACACTTTCAGGAATGGAGCATCCACAGTTCCCTGGGCAACCTGTGCCAGTGTCTCACCACCCTCATAGTGAAGAATTCATTCTCTCTTCTCCAGAGCCAGGAAAAAGCATAACCCATTCTAGGACCAATGTTAATTTAATTCTGTTGTAGAAATTAGGAAGTAGGACAACCAGTTTCCCATGTAAATGTCAGGTAAAATTGAAACTAAAAGTGTTCATTGGGATATATCTGATTTGAAATCTAATGTTTCTGACATGTGGAAATGTCCTAAGAAGCTTTCTTCCAGAAAGTGTTATTTCAATGCAAGTTCTAAATAAAATTATAAAATATGAGATTAAAAAAGCTATCTGAGTAAGGAACATATTTATTCATTACACAAGAACTTAAGGCATGTATTTTCTTGAGATAAATATCAGCACGAAGTTGGTGTTACAAAAATTCCATCTCAGCACTGGGAAATGAAAGGTGCCAAACTTAACACATGACTAATTTGCTATAGCTTGGTAATTGTTCTGCCTCATGCTTACCATAGGTAAGCAGAGCCATTAAATCTCTAAATCTCTTGAATACAGATTGCAAAGGCCACAGTTCTGAAAATGGCTTTGTGCTGGTGATCTCCTGTACCCACACAGAGACCCAGTAATAGAGACCACGTAGAAAAATTTGTAGGGTAAAATCTTTGCTCTTTTACCGATGCATTTTGTTGAAGAAATAGGATTAAATAAAAAGGATTCCTATTTTATGTGTTTGTGATTTCTATAATTCCTTGTGAAGCCATGTTGTTATGAAATCCATCAAAGCTTGTGCACATTTGAAAACTTTTTTAACGTATCAGGCAGTTACAGTTTCTTCTGCATTCCCACTTTTATTCATTTATCTAAGCAGTTGTGACATCTTAATAGAAAAATCCACATAAGACACTTTACAGATGTGTTTGGATGAGGACAATCACATATATATTTAAGTAGGAACAGACATTTTGAGAAATCATGTTTTTAATAATGTAAAATGTGTTGTGTTAGGAAAAAAATATAAAAGTCTTCTCCTCTTGTGTTTTATTGTGGGGCTGCAGTACATGCTGTTATGCAAAAGGACAATGATTCCTCCAGCCATAATTAGCATTTTATTTTTCAAGTAAAAATAATTAAGTTCCCTGTGGTTATTGATATTTTAAAATTATAAATATTTTTAAAGCAATCAAAAACTACGTTGTCTGTTGTTGAAAAAGCATACAGATCAAATTAGTCCTGGGCAAAGAGTGTAAAACCATTTCTAAGAAGATTAATTTGCTCTCACAGTGCTTATAATCACGAACCTTTTTGTGTTTGACTTTTTCAGTAAACTTCCTTTTGGCAGAAATATATAAAACACTGAACTTTATGTGACCATTGGAGAATATCTGCAGAAAGCAAACTGAATTTATAAACGTCAATATTCCGTTCCCATCCTCAATTAATCAGGATATGAAGCTTACCATCTGATCTGAATACACACTTGAAATCAACCAACACAGCACAAATTTCAGATTTTGACTGCTTGTGATCAACTGCCTCTGCATGATTTAAGGACCAAGAAATACTACAGAGAATTTTTAAGATAGCTGAAGTGCATAGATTTTGGGGGGTTTTGGCATGGTCTGTATTACAAGTAGTACAGCACAAAAGAAAAGTCACACCGGGTAAACCATTGGTGCTGAGGGCTCAGTACCCATGTCACATTTTCAGGAGGATTAAGTTGTCCCCCTGATGAGTGAATGAATGACTAATGAGTGAATAGTGGATGGAGGATGTTAAGCACACTCCTGGATCTCTTCTTCCAGGTTCTTTACTTTAGAAAGGAATGCCATTCGTAACTCTGAGACCACCCCAAGATGCAAACCAAAGCACAGAAAAAGGGAAAAACTGGAATTGTACACCTGACCTGAAAAAAACACAGTGCTGCAGGTGTACCTTATGTGTGCATTGCTTGTTGTCAGTATTTATTCTGTAAGGTACTTCTATGCAACATGGAAAAACGAAATTAGTTGATTTTCTATTTATTTATATTTTTGAATTAGTCCTAAGTATTACTGTAGGATTCTAAAATAGTTGCACATATATCTAATATACTATACACATACAGATATTTCAAAGAGCATAGCCACATATATATGTTTCTTTTCAGGTGACAGTCTTCAAATATAACAAATAATTTTTATAAAACACATTCAAATGACTTTGTAATAAAAATTTTTCTACCCAATAAATCTAGAGCACAGACTAGATTCCTCTTATGAGAAATGGTGTGTTACTTTAATTTCACAGTATGTACTTTTTTGACATGGAGGAGAGATATTACAATAAACTTTCTTATAGGATGATCTTTTAAGTCAATATCTAAATCACCAGGGTTATATATTTCAAAAAATAAAAACCCTGAATTATGTCACACAGAGATACAGGACTGGCTAAACCCTTAGAGTTAGCACTATAGCTAGATTAGTTTTCTAGGTTTTCACCTCCCCAGAAGTAGCTTCAATCCAGGTGCCAATTTAGCTCAAAAATAAAACGAGTTTGCAATTTTCCTGCTAATACCCAGTGGTTAGTCTCAAAGAACTGGTGCCTGGTTCTGGATGATTACCAGTGCTAGTTTATTAGAAACTTATCACTGGCACAGCAGGGGGAGAGCCATATTAGTGACACAGCTACTACTGCCAGTGCTTCTAGTCACTGGGTCTCAAAAACAGAGTGCTAGCAACTAACCTCAGCATGGCCATTTTTCAACAAGTTATGCCCAGGAAAGAATCAGCATGCAGGTGGAATTTCCTTCTTCTCCAGTAGATTAAATTTGAATCTCACTTTGGGAAAAGTGTAAGAAAATTTGATGTACCTCCTTTGTAGATAAACAATGGCAGTTTTTCTATTTGCAAGGATAAAAAAACCCTATTAGAAATGTATAAAAAGGTATCATCATTTGAAGAAGTAAGTAAAAATCTATGATTGATGTTTCTTTCAATGAAGGTACAGATGAACACACCCTTCTATTTTCTGGGTTTAATCCACACATAATAGATGACAGACACTCCTTTCCACGTAAGCATAGAAAACTTTCCTGAACAAAAACTAACTGGGTGTTCATGGAACATTTTTGTATGTATGAAGTTTGTGGGTTCGTCTTAGTACTTTTACTTACTTAGTAAGTAAAAACTCACAAAGCATCCATTTTATAAAGTACAGATACATATTTTGAGTTTAGGTACTTGTAAGGAAAAAAAAAAAAAAAAAAAAAAAAAAAAAAAAAAAAAAAAAAAAAAAAAAAAAAAAAAAAAAAAAAAAAAAAAAAAAAAACCAACCAAAACCAAACCACAAAGAAATACACTTCTCTTTCAATTTAAAGAATAAAATGGAGCTCTTATATAACAACCATATGAAAAGTATCAAAAGTTTTCATCCTTTAAACTTGTATGTTTCACATTCTCTTGTAAAAGGCTTCTAAATGACATAGGTTTACTCTTCTTGAATTTTGTTTAGAATATCAACATTTTCATGAAAGCTCCTTTGAATCTGCAGTATTTCTTCATTAAATGCAATATTATCAAATTGCTTATCCAGATTTACACTGCATTACTCTTTTTATAATGGTTTGATAGCTGCATTCATTAGAGTTATACTGGTATAAAAGCTAGATAAAACTAGTGAAGAATCAGGACCTTTTTCTTCTTATATATAGATCAGTTTTTGCTGGAAAGAAAACCTGAATGTTTTCAACTTTGCATATTTTAAATTATCTACACCAAAAAAGGGAATGATGTCTGTTACCAAGACCTATACACACTATTCATTATGTCTGGAAAGAGAAGACAGGTTTAGTTCATTAAAAAGTTGTTAAATTTTTTATTAGACCCCGGCTAGTTAATCCATTAAAAGGAACAAAGCGCTTTTTCTCGAAGTTTAATAGCTTGCTTACATCAAGCTGTGAAACAAGCAAGAATGTGCTCAAGAGACAGCTCAGGTTTTGAAAAGTTTTATCTTTTTATACCATCGCTTATCATATGAAACAGATGTAAATATATAGTAGTCTTATTTAAGACATGGGAGGTTTTTTCATGAATATCTTGCATTCCGTTTCGTATCTTTTATACATTATTTTGATCTATGATTTGTTCTGAGTGCCCTCTACTGAAAAGTAAGATGAAGTGATTAATTATTTAGCACCCAAAGATATAATGCTTTCAAAAAACATTAGGAAGTTGTACATTCTTAAAAGACATATGTGTTGATACGTGAATGGCTTTAGAGCAAATTTACTGCTTCAAAGATTAATGTGTTATGTTTATGTGTTTATATATATATAAAAATATGGTGTGTTTGCTCCTTCTGCTTCCAATTATCTGAAAATATTTTTTTCATTTTTATCTAAGATTATATAACAGCAAAAATTCATTGCAATTGTTGAGTAACAGACATCTTTTGAGAGCTTGCTCCAAAACCCCTGGAACTCACTAAGAATCTGCTCATTAGTTCAAGTGCCTTCGAGCTGGTCCTTAGTAAGTATTGTGTAATATTAATCAGTTGCACAGACAGCTTCAGGATTGTTCTGCTATTGTAGGACAATAATAAATTAGAGAAAGCAAAAGCAGCAGGTGGTTGAAATTTGGAAATTTAGCAATCACTTATAGATGCATATTTGCATGTGATGCATATTTGCATATTATGCATATATACATAAAAATATGCACGTATCTCTCTCTACAGCAATCAAAATGAAATGTTCATCCTCAATACTAATTGAATTCTTTCTGTTAAACAAGCTTGCCACCAATTAGGAACCATCATGATTTTACTTAATAGAGATCAAACAAAATGTATACTTCAAAGCGCTGTATTGTAATATTTTTAAAATATTTTTAAAGCACAATTGCATATATTTTTAAAAACAGATATTAAAAAGAGTATATTTTTTAAGCATGTTTGAGAATAGTATTTTAATCAGTGTTTAAAAAAATTGCTCATGAACTGTAGGCATGCACTGTTTTACTGCAATACTATTGGTGTGCATGAAACACTCTGTGTTTCAAAGGAACAAAGAGGTTTCTGATATGGTCTAACTTTACTCCCAGACAAAGGACATACAGATTTTTGGTAGAGATAGGAAAATATAATATTTGTATAATTTGCTGGCTAATAAACCCAGCAAATTATGATGCTTCCTCAGCCAACTGTTTACTAAGTGTGGGTAAGAGTGATTGCTGCCTGGTACCGCCAAGCAAAATGTATCAGCTAGAGATCCCCTGCTAACAGAATGTGACCCCAAATTCTCTCCAATATACTGTAATAAATATGATGTGTCATCTGCTCTTGAATCAAAACTAAGTGCCTCAGAACTTTATTGACCATCTTCACTAGTTCTCTCTCTACACAATACACTGTTCACTAATATATTGGTGTCAATCTCAGCCCCCTGTTCTAGCCCACTTTTCTACTTTATTTCCTCTCTTACCTTTTAAGCAGAGTTTGTTGTTTCTTTGGGAGTTTTTTGTTACTCAGAGCAGGCATAACCTATACATTCATCTATTTTTTATTTCCCCAGTTTTTTTACATTTTTCTTTGATTCTACCTTTTCCAGCATTTTTCCCTAGTTCCTCTGAAGAACTTCATATTGCTAATTCTCACCACTCAGGTAGCTGACTGCAACTTATATTACATCAGTCTTCTAATTTACACTGCACTTTTATTAGATTTGTCCACCAAATATCACATAAATGTTGTGTATTGCAAGATTTTCTAAATGTGTTATAACAGATCTCTTAAGTGTCATTCTCCATTATGTCTGCATTCTGAGTTTTCCATGAAAACCATTTTCAGTTCATGAGTTTCACCATCACTTCCATAAAAAATACTGATAGAAAAGGATTAGTTCAATAACTCCCAGTCTCACTGTCCTCTCTAATGAGTTCAGATTACCTTCATATTTAGAAATTATAGAATGAAATATTGTTTATGAGGTGCTAAAATTGCTAAATATATATTTTATATATTATATATCTTTATGTATAATTTTATATATATGTATATAATTATATGCCTAAATATAATTCCTATTTAGGTTTGTTCCTCATACACAATGTGTATAACACACATGCAAGCGCATTTGCAAGTGTGCAGACACACTCATTTACCCTGTTCTTTTGTTAAGGCTGTTTCAGTCCAGCCTATTCCAATTCATTCTTTGAACAGATTTACCATTTCATAGAAGGCACACTTATATTCATTATAAGTAATTCCACATAGCAATATCAGCTGTATCCATGGATCCATATGCTTCGTCAGTCAGATTCTCATCTTCAGTCTAAACTCTGCCGTCTTTCAGGCAGCTTAGCAAACCAAGGGATTTCTGATTTGTCCTAATTGCTCTGACACACCTAACATATGTGGGTTCAGGGAAAAGAGTAAAATCCCAAAGAAGGTAATTCCCCTTAGTGATTGCAAAGCCGTTATATCAACAGTGGGCTCTCTACAGATGATGGAACTGCCAATTTTAATGTGCTGCCCACGTGGGTCTGTACATATGTAATATTACTTTTTTAGCATTAGGCTCACGAGACCAGCATGAATCAGCTGTTCGTCACATGGATAGTCCTTACTGGGGAGTTTCAGAAGGTATGTCATCTCAGTCATGTTTTGTAAGAGACCAAACCCCACTCCTGTAAGACAGATCCATCAGAGTGTGCTTTTTCTTACATTAGATCACTCAAGCAATTACGAAAGGAAAGTGTCCACTGCCTGATGAGGATGAGCAGTATGCAAATACCACATCAGTACTCAGTAATCTGGTTGCTGTAAGAATCTCATGACCCACAATGGAGCTCTGCATGTCCTTTCAAGTGCTGGTCACATCCCCCAGAACTGAGACATGGTTGCTCCAGAGGAAGGGAAGTTAGGCAGGGAAAATACAAACTTTTTCAGTTCTCACTCCCAAATCAGGGGACTCCAGAACTATCTTGGCCCGTGGCTTTCACCACAATCATCAGGGAAACAAATCTAAGGACTCCCATGAGATCAGACTGTGTGAGAACCTGGAAAGCTATTGAAAGGGGAATTACTTTCCCCAGAACCTCTTGTTTCTATTGTTTCATGACATATTGCAACATGCTGATGCTTTCTATGAGCGCCATTACCTTAGAGGAGTGAAATTCTAAATCTCAGAATTGGACTTGCTGTCCTGCACTGGGGTTCATGTGCCTCTTTGAGCTGGTCATCCCTCCACAGTCAGTGGAGAAGAATAGTTATGCTAAATGACAAATTTATCTCATCATAAGGTAGACAAGTAAGAGGGCTCAGATAATTCACAGCACAGTACCCACTTCTGTCCATAAGTTACAAACAGATGACAGATGAGATACATGCATCTACACTGTAAATAGTTAAATGTAGGTAAGACAAATCCTACCCCTAAATTCTTCTGCAGTCTTTTTTTTATAGGCTAATGTCTACAGCACTCAAGAGCTGTGATTTCTAGCTGATGGACAGGCACAGTGGAGTCACAATCTATTAATGTGTCTTAAAAAAGCTTTTAAGCTGCTCCAAAAAGGAGCAAAACATCAAAACTTCATCAAAACCTGAATATAGTACCAGTCTCACAACTAGACCTAGACCTTCTTTGTTAGCTTCTTTCCATTAAATCAAATGACAACTAGAAATGGAGAAGAGTGTGGTGATATATTTATCTCTTTGGGGCATAGGAAATTACTGTCTATTGCCTGACTGCGAATTTATGCAAAAGCTTTTGAGTTTTCAAAAAAAGTTTGCTTTTAATTTTTTTTTCTTTTGCTTTAAAACCTGCATTTTAAAGTTCATCTTCTCAGAGTTTTTTTCCCTAAGTGCATCATTCACTATTATGAAAGGAATATGAAACGCTCCATGTTCATGGTTATTTGGCCGTGATTTTTCCCTAAAACTGTGGTTTGATTTCTGAATTTTTACAGTGAAAGAGATGCTGTATTACAGCACTCTAGAAGTTATCTCAGTCAGTTGATTAAAGGTATCAGTATACTATTTTATCATTATGTTTGTTGCCTTTGACTATGAATTGTAAACCATTTGGGAAAAACTCATGTTTTTAAGAAAAAAAGTACTTGTGACAACTAAATTGGAAAAAAACCCCAAGATAAATAAAGGAGTGCAATTTTGCAGGTATAGATTTTCTTAAGGGACTTTTAAATGGTAAAGGATCCTCTACAAATCTATCAGGTTCCTTCTCAAATCGGTATTTTTTGAATGAAGTAAATACAATGACACCTCCCTGTAAGATCTCAGAGACCAGATCTCAATAGAAGTTTTTGTGAAAGTCAGTGAACCACGTTTTAGAGACTCAGATGTACTAATAAGAATGTCTGACAGTGCTTCCAGCCCCTTAACTTTGTATCTCACCAGAATTTATTTATTTAAATAGTGTTCATGTATATATATACACAATGATTGAATGACAAGTTAGAAACCCTGATATGAAATCTTGGGAAGACTATTCATGATTCAACCACACTTGAAATATGATTTCTTTGCATGCTTGAGTTCTTCCTACAGTTGTACTGTCCTAAATCCTTATCCAATTTGACATTTGCATATACATCACAGGACTCCTATTGATGTGGTGGCCCAATATGACAGCATATTCAAATCAACTGAAAAAAATGTATTTTCTTTCCATAAACACTAAAAAAAATGTACTTAAAGCAAAATAGCCTTCATATAGCCTTCACAATTATCAATAGCTGTGACCTTTAGGCAGGTTCTGATGCTGTGAATTTCCTCAATGGTCACACACTAGATCAAGAAATTTGGAAATATTGTAATTTTTGATAATATAATAAATTCAAGATGGGTAACCAGACTTTGGAATGGGGTGGAAGGAACCAACATTCCTAGCATTTATTTATGCTATTTGCAAAACCATAATTATTGTGGGTTTCCATCAGGAAATCTCAGCCCCCTCAGGCTGAATGCAAACATTCACAGCACACTTCTTCCAGTGCACAAGGCTTGCCCATTTTGTCAGTCAGGACTGAAAGAAAAACTGATGCCACGGCCCTGTGTGCACCCTTCTAGTCCCTTCTGGGAAACAATGTGCACTACCAGCCCCCCACCCCTTCCAAAAACTTCAGTCAGTAACAACCACACTTCGTTGATGAAAGACCCCAGTTCTCTGCATGGTGCTAACACATCATCTTTGAATATTGTTTCTGACTTATTCCCCTGACTGTAAACAAAAGGAAAAGCAGTGCTTTATGGCTAGAAATAAATCCTTGAAATGACTGATCATGCAGAATTGAAGTTGTGTCAATTAGAATTACCACAGATTAGTTCCTTTTCACTGGAAAAAAAATTAAATTACAAATTATTAGACAATAGAAAACACAATTCTAAACCTAACAGAATTTATTTACGATGACCTAGGTAGGAAACAGGCTTTCTCAGAACCAGCACATGAGATATCACTTTATGACTGGGGACATATTGTGGTCCCATGGTCCAACCAAAGAATTATGCAGCAGCTGTCAAAGTACAAAAGACTTAAGCATAGGAGGGAGAATCTGATTAGCTCTCAATTACCTGAGAGGACTGCTTTGGTTGAGGATGGTCAAGGAGTACTGCCACCATCAGACCTTCAAAAAACTTATCTCACTGTGCAAATAGCAAACCTGGCTTGTAGGACAGGTCAGACATCCAGTTCAGTAGCTCTGCTTTTCCCCCTGCAGGATGTAGGACAGGTGGTAAGGACAGGAAGAAAATGGCAGGATGAGATTCATCCACAGATGTGTGATGTATGAATGGCATCTTCTCATTCTAGAAATTAGTTTTCTGAGTTTATTTTCCAGCATCTGTTGTGAACAAGGAAAGTGAATCACGAGCCACTGGTTTAAGAGCTGAGAATTAAATGAAGTTCTGACACAAATGAACGTAATTTCTGTGGTGAGTAAATGACATTGTACCCACTTTAGTCAAAGCTGAATTTCGCCAGTAACATATACCAAGCTCCAAACTAGTGATGACAGAGATAATTAAGAAATAATGACAGTGGAATGGAACAATGTCACAGGATAAAGGTCTCCTGCTCTCAACAAATGCTGAAATGAGATTCATTTATCATCAATGAGTGCTGAGGCAGAGTTGCTGTCTTTTAAAAGCATGAAGCTTTTGACAATGCTGAGTAGTAATTATTTGTTTCTATTATGTGGAACTAAATTATTGGTATCGATGTAATATTTTAATTATCTACACGTACATCTATGCAGTGACAATTGATAGTGTAGATGAACAGGTATTTATTTCATAATAGTTGATCTATTTTATTCTAATTCACTTAGGATATGTCTTTATATATTGTAGCAAAAGAGTGTTGTCCTTCAAAACAAATGTTTTTGCTGTATTTGCACTATCACAAATTATTTCAGTGAGTTTTGTACTGTTCCATTAGGAGCAAATCATACATTCACCAAATAGTGCTGCTGTTGCTGTGAGAGCAGGATACAACAAAATGGGCCACAATATCCTTAATTTATCAGGCTTTTTAATTAAATATTTCTGAAGCAAAATAAATTTGAAGGCACTCTACCATGAAATATCAAGTACAGAGGAACAAAACCAGAACAAAAATTATAATCACCAAACAAACTACTTGTGTCTGGGCTCAGGTTGATAATGGATCTTGGAAATCAATAAAGAAGCGTGCTCATAGCCCTCTCACTAGAAGGCACAAAGAGACATAAATTCATTAGATGCAGAGGAATAGCCCAAATTAATCAGTAAAACCTGGCTGCACTGAACACTTCTAATAGCAAAAAATACCTCATTTCACCAAAGCTTGTGGTTGGCTTGTATCACCAGAGAGAGGTTATTTTAAGAAAGTTGGTTTTGAGGGAAAATCTTTGAAAAGTATGCTGAGAAAGATGAAAAAGATAGTTTTTCTATTATTCTGTGAGTTCTTCAAACTCACCTAGTTTGCAAATTGTGAGATTATTTCAGCATGACTTCTTGTGCACAGCTGAAGAAAACTCACTAACGCCAGTTACAACCTCATTCCTCCTTCCAAAAGAAATGAAGGAAGGTAATAGGAAGAAAAAGGCAACAGAGATTGTTAACATGCTATGGTTCTATAGAGTATGTCTTTTTAAGACACCATGTCACACACACGTGCTTCAAACATGTTGATTCTCTGTGACCTTGTATTCTGATTCAAAAAGAAGGTGAAAAATTACAAAAACGAGAGGCTGAGTGATGCAGGTGACACAGCCAAGTGCCACAGGCAAGGAAGCACTTCTTCAGCTGAGAAATGGCAGATATAAAAGGTTTATTAGCCCCATAAATATTCTATCTGTTAAAGAAAACAAAACAAAACCAATAACAAACAAACAAAACAGAAAACAAACAAACAAAACCAACAAAAAAACCTATCAGAAAATTGTCTTCAGACCACTCTTCTCACCTCTTCCAATATGTAATTAGCCATCACACATCAGGAGTCACCTTCACTGTCTGACACCAGCCTGGAATCACCTCCTCACAGAGGACCACAACTTCAATCAATTAGATTGAATCACTTCAATCCTTCACCCATTTAGGACTGAAAGTTCACCAAATGAGGTTTTCTAAGCACTCTTTGCTTCCATCTAATAATAATTGTGACCTTTTATGTAACAACTGCCAGGGCCCCAAAGGTGCTGCCAGCCCAGACCATCCCTGCCGATCCTCTGGAGCTCCTCTCACCATGTCAGCCCCTGTGGCCATCAGCCCCTACCCAACACCTCAGCAGGGCCCAGCTCCAGGTCCCCATAGCCCTGCCCTCCTTGGCTTCTGGGGGCACCAAGCTGGGACCACCTGTGGCTGTTCTCCCTGGTGGCCAGGATAAGCTCTGGGGTCTGCTGGCTTCCTGTTACTCTGCTGTTCCTCCTGCTCAAACTGCCGCAGAAAGCACCACACCACATCCTCATCAATCTGCAGTGAAAAAAAAGAATTTTATGTAGTTACCCACTGATAGCTAAACAACAAGCAACAATTCACAGTGGATGCAGAGCTCCAAGAGACCAGACACTTGTCTATCCCATGTATCATTTACAAAGCAACGATTTGAAATAAAATAGAATAGTAATTGTTTTGTCCTCTGTCCCTAACAAATTATGCTTCAGAAATTAAAACATCTTAAATCTCCATACATTATTCCATGCCATGCATCTTTTACAAAATGTATCCACAAACCTGAAAGCATTGTTTGCTGCTGGCTATCAACTTCAGCTTTCTGTGTAGGTCTTGAAGGATTCTCTTTGCTCAGATTTGTAGTCTTAAGTATCAACTGCACCAAATCAAGTGGAAAAAAATAATGGTTGCTGAAAAAAAAATAAAATGGAAAAAAAGTAATAGTTGTTCCACATTTCTGAAAATCAAGGAAGCATCTCTTAGGGCAAAATACTGGGGGCTCTCTTTATGATTATGGTTTTTATTCACAGCAAATTGAAAGTTGGAAAAAGCAACCCATATGAGGACTTTATTGTACCAGTTATTATAAAAGTGTGGAACCAAGAAGAGCAAATTGAATGGTAGAAAAAAAAATTAAACTTTTTTTGGTATTACTTCTAAAACTAAGGTAAATTCCTTGTTCATCCATGTTCAAATCTTACATAGAAAAGAAAAATAAAGGATGCCAGAAAGAATTACTACCATCATGCTATAGCTTCTAACTCTGGGAAATTAAGTACCTCCCTCAAAGTCACAGGAACAGCCTGAAGACTGCTGGAAAATGAGAACTCACACTGGCCCTTCACTGCTGTAGCCCCAAGCCTCAGTCCTCTTCCAAGGAGGTAGTTCTAAATATTCAAAAAGCTGGAAGTCCTCTCTCAACCGATTCAATCTTTGCTCTGGTGACAAAATGATGCCAAGCATTTACTTTTTCATGCCACAAGAAGGAAGGGCATGATTTCATGTGTTGGATTCCTGTGCTGGCCTTTCACCTCATCAGCAGACTATCATTGATCAAAATGATCTTTGTTCAGCTAGGATGCAAAGAACAGCAGCATTCCCATATCCAGCTGACATGATGTTTCAGTCTGTTTTTATTAACACCTTTACTGGAAGGGTCCTTCCTCTCTAATTTGCGGGTTAGGAACATTCCACTTTGACTGTCTCCTGGATTGCTGTGTAACTGTAACAATGCCTATCAGATAGCTCTCTTTTTTTTCTTTTTCGTTTTCACTTCTTACTCAAAATTAAAGGGTTAAAAATATGTATATAGAGTAAAGCAATCTTTAAGGTTTCAGGGTTTATTTTACTGTTTATAAGGGATTTAAAATGATGGAGATACTATCACAGTATAAAAAAAAGTATTTGTAAATGTTGCAAGACAAACTGTGCTTGTAATCAATGTTTTCATTTTTTTCTTTTACTCATAGCTTCTTAAAAGCTGATTGTTGAAATGTTCCTTTTCCCCACGCCCGGATGCTTTTTTTGGTATCCTTATTAAATTCCAAATTAAGAGACCAAGGCCAAAATCTAATCTGAGGTAAAAAGAAACACTTGAAGGTTCCAAGTAAGACCAGGCTGTTCTCTTATTAGAACTACAGAGCAAGTTCTTATGCAAAAATGAACAAGCATGATGCACGAGAAGCACAGCAGGGAGCTGTTGAAGACTGAAGAACAAATCATGGTTCTCCCTTGGTAATTCTACAAAGCTTCCATTTGGCCATGCCCAGCAGTGCCCTCAGAGCCAGCCTCTGCTTGCAGGCATGGCTACGAATGCAGTCAGAGACTACTGTGTGGTGTTGACATTTCTGGCATGGTACACTGGCACTCTAGCTGAATGTCAGACAGAAATTCACTTCAGAAAGTGGCCAAGAGCTATGAACTGCAGAGTGTACCACTGCTGTGGCTACTCTTACACCTGCTTATCATCATCTGCAGAAGAAAAAGTACTTTTGATTCAGTACTCACCAGACCAATCTATTCTTCCTTTGGAAATTACTAGCCCTCCACTCATTTACACCAGGTAATTTGTAGCCTTATGTTTAGTAGTGCAGCTTAACTCTGAAAGACTTCCGAACCTTATCTGCCTTTAGGCCACCTATATTGACTAAACTTCCAAAACTCCCAACACAGTGTTTGTTCAAGGATACATCTTACAAAACTGGGTATTTGTGCCATGTCCAAAGCACAGTACCCTAATCCCTAGTTGAATATTGCATGGACAGTGTGAAGATGTGGATACAATCCAACTAATTTGAAAGAAGGGAAATCTTCTTCCTTAATCAACATCAATCAACAAAAAGCAGTCAAGCTAGTTTGAATGGTAATGACCATCAACCAATACAGCAAGGGTTGATACAGTCTGGTCTGATCCCACTGACCAGAAGCTATGAGGCATGAGTTCACTGTGTCCTAAAACATCATGTGTGGTGACACAGACTTGAGAGCACTTCCAAGGGGGAAATTAATGGTCTTTGTGCATACGAGCGCACACAATGCAACTGCATATTCATTTAAAAACTGCAATGCTATTGAAAATCAGAACAGTGGGAGTTGAAGCTAGAAAACAAGCTGTTATATCCTTTCACATGCAGAAAAAGTAGTTTTCCACTGAAAGAACAGATTGGAGAAAAATTCCATGATTCCTAATCTGAATTCACATTTCAGACTACCCTCCTCAATAGAAAAGTGAAGCATTTCCTTCATCAATAACTTGACTCCAACAACAAAAATTTTGTCTGGAACTGGTTTAGGACAAGTTTGTGAGCATATCTCACCAGCAGAATCATTAATCTCCTAGAGAAAGTAATGTCATAACACTTAGACTGAGAAAAACTATTTTGCTGATGAATTTAAGCTTATGTCCATGCTCCTTACTGAAGAATGGGGTTTAGACAGTGATGCCTTTGATAAAGATACAGTGATACTGCTTAGTGTAGCTGGTATTTTCTATATACCTAAAAGCATTTTTTAAAATACTTAGGACATTTAAGAGAGATAAGAGTGCGGTACCAGTCTCCAGCTATCTATCTGCAAATCTCAGTCTTTAAATGCTGGTTTGGATTTTGGGGGTTGGTTTGTTTGTTTGTTTGTTTTAATTTTATTTTACCTATGTAGGATATTCCTGCTTGTGCTTTTCTGTATCTATCTACTTATCAATACTACCAATAGTAGTAAGGTGGTATGATCTTCACTGAAATGAAGTTCTTGTGTGCAAAGATGAACAATATAAGAATGCACCAAAGCCTTGCTGCTTAAATAAACACGTAGGGTAGCAAAGTGATCCATGTGCAAAACTTTGACTCTACTATAATCAGTGGCAAAACTGCCAGTAACTTCAGAGACAGAAAATTTCATTCATGGACTGTGTGATACATCCATGGACACAGTCTATAGGAAAGTTTAGAAGTGGAAGAGCTTAGCTCCCAGCCTTTAGATGCAGCCCTTACTCTCATTAAAACCAATCTCTGTTTAAGACCCTTTCGTCATCAGTCTGTGCATGCATCTCCTGCTAGCTTTTGCTAGAGTTCTGGGTATGCCTCAATGATAAACAGACTGCTTAATTATTAGTTGGTGATGCGTGACAGAATTTTGAGGACAGGACTGTAAATGTCACACAGACAGTAAATATGTTCATATTTTGAAGTTTGGATGTAGGCATCACTTGCCTTCACTGTAATGAAAATATGCAGATACCTTTTTATTGCTAGCAAACTTACTTTAATGAGATAATTATACAGATCTAAGTCCCTATGAGGGTTAAAGGAGTCTTCAAATAAACCTACACAGTTCTGTGCCCTAACTAATTACAGTCTAAACATTCTAAGATTTGTCAGAACATTCTGCAGCTTTAACACAGGGTTTTGACAATGCCAGTCTCAGGGAATGATTTCTTTAGTAGCATCTGATATTTCTGAAATACATTTTGTATCTGTGAAAAAGCTCTATGGAACAGATGTTACAGTTTGTATACAACACAGTCTATTACTTTCCTAAGAGTCTGAAAAATGCATGTGTATGAATTCATATGCATAAATGCATGAACCTTCAAAATGCCAAAAGCCTGTTTTTGAGAAGTATCATCTTGTGTTTTTAACAAGTGTCTATACTACATTAAGTGCAGAATTCCAGAATTAAAACTGGAATGATCATTTATTGTATCATTTAATAATTTACAGTTATTTAAAGATGGTTATAAAGCTTTTGACTGTTAAACTTTACAGTTTGTTAAATTTGTTAATTTACAGGTAACGGGAAAAAAAAATCAAAATCCAGAGGGGAAAACCAAAACACAACAGCACACAACTACTCATTTTTATGAAACCAAGACACTCAAGCAGTAGACTACAGGCAGTAGTAGTTTACTTAGCTGCTAAGTAAACTGCTAGTAGACGTCCTTCAACTATGCCTAATTAGACTTACGTATTGCAAGGCATATGTATGCCATCGAACTAGAAGAATTTTCCTTCACAAATATAAAAATGTATCAGAATTTCAGTAAGTATATCAACAAATTGACAGCTAAAGTCAGACAGCTCCACAGACAATAACTGAAACAGCCACTAGCGGCATATGCTGTGCTGATTTTCAGAAGTATGTTCAGGTACACGCCAGAACTTTTTATCTATAAAATAATCCAACTTTACAGAACTTGTTGAGGAAATAGACAAGACAACCGCAAGGTTCCTCTAACTCCTTGATAAGTTAAAGAAATAGCCGAAGTCAACTGTTCGGTAAGTCTGCTGCTAGGGAAGCGGAATGGAGGTGGCGATTTGGTTAATGAAGTTATCTGACGTGGCTCGACAGACCGTGTTGAAGATCGCACTGCCCAGGTCACCTCAGAAACAGCGTTAGGGGAAGAACGAGGGGTCCTGTCGCGGGGAAGGGGACGGGGTTCCGCCCGCCGGCCCCAGCGCAGCCCCCGCACCGCCCCGCACCGCCCGTGCCCGCACAGCCCCTGACCGAGGTCACCGCCCACCGCACCGCGCCGCGCCCCGACCGGAGCCGTAGGGCGGGGGAAGGAAAAGTTTCCCGGGGGATGCGAGGGCCCCCCGCCCCCCGCACCGGGCTGCCATTGGCCGAGCCTCCTGCCAGAGCCCGGAGCCACAAAAGGCGTTGCTAAGTGGATGTTTATTTCCCCCCCCCTTTTTATTTTTCCCTCCCCCTTTTTTTTTTGTGTGTCTCCCCCCCCTCGCCCCTTCCTTCACTACTTCTTCGGTTCACTCGCGCCGCTCCCGCCGCCGCCGCCGCCGCTCCGCCCCGCTCCGCTCCCCGCGGGAGGCAGCGCGGGTCGGGCGCGGAGCCGTCCCGCTCCGGCCATGGCCTAAGCGGGCGGCCGGCCGGTGCAGAAGATGAGTTTCCAGGCGGAGGACGGCGTGGGCAGCCTCTGCCACAAGGCTCTGCAGATCATCTCGGAGCTGTGCCTGGGCGGGCAGGTGGAGCGGGAGAAGTGCGCTGGCATCTTCCCCCTGGAGACGGCCCGGCAAGGCATCGGTGGCACAGGTACCGATACACCGGACCCGCCACCGGGCTCGTCCTGCCGCCGCCGCGGGGCGGACAGCGACGGCGTGGGCGGCCGGAGAGCGCAACTTTTTCCTTTGCTTTCCCTGCGTGCGGAGGGGGCGGAAGGGGGGCAGGCACGCAGCCCGCTTTAAAATCCTCTCCCTCTCGCAGCCCGCGGAGGCTCCCGAGAAGCAGCGAGGGAAGCGCCGGGACCGCCGGGGTGGGGGACAGCGCTCCGGGGGAAAACGCGGGGCAGCGGGCGAGGGTGCGGGCGTGGCACGGGAGCGCCGAGAGATGCCGAGGGGAGAGAAATCGCAGCCGGCGTGCGAGCCTCGCCGCCAGCTGGAGCCCCGCTGCCGGAGACGGCCCCGTACCCTCGCAGCTCCCTCGTTTGCCCCTCGCAGCTCCGCTCCGGCAAGGTTTTCTCCGCGGCTGGAGTTTCTCCTTAGGCTAAGCTCGGACCCGAGCTGCTGCGTGTATTTGCGGGGCCGTGCGTGGGGGAGAGGGGCAGAGGGGCTGCGTCTGATGTTCTTGCCACGGGCTGGGCACTGGTTCCGTGCGACGGTCGCGCCACGCGTGGGCTGAGCCCGCTCGGCCTCTCTCTTCTCCCCGGCCGTCCTTCTGCGTTTGGCGGGTCGCGCTGGCGGCCCCGGCAACAGGTTGCGTGGCGGGGAGGCGGCGGGAGGACGGGCAGCAGGCACGGCTCGGGGCTCAGCCTGGGCTCGGGGCTCAGCCTGAGCTCGGGAGCATCTTTGTCTCGGGGCGCAGCTCGCCAGTTCGCTGCTCGCAGTATCCCCCTTCTGAGCGGGTGTGAGGCATTTCACACGCTCTCCGCTAATCGCTGAGGGCGGCAGGAGAGCTGTCTGACGGTCGGTGGGAACCTGTGAAGTCAGGGCAGCACTCTGGTCCGGGACTCATCCAGAAAAATTTGGGGAGGGTGGAAGGAGGGAATTCGGATTAATTCAAGCATTCCGAAGCCAGAAAAATTGTCGGTATCGAAACCAAGATTTTGAATCCTAAAAGTGGTGTCTTTGGTCCCCGATTTCTGGATTTTCTGTATCTTTCGGAACTGACTCTTGCATTATCCTGTGCAGTACTCTCTGGACACCTTGCTTTCCTTGACACTCTTTTTTAGGATGGGGCTTGAAAATGAGTCGAAGTTCTGTACTTGATTTCTACCGGGAGAAGTTGATAATCTCTTTTGTCTGCCCATAAATGCAAATGTACAGCTTGCGTTGTGGCCAGCAAATGCCAAGTGTACAGTGCAAATTAAATAAATTAACACCAGGTCATGTAAAGCAGCAGACTCTCAGCGTGTGCCCCGGCTGCACTCTCACTGCCGCCACAGCTGATATTTTTATTTTTTATTCTCTTCTAATACTCACTGTTTTTACTGCAAAATCCAGGGTTATTTGTAATATCTCAGATCAAACAAAACCTGTTGTCTGATCCTGCCTGACCCAGCTCGGCCGACCCAGAGGGTCTCGATTTCCCCGGGGTGCCCCTTCCCCCGCCGACCCCACGGCCGGGGCAGGGCAGGCAGGCGCAGGGGTCGCAGCCTGCTTACCCCAGCATGGATCATAAATTTATTGTGATAAATTTACAAATACCAAATACTTAATATGTTCTGGGCAATCATGCACTGTGTTAGTCATCACGGTCCAAATGTTAAAAGAGTGAATGAAAATAACAGTACCCTATGGAGCCTGGAAACTTGGTCTCTGAAAAGAGTTGAACTGATTTTTAGAGGGAGTCAGTATTAGGTGTCATATAAAAACAAAGTTGTTGTATGAACGGGTGGGATATGAAGAATACAAAACATCCCATGAGGTAGACCAAGATCTGCTGTTTAGAAAATATGAGTCTTCAACATTAGGTTTGATATTGCATTGTGGACAGTAACCGGAGCTTCTTTATAAACATTGCTTGAAAGTCAATGATCTTGTTGGTCTTTCTTTTGTAAACCCTATACCTTGCCATTGTTGGATTAGGAAAAGGAATTATAATTAACAGACAAGGGGTTGACCAACTGGGTCCCACATCTCACGTGAACTCCCAAATCTCACTTTTTTCTCTCTAAAAAGAAACCATCATTAGATGATGAATGTCAGGTTTATTGACATGCACATTACATTGAGCATTGTCTCATTAATAACACTGCTAATGAATGTATATTAATACTTTCTGCCTCCAGAGGAGGAACAGACACACTGTCATTGTTGATAATTGACAATATTTTAATATGTAAACACTTGGATAGACAAGATAGAAATATCTCTTGCATTAATTTTATGAACAGAAATATTCTAAATACAGTTCAAGCTGAGAGAAATGTTGTTATTGAAAGGTGAGCCATGCCATATCTCTTCTGCTCTTCAAATGCACATAGAGTTCCTTATCATCTCTATGGATAAAACTAATGTTGTCCAGAGTGCTGAGCATCCATAGTTCCTGTTCATTAAAGGTAGAAAAGTCAAGTGTTCTTCATAACTGTTCTGAGAATGTAAGTAATAAATATTTGTGTTTGTCTGAATCTGTGCCTCATACATAGGGCGGAAGCATTTGGTGTGAGAGTCCACATCATGTAGCCATGTCCTTCTTGCTTGAGTAAATTCTGCACAGTTCTGTTCTCATGCAGCTGTAACTGTGTGGTAGAGAGCCTCGAGGAATGGCTAATTTAACCCTATCAGTTTTGCTGTATGTCCCAAATGGTGCTGTGGGAAGCACTTTCCCAGTGTATGCCCACTCTGGGAGATGCGCATCATGGATTCTGTTCAGCTATCTGCTCTCTGGGGCTCCAGCTATAGCTGGAGTGCTGGGAATTAATTCCTGCAACAAGCACTGAAGTGTGTGGAAGAAAAAAAAACCAAAACACTGTAGTAAGAAGATAATTGAGTTGTAAGGAGGACTTGTGCAGGGCTAAGAGTTGGACTCGATGATCCTTGTAGGTCCCTTCCAACTCAGCATATTCTGTGATTCTGTGGCTTCTGGAATATGTGGGGAAGATAAAAGACTCTGAGATGTTTATTACAGAATAATGGCTTATTATTATATGTTGTTATGTTATATAATCACAGCTAAACTTTCAGCTTTCAGTGGAAATCCAAAAAACAAATAGCCCTAGAGAAGGAGAGGAAAGAAATAATCAATGGCTATATAGGGATAGCATGTTCTCTCTTTAAATGATGGGTTCATTCAGTTTCCCTCATCTCAAAAAGATACCTAGGAGTGTCACAGAGATGGCATAGGTAAAAGTCACTACTAAGCTTTCACTGAAAGAAAGAACTCTAACCTTCACTAAGCCTGACAAAGTTCAAGAAGTATTTGGACAGTGCTCTCAGGAACATGATGTGATTATTTGCGATGTTCTGTGCAGGGCCAGAAGCTGGACTTGATGATGCTTGTGGGTCCCTTCCAAATCAAAATATTCTGTGATTTTGTAAATGATGAGGAGACTCATATTTGGAAAGGAAAGAATAGTGCAAGGAACCTTTCAGAAAGTAAAAGGGTAGATGATGAGAAGGAAAGCAGACTATTTCTATTTAATATGAGAATAAAAACATGTTCTAAAAGTTGAAAATATATTAAAATACAGCAAGAACTACATTGATATAGCTGTGTTAGTGAGTGTAGCGATTGCTTTCTGTTCAGCTAGACCATGAAAAGCAGCCAGGTTTCTCAAAGGAAACAGCTACTTGAGGCAGAATATGCACCATCCGATCACAGCAAATCAAAGCAAAATATGAGACAGTGTCAACCTCGTGACCCAAGAAGTTTCACAGGGAAGCAGAGAGGCTGGGTACTGATTTTTTTGATAGTACAGGTGTCTAGATAGGAGAAAAAGGCATGACAAAGATAACAGAATCAAACACAAAGAAGAGGAAGCCAGCGACACAGAATAAAAATGGTGAGTATATGGCTCTAGGAAGGCAGAGTATAATAAAATGAAGTAACAAAGCAGAAAGGAGAGATATTGGTTTGCTGCCAACCAGAGAAATAAGAGTTTGTACAGTCTTTGTGAGCAAACAGGATTACGTGAAAGAAATGACTGATTATTCGATAGGTTTTTTGCTTTCAGTGACAGTACCACCACCTTAGGACCCTCAATTACTACTCAATGCCTGGGTCAGGAGGGGATAATCATATTTAGTGTGATGGATAATTAATCTATAAAACTCATAGCAAAGAATCTTAGTGAGATAAATAATTTTGTAAATTTCCAGGAACTTTAGACAATTAGTGAAGATAGACATCTGTTGTTATATTGTCTTCCCTGGTAATTACAAGAGCTATTCATTCTCATCTCAGGGGGATGCTCAAGTGAAAAGATTAGGAAGCTGTTTATGTTTATGGTACCTTTATATGATTAGATTACTATGTGAGCTTTCTTCTCAAAGTAATAACATTTTTGGCAAAATGCTCAATTACATGTGCAGCTGTTTTGTTTTTATTTTACACCTCCAGAACATTTGAGTAAAATGGTTAAGATGTCAGTTGTAAGAGTTTAGGTGGAAAATAAATGGGAGGTGGGTGTGCAGGATTGCACCCAACACAATTTATATCTGAACCTGGTAAATTATTTAGTTCTATAAGTCTCCAAAATACATATATGCAGTGTGGTTATACCTGTATTTTAGCTCAAGATATCTGACTAATAAAGGACTCTAATTCATTTTTTCCAGTTAGGCATACCTTCTCATTTTCAATGGAACCCAGCACATCAAAGGTTCCAGTTGTGAGCATTTCTGAAGATTAAGCAAATTGCATACAGCATAATGAGAGGAGTTTGGGCATTCTGCTCTAGGGACACATGTTTAAAATTCATTTTATATCCTCTGCAAATAGTGGTTACTTTCTGCTGTCTTCGCCTTTTTTAGGCCTGCTGGTCATGCAAAACTTTACTATCTCATTATCCGTTCTCATGGGTGACCAATGTTTATTGCAAAGCTGGGAACCCAGCTGCTTCCCTACCAGTAATGGCATATTTTAGCCCACTGGAGTGGGTAGAGAGTATCTAGAGAATGATGTTCACTCTTGCTCTTTTGCTTGTCAGACAATTGACTTTTTAAAGTTGATGATACAAAAAGCATCAGCTTCTACAGGATCATTTGTTCTTCTTCTTAATATTCTACTCACAGTTATTTTATTAACATAAAAGTTTAACCTGCCAAGTTTTTAACCCCATCCCTGATTGACAGTTTACTACAGAAGTATAGAGGGAGTAAGAAAACACTGGAACCACCTACATATGGCCATTCTGTAACATAGTCTCATTCCTCCATGAGGATCAATGTCTTGTGTCATCCTGCTGTAGCTGGCATGAGTTTCCCATTGGTTGTCAGATGCTTCTCTGACAACCCTCAACCTCCTAGATGGCATCTGATGGTTTACATTTAGTTCTGGTTCCTCCTGGTCCATGCATGAGCTCATCCACACAGTGCACAAAGAGATTTAAGCTGTAGGTATGCTTACACTGTCTGGATATGTTTAGGGGAGGAGGAACAGTTTTGCTCCGTAGAGTGCTTCTAAGTTCTTCTCAGCTGTGCCAACGTTAGCATGAAGGGGACAAGAAATAGACTGAACAAATGTGAAGACTACTGCTACCAATGTAGGACAGGAAAGGAATGTAGGACAACGTCATACAGGAAAGCAACATTTTTCTTCATGAGGAAGTAGCAGTTGTGTGACACAATTAGGCATTCTGTTACAGAGAAAGGAAGCTGAGCATCTCTGCTACAGGGAAGTGGGGTAAAATTAAGTAATAAACATTTTAACAGTTAGCAGACTGACCAAATTAATTACCACGTAGTTCAGCACCTGGTTAGAGCAATGTTACTACTAGAGATAAATGACCTGGTGGGAAAAAAAGTGCAGGGTTACTGAAAAATATAATTATCAAATCAGTGTTAACAAGCTGTGAAAATCAGAAATGCATCTAATTCAGCAGTGTAAAGGCAAAACAGAGGGGTAAATACACCACTGAGGCCAGATTTATTTACGGCAAATGTGAAGGCAGTCACAACAACACAGAAGTGCTTAACATGCAGACAGCAGTGACACACAGTAAAAACAAGAGCTTTACAACAGAATCTTTCTCTATACTCATTTTGTAAAGAAATACAGATGAAAAATGCTGGAACATTTATAGCATCTGGAAGACAAATCCGTAATAATGAAGAGACATAGTGTTTTCCTGTGTCCTGTTATATGTCTGAGAAGTTTGTTATATAATGCTGGGTGAGAATAACCATAACCATGACAATTCAAAAATGACACTTGAGCTGCATGAACCTCGTTACAGCTGTGGTATGCTTATGATGAACGGCAGTCCAGTGAGCTTATGATGTGTTTTCATTTCCTTTTCTCATCTGAAAGAGGGTAATGAGGGTTTCTTGCAGACACAGAGACATCCTCACACGTGTGAGAGCATCATGGGACCAAGCCCAAAGCTGGGGTTTTTGTTTAATGGAAAGCTAGGTGGGCAGATCTGGGTCAAGCAGAGAGTTCCTTCCTATTGAGATTAAGTGAGAGTCAACAAGTAGAAAAGCAGGTAGGCTACAAAAAGCCTTGTGAGTGAAGACCAACAGTTTACATTTAGTGTGTTACAGATGAGAGGACAATGTGCAATATCTTTTTCTTCCTATACTGCAGGCAAAAGAAAATCCGACCCAGTCAGGCAAAAGTGAGAACCATCTTCTCTAATATAACTTAGATAAATTGATGTTGACAAAAGATTAATAATTCTATGTGCTGTAATCACAGTGTAGTTAATCACAGTGATACCTGACTTCATTTGGTTCCCTTACTGTCAGCAAATATGCCACCATAGAGCTCTGTTAGCATTAAGAAGTGACATACCAGCAGGTAGATGGTGATGGTTGTGTTGAATGAATTAACAGCCTAGGAGCAAACACATTCACAAAGGTAAAAAGGTTTGGGGAAGATCTTCAAAGCATGCTTCTCCATGAGAACAGTAGAGGTGGTCATACCTACACTTTTAAGTGAAAGGCTATTTTTGCCATTTGAAATGTAAGTTGGGTGTTTTGACAGGTTCAGGTTACGAGAAAAAAATGGAGACTCTGCACCCTGCCACTTTCTGAGGCATGCTAAAGCATCATATCCTCATCTGAAGGGATTTGGATGGGACAAGTAATTGTGGAAGATCTGCTAAGGCAGAGTAAGAACACCAGCAAACTTTTAGGTGCTTAAAATTTCCCCAAGGAAAACTGAACAACAGAAATGATGAGTTGGACCAACTAGTTCATATACATGGGAATAAGGGAGATTTATTGACCCCAGACCTTTTATAATTTATAAGGCTTCTGCTTCCCTTCAAATCTTGGAAAATTAGAGATGTTAATTTATCTGATTGAGCTGACTTGTGGTATTACAGACACAAGAGTTCCCTTGTTTTGGAAAGGGTGAAATTCCTTATGGCTGATGAATAAGAGAAGAAGAGTAAAGAAAAATATGTTTGAAAAAAGGTTACAGACATTTTTCTTTAAATATGTAAAAGAACCAGGATCTGATATAGACAAAGAAGTGGGTCAAAAGAGAACATACCCCCCACACATTTTTTTTTCCATGTGTTCCTTTTCCACCTGTTCCTTTGTTGGCAAGAATACATTCTTTTTAGTATGGTTTGCATCAGACATGTGCCTGACCCTCATACACATGGGCAGCTGCATCACAGCACTATGTGGTCTCTCTCTCTCTCTCTTCAAAATCATGGGTTTGTGGAGTATGTTTTTCCAAAGTCAAGCCTCAGGAGGCATATGTTGTCTGGGCACTGTCTAAAACATAAGTGACCTTAATTGGTTTGGAAATGGAAGTCTGCCAATGTGCATGTTTGCAAATGGATTCATGGGCAGAACTTTCCTGACTCAAGTCCCAAACAAGAAATTTTTAGAAGCCATGGTACATGTTTCTGAAGTACTTGTGTAAAAGCCAAAAGATTGGCTATCAAGGAGTCTTTTATGGGAGAAATGTCTCTGAGAATGTTTCTAAAAATGCAGAGGGGTTTCAAAGCTTCTCAGATAGACATGCCTGTTTCAAATTAGAAATATGAAATTGTCCAAAATTCCATATCTTGACAGAGTAGTTTTAAATATAAAACCATGAGGAAACAGGGTACTTTCAATTATGAAATTTTATCGAGACTGTGAAGATGATTTTAAGGACAGAGGTCAGTAAAGCAAGTTAACCAGAAGTGAAATGGTAACTCCACTGAAATCACTGGAAGATCTCCCACTGATCAGAAAGGGGTGTTGTGAGAAAAAAAGATTTTCTTCACATTATTGAGTATACCCAGCATGAGAACAATAATGGGAAAAGCTTTTTATCTAGAGACGAATACTCAGAAAAATGTCCTGTCCTGGGCAAATCTTTACCATTGAAGACAAGCTGCAATTACCAGCTCAGAAGAAGAGTTGTCAAAAAATTGGTTGCTGTTTGAGACAGTTTTTCTTTTCTTTCTTACCAGTGACCAGTGAGAACATTGTTCACAATGTTGACAATTAATGTTGTCGCCAGCAGAATTAGTATATCTCCTTCTGCCCATAAAAACTTAGACAGTCTTTGAATTTGTCACTTGTTCTACTCCTCTGAATAATATTTTGTACATGAAGTACAACCCTTGTCTGGTGACATATCCATCCTTCAGTACCCGTTTTCCTTCCTAACCAGGTATCTGTGGCGGGGACATGAAGAAGCTCCTAGTCTGCAGAACTCTCTTAGTGTTTTATATTCTTTAACCAAACCTCCTAGAAAAAGGTAACATAAGAGAAATACCCAGTCTAACACACAAAGGCTTTGGGAAGCTCCATTCGACTGTTCTTGAGATGATTTCAGTCTTCATGTAACAACAAATCTCTTGCAATTGCTCAATAGAGTGACTGACAGAAGTAAGGAAATTAGGCAGTATGCTTTTTATGTCAATTTGTATGGCACACTGATTGCTTTTTAGCAATTGTGGATGTAAATGTAATAAACACTTCCTTGTAGTGAACTGGTTTTACTCAGTTTTTTTCCAATTAAAATATTTTGCTTCGCTTTAAGTATCTGTTGCATTATGAAATACAATATGAGGGATTCTAATTTATTAGTAAAATAGCAAAAATGGAGGCTACAACTGTTGGTAGAACTAGCTCCTTGTCTCTGCTCTTCAGACTTCAGATATTTCATGTGATTATTTTAGGGCTATGAAACATGTATTTTTTGTAAAGATTTTGGAAGCAACTTCAAATTTTGAACATTTTAGTAGAAATACAGAAAAACAGCTTAGAGAAAGCTGAAGTACAGCAGTAGGTGTTGAAAGGAGACACCAAGTTATTTGAAGGCTTGAAAAATGTCTTGCATTGAAAAACTTAAATTAGAATTGGGTAGAAATGCTTTGATGGAATGTTTTCCAGCTGATAGTATCTATTCATCAAATTGAAACTCTGCTGGAAGGGATCAATTTTCATATATCTGGTTTTGAAATGTTTCCAGCAGTTTCAAAGTTGTTAAAACATCCTGTTTCAACATTTTCTAAATGAAAAAAAAACCTACAATTTTCATTTCTAGAAGCCTTCCTCACAAAATGTAACCTAATTATGCCAACCATTTCTAAACTGAGCTGGGAATATTGCAAATTACCCAAAATTGAATTGCTTCTTTGGTTTTTTGGGTTTTGCTTGGTTGGTTGGTTTGGTTTGGTTTTTTGTTTGTTTTTCATTTGGGGGGCAGGAGGTTTAGAGGGGGTGGTGTTTGTTTGTTTGTTTGTTTTTAATTTTGTTTTTTATTTTCATTTCTGGTAGATCATCAACATTTTTCAAGAGTTCTACTTTTTGTCACTTTGAGAATGGGAAAAAAAAATTGGCCAGCCTGCCTGAAAATTCAGCTTGTTCAGTTTATCAGGAAAGTTCCTTCTGTGGGGCATACCTCTGTATCAATGAATTAAATTAATTTTTGACGATGGAAGGGGGTTGTGTGGCCAGGTTTTGGTAGTGGGGGGCTACAGGGCAGCTTCTCTGAGAAGCTGCTAGAAGTTTACACCATGTCTGATAGAGCCAACACCAGCCAGCTCTAAGACAAACCCACTGCAGCTCAACGCTGAGTGCACCAGCAGCAGTGGTAGCACCTCTGGGATAATGTTTTTAAGGGGACAAAAATCTGTGCAACAGCAACTGGAAGAGGGAAAGTGTGTGAGCAGAACAACTCTGCAGACACAGAGGTCAGTGAAGAAGGAGAGGAGGAGGTGCTCCAGACACCGGAGCAGAGATCCCCCTGCAGCCTGTGGTGAAGACCATGGTAAGGCAGCTCATGGAGCAGATAACTGACCTGCAGCTCCTGCAGGACCCGTGCCAGAGCAGGTGACTTCATGAATGAGGCTGTGACCCTGTGGGAAGTCCATGCTGGAGCAGACTCCTGGGAGGGCCTGTGAACCCACAGAGAGAGAGAGGAGCCCATACTGGAGCAGGTTTGCTGGTATGACTTGTGAACCCGTGGTCAATCTTCTCCTAAAGTTCTACAGCCAGGGGAAGGGACCCGCACTGGAACAATGTGGGAAAGGCTCATGCTGGAGTTGTGGAGGAATGTCTCATGTGGGAGGGACAGACAAGAGGAGCAGGGGAAGAGTGTGATGAGTCCTGCCCTTAAAGGGGAAGGAACAGCAGAGACAATGTGTGATGAACTGACTGTAGCCCCATTCCCTCTCCCCCTGTGCTGCTGGCAGGAGGAGGTAGAGAAATCAGGAGTGAAATTGAGCCCAGGAAGAAGTGAGGATCAGGTGAAAGGTGTTCTGTGATTTGATTTTATTTGTCATCATTTTACACTGATTTGATTGGTAATAAATTAATTTCCCCAAGCTGAGTCTTTTTTGCCCATAACAGTAATTGCTGAATGATCTCTCCCTGTCCTTATCTCAACCCACAAGTTTTTTTATATTTTCTTTCCCCTGTCCATCTGAGGAGGGGAGTGATAGAGCAGCTCTGGCAGGCGCCTGGCACCCATCAGTCAACCCACCACAGACTGTTCCTGGCACTGAGATCAATTCACATGCAAGAACTTCTCTCCAATCTATTACTGTCTGTCATCTGCTGAAACAGAAGCACCACATCAAAGTCACCTACTAAGAATGATCATTGTCCTATTCTAACACCTGATCCATGTCTAGGAATTGGCTGGGAGAGTATAAACCAGCCCACTTTAAAATCATTCCAGGGAGTGATATAGGCAAGTGAGTTTTGATTCCTGGGTTTGTTTCCTGGCACAGTTTATTTTATTTTCATTTTGTATAGGCATGTCTCATGAAGCGTAGCATATCTTTTAATCTCTCATGCAAAAACATGAAAGATGCAATGGCTGTAAATTAGAACTACAAAAATACAAATCAGAAATACAAATTTGCAACAAAGTGATTAACCTTTGAAAGAAGCTGTAAACTCAGTATCTATTAATTTGACATGTCAAGATAGGACAGTCTCCTGCAGAACATGCACAAGGCAAGTGAAAGTTAGTGGGCTCTGGAAAAAATATCAGGGTAAATATTGGATTAACCAAATAGATTATTAATCCCTACTGGGTATAAATTATCTAGAAAAATCATATGTAAAACTATCATTTGCTTCTTGTGTTACATTATTATTTGATATAATTACATATCCATTCATTTTACGGAAGGAAGCATCTTCCAAAATTTGCTATATGAATTTCTCACTAAGGTGACGTGCTTATTCCAAGGGCTATGTTTTGGCATTTATCTGCAGGTAGAAAAGGGGGGCACCTTTCTCGGGGCTGGCAGGAAATGGTCAAGGAGACATACCTCTGTTCAGGGCAGGGCAAACTCCTTAAATCCAGGAGCACATCTGCAATTACCCAATGACACTGGCCAGGACAAAAGGTGAAGTAAGTCTGAACAGAACCGTATCTTTCAAATCTCCAGACTTCAACATTTGCTTTTGCTTTTCTCGTGCATTTTCATGATGAATGGGCCTTAAGTTCAGTATTTGTAACTGAGATGTACCTGGATATTATGCATTAATAAAGAAAACATTCCCAAATTTTCTACTTCACCTTTCTAGCCTTCATCTTCATCTTTCTATTTGCGTCTTTCTACTTCATCTTTCTTTCTTTGCTCTCAAAGGGACTGGTGAGGTTTATACTGTCTCGTGGACCCAATACATACTGCTTTTCTTCCTGTGAAAATCTAGAAAAAATATGCTCAAACCCTCTTTGCACTTTTCCTACTGATTCAGTTTAGTGGCCTGTAGCCTGGAGTTATGGATACAAAATATTAGCTGTTAAACTGTCAAAACTTGTTGTAACAAGCAGAAGCAGTCATTACTTGAGGGATATTTAAGCACGATTTAGTGAATACTTTTAAAGCTTACAAATGACTCCTTTGAAAAGGAAAGGGATTTTTTAGTTATAGTATTACATGAAACTGGAAAAATCAAACTGAAACATGTCACATAGAATAAAACTCCTAATTAGGGCTCAACTGGCAGTGCTGGTGATCCACCATCCCCTAAAATGCAAGTGTGTTCACAGAATTTTGTTGTTTCGAAATCTATTCTATTTTTGGCCAGGCTATTGGATATCATAAGCAATTGTGTCAAGCAAAAGTCAAATACAGGGCAGAAGGGTAGTTCAATGTACAGTATGATCTCTTTAGAACTCAGGGCATCTGGATAGTGTTCTGTGAAACCAGCTGCATTTTCACAGCAGAATTTTACATTCAGATGTATATGTGCTATCTTGGTTTAAAGAAGACTTGATCTAGAGTTGAAGATTTAACCCTAAAAATTTCTTATTTGTGACAAACTTTATCCTGTCCTTATTTACACCACTTAAATATTGGGTTTTCAAATGTTACTGAAGTAGTTGGCATAGAGAGTCAAAAGTTTGGCGAGTCCTGAAGAAATCTGTGTATCAGCCTGGCAGTTTAGATCTGGTCTACCCTCAAGTGCACTGATATAAAATGTTGAAGGCGATTTAACTTTTTCATCAAGATGTGTTCTTGCTGTTCTAAATAGGAGTTCTAAAGGATTAAGCATCCATAACCCTTCACTGAAATCTAAGTTGTTGATGTTTTCGGGAGCTATCTGTCCTCCACCCAAAGTCAGTAAGCAAAGAGATGTATACGTTGCTTATGAGGAGAAGGCTATCCATATAGGTGCTTATTATTAAATTTGGAAATCTAACTCTGGGAACAGAATCTCATGTGTTTGATTTAAATCTTAGTGAGGACGTTTGTTGTTTGAGTATAATAACTTTGCTTTAGCCCTGGGCAATATTTCTTTTGCCTACTGATTTCTAAATCCTTTGGCAACAACAGCCAGGAGTTTTGGGGACTATTTCAGTAGTCTCTTACTTCCTGAGAAGTACATCTGAGTGCGTGGCTATATACTGGCCCTTGGTCTGAACAGCAGTTAATTGAGGGTTTGTGAAGGAGATATTAGAAAATAATAACATATTTAAGTACAGGCTTAGATAGCCAAAAGGAAAAAACAAAACAAACAAAACAAAAACCTTAAATGGATTTTTAAACTCTATGCAAAAATAATGATGAAAATGCTTCTATGCCCTTGCCTGTGTAATTTTTAACTATATTTTTCTCTTCATGTTTGTCTGTCATGATGATTTTTGTTTCTAATTCTTTGCAGATGTCTCAGTCAGTCTGTTAGCGGTAGTTGTCAGCTTCTGTGGGCTCGCCCTGCTGGTGGTCTCACTTTTTGTCTTTTGGAAGTTGTGTTGGCCCTGCTGGAGGAGCAAACCTCTCAATTCCAATGCCAGTAATGTCCCACAGAGCAACTCCAGTGCTCCTACAGAGGTTTTGGAGACCAGTGAGAAAAAGGAAGTTAAAGAAAATGGGAAACCTACAACAAAGGTACTTGAAGCTGCACTGAAAATTAGCCACACTTCACCAGATATACCAGCAGAGGTCCAGAACGCACTGAAAGAGCATCTGATCAGACATGCTCGCATGCAGAGGCAGATCACTGAGCCCACGTCGTCGTCAAGGTAAGTCAGAGGCACTCGAGTTTGTGGCACCTTTCCCATGAACAGGTAGACGGGAATGCTCTGCTGTAAATTTCCAGGATCCTTGAAATCCTAATTCACAGGTTTCTTCACAGTTATGGGTGAAACAGTAGTCATATGAAGGTAAAACTTCACTGTTCTTTGAACAGAATATTCTGAAGCATGTAGCGTACCTTCACTTAACACGGTTATTTTAACATATGAAAACAAAATCTATTACTGTGTATATACATATGTTGCTACTTTAATCATTTCCCTGTTGGGTTTTGATTGTAGGAAGACTGACTTCAGTGTTGTTTTTTAAAGTACTGCAACATCTTTTGACAGAGGTGTTTATTTAGATATATCTGCTGCTTTTGCAGAAGAAACTTTCCCTCTCCTATAAATAAATTATAGATTAACTGTTGATGGCACATTTCTTTAAGACATGGTTTGCCAATTTTGGTGTCTATTATAAAGGAATTAAAACCCCAGTCTAAATATATACGTCCTTATTGACAGATCTTAAAGCAATACAGATTCTGTATAGGTCTTTAAATAAAATACATGCATGCAGCATTCCTGAAATGGTTTCTTTGGTATTAAAGTGGAGGAAACAAACTTTTATTTTGTATTAGGTAGTAGTAAAGTAGTGAAGATGTACAGGGACCTATAGTTTCAAATAGGATTTTCTTCAGATACTGTCAGCAAATGTAATGCATGGAAAACAAACAGTGAACTGCAAAGATCACTTTCTACATTGAAAAAGGAAACGTTTGACAAACTAATGGAGAAATTAAGGCTAGAGAAGGCACCTGAAGTACTGTGTAATGCCATAAGTTAGAATACTATGTAGGAAGTAGTTTTCTCTTAATAAACCATTTGCTAAGGAAACACACTGTTACCAAAACAAAACAAACAAACAAAAAACCAAACAAACAAAAAGCCTATGTTCACAGGAATCATTAGAGGACACGAGATTGGAGAAGACACATGCTTTACTTTTAGTGGCACATACTGCGCTGGCCTTCTGTGAGCCCCTAAGATAGTGTTTTGCCAGTTGAGTGTGCTCATTTTGGTGGTGAGTGACCAAGTGCTTTTTCCCAGCTATCCCAACATCATGAAACAGCCAACAGGCAGCCACAGGAGGCTCCCAAAAATGAGAGCACTCCAGCCAGGGGAGGTCTGACTGACTTCAGCAGCTGAATCATCTCCTGAATTATGAGACTGTACAGATGGCTTTAAGCCACATTACCCTGGCTATACCTGGCTCAAGCTACTGTATCTGTCTGCTCAGAGAGGGAGCACAGCATCCAAGTCGTTCTGAGGAACATTTCCCACGCTACTGGGTTGATAATTTTGAAATTGTAACTGTTATACTAAACACAGAGGGACCAAAACTGGTACAGTTTAGTGTGACAAGGCTGTTACTCAACTCACTATTACCTAACTGGATATTAATTGGAGGAGTTTTATCCATCATTTACCAACAGGTAAATCCAGGTAATCAGACTGTCTGACATCCTGAATAGATAGAAGAAATTGCTGGCTGGCAAAGGATTTGAGTAGTCCCTGTGGTACTATAGGAGAAAAAAGAAGTTCCAGGAACATAATCTAGAGCTGTTTCAGGCTGTGAAAATATTCTCACAGACCTCCAGAGTGATTTGGACTGGGATCTAAATGCCTATGAAATATCTGTGACACCAAGGACAGTTTTACAAAATTAAAACCTGCTATCAATCCTACTCTTTCTGCATATGTTGGTAACCTTGTAAGGGAGTTTTCTTTTTATCCTATCTGGATTATCAGGGTTAAATCTTTCCTGAAAGAGACAGTTCCTTTGCTTTGAGTAAACCCTGATTGTTGCACCATAGCCAGTTAATAGCAGGGTGTTTGGATATATCACCTTCTTTTACAGTTTGCTGAAAAACTCTACATCCTCACCACAAAAAATGTTTAGAATTAGATGTGTCTTAAAAATTACCCAGATATAGTAATCTGTGTGTTTGTAAATGCATTTTATTTATACCGCTGCCTGCCTTAAGGGAGTCTTAACTTTCTGACAGCTCATATTAATTATTGCTGCCAAGAATATCATGTATGAGAAGAAGGCTGGACATTTAGACCAGCTTTCTGCATTATTCCTGATTGTGATGTAGCCTCAGCTGTCTGGATTGTCTTTTCTACACTGATCTCACCTGAGCTGGGGCAAATAAAACACTTGTAACCAGTCTTATGATAGGTTCAAACAGCCATCAACTTCTTAATAAAAAAAAATAAAATCATATTAAGTCATTTTAATTGAGCACAAAGATTTTAATAAGCCACTGAGAGCAACAATAAAATGCACCTGATCACAATTTTTAGACTGTACATTTAACACAGAGACATGTTAGTGTAGCAAAATGATACATTTCTGCTTGGATAGAATTCTATCCTTTTTATACTTCCCAATAATATGAAAAGACCTTCTTGTTAAAAACTCTTTAGTCTTTGATCCCAATTGACCAATACACTATGATAGAAGAACTGCAGCAGTGATGTTCATTTACAACACTGCCTTTGGTGTTTATTTCTTCTATGTGTTATTGTGCACCACTATTTCCAGTACTTTGTGAAACTATTCTCTAACACAGTTTATTGCTTCTTCAAAGGTTCACCTGTATTTTCAAAGACCATACTTTTGGCTCTCTAGCATTGGCACAGCATGTTGAGTCAGTCAGTTCCCAAGAGGCACAAGGACAAAAGGGAGGTGCCTGGGAATGTTAAGGTTAAAGAAAAATGGGTATATGTGTTGACCTTACTGTTAGCAAGGAAGAGACAGTAGTCTCCATTCTGTCTAAATACCACAAGTGAACATGTTCTTTCCTGGATTTGGTCCAAAAGATTGCTCTAATGCCATCTAGGAAAGCTAGACCAGAGTCACCCATCATAAATCTCAGAGTCATGTCATAAATCAGCATCCTATCCCTCTCTTTTTTCATACATATGGCATCTTACTGAGCTAGAAATCAGCTTCACACTATCACTATTCCTAGTTTTACATTAGAGATTGACATACAGATTTATTGTCACTCAAAATACATCTATTCTATGCTATGGAAGGCAAGTCTATCATAGGAGTCAGTAGAGGTTGGAGTACTTGGATTTGCACGTTAGAAGCTTTGCCACATTTTCACAACCTGGTTGTCTGACATCCTTGTACTTCATTATCACAGTCATTAATCCCTTTGTTATTGCAGAACAAAGGAAGATAAATATGTTGCCATGGCAACAGTGAAACATCTTAATAATTAACAGACCAATTAGCTGTCTTGGTGAAATGCTGTGACTCAGAACAGATACTTGGCACTATGTAATTAGGGCTGTGGCTTACTAGAGCAAAAGTGGTTCTGGTTCCCACAGGGTGCAGCCATACAGCTGCACTGTTTTACATAGTGACTTCTTGCAACAACTACATTCACTAGAGGATCTGGTGTGCCTAAAGCTTCAAAATTTGAAAGATTGGTACCTTAAATATCACAGATTTGGTGTCTTACACTTTTACACGCTTTAAGCCAGATCTTCATAAATGCAAGAGAAGTTGAAGAAAAGGGAATTTGTCATCTACCTGTTTTCACTCAAACTGGAAATGTCATACAATCAGCTTCACTATTTCCCCTGCACATGTACATCCACTGCTTCTGTACATCAGGCTTTAAACATGATATCCCCATGGCAGAAGGATTGGGATCTTTAAGGTCCCTTCCCACTTGAACCATTCTATGATTCTACGATTATCTGGGCATCTCAGTACCACAGCTGCAGGTATGAGGAGCACTCAGGAAGGCCTATCTGCACAAGTATCCTTAGCAGTGATAGAAGCAGCAGTAACACAGGTCTTCATGGACCTCATTATGAGTCAAAGATACTAGAGAGATGGTGCCTGAATTGCTGCCTGCCCAAGCATTTATTGCACTACATTTTGGGTGGAGCTCAGTTCCTTCCCTGTGTTTGGCAGACCTATGAGTTTGGACTCTCAGAGGACAAAGACTGTGAAACTCCCTGGGGACAATATTGTACTTTTCTGACTAATTGGGGCCTTTTCATTACTCATTCCATTCCAATGTAGACATCATCTACTATGAATTCAGGGACTTCTAACATTTAAGAAAAAAGGAAATCTTTCAACTTGTCTGTCTGTGAAGAAAGAAAGGCAGAATGTGTTACAAGAGGCTTGTATAGTTCATCTAAATTTGAGATCACACCTGGATTTTTTGGAGCTACTTCAAATCTAGACTATGAAGTTCTCCCTCCCCTGTTCTTGTGTTGTGCTAGGACTGCTCCCAGCACCTCGTAGTACTGAAACAGCTGAAGGGGGAAGTGTTCTTCTCTATTATTTAAGAGCTGCAGATTACCCTCTTGTATCTCTGCTCAGCAGAACTGCGGTAGTTTTGTGCCTCGTGCCTTCTGCAAACCCTTCACTTACAGCAAAAATACAAATAATATCTATGAAATGACTCCTGGTTGCTTTCAAATGGACAATTTGCATTTCTGATTTAAAGAAAGAAACACACAGCTGTGACACCTCTTGTTTTCAGAACACAACACCACAGGGAAACCAAGCAATAAGGCAAGGCTACATTTGGCATTAATAAGCAATTGATTGCAAACAGCAGAGGAAATTCTGACAATCGGATTGCTCTGTAATGGCAACTAAGTGTGCTCACAGGAGGATGTAGTGAGCTTTTGCAGCGCTGATTGCTGGGGTAGTGAAGTAGCAAGAAAATGTGAAAATGTCCAGAACATACACTGGATAGTGTAGTTGTAATAGAATCTGCTGCTGATAAATGCTGTGAAGCTTTTTGACCAGTGTTTTTATATTACTGTAAGGCTGTATGGTATGCCAGGGGTTTGATTTCAGACATAGCAGGAATGGCACAGATTTCCATTTATGTTCATGAGCCAAGTTAAGCCCATAAATACATATGCTTATGCAACACTGTATTCAGAATTACACGGATTTTACCATATTGTATGTTAGTACAGGGATCAGCTTTCAATACACTGCACAGCAGACAATGAGAACAGAAGGCAAAAAAAAGCTGTCACAGAAAAATGTTGACCAAAATTTTGAAATGTACTGCAGCCAGAACAAAATCCAGAAGGACTGGAGAAGGCAGATTGTACCTCAGTGTAGCAAATACCAAGCAGGTGTATATAAAATGTTGTAGGATGGCAAGACACTGTGGTGAAAAAGCTCTAGACATAGCTGTCCCTCTCAGGCGCCTTTCACAGTCATCACTTTGAAGCTTGGTAAATATTTAATTGGAAAACCACCATGGAATGCCTCCAAAAATCAGGGAGTACTGATGACAATTCTGCAAGTGCTTTTTTTTTTTTTTTCCTGCCTGACTGTACTTTACTTGGGCCCTAGCACAGTAGGATCAAGCAATGCTGGAACTGTCAACTTGTTCTGTGAAAGAACATGAATTCAGTTTCAGCTGCATAGTCTGAAAGCAAGGTTATAAATATATGTATTTCCCAGACACTGGGTGTCTCTCAGGTCAGGAAATTAATTCTGAATGCTTATGTCTCTCAAAGATGTTTTAACACTTGCAAATAATTGAGGGGGGATTATTTTAAAAATAATATTTAAGGTAGGAACCCTTATTAATGTGGTCTTCTTGTATTTGCTGTTTAGCAATGGTCTTTTCTCAGAGATAACCATGGCTTGTTTTGTGTGTGTGTGTGTATGTGTGTATGTGTGTGCAGGCACAATTCTTTCAGGAGGCACTTGCCAAGGCAGATGCAAGTGTCCAGTGTTGATTTTAACATGGGGACAGATCCGATTTTGCAAAGGGGAGAGACGACAACCAGCATTGGGAGAATAAAACCAGAACTCTACAAACAGAAGTCTGTGGATTCTGACGGGCAACAAGAAGATGTGAAAACATGTGGAAAACTTAACTTCACTCTCCGGTATGATTATGAAAATGAACTTCTGGCTGTCACAATTGTCAAAGCCTTAGATCTGCCAGCTAAAGACTTCACAGGAACATCCGACCCCTACGTTAAGATTTATCTGCTTCCAGATAGGAAAAAGAAGTTTCAGACACGAGTTCACAGAAAGACATTAAATCCTGTCTTTGATGAAACCTTTCAGTTTCCTGTAGCCTATGATCAACTCAGCAACAGGAAATTGCATTTCAGTGTTTATGATTTTGACAGATTTTCTAGACATGACATGATTGGGGAAGTTATTCTTGATAACCTTTTTGAAGTCTCAGATCTCTCCAGGGAAGCCAATGTATGGAAAGACATCCACTGTGCCACCACAGTAAGTAGTGTGTTCCAAAAGCATTGATATGATATTTTCATTTCTCTTTTGTAGTTTGTGGCAGTGTATCCTGTTTATCAGCAGAGTGTAGAATAAAGAAAAAAAAAATTTAAAAAAGTTGCCAATATTTTCTTTTGAGCACAGAAAATTAAGATGCTTGGGAAGCTATAAAATTAAATTACTAAAAAATCTTCTGGGAACATATTGTCATCTTTATGTCTCACTGTGTATATATAAATTACGTTTATTAATTAAATACTGCATCGTGAAAGTCACTGCCTAGCAAGAACTATTAACATTCTCCTGTTAGCAAAACACCCAGTCCTGCAAAATGACCACCTATTAAGGAAAAGGGCCCATCCCATCCTGCTCTTGTTAGCAGATTTTCTTAGGTTAGGAGTCTTTGGAAGAAAAAGAGGCTAAACTTGAAGTCTAAAATGTTCTTTGCTGACTGACCTGTGCTTAGGGTCCTCAGTAGACGCAAATGCATTGCTGCTGGTTACTAGCAAAACTCAAGAGACAAAAGCAAGTAGAATTAGGAAATAGAAATTAATTTGTTTACTGTTGCAAGCAAGAAAAGGAGGCCTGTGTACAGATGAAAGGATGGATGGCACACTACCAGAGAGAAGAACAACAATCTCCAAATGTTGTCTTTATTAACCGTGAAATCCAAACTCATCCTCCCTAGCTGGAATTTGAAGGGAAAAAAAGCATTTAAAATGTTGAGATGTAGGATGTTTGTTTTGGTCTTGGTTTCTTTTTAACTATGCTATTTATATAGAAGTTTTCCCATCCCTTGCTCTGTAGGTATATTCTAAACAGTCTTACTCATGACTGACTGAGCACAAGCTAGACTTCCATTTGGGGATGAACAGAGGGCAGACCAGTACTAGACATTGCTCCAGTGACAGGAGCTTCACACCATCCCTTCATTAGAGCTGGATGCTCCACATGCCTTTTTTACCAAATGTTTTCATGATGTTAGTACCTGCTAGACAGTGAAGTCTAAGTCTGCATGGTTAGAAAGACAAAGAGGACTGGCATATCCTCACCAGACTGAGCATTAGCCCTGTGTTTCTTAAGAAAGGAGAAACACTGGGAAGTGTAGCATAGTGGAGGCAGTTTTTGAATGTGAATTTACAGCAGCAGCTATTTATTTTAATTGCTGGGTCTACCAAACTGGTCTGAACAACCTTCAGCACACCTGAAAAAAAAAAAAAAAAACAAAACAAATCTGTGTGTGCTTACTTTGATCTAGCTCAGATTTCAGGTAAATTTAAGAATTGTGTTCTCAAGCTTAAAATTGAATCTGTGTTTAAGGTCTTGGAATAATAGTCTAGTAACCATTTTTAAAAATTTCTTCTAGTTTTGATATTATCTTTAATACTTTAGTAATGACTTAAATGCTCACTGGTCCTTTGCAGCAGGCATCTGTGTGAGATTTTTTAGCTGATAACTAGAATGGTTTCAGAAAATTAGAATCTCTGGACTGTTCATCACTGGTTTTGAGCATATTGAAATGCCATAACCAAATTATGCAGTTGGGATAGATACTAATATACATCTGGATGAAAAGGCTTGCTAAACTTGGCACTGAATACTAATTCAAGTTTCTTCCTTGCTAAGTGTTAGTGCATGAAATTACAGTGCTTAATTCATTCTGCTGCTGTTTGATCTGTATGAAACTTGAAAGAAAGCATAAAGTTCTTGGACTTCAGCCTTTCAGCCAGTATAGTTTACAGTACTGCACATGAATGAAAAAGTTGTCTCTATTTAAACCATTAACAATAAGTACATAGAATTGAGATATCTTCTAGTATTGGGTGACCTCATTAGCTTTCATAAGCCCTACTGTATTCTCAGAAAATTATGTAAGAAACTGATTGAATTGATTTTTTCCTGAAAAATTAAACCCTCCTATAAGATGTCCTGTTCCTATAAGTGCAGTGTGCTGCCCTGTGTTTCACTTGAGCTGTTTCATGTAGATTAAAATTGGCTAATAATGCAGGGTTTTAATTCTGGCATTTCAGAAACTGTAAGCTGAGAGAACCAAACCTGCACAGGAATAAACACTGCATGAGGTGTTAATCAGTGGGGACTTACAGTCTTAGGCACCAGATCTAAAGTTTATCAAAGTCGTTAACTAACAATTAAATAACTAATTAGTGCTTGACAGAGTCAACTGAACTTTGATTAAGCATTGAAAAAGCAAGATGCAGCTAGTTTTACAATTGGTGAAAAAAAACCTCTACTGCAAACAAACATGCTTTGATGTTCATAAAGAACCTTTGAAAATCAAACAGGCTGTCTCAGTGGAAAAGGCCATACTTACACAGTAGAGCCCAGGAACCAAGATGCCATTCTGGAAATATATTTCTCTCATGCTTTTTTCTTCTTCACCTTAGTTCTGTTTTGTTGTATGTTCTGTGAAGTTTTTCATCCCTTTGCTTAGACGCATTTCCTACACCCAGTGGTCTGCTCATGCTGTTGCTAAATGATAGATGGTGGAAAATAGATAGAAGTGATAGATCAAAGTATTAGTCCAACACTTAAAGGACACAGCGGAAGTAGCTGGGCTGAGCTATGAGTCTTTTACACCCATATTCAAGAATTTTCTATTCAGAAAATTCTATCACCTGCTTGAAAGGAACCTATTTTTATGACACAAGACTGCAGTCTTGAACACCGCTAGACAGATTTACAAAGAAAATTAGTTGCAGCATTTTACCAGTGAAGGAAATTAATGCAGGAAATCAGGAGATTCTCGGTTATGCAAAGGCTCCTTTTCGGTAGCTAACATAATTTTTAAAAGATTTGCTTGCACATCCATAAAAAGTTATTATTTGGTGCAGGAAATACAGTCTGGGAAAGATCAGACTAGACGGTTGCACTGAGTCCTTTTTGTGGTAAAACCAATGGCTCTGTGGGAATCTGCAGTTTTAATACATTTTTTTGCTCATAATAATAATTTGAAACTATTCTATAGAAGTTCAGAATGGGGCATACACACTCATTTTTATTCTTATGGTTTTCAATTGCTGATATGTATTCAAATAAATATGTTGTGTTGAAAACCTATAACATTGCATAATATATAGCATGTTCCTCTTGTAAGTGTTAAGGTATTTTCATTTCTTCATGATAGATTATCAAGGTAAATTTGGTGTAAAATCAGTTGTGGAAGAGATATATCTCAGATATCTGATGATATTAATATCTCCAAATTTTGCTGATAGATGGATGATTGAATTTTTAATAAGTACTCTATCATTTGCTTCTGTTCACTCAATTAATTTTAAAAAAAAGAGAAAAAAATCAAGAGGCAGCTTGGGACCACCTGTGAAGGTTGTTCAGTATACTGGAATATTGTAATTCTTAATATGCTTTAGGAAATTAATTCATAACATCAGAGGCAACCAAATAATATCAAATGGATTGTTTAATCAACATATATTTTGTGAAGTGCTTGTAAATTTTCCATACATATCTGAGGTTTTGGTACTATCGAAAATATACAACATACTCTAAAAATAAAGAAGACTCATTTACTGGAACTACTAACAAGCACTTAACTCCTAATACTCAGTGTCTTAAAATTGTCTAGGCAAAAAGTCCACCTCTTGTGATCCGAAAATTTCTGAATGTAAAGGTTTATTAACTTCCTTTCATACTTTTTAAAATGATTGATTTCTTTGGAAATCTCTGCCTCTAATGTCATTGTCTAAAAAAATTGGCAAGTGACTGTCAGAAACACTTTTTTTCTGAAGGTATTCTGTGAAGTCTGTTAGAGTAACCAATTATAGGAAACTATGCAATTGGGAAAAAAAAATAGAGCTCAGAATTTAGATAAAAGCCATTTCCAGCACAGTGGTGGTCTCCTGGGGATCTTAGCCATCAATCAAACTTGTATCGTCTTGAATTATCTCATGTAGACAGATGGAACTTGATTATTATTTAGTTCTCCAACACCAGGCATTTCAGTGCTGCAGTTTTCTCATTTGTGAAGTGGAATATAAAAGAAGGTTTTGTAAGGACATAGTCTTCATGTGATGTCCATGGTGTATGATTGCTGTTGCTAAAGCAATTGAAATGTAAGTAAGTGGTGTCACTGGGAAAGACAGAAGTGCTTAAATATATTTTTTTGACATTTGTCTCAGTTCATTTCTACTGACCACTGGCCAGAGTAGGATATCACACAGGCAATCCTACTGGTTGTTGGCTCCTGTTATGGAAAGAGATTCTTCTGCCTTCCTGTTAAAACAAGAATGAAGCCCATCTCTGAAGCTCACCCAGAGCAATTGCAGGCACTATATTTTCTTAGTTTTCTCCATCGTGTGCTGCTTTGTAAATGGACAAAAAGGCGGCACTGGTGGTAGAAAGCTGATGAAGATATACTATTAGTGTTTCTGGGAATGCACCTAAAAACTACCGGAATGTTAAACAGGTGTGAAAGAGTAAAGGCTTGTCAGTGTAGAAGCATTTATCATCTCTACAATGGGAACAGCCCCTTCTAAGCCAAGAATTGCTGGCACTAGTCATTTCTACTTGGGGCCGATGATAAAAAGGATACACATGACCAGTGCCGCTGCTGAGCAGTTGAGAAATGCTCTAGATCAGTCTTAAGAGGAAACATTTTGAGGTTTTTCATTTATGTTTGGGACTGCTTAAGGTCCCAAATAACTGGAAAAAACAATGGAGAAAGGGGATGTTTCCATCCAGTTACTGAAGGCAGGGAAGGTTTCTATTATTATTCAATGTTTCTTTTCATTGGAAATGACGTATTATTTGAATATTCTGATTTGCTAGAGGCAAACTACCACTTTCAGTCTACCTTCAAAGTAATAAATACTAGATGAACAAAGAACGTGGTTTCCTCAAAGGATTTTAATATCTCTGCATCCAGACAGATGTGGCAGCTATGCTAAGGTGCATGGCTTGTCTGACCTGCTATGCCCTAAGTGCTCTCTGAGTTTCTCAGTGCAAATAATGTCATTGCAGACAATGCATTGTGGCTTCAGAAGAGCATCCTTATATGGGAAGCCATATACAATTTGGCTCCTTCGAGTGTCAGTAGATGCCACGCTTAGTTCACAGAAGTACCTCTGTTCTGAAGCAGGAATGGTTTTCCTGGCTGCGTGGCAAGATGTAATTATCCACCCAGTGCACAAGACAGATGGTGACGTACAGAGGGGGTGACACAAGAAGCACCCAGGAGTCTTGGCAGGGTGCTGTGAGAGCGTTCAGCCTGCTGGACCCTGCGTGCAATAACAGGGAGTCCTCCCTCCGCAATCAGGACTGCAATCAGCAGCAGTGCTTACCCAGAGCAATCAGGGTGCAAGGCTAAAACAAGCATTAGGCCTCCACAAGCAGAAGGCACAGTCATCACACAGCAGCAGGCCCCACTGCTTCCATATGGTCTTCCACAGAGGCAAGAACAAACACAAACTTAATTGGTTCATTTCCCAGGACAGCAGCTCAACCAGTAACTGGTGCTGAGAGGGGAAAAAAGAGCTGAATTCGATATGCAAAGAATAACTGGAGACAAAAATAAATATTAGGGGTGGGGACAACGTTTCCAAAGTAAAATCCCCTGGAGAGGTGGTAGAATTAGGTCTCCAGTTCGAGTTTCATGCAACTTTTAACAATTTCTGTGATAGCATGGCTACCATCAGGTTCTGAATGCATAAATGAGAAAACAGACTGGTAGATTTTTGTTCTGCTCTTTGCTATCACTCTTTTAACTGTTGATCTATATCTCAAAACCAGAAATATCTTAATATGTTCTTAGCTAAGCCGAGGGGTAAGACATCCTTCCTCTTTTTTTTCCATTCAACTCCCAACATTTGTCATTTTGTTTTACTTTATTCCTGATTCTTGAAGCTTGATGTCAGTAGATTTTACTGGAAAGCCAATATATATAACATGATTCTAAATAGAACAAGAAAGGGAGAATTCCTTTGGGGGAATTATCTTCCTGCAGTATTCAAGTAATCCAAAGGTTTAGTTCTGCCAGTGCATTTTTCTTTAATTTTGCATAATGTAATGAAAAACAATTTTCAGTGTGACTAAAGGAAGCAGCAAAAAGTCTAGTAACAGAAATACCTGAATAACTTCTTAGATAGATAGAAAATTGCTATTATTATTATTTATTACAGATGCTTCCTCAAAATACAACAGAAAAAGAAAAAAAATTTGCAAATTGCTTGTTTAGGAATTAAGTCCAAAGGGAATTCATGCTACCCTTTGTATTTTTGCTATGCTGCTCTTACATGCAATCTTTAAAATATCATTTAAATTACAATTAGTAAGAAAGTAGTTCTGGATATTAAAATTGAGATTAAGAATTAAAATTATTACTGTGGGTTACGATAATATGAATGATAATGAAAGTAACAATAACCAAGTTTCTGAGGGAATTCAATTTCTAATGCACTATTAATTATGCAAATGCTTGTTATTTTAACCATGGAAGTTAATGACAGACTAGCAAAAAATAAAAGCATATAAATTTTTTAGTTCCAGTAACATTTACATAGTCCTTGGTAAGAATCCATAGCAAGTTGCTCTTTTAAGACTTCGTTTGAATTTCAAAACTTGAAAAGCTAGGGGAAAAGAAGAAGAAACTAACATCAGTGAAAAAGTGGCCTGGAGTTCATTTGTGATTCAAAAATGACACCTTATTTTACATATCAGCTCCCTACAAGTTTTTCACACCTGCTAGCATAGAAAACCAGTTAAGATGTTGGCAAATAGAAGGGAGACTACAAAAGTTGTTACTCTGACAGGATAGTCAAAAAATACTTTTTCCTGTTCAGTTCAGGATTATGGGTGTTGATATGTGAGTAGAAACTACCCTGACTGTGGAAGGACCTGTACCTAACTTCCCCACTGAATTTGTGGAGGTTGCTAATCAAGGTTGTCTCTCCTATTGAATTTAGTGGAAACAACTGGGAAAATTAATTGGAGTAAGTGACAGCAAAGCTTTTTCAAGCAACAGCAGTTCTAAAAACTCGATCAGTTTAATTGATGCTCCCCTACAAGTTCTCCAAACTCCTCCTCAGACCCTTCCACTGTTTATCTGTATTATGAGTGGGGAGCACAGCCTCAGTAGAAATCCTGCTAATTCTACAGGCATAAGGGTGAAAATGAGGGCACTGCTGTCCATTGGGTATGGTAACAAATATAATACAATAAGGAGCCTTTTTCATCTGACTTTGCCAACTTCTGGACCGATTTCCCAAGAGCCCGTAAAGCAGGGAATGCAGACAGATCTTAATGGATCTCTCCTAATGGAACTAATGGAAAAAAATTTTAGCACATAGTGGGTTGTGTGGGGTGAAAATTACGCTATTTAAAAAAGTCTGTATTCTGCAGATAAAAAAAAAAAATGAAGCTTATCTGAATAACTGACATGCACACATGAGATCATTGTTTTCTGGTTTTTTATTTTTTGTTCTACCATCACCATACCAGAAAATGGATTGGATAGAAGTAAAATGGTAGCTATAAAAACAACTGAGGATGGTGTAGCTTTTGCCACTGCTCCAGTTCCTTAATACTGTGTGACGACTTGTGAACACAAAAGGGAAATAAGAGATATGAAGTAGCAAGAAATGCTTCCATTTGCATTAGTGCAACTGTGCTTAATGCTGGTTTGTCTGTACCTGTTACTGGAAGTGGATGGGAAGCACTCATTACAAATGTCTGTAAAGCTAGCTGTTAATTGAAATGTAACTTTAGTTCTAGGAAGAAAACAAACAAAAAAAAAACAAACAAAAAAAAGCCAAAAACCACAAAAAAACAAAACCTCAAAATAGGTCTAGGAAAGAGATAAAATTTCATGGGAGTAATGTAAGTAATGTGCAAGTCTCAGTAAATATAGGATACATGTAAGACAATTTGAGGCATAGCTAAAAATTTGCATGACTGGCAACTACTGAGTTCAGGATTGTACCTTCTGAGTTGTGTTTTGTTTGAGGTGAACTTTAATGCAGACATGATTGTTGCAGGCAGTCTGTGCCTTAGCTTCCCCAGATTTGCTTGTACTGAAGGGTTCCAGTCAGATTACTTGAGTGAACTTAATTATCCAGTGTATTATAAAGTGAGAAAAATATGGATTTTCTAGAGCACTGAGATTCCAAAGCAATTTGCATCCTACTTTTAAGTCTCAACTAAAATCAATAATGCTTAAGGATCCAGGGAATTTAAAAATGTTACTCATGATAATCAATGTGATAGACAAAGACTGTCATAAGAAGTTTAAAGAAACACAAAGCCTTATTTTGTTTGTTATCTAGATCTGAATCTGTGTTTGCAGCTCCAAATTCATAAAACTCTAGAGTTCAAGTGAACAATAAAAGTGTGTGGGGGGGGAAAGGGAATATCCCAGACATTTCATCAAATACTGAGTCTCTGATGCTATCATATATATATATGCAGAATTTTAATCTTAAATCTTCAAAAGAACATTTAAAAGTTCAGAGTCTTGTGCTTCACACTCTGATTGATTTCCAAAGCATAGTTATTTTAATGATTCTTTTTAATTTCTTAATCTCCAGGGGACTTGTAGAGGTCCTAAGAAAATATAGTCAGCTTCACACTCATGTATGAAGAAAGAGCACCATTCTTGGCAGATACTCAGAGTAGAAACTGAGTAAAAGTCCTAGGATTTCCTGTTCCTTACTGATCAAAAAGACACAGTCTACAAAACTGTCAGCAAACAACAGATGTCACAAATAGTACCAAATGAAATTAAGAAGATAAAATCATCCCAGTTGTGTAAAAGATTCTGAAAGAAATTGTATTTTAACTCAATCTGGGGACCATGGGAAGTCCTGGTCTGTAGTGGCAATCTGTGACAGCCAGTTCTCTCCACCAGGAGGAGAGTTAAGTGTAGTTTATGGACTAGTGCAGGGTAACCACTGATTTTGTTTCCAGCTCCTTTGATCTTACTATGTCTGACTCATAAATGTCTTTGATACTGACAAGCATTTATGTGAAATATTATCTATTCTAGTTTGCTGCAGAATTTATCTATTGAAACATGAGTGTTGTTCCATAGTAAGAGTCAGACCTTTCAGGGCAGCACAAGCCACATTTTTTTCCAGATATAGAGCATAGGTGTCAGAAAATTCCTGCATAAACAGTGGAGTGATAGGGAGCCTTTTCCCAATCTTAAAACCATCCCTTACCACTTCAGACTGAGCAGTTAGCACAGAAGTTAAAGAGCTCCAGTAACTTCAGTATCTGCGTTTTGGACGATCTGCTGTGTAGAGTGAAAAGATCCCCCTCACTGGTTTTATGAGCATTTTTTTTGCATTAAGGCAGCTTCCTTATACATCGAATGGTCAAAAGCACTGTGTGTGATTGCAGGGCATTTTCCAAGCTCTTTCAATATACCTTCAGTACATGCTGTTCAGAAAGGAAAGAAAAAGAACTGGGCATGAGACTCTTATGGTTACCATTTTATTAAGCACTGATGCTTTTCTCTGCTCTTCAAAAAGTACTGTAGAGTAACCACCGCATGGAGTTTTGCAAGTATTTTGAGCAATGCCTTTTTAAAAGTATTTAAGTCATAGTACATTACCCTGTCAGTCTTCTTCTCTATCAGTTGAGCTCACCCAAACTTTCAAGTGTCTATCCAATTTCTCTCATATAAATAATAGAATACTCAAGTTCATGTTCCTGTCTTCAAAAGTGATTTTTTTTCTGTTCACCTACAAGTCATCTCTCTGAAGAAGGAAAAATTGGGCTTTTTTATGAGCTGCCAATGTTGTTTCATATCCAACCTGCCTTCATCACCTCTCTCAACATAGACCTTAAACTTCAAAGCACTGAAAGTGGGGGAACTATTCTTTTCAAACAAAATAGTGAGATCTGTTTGACATATGGATATGAAGAACAACAATCAGACTCTGAATTCAGAAAGTAATGCTTGTAACAGAAGCTGTGCTTTAAGGAGTTTTCATATATAACAAAAACTGTAAAATATAAGAAAGCACTTGCCACTTTAACAAATGAGTGAAAATAATTACACTTATTTGTTCAAGTTTTATTTTTGTCTTCTGAAATAGAAAAGTGAGTTTGGTAATTTACCCTGTGCCACAAAATTCTGTACTCTTCCTGTCAAGGAAAGGGGTTGGCCTAAGGAGATGTCAGATAGCTGTATTTGTGCTATGTGGACTGAACTAGTTAAATCATTTTGAAATCCTGAGAAATCTGAAATACTGACAAGCATAAAATTTTCCCATAGTGCATGTTCACATGCTTATCAATCTGTTAATTCTCAGAACAGAATCTCAGCAAAACGACTGAACATGTGAATTGACCAACCTACACAAAAGTCAATACTTTATTACCAGCGCAGCAGAGAATTTAAAGCTATTCCAAAACTGCATTCTTCAGTCTGAAGTCTGCAATGCAGGGGAAAAAAAAAAGAAAACCAAACCAAAACCTAAACCCTGAAGCATGTGATTAAGTCTGTCTTAACTCAAGAAAGATGTGAAGCACCTATTTCAATTTAGACAGAGTATTAACCCAAAGGAAGCCAATAAAACTCTTCACATAAGCAGCTGAAGAACGTTAACAAGAACCCACAGTCTTGCCTCATAACTATAAACAATGTATTTGTCATCTACACAGCAATCATTATTTTAATATGTTCCATTTAAACATATATCATGCTTGCCTTCTGAAGCCAGAACAGCTGTAGGATAAATCCAGCAGCTCTCAAGAGAATCTGTACTCTCAGGGTAACTCTGTAGCTTTGACAGATAAAATATTGAAGCTGAGCTGTTAAAAATAAGCTTTTTAGTAGTAGTCAAAAAAAAGGTCCTTTGAGATCACATGAGCTTGCTTGAGAGTGGCAGCCTTACAGAAGTGGCTTCCTTTCATGCTCCTTACAAGCTCATATCATGAGTTCTTAATATGCAATTTTCTTTTGGTCTTTTTTTTGGGAGGGAGGGGGGAGTTTGGGAGGGGATGTTAAAATACAGAACAAGAACAATTTAGAACATAACTAACATTTCAAGAAATAAACTTTTACAGTACTAGGACAATTATATAACTGTGAAAAAGAAAAAAAAATAAGAACTGGTGGAAACTCTCTTCCTTAGGTTACATTTCTCAAGTATTGTAGAACTGTATAGCAATATCATATTGCATATATTTACAGCACATTGTCAAAGTATAGCAACTGTCTCTTTGTGAGGATTATTAAGATCCATATGGGCTTTATCAATCTTTCTGAGTATATAATCCTCCAAAAAGTTGTTGTTGAGCCCAGAAAGCTGTAGATGCTACTCCTTTACTTTGCTTTTCTTCTAAAACAGAACAACCCCTCAAAGCACATTAAAAGCAGTAAATACAGCAACTTTAACAAGTATTGTCTTTTTTGACAGGATTAGCTTTTCATTCACATACAGGTGTCTAGAAATAAATCTCCTACATAAATTCCAGTGTTGTTGATGGAGTATGAGTTTTTTCAAGAGCAGAACTTGACATTCTACATTCAGCACCTTTTCATTTGTGTGAATTCAACACAAGCGTGTCAGGAATCCTGAAAGTTTTGGTTCTGATTTTGTTTTAATTTCTCAGTTTATTAATTGTACATCCTGTCCCTAAGTTATTACCCTGTTGTTACTCTTTCTGTACTTTATAGAAATAATTTTTTAAAATTGCTTATGACCCCTTCAAAATGCATCTGAGGCTGCAAAAGAAGCCTCTCTCCATGTTAGAAGAGAAATTCCAAAGTTTTGCATGATCTGTACTGAATTGTTGGCAGTATGATCAGACTTCTAATCACTGCTTTTCTTTTTCAGGAAAGCATAGATTTGGGTGAGATCATGTTTTCCCTTTGTTATTTGCCTACTGCTGGGAGAATGACATTGACAGTCATCAAATGTAGGAATCTCAAAGCAATGGATATAACTGGAGCATCAGGTGAATCTACTTTTTTTTTTTTTTAAATAACAAGGGAGGGTTTCTTCAAGAAGGGGATGAATAAGAACTCCTTGGGTTTTCTGTGTTTAATGTGGTTGTGGGATGGAAATAGCAGGAGAATGGATATAGACCCCATACCTTTCCTTTGCATTTACAGCATGTTGAAAGCAATGCTTCCCAGGGTCACTAAAATCTTCACAATTTTCTATCTTATCAATATTACATTTCTGCAACTAATATTGTCCTTATGCTACACATTTGAATGACTTTGTGTCCAAATGTCTGCGACTGATTTTCTGTCCCTCAGATCCGTATGTCAAAGTGTCCCTGATGTGTGAGGGACGAAGACTGAAAAAACGGAAAACCACCACGAAGAAGAACACCCTCAATCCCATTTATAACGAGGCCATCATCTTTGACATCCCTCCAGAGAACGTGGACCAGGTCAGCCTCTCCATTGCAGTGATGGATTATGATCGGTAAGCACAGTTTTCTTTCTGACCATTAATCGTCAGTGAGACAATACCTGATCATTGCAAGTCACTGCTTTCTAGCTCTTTGAACTAATAAGCAGCTTCAGTGGCACAAAAGATAAAGCCTTGGGTTTTTTTCCTGAAGAGGTTTAAAGCTTCCACACTTTTTAACCTTTTATCTGTGTCATAAATAACTGTGATGAGGGAGAAATATGGCTCAGTCTTCCTATGGACCACTAGCATTGGCAAACATTCCTGTACACATCTGGTGGCTGGACTGTGTAAAAGCTTTGTAAATCAGATATACCTTCCAGTTTAAAAAAATCCCTCACACCTCTTATTTCTATTTAAATGGCAGGTATTTGAAACCAAAGAAAATTTGAATGACTGAGAAAGAACTAGATGCTAATTGGCACATTGAATTAAGTAATAATTAATTATTTGGTTGATTCAATAAAGTAACCTTTGAATACGTAACCTTTGGGTTTAGTCCTCACTGACAACATATTTAAGCCTCAGTTATCTGTGTCCTTCCCCCAGAACTGACAGGAAGAGACTCCTGCTTAGAGTGACTCAAGGACTGCAGGTTGAACTAGACAGTGACTGACAGAATCCTGCCTGAGCCAAGTCTGTTTCATTCAAGTGCTATTAGTAATGAGCTCTTGAGATTGCAGGGCAAATAAGTGCTGAAAGTCCAATTTAGTAACATCACCCTTCAGACTGTTTTTCCTTGCCATCAGATTTCTGGTTGTCCTCCAATTTCTGTCAGTAAGACTTTCTCTGTCAGATGTGAAAGAGGCACTGTGGTGCTGTTAGTTTCACAGCAACTTGCACACTTGCAGTCCTCCTCAGCTGCTCCTTTCCCAGCATTTGCTAAGAGGAAATTAGAAAGCATTATGGTAAGGTACATAAAGTCAAGGTACAGAAAATTACTTTCTGGAGTCCCTCAGCAAGTCTATGGCACTGCTAGGAGTATGAAGTATTAAGGTATAACCTATTACAACTGTGATGCTTACCTTTCACTTTTTTGACTGAACTTCCAAAGATCACAACAGCTAGAGCTGGGAATAAGTTTATGAAATGATGTCTGAAGGATTTGTAGCATGAAATGTATACCCCATCATTTTTACCTTCCTCTCCCACAAAATTCAAGCATGTTTTCTTTCTAGATAATTTTGTGTATTATGATCCTTTTCTGTCCTTTTGTCTTTTGGGTTGTAACCTTTTAATGGTAAAGGTTATGTCTTCATTGCTATTTTTATAGCTGCCAGAAGCACTCTGATAGTGGCTGTAGGTTTTTGATGTAACCAATACAGAACTTAATATTACTATACTACCATCAAAACTAATATCTGTAATAAATGATGTGAAAACTTTGGTCATGTACTCTGTGCCACACTAAACCAGTAAACAGAATTGTACATCAGATGTTATTAAAACTATTTTTATTAAAAACAAATTCTGTCTCTCTACAATTCTCAGAGTAGGGCACAATGAGGTCATTGGGGTATGTCGGACAGGCATTGATGCTGAAGGGCTTGGAAGAGATCATTGGAATGAAATGTTGGCTTACCCACGTAAACCAATAACTCACTGGCATCCACTACTGGAGGTAAGAACTAGCAAGATTTTCTCATTCTCAGGATATTGGATGTTTTTGCCTCTCACACTTATGTGCTTCTGAGAACAACAAAATCAGTGCAGCATCTAAATGTCAGCTGCAAGATTCTTAGCACAACCTAAATCTAGTTGCATGGGTTTATTGATTGTTTAAAGGGACCACTTCAAAAGTTTCCATGATGCTCTAATGGCACTGCAAAATTACATTAAGACAATAAAAATTTCTAGAATTTATGATAAGGAACTTACATCTACTTACAGATCATTTGCAAGAATTTCAAAAGGTATCATGTTCTATTCAAAAATGTTTAACAGGAAGAGTTGTTGCCAAAACACTAATCTGAAATTGGCCAGCAAATTATGCTAAATTCAAGGAACATACCAGCAGCTCCCTCCAGAGCTGTTCAGCAGACACTTATTGGAAGCTTGTTCGAATGCATGGGTCGTTATATCTGTAAGTCCCTGGACTTGAACTCCTACTTCAGCCTGCTGTGGCCACATATTGCTGGTGTTCTGTATACAAAATGCTCTCAGGTTTGAATTCAGAAAGATGCATGTGGAAGCCTTAAGAACCTATCTAGGTTTGGAGACAGAGGTACCACCCCTGACTGGTGAAATGAAGCCACTTATGTGAAAAAAGTCAGAGGCATTTTTAGGTCACTTAAAAAATTTTCTTTCCATTATTAGTTCTGCTGGAGACTTTGATGCCAGAGACTTTGATCCAGAGGCTAGAAAGGGTCTGGGTGTGATTTGAGTTCTTTTTTGAGAGAGTCTCTCATCTTCTGAAATGAGTGTGGTGCACAGACAGATCTGATGACATTTGTAAACGTAACACTTTTTTTGCAGCTACCTGGCCGAGCAACCAGTTTTGATAGCCAGGGATCTTGTTCATCACCAAAACCTCCGCTTACACCCTAAGGAACAAGAGTGGATTCATCGTGTTCAGTGTCCAAAGCTCCCTCCCATCTACATATACAGAAGGTTTGGCATCCACAGATGAACTGTATCCATATTTTTTTATTAAAATACATTTTTCCTATTCTAAGTCTTATTATACAGTTTATAATAATTTCTTAATGTATGAATGAAGTTGACTCCAGTCTAATATAACCCTTCCTCATGCAAATTCATTCACCTGTTTTATCACTGGCATGTATCCAGTGTCATATCCAAGCAGTGTTTTGATATGACCTGTATCTTTGCATAGACAAAGAAAACAGAGGAAAAAAAAAAATCCCTTAAACAATTCAAAACTACTGCAGCTTTTAAGGCCTAATTCTTTTGAGGGAGAGCAAATAGTATAAATATATGTATCTCATGTCATAAATTTCTTCTAAATTGCACTAAATCCTGAGAGACTTTGCAAGATAGCACTCCAAACCGAATGTTGCATGACAAAAAAAATAAATGTTGTCATGTTTTGAGTGTAAAATCAGCTCATTCCTTGGGCGGGGAGGAAGGGCTGATCAAAAGTCCACCAAAGCCAATGACAAGGATCTACTGGCTTTGCTGGGTTTTAGGTCAACCCTTATGGAACAGGCATCAGAACTGGATCTATGCAGTTATAATCTTCCAGCAATCACAGTGCCAGCTGCCCCTATTCTCCTGTCCAGCAAAGCAGCCAGGCACGGGCCCCCAGGCACTGGAAGATGGTTTGCTTCAGCTGCCCAGTGGCTGACAAAGAGCTGTCTGGGATGTCTCTGCATGGCACTGACAGTGCCTGTACAGGTATCGCTGTGGAAAATGAATGTTTCTGCAATGAGGGGTGTGGAAGTGGATGCAGCTCCACAGGGATGTAGGTGTCTCCTGATGAGGTGCATCCAGCCCATCAAAACAGCCCGTTTGTTGCTGGCATCATGCAGTCCTTGCCTGATGTTTACACAAGTCAAACTAGTGTAAACTAGGAGAGAATGCTCTGAAGTAAAGGAATTGATTTAATGTATTTTATCTGCTCAGAAAATTGAGCAAATGCTGCAGTTACCCAGAATGTTTTTCAGATTCTTGGTTTAATGTGACAGATGGAGATTACTTTGAAGTTATTTTGACTGCATGCATAGCACACGTGGAATAGTTTCTGGTCACCAGCTGGATGCCTCTAGAATTATATACTAAATATGAATTTGAGATATTTAGATATGTTTTCTGTCAGTGTATGGAGAGAAAAATTGAAATGTAGCTATTTATCAGAATACACAGGACAGCAAATGCAAAAAAACATTGGCTGTAGTCAGATGATTTAAAAACTAGAAGAGAACTACATATTATTTTATGAATTTCTCTCTTTCAAACACTGCAGTTTACCTCAATTGGATAAATCACATAGCTATTTCCTTTTTTCTTTTTTCTTTCTGTGAAGAGCATGGCAAAGACTGCACAATTTGGTCTGAGATTTTCGAAGCTGAACTGTAACTAGAAAAAAGTTGAGGTAGTGGTACTTTTTGTATCTTTGCAATATATAAAGAAAACAGAAGACAGTGTTTTCCAAAACAGCATTTTTACAGGTAAAAGGTGTCATAAATGAAAAAAATTGCCAATGGGAGATTGGTTTAAGATAATGAAAGAAATTTTGAGAATTAATCCAGATATGAAGGGAAAAGGTAGTTTTGACAAACTTCTGAAGAACCATTTTGGGTTGGTTTAGCCTGGTTGACACAGAAAATGTTTATGACAATCCAGTCCCTCCATTCCACTAACTAATCTCTAAGACAGTCAATCATGCCTCAAAGTGTCTTAACTGCTCCAGAAAAGTTGGGAAGGCTGGTCTTAACACTGCAGATGTTTCTAAGTCAAAAAAGGAGGCAGGTTTTACATCTTGCCTTCTGTGACTACAAACACAGCAGACAAGCAAATAAATACAAAAATCAATCTTTCAGACAGTCTTTACAAATAAATTTAAAAGACTAAAAAAAAAAAGAAAAAAAAAAGAAAAAATTAGAAAAAAAGAAAAAGCTCCAGCCCAAGTTTGTGAATGTCTGTTTCAGGTTGCTATTCATGGCCTCTAGGTAGAAATGGTTTCTCCCAGAGAGGGTTGGTAGTTCTGAACACTTACCCTCCCTGTTTAAGATTGTATTTTCATCACCATAAATACAGAGTGGCCTTGCAGAATTTCATTCCTTCATTTGCCCTGCGTGAGTAATTTTTTTAATAGGAGAACAAGCTCTCCTCTGTGAGGTTTTTCCTCCCATCATTGTTATCACGCTGAAATTCTGTGGTCTAGTTAATTTTCAACATGATTCTGCAAGGTTGATATAGAAACAGATATATATATATATGGAGATTGAAAATTATTTTGTGTATACATTTACCTTAATATAAATTATATTAGCAGTGGCCTTTGTGGCCTAGAAAATACTTTTTGTAATGTGGTACTGTAACAGTTAACTAAATATTCTTTGCACTTTTTTGCACCTAATATCCAAAAAGCTAAGGATTTCACAATCAAATGTAGCATAAGTGTTCAGCAATCAGCAACATATTTTTAACTATTTCATTGTTCTTTATGAGTATTCTGTATGTTTCATCATAGGTAGTAAGGTATTTCAAAATTCTTTTTCTTAAATTTTAATTGTTGTCAAATACCAAAGGCTCAGTTTGTCCCCTCTTGTTGTGTTATTTCTGATATCGTTAATAACGATAGTGAATGACTTCTGTGTCTAAACTTGACTGATGGGTGCCCTGCATCTAGGAAAAATCAGGCAGCAAAATTATTGGGACACCTAACTTCAAAAATGATGCCCTAATTAATTATATTTAGTCCCTTAACAGTGATTAATAGAAATAATGCAAAAGATATTTTTTCCCCACTGTTTTCTTAGTTATCTCAAAAGATAGAGTATATGCTCAGTATAACCAGTCTATTGTCTTTAGAGCCTGGTTCATAAGTTGCTCTGAGTGTAATCACAGAAGCCTTGAGGAAAAGCTTAGCACAGTTTAAGCTAAGAAATATGTTGCTTTATGTATATCTTTATTAAGAAATTTAAAATATTTTAATTTGGAGAAGTTGTAAATTCCCTGCTCCCACTCTGAATTCTTTTTTGTTGTAGTTGTTGTTGGTTATCCACATTTCTGCCATATCTTCTACATCAGCCTAATTTGTGAAAAATCAAATCTGGCAAATGTTTGGTGTAAAATATATTGTAGTAATTTTACAACAGTTTGAAAAGCTTACTTTCCTAAAAGCCTGAATTATTTTTATTGAAGCAGTTTACTGATAGCAGCAAGAGTACTTAACAAGAATTGTATTTTGCACGGCATAGCTTTTTTATACTTTCACTCTGCACGGGTGATGCTCAGTAAGGTGTCAGTCACTTATTGCACTCCATGACCTCAGCTTCAGATGACAGCATTGTCACACTTCTGCTGATGTGGCCCTTTCCCTCACTCTCCCAGCATCTTTCCCCACCATCTCTTGTCTATATTGAGCTTCTGTTCAAGCAGTAGAAAACTGACCCTTATTTTTGTCTGCAGTGCTCAAAACTGACTCCTGGCCTTAAAAAAGTTGTAATACGAAACCTAAAGGTGAAGGATAGCTGCATCACTCATTTTCATGCTACAAATTGCTGTCAGGGAAATAACCTCCTCTCTCCACAGTCCTTTATGAGCATCAGACATTCATAAATAAGCAACTTTGCCTGATTAGGGATATGTATATTGGTCAGAGACAGATAAAGTGGTCAGAAAGTTCCCCTGCAAAATTTCTTCTTCAATATTGGGAATTCTTTGGACTTCTTGTGTTTAAGTGACAAAACTATACATTTTTCTTAAAGAATCACAACCACATTCAATATTTTTGAAGAAAATGTCGAGCAAACAGGAAATGTTTTCATTGGGTTGATTTTTTCCAAGGGGATAAACAATTACTTACCTAATTTCTTTCTATGGATGCATTTTTGGAGCAATATTAAGAAAACTTTAGGTTTCGAAAACAAAGACATTTGATCCATCCTTTTCTCCTCTTTCTTTGTTTTTTTTTTGTTTGGCTTTGCTGTAATCCTTTTAAAAATTTTTAACATGATAATGCAAAACATATACATGATAATCTACTTCTAAGATTATTTTGCTATGTCTTTTTATAAACTTTTATATGTACTAACTTTTTATTATACTCCATTAATTTAACAAGCTTTATACATCTGAAATCATTTGACTGTATTTTTTAAGTCAGTAAACATTCAAAAGGAGGGTATTTTAGAACTCAGTAATAGAGTTCTTCCCCTACTGAAAATGTAAAATTTTTCAGAGATCCATAAATGTGCCTGCAAAATTTGAAAACAACCTTATTTGAGCATGCAAAAACCTAGGTTTGCACATACAAGTATTTGCACTTGCTAAATGTACAATCACTATTATTTAGCACTTCTCTTACAACAGAACACCCACACCTAATCAGAAATATGTTTCAATTCATGATAAATACTTGACAAATCTGTACTGTGATAGTTCCTTGACCTGAAAAGTTCATATAACATTATTTCTACAAATATGTAGGATATGCTTGAAAATTCTGTAAGTGTTCTAATATGACTTATGTGTTAATCAGACAATGAGGTGACTTTTGGACTGAGCTCATGTAGTAGGTGTTAGACCATCCAAAATATGGATAAAATGTAGTATATATGACAGGAATATTAATGCATCTTTTGATGGGAAATTTTCTCTCTTATTCACACCAATAGAGATTTAGTTTAACCCTTTGCTTGAGGTTCACTTTCATGTAGCTTCTGAGGCTTGCCAGTCTATAGTGAGCTGTTTGGTGTCTGAAAAGAGCTAAATCGTGGCACAGAACAGACCCCAGAGCTAACAAAGACAAAGGAAAATGTGGCAGTAGGCACAAAGCTATTCGATGCAACTGCCAATGCTCTGAAATGGAAACCTTCCTTTGGAAACATAATAATTACAATGGTCATATAATTTGTCCTTTCTTTCTGTACTGTAAAACAGGACAAAACAAGCGTGTCGCTGAAAAAAGCATCGGCATCAGGCATGGGAGCTAACTGAGGTGCTGATCACAGCCATTTGCCACTTCCAAGGCAGATAATAACTTCAGTTCAAAAAGTATCTTTTGTTTACTCATCCAGATGAATAAACATCTCCCAGCACAATTCCCCTTTTCCTTAACCACAGCTGGAAACTGGCAAATTTTAACAGCGTGCAGGAAACCAAGAGCTAGAAATCTAAGAGAAAGTGAAGCTGCAGGTGGGTTTTAAAATATCACAGGGGAATCTGGTCAGGGAAATGGAACTAACACCTTCAGTCTTGTGCTGAGTGCTAGGGGATGCTTGATGATAGCAGGTGCTCAGGGCTGTGATTTTATGTTTTATCTCATAGTACCTCTACAATGTTGCTGTTGCCAGGAAACCTCTTTACTAGTGCAGAGAGGAGAATGCCTCTGGTATTGCTATGTAAATTTTTTCCTCACAACTATAGACTGTAACTCTTATGTTACATGTGACTCAGTCCCCTGGAAGGGCAAAAAGCATGTTAAATTTGCAGAACAGGAAAAGTCAATTAAAGTTTGGCACTGTGTCATCATGAGGACTACTCACTTTGCTGATACAAAGGACAAGTGTTGGTGCCTTACTGTTCCAAGGGAGGACATTTCTCACAGCACTCTGCTATGGCTAAGCCTGTGTTGCTGTATCAACATTGTCAAAATGTAACTAATACATATAAATACAAGTGATATAGGTTACCAGAGCTCTCTCCTGTGGGAAAGGCATGATTACTCCTTGAAACATAAGACAGTGTGTTCTGGAAGTTGGATCTGTGGGAAGTCACATAACTGCTGTGATGAAAGTGGAGCTGCTCTGTAATAATTTATGAATACAATATGTTGCCTTGGCTATTGGTCTTGAATTAAGTGAGTTCAAAAAGTAGACTTTAGAGAAAAACAGAACAGGCAGCAAATCTTTGATAAGGGGACAGCCTCTCAAAAGAAAGTGAACTTGACAAAATGTTAATGTCCATCTTAGTGCTCATCTTAATAGGTACTGGGAGAATCTACTAATGATATAACCAGTCTGAAAAGTGCATCTCAACTGAAATGTTGAAATCCCAAGGCATAGAAAAAAAAGCATAGGAAAGATCAAGAGATCTGATTGATGAAGGACAAGATTAATTGACTGAGCAGGCTGGGAATGCAAGCTGTTGCTGTCGTTTATAGAGAAAATAAGCTTGGTTGTTCTCCCTTTAGTGGATAGGAAAGCTTGAGTCAGGACAGATATGCATATGGATTGTCATTTTCAAATCCATTTGTTTGAAATATTTAAGTTTGCATATTTAAGCTTAAATATTTAAATACCATTCTATTTTTAATGAAGTGGAGTATTCACAGACTCCCTAAAAGAGAAGTTGCAAATCCATTCAGACTCCTGGGCTGGCACAGTTACGAGAGACACAGCAAAATGAAAAGAGAATTGAGAAATCCTACCTCTCCCCTGGAGAGGTGACGTCAGGAAGACTGGCAGAAAAAGAGAACTGAGGACAGACCAAGGAAAGGATGAGGGAACAGCTATTTCATGACAACTTCAGGGTTCACATAGTCATTTATTAGACAGAGCATAGCAAGAGTGTCAAAAGCAGGTCTTCATGGCAGCAGCATACCCTTTGTGCAGTTTTTCTCTCCCTCAAAATACAAGCATATAAGTGTTTTTGAGACATTCCTTTTAAGTAGCTCAGGATCTTTTCACACCTTAGAAATTCAAACCTTTGAAGTAAAACAAATCTATCCGTGCACCTCCCCACGAAAAACAACCAAAAAAAAGAGCAGGAGATCAAAACTTTCTGTAAAATTAATAAAGCTCTAGAACATGCTGAAAGTTGCTTTCCAGTGTAGAATAATGGTATAGATTTAAGATCTGATATCTTGAGACCTCTTAGGCTGAAAAAAGAAAGACTGTGTTTCCAATCATAAAGCAATATTTTCTGTCAGGTATAGGATTCCTAGTTGCCTGCCCCTGTGTGACTTTGAATATCAGAAATGTTCTGTCAAGTGCTTGTCAGCACAACAGACAGGCATTTGAGGCACTTAAGATTAGCACCGCCTGAAAGGAATCTGGTTTTTTGGGACAGTTTCTAGGTTAATTTCAGGGGACGAGAGATTGTAGGTTGGTAGCTGTTCTTGTGAAGCAGATACATTTCCATAAATACTGTCTGCAAGAGGACAGAGATAAAGAGTGGAGTTGCTCTTCTCAATATGCTGTGAGTTGAGACTGATAATAGCTTCAGAAGTGAAGATGACTGAAGATATTTAAAACCTTTTGTGACAACTGAGTCATAAACAGGAGAGAGAGGGAAAAGCCTACTGAATATGTAAAGAGCCCTTTAGAAAAAAAAATCAAAACCCTGTTAAAAAGAAAAATGGAAAATATTAAAAGGGGTTGAATAGGGAGTCTTTTCGAAGACAAACATATATGTGTAGCAAACATTTCAAAAAAAAGGGGATTTTTTACGTAATTCTCCTACTTTATATCTTGTACAGCCATTTGCAAGCTCACAAGGTCAGTGGGAGCCATATTGTAGAACATGAGTCAGTTATTAAAATTAAAACAGCCCCCCCACACCACAGATCATGATCACAGAGGATTCACAGTGCAAAGAGGACTGGTAGCTGCTCATGGCACATCCTTCCCCCCTGGTCTTTTTCTTTCAGCATAATTGAGTCAAAAAAGGGACACTGTTAGCATGCACTAAAACACATTCCTCTCTAGATGCTGTAATGGCCTCCTTTTCTTTTGCACCTGGCATAGGTTGGAAAATCTCCAAAAGGTGAAAAATCGTTTTTGTATATAATGTCACCTCTTCACGTTATTGAAACTTCTGACAATCCGTACTTGAATTACCAATAAAAAACACCTCTGGAAATGCAGCTGAGGTACACAAGGTACTGGCTTTGTTTTCAAGTCAAGCCTAAACTAATGCCACACAATGATGGAAGAGTCGCTGGGCTCTTGCAGGTGCTAATTCTCTGGTGACTCAAAAAACTGAAGTCATAATTATGGTCTATTTTTCACCTAATACCCCACGGGGCGTTGTGTATGAATGGAGTCCTGGAACTGATGTCTCAGACAAATCACATCTCCTCCTGTTCTTCCTATTCATGGAGGTTCAGCTGAATCATGAATTCTTATTCCTTTGTCCTAAATTGTCACATAGTACTGGGTGTACTGTGAATGTTTTGTCCTGGGAGTGGCTGCCTCTTAGTGAAAATCACAGTGACCAATAGAGGACCATTACTTCCCTCACCACAGATATCTGAGGCTTAACTGTGTAATAATAGTTGCGAGGGAAATGTCTGCATAGCTGAACAAGACAGAGAATTGCCAGCCGTAATTATTTTTGTCAAATGGGTATGTGTGTATCTTTCTCCTTTATTTAAATGGAGGTTTGGCTACTCAGAGAAGGAAATAGGAAATTTTGTGGACTCTCCCAAGAGCACTTCCCACTGTTACATTTATTCCTTTCAGCCTTTATGTACTATAAGTGTTTAATGATCTTAATTATCCTTATAGCACAAGAACCCGATTCATTTGTTTAAACCTATGACCTTTTCAGTTCTTAGCCAAGAAGGTAACTTTGGGCTAGAAAATCAAAACCTCTAACAAAAATGTATAGCTTTATCTTAGCCAGCAACTGAATCTGCACAGCTGGGCTTTTTCTGTATTACTCTGGAAGGGAGCCTGGCACTATTGCACTTTAGCTACTTGCCAGTAGCAGACAAACAATTGTAGGTCATAGCCAGGTTTCAGAGAAGCTCTGAGGATTAACCCCTAAAATCCTGGGTCTGGTTCTGCATGATCTCCAGACACAGGGCAGCCTATGAAGTCAAAGAGCAGTCCTACCCAAAGAGGGCTTGATGATGAGCAATCTGTGCTGAGAAAAGAGATTTTATTCAAATTATACCAACACATCTTTTAGATTTTTTTTTTGCTTTGTTTTATGTACTGTTGTTAAAAATGGATTTTTTTCTTAGGACAGAACTTTATAATTTAATCTCTGTCAGGGCAAAAAGTGGTACTAAAGTACCAATCTACTCATGCACTGAATATAATATTGATGCAAAAAAATTAAAAAGCCTTTTAGCAAAAATATCCATGGCAACAAAACATAACGATGCTGACACAAAGACATTTTGCTTTTTATGTGACTTTTTCTTAATAGAATTAGAATACTTCACCTCCGATTTTGGACTATCTCAAGAAAAACACAAAATGGTAAATGTATTTAATTTAGTTTTAATATTTATTAAACTAATATAGCACATAAAAGGGATTCAATTCAGCCTCGTAAGGTGTAGTATTAACAATACACATTTATATATTTTACATTGCTACAAAAGCTTACCAAAATCTATTCATGACCTTATTTCCAATATACAAAAATTATGGCTTACTTTCAAAAGGATCTTTCTTTTAGGTCTTTCACTTGCTACTTTATAGGGAAATTTTTCTTGTGTTAGTTAAAATGGAAATTATTTTTTTTTTAATATCATGGCAATAGACCATTAGATACATCCACCAAAATCACTCTGTAGGTCTTTTTAATATGTGATTTCATTTCAAAGCACAGCATTATGTACTTGTCCACCCCATCACTGAAATCCATCAGGACCACTGCTGTTGATTTCGGTTCACTTTGCATCAGGTTGCATGTGGTGATATATCATAGCATCTTATGAAATGAACCCTGTAAGGAGTCTCAAGGCAAATAGAATTATTTCTCTTACACCCACCATGGATTTTTGTCACTTTTGTCACTGACAATTCAGACTACATTAGAAGTCTTCAGTGCATCTCTAAGGTATGAACTATTATTGCAAATGCTGGTTTTACTAATACTAGTAAGAAATATGAGCCTCAGCTGCCTGATTTGGAAAACAAAAATGTCTAGTCTATGTAGTCAGGCATGGAGGTAACATATTTTTACAGGATTTTTCCTTTTTAACGGTGGCCTACAGTTTTCCACATAATGCCATCTTGCTTTTGAAGCTCAGAGGGTGTCTGTATAGACTAAACCTTTCATATGTAACTTTTAGATAGTCCTGTTGCACATTAGATATAAAGCACTTCTTTTCAGTCTATATTTCTATGGAAAAATATTGAACGAAATTTACTTTTGCTAAATAAATAGAAAACTATTTCTCCAGAGAAGGAAAAAATATAGATATATATTTAATATTGTTCCTTGTTTCTCTCTCTTCCAAGTGTGGGTCTACATTCTTTCTGTTCTTCTGTATTTAGGTGAGTAGTTTCAGTGAGATATGCTGGACTTAAATGCACATGTCTAAGGATGGGATTTGGCTAGTTCTCTCCCCTAGAATAGTCACTGTTGGCATCCTGAGTTGGAGATGCACTTCTGACTTGTACTTTCTCCACTTTCTTGTGGAAATCACAAGGGCCTTTTTCCAGCAAACAGTGTGAAATATTTTTCAACTATGACCTGCTAATCAAGTCCCTGTGAATTCACGGTGTCTTGGGTGCACACAATGAGCAGAGCAGCCACTCAGGTGCTTTGCTGGCTGGAATTGGAACGATGTGGGAAGTCTCACAGGCAGTCTATGCTAAAAGCACATCTCAGCACCCTCCACACTAGACTAGCCCTGCTAGCCAGGATGAGAGTGGGCAAAGCTAAATTGCACCTCTTCATTGTCCTGCTCTGCCCATTCCTCACCACCTTAGGCAGCAGGACTGCAACACTGGTTCCTCTGAGCCCTCCAGGTGCTCCTCTAGCCACTGAAAGGGGAGTCCAAAAATGTTTCTCCTTTCTTCTCATGAGCTTGTAGTCCATGCTACATTCAAGCTGACTGACTTCAGTGTGCTCCTCATGAAAATTGAAGCAGGGAAAGTAGAATAGAAATTAGCCACATCTTTTCTTCAGCACAGAACATTATGTTTCTCTAGTATATGCTTGTTTGTGGGGAAGGCATTCTCCAGAGTGTATGCTTCAAAAGGTAGGAAGTTAAAATGGAGTTCCTGGCCATAGGAAATATCGACAGCTAAAAAAACTCCCACTCAATATTTAAACACTTTATAGTTTGAAATATTAAAAGAAAGCATCCAACACAATGTCTGTCAAAATAAGCATATTTGCTGTGACAATGAGAGGTTCTGGATTAGGCCCTAACTGGCCCAAACTCTAATCTAACTCCCTACCTTTAAAATAATCTTTATGATTAGATCCGAAATGTTGCCAAGTCTATGTAGCTTACAAAGAACTGCAGAGTTCTTCTAAGATTTTGTCTCTTCTTGCTATGTGGTGTTGGCTGACCAAGATCTAATATTAAATACCTGACTGTTTTAGTACCCTTTATTCAGTGTTCATGACGTGACTTTTTAAATGAAGTCTGTGATTTGATACCTAGACATTGTTCAAGTCAATATCCTTGGCTTCTGCGTTATAGAGACAAGAAAACAAAACTTTTTGAACTTGTGTTACTGGCTTTTTGTATGCGCTAAATGGCCATTTGTGAAACTTGACGACATAAATTGTACTACTGATAATAAATTGGTTTTTTTGCACTAGCCTTTGAGAGCTGTAACACATTTCAGTATTTTTACAATGTATTCTCTGGAAAGTGTGAATCTATTTGTCAGTTCTGAAAAAAAATATGTAACAATGAAACCTCAAAAGATGTTATGAAGTGTACAGTTTGTGATAATTTTATATTTAAAAAATTACAAGAAAAATAAAAGAACTCATTTGAAATAATTTTATTCTAATTGTTTCATATGTATTTTGAACAAGAAATAAAGTGATTAAAATTATTCTTTTTCTTTTTGTCCTTCTTACAACAGCAAACTGTTCAAAAGTAGATCAGGATCAGTGGATTGTAATTACTGAGATTATCTTTTCCTATTTATTCTCTCACTTCTCCATGTTGTAATTCCTTGTGCACCAACAGCATATTTTCACTGACTTGTGTCCTTAAGATCAACTCTAAACCAAAAATCAATTAATTTTCATTCTCCATGGGGAAGAAGAGGCACCTTCTTAACCTTTCAGCCCCAAGCTGAGCAGCCCTGCCTATATCCAGGTGTCACAACAAGATGTTTTCTTCTCATGAAACTGTTACTTTAAAATTCCACACCTTGAGGAGGTATAGGACATTTTTGCCACCAGCTTTGCAAGGTGCAAGACAGGAATGCCTTTGAATGAAAACAATTAAATCAAGCAGCTCCACTCTTAACTAGTACTTTGTGTAATGTTTTTCACATTATCTTCCATTTCCTGCTATGATAATGTTTACTGTGATCTTCAAAGTCATTAGACCATATTTTAAATAATTAATTAATTATAATTTAATATTATTAAAGTATTTAAGAATATTGAAGTATTTCACTTTAGAGACACAAGCCTAATTTTCATCTTTCTTGTTCCTAGTTGCATAGTCATATAGATCAAACAGACAAGAACTTTATCACCAATAAATATTAAAAAATAGCCAGATTTGAATAGGAAGTAATTTATATTTAAACTGAACTGGTGTTATAGGCAACACCATATGAAGCAATGATGATCCAGGGTGGACAGGCTCAAGCATGTCAGATCTTTGTTGACACTTACAAGGACAGTACTATTTGAAGATGAAAACTAAGCTGCAAGTGTTGTTTCAGCTGGATGGGATCTTTTTCCCTTCTACCAGATTCTTAATTCCTATCATAAACACTGGGGGAAAAAACACCACTCTAGTCTATCTGCAGCACTGGAGATTATTGTCTGGGTAAAAATAGTAGCCAAGTTCAACATACAAGCAATTGCCCTTTGGCAGGCTTTTGTAATTCTCCTGAAGTGAAATTAGATATATATTATTTGGGTTCCAATCCTGTTTCTGATCTCTGCTGGCTGAACATTAATCTCTCCCAAGTCAAATTTTTGCAAAAGTATTAAATACAATTCAGTTCTCGGCTTCAATCCAGGGACTTGGCTCACATCTGTGATGGAAAGATTTCAGTTTTCTTTGAAAACCTGCTTGTATTTCTCTAGCAAGGGGAATGTCATTTCAGTTTGCCATTGTCTTTAATCTTAATATTCCCTCTTTCATATATAAAATATGAGTTCTCATTAGAGGGATGGGTTCTGATAGTAATTAATTTGTTTTGGAAATTTATCTTTAATTTGCACAGAAACAACACCACTAAGATTTCGCTGCAGTCTGGGAAATATGATTTCCAGTTGAAGTCCTAATCCTTCTATTTCAGGCATTCCTGAATATATCTGCATTCCTTACAACAATCAAATTTACTAGCCCACAAAGGAGCCAGAGAACATGCGCCTTAAAATGGTGCAAGAACCAGAAGGGAAATCAGGAGTCGATTTGTCCAGAAAAAAAAAAGAGGATAGGAAAGGAAGGCAAACAAAGCTCTGAGAGATTCAGCCTTCCTGTTAGCTCTGCACCAACGAAGAAGCAAAAAATGGGCTCTGTCCAGGGCACTGAGGTGGCTTCTCCTCAACTCCCTGCAGGCTGCACGGGGAGGGTGTCGGGCTGGTGGTGCCGGTGTCTGCCCACCTTCTGCAGTGCCACCAGCCCAGCACTGGGTGCAAGTCGTGCTGTGTGGTGGGAGGGTTTGCCCCTACCCCTCTCCTGCACCAGCACCTGCAAGTGCAAGGGCTCATGGTGCACCATGACATGTTCTTTTCAGACCTCCACCTGTTTTCGGAGAACCTTACAGTTTAGGGAAACTTTTGGCAGCTCTTGCCTCCTTTTCAAGCTTGGCTCAGAAATACACTGAGAGGTACATCCTATTGACTTTAGGAGAGGATAATGGATCCTGTGAAAACCCATATTGTTCTACGCTTCAGCCCAGTGAAAAACATGCATGACATAATTTTGCAAATTATTAAGTATTCTTGCACACACAGAAGAGCACTATTGTTTAGCCAGTGTACACTATTAACACAAAAGTGAGGCAGAGAAAATCATGGATCAGAAGAGAATGCAGATCTCTCATCTTCTAAGCCTCAAAACTACCGTTCCTCCACATGGATTTGTACTCTGCATGGAGTACAAGAGAGTCTCCCAAAGGAAAAGATACGATGCAGAAGGAGACAGAAAATGATTTTAAGAAAAAATATAAATAGTAACCTCTCATCCTGCTAAAATACATTGGTTCAGATAAGGAGACAGAAATACGATTTTCTCACAATATTGTCTATTCTGTCGTTCTGAGATTTGAATAAAAGCCCTCCTGCTGCTACTGATGTAGGTAACAGAACCTGTTTTTTAAGTCAAATGACAGACATATGCGTTTTCAGAACAAAAAGTCCTGCATGAACTCCCTTCTCTGTGCTGCTTGTACGCAGCTCAGTTGATCACAATGCTGGTTACAGTAATACAAAACAGATAATTTTAAAAGCTTTAAGTCTGTGGCATTAAAAAGACAAAAATCTTTATCATTTGTCACATTCCGAAGGTGGCATTTTAGAAGCAGTACAAGTGCTCTGATTTGCAAATGCATTGATTTTGCTTAACATGCCCACTGTGCTTAAATTGGTCTATTTCTCTCCCCTTTGGAATTTTAAAATAGAGCAATCACAGCCTAAGCTCTTCTTCTGAAGTGATGAGCATACTGACTCACATTAAGGTGCTTTTTTACCTTCTCCAGCATAGATATTTATGCCCTCAGCCTTCACACTCCACATCTTCATAAAATAACAATTCTCTTTGTGTCTGTGTCATACACCCCATGGAATAGTGTATTTCCAGTTAAGGTGACCAGTCATAGTTTCCCATTTTAATTTTTTTCATAGCTTTTCAACATAAATTCTCTTTTGTCTAATGCTGTTTCTCAAGGAAAATGTTGAAGACAATTGCTTTGTTCCAAAGAGTGAGTGAGATTGACAAGAGATTGTTGTCTGTCTCAGCTCTAATATAATTTCAAACACAGAGAAGCATTTCAGGTTAAAAATTTTCTTTTGATTGACTGAAGAAGACTTTCTGTAAGGTTGAATGCTATGAAGTACTCACCAAGATTCAGGAATCAAGTCAATGTCTAAGACTTTATGTATTAAATACCATATGTGATGTTATATATAAAAAAAATTATTTGTAAAATCTGTGCAATAGTGTGATTGGGTAGACATCTTTTATGCAAAGTTGATAGTGTTTCACTCATTGAATATTATTTTTTTCAGTAACACAGAAAAAAAATCCCTAAAAATATTGAGATATAAAGTATTGAAATATAAAATATGGATTTTTATTTAAATATAGATGAAACAAAATATGGAAGTATGACCCATTTATACTTAGTTTTAACCTAACTTAGAATTTACATTTGGAAATTCTTGACATTTCAGCTCTTCATTTCTGAGCTCTGTGTCCGTTAAGTCCACAAAGAAACCTCCCTAATAAGTTTGTCTGTCCTTTAGCCTTGTTCTTTAGGATATATTTGTTAAATCTAACTGGTTAAAACCAAGCCACAGCTATTAGTTTTGGACATCCCTGAAGTATAAGATCATTAAATAACTTTTTTTAAGGAAGCGTCCTGCTAAAATCCCTGTGATACCAAGTCAGTCTGAAATGAGGTAGTTAAGCATCTTAGTCACCCACCACCTTCCTCATCATTAACAGATTACAGCCAAACAAAAAAGCACCTGTACCCGGGTCCTTAAGGCCAGAGCCCTGAGCAGCACAGCAGCCAATCTCACAGACCTGGAAGGTATCCAGAGAGACAACATCAAGCAATTCCTTGCTGATTTTCCTTTGTACCTTGTGCTTCTCACTTAAATGTGCTGTGATTTAGACAATGTCAAGTCTTCTAACAGCTAAGGTGGGCAAGCTCTCCTGGCTGGAGAGCATCACCTCAGGCAGCTCACTGGCACAGGGAATTGGCAGTCACTTTTTCCTGGGCGTACAATCAGAAGGAGTTGTGTTTTGCAGGAGGGAGTTGGAGCAAAGCTTTGTTTTGTAGTTGTGGCTGTTCGCTAAAAACTGAAAGTAGGTGTTTCTGGAAATGTATACCTGTTTTTTATTTATAAAATTTTATTTCTTAACTGTTGATCAGTTCTTGAAGCTTGATGAAATCAATCCACTGAGGTTAAAGGTTGGGAACTGAAACCGTCACACAACCACAAAATAGTGGCAAACATTAGAAAAAAATATTTCCTTATCTTCTTCACAAGTTTCATGAAATTACTTATATATTTAAAATAACCACCCACTGCAATAACAAAGGGGATCATTCTTGTTGTCTCACAAATATTTTCATTGGCAGCAGAAACTGGCTCTCATGCTTTAGCTGTGGCACAAAGGCTCTTAATGAGATCAGCATAACCATAAATTCAACCACTATTCATGATGTTTCAGAGAAGCAGCCTTTGGAGTGAGACAGAAGGAAGAAATCCAGGAGAGATAAGAAAAAGAAAACAAAAATGTATTGTCAAACTGCACAATGTTTGGTTGCTCTCAGCTGACTCTCATTAGTTCCCTTGCCCTGATTTTAAAGTGACTTTACATAAATATCTCAAGCAGAAAAGCAAATATCAGTAAGGCATATAGAACTATTTGAGTAGAAGTAGAGCTTGTTTTATAATTCTTTCAAATGAGAGAAGTAAAGCTGTCTGATGCTACCCATTCATGGTGACACATGGGGTCTTAGCTAGGGGATTGTGATAACCTGCCTACAGCATGGTAATACAAGCTAATTTTGGTATTCATTTTATTGCATAAAGAACTCACAAGCTAATATGAACTCTGATTATCTTCCAAGTGCACTGAATTATGTGTAATTTTGACTGACACTGTTGTCTGGTAATATTTATCTGTGCTCTTACCTGTTGGTAATAATTAGATTTAAATATTTACATTGAATTCTTATTGAATTTGGATATTTAAGGTCTATTAGGCAGACAAACACAGGCTGCATACTCAAGTAAAATGATACCAAGCATAGCTTTCAGAAAACTAATTGAACATCTGCAAGTAATGCTTTAAATGTCCATGCTGTATGAATGACTGTGTAAGCATATTACGAAATTAAAATCTTCTAAAGCGTCTATTTTTTTTTCCTCCTACCTCAAGAGCAGTATATGTGGCTAAGGCACTCGCATCTGCATTCTTTCCCATTTACCAATGAATATAAACTCCCATTTTGTTCCATCTAGAGACCCTACCACAGCAAGCTGTGGGATTGTACTGGAGGGAACTATTGTCTTGTCACCTTTCAGGCATGTCACCCAAAAGCCTTCTGCACCCCTCAACTGTTTCCTTTCCTTCGTGCTTCACGGCTGATATTTAGGTGACTGGATTGAGCCTCACTTCCCTCCCCAGAGGAAGAACTTCCTAAATCCAGGATCAGCCTGGGAAAGTGTATTCAATGACGTTTCACTGTCTTTGTGGCTTCTCTTTTTGCTTTGGGAAGGAAAGCAGAAGGTATTATCTGACCAGTTGAGGTAATTTCCGTTTGAAATGATACTTTGAAAAAGTTGAGCTTAGCCCTTTTTCTATCTTCTCTACTTCCCTACCTGTATGAAGAAGAAGAACTTGACTCCACTCTCCTCTGAATGAGTATGTCCTGTCCTCAAAGCAACCAGTTGCACTCAACTCCTCTATGCCCAGCAAAAGTGGAGTCCCATCAGCACGTCATTTCCTATCAATATAATTCTCAGTTGCAAGGGTTACTGTCTGCCTAGCACTTCAGTATCTGCTCTCGTTAAACACTTCCAACCCAACTAGATAGATGCAGAGTTGGGGGAAAAAGAGAGGGGAAAGGAAGGAAAAGTGAAGGAAATGGAACATACTAAATTCTAGTGAAAGTCATGTGATTTTGATTCTATAACTGTTACCACAGCTGGTGTTGCTTCGTTTTGTTTATACAACTTCGTGTGCTCAAGAGTGCAGACTGGCAGATATGTCTAAATAAGTGGTTTGCCCGAAGAAGTTGAATTTAAAAATAGAACTATCTTTAAACTGATTGTGCAAGGTGAGGTGCTAAAGAGTAAGAATATATTGTTTCATATCTTCAAAAGCTTTCAAAGTTCCAGCTGATTGTCTGGAGAGTGATGACACTTGCCAAGTGCTGGCTTCAGTCCTAGACTCATGAGAAATCCACTAAAAATATTTTTCTATGTTGAATTCAGGCTGCTTGCTGCTGTCCCTATTGGATTAGTCACCAGAATATGTTATTTTTCTTTTGGTCTGCTGGCACAGGCCTTGACGATGTCAATATTAATCAAAATGCCCTAGGGCAAGAATAGAGGAACACAGATACATTTCCTGTAGCTGTTTACCTAGGAAACAGAAAAACTCAAGGAGTTTTATCATCTATCTTCAGAAGCAATGCTTGGCGACAGCAGTCAGACAAATTACTTTGAGTGTTCAGTGTCACTTTGTATTATTTAGATTTAATACACCAATAAAACATCTTACTTTGGAACGTACATTCAAATTGCAAGCATTTTGTTTCAAATATAACTGTGCATTCCAGAGAAACAAATGAGATATACAGAGAGATATATCATCTCTCTGCATACAGAGGTATATTTTTCCCAGGAGAAAGAGTGTTCTTGCTCCCTGCGTCCAAAGGAGAGTTTCTGAATATACAGGTGGATTCATTGCAGTTGACAGTCCTGCTTCCGGAACAATCCCATTGCTCTCCATGATGATTAAGGCCAAGGTAACATGGTTCAGTTCTTGTTTCTGAGGAACACTGGTGTACTGACTGCTGTATACAATCCGTAAATGGTTTTCAAAGAAGCAGATTTAACTATTATCTTTCAAAACTACCACAGCCTTTGTTTTAACCTTGGAACAGGGCTTTTGTCTGTACAAGGAACATGAAAATACAAGGAAATGAAAATACAGACCCAGTCCTTTTGAACAGGGATTTGCCAGGTATCTCAACTGCAGTGTTTGTTCTGAGGGTTTTGGATTTTTTTGTTTCCCAAAACTTCATCATTTGGCCCCACATGAAGCTTTCAGGTTTTAAGCCTTTATTAAAGTAAATTATAATTGTGCCATAAATTTGAATGTGCAGCTGAAGCATACCTGGAAGATTACATATTCAGGTAATATGTAAATGTTGACATTCACTACCACATGCATTTTTAAATAGTCCTATGAATTTGTGACTATTGGGATTGGGAGCATTACATTTACACTCATGAAAAGTCTGTAGTTTCCATCACTTCTGAAGTAATACGGCAACTAAAGCTAAGGATTCTTTGGATGGATTACTGAAGAGATTATGTGCAAGAACTTACAGGTTAGCTCCTTCTCTATGAAAGGCACAATTAACATTCCTGAGCTGTAGAGAGTGTGAGCAGAGCCAAAGCTAACTTACTAATTCCCTGCCCTACCCATCTGCATGGACAAATAGTTCCTGTTCTGCTCATCCCTGAGAATGTGAAACTGTTTCTTATAATGGTAGCCTCCAAACACCCTCAGTTTCCCTCTGCCTCCCTCAGCTGCATCAACTTCATATTCCTCAAGTTGCTGAGCACTCATTTAATAAATACAAAGGTAGAATTTTTCTCTTTTGTCACAGAAAATGGAAAAATATCCCTTTCCCTTTGCTCCATCTTACCTTGTATCCAAACACTACAATGACAAGGCTGGCTGGCTGGTACGTCTCTTCATGCACTGAAGTCCCCTGAACAGGCATATGAAGATTAAGGTAACTTGTGTCATGCTGTAATTATGAAGAAATCATTCCTGCTCTTTATGAGACTATTTGTGTAAAATCAAATCATTACCATAACTAGCAATTGGGTTTTCCTCTGCATGTACTTATACCCTGATAACATGTTGATTTTTAAACCTGTGATATTTATATTTCGTGTTCTTTGTGCCCTCTTGCAGTTCAAAAGATTGTTTACTTTGTTGAATTTGAACAAATGCCACAGCTGAAGAAACTCTTTCAAACTCCTTCTTTTACTGTCTCATTTAACATACTGTCAAACTGCTTATTGCTAATAAACAATCACTTTTTTCTTCATTTCACACATACGTGCTTAGAACAATCTGTTTGCATTAAAATGATTTTGGAGCTTCCTATAGAGTAAATCTCAGGAGATTGGACATGAAAATTGCAGACCTGGATATTACAGACATGGCCTTTCTTCTGCCTTTCTACCAGTCTCTTCCACAGTGACTCCAAGCATTGAGTGCTACAGGATGGGATGCAGGACACCTCATTCTTAGATGACTCAGACTTGTCACCCCACAACTGGCTGCCACCATTGATGCTCATGATCTGCTTGTCACCTTGGCATTCTGAGTGAAGAAGATTCTTTATGACTAAGTTATTCTATTCTTACATCTAATTACTACCTGATTCTAATTAAACCTCATCTACTTACACTGACATTGTTGTCAACTAGGCTTATTTTAAGCTAACTCCTATATTCATGTGCATTCTCCAGTCATTCAGCACATTCTGAACACTTTCTCTTGCTACTTTTCTTCTTCCAGTTTTTTGGTTTTCACTAGATTTTTCACTGCCCAAGTATTCTGAAAAGAAAGAATAAAAATATTTAATTCAAGTTTAGCTTAAATATGATATCCTGTGAACAATACATACTATGGAACTAGTTGCTGACTAATATACCTGCTGATGCCTCCACCAATTCAAACAGCGGTGTCCGATTTCACTTGCTGAGTTCTACCAGAAGAACTACATGTAGAAGTAGTGCAGATTACAAATTATGAGATCATCTCCTTAGGCAGCTCAACCAGAAAAAAGGCCCAGAAGAAACAAAAAAAATAATAAACCAGCACAATTTAATACTAGCCATAGATAACATATATTTTGGCAATGTGGCATCAAAAGGACAAATAAATTTTTTTCAGATTTACACATTTATTACTTGAAAAGGTTTAAAAGCAATTCTACAGGCTAAAAAAATTGAGAAAGCAAAAAAACCCCTCCAGCTTGCCTCACTCTGGTATTGCAGTTTGTACAGACATGTGAATGTACAAAATGCCCACACATCTCCGACTGCAGAAGGAAAGATTTTCTACCAGCCCAGGGATGATGTCCCTGGACTGGAACAAAGCAGTGGAGCAATCAGCTTGAATATGAACAGACTCCATTAACAGCACCCAAATCAATTATTTCTGTTGAACAACCCCAATCTGGTGTATCTCCCAGTCATGTCATGCTCTTCCAGGAGAGACCTTGAACACAAGGACTGTATATAGCTGTACATGTCCTAATGTTCAGATCAGGTAATAATGTTACTTTTGTCCATGTCAATAATAAAAAGCTGAATAGTTCAGTTTACAGTGGCTACCTGGGCTAGGAATAGGAGTATAACTGTATTCCAGGTGCAGGATTAATTCTTGAATGAACAAGGAGAACATTTGCAGCAGTGAGAATTTGGAAGCATGCAGTACTCCCGCTGCCAATTTATAAAGCATAAACTGCAGCAGAGAGCCAGGAAAGAATCAAAATAAAAGCAGCAGGAGGAAAGAAGTTCTTGAGAAATAAAAGAGAATGTAATCTCTTCTGAAGAGAATATTTCCCCTGAAGAGAATTAAATTTCCCCTGTGCTTCCTCCTTATGTATAGACTGTAATTCCACCTGTAAGTCTTCAGTTCTATATCTGTGTTTCTCCACAAAAGATATTAACATTTGTGCCAACAAGTACTATACAGACAGATTCCCAATAGATGACTACTCCAAGAACACTATATCTAAGACTACTGACATTCAATTTGATTTGGTCAATAAAAGGAAAATGAGCCCTCTGACAAACAGCTAAGCTGATTTGATGCCTTTTGAAATATTTAAGGAAAGTAAACATATTCCTCTTGGATCCCTTCTTCAGAGTCTCTTATATACCCAGAGTTTCTCATGCAATCAATAGTAGATGCAGGTAATATGCTGCTTTATCTGTTTTCTACAATTAGCCTATGGATACCTGCCTATAGGTACCTACCTACAGTAGCAATCTTGATAATCACAGCTGACATTCACTAGGAACCTAAAATCAGATCACCTTTTTTTTTTTTTTAGGTGAAACAAATAACCTCTGCATTCCCAGATGTGAAATTGTTAGCTATGTCTCTTCTGTCACTTAGTCTACAGCAAGTTTTATCTAAGATAAGCCTCTTGTTAAAGATGATATGCATGTGTTACAGCCATGGACCAATGTCGAGGCATCTGTATCAACAGTGTAATTTGGCAATAAGCTTTTGTTAGTATCCCCAAGGCACAGAGATCTGCTATAGAATTGTGACCTTACTTTTATAAAGACTCATCTAGTGAGTGTTGTTGGATAATTCTGAACTTGCTGTCACGTCTGAGCTGACATATGCTTATTGGTACGTATCAGATCTGCCAGTCACACTGTGTCAGTGAGCATGTGCTATGCTGGAGTATGCAGGGACAAACAGACTTTTTGAAGACTCAAACAACTACACTCAGTGGAAATCTTATGGAAGGCAATACTTGGAAAGAAGTATGAACCTCAAGCAAGAATTTCCTCTCTACAGTTTGACTTTTGTTTAGTTTCTATAAAAAAAAAAATATTGTGCGGTTATCCTTGATCTCAGGCTATCCAGTGTGAGTGCCATGGCTGACTTGCCTCTTGTCTGATACTGAGATTTTAGACCTAAATGCAGTTCCTTGCAACAATTTCCTTACCCTGCCATTTCTGTGCACTGGATTTTGTATTATACCTATATCTTCATGGTTAACTGATTCAGATGAATTGTTTCTTAATTCACCTGAGGAACATAGAGTCCTACAAGAAGAAAATTATATGAGACATTAGTGGACTTGTCTATATCATCACTGCAAAGCATGGACTCAGATAGAGCAATCCCCATCCCTGCTGCTCCTAGAGCCAACGGGTTAATGCACGGGCTAAGAGATCTGTGATTGCCCACTGTCCCTGGCCCATTTAGTCTAAAAAAAATACACAAGCCAGTGTGAGGCAAGCATGAAAAAATTGTTTCAATAAATTTAATCCTGTTCTCAAAAGGAAGGGAGAAACAGAATTTTACATTCTAATTTATTTAGATGCATTTATGTGCTCTTTCTCATCAAATAAATGGTGTCAAACAACCATCCATGTAATTTACTTTAGTCACAAACTGCAGCTATTTGCAGTGACTAATATCTTGTTGCCCATCACCTAGGCTATTACAATGCCAGATATGCTAATTACTTCCTTGAATGTGCAGTACAAAATGTGCTTGGCTTGAAATCATTCTTTAGACAAGTAAAGTATGTTGTTTTTTTTTAGCCTGGCAGTTTAATTGCACGACTGTCAGCTGCATCAGAGCAAACATCTTTTCCTTCCTCATCTTTCATGCCTTGGTCTGTCTGCTTGCAGTGTGTTTGCAATTTCTAAGTAGGTAAAAAAAACAAACAAACAAAACCCCAGAAAAAATGAAAGAACATTTACAGCTTATAAAGCTACATATGTGGTCTTCTAAATATGTGTATAAATACAGTTGAGCAACATAATCTTCTGGAAAAGGAAAGAAATGAGAAATCATTAATAAACATTGTTGGTATGTCCATTCTATACAATTGTACAAAGGCCATGGATGTAGAAGGGAATATTTACACCAACAGATATAGTATTTGATCTGCCCACATCAAGTTGCATCCACCAGTGTGAAGACTTCCCACAGCATTTAACAACCACTTTGCAAGTGAGTAGGGATGGAGGTCAACTGAATGGCTGACTGCTCAGGTGTCATCAAGAAACATCACAAAGGCTAGACCAGCAAGGTGGATCATGAAAAGCCAAGGACAAATGCTAAATAGTGGCAGGGATACAGTCATCCAGGAAGTTTATACTTTTTATAAATATTATACAATATAGACTCATGAGTCTAGACCAGCTAGAAATATCTGGCTTCTCTAATTTTAGATGCTCAGGATAATAGTTTTATCTCCAAATAAAGAACTTCCACTCTTTTAAAACTGTTTTGAAAAACAGTTTTTCCTCTCTTCGCTATCTCCCTTACTCCTCCAGGTAAAAATATGAAGGTCTCAGAGTTTGACCTCAGCTTAGGCTAAGACTCACTACCTACTTCTACATCTCTGGATTAGGAAACTATCAAGATCAAGGCCAAGTTCTTCATCCACTTTATCTAACTCAGTAGCATCCTTTGGTCCACATGAAAACACTCTTCATGTAGAAAACACCCAAAAAGGTTTTTTACTCTATGTCTGGCCCAATAGCCTCTATCTATACTCTCTATCTGTGTACTGATGTACTGTAACCAACTCCAGGTGGACAAGACAGTCTTTCGTGCCTTCCTGCTAGAAAAAAATGGTGGTGAGGGCTGAAAAGATAGCTGGGATCTGTATTCTTTTGAAATTCCAACTGTGCAGTGATTGCTAATACAGTCAATATGGACATGAGGTGGCAGGTACCCAGCGTATGCTAGGTATTCAAATTGCTTTGGAGGACAGCTGTCCTCCTCAGATGTAATGTTAACATAGACTTGACACCTTTTCTGTCTTGTTCATGCATACAGAGCCCAAGAGAGGCCTTAATATTAATCCATAGGTGCTATTTTAAATTACATTATTATCTTCATTTCATTCTGCTTCTATGTTGAGATCTTTGAGCAAGGATCTTTGGACCTTGTTTCTTGAGAGCATTAACATTTCTGCAGTCAGACTGAATCCTTTCAGTTGTTCCTCACATCCTCTGTAAGGCACAATGTGGCCTTGTATGTATTTAAATATTCAATGTAAATCTCAAAGTATGCTTTACATTCAATTTACACTTATGCTGAATTTACATTCATGCTTTTATTTTTCTCAATAATCTCTGAAAAACAATCCTTTCCCGTCAGCCAGACCCACTGTAACCAAACCAGTGATTTTGAAATTGTGACAGAAAATTACAATACCACTATCCTTCATACAGCTCACTGAGAGAGGAAATAGCAGGACAATTAGCACAGCTGAAAGCACACACAAAAAGGAAAGCCTAGTGCTTCCTATTAAAAATATATCTATATGTGTAAACTGGTGTGCAAATTCCATCTTTAATTTTACTGAAGGGCTTGTAGGTATCTTCTGAAGTGTTTCTGTCTTTGAAGTGTGTGTGTCTTTCGCATACCCTGCCTGCTGAAGGGCTGACAACGCACATCTTGCCTCAGGCACATCTTGAGTTGCCTTCAGCTAGCCAACAGTTTAGCAGTACTCAAGTAGTCTAGCACAGCCTGACAAAAATCCACAAAAGCAAAAGGACTACATAATGCAACGTTTCAAGGGAGTGAGGGGAAGAATGGTGGGAAATGGCTCTTGTCACTCCTTACCCTTTCAGCAGACATGCCCTGCAAACTCCACGAGCAGTGACCAGTGAGGCCATGTAGCTCAGAATAGTTGTTACCACACAGTTGCACAGCAAAAACTTGGTAAATGAAACCTGTGCCCAGCCCAGGAGTCCACCTTTTAAGGCCTTCCTGATTCTCACGGAATCTTTATTATGATGTAAAATAGCATATGCTCTAAAAAGGAAACAAGCAAGAAAAAAAAAGCCTCTAAAAAGGAGGTTATGGGATGTGTTTCTTGTTCGCTTGCAGTTAATTTGACTTTGGTTTTCTACCCGTCTCTTCTCACGCTGCTGAATTCCAAAACTGAAATGCTGAGTTAATAGGCACAAAGTCAAGGAATAAAGAGATAAAAGGTATTGTAGCATGGTTACCCTGATGCATTTTGTGCTGTAAATGAACATGTGTCAATCAGAAGAAGAGAAGATTGTTATTTCTGCATCTGTCATTGTTACGTTTTGCTAAGAAAACACAAAATGTAAGCCCTGTGCATTCAGCATTGGAGGTGTAACTCATTACAGGAACTTCACATTTAGGACTTTTGTTTATTACAGTGCCATCCTGGGAACTTTCCCATTGTGTACTTTCAAAAAGATGATTGTCAGATGTAGAAGAAAGAATAAGCTTCAGCTAATGACTGTTCACACAGCCAAAAAATAGGCTTGATTATAATCCACTGGAAGAGGTAAGAAGAAATGAGCTTGCATGAATATGATTCCTTTAAAGTATTGCAGAGAACTGACCTATGTGGAATTGAATTTTCATTTACATGAAGGGCCATGTCTCAGAAAAAGGCAGTCACTGCACTGGTGAGTCAGTGGTGGACTAACCCTCAAGATTACCTTTCCTAAAAATATAATTTTAAGTCACTGTCATTGTACATGTAGCATGTGTAAACTGCTTCTGTTTCTCCTCTTCTCTCGAGAAAAATTCCAGCAATTCATTTTTTAATAAAATGTTGAGTTGTAACTGTTCCAGTCCAGTCTTGCCCCTCTGGCAGATTGATGAGGAGCATTTTAACGTCCTTCCCTACTGGTTTGCTGTAGATCCCTTTTGTGATGTTTATTTCTGTTTTGCTTTCAAATCAAATGGGAATGATAATGTAAAAATAAAAACTTAGCACTGATTTTATGATATCAGATGCTACTGGTTTCTGTGTTGTCAGTTTTACTGTTTGATTGTTGTGAGGCTACAAATAATCCTGGAGTTTGGAGCTGGGCTTTTCATTTTAATTTTCATTTACAAACTATGTCACAAAACTGAACTCTATTCCATAGCGAACTCAAATTCACTGACTACAGTGAACATTTGGTCAGAAATCATGGCAGAATTTAACTCACAAAGTTGAAAACCACATACTATATATCTTAGCTAAATAAAATGTTTTTATTTGACAGGTCCTGCAGAAAATTTCTTTGCTAGAGGTCAAACAATTTGTTTAGTAAACAACTGATCTGAAAATTAACTGCATAATTAGCAGTTTGTGTGCATTATAAATAATGTTTAATTTCAAGCAAAAGTAGCTTTAATTGACATGAATTTCCATAATCCTCTGTAGCAAAACCCAGAACTGACAGGACAAGAGACTGATAAGTGATGAGAGGGATGGGCAGAAAAGTCTAAGGAAGAAGTTATTTATCCATCAACAGCTTGGGAGTGCTAATCATTACAGTCACACAAACTTTCACTCTGCCAGTCTGGGAACTACTAGACATGGACTTCATTAGCTTTTTTGTCTTTTTACAATTAGTCACCTCTAAGTATCCTATCAGTTCCAGGATGCAACCCTAAAAGACTTCCCTTGGGGGTGGACGTCTTTATATAGTAGGTTGAAGCCAACAGGGTCACCTTTCTTGCCTCCTTTTTACACTCCACATGCCCTGGGAAATTCTGGAATGGTTGTCCAGAAGGAAATCCTGGAGACCTTCAGGTCCAGAACTCCTCGAGCAGGAGGGCCAGCTTTGAAGTAAGATTCAACTTTGAAGCTGGATTCTGGTTCTCAGGGTCATATCCATCTAGAAATCCTTCTAATTGTTGACTTAAGGGTGTGAGGATGAGATTTAGGGTCAGACCAGCTTAAGAAAGTGGGTGCTTAAGACAAAGCCACAGCCTTAATTCTGCACACAGGGATAGATATTTTGAAAAATAGAGACCTTAACATCAAAGTCTAAATTTCATTATATAATGATTTTCAGATCTGGACTGTGCAAATGTGGATTCTAATATTGCTTCCTTGGCCCAACATGTGTCAAATATTTGACCACTTTCTCTGCAGAACAAATACACAAACGTGGCTGAGTGAATGATACCGTGTAGGGTGACACCAAGAAAAACTTGCTGGCAGCAACAAAGCTGTTCTTGATTGCTTATGTTTTACAAAACACCTGAAAATCAAGGAAAGGTGGATATATGATTGCATGAGGCATCTATATTTTCCCTGGGGCAAATCAGCAGATTTTCCAAGATAGAAGTAAAAAATGATGAAATATAAAAATGAAATCACCCAAGGAAAAAAGCTGAAAACAAAACAAAAAAACACCTGTGCTCAGGTGTTTAGATGTTAACAAAGTATTTCCTTAAAAATAATATATATATAAATTGTTTGTTTGTTTATTATATATGAGGTTTTTATGCTCTTTCAAGACTTGCCATTTCTTTGATTTTTTCCATTTAGAGTTTTTCAAACTTTCTCCAAGAGATCCATAACTTTTTTTAAAATCAAACAGTAATGTTACAGTAGGTTCCCTGTCTTTTCAAGTAATAAATTAAATAAATATTATATACATCTTATATAAAATAAACCTATAAAGCATAGGACCCAGAGGTATACATACAATAGAGATTCACCTTTTAAAACAAAGAACTCTCTCTTCGAGCCAACCATTTTCAAGCACAGTGGTTTAATTTACACACAGAAGGACCCTTCAGGGAAGAAAAATCTTGTAGAAGCTGCCTGGATAGATGCTTTCTTCTTTCATTTGCCTCCCCATGGAATAACAGACTTATTTTCTGCAGAGTGAATAGACTTTCATGAAGTTTCCTTGTGTTAAATTGATTTCTTTAGCACTAATCAGGAGTTTCAGACCAGACTTTGAAATACAACTTTCCTTCTCTCAGCAGGACATGTTATATTCATGTGCCCTGAAAAAAAAAAAAAAACAACAAACTGTTGATATGGATTGATACTTCACTTCAATAAACAAGGTGAGAAAAGTCCCAAGTCTATAAATGAGGTCTGTAAGATGCACTCGATGAGAAAGAGCATGTGAGAGTCCTACCCAGGGGTATTGGCTGCCTTGGCACTGTAGGAAAATATATTTGCTCTTACATGATAACCTTCTCAGTGGGATCAATGCAAGCTGCACACCTCTGACACTGCATCCTGTGCTTTGTTAAGCTGGGCCCTGCATGTGATGGATGAAACTTCTCAAAAGCTGCATACATTATACATAAGTATAGATCTCTCTCTAGATATGCAAATACTTGTGTATTTGTACATACAAATATATGTATGTGCAGCCAAAAAGGTGGATAATTTTCTGATGGTTATTGATTTGTCATGCCAAGAAGGTCTTGATGATTGTAAGAAAGCCAATTAGTTGCAGACCAGAGCTCTGGAAGAAGCATTTTTCTCCCACCTGCCTGAGCCCACCTGATAACCCTTCTGGCTCTTCTGAGAAAATTGAGCTCACATTTACCTGGAGATCAATGCTCTGTTGTGAATTTAGCACCATAAGTCACCTTCCCAAGACCACTGAAGTGATCAGTAGGAGCCTGGCATGGCTGGCCCCACAGGAATGGCATTCATTCTTTGAGTCATTTAGGAAGGTAGATATTCACACCTAGATGTGAAAGGTGCCAGGTGGCCCACACAGTGCCTGGTGGACAGCGTAGCATTGGCAGTAGCTCCTACACATGTGCACTTTATGTTTCTGTTCATTTTCTTACAGGATTCAAAGCTCTGAAGTGACTCATCACCTCCCAGTGAATCTGTGGCCTGCACTGTACCCTCAGGACAAACCCCTGAGTAATTCTAAATATATATTTGCAAGTCACCAGTTAACACTGCACAGGCAGAACTAGCCTATTTGGCTGCTTTATTTTGAAGATTATTCTAATATCTTCTGAAAAAAAATGTTTTATTTTTGCCTGCCTTCTCACTTAACAATAAAAAATTTTAAAGGTTTTTATTCTCCTTGTATTTGCAATCCAAATACACACAGAGATAAGCAATTTTAATGTAGACACTAACCTTTCTTATAATGTGACTATGTATTCTTCCATTGTCTCTTGATAAGTCCTAACAATTTTATCAGCGCTAGTATAACTCTGTAATAGCTACAATTTCTATAATACTTGCAATTTCCCTATGTTTCTTGAATGGCACATATTTCTGAAGTCTATTATCCAATTATTTCTGGCATAAATATGTATAACTTTTGTTTTGCTTGATCTGCAAGTGAGCACTTTCTTATGCACATATGTACTAAATTGAATTCTCATCTCTCTTTGGAGTAGCTAGCACTCCAAAGTGCACTGAAATATATAGAAAACCAGGGAAAACTGCTATTAAGAACTGTTATTCTGTATTAATACTTACAGATCTTTCGAGATAAGATTAGGATTGTGTATTTGCTTCCCGTCAAAGGACCATGAGTGGAGCTTCATCACAAACCTCAAACCCTGACCCAGAAGCCAGTGATCACAGTATCTAATAGCTAAACAAGCTTTTCCAGGCATACCAGACTAATTTTCTGTTTTCCGCTCCTCATAACTTCCCTATTGAGTGGTTCTATTGTTAGAAAATGTGGATCTTTGGTGTTGCTCTTCTGTTCTTACGGTTACTCAGTTTGGATACTCAAACTGCCAGTTACTGTTGGGAAAGAAATAGGGGAAAAAAAGTCTACATGGAAGTAGTTGCAGTAATGAGTCTCAGTCACAGAAACAGGAGAAACACTCTACTGCCCAACCAGAACAGCATCACTGAATACAGTTCACAGGACGCACGCAGAGAAAGTAGAGTTGCTGAAAACACAATGTACAACTCTCCTGCTATCATGCTCTGTGCTCCTCTGATGTCTGGCTATCTGGAATACTTTCAAAGCTCCTCCAGACTGTTTTACTTTCCTCTGGCTCATTTTTAGTTCTTGCTACATGCTCACTGTGAGGAAAGTCCAGAGTGTGTTGAGCTTATTTTCTACTGATCTGACCATCTTTGAGTGATTTAGGCAGGCTAAGACTGCGTGTGATGTCGCCTACACCGAATGATATAATGTTCTTCTGTAAGGACTAGAGACAACCTGACTCTGGCTCTTTCACCCTGCTTCTCTGAGACATAAAATAAATAAGCATCAATAAATAATAAAATATGCAACATTAAAGATTCAGTGGAGTGAAGAATGAAATAAGTAGATGATGAGTCATTTTAGGCAGTGATAAATGATGAGCAATTATATGTTAGATATTATGGTTTGAATCACTGTATAGCCTGATAAGATAAACCAGTATGTTTAACTCATAGAATTGTAGCAATTCTTTTAAAAATACTTAATTTCAGGAGGGAAAAGAAGAATTATTGTTCAGGCACATCATCTGTTTCTGTTTTAAAATTAGACCATAAATTATTTTCTCCTGAGTAATATCAGTGAAGTACTATGGAAATAGTAAACAATTTCAGTTTGGTTTGTGTCATTCTGATATTTTCACAATTAAACTTATTCCTTCATTTTAAAACAGCATGCTACAACTAACAAATGTCGTATTAAATAAAAAAATAGATAATTGAACATCTAAAACAAACCAAAACATTCTGTTTCAGATTTAAAAAAAAAAAAAAAAAAAAAAGGCAATTCCTGTACATTTTAGGCAAGATTTCATTCTTCTAATATTAGTGTAACATCCTTCTGGCTTTTTGTTTGAGTCACTGAGGCATCCATCATTTTCTCAGTTCCAGATACACATCAGTTATGCAGTTATGCATTCTGTGCCTTATCCATGGAAATTGCTTGTCCTTACACGTTGGTTTCAGGCTTTGTCTTCTGCTTAAGTTGCTAAGTTCACGTTTTCACCTTCAAAGATTCAGACCACCAGTCGCAACCACCACGGCAACAATTACAGACAGTCATGAATAGCATGATAAAGGAATTCAGGTCATATATTGAAGTAAATAATTTAGAGTGCTTAATTCACTCATAAATGCATCCTTCTTCTTCTGCTTCCACCACCTCCTACTTGACATATTCTCTCCTGTTTGTGCCTCTACAGGGGACTAGCAACACTATAAATAAATAAATACCCAGCAATGTTCATGTGGAGATTGTTTAAGAATTATTAACTTCAGGTCTTGGATGCATAAAGTGCAGTTATATAACAGGAAGGCATCAGAAAAAATTAAAACTGGAAAGTGGAAACGTAGCATAATCTGGCAGAATGAACACACCAAACCCTGCCATGTACTCCTTTGGGTTGTCAGGAGCGTTGCCTTTAGCTTCTCACTTCCCCAGAATAACATGTGGATGGACAGTAACATTTGTACCTCTCCTTTTTCAATCACTGCTTTTAGGACTTGCCAGTTTCATCAGTTTTTGATCATTTGCACATATAAACTCTTACTGAATCAAAGGGCCCTTCTTGTTCTCATTAACAGGTAAGCCTCCCACTGACTTCATCACAAGTAAAGGCAGTTCCTAAAGATTTATCACAGTAATGGTAACATTTTATCCATTCAATATCCATTTCCTAATTCTCTATGACCTCAGAAATCTCAGTGGGTACCAAGTCACTTGCCCTTATAAAAATGAAGCCCTTCTGAACTTATGTCAGACAGGATGACAGCAACTTCAAAGGTTGTCTTGTCCATCACCTTTTCCCACAGTGTGACTAACCATACCTGTCAGACATTTGTCTAGCCTATTTTTAAGACTTCATGGTAGGGTTTCATTACATCCTCACACGATTTTCTCTAAAGCTCCACTATTCTTCCAATTACAAAGTCATTCTAATGTTTAACCTAAATCTCCCTTTCCAGAAATTGGCATATTCTTTTTGTCTAATTCAAAATGGACACAGAGAAAAAGTTATTCTCTATCTTATATATTCCCAGCAGTCTTCTTTGCAGGTATTTAAGACTGCCATAGTCTCCCTGTTTTGCTTTGCTTTGCTCTAGGCTCAGCAGCACACTTCTTTACGTCATTCTTCACAGGTCATCCTGAACTTTCCTCACTATCACTGTCCTCTCTGGACTGCCTCTGATTACTTCAGTTTGTCAAGAAAAGTTAGTGCCACAAACAGTCTCCTCCTGGAGCTCTTACCAGCACTGCTGAGCAGACATAGAGCTGTTGGGTGTCCAAGGAGCAGTCATGGTGTGATTACACATTTCTGTAGAAGCAAGGTGCAACTGAGCAAGAGTCCCCCGATGATCAAGTGCATTTTAACAACAACATGTTGCATTAGGGGAGAATGTGAAGCTGACAACCCCTTGCCCATGCAGTGTGTGCTTAGGGGCATTACTTCAGATTAGCTCTAGTCTGGTCTCTCAGGCAATGAATGCCTGCCAAGAATTGCAAAAATTTGCAAACTTGAAGCACGTTCCCTGGTTAAGTGTCATCCAAAAACTCATAACTGCTCCATGATGCTATGAGAGGCACAGTAACTAAAGATGTCTGGGACGTGTACTTAAAACATCTGAACAAAAATGTCATGTTAAATGCATCCAGTCATATTTTTGGGTATGCATTATGGTTTTCATAAGAAGTGTGTGCTACAGCTCTCAAAACCAAAATGGCTCGTTCCAGACCTCAGTATATGGGCTGTTCTCCCCAGTCTGAGAAGCCTGAAGCAGGTAAATCAAACAAGCATCAGACCATGCTCAGGGAGATACATATGTAAGGATAGATTTCACTTGTTTTCCTGAGTGAAAGAGACAGGTTGGAAGGGGAAACTAGGCTCATTGGCAGTTTTATTGCAATTTATAGTGGTTTCTGTGTTTCTGCTAGATTTCTTTTAAGCATCAGAAGGCCAAATGTTAACTACAATCAAAATAAAATGTGCTGTACATATTTTTTGTAAGTGTTGTGTTGACATTTTAGGGTAGTTTTAGAAGAAAGACTGTGCAGGCTCTTAAAGGTATAGTCTTCTAGTTGTACAAGATTCAATCTCTTGTGATGGGCATGCAAAGACAGTAATTTATTTTGAAGTGAGAAGAATTCAAAAAATTCTGGAAACATGAAGGAAGCTTTTCTTTGAGAGAGAGTTTGTTATCCTTTGAGATACCACTAGCAACTCCAAAAAAGAGCACAACACACATTTGATTTTATTGCTTGCAATAGGGAGTAATTTGTCTCAGCTGTCTCTTGAGATTCCTCTCAGTATTTTATTGTCTTAATTCCTAAAGAATAGCTCTCTTCCCTATCCAGGCTGCTTCTCAAGCTGAATGAAAATTAGCCACCTAGGAAACAAGCTTAGCATGCTACTAGTTTTCTGCTCTAATTCTCTGAAACCTTAGAGACAATCGAGAATGAGAGGTAGTTGTTTAGTTTGTTTAAACAAAAAACAAACTGTCTTATTCTCCTGGCTTTCAGCTATGTTCATTAAAATGTGAGTATCCTATTGCTGTAATTAGTGAATTTGGTTACTGGGATTTATATGGATTGGCTTTTATGGAAATGTCAGTTTCAAGGATTAAAAAGAATCAAGACATTTTCCTTTAACTTACGGGAGAAGGTAAATAAAATTAATTACCTGCACACGTCTCCTCTCTCCTATCTCCTAGAATCACCTAGAATAGAGAGTAGAAGATGAGACTTTAAAAACAAGTACTGGTCCCAGGATTATTCATCTTGATTGTCCAAATTAAGAGATTTGATAAAAGTTACTAAAGAATTACTGAAACTGTCTATTTCATTGATATGGTCTGTTAAATAGAAATTAAATAGCCTGAATTTGTTTGCAGAGGGACCATGAATTTGCATTAAATCAATGCAAAACCTTCAATGGTGATAGCAATAAATACAAGAAAAATAAGAGGCTACAAATGAAATGCTTTTTCTTTTCCCTCCTCCTTACTCCCACTCTGTAGCTGCAATGTGTATTTCCCACTCTTTATTTGCAGTTATTGCAAATCATGTTGTGATGTGTTACACCTGTTCATTTGCAGGTTTGTTTTTTAAGTATATGAGACTTCCCCATCACAAATTGTGCAGAAATAACCATTTGTTAGAAATCTGAGCTTGTGAATATTCAGGTCCAGAAAACATATTGTTATAGTTTTAAACACACTTCCTGCAGAAACTTTAATTTTCCAGGCTGTGTTTTAGAAGCACTTTTAATTTTTATAACCATCCAAGAGGAGGGAAGAGAAAGGTCACTTTTTACACAATATTGGTGGAACAATTTGGTATTCTGAAGAAGCATTAGCTAGATCTCTACCACAATGAGCCAGTGCTCTGTATTAACATGCACAGACAGCAAAATAGCTTTCAAGATGGGCTACAGTAATTACATTTTTAATTGTTTCTTCTCAATCTGTTCTAACCTATTAGCAGTGCTGACATAATAATGTCACTTTTCATATTTTCCTTTCTCCATTCCTTCAGATGTTCATCCCTAATGCTTCTGCTTGATATCATGGAAAGGCGTGGTGTGACATTTTTTCTCCTACTTGTTAGGGTTTCCAGGACACTGTTTTAGATATACAGATGACTACAGCTTAAGTAAAGTTATCGTGAAAGATCAGAACCAAATATGAATTAAATACAGAATTCCTTATGTGATAGAAGGACCCAAGCTAAAGCATAGCCGAAGGATCAAAACAATGCTGGCAATATACCTAAGCATGACTAGCTTTTAGTGATATCACTCTAAATCCATCTATACAGATATGGTAACATTTTTCTATAGTCAGAATTAATGGGGGATGTGAACTAGGTCAAAACATGAGTGCTCTACAACATTAATTATATTGTACATGCATTTCTATTTTGCCAGCTCTCTAACTTCATTAACCTTCTTAACCTTAATCTTCATTTCTCTACATTTGGATGGTAAACTGGTGCTTTCAGTTTAGGTAAACTGAGTGCAGTTTGTGACAGTGTATAAAGCAATAAACCACAAGGTTCTATTCAAACATATATGAAAATTCATATACTATTCAAAGTTGTTTCCCTGGACCATTTGCTGTCGTTTCTACTGAGTAAATAATAGAGAATGTATTTGAATGAATGCTTTTTGTGAGCTTTCTGTGAATGCTTTCTGAAGCTGTGTTTATGAGATCAGCTGGCACAAGTATTAACAGAACTTATGGGTATTGGAAATGGATGCTTGCATTTCTCTTACATTTTTTCTATTTTAAATGTAGGTTTTCAGTGTACATGTCACTACCATCCCAAAAGTGGAACTCAAATGAATCCTACCTTTAATAAGAAAAAGTTAAAGCATATCTCAGAATCATAGTCTTGTAGCTTGAAAGAGATCTCCAGAGGTTATTATCATTCAGCCTCTTCCTTCCCCTATTTTGATAATTATTCCTTTAATAAAGCATGAGTAATTTCATTCACCAGTGAAGTGAACTTACGGACCAGGTGTATTTCCAAAACCGACCTAGACTGTTCATGTATCTGATATCTTACACACACAATAGTCAATCACAAAAATAGCCTCTCTGAAGAAAATGGTGTTTCTCAAAATGACATTAGCACAAACTGGGAAATATGGCGAGAGGCAGGATGACTGATACAGAAATGGGGTTTCTCATAGAGAAGTGCTCCCTAATCACAGAGCCAGTATCTTTCATCACTAGTTCCTGAACATGCATTGCTAATCTCAGGCAGTTAAAAAGCTATTTGTTGACCTAAGTTGCATTTGCTTTGTGAGCCTTTAGGAGGTTTTTGCTTCACAATTTTGAGTTTTACTTCACAAACATGTTGAGAGACTTTCTGCTGAAGCTCAAGACTCCCACTTGGTCTCCTAATTTTACAGATTGGCAAGATGTGGCTTGCAAAAGGGCTAATCCCCTCCAAGACAGAAGCATCTAATATTTCTTAATTAAACTCTAGTAACTAGAGATTTCTTAGGCTGACTTCCTATACATTCAACTATTATTCAGTCATAGCTGTCTTAGCAATAAAATTCCACATGTGCCTGTGCAAATCCTCTGAATTCTCTCTTGTTCTGTGCTGGTCACAGGTTGTTTTTCATTCCTGATGTACACCTATGCTGAAGTATTTTGCCAGATTTCAAGTTTTGAGGTTTTATGCTTGATTAAATTAGCGCTTTTAGAACTAGTAGGAAGAAACCAACACTGAGTTCACTGTGAGTTTTTTAAGAAGGCTTGAATACAGGCCTATTTGCAACACAGTTCCAAATAAATGCTCTTCTAGTGGCACATAGTAGGGCCCAAAAAGTCACAGAAGGGAAATAAACTATTTCTGCAATGAGCTGTCCTATGTGGATTGCAGTGTCAATACTGACTTGTGGATATTTTGTGCTCCTAAAACCTCTCTGAGCTCCTTTGGTCAGCACAGAAAAAGGGTAATATTAACACCCTGTTTCCTGGCTGAGAAGCACCTTAGCCCTTTCTCTGCTCCTGGAGTTCAAGGCCGTCCTTGTCTGTCTGACATTTCAGAAGGAGTTGCAAGAGCAGTTCTAGATTGCATTCCTCCTCTTCCCTTTCTCAGATTAGAGGAGCAGAACACAGCTGGTACCCCATCTCCTGCTAAACTCTCTTGCAGGTAAGAAGTTGATGTCTCTAAGAGACATCTTGAAGAGCTCCAAAAGCATTTAATGACTTGCAAATGTGAACAGCACTTAGATGATTCTTTATTTATGAGATACATTTGGAACATTGTGTTTCATAGACACTGATGGAAGAGGTGAGTGCCTTTGAAGAGCTCAGTACAAGTGTCAAAATAGTACATCAGAATATGCAGGAGTTGTTAATGCATCAGTCTTGAAAATCCAAATTGCAAGTCAAATATTCATACTTGCATCAAAAATCTTCCTCAAATACTGACAGGTGTGTATTTCTTGAAATTACTGTCCTGTGACTCATTCTCCTTTATCTTCTTTCAGGAATGTTACTTCTAATAGAGAACACCCAATGTGAAGTGATCAGGTGATATTAAAGCTAACACATGTCAGCCACAAGATACTCCATACATACCACCAGACATATTCCTAATATGAATGCCTGCACCTAATATTTGAGGATAATTATTAGACAGATTAGGATCACTGAGTTATCTGCCTAGTTACAACATATCCTTAGAACAAAGACCAATTTGCTACACTGGTGTTTCAGTTCATTTGTCCATGAAGGCATGTCCATATATATGGATATGATGTATCCACACTTCAACATGCAACTGCATTGAACATCTCCCAAAGACAAAGCAAAATCTTTGCCAGGAGTCAAATACTGAGGATGCAATTAATGTAAGACAGAAGTCCCACCAGTTCTTAACCTACAGGAAATTCCAGATCTTCACTAGCTAAACAGCACTTTGATTCAGTTTTCATCCAGTAGCTAACAGTGTAGCACAATATTTTCTAAAGCAAGCTGAAATTAATGATATAAATTAACCGTACATTTGGGAATTCAGGAATACTCAGAAATACATCCAAATCTTAGTTGTGACTATCTGACACCTTTATTTAATGAGGAAGTAACAATGCGGTAGCAATTCTTTTGAGGCAAGCATCAATCTCACAATTTAATACCAAAATGCCTGTGTTCCTCCAACTGCTAATTTGTCCAATTTAAACAAACCAATTCACAGAGAGCAGAAGTCTAGAACCACTGTGACATTGGCATAAAGAAAGTCATGTCAGAAATTTTAATATTTGCTTTTCCACTTGGACATGCTGTGTTGACAAGCTTTCTGTCTGAGTTTCTGTGGAAAAATATGCCTTTGGGGATAAACACAAAACCAGTATGAACCATGAATAGAAGAACAGAAAGAAAAGCTAAATCACCGTTCTATTAAATTCTGAACTGTCAGCTAAATCACATCAAGCTGGGCTGGACCTTGTGAAGTTATCAAATCAGAATAAATATTTGGGACAACCATTTTTTTCCTCTGACTAGAAAATTCCATTCCTGTTGAATAAATATATAAGGCATCTATCAGCTTTTCCTAATTTAAGACACTTTCCATTATCCTGTGTTAAAGACCATGTCAAAACCTGGTTCATCAGCTCAGATATGGTGTCAATCTTTCATGCAGGAAGGTTCATTACAAACTTTCAGTCTCTTAAGAAGGACTGCCAGAAAAGTCCTATTACACTTGAGAGAGGAGTCCTTCTGAACTGACCATAGTCATCTCAATCTCTCTGTTTCTGTTTCTATTTACTGCTTTGAAATCAGTATCCTTTTAGTACTGTTGTACACTCATGTCATATGCCACACCTTCTCCTTTGGGCAGACTAAAATTGTAGTATGTTAAGTATCCACTTTCAGTACATCAGTTGATTCTCAACCTTTTCACCCTTTACACTCATATTACCTCTTGAGAGAGAAATGAATGCCATCTTGAACCACACCGAAGGAGGTTTTTTTTCCTTATTTTTTAATCAATATCTGTGGTGGTGTACGACCCAGGAGTGACTACTGAATACTAGTCTCAAGGAAGCAGAATTCATAGCAAGTGTGGTTTATGTAGCCTCATGTATGCTCCACCTCACTGATGTCATGACTACAAAATGGAACACTTTTGTTGCCTGAACTTCTGTAATTCACTGCATACATCCTGTGTGCATCCACTGCATACTTCAGTCCAATTTTTTTGCTGTCTTCTCACTGGGTGATAATGTTGAGTGTTATTAACTCTGACATTCATTGCAATGTGCATTTGACTCATCTGAAAGTGTCATTCTTAAAAGAATAATTTGCTGCAGACTCCAGAGAAAATATGTGCATTGTCCAAGCTAAGAGAAAGCTTATCTCCATCACAAAAAAAACAACCTTTATCTTGTACTTGGGAAGATAGGGAATCTGAGGATGTTCCATAAACATCAAGGTTCAAGGTAGGTCTGAAGAATAACACAAGTATTCTGACATCTACAGTATATCAGTCATCTTTGTTGTCATCATTAGCTCATGAAAAAGAGTTTTGTTTGGTTTGATGGGATTTCCTTGGTGAAAGCTTTTGACAGCACAGTAGCACGTGGCACAGGATCACACAGTGTGGAATTGCAACCATAAGGAACATCCCAAAGGTATCTTCTGCTGGACCATAAAATCTAGGTGATGTCAAGGGTCCAGATCAGACATATCTCTGAGAGACTTTCAGGCTGCCCTGAAATCAGGAACTGGCATTTCTCAGTTTTCAATTACTGTGGACTTCTTCTGGGAACTGTATAATTAGGAATTTTGCAAGATTGTCTCAGCTGTACTGTGTTGTGAAATGTTACCTACAGCCTGAATGCTAGCAAGTATTTGATTCTAAATATCTAATTCTCCTTATGCCAAACTATGCTTGCTTTCACTGCTACTAAACATACAGCTTAGGTGCCATACACTTCGATTAAAAATACTTGGGGTTTATTTGTTGCAGGGAGGGGCTGGACTTTTTTCAAAGACTTCTCTGATTCTACTCCAGTTTTTAAATATATGTGTTCAAATCAAATAGATTTGAGCTGAGAATGCTGCAATTTTAGAATTCTGGAATTCTTTTTTGAAAAATCTTTGAGGATATAGTGTCAGATTGTGGATGTGAGGAGTGATACCTTCCAGTCTTAACATCATTCAAACAGTGGAGAGTTCCTTTCTTAGAAAATAGTTAAGTTGTTCATTTCGGCTGACATTATCCCCTTATACAAATGCCAAGTTCTTCTATTTGGGAACAGGATATCCTAAAAAAATGATTTTTTTAAAAAAGTTTTGGGTCATAATTGAATTTATAACTCAAATAGTCACATGTTGAAAATTTACTAAGACGTGACACCAGTTCTATACACAGCTAGGTTGTGTTGAATGTCATAATAAGAGAAAATGCTGCTTTTTTTCAGAGTCAATTAAGGACTCATATGGACTCATGAAAATATGAGATCCTGTAGGTATCTCTCTAGCAAATCATCCAAAACTACTTCTTCTTCATTTACTCCAAAACACATTTTAGGAATCTCTCATGGAATCTGGGGAAGAAGGAGAGGCAACAGTAGGCTGTTAAGAAATCAGTATTTTCAGCATTCTTGGTGATGTTCTGAATTTCCTTTAACAGGTGAAAGGGGATTCATGTAAAATGTTTAAAATGCAGTTTCTTATTCCCATTATCCAGGATTTGCTGTTTGTTTCAGGACTTGCAAGTTTTATGCTTTACAGAATAAATCTTAAGCTTAACTACAGTGACTACACTTTCAATTATACTATAGATCTTGAGTATACCCTTGAAATAATTGAACTAAGGAGACTGTAGTATTTAATTTTGCTTAGGAAAATGTTCACCACAGCTTGGAAGACAAGTGTTATTGTAAAACTTTTCCTTCAGTCGCAATCTTTAATAGTCCAAATGTGCCAAAAATCTTGATTTGCTTTATTTGCCAGCCTAGTTGACACTGTGGTTGATACAGCTTGAGATGATCTATATTGCCCATAAGGGACCATCTTCCTATGCTGAGCACATCTAAGAAAGTTAGGTTTGGTAGCATAAAATTTCTATAGCTTATCTTTCACTCTGTGCAATTATATTATGTAATTTTCCTTTTTTCCCTAGGAGAATAATTGTCTTACAGTTGTGATGGTCTGACAGGTTTAGAGTTATACATGTTCTCTGTAGTGCACTTTTCCTGATGAATTTATCAGCAAATTACTTTGTTACTGCAGCAACCATGTAGGGATGCTGAAGCAATGATTGAGAAACATAATTTGGCCAAGATACAGGAGAGTAGGAATATTACTGCAATCAGTTAAATTTGTATTAGTTGTTCAGTATTTTGTGCATATATACATATATATATAAATGGGATACCCTCTGTTCTAATAAATATAAAACAAGTGTATTAAATGGGACTGTAGATCACCAGTTATCTTGGAATTTAGCTTTTCTTGATTCAACCAAAATTACATCTTTTTAACACTTAAAATTTAGTTTCTTAAGAAGCTTTAAAGAATACATCTTTCTTTTTTTGGTCTTTTCATTGGTTGGTTGGTTTTGGTTTAATTGATTAAAAATGAATCACATGATCTATCATTTCCTTTGCTGAGGCTTCCAGTGCTCATGACCTCATGTCTAAATACCTTTTGGGTTTGTTGAAATTAGTTTAGTAAAGCAGAAAGGATACCTTTTACAACAAAAGCTGGGGATGAAGTTTGAAACTGGCCCTAGGGTACAAGATATGTACACTTCTTATCATCCTTTCACACAGAATTTTCAGAGTATTTCTTTGGCTTAAACCAGATTTGTTTTTGATAAACTTTCATGCTGAACAACGTAAATAATATCAACCCTGGGCATATTAAAACCTAAGTACATGGCCCTGTAAGAAGGAGTCATCATTCAGCATGGGGGTTTTATGCTATGTTAATTTATTTGAAGAGCATTTCCCTAGCAATATATATATATATATTCTTTTTCTTTTCATCTTCCGTTTTGTATCCAAATTTATGTAGTCTACTTTTCCCAACAGATATTTTACATGTCCATCAGTGGATGTGGCTGCCAGAAATTTGGAAAAAGATGTGAATACAGTGTTCCTCTTAACCACACTGACAGGAGTATATAAAACATAGAAATGTCTTTTTCACAACTATACACCTTTACCATTGTGGTGCCTTAGTTGCAAACATCATATGTCGCTCCTTTTTTGAAATGCAATCACTGGAACCACTAGCAATTCTAAAGAAACACTTAAAATGTATTCCACCCTCCAAGAGTGGTCAGCTTATTTACTTCTCTGCCCAATCAGTCTGGTCTGGTCTGGCAAATCACCACTAAGACTCTCCTGACAATTTCTCTTTTCAAGAATAGGTAATCTCAGAACATTATTTTTAGCCTAATTATCAATGGGCCCCTATTTCTTCTATCTACTGCTCACAGAAAAGAGTCAATCCCTAAAGCAGATGATATCCCAGACAAGTCCCCAAATGAGGGTAGCTTGTTCAAGTGCCTCACTTTTCTCAAAGCCTTCCTACTTTGTTCCTTTTACATCTAGAACATGCATGGTCCAGATATGTCTAAATTAAAGCTGAGTACCTGAATCTGGGAACCTGGAGGCTATTGTGCTGGGAAACACAGCTGTGAAACAGCTCCTAAAAGTTGTATGAAAAATGGGATATTTTACTAGGATAATTTAGAGTCTTGTTCATTATTTAAAGAAGAAATCATAACTTGTGAAATATCCATTCTCATATGCTTGATCCACTTCACATTTTAAATTCGCTGGAACAGCTGAGATGTCTTGGAAATCAGCCAAGGACAAGTGTACTTGCTAAATTTTCACTTCTTTCCTTTAAAGGACTAGGCTTTCTGTACATGGGGTGCAACATTTGAAACTTGAAACTCACATTTTTCAATTAAAAAAGGATTGTTTCCTTCTCTCTTTAGAGTGGATCATTTGACCCTCTAATCTCTATTGAGTTACCTGTTCCCTTTGTAGAATACATCAACCACTGCTGGCAGTTCAGGCTGTGCAGTCATGGAAGGTAGGAGGTGGTGTTCTAGTTTCTGGTTTCTTCCACCTCTTCCAGTAGCTTGGACTTGTCCAAATTTGTGGCAACAGATACTGATGGATGATACTTGAATTCCTATAGGAGGGGAAAGTGGTCATACCAGGGAAAGATGTTCTTATTTTTTGTTTTATAAATGGCCAACATGGGACCACTTAAGTGCTCAAAACAAGAAATGGAATAACATCATTTACCTGCATTTACCCTTTTCTCTGGTTAAGATGGAAACTATCTGTGTGTCTTTTTGCCTCAACTTCACATGTAGGTACTGAGGCTACTGAATTACTCTGCTTGTCCCAGTTCTGCTAAAACCAAGTAGATGTGCTGCCTAAGAGTAGCCACTTGGTCAAGGGGTCCTGCAGGGTTCCCCATGAGAACCTTCACTGACAAGAAACTACATCCTGGATGAGGTTCCCAGTGATGGAAGAAGCCCTTTTCACTCTTCTTATCACCACAAGAAGCTGCCAGACTAGTCTGGCTGGGGCTTTTTAAAATATAATTCTACAACAGATAGTAATTTTTCCCACGTGTGTGATAGTGATTTTATCCTACGATTCATTTTGGGTTTTTTACACATAGCACTTCACTCACTTTTGAAAAGAAGAGTACACAGAGAGAGTGTTCTTAACCCAATCACATCTTTGAAATTAAAGTTGAAGACAGTATAACTTCTCTTACTTAATTTTTAAGTAAGTGGTTGTAAATATTTATCAGCTTGGAACGGCTTTCACTGGTTGAGTATATATTTTGTAGATTTAATATCAGCATCTGGTGCACCACAGTACTCAGATTCTGCTGAAAACATAGTAGCACAAAATGAAATTAACCCCCCTAGTGTATGCTCTGAAACTAAAAATATTCTCTGTTTACACTGAGAGGCTTTTAAAATCTATCTTCTTTACAGATCTGTCCTAAAACACAGAGCCAGGGTTTACCCCAGCCTATAAATGTTAATTCAGTGAATTCTTCCTCATCCAATGAGAAAAAAAGAGGGAGGGGGAGGAGTAGTGCCAAGTAGAACACAACATGTTTAAAGCTGGACCACAGGGTGGTCTGTCATTCTGAATGTTTGAAATCACAGCAGAAAAATATAGATTATACTTCTATTTGACTATTTTATACAAAAGATTTTCCCATTTTCGAAATTGCCAAGATGAAAGTAAATGGAAATTCTACCATTTGCTAACTAAGCTGCAAGAATACAACTAAACTCAACCCCTCTGTTTTCACAGTTATAACATTAGGCAGAGTGGAAAGCAGATTCTTGAAACTATTATAGACAGTAGAGGCTTTGGCATCATGAGACACCATTTGCCACTAGATAACTGAGTGTCCTCTAAGATTTTCTTCATCCTGACCTCCAGGTGTGATTCCAGCATGAGGTGTCAGAGGAAAGAGTAGAGGTACCATAAAAGTGCCCAAGAAGAGAAATATGGCTGCTCTTTGCCTTTCTACCTACAACAGTATGTTCAAGTTCAAAGGAATTTCTAGGCACTCTGCGGGGGGGGGGAAGAGGTATATAAGAGCTTTCTAATTAGCAAGTTTAAGCGAAAGGATGAGGTACCTCACAAGTAACTGGGAGTTAAAGTCAACAGGGAAGAGGCCTTCAGATCACAGGACCAAAAACTTCCTAATGGTGATTAAACACAAAAAAAATGCAATTTATTTTACTCTGTATTCCTTACTCAAGCCTGTGTTTGCAGAGGTTTAAGATTTGCTATCACTATTAGGTCATATGTTTCAGCAAATAAGGTTCCATTAACAAGTAACGAGGCAAACCCAGCACTGGAGATGCAAAGCTGCTCTAAGCTGATTGCATTAAAACGTGTAACACAAATTGGGTGGTTGCTGTGTTGAACTAGTGAGATCAGACAGGTGTAAGTTCTGAACAGTGGGTATTTGAGCAAGCACGATGCAAGTGGCAGACAGACAGCACAGCTGAGCTCAGCTTTTCAAGGCTAATAGAAATTCTCCTTAACACAGTAGACAGCAGTCATAGCAATGATGCAGCTGAAACCTGAGGAAAAGGACAGAAAAGAAAAAGTAATTAAAAAAAACACACAAACTTTTCTATTTGGACAACAAAAATCCATATGAAACTACCTTAAGTGTCCGTGGAAAGTAGATATTATTTTTTTAATATGCTTTGTACATAAACAGCAGATCACTTTCACCATTTGCATGGCTGTTGCTCTGTGAAGCGGTCCTTTGGCCAATGTAGTTTATGCCCTTTCCTGTTTAATTTGTAGTCTGTATTTTGCCTCTTCTGACTGTGATAAGAGCAGCAGTAAGTGATTTGTTGTTCAGTAGGTGCCACAAATGCAGATTTGAAATAGGTGAGAAAACTAAAATATGCTAGAATATTACTTGGGTAGACAGAATTTGTACTGGTAAATGCAGTAGCATTGATCACAGGAGGTAGTTTTCTTATCTCTAGGCCACTGGAACAACAGTCTGCACCCTCTTTTAAATCTAATTATCTTGTTGCATGAATTCAACACCACAGGTTTTCATCCTTACTTTGCTGAGCTGAATGCTGAGTCAGTCCCTAGAAATTCAGAACAAATTGTGCCATGGGCTTCTGAAAAAAAATATTCTGAAATTCAATTTCTCTGTGTTCAGGATAATATACCATAGGAATAGAAGCAGGAATATAAGTGGAGGATGGTCATTTTACTAAGCACAATAAACTTATTTTATGGTTTGCTGGTCACCTTACCTACTTTTGTCAGCATTTCTTACACTCAGGAAAAATATTACTTTCCTTCCTAAACACAAGCAGGAGGGAAAAAGAGGGGTGGGAAGATAAGGATAGAGCTGTACCAGACAGGGTGATGTGTGTTCCAGGGTTTCTTCCTTTTCCTTTAACAGTATGGTAATTGAGTTTTGTCCAGTCAGCAGGCTGCAATAACCAGTAGCAAATGGGAATTTCTGACAAGCTGGTTCCTGAAGAAGCTTGAGTGCACTTTTAAAACATTAAGACAATTTATATCAAGTTCTCTCAAGAGTCTGTAACTTCCCTTTAGTGCCCCACTACTGACTGCCTGTCCTGCAGTGTTTCAACCAGTCATCTCAGGCTTTGACTTGGTGACATAGGTGGTAAATATAAACAAAACATTCAATGATAGTGGAAATTACTGAGATTAGTAGCTCCATTTAAGTGTGCTGAGGGCATCCTAGGTCACAGTACTTGTCAGCCATGCAGTCAGTGCTGTAGTTTCACAGGTGAAGCTGTGTTCCTCTCAGGAAACCCATGAAGGTTTCATTAATGTGTCACACACACTCGAACACACATAAACACATGCACAGAGAGAATATTCTGAGCTGGATCCATGCTGAGTCTTCAATTCTTGTAGTTCATCTGGTGACATGAGAGGTCTCAAATAATGGGACCCTTCATAGGTCAGGTTAGCTGTGCCCTGTTGTGAGGAGGATCACCAGAGTGCTGTACTCTGCAAGATATGAGCTGTCAGCTTCTGATGCAGCACATGGATATTTCAGCTTGCTGACTCTGTACCAGTAACTTTCACTCTGCCTCTGTCCCTCCATATGTCCAGCACACTTGAGATAGTAACTTCTGAGAAAAAGGTCATTAGCTGTGCTGGGAGAAGTCTGGTGCTGAAATGGATCAGTTGAATTCTGCCCAGCTGAGAATGATGCTTTAGTCATGATGCAAGATAACACTTGAGTTAGGTGGTACCTTGGAGGCCATGGGGATCTATCCAAAGGATGTGGTGGGGTTTTATGACCCAAAGAAGGCTCTGCATACCAAATAAGACTTTGCAAGCTGTTGCAGCAGTTTCAGTCCTCATTCCAATATTGTGTAGTTATTTTATAAGCCAAGTTATTACATTCAGTGTATTTGTTCCACAGCTCAAAGTTATCTATAAGGAAATCAATAAAACAGTTCAAGTCAGCTGTCATTGTGACAATAATGGAAAAAAATCTAGCCTTCATTTGCTGGTATGATATCTAAGTATTTTTCAAATTCATTATTCCTCTGAGGATGTAATGCTTCCTACCTTAAATCAAGCAACTGAAAGATTTGATTTTTTTAATAATATATGCAATCTAGAAAGATCCATGACTATGTTTAAGCATCCATTTTTGTGTTGCATTGCCCAACATACATATCTAGTATAGACTTTGTACACTGACAGAACTAATACCTCTGAAATTATAAAATATATTCTGTTGCTTGTTTAAATTTCCAGAAAAGGAATACTTTTTAATTTTAGCTTTCCAATACATTATTTTGTCAAAGTGCCTTGTATCCACTTTGCAATGACAACAGTAAGCAATGAAACTGAGACCCTACCCTTCCTGAGCAAGGATCTGAACCCTGTAGTAGCAGGCCACCTCTTTTTCAAGCATATTATACCTGTCATGTTCTCAAAGCTGAAAGTCTTTCAGCAGTTAATTGATTTTTCACAGCATCCTGCTTGCAGATACTCTGCCAGTGGGGAAGGTCCACAGGATAAACAGGGTCAGATCAGGTTGGCAGGAAGGAGCAGAGACATTCTGGGAGACCCCCAAGTGCTACCAGGAACAGGGCCCTGCTCCAAGTTACTCCTAACATAGTGACACAACGTGGGTTTGTATTATACCAAGTAAACACGTTTTGCCTCTTTATTCACCATATATTTCAAATGTGGATTGTTCTTTGCCACCACTTAAATGATTGACTCCCCAGATTCCATTTGCATTCTTAGGGATGCATTATTCCTATTTCTTGTCTCCTGAATGCACTCAGTCTGCTATGGATACTTCCAAAGAGTGAGAGAGAAGCACAGGAAAACGTTGTACTTTGGGGAAAAAATCAGAGTTTGTATTGTGGTGGGTATTTTGTTTCAAATGTAGAGATTTCTCTGATCACAAATGAGGGTGAAAGAAGTGAGGAACCAACAACACTTGGAAGAATTTAATGGTGGAGAACAAACATGATGCAGGGGTTTAAGATGTACTAGAAGCAGTGAAAAAATGATTAATTCAATACATATGGAAAAAAATCAGATGAGAAATAGTTGAAGTAGTTGAATAGTTTGAGGAGAAAAAAAAGTCAAATAATGTATTCAAAGAAACTATTAAAACCTCCTTGCTTATGTCTTTTTAAATTTAATGGGAAAAAAAGCACATTAAAAACATAACTTCTATAGAAAATAGAAATCCTATGGTACCAGGGAGCTGAAATAAATGAGACATTGGAAATCAAGAGTTTTTTCATACTTTTTTGACTCTAACTTTTATAATGGCTGAGAAGCTTTTATTTCCAAATTTTTATTTTCTGTATGATGCTTCTACATACTTAGTTCAGTTTGCATTTACAGTGTGCTTAATTCCCCAGCTCATATTGAATAATTTAAAAGAAAATGCAAGCTAAAACATTTACCACAACTTCATCTCACTCTGCTTTAAACACTACAAAGAGAGAAACGCAGGACAGAAGTGCTGGAATGACATCAAATATCATGATTGACTTGGTTTCTCAAAACTACTTCTCTGAAAATATGATAATGTATGACAGAAGAGATAACTGTAAGTGCCTTATCTGTGCTTGAAGAAAAAGGTCAAATAAACGTATTAAAAATTTAGACAAGACCATTTCCTTTGCCAGCCAAATTCATCACAACTCTAAGATAATATCTAAAGACGGGCAAGGAATTGAAAATAAAAAGTGAACTAAAAGCCTGCTGAAAGTTATAACTTTAAATAACAAGTAGATTTACAAGTAAGTTCTACTGGATCACTGCAGTTTATCAGACTTCAAGGGTAAAGTGTGGAAACAGGGAATATAACCTTCATAGAAAACCAGACTGGGGATTATTCATTTGATAAGACCTTTAGGATGTGATTAGTCAAATCCCAAAAGAATCATATAGGTATGAAAAGTGCAACCTGTTCCAAAGTAGCTCAGCAGTGATAGAGGAGCCCATATTTTCTCAGGCTCCTTTGGCCTGCTTCCTCATGACTCCATCTCCTTCACCTCAGTTGACTGCCCTCCCAGGATGGTGAACCATAGCCTGGCCTCTCTGGTGCTGCAGGCTTTCCTCATTTGGGTGCAGTGGTCAATCATCATGTGAACTGACTGATCTCATTCAACATCTGTAGAGAAAAGTCATCCTTGCGGTCCCAGGGCCATTTTTCCTGTTCAGTGCTGGCTGGATGTTTTCCTGCCCTCAGTGTGGTAATACTTTTTATTCAGACAGGTACAGGAGTGCAGTATTGCAGATCTATAATTTGGGGCAAGAAGAGTCTATTCATTTCCAGTAACATTTTGCTGCCCACTACCTGGGATCAGTAGCACTTGTTATGTCCCAAGGATCTGCAGCATTGCTTCACAGGGAACATGTCTTGCTTCATGTCTCTGTCCTTGCCTCCTCCTCCTCCTCTCCCCAGAAAATCTGTCACCCATGTAACAAAAGTTGCTATGTTCAAATAACTTCTGAGAGTTTCTGCCTTGTGAAAGATAAGAATGATCTCAGTTTATGACACAAATGCTGTTTATTTCATTGGTCCTGTGCAGTCTAAGGAGTCTTCAGGCAGGCTGAGTTTCACACAGTGGTGCAATGGGTCTGTCTGTCAGACCAAACTGAGTCCACAGGTTGTGAACATAATCTTAACCTGCAAGTGCAGTAGGTTACAAAAATGTACAAGCCATTGCCACAAACATCCTGGGTACAAGATCAGAGGCTTTACTACAAGTTGTTAAGTTGCTCATTGTTTCTTTATTATTTATAATAATAATAAAAAAAATCCGAATAGTACTTTTGACTTTTATTTTTTACTAAAAGCTTACCTCTGAAGTCTCTCAAAAACAGTGAAATAAATGCGTGTAGCATAGCATAGCTTCCCCCAGAAAAGCTTTAGAAGATATTGCAGTGAAAATAAGTTGAATCATTTTGAAATGAAAGCTTGGGACAACAAATCTCACTACTGAAAGCAACAAGAGAAGCCACCATCCCTCACTGATTCCCAGTGCTCCAGTCAAACCTACTGATTTTAGCTAAGTTCTGCATTAGTCATGATTAAATGATTAGATCTTCATATTTGAGAACAAAAAGATAATCTGCATGATGTCTCTGTAGTTAAAGACTGTCTCTTGGGGATTTCATTGGGTCAGTGTCCTGAAGGAGGATTCATTCACATAAACTTCGTGAAAAGAGAGATCAATCTGCACCTGAAGCACAGAACACAAATAGATATTTATCTTCCTCAGTAAAGAAAAACTGTCTCTTCATAGCTAGAAGACGTCACTATAAATCAACTACATAAATCACTAGTTTTAAATCTTAGTTATGCTCTAAATCAAAGGAACAGTTGACATGTTTATTTCTGTAATAGATACTGAGAGCATATAGTTTTAGAATTCATTATTTTCAGACTACATCTAAAGTGGCAAATGTACTGAAAACCAAACTAGTTCTGGTTGAAGTGGAAGGGGAAATTTTTCTATCCGTGCCCAAAATACTTTGCAGTTAATATATTGCATCTGCACTTTTCTTTGGCAACTGCCATAAAATATTTATTACACTTTGATCCCTGAGAAGCTTTCACTACCTGGATATTTTCAAACCTAAGAAGGGGGTAAAAAAGACTTCATATAACTGATTATATTGTGCCTTAGCTTTATTGTTTGTAATTCACTGTCAAAGTCTTAAATAGTGAGTGGAAGACTATTCCTATTGAATAGGTTACAGCCATCCAGATGAAATTAATGAAAAATCTACTGTATTTGGGGGGTTGTTTGCTGCTTTTAGAGATTAGTAATCTTATTGATCACTTAGTGCATGTTTTCATTACAAAGTTGATTTAACTTCATATTAAATCTACATTCTTATTTGTACTTTTTTCTAGAAGACTTCTTATTGTTTTGGCATTTTCCAGTTGTTTTGATAAGAAATACCAGTGCTTGTAGGCTGCTTGCAGCTCCTACTGAGATGTCAGGTACCCTGGCACACTGAGACAAATTCTGCTGGACTATTTCTGTTTTTTCTAATGTAAATGGAAAGGATGAAAGCTTGGAAAGCAATGCTGTGCTCAAGGTCAGTTCATTTTGGTAGGACCAGCTTCCAAAATAACAACCAGTTACTCCGGAACTGTTGCTTTTAGAAAAAAGCTTTCCTTCTTCACTTCCTCAGAGCTCTTCTTAGGGGTCACCTTAGTTTTCACAGTGCGTGGTTCTTCCTTCTCTTTCTTACCAACTCAGGCTGATATGAAGAAATACCTGCCTTTCACGAGGGATGGGAATGGATCATACCTGGCCCAAACCGTATTTGGTCACTGGCGCCAAGAGCAGGCGTCTACTTTGGCGTCACACTCCTGGCTGTTGGAAAGGCCACACAGCTACCAGGCTGTTGGGTTGATGTAAAGCTACATGGAGGCTGGGGAGAGGAAGAGGAGGAGGAGGAGGAATAACAGTCCCCCGAAGCACAGGACCTGTGGGAGAGGGAAGAGACAGGAAGCAGCCCCAGAACACAGAACAGAGTAGAATGAAAGAGCAGCTGTAAAGTAGCTGTGCCAGACAAAGAATAATCAGTCATGCACATCAAGCAACAGTGCTTCTGTCTGGGCTTTTTGGAAAGTCCTCAGTGAGTTAAGAGCACAACTGTCATTGACTTCCAGTGGGGCTTAAGCACTTTCCAAAATTTAGCTCTTAACACATCAAGCTGTTAGCTGGTGTTCTTTGCACTTCACTCTTTTATAGCCTTGTTCTTTTCTTGATTTGGCTGCCTTGGAAACCTATTGTCAGTTTCCATGGAGCAGTGCACTACAGTTTATATATATAATTATGGCCTTGCCTTTCTGTTTGCTTCTTCTACAGCATGGCAATGGTTATCCTCAAGTCTCTGAGCACCTGACAGACAGTCCTATTCTGGGAAAGGGATGTGAAACCATGGAAATGTTTGTAAGACAATGAAAGCACTCTTCCCTTACTATTGTCTTGTGTTATCCATCTCTCATCAATGTGATACTTGAGTGCAGGCTAATTGTACCAATTGTATAAAATATATTCTCTTTAACTAATTACAGAAATAAAGTTTAGAGACTACTAATTGCCCTCAACACTCTCACACCACATTAAGACCATGGGACCATGGTCGGACCACAGGATGATAGGATGTGATTTGCACACTGGTGACTTTGGGTATGGCAGGGAAGCATGAGAACAGTCTCTGAGGGGTCAGAATGGAGAGCTCTTTATAGCTGCAAAAAACCAATTGCTGAGAGAAATGCTTCTAGGAAATATTAGCAAGCTTTAGCAACTTTGGGTTATAGTCAACCCTTCCACACTACTGCACAGTAGATTTGTGCCAAACCAGCTGGAGGAGGCATGTCCCTGGGCAGCACATTGCTTCCTATTTTCCCTTGAGGAGGGGAAGGCAATAATCTTAGTTTTAAAAGTATTTTTGTAACATCTAGGAGTTTCACAAATAAAAGAAAAGTTCAATTGAAACAATCCTTTCCATTGGGGCAGCTGAACACATCCAGAGTAATTTCAGAATTTGGGGTGTTTTGGCTATTGTTTGGGGATGTGATTTTTTTCAAAACTTTCTGTTCTCCTTCCTTCTCACTGTGATTCAGATATTTACTATATTTTAAAGATTTTACTATATTAAAAAAAATCCTAGAATCTGCCATTTGAGATAAATAAATTTATATGCATTTAATTCCCTTTTGAAATTCCCTAATTCTGCATCTAGTTCCTGTTTATACAGGGGGGAAACACAGGCTGTCCAGTAAACTGTATAAATTTAGTTCAAAATGTGAATATGTTCTGATCTACAGTTTTGATGGGTAATGCAGTTCCCACTCCCCATCTGTTGACTTTTCTGAATTCAGCATAACAGTGAATGTTTATCCTTTGTAAGGGATGTATCCTACTTTTAGCAGACTGAGGTTCAAGTCGTCTCTGAGATGTATGTTTTGCTGCAGAATTGCCAGGTTTGCCAGGGATCTCTGGAGATCCTCTAGTCCAACCCCACTGCTCAAGGCAAGATCAGCTAGACCACACTGTTCAAGGTCATGAAAAGTCAGGTTTTGAATAACTCCAGGAACACGGGCTCCACAATGTCTTTGGAAAATCTGCTCCAGTATTTGACCAGCCTCATCTTTTTTTTTTTTTTAATGTTTAAATGGAGTTTTCTGTATTTAAAATTTTGCCCACTTCCTTGGGCAACACTGAGAAGAGTCTGGCTCTGTCTTCTTTATTCCCCAACAGGCAGGTATTTATACACATGGATAAGATACCCCTGATACTTTATCCAGGATGAACAACCCAGCTCTCTCACCCTCTCCTTGTAGGATGGATGCTCCAATCCCTAAACCACCTTCATGGCCCTTGGCAAGAGCTGCCCCAGTGTGCCCATGACCCTCTTGAGGAGTCCAGCACTAGACACAGCTCTCCAGATGTGGTTATACCAGCAGAGGGAAAGGATCATTTCCCATCTGCTGGAAATGTTTCTGTTATTGATATCATGCACCAGAAATCTGTGTGAGGTGAATAAGGCTTTTTTCCCTATCAAATGATTTTATCACCCTTGAGCAGTAATTGTAATCAGATGAAATAGGGCTGTGAACAACAAGACAAAATTGAACTCAAGTGAGTTTCCCTCTGGTCTGAAAGAAAGAGAAAAATGCATATACAAAATTCTTTCTTCATCTGAAGTCATTATACACTGTTGCTTCTATTTAGTGTTCTTGAATTCTCATTTATTCCTGCATGAATTTGACAATGTATTTAGGATCAGATCCTTAAAGAAAGAAGTTTATAGATGCATTTAAAGAGCACTGTTTGAAGCGCTCTTTAGACTATAAAGTTCTGCTGTTTCTTAGCGAACACAGAAAGTGTTTTTGCACTAAAAATTATCCATACAGTGATAATTTTTATGTATTGAAAATGGAAAATTACCTAATTTAAACTGAGTAGTGACTTTAAATGCTCTAATGACACCAATTAAAAGAAAATGGTTAGGTTTTTTTTTTCTTTAAAGAACTCTTGGACTATTAGAGAACTCTCTTAACTGGAGGTCTTTTACATGAAAATTATAAGACAGAAACCTTATAATGCAGTGAATTACCTTCATTTTTCAATAAAAATATATTTTAAAATATTAGAGAGAGGTAGACTTAGGTGTTGTAGATGGATCTTGCAGCTATTGAACACGAAGTCACCATTAATGTTCAGTATGGAATAAATGCTGATGACAGGTATAACACTTTAAAGCCACATTCTATCTTATTTTTCAGTGCGTTTCCATCCTGATAAATTTCTTGCATCCTGATAAATTTTTATTGCTGTGTCAAATAGGGCTTCCATAGTTCCTGTATTTGTTAGCTCTGATGACCAACTCAGTTGTGGTGATGTCTGATGTACCAGAACCAGTTCCTGGGAAGCAGTCTCCAGTAAACAGGCATTTGCTGAAAGGTCAGGTACTGAACAAGTAAATTTTAAAAAGTTAATGTCTCCTCTAATGGTCATGTTTTATTTTCAAAGGAAAGGTTTTATTTGGAAAATTTTGATTGCATGGTGATTTGCTAGCAACAAAATCTTTGCCTTCTGGAGCAAAGCAGTAACTAAGGACAGAAACGTGAGGACTGGACTCAAATGTGTCACAAAACTACTATGTTTCCATTATTAAAATATCTGGAAATTATATTGCATGTAAACTTACAAAACAGAGCTGACATATGCAAGATATCCATGTTTTCTTTCCAAAAAGTAAAGAAAAGAACTAGAAAAGCTTGCTGGCTTACAGACCATCTGCTGGATCTCCCCCAAACCCACACATGCCTTCCCTGCAAGGGAATGTTTTAGACTCACACATTCATAGACAGATCATAGAAGGGTTGGGAAAGGAATTTTAAAGGTTATCTAGTCCAAGTCCCTGCCATGGGCAGACATATCTTCCACTAGACCATGTTTCTCAAAGCCACACCAACCTGGCCTTGAATACTTCCAGGTATGAAGCATCCACAACTCTTCTGAACAACCTGTTCTGGCATCTAACCATCCTCAATGTAAAGAATTTCTCCCTTTTATCTGATCTAAATCTACCCTCTTTCAGTTTGAAAACTCAGGCCTTGTCCAATCACTACAGGTAAATTTAAGAAGTCCCAGTCCATGTGTCTTACTAAGCATTGAAAAGTTCACAATAAGTTCTCCCCAAAGCCTTCTCCACGTTAAAGAACACCATCTCTCTCAGCCTTCCTTCACAGGAGAGCTGTTCAATCCTCTCATCATTTACATGGCTTTCCTCTGGAGCACCTTTAAAAGGTCCATGTCTTTTTTGTGCTGGAGGCCCAGAGCTGAATAGAGTAGCCATATTTTTTTCCCTAGCCATATTTCATAACCTTCCACAGACCATGTTGTTCAAATAGCAGTTTCAAAATAAACCAGCAATTTAAATAGCAGAATGGGTATTACAGCACCAAAAATACTAATCTTTCTCTTCTGATTCTCTCTCTGCAAATTCTGATATTAAAATTTAAAGTGTGGCAAAAGCTGCTGTAAAATACTTCTATTAGGATGCATAAGTTATAGCCTGACATAAAAAGCTTTGTGATCCACAATCAGAAGAAACCTTTGGTGTGTAATGGCCTGTGGTTTGAACACAGGTATCAATAGACCTAAACGCTCTGCCTGCAGTACAATTGCTGTACGTGTTACTTGGTTTTGATAGGGTCAGGCTGTCACAGGTTATCAAGAGTTTGTATTTATTCTTTTCTTCTGCCCGAAGGTAAAGGCAAGACCTAACATTTCTATTAATATTTGAAGTGGATAGTCGGTTTCCGCTTCTAGCTTATTCTGAGTGGTATTTGGACTGACGTTGCTTGGCTTGCCTGTTGACTCTGATTAACGGTAAGTAAATCTTTCCTTTTTATTTTTTTTTTTCATTTAATATTGTAGGTACCTATCTGTGCCTGTAGCTACTTGTGCCTATAAGTACCTGAGCCCAACTTCAGCTGCCTCTGCCTTTTTCAGAAACATTGGTCAGCTCCAGCAAAAAACAGGTTTTCAACATTCCTTAATCTGGTATCATCCCCATCCTCCCCACTTGCCCATCTAGCTATTGGAAAACTTCAAGACCTGGTTCAGGTAAAGGCTGCAACACTGGATCTACTAGGAGGAGGCAAGGGAAGAAGGCAGCAAGACAGCACTGTCTGTGGGGGTTTGTGTCTAGTCCCAAGGAACTAAATGGATATCCATTAAGTTGCACAGAAAGCTCACTTGGCTGGATTAATAGATTTTGGTGTCTATCTCCAGCTGATTCTCTGACTGCTGAGCATAGGTTAGTGCCTCCCCAGAAAATGCTGTAGCACGTGCTTGTAGGAGTACTTGCTTTTCTCAAAATCACACTGCACCTAACGTTTTTTCCATGTAATGCCCAGCATATCCATATGTGACTGGGATCCATATTTCTTCTTATCTAAAAGAAATGCATCTGGGATCACTCCTCAGATGAAGTGCTCAAAGCTGTGTTAGCCAAAGTTGTACACAACAACTGAGAGTTGGCTCAATAGATCTATGCTGAATTTGTTGCTCTTCTTGCTTGTTGTACCATGAAGATGAGATTTTAAGATCAGTTTAAATGATCTGTTTTGTTAGATTCTATTTGGCCAAAATGACATTTTTATGAATGCGAAAACATTCAATTCTGGTAGCCTTTCATAGTGGCAAAATCTACACCATTTTTGTTAAGTCATTTATTTTTATTATTTTTACCTCTATATGCAAAAACTTGTGCCAAGCAGACACAACTTGCTTTTCCTATCAGTTCTTCCTGTCATCTCATCCATGTCTTTCTACTACAACTTGTTGTCCAAGGAAACCTATATGGAGATATTGTGTAGAGACTTCTAAGGAGCCACAGACCGTCACAGGGTGCCACACACTCCTCTCAGACAAAAACTGTATACATTTGTTTCCTCTTCTACAATGTTTTAATATAGTGTGACAGAAGAGACTCTGCAACCCCTTTGCATAATAGTTTCTCCCAGTATAAAATGTATATCTATGCAACATCATACTGTTGAATGTCTGTGGCCTTTCCTTAAAGAACTGTTTATTCTGTGTTATGTAACATCAAGACTTGCATCATTTTCATTTTGATCTCTTTTATTCTTACAGTTGAGTCTACTTTCAAAATGCTCTCATTTGTTTGCATTTTACTACATTACTTTCTTCAAAAGAGACAAAGATGAAGTTCTTATTCTGAAAAAAGTTGAATGTCCTGAGCCAGGATTTTAAAAATTGAGCTAAAATAACTTTTGGAATTAAGAAAAGCTGTTTAAAGGAACAGATTGGTCCTTAAATTAAATAAATAATGAGATTTTATTGCAACTCTAATTTAACTCCTAGGTTCTACCCTGAATACAAGCAATTCATCTGGCAAGACAAAGTAGATAAAACAGTTCTACAAACAAAAGCTGACGTTCAAGAAGTCTCAGTATAGTCTTGATGTTCATTTCAATTTCCCTAAGGAACAACGTGGGAAGAATACCAGGTACTTCAAACTCCTGCTCAGTGTTTAGGACAAAGCAAGGGCAAAGTATATGCACAGGACTAGCCCTACACTGCATTTGGGAACACTAGAGCAATCAAAATGCAAGCAGTTGTGTGTGTGTTGTGCTTCTAACATGGGGTGAAGCACAGACCTCTGAAGGGAGAAAGATTCTTGAGAAAACAGCCCTTCTTTTTCTTAAGTGAATCATTGTGGTCATATACTTAGATTTGCGCTGCTCTGTGTGAAAGAATTGATAGGACAGATTTAAGATGCATCTTTGGCTGCTATTCCTTGTCAGAGGCGCAGAGTCAAACAGGCTGACATCAGTTTTTGTCCTACCATATGTGCCAGTATGGAGCCCCCTCAATCCCATTGGTATTTTGGAATGAAAACTTTCCATGAGTCCTCAGGATTCACCTTGCCTCACTTTATGCAGTTAGACTGAAATAAAATTTTTGCTTGATATTTACCATGAATTTCCCAAGCATCACAGACAGAAATTTAAACTAATCAAGCATTTACCCAGAATGCAGAACACGAACTGTGATGCCAGATGATTTTTCACTAGGTTTAGCATCAATTAAAATGAATACACAAGTGGATTTTGTAAGTTCTGTTTAACTCCGGCTTAGTGGATGAATTTCTTAATTCTTGAAGGATGTTTTTTGTCCCCAAGAAGGACTCTTCTAGTTTTTCTGTATTAGTTTAATGTGTTTTCAGAGAATTATCTACAATGACTCCTAACTGGCAATATCTCATTTCAAGCTTATCATCATCTGTTTGTGTATAAAGTTAGGACTGTGTTTTCCCCATATGCATGACTTTGCATTTATTGAATAGAAATTTCATCAGCTGCTTTATGTCTCAATCATTCAATATCACAAAAGCCTTCTGCGACTCTTTGCAGTCGATTTAGTTTTGACAAGTTTGAATAATTTTATATCCTTATCAAACATTGATGTCTGATGCATCTCTCAACTTGCTGGATTTTTCAAGAGGATGCTGCAAAGCAAAAGCAATTCTCCCCATGGTGATTCTTCTTTATTATGAGAAGTGAACCATTATTTCTACCCTTTGCTTCCTACCCAACTGTTGGTAATTCATATTGTCTGTTAGAAAAACATTTCCTCTTATTTCTCTGTAGTGTTTTGGTGGCCTTTAATACCCTGGATTACCATTATACCATGTGCTTTTAGACTTCTTCAAAGAACTCTAAGACTTATGAGAAAGCATTCCTTGTGGTGTGTAGCTCTTCGGTCATGACACACAAAAGCCCTGGAAAGCATCGAACTGCTTGTTGGAAGCAGAAGACGGGGATGCTGAGGGGCCACAGCATTGAATCTGCCACTGTGTGGGTCAAGAGGACCATCAGGGGGAAGCTCTCAGTGGGGTTGGCTCCTGAGATGTGCTGGGTGTGGGAGCCAGCTGGGATTGGGCATCGGAGGGCCCCACAGCTCTGCCTTGCCTCTGGGGTCTTTCAGTCCCTGGGGGCTTGCTCCTACCAACCAGGGCTCTTCCTCCTACCCTGCATCAAAGGCAGCACTTGACTAGGTCTTCTCTCGTCTTTTTTCCTTGGCTAGATGACTTAGAAGACACAACTTTCCTCTTCAACTCTCCTCCTAACACATGATCAATATATCACATTAACTTTTGTTTACTCTTGTCAACTGCTATGTTTACCATTTATTTTTGTAGCAATTCAATTTTTGATCGCAGTCACCACACTTGTGATGGTACAAACAATAAAGGAAAGTAAGGTCTTCAGATATTTACAGCTTCCTAAGCATAAGGCAGACAGTGGTGCACCTATACTAGCAGACAGGTGTATTCTGCTGCCGTAACTGTACCTGAGCTTTGGCCTGAAACAATTTTACCTTAGCTCATGATACCTATTAATAGAATGCAGGATTAATTTGGGCTTAAATTTTATCTAGTTTGAAAGAAAAAATTTCTCTTGTACTTTTAATTATAGCCATCCTACAATTTTGGACTGACAGAGCTGATGAGAAGTAACTTAGCTCTCAAGAGCAAGATTTCAAGAGGTCTCAGGAGCTCTTGGGGCTCTTATAACCTTATGTGTTATGTGTGTGCCACATGCCAGTTAAAAGACTCCAGGGTCACAAGCAGGTTGTGCATCAAGCCATGCAGTGCTGAGCTGTAATGCTGGTGTAACCATGAAGTATCCGTCCCAAAAGCAGAGTTGCTGATGAACAGATAAGGAAATGAGCATGTGCTGAAACAGCTACATTTGATGTAACAGACATAACAGAAATAAGAATAGAAATGAGGTATTGAAGGTTGTCACAATGTTATTGGTGATAATTTTAGTAAACTCAATTATTTGTGTTTGATCTTATTTCTTTGCACATCTACATTTCCACATCCTTCTCTGTGAGATCTGTGAAGATTCCTTTTAATACTTTTACTTTTTTAAAGTCTTTTTCTGTTTTTAGGGTGTCTTCTCCAAAGTTTCATTTTGTTTCTAAATTTTACCTACTATGATTTCACTAAAAAAACCTAAACAGTTTTTGAAAAGAATCTCTATTTGTGTCCTAGCCTAAGAACCCGCTCTCAGGCTCAAATTTACTGATCAATGCATTATTCACCTGTCCTTGAAACAGCCTATAAATCAACCTGTAATATGGATCACACACAATCAAGTTAAGTGATGTAATGAGATTATCTGTAGTCTTAAAAACTAAAGTAAAAGAATTCAAAGAAAAAAATTCTGAGATCTGATGCAGAGTTTGACAAATCTGATTCAGTGTTGAATAACTGTGATTGGTAGGTACATCTGCTAATTCTTTTCTTTAACTGGATGATTGCAGAAGCATTTTCGGTCTGAATAGCCAAGAAGATGTAAAATCAATGTCTTTTATTGCTTTGCCTGTTCTGCTTTGAAATAAGGAATCTTCACATATTTGCTGTTGTGGAATTCAGCCACTCAGATGCTCACAGAACAAAATTACTCTGCTCCAAATGTGTTGGGATCATGAAGAAAGGAGTCCTACAAATCCAAACACTGCCATTATTTTTTAATCATTGCATGAGTTAAAATTGACTGCCTCCAAGCTGCCCTTCTCAGGCTTAGCTTTCTCAAACTGCAAAAGAGATCAATATGTCAGATTTGTCCTCACAAGAGGAAATATTTTTAGTCAACTATACAACAAAATTTTCCATCTGTTCATACTGTAGTATAGATGTGTCCGTCACACACTGGTCATACAGATTCATTGTGTATGTACTCCAAAAATACCAAGGACCAATTTTCCAGCAGATCCTGGGTCTCAATTTCACAATATGGAATTACTTATGCTTCTTTTCACCACCACTCCTTGAAGCAACCTCCTGTTCTCGGTCCATAATTCGTTATTCTTGCTGTTGTTGTTATTATTATGAATTAGCCTCTTATGCTTCTCCTTTTTTTTCATCAGTTATCTCTTAACAGACCTGGTTTTTCTTGGTCTATATTATTTTACTTTTGGAGAAGAAAATTAGACAGAATGAGAGCATTTTTTTTGGTTAGCAATAGACAACAGGGACAGAACTGGTGGGAACAGCATACATCAATCAATATCTGGAGATCAGAGCAAAGCATATTTGATACTGGCCCTAACACAGTCCCAGCTACTAAGTAACAGCTCCAAGGACTTCTTGACCCTAATGAAATTTATCTATTTAGTCTAGCCTGCAAGAGGTCTTCCAAGTGTTTAACTAGTCTCTCTTTTAATGTATCTCTGATTGTAATGTTATTCATAAAACAAGTTCTTTGAAACTTGGACATGTATAATGACCTTAAATCACTTAAAAATGGAGTTATGTCTATTTTCAAATGTAGAATTAAAAGGACTACAGTTATATTAGCTGGGAATAAAAGATTACAAACATCCAATTTGGATTCATGACAAATATAAGTAATTGTGAGGGATGTGCACAGTTAGTTTTTCTTTAGTTTTTAGCTGAGAGATGACATCAAGTGCGTCTACTTATGAATATGTATCAACCATAATACAAACTCTACTGCATATGAAATTTGACTTAATTATGTGTTAGGAGACAGCTTGCATCTGTAATTATATTACCATTTACTATTGTATAAAAATCCACTCTGTACTAATTACTCTTAACCAACAGAGTGCTTAATGTTATTATTACTGGGAGACATGCAAAACAAAAGCCATTTTCTAATTTCTTGTGTGACTGTATTCTGTTAGTAGGGAAATATCATGTAGTATCTGAATCATCCTGTAAATCAAATTGTCCAATGCAGATCAGCTGTCATATGTACATTTTCTAGTTTTCAGATTCAGCCAAACATAAAGTGTATTTCCTGACACTAGTTTTCTGCTCTGTTTTTAGGGTAATGTGGTTCTCCTTGGCATTCTGGTTTGGTTCTACAAAAGTACACCATGATATAAATACTGGAAAAGGGCATCATGGTTATTTTTGATTTAAGACATGTATGATTCAAGGTATGAATCAACATCTTATATTTTCTCTGATCTTAATCACGTTTGTATTTTTATCAAGAAGACTGTTGAGGAGTATGTTGCTTCCCCTTTCACTTTGTAGAATACCTATCTGAACCGCTTTGCTCAATACTTCAAAAAGTCCAGATTTTCAGACTGGGGCAGAGGGAGAGGCCACAGCCATGCATTCCTTTCCATTCACCAAACTGTTTATTGCAAATGGTAGAAGGGCAGTAGCTACGCTTCGCTGTTGTGCAGGTCTGGAGGAGCATCAGGGCCAGCCGTGCGCTCGCCTGCCCTCAGCGGGGTTGGCTCCCCAGAAGCACTGGGAGCGGGAGCCGGCTGGGATGGGGTGTTGGAGGGCTCTGCAGCTGCCTCCTCCCGCTGGGATCCTTCAGTCCCCGTGGGCTCACTCCCTCCAGCCGCGGGCGGGTTGGTGGCGGGCTGCCTGCGCAGGTTGTAGCGCCGCTGCAGGGCCCGGCGGCGAGGCCTCTCCGTGGCCGTCCTCCTGCGCAGGCGGGCGGGCAGGCCGACCACGTACACCTCGTAGTCATCGTCCCCTCGCACGGAGTGCAGCACCTGCTCCACAGACTGCCTGCACACGGGGCAGTCGTCTCGCCCCCTGGCCCACTGCTGGATGCACCTAAAGCAGAACTGGTGCATGCAGTAGGCCACAAAGGCTGACTTTTTCACGTCTCCCAGGCAGATGGGGCACTTGGAGCCTGCTGCTGCCTTCAGCAGCCCGGTCTGGGGTGGCTGGCCCAGGCCACTACCCCCTGCAGCAGAGGTGCTCTCACCCATGCTTTCTGCAGCGCTCCTGCCATGTCCTGTCCAGAGGGAGGTGTGAAGTGCTGGAATTTGTCTGGCAGGAGGGTCTCTCAGGCTTACTTGGGGTGTTGAGCTGCTCTCTCTCACCAGCGCTGCAACTGTGAGTATCAGACAAGAAGAGGGAGAGAGGCCACAGTCATCAGCTGGCCCGGGGAGGGGTGGAAACAATGCCAAGGTCCCCCATGAAGGAAACCTTCCCATCTCCCTCGGGTGAGGCTTCCCCTCCCAGACCACCTCTACTGCTATGAGCACACCCTCTGGGTGCCCCAGGAGCCTGAACCAGCGAAAATCATCTGAAAGTTCTGTACTTACACACTGAGAGCTACCAGCATGACATACTAGATGCCCAAGTTTAAGCTGCAAGGGATGCCTGGTCATTTGTGACATCACTAGGTGGTCCTTCACTAGGTGGATTGGATCTGCCACCAGTGACGCCAAAATCCACCACTATGTGACATCACAATGGTCCTTCCACACCCGCAGCACTCGGTCCCAGCAGATGCGTCTGGGCTTATTACAGAACTACCCACTGCACCCCGCCTTGTCTTGTGCTCTGGATTAGTGTTTCACCCCAGTCACTGGGGCCTCAGATGCGTCTTCCCAGGACTCTAACATGTCCAGAAGGTTTTGACTTTCTGTTTTCATTTGGTTCAGCAGCTTGCACACACATTTATTTAGCATAGCATAGCATAGGATTGCATGGAATAGTTCCAGTTGCCAGGGACTTACAACAGGCACGTAGTCCAGCTCTATAGCTGACCAAAGCTCAGTGCTCAGACACCAAAAAGGTCTTCCTAATGATGGTGCATGAGATCCTGTGAACACCAGTGAACATTCAGAGGTGTTTGTTAGCAGGTCAGAGCAACCCTGCTGCAGACAGCAAGCCAGTTGATGTGTTTTGCAGCTATTTTTGCTGCTCATATTTGCCCCTTTCCACTTAGTCCTGTGCTTTGACCTCAGTCCAGCCAAACACAAAGCTACAGCTGTGCAGGGGATGATTTATTATGACAAGATGCACAAATTTACAACATGTTTTTCTTAGACAGTAGTTACATACCAATAATTTTGCTACAGGAAAAATATAACCTTTTTTAATTTTATTTTTTCCCCAAAGGGACACAAGAAATTGTTACTAATGCTTTAAATAGTCATATTATTTGAAAAGGGAACATTTTAAAGTCAAATTATTCTCTGACATAGAAGAATGGGCAGCAAACTGTTGTACAAACCAATAACAGTTTTGATCCATTAAGAAAGAGTAAAATTAGGGAAAAGGTCTAGAATTTTAAGCTTTGCCATTGTTGCTAATATTTCACAAGTCTGCTTAAATCATGGTAATTCCCATATCACTGCCCACCACCACCTTTTAAGCGTTAACAGCATTCTCAAAAGAAACAAGTGAACGGACAAAACCTCATGAATTGTCCATAATTACACAGTAAAACAAAGATTTGGCTTAGATTGCTTGGTAAATGTATCATATCAAAATGTGATTAATGTGACCGGATCAAGGTGCTTAAGGGGATGATAACTGAGCATTATGTTTTATCATCTGATTGTCCAGATGGTACAAATTAAACTCATATTACTGTGTTTAAATATTATATTTTGCAAATATGTGTATATTTGTATTTTTTTATTTTATCATACTATATACAGAGAGAAAGGGGTTTATATGTTTATGGACAATATATACATTTGTATTAATTACATATTTCTATAAACATATACACATAGTTACAATAGCAAATAATCATGAAAAGAAGAACCTCTGTGTGAAAATAAATATAATACAACTGGAGTTAATGAAGGCAACTTTGATACAGTTTCTGTGGAGTCTCAACATTATTTTTTATGTCTTGAACAATATTTTTCAACTTTGCTTTACCCTTAAGTGTATGATTGCCTCAATATTCTACTGAGGCAACACTTTGAAAATGTAGTTGCTTGTTTCCATACTTTGAATCATCCACAGAGTTCTTCTATGTGTCATGCAGTGGGGAAGAAAATAATCAAATAAATGTGCTGAAATGCCAGGTTTTTTGAAGTAAACCTAAAAAGATGTATTTTACATTGGGAAACCTCCAGGAACAAACTTTCTCTCACTCGTCCTTCTTCCTAAGTCTATTTCTGCTTCTACTTCATCTATGTATTTTCTGGGCAGTGTTCTTTTGCTCTGAGGGGAAGGGGAGGGGGAAGGGGAAGGGAAGGGAAGGGAAGGGAAAAGGTACATTTGCAGTCACTCTTGTAGACCACATTTTTAGAAGTTTTCTTTACTGATAGAAATTACCTGGTTCCCCTGCCATTTTAAAATTTAATCATGATGATATTTTGGTGGTGAAAATACAAAGGAAGCCTCATTACAACCAAGTATATGCAGGGTCAGTAAATTCTTTCACTTGGAAAACTAGTGAGATGAAAATGAGACTGTTAATAGAATATCCATCACATTGATGAAACTGTTGATTGAAATTCACCCTCACATACCACCTATTTGTAATTTCTCTGTAAGAATGTATATTAATGGGGTCTTATTACTTTCTTACTAGTGTTAAAATGATATCAGAAAACGTTTCCAATTCAAAACCATCTTGCTACTGGGTTTTGCAAGAGCACGTATAAAAATCAATTACTTGTGTGGTTTGAATATAACTTAGAATGTATTATTGGGTGGGGGGAAGGAAGCTTATTTACATTACTCCATGTTATGGAGTTCTTCTGATCTAAGTCAAGTCATCTCTACTATCTAGATCCATATGTTTCACCTGTGGAATTCATATGCTTATAGTCACCACAGAACTGCAGTCTTTGTCTTTGGGATGATAGCAATTCACTCTAGAGATCTTACAGCCTGGCTCACAAGACTTCATTAATATAATCAGAGAAAATCTTTATGGTCAACAGGTAAGGTACACAGGAGAACTGCAATGTAGACTCTGTGGCTGATGCCTTCATGTTGCACAGATCGTATTTACATGTATGAGTGAGTCAGACTGCTTTTGGAACCCTTTCTCCCATGCAGGGATCTGTGCTCTCTCCCTTCACTGCTCTCACCCTTCAATGCTCTAAATAACAGAAGCATGGGCATGAAGAGGACAGCTTCTTGTTTTCTTATTTTCTTGCCCTGCCAATTGATCCTGTGGCCAACTGACCCAGAAGAGTCGCTTATTTCAGAGTAGGCATTCCAAACTTTCCCTGAAAGCAAAGAAATATCTTAGTTGGCACTGAATTTCTCAGTCTAGCACAGCAGAGTACCCATAAAGTTAAAACAAGGGCAGACAGCAAATCTTTTGAAAGATCAGTGTTCATATCTCTAGCCCAAACTGTGTTATGGTTGTGTCTGGCATTACAAACAGCACTGGATTTTCAAGCAGCAGTTTATAATTAGGAATTAAAGCTAGTGTTTTGTACTGCCACAGTAGGGCAGTTAGGGAGCGATCTTCTATTGACTTCACATCCAAATGAGCTGCATTTTTTTCAAATCACCAGTGTTCTGGCATGCAGAGCATGCAAAAGGAGGATCTGAGATTCAAGTCATTAGAGAAATGTTATGAAGATCAATTGAAAGCAATGATTAAATACTTAGTGCATCACAAGGCAATGTTTCCTCATTCTACAAAAGGGCAATATAAGGTTATAGCTTACAAAGTACTCAAGAAATTGCCTTCATTTGTAAAATTTCACACTTCACAGTCTCAATCATTTAAAATATGCTTTGTATACTTATGGTAAGATCAACTCCATTCACTTTCCATACCCTTAAGAAGCAACAGCTTAATTTTATCTGTTGGCAGATTTTGTTATGGCAGATGTTTAGCAGAGGGTATGGACTCTAACAGGAACTATTGCATAAACACATCTGCCATGATTCTAAGTTTGTAGGTCTGTCAGGAGTACATGACATCTTAAACTACTGTGGCATCCTTGCTTAAACTGTACTGGGTAGTAAAATACCAGCAAATATTAGGGATAACAAAATCTCTGTCATAAATCTCAGCATTTTGCACCTGGCTATGGAACAATCTGCAGTAATTGCAAGGCCAACAAAATGGCTTACTGAACTTGCAACCATGCTGCTAATGACTTTCCTAAATAATTGGCCAATCTACCCTCCATGATGAGCTTATCTGAGTGGACAGTTTATGTTTCACTTTTTGGGTCAAAAATTAAATTATTGTATCAAAAATTGTGTAAACTGATAAAAATAGAGAGTGCTTCTTTCATCCCCAGAAGTAGTCTTAAAGGAGAGTTGATCTAGTCTGGTATTCAGTCACTCTCAGAATCCAGACAATAAAGCAGAAACAGGACCAGCATGGAGAGACTGAAGTGTAGATCTTGTGTCTACAGTAATACACTGTAGGAGCTCATGAATTCTAAAAGTAGGGCAGACCCAAAAAGATTTCAGTCAAACATATTTGCATTCAGACAACTGGCTACTTCTGTTTGAGAATACTCTACAGAAGACTTTAAAATCTTCATTTTTCTTGAGTGAAACCTAACTGCATCACCAAGTGTCTTAGAACACTGGAGAGAGTTTTCTGGAATTATACAATCAGGAACTAGAAAAATAATCACAAATAAGACAGAAAACTGACCACCAACTGAAGATGCACAAAACTACAGCTGACTGACTGAAATTGCAGGAAGCTGTCTTGCCGAAAAATAGCTGTTGCCAAACATCAACTTCTAGATACAGAAGTGCTTCAAACAAACTAGAAACACTTGAATTGGTTTTGAACATGTTGTGGGACAAGAAATAATATGCAGAAACAGGATGTTAGGCATGAAATACATACATATGCTAATATATGCAAAAAACAGATATGTGCATTCTTGAGAAAGCTTTGAAATACCAAGATTCTTTCTGGAAATACAGATCAGTCTTTACTTTGTGTGAAGGAAAGAAGAAGAATACATTAAGATATAGTGTAGGTTGGTATTTTTTAGGATTTACCTTTCCTGAAACTTTGAACATAATTCAAATGAAGCCAGAGAAGACACAAAAACTGAATTCCCCTCTGTAATACCAGAATTCATTAAATCTATTCACAACTTTTATTTTTTATTTTCCTGTACTCTTTGCTTGGCCTGACATCTTCCACTTGGAAACTCAGTCTAAACACACACTGTAATTTTCCCTTTATTTTCCTTTACATCACTGGTACCATTCCATGCAATTCCTCCTCTTTGTTTAGGGTTTTGTCCCTTTCAACGTCTTTGAACAATTATAGTGTTGTAAGCTTCTTAGTAAGACAGTCACTTAAACAACCAAGGTTTCAATTGCATACTGCAATTCATACTGCAATCATGTTAATAGCTTTTGGGGGTTTTGTACACACCTCTGTTATTTGAGGTACTCAGAATAATACTATTTCAGGTCGAATTCTCAACAAACCTGCAGAGACAGGCAATATGTTTTCTCTCTACATTATGTACTCCTGCATAAACAGACCTTGTCTTCTTGTCATACCACATCTACAAAAAGTCTCAAAGTGTGCAGCACCACAGTCACCTTCATGACCTTTTCTGAAGATGGTTTTCTATATTTCTTCCTTTTGTTCTCTCACTTACTCTTCCCTTGCCATCTCATTTAGGATAGATCTTCCACATTTTTATTTCCTCATATTCTAAAATCCAAGTCTCTCTCATGTTGTTCTGTCTTCCCTTCTGAGTACAGTTCCTAACTAGCTGATATCTGCTCCAGATTTCAATCTTTTTTTTATTTATTTCTTCTTTCCCTGTTGCCACTGGAAAGTCAAAACCCGTGAAATTAGGGCCTCTGCATTTAAGTCTTTTCCTCCCAATAGATATATTTGCACTTATCACTTTTGCACCTAGCTGCACTCAAAAGCACCTCAGATCTTACTGCTTGTGTTGATTATCTGCTGTACCTTTTCCATAGTATCTGATTTCTGCTTTTTAGTAGACATTGCTTTTTACTCTGTTAAAATACAGGATGGACTCCCTTTCTTTCTTCCTCCTCTTATTTCCACCTCTTTGAATTATTCCAAATATACATCTGGACAACAAACAAAAACTGTGGTATTTCCTTTTCTCCATGGCTGATTTTTGCTATAATAAATTTCCCTTGAGTACTGCCTTCCTCTATGGCTGTTGCAACCAAATTCAGGTCCAGGTACCAGCTGCCAGCCTTTCTGCATCTTCCCAGCACTACCTACCACTTACTAGGCAGGGAGATAATATGACTTGTTATTACAATTTACAGGCAATTTTGGTATTACTTTTTAATCTCAAGATTGTCTTAGTGTTTCCAAGTCTCTCTTGTGACTTGTCCCTGCAGATAGTTAAGCAAAAATAAAGGAAGTTTTTTCAAGAGAAGTTGTAACAGTGGGAATATGCCTTCCTACCAATGGCAATGTTTGAAACAATGACCTTGGACTCAAAGCAAAGTCACTTTAATAAGCTTGTAATTATGACATGCCTTCAGAATTGCCTTTGTTATGCTATTTGTACTTTTCTACTTCTCAACTTTTTATATATGCTTTATACCCCAATTTTCCACCATTTCTTCCAACTTCAGTTCTTCAAAAGCAAAACGTTAGTAAGCAGAGCTATTGTCCATATAATGTACAATAACTCCTCCATTAATGTTATTTTACTTTGCCTAGGAAAAATCTGTCTTTATATATTGAACTGAAGCATAAGAAGGGAATCACTGGAGAAGAAAGGTAGAAGTAATCTAATAAATAAGAGAAGGAAAACTCAGTTCTATCAAATGAAAGAATTATAAGGGATGAGAGAAACTTGAAATGTATATGCTGATTTTAGAAAGATGAGGGAAGGGCAGAAGAAGAAATAAACCCAAGAATTTGGTGTGGTTGTAAGCAAAGAAATTATGTACATAGGAAAAATTCTGTTAATGCTAGGTAGAGGGTCACTTGTTACAAAATCTAATGGATGCATCATGATCATTTTGATAGAAAGGATTTCAACATCACATTTTCATCCCTTTCCTTCTTCAGTTTCAATCTAAACTTAGAGTATGTGTGCAGTTTTTAAATCTAATTTCTATAGAAAAAGGGGGGGATGGAAACTGGACTGGATGTAAATAGCTCCAACTGTAACAAGAATTAAAGTGAAAGCTTTGAAATTCTGTAATTTAGATACGTCGTAACTATTTAACTGATATTTACCGCATATCAGTTTCTTTTATGTTTTAAAACCCTAGGTTAAAGAAAGCTTTTTTGAACAGTTGTTTTTCTGTAGTTACACTGTGGGAGACCTGGACCTCCCCTGCTTTTTGTTGTAATAACTGAATGTCTAAAGTGACAAAATTATTCTTTCTTACGTTTTTCTTCATATAGGTCACAACACATTGGAACAAACTGAAAGCATAAAATTTTGGAAAGTGAGGCTTTGTCTGTTAAGATATCTAAAATTTCTTTGTAACGATTTTTTCTTTTTATTTGTTGAAGACAGGTGTTTCCATTTAAATTTCAATTTTTCTGTTTTTTAACTTGGACTAATCATATTCTATCTGATTTTCCTTTCAACATCAGCTTCTGTTACATGGCATCTAATATTTGCACCCCAGAAGCACCCACCTTACCTAATTCCCTATAAAAATATTCCAGTATTATTGCCTCGATGCTCAATGACAGTCAATCTGAAAGTAGACATTAAAGTCTTTGTTAAAGTCTTGAGTTTGTTTTGTGTCTCTTTAGAACAAGGAAATAAGGAAATCTGGACAGGAGGTACCCCTGGCAAAGATATCTGAACTGGTTACCTTGCAGTTTCTCATAGGAAGACATAGGCTACCACTAATATAAGACTAATATAAGACTAAAATAATACTAAAATACTCCTCTAAATGGCCTTTGAGATGTCATGATGCCTGTAACTAATACAATACAAATTATTTTATGGAGAAAAAATGCCTTGTGTATAGCAAAATGTTTCCCCCAGTCACAGGGCTTTGTCTCACTCTGAAAGTCCTGTGAGAAAGGAGCTTTTTATCCTTTGAACTCCAGTCCTACCTGGAGAAGTTTGATACATCTTCAGGGCAGGACTGGGTTCATTTTAGAGCATTCAGAAATGAAGAGACAACAGCGAAAAAGTAGGAACCTCAAAATATAGTCTATTTTCTGGGTTTATTGTTGGAATAGACAATTAACGTGCTGCTCCCTGTTCACAGCTTTCAGAAAACACACAATTTAGTCCTTAGTATGTAACAAGGAAACTGTAGTTTCTGCTAGGAACCTAAGGACTGCACACTGACCATGTTTTCTCCTTATAAATAACAGATCACAGACTAGAAGTACTGTCTTACTGCTCTCCCATATTATGTTGTTATCTCCATCGTGCATTCTTGATCAAATATCTCATCCTCTGAGTGATTTTTATATTAGCTTGCAATACATTGCCCTTAAAATTTAATGCTTCCAAGCTGGTTATTTTCTCCTTCAACTTCCCAGTTTAACTACAGGTAATCCTTTTGAAACTCCAGAAACTTAATTTCTTTCTAGCTAAGTAAAATATTAGAAGCTGCCAAACTCTGGTTCTTTTATAGTAGAATCATAGAATGCTTTGTGTGGGAAGGGACCTTTAAAGGTCATCTAGTCTAACCCCCCATGATATGGGCAGCAACAACTTTCACTAGATCAGGTTGCTCAAAGCAAATTAGGTCTTAAATTATCAATGGCAAAGATACATAAACAAACTAATCAAGAAACAGGATGAATAAGAACAGTACTGGCAAACTAAGTTAGTTATTTTTGTTCTTTCCTTTTCCAAGCACTGGTGTAAACAACCATCATCTAGGAGAATTGTAGCATGTTGCTGAGCCAATGGATCAGCCTGAATGATGAATAAAACAAAATAAATTGGCTTCAAAATCCAGATGCAAATGGGCGCTCCAGTAATAAAAATTCTGAAAGGGAGGCTTTGTAATTATTTAAAAGCTGTTAGCAAAAGGATGTAAAATTTGCCTCTCCTCACTAGAACTTGCCTTGTACAAAACCAGAAGAGATTCTTGGTAGAAATTGCTTCTTTTATAATGTTTAGTTCTTCAAAATACTGAGACACAAGCTATATTTCAATGGCTAGACTTAGTGATAAATGCTTTAGAAATGGAGCAGGTAAATCAATCTCTCACCTCTTGGTACTGTCAGCCTGATCTTCTGAAATGAGGAAAAGCAATAGAAAAGGCTTTGCATCTTGCTAATAGCTTCTGAGCCATGAGGGACATTGTAACAAGGTTGCATGCCAATAGATGTTCAGCTGCTAGAAAGATACATATTTTGAAGTTAAACAAATCAAATATATGGATTATATTATCTGGATGTAATGCTGCATTGATTCAAGTGAAATTTTGCTGTTGCCTTAGTAGTCAAGGTTGTAAAATTGATCGAGAACAATCTTACGTATCAGACAAGTTTCAAATACTCAGTGATACGCAGCTCTCTCAAGCAACTGATCTCTTCTGTGCCTCAAAGAAGCCTCAATGCAGCTCCACAATCCACCTGAAGCCCATCTTGTGTACCCCACACAACAAGTTTAGAAAAAATTTGATACCCCATCAGTGTCTGGTAACTCAAGATGATGTTATGGATTTCTCACCCTCAACAGGTGAGATATGTTTAAACTCACTGATGACCTAGAAAAAACATAACCAACCAACCATGTGTGTTTTCAGTATATGAAGTTCTGCTTAAAATAAAGCCCTGAGATATTACTGCTTTGGAAACAACTGGAAACAAGATCGCTGCCAGTCCAGCTTTCTCTTCCATGTTACATAACTTCCCAAAAATCATTTGCTAGTTTGGCATGTCTCAGCCAGACTATTGGCTGAGAATTTTTATTTAAAGCATTTTGTAAAACTTCTTGAAAAATTTTGGAAGTATGCAGATACTCAAGAACACATCTTCCATGTTAAGAAGCCTCCTGATCTAATGTAATTCCAATAAGTAAAGGTGTTTGGGTCATTCAAAATACATCAAAGGCAACAGATATTGTCTAATATTGAACAGAGATTCCTAGAAAGGATTAATCATGACAAAATTACTAGATATAATTAAACCACAAGATGTGTTTGGGTTGTTTTTTGGGTTTTTTGCCAAAACAAGTGGTAAATTTTGGAAGCACTCTGATAAAGACTAAAAATCCTATCATGGAGTGAATATTCTAGCCAAACATATCACTAAAAATTAACATAACCCAACGTATACTGTTAATAGAATGTTAACAACACTTTGCTGCTTAATATGGTCCAGCTGTTGGTACTTTTTAAGTTTTCTGTACTAAATGTTTAATAAATGCAACAAATGTAGTCAAGTTATAGAAAACCTGGATAAACTTTAAAAATCCTTTGACAGAAGTGTGATGAAGCATGGGAAAGTAGATGCTATAATTCTAGTGAAAGTGTATACTGGAATTGCTTTTATTACATGTTTTTATTATGGAAGATCTAGGCAAGGTTAAGAAAAATGCACATAACTAAAATACCTGCGTTCAAGACAAAAATGAAAAAAAAAAAAAAGGAAAATGTTGAACCCCCCTAATTCTTAATAGCTGAGCTAACCTGGCAGGTGGCTTGCTGTTCTTTGAAATGTGAAGGCAATTTTTCAGCTGTTGCAAAGTCTTACACTTGCAGCAGTGAAAGAAGTTGTTTTCATCTTATTAGCATTGCATTTATTTTTCACAGCTACTACACTAAAATGTTTCTAACATCCCTTGAACACATAGTTTTGTGATCAATAATGAATCATTAATAGAGAAACAGAAAAAAAAAAGAATATTCAAACAGTGATATTAAATGGCTATGTTACAGCTATTAGGGGAAATGACAGGTTTGAACATTTTTAATGTTTCTTTTCCTGTAATTTGTGGATTTCCCAACTTAAAAAAAAAAAAGTCTTCTTTATGAATACAATACACATTAGAGGCTAACTCTGAAGGACTCATTAATGACAGGTATTTAATTTAATAAAAAGATGTCATTTTAATAACCTACAGAAATTCCCCTAGCTAAGATTTAGAAATGATAAATCTGCTAAATCTTTAAGCCTTATTTACCTTGTATTCTTCACCTAGCCTCTAATTTATTTTATAAATAGATAAAGCAAATTTGAAATGTTCATTTGAATTACATTTCCAGCAAACACAGGTCAAAGAGGATGTGACCTTTATCAACACATGACTTGCAGTTTGTTATCATCCATCACATCTCTTAAAATTAACTTACATTAATTTAGCAGAACCATAAATGTTATGGGAAAGGCGACTCTAGATTTTTCACAAATATATATGTCATCTACATACATAGCAATCAGTCTTTGCAGGCATAAAGTATGTTTTTAATATTCCTCTGGAGTCAGACTAGCCAAAGATAAATTACCTTAATGGAAGACTTCCAGAGGACAAAGAAATGTCCATCCTTTTGGCTGACTGGGGTAATGTTTCACATTCAACTGTCTGGCATTTCTTTGTGCCATGATAAATGCTGAATGCTGCACCTGATCCATTCTGAAATTTCACAGTGTTTTCATGGCATCCCAGAGTAGAACTCTGTCATTTTTTGGGACAGTTGCAAGCATTAAAGAAATAAATAGGGGAAGCAAAGCAATGAAAAAAAATAGCTAGTTTCACCCTACTCTGTAATTTCTGAGCAAAGAAGTAGTGGACTGTGGTTCACAAACTTTTGGGGTAAAACAAAACTACTGTGCCTTCTTAGTCTTCACTTCCTATTAAAATTTAAAACTACAACACCCCAAATAACTTTCACTAACTAGCAGAGAATGGAAAAGGAATACTTTATGATAGGATTGGGAGAATGAGGAAACATAGGCAGGTCTGGCTACAGAGAGTGAGGGCATTTCAACAGAGAGTGAGAGGAAAAAACCTGAGTGAGCCACTTTTCTAAGAGCTATATTGAATTTTGAGACCAGTCTGCCATGGGGAAAATGGATGTCCCACAAGTGAAGGAGAGGAACAGCTCAACGAGAGAATGCAAATAATAAACACACAAAACTTCTACCATCAGAGGAGGAGATGAAAGTGACTAGAGGGAGATTGATGCATAGACTCCAGAAGTTTATGGAATGATGCAGAGGAATTTAGTCCAAGAGTATGCAATAATTTTGTGACTTGTCACTTTCAAAATGGACAAGAAAGATAAGAAGGAAGAAGGAGAAATGGTAGGATTAGTAGAGGAGAAAATTTCCATATACCCTGACAGTGATCTCTTTTGTAATGAAATGTATTTTCAAGGCATGATAATATTACAAGTCAATCTCCTTTTCAGAGTTTGAGTGTATCTGATTAGATAATAAATAAATGAAGATTTGAGGCTCCAAGAAAAGCAAGTGCTTCTACACTCAGTCCAATGTCAAGCTGTCTGCTTAAATGCATTATTATTTTAAAGTGTGTCTCATCACTTCCTGCTTTATCACTGCTACAAAGAGTGCATCTCTAAAATTAACATTAGGATATGCAAATGTTTAGCTTGCATTCAAGATGGGGACAGTCTGCACCTGAAATATCACAGCACTGCTCTCCTTCAAGCTTGACTTGAATTCTAAGTCTTGATATCATCTTCATAATAACCAGAGCTCACACTCCTACAGCTTGTCAACTTTTAGTTAGCCGAGTAACAATCATTTTAAGGGGAAATTATTAGTTTTTTTGCTCTGTACTCAAACAACTACGTCCATTTGAGTGTTCTTACTTTAATTTTCTGTTACTTGGGAATGTGTGCAAAGCACAAGCATGAAGGTATCTTCTCACAGCATTCCAAAATGGGAAAAATATAAAGCTTTGCTCTGGAGAACTGAAGCTCCAAAGAAGCCAAACCAAGTAGTTCGCAGGAATTCATGGAGATTTATCTGTCCTGTGGTCTGACAGTGCTGTGGCACACTGGGTGGCTTGAAATCTTGCTGATGGACATCTCATGTTATTGTGGTGATAACACAACAGACAATATAAAGGCTAATCTACCAGTTTTACAGCTATAGGCATAGGGCTTATTGGGCTTATTTAGTAACTCTGTAAAAGACCCAGACCTGGAGGGATGGAGATGATAATTGAAGTCTGGTTTGCACCATTATGCTAGATCAAGATAATTTGCAAAACAATGAAAAATTTTTAATAAAAAGTTTCATTAATGTGATGGTGCTCTTGACACTCCAAGACATTCAGTATCACAGCTTAGCCAAACTGCTCACAAATGGGGTATAAACTAAGAAATATTATAGGACCTTTCTAGAGGGAGATTAGTCTTTCAAAAATTGACAAGTAAGCCCCGTATAATTAACAAACATAAACATTTCTGTCTCTCTGCTTGGTAATAAGTGCATATTATGGCTACTTAAATGTCAACAGCTATTTTTTGTATCATTAACTCACACAACAGCCAGATGCTAAATATCCATTCCAGTAGAATAAATGGTGGAGTAAACTTTTGAGAAACATATAAAAATTTTAGTACACAAGAAGAATTTTACATCCCTCCTAGCAAGTAGCCTTCTGAAGTTGACAGATCAGCTATGTGTTTCAAAACCTTTGTGATAAAACAACTTACAAAACAAAATACACCAATGAAACTCATCAAACAACATACTCAGAGTTTTCCAAATGTTTGCTAGCAGATAAATTATTCTGGTAAATTTCAGCAGACCTTCAACATACACAGCTTTTATTTTGTCAGAGGAAAATAGAGATCAAGGGGTTTTGCTTACAGGATCTACTTTTCACTGTTTGGATGAACTATTCATTGCAGATTTAACAATTCATGATTATTTATCTCTATGGAATGGCTGCATTCTACTGCAATCCAAATTATTATTTCAACAAAGCAACATCTTTCTCCCCACATTAAGCATTTGGCATTTTGGAAGGTTATAACCATTCGGCTTGATACTCCAGTGGAACCTGCTGGACTGTGCACTTTCCTGTGGGGTGTGATGAGTTGAGTATTATCAACCCTTCAGACACATCTCAGATTCTGAGAAACAAGCTGAATTCACAAATTCCCTTTGATTCCCTCTTCCAGCTCTACTATGAGTCTTCTCCTTTTGACATGTACATATCACTCCCAGCCACCACACCACTTTGTAGGTTCCATGTGCCAGTTGTTGTTAGCAGAGGCTTGGGAAGGAGCTCCTTGGTCTAGAGGGCGTGTACATTGTCACTCAGCTGTGAAGCTGCAGAGCAGCTGTTTCCACAGTGTTGACATCTACTGTAGTGCCAGATGGAGAGGGAAGAAGAGATGAGCAAAGCATCATAGTGTGGTGACCCCAACCAGTGGCTCTATAGTCAGATCCGTGCCTGCTACACTTAATGCAGCACGAATCCCTGTCTCACAGAAGAGGTGCAAGCAGATGTAACACATCCCAGACATAGGATGACTAACTACAGCAGAACAAGTTTTGGAGAGAAAAAACTATTCTGTGTGGATGCCTGCACACAGTTCTTCTTAGCTTCAGTGGCAGCGTACTAGTCAGAGGCTATTTTAATTAATAGCTTATTTAATTTCCTTATAAGTCCATTTTTGTTAATCAAAAATGAGTTACAAGCAAGACTTTATCACACTGAGTTGCTGTTGATATATGGTACCCATCTGTGATGCCAGCAGTCTGGGGATGCTGTGAAGGCTATAACTAGTAAGTTATTGTTGGTGTTGAGTATGACGCTGGTTGATATGGCTTCACATCCATCAGTTTTCCAGCATTAATAAAACAACTGTGGATAGTACAGCCTTATCCATTGTTGCTTCTACCAAGGCTCTTAGTTCTCAAGCAGCTCATAGTCCAAGAGGGGGCTACTTATTACAGAGCAGATCTGGTGAGTTTCATGAGTTCCTTATTGAATAGGGAAAGATAGCTTGTTTCCATGGCCATTACAGCACACTTCAGAGCTGCTTTTTGTTTCCTAAGTCTGCAGTTCCAGATTGTTCCTGTATTTCCTTTGGTAATTAAATCTTCTGGTGGATATTTACAAGTTCATGCTGGACAATATCATGTCCAAAAAATAAAAAGTGTACTTTTCAGTGATACACCGAACTCTTTAACAAATAGATGTGTTTCAGCAAATACTTGTGAATATTTTACATAGTGCTAACATTTTACATAATGCAATGACAAAATGCTGCATTTAAATTTAAAATATCAACAAATTTACAATCACAAATCATATGATATTGACCAAACTGTGAAGTACACTGATTTGAACTTAGCTGATTTCTCTTACCATTGAAAGAACACAGCTACACTAGAACAGCTCATGCTCAAGTACAATGGGAAGGGCAGCAAGTGAAATGAGATCCTAAGAGCACGTCTGGGAATAGAAAAGGTTCAGCAGGAACTTTTCAAGGAAGATTTTTATCAGGAATATTTTTCTTTTTTCCCCTATCACAGAAGGAAGGGCCAATAATTCCAAGCAGACCTTTACATGACCTCGTTAAATCACCCAGTTGGTCTAATCCAACTACAGTTCATAAGTTTCATTTCTGAGTTGTATATATATTCTTGTCATCCATTTGTTTTATGAAAGCAATTAATTAACTATCAAACTACATTTCCTAGTCAGCTATATATTTCTAGCCCTTGCCCTGTAAAATCACATACTCTTTTCTCTGTCTCCACATTTGTCTTTATGACTGAGGTTCTTTTGATCATTTATTTATTCTGATTGCACTCTGGTAAGAAAGAGGACACTTCTGTTTACAAACAACAACTGTCCCAATTAGTTTCTGCCTTGAAATTATGCTTATATTTTAGAGCAAAAGTTTTACTATATCACTTTAACCTTGCTGATTATCTTGCCCACTACCTTCCTTAATAACAGACTTAATATTGCTTGCTGCCAAATCTGTCAGATTCATGTGTTAAATTGCCTCATAATGCAGAAAGTTAATTGCTGAAGTTCACTTTAAAAATCTCTAATCAACTTAAATATTATTAATATCTAAATCTCTTTGGTGAAAACAAGTTTTCCCATTCTAATATGAGTTTGGATTGCTTAGAGTTGCATCTTAAGGCATAAATATTTTCATTTTTCATATTTCATTTCAGGTCAGAATAACACTGGAAGAAAATTGATGAGTGGATTAATCAATTAAATGAAGGGAAAATGCTTAATCAAGGCTATAAAATATTAATTTTTACCAATTTATTTTAACAACTTGTCCAATATTTTGACAATATATCATGACTTCCTTATTCTGCACTTTTGCTGTTAAAGTGAATTTACAAGTTCAGCAGTTTATGTTACAAATTCAGACCATTTGATTAAGCATTCTTATGGTTATGTTGGCCTAGGTAATGTTGGCCTAGGTAATGTCAGGGAAATGCTGTACCAGAAATGGTACCAGTTTGCCAAACTCCTTTTTTGACTAGACTATTCGAAACTGGGTTTTAACTAGAAACTGCCAAAAAAGTATCTTTAAAAATATTTTAAAACAGAATTCTGATACTATGTAGAAGGTTTGATCTTGGGGAACTAAACTAACAAAAATAAGAATAAAAATACACTTTACCTTTACAACAGATCTTATTTTCTGGGTTTTCCTTTTTTTTTTTTTTCATGTCTTAAACTGAAACACTGAATGACAGAAAGATCTCTTCAATAACATTGTGTCTAACCCATGAACATATTTAGGTAGCTATCTGAAGACTAATGGGCATCTGTAGACATAGTCTCTTTTTTCCTGTTGAAAGAAAATTAAGTAAACTAACTTTTAAGTATTTCTTTAGGAAGCAGCACTTGATTCTCAGCTTGGAACTGGCATTGGGGGTGGGGAAGTAAAAACAAAAAGATTTTTTCCTTAAACTTTGTGTCTACTTCATGTCTATTGATTCAATATAATGTACTCAAAAATTTTTACTGGAAGAAAATAGATCCATTCTAAAATCATTGAAACATGATAAAGGATTTTTTTTTCATCAGAAAAAAGTAAGAAAGACCTAACATGATCAATGATATCCTCAATTATATCATTTAATAGCAAAAAAACCCCTGACTCTATATGCCATAACACTTAGCCATGGCTGTTCCAGTATCTATGAGTCCTAGGCTGTAACCTAGACTACAGTTTGTAGGACAGTTCCACAGAAGTGAGAGGAAGAGGTGTTTATCTACCAATTGTTACTCCAACTTGGTTCTTTCCTTCTTATACAAAGGAATTTCCAGAAAGAAAAAAAAAAATGCTTCATAATGGAACAGAGTTTTCACCATCTTATGTCCAGCAAGATAATACTATTCATAAAAATCCTGAACAAGGTCTATTTCAAGACAAAATCTAGCCCAAGAGACACCAGTTCTTCATCAAAAAGAACTCATTAAAAAGAGTTACATAACTAGTTTATTTCAGAGCACTCTTGATTCCCAAGCTCTGGCTGTATATTTCTCTGTGATTCCAAACAAGACTCAAAATTGGTTTGGGAGAGAGGAGGGTACAATTAAAAGCAAATTGTCTTATCACTCCATCATTACGTCTCAAGAATCCTAAAAAGAAATACACAAAATTAACACTGTTTTCCCCAACAGACTTACAGTGGCACCTTTCTAACGTGATTAACTATCCCTTTTGCTTGCCTAGGTACAGCTTGATTAGGAATAACACATTTTTATTTGCTTTATTAATAAACACATCCCATTTTTAACATCTTCATTTATGGTCTGGATGATGGGACAGAGAAGAACCTCAGCAAATCTGCCAATGACATGAAACAGAGAGCAGTGGATGATACACCAGAGGACTGTGCTGCCATCCAGAGGGACTCCAACAGGCTGGGGAAACGGACTGACAGAAGGCTCATGAAGTTCAACAAAGGGAAGAGAAGAGCAAAGCACTGCATGAGGAACAACTTTGTGTACCTAACATGCTGGAAGCTGACCTGCTGAAAAGCAGCTTGGCAGAAAAGGATCACCAAGCTGAACAAGGGACCACAACGTACCCTTGTGGCAAAGAAGCTGAGAGGTATCCCAGGCTGCATTAGAAGGAGTATTGCCAGGAGGTCAGGGAAGATTTTGCTCCCCCTCATCCCAGCACTGGAGAGGCTGAGTGCTGTGTCCAGTCCTGGGTTCCCAGCACAAAAGAAATATGGGTACACTGGTGAGAGTTCAAAGAAGGGCCATACAGACAATTAAGGCACTGCAACATGTCTCTTATAAGGAAAGGCTGAGAGACCTGGGACTTTGCAGCCTTGAGAAGAGAAGGCTCAGGGAGATCTTATCAATGTAAATACCTGAAGAGAGGGTGCAAAGAAGGCAGAGCCAGGCTCTTTTCAGTGCTGCCCCATGTCAGGACCAGATGCAATGGGCACAAACTGAAACACACAGATTCCCACTGAACATCAGGAAACGTTTTTTACTCTAAGGGTGACCGAGCACTGGCACAGAGAGGCTGTGGGGTCTCCATAATTGGAGACATTCAAAAGCTACCTGAATATGGCCCTGGGCAACCAGCTCTAGGCAGCCCTGATTGACCACGAATTTGAGAAGATGAACTCCAGAAGTCCCTTCCAACCTCAACTCTTCTGTGATTCTATGAAATCTGGGGAACAGTTTCTATGGAACAGTACCAATAAAAAGCTGTGGAAAGGAGTGCAGTCCTTTCTCCAGAACATCTGGATGAAACACACTCACAAAGCCAGGAGAATGGTGATACCCAGCAGGAATATATAAATAACTTCCATAAATTCTATAAAGCACAATCCCCTTTCTGTTTCTAAAGGAAAAAATGTATCCTCTTTCTAATGCTAATAATATCTACAATATGGGTATAGTCAGTAAGGACTGTATGATAAGAAAGGCAATACAAATATTCATTTAATAAATATTATGAAGAAGCCTAGAGAGAATCCTCTGATGACATTGTCTAGAAAATTTGACTTTTCAGTCAGTAAAAACAACCCTCTTCTTGAGGGTTATTTAATTTGAAGAAGCAGTCTAATTAAAAAGTAGCACTTAGCATTTTTTAATTTTTATTACAGTGTTATTTTCCATGTTATCAAAATTGATTTAAAGAAGGCTTTCATGTTTTGACACCACATTAAAGTGTCTGGATATAATCTGAAGCTCTATTCTAAAACACAAATCTCAAGAAAAGGAATAGAGTGCAGAACTGATCCTTTTCCCTGATGCTCCCAGCACCTTTCTCAGCTGTACCGAAGGTGCTAATAGACATTTTCTCCAGCTTGTGCTATGAATTCCCAGACACAGCTACCCAGACTATGAGAGCCAGTACTGCCATCTGGAAGTTATCAGTGCTAACGAGACATGAGCCTGTTTTTAACAGAAATGGACTTCGGTCTCTGCATTGTCCTTTAAGATCAAAAAATACTGTGTTTTGGAAAAAGGCTTAATGTTCCCTGTGTTCCTATGTTCCATGTCCAAACTGTAGAGCAAGAGTATGTACATTTTAAAGGCAATGGAACATGTTTGTGTTTAAGGATATTTGAGTTAAATGTTTGATTTCAAACATTTTCAGCTGCTCGCTATTTCTGAAGAAGGAAAATCATTGAAAGAAAAACGAACAGCAGCTTAGCAAGACTTTCCTCTCTAGGTCACTGGATTAAATCCAGTTCAAGTCAGTGTACAGGGGAATTCTGTATCTGATAATTGTTTATCAACCTTCATGAAGCAAGTTGATCTGAGCTTAGAGCCACAGAATATGTGATATTCCCTATTGTAAAAAAGCTTCCATTAAAATTGCCATTTCACAAGTCTATCAGTGAAGCAAAAAATCTAGAGGAGCTTTGAAGTGATTAATTTGATGAACAATTTTTCCAGATATTTTCATTTCCTCTACCTTACTGTTTAAGTCCAAGCTTTCCTAGTCAATGCTGACCACCATAGTTCTTCCTTATTTCTTGTATTATCATCTCCAGAACTATCCCACAGAAGATGCATCTTACCCTTTGGATGCCCTATGCAAGGTTCTGGACACTGAAAGTCTGGACCAGGATGCTAGTTTTAAAATGAGATGTGGCACAGATGAAATGCGGGATGTTAATCAACTAACTTAAAATTAACATAGACAAAGCATAAATAAGGTTACAGCAAACAAAAGCCCTTGGTTTTCAAAAGGAACTATAATCAACAATATAGATGCAAAGAGTTATAGAGTCAAGTGTCAGGTATAGAAGTAAAACTCTAAGCAGCTTCTTTTAAGATCAAATTTAGCAGTTTACCCCTGAATCCATCCAACAAGCTATTTGGAACCTGTGGAGTGAGAAACCTGTTCTGTGTGCAATATATTATATCTTCAGATTTAATTCAAAGCAGTAAACTTCAGTATGGATAAGCAGATTTCCCTCTGTACCCCATTTCCTCTTTACAATTTCCCTGCTGTATAATTAAATTGTCAAACAATCATTAGCCCATTGTAAGTAAAAGGCTTTTTTCTTCCTGGTTGGACAATTTGACAATCCACATTCAGACTTTCACAAAGCATATAACTTGACAGCCAAAGATTATTCAATCATATAAATTGAATTAATACATTCAGCTCATTAGCGTTTTTTCTTTGTGACCAGACAAAACAGTAGCTTATGATTTGGGGTTCAAATATGGGGTAAATTGTCTTACACCTTCTTCTCCATCACCTAGTCACTCTGAACCTGAATTCTCAATCCTACAAATTAATTCAGTTATTCCAAATGCCAGAAAATTATCACATTAAAATAAAATGTAGAAAAGGCAAAGATGGATTGTATTCAGAGTTCTTTAATGGAGTACCTTTAATTATTCTTGCTTTTATAAAATCAAGACAGAAGTATAATATCCTCTAGTTGTGTAGGAGCTTTTAAAGATTACAAAATAATTACATGACAGGAAGTGGCAAGAACCAATAAGTTCTGAAAGTTTAACATTAAAAACAGATTATTGTGCTCCTTCATAAAACATTGTGAATCCACACCTCAAAAGCTCATATTCTTGTCCTCAGACTGACCTTTTTTTCTCACTTCCAGCTTTGGTTCTACCAGATGAGCTGCAATGAATCCTCTCTAACTTCTTTTCAGACATTGTTATGTTGTTGTTAGACTCAAAGAGTACCCCAGGGATCATCTTAAGTAATGTCCCAACCAAAAGCAAGATCATACAGGCCTTGGCTATCCCTCACAGATTGTACTCTACCCTGATCTTAAACATTTCTGTTAAAAGCAATTTCTCTGTATCTTCAAGTTATGCCATCTTATGCTCCACCATCCTCCCAAGTTTTCTAAGTTTTTGCCTCCAAAATCATCTATGACGGGAAAAACATTGATTTCTTCAGGCCTGGGAAAACATTTGGTGATCCTTGACATTGTAATGCCATATAATCAAGTCACCCTCTACCACCTCTCAGTAAGCCAATGTCCTCATAGGTCATGCTTTCTAAATCCACCATTCACACTGCTGGATTCTCTTTATTTTGCCTTGAAAACGCAGTTCCCAAACAGAGACAATATACATTCCAAGGCTTCTCTGGATTTAAGTGAGGAATGTAACTAGATGTTTTCTGTACAAACTTCTGCTTCATGAATCTAAAATTAAAACTGCTTTCCCACTATATCTTCTACCACTGTAATGCTTTCTTTCTTTAAGGAAACACATCCAGTTATAAATTTGAATTTGCTTTCTTTTTTCTTCGGTACATAGGCAGCTTTGGTTCATAAATACTTAGATACAAACTTTCGGGTTTCTGAGCACCTCTCCAAACTGACACTAGCATTTTTAGCATTTTTCCCAAAATGCTTAAACTCTTTTCAGTTTTGTACAAGCCATAAAATAAAAGATATAGTCTCCATTCTATCATGCACATTTTTCATCAAGAAACCAAGTAGAATTTGACCAAATGTGAGTTCTTAAGGGAATTTACTCAGCATGTCCTCCATGTTAGATGTGCATTTGCTTTTAAAGAGGTTTTCGACTACTCTTATAGCTACCCAAAGACAAATACATGCACATCATATTTTCTCAATTTTTGAGATTCTAACATTGAGAAAATGTCTAAGAATTTTTTAAGAGTTAATTTACCTCTACATCTACTGGTTTTTTCCTTTCTACACTAGGCTGGCACCTTTCTCAAAGAAGGTAATCATAAAAATCGATATGATCTGTTCGTGACAGTTCCTTGTTGGGTCATGTTACAACCTTTATACTTTTATGGTGCTTGAAATTACTTCAATAATTTGTTTCATATTATTTCCAGGAAACCAGACTGCTTGATCTAGAGTTCCTTTGCTCCTCTTAAAAAAAAAATTATGAAAAGTTTGTTTTTCTTAGTCTTCTAGGATCTCTCCCATCTACAGCTTCCAGGAGATAATCACTAATCATTCAGAGATTACTTTGTCTCATTTATTGGGATGAATTTCATCAGACACTGAGAACTTTAATGTACCAAACTTACATAAATATTCCCTGAACAGTTTCCTTCTCTACTCCAGCCTGAATTCCAAACAACTTGTTAAAAGTAATTTGTTAAAGTATCCAGTACAATCTACCTTTTCCATGAAAATTAAAGTAAACAATTAATTTGTGTTTTCTGTGATGAAAGAAAATTATTCTTTTTCTCTGTAGAACATTTTGTTCCATCTCTTTTCTCATTTTTCTTCTTATTTCTAATGTATTCACGGAAAATTTTATCTCTTGTCATGTCCCTTGCTACTTGGAACTCAGATAGTGTTTAAATTTTCTTACTTTATCATTATATGCTTGTGTAATTCCATTGTATTCATCCTTATATATGAACCAACTTGCATTTATTAGTTTAAATAGCAGGCATTTCCCCAGCCAGCTGACTGGGAATGCTTATTTGTGCAGCTCCATGAACATGGCTATGGGGTGTGTCACTTCTGATGACCAGGCAGAAACTGGTAAAAACTCTGTGAGTAACATCTTTACTCTGAACAGCTATTGCAGAGCTCATGCCTCTCCATGTCCTGAGAGCTCCAGGAGGCAAGGCAGGCTGCAGGGCACCTTGGCAAGCATGGGGGAAGTGATGGAAATAGAAATTGGGGGCCCACTACATAGGTTTTACTTGTAATACAAGTATTTAAATCTCTTGTGTGCCCGCTATATTGCCTCTGACAACTTCAACAGTGATTTTTGAGTTGTTGTTCTTATCCCTTCACCCCTCCAGCTCCCATTCCTTTACTTCCACAAGGGTTTTCTAATAGCAGTGGCATGCTGGCTATTGCTTGAAAGGACATGATCACAGAAATCAGCACTGACACCGTTTCTGAAAGTGATATGAAAAAATTTGCATTAGACACTGAAAGTTACTGGTGGCAGATGGCACAATGTACAATATCATGCTCACCATGTCCTAACAGAGAAATGCAGGGTCATGCTCAACTCATTCTGAAAAGTAACATTAAGTCTTTAACTGATATCTCTATTGATGCCGAAATTTTGCCCCAAAAGGCACGGAGAAACTGCTTTAGAGACAAAGTTTGTTTCTTTAAAGCAGGAGGTATTTTATTGCAACGCGTTGGGGAGCCCTCCAGGTCGCCCTGGGCAAAGAGCTCCGTCGTGTACAATCAGCATAGCTCTTTTATACAGTTTTTGAGTATAGGATTACAACACAATCATACATATTCATTAAATTGCAACATCTAATTGTAATATTCATATGAAGGTGGAGTCTGGGCGGAGTCTTCAATTTGGGGAGATTTCACGGTGGGGGTTCCTGTTGCCTTCCTCTGGGCAGGGGTCGTGTGTGAGTCTTCCTCACTGTAAACTTCTGAACTTTCTTTCGATCTTCTCCTTTTAAGGCAGTTTTGGCAAACACAATAAGGTCAGGCTGACTTTTGGCTCATCCTACGTTTTGCTGAGTTGCTATCTCTGTGAGGAATGCAGCTATCTCTCTAGGACTGCTCTAGGATTCGCTGAGTTGCTATCTCAAGGACTGCCTAGTTTCCTAATGTTAAGGTTTTGAAATTTCTCTTACAATTTTGTGTTAACCTTTTATGTTTCAAAGTTTTAAGTGAGTGGCTTCACTATACCTTTTCCCCAAAGATATTTCTTCATTTTTGCTTTCATTTTCGTTTCTGTAGGTTACTTCAGTGCACAAAGCTGTTATAAAGACGACACTGATAAAAAATCAACCAACCAACCAACCAAAAAACCAGCGACAACAAAAACAAACAAACAAAAACACCCCACATATATTTTAGACCAATAATTCAGAATTATTTTGAGGGGGAAAAAGTTTCTGACAAAAAAAAGGAAAACCCATGAGAAGATAAAGATGAAATTGAAAAATTCAGGTTCATTTTCAGCACTACGGTTTTTTCCTTTCCCCATTAGCAGAACATCAGCCACATTTTATGCTTCAGAGTAGATGTCAGCAGGGCAAGTCTGTATTGTCCAGCCAGACAGTATGTCAAAAGTAAATCAGCAAATTAGCAATAGTCAATTGTACACATCATTCTTCAGTTTAACTAAGGTATAGGAAGTTTAGGTCCAATCTTTAGCTCTGCTGAAGGTCTGCTTTGTGAGCTTCATTAGAAATCCCTTTCCCACTTTTATCTTTTGGTTTTGCTTTATAGTTAAGGCTTTGTGGCGAGGGAACTGCCTCTGTGTGTGCATAGCAAGGCAGCCTAAGAAAACAGGATCCTGCAACCATCTGGGACCTTTGCTTATTCTTGCAGTATCACACAACAAATAATCCATGATAAATTTCACTTTTTTTCTACAAAACCATTGCTGAGACAGATTTTGTTATCTATTATAAATGCAATGCGGGCTTCATTGCAGCCTCTGCCAACGGTTTTTTATTCTTCTGGGATCTGAATGCCACATTGAACTGCCTCGAGTCACTAGCATTGCTTTGTCCAACCATTAGCTGAAAATACAGTTTCCAGAGCTGGCTTAATCTAATCTTTCCTGATCATGTACCAAAATAAGAAGGGAAGAATCATAACAAATGTTGGTCACATACTCATTCAAGCCACTTAAGAAAACAGGGAATGATTTATGTGGTCATATGCATTCATCCCATCAAGGGTGAGCATATTCACTTCAATTTGAAGGTCATCTCGCCAAGGAGAACAGGTTGTTCTCAATGCAGTTCTAATTCTGGCAAAAGCCATAAATTCTGACCAATATTTGTGGGAAAACAGTCTCATTAATGAAATGTATGAAGACAGGAAGGAAGGAAGGAAGAAAGGAAGGAAAGAGAGACTGTGAGGAGTTTTCACAGTCAGCTGTCCACATTTTTTGTTGAAACTGGTATACCAGTAAGCTCTGCAAAAGGAAGGTTTCAGATGCATTTATATACATGGAACAGTTTAAAAGAAAAAAAAAAAAGAAAAAAAGGAGAGGAATTAAAGAACTAGTGGACTTAAAAAGCTATAAAAACACAGGGGTGCTTCTTAGTAGGGCAGACTCCCCTCCAGGGCAACAATTCAGAAAGCATTTGACAACTTGGGGAACTAGAAGACGTGATTTTGACAGACTTTTCTTCCCTCCTATGGCTTTTACCCTGGAGACTGGCAGTTTGGTTAACATCAAAGTTATTCTATTAAATGTAAGTAGATGAATGTATAGGTTAGGTCAAATTTATTCCAAATGTTCTGATCTTGATTAAGAGGTATAAATTAAGAGAAACTTAATGAAATAAAAAATATCTCTGAGGTTGTCTGCCAAGGCACAAAGCAGTAACATCTAGATCAGAGAGTGTGACCTGTGCTCCTGTATTTGTCTCTTGCATAAGGGTTATTACTTATAAAAATTATGCTGTTCCCTTTTAAAACTTATTGAGGCTTGATTAAATTTTTTTTGTAGGCAGAACTTGATATATGCAAATTACTATTCTTCTTCAGGAATATTGCTTTAATGGGGACCTACAAAAGCTCTGTCCCCTAGCAACAGCTCTCTGCAAGCTCTCCTGATAAATAAGTGCCAGATAGGTGGAACACATAGAAGGGACACAGATATTAAATGGGTTTTATTGGTCAAGGACACTTTTTGTCCGTGCAGAATTCAGCTTGACTCATTAATTAATTAAAAAAAACAAGACAACGGAAAACATTTGCCATCTTCCTCAGAAGGTCTGAACAGTTTGTAATAATGAAATGCTGTAAAATACTACATTAAATGACTATTTTGAAGACTTAATGAAATCTGGGTGTTTCGTTATGAGTAATAAGAATCATAGATTATTTAAATAACTGTAAAATTTGTTTATCATAGAGAACTGATATCTATATGGTTTTAAAGGTCTAGTTCAGGTAGTCTGGCTCATCTGTGTGTTGTTTCCAGAAGCATTTGAGCAAGTAATATATTTCAACCTGAGCCCCAATTATAAGTGTAAAATTCTGCAAAAATTTGGCTTAATTTAAGTATCACATTTAGAAATGTAACATTCACAATTTGATAATAGTACATTTTCTCCTTGCTTTATGCACAATGTTCCTTTCTTAAGGTAAAAATTACTATGATAACAAAACAGCAGCTGTTAAAGGAAAATTCATTTTGCCATTATTTAGGTGCCAAAATTAAAAGACTAAGCAACATGAATATATATAATACAGTTGTGTTATCTCTGCATTTGCAAGGATTATCAACAGGTGACTATCAGCAGGTGATTATCAACAACTTTGAATGGATTTGCACAGTGAGAATGAAAGAAACTGCTCTAGCTTGACCCTGTTAAACTTCACATTTCTTATCTTAATACTTGAAGAACCACCGCTGTTCAAAATAATTGGAAAAAACCCTACTTTTATATTTCATTCTTAAAAGTCAACAAATCTTCTTTTTGTCAAACTCTCCAGAAAACCTCTAAGAAACATGCCAAGAACAGAAAGTTTCATCCCCCAAATGGATGGATAAAACTACTGTAAATTCACAGGTGACAGATAGAAAACATTGAGTAATATGCCTCAGTGCAGGGCTGGATGTAATTTAACTCAGAATTTGTTGGGCCATCCATAAGTCATTTACACTTTGGAAACGTGAAAGAACACAAAGATGGAAGAAGTCTGCCATGAAGGAAAGCAAAGTCCTGCCTCAGGAAGTGGCAGGAAATTTTCTAGCACCATAAAGGGTCCCATTAACATCTCTATAATTTGATCTTATATCCAATACTGGCAGAAAGCTGATTACCCATCCTGCACTCCCTTCAGCTGTAAATATTTCAGACTTGACTGTTTTATGGCCCTTCCCCATAACAAAGTTACAATCTCTAAAATGTTTGTAACCTATACAGTTTGTTGTAAAGGCTAAATGTCCTTGGCTTGAGAAAGAAATTGTACTCAAAAAAACAGCTTTGTTCCACTTTGGCAGATTAAATTCAAAAGAAATACAGTATTAGTATCCAAGCAATGCAGTCTGTCAAAATAAAAGGCAGGCAAGAACTTTTAGAGCTGAAGTAATGGATAATGAAAGCCAGGGGACCAACTGAAAAGTAGCTGTGCTTAATACAAGCAACTTAAAGTCACAAGTGTCTTTCTGAGCTGGAAAAGCAAGTCTGAGAAAGCCTTCGTACTCCACCGGTGCCCACCAGTCTCTTTTGTGCCCCATCTTGTCATGGGGACATCTGTTTTGATATAAAATAGGACAACAATAGCATTTTTAAGTGTTGTAGGAGCCCTGAACAGACTCAGCATTTCCACTCTGACAATTATGAGAACTCTTGTAGACTTTTCACTGGCATGGCACACTAAGACACAGTCCCTCACACAGTGCTTTGGCCTTGTTACAGCAGAAGGTATTTCTCAAGGCATTGTAAAAGAAACCAGGAAGGTGCAAATTCAGTGACAGATTTGTTTGTTTTTCTGACAATCTGTCTGTGATTGTGCATATATCGTAGAGTTTTCTTATAAATATGAGGCAAAAAATCCATCTCTGTATTAGCAATGCAACCAGGCTGGGACTTCCAACCAAAAGTTGGAACAGGAACACAAAGGCAGTGATACCTTGGAGTTCTGATGTTTTGATTTTTTTAATTTTTGTAGATCTTAGAAGTAGTTATGTAGTAAATGTAGATTTTAGAATAGCAGCATATTATCCCTTTACCCTTTAACACACCAGCTCAAACCCCTGTTACCCATTCCCATATCAATTCCCTAAATTCCACAGCCTGTTTAGTCTCTTTTTCAAGGTAGAATTGTAGAAGAACACCCTAACCCTATGGAAGAAGATACAGCCATAGACTCAACAACCTCCAGGCCTAGAATTCTGGAAGGCCTCTAAGGACGTTACGTGCTCGGAGGAAGATGAAGATGAGGAAGAGGGGGTCCCAAAACGCCCCCAGACCCAATTTCCAAGAGGCATGGTGGGGGCAGAACCTGGGTGGTGGTAGGACAGGGATTGGGTGAAAATCATTATAAAAACACGTTGGAGTATTCCAGAAAGCCTGGGGGCTCATTAAAGCCTTTGTATCCTTATCTTGTCTCCTACCTAATTTGTCTTGAAGTCTTTTTTTCCCCACAGCCATTTAGGCAACAGCAGAGAGGCCATGCAAAAATAAGTGAAGCTAAAGTACATTCTCAGAGCATATCAAGCAGCTACAGTTGACAGGGGTATCCTGAAAACCTTCAAGGACACAGATCTCAGAAGCTCTCTGGGCAACCTGTTCCTGTGGTTAACTAACCCTGTAGAGAAAAAAAATACCTTATACCTAGCTGGAAGTTCCCTTGCTTCCTCTGTTTTCCCACTGTGCCGCTCTGCAAGGAGCCTGGCTCTGTCTTCTCACTAACACCTTGTAGGCATCTGGAAACTCCTGACCTTGTTTTTTAAGGTCTTGACTTTGTGTTTCCTTTTTGTTCACTTGGATAAGTGGTGAACTATTAGTATAGATCAGAGGTGGGGCACTCCTTATTACACTTTGGAAGAAAGCAGTGGACTACTGCTTTTGTTGACTGTGTGGCACTGCTCAGGCCTCAGGGGACTAAGAGCTTTGTACATTGTGGCCGATTCCTGTCCCTGAAAATCCAAAGTCTACAAAGAAGAGCTGGAGAAAAAGGGACAGTAAAGTGATTAGGGAACACAATGTTTACAGTGTTCAGTTCATATCATCAGGAAGGTCTCCCGCCAACTCTTCTTCTGCTCACAAATATTCTGCTAGTGCTTGAGGAAAAAGGCTTTTCCTCCTCATTTTTACCTCTCTAACAATAAGTAAATTCAGGATGGCAGGTCAATAATTTTCCTCATACTTTCAATAGTTACAGTAGGAGCAAAGAAAAGATAATAATAATGGCCAGTCTTCGCGAGCGAAGATCCGGGGAAGGTCTTTCCACCTTCCAGCCTGCGCATTGGATTTTTTAGGTGAGACACAGCGTGCGCGGAACTGAGCCCACCCTTTAATCCTAAGGTTCATCTGCCGGGGCCAAGCGAGCTTGGACGGTGGCAGTGAGGTCCTCAGGACGTAGGTGGGTTGCCTTTAAGGGCTAACGAGCCCCACCTGCCCGGGAGTGGCCCTGACCGGGAATCGAACCCGGGTCTCCGCGGTGATAGCGCGGCGCCTTTACCACTAGACCACCAGGGGCTCCAAAGAAAAGATAGGCTTTTATATTTCCCACATCCATGTGGTATTCCTTTTAGGGATTATTTTTAGCCACAAGGAAGGTGATCAGTGTCAAAAGCTCATCAGTCCTTGCTTTCCCTGCAAAAACAATCATTTCCTTAAGCCACATTCTTTCAGTTTATTCTAGATTAAGTGACATCCCCATGTCTACTTATAGCCTGTAGAGAGATTCAAAGCATGTTACATAGATTAAGAGATGAAAGAACAAATAAACCCCTGCCTTCAGGACATTATCTTGGTCATTTACATTTGTCTGGAATAGTCTCTGAAATGCTGGCACCAAGCAAGTGGGCAGCACTTGACTGAAAGAGCAACTTACCTGTTGCAGAACTTTTCTTGCCCAGTCAGCCTGACTTCAGGCAGGGTACAGTCTTTTTCTTGACAGCGTAAATTATTGCTATGACTTAGGTAAAGTCACCTTAGGTGGTTGTGTTTTCTACTACCTCCCGCTAATACTATACCCTGCACAAAAAATTACATGCTTTGGAAACTTTTCCCCCACTAGGCAGGAGTCCAGCAGTGACTCTGTGGCAAGGGCTATGGGACTCAAGTTAGAAGTGAGCTACAGCATGATATTTGTTTGTGGTGTCTGAGGGTATCAGGGGTGTGCCTGTGTGTACATCTGAATTTGTTCGTTCCCTGAGTTGTCTAAGAATCCCCAAAGGGTCACACACATAGATGGGACAAAGAACTGGTTTGCAGCGTCGACCAGCTTAAAACTCGGTGATTGGCTGAACTCTGAACCTCCCTCATAACTAGAGAGACCTCAAAGGTCTCACGTTTATAAACCAGAGATGTCCAGGAAAAATTTTGGGCAATTCTTGTTATTTCCCCAGGCAGGTCCTGCTATGCCAGTTCAATTTTATGCTTGTATGGATGATGACCATGCAAGACAGTCAAGACACTTTCCCTAAAAAACAAAGCATCATTACCTTCTGGAGCAAATGAGGAAGTGATTTTGGCCAGAGCATCAAAGTTACCAATAGTTTTATCATAGGACTATGCTGTATGCAGAGGAAGTTTTGCAATCCTGGTGGATTGTCAAAAGTTAGGTTTCAAACAGAACATCTCACAAAATAATGTTAACATCACTTCTTGGAACAAAAATCTTAGGGCTTTTTTTTTTTTTTTTTTTTAACTTAAAAATGTCCAAATATGGAAAATACATTGGCTTCTACAAAGGGGGGGAAAAGTATAGAATCCTTCAAATAGAATACTCCAATAGGAAATTAAATTCCTCCATTCTCTGAAATTTATCCTCAGCTGGGATGATACATTCCAGTAGGATAAAGATAAAACCTTCATGTTTTCCCAATAATACCCTAGCTCCTGTTACAATAAAATGAAGAAAAAAAAAAAGAAAAAAGAAAGAAAGTTTGAATAGAAACAACCTATCTTGTGCCTTCTGATCCTTCAAAGCATAAAAATTTCAAAATGTTCCCAAGATTATTTTTTTTTAAACTATGCAGTTGAAAGTAGAAAAACCCATTATTTACTTGATTACCTGTAACATGGGAGTTAATCTGCATCAGGGCTCTCTGAAAAGGAAAAAATGGCAAATAGTTTGAAAATCAACAATCCATCATCATTTACATAAGGCAAAGTGAATCACACCTGAATTTCCAGTCTATGTTAAAGATTGTCTTTAGAAATGCACAGTCAATTTTCCTCACCTGTCAGAAGTTCAGAATTACCAGAAATACTGCTTGCTGTCAGCATAAATATATGTAACATGGAGACCCATCGTTACAAGTGGGTCATCTATTTCCCTAGATATTGTAAATATTTTAAAGTTCTCAAGTTGTTTAACTCTCTCTAGCTCTTTTGTTAAAGTTCTTTTGCTAAAGTTTTCTAGTTACTTTTCTTTTTACAGTGAGGGTTTCCCAGCTGTAATTTTCAGGTTCTTTAAAGACAGTGACAAAGTCAAAAATACTCTCAGCAACTGAATAACATTGAAATCTATGAAGGTGTATTTAGAAAAAAAATAAAACAAATACATTTTTACAGAAGATACAAAGCCACATATGGAGAAAAAAATAGCTTGGTAGTCTAGTACACATTAACTCTTATATGACTTAGCATTTTGATTTGAACACATGAATCCATTTTTACCTGAAATTTCACTAAACTCAGCTTTCAGGGTCTCAAAAGATATGTTGATTATTCAGGAATGTAAGCCTCTTTAAAAGGTTGAAATTAGATAAAGCTGGATGTGGAGTGTTTATATGAGCAAGAATGTACAGTGTCAGATGAACTGTGTATTAGGAAATACTCTCATGGTACCTGATTCTCTGAGTTTCTTAAAAAATGTGACATTGGTTATGTCTCATCCCATTTCAAACACAGCAGTTGAAAGAATATTGTTTGTCATGTAATAGGCTTGAGTAGGTTGCAGAAACCTGGTAAATACTGATTCTGCTTAGGCAGAATTTAAAATAAAAATTCATTACAATTACACAATAAATAATACATAGTGTAAATTGATGCTTTACAATGGAATTGTACATTGAGTGATACTAAAGGATGCATTTAAGATAAATATGTAAGAAATATTAAAGAAAATAGTGCTTCCCAGAAAGGTCCTCTAAAAACATATGGGTTGTGATTTCAAGAAAAATCATCCTAACACAGAACACTGCATGATGGCATTTGCATATTCTTAAAAAGTGATTAAATTCTTTCTGCTTTTCCACACACACAGAGTTTCTGCAGGCTTTCTTGTTACATTTGTGCTTTACTCTCTGTTGGTCTGTTTGTTTTGTTGGACTCTCAGTTTCCTCTGTTTCTTATAGTGTTTTCTGAAAGCCTGAGTGATTTCTGGTTTTAATGTTAGCTCAGTTAACTCCACCAGCCTTCCTTATTCAAATTCTTATCCAATCCCATTCTCTTTTCTGTACCTTATATATATTCTTTTTTAGTAGATAGTTCAGAATTCCTCAAACACCTGTATTAAAAAATTTGTCCTCCGCTGGTCATTCAGTGATTGACTGAATGTCATTCACTAGACTGTTGTTAGAAATCAAATGTGTTCCTAGTACCTATGGCCAACAGATTGCTTGCCACGTTTCTGGAGATTTTTAGCTCTTTTGTAGAATTGAATTGTTTGCTTTCTGAATTCTGGACACTATTTCAGTCTATTTTTAATCTTTCTAGTATGTGGCATGAAGCAGAGACTACAGTGCTGAATGAACCTCAGTTGCACTTGCTGGTCCCTGCGCATCAGCAGATGACAGTGACATTAACTCTACTCCGTAGACTTTCCCTCAGAAAGCAGGTTCTAAATATTAACTGAGCTTCACAGGATAGTAGTGTGCTTAGAAATACTCTATATGGGACTGTCAACAAGACTTCTCTGCAGAAAGCATTTATTAATTGTTTATGGAGACATCCATTTGAATGCCCCTCACAGAAAGGTGCACTGAATCTGCTGCAGATACCAAGTAAGGGTCTATATTTATTCACAATATTTCCCTAAACCAGCTGAAAGTAAGGTAATACTACTGGCTTCACCTGCAGCCAGATTGGTTGCCTTCTGGAACCATTATTATCCAGCATGCTTGTACTGAGTCCAGAGGGGATCATGTCCTCGTTGGGATGAGTACCAGTGATGCAGCTTCACTGGAAGACACTCCATAAAACAATATAATGAAAGGTGCACTTCAGCTCCTTATTCCAACCTTCTGCAGCCACGTATATGATGAGCCCCTTTGGGAACTCACCAGCAGAGCATGCCCAGCCTTCTCGTGACCTTGTCAGGGACTAACTGCCCCATCAGAAAGGGTACTCATGCTGCACCCCACACATGATCATAACTATCAGCCAACGTTGTTGCCAATCATAATCACCAAACACATGAGCAAGAAGCTAGCTGAGCCCCCTGCACAGCAGAAGGTCCCTCCCAGGCACAAAAATATGCAGCTTTGTGTTCTAGCCCTCAGGAGCCAGCAGCCTGACACCATGGCTAGGGTCCAAATTTGCTGAGGGATGGGGCTCCTCAAAGCTGGACACTCACAGTGAACTTGTGTGCCCTGTTGCTCAGCTGCTACCAGACACAATTACCCCCCATAAAAGCTTTGCCCCTTCCTCTCCTCCACCAACCAGTTTGGGGCTCTTACTGGGAAACCTATGGGCTGTGACACTATTGCCTTACCTCATGTTCAGGGCCATGACAAAGAGTAGATTGCCAGTAACAAATTCCCAGTAACTGGATGAGTGACAAAAAGACTTCAGTAGCAGTGCTATGAAGTGTTGCTGCTGCTGGAGGTCCCTGGACAGTGCATATGAGAGCTCTGGCAGAGCAACCCAGCTGCATCCCAGGGTCTGCTGAGGCCCCTCATCAGGGATGCAGCCAATCAAAGGCAGCTGCTATGCTGTGGTCATCTCTCCCATTTCTCTAAACAGTGTTTCCACCAAATTTTGGTCTCCTCGTGATGGTCTTACAGTACACAGCTCCAAACCAACTACAGAGGAAAAGGTCAAAAGGGGAGCTAAGAAATAGGCCCAAGGTTCATCACCATAGAGGAGATGCACACTGACTTATCCTGAGGCAGAACCACCTTTCAAAGGTAAGAAAAGGAAGAAAGCTTCAGGATGTAACAGCGATACAAGGCTTTGGAAAGGTCATTTCCAGCAGCGACTCAGCAAGCCACAGCTCTGGATTGCAAAGTCCTTTGCCTTTTCCAGACATAGGGCAAATGCCACTTTTAATAGGAACATGTTTGATGAATAGCTGCTTTGGGTTTCTTGGTTGGGTTTTTTTTTTTTTTTTTTGAAGTTGTAATAAACAAAACAAGTTAAATACAGTCCTTAATTAAACCTGGATCCCATTAGCCTGCCTACAGTAATATTGCTAAACTCTTGATAGGACCTTTGAATCTCACAGAAGCAGAATTAAGTGCTCAGGCTGCAGCTTTTGGAGGATGGGAAAGAATACTGGTGGACTTTGTTGGGTTTTTTTCTTTAACTTTACCTTAAATAAACCCACCGTTTCACCTTTCTGAGGACATTGGAGAGGATTTCTCTACCCTTACCCAAGTGCTGTCCCTTCCTTGATCTGTTTACAGTGAAAACTTTTGTGAAAACATTAAGCAGAGTCACTATCGTGAAACTGTATTGCTTTCACAGCATCTGTACTGCTGCCATTTAAATGTTTAGAATTATGTTGACTGGGATTATAACGAGCACTGATACCACAAGATACTGATGTATGATTCAATTACAACATAATTAGTTATGCATCAGTTGTTGAGCTGCCTGTATTGCTAATCTGACTCCGGAACGACACAAATGTTTCATTCAAGAGTAACTGAACTGGGGCTGGAAGAGAGAAGGCTGGTTCATACACTTGAAAAGTATTAGTGGGTTTATGCTTTGGGGTTTTTTTCTGGGGTTCCTCTCCCAGCAGTGGGTCACTGTGTTGAAACAGATTCATAAATGATACATATAACGAAAAAGGAGATCCTGAAAAGTCACAAAAATCCAGCGTGAAGTTCAATAAATTAAGTATGTTCTGATCAAAGAGCCACATTAGAAACTTATTTTTCACTGATCTGCATCCTGTTTAATTTGTTCTTGCGAAAGCTTCAGTGTATGTTGTTCAGCTCCAGCAGCAGTTTGCACCCCTGTTCTGGCAGGGACTGTACTCCTCAAATACAAGGCACACAAGGATCATCTCCTCATATCACTTAATGGGACTGATTGCTTCTAAAAAACATACTTCAGATTTTGGTAGCTTATATAAAAATCGTCTCCAAAAGGATACCAAAAACATTATTATTGTTGTTATTAATATTATTATTATTGTCATCCTTTATTTTTGTAGCCTCCATTACACTATCTTATGTGGCCAACAAATTGAAGAATAAGCCATACATCATTTGGGCAGAAGGAAAACACTTTAAAATGTGACGTTCTATTGATTGAAACCTGAAATTTAAAACAAGGAAATAAATTGCCACTGTTGACATTTTTTTAACTTTGCTTTAAAATACTTTTTTTTTTTAAAATGGAAATTGTATGGTAATTACATACAAATTTTATCTAGAAAACTTTGGAAGAAGACTTTTTATTTTTTCTGTTACAAAATGAAACAGGTAAAGTCACACCATTTGCAAAATGTTTACATTTTGAAGGAGAAAATGATTCTGTTACTGTGTAGTTTCTAGGGCCTTTTTTCATATTACTCTTGCGTCCTTTACGTATTAAGGAATAATAAGAGATTTTTACTGGTCCATCATAAGTCTTTTCCCAAATAATGTAACTGGTTCAGTCTCCCTAAATAACATAAAACTCCTTAGTACCTCTTTGTGCTATACCCACTGAGACTGCACAGAAATAGTGTATTGCAAGTGAGCAGAAATAACTGCATATGCTCAAAGTGAATGGTTTTTTGAAAAAACTGCACCAGAAGAATCTTTTTAGAAAGTGATTAAAACATAAAGGAAGTCTTTTGATAGATATAGTAATATCTTCTATTACCTTTACACAGGGTAGCACATCTAACATTTTCATTTAATGTTATTTCTATATAACTGACATTTTATGAACAATCTCTGGGGCAAGTCTGTCACAGCTTTTCTAAAGGGTTGCAGCCAAGCACTTTAGATAGCAGAAATTGAATCTAAAAGTCAACTTAGGTAATATCATTATAATCTCAAAATTACCGATGATCTGGACAAAAAAAGTCAAAAACTTTTGCAGTGCATGTAGCATTCTTAAGCAATACTGACTAGACTAGTAGCATTTCATACATGGAGAAACTGAGAAAGAGGGAGAGAAGCAAAAATACCCATGCACTGGGTCACTTAGACCACCAGTGGCAGGGGTAATTTCTGCAAAAATCCTGATATGCTCAGTCCTGTTGAAGTACTCCATCTGTTTGGCCATAACAGAACTTTTTATCTGAAGAAACAAATCAGAACATTTAAAACACGGTCTGGCAATGAAATCTCTGCAGAGAAAGACAAATGCCCTGGCGCAGATCCACTGGCATGAGGGAATTTGCATATGGGGGGGAGGGGGTACATCTCATTGCAATACCAGGGCTTAAGTCATAAATCAAAGTCTTAAATCGAGACATTTTGACATCTTTCCTCATAATCCTTCTACCAGGTAGCTAAACAGAGAGGACATACAATTTCTTCCTCCTTTATCAGGTGAGGATGCAGAACTTTGAAATCCTAACAGGTCTGCAACTTCTATTAACTTTGGGGTCACCTGCAACCATAAATACACAATGAGTCACCTATCCTGGTTCAGAACTGTCAAAATCAGTCCAACCATCACATACGTGATTCTCAGGCCTGAACAATTCATGGTAATCAGGAGCAGACGTATTCAACCTTAGCTACACTGTTACAATTTCTGCTTTCAGGATTCACAGCTCATTACAGAATTTTGGAAGTATCTTAACTGCTTATTTCATCAGTCCAGACATTTGTGGATGTGTTTGCAAATTATTTGTTCAAGGTATGTTACTCTCGTGAGTAGAATCTGTTCAGAGTCAACCAAAAGCCATAGTCCAGAGGAATAAACATTCATTAGGATGAGCAGCTCACAGAATGAAAAGAGAAGTCTAATAAATACAAGATCAGTATTTCTTAATGTTTATTTATGTTTTGCATTCAAAGCATTATCTTTTGAGAGATTATGATATATATTTCTAGAGCTTAAGGCTCTCTTATGCACACATTTTCCACCTGACAATTTTAGCAAGGTGCTACACTTGACTAGTTTTTCTGCAATTTAATCTGTGCTGATTTTGTAGATGTTTTTCCTAATCTACTCACATGATCAGGCACACTTTTGCTTTAAATTCCCAGCCTAGTCAGGTCTCTCTTCTGTTTAAATTTTGAGTACATATGGGCAGGAAAGTTAAAATAGTGCTTATATATGGGCTGCCTTGGATTTATTGCATTAGAAGCAAAGGATGCTTTATTGAGAAGGCAAGAAAGGGTAAAAAGTCTTTTAATTTCCCTGTATCCACATGGCTCAGGCCCTAAATTTCCACCCAACTCTCCCTCTACCACTTGACAACACACAAGTAGATGCAGCAGATGTACAGTCTCTCAGACAAAGCTGGTAGCAATGAGATTTTTTTCCATGGTATCTTTGAGGGAATATTTTGTACTTCTAAAAAAAGTAGTCATTGCAAGTATTCTATAAACGTGATACCTCTGAAGTGGCACTGGTGTCACATCTGCAGATACAGTGCTGTAGCACTAACTGCTGGAATCCCTCCTGCCTCTCCTTGAGGAATTTAGTTTAAAGGGAATGAGATCTGCTTCTGAGAGTTCCCTACTGCATGCTGAGTTCAGGAGGTGAAGGTGCTTAATTGTTGTCTGATAACAGCTCATTATTGTTATGTTCACTCCCCACATTTTCACTCTAAAGAACAAACACTGTTTCTCACAGCCACTTGCTTAAACATTTATCCTTGTGAATTCTTTCCTTGTAGCTCTAAAACCTTTTTTCCTCCACTGTGTAGAAGGAAGAAAATGTGTACTTTTGTGAGTGTAAACACATCAGTTGCCATGGGAGCAGGTGCTGGAGCTATGATTACTTGCCTGAAGCTGCCACATTTGCTGGGTGCCCAATTACCTTACCTGGTTACTCTAATTGAACGGAGAATGAACACAATGCACATTATTTAAGCAAAATGCTTCTTGACTGGCAAGTGCAAGATGAGTGGTCCAAAGGGTTCATGACCTGTGGCTTGCAGCAGCTTGTGTTGTGTGCTTCCATTACAGTCTGTGTTACATAAGGAGCAGTTGATTAACAGAGATGAGAGGAAAAGAAAAAACAATGATGAAGAAATGTCCTTATAGAACATGAAGTAGCTTTACAGCTTGGGACAAACAGCACTGAGAGTGGTGAGTGTAACAGCCAGTCTTACCTTTGACTATTAAGAAGAAAAGAAAAAAAAAAAAAAGAAAAAAACCACAATTTTCTCTACTGGAACTTCAGAAGCCGTTCAAATAAGCATTAGTGGAGGACGTTTGTGGGTGACAGACCACACCCTCGCTCCTCCTAAATTCTCCTGCTCGCTTTCCTTGTGTTAAGATCCACTTTGTTTCTACTATAAAATTTTTCACACAAGGCTGAGCCTGCTCCAATTAGCTGACACAATAACAGCCAAAACCCAAAACAGAGAGTCATGAAGGGGTTATCTCATAGGGATAAATTTTGTGCCTTTGAGCAGTATTTTATTCCTGGCCTGACCTAGGTACCGATCCTTTAAGAAAGAGGTTCAGCAGGGAGATGATGGCAGGCACTGCCAGTAAGCCCTGGTCTGGCAGTCTCCATGAGGAGTAATGAGACTCTTCCTCTTTTGTACACTCCAAAGAAGCAGATAGTGCCTGTGGCTTGCCAGATTTAGGGATACCTAAATAGCCTCTAGGGAATGCCAATCCTCTATGTTTGTTTTCCTTATGTCCCTTTGCAAGGGACAGTCTTTGGGAAAAATAGAGGAGAGAGGAAAGATGTAGGAGAGAGGAGAGTAAAGCTGCTATCTAATCACTGAAAGTTGGTCTGTCTTTGATTCCTGATTATGCTACAAGTTTACTTCTGATGGCATTATCCTCTAAATCAATTTTTAATACATGCACTTGGATATTAAAGAGCATCCCTGAAGGTTAAACGTGTGCTTAAGTGCTTTGCCAAATTGGCGCAGCAGTATGTACGTATTTCTGAGCTAAAGTGTATAAATTAAAAATATGAAAATGTGAATGTCATTTTATGGATAATTTTAAGATAATTTAGGTAACAAATTATTTCTTCCTGTTCTAGGACACCTTGTATCCAAAATATTCATTCTTTTATTTATTGCTTTGTAAAAGTCCTCAGCATACAAAATTGAAAAGCTAAAGTGAAATATACACAGAAGGAAAAGTATTTAAACTTTATTATATACTTTTTAATATCTATATTTTTGAAGCTGCAGACAAGTATCCATTAGGATTTTTAAAGAATACACAGAAAAGTTAGTAAAGTAAAATAATTAAGCACTACTCTAAAACCCACTGTATGTTAATGCAACACTAACACCTAGGTGTCTCTCCAAGTCTGACCCCTGAATGTAAGGCAATTAGTTTTATATCAGAAAGAGCAGAAGAGCTCTCTAAGGACAATGTTTGAGGCATAGAGGTGATATAAGGTAAGTCTGTGCTCGGAGATATGATCTCATGTGAACAGAGGTAGAAGCCTTACTACAATAAATCCTTCATATTTTATGAACATTTCAAGTAATTGAGCTCACAGAGGTGTTTTTCTTAAGAAAACAATGCATATTTAATTTTTCTTAACATGCTAAAATAGTTACAATATATCCAAAACCACACTTCAGAAAAAAAAAGGATCATAAATTCTCTCATACACTGCTTACTAATTTAATTAATTTACAAGGTACAGTACATAAGTAATTAACTTAGCAAGGAGTTGTGATAATTTAATCAGAGATAGATCTAATAAAATTTAAGTTTTCCCTAATTACTTTATCAGAGAGGAACTGGAATTAGTTTTAAAACAAATATGAAAAATCTTTGAATTCTAAGAAAATATATTGAATATGTGTAACTTCTAAAGGTGTGCAAACCACATTGTACAACAATTATAGTATCAAGTCCATAATCTAAGTCAAACAGAAATTACTTGTTTAGAGCTAGGACTCTGTTCTGTTTTTTATCATTAATTAATCATTCAGGTACTTTTGCAGGCAGGGGAGAGAGCTTTATGTTCCAAGTGTAGGACAGGACTCTAATGTATTGGACATTTATGTTTGTTGTAAATATATATTAGTTTGTGATTTTCCATCACTGCTGTACAGAATGCCATGGTTTCATCCTTGGGTTTTTTCCCTTATTTTTATGGAATTTTGTTAGTTGAATGGTGTTAGTGGTGTTTTCCCCAGAATGCAACTTGTATGCATCTTGGACCATTCAATATTTATGGGGTGACTGCCCTCCCAGAACAGACAGTGTGGAGTCTTGCATTCCCGTGCAGGGTTTGCACACCCTGTCTGGTTACCCACTGCCTCTTACCGTGGGGGGCTGCTCACATTTCCTCACAGTGGATCATCTTGGGTGGAAAAGGGCAGGCTGGGGTTCACTTACAGCACTCCACTGACAAGAGCATGACAGCGGAGAAACTAATTGAACTAGATCAGCTACACAAGACCAATTTACAGCAGTTGCTTTATCACCTGCACTTCCAGAGCCCCACACCTGTACGTGGAGCACATATCTCCTGTCCACAGCAGAGCAGCCTCTCTATCTGTTCATTAACCTCCAGCACTGAGCACGCAGCTCCGTTTGTTCCCCTGTGTGTTACCCAGGACTTCTGGGTACATTTGTTGCCTGGATGCTCAGGATCGTTTGGACAGTGCAAATCCTACTGGGGACAGACTAACTTGTCTCATGTTCACTCTTTGCTTGCATGTTAGCTCCTGGCTGTTTCTTCTTTCTCACAGTGTTGTACAGATCTGGAAGGTATAGCATTTTGTTTAACTGTTAAAATTCAAGAAGAAAACATGAGTAGGTTCCCTCCTAATATGTTCCAAAGCAAACTTGCATTTCAGGCATAGCACATAAAGCATTTCTACAGAATATTCAGCAGCAGCTCTTTCCTTCTTACTGCCCAGCAACAGATTTCATATTGTTCTGAATACAACCAAAGGCAAAATCATATCAAATTCTTTAATCAGACACATCCATAGAGTGTTCCTTTGTTCTTTCATTGATTGATATCAACTACTTTCACATTCAGCTGTGTAGTCACAAAGCAGATTTCAAATCATACTATCAGCAGCCACTCAACAACAGAAACCAACCGAAAATTAAGAAGTCATTTAATTGGCTGAAAGCAATTGAGAGCTACCTGTTACCAAGGCAATGCAAGCCTTCTGTGCCCAAAACATTACACGATATTGTGATGCTTTAATCACCAAAAACCTCTTACCTACCTTGTGTCCAACTACAGAAAGGACTGCTTAAATCAAGGATTTTTTTCTAAATATCTAAATTCCTTGCTGTATCAGTACACATGTACTGTAAATCTGCATGTATTAAAGGAGAAGGTGTTATTAAAGCACTAGGTGGTGATACAAAGGACCTGGGATTTGGTACCCTATGTTTTTCCCATGTTATCTTGGGCAGTTCACTGACAACAACATTTATAACAGTATTTGACATTTGAAGATGCAGGCAGATGCCTCGTGAGATTTGCAAAGGCCCCAGATTAGGTGCATAACTTCCACAGGTTTTTTTCACTTCAGCAGGTGGTGGAGTCAATGGACACCATCCTCAGTGGATTTTATGTCTGTGCTTTCCTTGTCTGTGCAGAAAAAAAAAAAAATTCTCCATTTGGGCTGGTTTATCCTCCTGCAGGTTTATCCTCCTGCAGTTCACAAATGAACAATTGTGAATCACATGAAATGTATTACTTCTGTGATCCCAAATAATTAAATGTAATTGCAGGCAGGCAGCAGGAGGGAATAGCATGTCAGATTGTACTCTGTAATTCACAGCGAAGAGAGTGGGCCCCTGATATACTGTGGTTGAAATTACTCATACTTGGTGAGACACAGATATTAAAAATCCTTTGGTATACATCTCATCATTAAATGTACACTAAAAGTTATTTATTTAAGCAGGTACAGACCTGGTAGTTCCTTTTGCTATCTCCTCATTAAATAGATCCCTTTGCACTATTGAGTTCTGAATTATTTGTCTGACCAGTGTCAAAGTGGACATGGCTCCCAGGTTCTAAACTAGTCATTCCTACTGCTTACTGGGCAGATTAAAATCCCTATAAAAGTGGTATTTAACTCTTGAAGCCTTCATTTCTGGATCAATTCATTTTGGCTTAAACTATGTTGGTATAATTAAAACTCCACATACCAAGATACCTGTTGAATCAAATTCTTCCTCTTTCATAGATTTGGAAATCAGAATTTACTTTTATTTAAAACTTATGTTCCCTCACATTCCTTACATTTTTGTCTCTGCCTTTTTGGTGGAAGAAATGTGCAGTCTTCTCAATTCCTCAGATTTGCTACAGTGCCATGATTCCAATTAGGCACTTACACTGATTGTAGCTGACAGAAAACAAAGTTCTGTAAGCTGGCCACTGGGAAGAAGAAAAAAAAAAAAAAAAAAAAGCAGAAGCAAGAAACATTCACCATAAAATCCTTATTTCTATTCAAGTACCTGCTAATGTCTATTTTTTCTGTGGTCTGGTACGTTCTTGAAACAAAGTCCTGTCTGTTCTATCATTCTCCATAGTCCACAAGAGATTAGCCAAAAAGTCCCCTTCTAGCACAAGTTCAGCCAGACTTTTTCCCATGAAGTAAGAGGGAAATGATTTGCTGCCATTCTTCCTACAACGTAACCCAGCTGCCCAGGAGAGAAGGAAGCCCAAAGAAGTTACATAGCTCCAATGCCACCTCCTTTCCTTTGGCAATTAAATCAAGCCGTGGGAGGAAGGTGGAAGGATGGCCAAGCAGACACTCAGAGAAGGCCCAAATCTGTGATCCACTGTCTGTGCCATGATTTAGACAAAGATGGTATGTCCTCTAAGCAAGGTTATGAAGCTCTCTGTGTCATTTCCAAACACAGGTCTCCTACACAGTAGCCCAATTTACTACCCCTACCCCGCACTGCAATTTGATGTGCCAGCTCATATATTTGTAGGGTTTCTATTTTTTACTAAGAAATTAAGGAGAGAAAAGAGCAGTGGAAAAGCTCCTGTAATGAACCTGGTGACTTTTTTCCTTTCAGAGAAGTTTTTCCGGTGTATAACTGATTTCAAAACTGGATCATATGCCATTTTCAATGAAAATATTCTTTTTTGCATTTTTCAGACTTTTTCATAGATGTTACAAAATATTTTGTTTGAGATTTAAAACACCTCCCTCTTCCTGAGCAACGACATCCTCACAGCCCTTTTCTTAGAAAACTAGAAGCATTGTGGAGGTTATGCAAGGACAAACTCTGGTAGATGACTCAGACACCTTCTGCTTCTCCTCATCTGACATCTAGCAGCCTGTCTTCTTGTGTTTTTTCCACACTTCTTTATGCAAAACCAGATTTCTTTAAAAACCCTCATCAAACAAAAAACTTCCCTCCACTACTAACACATACTCATCTGGAACATCTTAGAAAATTAGGAGTAAGGGGCTTCCCATGTAATTTTCAATAGTGCTAAGAAATTTGTTGCAACTGACTTTATATGGTGCTATGCGAAAGATCTAAGAAACTGAAATCCTGTCTAACATAAGTATTTTTTTTTATCATTATTTTCAAGTATCTTGGTACCACTGTGAAATTCTACTTTTATTTCCAGGAATGGACAATGTCTCTGAGAGCCACATCACAGTAAAAGCCAGCTAGTAGAGATCATGCTGTCTCTGTCCCTTTCATGCATACAAACTCCCTTGAGCAGCAACTTTCAAACCAACCCTGCATTACTGATCAGCTCTGATGGACCACAATTTCCCAGAAACTTTCCTTTAAGACAGGTGTCTTAGTAGAAACTCATTTTGCCCTATACTCCGAGAAACTAATGACTATCACCTTTTCTTGGTAATCTCTGCAGGTCTGGAACAAAAAGAGTCTTTTTTTTCTTTTTTTTTCCTTTTTCTTTCATCTGTCTTAGCCCTCTCAGTCCCCTTGGAGAAACTTCTTTTGAAGATCCACAAATGAATCCTTTGTACTACTTCATGGTAGGTGCACAAGATTACAAGAAACATATTCTTAGAGACTGTGCTTCTCTCTCTCTTCCTGGTTTTAAAGAAGAAAAGGGAATATTTTGAGGGCCTAAATTTCACCTGCTTCTGCGGACAAAGTCATTCATAGGGTGAAAGGCATTGAATTAGGAGCTTTCAAGATCCAGCCTGCCAGAAACACCAGATTTAGAGGCTAAGGTGGAATTTAGGCTGATTGAATGTGATTGACAATCTTCAGCAACATAAAGCAATTCTTAGAAGCCCTAAATCACCAGCAATGTGTTCTCAGTGATGAAAGAGTAAGATTAAATATTTCCAGCATAACAGTAAAATTCAGCTGACATTTTAAGTATAAAGTAGAACTGAAGATTAAACCTACAAGACTTGAAGGCCAGATTACCTGCATGGACATATTACTCTATGCACAACCAAAGTTCAGATGATGATTGATTCTTGGTACATTGTGACTTTGAATGTCTCTTCTGTGCTCAGCCTATTAATCCAGCTCCATCTGGACTATTCCTCACACTGAAGCTCTGACCAGCTTTTAAAATCCACCTCAAAACAAAATCTAACCTCCAGATAAACTTTCCAAAACAAATATTGATTCAAGCCATGGGACTGAATGTCATTTAGGTCTTCTGTACCCAAACAAGATTCTTTAAGGCTGGAAAAATCTTTAAGGTGCTGTGAAAGGGTATGAGCCAGCTTAACATTGAGACACAGAGCACTGGAGCTTCTAGTTTGAACAGTTCTCAAATGTGACATTAAGTGACTACAGAAAGAACAGCCCCTCCAGGGAGTTCCCAAACGCCTCAAAAACCTATTTTACTCTCTGTAGTACCTGCACAAATATAATGGGGAGACCAACAACCAAGATGTCTTTACCATGAAGATGATTGATAATACTTTCAAAAAAACCCACATTTACCGAAAAACATAATTTAGGTAATAAACACACGGTGCAGTAATATTACCCCCTTCTGGGAACCTGATTTTAAATTCCTCACTGATAATGAAACTATCCATACAGAAGCCTGTCAAACTTTAACAAGACCCTGTGATATGATATGAGCAGCAGTGACAGATGAGAGGCACAGCCATAAAGGGTCTAACCAAGTCATTTGTGTCACTTGACTGTTTAAGGTGGGCTTTTAAAGAAAAAAGCAAGTTGGATCAAAGAAAAATGAAGAGCAAACACATGTCCTCTCCCATCTGGGCTGAGTACAACAGGAAAACAATTGATTGATCATTCCAAAGATTTATTTTCTGGATGGCAAACACAAAAACAAACCTGATGAGAAGCCTTGGAAAAACAAATGCCTGAATCTGGATTTTGCTTCTGCAGTTATTTAAGTCCTCGCTAGTTTACCATGTGTATTTTCCTTTCCCCAGTAGTGGCATCACACCAATGTTTTGCTCAGTATCTGCAGCAGGCACAGAGGGACTGCAGGGAAAGGAAAGATAAGAAAAGATCCTCTGACCATCAGTTGACCCAGCTGCCCGGGAGAATGAGCTGCTGAAGGTACTGAGACTGCTGCCCAGCTTTACAGTGTCATTGGGAAAAAACTGACCCAGTACCGAAAACAGTTTAAAACTGGGCATTTAAAGCAAGAACCAGGAAGGACAAATGCACCTTTATGCTTCAGTGAACACAATCAGGCTTGTTTTAAATAATTTTACATGTGTTTCTTGCATAAAGCAGGGGTTTTGTTTAATTTGCACTCTCTTTGCCTGGTTTTAATAGTGTTCACTGTGTTTTCTGACTGAGAGGACATTTTAGTTTAGCTCAGGTACACCTTTTATGACCTTACTTACAAAGTTATTTATGGTATTTTCAATGTTAATACCAATGGCAACATTAAGAGGGTGAAAAATAACATTTTTATAACAAAATCAACACTAATATACCTTTGTAGTTAGTTAAAAAGTTATCTGCAATAGCAAAATTTACATAGTAGTGTAGCTTTTCAGTTATTTAAATTTATGCTCCTTCTTTTCTAACAAATAACATTTATGTAACAGAGACTAGCATTTGAGTGGAATATCTACTTAGTCTCTGATAGAGTCTGTCAATAACCCTCTTGTCATCGTTTTCTCAGAAGTATTTATGAGATACAACTTTATGAACTTAATGCTGTGGTACTGTTGCAATCAATGGCAACCTGCCCATGGGCTTCAGCAAGGTCAATGTGTCTTCTTCACCTCAGGATGAATGGTTAACCTAGTGGTAAAGGGCCAAGAGACTAAAGAGTCTCATCTATTTAACTAGCTCCTCATGCTTTTCTTGCCTTTTAATAACATCTTTTCTATAACCAGATCACCATTTTAAAAGTGAGTGCAGCAAGGCCTTATTTGGTCTAGATATAAGTTGCTTGTGTATTTCTACATAGTGACCAGATAAAATTGGCACCCTTGTTTTTTGTGGGGCAGGGTTCTGTTTTTGTTATGAAAAAAATCTTTTTTTCCTGGAAGTAAATAAACTCATTAGCTGCCCTTTTACAGGAATTCCATCATGGAAAGATGTAATACTGCAGCCCTAAGTGCTTTGTTATTATTTTTTTTCCCTAATTTAATTGTCTTTTGTGCCCTTAGAACTCCATTACAGAGACCAGAAAAGCTATTAGCAGCACGGTATGTAAAGCGGGAATTGTCTCTTGCCCCGTGGCCGTGATTTAGCAAAGTACTTAAGCCACTTACCTAATGTCATGCAAATTGTCTTAAAGTGCATTGGCAAACTCTGCTGTTACAGCTAAATGTGTGCTTCAGCACACTGCTGAAGAGGAATGCAATTACTCATCTCTTTAAAATTAAGCACATCAGTAGCTCTTGCGGTAGCAGGTCCTCCTCTTACCTGCCAGAGATGCCGTAGTTATTCTTTCTGTTGCTGTTTTCTAAGCAGCTACAACCCTACTCTGTAGATATTTTGACGTACCAGGGAGCCTGGGCCTTCAGGGGTTTTGAGTGTGGCTTTTCAGCGTATCTGGATGCTGACTGTGCTCTGCTAAGAAATCATCAGCCGGTGGAGGTTCCACACTTCAACCGTCTACAAGGCTTTTGTCTTCATTTTCATTGAGGTCCCTCACAGTCAGCAGAGAGAAACGGGAATGTCCAAGCAATGGCACACATGCCTCATTATAGACGTGTGCTTGAGAATGAGAGGAAGTATCTGTTTCTTTCCAGTGATCATAAAGTCAGCCTTGGGGATCAGTTCATACAGTAAATACTGATTCCCATTGCAATCACTCTGGCTGAGGTGGCTGTCGTATCAGAAGGGACATAAACAGAAATTCAAGCACCCACAAACATCAGAGCTGGGCAGACACCTAATCATTGTAGGAGTATTAGGCACCTTGAAACGTCCAGAACTCACAGTGCTTTATCATGGATGCTGCCCCACAGTCAACATCCCTACTTTTTAATTCTGATGAGAGATTCAGTATATTCTGCAGAGTCCCTTGCATGGATTGAATCCGAGTGAGCAAAAAAGTCAGAAAAATGTTAAATAAATCCAGATTCAGTAGAGATACATGATGTGTGTGTGTGCAGTTACTGGATTCATAAATACCAGGTACACAGCCCTAGACTGCTGCCCTTATGAAATAAAAATATTTAATGAGTACCTCTGGTTACCTTCTACACCATACATATAAATATCTAAAATGGGAAATAAATCACAGCTACTAAAGTATTCCCTTCCTCATAAATCAGTGTATTCCCAGCAAGCAGCTTACACATCACGGATTCTTCCCACCCACCCATGTGCATTTTATTTCAATTTAGGTTGAAATAAGAATCTGAGATGCCAAAATGCTTTCTCTTACTGCCAGATAAATAATGACACAGAGCCAAGAAGTCTGGTTTTAGAAGCCATTATTAGAGCACAAATCTCCATTCTGTTTGCATAGTGCTCATACTACCACACAAGAAAGGTCCAGGTCCACAGGTAGCACACAAAGTATCTCATTGCTGTCAGTACTCATCACAGTCAAACTGGGAAGAAACCCAACATGTTTTGAACTGAGCAGATCATCCATGTTGTTCCTTTATAAGGGTGCTGCCCTAAAGGAAATTTGGCTACTAGACAGCATTTTAGGCTTTAATACTCCTGTAAATGTCATTATGAGGATTTATGCATGGCTATTTTTTTGAATGGGCTCAGATTATGATGTGGTTGAAATTATTTTGTATTGAAGACTTGTCTGCTTTATTTTTAAAAGATTTTCTGGATTTTTTAATTGCCAAAGAGCAAAGAAACAATGTTTTCAGATGTCTTTCAAAAACTTATAATTCCAGGAGTCACTGAAGCTGCCTAGGAGAGAAAGTTGTCCATATACAGTTAGAGTTTAGTATGTCTGACTTGGACAATCACTTGGACTTGGACAATGGTATGTGCTATGCTGATTTTATATTATTCATGTTACTTGATCTAACCAGATCAAACAACCCTGCAGAAGCTCGAATATAGGGCACAGACAATTATTTCTATTAAATAAGTCATAATAAAAGCTACAAAGATAATTGAGTCGCATGAGATCAGTTGTTCATAAATTCATATTGATCAACTTTAATTATACTATTTTGACCTAAATTTGTTATGAAACTGTTCCATTACTTTTAACTGACACTGTATCAAATTGACTATAATGAGCCACTTATCCCTTTAACGCTCTTACATTTTGACATCAGCTTCAAAACCTCTAGAACATGCCCTGTATTTCAGTGTAGTTAAATCAGTGCTCTCCTTCATGGTTTAACCCCAGTAGGCAGCCAAGTACCACTCAGTTTTTGTGCCTACTCGTTTGCAGGGCTCTGTGAGGAGCAGAAAAATCCTTGACACTGTGTAAGTGCTGCTCAGCAATAACTAGAACATTGCTTATGAGAGGTAGATTGTACTTCAGAGGAGCAAGTTTATATTCCTTTGATAGCTCCATATTTGTGTTAGATTTGGGGTTTATTTTAATCATTCCATGTGTATTTAACTTTTGAGAGACAGATTTGTTGACAATACAGGGACTGAATTTTACTTATGTTTAGCTATATAGTCCATGCAGAAAAGCTGAAATTTAGGTTATGGTTATTATTATAAAATAGGATATATAATCACAACCTGTGTGCTTGAACCTCTGCTTCACAAACACCTCTACAAGTAAGCACATTTAGTTCAAAAGTAAGACTAAAAATTTTATCAGGCTAATCAATATGCAAAATATCATTCCATTGTTTTGTTATCATTTTGGAATTAATTATGTTGCAATTCAACTAATTTAGGTGATCTATACAGTTATTAACATATTTCTGTGTTCCAAAAATCAAATCAAGGTGGAAACAGAAAGAAGGGTTTCCTACATTAGCTGGCTTCACTGCATTTTTATTTACACAGTTACTAATAAAATTTATTTCAGATCTCTAAATAAAACTTGTTTCAGATCTCTAAATAGCCATGTGGGGTTTTCTCATATCAGCCATTCATATTTTCACAAACACCTATATACTAAGAAGATCACATTGTGAATTCATCTGAGTGATGAATGCAGACAGCCCATGAATCTGTTAATAACATAACTTATTTCAGTCACAACCAGGACATAATTACTTCTGTTTCAACAGCAGTCATTCTCTTTCATTTTTAAAAGCATAACATCTCAGTTTTCCTAATGATCTATTAAAATACAATGAAGATTATTTGGTTTTGAGGTATAAATTGGGCCCTTAAGTATTTCTATTTCAAGACCTCATTTCTATTTGCAATAAATCTGTCCTTTTCAGGAACACTGCTGATTGGCCTCCTGACTTATGAACTCATTTTAGGGTCTCTCCTAATGTTATGGAAAATGTTAGAAAAAAAATTAAGGGGTAATATATGGCACAGACCTACTAACAGCAAGTGTAACACTATAAAACTGTCTCATTCAGATTCTTATTTTGCTATAAATATAACGAATTTTCACTTAGGTAAGAATAGACAGATATCAAAAAGTAAGTGTGGAAGGTAATTTTTCAGAATGAAACAGAAAGGGTAAGGAGAAGAGAGCAGGAATAGTTGATGGAATTAGGAAAGGGATGAATTAATTAGAGGTGATTGTATTCTGCACAATTCTGTCCATTAGTTTTTCCCCTGAAGGAAAAAAAAATAGAACAGCTACTGTGATGCATTTCTCACCCTTAGTTTCAACCAAGGAAGGTAAAAGCACTTGGAGGAAATATTTAAAGAATGAAAACAAAACAATGGAATGGTAAAAATAACAGGTCAGTATGTGCTGAGATAATATTCTCTAATATATATGTTTTGAGCACATACTGTTACACTTCTGACTGGAGCTAACATGAGCAAATATAAAGTGTTAAAACTCTTCTTCTACACTTGACCTTCTTGGGAAATTTTCAATGAGAAACAAACAGTATTCAGTTGCTGTCTCCCTTGTATTTTATATTCTTTTCCCCACATTATTAAATGGATCTCAAGTCTAAGAATACTGTAAAGCAATTATTGTGTCAGTGGTTCTACGGGAAAAAAAAAAAAAGATGAAATACCATTTGAAATTTTATCACTACTGTTGAGAAAAAACCTCATAAAATATGCAGCAGCATCTCTTTCACTTTCAATATTTAGATGGTTTCTGAAAGACCTTATTAAATCTTTTAAATACTTGTGAGATAGTGACTTTGTCTGAAACGGCTTACTGGAATGTGCACGGTCCTCCTCGTTCCAGTAGTGATCTGCTTTACAGCCTCTGCCAGGGCACTTAAACCCCTTTGAAGTACTTTCTGGTTATTCCTGATGCAGAGAGAACAGATGCTAAAAATCCAGAGAAGAAACGTTCTCGGGGTTTTTACCAGATTTTTGCGTGTTAAGGAGGAGATCTGCTTCGTTCTTGGGGAAATCTGAGTGCTCTGGGGATAAAAGCCATTCACTCCTCATTCTGTAGGGAATGCAGGGAAGTTGCTGTGTGAGCTCCACAGCAACTCACAGCCTCCTAAACAACATTTCAGCTGTGGTGCTCCTGTTTCACCCATGCACGGAGTTGTGGGTGACCAACCTACCTGTGGGAACAATCGCGTTGCATTCCCTAGTACAGAAGTGGATTTCTTTACTGGTTTGTCTTAAATGGTTTGTGTATCCCAAAGTTTACTGGAATTCGTTTAAAAAAAATAAATTAATAATGCCCACAAAATAATGTGACATTTTACTTCTCATTTTTCAGGTGTCAGGGTTTCTCACTTAGGGTTTCCTGCTCCAGTGAGACATTCTAAGTGATCTCAATAAGGATTATTTTGTGTTAGTGCATTGCAACAGGAAAGGAAATGTGAGCTCATTAAAGCCCACAGATACTTGCAGGATTACAAAGTTCCCAAAGTATCATACTTTTATACATGGCATTTCTGTGCATAATATAAAAAAGTATTTTGAGTCTGCAAAAATTAAAGTTATGATGGGATCATCCTCACAAGAATCCATGCTGGCACAAATGTTTGGTCATATTGGTAAGACAAACACAGCCATCCTTTTTTAAAGGGAAAGATGACTTCCAGACCAGTCTTTCTTCACTCAAGCTGAGCCCATGATCTGTGTCTATTTCAAGTTACAAAAATGTGGTATGCTTGATCTCCATACTGTTACACCTCATCTGGGTGGATCAGCTCACTGATGGATCTTTGGAGTTTCAGGAACACTCAGCAAGCTGTGATTATTCAGACTACGTTGAAATACTGATAAGAAGTCAATCCTTTAAGTGAGGACCCTTGTAGTTAGCTCAGCATCACACTATGTCATTGCTACCTGTCAGAAACACAGTATCCATCTGGATGACCCAGTAATCCATAATTAGCCTGGTAAAATGTGTGACTTGAGACAGCAGGATATTGTTTGCTATGTGTGCTTAAACTGTTTAGCATTGTAGAAGATGCAGGTGTCATGCATTTGGCCACCACGGTCAGTGATGGTGTTCATTGACTTGCATTTGTGATCAGCAAAAACTCACCCAATCAGAGATTGATATTTCATTCACAAATACCCTCTTACACAGCTAAGGCCTCACTCAGGCGGGTGCCAGGTGCGAACATGAATCCTATTTACCATTCTGCAGTGGTGGCTGTGCTGAGATCACCTGAAAGCTGATACCAGGACCCAGGAGCTGCAACACGTTAAAAAAAAAGGGAGAATGACTGCAGACAACAGCAATTCAATCTGCACTTAAAAACCCACAAGTTTGTCAGAGCCCTCAAGCATCCCCAAGGGGTAATCCCAAATACGTTTGCTGCACTTGAACTTCCCTAGAAGTTTGTTGGTGAAGGAAGTGCAAAGCATTCGTGAAAGTTCAAATAAAAGCTCCTGCACTGGAGCCTGAGTTGGGGGTGCCAGAACCAGCCACCCAAAGTCTGGAGTTCTGTCCTGTGGGAAGAACTGAGCACAGCTTTTAGTTTGGTGTGGAGACTGCTGCCACTTGTCTTCATTAAGATTTCATTTAATCTTCTCCCTGTTTCCTGAATGCCCTAACTAGTTAGCCTCCATCCTTTGTAAGTTTAATTTCCTGAGCAGCCTGCAGGACAAGAAGTCCATTTAGGTTCATCCTTCCAAATGCACATGAGCTTTCCAGGGCTGCCACAATCTCTGCCAGTGTAATAAATACATCCTGTGTGCTTTTAGAATGCTTACCTCAGACAATACTACTTTATGTGTACAACTGAAAATCTACCCTCTTCAGCAGGGCTGGTTAATGAATTTGAAAATTACTCTTTAAAAGCCACTCATGAAGAATTTTGAAGACCCTCTTATTTTGCAGTGTTCCAAAACAGCTTCCTCTGTGTAAAAATGTTTATTTTAAACCTATTCCAAGTTCTTATAGAACTATTAGTTTATGGAAAAAAAAAAAAAAAGGTTTTCAGTGCAAAATTTACAGGAGGATTCAGACTTGGATGGTATCTTTGAAAATTGTGTCAGTGGTTTGTTATAAATATTGCAAATATTTCAATGGTACATGCTTTGTTTATCCCAAAGTTTCATTTATAAATAAAACAGGGGAGGGGGGTCCCATTTTTTTTGTTTGTAGAAGTTACTTCAACATGCTCTGACTCTCTGTACATGTCATTCTCTTTTTGTACAGGTTTCAAAAGAGAAAAATAGCCTATACCAAAGTCCTGCTTCAAGCTCAGTGGGAGAGAGGCTCCCTCCTGTGGAATGTGAGGTCTCCATAACGTTTCACTTGGACTTTAAAAATCCCTTAAGGAAGTAAGCCATGCTTTATTTAGTTATAAATTAGTTAAATTCCTGAGGCAATTAAGAGAGAGAACATAATAGTTAGACAAAAAGCTATTATCAATTTTTTTGAGATTAAAAGATCTGGGCACTAAACTCTCAGTGAAATCTCAGCAGAATGTCTTGCTGAATTTATTTCCATGGAGCTGAAATTTCTCACTTTATTTGAAAGGATTGGTCTAGAAATCTTGGTAAAGGTTATTGTTTTCAAATTTTCTAAGGAAAAATCAGGCAGATTTGAAAACAACTCATGAAAAACAGAGTGATGCAGGAATTTCCATTTAAGAAGAGCACCATTCAATAGTTATGAGGCAAAATAACTCAAGTATAACCAGAAAGCTCCCCTGATAGCATCCTCTCTTTGTTCTCCTGTTTAAAGAAAAGCAATAGACTTTGTGTATTTGGGGATCTGCAAAAATGATTTGCAGATGGATGTTGCTTATTTTAAATAATATTGTCCCATTTTTTTCTCAGGGAAAAGGACTTCTGCTTAAATACTGAATAAGTAGTAAGTTCTCAGGTATATATCTCAAGCATTATATTAAAGGGGTTTTAAACCTTTTTATTAAAATTTTATAGATATTAAAATTCTTATTCAACATAGTCTCTCTCTTAATTTTCTCCTTCTACCCTTATATGTTTTAAAAATGCTTGGAGCTTTCTCAGGGTAGTAGGATATTCATTGATTAAAAGAAAATGGTGTTGTTTGAATAACATTACAAAAATGCATTTTTAAATACTCTTGCTTTAGGGTCCTTTTTTGATCCTTTTAATGAATGGTATATATGCAATGTCATTGCTACATTTCCAGTGGTCCATTTCTTACTGTGCATCACATTTATAAAGAGCCTAGTGTGTTCTGGTTATATAAATAATCAGAAAACTCAATCAAGGAGAAATATTTCTCTGAGATTTTGATTAGTCTCATTAACCTTTTTTATGTTGCATTGCAACATTACCTAGATATTAAAATAGAAAAAAAAAACACAAACAACCAAAACAACAAATAAACAAGATGGTATATCCCTTATCTTGTTTCAGTTCTTAACAACTTATTTCAGCTTACATAAGCAAATTTCTGGGCATTTTATCTTAGCAAAATAGGAGCTACCACAATGAAGATAATCAAAGCACTTCATTCTAGCATGTATATCTATCAGGCTTGCAGGAATCTAATTTATCAATAATTACAGGCAACAGATATCTCAGATACAGAGCTCTTTTAAAGAATTGGTTTAGCAATTTGATAAATATACTACACTGGATCTTGCATTTGAAAGTTGATTCGTTGCTTTCATTCTGAGGCCAGTTGCCATTTCTGGCTAAGTTAGCCGTGTTCAGGTGTTATTGGTTTATAGAGCAAACACCCCCTGGACAGTAAGTTCAGCTTCTGTTCTCAGTGGTTATGTTCCATTAGTTTCATCACTGGTACACAGTAGGCACTGGCCAATTTATGCTTCAAAATAGTGTATTACTTCTTAATAAAGTAATCATTGTGTACATTTTATCTCTTAACCAGAACGAGTGAGAAATGTGGGGTAGAGAACGTAGCCTCCTCTGCTTATTGCTGTGCTGCCAGCCCTGAGCAGCTGATCCAACACCTACATTGTCCTTTTCTTTTTCACCACTACAGGTTGAGGATGATGTATAAACTAACAGAATTTTTTACAATTTTTGGAGCTTTTAATTTCTGGGTATCACCTCTGATTGTATCAAGAAAAATTATGTTTTATTGAGATATGTTTATCTTCCAGAGACAGTGCTGAACCTGTTTCATTTAGGCAAACCACACCATACTTTTAAACCATTAATATTTCAATGAAATATATAATAAAAACTTACAAATAGACATAAACAAACTGTAGGATTAGTACGAAGAATATTGAACGCGTGCCAATGTTTTCAATATGCTGGCAATTGCTAAATGTCCTGTTTCTTAAGTGAATAGATATTTCCCTATGTGTTCAGAATAAGCTAACAGTACATGTATATGTTTATAAAATGAGTCTTCTAATACAATTCAGAGAAAGGACAGTAACATAAGCTCAGCATATGTTTACAACACAGCTAGCTCCTCAGCTTAAATTCCATCTTTCCATGGTAAAGTGGCACTCCCGATCAAGATGGCTCTTGAAAGTCTCAGTAATTACATACAAGTAATTTCATTGTAGAAACTATGCAAAAAGAAAGATGAGCATCCACATATTAAAATCCAATACTGCAAAATCAGATGCAGCTGTAAAATTAGCACTCAAGTAAATAATCTGCTCAGTGTAGCAAGTATGACTGCAAGCGTAATTACTCCCCTTGTAATTAATCTTAATTAGATGAAAATAGGTAGACCAGTTTAGTAAACAAATCTTAATAAATGTAATAAAGAATGGCACTGTATGAAAATCTCCTGATAACACTTTTCTGCTACTAGGTATTTACATTCACATAATTTTCTTAAAATATATATTTAGTTGATTTTCTGCAAGAATAGGAATTTTTTAATATGTGATTTGTGTTAAAGGCATAACTTTTTTCAATTACAATTGCTACATGAATTTGCCCATGCCTTAAACAGGTGGATCAGAAATTAAATTACATGCAAATTATATCCTGAAATTACGCAATATTATTTTTAATTACATTTTGGAACTTGACCTGGACAGTCTCACAGAATGGCTGAGATTGGAAGGGATCTTGGGAGACCATCCAGTCCAATCCACTGCTCACGGCGAGGTCGGCCAGCGCAGGTTGCTCGGGGCTGTGTCAAGCCAGGTTTTGCAGATAGCCAAAGGTGGAAGCACCACAAGATCTCTGGGCAACCTGTTCCAGTAGGTGATCACCCTCACAGTATTCTTTCACCAGATACCACTGAGATTCCACTGAGTGATAAAAGTGGCAGCATCGGGTTTGTATCAGTGATTCTTGGCACAGGCCCTGTGAAAAACAAACGGATTTGTGATGCCACCATTTCTTCACTCATTCAGAGGGGTTGGGAGGATTTCACTGCATTTTGGGCTCGAGCAGTGGGGTGGTTCTTTGCCAGTGTGCTATGGTTTCCAGACCCTCAGCAGTCCCCAGGGCACAGTGGGTCCCACACAGACATTTTCAGCTCCAGGCTGTCCTTGAGAAAGGACACCAAAATGAAGTCCCTCCTGGCTGTATATGGCAAACTTCAATGTGCAAAGCTATTCTGGCCCCCTTGCCTCTTTCCTGGTATAAAATGTTATGGCCTGGGGGCAATCTCAGTCTGCTATTTTAGTAGAAATAATGTTTTTGCAGTATACAATATCCACAGGGCTTTGCCACATTGCTGCCTCACCTGAGCTCTGGCATCACTGCCAAGTCTCCTCAGCACTTGGACATACATCGAAGCATTCCCTGCACATACACACATCCATGAGAGCCATATTGCTCTGTGTGCACCTTCCAAAACTAAAATGTGCTCACCTGGGGGATTTTCCTTCTGTCGAGGACTGAAGCAGGTATTTCTGCTGCCTCATGGACGTCCCAAACCAGAACTTCCAAGTGTGCAGTCTAAGGATGCCTCGTTCTCAACACTCCCAGCTGGAAGAGTGTGGTATGAGGATGACCAATCCAGGGATTCTTTTTCCCTTTACTTTATATTAGCCTGCATCTTGCTGGTGGAGCAGAGGGTTACTTGTGCTCCAATCGTAGATCATGGATGGAAAATAAAACCCATAGTGAAATGAAGGACAGGAGTAGTTCAGGAACATGACAAAAGATCATATTCAGACTGGCTTGGCACAAACCTAAGGAAGGCTTGATAAAATGAAAGGAAAATATCTGTCCTCATTCAGACTCTACTCATTTACTTACAAATGAGTGCCAGGCCAATTTGGAAGTTGCACTTTTGAACCCCAGGGGGATTTGTTCAGCTCTACTCTTCTTAGGTGAGGATAAGTGCATTTGAGAAAACTTATAAATCCTGGTATTAGCTAACACTCGGAGGCAATGTGAAGCTGGATTCATTTTATCATTGAAATTTTATATTTTTAATTTTTCCAGTTACTCTTTATAGTGACATAATTAGGTGCTTTTAAGATCAGGAGCCCTGCTTTATCACAGAAATGGTGTGGCAGATGGAACTGAAGTGTAAGATAGTCCAACATTACAATTTTATCATCTGTCTTAACCGAGGTTTAGAGGATTTCGGTTCCAAAGAGAATAATGTAAATAAAACTGTGATGGTCCATTGCATTTTTAGTATCTGCTGAGGCTGAAAATAAAGGTCACTTCTAATTATTTGTGAGAATTACCCTGTCAATTAAAATCTGGCCTTGTGGCCTCTTCTTATCTCACACAAACAGCCTAATACAACAGAGTAATAAATTCCAGTCCCTGAGAGTCCACTCAGACTTTAACTGATGTTATAAATTCCTCAAATTGTTGGCCCTAGACAGTTTTGATTTCCCCCTTCTCTTGCCTCGTGAAAGTCACCGCAGCTTGGAGGACACAAAAATCTCCAATTCTTGGCTCATCATCCATAACAACAAAAATGAAAGTCCTTTCCTCAGCCTTGGCCATCTCCTGGCTTTACCTCAGATATAAGAAAGAAATTCTGCTGTATCCTTTTCAGAATGTGTATGGTAGAAGAACTGTGACTGACTTTTGAACCTCAGCAATATCTATATCACCTTTCTTAGCTGTGTTTTATCTTTCTTTACCATACCCTTGGATAGCAAGTGACAATATTTAACTGATCTTAAACCCCTCACGGAACAAGACAAGATTAAAAGGAGTTGTACAGAGAGATGATGACACATGATCATATACCACTTCTTCCAGAGTACTTTTTGTGTCATGTTCATTACACAGACCAGTAATCATTTGAAAAGCTGTTTTCCTTTGCTTTGGAGTTCATTGGGTTTTCTTCTATATGACACATGTTGAATTATACTTTTGACATAAGCATTTGCAACTTTGGTTGCATCAGTTATCGACCTGGCAATCTTAACACAGAATCATAGAATGGCTCAGGTTGGAAGGGATCTTAAAGCTTATCTAGGTCCAAGCTCCCTGTCAGGGACAGGAACACCTTCCCCTAGACCAGGTTGCTCAAAGCCCCATCCAACCTGGCCTTGAACACATCCAGGGGAGGGATATCAACAACTTCTCTGGGCAATCTGTTACAGTGCCTCACTACCAGTAAAGAATTTCTTTTTAACATCTAATCTAAAACCATGCTCTTTCAGTGTAAAGCCATCACCCCTTGTCCTGCCACTCCATGACCTTGTAAAAAGTATCTCTCCAGCTCTCTTGTAGCACTTTTAGGTACAGGAATATGCTCAAAGGTCTCCCCAGAGCCTTCTCTTCTCCAGGCAGAACAATCCCAACTTTCTCAGCCTGTCCTGATAGGAGAGGTGCTCCAGCTCTCTGATCAACTTGGTGGCTCTCAGGACCCATTCAAACAAGTCCATGTTTTCTTCCCTCTCCCCACAAGTTCATCCAGAATCCTCCTTTGAACTCCTCCTAATTTTAATCTTTTATTTTTTGACTACAGTTTAGTTGACAACCACAGCATTACATATATGAGCCAAACTCTGTAACAACTAATTGAGATTTTCGATTTGCATGATTTTGGATTGTATGCTTCAGCTCTTTTTACTTGACAATTATGAAGTTAATTAAATAATTCTGAACACAATTAAAAATTATAACTAGGCAACATTGATATTAGCTTCTACATCCCACACAATACTTGTACAATGCCTTTTTATTTGTCAACTCTAGGGTAGTTAGTGTATTTTCATTGTCAGATGATAGCTTAATAATCTTTGAGCCTAAGATTAAATTGGTGTTTAAATCAACTTTATGTTTTGGTTTGTTTTTTAATATAGCACAATTTAGCTTTCTCAACAAAAAAATTCCTGTGTAGGTTTGAAATACTTAAACCAAATAAAAACCAAAAAGTAATACAAAGATGGCTTCAGAAAGACCTAATTTAACCTAGGAAATGAGATTTAGAGTTAATTCCACACACACACACAAAAGTACATGGTAGGAAAAAGCCTAATGTTATAAGATACCTGGTTTTCTGCCTTTTCGAGTTTATGCTCATCACTTAGGTATGTAATTCAGCCCTGGGACAAAACACATTCCCTGTTTTATGAACATAAAAGCTTTGGCAGACTATACACCGCTGCTCATACTCAAGGCAGCTGTTAAAGAAAAAGAAGGAGAAGGAGAAAAAAAGAGAAAGAAAGAAAGAGAAAGAGAAAAAAATTTAAAAAGTAGGTGTAGCAGTCCCTTAATTTGTTAGTCCATTTCCTGCAAAGAGACATCTTTCCATGCCTTTACGAGGAAAAATTAATCTGAAAGAAACATGATGTATTTCTCTTGCTGTCTTTCAAAGACTAAAGGATTCAACTATCATTCAAAACTATAGGGCATCTTGTTGGAAAGACAAGCAAGCAATAATCTGATAACAAAGTCCTAAGTAATCAATATTTTCAGCCCTGTGAATCTACTGAAATTAAATATGCTGCATGTTTTTCTATTGCCAAGTAGTTAAAGCACTCAGCTCTCCCTCTTTATTTGCAAAAAACATTTCTTCAGACACTCCTGACGTTACTGAGGGTTACTGAAAAATCAACTAAAGCAAGCATCAGATAGAAGTCAGTCTAGGGCACTATAAATCAGAATATGAAAGCATAGCTGACAACAGAAGAGTGGCTGGAGATAAGAGGTGTCATTTCAGCTAATATTATTATCCATCCAAAGCAAAACTATGTAGAATAGTAAAATGAAAGAGTTGTTCTAAAAATGATGCTAGCACACAGTTAAGACAGAAAGAATGTAGGTAAAAAAATCACTTCCTTTTAGCACTCCTCCTAGTAAGTGTTACATACAATATTGAGATTTTTGTGCACATTGGTTTGAAATGGCTTCTTTAAGATTTCATACTGGTGAAAATACAGAATTGTACCTCCATTTTATATGTCATTCTCAAAACAATGTTGCAATATTACAAAGAAATAGTACAGGTCAGTTTTTACCCATAGGAATATTTTTGTGATTTATACTTTCTAGTTGATGGCCAAGGGAGATACTGAGAAAAGCCCCTTGGGCACTCAATTACCTTCAGCTGTCGTGGAAAATACACAGAAAATGTTCATACTCAGAATTTTTTGGCAAAGCCATTTAATTCTTCAGTTCCAATTTCTTCATATTGCAGTTTCTTTTCCTTCTTTCCAGTTTTATTTGGGGAATAAAAATGTACTTGCAAGATTAATGTCACAGCATTAAAGCCTTATTTCCAGAAGAAGCTGGAGTTTATTGCTGAGGTTGGCCAATCCTTCACTTGAGTCAGTTTGAAAATTCCGTTTAATGCAGTCAGGTTCACATAAAGTTCCTTCAGTGTATTTGCTGATCATAATCTGAAGTTCTTATCACATCAATAGGCATTTAAACAACAATATTTTGGAATAGTCCTTCACTGCCCTATGATGTTTCTCTTTCCATTGTTTGCTCTCTTGCCTCTTACAGCTGAAGAATACCTCTGCCCTTATTTGCTTACTCTGCCTCCTTCCACTGCAAATTTTCCTGAAAGTTATTTATTACCAGGTTTGTGTTGGCCAGTCTAGAACTGTGTGTCTTATACTCTATGTGTGTCTTAGTTCTGACATTTTCTTAACTCAAAATCCTTGAATTTATACCCTTGGTGTTCTTTTCCTGTAGTCCTCTTAATTAAAGCTGCAAGCTTTAATCTATATTGTCTGTCAAGGATTTGAGAACTTTTATGTCAGGTACTAATTTCCAAGGAAGGAACCTTTCAATGATGTTAACTGGCTCATGTGATTAGACATAGCAATTTCAGGTCCCCTCTCCCCTGACAGATTCACAGTAAAGTCTCTAAAGAGGGGAGAAGCAAAATCCAGTGAGTACAGTCTCCAGTCCTAATACTGTGTGCACTCTTGCCTTATTCAGCAATCAGCAAACGAAAAAATAGACAGCAGAAACTGACAAATATTTTTATATTCACAGAGCCGGGTTGCCTCCTCCTCTCCCTCTGCACTTTCTCCCTGATTGCCTCTTTTCTTTTTTGGCTGGCCCATCTAGGCCAGTCATAGCACTGCTCTCACATCTTTTCTACCCAGCATGATTAGTCTCCTGTTGCTCCTTTCCTTCAGCAGATGGCATATGCATGGCTAATAAACACTAACACATGTGCCTAACCAGCCATTCCTCACAGTTCCTATTGCTCTGCTGCTCCCTTTGATGCTTCCCATCCTTGCTGGTCTTCCTCTTACACAATAAAGCCACTAAAATCAATGCCTTGTGGATTAAGCAGACCTCCAAAGATGGAAGAGTCAAATAAAAACTACACAATATTCTTGTGGACTACATTGTACACAGAAAGAATAAAATAATTAAATACTCAACAACCTGCAAGAACTTGCTTTGCTACATTGCTTTTCTGGGAAGTTCAGGGGGATGTCATCCTGTTGTAGAATTTGTACAGACTAGAGAGTGGTAAGATCTGATAAAAGCTAGCTGGTCAACAATTCCCAGGGAAGAAATCTCAATCCAAGAGAGTGGGGAAATCACTCAGGCACTGAGCAGCAGCACAGGAAGAACAAAGAGTAACAGACCAGACAGTCATGGGGAAGATCTGTGTATGTAGCACTTACCATAACAGATTTGAAATCTCTCTGCAATGGCTTAGCCTGATTCTTCTTAAATGTGCTTGATAATAATGTAATAGTTCCTCTGGTTTCCAGGACTTCAATGACTCCTAACTTGAACTGATTTGAAGAAAGAACGATTCCATACCTCGATATCATTTTAACTTGCTGCCAGCACTATAACACAAGCAGGTACTTGGTAAGGATAATGTTGCTAATCTTCATATATTCTTATATATCTTTATGATCTAGTGTTTGCATCAAACAGGTGCCTCCTTGAGGAGCAGCCCTGCCAGGAAGGACTTGGGGGTGCTGATGGATGAGAGTCTGGACATGACTCAGCAAGCCATTTGTATCATGAGCTGCACCCAGAGCAGTGTGGCCAACAGGTCAAGGAAGGTGATTCTCTCCCTTTGCTCCACTCTTGTAAGACCCCACCTGGGATACCACACCCAGCTCTGGTGCCCCCAGCTTAAGAAGGACGTGAGCCTGTTGGAGCAAGTCCACAGGAAGGCCACAAAGATGGTCAGAGGGATGGAGCACCTCCCCCCTGAAGACAGGCTGAAACAGTTGGGATTGTTCAGCCTGGAGAGGAAAGGACTCCGTGGAGGCTTCATTGTTGTATTTCAGTGCTTAAAGGGGGCATATATAAAAGATGGGGACAGATGTTTTAGCAGGGTCTGTGGCAATAGGACAAGGGGTAATGGTTTTAAATTAAAACAGGGTCAACTGAAATTAGATATAAGCAAGAAGTTTTTTACAGTGACTGTGGTAAAATACTGGCACAGGTTGCCCAGAGAGAACAGTGGTGGATTCCTGGAAACATTCAAGGTCAGGTTGGGTGGGATTCTGAGCAACCTGATCTAATTGAAGATGTACCCGGATCATTGCATGGGTGTTGGACTAGATGGCCTTTAAAGGTCATTTGCAACACAAATTATTGTCTTATTCTATTATTATTTTTAGAGATTTATTCAATTATTTGAATTGGGGTTTTCTATATTTCCCATCAATATTTCATAACAGGCAATACCTTTCAGTCTTGAAAAGTACTATGGACTTAGCTCAATTTAGCTTCCCTCTGGCACAATACAGGTTGGTTCTGTGAACTGAACCATCTCGAATAGATGAATGCCCAAAGTAGCCCTTTTGTTTTTCTCTGTAGAAGTCCTCTACTTTTGTGAGAGATTTTTAAACCATTAATGATTATGATATCTTGTATGCATCTCATGGAGTCTAAATTTGAAGCTAAAAGCCCTCCTGATGGTCACAGTTAAAGCTCACACCTTTCAATCCATCATTTTGTTTGACATGCAAGAAATGTCTTTATTTCAGCCATGGCTTATCACTGCTACATCAGTGTAAATTAAAAAAGAAAAAGAAAAAGAGTAAGAAAATATGGCATTGCTGCTCAAAATAAATCATGCAGTAGTCTTTCCACCTTCAGTGGCCTCCGGATCACACTACCCAGTCACTATTAATAGCCATCATATTTTCTCCTTGTTTCTACTAAAGAATTGTGCTTGTGCAAAAATTCTTTCTAGAGCTCTAGAGTCCTGGATGGCCCGTAATATCTCGGAGTATAATTGTATTTTTTTTTAAATCCATGACATATCAAAAGGACACCACATTCTGTATGTTCTTCAGGCCTAACCTATAGTGTATATCAACAGGTAAACTTGCAATTCCTTATGGAAATTGTGTCTATGTCAATTTGGTCTCATGAGCAGAGAAGATCCCACAATGTAACCTTCAGTTTCTGGAGACTATAATATGATGGATACACAAATTCATTGGCACTTTATAAATCTCCATTTTGGTTTATGGTGTGATAACTTTAACCCACCCTTCATTCCTCCTTACGTAAAATAACTTTCTTAAAACTTTTACTGCCCTGTGCAACCAAACAGAGATTGTCATTTTACTTTATTATTTGTCTCATTAAAAAGTTTAGAAGTAGAAATTTGAAAATAAAGTATCCAAATTTTTAATGAGACATTTTATGATATCCCAACCCATGCTGCTTTCAGAAACTCATTTTACACTTTCAGATTTATGTTTATGACAATAGTTTAGTATAATTATTATCTCATTACTATGCTTATTGTAACATGTAACTTGCCCATGTTTCCAATCTTTTATTATTTTCCATTAAAAAGACAGTAAAAATACCCAGGAGCAATTCAAAGTTCATTAAAGTTTGGATCAGATTGACTCAACACCAAGTTCAAATATTTTCTTGCTCTTATTAATCTATTCATAAAGGCTCTATTTTCAGTGTGAATAAATGTTAACACCATTTCCCATCTCCATTTATTATTCTTTCTTCATGCTTTCCTAGATTCTTTCCTCTTGATGATAACAGAAAATGTCCCTGTCTCCCCACCTCTATGCTGGAAGCAGATTTCACCTTGCTTAAGGTAATTCATAGCTCCTCCTCTCCTTACCTCATCTTTGCTCTTGTGTAACAAAGGCTGCCTGTTTGGAATTAAGAAGCAGACACGAGCCTCAGCTAAAAAGAAGACATCAAATTAAAACTCTGCCCTTGCAGAACACATGAAACCCAAAAATCCCTTGAACCCTGACAGTGCCAATGATGTTTATATTTTTCCTGCCTGAGGACTATCTCAACAGCTCTTGTCTTTAGTTCTCAGTAGGCATCTACTAGGATATCCTTAAATATACAGAACATTTTTTTGTTCCAATCAGCTTTTTCCATGTGGATTCCACAGAGTAATTTGAAAGTTATCCCTTGCACTTGTCTTGGCTCTTACTTTTACTCTGATAGCCCTGTATCACCTCCTGCACTTTCTTCAGCTGAAGCTTCAGATGTCATAAAACAACAAAGCAATAAATTCATATTGACTAATCCTTTGGTGATGACTTTTAACCCTCAGCTCTGCTCTTCTCAATCTGGTTCACTTCCAACTCATCAAGAGCATGACAGCTGCTTTTGGTATAAAGAATATCCAGTGCTGTCTATGTGTCAGTCCTTCCTTCTGCCATGACTGCTGTGTCTGATGATTGCTTATGCTGGTGTCTGTCCCTCCCTTCATCGGCAGCAAAAATTTCACCAAATATTCACTCTGCACTTGCATTTTGTTGCTGTTTAGTTTGAATGAAGTATTACAGCAGTGCAGCTCCAAATGCCTGAGTGGAATTAAATGTAAGTGGGGAAAGAGAGTAAGATCTTTAATCTGCATATAAAGAAACACAATGAACCAAAGAGTACAGTGAGTCTCAGAGAACTTAATTGCAATGTTTTCATGTGATTTTGAAGTCAAGTATTATATAAGCACATCTTCATAGAACTCCACCAAAATTGTCATGAACCATATTCCAAATAACCTTTTACTTCAGTTTGGAAAAGGAAAATAAACAAAACTTGGAGTAATTGTAACTTTAATTGGAGATTCAAGTCAAGGACTAAATCTCAGTACTTTCTAATTTACTTCTCAGTAGGCTGCAAGATTATATAAGTCCTGAAAAGGAATAACACTGTGTAAGAAAAGTGGCTGACAAGAGCAGTCACACTTTTCTTCATGTACAATAACCACCAAGAAATAATGGTAGCAATTAAAAACCAGCTTTTGAAAAAGAACAAAGACAAGACCTTCTGTTTGACAATTGTTGTTATGTTTGATCAAAATAGCCAGTGTTTGATGCATAGATTCTTTCTTTTCCTTAATCACATTTATTTCACACTGAAGCACATATTAATATATATAGTTATATTATATAAAAGAGAAAATACTATTTGTCTTCTTGAGTACTTCTTGTTCTGGAAGAGACAAAAGTAGGGATAGAAGGCTCAACTACCTGAACAGCATTATTGCCACTTGATGATTAATACAAAAAAAAATGGCCCAAAGAATCAAAGAAATTCATAATTAGAACAAACAAATTGCCAGCAGAAGGGTTAAAGTCCTGAACTCGAGCTCAGGATTCAAGATCTGTATGTCTTTAGGCAAAGTGAAGTAGGAGATCTAGAGTTTTCTATTCTCTCCATTTTCTAACTGGCAAGCTCAGATTTGGCATACAGCTTTCTTCTGTCCTATCTGTTAACCTGAATTATTGTGGTTATTTTTAAACTGATGGATTTCAGAGTGTTTCTGAGGTGGACACAGACTGTGACCTGCCCAAATCCCAGCTTGTACAAGGATGGAAGGCACAGTAGCCCCACTTTTTCACTCCTCTTTCTCACACCTTGGCTTTCAGAGGAAAGAAGTGTGGCTACACAAAGCTAAATATTATACAGTGCAATAATGTTATTTTGTGGCCAAATTCCATATCAAATAATCAGGACACCAAGCAGAAGCCCAAGACATTTTTGTCCCCCATTCCCACTGCAAACAGCAATCCAGGAAAAGATACAACAATGAGCTCTGTGCTGCTACAGTTTAGGGAATATGTTAACAAAAAGGGGTCAAACTTCCATTCTGGTTTGGATAAAACAAGCATTCCCTGGTGCCACATACAACCAATGAATGCACAAATCCATGCTCTTCACCTCATAAATAATTTGTACTTTGGGTTTTTTGTCCATGTGGAATTGCAACTGATTAAAACCTCAACGTCCCTAGAAAACCATTTGCAGTCCTATTCCATAGCTCTGAGTAGACAAGAAAGCCAGAGTTTCTTCCTCTCCAGTGAACTCCCCTGGATATAAGAGCATTAGTCTGTGCTTGTCTGTGCATTCCTCTGTGTGCTCATACACAAAAAATGGAGAGCCACATCACCCATTACTAATACACTGCCATACCTCATAGCAGAACACAGCCCAGCACTGAACAGAAGTTCAAAAAGCTCAGAGCAGCTTTCACAGTGAGGGAGGAGAGGAAGCTGAGGGAAAAAGAAAAGCAATCATAGAAAGCTGATAAAATACAAGAGATCTATATTAACAGCACTCAACTTTCTTGATCTGAAATATTGCCAAGATCTTGTTTCAGAGCTGTGGAATAAAGCATAAAAGAGAGCCTCTTTTCAAGTATGTTCCTATGATGGAGAAAATAGGAGCTAAATTACTCAGTCCATGAGGGAATAAACAAGCTGTTACTGATAGATCCCAGTAGTGAGAGGAAAGCTAATGGAAAGTAACTCATGCATGTTTTCCAGCTGACTGCAGTTTCTACACACACAAATTTTCATCTTCTTTTTCATCTAAGATGCATAAAATTGGATGTATGCATTTTACATGTATGTTTGGCTATGTATTTTTTACGAAGCTACTTAATTTTCTTCCCATACTGTGCATTTTCTTAAATTTGGTGTCTTGCAAGAAGAGAGAAAGGTCTGTCTCATCTGGGCTACTGGACTCTGAGTTGTACTGAACTCTTTGGAGAGAGAGAGAGGAGAAAGAGAGGAACAAAAGGTGTGAAGCAGTAACAGGGACTGAGAGACCCCCAAGAAAATGAGGCTCAGACTACAAGAGAGAACAGATCCATAGCTGTTCAAGTTAACCTGCCTGCTACTGCCAGAAGATTTGGTGCTGCTCCTTCATTCTCCAATCTCACAGGAAAGCAACCCAACAAAGAAACAAATTTCTAGTTTTGCAGCAGCAGCAAGGCAAGCCTTCTTACCCTGTGGCCAAACTACTGCTTACACCCAACACAAAGGAAAGAGCAGAAGGATTTAATTGCAAGTGCAAAGGAAGAAGTGGGAACTGTCATTTCATCAGCAACCTATGTGAAAAGGTGGTATGAAATGCTACCCCTGACAGGCACTTCCTTAGCAATCCAGAAGAGGTCACAGGAGTTTGTTCAATGATAGTTGATGGGCAAGGGGAAACAAGCAAGGATCAAAGTGGGCAGGAAGGAGATTCATTATATTTCATCCATTTTAACTATAAAAATGTTTTAAATAACTGTGATGCCTTAATTCATTGCTTTATATTCTAAATGAAACATTGACTTAGCAACTGGAAGCCTTTAGTGTCCTTTCCACGTCAAAAAAAAAAAATTTTGGGAAAGAAATTCCAGTCCTTCTTAGCACATGATTCCAGGTCTAGTGAAGAAAACTTTCATCAGGGCTTTCAGAGAGCCTGGAAGGAAGCCTGTCAGTAAAAGAAGACGTCCACAGTGATCTTTCCAGTTAAATCTGGCCAGCAGGCCACTGCACTTTGTCCCTTCTTCCAGATAAGATCTAGACACACACAAAAAATGTCCTTGTCTGCTTAGACTTCTTTTCAGTTGAATATTCCAGTTTAAATTGCCCATTGAGATATGGGCTTTTTGCAGCTGCAGGAAATAAATTATCATCCAGAGCATGTCTAGGGATCAATTAATTTTCATTAATGTCAGAAAAAAAGTGCAACTTGAATAAGAACAGCCAGACTGGATTCAGAGTATGGAGAGACTGACTGATTCTTTAAAAAAAAAAAAGTGGTAAGTGTGTTGCCAAACCCAAATGAAACAAATTCAGTGGACGCCAAGGCAATATTCATTCTTTCTGTATCTGCATTACAGCCAGTGGCTTCACATCAGGGAAATATTTGGAAGGATTACTTCAGATTTTCAGGAAGTGCTTTATCCCATTATCCCATTTGGAATTACTGTCTGGAGTTGAAGAAGAGGAGTGAAATCCAGTGTCTGCTGGCAGAGTATATCACAGTAATCTAAAGTATGCAAGAGAAAGAAATTCCTAGCTACAACTTTCATTAAACTAAAAGTGAAAAGGGATACTACAGAGACCAGAGAGGGACTGCATATTTTTCTATAATTTATCTAAAAGATTCCACAAACTGGTAAAAGAAGCAACAACATCCAAATTTCCTGTTAATGCTAAAATGATAGTTAACTTCAGAGACAGAGCACATAGCAAGGAACAGTTGACTGGCACAGAGAACTTCCACTTTAGATCCAGCATCTGGATTAACAGAGAGCAGATGCTGTGGTATGGTTAAGTATACACGAATTTACTATGCAACAAAGGAGCAAAGGGTAGGGAGGATATAAAAGTGTCTGAGTATATTGATCAAGCCACAGCCACAGCATGTTTGTAGGAAAACCCCCAGGGTTTCATTTCATTTTGCAGATGGCTGTAGGGAACTAGTTGCCAAATATTCTGTTTTGGTGATGTTGTCGAGTTTGGTTCATGAATACATGTAAAATATTTTGCAGTCTTTGAAACAAAACATGCCATTTAAATTTTGATTTCTTCCATCGCTTACTCCCTACAGGAAAGAGATGTGTTTCTAATGAATATTTTGTGTTACTCCCCTTTAGACCTATGGCTCTTTTTCACAAATGTAAACTATGTGTTTGTGTGTGTGTTTACACGCTTGACCTTCATCATTAAAGCTGGTGGGTATTCCACAGCCCCATGGATGACACCTTGAAAGACCACTAAAACTACAGCAGTAGTTCGATGTCCAATTGCAAATCTCGAACCTCATACAGATGTGTCAGGCAAAGTATTTTAAAACAACTCTCAAGTCAAAGTATGGACATTGCCACCAATCAGGTCAAGATCAGGACAGTTAACCATAGCAACAAACTAGGGAATTCACATTAGAGAGTCTGCCAGGACTGGAAATACCATAATAATAGGAGAATTTAATTACTCTTATGTAGATTTAAATGTCACACGGTGGTATTTTTAGACACTGTACAGGAATGTTTCATGGATAAGCTATCCAGGCAGCTCAAGGGGGAGAGTTTGGGTTTGACTCTCTTCCCAGAGGTATTTTTGGCTTCTGTTACAATGTCACTATGAAGGACTAACTCTGTAATAGCCACTAAAATGTGTTTATATTCAACATCCTTGCAGGAAGCATGAAGGCCAAACAAAGAATGCTCTGCACCAGTGTTTGACTTCAAAATGTCAGCTTAGCAGCAGTCAAAAATGTTAACATAAAGGAATTCCTGAACATAAAGGAATGATTAGGTACAGAATAAGAAAGGGGAAAAAAAAGAAATAATGAATATATCACTAAGTCCAAGGTGTCTCAGCACCTTAAAAACTGTGTGCAGTTCTAGCATCTCATCTTAAAAATTGTAGAGCTGAGCTAGAAAAATGAAGGCTGATAAAGATGACCTACAGTCTGAAACAATTTGCATGCAAAGAGAGATTAAAAGGTTAGGACTTTTCAGCCTGGGAAACCAATTTCAGAGGAACATAATAGTGAACGGTATAACCAGCAACACAGAGAAGATGAATAAGAAACTCTTCTTTTTTTTTTTCCAGATTACCGAAAATGGATTACATCAAGTGAAATTGTCATCTAGCATTTTCTAACACAAAAGGGAATATATCTTCTCACACCCTATAATGAAGCTGTATAACCTATTACAGAAGGGCAATAGTGATGCAAAAATACATCATTCCAGTTATTGGGGGAAAATCATTAAAGACAATTAAACACAAGGGTACTACCTCTGGCTGAAGAGATCCCTGAGCTGCAAACTGCTGTAGGCTGCAGAAGGATACTAAGATACTATGCCACCTCTGTGCTGATATTAAACTTGGCATCCACTGTGGGCCATCGCATCAGCATGGCAGGCACCTCAGATCTTTGATCTGATCCAGGGCAAACATGTTTCTGTTCTTATGCACTCCCTAAACTGTGCTGGAAATGCCTGGAATATTAACTTTTTCATTGTGTTATATCCACCGCTGTCCATGCTAACAGTAAACCCTGAAAAAGAGCTATGAAAATTAAAAAGTATAGGAAACAAGGCAGCTTTTTTTTATACTGCAAACCTGGTTGCACGTATTTTGAGCCAGGATCAGACTGGACTGTACTCACAAAAAATGTGTCCATAAAAACTTAATCAGTCTGACTTTCCTAAAGAAAACTCAAAAAAAACCCCAACCTGTTGGGAAATCATTGTGTTCACAGAGCATCTCTCGACAGCAGCTCTTGCTGGCCAGCTGGACCCACTGGTCTTACACACAGATTGCTTATAAACTATTCTGGCAACTGGAGTCTATCTGAGATTTTCCTTTCCCAAGGAAACAGGCCAGCCAGCTTTGTGACTGCTTTGTGCAGTTAAGAATTCTATCCAAAATGAATATGCATGTACTCTTCAGTTTTCTTCCAGCTTAATCTCCTGTATGTTTTAGTGCATTCTGTCATTTTCTTACAGTGACTGGTTTGGATGCATTAATCTGGCATTATGCAGATGAGAGTCTATTATAACAGACCGTTCATGTGTGCATTCTCAGGTTGTGGAAAAACAGTATGATACAGAAATAGCCTCCCATCATGCATTAAATTATATATTAAAAGAAGATTAGGAAGATATCTGTGTTATTTTAAATACAGTTAATCCTGCTTTACAGCACAAAATTAGTAGATATCCCCCTCAAGTCCCTTTAGCAGTGTTTTCTACAACTTCACTGAGGAAAAGAAATTAGGATATTTTAATGAAACAATTTTAATTTTTCCTGGAGGAGGGGAGTTGACAGCTCTTATTAAAAAAAAAAATTTTAGTTTTGTCTCAAATACTACTTTGATGGGGGAAATATGACCAATAAAACCCCTTCTACTAACACTAGGAAAAAAAAGAAAAAGAATGTTTTAAAATGTTGCTCTAATACTGTTCTCAATAGCCACCTCTCATACATTTCTAAACTAGGAGCCAAAAATTAAAAAATGGTTTTCAGTTCCTGAGATACCACATTCCTTCAGGAATAACCTTAAGTTCCTCCACCCCTGACTTGTACATAAAGATGAGACATCAGTCATTTGGATACATCATTTACTTGTACCATAAGGTGAAATCAAAACTCCCTCACATATGCAGTCCCTAATGAAAGAGGGCCCTGATAAAATTCAGAGCTTCTAGATGATACCGCTTGCAACAATAGCTCAAAAAAACACTGATGTTTTAATCCTCTGTCCTCACTTTAAAAGTATTTATACTTCCACCTACATATACATCATGTTCTTTTACTACAATGACCACAATTCTAAAACATGGAAAAACATCCACACCTGAGACAACCGATTAAGTGTGTTACTCAAAGCAGTGATTGCAGATTACTGAAATTAGCTCCACTTCATTCCTTTCATTCCAAACCCTGCAAACAAGCCACATGGAATTGTTGCTCTTTATAGCATAGCATCTGATAAGACCATTTGAATATGCCTTCCTAGATCTTTCTTGGCTGTCTTCACAGTGCCCAGATGACTCAAGAACTGACAGATGCAGAGCATAACCTTTGTTCCAATAACTGGCTGTGTGCATTTCTGAGACTAAAAAAAAAGGAGAAAGAAAGAAAAAAATCACACTTTTAAAAGTATTACATTTGATTACTAAAGTGAGAGACTAGAAATGGTAGGATAAAACAGAGCACAGGGACGTGGAAAGAAAAGAAGTGAGGACAAGAGAACAATCCTTAGGCACAGGGAATTTCCTGTGTCAGCAGATAGTCAGGCAGCAAACAGTCCAAAACAGAGACAAGTCCATGCTGTTACCTTATCGATGTTTAAATGCAGCATTACCAGCTTTGGCCATGTTTCCCTGCTGCTTGGTTTTGTCTGCTTTGTTAGCAAGCCTTGAGCCTGCTGTGATAAACTGGGTAAGAAGACAGCAGTCAAGGCAATGCTATCCATGAGATACTGACTGGCTAGGACAGAAAGGGCTTTACTACCTTCCCCCAGAACTTGCTGACCACCTTACCCCCAGTTCACAGTGTGCAGCTGCTCCTGCCACACACAAAGGACCTGTAGGGACATGAAAGATTTAGATTAATTCTGTCTCCTCCATTCTTACTCACTGAAAAATAACTTCCTGGTGGAGCTGTGCAACCAGACTGTCCCCTACCCGCTGTGTTAAGAGGAGCCCACTCAGAAGTAAAACATTCCCCATGATCCAGCTGGGGAATCTCCACAGAGATGATTCATAGTCAGGTGTGTTAAAAACTTTATCTCAGTTCCCTCTGTTCCTGCTGTCTCATCCACCGCGCCAAAACCTTTTTACAACATCTCAGATGCCGTTGTACACAAGGGCAGCCACGTCAACACCTCTGGCTTTCTCCTGGAGACTGCTCTATTGCATCAGAGACAACCTAACCCCACAGCTTGTGCTGGGCGTAGCATTCAAAAATATCCCTTGGTTGAATGCATCCCAGTACAGATCTCTATCAGCGTCATCCCCTTCCCATCAGATCAAGCCCTGTGTGGCAGTGACACCAAGTAAAACTGCTCAACAGACTGTGACTCGAGTAGAGATTTTATCTGAGGGCTACAGCAGTGGCCAACATCAGCTGCCACCCTGCAATAGGTGGGCTGGATAACCAACACCTCCAGAAGCAAGACTGATGGAATGATGAAGGCTTTATTAACAAAGTCAGGATGCATGTTAGTCCTGTCCTACTACACAACAAAAAAAGCCATATGCCTGAGGAGCCACTGTTATCTGCAGTCCTTGGTCTCTTGAGACATAAAGCAATGCCCATGGCCACAGGACAGTTTTGATATGGCATTGCTCCAGTCAAAAGGTTTAGTCAGCTCCAGGTTATGGTCTGGATTTTCAAAGCCAGCAGTTCTACACTCAACTCATCAAAGTGCGTGAAGCTTGGTCGTGTTTCAATGAGGATCATTGTCACTGTGTGTGTATGTGTGTGTGTCTGTGTGTGTGTGATTGTGATTGTGTTTTTTCTTTCCTCAGGTAATTTGCTGCTCCCTTGAACTCTGTCTAGGTCAGGCAGAGAGTCTCAATCACAGATCCTACTGCTTTTATCACCACATCTCTTTCAGGCAGAGAACTGCTATCACACTCATTTCACCAGTGGAAAAAATAGCACTTTTCCTCCAGGTGTCTCTGAAAAAAATCTTTATTTTTAAATTATCCTACAGGACCAAACAGATGATCTTCTGTTTCTCTGTTTCCAAAAATGATGCTAGGATGAAAGAAATTTATGTTACTGGAAGAAAATACAGGATAGCCATGCCTGATGCAGAACACAGAAGGATTGAGCTTCAGTTCTGTCTCCTATGACAAACAAAATTGCAATAGATACCGACCTCAGGTTCCAAAGCACAGAGTTAACTCTTTCCTGTGTACTCTCCAAGTCCGCTTTGCGAGTTTTCCCTTCCCAGAGGCAGGGAAGGGGAGCGGGCCCGGCCGTGCCGTTCCAGCGAGGGAACACGCGGTGGCACTGCGGGCTCTCGCTCCTCGCAGGGCTTTTCCCGGCGGGGAGGAGTCGGTTCCCTTCCCCTCGGCGGGGTCAAATCGAACCGTGGGGAAGAGGGCACGTGTAGAAACAATCCTGCTATTCTTGAATAATCTGCCCTTACATATAACACCCTCGACCCTAGGATTCAAAATGGAAAGGGAGGATGGGGGCGGGGGGGGAACAAACCCTGAGTAAATGGCACTTCATTTTCTGTGTGGTCCTAGAGATTCACACACGTTATTTACGTGTGTATTTAAGATGCTGTTGCACTTTTAAACTGAACACCTCATTTCCTCTAAAGTTCCTGCAACTGAAAATAATCTGTTTCCAAGGTACAAACTCAGCTGGTTCCTTAAGTCCTAACACGGTTAATGGGGCAAGGGGAGGAGGGAAAAACGAGCTAAAGGAACAACTACCACAACTTTAATATAAATATTATTTGTGGGAAACTTCTGATGGAGAAAGGTTGTGTGGTTGAGGCCAAGCACATCTGGTAAGAATAAGAAATAAGTCTTATAAAGAAATATCTGGTTTTCTGATCTGTTTGACTCCATCAGACACTGAGCAAATACTTTTGCATGTGCTTCCTCATCCCTTAATCACCATATGCATTATAATTAATTCTCTTTTTCAAAAATCTAATGAGTAAACATCCATCACAAATTGCAATCTTTTCAGGGATAATCCCAAATATGTTGCTTTATATCTGCAAATGGCTTTGCTAAAGTATTTCCCTCTCAAAAGACTTGCGGCTTTTTGTTTGTTTTTTTGTAATTGAATCAACATTAATCCAACATAAATCAACTTCATGAAATTGCTATTGACAGGGAAATCAGTTATGTGGTATTTATTTATTTGCTTCAGTTAAGAAAAACTGAAGAAAAACTTTATTCATTTCTATTTCAGATGTTGGCTAAGCATTTTCTGAACTGCTGTGCAAGCAAAATTCTTTCTTTCTCCTCTCTCTCCCCACCCCCAGCTTTCCAGTCAGCATTCCTAGTTACACAAAGAGAAACCCAATGCAAAAATCTAATTAAAGATTGTAAGGTCCAGAGAAAATTGCCATTTCTTTTGCCACAGATATCACAAGCATAAATAAATGTACATACTTGCAAAATTAATAACAATTCAAGAGCTCTTCCAACAGAGGCAATGCTGATGTGCCGAGAGCTTGTAAACCTCCATGTGATGTCAGTAGCATTTGAGGATACCCTCTACAAGAGTATTTTCTAAATCTTGTCCATTGTGTGAAACCAAATTGGTCTTGACTAATAAAAACTATCCAGAATTCATGTTTGTGCTGGAGTTCGGGAACAGAGAAGAGGGTAGGGAAAAGGAGGAGGGGAGGAAATGTTTCACATTTTTTAGACTATTTTCTAATCTCCTCACTCATACTGCCTGAGAATGTAGTATCTATTGTTTACTGGAAATGCTTTTGTGGCCATCTGTATGTCAGCAAAAGGGTCTAACAGAGCTTCTGACATAGTTAACATTCCTTTCTAGCTGTGATGTGTCTTCCCCATTGTTTTTCCTGCCTTATCCTGTCCATGCTTTCACTTTTTTATCCTTGCACTTTTCAGTTATAATTTTTTCCTGCCCATCACAGTTCTGCCAGCATTCATCAAGACTGTATGAATGACTGATGAAACGAACACAGCTTTATAACCCAGGTCAGGACGCATGTTAGTCTGCCACATATCTCCAATTTCCTCTCCTCGAATTCCTGCTCCTCTTTTCCAGCTGGTACCCTCACAGCTCATCTCCAACCTTTCTGCTCCGATATATAACTTTTCCCCATTTATAAGGGAGAAGGAGTGTGTCACTCAATTTCTCTTAACCAGTGAAACTATTCTCATGTACCACTATCATGAGCTCTCCTGTGGAACACCACATTAGAATAAAAGGGGTGACATTAGTCAGTCCAAGTGATGAGAAGGGCCAGAGCTGCTTCCCCCTCTCAGACAAAAAATTGGAAGAGAGACAACAATTAAAAACCAGAAGCAAAAGTATACTGAACTCCTAAAGTAGATCTGGTTCCTCATCCCCAACCCCATCCTGTGTTTTCTGAGAAGGTGCCCAGTTTCTTATGTTAGAGTGACATACTAAGACAAGGATCACCCCAGTTTCTCCCCAGCCACCCTGTACCCTCACTGCTGTCTGAAGTTTGGTAAAAAACAAGCTTCAACAGCTCATTTTGAGTCCCAGCACGTCTCTGAAATCACAACATATGAAGTTAAAAGCCACATTAGTTTTCATTTGCTTTTAAGAAATATCAGGGTTTCAATCAAAATACCTACATTTAGTTTGGTGGAGATTTTTTTTTTTTTAATTGTGCAACCCTGGATCGCCTGCTTCTTTTTCTAAAGCCTGCATTTTTCTTTGCCCAAGGCATTATACGTTCCCTTGTTTCTCTTCCTTTCAGCCCATTGCGAGTAGAGTGTTTGTTTAAACAGTGACTCCAAGCTGTGTCCTGAGACAGGGTAAGAACTTCAGCCTTCTCCCGGCTCGCACTCGCCCCGCTGTACTTCAGTGGATAAGAACGCGCCCGTGACGGCAGGGGCAGCGCCAGTCGGGGGTTTTCCAAACTTTAATTGAGCAATTCCCTCATCACCTCTTTACAACAGAGAGAAGGCGGCTTCAACTCATCTCTCTGCAATCCCCCAGGCAGCCTGAAAAAAACCCACCGAGCAAGAAAACCTCCCAAATCAGCATCCCTATACCCACTCCCGCATCACAGTCCCGCCGGAAAGTTTGATCTGCACAGCACGGGCCACTGCACTTAGAGCATCTTCGGTTTCCAGGTCGAAACTCACGTACACACGCACAAAACGCGTAAATGTGTAAAAACATAGAAGCACCTTAAATATATAACATAACGCGAAGCATCTGTGAGGGGCGATACACGAAGACAGCGCATATTTAGTGTGTTTAAAACGCGTGCGTGTGTTTGTTCCCGGCGGAAGGGGAGCGGGGGAAGAACGGTAGCCGGCCCCCCGGCAATCGCAGGACGCCGCTCCAGAGCCATCACAAACTCGCACACACACTGGTCCGGCCGCTCCGGGACTCCCCGGGGCGAGGACGGGGACAGGCGGCTGTTGCTGGAGGCGGCGACCGCGCCCCGCTGGACTGGGCTGGGCTGGGCTGGGCTGAGCTGAGCTGGGCTGGGCTGGGCTGAGCTGGGCGGCCACGCCGGACTCTTTCACCCCGGCGAGCAGAGGAAGGGAGGGGAAGAGCGGAGAGAGGACGGGGAAAGGGAGGGAAGGGGCGGAGCGGCTCCCGGGCCGTGCCTGGCACCTGTGCGGCGGGCGGGGCAGCCCCGGGGCGGCGCTGGGCGCGGCGGGAGCGGCGGCAGCAGCGCAACAGGTTATCGGAGCGGAGCGGGATCCGAGCCCGGCGGTGCCCATGGCCGGCCGCGGCCCCGCCGCCGAGCAGGGCTACATCCGCACCGTGCTGGGCCAGCAGATCCTGGGGGAGCTGGACAGCTCCAGCCTGGCGCTGCCCTCCGAGGACCGGCTCAAGCTCTCGGGCGACCGCGCCGGGGAGGAGAAGGCGCTGCGGATCCACCGGCAGGTCCAGCAGACGCTGGCCAGGAAGAGACGGGGCTCGCTGTACAATGGTGAGTGCCCGCCCCGGCCCCTCGGGGCTCTCCGGTGGGAGCGGCGGTGGGAGCACGGGAAGGGGTCCCGGGAGGCCGGGGTGGGACCCGCGGGCGGCCGCAGCTGCTTCCCGGCCCCGGGAGGTGCGGAGTGCTCGGGACAGCCGGTGCCGCTCACACGCCGTGACCGGATTTGGCAGAAAAAAGCGCGAATCTGTCGCTTCTTCCCGTTCTCTTTGCACACCCCAGTGAGTGAGAAGTTTCTCCCTCCCAAACTCTCGCCGTAACTCGGTGCATGGTGGGGCCGCTCCCGGCTCTCCGCTGCCCAGGAGGGGGAGGGAGGGATTGAGGCGATATTCTCCTAATCCAGCGACCGCTTAATGTGCTTATTTTAATGCTTTTATCCTTACCCACCGGTCCTGTTTGCTAAATAAAACGGAAAGAAATATAGGAAATGTTTTGCCTTGTTTAACCGTGAAATTAAAACAAACAAACAAAGGTAAAAGGAAGTTTGGAAAAGTAGCTCTGAGAAAGGCGTGAATGGGAAATACAGAACGATAATGCTGTCAGGCATTATTTACCCAGTTCTTTAACATGCATGATACAAATTGACGTCAATCACTCTGTGCTTCTAAGGTCTTGCAGGCAGAAGGCCAGACCCAATCAATAAAGTCTGCAGTCACACCTTGTGCCCCAGCCAGGGCTCGATCACAGCATCAGGCAGCCACAGGGTGACTCTCAGGTGCTGAGGGTTAAAGGCAGGCTGCCCGAGGGGCTTAGTGTTAACTAATGAATGAAAACTTTATATATGATGAAATTTTAATCATGTTTTTAAAATAGGAAGATATGACTGACTTACCCTCTTTCTCAGTTGTCCTCAAAGAAGCTGTCACCTTTCATTTGCTAAAAGTTGTGAGACGAAAGTCTTTATACTTCTCTCATCTGTTCCTGTCAGGCAGAGGAATGTTTTCTTGTTCTTTGTCTGGCCTCTATCTAAAAAACACCTCATGGCAAAAAATGCACACAGTGCTGACATGGACAAATTCTGCTCATAAAAATCAGATATACAAATCACACAAACAGGTACACACAGCTGTGCAATGTGCAGATACACATGCAAGTCCTTAACTTGGCTACTGCCATTTAAATATGTTTTCTAAACACTTTTGGAGTAACTTAATTTCTTTTTCTACGAACAGAGAGCCTGCAAAAAGCTTTTTAAGCACTAGTTTATAAATGATACAATGTCATGAACCTGAGCTCATGTCTCTAAACCATGCATGAAACTATGAAGACAGAGTTCCCATCCTCCTAAGTCATCTTGACTTCTCTGGAATACATTAACAGACCTGATGTATTTGGGGATAGTTATCCTGCTTTGTTTTTCTAAAGGTCAAGTATTTGAATCCCTTGCATTTCTGAGACACAAAAACTTTTAAACTTCAGGATCAGGAGTGGCAAATGCCATGTCTGTAACGTGTTTTGTTCATGCATAAAATGAACTTTTCATCTTTCAAATGTATTCTTGTGCCCAACTCACTGTACACATTTTAGTCCTACTGCAAAATTCAGAAAAAGTAAATGAAACTGGAATGCATTCCATTAAGATATACATATATATCTAATATGTGGAAATCTATGTATATTTTAAATATATATGTGAATCAAATGCCTCTCTTGAAGTTAACATGTTTACTTCCCTGAAAAATATACGTATATGTGCGTATGTGTCCCAATGTGCTTTCTGTATGGACTTGCTCAAAAATCGGCTATGCTTTGAGAAACATTTCAATTCTTACATGTAGGGTACCTTTAAAATTTTTTTTAAAAAATATGCCCTCTTTTACATGCAAAAGCATCACTTTCTCTGAATTATAACCTTTCTCTGGCTATATTCACCACGGGCCCCGTATTGCTTGCACTTTCAGGGAAGACTTGCAAAGTGTCAGAGGGAGCAGGAGCAGGGCCTTGTGATATAACTGTCCTATCTGCAGGAGTATTTCAGACTCAGTTCAGCAAGGTACTCAGTGCATACCTAACCACAGTATTCACATACATGCCTAAAATTAGCCAAGCACATAACCACCGGGTATGAAAAATCAGTGGTAGTAAAGGTCTTGCCCAGTATCATCTGTGCACACCCATTTTCTGCTGAGTGTACTGAAAAGTTTGAAGCCACAAGAAGTAGTTTGTCAGGCAGCGTAATTTCTCCTTAGAATTTCGAATTACAGGTGTCTGATTAGCCTTCAGCTTCACCTGTAAATGGAAAAACATCTTTTTACCTCCTACCCTCATATTGTTTGCTATTTCATGCCCTTTTCCCCATTTTGGAGGGTGTATTTCTTTTTTATAGTAGAAATTCAGTCATCCTTGAATCTGAGAATTCTACCTGCTGCAAAAGGATTGAAGTTATGTATGACCTCAGCTCTTTTCAAAATGTTGTCAAACAGCTTTTCAAGCAGTTTAACAACAGCTGCAACTTTTCTAATTCATCCATTGCAAAGCCTTTATAAATTAAAGATTATGCTGCCCTTAGAAGTTTTGAGTAACTAAAGCAGTCATATCAAATTTCTGAATGCTATTTAAAGATGGAAATATTTAAGGTAGTTCTGCCTTATCAAAGAAAAATGGCATTCAGAATCATATACTTTAATGACTGGTGATTTTCAGCTTGCCTATGATGCAGCAATTGATTATTTTATGTACATTTTAGGAATCTATTAAGCTTTATTCTATTTATGAGTCCACTTGCCTCTGATATGTATCGTACAAAATCAAATGTCCTGATGAACTGCTGGCTGTGTTGTGATTCTTTCCCTAACACAGTTTTATAAACACTGTGTGTTTATTAAAAAAAAAAAAATCAAACCAGAATTCAAACTTAGGAGATTTCCCAATAAAAAACATCTTTTAACAAAACTGTTAAAATCAGACCCTTATTTATTCCTCACATTTCCCAGTTTTTAAAATTCTGAGTAGTATTTTCTTCTTGAATCTCCTTTTAGGGGACCGGTGCACTTTTTTGTCCTTAGGCTTCTATTTTGCAGAATTCTGACAGTGATAACAGCTTTGTAGTAAATTTCTGTTTATATATTTGAGGCATAAGGAAGTAGAAAAAAAATTCCTTGTTGATGACTTTCAATTGTTGTTGGTTTTATTAAATTCCTCGCCTCTGCTTCCTGAGCCAGAAGAAATCTTTTTTAAATTTGAGCACAAAATGTTAGAAAAACTCCTCTGGGACCAGTCATGTGCTGGCACAGTGATGAAGGAGCACGATCAAAAAGAGGGCTCTTTGATCTCTAGATGGAGTGATTCAGTGACTTTTTTCGTGTGCTGTTCTTAAATGTCACCATCTTAGTCCATTGTGAGGGCTGAAGTATAAAAAAGGGATTAAAGGATGACAGTCCAGGAGCACTGAGGAGTCTCTGTTGGGGATATGATCACCCACCTGCCCTGAGCAAGAGTGGACAATGAACACTCAACAAGGTGGGCCCTCAGGGTGCATGAAAGTATCACAGTCCTTAATAGACTTGTGTGTACAGGGTACAGCTACACTGATGACTGCTCTGGGAGGTTTGAGGCCAAAATTTGACTTTGATGATAACAATTCAAGCACAAAAGCACTGAAAAAGACCCACAGCTGAGAGTTACCACTGTATGTGATTTAAGGGGAATTTGATACGCCCAGCTTCTTAATGGAGGATGATTGTCTTGTCCATATATCTTAGAGATGCCTCTTGTCGTAGTTGTTTTTGAAAGCAGAGCAAACAGCAGGTTGATCTGTCAGCAGCCATAGGCAGTGATCACTGAGGAGAAGTTTCCAAGGCTTTTGGAGCTGTTGGGCTTGTCACATCCACGGGGACAAAGGAGCCTCGAGAAGAGCCTCTGTGAAGACAGGTGGGATTTTTGCTGTCGTCTGTACAGTCTCCCTCCTGATAGTGTCATTATTTTTTCCAGTCTTAAAATTTTGTCGTAACTGTTGGGATATCAGGGTACAGCTTTTATTTTGGCAGTGGAGAAGAGCAAAGGGGTTTAGGTTTCCTGCTCCACTGACCCCATCCAAAGTGTTCCTGGACTGTTTCAGTTCATATTGACAGGAGAGAGGGGAGACTGTGATAAATGGTTCCACTCAGTTGCCCACACATGGGTGTCTGGTGTTGTCTGAGATGCCTGAGTTTTCTAAACTGTCCTTATGGGTTGACAGACATGATGCAGGGCCTGTAGGAAACCCATTTTTTTCTTGACTGGCTGCTGGAAATCAAGTGTGATATCCTATGGCCTCTCAAATAGTGTTTGTCCCCTATGGATGAGTATGGTGTGCATATTTTCTGGAGAGAGTTTTTGTAAGACTTTAAAACACAGAGTATCACAGCTAGAAAGTATTAATCCTAACAGTATATGAGACTATAATATAAATGTTTTTTTTAAAAATCTGTCATGGCTTTTTTAGGGGAAAAAACCCAAACAAACAAAATGAACAAAACAAGGATACCCAGTGCACTGAGTATGTAAGGACAGCATAATGATTTCTGAATATATGTAATACTGAGCAACTCTGCAAGGTGGGAAAGGCAAGCAGGTTTTGTAGTGTGGTGAAAATAATCTGAAGGAAGCCCTGCTGACAGAGGCAAGTTTTGATCAGGTCATTATTCTGCACCTCAAGGAAAGATACAGCATTTCTATTACCACTTTTTCCTTTAACACACTGACTTGTGGCACAGGTAAAGAGAACACAGTAAAAAGATATGCATTTTATGTCTGCCTAATAAATCTGCAGGTAAAAGTCTGGCAAAATAATTTCCCAGTGTTGTAAGAGCAAGCAAGAGATAACTGCAAATGCAAAGTGAAATTCCATAAGTTGACATATACTGGGTTTGTCTCTGAAGGAGAAAAATTTTAACTGATGGATAGTTTCACAGAGAGACTGAAGGTTAGAAAAGAGGACTAGTTGAAGATAACTGCATGTTACAATTTCTGTTTGACTGCATTTCACTTTTGCAAAGAGGAAACTGTTAGATAATGTAGTTTATCCTCAACTAGTTCATGAATGGCCTTGTTATTTTTATCTTCTCTTTTTTGTATTTTTTTGTAAAGACAAGTTTTGAGTTACCTAAAATATACAAAAATTACGTGTTCAAAGGGTCATTATGCCCTAACTAGATAAATAACTGAGAATACTTTCTCACTAAGTGTAGTAAACAGGACAAAAAATACTAACTGTAAAGAAATAGAAGTTTATTTTAAACTGTATTTGTTGTGTGGAAATACTTTATTATGCAGCAATGAAGAAGAAAGTGAATCTTTAAAAAAGCAGGCACAGGGGATAGGCTAAGCTAGACACCTTACTGGGCACCTGAAATAGTACATCATGTCTCATATGACACAAATGAGAGATTTATAGAAATAAATAAATGTTGGATGTTGTTCAGCCAGAATTTTTCACAGTAAAAGAGAACAGTTCCCTCTTACTGGTTTCTCGTGTACTTGGGTAACCCTTGGGCTATGGTAACCTTGTAATGTCACGAAGGAATTATTACAATCCAAATCATGAGTTTGACCAAGCTTCATCATTCCACTCTCATGACGCAAAGTTACTGTGAATGTGTCTTGACAAATCACCTAATACGTGTTTAAATCTGCCTCGTGTGGCCAAAATGAAAAAATTGGAAAGTATGATTAAATAGGCAAAGTAACTGCAAAGTATGGTTGAATTAGGCCTCAAATTATTGCAGTCTGCCATTATATTGTATTGTATTATACTATATTATAGAATACACAAATTTGGACTTGCCCAGGTAGCTACATGCTAGGGAGAATTATTCATAAATTATTCTGGTTACCCGAGTTTATTTTCATCCTTTTTGAGTCCTTGACTAACTGCAGACACTAAGGATAAAATATACAGATGTGCTGAGCTTTCTAGGGTTGTGCACCTAAAGAAGCCCGGAACCTTAACTGCATACACTGGAGGAATCAGCTCTGACACACATACTCCAGGTGCTTTCAAACACCCCAACAACTGCTTGCTGGTATGTCTTTGGCACCTGAATTCCCATGGGCATAGGTCTCCTGCTGTTTTTAGGAGCAGAGACTTCAGCTGTTTGGCCAAGTTAACGATTCATTCCTTAGATTTCTTTTCTGTAGTATCTCAGGTAATATCTACTGTTTTGAAAATTGATGGCAAATTAACTTCTTTAATGACCACTACTATGTCTTCAGCCTAAACTTCTGCAGCACCCACTGATCCCATTTATGACTGATTTGAGGTATATCTTACTTTCGACTTCGGTTTCACCTCTTTAAACCTGGGGTCAATTCCTACATGCAGATTCTCATAGTAGCACAGAAATCTCATGGATTATTGTATCAGCAGTATCTGTTGGTTTAAGAGTTTTCAGTAATAGGAGCACTTGTTCTTTGAAAATGTGTTGTATTAGTGAAAAAAGATACAATCTGAAGTTTTTGGTTGGTTTGTTTGCAGTTTTAATGAAAGAAATAATCACAATGTGCTGTTCTATTTTCAAAGCTGGCCCATGGAAGAAGAGGATCAAAGCAGATACACTGTGGATCTTCTACATTGTTTGTAGGCTTAGTGAACCTTTCAGGAGCAGATTTGAGGCATCACTGAAGAACCCAACTTTCTGGCATCATATGCCACATGCCTCCATGGGCCATAGAATTTGTTTGGGGACTCTTTGTGCTCTTTGGATGAAGCACTGAGGAGATTATATAAAATATATAGGGAACTGAAAAAAGGCTTGTATCCTCAGGAAGCTTTGCTTGGCCGTGTTTTGAATGTGATACACCAAATGCAAACATCTTTCCATTATTTCTCTGTTCAACATCCAGTTTATATATATTAATGGTAGTGCACCCTGCTATGTTTCCCTAGTACTGTATCTCCTCCTCTGTAACAATACCATGTTTTGTTAAAAATCTTACTAATATTAATCTTTGGTTACAGGCAGCTTGCACCGTGCATCCAGTGTACCAGAGCGTGTCTATAACATGGGGATTACTGAAAATGATTTTTCACCAAGAAGTCCCTACAGTTTCTCATATTACCAGTCAAACCAGGTGAGGAAGATGATGAATGGAAATAAATATAACATCACATGCATAGTTATTAATTTTGTTACCACAAATAATAGCATTTAGATGGTGTTATAAGGTTTGCTTGCCTATTTGTTTTCTTTTTAAAGCCTCATTTCTAGAAAATGAGGTTTTTACAACTGAAATCTCTTAATGTTTTACCCCACTTCCAGTGACTTCAGAGCCTAGTGGCTGGATTAAACTCAGTTGTGCAGGCAGGCTATTTGCAACCCTGTTGGTTTTGTGAGAATTGGCATCAGGGTAAAAAATGAAAAATCATATTAACGCTCCACTAAGGCAAAGGCTGTGACAAGTTTATCCCTCCCACCAGGCAGGAGGTCAGTCAGCACATCCGTAACTCAGAGCAGCTAGAGGCCCTGCTTCCCAGTTGAACATAATTAAGCATCCAGACCCGAAGGAAAACAGATTAGTTTCACAAAGACAGGTAGAGTGTTCCTTATAATTTAAAATACTGCTGTTGTCACCCCTTTTAGCATTACAAGAATTTCAGCAGTACAGTCCTTCCAATACAATGGTGTTTTTAAACCATCTGATCATAAGTTCTCTTGTTGTTTTGACCAGCTTTTCTTGGGTTCATGGCCTGAATGAACAAATAATTGGTTTTCTGCAGGGTTTCTGACACAGCTCATAACTGGTATGAAACTGTTTGAGGGAGCATCCATGTGACTGGGAAATCAACACAGCTCAATAGCAACGCTGCTGCGTGATCGGCATTAGTCAACTGAAAACAATTCAGCTTGAGAACAGAAATATTTATTTAATAAATAACTGTATTTGGAGAGGGCAGTTCTTTCTTAATTTTAGCTTACTAAGAATAGCTTATTGTCATCAAAAGAAATAGTCCAGCTTCTGAGCAATCAGTGAAGCAGCCCTGGCTCTGTATGGGGAGAGTTAGAACTGTTTAATTAAACATATATCTTTCTCTGTCCTCCTCTCTGCTATTCTCACCAATTGTCTAATCCATAATATTTTATGTGAATTCATTCCTTCTAACAAGGGGAAAACTGGAGGTGACATAGGAATCACAAGAAAATAATGTAGTGTTCTTGGCGGGGGGGAAAACAGGGGTTTGAGGGGAAGAGAGAGACTATTTGTCCTGTGTGAAAGCTGGAAAAAGGCACAAGGCCTAGTATTTCACAAAAGCATTAATGTCCTTATCCCCAAACAAAAGATAAAGATATCCTTGCAAAACTTCTGTAGAATAAACACATATAGCCAATGATCCTTGCCTCAACCCACCAGTTTCTGTAACCTTTACTCCTTTTATGAGTCAGTTGTCATCCTCAGGATGTCCTCAACAGTGAAATTAGGGGATTTCAGCCTGGCAGCTATCTACTGAGCACTGTTCCTTCAGTTAATAGTTTGTATAAACTCCTCAGTTTACCTTAAAAAAATACCTTTAATATTGCAAAATGGAAATGGAATATGTGGGGCTTTGATTTATGGCTGTATGCCCCTATGCTTACTGATTTTTTAAAAAAACATGGTTCCTGTATTTCAAGGCCAGATAGTGTTCCAAGTTGATTTACTTCTGGAAGGTTTTGAATTGAGTATGGTGTCCAGTATAGAGCACAAGAAAAAGGAGGAAAGTTTGGAGAGGTCTCAAACGACACCTAAACAGTAAAAGTCTTGAAGATACACCTTACAAAGAAAGGTTAGAGGACATGGATTTGTTGACTTTAGAAAAGAGAATATTATAAAGCAAGATGATGTTCCATTGCAGTCTATGCCCATTAGGGACAAGAAAAGAAAAATCATCTAAAATTGCAACTGTAGACTTGGGGATATCATTGAAATGGTGAAATGGTCATTTTGATTTTCTTGGAATGTTATACAGTCTCCTCCATTTTTAAGAGGTTAAACAAACATGGAAAGGGCTATCTCTTTTTACTAGATTCTACCACAGAGTGAACAGGAGTGCTAAATAACCTTATATTAATAAGGTTAATATTAATATGCAGACACTTTAGTATAATATTTTCAATATCTGACTGATTAATTTTCTTCTGTATGTTGGACAACCTTGAATTTAGTTTTAGTAGCAGATGTTGGTGTTAATCCCCAAGGAGTTTCAAGCTGAAAAATGTCCCTTAATACTCAAACTGTTCACTGCCAGGAATAATTGACTTGTGGAACTATTCTGAGTTCTTGACTAAAGATTAGATGCCGTAGACTGTACTTCTTCCTGCCTTCTTGAGGCAAGTAAAAGAAGTGTTGCAGAATCCCATGTAATACACAGAGTGTACGTTGACGTTTGCATTTTGTTTTCTTACTCTGAAAGCAGAGTGTAAAATTTTTATCTTTACTTATTTGTTTGGCTTCTTTGCTATTAATCCTAAGTGCTGTGATCTTACTGTGACTCCTGTTGTTTTGTGCACCCTTGAGCAGGTTGCCTCACCATCCTCTTACACAAATGGCTGGGGGACAAGGGTTGCTTACAGGACAATGGAAGAGAGAGCTCAAAGGCAACCTCTGAAGAGACTGGAGGTTTCACCCCAACGAATTCCGGAAAGACTGGCATATGTGTCCAGTGATTTTCACTATGATGGAGGGATTCCAACCGGATTCTCTATGAGGCATGGAGATATCGGGAGATCGAGTGGAACTGTCCCCCCGAGATACGCTCGGTCTGAGATTGTTGGTTACACTCTTCGTGACTCGGTGAACAGGGGACGCTCTTTTAAGAGACACTCCCGCATGGGGGCTGTTAATGATGCTGCCCTGGATGGTGTCTACCCCAGCCCCACTGTACCTCTGTACCACCAGGCAGGCAACAGTCGCAGTATGACCAACCTTTTGGAGAAGGAAAACTACCTGACCTCGGGCAGCGCGATGGGACAAGTGAGATCACCAACTGCTTCCCAGCTGGCGTCTCAGAACAGGCAGTCTGTGAGGTCCAGCTTCTACCAAACCACTTTCAGAAACGCACAGACCAGGAGGGAAGTTTCCCATCCAGCTTCAATAGCCAGTGTCACTGCAGAAACAGATGGGAAGAGGATGCCATTGACAGCTGCTGTGGCCGCAGCGGGGAGAAATGGCTTCCTGCAGAGTGAGCAGGTCACCATCAATGGATCTCAGCTAGGGTAAGCATGATGCAGGACCTGCTTTGGTTCTGGGGTGTCACAGCTGAAAGGGCCACGTTTGTTTAAAAAGAGAAAGTAAACTGACAGCTTACGGTTCAGCAACCAACACAGCGTACAAAATACCAGTGCAGGGGATGCAGGAAGATTTGCTTTTAAAAATCCTCTTCCAGTGCAACAGAGGAAAAGGAGAAAAAGATATAGCAGTATGTACATACTGCAGAATCCACAACTCCCACTTAGGGTTGGGACCCCCTTTTGCAAAAGTTGACCAATTTTATAACACTGTAAGTAGTCACTGAGTAATTTACAATCTGAGTCACAGTACACAATGTAGTATTGGCAGATTTTGTGCTCATAAAAGATCAGATGATATCAGCACTGGTTCTCACAAGAATAGGTCAGAAATCTACCAGTGAAGCAGCTTTTGGCAGATTTACAATTTCTGGTTGAAAATCCTTCATGGTTTCAAAGATACTTTTTAATATTAACTTCAATTAAAACACAAGCAGAAATTTCTCTTAGCTCTGTAGCACCATCCATCCCCAGAGCTTCTCACTGCCATGAGATCCTACATGCTCTGAGGGCACTATCCTGACTTAAAGCCCTGTTAGATCCATACCAGAAAGTCAAAAATCTGCCCCCAGACTTCAGGAAAATTGCTTGAAGTACTGGAATTTTTTTTTCCCCCAACATTACTTCCCCTGCCTCCACTGAAATTCTCTTCCAGAGAAGATTTCAGAATGTCTAAAATCAGTTTCATTTTCAGAAAAGAAAGTGTATCAGTTCTGAAATTCACTCAGAGGTGAATATTTTTTAATTTTAGAATAATTCTGAATGTTTCCAGAGCTGTTTAGGTTCAACAGACAGAACAAGCCACTTGCTATACAGGAGATGGTTACCTGCATTGTCTACTCTGCTTTCTATTGTTGTTTCATAATCCAAATAAGATCCTAAAATTTCTTATTTAAGTTAATCATAGTGTAATTTACAACAGTGTTATTAAGAAATGGCTCTTTTCCCATAACTGTGTAGTGGTTAGGCTCATTTTTCTGAAGAATACCTTTCTTCTTCTGGATTTGTTACTGTGTGTTTTGAGGCATCATCTGGTATCACTGATGAGGTATTTTCTGTTGTCAACTACGTGTTGTGTGTTATAATAAGATTTACAAGCATATATAATATCATGCCCACTTCTGGCCTGGATTGAAATTCTCACTGCTGGGAAATGCAGGAATTAAGAGATCTGATATTAATGATGAGACTCCTAGATATTCAGTCTTTACAACAAGTCCAGAAAATAAAACAGCTCAGAGCTCACAACAGCTAAAGATTTGAGAGTAGTAATGTTGAAAATAGGTACCTGGGAGGACTTCATTTCTCAGTAAGACAATTTACTAACAGGCATGTATCCCATTGATAATAATTTACTTAACTTCTGGCACGTTCTTGAATACATTTCTGAGCAACAACAACCAGCAATTTTTGTCTTTAATTACATGTAGGAGCAATTTTGGTTTTTCTTTTGCAGGTGCAGACACTGGAGTCTGGTTGTCTGCCTGTACAAACATCAACCAAAGTATTTTTCATACCTGCAGATGTAAAAATCTTTCTTCAGTCATTGTGCAAGTGGCTTGATTGAGACCATGTTGAACTCAGCTGGGAGATTTGTGGCCTATTGGAAATCTTTTGACAGCGTAATTCCTAAAGTGCCAGTTTTTAGGTTCAGCTTTTGCTGGAAATTAGAGAGGAAAACAACTGGAAGTGCTGTGAAAGCTTCTAGAGTTCCCTTTGCAGCTGTTTACAGATCTTGTTTATCTCAGTACTTCCATTTCATTTACTTCTACATATCTTGCTTAGACTTTCAAATATCCTAGAATCTACTTTAGTTTCATAGCTAAGTTTTTGGGGGAGTGAGGGGCTCTTTACCCAAAGTATTAAAAAGTCTCTGTAAAATGTAATAACTTACATTAGTAAAGAGGCTGGTGGAAAGCAGCATGTAAGTTAAAATTCTGCAAGAAATTTGCACCACTCTCACCATCTTTACACCGTTCTTAAATTATAAGGAGGAAACTGTAGCTGTTATAGCTGACTGAAGTCAGTGTTTGTTACACATTTATATAATCATGTGTGTGATATCCACATACATTATTACTGTAGTCAACACCTATATTGCACATTTAATAAGTCCTCTTGTGAGTCTCACCACTGGAAGGAGTGGATGCAGAAGTCCTATTTGTAGTGCATTCTGGTTCAACCTCAATAGCTACCACACAGGTTACTGTAGAATTAACTGTTTAAACCACACTAGACAACATTTTGCTGTGGAGTGTACACCTCTGTCAAGTCAGAGGTATTTCACTTAAGTTCATCATCCCACCAGTAGTACAGTAGTTTCTTCTGACAAGGTTTCTCAGTTAAAGAAGTTTGTAGACACTTTCGTATTTCTTGTCATTTCCCATTCTCTCTGATTTTAAATCTACATTGTCTGACATATTCCTACCTTACCTCTTGCTCCCTTAGTAAGATAAAGGGTCAAAAAAGATAAGCTTGGTTTTGGAGTAAATTATTTTTTCCTGAAATTTATACTTTTTTATGCAAATCACAATTTTGGTCTTTCCAAGGTGAATTAAGAGAGTGTAAAATAGTTGTGCAAGGTTAAAGAGAAGTAGGGGACTAGCTGTATACAGCATTTGAAATTTATATAAAAGCATTTTCAAACATTCTGTAAAAGAATTAGCTCATGCTATGAAAGCAAAGTAGAAAAATCATAGTATAGAGATGTTATCTCTGTGTCTTCTGGTAAAGTGAATCAGTTAAAAGCACTGTTATGATGAAGAGCTTAGGAAAGAGATTCAACCTGAAGCTGTCTGAGAAACAGCTGCTTACAGAATCTGACCTCTAAATGTGCAGAGAGCTGTCACAAAATTATTATGTATGTATCTATCTCAAAAATATTATACTCTGGCACTTAAGGTGAAGTCAGAACTTGTCAAATCATTGTTCTGTTTAACAACCATTTCCTGACTGACTGTTCAGTGTCATGACACATGCCACTCAACCAACTGCTATTAAGTTTGCCTGTAAATGTTTGGAGGGCGAGATAGAATCATCGCATCAAATTCTATTTTGACAAGAATTAGGGTGCTGCAACTTTATGAATACCATTGAGGGTCAAAGATTGTATTGCATCCTTTATTGCTGCCAGATAAAACATCAGGGAATGTTATTTTTACCCAGTGAAGAGCAAGCCTAGTATGGCAGTGTGCAACAGGAGAGAAATATTTTTGCCTGCTGCATGAAGGGATAACTCTGGTGAACAGTGAGCTGCTGTCAGTCTCAATGCAGATCTACACCCTTAGCACTTAGAAATGCAGTCTGACTGCCCCTGTGTTCATCTCAGCCTGGCAGGCTCTGCTGATGGACCATAACCACTCTGGGACACCCTTGGCGTCCTGAGGTTGAGTTTCCACATGGATTCTTTGGTATCCCATGAGGGATCAGCTCATGCAGCAATTTTGACCTTGAAAGGTACATGGTTCTAGTCCTTCTCAGCTGTTAGTCGGTGAAGTGACTCAGAATTTAATACATTGTTGATGTCTGCTGCTCACAGAAGGTGACTGATTTTGGGCGAAGGGCTCCAAAATGATTGCAATGACTAGCAGTCAGGTTGACATGCTCACATGTGGACAGGGTGACAAAATTGTTGATTTAAGAAATGTGACTAAAACCCGAGGTTGAAAAGCCTGCTTTTCTGTCCCACTATAGAGAGTAAGAAGGAGAAATATGATCTGGCTTTTTTTCATCACTCATTGTTTGAGATCTTTAAGTAGTTTTCTGATCGGTTCATCTGACTTACACCTTAGAGTAATTTAGTGACTACTTTGTTTTAAATTTGGCCAGAATTTTAAACTCTGAAAATATGGAAGCTGTAAGCAGTGCCAGGCACTAGAAATACTAACCAAAGTTCTAATTTCATCTTTCTCTTGCATAAGCATCCTCAGCACCTATAGATACAGTGTATTTGCTCAAAACAATAACTCAGAGGAGAGGAGAAGAAATAACATATTTATACCAAACAATAATGATTTATACCAAAAAGAAATATAAAGGCAGGTGGAAACCTCAGGATATGGGTATATCATTTCATTTGCAACAGGTGCAGTGAATCAAAATTCTGCATTTCTTTGCTGTCCTTACGGCCATGCTAATTGGTTTTTGCCTTGGCAAAACCAAGCAGCAGATGTTGATTTGCAGTGTAGCTGCAAGAAAAATTCCAGCAAAATCTGTTTTTGTCTCAGAGCTCATAAGTGCATCATAAATATTTTGGGAGAAAAGAGCTGGATTTCAGTGCATTTATAGCAAGATTCCCTATGGGAAATCTGCCTGATTTCTGCCTGGTTTGTCTGCCTTGCTCCCCTGCAGCCCTCCAGGCTCTTTCACTCCTGGAGGTCCACTTTGGAGCCAGTCTCAGAGCTGAAGAACTGGGTGACACCTCCACAAATACAATTTTTAGAAACGTTTCTCAGTACCAAAAAGTGTACTATTTCACTTTCCTGAATATTGTTTATTATTTAATATTTCTGCTTAGTTAATTGAAAAAAAATTAAAATTTCAATTTAAGCCAATTTATTTCCCAGAGACCTATTTTAACGTAAGTGGTAATTGTGTTAATATTTCTAACTTTGACTTCATTTACTGGGATGATTATTAAGTAAATCATTCTCGTTCTGGTAGCTCTGAAGTAGGAAGTTATTGCCAATGACTTCTTGTTTCACTGGGGTTCACAGACTGCTCTCTCATCCCCATTTGGCCAGCAGAGGATCTGGTACTACAAAACTCTTTGGTTAAAAAAAAATATAATACTCATGTTCTTGTCCACTTGTCCTCCTCCTCCCCCCTCCCCCCTTTTTTATTTCTAGGTGGAACATACTTGAAACAAAAAGTAAATAAAAGTCTAGGGAGCATAACCACCTGTCCCATGGCTAATGCTCCTGAATGTGCCATGAATTATGTTCCATTTAGTGAGGAAAAAAATGTGTCTGGTGACCTCTTTTTCCATTTTTTCATATGGTTGTCTAAAATGATCATCATTTAAGCAAACATGCTGGAATTTGAAAGGAAAATAGCTACACTTATTTTTAATCCCACCACAGTGGATGTACATACTCAGTTTAATGAGTGCTATTTTTATTCTGAAAAAAAGGCTTTACCCATCTGTTTCAATGCAGTCCTGCATATATGTAGTCTGGAAACTAAGAAATGGATGGAAGGCATGAAAACAAATGTAAAAAAGCAATCATCACATTACTGAGGAAAACATCAGGGTGTCTTTATGATCAGTACTAGTCACTCTACTTTGGTTATTGCCATCTTTGGATCTGTCATCCACTTCCTTCATCTTTCCTTCCACATCCTGCCCTTCATCCAGTGATGAAAGGATGGAAACTGATGGAAACACTGATAAAAACATCCACTAATGTTTCCATTTTGTTTTTATAATTTGAAGCATGACTTGCTTTCTCCAGAACTTCTCATTGTCACCACGCTTTTATTTATGATTTTCTCTTCCCCAGAATATCAGTGTCTGTTAAAGCTTTTATACTACTTTCTGCTACTGGAAAGCAAAAAAAGTTCTAAGACAATCTAAAGTGCCTTGAAAAATACAAAAATCCTGGTATTACAACAAAGATAGTTTTTCTGCAGTCTTGCTTCACCCTGTTTCCTCTGTCTACACTTTTAAGGAGCCCAGAAGTGGAGATGACACTGGAGCGTGCGGTGAACATACTGAAAAGTGAAAACACACAGTCCACGCCTAGGATTCTTGCTGCAGTGACTTTCATACAGCATGAGTGCTTCCAGAAAGCAGATGCCAGAAGAAAAGTAAGTAATTATTTTTGTGCCAGTTGCAGTCAGGTAGAGAAAACAGCTTTCTGTACTGTGTGGCACTGTGTCAGCATGACACACCAAAAAAAAGGCACTCAAGAAACCTTATAGGGTACTAATGTTAGATATTTTCCCTAAAATACACTGATGGTTTATGCTGAAGTTTCTTTTAAATCCATGGAATAGGATTGGATCTATGCTTGCAAAAATTTGGGCTTTAGCATTTTGTGATAGGAGACATAGAAATGTAGGGTAAAAATTCACTCAAACCATCTGTAATTACAGATGTTTAGGACCAACATCCAGATCATCCCACTGATTAGGATTCCACAAGCTGCTGTAGGCAGTCAAAGAGCTTTACTACGTTTACCAGTTATTCCTGGTATAACTTTAAAAGCAGAACTTAAATCTCCCTTTTTCAAACTGATTTGATTAGTTTCTGTCCTGTCTAGGTAGTTTTTGATAAATGTTGAGGCTGGAAAGTGAAAAAAAACACAATTTGCTCTGTTGCAGGAAAAAAAAATAGTTCTTTCAGCCTTTATAAATAGAGTCTGAAATTTTTCTCGTTATAATTGCTCCTGTCTCTCATTTTTGACTAGCACGCTTACACCATTGGTACAGAAATATCCCCAAAGAGAAAACTCTGGGAGTAGAGTGCAAACTTATCCAATCTTCAAGGTTTGCTAGGGAGTGCACAAATGTGTTAATACAGTGTATGGATTTGCCAAAATGTTAAGGGCCCTCTGGGACTGCACAAATACATTAATACATTGTTTAGATTAACCAAGACATTAATACATTGTTTAGATTAACCACATTTTTTAAGTCCCTTACAAGACACTTGTTAAATCTCTTACAAGTTTTTTGAAAGCACGTATTAAAAATGTTCTCTTCTTCCTTTTCTTTAAGTTTCAGTATTGGACACAAACATGTCTCTCAGTTCTGTACGTGAGTGTGTAAGGTGACAGTTTATTTCAACCACTGAAAACCAGTGTTACACCTGCTTTGGTTTGTAAATATGCTCAGTATCATTCCATAGGTAACCTCAGCCTTAACTCCATATTCATGTACATTCAGTCCAGTTCAGTGACAGCCAAACATCACTCAGTCCTTTTAACTTGATTTCATGGTATGTCAAAATCTGTCTTGGAAGAAACCAGTACAAGTAGCATCCTTAACTTCAGGCTGAGGACAGAGCTCCAGAATTTAATGTTTGAAGGTGGTTTATTATACAGACCTCTCTCAGGCAGCTTCCCAGGAAAACAAGTGCATGAGTAAAAGTGTTCTAATTGGAGCAGTCAGCCTAAAGCCTTCTCCTGTTTTCCTGTCTATTCCACATATCCTAGCTGAGCTTTTTTGTTTGGTGCCTGTCAGACTTGTTTACATTGGCATTGTTTTGTGTCCCCTTTTTAGCCTTTCAGCCTTTGTCTTACAGTGCTTTGTTCTCTCATAGTTGATAGTTTGTGAGTCTAGTGGCTTTTCTTTTTCTTTTTCTTTTAAGTGGTGTTCTTACAGTATTTTGATGAATTCTGTCTACCAGTGAAAATTTAGAAGGACTAATCAATAGCTTTAGTAAATTATCCTTTGCAAATTAGGTCGAAATAGCATCACTTCTTTTACAAGAGCTATAAATGCATTAAAATTACTAACAGAAAGTCTGCATAAATGTTTAAAAAAACCCAACCAACTACAGTGTCAGTGTCGAAAGGGCTGATCTTCTATAATAAAATAGGTTGATGTGCCTCTATGCTCCATTTCCCTCAAGGTATATATTTCTGTGTTTCATTCTGCTAGCATTGCAGTGGTTACAGAGGGAATCAGGTCAGCAGTGCAGTAGCAAGAAACTGTGCCTTTTGTACAGCTGAATCAGAGGAAAGGCTGGCAGGCTGTGTAGTTTGCTACATGAAGGGCAAAAGGCTTTGTTACATTCCATTCCTTTGTGTTGCCAACACCTGCCAGTTGCGTTGAATTCTTTTTATCCTTAAACTCTGGACTGCTCAAAACAGTTGTATCAGATTTCTTAGTCTTTCACGTGCTGTTGATTATACACAAGGATGAGTTTGTCCTCAAAACCATATGGCATTTTGAGATGCTGGAGGAAACCTTTCTCAGTTGTACTTGAATGTAAGGTACTTTTCATAGTAAAATCGTTCTTAAACGAGCCAAGGCTTGCTTATGTCACATCACAGCTCAGATGGGATTCCTCATTTGCCACAACATGTAGAACTTGGAAACTAATTTTTCCATACAGCTGCTGTACAGTAAGATCTTCTGAAGTCTTCATTTGTGATCAAAACCTCATTTTCTAAAGAATTAGACACTGAAAAGTAGTCTTTGTTAAATGAGGGTGGTTCAGTAGATAGCTAGCTTACAATGTTTAAGTTTACTGTTGTTTCTCAGTATGCCACAGATAAGAAGTACTAAGTATAATGTGTTCTTATTTGATACACTGTCACTTACTTGATAAATGCACAGTAGATAATAAAGAAAAAAATACTGTCTTTCCATCAGGCTTGCTGCTGAAAAGAAAAACCCCAGATTTGGCACTCAGGAACATTTTACATATAGTAATCTCAAAATTGTTTATAAATTGTATAAATGTTCAGAATTAAATCTCAAATACCCATTTCAGCAACATGGAAGCTAAAATACAGAGTGATTAAATGTCTTGTCAGAGAGTACAGATCTGCAACAAAGCTGGAAGAGATTTGGTTTCATTCTCTTACATTATCAAAATGTGATGCCTCCGTTAGTTAATTTTAACTATTAGTCATATGAAAGCCCAGAAGTTAGCAGTCATGTGCAAATGATTAAAGATTTGTGCTTAGTCTTTCAAATAGGAGCAAATGAAAGAAGTCCCTATGACTATTTAAATATTTGCTGGGGCAGGGGGAGAGTGAAGTTTGGGTTTTACTGCATCTGATTATTCTCTACTGTGTTTTGTTTCCCTCACAGGTTTTCTCACTTGGTGGTATCCCCAGACTTTTACAGCTCCTTGAGGTTCAGAATGAGGACATTCAGCGGGCAGCATGTGGTGCTCTGAGAAACTTGGTGTTTGAGGACAATGACAACAAACTGGAAGTGTCAGAGCAGAAAGGGATCCCACTCTTGCTCCGCCTACTCCGACACACCAGGGATGTAGAGACTAAGAAGCAAATCACAGGTAGTGTTTTCTGTGCAGTCAAACACGAAGTGCTTTAAGTTAATGCACAAGCTTTCCAGGAGAGGTACAGGATTGTTTACTTAGGCCCATGTTTAGTGACTAAATACAAGAACATTGTCACCTATTCTAGGCAATTTGCTTAGGGTAAAATTCCAAGGTCCTTACTCAAGACCAGTCTTTCAGTCAGTAAGAAGAGATTAGGAACTGCAACTTCCCCTCTTGAAGCTCCTTCAGAAATTATATGAGTCTGTTTGCAGGAAGCTTAAAGTCCTAGATATTCCAGAAAAGAAAGTGAGGCTCCCTTAAGGAGCCTGGGACTGTAATTAATGCTGCTGCTATTTACACAGCAGTTCAGCCTTTGTTATTTGACTCTGTGCTGACAGCACTTAGCCAGGAGTTCCTTGCTGAAGACAGCCACCCAGAACTGTCAGGTGCCTTGGATAGAAAGTGGTTGTTGTATTCCCCACAAACTCTACTGCCCCAGATTTCTGCTCTGAGCTCTCCCACTCCCAGTGGTTTACACACGAGCCTGTCTTCTTGGATCTGTGACAAGCAGAAAGCTCTGCCACAGCCACAGCATGTTTCTTTTTTGTGTACAAGAGAGAGAATCCCTCCTGGGCAGCCATTTGACTGCAAAGATCACTCAGCACCATCAGTGGAGTGACTGACATTCTGGATTCTGTTTTTACAGGGCTAGTGTTCTCATGCTTTTATTTCCAGTAACCTTGAGGAAGAACTGTTAATTAGTAGGGCCAATTGCAAATTTGAAGGAAAAGCCCTTTGGATCAGAAACCCCATATTACACCTCTTGTTGTTCTTCAGTGTAGCAGAAGGGATGGTGGGAGGAAGAGTCTCCAGCATTACTCAAAAAGAAACCTATGGTTGCTGCCTTGTTGGCTTTGCAGCAGCCCTTTAAGAAGTGCCCACCACCTCATCCCTGCAGTCCTGTGTGACCAGAGTGTGTCTGCTGGAATTCAACTGCTCATGACCCACATTCGTTCTCGTTAGCATGCAAAGGAAGAGCAGGCTATCTCTTATAAATGGAAAACATTATGAATAAATGAATGGGGTTTTATTTCAAGTGAACTTTAAAGATACCAGGAACAAAAGCTATTAAGAGAACAGTGCTTGAAAAGATACAGAAGGTGTCAAGCAGCCCTGCCTTGAAGCAAGGACATGTCAAGACCTTCTGTAATTCTGCATTCTTTTAAGTATTTTAAATACTCTGCTCCCTAAGCTGGAGAACAAAGCATTGTATTGTTGGTTCTTTTGGCTCAGTTCTACAGCTCTGCAACATTAAAATGTTTTAAAGGTTTTCACAGTCATCAGTTGCAGAATCAGGGTCACTTAGTAACTTGCTGTATAGTGTGTTATCTCTCTGTGCTGTTACAGATCAGTGAGGTAAGCAGTGAAGATGGTGGTACAGTGGCCAGAAAGCCAATGCTCTTTCCTTGCTAGTAGTTTCATAATTTCTGACAAAACTGTTGACTGTGCAGGATAGTTCACATGGATACTGTGAATGTTACTGTCTTCCCCTTCAGTGTGGAATTGGATGAAGGCAATTCGTTCTGCAATTACTCCTGTCGTTGAACATGAGTATTTACTTACAAAACAAAGAAGACACCAACAAAATATTTAAGCAGTATCAAGCAAGATGATGTAGCTTGTGTAAAGCAAAATATTGTGATATGCTTTCATACCTATCTGTTGCCAAGGATGGCTTAAAAAATACACCAAGAGAGAAGCATTTCTTGCTTTGTTGAAGACCAAATGTGCAGTCAGGAGGAAATACACTGAGTGCCTCTGTGAAAATGGCACTAGGGCATACTTTTTGCCAACACTTGAACAATTCTTCATCTCCTTAATAAGCTGCAAGGAGCCTACAGGGCAAAGGGCAGTCTGGATGAATGAATTTCTGTGAGAATATTAGCTTTTCTTCTGGCCATTTTCTTTCCCAGACAGGCAAGGAGTGAGCTGCAGACAGGAGATAGACAGTCACTGTTACACGTGTTCTAACTTAGATCATTTCTTCCAGATGATCGTGGCATGTACAGTGATATCTAGGGATCACTGGAATTCCTGTCCTGTCAGATTGACTGCATAGCCTGAAATGGGCTGCAACACAAGGCTTTTCCAAGGATAATGCAAACCTTTGACTGTCCTTTCTAACCAAATGGTTAAATTCTGCTGAACAACAGTTTCCCTGTCTGACCATGGCTCACCTACAAGTTTTGTTTCTCCTCTTGCTTTGCCTTTGGCTTCCTGCAGGACTCGTGGAATATCACAGCTAAGCATGCAATCTCTCTGCAGTGTTGTAACCCTTCCAGGAAAAGATTAATGTGGAAAATTTGGCCTTCCACCCAGTCAGCGTGAGAAGTCCATTTCTCTTTCCACATCATACATATTACTTGCCTACTTTGACTGTAAATTAGGGACTTCCAAATGTGTGATACGATATTTAACTGAATGTCTTTCCCTATAAAAGATGAGTAAAATCAGCTTGGTACCTGATAATCCCTCACTGAGCTGTGGTGAAAGACTCCTGTCCAAGGATGGAAAGCATGCAATACCCATTAATAAAGATGTCTAAGCTCAGCAGAGGGAAGCTTTTTGTTTCTGCTGCTGTGTAGGAAGCATGGTACCAAAGCCCTCCACCTGGCAGAAGTATGTGAAGATAAGGATGTTGTTGGAGAGAAGGAAGTTAAAACTCTGAGATACAGTTGTTTTCCCATACTGTACTTCATTACCTCTCAGAAAATTACATGAGACAAGTAAATATCAGCCTTAAAAGCTTATTTTTAAGATCACTGGCTTATTAGTACCAGCAGTGTTAATACAGACAAGCACTTGCCTAACTTTAAGCCATATTACATCAAATGTTCTAAAGAATAATACTTTGATGGCCTGTATTTCCTTCTAGACCTGAGGAATACAGACTGAGCACAGTCATGCAGCGTGCCTTGAGTTGTCCTATGGAAAGACTGAAAGCAATCAAAGTGCATGGAGATAAATGCTGATTACAGCAAGTGCTGTGTGCTGCCTCACGCTCTGTGCGTCCCAGGAGAACACACAGAGAGCACCAAGCCCCAACCCCAACCAAGGTGGCTTTGTGCTTATGAAAGTGGTTTGAAAGCTGCTGTGGACCAGTTTACCTAAGGCCTGGTTTCTCTGCAATTTCTGTGCTTATATGACCCCTTCATAGGGAGAACGAGTCCTCCTCAAGATCTGAGTGAACTGTCTAGCTTCATGAAATCATTGATACAAGTCAAAGGAAAGGAAACATAGGCTTTGTCCTTTCTTTGACATACCAAGCTGCTTAGAAATCTCTTAGGAAAGGAATGAGGTTATTCTTAAGTAGTAGGAGAGGATGTCATTTGGCGACAACACAAGAGCTAAGAGGAATTGAATTTTATAGTATTTGGAGAGCATACTGAGGAACAGAAAGTCAAATGGCTGTGGCTTGGGAAAAAAAAACAAAAACCAAAAAATATTAGCTTTTGAAGGTAAGCCAGAAGAGCCTCCAGGGAGTAGCTAACCTCTTGATCTTGTTATCATGAAGCATAAATACAAGAAATGAAAGGAAATTTCTCCTGCAGGGAAGATTACAGCATAAACAGGACTGTCATTAAAAGAAATATAAATTTAAAAGCAGACCCCACCCATTTTTCCAAATAACCATCTAAGGGAAAACTGTGCTCCTATGAGTACATTATAGCATAGGTGCAAGGAAAGAATCCACTCCTAAAGACATTTTCTAATGTGAACAAATTCATCCACACCCAGAATGCCACTGAGAGAATCCTTCTCAGCCCAGTGATACAGTGCCTGTGGGTAAAGGTAGGATTTTTGTTGGAAAATTTACAGTGTAAGCAACATCTCAAATTCTGTTCTGACAACTCTAAGTATCAATCTGTTATTAAAAGTTAATTCATTCTTCTTTAAATTATATTCTGTCCTTGTGCCCTTCCTTGCATTTGTGCCATTCTGTCTTAACCTGTTTCCCTTACCAATGCTCTTAGGACTGCTTCTCTGATTTCCTATAAGCCTTTTTTTCCTTCAGGAAAATACATTCTTCCTTTTATCTTCTAATTCAGAGATTGAAGAGCTGATCCCAAAAGAAGGAATGGGCTGCTTTTGGCTGGCTTTTGTTTTGATTTTATTATTTCTCACAATACCTGAAATTAAATTCAAAGTGTAAGGAGATATAAAAGAAGCATTTTTTGTTGTGAATTGATGAAAGAAACATTCACTAATACTCTGCCAGTGTGTGGAGGAGGAGGTCTGTGAAACTTAGAGCAGCGGGCTGGGGAAACAATGAATGTCTTTGTAGTGAAAAGCAGAAGTATGTGTTGTTTTCCGGGGGAAGAGTACTTCAGAAAGAACTGTCATCTGTTGGAATAGAGCATAAGCAAACCTAGTAAGTTATGTAAGATTATATTGAAGATTTGTTTTGGAGATTGTGAATAGACAAGCTTTGTAGCATTACTTAATGATTTGCTTAGTGACTAATGTCTGGACAGTAATGGCCAACCAGTGTTTAGCAGTTTGCCCTCTTATGAGAAATTTTGCTATCAAGTGTTAGAGAAACTTGGTAATGGGCATTTCCTGTCTTCCAGCAGATTTCCAGCAACCTGTGAACTTCATCTCTGTACTTCCCATCACAATCCCTTCAGTATATGAGTTTATTCTCCCACTCACTGATCTTTGTACTTTTAAGTGCAACTAGTTCTGCCAGGCATCCAGAATGGACAGATTCCTCCCTGGAACTGTGGAGGATGATCACTGATGGTGGTGTTGTTATCTCTGCTTAGCTTGTGCTACTTTGGTAATGGAGAAGATGATTGCTGCAGATAAGCAATGTGGAGCCATGGGAAACTGCACTTCATGGTTGGGCATCAGACTGACTATGCAGAAATTTTACTTTAATCACATGCATAACTGTGCCCTCTTTTTTGTCTCATTTCCCTGTCCTCAGATCAGGGCTAGTGAACACTTAACAACCCCTTCTATTCCTCCTCAGGATATCAAGTGTCAGGCAGGCTTCTTCACTCTTTCACTTCAAGGACTTTGAGATTAAGTCTTTCAAACTGCAGGGGAGTCCTTTTGCCACTCTGATTTTATTTTGGATATTACAGGTTTGTTGTGGAATTTGTCCTCTAATGACCAGCTGAAGCACCTGTTGGTTAGAGAAGCCCTGCAGACGCTGACCGAAGCTGTTCTCATCCCTTACTCAGGCTGGCCAGATCGAGATTACCCAAAGTCAAGTGTTTTACCTGACCCTGATATCTTCTACAATGCCACGGGATGCTTGAGGTGAGCACTCAATCTACAGCTAACCAAGGCAATAGTGATGATAAAACAGGCCTGCACATTTATTTTCTTTCTTGTTTTCAATTTTTATGCACTTTACTGTTGTATACCCCTGTAAGTGCCATTTGGACTAACAAAAGACTAACATATTTGAATTATTAGTTCTGGTGTCATAGATCTTTGGTAGGACAACTGAAGTGCTTGTGTATCTGAAATATCCTTTCGAGACTGAGAAAGTTATCCTTATCTACAGCAATATTGGGTATTAATGGGACCACTCTTTTTGTGGAACCAATTTTTTTACATTTCTGCTGAGTATATTCTGCTCACCTGCTGCAATACCTGCTAAGTGCTACCAGGCTCGGGAGCAGTCCTTTGAGTAGTGAGCAGAACGTGCTCAGCAACGGCCAAGTCAGTCTTTTTTTCTACTCTGCATATAAACCATGACTAATAGTTACATTCAGTAGCATCTCCAGGGGCCCTTTGGTTAAAATGCACAGAGTTGCTCTCAAGCCATAATCCCTTCTCATCTAAACAGATGACTTGGAAAAGAGACATGGTACCTAGAAGCACATAAAAGCCTTCAGTTTTCAGCTGCTGCCAAAGATGCTTACTTTGACATGTCCTAATCTATACTTAAACTGACTAGAAAGTTATTTAACTTAAATTAGGGAAAAGCCATTTGTTAAACCATAGTAAGCCCTGTGCAACCTTTAGCACAAGTTCAAGCAAGTTGTAGCCATGGAGTGGATTAATAGATTTATAGCTGTGTATTTGCTACTGCAGTCAGCTACTAGGCTGCTGAACACAGTAGCTAGATAGTACAAAGAAACACCAAAGGCCTCAGTGAACACACCCCTAAATGGCTGAAGGATAAAAATCACATCTTCAAGAAAAACTCCTTTAAAAATAACAGGCTATAGAACTGGGGCCTTTTGTGTTTGTGAGTTCAAAGTCATTGCTCGTTAAATAAGTACACTCATGAGTATCAGAGATGCATGTCTTCTGTTTACACATTCCAAAATGCATGAAAGGACAGTGAGCTCCTTAGAGGAGTAAAGTGCAAGTGCAAAGTCGTGGCCTGAGTTTTACACACCTTCTAGTACTATAAAAGAAATTAAGTTCAAAATTTAGAGGCTTGGGAAGCTGCCCAGTTTTGCCTCACACATTCCTGCTATGCTAACATGTCCTATAGCATGGTAGTTGTATATATGGCATTAATTTTTACTGTGTAAACAGCTGTGTGCCTGACTCATGTGGTTTCAGAAGACAAATGAATCGTTAGCTATACAAAATACTCAACAATAAGGCACCTTTTCCTGTAGGAACTCCTGTCAGCCCACTAACTACTAATTAAAGATCATCTCTAAGTAATAATTAACTTTTATTTACTATGATGGCTCAAAAGCAAATAAAAAGAAACGTTAACCACCCATAATAAAATGTCTCTAGCTAACACTGGTGATGTTTAGGAAATGAAGAGATTGTCTTTCTTCATATTGCTTAGCCCAGGATGCATTTACACAGAAACAGTCTAGCTGCTCCTCTCTTGCATTTGGATTCTGGAACTGTCTCTTCCCTATAAGCGAACCGATGCAGAAAAAGGATCCTTCTCAGGTTTAGCTTGGTATTACTTTATCTGAGATTGTTTCAGCAGCTTGATACAAGTTGTTATGTGAGGTCTTGTAAATTTTTGACTTGCCTTACTCTGTACAGAAAAGTCAGTGCTTGGGGCTGCTCCAGAGCTGCAGTGAGGTCTGCAGCCTTAATGAAAAGCCTCTTAAACTGCCCTTATCTAAGTGCTCAAGGATGCATTACTCATCCTATAGATATGATGTCCATATTCTAGTCCTCATTTTTAAGAGCTTCAACACTGAAAATTATAATTAAAACAAGAAGGGCTCGAAAATTCCCAGGTGAAGGTGATCTGCAGGATTGCAGCACAGAATTAGTTTCTGGCACAGAATAGTTTTTAATGAGGCTTATCCTATTTGTACAGGCCAGATAGCTGAGATTTTTAAGATTAATCAGTTTGCATCTCTTTATTGGAAATGGATGCCCCTCCCAGATTAGGTCACTGGAAGTATTCCTTCCTTATGTATTAATTAAAAATTAATCTCTGCATGAATAAATGCTGAAAACTAAAAAAAGAGTATACCACAAAGTAGTAAAACTGTGCACTGAGGGAATGATGTTGCTAATGAAGATGTTTAAAGAGTATATTTATTTGCCAGAATATAAATCTGTAATTAGTCCTCCCTTTTGTAATACTAACATGTTTGTTGTGCATGCTGATAAAGTCTATAGCCTGCAGCTTCTATTGCAGGGTAAAAATAGTACTTTGAAGTGCAATACATTATGCATAGTGCAGTACTTAGCTATAGGAGAATGCCAGAACTTATTTTCAAAAATTTACATACTCCTATTGACTGAAAGGGACACCCACAGTCCAAATCTAACACTGGCATCTGGCGTGGGCGTGTGCACTGTGCCACACAGTTACTAACTCATAAATCAAAGCTCTCTTCCTCCTCCTTGGCAAAAGTTCAGGAGGAGGAAATCCACTCTAGCAGATAATATTGCAGGTACTTTCAGACACTGGAATGAGTGAATGAGCAGACCAATCCCTGTCCTGCTAACAAGTTATTGCCAGACATATTGTGGAGTCCTGAATCTTGGCTGCCTGTGTCAGTGTTTGCAGTCACTGATAAGGAAGTCTGACGTTCGAAGGATATGTTAATCCCGTTCTCTAGGTCTGTGTTTTGTCTTAAAACCATGTCAGAAGCAAAGCTTTACAGAAATCACAGGTCACAAAACTTAACACAGCAAAAAAGAAGCTGTGTACGCCACAGAATTCTGCACTAGCAGCTAGAATCAGAAATAGTATTGTTCAGTAGTGAAATGTGATAAAAAGCACTGAGCCCTGAACAGGCATAGTCAACCAAATCAACAGGCATCGCTGGTTGCCTGACAATAAGCTGAACAAGTAAAACTGGTGTATTACGCTATCTCCAGGAGTATTACAGGCATTTGCAGATAAGTTCTGTTGGATTGTAAAGGTAAAGTCACTTTTTCTTGGCCTGAAAGTCCTACACGTAAAAGTTCTGTCTCCAGTTCTGATACAAATGGGTAAAAATCTTCAAGATACTTCCCCATATTCCTTCTCTGTGTCTGAAGGGATAAGATACCAAGAGCATGCAGAGTGTATGGTGTTAAATATTATTTATATGCATAAGTGAATCTCTGGCATGACTCTTCCTCTGATTAAAAGGAAGGCTTAGTAGAAGGCTGGTTGTATTACACCTTGAAAGCTAATAAATGATCTTGTTCCATTTTTATCTTGAAATACCTGTTCCTGAAAGTTCTGCAGTGCTGAACTTCCCCAGATTTATGTTTAGTCATCACACTTCCTCCTGCAAAACATTTCATTTAAGTGTTGGAGCTCAGGGTCACAACTGCTGTACTTCATTGCAGAGCCTTCCTGTTTAATTGCTCTGGAACTGAAGCATCCAATGCCCCTTTGTATTCTAGTTTTTCAAAACTTTATAGACAACTATCTCCAGAAGAGTCAGCTATGCTCTCTGTTACTGGTTCCCCAGCCAGTTAAATAAAAGTAATGCTTCCTTTCTCATTATTATTTTTGACACTTTGTCTATCCCAGCTCTTGTTTTAGCTTTCTTTTTTGAATTACACAGTGACCCACAGGACAGTGTAAAGCTGTATTTGAAGGAAGTGGGATCATTGCACTTCAAACCAGGAGGCTGCATAAAAATCTTCTTCCCTTTGCCCCAGAGAGAAGTGAAGCCAAAGCTCTCACTGTGTGTTGAAAAGTGTGATGGCAGCTCAAACTTGTAATGGAAGCTTCTAAGAGAGAACCTAAAACAAATGCCTGATGATAACAAGCCTTTGAACCAAGGCCTCTTGCGTAGCATTGCTACTCCTTGAAGTTTATTTCCATCCATTCTTATCTTCTCTTGCCTCCTCTTCAGTTTATCTGCTCCCCCAATTCCTGAAAGGAATTTTGTTATTTCCAGCAAGCATCTTGCAGCTTGGCGCCTCTGGTTACTAAGTAGATCCTAAATACCTTTCCCTCCTTGATGAAGTTCTGAACTGTGTAAGGCATGCAGGGAATAGAATTTCCCAAACTACTTCAGGAAATTGTTGTCTGGTAATTGAATGAGTCCCAGGAGCAAAATCCCTCCTCTTATCAGTTATGCGGATCATTCACAGCAGTTCAAAAACCTTTTCCAACAGTCCGTGGATGACTCAGTGTTGGCTTAAAGGGAGTATCCCTTTCATTCGGTGCCATTTGCAAGCTAATTGAACATTATAATGCCATCATTCTGTTTCTTTCAAAGTCATGCTTGATTTTACTATGTCACATTTCTTTGCATTTACCTCGCATCTGTGGATCAAAATAATATTTCCCAGTAGGGAATTGGCTGATCCTCCCCAAATGCCATGAGAACATGGGCAAACAGCTATTTTGATTACAAACATAGTTGCACCATGCATGAGTGCAAGAGAGAACAGAAGAAGCAAATGTAAGATGAGATAAATGAGGCACATAGATAGATGAAATGCATCCACATTAGCATGTGGTATAGTTTGAGCATGTCACCAGGATTACCACATTTGAGCATGCCAGAAGTCAGAGATTTTTAATATTTAGGTGATGCCAAAATGTGAGTTCTGAGTCATTTAAAGAGACCAGCCCTGCAAGCACCAGTCTCCCTAAGGCTGCACTCTCCCAACCCTTCAAGGCCAACGGAGGGTTGAAATATCAGAAATTGGGCAGCAGAAGAGCTTCTCTATGAGAAGGCTCTTGGTTTTTACTCCAGCTGATCCTTGTTTCATGGATCTATTTATATCAGAGCACTTTTGATGAAATGCAAATAAAACAAACTTGCACAGCAGACTTGAAGATTTCCAGGTAGCCCTGAAGTCTCCCCACAGCAGTTGCCATGAGTCACAATGCTGGGCCAGCCCAACCACGGCAATTGCCCAAGCACTGAGTATTTCAGGGCCTCCAGGAACTCCACTACAATAAAGTCCAGCTCCTGAGCTCAGAAGGAGCCATTCCAGTTGTCAGGAACCTCAAATCCTGGGAAGCCAAGATGAAGTCAATTTTGAAATTTTCTAAGCAAAATGTCGCCACTGTTTTAAAAAAAATATTTTTTCATTTACATTTCTGTGACACTTCTCAGAAACTTCTTTTTTCTTCCCAATCTAATAACATTTTTATTTCCTGGAATTTCCCCAGCTTCAATTAGCAAACAAACTGAAGCTGTACAACTGAGGTTTTGCCTGAAATGCTCTTCTCTGACCCTGTTTAGAGTAAGGTGGTTACAGCTGTGTTTGGGTGAGTGGGAGAGCAGAAACTCTTCCCTTCCCAGCCCATGTTGTGGTGATAAGGAAACGGGGAAGGGTGGAGAATGGGGTGGCCATGTGTGTATAGACATGCACTGATATCTATTGCTGGATGAACAGCTGAGCATCAACTTCTTAATGAAACAGAGTCTGGTGATTAATTTCCTTTGCAGAACAGGACAGTGCCCTCAATTCAGGCTCTTCTCTGCCTCCTGAGCTATAAAAGCTGTTTGCCTCACTATATTCATGCTAAAACAGCAAGTCCAGGGCAAAGCCTCTCCTTGCACAAGCATTCAGCATGACCAGTTGTAAAAAGTTCAGGGGTTTCAGAATGATGTACTGGGACAAAACTAAATACTGCATCAGCTGAAGTGTCTTTGGCAAGGGAAATTCCACACTTATCTCTAACAGTATTTTTAGTCTACGTGCCTCAGGAACTATTTTTGCTATGTGCTAGAAGGGCTATAACATGTACATTTCTGCCAGCATAACCATAAACATATGAAAGCGTGACATGCCTCAAATGTGACATATATCAGTAAAATTAAATTCCAATGTGATGCCTATAGTAGGCCATATTGAGGAATCTGAATACTGATTCTGTGATACATAATTTCATGAGAGAATAGAGAACTCATAGATAGAGGTATTGTTAACATTATGACCTAAAGCAAAATTATAGTTACAGTGCACTAGTATTTAGTCTGAGCATGTGCTTTCCAGGGTGAAAAAAACAGTAGAAGTGAAATTACAATATATAAGATGGTACATTCATTTTACAGTCATAAGCCATGGGAAAGTTTAAAGCTGTACCTTACTAGCTTTGTCATTAACAAAATTATAAACACTGTGATTTCTAGTGGGTAAAGTAAGCATGCAAAATAAGCAACCTGAAAGTATCTAAAGAAACATGTCCCTCTCCGGTTTTGATGCTAAGGTTGGGTTATATTTAATGTTATTTCAAACAAAGAAGCTGGAATGTGCAGTCTTTTGGCCAGCGGAGCTGCAGGAGTCCAGAATAATGAGGTCTGGGTTTATAACTCCAGCATTCCATAACTCAGACCTTGTTGAGTTGTAAAAGTAATTACACAACAAAATTTTAAGTGTTGTTACTTCCCTGGAAATCGGTATCTTATTTAGAGCCTAGCTTCAAGCAGCAAGGGTGTGTTTGGTTTTCCACGACTTCTGTAATTCATTTTCAAGTTGCACTTGGGTTACTCCAAAGCACAGAAAATGTTACTTGAGAGCCTGGCAAACAGTGCCTTCTTTTGGGTGTGGAGGAAGCAGAAAGCCTGCAGAGAGGTGTCTGAGGCACTGCGGTTGAACAGCACGAGGCATCTGCAGAAAGCATCTGGCATTTCCCTCTCGGACTGAGCAGCTTCTGTGGCTTCTGCCTTCTTTTACCTGCTTAGATGCCAGCAGCTTCTCTGGAAAGCTGGGAATCAGCTGAGTGCAGGACATTTTTCTCCTTTCCCCGGCTCTCACTGCTGCTCTGGCAGCCTCCTCACCATTCATCCCTGCAGCCTCTTGCCCAGCAGTGGGGCCAGGCTGCTGCTCCAGCCTACCAGTCTGGCTGCATTCAAACCCCCTCCTACTTGATGGCATTTTCCTCTGGAGCATTTCCACAAGCACCTGAACTGCCATGTGAGCGTGACCCTGTAAGTGACATCGGTTTTCTTCATGTTAATGTAGAGATGTTACTAAAACTCTCAGAACAAGTGCCTGTTGATGGGTTATCTTGGATCAAGAACTGTTTTGGTGTAGGTAAACTACTAAAGGACATTTTTTGTGTGTGCATGGAAGTTTTTACAGCTATCTTTCCTCTGTTATTTTGGCATAGGCACCGTCCTAAATATTAAAAATATAACTGAAAATAGAATAATGAAAAAAAGCCCAGGTTTTTCTGTTCGGGTTTGTTTAAAAATATTTAACTCAACTTTGACATGAAAATTGGAGTCAGATCGTACCTTATGCATCCAAACACAATGGTTTGTTTTCCTGGTGTATTTGCTTTTTTCTGGGAGTGTGCTGAAGTGAAAGTTTTGCTTAGAGGAGGCTCAGATTGTCCTACAGCCCTGAAGAAAGGAAGCAGTCAACCTTAACTTCAGTGTTTTTAAGATTTAGCTGGAAAAGCTTGTCAGAGTAGCACAGAAAAATATCTTTGACTAAATCTCTTCTCACCAACCTATTCCTTCCTGCACAGAAACATGAGCTCTGCTGGCCCAGAAGGAAGGAAAAAGATGAGAGAATGTGATGGCTTGATTGATTCTCTTGTGTATTATATCCAAGGAGCTATTGCAGACCATGAGCCGAATGACAAGGTACTCTTTGAGATGAAAAGTGTTTTCCTGGGGGAAATTGCTAAGTGAATGTTTGTTGTTGTTTAGAAACCAGTGTTCAGAAAGTGTTGTGATGTAACTGTTTCCAGGGCTTTTAAAATTGCCACCAAATGTGAAAGTCCAGGAAGAAGCTTTTTGAAGTATTTTTATCCTGCTATCTAAAAGAATAGTACCTTAGCACTGGGAAAGCATTCTCAGAATCACCAGAGAGAAAGGTAGAAACTTCTGTCTTCTTTAAAAAAGTGAGATAAAGTCACAGCTGTCAGAGATACTAAGACACAAAAGAGTCAGATGTTACCTTTTCAGTTGCCTCAGGGAGCTAGCTCGCTAGAAGCTTAAAAAATTAATCTGGTTACTCACCTGTATATTTAATGCTGTATACCCCTTAGGAAATGAAGAACCTAAATCCCTTTGGGTGTCAGTGTAATTAAGGAGCTTGCATCATTTAGAATGGAATTAATTTTCCTAAGTGTTTTTTAGAAGTTATACTTGCCACCTAAGCCAGTAACTACAAGGACACGGACACCTCCAGATGCCAGTTTATCTTGTTCTCTTCCTCCCACCATTGACTGCAGATGAACCCTGAACGCAGCTTAGACTAGATGCTTGTCTTTTAGCTGGGTGAGAAGACCAGCCTCCACTTATGACAGAGTTATCTGCAGCCTGCAAGGCACTTCTAGCGTGCCTGCTGTAACTTGTGCCATGTAGTGGTAATTACTGCACTTTTACAGCTCTATTCTAGGATTAGTTGCTTGAGCATCTCCTTGTATTCGGTGCCATTAGCTTCAGGGAGAATCCAGCACATTACACTTGTGCCAATAGCTCCTTGTTGCAGTCTGTCTTAAAACCTCTCATTCCTTTTTTACTTTCTAAAAAGGAGGAGCTGGTAATAAAGCCATTTGCCATAGGCTCGTCATGCAGAAATTGTAGACCTGACCTTAGCCGTGTTCCGAAAGGAACATCTTATTTAAAAAAGCATTCTACCACAGGAAAAAAACTTCATCCGTAGGAAAGATACAAAGCTTTGCTGATGCTACAGCAAGGTTTGTACATGATCATCTTTACTCTTAAGCTCTTAAACATTTTTTGGCACACTTCTGGTCTGTGTCAAATAGCACTCGCCCAAACACTTCCCAGGCACAATTCAGGAATTATAATGTCCCAGGACCATTTCCAGCAGGCAAGCACTCCACTCTGAATGCAAGCCCTGTGTGCCAGCTGGCCTCAGTGCTCAGGAACATCCCAGGGCATGTTTAATTTATCAGTGTAAATGCAGTCTTGTGCATCACTGGCATGAAGCCCAGCTCTTCCATAAGGCATTAGAAGCTCTGCTGTTAGTTGTTGAAGATCCAAAAATGAAAGCTTTTCCCATGTCTATACATGTCTCTTCCTTGCATGCCAAATCTTTCAATTTCTATTCTTTTGTTATTTTAGGCCACAGAAAACTGTGTGTGCATTCTTCACAATCTTTCCTACCAGCTAGAGATAGAGCTCCCTGAGAGCTATGCCCAGAGCATATATGTACAAAGAAGAAATAATTCTAGCAACGATAAAACACCAGGCTGTTTTGGAACACGGAGCAGGAAAGTAAAAGAGGTAAAGTGCATGTTTAGTTACGTCTCATTTGGTTAATCAGTTGCAGTAACCTCTGGAGAATAAGACTGTAATCTACCTGACAGTCTGTTATTGTTGTGTCCAATACCATGGCACTTACTTGCCACAAAAATGCAGATTTATTAATAGTCCTACTTGACACCAATTATCTCTTTCAGCTGCTGCTGGTGACACTGGCATATAAAAAGCACTGTTTCCTTAGCTGAGGAATACTGCCACTCGGTTTCATCCCCTCTGATGGATCCAAGTGGTATCTGTGCCATGTACAGCAGTTGTGCAAGTGCCCTACCAATGGGTGCGTGTTGTGATGGTTTTTTCACCAGTGAAACCAGCTCAGAATGATTTGCCACTGCCACGACTTGCTGGGTTTTGGGCTATCTCAGGACCTCTTCTTTTCAATACCATGTAGTACAGATCACTAATATTCTGACAACTGGGAATAGCTGGAGGGAAAACAGTACTAGGGGATGGCAAAAGCAAAATAAAAAAGATTGATAACCCTTCTCCATCCGTGGGTTTTGCTGGAGTGTATTGTGCCTTCCATCTATAGTACAAGTAGCTGTCCATTTCTGTTTCTCCTTGATCTCAGCCCCTAACACCAGTTGCTGAGAGATGAGAAACAACTTCCCCCATACCTATCTCCTTTTTTTTTGGATTGAGTGTCCAGTATCATTCAATATTGAAATTTTACACATTATTATTTGAGTTCACAACTTGGCAATCTGCAAATAATCTCATCATAGAGAGTTACAAAATGACTAGTTTAGCTTGTGATGCATTAAGTCATATAAGTCTCTGTTTCTAAAGGCTTTATCTGTTTACATGTTTAGAAGCACCAGGACACTCCCTACCTGAGGAAAAGAGCAATCCCAAAGGTGTTGAATCACTCTGGCATTCTACACTGATTAGGATATATCTCTCCTTAATAGCGAAGAGCACCAGAAACTACACCCAGGAAGCATCCCTGGGAGCTCTTCAGAACCTCACAGCTGGCACTGGACCAGTAAGTCAGCATTTTTTTCTTTTTTCTGATCATTTAGTTATTAATGTGAATGCATAGAGTTCAGGGCTGCAGTGTGACAGGCCCTGAGCCCCACTGCACTGAGCTCAAATAACCACTGACAAGTCACTGGCTCACTGACATCATCAAGGAAATTGAAGAACATTGAAGGGAAAGTCACAACCAACTTTGTAGTGTTTTCTTGCTTGGCAAACACAGGCCCTGCTTCTTCTCACTCTGTGCACGTCTCCATGTGTGGAATTTGCTAATTCGTTACACAGTGGGAGGGATGAGCAGATGTTAAAAGCATCAAAAATGTCATTTTGTGGAACATAGTCCCGTGTGGAGAGGAAGGCTCTGCAACAACAGCAGATCACTTTTGTGGTGAGGAAGCTAATGACTCTGCTTGAGGAACTAGCCAAAGAGCACATGGGAGAAAGAGGGCTCAAAACTTCTTTTATAGCACCTTCCTTTTCCATCGCGGCTCATACGCAGCTCTAAATTGAAACTATTTTAAACGTGCTTAAATTGATGCAGAGAACCTGCTGGGGAGGGTTTCTGAGGCTGTACATTCCTGGTGATGACACAGTGTTGCCACGTGCCCTTTCACAGATGCCGTTCTCGGTGGCCCGGACTGTTGTTCAAAAGGCAAATGGCCTTCCAAGCATCCGAACTATGCTGCATGTAAGTCACCCTGCAGTAAAGAAGACAGCAGTGTCACTGCTCAGGAACTTGTCTCGCAACACCTCTCTGCAAAATGATATAGGTGAGCAAAGACTGGCTTTGTCTCTTGGGCGCTCTCTGCTCTCTTTACCTTCAAGTTTCCTTCTTTAGGAGAAAAAAGAAATGCTCCAAAAAAACCTGATCCGTGTGAGTTGAGTAGATCTCTGCACCAGATACTTGCAGCCATTTTACAGGGTTTAAAATAAAGAGTTTTGCCTAAGGAGGACTTTCACCTCAAGTTTTCACTGTATTGTGTATTCCTCTTCAAATACTTCCATAGGTGCTATCTTCAAAAATACATAATGGAAGTGAAATCTATGCAGATTTGGAGAGGGAGTTTTTCTTCTGCTTAAAATAGGGTAAAGGAAGGTGAATGCCAGCTTCTGTGCTGCCATAGCTATGTAATGCTTTGCTAGAAATCACAGACCATCTCTAATTCTTCTAGCAAAGGTCACATTTCCTTCTATTAGACACAAAACTTTGGAAGCTTGCAGCTCACACAGTTTTCCTGCAAAATGTTTTTGAGAATGGAAGCTAGAAGATGCTATAGAAAAAATAATTTTAAAGGATCTTATTTCTAAATAGAAGCTGTTTCTATTCTGAATATTCTCATTTCGATTTAATGTGTATTTGAAATTTTTTCCTACTGATAGGATAAAATGAATTCACATAACTTGTTCTTTTCTGTGTTCCCACCAAAAGGAAAAGGGGAAATTACAGGCATACGAATGGTTGATGGGGCAGATTAACCTCCAGAATTCTGCAGAACAGTCCCCTGGGCACTGTTTAATCCTTAGAGAACATTCCCTGTTAATGAAAATATTATAACATGTTGTTGAGGTGATTTCAAAGCGATAATCCATATGGTGTTAAAAATTACAAGTGGTGAATCCCCTGGACAGAATAGAAATTAAACTGACGAGAAGCTGGGATTTCATCAGAAAAAATAATTTATGAAAGAGTGTGGGAAAGATAGAATAGCACAAAGCTTTGGAGACAGATGCTTCATCTTGCACATTCACAGTCATTTTCTTACTTCACCCATAGTAGAAAGAACTGGGGGAATTTCAGGCAAACCTTTTGTCCATGAAAAGGTATTCTTTGTGATTGACTTGAAAGCATGTGTGAATTCAGGTCAGATTCCTAAAAAACTTTGTTCAGAGCACATTGGGAAAGGCATGCTGTTTTCTAGATATGTGTATAAATTCATGAAGCTTTCTGAAAATTGCCTTTCTTGATTTACTGATGGAGAAAAAGATGGACTATCATGTCTGACATAATTGCTTGAACCTTGTCACCCATCTGGAGAAATGAACAGGCTGGTCAAAGTGATGAGGTGTTTCTTGAGTAGGGATGGACTTCAGAATATGATGTTATTCTTAAATAAGCAGTTTACACACTGGTTCAGAAAGCTGTGCTGCAGTCACCTTTTCTCAGTTTGGTGTGTATCACTATACCCATGATTACCTCTAGGACACAGAGGTTTCCCTGGGAAGTGGCAGCCTGCTGCTGGCACATGCCTAGTGACCTCACTACAGCACATGAGGCAGTAATGTATTGTGTATGAGGCAAACTGCAAACTGTCTGATTCAGTGTGGATGCAGCTTAACCTCAGTTGCAGGGATGCAGTGCAGGTACAGAACGATGTGGGAGCACCCTGCTAGGTGAGAATGGGAGGAACAAGGTAGGACCCCTGCATAAACCTGCACCTGTTGGTAATGGAATCGCTTGTCTCTCTTCCCACTTGCAGCCAGAGAAGTTTTGCCTGATTTGGTCGCGGTACTTCCCGAGTCTGTCCCAGGGTCTGACGTTGCCTGTGAAACCACAGCGTCCATCTGCTACACCTTGTACAACCTGACGCAGAGCAGCTCGCACAATGCACGGCTTCTCCTGAGTGCTGACGGCCTGCCAAAGATTATTGCCATCAGCATGAATGACAGGTAAGGTGGATGAGAAGTCTTACCTTCTTCCTTTTTTGTCCTGGGCAAAAAAAAAAAACAAAACCTGCAACCTCTCTGCCACCTGGGGAGAAAAAAACACTTTGTCTCAAGGTACAGGGCAGCTTAAACAAGCAATGTGAATAGAATTGCACATATTGGGAAATACAGAAAAATCTCTTACAACTGTTCCATCCTCAGCTAAATTCACTGTGTTCCAGAATGTTAAGTAACTCCTCAGAAGATAACTGCACAACATTATCTATATTCTGATACACGTAGTGACTGACCATCAGAACGTGTCTGTACCCCAGAAGTTTCTGTCTTTCCTGTTATTTGTAACACAGTCCTGATAATCTTTAGCAGTGAAGTGCAGGGATACATTTTATAAAACTGATAGACCTGTACTTAAAAATAATTCATAAAGTAGCATTTTATAGAATAGATTCAAAATTTAATCATTCTTTAATATGTAATCACATGCAATCAATATTTACTCAAAAGATAATTAATGCTTTAAGAATACGAATAATGATGCTGCTTGCCTTCCTCTCCTCTCTTCTTACAAAATGAAAGAGGAAATGCATCTCAGTAAAGGAGGCCTCATGAGGCTCCAAGTAGTTTAAATCCTGTCTAACTAACCAGAGATTTTTACCTACTGGAAAGATTCTTTCAAATGCTGAGTGTATTTTCCTCAACTGAAAATTAATAGTGTGATAGCTGCTCTAAGATGTAGCCTACAAAGTACTTGGTTTCACCCTAATTTTGAAGAATGAGTGATGCACGGAGGCATGTTTCATTTTTTTCAGTAATCAGGACAGCATGAAACATGCTACTATACCTAAAGAATAGCAAAGCAGCATTTAGGAGCAAAGAGAGACAGGACAAATGCTGCAAGGTTACATTTGCTGAAGTCTATACATGCACTGTGATTATGACTTGGAAATTTAACTATGTTTTCTCATTCTCTTTGCAAAATTGCAGTAACATGTTCAGCAAAGCTAGCAGGGCTGCTTCAGTCCTCCTCTACTCCCTGTGGTCACATACTGATCTCCACAACGCTTACAAAAAGGTAAGATCTGGGTTAGAACAAAGACACAGAACACAGAATCTGTCCTTTCAGACCTAGAACTCTTTAATTTGTCCTCTGGGGTCCTTAGCAATTCTGCACATATAAGAATCAGTAGGATTTCAAGTGGTCTCTGAATTTGGTTTTCCTATTGCTTATACTGCCTTAGTAATGCATGGCCTTAATTTTTGCTCATCTGTGTTCATGTTCCCTCCCCCTGTGGTTTTAAATCCACTGCCAAAGTTTATGAAAACTGTTGCTGCTGCCTGTCAGAAGTGTCAGATGGTGAGAAGTGATGCATAGTAGATGACCATCCACCACTGACTGAACCAACCTGGCACAGAGGGTGTAAAGTGCCAGCAAAAATAAATGCAGGGCGAGGCAGCTTCCTGCTTTGAAACCAGAGCAGTTTTATTCTCCTTATTTGCATGATCTGGTAGCCCACATGTAGGTAAAAAGCTAGGGCCTGGAAAAGGTGTTGGCAAATATTTACTGCCATAATCAAAATCAAACAAGAAATGACCAGCATGAGTCAGACAACAAACCGGTTTGTTTCTTTTTTTTTTTTTTTTTTTTTTTTTTTTTTTTTGCTGAAGCTCTGTGACTGCTTTTTCAGTGCACAGCTGAGTTGAATTCAACCTACCTACCTTCACCCTGCATTTCAAACTGTTTTCAATCCTGGTTTGTTTGCTGTTCAAAATTGTCACCCAAAATTCCCTATAACCTAAAACTATCCCATGTTCTCAAGGTAGCCTTCAGCATTTATTAGTTGGCTGTTTCTTTTTGTAGATTTTTTGTTGAAATTTGCTCTAAGAAAGTTATTTAGCATAGTGTGCTTTCATGGTGTTGCATCACACTCAGCAGTATACTTCCCCACAAGCCAGAAATCAGTGCTCAAGAATGAGGGTACTGTACCCATATAAATTCTTAACGAGATTTTGTCGTCCCTGGTTTTTTACAACTACATTCCTGACTTTATTGTACAGCAATATGGTATGAATTTTCTGAAGTCACTGGTAATTTAGGTATGCCTGTAAGACACATATGTAAGATGTGAGTTTCAAAAAAAATCTGATTACTTGTTGTTCCTGTACAAATCAGCTCCCTTAGAGACACTGAGTATGGCACTGAAAACTGCAGACCACCTAATGCCTAGACATTTTTGAAAAGTCAGGCTGATGAGCAACAGAAATTAATTGATCAAATGAGGTGGATAAAGCCCTGAGTCATTTTGGCATCAGCCTGTACTGTTTGTTCCGATAAGATTAATCTCAGCTGGCATTAGTCACCTAAGAGCCAGGAGTCTGTATTGCTGAGCTAGAAGAACAAACTCCTGGTACAGTCAGTGGAGAGAGTTAAGCAACTCCAATTATTCATCTCACCTGTCTTAGGCTAAATGGAGGTGTGACTGTCTCTATGACTGTAGAGGACTCTGCCTAGACCCCTACCATGGCTCCCTATCTAGCTTTTAGACAGCTCAACCCACCCCTACCTTGCAGAATCAGCACAGAAGATAATGGATAATTCTGTTTCTTTCGTTCCAAAGGCTGACTTTAAGAAGGCGGATTTCATCAACACCCGGACCACAAAAGCCTATAACTCACTAAGAGATTGAATCAGAACATAACACCACTGAAGACAAACGAGATCAGACATCAGTTAACGTAACTGCCTTCACATGGTTGGTGTTGCCATTGTGAACCACGAAGTATCTCAGAAAAAAAAGAAATTGCGATTTTATATAAAGACTTGAGTGATTTTTTGGAGTTTTTAGTCCTAATCACCTTGTTGTCACTGTATATATCAATATAAGAATAACCAAAGATGGATTCTTCAGGATGTCTGAGGTGAAGTTTCATCCAGGTTTACCACTAGTCAGAGCTGCAGATGACTGCCTTTGATCTATGCAGAGAAGTTTGAAATGCTGATTGGCAGCAAATTTCTTTTCAGACTGTTTTATACAAATAGTTTTCTACAGTGGATAAGCATCAAGTGCACTGCTCAGGACTTAGTAGTCTTTCACCCTCTTTTTTTTTTTTCCCACAAGCTAAATAAGAATCTGCAGACTCCATGAGTATGCACAAGAAGCTGTTTCACTACCTGGCACCAATGAAGTTAAAATTATTATTTTTGTACTGCTGGTATTCATGAGCTCACTGGTTCTTAAGCCCCTTTCCTTTGAGATTTCATCAGCAACAAAACTGATTTTACATAGATTTTATCATCTCTCACTTCTCTCATCCTCCCTCACCTGCCTGTTGCAATTTGTGTCCAGAAGGGGTTTTAACTAGAACCACTAGGTCTAAGACACTATGTTTCAGAAACTTGAGGCTGAATTTAGACACATCATTTTTTACTAGTTGGTGGGGAAGTTATTTGTGGGTGATTCAGTGATTATTTTAAGAAAATTGCAATTTCAAAATAATTCTTTTGATTATATATAGTAAAGGGAGTGGAATCTTGCCTTTGTTTTTGAAGTAATAGACACACACAAGAGGTTAGGCTCTGTGCTGCTTAAGGAATGCTGATCCTGCTTCATATTCTCTTACATGAAATAATCATCCTCCCTACAGCAATTACGTGCAATGTGATAACTTTAGGACCATGTCTGCACATGTGGGAATAGGCAACAGGAGGAAAAAAAAAATCCTAAGCACCTAAATAAAGGCTGTTACCATGATATGATGCTCAGAGAGGGTAAAGAAGCACTAAAAAACCCTCATCTGCACTTTCAGTAAGTCAAATTAAAAACAAACAAAACAAAACAACAACCAACCAGTAGTTAAATTGTCCATTAAACCAATAGGAAATTAATATATAAATATATAAAAGGATGGGGATTGGGTTATCAGCTGACATGATCTGGCATTCCTCTTCTGAAATCAGGGGAGGTGAGCTACCTTTATGGCAATGAAGATTTTGTCATATGTACTTTTTTGTCATATGTACTTTTAAGCCTTGCTGCTCGAACAGAGCCCATCCTGTGCCCTCATTCTGACCTGCTGGCACAGGAGCTATTACAGCCGTTCCTATCCAGAAGGAGATGTGCATTCCTTTGATGCACATTTCAACACTCCTGGCTAAAGGTCCAGCTCCTACCAGAAACTAAGACAATAGACTGTGACATTGCATTGTGTCCAAACATATTTCTGGATATCAGGGAGCTAAATTCTGCTGGTAGATGCACATAGTTCTCAGAGGATTCCCAGAAAGTCCCACACGTGCGCACAGAACAGAATGTGCCCTGGGGAGGTAAGCAAACAACCCTGCTTTCCCATCACAGATCATTTTCATAGGTCTGTTAGTCCTCCACATTTGCTTTGAATAACTCAAATCAAATGCATTCCAGAAGGAGGTTTTAAAAATACTATTGGTTTTTTTTTTTTTTTTAAGAGGTCATGTTCAAAATACTACAGGTCCAAAAACAACACAGGGGAAGGGAACTTACAGCACCTCATGTTGAGGAAATTGTTTTTATAACTTTTTAAAATATGATAGAAAACAGACAATTAAAATCTAACTTTTTCTTCTAACTTGTTAACCCAAGTAACACTGCATGTGCCACAACTGAATAAACACCAGGAAACCTGGACAAGTCTACTTTTGCTGCCCAAAAAGAAGTGGTAGGCAAAATTAATATACAAAGAGTAAACCTGAATACAGAGTAGCATGGGAATGAAGAATTGCAGTCTAAAAATCAGGAAAGCTGCTTTTAGAAATCCTCTAGCACTGGTTTAGTTCTGTGAAACTCACAAGGTATTTAAAAAAACCAAACAATGCCAGGTACTTTAAAATACACTGTTTAGTATGACTATCTCCCAATAAGATGTCCTTATGAAGGGGATGCAAACTTTTTGTGTTGTTTCTATTGACTCCGTGATTTTAAAGGTCTTTTTCAACCTAAATGATTCTCTGATTCTATGATAGTGTCCCTTTAAAATCAAAGCAAGTTATAAAGTCACAAAGTATCTCAGACCTGGCAACAACATGAGAAACAGAGACACGCCTTATTACAACTGATCTCCTGCTTGTATGCAATCAAAAATGTTTCAGCAGGTCTCCAAAGAAAACAAAACATGTTAGTCAGAGAAATAATAAAGTGCTCTCTCTAATGCAAAAAATCTGTCTTTGATTTTTTTGTTATTAGTGAACATACTTGCTGGGATGCAGCAAATGTATTTTCAAGCCTTAGCCCTTCCTTTAAAAGGGCAAATTTTAAATTAAATCTGTGTATGGAGACTTATTTTCTACAGCAGGGCAGTGTTACTGAAGGCAAGCTGTGTAATGCTCCTGTTGGCATCAGAGTGCTCCTGCAAATAATTTGTTTTTACTTACAAGACATGTTACAGTGCTGCTGACATATCAAACCACACAGCATCTTCTGTTTTCACCTCTTTTTTAATTGGTATTTGCCAGTAAAATGGGTCCCTGAAGATCTCGAAAATAATTAGAAGCTTTCTCACCATAGTCTTGGACTTGGGAAATAGAAGATTCACTGCTTGCTCTTTTCCTGAGAAACCTTGAATTTAAACGTACTGAGCAGTGCCCAAAGTGTCTTTGGCTGAACAAAGAACAGACCCCAGGTCCTCTTGACTCGTGTCTTAACCACAACCCAGTACAACCATCTTTCACTGAATTGTTTTAGCAGAAATTCTTAGATAGTATGGATAATTTTGCAGTAGATACTAGAGAATATAGACATTAATTCAGTGTCAGAGAATAAGTCATTCCCTTCCTCATTTCATCCTCCTGCCTTTTTTCCTCCTGTCACTGCTCCTAAATATTTTCTTCTCTCTCCCTTCCTAAATAGAATTAAACTGTGTAAAATATTGCATTATATTATACACGAACACAGGGTTTAGGTTACTTGGCTCTTCTTGTGAGGTCTTCCTTTTGAGTAGGAACATGCTATCTAGTAAGAAAGGTTCAGTCTTCCCTTCTGGGCCCATAGGAAACTGCAGGTGAGATGAACTGGCACCATCATAAGCCACAATACAAGAACCTCAACTCCTTCACTGGCCACTGTTTAAGCCTGGCAGCTTATCCTCAGAAGGCAGTCCATTAAAGCTGATGGTAGGCAGGCTGCCTGTTTGCTTTTTATCAGGGTTAGCCCTTAGGTTCCAGAAGCACTGCCAGAAGCATTAACCTTTCCCCATCTTTAGGTTTCGGGAATAAAAAACCCAACAGTATCACTTCACAGCTCTCTTTGGGGGGGTGGTTCATGAGATGGCCTGATGAGCACAGTCGCACAGTGAATCGTGCACAAGCCATGCATGGTGTTGAGACTGATGTTTCAACTCCAGCAGCTGCTCTTCCATTCTTTTGCTTTGATTGCTACTGATTATCATCTCAGTTTGCATTCCTGACTCATAGTGCAGACCCATCCCACAGGGAAGATAACACGACCTTAAGGCATCATCTGATATGATACAGAGGTCTGGAAACAGAGGCAGAAATCAACTGGAGGAAATGCATATTTGAGCTCAACATCACCAGTACATCCAGGACAAGTCCTGAAGAACAGGGTGTTGTACAACCAGGTGAGTTACACCTGGCATATTGTTTTAGATGTTGCACAGCATCTGCCCACTGAAAACCCAGCAGGGAATTTTGCTCAAATATACCAAAATAAAAAGGGCTTTAGTGCAGACAGTATATACAGATCAGGCTTTAACCATTCTCTGCAGTCATCCTTTGGATATTTTAATAGGTTTGCATATGAAGGGGGAATAAACAAATTTTATCTTATTTCACATGTTCAGAGCTAAGTACATTGTAATATACACATTAAGGTATTGTAAGCTCAGGATCAGAAATTAGAGTTTGCTTTTATCTTTTCTTCAGCTGCATCGAATGTGACTTTAAATAATTTAAGGTTAGGAACTTAATCTTTGTTTAACAATTTTTCAGTTACTCAACCTAAGCTCCCATTCCCTTATTTCTATCATATTATTCTTAAGTCATCAGACCAGCCTAAATATCCACAGATATAAAGAAGAGGAAGCAGGCATGTCCTTAGCAGCTACAGTTTAGAGCCAATACTGCAAACCACCCCCAAGGCATCAGGAGCTTCTGAACCTGCCCATGCCCTTGGTCAAAGAGCAGGCAGCACCATGGCCACGAAAGGGAACAGGGACAACACCAGTTGCAAATACAGTGCTCATCTCCAGGCTCTTTATTCCACCCTCACCACATATTCCCTCTGAAATTGCACAAGGCCCTCCCTTGCCTACGCCTGCCTTTTGCCATCTCTATGCTGTAATCAGCTATAGGACCATGAGTCAAAGTGCCACCACTCACCTTGAAAGGTGATGGCCTCAAAAGTCTCCAGTCTGCTCTTGATGTCTGAGGTTCAGAAGGACACCACTTCTGTGTTGGTTAGACTTTGACATCTGGGACCTCCTGTCACATAAGTAAGAGATTTGAGGTCTTGCTCAGTTCTAGAGAAATTTAATTGTTTGAGCCTCAGAAATATGTCTTACTGTGCTTTCACCAAAAATTGAAATATCCAAGTCTGAGCCACTGGGCAAACACAGAAAATAGTAAAGAGTGAGAGGGGACTTTTTTAGCTGCTGCCAAGAAAGGTGAAGTCTTTCAAAAAGTTCATAAACTTTCTGAAGCCTGTGAAGGTCATAAGATAATGGGCCCCAGCCAGAATAGCTGTATTTGGCTTGGAATAACAACTAAATAAATCAGTAATGTTGTAGTATCACTGTTGAACTTTGCCTGGAACGCACACTGTGCCTCAGGATACGTGAGCACACTTGAGTTTTAACTCAAAATTCTGGATATCAGGCATGTGTATGAGTTGAAAGCCCTCACAAACTTTTTAAGGCCGAAGAACCTTGGATTTGGAATGCAAGATCTATGACTGAGATTGAAACAGATTTTGTAGGGAAAGAAAAAATAAAAAAGCTGTTAACTAAAACTGAAGAAATAGTATGAAGAGGAAACAGGCTTTTTCTTCGTCAAACTTCCCCTTTGTAATAAAAATGTTGCTTGGCAGCATAGCTGCTGTGCTGTGGTTACCTTTGCGTTGCTTTGCATTGCAGTCACAACACGTGGGATGCTGCAGTGAGAACAATGGAGGCTTTCAAAGGCAACCCTTATCCTGGAGGAGGGACTGGGTGGCTACCTGGGCTGTCTGCCCTCTGCCTGCACGTTGGATTGGGTGTGTCATCCGGCTCCTGCTTCGTGCTGGAAATGAAAGCTGGGATTACAGGAATTTTATCACGTCTTTTTGAAAATTAAAATGGGGATTCTTAAGAAGTTTCTTCTTCCCTGACGCTAGGCAAAAAAAAAAAGCTGCTCTAAACATGTGATACGTATAGCCTTGAAATACCATCTTATTAATAGGATAATAATTGTTATTTTAAAAGCATGTGGACAAGATTAGAGTTTTTAAAATAAAGGGAGGCTAGGATAAGAAACTTGGGTCTAATGACATACATGCTGCTGACAAGGATAGTGTACAAAGCAATATTTTCAAGCAGCATTGTTCTAGGGGTTTTTGTTTGGTTTTTTGTTTGTTTGTTTTGGGTTTTTTTAATGGTACTACTACTCAATCCGAAATTACTTAAAACCTGGAAGTCAAAAACGCGTGTTCTGGACAGCAGGAATGTTCTTGTGAGGGTTATTGCAAAAGTTTTGGCACAGTTTAAATGACACAAAGCAGTGGAGGAGAAATGGTCTGATGTGAAAGACTTGGAGCAGAGGCAGTTGAGAGTTTAAATGCCAAAGTGATTCATTGAGGAGTGGTCAGGAAAGCTGGAGCACAAGGAGAGAAAATAACTGGCTTCTCACTGGTAAGAGCTGTTACTGGACGGGATCAGGCACCAAATGCTGCCTTGGCAAAAAAAGTATGAGTGGGTAAACTGTTAAGTCAGAAAGACCAAGCAAGTGGTGTGGAAAAGAAAGGAGAAATATCAGAAGCTCTGAAATTCACTTGGCAGAAAGCAAGACCATCTGGATGCCAGGTCAGAGGCACTTCCAATACCTCCAGCAAGAAGGACTCATCTCAGGAGACCTTCACTTCAAACCTTGACAAGGGTTACACACAAATCTCTTTCCAACTAGTACATGGAGCAAATGAGAAGCTGGAGTGGAAATTGTAAGGATTGGGCATTGCTGAGGACATTTTTTTTGCAGGTTTCTGAGGTCCTGCACACTGAGCAGGGGGAAGCCAGCACCAGTCTGGCACTTGTACAGCCATATCTGTGAGCCCACAAGGCCAGGGAGCTTCCTGACTCATGGCAGCCACCCCTGCCCATCCCTGAACCATGTGAGTCTTTACCTGTCTGTGTGTGGAGCAGTGGGACAGATGCCTTGGCAAGGTTCATTTGAATAAAATTGTGGTGAGCACAACACAGCAACCTGAACAGCACAGGAGCTCTGAACAGCACAGGGGCAAACTGCTGCTTTATACCCATCCTGTGAGCACTCACTCTATGGAAAAAAATGCACTTAGCAGCATCAAACAAACACCGTGTCCACTGTGATTGGCAAAAGCCTTGGAAGGTGCATGTCTGCCCTCAGGTTCTCCTTTACAGTCAGCAAACAGCAGTTAACTGATTACCAGCCAGGAAAGAAAACACAGGTAAATAAGGTGTAGCCCTGGACAGTGGTACCTGAGGTACCACGAGTTTATACCAACCACCTGCAGTAGTTGTATCTTTTGCTCTGTCACTGCCTCCACACCTGCAGTCTGGTAGGAGGACCCTGGCTACAATTTTTTTCTTGGTAGACACAAAGCAAAAATAAACATCAGTGTAACAGTCCAAGTCAGAGAAATGCTTTACCACAATTCTTGTTAAACAATAAATTCTTGTTAAACATTAAATTCTTGTTAAATGCTCGTGACCCCACAGTTTGGGCAAGAAGACGCCCTCCTGACTGCTGGCAGCATCACTGGCAAAACTTCTTTCCTTCACCCCCGACAGTCCCCAGGATATTTAGCTGTGACTGCAAGCAAAGCCCAGCATGACCTGCTGTCCACAAAAAGGACAGGAAATAGCCCATAGTTTACACTGACTTGTGTTGTTGTCCTTTGAGCAAAGGCATCATTTTTGGAGAGGGACAATTTGATTTTTACATGCATGTCATTTAACAGTGGCTTTTACAGGATTAGAAGAGGAAGGCAAGGAGCAAAAGAAAAGGAGGGTTTCTATGAAGATATTGCCAACATTTTTCCTCTTTCAGCGCCATAACAGTAACTCTCCTCCTAAATGAAGCAAAATATGATTTTTCCCCCACCCACTTCCAAGATAAATCCCTTAATGTTTTTTAGGTGGGAAGGCCTGTGTATGGCAGACAGGCTGAAAACTGCACACATGATATAAAGCACAAACCATTTTTGCTCTGGCTTAGGAGACAATCTCTGAAGGTGACATCTCTCTGACAAAGTTGAGACCAGAAATAATCCAGCAGTCCCCTCTCTGCTCCCACATCAAAGTCAGTTCCGTCTCCTGTAAATTTAGCGGTGAAGTCAGGGTAACAAACTACTTAGCTCCATAAAACCCAAAGCCCTTCCCCAGACACAGAAAAGTCAGCACAGTGTTGAGGGAAGGGAAGGTCTCTAAACAAAGGATGTTTCCAGTGTGGCTTGAGTACTTTCTTGTCAAAACAAAGTGAGATACATCTGTTTGGGTCCTTCTTCATTACAGCAGTAGCTGTGTTGCTACAATGGTTACTCACAGGTCTACAAGCCCTGCACAGGTGGGGAAGGTTAAGGCTGGAGCAGTGCAGAAAAGCTCCATGTGCACACACACAGGCACACGTGTGTGTTTTCCACTACCTGTATGTACAAAGAACTGAATCCTCAAAATGGGGTGAGAGTGAATTTAAGAACATGAACCCTGCAATCAATGGACACCCCTAAAATAAGACATAACTTGTTCTCACTTGTAAGGGGTTTCAGAAGCTCTCAGGATTGCTCTCCACCTTGCCATTTCACTGGAAAGGGATACATCAGGAGATGCAGCCTTGCTCTATGAAACTTCATTCACATGCAAGATAATTTCTGATGGGACAGGCGATTAATGGCAAATGTCTTACACTTACTTATTATTCCCTGAAGAGCTTTGATGGGAAGCATCTTCAGTAGTATTGTTCTAGTTGTTTGAGTCCTCTAATTTTCCAAACATACTTCTCAGAAACTGTACCAGAATGGTTTGTGAAAAGACCCCAGCTCCAACATTTCTCAGTAAAGTGGTGCTTAAAAGCCCTGCATGCTTTTTTTTTCCTCATGACAACAGGTCACTTACCTGTCACTGGCTTTCACCCATGGCTGAATTTAGCAGACCATCCCCATAACTGCATCATTTGCCATCTCCTTCTTCCTGCTATGACTTTCTCAAACCTGTGAATCCTTCCCTCTATATCTCTGACCCTTGTAACTTGCAGGTAAGGAGATACATCAGCTTTCTCACACCTGTGCTGTATAGTACGTAGTTCTTTGCATTTGTCTGGTAACTGCATCCACCTGTAGCTTTTAAATGCTTGTCAGGGATGTAAAACAACCTACAAATGCTTGAAACTAAGCCCCAGAGATCACAGAAACAAACTTGTTATAGTAATGACAGGTGATAAAGCAAGAGCCAACAGGGCAACAGCATCGTGCTGAGGTGTGGGAGATTCAGGTTGGGCATTAGGAAAAAAATTCTTACCAGGTCAGTGGTGTCCTGCTAGAAATAACTACCCAGAGAGGTCAGAGATGCTCCATCCTTACCACTTTTGAAGACTTGGCTAATAAAAACAGCCTGGTAACTCTGTATTTCCTGTTCCATGCACAGTGCAAATGGTGACATCCCCAGTGCAACCAGGACAGTTGCTGACAGCAGATGCCACTTCAGTGGTGTTGCTGTCTTTGCTCCCCTTTAGTGCAACATGACTCCTACCAGATTTTAAAAGCTTCTTGTCAAAAAGTGAAAGAGTAACAAACCTGTTTAGGCTCATGGGGATAGAAAGAAAAAAACCTTCAAGGTAATTTTAAACTGGAGATTGGGAAATATTTTCTACTTGAAGGCAAACTTATCCACTAGCTGAGAATTCAAACTCTGTGTGGCCCTGCCTGGCTACAAGAAGCAGACAGAGAAACATTTGTTCCAGCTAACATTAGCATTAACTGGGTTTGCCCAATGACACTAGAACAAGATGTTTATTTGATCCCTTTCTGATTCCCCAGCACAAAGCTTAGCTTCACAGCAAAGCAGATAGATTTTCACAAGTTTTGAATGCGTCTGTGCTTCTATACCGTTGTTGTTCCAAGCCAAGAGTTCTGCCTCCAAAAAATGTCATACAACCCTTCCATGAAAAACGCATATTAAAAAAAAACAAAACCAAAAACAAAACAAAAAAAACACACACACACACAAATTAAAACAAAACAAAACAACAAACAAACAAACAAACAAGTCTTCCCTGAAGTGGATCTTAAAATCACCAGTAGAAAAGGGCTTCCCCATATCTATTGTCAGAATCTACTGTACTTTTGCTTGAGCTTTGATATTTCATAATGCTGACAGCTTCCTTTATCTTACATTTATCCTTTTGTGCTGTCCTTTCAGCAGAGCTCTCACATTACAGCTGTAATAGTCACCGTCAGTCAGACTGGGCCAGCTCTGGAAATTCCTTTGATCAGCTCACTGATCAGGAGCTTATATGTGAGCCCCACATCAAGAAGCAGTCCAATCTCTGAAAAGACTTTGAGTCTTGCCTAGCTGATGAATGAGCAACCCAGTCAACTGTGAAAAATATCTCGGATAAGGAGGAAACTTGACCTTTTTTGTTAGCTGTTTCCACCAACTATAATCCAGAAGAATTCAGATCTTGGGCCCTCAGTGCAAATATTTGTTTTCCTCATTAAAGTTACCATGTCTGTGTTAAAGAGCATGTTCAGTAGGTAAAAATATTAAAAGTTATCACTAGTTAAAGTGCTAGGTCTTTGATTACAGGTTCATTTTGATTTATGGGTCGTCATTCTTTTTTTTTTCTTTTCTTAAAGATGGACTAAAACCAGGGCCAAAGAGGATAAGGGTAATAATGTACTGCAGAAGGCTTCTTAGTTTGAAATTTTGGAGCTTCTTTTGTAATAAATAAGATAACTTAGAGATCAGTTTTATTCCACTGCTTTTTTTTTCAACAGCCTGCATTAGAAATGCCAGTTCACCTGCAACCTGGGTATAAAAAAGCAGTGTGTTAAAGAAGTGACCATGGAGACTGAGACCATATTTTTAAACATATTTAGAAACCTAGTTCCTCCTTAGGTAAGGTAAATGGCAAAAGACTTAGCCCTGTGGATAGCAGTTAATAGATGGGTAAAGTTTGTACTACATCTGTCAGTTAGTAAACACTGAACAAAGTGAAAGGAAGGAACAGATGACATAGCTCAGGAGGAGAGTCCAAAATTGCATGAAAGAACTTCATGCTGAGATAACTTACTTGCTATGCCTCCAAGGCAGAATGCTACAGTAATCTACTATTCTAACAGCAGTAATAAAGTTGGAGATAGTTTGTTCACAAGATAAACCCCATGTTTCCTTCTTAGTTGATGTAAAATTTAAGGAGTATCTACTAAAAGTCCCTGTGCCTCAGCGATGGTGCTGTTTTGGCCAGCCTCAGTTGTGGTTCTATGAAAATATATAAATTATTCAGCAGTGATTAGTAATGGGGGAGTTAGTCCTGTCCTTAGAAAATTGAGATGGGTGCTGCCATGTCAAGCCCAAGCACTGAGTTCAGATACAAGGCAACTAAGCGGAAGTAAGTGCCTTAGGAACCATCAAAGACATCATACAGGAAAGCTTTAGCCCTGGATTCTTCATTTCAGGATGTTTGAGACCAAGTTGCCTCGACGAGTTGCATATAAAAATTGGATTTTTTATTCCTATACCATGTAAGCACTTTAAGAAACAATCATATAATGCCACTTATGAACAGAACTCTCCTTTAATATTGCATATCCGAGCCTCTGCTTACAAAGCACAGAGGAAATAACAACCTGAAGACCTGTGCTCAAACTTCATCCTCTGTATAAATGTTATGGTTCAGAATGTACTGCAGGAAAAGACCAACAAGTTTTACCTGTTCTTGAAGAGTTTACTGGATTCCTGCACCCAAAGGTATTCCGTTTATTGTTGCTCACCTGTCAGATCAATGAAAACCTCCAGGCATCAGCGAAATCTGTTATGAACTTGGTGCCCTTCCAAACAACCAGTCTTCTCTGGCATCATCTAGAAGAGCAGTGGGTGAATTAACCTTTGCCATTTCAATCACATAGGGACAGAGCTCCTTAAAATACCCACCTCCTGTTATTTTCCAGGGACAATCCATGCCACTTCCTCAGCAAAGTATTGATGTCTTAGTCTGTGGGTGTTGATGTTGCTTTGTAATGCTTTGAAGAAAGGTTATTGAAAGGACTGTTGTTGCACCAAGGGGAATTTTCTCAGTGTCTGCTAGGAGCCCACATGTATGTGAAATGAATATACGGGGATGCATGCCACAAGTTAAAAAACAAGCAAAAAACCCCCACCAAAACCAAACAAACAAACAAAGTCAAGGATATTTCCAAAGCTGTTCTTTAGAGTAATGGGAATTTCCATACGAACTCAGTGTTTCAGAGCAATACTCACTTATCCCTGTGGAGCTAAAGGCAGTAATAGTGGTATCAATTCAAATCTTTTCATTGAGAAGTGCACAGTTATATGACCCTATACTACCCTGAAAACCTCCTGCCTTGTATTTTGGTTGGGGTTTTTTGTTTTGGTTTGTTTTTTTTAATACCCCTCTCTGATTCCAGTAGATAGATCAGTTTGGATGGGAGCTGCTCTTTATTGATGTCCTGTAGCAGCAATGGACACCACAAAACCCTACTGAGCATAAGGCACATGTGGATGTGAGGCCAAACATCACCTTCCCACCCTTCCTGAAAAAAATGAGAAAGTGAATGTTAAATAACTTACAGCTATAGAAGGAGCAAGTGTTAGTTAGGACAGAAATATATTGGTTTAAGTTTTTTTCCATAATATATAGTTTGTTATTACTATTAAAGGTATAAATGATACAGTTTCCAAATGTATAAGTAATCCATCTACAGTAAAACATGCCTGAACTCAGCAGTATAAACAAGTTGGATGCAGACAGTTCTGCAGCCCAGACTCAACCTCACACTAAGATTAGGAAAATTACACAATTGCATCCCAGCCATGAGGCCAAAGACCTGAAGAAATATTCCAAGAGATCAGAAAATCCACAAGGATATGCATAAATTTGTTTTTTAACACCACTTTTTACAGTTTGGATGGACAGCAATTTCAGTGATTTATATTTCCCTGATCTGACTTTTGCCACTCAATAGTTTGAGACTCTTGTAAGAGGATGAGCTTAAAAGTGCTGTGCTACCTTTCAAAGGTGGCAACCAGCAGACAGAAATGCACTAGCCCAGTTTGGTTTTTGGAAACATTGATATATTGACATGAATTAAAAGCACTTACTTCAGATAAAGTGCTTTATTTTGTTCTTTCACAATACATCACTTTCTATAGCTACTAAACAAACTTGATATTAAAGAGCATCAATGCTCTGAGGAGAACTACCAGCATCCACGATATATGCACAGCAGGTTCAGGAGTTGGTTGGGTGTTACTCCACCTTCAAGGTTAAATACTTATCAACTTCTTTTTCTTTTTTTGATTTATTACTTCTGACAGGCAAATGTAGATTAAACCTGTTCAGCAACTCCCACACATATTTATTTTAGGAGCTTCCTCATGCAAATATGCTAGCTCAAGGGCATCCTTTTGCCAAGAGGGCTTTCATATCATCTAGGTTCTTTCTAGAAAGGTGTGAAATCTATTCAGGCACATCAAATTCCAATGTCTCCCTCAGTACACATATGTGTATTTGAGTATATCTATAAAAATTTATGCACAGGGTTAAAGAATGTCCTCAGGAATGATGGGGGGAAAAGCCATTAGGGAGGACCAGCAGTAAATTTACATTTTTTTTGTCTGTCCTCTCATGTTTTCAGGATATGCTTTGCTTTGGAACAGAGAGAAAGAGATTAATCTTGAAAATAAATTACAATCTCAATGACAGTCTAACAGTCCACAAGAACTCACAGTACTTTACAAGTAACTCAGCATGTGTTGGCAACAGCAATTTTTGACCCTGCCTTGCATTCTTCATCTGGTTGAAACATTGAGATGCCCTTAGATGCCAGCTGCATGTTGGCAATGGACTGTACTTCTAAAAATCAGTACATCTTTTTTTTTTTTTTCCTCAAAAGTATTAAAAACCACACAAGGTAATTACAACAGTTCTGCAACCCAGGCAGAACGCTGAACCTGCCTGAGCCATTCTCTCACTCGAAAGCGACACTCCAATTACAAGTTTCACTTGGCTGGCGGCTTTAATTTATTACATTTCAACATTATGCTGAAGCTGTAACTTCGTTTCACACTGCACAGGCCCATCCCATGCCAAGAGAGGGCCAGATGCACGGATAACACTGAAGAGAACTTACTTTGGCAACTCACCCTCACAATCTTGGAAGGAGGAGTTGAGGTGCCAAGTTTAGGTAGTAGTTTTTGCTACCTTTTGAATGCTCCCATTGAAGTGTGTTTGCAGTGCATTTAGGACTACAAAGTGAAGCTCCATGCCAGAAGTTAATTGAAGAAAAGTGAGAACATGGCATATCTGCAATACTAGTTTTAAGTGCACTCTGCACGGACAAGAACAGCAGTGATTTATCTACCAGCTAGCTCTGCAAATTCACCCTGCACCTAAAAGAATAGAAATACAGAAAAACAACAAGACTCTGATTCTCCCTCGCATTGCAAAGGAGAATTAGAAGGGCAAACAGCTTAGGTGAACTAGAACAGCTGGTTTTTCTAGCCCAGCTTAGACAAGGAACCCCTTGTTAGAAACAATCCCTTTGTATTTCAGAATGCTCTCCTCATAATGATAACTGTAATCATACATGAAAACATAGTCTTCCAAAACATATTTCTGCCAGAATCAGGGAAAAAAAAAAAAAAAACCACAAAAAAAACCACACCAAAAAAAACCAAACAAGAAAATGGATTCTTTTAACATGTGAAACGTTGAAGAAGCAACTGCTCACCTAGGCCATTTTTGATCATTTTGAGAGGGAAAAATAAAACTCCTTTGGCTGCTCTGGAGATGTATCAGACTGTCAGAGAAACCTCCTGTCTCTCCAGAGAGCCAAGAGCAGCAACACCATCTTTACAGGCAGCCTCAGCAGAGAAATCTGTGCCCAGAGCTGCCACTGGCATATCAGTGTGGCACTTCACTACCCACATGGCTGAGAACCCACCAGTGGCACCACCATGCTCCTCTACCCTGGGAACACAAGGCCTGGCAGGAGGGATCCAACACTCTTTTTTTAAGAAGTGTCAGGAGATCCTGACTGCAAACTGCTCCGTATTCATGCTCCAGATTTATTAAGTTTTTGTGCAAATGTAGTTCCTTTAACGACAATACTAAGAACATTTTCTAAGCATTCAGAAAAACTGCATTTCTAGCTGGGTCAGAGTGGAAGAAGACAGCTTCATTAAAACAATCAGATTTTCAGACAGAGCATAATATTTGGTATTTCAGCTCTGCAGTTTTATAGCTCTGCAGAAATTATTTTGCAAAAGCTGAGATCTGCTCAGATTTCTTCCTAAGATAATGTTTCCTTTCACAAGGAATGCTCACCTCCATCTTTATGTTAATAAAAATAAAAATTAGTCCTCACTGCTTTTATTTCACGTGTGCTCTAAATCCTCTCCCAGATCTACACCAAAAAGACCAACAAAAAAAAAATTATTACATATCCAGGTAAGAAGCCATCTAAAAATCTTGAACTGTGTTAGTTTGAGTGGCCTGACTGCTTTCTTGTTAGTCTCAGTAGAGCATCAGAATTGGCCAAGTCAAATGCCCATTTTACCCATTTTCAACTTTTTCTATAGGTCAGAGAGAGCTCCAAGAGGACCTTTGAGCTACACAAAGAATCTTGCTAAGATTAAGGAGACGGATGAAACAAGACAGATCAGATGGAGAATAAGTTAATCACTAATCTGATAAAATATTTACTGCAGTTGTTAGGGTTGAGTAAAACATATACTAGAATGTGTAGACTGCTATAACCTCTGGAGATAACCAGTTGTCTCCAGCAGGAGTGACAAGGTTCAAAAGGGTCACAGGATGGTAAGCATAACACATTGTTAGAGAGGGCAGGTCAGTAATTTAGAGATGAGTCAAACCAACTTGATATGATATATGAAGATCCATTTTGACAATAAATAAGGACAGAGTCTGAAAGCGCTGCTAAGGATTTACTAGGTGAACTCACAAGGGCTTGTGCCACCCAGGTTTGAAAATGCTTCTCCCACTGAAATTCAGAAGGAGCGACAGTAGGTGAGTAGATTCCTTGGTTTGCCATCTGCACTGCATCTCACACAAACTCAGCAAAAGAAGTAAAAAGATGTCCTGTGATTTAAGGTGAGATTTAATTGACTTTGAATTGAACTGAAAGAGAAAAAAAAATGGATGAAACCCAAGAGTGATAACCTCAAGGTATTACAAACCATTAGTTAATTGTACTTCAATGTCTTTGTAAAGAAAACCTTTCCAGTCTGATTCCCTTGGTGACTAGTTTTCAACTAGTTGCTAATGGTAAGTACTTGGAATGTTTCCTTAGTGAGGTTAGTCAACACATGATCATTCAGCAGGTTTGTGGAGCAAAGCCCAAACCTTGCTTTGAAGGACAGCTAATGTGGAAAGCAAAGGCAGGCAGCCATCACAGTCACATACAGGACAGGGAAATCTTGTGTTTCAGTCTGGATGTCATCACTGGCTAAGAGTGTGATTTTATAATAGTTCCAAGCAACTTAAATCATTGCTTTACCTTCCTCATGATTCTGCTTTCTCTCTGCCTTCTCTTACATCAATTCTGGTATTTATTTGACTCCTCTTTTTCTGGTTTTCAACTTTGTTGCTGAGGCTCCTTTGAGCCTGGGTGTCTCTCCAGACAGCTTGCCTGGGTGTCAGGGATATGTGGCATTAGGCCAGGGCAGGCACGAACAGCCAGGGCAGGCAGGAGCCCTGCCTGCAGACAGCCCTGCACATTTTGATCTGGTATGTCACCAGCCTTGGCTGTGACTTCCACGTGCATGACCAGATAGGCACCTTACTTGACAGAGGGGAGAGACTCCTGCTGCCATCCTCAGGAGAAATGAAGACCACAAGGACAGTAACTGGATCTCTTAGGTATCCTGTTTCTTGCTACTATTTCATGCAATTTATTTATATGTGCCTTTCAGTGAAGTCCCTGAGTCCCATCCAGTCTCATCACTGGCCAGATTGTGGTGCCACACCTGCAGGCCAGGACTTTCAAGGAACAGTAGAGTGAACCAGATCCCATTAAACCTGGTATTAGCTAATCAGAAGAGAAGCACTCCAGGAAAAAGTATGTGTTTGCATGCATGCCTGTCATACCAAGCCATCATGCTCCCTTCATGTAGCGAGCCAAGAAAGTGGGTCAATATGCTAGAGTCGGGGAAGAGCTTCTCCCTCCCTTTTTCCTTCAGAGGACAAGAGGAGTCACTATTTTCAAGTCTTCTCTTGCTTGAAGCTGTTTGACTCAGGACCCAGACTTGGACCTCCTCCCTAGGGAGATGAGAAAAACCAGGAGCTTTGTTGCTCGCATTGTTTCACAATCGTGGATGATGTTAATTGCCCCCAAACCAATTAATTTCAGGAAGCATTCTCTTAGGCTGCCCACTGAGTCAGGAACACAACCACTAAACAAGTCATAAAGATACTTATCATAGGTCATTATTTCATTAATCTTGGAAGACCTGTAGCAGCTTGTCTTACCTGTGACTCACAAACCCAAGATGTTGGGATATTACCTGGTAACTTAAAACCTTGTTTCTGAAATGCTGGTCAAAGCAAGCCTCTCCTCTTAATTAGCTGAGGACTTCCATGGTGTGAAGTTGGAGCCTCAGACCTCCAAGGGAATACAGCAGGTCAGCCACAGGTGGGCTATGCACTGGTAGTCCCAAGTCAGAGCAGTCAAGAGGATTTAAGGAAGGAGGTAACTGACTACAATGAGGCTTGAAAAAAGTGGAGATGTCCAAGTAAAAAGCTGACCTTGTCAAGGAGGGACCTCATTAGCAACTGACAGTACTCACTAGGCTAATTTCTGTGGAGAAACAGGGACCTACGTTCAGTTCTTTAATAGAAGAAAGGGTTCTGAATCAAGCTCTTTTCCCCTCACCTATACCAGCCAGTCAGGAGCAAATCTACAATTCAGGTACCAAAAATACCACTAAGTAGTGCTACCACACTTCCCTGGTGCCCCCTCAGTCTTCCTGAACAAGCCTTAGAAGGAAGAAGACAGATAAAGCACCCAAGTGGGAGTCTGCCCCAGCTGTGCAGGCCTCACCCCAGATGTGGGATGGCAGCAGGGCTGCAGGTCTGTGAGTGGCACTGCTCAGGAAGGTGCTCTCCTTGTTTCATGGCTCTCTGAGTGCAGAGGAGTTAAAAACTATGGGTGGGGCCATACCGACATTTTCGGTCTGTGCCACGCACCCAGCCAGGAATTCATTGATGCAGTTTCATTCCCTGGGTCCTCTGCCTATAGCTGGATTTAGCACTGTGAACCACAGCTGGCCAGCTGAATTCTAGGCTGGAAAGGCACACCTATCCTCAGTTTTGGTCTAAATGGGATTACTGTTTTTTCCACCGGTAATTTCCACTGAAGGTCTCTCCTGTGCACTGCCACAGCCACAGGTTACGTAGGAGAAATCAAGGTGTCCCTGTGAACTCAGAGCTGTAGAGGAAAGCCCCCTGCAGCCAGAGCACAGCACTGCCCACTCCTGCCAGCCCACACCTGGCACAGCCCTTCACTGCTGCTGGGATGACCCACCGTGTTTGCTGGAGGCAGCCCAGGGGAGCAGCAAGGGGCTGCCACACCGGGAATTATTTTCAGTAGGGTCACAGATGCAGAGGATTCAGCCTCACTGCTGCGACCTGGCACATGGTGCCACCTCACCCCTCCTGGCAGCGTGGCTGCAGCAAAGCTGTGTGCAGGGACTGAGGGTGGAGCAAGCCCAGGTTGCAGCTCACAGGCAGAGTGGGAAGAGCAGCGCCTCTCTGCTCCTATCTGGTGGTTTGAAGACAAGCAGTTCTGCATCCTTGACTCCACTCAACCCCGCATCTTTTTCCCTGCTTGCTGGGCATGCACTCCCACTCTGCCACTGCAGAGCAGAAACCCAGTAATATTAACCCATTTTCCCTGGAAGCAAAAGCATGGTGATTTCTCCTACAAACCAAATCTCAATAGCATCAGGTAAGAAACCACCATTTCAGAAACCCTGGAAAAGGTCTCAATTAAGATTTACCAGAAAAGAGAAACCATCTCATTTTGAAACAAACAAACAAACAAACAAACAAACAAATGTATTTTGGACTGAATACAATATTTCCTACTTCTAGCCTTGTTTGTTTGTTTGTTTGTTTTAATTAACAAAAGCAAAAGGAAGTGGAGGACACAAATAAATAAAATGCACTGGAGATGCCCAAAAGTCCCCAGTGACCTCAGAGATAGCATACCTAGGAGGTGGGAGATCTGCAATTAAACCTGTGTCCCTCACCTACCCCAGGAGCTCACAGGGCACACACAGGTTGTTCCTCCGTGATGCAGTGAGATAGGACCAGCCAATCTCTCTTTCACAGATGGTGCTACAAATATTTAGGCCCAAGGGAACAAAACACAACAGGAATACTCGCTTCCAGAGCAATGGTAGGAGGGACCAGGCAGTCCAGGTCCTATTAGAGTTTTCACGAAGGTGTAACGTAACATTTCCAGGAGTATTTGCCAGGAGAAATTATTCAGAATTCCTGCACTGCTGAACAGCAGGTTTCCAGAGGTAACAGCTTCCTTCTCATGCCTCATCCCAGGAAACATTCAAGGCTGGATTGGACGGGGCTCTGAGCAATCTGATCTAGTTGATGTCCCTGCTTATTGCAGGGGGGCTGAACTAAATGGCCTTTGAAAGGTCCCTTCCAACCCAAATCATTCAATGATTTTCATTAAATCCTTTGTTTGACAAAGTTCTATTAACCCCACCCTTTCTTGTAAATCCTAATTTCTTCAGAAGGGTGGACTCCCGTGCTTTCCTAAAAGCCAACATATTAACCACTTTTCCAGGAATTTTGCAAGAAGACACGTAGCAACATAAAGCAGATTTAGTCAATATAAGCTGGACCAGAGAGCATTTTGACATCAAGGTTAGCAGCTTTGACATAACAGAATTAAACTATTAAAAGCATTTAGGGTGTGGATGTAACTTAAAACATATTTAGGAAATCAAACCTGACAGGCTACCACATAACAAAGTAACAGTATTGTTTGGGGATCTCATAGGGCCTCTGATTTAGATAAGAAGGCATCCAAGTAAAACAAGAGGAATTATGAGAATAAAATCAATGTTTACCCATCAAAAGCTAAGAGCTATTGTCTGCAGTTTCATGTGCAAGTATCTCTATTCCAGCTGTGAAAACAATCATCTTATTCCTTTTCATTATACAATACCTTTGATAGGTGAAACTCCTCTGTGACAGTCCTATCAGATGGTGTTCAGCACTTGAGACCCTGTGGGGAACGAGAAGAAGTTGTTGGGGTCAGAAATGCTGCAGTTGGAACATGCTCTTGTTTCCTACACAACAAGCATGTGCAGATGATGAGAGGAAGGAATTAAGCCAGAAAAAGACACTTTTGACCCTCCACTCTATTCAACATGCAATATTATTGCTGAGGAAGTAAAAGCAGTTTAGCCACAAACTCCCTCATGCATGCCAGCAACTAGGCTTTTAAAGGCATGATTTTAGTGCCTTGTATAGTTTTGCAGGAGTCACTTTGCAGTCACGTTATGTGGGGAAACCACTGCACATTAAAAAAGAGAGTAGGATAGCAGAGTTCAGCAAACAAAAATAGGATGATGAGGAGCAAAATGGGATTAGGAAGATGACAATAACCAGGTTCATATACCATAGGTGAGTTAGCTAAAGCCAATGGGCCTCATTGCTGGAGGAAGGGTGCCTTTTAGCTCAAGTGAAAGTAACCTAGCTGTGTTGTGCGAGACTGAAGACCCAAAAGCCACTGGTGTGGCAGTTCTAAATTTCTTTGTGTCTCCTCAAATGAATGGTAACTTATGGCCACACACAGCCTATGGCAGTGCCCCAGCAAGGGAACTTCAGTGGTGTGAACCCTATCAACACCTCTTTCTTTTGGGTTTTTTGTTTCTGGTTTTGGGAGGGGGTTTTTTTGAGGGGGGTGGAAGGGAAGAGTGTGGCTTTGGTTTAGTTTGATACTGTTTTTTTTTAATTTTCTGTTATGCCAAGTGCCTGGAAAATACCTTTACCTTGTATTTTAACTTTCAACAAAACAGTTCAAGCCTGTTGTTGCCTCCATTTTCATGTATTTTTGTGAATGGACTGGCCTGGACTTCACTGCATTTTCCAATGTAGACCAAGGCTGCTGGTACCAAGCCAGATACCAAAAATCCTTGAAGATAAGAAACTTCTGAAACTTTCCCATGAACTCCAGAAAGATAGCAACTCTTTAGGCAAGACTCCCTTCCACAGGACTTCTTTTAAGTGAGGAGATAACAAATGAATAGCACAGGCCATCCTTCCTTTCAGTTACACATAATTCAGGGGATATTTTGATTCATATGGGGTGTGTGAACTTTGATTCTGAGAAGACTAAGATGCCAGTCACAGGAGCATGATTTCTGCAGAAAGTCCCTCAGTAAGGCAAACCATGCCTGGCGATCCCACACTGATTTTATAGAGGAAGATTCCCATTTTCCATGGAGGAAAGCTTGGGGGAGAAGGGAGAGAAGAAGACGGAGGCCAAAAAGGCAGATTTTCCTCTTTCCCAAGCTGAGACAAGTTTGCCTGGGCTCAAACTGTTGAAAGGGATGTCCAAACAAGAGTTACTGAGAAGGGCATCACTTCCAGCACAGGTGTTGTAATGTCTTCAGAGACAGAAGATAAATAAATCACATTTCAGATGCCAGGAATTCAGCAAAATAAAACTAAAATTAAATTTAAAAATTTTTTAAAAAGTCACCCAGACAGAAGACCTGGGAAGAAGTGAAGTGCTGAAATGAAAACCTCACATTCCATAAAGAAACATAAAGAAATCTGCCTCTGCATTTCTGTATTTATGCCAAGTAACTTTACCTATATCGTATATCTTTGAGTTTAGCCAGACAAAGGGGAAGTAATAAATTTGAGCATATAGAACAAGATAATAAAATGCAGAAGTTTTATATTGTTGTCCCATCAGCCTGAGAAAATATATGAGATCTTGGCTCAAACAATTATCAAGAAACACATTAAACTGCATAAATTCCTCTGCAATGCTTTCTGGAGAAACAACTTCTCTTATCTTACCCCCAAAATCACCTCCGTTCCTTGCAAATTTCTACCTTAATCCCAGCAGGAGGATGGCCGTGCTTTCAGTAGTGAAAAATTATTTGCAGAGGTAACAAACCTATTGTAACTGAAATAACTGATGGAACTGCTAACCTCAAAGGGAGGGAATTCACAGAACTTGAATTTCCCTTTTGAATCATTTTTATGCATCTCTCCATCAATTTGGGCCACATTAGCAGTGACAGTGGGGTCACAACAGGTTCAAGGCACACTCACACCATTACCTGATCTAGGGTTTTTGTGCCGTAAAATCTATTTCCCATGTGGATTGCCAGGAGGAAACACAATCAGCATAACCAGTGCTTCTAAAACTGATGGGAGATAAAGACTGTTTTCATATGCAGCCCAATAACAGATTTATCTAGCTGTGAAACACTTAATCAAAAAGGTTTTTTCCGCTAAGGACTAGCCTCAGCCTCTTCTGGTTGAAACGTCTGGGTTATAACATCCTGCAAGGAAGTCTGCATGTTGGAACCACAGACAGTATTTTAGCCAGGCAGGCACAAACAGATGATGAGTGAGAGCCACGGATGTGATTTGTGTCAGGTGAGTGTTTCTGTCACTGTGCCAGAGCTAACTGGGGATAAGCTGATGTACTGCTCTGGTAACACCAACCAACCAACCAAGAAACTGCTGCTGGGTCAGACTCCCAGCACACTTTACCTTCTCATGGCCCAGCACAAGTAGTAGGAGAAAGCCCAAAAAGAGCAGGATGAGGCCTTTTACAGTTCTGTGTGCACATACAACCTGTCCTGAAAACCACTCCTCGAAAATGAGCAAGCCCTTCTCATCCAGGGGCAGCCCATTGTTGGCTCTGACAGTTTACCCAAACAGGAAATTGCTCCAAAGCTGGTCTCCACTGATTGCAAGGAGCTGGCTTGCTGGTCAGGGCTTTCAGTATTGATTCTGCCATCCTGTTAAAATCACGGTCCTATACAGCCTACTCAAGGAGATCTATTGTTTTCGTATAAAAAACTCCTGAAATTCCTATTTTCACTCTCTTAAGATCTGTGGGAAACAAAGCTGCAGTGAAACAACAGTGGTTTGCATGGGGCACTGTACACACTTGAAATCCAACTTTATCGTCAATATTTAAAATTGATATATATTTAATTTGCCATTCTTGCTGTACTTGAGAAACAGTAATGGGACACCCTGAGGGCTAATTTAATATAGCTTTGTGAACAAAGCATCTGCTTCACATCTCCAAGCAAATGAGTCTGAAGTCTTTTACAGAGTGGATTGCATTAACCTTTCTAATTATTTTTCTCCTGAGAAAGCACTTCCAGATTTCTCCTGACAAAACATATTTCACTCCTGAAGTGTATTTACTGCCAACAATTAAAACCAAAGTGGAGCAAACACACACATACTCCTGTAAAATAGGCATCCCAACAGTAGAACCATACAGCCTTACAGCTCCATAAAGCCTGTAAATATAGCTGATAAAAAATTCCATCCAGCACAATATGCATCCTAGCTACATATAAAATAACCAAACCCCTTGAAATTAAGGTCTGACACCAGGAATGTGTTTAGTCCTCTCATTTAAAAAGTGTTATGTTTGCATTAAGTGCAGTTGTTTGATTTGCTCCAGTGGAATATATCTGAATTCCAGCATGGCAAAGGATCAGTACTTATCATCAAAACAACCCCAGGAACATCCACGGGTCTTTAAATGCCTGAAAACAGAGAGTGTGTCCTCCCTTTCTCCCCCTACCCCAAATTGTACACAGCTCTGTTACGTTACTCCACAGGGCAGCTCAGACACCGGAGTGGTGTCTTCCTATGATAAATAGGCACATACACCGGGAACTCAGCACATTCATAAAAATGAAATGAACTGAAGCAAAAGTGCAGTGAGTCACCCAGTGGCTGCTGCCTTTGAAGGGATATGGAAATTGGAGACTGCAAACCAGAAAGGATCACCTTTCCTGTCAATGCCGTTCACATGCCATTTGCATTTTTAGCTCAAGTCTACAAAGGAAAAAATTCTTTCATAATGGCTACATTGAACTGAGAAACAATGGAAAATTGCTGATTTGATTCTATTTAAAAAAGGCACAGAGTTATTTTGGACTAGGCATAATAGTACTAAGTTCTGTTTCAACATGGTATAATTACAACTGGCCATTCACACATCAAAGAACAATTTATTTTGAGTAATAGCCCATAATTCACTCTAACATATGTAATGAGAAATGAAATGCAATATGTGCCCAGGCTATCGAAGGAGAATGGGAAATGCAGACTTTTGAATTCATACTGTGTCGGAACTGCTTAATAACATGACTGGTAAAGATTAATCATCCATCACAGCGCAAAAGATCAGGTAATATTAAACAACCAAACAAAAGTCAAGCTGCTGAGCATGAAGGAAACCTACTATAAACACAGTGGAAATTATACATGCCAAAGCTAAATTAATTCGTGGTATAGCTCCAGTATCAGGGGAATAAAAAATAAGGAGGAAAAAAAAACCAAACCCCAAGAAATTAAAAAGGCACTTGGGACTCTGTTTCTGCAGCATGTGGTAGTCCCAAAGACAGGCTGAAGCTCTGCCTCAGTCAGAGATGGCCATCCAACCTCCCAGGACTGCAGCCCTGGAGCAGCAGCCCTCAACACCCAGCTGACCATTCGGGATGGCAGGAGCAGCAGGACAGATGGACAGCTAGTGCAGGCTGGAAGTCACCACCCACACCCTCAGCAGGACCCCACTGAGAACCAGGGTGGGAAGGAGTAGGGTGGCCACATCCCAGCACCACCGAGGAGCTGTCCAGCCGCAGGAGCCTCCAGCAAGTCCTGAGGGGTGTCAGCTGAACCAGTGGCAACTGCTTGGGCTACAGTCTTCCCCTGGATGATGAGTGGAAGCTCTCCAAGGGTCCTGGACCTGTACTGCTGCTGCTCTTCACACATTAGGGCAGGCCAAATGACACAACACCTTTATTTCTCCGGCAAAATCCTCCACACTCTAATTCTTTCCCCCTCCCAGTATTTGCACACAGTTGTCATGATGCTTTAGGTAAGCACTAAGAGGTACAAGGACCATGCTACAGTGCACCAGGCAGCAAACAGAAATAATAAATAACCTGAAGGGAAGATGCTCACATGGAAACCTCTGTGTAAGCTGGAAAGAGTGAGTGCAGTACAAATGAGCAAAAAGCCAAAAGGCTTTCAACTGTTAAATTGCAGTCTTATGAAAAAAACCTGCTGCCTGTGAAATATGGTGACTTATCTGCTTCAAAGAAAATAACTGAAGTGGAAATGTCACTATGATAAAACATCTATATCATGTAGCACAAGGGGAACAGGCACAACTCACAGCTAATGACTGCCTACCTTTCTGAGGATGTACTTTGTCCCAGCAGCTTCTGAGCGTTGAGCTGGTGTGTGACTGAGGCTTTTGCAGCTGATTTATAGTCTAACAATTCTGACTGCATTTAATGGATTTACCACTTACCTTTGAATGGCTGCTTTTGAATCCTTTTCATCCTGATCATTTCTCAGTGTATTCTGTGAATCTGCTTTGCTATCTGTCATTCAAATCAACAATGAAATTTGGCTTCAAGAAGAAAGCAGAGGGTACCTTTATTTAGCCTGATACACGAAATGCAGTTTTACTGAGGCATTTAGTCAAGGGACTATGGCGAACAGGAAGGTTTCCCTTTGGGTCTAAATGTTGTTGGTTTGGTTGTAGTGACAGTAGCCACATCAAGGAAATACAATTGTAACAAAAGGCTGAAGAGATCTTGGTCAGTCAAAGACCACTTTTCTTAAGTTTTTCAGGTAACAAAAGTATTTTTTCTTCAGCTTTTTCTCCCTGTTTGACTTGACTCTTCTGTACTCTTCTCATTCTCCATCTCTGAACTTGTTTGTTCTTAGGACTTGCCAGCAATTTAAACTGAAGCAGTACCTTGTGGAGGGCACAAGGGAGGCTCTGAACACCTTCATTTCTTGTAGAGAAAAGAGAGCTCTTCTGAGGGTTTTGTGAGAGGAGATATGGGGTGGAAAGCTCCAAAGAACCAAATGCAATTAGCTACAGGAAAAAAAAAAAAAAAAGGAGTACTTAAAACATTTGTGAGTCCCTAGTAAATATCTTGATGTATTTTGGAGGCAAAGAGCAGTTACTCTGAATTAACCAGCTTTTTGTAGCACTGGAAGTACCATCGTAGAAGCTGCCAAAGCTGCCCGTGCTGAGTGCAGGCACCACGCTTCCAGGTATTTTGGTTTGGTTTGGTTTATTTTAAAAAGTTGGCTTCTGAAGTTACCTCTGCTCTTCCTCTTTACTCAAATGCAGTTGACCAAACAAATGTCATCAGGCCATAATCTATTTCTTTGGAAGACAGATAGCAGGAGCCAGCTGCACTGGTTTTAGTCAGCTGGGAAAGTCTCCAAGAGTGAGGTTGACTTCCCCATGCTTTGCTCTTCCTTCCTCACAAGAGCTTCTGTGTATTTTAAAAGGACTGCAGTGTTGTATTTATGTATATGTATGTGTATATTTAATTTTTATATGCACTTTAAAAAAAATCCTATATATGTGTGTACAGGTATAACCTGTTATATAATAATAGGTTATATAGTAATTGTGGTTATCACTAATAAATGTTAAAAATGGTCAACTGGTTGTACATAAACACAATATCAAGGCCACACATGCAAGAGGCTCCTTTACCTACCACTGTTAATGAAATTTCTATTTATAGAAAACATGTTTGTTTGTGTGCCATGATAAAGATTGAGTAATGAACTCCTCAGGGTTGTTTGAGGTTCACACACACAAAAAAATCTGAACTGCTTACACAGCTGCACCTGGACTTCTTCCCTTCTATTTGGCAGCCAGGAGTTATCCTGGGCTCTGAAACAGCTTGCCTTGTTTAACATTAAAGTTAAGCAATGTAAACAGCTACAATATCCTATAGCAAGCCATAATGCTAAGATACACATTGTACTGAGGAACCCTTGCTCTCCTTATTTGCAAGGATAATTCAGCAACTGCAGACAGAGATACACAGGGCCATTGTTTTCAGGTCACTGGAGTCCCACAGAAATAAGGAAGACAGTCCATTGCCAGATCCATTTCCACAGGTTGAGGAAATCTCTGTTACCCAAATCATGAATGAGCAGCTTCAATTTCCATGGACATCTCCCAGCCTACATAGCTGCTGCAAAGTGCTGGATTAGCAAAGGGAAGGCAAATAATGCGGCAAAATCTACCACTTAACATCTCTGGGGACACGTGGGACCATAGAGAGACTTTCAGCTGATAATGAGAATGAGCATTTGGCTGATCTTTAGCAGCCACTACATCCAAGAGATCACTCCTCACATTGTTGGGAGGCATTTTGGCTTGGATAGAATCACCATGGAGAAGCTGGTATTTCTGGATGCTCTTCAGTCTCTGTAGGTTTGGTCTGGCCAACATCATAACTTCACAGCTACAACTTGTGGGCTGGCAGACACCTCACCCTGCAGTTTACAGTCTGCAAAACCCACTGCTTCTTGAAAACTCCAGGGTTCTGGGCTATCAATCTTCACCAGAATCATACAGAAGTGATGACGTGTCCTTGCAGTGTCAATAACCCAAGCTGCAGTGGAGCTGGCTTTGTGGTCAGCTTCAGGCAGGTGAGAAACTGCTGCATCTTAAAGGCTAGGGGTAAGATTCAGGAGCAGGCTCATGCCAAGAGCTGCAGGTAAAGATAGGCATTTTTCAGGCAAGCCAGAAAACAAAGCACACCCTTCTGAGACACCCAGCATCCCTAGACATGCTGTGTTTCCCTGATAGACCTACCCCTGTTGTGCTGTATTCAGGCTGTCCCAGGAGAGTGGACAAGCAGGGGGCTGAGGGCAACCACCTACCCAAAAGACCTCTGCAAGGGGCTCAGCCCAACTGGGCACATCAACAGGTAAGGCAGGACCAAGAGATAGAGCCAGGCAGGGGTACTCCTATAAAGTAGCCAGGACAGGTGCCCAGGGCTGAGCTGAAACAGGGTCCTGGACCTCGATTAGCATGGGGACATTCTGAGAGGGAGGCTGGGCAGGGCAGTGAGGGTTTGTAATGCCCTCAGGGGCCAGAGAGGCTTCTAAAAGTAGGAGGCATGCACAGAATTACCTGTGTGAGCCCTTAATTCCTCAGTGTTACCTACCTACATGGGTCTCAGTTTTATTTCTGCAAATTCACTGATCAGTTGCTGCCATCCCTGGACATACCAAAGTCCTCTGGCTGCACAATGAATGGTCTTTTACCAGTGAGACTTCCCAGCACATGAAGATCTTGCCTGACAGATCCAGAAACATCAAAAACCATGACAACACTGAAAATCACTGAACTTAACTCATGAGAGAAAGGCCCAGCATCTCTTCACCTGTTGATACAAGATGAATCCAGACCTTGCAATTAGACAAGCACAGCACAACACAATGTCCACACAGCCAGGATCATCCACAAATCCAATGTTACCAAATGCTCCAAATATTTGTTTGATCCCTTCTCTGAGCAACTTGAGTTTTCTGTCCACATCCTGGGTGAGAACTGCAGTTAAAGAATTCTAGGTAAAAGGAGGATGATTTAGCTGATAACTCTAACGCTTGTGTTTAGAGAGAAAAACCCAGTGCAGAGGCTGATCTCCAAGGAGAGCAGACCTATCTATTCCATCTGCTGACAGACACACCTTCCTCCCGCGTGTTGCCTCAGTTCCTAAGGGCGGGGTTTAAGATGCCCCTGGTTCATAACTTTTGCCATGACTTTTTTTTCTGTTGGAGGCTTATGCACTACTGCAAGCCTATTCATTTCATAGGACTCTGTTTTACTGAGAGGATAGACAAAAAATTTTCACTGGTATCAGTTTTCCCATGCTTGAGCTGTCTGGCATAAACACACAGATGTGCAGCAGGAATTCGAAGCATTTCCTAAGCTTTACCTGATAAAAGCAGTTAAACATTGTATCTGTACCCAAAAACAACTTCTCCATTGTGCAAAACCCTCATCTACTTCTTGACCTACTATTGCAAAAACACCAACATTATCTTTAAATAAAAATGAAACTGCAAAGATACACTTTATTCACTAGTTTAAATACATTTCCCGTCACACTGCAATTGAGACTATGGCTGTCCAGCACTTCCCATTGTTTCGTTGTGTTCTGTGTCTGTTTGTACCAAATAATGCTTCACTTTGTATTTAAGCTATAAATGCATTTGGGCACAGACCAGTCTTATTTCCCCTGTTTGCAACTGGGCCTTGTAACAAAGCTTTTCTGGTATCAGAAGGAACAAATGGTTTTTCACTGCTGAATCCTGCTTTAGAAACAAAAGTATTTTCTTACAAACCTAGTAGAAACATTGCTTTTAAGTTTTCTCCTCCTCCTGAATTCCATGCAGCCCTTATTCTGATAGTTCCATGATGTTTGAGAAGCCAGACTAGATACAGATCACCTCGATACACAGCAAATCTCTAAAGATAATTAAGGCAGAGTCCCCTGAAATGTCTTTGGGAGCTGATATCATCTCCTCATCAACAATCATTCACTAACCAGCTGCTTTCCCACATTGTTTATAGATATTTCAAACAGCCCTGAGCTTAATGTTGATCTGTAAGGAATTCCAGTTGGTAATTCCCCTCTATTGTGAAAAACGAACGTTTTTCTCTATCTTTTATCAGTATTTGCAGCTTGCCTTATCATGTATTTGAAGAAGTCTGTGACGTGTTGGGGAAACTCCCCATAAACCAAAAAGATTTCAGACAGAATCTCACTTTGTAATTTCCCCTTATCACATAACAATACACAAGGTACGAATAGCCTGAACCAAGTGAATTTACCAGTCATTTCTGGCAAGAAAGAGCAAGCATCTCCCTTCCAAGAACAGAGCAGAAATATAAATTATTAGCTTTCAGACCACAAACACATCAAATTAAACATCTGTGAATATCAATGACACATATTTGTATATCTAAGGAAAATATCCACCAACCTGAAATGAACAGTGACACCATTGTCTACGTCAAGCAGCATCATTTCATGGCTTGCTTAAGTGGTTCCTTCTTTTTGGTTGAAATGTATACTGAACACCTTGAATCAGAAACAGAAATGAGCAATACAACAAATGTTCAGTATCCACATCAAGATACACATGAGAAAAATAAATTAAATAGGAAGAGAAGACACAGCCCATCTTATATACAAATGCCAAGTGTTGCAAGAATTTCCTGGTGTCTCATAGGAATAAGGAGACGTTATTGATAATTAGAGTTTTCTCAGTTTGAAAACTCTAGTTTGCTTTCAGTTTGAAAACCACATTTTGACTTGCAAAAGTGAGGAAGATAAGAGTGAGTTGGGGGAGTAAATAACATTATCATCTATACTATATATTGAAGAAGATATTCTCAACCCATCCTACCGAATGTTCTAACGTGTCAAGCTAAAGCAACAAAGCATCTTCTGACACCAGATAAACACAAGATATTTTTCAGCAGGGTTTGTTTGGGTGTTGCTATTTAAGGTCAATTAAAACATATGTACAAACTGTTGAAGGCTGATTCCCAACTCAACAAGTGTATAGCAGATAGGCAGGAGACTGGGGGAACACAGAATTTAATTCTGAATAGAGTCTGGAAAGCACTTCACTCTCATTGCACCAAGCCCCATCCCAAGCATCACTGAAACACTTTGGTACAGTCCAGGAAGATTTTAGAGATTCCAAGAAGATTTTTGGTTTGTCTTCTGGCAAGATAATCAGAAATATTTCAGCAAAGCTTTCTGTGGTTGCCTCTGAATGCTTAGATCCTTTCATCTTCCTTACCTTTTTCATATCCTACCCATTTTGCACCAAAATTTGGGAAGAAAAAAGTGGCTGTCACAGGAAGCAGTACACTAAAAATAACTCAGCAGAGAGGAGAATTTACAATATAGAACACTGGGCATTTCTAAGAACAGCTTTTATTTTTCTGGAAGAAAAGTATATGGTGTGTAGCCTCTTTCATTAGCACTGCACTTTCAGCCTAGAGATCACATCCTGCTCCTCTCTTCCGTTTTCAAATTCTCCCTTCCCAGAGGTACATGCTATTCTGTACAGTCAAGTTGTCAGGTTAATGTCCAAAAACCATGGATTAATAAAAGTGTGAACTTATCTTTGTTCATTTGACACTGCAGAACAATTTTGGTGGACAGAAATACTATCTTATGAACTCAACACTGAGCTGAGTTACCCTTCTTCTGGTACAGCCAGTTACATGTAATCTCTGAGAAATTGCTTGCATTGAGATCTATATCCAGTATCTCACCCACAAGCTGGTGAATATAACTGGAGAAAGCTCTAAGAGAAAAGTAGTAGCCACCCAGTTCTTCAAACATCACGGCCCAAAGCTCATTTTCATTTCTTCAAACACCAGCCAGCTTTTTAAAGCTTTTTTTCTGTAACCTATCGGGAGCATTGCTTGAGGTTTGTGTGTCTGAAGGCTGTGCCGTGTGGAAGCAAGAAAGTCGAGACATGCATGCAAACAATCTCCAGAAACAGAAGAGGCTTGAGGGATTTCTCAGGAGCAATCTGCTGTTATCAGCTTTGAAGGCAGAATTTATCAACTGTCTAAGCAGGCTGCTTGATGATAACAGAGTCAGAGATACACCACAGCCCAGGTGCCTTACAAAAGTATCTGCTCCTGCCAAATACAGGTCCCCATTTCTGTCAACTGTTCAGTTCTATGGTCAGCATTGCACAGAGGGCAAATCAGCCAATCCCCTTAGAAGTTGTGAATCTTGAATTCTGAGAGGACAAAGGCAGACATGTGCCAGTGCTGTGGCCCAGTGAGGTGTTTGAATAGAGAGGGGCCATCAGTGCCCTTTTAGAAGATTTATATGTTATTTGAAACACAAGGCAGTCCCAGCACACGTGCCCACAGCACATGTGACAGCCTGAACACCCATTTCACAAGGCAGAATTTTATCTTGAATCTTTCTTAGAGAAGTTCACGTCTCAAAAGTTATTTCCTTTTTCAAGGCTCCCTCATGTGTTTCTCTACTTTACACTGCTATTTTTTTACTAAACCACAAACTTGCATGTAATTGAAAGACATATTTGCAACAGACTGACTTCACAATGATTAAAATAACATTTGTCATAAGGTGCTCAGTGGAAAACTGTTTCCATGTCAAAAGAAGACAGTAGCAAGCTGTTAGCATTTTCATGTGAAATAATAAAATGCACATCTGTAACTTCTCCAAGTTCAAATAAATACTGTGGTGAATATAGCGCCATGAGACATATGCCAAGTCCACAATCCATTTCCTATGCTAAAAGATTTTTAGACCATCTTATTTGAATGAGAAAACAAATAGAAAACCCTACCTTCTGAAAAGCTGCAGCATTGACTTCTACTGAAAGAGCTGATGTCAAAATAGAAAATGTCTTCAAATACTTTCTCCATTACAGTGGGTGGAAAACTAGTCCTTGGAAGTATGCGTAGAAAAGAGAGATATTGCTACTTTCCCCAATGCCTGAAAATGACACAATTTTAATTATAAGGCAGGATGAAAAAGACTGAAAATTAACTATTTCCACCTGACACCACTTTTGGTTCACTGTTGAACGCTCTTACAACGCAGAGAAACAACCATCAGCCATGCTGAAAAGTGAATTAAAAACATGGATGAAAGAGGCAGACCTTTAAGGGTGTGAAGCAATCACCTCCCTGGGAATTTCACACAAATGAGGTGTTCAGGTTTCTTTGGACCTCAGGAAGACCAGGAGTTAAAGCCAGGAGAAGACTCACAGTGGGACAGCTGTACATCACCAGTGCAGCCCCTTTCCTAGGAGATTTTGCTTTTAACAGCAGCTGAGTTCCTGGCATAACATCTCTCATCCACTACCGAGCCACTTAAATATAGATATCAATTATTAGCAACATAAAAGGCATAAATCATTGATCCAGAAAATCAGCTTAGTCTTCCTCAGCCTTTGCATGAAGTCAATTATGCAGATGTGGAGCGCATATTACACACTGGCACAGAAAGTCAAACTCTGCACAAACACTGCAAATATATTTATTTAGCTAATACCTCAAAGCTTACCCGGCGTGAATGCTACGAATACCAACAAAATTGAGCATACCAAGCTCTTGTATTGCCACCTCGTGGCTAATGCACGTATAACTTCGCTTTTTTGGGAGGGGAGATCAGGAATTCCTTGTGCTGCATAATAACAAGTGAAAAAATGCTAGCATAACTCGAAGCAGAGTTTTAAATTTAGTTACATTTAGTAATGATACTTTGCAATAGAACGAGCATCTTCTCTGAAGGAAGCATATAAACCAAATATTAGGTGAAAATTCAAGCATGAAATGAAAATATTAGCATCCAACTCCCAGCTGTGGAGTGTCAGTTGTGCATTTGTCCCTCAACCCTGGCATTCTTGCTGGTGGGACACAAAAGACAATGATGCCACTAATAAGTGACTTCAGAATTATCTCAATTAAGTAATCCTTTCAGGAAATTAATGTAATAATTTCCAAGGCCTCTGGGTGATTTGATATTCAACTGACATAGCGACAATTGTGGTTTATAGGAAATGTTACCTTTATCAGGAATTAGATCCCACAATCCTGAAGGGGATGAATTTGATTATGTCCACATATACCTGAGAATAAGGAAGGACAGAGAAGCCATGGGCCCAGAAAAATGTAGGTACAGGTGTTCCTACCACTGGAAGCAACATCAACTACCAGCTAGAGAACTGTGGGGGTGCTCACCAGGCTCCACAGAGGCCTTTCATACTAGAGTTCTATATTTAATTTTGCACAGCAGTTCCCTGAACTCTCCAAGTAATTTCCTTCAAGCTACCAAAAAGGAGGTGCACTTATATACCTGCACTGGCAAGCAGAGGGAGTTTCAGCTTTCACATTTACTTTCACAGTCTGAAAGCAGAATGGTTTTCTTCTTCCTGTCAGCATCAGCAGCACCCGGAATCCTAAATCAGCCAGGATAAAAGACTCATCCTCAACAACTGAATTAGAAAAAAACCCCACTCATTCTTATTCTTATTCTTAGCTCTTGTTATTTCTTGTTCTTATCTATGTTATTTATCCAAGTACATTGCCATGAAAATAATTGTCCTTCCATGACTATTCTATTTACCACAATGAAGGCTAAGCCTTTGCTATCAGTCATGAGGATTTTGCGGGCAAATACTTTCAAAATGTCTTCAAAAATAATTTGCTTGCAAGGCTAAGATAAATTGCTTTATGATTTATAGGCATACAATCATATATAAGGCTTGATGATTCATAATGAAAAGGCTAAGCACCTTAATCATCTCTAACTGCGTCCACATTTCTTCTACTTAGGGCTTAGCCTGTCTTCTAATAGGATTTCATCCCGAACACTTCCTACTTTCCCTGGTTACATTACTGATATCCCATTATACAGCCAAGAGAGATCACCCTTGGCTTTGTCTTAATCTTTTAAGTGCATGGTTCTTAGAACAAATAATTTAACAGTTACATAAGACAGGGTGGGGAAATAGTCACAAAAATTTTCTCAGTAATGCCACAAGCAAATATTTTTTTAGTGAGTGGTACCAATGTGTAGGCTTCAGCGGGAAGAAGATACTAGGTGTCTATACACATTGTGCGATTGCTTAAATTTTAGTGTCATTAACATAGCATGACACTTTTTTAGAGTTGTATGTTATTTCCAGACACATAAAAATACACATAATTCAGTGATTATAAAGGCCAGCATCTGACATGTACAAACGCAGTCCCTGATGGGTAAATTCTGGTACTATGCAGTGACTTAGATGCAACAACAACTCCGGCTGGAAAAAAACGATTCCTTTCAGCAGCTGAGCTTTCTTTGTAAACTTCTGCTACACAAGTTCATCCTCCATCTTCGCCAAGAGTGGTTGGCATACACTTAAGCATCAGACTGGGATGTAATCACAATGGGGATTACATTTCTGATGGTTTCATGGGTTTCTGCATGACCCAGGGAAAGCTGTTGCAGTCCAAATGGCAGATGCACAACTTTCTTCCCAAGAATTTTATCTCATTTGAAAATTTAGCCTGTGCATGACTGGCTGTGGAGAATGGAGAGATTTTGGACTTTGGATATGGTCATGTTATTTTGGGAAAGGTCCTCTTACATGATGCCTGCAGGATGGCTTTGTCATCGCTACATCACGTAACAAGTGGCATCTCATTGGAAATTACCATCACTCTTCATACCCCTCCTGCACACGTGCACACACCCCTACTGCCATGCTAACCCGAAACAAAATCCTCTTTCTGCTGCTGCTTTCTCAGTTTCCACGCTAAGGACAGAGCTAACACGTTTTTTCATACCAAATAACAGAGCAAAAGGAAGAACAGAGGTTTGCCCAAGACTTGCATGTACCTTGTGTAAAGAAAGCAAACAGGTGCCCAGTCACAGCAACATCCACTCCAACATGAGTACCAAGTACTGTGACAGCATGAGCCCTGCCATTTATTTTGTGATGGTGTGCTCTTACCATCTCCAAAGGGAACACAGTCATTGGACACATGTTGAAAACTGCAAACAAATTTATTTTTTTTTAAGTGACATAACCTTCAATTTAATCCCACACAAATCGCTTTGATGATCTCCCCCTAAAGTTGTGTAAAAGGAATAATTGCTGAAAGCTAACAAGACACAAAATATATCATTCTCACAATAATAGTTTAAAAATCAAGAGGATTTTCACAGTTGATTCTGGGTTTGGGATTGTCTTAGAAAATCCCAGTATTAAAACTGAATTTGAGGGAGTCTTAAGGTAGGGACAAAAGCAGCCATTGGCACCATAGTCTGCAAAACCCTCAGTGCAAAATCAGCAAAATTATTTAACCTGGAAAAATATAAAAGCATATTCCACATTAATTGGTCTGGTGTTTCAAGGATGGACATTAAATCTAAGTCTAAATATAATCAACAGCACAAAGACCAATTCAAAGCAGGTATGCACCTATCAGAGGACATATAAGAGGCCCATGAATAAGCTATAAATTAAAAAACATATTACAGCAGAGATAAAGGGGAGATGGAAGGGGAAAAGACACAAGGACACACAAGCACCAAATACCCCTGGGGTGGAGAGAGATGAGGAAACAGGGAACTCGTTATTTTTCAGCTGAAAAGGATGACAGGATAAAAAAATTAGATACATTGAAAAATAAAAAGATCAAATTAAATAAATGCGAGGGAAAACACAACAAAGGAAAAGGAAAAATACTCATTCGAATGCTCAGACTAATCCAAGAGATAAAAGCTGCAGAGGGAATAAGGACTGCAGAAAATAACCACTGCCTTCATGCCTACAGACACTGCAGAGTTAGGCATGACTACCCCTCAGAAGTACATTGAAAGCAAATGCTTTTCCCACCCTTAGGCCACAGACAGAAACAAATGCCTTTGAGTACAGCAGAAGCAATGACAAGAAAAGAGGTGTCAGGGGTTGGTATGAGGTGTGCTTCTGCAAGGAGGTGGGCACAGTAAGAGCATCTGTCATCACAAGGTGATTATCCCAAAACCACCGAAGATACTCCATTCCAGCTGGGGGCATCGGATTCTAAAGCTCATGCTGATCTTGTGGAGCTGGTTCACCATGCACAGCAGGCACAGACTCTGCCTGTGAAAGGAAAGCAGAAGTACAGGAGACATGAACAAGAAACAAAATGGCAAAAGTGAGATCTCTAACCAAATGAACTAGTTCATGCAAAGGGGGGGATACCAGCATGACAGAGCATCGCAGAGATTTCAGAGAATTAAACTGATCCTTCACCAGCTTTGTTGCCCTTCTCTGGACATGCTCCAGCACCTCAATGTCTTTCTTGTAGTGAGGGTCCCAAAACAGAACACAGGATTTGAGGTATGGCCTCACCAGTGCTGAGTACAGGAGAGGACCCCTTCTCTGGTCCTGCTGGACACACTGTTTCTGATACAGGCCAGGACACCACTGGCCTTCTTGGCCACCTCGGTAGGCTGCTGGCTCACGTTCAGCTGGCTGTCAATCAGCACCCCCAGGTTGATTTCTACCAGGCAAGTTTCCAGCCTCTCTTCCCCCAGCCTGTAGCATTGCAAGGAGTTGTTTTAGCCCAACAAGAGAAGAAATAGCAAAGATTATTCACAGTCTGTGACCCCTGCCAGTACAAAGGGATCTAAGCATCTGATCCAACTAGGCATTTATCTGAATCTACAGCAAGTAAGAACTTTATATAGTCATTGCTTTTACTAATAGTTAAAAGTGGTACAGAACAGCAATTTCAGCAGAATGTGAAAGTGGTGCATGGGAGAACATTACCAGGCCCTTTACAAGATAATGGCTTTTTTTTTTGGTTTGTAATGTGCAACAACTAGATGACCTCTTCTTGTCAGTATTATTTGGATAGTTAATAACCTAAACTTTTCTCATTCTGCACCATATTTCCAATCATTGATCTCCCCATTGTGTCATCGCCTCAACACATTACTGCTAAGGCAGAATGACAACTATTTAACAATGTTTATAAAGTCCTTGCTACTGTCTCAAAGGTAAGAGCTGCTGCCCCTGTTAGGATATTTACTCTAACACAGGCTAGCTTGTAGACTCTGGAATTCTAGGGAGCCATACACGTTCCTTTAGCAAAGCATGAGCTGTTCAGAAAGACTTGTGGCTTCAGAAGGAGGGAGGAACTGCCGGAGCCAACGCTGTATCTTCGTGGTGGACAGGAGAGCGGAGCCTGCTCTGGGAGGCAGGAGGGTAGGGTGGGCCCCAGGAAACTCCACCCAAAGGCTATGCAGCTGTTGTACCTGGGTAGGTAGGACCTTCCCTGCTTGCTGAAGGAGACACAGGATAGTTTGTGAGGATGACTTTTCACTCCTCTCCCCTTCCTCTTCCAAGTGGGAGCAACCATGTCTACCATCTCTACTCCTGTGAGAAGAACCCTTCCCTTGGCACTCAGCCTACCTCCAGTGGTACTAACTAGCTGGAAGCTGGCAATGCAGAAGAGGGTCCAGCCTGAAAGGATGAAGAGTGTGCAATTCCTCCCCAGAAAAAGGAAAGTGCAAGGGTTTTTGGAAGATGTCCTCGGGGAGGGGACAAAGGAACAGCGAGCCTTGGACCATGACATACAATTTTTAACCTTCTCTAACACCACTTACATTTCTGCCTCGCAGAGGCCAAATGACTCTTGATATTTTCTTTGCTCGGATCAGTTTCAGACACTCATCGCAGGGTTTACGTGTGGTGATGAGTTCAGCATTAGACAGATCTCGCTCAGAACTGAAAAAAAAAAAAAAAAAGAAAAAGTGACAATTGCAAACAAGTTGTGTTTGCAGGAGGAATTATTTTTCCTGGCACCTAGAGTGGGTTCTTCTCTTCTTTTTCTCTTCTGTCCCTGACCATAGGAAGCAAGGGATCACCAGTCCACAAAAAGTAGACATTTGCAGCATGTACCATGAGTTTGCCAACTTAGGCAATGTACGTTAGAATATAAGATCACAAAGACCTAGACCTCTGTAGAAAACAACTGTACTTAGTGCCTTATAAGACTAAATTTTTTTCCATGCTGTGTAACATTACTTCTCCTTTCTATGTCTTGGAAATTCCCATGGTGGATTAGTCAGAGAGACATTTCTTCATTTATGAAGCACTCAACACCAAGACTTTTTTTTTTGTCTAACTTCTCGAGAATATGTAATTAGTTCCTACCTCATAATAATTGAATTAGCTTCTGCACATACAACTGCATGCTTGTCAAAATCAACATCTGCCTTCTTGTAAAACAAACTATTCACTGCCCCTTTTGGATATCCACTGTAGCCCAAGGCAACCTAGAAAGAATCAACATACAAAGAAATAAAAGGTAATGTTGTTCTTAGTTATTTACAGCCTAATCCAACTCCTGAAACCTGTTAATAACTTCTACAAGAATCCTCATTTGATACTGTTTGATAGTGTTTATGCAGATTTCCATTTCAAGATGATTGATTGTGGCTCCTAACCATATATTTGTATGATATGTGAAGTTTCAGAAAATCATGAACGTTTTTTCCCCAAAATGATAATTTCTCTGTGTTTCCAGAAATACATTTTCCAATGAACATGTAATACAATGCTGGTAAACAAACATCATTGAAGTCGATTAGGAAGTAAAAGATCAACACAAAAGAGGCTGCTAAACCCAAGGTCACCAAAAAGATTTGGAAAATGTTAGCTACATTTTTTTAGCTGTGTCCATTTGGAAACATATAAAATATAAGCATGGAATTTCAATATGATAATAGTAACAATGTCATCAGGACACCAGCTTATAAAAGTTCAGCAAACATGGGACTTCACCTTTTCTAACTGCTGACAGTATATTAAATAATCCATCATCTTAACGTTCTGGAACAGAGTTAGGGAACATAAACTACTTTTTTTCTTCCCCACAAAAGGTTGGTTTATATTATTGCAACTTCACTAGCATTTTTTAAGAAAGTCCATATGCTGAAAGTTAACTTCCTCATTTACCTGCATAAACACAAACCTAGCAAACTTAGAGTGCATTTCTTATAGCAGAAGTGTGGTTTTTTAAACATTTCTGTGGCTGATAATTTATTACATAGCAGTCTTACATGCATTACTTTCATATGACAACAAATCATGATTAGAAACTTTTATGAGTGCAATTTCCAATACCACATAAATTCTACTTACAATGTTGTCTTCTTTGTAAATCACTGTCCCCACTCCATTATTATTGTCTGAGGATAAAAAGTCAGACAATCAGAGTTATAAATTCACACAACACTATGATATTACAACAAACCTGCTGGTCAAAAGGTGTGACATTCTCACTCATGCCTGTTGGTCCTGTTGGGACAGAAGTTGCTGCTCCTTGCTTGACTGCCTCCAGAAAATATTGAACTACGTAAACTGCTGACATAAAGGCTGACAAACATTAGGCTAATCAGTGCACTTGCCTCCAGTCCTTGTTGGTCTCTGCCTCCTGTAGTCCATCTCAGTTGCCTTATCTAGTCCTCTTGTGTAGAAGTGCCAAAATCCCAGACCTTTCCCACTGCTGGGACCAGCAAATTTTCTATAATTGCAGCTCAGAAAGATTTTTAAAACTATTTTCTCTATCTGAAAAGCAAGTTCTATTAGACCTTCTTCAAGGCACAGGCACCGGTATCTACTGCCCAGGATACCTTCCTGCCTCTTCCCCCTCTGCAAGAGGAAACAATCCCCCAAATTGTCTTCTGTGGGAATGGGAAGGGAAAGCTTGAAATTTTCTTCTGAGCCAGGGGAGCTGCTGCAGTCATGATGTTGACAGGGACTGCCTGAGCTGTGGTTGGTGCCATAAAACTCCACTTCTTTATCTATGAGCAAAGAGCAACTGCTACGATGATTAAACTCAGTCAAAATCTGCAATACTTTCTCTTCCATAAATCAGCAAAGTGCATTTGGCTAATAGGAGAAGAAGAATTGGGAAACAGCAGTAGGGATTTGGGATAAACTGGAAATCGTCTTCTATGCTGCTGAGTGGACCATATTCTCAACATGTAGAGGTGGGACAGAATAAAAAAAAAAAGCTTAGTTTTGATGAAACCAACCACAACCAGCCAGTCTAATGGACAATGTGAGAAGGAAACAGGTAATTGTGTCCAGTTCTGTTTTCTTTTTATCTGTCTTAGCAGTGTTTCTTTACTTTTGCAAACCTATGGTGTAAAAATAGGAAAGCCTGCCAAAAACCAACACTGGAACTGATGGCCTGCCATTTGATACCAAGGAGAAACTGGACCCAACCAGACTCTCTTGCAATCAGTCTAAGGAGTTAAAAATCCCCACCTGGTGAGGAAGACAGGAGAAGTACACTCCTCGTCTTCCTCCAGCTTGGCTTGCATTATAGAAATAGGGATACTGTAAAACTTGGCTACATATGCAGTGTCATGAATTACCTAACAGAATGCAATATAATCAATCAAAGATTTTTTTTTTCCATATATTACATTTCCAGGACTATGACTAACAATTATGTAGGATTTTTCTGCACTGAGTGAATTACTCAGCTAAATTTAGCGATATTGATTTACTTACCACTTCTGGATGCTAACAAATCACAGAGCTGTATGGCATGGGTGTATTTATCATCATTCTCTGCAGTTTTTATCTTCTCTACAGTGTCTTTATTCACTTCTAAGATCATTATCTCCTTGTCTTTGCAGTTTGCCAGAGTTTGAAAACATTCCTTTACTGTAGTAAGATTTTTTTTATATTCTTCCAATTGGTCTTCTCCCGGTTGGACTTTTTTCAAGTGTTCCAAGTTCAAGAGCTTTAAAACATTTACATTGCTATTCTTTGTTTCAAAATCAAATACAGATCTGACTAGGGTTCGACGATCACCAGAAGACACTCCTTTTTTTGAGTTAAGTATTTGCATCTTTCTTTGATTGTCTATTTTTGGCACATTTGGTGCTGCAACAACATAGCTTTCTGTAAAGATGGTTTGAGCATGTATTACTGAATCATGAAATGACTTCATTTCTTCCATGTCACTTTCAAAATTTGGCCAGTAATTCACTTGTGAGACTTGTGCTGAATAAAGGAAATATATATGCAAGATTAATATTAAATATTAGATATACTGATGGTCATTTTTTTCATTAATAAAATGATATGGAATATATTTAATCAAGCTGCAGCTTTTCATCACATTAGTAAAATAATATTTAATTTTTTTTATTACCACATTTTTTTCATAGTCAAAAGGGAAACTTTATATAGATTTCATGACTTTTTTTTTTCCCAGGTGATTAAACTTTTGTCTCTACTTATATTTAACAAATAGTAAAAATTTCCAGAACAAGGAGAGTGTTTTAAAAAGACAATAGAAAGTTACTGAAGTTATTGTAGAGGAAAAATATGTGTATCAATTAGGTACCTGAAACCTCCAGAAAATTCAACATATAGGTAGTGTGTCATCATTTGTGAAGTACCACAGCTTAACTTGTCTGCAAAAAAAAAAAAAAAATCTATCTATTTCCCTTGTAGTCCTGAATAGAAGTACCTGAGGTATATTTCTCATCTGATAAATTCTCAGAGAAGAATTGCTATCTTCTCTTTTTTTTTTTTTTTTTTTGGTTGATTATCTATGCATTATTTTTTCAGGATTTCCACGTTCCCTAAGACCACTCCTTCAATTTTTTTTTCTCACTTCACAGGCATCTCTACAAGCGCTGGCGGCTCCTTTTCAAATTCAATAACTTGCACTCTTTGTGCTCCATGTGTGAGTAAACACCAACAACTTGTACAATGACATTATGAATCACGTCTTAATATTCTCTAACAATCACAGGTATCTGTTGTTAAGCCACGTAGCTACGTCAGCTTCTCACAGTGAACTGAATGATTCACATAGAATCAACTGAAGAAAAACACAGAGATCAAAATGAAAGAAAACACAGAGGATGAGGAATGACTAGCAGTTTCCCAGCCTGTGAAGATGCCCCATGTGCAACCTTTATCTAGGAGATATTTCAGCTCTGATACTGACCTTGAACCAGCAATGTTGCACAATTATTACAAGGCATCCTGGACATGTAAACTTCGCAGCCTTTCAGCGCATTGGGAAACCTTAACAGCACTTTTGGCACAGCATGGAGTTCCTTTGTTGAGCAGTCCAGGGCAATAATCCTTTTTGGCTTGCTTGCTTCACAGATGACAATCCCAGTTGGGTAAGGCTGCATACACATACACAAATGAATGTGTAAATGAGAGTTCAGCTTACGTGTATATAAAATAATAGCAATCAAAGGATCTCGTAGAAAAAGAATGGCATTTTTTGCAAAAGGGTAGGCATCAAACAGTTTAGAAGTGTGCTGATTCACGTGGAGTTTTAGTCAGTTCTAGTGTGGTTACAGCACATAACCCAGCTGTAGCATTCAATATCAACAGCCCAAATGCTTTGACAGAAGTCAGAGAGGCATAAGAGGCAGATAGGTCTTTGGAAAATCTGTAAGTCCATAAAACCATGAAAAAAAGTAATGAGATGAATATCCCAATACCTGCTCAACAGCAGACTGATAAAACAGGAGGACTGACAAGATGCAGTTTCAAAAAAATGCCAACACTATTCAAAGGAACTCATGGTAGGAACCACCATGTGGTTCCTACATCTGTGTAGCTTCACAACCTTGAACAGCTTTGTATACCAAAAATTATTAGAGTCTAAGCATACAATCCTAACGACAGGACTGTGGTCCACAAGCAACCCACTCTGGGTCAGAGACACCCCTGAGGGACCACAGTCAGCAGAAAACCCACGACAGGGCAGGGCCAGTAAGAAACATAGAGGAGCAGAGGAAAAGTGGAAAAAGGTACAGAGGAGTTGCAGTGAAAACAATGGAAATTGAGAGTAGGAAGGTGGGAAGGTAGGTGTTTGGCTTAAGGTAAACCTCAGGAAAAAAAGAAGGAAGGGTGTTTACTTTGGTGTTTAACTCCTTGCACTTTTTTTCCCCTTAATACCAAATTCAGTAAACAGAAGTTTGTATTTATTGGAAATAAACTGAATTGAGTAAAAATTCCTCAAGTTAAGATGATTGTGCCTGCAAAACTAAGTTAGTAATTTTAAAATCAAGATCCTATTTGACAGTATGACTTTTTTAGTGTTAGTACCACTAAGTATGCTTGAGATGACATAACTCACGGGTTCCTTTGATTCACTTTGTGAATTTTCCATATGTAGTGCTAAAAAGATGCACAAATCTTCTTTCTTCAGGTAAGGAGCCAGAGGACCTAGAAAGAAATAATGGACAGAAGATCTAATCAAAACAGTCTTGGAGAAAAAGTAGGTAATGGCATAAAATTAGAAAATAATTACTGGTAAAAAATAGAAAGAATGATTTTCTAGCTCTCCAGTCCAAGGTGAAAGGTTTGGGAAAGTAGCTAAAACTTCTACATATGCTGAACTGTTTCTAAATAGTGTATCAAAGCTCAATGTGCCAGTTACCCTGTAAAGATCCTTGTCTTTGCACTTTACTCATCAGCACATGCACTTAGGCCTGCCAGTCCTCTGAGGAGAATCCTAATGATCATCCTGGGAGCTTTGGCTTAACAGAATGGAGAGCTATACTGGACTTCTTTTTTTTTTTTTTCTGGTTTTGTTTTTTTTGTTTGGGTTTTCTTTTTGCTATCTCCTCTTTTCTGCTGGCATATAGAATGATTTCTATTGATTTCAAGAGGGAAGAAACAGCATGTGATCATCCAATATCTGGAACAGTCAATTCTATTCCTCTATGTCATATTCTTTTTCAAAATTGTTACATGTCAATTATTATAGTATAAAATCTTCCCTATTTAGGTCATAGTTTTTGCTAAGATTTCAATAACATCAGGTAAGACTGAAGAAAAAAAAAAAAAGGATGTAATTACTTTCACTTAAAGTAAATTTAAAATAAGGATAAATGTGCTGCCAGAGAGATACAGCAGAAGTTTGTGCATCAGATGTCTGTGCTGTGTAAAATCCAGCTCATTGCTTTCAGGACAATTACATTTATTCAACCCTGTTCAATGAAATGAAGCTATGATTATTAGTAAAACATCAACTAAATTCATTGCACTTTGCCTTCATCATTCATTCCTTCTGTTCCTCCATTCTCTTTTGAGTCACTGGGCACTGGAAGACAGAAAAGAAAAAGATCAGATTAGAAATAACACATATAAACATTACCAACACTGACAAACTATCCACTGTGAGCTGGGCATCTCAGAAGCCACAATTAGTTTAGGACAATATTTGATAGTCAGGACAACATAGTCTAGGCTCTGATACTTCATTCATAAAGAAACTATATTGAAATGAATGGAAATTTCACAGATACAAAACAGATAACTGAACTTTACATAGAAATAAATATGGCTCCCCAACAGGTGGTGGTGGTGGTGACAACCTACACTGTCTCCTCTCTCCTTTTGCTTTCACAGTCAGGACTGACCCTTCCTGTCTTTGATACCGAGTCTCTGCTTATTCATTTCTTCCATAAACCTGTCATCCACTTTATGTGACCTTCATCATCCTGGTTCTCACTCTTCTCATGAGCTTGATTTCATTCTACTGCAAATATATACTGTTGTTCTTGATTTTCTCCTCCCCTTACTCCTCTTCAGTTACGTAGTCTTCCCCAAGTCACTTGTCCATTTTATCCTCACACTCCATGAAGATCTGGTCAGCAACTTTTTTTGAGTTTCTAATTTCAGGTTTGTTCCAATTCTTGGTTTGATTTCAAATCTGTATCCCCCCTCAGCAAGAGGAATGGTGCTTCAGCTTATAAATCATTAAGATTTCAAAATTTTAGTTCAGTACTGATTTTGCTTAAACCAAGCAAGGAGTGTAAAAGATTTGGTGTATTCTCAAAATGTTGTGCAGTACTCTTAGAAACTTTTGTTACCTTTTACTGTTTGTCTAATCTAAATAAAATTATAAATTATTAAGACATTTTTAGGATTAATGACATTATCTGTGGTAGGTGAGCTGATTCCCTGACTGGCATAACCACAGAACAGCATAAAACCAGTGGCATGAGGAGAAGATTCAAACCCAGTATCTCCTAAGTGCATCCATTTAAGGCTAGAAGAAATTCACAGAAAAGGCTTGAAATAAGAAAAGGATGCTGATGAAATAAGAAAAGGATGAAATAAGAAAAGGATCCTGTCATGAAGGATGCTGATTAGCCATTTGGAGAAAATCTAAAAGTTACTGACTAAGAGAGAGAGCAGAAATCCCAGAAACTTGCTATGTCATTCCTCTGTCTTTACAACTGTAACCAGTTATGGGATCTGGCCATGCATCAAGGACAGCATTTCTGTTTAATTCTGTCTTCTGCGTATTGAGAACTATTTTGGCAGAAGTGGAATCTGCAGGGTACAGATATTTATAATAGTTTCAAAGGAAGGCTGGAATGAAGAGAACTAAGTTAAGGGTAATTCTGTTCAAGTTACAATAATTCTATCCAATTTAGACCAAATTTTTTTTATTCTTATTTGTTAAATGCTGCAAAAAGGGCTTTAAAGAAAAATACACAGTAACACACCGTGCCTCTAAATTTAAATATTGAGTAATACCAAGAGAAAACAAATGGAACAGTAAAAAAGGATGAGGAAAATAATCTTAACCATACCTGACTTAGGTTGAATTAAACACTTCGCTTGTTTCCACTGAAAAAAACCAAATGAACAAACTCCTAATACATTTTTTAAAGTGTAAGTGAACATTCAGTTAGTACTTTCCACAATTTGTCTGCTCAAATCTGCCGCTATATCTAACAGCTATTAATCAATCTACCATGAAGATTTCTTGGACCACAGGACAAAGATGGATTCTTGAAGTCATTCTTCTTTATTCCAGTTCTAAAGCTTATTTTTCTACAGAGGAAGACAAAAGTCAATTACGTAGTCTATTCTCCTCTAACCATTTATTCAGTTCATCTGTAGTCCTGAATGTGTCAGTTCCCTCTTTTTCCCAAGTCAGACTGCTTTACTTCCATCAGATGTATCTGATGGATCCTGAAAAGTGAAGCAATATATATCTACACCACCTGCTTCCACATCTAACGTGCCTTCTACCTGCTGACTTATTTTCTTATTACACACAGTAATGACTGGCTCCCAAAACTCCAATCAATTTCAAAACTATGACTGAAAAGCTCTGATGTGAATAATCAGGTTAATACCTACTTATATATCACCAAACACTCATGAACACTCAATGTATTTAATATTACACACACATATCATGAACACTCAATGTATTTTAATGAGCTTTCCATCTAATGAAAACATGCTTTGTAAAAACAATAGGACAAAAAAAAACCAAATTAAACTCTCCCCCAAGAAGGTTGACTCATATCAAAGCAAAATAGTCCATGCTTCTATTAAATGAATGTTGAAAAGTATTTCAACAACCCTTAGTCTAATCTTCAAGATGCAAACCTACCTCATGATACTCAAAGTTTTTCTTTAATTCTTCAACAATTTCCTTTAAAAAAAAAAAAAAAAAAGGAGAGACAGTTAAAAGCAAATAAATAAACCTGGCAATCACAGAATCACTAAAGTTGGGAGCCACCTCTGAAGGTCTCCAGTCCAGACTCCCTGCTCAAGGCAGGATGAACTAGAGCAGATCTCCTGGGGCTGTGTCCACTCAGGTTTTGAATATCTCCAAGGATGGGCATTCTACAACCTCTCTGGGCATCATGTTGCAGTGCTCATTTCCTCCCAGCAGAAAGGATTTTAGTGCAATTTTCTGTCTTTCAGATTGAGCCCAATGCCTCTTGTCCCATCACTGGGCACTACTGAGAAGGGTCTGATTCTGTCTTTTTCTTACTCCTACCCATCAGGTATTTATACACATGGATAAGAGCCCACCTGAGCTTTCTCTTCTCCAGGCTGACCAGTCTCAGCTCTCTCAGCCTCTTCTCATATGAAAAATACTCCCACCACTTAATCATCTTCATGGCCTTTAGCAGGACTTGCTCTCCTGTGTCCATATCTTTCTCCTACTGGGGCAGCCAGAACTGGACACAGCACTCCAACCACAGCCTCACCAGTGCTGACCAGATGGGGAAGGTCCCTTTTTTCAACCTGTGGGCAATGCCTTGCCTCATGCACTCCAGGAGGCAGTTGCCCTGTGCCACCAGGGTGCATTGCTTCATCCCAGTCAACATAACCACCAGGGTCACTAGGTCCTTTTCTGCAAAGCTCCTTCCCATTTGGGCAGCCCCAGCCTGCAACGCACCCCATGTGTACAGGCTTTGCACCTCCCTTTGTTGGACTTCATGAGATTCCTGTTTTGCCATTTCTCCAACCTGTTGAGGTCCCTCTGAAACAACCATTTGGTGTACTAACCACTCCCTTCTGTTTGGACCATCTATATATTTCCCAAGAGGGCACTCTGACGCATCATTCAGATCATTAATGACAACATTGAACATTGATCTTACTATTCACCTCAGGGGTACCCAACTAGGGACTGGACTCCAGCTTGACTTTGTGCTGTTGACCACAACACTCTGAGTCTGCCAGTTCAAGTAGTTGTCAATGCTCCACACTGTCTACTTATCTAGTCCATACTTTGTCAGTTTGTCAGTGAAGATGCTGTGGGAGGTAGTATTGCAAGTCTTGTTAAAGTCAAGATGAAAAACATTTACTGGTCTCTACTCATCCACCAAGTTGATCATCTCATCAGATGTCAGCTTAGCCAGTCATGTTTTCTTTCCCCTTCATAAATCCATGCTAACTACTTCCAGTCACCTACCTGACAGATCCCATGGTGTTGTGTTCATTCAGCTTCTTTATATATTTTATAACCAGATTCTACTCTACTGAGGGTAAGTCTTCATTGCTCCATATTTTCCCACTGGTGTCAGGGACATGGGATTCTTGAGGGCAAATATTGGCAGTAAAAACCAAGGCAAAGACTTCGAGTACCTTGGCCTTGGTTGTCTTTATAGGGGCAGAATGTAATGTAGGACATGGGCATTAACTCAATACTTGGACCTAAGGCAAGACTGAGACAATTTCCATCAGAAAGATTTTTCCAAAGCAACACAGACATTATTTGATCTAAATTACATCTGTAATCCCATTAAGGAACTGTGGGATTTCCCTGAAAGGAATAATACTCCTTTGCAAACTCAGAAGATACTTGTTCTTTCCACTAAAGGGAGCATGGTATCTCACAATGAATCATTCAGTGTAATACCTTGGTTGGAACACACTTGTAAATACATGAAGCCAAACCCTAAAAGGTGCAACTTGTTTTCTTTCCTGCCTTTGGAAGCATGTGAGAGTCAAGGCAGAAAGTAAGCCATAAAATTCAGCTATACATGAGTATGAAGAATGAAGTATATATATATATATATCTCTATATATATGTATGTATGTACATGTATATTCTGCTAGAGCTCCCCTCCTGTATAGAAGAGTAAGAACTGATGTGTTTGTCTGCAAGTCAGCTATAAATAAACTGAATCCCTTGCCCCCAAACACATAATTACATTATCACAATAAATAATAATATTACAGAAACATACTTCGTTAGTTTCTTTGGATGATTCTTCAACACTGTGAATTGTCTTTATTTTCACATTTTTCAGAAGTTTCTGACACTCAAGACAGGGACGTTTGGTGCTATAAAGAACATCAGTCTCTTCTATTTTTGTCTTTGATCTGAAAAATACATATATTCGAACAATTAATTCCGTTTCTGCAAAGCTAAAACCAAACATAATGCTTACATTTTTAAAAATAAAGTTACTATTTTCACTAAAGACTATTATTTCTAATTAGAATATTCTCTATCTCCTCCTTCAGGTTTTCTATTTCATCTCGATTTTACCTTCTAATATTTGATCCTTGTTGCTTCCTCTATCTCTGTGTATATTAAAGTGCTACTGTTATGAGCCATATGGTTTTACAGACTAATGATTCTCTAACTACTGATAGAGTCTTGGGTGATCTGGCTGACTTGGCACTACTCCTGTTAGCCTAAGGACCACCAAAAAGACTGCCAGGCAGAATGCTGCAAACTGTGTCTTTCAAAAACTGTTCAGAACTTTGTCACAGTGAGACTGGGTGATTATTTTGGTGGTGCAGGAATACAAGGTGATAACACACCTTTTTGGAAGAGGGGAAACACACACATTAAAATGCTGATTGTAAGCATTTTAGATTGTAAGTGAAACCCCATAATTAATTACTGACCTATTCACTCTACACACTATTCATGTTCAGTGTAATAAAGAGTGCCTGTGAAGTCACTCTATTATGAGATTTGTAACTACAACCTGTATAGGAGAGCATTTGCTTCAGCATGGAGAACAACACTTCGTTTTACATATGGAGTCCTCTGGCTTTTTCTTCCTGCAGAGGGCAAGTTTGCATATAATATGCCAATGGGGTATCCATTATAACCTGCTCCAAACTGCCAAAAAAACAAATGAGATTAAATAACCAGAATTTAGCGAACCCTTCCAAACCTTTTAACCCTCTACTAATACAGCTTCAAAACCTAAATATCTGTTGTCTAAGTATTTATAGGTCCACATAACTTCTAAGATTTATAGCAATTTATATCAGATTTTTAATCAGCTTTAACGCCTGGTCACGAGCATCCTACCACCCTATCATGTTATCTCTTTTAACGCAGTCAAGAGCTAATTTTGCTTTTGCATGCAGTGAAGTCATTGTTCCCCATCAATTTCACCACCACCTTTCTGTCTCTTCCTTTGCAAGAAACGTAGTATCCTCTTTTTTAGTGACCCCCATGGATTGTTTTTGAAAGTTAAATTTAAAATATTGTTATTACTACTTGTATTTATTATGGGAGAGTATGTTCATGAGGGAAGTTCATCTCTCTTAACTTCTTTGCATCTTTACACCTGACTAGTCACCCTACATCCCTTTATATTCAAGAGAGAAACTCAGGTCTACCTAGGCTATTCAGACCTGGATTGGGATGAATGACAATCTAGATCTCTACTAAGTACAAATGGGAGTCAGGGCAAATAGCTCAGAAGAAAGCACCTACACTGCAGACATCTACGCTGTGTCAAAGAAACCACACTCCTTAGGGCACTGAAATGAAATTTTACAAGTGTAAAGAGAATTCAAAGTACTCACAAAATATCCATCCTGACTGTAGAGTGTACACCCCACACCTCGGTCTGGATCATCTTTTGGAAAAGAGAGATTTTCACGTCATTAAAAACATACTTTTCTCATACTTAAAACCACATTTTACAGATTAACATGTAGCACTTTAATGATATAAAAATGGAAGGCATGAATGACTGCTTATATGTTGAAAGAATCCCTCCATGCATCCAAACTATGCAATTCCAGACAGATATCCACATAAAGTAACATAATGAAGCATAACCAGTATCAAGTACAAGATTTGTCAGATTTCAGAACACAAAAACTTAAAATCTTGCTCAAGGTACACTTCCTCTTTGATTAGTAATTGCAGGCTATTAACTAGATTAAATCCTGATAACAGAATTGTTTCCTCCCTCCAAAATGGATTAAGGGATAAAATATCTTTTTCTAGGTTTCTGTAATATGTAGTGCCATCTTCTGCTTTATGTTTAAGCTCGGTATTGCAGCAAACATCATAAACAATAACATTAAACATCAGTGTAACAAATAAAATAATGACAAATACTTTATCAGTTATGTTAGGAAAGCATTTGTTTGCACTAGCTGAATGAATCACTGGCAATAGTAAAAAATAAATATACAGTTATCTATGCTTTATATTTGGCTACTCTTCTTTATATAGTCTCCTATCGTAACTTACCAGATCTCGCTGCTAAAAAATAACAAAGTTGCAAGGCATGTCGATGAACATTTTCCTCCGGTGTTCCTTGCTGGAGTTGGGAACATTCCATTAAAAAGAAAAAGCAATGAAAAGCATTTTTCACCCGTTTGACAAGCACATCTTTATTATCTTCACTGATGCATATTTTAAACAATGAACAGTGTTCTTCAAATTCTTTAGCATGATCATTGACCAACTTGAAATTGATGTTTAGCTGTTCGTTGCATCGTATTTTTGTGGTAATATTTTTCACAGTTTCAAAGTTTGTCATGGGTAAGAGCACAGTGCTACTTATATGACTTCTGAGGAAGAGGCTGTCAGCTTGTTCAGTGTCTTCCTTAATCACTGAATCATCTCCCTTTTTTTCAGGAGCTACTGGCCAGTAATAGACTGAAGAAACTGAACCTAGAAAGAAACACTGAAAGTCACTTAAATGCCTTAGAGTTGGGTGAGACAATCAATTCACGTGTTTTTTGTTTGAAACAGTGGGACAGTTTTCTATTGCATTTCACTTCTGGTGTACACCAGTGTCCAATGGCTATATAGTCACTCACAGCTTAAACCACTCCCACTCCAATGGGATCTCAACTGAACACAGAACTATTGCAACAACTGGTATTTCACTTCCATAAATCATCTCCCATAGTTTTCCAATCCTTTCTCAAGCAAGAATTCCCACTTGAGAGAGACTATTTACATTTTTTAAAAAAATGATTACATGACTAAGGAGGGATTTATTGGACTGAGCCACCTACAACATTCTTCTAGACATGATATTTAGAGGGGTCATTTATGAACTTGTTATTCAGGTAGAACTGCAGTTAAAACAGATTTACTTAAAATGTATTATATACCTTGAATGAGGAATGTGGTGCAAGCTGTGCATGGTTTCCTGGACATGTACACAGTGCAGCCACGCAAAGCAAAGGGAAGACATCGAATGATTTGTTGTACAGCATGCAACCCAGATTTGGAGAAACTCAGGGCTAGTAGTTTGTGTACTTTGTCTGACTCACATATTACAATCCCAGTCTTATTGAACTGAAGAGGGAAAAAAGAAAAAAAAAGCAGCTTACGTTTCCTCAGCAAATTGGATTTTACAAGTATGCATACCTTATACAGATTCAAAAATACACTATAGGTTTTGCTACATTGTATTATATATAACAGCACTTTAGTTCCACAATCTTTAGATCACAACTCCTCTTTATGAAAAGTTAATGCAAATGTGGTATGAATTGATTTTTTTCTGTGCCTTAGTTCTCAAGAAATACAGTACTGTTCCAATCGAGAGACACATAGAACTAGAACTGCAATCAATCAGAAAGATCAAAGCTATAGATTTCTAAAAACCCCTCTCAGAGTAATTGGGGACTTTAGTCAAATTTCTCCAAAACCATTTATATTCACACCACACACGCACATATAGCTGCATTCTTTATAAACACCACAGAAAAAAAAAAAAAAAAAAGACAGGGCTACTGAAGTTGAAAAATGATAGTCCAGGTTATTTAAATCTTTTGCACACTAATGCCCACTGTTGCTACAATAGTGGAGAAAGCAAATTATACTATCACTGGATGTAGCCTCCCTACAAAGCTGGCAGAGGCACTACGTGGTAACAGAATCTCTGAGTAACAGATTTTAAATGAAAACCTGGAGGTTAATCCACCTTTCTTCAGAAAAGAATAGTAGCTTTGGGATTCATTGATGTCTCTCAAGAAGACTACAAACGTGTATCCATAAATTTCCCAAAGAAATCATAGCATTAAGCAAAGCAAGAGTGAATAAAGCAGTATCAGTGATCTCAACAGAGATCTGCTACTGACCAGCTGACCAAAAGGTAAAGGGTTTTTTTCAATGCTTTAAGAAATCATTCCATGCATTCAAGGATCTTTTGATAATGGTAGACTAATTATTGGAGACAGCAGTTAGAAAAGTGATATGTTGAGGACACACCTACAGCTCTGGAAACATTCCAGAGCCTATTTTAGTCACAGTAATAAATGAGAAAACAGATATTTTACATTTGATTCTAACACAGAAGAAATTACCATATATCTGAACACTGAAAGTCATTTCGATAAAAATTATGTTGATTCAATACACAGAAGAGGATTTTGTAAGACCAGAATTGTGCTAATTATTTCTGAAACACATGCATCAGCAAATGTAAGGAACTGTTAGGAAGTTTCCTGGTAAAACAATCCTAGGACTAAAAGAGTCTGACCTAGTAGAAGATAAACAAGAGTGAAATATCCTGATTTAAAGGAGAAGTCAGTGAGACCCCTTTGGTTGAAGCAACAGGTCTTTACCAAAACCAGAATCAGATAAAAAGAAAGGAAGTAAAGGCAATATGAAGAATGAGCATAAAGGAATAGTATAGCATGTACAGATAAAATTAGAAAGACTAAGTTACTGAAGAAATACAGGCAATTTTACTAGCAAGGCATACAGAAGGAAAAAAAAAAAGGATAGATAGAAAATTGCAGAAATAAAATCAAAGGAGGCATAGTTACATTTCACTACAGGAAATACAACACAATCAAAATAGAGAAAAGGCTGCACAGCAAAGAGATGAAACCAAAACCAAGCAGAGCCAGATCCTGCTTTGGAAACAGACACTAAACAAGCAAATAGAATATAGAAATATCTGCTAGCCACAAGAGTCAAGAGACTGCTGTGCACCACGGTTCAGTAGTCCAACAACACAACATTACTATGGAACTCCACACATGAGGTGATCTCTCTGCCGAGATAAATCCGAGGAAGGCTTGAAAAACTTGCTGCTACCCGTGATATACTACTAATATACCTGTGATATTCTCTCATAATATATAATACCTGTGATTTTCTCATAATATAAATGGACAAATATTAAAATGTCTTCAGAGACATTCATATGAAGAATTGTACTTCCTAAGATAATAACAGCTCCAAGGAACTGTTTATTTGCCCCAAAGTGCACATTCACACTCTCCATGCTGTCTAGTACCATTCCAGCTGGGCTGTCAGTTTGAACATATGAATATTCTTTTACCAGGATTCTTCACCAGCTTTGTGCCATTCCTAATGGACAATAGAACAATAGACTCTGGCTAAATAACTGAAACTGAAACTGAGGTGCACCTCCAGGATTATCAGGAACAGAAACTAAATCTGGTTCAGCACTCACACAAAGGACAGAGGGAGGACAACTGGTTCACAAAATCATGTACTATTTTAAATCACAAATAAATGCAAAATAATCTTCACTGTAACCCTACATGTACACAAATGAACATCACTGTATCCCCATCTTTCAAGTAGGCAAAGTAAATACAACCCTGTGCCGCTTTTCCATGGCAATCTCCTCCCATTTCATTAGAGGGTTCATTAACAATCAGGGCATGTTGGTATGCCCCAGTGATATCACATAGTCATGGGAAATGAAAAAAATGGTATTAATTGATACTTAGGAATCTAGTATCTTTATATAACTTCATCAGATTACAGTGAAAAACGTAACAACATTGGTTATTACCTGTAACTTTTAAAACACAGCACTGGAAAGGACGACCTAACACATGAGACTCACTGCAGCACAAAAGTGGCAAGATGTATTTATGTTACAGAAGTTTTGCTTGATGGATATCATTAGATATTTTAAAAGGTAATTCTCAGTAAAATAACCAGCATAAATATTTCCTAGCAATGATAGCCTGTTACTTACCTCATCAGATGGGGCATGACACTCTGGAGACTCCTCCATAAGACGAGCTAGAAACATATACAAATCTTTCTTTTCTAAGCGTGTGCCTGAACGATTGACTGAAGGACTGACTGAATAGATACAAATAAGGAGATCATAATTAGTAGGCAACTTCAAATAGATTCACACAACAGAAAAGATGCTGCAGATTACTGAGCTTTTGGTAATATGGGGAACGAAGGCAGAGTATTTGGTTTAAGGAAAACATAGAAGTATGTAATTTATTTTTTTAATGTACTGCACATACAGATTAACTGTCAGAAAACGCAAGTCAGACAGAGAAAAGATTGTGGTGTTACCTAATGAGTGCATCACATATTGCCAAGGAACACTGAGCTGGTTAACAGGCAAAAAGTAATACCATCATCCAAATAACAAATATAGGAAGCCCCAAAGAAATCAATACTGAAAGAAAAGCTCCAGCCTGTGATTAAACTCCTGCTGCTCATTCCATCTACAAGAAGTATCTCAGCTTGAGAGAAAGTTGTTATATCCCGGTTTTGTATTATTTCCCAAAGCTGCAGAGATGTGCCTGTTTCAGTTGATTATACTGAGATGATTAAACAGAGCAAAGAAATACAAACCAGCTGCCATGTCCTCAACTCTAGGTGTCCTCTTCCAATGAAAAAACAAAAGCCCTCCTTTTAAATTATATTTGAAGTAAAGAGCTGTAATAAAGAGAATATATGTGTGTATACATAAATTTATATATAAACATGTAATGTGTTTATTCACGTTTTAAAAATAATAAACACTCTTCACCTCACGTAACTGCACGCAAAATATAAAGGAAACTCTGGTATCTTGCACTGCCATTCCCCTTTCTTTTTGACAGAACAACAAATCTTCAGAAGAAACAAAACTAATTTGTAGCTTCTCCATTATTATGCATCTCACCAGTCCAATGATAAAGTAGTTCACAGAACCTGTTCTTACAAAACACCATTAGCAAAAGCATTAGGTATTTACCATTGACAGATAACTCATCACATTAGGATGCACCTTGTTTTTCTTCTTTCATCAATTTCCACCAAATCCTGGTGGATCTTCCATTATGTTTATCCTCAGTGTGATACAACAGAACAATTCTGTACTTCCCTTACCTGTAGGATTGTTACCAGTCTTCAATGACAGGTCTGTTCTCTGCCTTCACTGATAGCAGCTTTCAAGGGATGAAATGAATGCTTTTATATCATCCTTCTCTTCCGTGAGTCAGTCATGTATGTTTTGTTTTGCTTTCAATACTACCTTGAACCCACCCTGTCAATATTTGTGTACTATGGGAAGATCAGTGTGATGAATTAGAGAAGTTGACCAGGACAACTAGACAGTGATCTGTGATCAATACACACAGGTAAATGCTTTCCCCTCAACCTAAAGGAATGAATTAAAAGAATTTGTATTGGTATCGCTATTTAACACTCCTCAAATCTCTGATAAAACACCTTCAGGCCATGTGAACAACTGGACAATCTAAACACCTCTTTTATGATGTATATTCTCCTCTGAAATACAGCCTACCAATACTTACCTAGGTCATCAGCATATAAAGCAGCACTATCCAATATTGGAAGGGTTTGTTATAAAACCAACATAATTTCTCTAAATTACTTAATACTATTTTCCATATTCGATCATGCTGTTCACACCTTTTTCCTTTTTTAATTACTACAGACTTCCTCTTACTACAGTGCTTGAGGGAAGCATCAAAACATACAAAGCATATGGAATTTCCAAAGTTTTTTCATTATCTTTTATTACTGTTACTAAATGGAAGCAGACCCATCGTTTTGTTAAACTGAGGCAGAAAGTCAGTCAAGAGAAAGAGCAGACAGTTCTGAAAAATGATAGAAAAATAACACTTGAGGTGTTGGTTTTTTTGGAGTGGCAGTTCCTGCAGGCAACATGTGAACAGGTGCAAGCCTTCTCTCTCTGCAGCCATGCCAGCAGAGGGGATGTACTCCTACTAACATTGCAACTGGGAAGAATGAGGAAGCTCACGGGAAAGGAAAGTACGTATGAAGACACTGAATTCAATTTCCTATTAAATCAGACCAAGACAGCATCTTTTAAAAAAGGCTCAGCTTTTAAAATCAACAAATTCTGGAGTTTGTTAAGTTCTAAAGAGGCAATGTTACTAATTTAAGCATCAGGTATATCCTTTCTGCCAGGCGCCCTACTCAAAATTGAGGGCTGGATTTCCCGTGCGTGTATTTAAACCTGGAAGTGGGGTGGCTCTGCACTGACCTGAGCCAGCAGGTCAAGAACCACAGTTGACAGAGTACGTCATGGTAGTTCAGCTGGTTTAAAATCACCCTGCCTATCAGAACAATGGGGAAATTCTAAGAAATGCTAACAAGTCTCAATAATCCATCTATTCTGTAGCTGGGTGGGGAATTTCTGTTATTTTTAGGTGGGGTTTTTTTGTTGTTTTTGTTTCTTCTTCTTGGTCAACTTGATACTGGCTTTATTTGCACTGTCACTCAAGATTACAACACTAATTAATTATAGGGGCTTGCTGCTTCTACATCGTGATGTCTTCAGACTATCAAACTGAAATAGGGTATTACTTTCAGTAGCCCAGCACATCAAGTTATTCGTACTAATTTCAGCTTCCAGATCCTACTTATATGCCTGATAATGAGACACCTCTATCCTAATCTCTGTTTCATAAAGAAAAATAAAAAATAGTGGAATAATTTCTACCTTAAAAAAAAAAAAAGCAAAAAAAAAAAGCTTTACATATCCTCTTAGTTCTCAGGACCAGTTTCTGTTGCTTGTTAACTTTGCTTTAAGAGAAACCATATAGAGGAAAAAGATGAAGAGAAGGGAAGGGAAGTTCATCCACCTAATATACCTGCCTTCCTCCTTAAATGACAGACGCATTAGAGCAAATTGAAAACAGACACTTGGGAACACCAGTACACAGTCATGTTTGCCTGTCTGGTTGCAGGAAATAAACTCCCAGGAATAAAGTAAGTAATATTTCATATCTGATCTGTTTCCTGCCTTTTTTTCAGTAATCTCTAAATGGTGCAGATACACATATATCCACAAATTTCAACTTTTTGGGTTTTCTTAAGCATTAGTATCCACTTCTAGTACATTAGGAAAAGGGTTTTATTTTCCTTTTACAAATAGAAAACAAAAAGGGGAACTAAGGTAAAGACTGGAAAAATTGTGTATTCCTTCTTAGCCTGGTCTTGTTTCTCATATACCCCAAAACAGGTAACCAAAACCACAACTTGTTCAAATGTGAACAAGTAGTAACTAATGTTAAAGCATTTCACATGGTCACAAAGGTGTGATTTGAAAATGAAGAAGAAAAACTATTTGGAGCAGATACTTAAAAAAAAATCACAAACCAAAAGTATCTGTACAGCATTTGGAGTCAGCAAAACCTGGAGGACTTGAATTAAACCTTATTTTGGTAGCTAACAATGAACAGGTAAAGGGTGAGAGGCATGCAGGAGGTAAACTCAAAGGGAGTTATCCGAGCATGAAAGCACCTTCACTAGTTTAAACAGTGACACTCAGTGAAAAACAATATTCAAGTGGTCTTCGACTTTGAAGAATCAATAAATAGCTTCCTTTTGCAATTACCGGTTCTTTTGTTTTGTTTTGTTTTTTTTAAGATACCAGAATATTACAGATGGAGGAGTTTCAATAAATGGGAATCGTGTAACTAATCCTGAGGCTGTTCTTATTCTCGGACAGCACATTCTCAAGAATGGAGTATCATTACTTAGGGTTGGAAAGAAAAATTACTACATTATAAAATGGCTGCAGTTGTGACAACAGAGAATCTCCGTAAAATGACAGGTCATTTCAATTCTGCTGCCTGAAGATGTTTCTGTCCTGTGTGTTACTTCACAGCTCACAAACTACCCAATACCATCGTTTTCCAAAATGCACCAACAGAGTTCAAATAAAGCAGCTGAGGTATACCAGGGAAGAGGGTTTAGATACTCTGCCTTATTCAAAGTACCAGTCCTAAGAGGAGCTGCACAAGAAGACAAGGAAAAGATTCATTTCAAATGCAGATGTGCTGCCTCTCCTTTAACAACCACGTGTTGGAGGAGAACAGTGGCCGGTTGCTCCACAGAAGAACCCACAGCAAGATGAGCAAAATCATCCTCAAACCCAGGACTTCTTAGAGCCAATGTGTGCTCACCTAACAGAAACCTGTGCCAGTAGGCAAGGACAACCAACCTGCAGTCAACATGTTTGTTCAGAACAGGTTTGCTTTGAAGGAAGCTGCAGGAAATTCACAATAAAGGAAAGGAATGATTAAGCACTAATGAGTTTCTTGTTTATGTATGAGGGCACACTGCACCAAAGCTTTCCAGCCTTCGTGTGGGAATACACAGCAAAATCACTTTTTGAAATATGGAAGTGTAGAGCTTCTCAAAGCTTAAATCAACCTCATGAATCCCTTTTAAGCCTTCTGTGTGTATAGTATGACTTACCAGGTGAGTGACACTCGTTCCACTTCTTGGTCCTGTGAACTCCCTGGATGCATCCCTGCTATCTGCCATCTTTGTCAAAGGTATATCCTGGCCCTAGTTGGGCTCTACAGCCGCTTGCAAGACAGTATATTATACCACAAGATTTGGAGCATGTACAAGAAACGTTTTTTTTTAATTTTAGGTGCCCAAGACTTGTGGGTGAGCAGCACCACAAGGGTCTCTGGACCAGGAAACACATGAGGGAAGCTGTAGTGCTTTTGCATATAAAAAAGACCCTTCAGTCAATGCAACATACAAAAGTTGCACTTCTTAATGGGAGAGCAGAAAGTGATCCTACTGCTTATGGCTTAGTCAGCATTCGGGATCATTGCTTCCTTATTTTCTTGCAAAGACAGCATGAAAGACAGAATGAACTTTAAGAGCTGATAGAATTGCAACGTCTACATTTAAAAGTAGAACTGCTTTACTGCTCCAACACACCTTCCCTCCTTTTTCTTCCTAGCCACTACAGCTCCTTACACACCTGGAATCAAATAAGCACGGAGTACAATGCCTTGCTGGATTCCCTTCCCCTGGTGGGGTTTGAGTTTGGGTTGCTTAGGCACTACAGGTGGGTGAGTTGCAGTGCAAGGCCAGATTTGGATTATGTCCAACTGGTTAGCGACTTTTAGAACACAGTAATGTAGTTGGCTGGCTCAGAGCTTCTTCAGTAAGGGCCGATCAGTCTGATATAGTGCTCTGGGTTTTGAGTGCAGGGTTGCTTTCAAGCATAAAGCCACAGAGAATCATTTCCTGGTCCATAAATTTCCTAGACAATACATTTGCAGTCACAGCACAAGGGGAGAGGCCTTAATCTAAGCTTTCTGAATGTGGTAACTCAGCACCATCTCTTTTGTCATCAACATAAGTGATAGTTGTTCAGCTGGTTTAAAACCACCCAGTCTATGAGAGGAATGGGGAAATTGTAGTAAATTGCAACAAGTCTCAAGAATCCAGCTGTTCTATAGTTGGGTGGGGAGTTTGTTATATTTTGTAGGTGGGGTTTTTTTGTTTATGTTTCTTTTTCCTTGATCAACTTGATAATGAGACACCTCTATCCTAATCTCTGTTTCACAAAAAAATAAAAAGTAGTTGAGTCATTTCTACCTTTAAAAAAAGCACTCTATACATTGCCTTCACTCTCAGGACCAGTTTCTGTTGCTTTACCTTAAGAGGAACCACATGGAGAAAAAAGGTGAAGAGAAGGAAAAGTGAAGTTCATCCACCTAATATACTTGCCTCCTTCCTTAAATGATAGAAGCATTAGAGCAAATTGAAAACATACACTTGAGAACAAACTACACCAGTACCCAGACATCTTTGCCTCCAGAGAAAATACAACAGAGCAGATTTGACAATTTCTTTCTAATTGCAGGAAATAAAATCCCATGTCTGATCTCTTTCCTGCCCTTTTTCCCTAATTACCAAATGGTGCAGGTGCACACATATACCCACTTTTAATAAATTAGTAAAAGGATTTTATTTGTTTTTACACATACAAAATAAAAAAAGGGAAGTCACTTCTTTGCAGACAAGGTTTTTGGTAACACCCATAAATTCTTAAGAAATTTAGTCTGTGCTTCCTTTGGACCAATTCCTAGCAAACCAAGCCCTTCCCTGACTCTTTTCAAAGAAACAGCTCGATACAACCCCTACTTGCCATGACTGTACAAGGTTATCACAACTGAGCATCTGAACACTTGGGTCAAGGACCAAGGATGACCAGAAGAATCAAGTATCCTTCCTTAGCCTGGTCTTATTTATCCTATACCCCCAAACAGGTACCCTCAGGTAATGAGAAACACAACTTGTTCAAATGTAAACATTAGGTATTACCTAATATTAAAGCATTTAACATGGTTACAAAGGTGTGATTTGAAAATGCAAAACGAAAAGTAATTATTTAAGACAGATATTTTAGAAAATCACAAACCAAAAGCATCTGTACAGCATTTGGGGTCAGCAAAACCTGGAGGACTTGAATTAAACCTTATTGTGGCATCTAGCAATGAAGAGGCAAAGGGTGAGAGGGCTTGCAGGAGGTAAACTCAAAGGAAGCTATCACAGCATGAAAGCATATTCACTAATTTACACAGTGTCACTGAGAACAAAACCATATTCAATGGTTTTATGCTTTGAAGAATCAATCTGGCTCTCACTTCAAAGCACAGAGTTTGGCTTGCAATGAAAACCTCCCACAGTGGAGATCTTCAGCAACTACTGAAAACACCAGCTACCCATCACCCTCACAGCTGAAGGAGAAAACTGCAGGAAAAAAAACTACTCAAGAGAATTCCATTCAAGTTACCAACAGGGCAGGGGCACAACAGACTGGCAGGCTGTTTGCCCTGCTGTAGTCCATAAAGCAGGGACCTGAATCTACCATATGCAATCTGGCATCTGTCAAAGTCAGTCCGTCACAAAGCATCGAGTGAAGGTAGGTTTTACACAAGGTCTACTCTGCTTACTTCAGAATGAGGTTTGAAGCACACAGACCCTGCCCCTTGCCCATCTATTCTACTGAGTGAAATTTGAACCTGACTACTAAACACTGACAAATTCTGTTCACACAGTGATACTGTGTTTTAGTTACAGGAGTACCACGCATAGTTCAAGTCCTTATGTCAGACATTTACTAATCTGAACTTGGCTGCAGTGGTTTTTCCTTTCCGTGATTGTGTATTTCACTAGCGAGCACTCTTAATTTATACGTTAGCTAAAATTTGTGCATTGACGACACAATTATTTGTAGTTTGTATTAAACAGGGTGGACTTGAAGACAATTGTAAAACATCAGACTAATTTTTCAACTGCTGATCTCATTAGGCTTTTTTCCATAGCTGGCAATAACTGGCATTTAGAATATTTTAGTTCAATTCCAGAAAACAGCTTCTTTCAAACCTATCAACAGCCATGAGCCTCCTGTCTACACTGCTAGTTATGCAACTCTTCAAGAAGAAGAATGTAAAACTAGAATGAAGGCAATTGCAAACATAAGTAAGGGTGTACAAATATGGATATCATGGACTTCAAAGTTCTGCATTAATGATTATAAACCGTGTTTATTTCCTGGCACTCAAACATTACCAAATTGAATTTCTTTGTGAAAAAGTAAACATACAAAGTCTTAACATTTCAACAAACAAATTAAAATTGTGGAAAGAAGGAAAGCTACTTACAGCACACAATAAAATGTCCTCAAAAGGAACTCTAATCTCTGGTATAATTGTTCCAGTTTCACAGACTTTTGTTCATACTCTCATACATTCCAAAATTTGAAGAAGTTGTGTGGAACCCCTTCTCCCTGCACAACTTCATCCTTTCTGAAAGAAACACTTACTATCCCATTACAGTTTTGAAAACCATTTTTATTTTTTAGTTCTGCCAGAACAAATTTACAGCAGATGGTCCAGGGGCTTGGCCCTAGGGGGAAGGAAAAAAGTGTAACTGCTTTGGGGAAATGTATGTGGACACACATACATAGTAATACAGTTGACATCTCCACTGTGCTATAAAACTGATACTTCCATCTGTCACAGTGCATCAACAGCATTGATTAACAACTCTGAAGCCTTCCACCTGAAAAAGATTATGCAAGTGGAAATTACTGCAAAGTAAAAGTAGTAAAAAATTAGCATAGGTGTCATTAAATCATTTCTCTAGCAAGACAACAACTAAAAATTAATTGAAGACCGAACTTTCAGTTTGGAACAAAAATAGCTCAATGTCCTCATTTTGAGCAACTTTTATACAGTCAGTATATATGGTCTCCACTTGGACCTGATGGTGTTGACTGCAATTCTGTGACTGTAACTAACCAGACAGTTCTTTATCCACCAAATCCATGTCTCTCACATTTTAGAGACAGGGGTGTTGTTTGGGACAGTGTCAAATGCTTTGCACAAGTCCAGATAAATGACATCAGCTGCTCTTTCCTTGCAACCTTGTTGTAGAAAGCCACCAAATTTGTCAGGCACAACTTGCCCTTAGTGGAGCCATGCCGGCTGCCACCATTCACTTTTCGTGTGCCTTAGCATAGCACCCAGGAGGATCTGCTCCACGATCTTGCTGGGCACAGAGACGACACTGACTGATCTGTAGTTCCCCAGGACTTCCTTTTTAATATTTTTTTTATATTTCCCCTTTTCCAGTCAATGGGAACTTCACCAGACTACCATAGCTTCTCATAATGAATAGCAGCTTAGACACTTCATCTGCCTGACCCCTCAGGTTCCATGGATGCATCTCATCAAGTCCCATGGACTTGTGTACCTTCAGATTCCTTAGACAATTTCAAATCTAATCTTCCCCTACAGCAAGTGGTTCTACATTCTCTTCGTCCTTACCTTTCCTTCTGCAACTCTGGAGGTGTCACTTGCTAGTGAAGACTGAGGCAAAAAAATTGTGGAATACCTCAGCCTTCTCCATATCCCAGGTAACCAGGTGTCCCGTTTCCCTTCTGAGAGGGACCACGTTTCCCCTAATCTTCCTTTTATCACCCACGTGCCTATAGCTGCACACCTATATAGTTTAAGTGTCCTCTTCCCAAATACTCAAGCTATGTAACACAGCTAATAAATTTTGGTAATGGAGCTTATAAACTCTAGAGCCTGTAAGCTCTAAAGCCCCAGTGTCACTAATTTAGGCATCTGCTACCCATCCTGCCCGGTGCCCTACTACCAGCTGAGTGCCTCATTTCCCACGCACGTGTTTCAGCCTGAAAGCATTGGAAATCCCAGTGTTTCGGGTTGGGGAAAGAAGGAAAGGAAAAAAAAAGAAGGCAGAGGAGAAGCCAACAACACACGGTGTGTCTGTGCGAATTTTCTTTAATACCGTGAAGGAGAACCACCAGCCGTGCACTCAAGCCATTCCCGACCATCCAAGGCTCCCTCCAGGCTGCGCCGCACCGGGTCATCGCCGTTCTCACTCCGACTGTCCCATCCTGCTCATCCTGCCCCGGTTGTCCCACCTCGGTTGTCCCATGCCGCTTATCCTGCCCCGGTTATCCCATGCCGGTTGTCCCATGCCGGTTATCCCACCCCGGTTGCCCCATCCCGGTTATCCTGCCCCGGTTACCCTACCCCGGTTGTCCCATTCTGCTTATCCTGCCTTGTTATCCCACCCCGATTGTCCCATACCGCGTATCCTGCACCGGTTATCCCACCCCGGCTGTCCCATCCCGCCTATCTTGCCCCGGTTGCCCCATCCCGGTTATCCCCCTGCTCCCCGGGCGGGGCGGGGCCGGCGCCTGAGGGAGCCCCTCCCCGGCCGTTCCCGGCGTGCCCCGCGCGGGATGGCGGCCGCGGCGCTGTGCGGGCGGCTGGCGGGGCTGTGGGGCCGCCTCCGCCGGGCCCCGCTGCCGCCCCGCCGCCGGGCCCACGAGCGGGCGCGGCGGGCGCGGGGCGCGGGCGGGCTGCTGGCGGCGCAGTGGGAGCGCGGGCTGTTCCAGGAGGTGTTCCCGGCGCAGAGCGCGGAGGAGCGGCTGCCGGAGCTGCTGGCGCCGGGCCGGCCGGCCCTGTGCGCCTACTGCGGGTTCGACCCCACGGCGGACTCGCTGCACGTGGGGCACCTGCTGCCCCTCATGGCGCTGCTGCACCTCCAGCGCGCGGGCCACAACGTCATCGCCGTGGTGGGCGGGGCCACGGCGCGGCTCGGGGACCCCAGCGGGCGGGAGCGCGCGCGGGAGCCGCTGCCGGCCGGCACGGTGCGCGCGCACGCCAGGGCCCTGCGCGCGGGGCTGGAGCGGCTCTTCCAGAACCACCGGGAGCTGTTCTGGGACCCGAGGGCCGGGCAGCTGGGCCGGGCCGAGCTGCTGGACAACGCCCGCTGGCTCGGCCGGGAGCCGCTGCTGCGGTTCCTGGGCGGGGCCGGCGGGCGGCTCCGCATGGGCACGCTGCTGAGCCGGCAGAGCTGCCAGGCGCGCCTCCGCAGCCCCGACGGGATGAGCCTGGCGGAATTCCTGTACCCCGCGCTCCAGGCGTACGACTTCCTGCACCTGCACCGGCACCACGGCTGCCGCATCCAGCTGGGGGGCCACGACCAGATGGGAAACATCATGTCCGGCTACGAGCTCGTCACCAAGTACGGCGGGGCCGGGGGCGGTGCGCGGGGCCTGGGCATCGGGAGACCTGTACGGGAATAGTGTGGCCAGCAGGACTAGGGAAGAGATTCTCCCTGTACTCAGCTCTGGTGAGGCCGCACCTCTAGTGCTTTGTCCAGTTCTGGGCCACTCGGGTCTGGAAGGATGTGCAGGTGCTGGAGCGGGTACAGAAAGGGGCGATTGAGCTGGTGAAAGGTCTGGAGTGCAGGTCCTGTGAAGAGCGGCTGAGGGAGCTGGGTCTGTTTAGCCTGAAGAAAGGAGGCTCAGGGATGACCTTGTCGCTCTCTACAACTGCCTGAAAGGAGGGTGTAGCCAAATGGGGATCGACCGCTTCTCCCAGGTAACAAGTGGTAGGACAAGGGGTCATAGACTCAAGCTGCACCAGGGCAGGTGTAGGTTGGACATAAGGAAGAAGTTCTTCACAGATGGGGTGATCAGGCATTGGAATGGGCTGCCCAGGGAGATGGTGGAGTCACCATCCTTGACGCTGTCTGAGGAAGGAGTGGACGTGGCACTGAGTGCCATAATCTAATAGACGACGTGGTCATAGGTTGGACTTGATGATCTCAGAGGTCTCTTCCAACCCAGCTGATTCTCTGACCAAATGCTGTGCGACTTGGTGTTGACAGTCCCTGAAGCACCAGGAGCAGAAGTCAACCCTCAAGAGACTTGGCCTTAGACAAAACCATGATTTGAGAGGAATAATTAATTGGCCTGACCATAAGCCTGGCACATATGGACATTTTGGCCAGGGTTTAAGCATCTTCTGTGAATTGTTAATGAATTCGTAACAAGAAGGATGGATTTTTTTATTAGTGGATCCAAGAACCAAAATCAAATACCCTGAAGCATGGGACAAAATCAGGACAAGTCCTGTGCTAGCATGGTGTGATCACACTGCAGTAGAGGCAGTTGTAGTATATTGGTCAAGATTGCTCCATTCCTTCTCAGAAATAAAATGAGACGTGACAATGATGTGCTTTTTGCTTATCCACCAAATTCAGTGCGAGTCTTAGAAAGTTCGCAGGAGTATCCTCACATCATTGAGGATGTGGTAATGCTTCCACTTCAGTATATGCTTGATTATTAGAAGACAGAGAATGGGCACAGAGGAAAAGCCTTTCAAGTGTCCCAGCCCCACACAAGCAGCTTCAATTAGTACTGAGGGCAGAAGACAAGACGTCCAGCATAATGAATTTGCTAATGCTGTTGTTCATGAAACTACTTCAAGTATGTCAACTTCTTTGATACACACAAAAGAACTTAAAAACTTGTGGGTTTTTTCCTAAAGCACTCTTTTCAGAACATCTCTTTAGCCATATTTTGTTCCTCACTCCATGTCTTATTTAACTGCTTTATATTAAAGATAGGATCTTGCAGAATGTTTGTATTTTAGTCAATTTTACCAAGATTTTTTTTTTTTTAACATGTAGTGAATCTTTTCTTTCTCAGGATGACAGGAACAGATGTGTTTGGAATTACTGTACCTCTTATTACCAGTACTACTGGAGATAAACTGGGAAAGACTGCTGGAAACGCAGTTTGGCTAAACAGAGATAAGACTTCTCCCTTTGAGCTGTATCAGTTTTTTGTCAGACAACAAGATAATGTAGTTGAAAAGTAAGTTGTTCATCTTGCTTTTTAACATTGTTTATAAAACCCAATCCTAACTGTTCTCTGTAACGGTTTCATTTGGATATGTGCAACACAAGCTCCATGTAGAAGTATATGCTAATTATAAATGTACATTCATTAAATAAACAAGCATAACTGGTTCCTAAGTATATAGGATAGTGAAACCTATCATATGCATAAGAAATTAGCAGGTGGATGAGCAAACAAGAGAAGCATAGTGCATTTTGTTTGCCAGTGAGGTGACTCTGTCTTACAAGGTGTGTTGGTTTCAGTACTGAGCATCTCAGTATCAAGGAAGTCTCTCCTGCTGATTAATAAGTAACTGCACTGAAATATATATTAATTACTACAAATTTTGACTTCATATGAGGTATCCAGAAGGACCACATTCTAATTGCAACAAGCTGTTTAATTAGTTATAAACACACAAGAGTTCAGCTTTTAGAACTGCAACTGCATGACATTAAAATCTGCATATCCTTAAACATACTTGAATATTGCCTTGTTAAGAAAAAGCCAAGAAGTTCATATTTATGACTGTATTAGCTCTAGATCAGTGATCTCCAAACTTTTTTGATCACAGAGTCTTATCAGTGAAAGCAAATTTAAGGATTCATACCCAGTACATGTATATTTATTTTTTCATAGAAGTGTAGTACTACTGAACTTTTAATACTTTCTTCCTGTACCTCAGTGGTCTTGCCTACCTCCTGGGCTGCTGGCACCCCACTTGGGAGACCACTGGTCTAGATGAAAACATGCATAGGAGGCAGTGACATGGTGGCAGTAGTGCAAGTAAAAAGGGGATAAGGCTATACCATTTTAAGCTCTTGGCAGAGAGTATACAAGGAATTCACAAAGTAGAGCTTTTCAGGCACCAGTTTTAAGTCACTGTTGAAAGCAGTTAAAGGAAAAACTAAAGCAGAAAAAAACACCAGCATGAACAAAATTCATATACCTGGTTAAATTACTAGTTCCATAAACCTCTTCAAAGCTAGTAGTAGCCATAACTTTGCCCACCTCTGGACAAACATACCATTTATTTCTATCCATGTACCATAACTTGCACAATTAAGCGTTAAATAAATATCTGTAATAAGGATTTCTTAAATGGATAAAGAATCATTTTAGTTAGTTAATGAAGTTTGAATGACAAAGGCAGGAAACCTGTAATGATGGCAGTACAAACAAAATATTTTTTCTCTGCTCTTAGATACCTGAAACTGTTTACCTTCCTACCTCTTGAGGAGATTGCCCACATCATGGAAATGCATGCTAAAGAACCTGAAAAATGGGGCCCTCAGAAACGACTGGCTGCAGAAGTAACCAAGCTTGTCCATGGCAGAGAAGGGCTAGAATCTGCCAAGAGGTGAAGTTTCATTTGTCGAACTGTTTTGTTTCAGATTTTTTAAATGGTAATGATTCACAGCTTTTCAGGGACTATTTAAATGGTTGTTGCTTGGATGTTAAAAGAGAAAAATGTAATAATTCTGTAGACTTACATTAAGAATGCAAAAAGAAATCTGCAGGGCAGTGGGGTACAATTAAAAAAAAATGGGGGTGTATTTTAAGAAATTCTGTTAGTCTGTAGACTCTCGGGAGAAATTGGGGAGAGGAATGTGCTTATATGAGTAGCACTTGGTGTGAAAACGAGACTGGCTCTGTATTTTGAATGATCTTTGTTCTCACAGGTGCACTAAGGCCCTTTATTACAGCAGTGTGGAGGCACTGGAAGAGATGTCTGACCTAGAGTTACAGGAACTTTTTAGACAAGCTGCTTCTGCTGAATTGATGCTTGAACCTGGAATGACTGTTCTTGACTTGTGTCGCAAAGCAAATGCCATTCCAGATGGACCTAGTGGGTAAGTTCTCACCTGGTGCTCTACTCGCTTAAACATTTGTAGCAGTGTGGGGTCGAAAGTTAAATGATCAGGACAGCCAAATCAAGCAGAAACAGGCTGTGATCTATGTAGGAGTATTAAAGAAGAGGGCAGCACACAACCTCATTCCATTTTGAAGCCTATGTTAACACAGCCTTATGTACCTCAACTGTAAAATCCACATCTGATCAAGGGACAGCCTAAAGCAACAGCCTAGGTTTTCCTACACCTCTCAGACAGAATTGGAGTAGTAGAGGCTAAGGTTAGGTTCAATCACTCTTGACCTGGACTGAAAATGAAGTGCAAGGGAATTAAAATTTACTCAGTTATGGATCCAGTAAAAAAAACCCCTTAAGTGAACTTTCAGTACTTAATAGCAATAAGTAGCTTCCTTTTGCAAGTAACTTTTTTTTTTTTTTTTAAGGTACCAGAAAATTACAGATGGAGGAGTTTCAATAAATGGGAATCGTGTAACTAATCCTGAGGCTGTTCTTATTCTCGGACAGCACATTCTCAAGAATGGAGTGTCATTACTTAGGGTTGGAAAGAAAAATTACTACATTATAAAATGGCTGCAGTTGTGACAACCGAACACTTCCCTAAAACAACAGGTCATTTTAACTCTGTTGCTTGAAGACGTACTTGAAGATGTTTCTGTCCTGTGCGTTACTTTAGCAGTTCACAAACTGCCCAATACCATCGTTTTCCAAAATGCACCAACAGAGTTCAAATAAAGCAGCTGAGGTATACCAGGGAAGAGGGTTTAGATACTCTGCCTTATTCAAAGTACCAGTCCTAAGAGGAGCTGCACAAGAAGACAAGGAAAAGATTCATTTCAAATGCAGATGTGCTGCCCCTCCTTTAACAACCACGTGTTGGAGGAGAACAGTGGCCGGTTGCTCCACAGAAGAACCCACAGCAAGATGAGCAAAATCATCCTCAAACCCAGGACTTCTTAGAGCCAATGTGTGCTCACCTAACAGAAACCTGTGCCAGTGGGCAAGGACAACCAACCTGCAGTCAACATGTTTGTTCAGAACAAGTTTGCTTTGAAGGAAGCTGCAGGAAATTCACAATAAAGGAAAAGAATGATTAAGCACTAATGAGCTTCTTGTTTATGTATGGGGGCACACTGCACCAAAGCTTTCCAGCCTTCATGTGGAAATACACAGCAAAACCACTTTTTGAAATACGGAAGTATAGAGCTTCTCAAAGCTTAAATCAACCTCATGAATCCCTTTTAAGCCTTCTGTGTGTATAGTATGACTTACCAGGTGAGTGACACTCGTTCCACTTCTTGGTCCTCTGAATTCACTGGATTCTTGAATTCCCTGCTATCTGCCATCTTTATCAAAGGTAAATCCTGGCACTAGTTCTGTGGGCTCTACAGTCAGTTGCAATATAATATATTATAGCACAAGATCTTAATCTGAGCTTCCTGGTTGTGGTAACTCAGCACCATCTCTTCTGTTGTCAGAATAAGTCAGGGTAGTTCAGCTGGTTTAAAACCACCTAGCCTGTGAGAGGAATGGGGAAATTATAAATTTTAATGAGACATCTCTGTCCTAATCTCTGGTCCATAAAGAAAAATAAAAAGTACTTCAGTCATTTCTACCTTTAAAAAAGCACTCTATACATTGTCTTTGCTCCCAGACCACTTTCTGTTGCTTGTTAACTTTGCCTTAAGAGAAAATATGTGAGGAGAGAGGGGAAGGCTAAGTGCATCCACCTAATATACCTGCCTTGTTTCTTAAACAACAGAAGCATTAGTGCAAATCAGAATCATGCACCTGGGAACAAACTACACCAGTACCCAGCCATGTTTGCCTCCAGAGAAAAACAACAGAGCAGATTTGACAATTTCTTTCTAATTGCAGGAAATAAAATCCCATGTCTGATCTCTTTCCTGCCTTTTTTCCCTAATTACCAAATGGTGCAGGTGCATACATATACCCACTTTTAATAAGTTAGTAAAAGGATTTTATTTGTTTTTACACATACAAAATAAAAAAAGAGAAGTCACTTCTTTGCAGACAAGGTTTTTGGTAACATCCATAAATTCTTAAGAAATTTAGTCTGTGCTTCCTTTGGACCAATTCCTAGCAAACCAAGCCCTTCCCTGACTCTTTTCAAAGAAACAGCTGGATACAATCCCTACTTGCCATGACTGTACAAGGTTATCACAACTGAGCATTTAAACACTTGGGTCAAGGACCAAGGATGACCAGAAGAATCAAGTATCCTTCCTTAGCCTCGTCTTATTTATCCTATACCCCCAAAGAGGTACCCTCAGGTAATGAGAAACACAACTTGTTCAAATGTGAATTAGGCAGTACCTAATGTTAAAGCATTTAACATGACTACCAAGGTGTGATTTGAAAGTGCAAGAGGTAAACTCAAAGGAAGCTATCACAGCATGAAAGCAGCACCTTCAGTGCCACTAAGCACAAAACCATATTCAATGGTTTTACACTTTGAAGAATCAATCATCTGTCTCTCACCTCAAAGCACAGATTGGCTTGCAATAAAGAGCACCCACAGTGGAGATCTTCAGCAACCACTGAAAACACCAGCTACCCATCACCCTCACAGCTGAAGGAGAAAACTGCAGGAAAAAAATTACTCAAGAGAATTCCATTCAAGTTACCAACAGGGCAGGGGCATCAACAGACTGGCAGGCTGTTTGCCCTGCTGTAGTCCATAAAGCATCGAGTGAAGGCAGGTTTTACACAAGGTGTGCTCTGTTTACTTCAGAATGAGGTTTGAAGCACAAAGACCCCCCCTTCTTGCCCATCTATTCCACTGAGTGAAATTTGAACCTGACTACTAAACACTGACTAACTGTTCACATTGGTAGACTGTTTTAGTTACAGGATTACCACACATAACTTAGGTACTTTTGAGAGATTTACTAATCTGACCTTGGCTACAGTGGTTTTCCCCCATGATTCTCTCCCCACTGGAGAGCAAGTTATTTTAAGTTAGCTAAAATTTGTGCATGAATGACAAAATTATTTCAACCTTAAATTAAATAAGGTGGCTAGAAGGCAGTTGCAGACCATCATTCTAGTCTGAGAGTTTCTCGTTGCTGACCTCATTAGTCTTTTTTTTCCTAGTTTACTATTATTTCTTTTAATGCTGGCAGTAACAGTGGCATTTAAAGTATTTTAGTTCAGTTCCAGAAAACAGCTTATTTCAAACCTATCAGCAGCCAGCAGCAGCCTGTCTACACTATTAGTTATGCAACTATACAAGAAGTAAGAATGTTGACTTGAACAAGAGCAAGTGCAAATTTAAGTATGACTGTACAAATACAGGCAGTTACACTATTAACTAAGTCCTGTCACTTGAACTATAACTCAGTTCAAAACTATTTCTGGGATAATTCATTTTGTGTATTATCTGTTTATTAAATAACAGGATAGTTACAGCATGGACTTTCAAAGACTTGCATTAAGGATTACAAATAAAGTTCATTCCTTGGCACTCAAAACATTACCAAATCAAAACTTTTTGTGAAACTTAAACCAAAAAAAGTTGTAACATTTCAGAAACCAAATTTACACTGTGGAAATTTTACATGACGTTACAGAGCCAGGTTATCACTTGCAGGAATTTCTTCAATAAATTCATTTGCTTTGTACAGCATTTCAAAAATTTACAAGTCAGATTGTTTCTTCACAAGAGACTGTTGACTGAACTTTGGGAGTTAAAGCTTAGGTAGCAGTTCACTTATGGACGGCACTACCTTGTTGAAAATATACTTCTTATATGTTGAAAGTAAAAGGTAATAGAGGTGTCAGGTGAATTCCAAACAGAAATGTAATGCTTCTGACAAAACTATTCAGACTTTGCACTGATCACCAAAGCTGATTACAAAAGTGGTTTGCACTTCAGTCACGTTTCTTAAATCTGAGAACTACCATCCCTGGACACAATGCAAGAAGTTAAAATTACTTCCTTTGTATTCATTACATGTAATACATACACCATGACTTTTTAGGCTGTTTAAAAATACATTATAGATTTCTGTGTTCTGCATGAATTATCTCAGATCACACATAAAGTATCCAAAAGTTGCACCTGCCAGACGTAACTCCTTGTGCTTGTATTGGTGCCAAACTGAAGATTACCATGAGAAAAATGTATTTTTAAACAGTTTCTTGTAAACTGAATTTTTAAATTTTCAATCTTTAGCAGCTTACAAAAGGAATTCCATTTCTAACTGATTAAAGGCAGAGGGAACTGCATATGGTAATAAAAACCTCATTATACTGGCCCAATACCACAAAGGGAAGCCATGGAGGTTAAGGGCAGTGTCCTATTTTTCATGCAAGTTGTGTTAAAGATAAAATATCAGCAACACTATAGTAAACATTTTCACTTTATACAAAAAGAGTGAATCTGCTTGAAAAGTACATGCAAGTGTGCTGGCTGGAGTTTAAATAAATTTTTATTCATAAAAATTAAAATGTTTACTTTAGAAAGGCTAGTGTGATCAATAGTTATCTGTATGAATTATAATCAGAAGAAAAAAATCAACTTAATTTCCAACTTAAAATTTCATAATTTTACGATTGTCCTCCAAAAAAAAAAAAAAAAGCTACTTACAGCACAATAAAATTTCCTCAAAAGCAACTCTAATCTCTGGTATAAATATTCCAATTCCACAGGCTTTCTTTCATACTGTCATACATTCCAAAATTCAAAGAAGTTGTGGGGATCCCCTTCTCCCTGGCCAACTTAATCTGTTTTTAAAAGAAACACTTATTATCCCATTACAGTTTTGAAATCCATTTTTATTTTTCAGTTCTGCCAGAACAAATTCACTATCAGATGGTCCAGGGGCTTGGTCCCAGAGGGGAGGAAGGGGAAGATGTCCTTGTACCTGATTGTAATCCCCAACATTCATACACAAGCTCCAGTGCACATGAAAACCTTTGCACCCACTTCTGAGCAGGCTGCTATTATTGTTCGCAAGCTCCAGGCTAATTCTTCCTACATGATACTCCATTAAATCAAGTTCAACGTTTTGTCTGCAGTTTAAACATTTTTTTGGGGAAAAAAAATTAATGTGGACACACATACATAGTAATACAGTCGACATGTCTACTGTGCTATAAAATTGATAGCTCCATCTGTCACAGTGCATGCAATATATTCATGAAAGGAAATACTCGGTGCTTTCTTCTCTTCACAGTATTTAAACTTCTATTGTAAAAGCAGCTTAAAACTATGCCACAAGACTACACCGGCCATCTTAACCACAGGCAACCTGTTTAGCAAGTCAGGCACTGGAACTTGAACGTTTTTTTTTCCCCAAGTTCAAATGAGACTGTCACTGAGACAGAAGACTTGGTCTGCTTTAATTTGCACCAGAAAGCTGGTAAGGAAACATTTAGAGCCATTTATTATGTGGAGTAAATACGACTTCTTTTGCAAAATACAGCATATTTTCCTGTTTGCAAATCAAACCAACTGTCTTTACATGAGCAGATTTACACAGTTGCAGTACACAGATAAGAAGAGTTCATAAATAAAAATTCTACTCCGTATACCATGCCTAGCAATTTTCAAGCCAATGTAACCTCCAATGCATATAAATAGTGTGGCTGATACAGTCTTTCTTCACCAAAGGTGTGTCTCCCGAATCTCTGCAATGATCTGGCTGGCTCGCTGCAGGGCCTGCACAAACAAACACACAGAAGCCAGAGCTGGTTACTTTTTCTGTAGAGGTTTCTCAGGGAGGTAACAGCGGCAGTTTAGGAAGCATAAAGTTAAAAACTTATTTTAAGTTTATCAATTTCATTATTAAATGAGTGGCAACCTGTTAAATTTTCAAAAGGGCAAGCCTTTTCACCACACACAATTTTTGATGTTTTAAACCCTCTTCAAAATAAAAGAGAATCTGCACCTACTTTTTATGACTTTAACATTCTGTAGCATTCATTGTAGTGGAGCCTGCTAAACCACAGATTTAAAAACTCATAATACCAACTAATACTGACATTATTTATAGTATTACTCAAATTTGTAGTATTTTGAACTATGAGTGTGTACAAGCAGAGTATGTCTGACCACATTGCATATGAAGGAGAAGCACCTCCTGGTACTTCTTCAGTGAGCTGACCTGGCAGAGGGACCCTTTTCTATGCAGCTGAAGGCAAAGCAGTGGATTTCTGATGCAGGTGATGTGGCCATGTAACTAACTGAACGATGCAGAAATTAAGACTTTGCTAACATGGACACATCACCAAGGCTGTCAAACAGATGTACACAGAGTCACCATAGGTGAGTGCAAACATTCCCACTGTTCACATTCTGGGGCACTGTAGAGACACCACAGACAGAGCCACCTTTTAGGCTCTGCATGACATACATGAATGGCACTTCCAACACTGTAAGCTTAATCCCCCAAAAGAGCACTGCTGAACACCACAAAATTAAATAAAAGCACATTATTAAAACCAAATGTATAATGGAAGATAACACCAGATTAGATCTTCTGCTTTATGCTCAAAATATAGTTTAAATTATTCCTCCCCAAGTACTCAATCTGCATAATACTTTCTGGTCACATACTGTTTTTAATACACTGGCTTATTCTTAAAAAAGCAGCAAAGTAAAAAAGGAAGGCAAAAGTCTTCCAAAAATCTCACATTTATATGGTGAACTACTGCCATGAACTCCTGATCTTTTTCCTACCTTTAGCATATCAGCTGCCTCTTTTCTGCGCTGTGCCATGTCCTCTGATTCCGTCAGAAGGTCATCCAACAACAAGGATTTATACAGCTGGCCTACCAGCTCACTCTGAAGAGTGTCCTTCACGTGGTTCACTAGAAAATGCATCACTGCCTTTGGCACACTGCAAGCACATAAAGATTGTTTCTTTATTTAAAACCAGGTCTGCTCCAGATTGAAGAAGGTACTAACACAGTACTAACACTGCAGAAACATTAAGGTAAACATAGCACTTCCCTGTCATCAAATACTTAAAGTCATATTGAGGATACTAATTTATTGGGTAGACTAAAACTTCCATGACCTCCCTAATCTGCTCTAAACTCTGGTTTCCAGATTCCTGTATTCCCCCACAATATCCCATATACCTAAAAATCTAAATAGATATAAAGCTAGGTCTATCCTCAAAGACATAAGCAAAGCAAATTTTACATCATTTTTTGTTAAAAGAAAGTACAGTTTTTAAGCAAAACACAGCAGAAACAACTCTTTATGCTATTTCCATTCTTATAGCCAAGTACTGGAAAGCTCAGCCACAGTAGTTCCTATCTGACCTTGCCTTTTGAAATAACAAGATGGCAAAGCTAAGTTCTGTCAGGGCTAGACAGCACCCAGAGTTTATTGCAATAATTTGCTGCAAATCACCCATCTGAATTGAAGCATCCTCCAGAAAAGCAGGCATATCCTAAATAATTAAACCTTTTACTTAATATTATACAGAACTGAAACCATTAGGGAAAACAAGTGCTTCTTCAAACTTTTTAATTCTATGAAGGCTCAAGTTTTACTGCTGCTGTCCCTTCTGAAAAATATTTTCTCTGTTGTTAATAACATAAGAACATGATAACAATAGCAAGATTATATATATGACTCTTGAGATACCACAATATTTGTATAGCTTAAATATTTCTAGAAAGTTCTGTCTTACCTGTCCTGAATGTTCTTCCTGACAATAAGGAAGTAGGATTTGATAAGTCGTTCAATCACTTCACAATCTCGCTGCTCACGGGCAGAAAGTTTGCGTGCAACAGGTACAGGCTATGTAAAAAAATAAATCCCTCAGTTTACCAATTCTGCTCATCTGCATGTGTAAGTAAAACTAAACTGTGGAAACTAAAATAAACTACTGCTCTTTTAGTCTGATAGTTTGACAGATGTAACCTGTCTTGCAGCAAACGTCTAATTCTTCAGAAATAAAACTGGAGACATCAAAATCCAGATCTGTGAGACAAAGGTCAGAGAGCACCACTACTACATTTTTTTTTAGAGCTCACTAAGGGAACTAAGCTCCAAACACAGGTATCTCCATCTATTTTTAATTTAAGTGGGTTTTAATTGATTCTTTTCCTTTAATACACAAAATGAACTTCAGCAAAGAAGGAGCAGATTTGTTTCTGTAGAAGAACAAACTATACAAGGAGTCCACTTGCACAAGAATTTGTGAAAGGAAGCCAGTTATCCCAACCACAGGCTGGGATATGCAGGGATATGCCTTGGGATGGGCAGGGGAAAGATGAAGGACTGAGCAAGGAAGAAAACAGAAGAGACTGGCTAGAGATCCCTGTTGCTATTATTTTACAAAGATATCCCATATTAGTAGCAAAGTTACAAGATCTGGAATTCAGATGATTTCTTTCCTGAGCCTGAACTACAAAGAACAGGTATTTGTCTTTCATGACTCACCACATCTAACAGGTTTACAGCATGTCCTTTCTGAGGACTAGCAGGTAGGGCTGCAGCTGGCTTGGATTTTTCCTCTGCTGATACCTCTTCCACTTTTGAGGGTTTCAGCATTCCTCTCCAGTTGCCTGTCCCAGCCTCCTGAGACAAATCTGCTGCTCCAGGAGCAGCCTGCACAAACAGCACATTGAAAAAAACAACAGAGAGTTAGAACTTGGGCATTGTAAAGCAGTGTCTGATCAAATCACTACAGATAAGATTCACTAAAAATGAGATTTTCATATGTATATTCCCACCATTCTGTTCTTCACATTCCCCACCTTTGTTCACCCTTTGCTGCTTGCAGCTGACACAAGGTCCCAGTAAAAGGAAAACTTTTAAAAATCGTATTCTTTCAAATAATGGTATGAAAATGTCTCACGTAGAGAAGCTCCCCAGCATTTTAAGGGTCTACAAATAACTTCTGAAATATGGAGCGGACTTCCTAAATCATTTGGCTTTTACTACTTTGACCATACATCCTTGGAGCTATAAAACCCATACTATCAGGATCGTCCTGAAAGTGTGTTTTGAAGATCACCATGGCTCTTGCAATACTTAAAATGCTTTGGTATTTTATTTAAATACAAACTGAAGTTTCTTACAATAAGAGCTAGAAAACATGCACATTTTTGTTCCCAGGTACTACAGCTATGAACACATTTGTGCTGCCAGACCTCAGTTCACAGAAGGCTTTTTTTGTACCAAATCAAAACTAAACAAAAATCTCCATCCTCTGAAAGTGAAGATCAGAGTTTCTGGGAAGTTCCAGACAAAGAATGACTCACTGATCTCCTGAGAAAAGGACATATCACCCAGCTCTTAAACATTAAGAATCACTGGGCAAAAGAAATATTAGTGGATGGTATCCAGCATTTGTTAATTAGTGTTAAAAACCTCAACAGTTTATTCTGATATGGAACAGGGGCAATTTTCTTTCGTACCTTTCCATAAGCCTAATATCTGCTCTATTTACTACTGTGCTTTAAAATCTATTGTTGTTTGAAGAACATTCAAGGTCATTCAAGGCTCTGAGCTACTATATATGTCTTGCTTCAGATATAGGAGGAAAAAAAGGCTGAATTTATCTATTGTGTTTACAACTAAACACCACAGGCTGATCTTAAATCTAAAACAAAAAAAAAGAGAAACAAAGCATAGCAAATAGAATGTCAACAGTAGCACATAGAAGGAAGCCCAGCTAACCTGTGCACATCAGAAATTTTATTTAAATTGCACAACTACTCAGAGGTTTTGTAGAATACACTGTAAGAATTCAAATGAAACTCTGTTAACAAGAGAGAACTACTGGCAAGGAAAGTTCCATTCCATTATTTCTGATTGCAAGACTGCCACTCAAAATGACAAAAATCCCTATGCCACTCTCATTCTGTATTACTGTGGAGCCTGGTCTATCTCCAAAGGAGTTTCAGAAACAAAGCTACACAGCAGAAAGCAAGAAACCAGCTAATACAGGACAGGTTTGATGTGAAATGCAAACCAAATCTGGCAGCTTCCTGCAACTTTTTAAGTCACAACAGTATCCTCACAGTAGCTCTTGATTTCTTTTTAATGTTTGCAGCATATCAGAACCTCTAAACCACTGATGAAAATAATAGTTAAAACTTTACTATTGACTAGATTTTGACTTCAACCACTTTGCTGAAGACAGAAATGGCAGCTTTGCATTAAAAGCTGAATGTGCATATGCAGTGAAGCAGAAAGCCTGAGTCCCCTTGGTACTCTCAATACACGAACTTGGGACTTCCCATTTTTTGACTCCAAGCAAAAGCAATTAGCAAAAAAGCCTTCACAGTAATAATAAGCTGTTATTTTAACACAAGAGACATCACACCTGAAGTGTAAAAAAAAACAACACTGCAGAACACATTTCACAAATATAAGTAAACCAAGGATTCAACAATTATGAGAAACAACACAAAGGAGGTTCAGTTTGAACAAAGCCTGTAAGGATTCCCTGCAGGAAGCAGGAAACTCACATTTTAGCTTATCTTCTGTCCTCCTTCTTTAACTGTCAACACATTAAAAACATGCAGTTTAACAACCATGCCGAACACTTTTGATTACAATACTGTTGCACCAAACAATCTATTGACAGTTTGAGGCAAATTATGCTGCATTCTTGCACCACAATAGATTGCAACCAAGAGTTCAAACAGAAAGCAGTGACTTTGCCACCTCATGGCACATCTTTACCTGCCACTGCACGTGCTGAAATCAGCAGTGCCAAGTAGTCCATAGTGGGGAGGGTAACTGTGTCAGTGACAAAGCACTAAATCCAAACTGCTTTCCTTTCTGCAGGGCACCACAACAGAAACGTGCATGCAGTGCTTAGAGGAGAAATCAAGACAGACCTTGCCATCAGCCTCAGCAGAAGCAGCAGTAACAGTCTCCTGGGAAGCAGGTGGCAATGCACCTGGAGCCTTAGTAGACTAAGGAAGGTAAAAAATGCAGGGAAGGGGGGAAAAGAAAAATTCAACTGAACACCATCTACCTAGCAGATTTCATACACTTTTACCTACTAGCATCTTTCAAAATCCAGAAAAGAAATATTTTGAATTTGCAAGAGTAACTAACTGTAATATAAGCAGAAAAAAAGCAAAAAAAAAAGGCATCTTCAAGATAGTTAAAAGACTTTTGGATTATCTGACCTTCAATTTCATTTCAGCTCCTACAGTGATGATATAAAGATGAAGTCAATAAAAAGAAGGATCAAAGAGCACTGAATGCAATCTCTAGATAGCTACTCTAAATTCCCAGTTCATCCATCAGTTGTCTTATACTAATTAAAGGCAGTAGTATTAGATCCATTCCGGAACTTGGGCTCAGTTTTAAAGCTAACGAACTTAATGTAACAATTTCTATCAGCTGTAGAAACTCCTGTTACAACCTTGTGAGGAGTTTAAACTATACTCTGTATCTCTGAATTCTAAATACTTCACATAACGTTAAATAACTGTCTAAAATTCAAGCTTATTGTCAGACCACTCATTTCTACAGCCAGGCAACATTTTCCATGAGACTTGGTTGGTTCTGCCACCCATGTATGTACCTGTCATTGCTAACTAACCCAAAACCTGGTCAAATTAGGCAAGCTCAAGAGACAAAAAACAGAATACTGAAAACGTCACCTCCACCGTCTTCTCCCAGAGAAAGCAAGACTGCAGTAAATTGCAGTTTTAAGGGTGACTTAAAAAATCAAAAAGCAACCACAAAGTCATTCTGTTGGCACACTGGATACTTTAAATCACTTTTTAATCTTTAGAAATCAGTGTGTCTCAGTTATAAATTTAAGCGTGCAAGTTCTGACTCCATCTTTAACATCTGCAGGCATTTTACACCTTACCTCAGATGACATTCAAGTAGTAAGTGTAACATTAAATTTAGAGACAAATCTTCAGAAATACCAGATTTGAAACCTCCCAAAAAATTGCATCGTTATAAGAAAATGACATTCTGCTTCTATTTTATGAAATGGAAGGAAAAAAGTCAATACTTGGGAGCTCCCAAGACTGTTACTAGGGTAGCGTATCAAAGCTTCCAATACTTAGATTGGATCAAGGAGAATGCATTAAACTTTAAACGAATAAATAAAAAAACCCAGTATTTACTTACCTTGTCTCGTGGCACAGCAGAAGGCAATTCCCGAGCTAACCTGTTACGCCTTTGTTCCTTTAAAAACAATCCAGCAAGACCTCAATTATGTATTACTCTGTATCAACACATAGGCAAGATTCATATTTTACAGACAAACACTAGTTATTTCATGTCATCCAGTGTCATGCAATAATACTGTGGTCCTATGAAACCTTGATTATTTAGATAAAACTACTTTAATTACCTAGTCAAAACGAAATTCTCATTATAGAAAGTTTTGCAAAAATTTTTGCAACACGCTCCATAATCAAAACCTGAGCCTTTAAAGAACAACATCAAAGCTACGCAATTTGGCTCAGCATAAATATCCCTACAGCTCTCATTAAACATTAAACATTCAAAGTAATCGAAAGGATTTGATTCTGTGGCCAGCACATGATTAGCCCAAGGCAAAAAGGAGGCAAAACTCGTTTCATAGCAAAATAGGATTGGAAGCAATCAGGACAAAAAGATCTCATTTTTCTTGAAATTAAGAATCAATTGCCCCGTAAATAAGGTTAGGGTGTTTTACATGGTTTGGTTCTTCAAAAATTCCAATGTCCTGTTCAGAAAAATATTAGGAAAGAACTAGTTTAAGTAACGCATGATAATACAATAATTTTCTAGTTCAACTTCACAAAGTCTTAATATCTGTATTCACAGCAGTTTCCATACACATTGTTTAGATTAAAGAGCAGTCTATCAAGGCAAATTCAACTGCGTACCCACTCAAAATTTATGCACAAAAGAAGATAAAAGATTAAAAATAAAGAGTTTAAATTTTAACAAACATTTAAAAACGGAACACTACAAGAGCATGTAGTGACACAACAAGGAAGAAAGGCTTCAAACTGAAAGAAAATTATATATTAGGATGAAATTCTTTACTGTGAGGGTGGTGAGGCCCTGGCACAGGTTGTCCAGAGAAGCTGTGGATGTCCCATCCCTGAAGGTATTCAAGGTTGGATGGGGCTCTGAACAACCTGGTCTAGTGGAAGGTGTCCCTGCCCATGGCAGGAGGGTTGGAACTGGATGATCTTTAAGGTTCCTTATAACCCAAACCATCTATGATTCTGTGACATGAAAACAAGGTGTTGGATAAACACGGAGTTTTAGCCAAATGGATGAAATATTGCAACAAAACCAGATTGGAAGAATCCATCCAGAAGAACAGTTGCAGAACAGCTTGTATAGGGTGATGACAGCAACAAGTAGTATTAATCAAAGCTGGGCAAAAGAAACAGAAAAACTACTGATAAGAGACTGATGGAGAAAATGTCTTAGGGAGACTGATGTTTGGTAACACAGAGATTCAAGAACAATGCCAAGACCAGGCAGAAATTAGAACCTGAACAGAGGAAACAATACTTTGTATTATCCTTTCACGAATGAAAGGAACATTATAGTTATTGATACATTGTGTCAGAGACAAAATGCAGTTACTTCAACACTAAGTGGTAGTTCACAACTACATTTTTAAATTTCTTCCTACAAAATACACAATTAGGTGCCTTACTTTCCAGACTGAAAAACAGGCAGAATTCTTTCAATTAAATATCAACCACTGTTCCTGAATATAATAAGCAACAGAAATCTAACAAATCCACAGATCAAAAGAATATACACCATATTTGTAATGCATCATATTTTTGTACCTCAAAATGTAGAAATGTGCTTTAGTGAAAGAAATTGAAGCATTTGTTATTTTATCCATTTTACTTTCATTTAAAGGAGTTTAAAAACTTTTTAAGAGAATGTATTTTCTTACCTCTATGTTGTTATTCATTAAACCACAGGCATCAGCGAAGTCTGGATGTTTGGTATTGATATAAGCTAACTCAATGGCCACGAGATTATGAACCTGCAATGCAATGACATTCACAGTTCAGAAATTCAGTTGGCAAATCCAATGCTAGTGAGGAGCAATGACCTTACAGTGCTGGGAAGTGTGGTCTAAGTGTCCATAGCAAAAGCCATTCTCACTGCCCAAGGACACTTAAGTTCTGATCCAGAAGGCAGGAAGAGAATTCATTTATTCATCTCAAGACATTCAGTCCTTCAGCCACTTGGGATGTTATATCAGTTTAGCCTTCATCAAGCTAACCCTCTCCAGCAATAAGAAAACAAAATTCAGCAATCTAATGAGTGTAAATTATATAAAACCCACATACAACATGTGAATCACTGGGAGATGACTCACTATGGGAGATAGTGAGTATACAAAGCAAATTTTGCTTTTCACATCAAACACAGAGTCAATAACTGAAACACTTTGTTTCCTTCCCAACAAACAGCCCAAATCAGACTTTTATATTAAAGCATATTTACTCAAAGCTAGAAGTTGAATTTTTAGTTCTCACTAGCTAAAGGGCACTACAAGTCCCCAAAACACAAAGAATAAGGACTATAATTTAATTTTCATCACTGTATCCCAAACTCCACAGTAAATGCACAGCTTCTGTTACAAGGGAGGGAAATACACTGTATCAGAGGAACTAGGAGGTATAAAATTGAAGTTTTAGTAAAATTGCTTTTGGGGAAATTGAAAAAGTGGACAATAAGCTGAAGAGGAATCTCCCCACCCCTTTGTTTTTTTCTGAATCGATATTCTAATACAGAAGAAATTTCAAACCATGTAGAAATTAAATAACTATCTATTTAACAAATATAAGTTAAGATTCCTTTAATAACCTGGGTTCTTGACACTACAAACAAAGGAATCAAGGCTCCAGAAAACATGCACTTTTACCAGTAAAATGACAGTAGATGGAAAATTACCATTTCATTTGTGACAGGAAGTCTTCTACGCAAAAGACAGGTTACTACTTCAACTATGGCATCGTGCAATTTAGGAAACCTCAGTAATTCCTGAAAACAAGCCAAAGATTTACTGATGAGACTTCTCCAAGTTTTAAAGCAAGCAGGGAGACAAACCATTACAAATCTAAACCTAAATTGTGCATTTTTACCTGGGTACTGTAATTACTACAATGCTGGATAATCCTCTGCATTTCTTCATGAACCAGCTCCACGCAGCGCAGGCTGGGCTCTTCTAAACGTTTGATTTGCCTTTTTACCAGCAACTCAAACGAAACTTCAGGAACAAACAAGGCAGGACGGGGACCCTGGTTCAAAAGGAGGGAAAAAGCTGAACGGTGAATTAAAACAAGATGCATTTCTAAGTAGCATCTGATGAAGCCCAGAATAAATCGGGTCACAGTGCTCACACCCAACACTCGGAACAGGTCTTAAGACTTGTTACAAGAATTATTAAAAATAAAAGCTGTAAAGTTGTTATCTTTAAGACAAGCTCTGCATTAAGAATGATCAAGAAGCATCCTTACAGAATCTTGGGAGATTTCTAGCTACTCCTGTCACCCTAGGCTTACTACTCTGAACAATTCTTTTCACATTTGTGGATCCAAGTTTAATTGAAATTTACTATAAAGGCAAAGACATTTTCTTACTAATTTTGGAGACAAAAATTGCCATTGTTTATTTGACTGTCCTGGGCATACAATACCACACCAACAAGATAGGTGGGTTTCAATGTCACTGATTTACAGTGTTTGGGATAATTTCATACCAATTAAAACTTAGCTACACATAAAACACTTTTTACCTGAAATTTCCTTTTTTTTTTTTTTTTTTTTAATTAAATGAGCTTTAGAAACACAAAGATGTTACGTGTAACATAAAAACATGACATCTTTCCTGTTACTAAACACTATTTTTTAATTTTACATGTATAGAAGGAGAGAACATGCACATTGCTGCAGAGCATCTCACAAGCTCCAAGAGGATGCAGAAACCTGACTGTCTGCCCACACCCAACAGGACACAGTACAAAAGCAGATTGATGTGTCTGACACACAGAGTCAAGCTCTAAGGAGTGAACATTATATATAATATTCTCCAAAATTTAAAAGTGAGCTTACTCTTAGCAATACCAATTCCCATATTCTCAAGAAAATAACTCTGTCAGGCAAACACTGAACCATTGCAGAGTTGTGTCCCTCACACAGAATTAAAGTATCTGACCGTGTCGTCTCCTAGCCCATACATCTCAGACTGAGTTGTCATAACTAACAGAAGTGTTTAATGCAATAGAAGTGTAGAGGCAGTCTTCCATCACCATTCTGTAATATATAACAGTTTCAGCACAGAGTTTCCAAAGGCTGGCCTGAGCTTTATTTCAGCCTGTAAATAACAGCAAGGAGGTGGAACCATTCACTTTAAACTCATTCCATATAGAGTAATGTCTCCAAATTCGGATACTGTAGTTTTCCCATTTAAAGTACTAAAAATCAGGATTCAGCCTCTTCATCTCAGTTCATTCAGCTGACATCATTAATTCACAAGACTGAAGAAGCACAGATTTGTTGAAACCTTATCTTCCTATCCAACACACAGCCACAACACTTAGATATAGAGAGGAACACTCACGGTAGCATTTCTAATGGCAGTCAGAATATCAATTGTGTTAAGGCCACCCAGGGGGTCAACAGATTCCAAAGTTCTTCCAAAGGTCTCATGAAAAATATAGCAGATTCTGGCTCCACCACATCTGAAAGAGTAAAATAACAACTGAAGTAGCAAACAAGAAAAAACCTCTAACTGGAAGCAATTTTTACAGTTGTTTGGATTTAAAACATTTTTCAGTGTGTTATGCTCCAGAGCAGTACTGTTGCCAACAAAAACCAGTAAGAGCCACTGGATCAATCTAACTACTTAGTCAATATTCTAGGAAAACATTGGTACTTACAGTTCTGAAGTCTCTATGTATTTTGCTGTTCCTTCAATAGTGTTACAATATTCTGTGGCAAATTTGGTAATAAGCTGCAATAAAGTAGCACTTTTGTCTTCAACGGGTTCCCCATAGCTGTTCAGTAGAGACTGGTACTGAGCAGCTAAAACATTAATTCTGGTTTTCAGTTCTGGCAAGCAATCCCTGATATGATGCATCAGTAGTCTAAAAATAGAAAACAGCCCCTCATTAGCAGGAAGGATTATTATCTCTATCAGAACAGAGAAGAGACAAAAATAATCACCAAAGGAAAACATTTACTCAGAAAAATTACAGTAAATTCAAAAACTGAGAGAATCAGAGTTTGGAATCCGAGTTTTCCTCAGTGTATCCCTCTACAGCACCAAAAGAGAAACTAAAGGTAAAGAGAAAGGTCTGCACACGTTTCTGACACATCAGTTTATTTGTTAGAGTAATACCTGTTCAGTGTTCTAGCAAGATACTTGGTTCCGTTTCGGTTGGCTAGGGAAGGGTACTTCTTCTGAAGAAAACCATACTCATCACGAATGGAATCAGCCACACTCTTCTTGTTGTTAATGTCCAACTGACTCCTGAAGGTAAAAGGTAGAGTTGCACACCAGTTAACAAGATGTAAAGTAAAAAAAATTCATCCTTCTGCTTGTCTGGACAGGACACCTAACAACTGATTTTTGCTTTACACACATGAAAAAAAACCCTCCCCTTGAAAAGGTTTTATTTTTTGTTCCATGCAGCATAGTCAACAAATCAGCATGGGGAGCAGCTGTACACAGATTAAGCAAAGCTTTTATCAAAACCACATGAGATTTGACCTCACTAAAGTAAAAACTGAAGTGAGCAGTGATGTAGCCATATGCAGTTAGCACTAAAGTACACGGGATCTGTACTGGATCAGCGCTAATGTGAACAGCTGAGCAGAAGTATTCCTCAAGCTGAAGAACAACAGTGGAAAGAAGTGGTGACACTACAGTTCTTCTGGAAGAAGTGTCTCTATTTCTTTCCAAATTACCAGATGGTTGAATGGAAGAACAAAGGCTTTTGAGAAGTGAGCAACAAGCTCCTCGCTTGCTTATTGAGAAGTTTATTTCAACATTCTCACCTTATTCTTAAAACTATATTCATGGTTAAAAAAAGCTAAAAGCATTACTTCATAGAAACACACTTTTAAAAATAGCAGCAGTGTGCCCAGACAGACCTATTCACGACTCCAATGATGCCAAGTTTGACTGGAATCACTCTTCCCATGAGCACATCCATAGCATCAGTGCCAGCATCCATGAGATCCAGCTTTGTGATAACAGCAAGGGTTCTTCGACCTACCAAAAGGAAAACACATGCATAGGGATGCTTTGTTTTGATCAGAGTAACTAAAACACATAATACAGCAAAGTAAAGCAAAAAAGTGACTTCTCTTTGTTTAACAGGTAAACACTGCACATCTAAACCAATAGGCTAATATGCACAGGATTTGTCTGGGACCCTAATATTTCCTGAGCTCTAGAGTCTGAAAAAAACCTGCCTAGAACTTTTTCTTTAAAAAACAAATTACACTTTTTGAGTCTCAAAAAAAACCCAACCAAAACAAACCAGCATCTCAGCAAAATCAGTAAGTTCTTCAGTCTTGAAACTTTAATGTGAGTCTACCTACTTTAGTAATTCAAGTTCTCCTTACATACCACTCCTCCTACTGAACCTGCAACATGATCTGCCACTCCAGACCTTTAAGTTTCAGAATTCTGGGAAGTGATCCAAAAGACACAGTTAATCATCTTTACAGGGGTAAATTAAAAGGGATCTGCTACCTTGAACCAGGACAATTTGACTAAGCAGACTGTCAGAAGAGGTTATGGAGCAGACAAGGCCAAAGCAGATTTGGAATTTGAAAACAAACAAGAAATGTTACACTTTATAGGGAGAAAAATTTGAGGGTAAAGCATAACACTAAATTTTAGCCTAATTTCTGTATATCTATTTTCCAAGTGTACTATTCCATATTCTTTCAAATCACACAGTGCCATTTGTTAGTCAGTGGTGCTGACAGCACTTTCCAAAAGCAAGAAGCAGGCACCCAGTAGCTTTAGATCTGTTCCAAAGTAATTAGGTAAATATAAAATTATAATCCTCTTTTTAGATTAAATCAAATCAGTCAGTTCTGCCACATAAAGGCAGGGCATCAAAATGGATACTAACAGTATATATTAATCTTAATCTTACTAAAGTCCCTAAACTAACAGCTAGACAGTCAATTACTACCTGCAGAACAGGATGGCGTATTTTCTGTACTAAAATAAACAACACTGGACAATAAAACACAAAGTTGCCTTAACAGACCTCTGTAAACTACTAAAACTCTGAAAACCCCCAATATTCTGTAAAGTCATTTGCTGCTATGAAAACAGAAGTAACTGTTTTGACATATGTTCATAAGCCAGAAATCTGTCAGATATTAATTCAACCCAGCATTTCCTGAGTTGCAGAGACTGCAGCAAGCAGTCTTTAAGAAAATATAAAAATCATATTTTCTAGGAAACGTGGTGACATTTCCTTTTCTTACTACACTTTGCCCAAACAACTTCAGTTTTATTTTAGGATCTAATTTAAAGAATAAGCTGAGTTACAGCATCCAGTTTTGCTGCTTACCATCTGGATCCACCTCACGTGCTATTTTAAGTGCTTCTGAGGTGGCCATGTCTGTGTTAGCGGCTGTGACTGCCAGAATAATCGAGTTCGGGTTGCTGATGAACTGAAGGATTAGCTCTCTTATTTGAAGTTCAATGTCCTTAGGCTGATCACCAACAGGCACCTAGAGAAAAGCAAAACAGACCTGTTCAAAATTGTGTATTCATGCCTGTGTGACACTTGGTGTCCAAGAACCACTTGCACAACTGTCAGAGTGGGGGGGGGGGGATGTGCACAGGTAGGGAAAGAAGTCATCTTGTCATCTTCGTGTCACAGAAAATTATTCCATACAAAACCTGAACAAACAGAACCTCAACATTTCCTCTAGTGTATCCTCACTTTATACAACTTCTTACACAAAACACACGTGGCAACTTCTGGAGAAGCAATGTGGGAAACATTTTTAAACTTGCCAAATGCTCATCTCCCTGCAGGAACAGCTCTGGGACTTGGACTGCTACTTCTGTGAAAAGGAACGTGCAGCCCACACGTTTCCAATGAGCTGTATATAGGAAGTGGAAGACCTTACATCAGCACAGAGCATCCAAAACCCAAATCTTACACCAGAAGACAGTGACATGCCAAATTTATATAACACTATTTAAACCTGAGGAAAGCTGTCTATCTAACAATACAGGATAATGCCAAAGAGTGAACATGCACACCTTGTTCAAAAACACCATTCACAGTGAGCCAGAAAAGAAGGATTCTGCATCTTACCTTTGTCATTCCAGGTAAATCCACAAGAGTCAGATTCACAACGTTAGCTGAAAAAATCTTAAGATGAATAGGTTCAGGACTGATTCCCTAGGAATATATTAATAAAAAAAATAATTACTGTACTGGGTTATTTAAATGTATCATTTAGAAAACCAAAAGCTGTAGGTAGTTACATACTAGAAAAACTTTCTTTCATCATACACCTACAAGGTAAGGAAAAAAGCCAGACACACCTGTCAACTAATTTCTTTGTAATTGGCAGCAGCCTTGTTTTCTCCATCATAAAATGCAAAAAAGCTTTTATATGTGAGTGATTATATAGATATGCAATAGTAGAACACTCAACTTCATAATTACACATTAAGCCATATATGTGGAAAAATGAAAGCAAGTTTAACTAAAAGTTCTTTTTGGCACTATTATTACACAAGTTTGAAGTAAATCAACAATTCTCTGTATTTTATCTGAAGTCATTTATCTCATGGACACAGTGAAAAAATGTCAAGACAGCAAGCAGCACTGCTATGCTCTTCATTAGAACAGTTACGTGCTTTTCACTTCTAATTGCCAAAACTGTTTAAAAAAGGTTTAAGCAGCAAGAGAATTTATAGAAAGACAAAGATGGACAGTACATTTACCTTATTATTTCCCGAAATCCTCTCCGTTTCATTTTCTATTTCTTGACGAATTTCATCAAAATCTGTATAGATCTGAAGTAAGGAAGAAACAAAATGTTTAAAAATACCTAATTAAAAAACAATGCTCTCTTCTCCAAGAGACAGTGAATAACTCTCCTAAGTATACAGAATATGAGAAAAAATAAGAATTACAATTAGCCCTTAAGCTGATGCTAGCAGGAATCATCAGAGCTAAAAAACGCAGAAATTGGAATCTTAGTATTTAATCTGTTGACTGATACTGTGAGATGGCAGTTGTTAGCACTTATTATGCATCAATGTCAGACACATTATTAACTAGTGTTCACCTAAAGAGAATGCAGACATATGAATTCCATTTAGCATCTAGCTGCAATCCTTTGAAGTTAAAAAAACATGTAGCCTGAACCCGTTCTCATCTTGAAGAGAACGAAGAATAAGGGCAGAGTTTCATTTTCACATTTTTCCGCTCTTGTCAAAACTATTCTCCTTCCACCAGTCCAAAATAAGTTAGCACAGAGCTACCCTTGCACAGGTTCCCTCTGCAATTCTCTCTAGCTTTCCTTCCATTTCTAGGACTGTTTTAAGTAATAAATACTTATGAAATTCATCTGCCAACAAAAATATGACTTTCTTCAAGCAAAGAATTAAGCTTTGACTCTCTTATTTAAGTCCTTGGTTGTCTCAGTTTCTGCTCCTTGACCCTGATGCACATTCCTTCTTTTCGATAGCTTTCTAATAGATCTCTCAAGTTGCCAACTCTTCAGTGGACTGAAATGACTCAGTACTCTACCATATACTATAACAGGCAGAATAATCTCCTTTTCGGGAAAGTCAAGGAAAGAGATAATAGAATTATGTACATACACATATTTATGACAGTGACAGTGCTACTCCATCATCAGAGTAAACATACCTTATTTTTGGTATGAAGAAATTTACCCCATTCTGCAGCATCTACCTCTGAAAACAAAGAATTGATACATGAGGAAGAGGAAGTAGATATTTCAATAACATTTTTCCAAGAGCCTGATTGTTGAAAGCTACAATGTGCTTTTATTTTTTTCAAGTAGTAAAAGAAAAATTAGTTAGCTTTCTACAGTTAGATGTTATATAGCTCAGTTTAAATACATTTATGATTCTGCTTATTGAGACACTGCATCTCATTACTATGTTTGTCTCTCTTACACAAGGTCCACCTTCCTAACTGTGACTGAAACAATCAGCTGTCCTACAATCTTTCAGAAACCGTCTAGTTCAGTAAATATCAGCTTGTAACAGAAAACAAAAGAATTATTAGCAATAGCTTAAAAAACCTGGAAAAAAAAAAAAAAGATGGCTTGTAGCTTCTTTTCTTTTACCATGCAAGTGAGATCAAATTTCAGCTGAAAGAAAATGTTAGAAAAACCTGTAGGACCAAAACCAAGCAAACAGAAAATACATAAGGATTCTGCACAACAAAGAAGCCGTAGGAGAACATGTCTCTTCCCAAATCTGTCAAGGACCAAACATCTTCTCTCTTGTCAGTCACCACTTAAGTCCAGAATTACTTGGGGGTTGTGCAAGAGCAGACCCAGAAACAGCAACGGAGGTTTTGTCAATTCCTGCTTCGTAGCACAGGCAGCAGATTTGAGTCACACTTTGAGATATTCACACTTTCACAATTAGGTTTCCAACTACTAGCGGTAAATTCTACTTCCAATTTTTAGTTTGTGGTCGTTTCCTCTCTGCTCCCTGACACAGCAGTCTGCTCTAGAAGAACAGTCTACCAGAAATCTGGCTATTTGGCAAACACACAGTTTACCTACAATCAAGTCATCTTTCGAAACATTCTTTCACTCAAGTTGAAATTCGAGATACTGATCAACAAAGACTTTTTTAAAAAGGATTTGGGAATTCAAAGGGCAGGAAGCTGTATGAAGCAACAACAGCACAGAAGAAAAGCAAAAATCATCTCATTCTAATGCAACAAGATCAGAAAACTAAAAATCAACCAGATCACAAGACTCAGCAAAATAATCAATCAACACAAGAGCTGAAGTGTAAAAGGAAAAGTGTAATCAACAATAACGTGGCATGAAATGTATGTGGTTAGTGTATATAAACATGCATTTTATGTGAAGGGAGAAAAAGCAAGTGGATAAAGGCAACCTTTAGAAAGGTGTCTTGGATTTTTCCATGTAGCAGGGTCTGCAGTTAAAGAGAAACAGCATTGAATGGTATTTAACATTTTTAACATCATATTTAATATAGCATTTTATTAACTTTCAGTACCAGATTCTGTTACAAAGATCACAAATGCATGCAGACAGATGTAAATGCTATTCTAGTACTGATGAGAGCATGTAACATATTAACACTATGCACACAAATAAGATTTTAAATAAACACAGATAAATGATGCATATCAGATATTCTGTACAACTAGTTTACTGGATGACGACTATTGCTGCCATTCACCTAATTCCAACAGCTCACGACGTTTTTTTTATCTCAGTGCAGAAAACAGCACCATTAGGGCTCCACAAAGCTGAACTTCTTTGGTGAAATGCTTCTCAACACTTTCTCATGTCAAGAACCAAAAAGAGTTAAGAAAATATTTGTAATGTCCTGGAAGTAAGATTACTGTACAGGAAAGAAATCTGAGGTTTTGCATCAATATTTCTAAGACTCCATTAAAGAATTACATCCGTTCTGAGACAGATTTAAGAAGAGACAACATAGATATCACCCTTCTCAACTTTGAATTTTCTCAAAGTATTTATGGAAATCTCATTACAAAAAAAAATAATCATTGAAGAGGTGTTGATGAATTTACAACTCTATTTTTATGTCATGTCTGTACAACTGCACGAAAGTGCAAGAATCAAAACAAACTGGTTAACATATTTCCGGTTAGTGCCTGGTTGGTACAAAATGCGAACAGCAGAGCAACAATCACCTCATCCATCTGGAAAGCTCAGAACATCTGGAGAGTTATTTTAATGTCTTGCTCAGATGAGTAAGTCAAAGGCATGTGTATCATCAGTGGAAATACGCTGATTTTGATGGACTGCATCCATCAAGGACAGACTTTTATACCCCAAACTTTTATCCTTACTGTTCCACAGGCACATGAGCTGTAAGAAACCATCGTTAGGAGGAAGATTTTGTTTGTCTTGGTTGGTAAAGAGGTAAAATTACATCTCAGTCTCCAAAGGAAGTGCAAAATGAAAGGATTCCTTCATTACAGGTTATTGTACAGGTTTAGCTTATTTCCCCTTCAGAGGAAATAAAGCAACATGCACATATAGGAAAAATCTACAGTGTCTTCAGGATTGTATTGCTCATCTCCCCTTCAAAATTAAATCCAAGAGAGTAGAGAGAGGCATAAAGCCAGGAAGAAAAATATACAGCAATATACTGCCACTGCTACATTAGGGAGATACAGACCAAGCATCTCCTGTTCTGTCCCTCCTCAGGAGATGATGTCCTTCTCAGACACACTGTTTTAGTCTTAAATTACTGGCTTTGTAGGAGCATAGGAATTTGCAGCTAGGTACTAGGCTTGGTTCTACATATAAATAAATTATTTTTTTCAGTATAATCTATTAACTTCTTAAAATATCTTTGAAGGGACAGAACAGGAGAGTGCAGTACATTGAATATCTCTGTTGTACTTGACTTTGCAGAAGCACAGGAGAAAAACTTTGCAATCCAGTTGGTGTCAGGGATGGAAAAAAATGGTCCAAGATGCACTCAAGTCAGAGACATTGCATTTTAACTTGCTAACACCTAAAGAAAAATTTTCCAATTGATCTTATTTTACACAAAGAATTTGCATGATCTAAATGAAAGGATGTTCAAGGCAAGGAGAAAATATTTTAATTAGCCTACATTCAACAACTCAGTGTTCTGGTTTACATGCAAAACATTTTTTTTATCACTAGTTTAACTGGTAAATCAGTTTTCCCCTAGTTATGTTACTTTCTGGAAGTTCTTCAGGCAAAACCTTGAGGTGAATTAATCATCTGATTACATTCAAAAGTCAACACTAGATAAAAGTGTGGCATCTAGGTCATTAAAGAAATGAATATTAGAGATTTTAAGAAATTATTAAGACAGTGGCTGTTAAGAACAAACAGATCCTGCCTTTCAAAAACAAAAAACCAAACAAAATAAGCAAAAAAAAAAACCAAACCAACAACAACAAGAAAACAAAAAACGAACAACAAACAAACCACCATGTCTCCCAAATAATGCAAGCATCTTTATTTTTCTGGCTTTTCATATCTTGGAGTAAGACCTGAAAACTTAGACTAATACACATGAAAACTAGACATATTACAGTATTTTTCTCAGGACTGCCATCCACCAAATTGTCCTTGTTACGTCCTACACTACAGTACTCCTTTAAAAAGCTCAAATACAGTACAAAGTTTAGCAACTTTAGTTATTCATTTATCTCTTCTCCCTTTCTAAAGCAGTAGAAATGTTATTCATACACAATGGGAGCACAGAGAAACTCTTCAGGGTCATAAAAAGCCACCACCATAGACGATTTCTTGCAGTGTGGAAATGAGAACTTCCCAATTACTGAATTCCTAGCTTTCTAGTTTTCTGTATCTTCACAGCTGCTGGATCCAGAAGGTGACTTCTCCCCCCACCCCATCACCTCATCCTTTCCTAGCTCTCTTCATCTAAATCAAAAATAAAAAGCCAACTTGTGAAAAAAGCATGCACATATCTTCCAATCCCTTCTGCATGTTGGACCATTTTTTCCATCCCTGACGCCAACTGGATTGCAACCTTTTTCTCCTGTGCTTCTGCAAAGCTGAGTACAATGAAGCAGGTCACACTGTTCTGGAGCTGGGGGTAAGAGATTCCTCTTTGAAGTACAGAGCAAAAAAGTTGACAAAGCAGTGCTGATTTATCAAGCAACAGATCTGTATTAATTGTTGCTGTGTTCCATATCAACTCTATCTGTTCAGAATGTGAACAATGATCAGTTTCCTATCTTAGGACCAAAAAAACCCCAAAACCTATAAACATTTACTAATTGACCACTGATATGTTCCCTCTTCTTTTCTATTTCTGAGCCAATGGGTAAACTACCAGAATAGGTTTTGCTACAAGACCAATTTATTAATTCACAAGACCAGGCCCAGTCCTCTGATTAAGTCCTGTTTGTCTTGCAATTGGATCAGAGAACACCCCAGTGAGGTATCACCAAAAACACACCATATGTGCTGAATCACTAGAGCCTAACAATAAACAGCAAAAGCACAATGAGAACATTTCCTTCAGGCCAGATCACACACATCTCTCTAGAACATATGTATCACTCTGAAATATCATGTTATGAAAACAAAGAACTTTGTATTTAATTGAAAAAATATCTCTGTTATTTTCTGACTGTCTTGATTTACTGCAGTGACCACAGTACAAAGGTCTCACATAGCTCATCCCTGACTTTGAGAAAAACACAAGGATGATCTTTAGTGCTGCATATTAGAAAATTAAAGGTAGTCCAAATGTCTGGTTGCAATTTTTCTCAACAATCTTTCCAATGTGCTCCCAAGAATCAAATAAATTTTAAGAAATTCAAAAGCAAAACCAAAAAACTTTCAAACCAACCCAACGAAACCCCTGAATTGATATGAACTGATAGTCTTTGAGAGCTCACATGCATCAGATGTCAAAATTAAGCCACAGGAGAGACACAATTTTTTCCTTTGTAGCCATAAAGACAAGGCAATTGTCCATGCTTAAACAAATAACACAGCAGTCAGAAGTGCTTTGTGTTAAAAGCAGGGAAGATGCAAACACTCCAACAATGGTAAAATTTGAACTTGTAAGAATCACAGACTAGTGCCTATTTCTAAATGGCTGTGTTAATATACAATACTAGTAGATATGCAGAGCAAGCATTAGGATGGATAAAGGTGACAACCACAAAGCAGAAGTCACAAACAGAGACAGCTGTACAGAAGTATCTGTACATACAGAGTGTTCAGCACCAGCATTCATAAAGCAGCATGCCAAGACTGATACTCTCTTGTCCAATATTCAATATGTAAAGAAGAAACCCCTCATCTTGACAAAATCCTTTTCTGCAAGACTATTTCCCTCTGGGAAATCCCAAATACATATTCAGCCTTATCTCAACATCCACCTCATACAAAGAAAATTATGATCTCTAATGGCATAGTGACTTATTACAATGTCAGGCAGCACAGCCAGGATAAGAGGTTGTCATCCTTTTTTCTTTCCAAGCTACTTGATCCCATCTTCTCAGATCTGACAAGACTATCTGGACACTAAACTAGATCAGTGACAAAACCATTTAGACTTTGATTTGCCTGAGTTTTGGAGAGAAGAAGCATTTCAAACTCAACTGGTAAGTCATAAAGGTTTCTCTGTTCTTATTAAACAAGCCCACATCTCTCTCACAGGAACAAGATGAGATTATAACAAGTACATCTTACATATTGATTTTTTTTCCAAAAAAAAAAAAAAAAATCTAAATGGGCCTCTTAAATAATAATTTAGTCCAACATTCTTATGCAGTAATATTGTTATCCTATTTTAAATTTAAAAGCTGAATCCTCAGATCAAATGCAACCTACAACAGAAAGGTTCTGCCTTGACTCAGAATACTTTAATTACAAAACCATCTTTTATACCTGTAAAGTTGCAGAACAGAACAAAGCAGTATTTTACCCTGCAACTCAGAACCAAAGCATTCTGAAAAGTACTAGAAACTACACACTGCACAATGCAAGCAATGCAAAACTACATTTAGAGAGCGCAAATCTGCCATTTCTAAAAGATTGCCCTGAGACTCTGAATTCTCCACCCTTGGAGGTTTTCAAGACCCAACTGGATGAAGACCCATGCAAACTGGTGTTGAGTTCAGAGCTGGCCCTTTTTTGTGGAAGAGCTTGGACTAGAGACCACCTGAGATAATTTCCAACCTGAATTGCCCTACAATCTCTCACATGGATATCACACTAAAAGTTCTTAATCATTATGAACCCTAATTTTGTTCTCTGCTTGTGACAATAACGAAGACAGAGCTTAAACTTTTAAAATGGCACAGTGTTAGTAACTGTTCTCCAGAAACCAGAGGCTAAAAATATTGCAGGAAAACAAATACTGTAAAGAACTTCTGATATCTTGACTTATTGTCACTAGAAATAAATTCAGAAAAATTTAAACACAATGAGAATTAATGATTATAGCCCCAAGTTTATTACACCAACAAAATCTGTGCCCTTTTTACAGTCTATATCAAAAAGCTACAATTTATCTTACAATCAGAAGGTCAATATGCTCCTGCTGCTCTTTCCTAAGATCAAGAGCATTAGCTGGTATAGAATGAGCATTGAAAGTCCCAAGGGATAATTGAGATCACTTTCTTGATCTGATGAAGGATAATACAGAAACACTATAGAAGACAAACTTCAAACTGGACAGCCTCAGAACATTTAAATTGCTGTCCTTGATGTGCTTGGACTCTCAGTGCAGCCCAGTAAGGTGGCATCTGTAAGCTACGGAACATGTCCATTAAATCCTGCTTGCATCTACTACAAGTTTGTTTTCATTCCTCCTCCTTCTGCTCCATTCAGAGATTACCTAACTCCTAACCTCCTTCTAAAATGTCACTCATCCTCTGAATGAAACACCTTATTTATACAACAAAAGAGGAGGGAAAGAAAAACACACACACAAAAAATCATGTTCTCTACACTCTACACAGCTTAATAACTGAAATGCTTTATTTGGCCTATTTTTCTCAAAAGCATTTCTTAAGAACAGGAAAGCTTAAAACACAAAGGATATTTTGAATGTCCTAAAGATTTTGATTTCATGACATTTGCTACATGGACAAAACAGATGTGACAACAGCCGTGTTTTCTTCCAAGCAATTTTAAAAAAATACACTTGAGTTTTAAGACAACAACAACTGATTTTTCAGTTAAAGAAACAAGAAAGATTTTAAGCCTCTTTCCAACAAGGCAAAACAGACTGTTGGATCACACTTACCATTTTCATCTCCAGCTCCTTTCCGACCATCCTCGGGGGAAACGTGCACCAGCTGCAGGATGAGGGGTCTCCGGGTGACAACTCCAGTACCTCGTGGGAGCAGATCCCTTCCCACAAGACTTTCCAACACAGAACTCTTTCCACTGCTCTGAAAATTGGAATACAGTTACATTACTTTCTTAAACATGAAAATGCTGTGATATTTTAGTTTGCTTTCATCTAACCTGCAAACAGGCACTGAAGGATACAAGTCTGCTACAAACCAGTAACTGCCTAAACCCACTTGGGATATTTAAACACCATGGGACACCTAAAAAACATGCAGATATATTTTCTATCTCTTAAGGCTAAACTAAATACTTATCAGGTTTTTTCCAGAAAAAATAGTATCCTATTTAGCATTTTCTACCACAAATATTGAACTCTCCAGATACAAGACAGAATTTCCTTCTGAGCATTATAAAGAAAGCAAAATGTATTATGCAACTTTTTAACATCTTTCAGTTAAACTTTAGTCTATAAACTAAAGAATTTAACTCCCTGTTAGTATTTGTTAAATTATTGTGGGCTGACCCTGTTAATACCAACAGTAGAATTACACAAAGAGATATTAACTATGTATACTTGAGTATATTAAGCTGTTACAGTCTCATATTCCTTTCAGTTTGAAGTTTTATTTTGTGTTTGGGTTTTTGTTTGGGTTTTTTGTATCAGCTTCGTAAATGCAGACATTGTTTTATACTCTAAACCCAGATACAAACATTGTTTTGTGCCCTCCCACACTCTCTGTCTGTGTATATATTTAAGTATTTACAACTTAATCGACTGAAAATATCTGTCTATACAACAACAAAACGTAAAAAGTTTTGAAATACTTAAAGGTTGTGAAATTACTAATAGGCTTTAACTGTCTACATTTAAAATGTTCTCCTGTAGCACTGTTGTATAAAATGCAGAATTGGTCCCACAAGCAGCTGTGAATACATGGGTTTTAAAAGTGATTCAAGACCAATACCATATTAAAATGAACAATAAACAACAGACCCAGCAATGTCAACATAATACTTTGAAAGTCTGATTGAGGAGATTTTGGGTTTTTTTAATAGAACTGTATTAAGCTCTTCCAGTTTTCTGCAGGTGGAAAGTCAAAAAAGAACCTGCTCTGACAGTCACTGCCACCAGCTAGAAGATGTTTCTATATTAATGCTACTACCAAGCAATTCTTGTTAAAAAAAAACAAAACAAAAAAAAAACAAACCAAACAACAACCACCAAAAAAAACCCCACAACCAAACAAAACACAAAAACTGAAAAAAACCACCCCACTAACCAACAGATGCTTCTGGCAGCTGGAATGTGCATTACTCCCATACAACCTCCACTCAGTCTACCAGTTCTGAAGTAACAGACTTGAGACTTCAAGTTATGAGTATACAACCTCATAACATTAGAGAAAAGCAGTGATGAATATCTTTAAATCTTGCACATTTAGTGACATTTCCTAAAAATTAAAATTAGACCACAGATCAAGCAATACATCACTATCAGACAGGACGTTTCTGCTAATGCAGTAAAACATATATGAGAGCCTTATAACCTATTGAAATAGGACTTGTATGCAGAAGCACAAAATAAATACTAAAATACAAGGCTAAACCCATAGAAAATCTGAACAACAAATTAAAGCCTTCTTTCATTCTATCACCTTATTGTATATGCTTTATGGAACAGAAAAAAAAGGTATTTTATCAAAAATATCATTTGTCTCAACAGGTGAACAATAAAACAGTGTGGATTATGCATATTTTCCAGTTTCCAAATTTGACAGCAGTGAGTTCACTGGTCTTGAAGGACCAGGGTCAGATGAAACAAATACAGCCGCCTAAGATTTTTTTTCCCTTTAGAAGTCTCCCCTAGAAAGTAATTAATCATTTTCTCCTTCAGTTGACCTTCTCCAAATCAACTTTAGATACTTTCCCTGAAAAGAGTTTTTAACAGACCATTGGGCACTGAAGTCTTACCAAAAAGTAACTTAAGAACGACCTGACCAAAGCATGAATTAGCTCTGGAAACGTCCATGACAGAGCTCCTGTCTGGCACACTTCTGAAGAATTACAGGTATTACAGACCGTGAAAAAACAAACTTAACAGTGATGACAAATAACAAACCACTTCTTAACTTGTTTTAAAGAAGTGCAATGCCAGCTCAAAAAGATGAGAGATTATAAAGGTTCATCAGCTGCACTGAAAAAAAAACCACCAAACCCAAAACCCACCAAGGTTTCATTTATTAAAAACATTTTGAAAATCAAAATGGATGTGCCACTTGGGGATATGGTCTAGGGGTGATTACGGTGCTGCTGGGGTGATGGTTGGACTAGAGGATCTTGAAGGTCCCTACCAACCTCAGTGATTCTGTGATCTCTTCAGCAAGATTTCTTACACATGGATAAAATTATCAGTCAGTCTCAAAGGGCTGGAGGTGAGACTTAGAGGAAGTGGTTTTCTCCTGAACATATAATCCAAACACATAAGGGATAGTAATAAATAGCTCGGGTCCTAATCAAGAACCTCATCAAGACAGGAAACCAAAATCCATGGGAGAAGCTGCTGCACTGCTTGTTGGTCTTTCCAAAGGAGTAGGAATGCAGGAAGCTAAAACTGGCACACACCAAACCATGTATAGAACTAAAATACTGTGTCTTACACCACTCCCGCAGTTCTCTCTGGACAGAGAAGGAACGATCTGGATCCTTTGCAAACGTGAAGTCATACACTAAATGAGACATTACAGTACTCCACACATCAGGAAATTTATTTAAAATTGCATTACGTTCCCAATTAAAGCAATTTGTTGTTGGAATACGATACATTATCTGATGACACACTCCTTAAGCTGGGTTCCATTGACATCCATTACCAAGAATTGTCTAGGGGCACGGTCACGAAAGCAGCAAACATGAAGCTGATCTTTTTCTGCAGCAGGAGGAAGTGAGGGATGTGGGTCTCTTAACAATACAAAATCAGTTCAGCCAGTCCCTCATACAACAGGTGAAGACAGAGACTAATACTGACGACCAAGGGTACCACAGAATTTTTGGTGATGAGTCTGCAGAAGCATCACATTTGTTCTGGCATCTCATTGCAGTGCTCATCACGATTTTAACTGCAGACAGAAATCCGTAAATTCACTTCATGATGGGTCTGGAAAAGCATTAACAAACTCTAACCTTTCACAGCAGATCAGTCATATTTTTCCTCTGGATCTTAATATCTGATCATAATTTGAAATATCTATCAGCTGGGATATCCAGAGGAACTTTATACAGATGCTCAGAAAACAAATGGGCAAATACAGGAACATCTTGTGTCACTTCTTTAACCCTTGTGTCAAACCTCCACTGCTGAGTGTTTAACACTCTGCCGTGTTAAACAGCATCAATCTCACAGATAAGCTCCTAAGTTTGATGGATGATAACACCATTTTCCCCAGAAATGCTAAGATAAGATGAGATGATTGCACACAGGACTTAAGTACTTTATTTACATCATACATACTGTCAGAGTGTGTTGAAATCTTATCAGCTTTCTCACTGCCTCCTTAACACCTGTATGCTAATTTTCATCAACATCATCTTCAGGTTAATCTAGAGCAACTAAAGATGAAGGGCAGAATCACTGGGACACAACTGTGCACTTACTCTCACAAATTTAGAAGCTGCAAACTGTAAGAACTGTGATCCACTCCAAAAAGGCAGCATCTCTACTTTTAACAGTTGTCATGAACTTGCTTTAGCCTCCCCATCCTTCATTTCTTCTTTACTTGTCCCTGTATATTTCAATTCTGTGCACTTAAATATCAAAAGCCATTTGCTCCTATCCATTACACTAATTCTTATGAGAAAATGTGGGTTGCAATCTGCTATTTTACCGAACACATTTTTCAGGAATTCAGAAGCAGCAGACAGCAGTGTACGCCTTCATAATTATCCAGCTTCATTAACAGCAAGAGATGTCACTTTTCAGAAACACTTCAGGGTTGCTGATAAGCCAAACGGAAGAGACTCTATTAAAAAATTTCAAATAACACTATCAGCAGCCATTCCCATTCATCTCAAACATTTACTTCACTGGCTTCCTTACTCTATTGACATTCCTATTTTAGGAGACTTATACCTTATACCCCACCATATCAAAAACAGAACCCTGGCCCAATCTTCTTGCACTGTTGATGGTTACCCTCCACTTTGAACCCCATCTATAGGTAAAAAGGCCTAGAAGACCCTGATGGTGAAGACCAGGGCAAAGAAAGGATCAAGTACCTCAGCCTTGTCCATATTTGCTGTCACTAAATCTCCTGTCACAGTCAACAGCAAGTCTGTATTTCCCTCGTTTCTCTTTTCTTTTTTAACTGATACAGTTAAAAGATACAGCTGATACAGTGCTGGAAGTTCCTGTTGCCTTTGATGTCCCTTTCCAGTCATGTTGGTTTTCTTACTACATCTCCACATATGCAGCAGTATTTTTATACCCTTGAGTGAGCTTGTCCTCACTTCTACCTCCTGCATGAGCCTTCTGTGTTGACGCTCAGTCATGAGTTCCCCCCACACTGCTCTCCTTACACCTCTGCTCATTTTCCCAAGCAAGTTCATGGACTGCTGTTTTGTGCTTCAGTGAGGTTGTCCTTAGAGGGTAACCTGTAACTCACTGGGTCTCACCAATTTGCTCAGTAAATAAGCAAAGTCTACTCTTTATTCTTACAAAGTCCATACAGCAAGAAGGCAATAAACACAAGACTCACCTGGAGTCTCACTGATGCACGAGAACCACGAGATTTCTTATAGTCATTTGCTCAGGTTGAGCAATTGACAGAGTGAACAGCTGACTGTTGGCTATTTCAAATATTATTAAATATTATTAAAATTATAATGGACTTGTATCAGCTACAACAGATTTTTAAGTCATCTCACAAGAATCTCCTGCCTTTCTTTGTCTACCTTTGGACTTCATAATCTCTTTGTGGAACCAATGCACAATGCACCTGTGGGAAAAAACCTTTGTAAGGAAATATGTCCAATAAAGTACTGGAAAACTTCCAAAAAGAAAATCAGTTGAAAGGGGTCTAAAACTTTGCTCATTACTTTTGCTAGGATAAACTGATAACTTTTGTACTATCTCATCAAATAGTAAACAAAGGCAAAGAACTCCTGCAGCACAACACAGATTTACTACAGGACAGGACAAGGAAATAAAGGGGCAGTGATATCAGTACTCGCTATGACTTTTCAGTGGCACAATGACGACAAACATTTGAGGACGACAAACATTTGAGAATGAAAGTAAGAAACTGTGAAGTAGGAGAGATTTCTCAGTGAGACCTAATAATTACTGAAGAATACTATTAAGAAAAGCAATGCATCTGCTTTGACACCCAAAGTGGAATGGTGGTAATTTTGCAGTTTCTGTCATACAGGAACTATAAAAGTCCTCCTTGTTAAATCTTGCCCTTAGCAATACACACATAAACAATTCACTAAATTTTCATTCTCATTATTGGGAAATAGAAGCTAATGCATTCTTGCTAGAGATCTCATCCACTGGAGTATTACCCAGACAGGTGCTTTGAAAAGAAGTTACTTGCAGTAGCTACCCTGGAAGAGTTCAGCATGCTAGAACTGAAGAGCAGCAATATTTTTTTTTCTTTTTTTATTTGCAAACATGAATTACTCTGAAATAAAAGGTCAGCATACAATGCATTTCCAGAGTAGTTCCACAAGGGAACTGCTTTGCTTGGAACAGCTATTATGACAAAATTTTCCTATTCAAACTAGGAACACCCCAAGCTAAGCTGGTTCTAAACAGTTAACAAATTTAAAAATTTATTTACTTATCAGAAGAGAACGTTAAAGCTGTAAGCAGGGCACGATGAATTATTTTAAGACATTGTTTGAAACAAAATTACACTTCTAAAAGATGCAGAAGAATTAACACGGTGATCCCAACTCGAGAAAGCAGTAAAACCAGCACAATGCACTGCTCATTGTTGCAAAATACATTTCACTATGAAAGAGCTTGTCTGAATGACAAGATGTTGTTCCTTCAGGCCATTCCCCATTTAGCTGAATAGAGAACCTTTCTGAATCACTCAGGAAGAAACTGAAGTCACAGGAACTACCTCCACATAAAACAGCTTAAGTACTAATAGTAAGGAATGCCAGAACTGGCACAGTTCAATCAAAATTCTTCAGAAATCCTGTACTTACACCATATCTAACTCGTGCCAAAAGAGTATTTGAAGATTCACATATCAAAGCCAGATAAACTGACCTTATTCTACTAAATTCATGACTTGCAGTAAAGTGAGCCAAAATAAAGCCAATTTGTATCTTCCAATTTAAAAAGTTCTCAACAACAGAGATCTGGGGATTTTTCAAGAACTTCACAGCCATTTTCTCTCCAGATTCTGAGAAACATTTCCCAGGCTGTCTGCTTTAATACTCTTGCCTTTCACTTTCCTGAAAACATTGTTTCTTTTGCACTGTTCCTGCTGGACAACATACGAGATCCATCTGGTTTAATTAACTGCAGGTTTTCTAAGAAAGATAATTGCCAATCAGAAGATGAACCTGACCCTGGCAATAAGTAGGGAAAAACAAACTAAAAAAAAACCACAAAACTGGGGAGAGGGGGAAATGAACAAAAAAGGAAAAAAAAAATAGAATCACAACTTCATTCACATCCTTCTACAACTGTGTATTCTGTGCACTCTTCCTACTCTTCCAAAAAAACCTGTGCATTTGCAAACAATAAAATTAGTATCTCCATTTAAACTACATTTATTATTGCTTTAACATGAAATGTCTGTAGAGCAAAGATGCAGGATCAGAGTTACTAGACCTATTATTTTATTTTAATTCATATGAAATCTGCACACAGACCCAGTGAAAATGCCATCCTTCCAATCTTAGAAGCCTTCAGGACCTAGAAGGTGCAGCTATTCAGAACCACAAAGAGCCCTTCGGAGAAAAGAAACAGCACAACACTAAATGTTGTTTGCACTGTATAATATTACCAGCAAAACTTATATCATGTCTGGTAAATGCAAACAGCTAATTAATGTCAGCCACACTTTGCTGCTTGCCTGAAACACACACCAGAACAGTCAGGGCATGATTTGACACGAGCAAAGGATGGCAAAAAGGAAAACAGTTACGCCCAAAACCAGATCCAGTAAATGTCAGATATCAAAGCAAACAGAAAAAAAAATACCCAAACCAAACCCAGAAGTTTGCAAAACATTTGGGAGAAAAACAAGCTCTCCCCAGCCAGTGCTGACATTATGCTCTAGTTATGTGCCCTTTTACAAATGTAGGTAGAAATGTCTTTTTGCATCTGCTTGAAATCCCAGTGGGAAAAAAAAAAAAAAAGGAAAGAAATTCCCAAGCTGAACTTAGCCTGGGGTTTTCCTGGTCTCCTAAAGTCTCTTTCACCTAAAACTGGTTTTTTGCCAACATAATGTAGGCTACACCGAATGAGCTGAAGTAGCTTAAATTTCTGTTTCCCTGACAGGGAAAGGTCAAGGAAGCTCCGTACAGTGCCTGAAACCGAAGATCAAGAGGCCAGTCTCAAATCAGATGCTTTGCATCCACTGGATTCTTCTCCTTATCCCACCCAGGACTGTTACAGTAGCTTCCCATTGCTGTGAACTTCTTAACAGACAAGTTATCATCCTCACTGTGTAGCTTAATAGAATATATACTTATTCAAGGGTATTTGCTATCTCATATCGAGAAACCTTCCTCCTTGGCAACAAAAAGTGCTTTGGTCTTGAAATATCAAACATGATACTTATTCCAAACAGGGAAAAAAGAAATAAATGTAACATTCATCTGTGAGCCAATCCCAGGGAATCACCCAACAGAACAGACTATGTTAAATATTGTAAACTACACCTCCCTATTTAAAGTCCTGAAACTGTATTAACCAAACATTAAGCAAAAGTACTCTATAAACGCACACCTGAAGGTTCACTTAAAAATCTCACTGTGAATTTCATTAGTTGTTAGAGCCATTTCCCCACAACGTCTCAACTAACTCAATTAGCACTACCACATGCAAATAAAGCCCAGAGAGTGTTTTTATAATGTCAGTATTGGAAGAATTTTGCTACTAGGTTGATGACTCCTAAAAACCCAGAAGGTATTCCAAGAACTAATGACCTCCCCCAAAAAAGCCAGACAATTCATTTTTACATGCCTCTAGGCAGATATTTTGTTGTCTGGTTGGTTTTTTTAAATTTTTTTTCTAAATCTCATGGCCATTTTTGTAGTGTAGACATTTAATTTTTGTGATATGTACCCTTAAAATACAAAAGGTGATAACTACCCAAACTGCTTTTCTTCCTCTTGCCTCCTTTTATTATAGTTTTAATGTGTTTAGTTGAGACACTTCAATACCACCTTGTTATCCCTTACAAATACAGATCACAAAGTATTTGTATAAAATACATCAGAACACTGAGTGTTACAGCATTGTTGAGCAAATATTGTTTATATAATATTCCCAGCATAGATGGGGTTTTTTTTTGCACTTCTGTAATACAGCTCTAAAAATAGAACTGAAATACTGAATTGGGGAAAAAAATAGAACACCTCTCTGGGAATGGCAGAAAAACCCTGAAACAGTGAAGAAAAATTGGCAGGCAAAAGGTGTCCTCTTGAGTTTCATCACCAGCAGAGTCCTGAACTTTCCTAATAGATCCTGCATTAGGAGACAGAAATAACTTACACAGTATTTATGTGGAGAATGGGAAGGAATTCTCATATGGCCAAGTCATGGGAAAACAACTAGAAGTGCAAGAGATCATTTGAATGCGTAAAATTTGCTGAGGAGTATTTTGTAGTTATTACCAAAAAGTATCTAGAAAGAGGAAAAATTAAAACATTACAATTGCTCAGAGAGAACATGGGAAACAGAAAACACTCACAGCTAAATTAAGGCTTATAAGCTGTTTCTAGTTCTACATATTCTAGAAAAGAAAGAATTAACTTGATGAACAGAAGTAAAAATAAATGAGAACTGGAGAAAGACACAAAATAATACAAGAGTAAAGAAGAGAGAGAGGAGACAGGTGAGAAAAATAAACAGCAAGCACTACTCAAGAAAGAATTTTTCTTCTCCTTGCTGAATATATAAAAAGGTCATTTAAGAAAAGCAACTGGCAAATTGGAAGGAAAAAAAGCATAGTTCAATTAACAGAGTTACAGGAACTGGCAGCATTTCTTTCCTACAAATAAAAATGGAGGTGCAAAATTTAGAACTGCTTATTGTGAATGTTATTCAAAGAAGAAAAAGTGAAGCATATGCCAGTAGGCTACAAACAAATCAGCTCTGTGAACAAAACTAAAGGCCGAGGCCGTGTATCACTTAACCAAAAATATCTCAAGAAACAAGACTGTCTCAAGGCACATTTTAAAAAACCAAGGCAGCAAGCTTCCAGCAACAAAACTATCAGCTCTAGGGCCATATTTGAGATTTCTCCAGAAGTCTGGTCTGCAATAAGCTAACTTCAAATGAATAAATGAATAAAACTTTATTTAAATTAAAACTAATTGCATAAAATAACCATCTGTGGAATCACCATGTGGGTAAAGACTTATTTCTCCCAACAACCCTGACTAAACACAAAAAAACCCCAAGACACAGCTTGCTAGAGATTTTGGTATGAATTTTTCTGGAGTCAACAAAAGAGTTGGTTTTGGCACGATAGGAAATTTCATACTATCTCAAGGAGGGTTATGAATATACTGAAAACAGCACTAAACAGACATGGATACCGACCAGGTAGACTACTGAAGTCAAACGCATGTCAATAATGCCTTAGCTCTCAGTATTTACTTATAAAAGTATTTACACTTAGGAAAAAGTAACTAGGAACAAGTTGTTTCAAAGTATTTTTAAAAAATGCCACTTCAATGCATTTCATAAAGTGAAACTTCAAAAAATACTTTCTTAATCTTACGCAGAAAATGCCACACCTCTGCACTGCACTTTCTGTTGTAGATCTAAACTGAAACACAGAAATAAATAATTAAAATACAGCTTGATTGTATAATTTTTAATGTAATGAAGATTAAATGTTTTCATAAAACGATTTACTCCTATCAGCCACAACATCAGCCAGTGTCTAACACAGCTTACCAGTGCAGAGTCCCTCCCACCCAATCCAAGTATTTTAGATCTAGTCTATTAAGCGGCTGATACAAAGTCAGTGAACCTACCCGATGTATACTGGGAAAAGAGAATGAATTACTGCTGGTTGCCTCACAACCAGTTTGACACTGCAGCTGGCTTGGAGCAAAGCTATTCCATGCTTCAGCAACGTGCAAGCTTAAAAACATACAACTCACGTTTTAGGCCATATAATGAAACCCCTGACTGCAGAGCAGTTGGCATTAAGGTCTTTGGTAGGCAAGCTATTGTCTCGTAGCACAGCACACTCAATAGATGCTGTCAATGTCACAGGAACGAGAAATCCATTAGCTTCAAGTTTTAGTTCTGTTTAACGTTTCATTTCCTATTCCCTTATGCCTGCTGCAGTCCTGGTCAGGCATATTCAGCTGCCAAAAGTTCTGCTGGAGAACAGCATGCCATTTGAAGAGATACGAAAGGCTCTGAGCTATCTCCGAGCCCAGCAGCAGCACCGCAGGGCTGAGACACACACGTTGCAACTGTTGCAGCCGACAGCAGCCGGCCTCGCCTCTCACCTTCCGTCCCCATCACGGGCTAGGACAAAGAGGTCCCAACGGCAGGAGAACCGGGAGCAAAGGGAAGTGATCCACGCCTGCAAGATGCCGGTCCGCTACCACATCCCTTTTATTCAGCCCTGGCTCCCCGGTGGCTGCCGGAGAAGGGAAGCCCCGGCCCGAGCGGTCCCGCTGACGCTCCGGGGCGGCCGCCGCTCCCCGGGTCCCCCGGCGCCACCCACACCCCCGCTGCGGGGGGCCGGAGCCACGGGAGAAGGGTGCCCGGCCCTCCCCGCAGCCCCTCCGGAGCTCCTCCGTCGAGAAGCGCCCAGGGGCGGGCGAGCGGTGCAAGAGGCGCTGCTTCCCCGCACCGTGCGAGCGGCGGGGAGGCTGCGGAGCCCGGGGAGGGAGCGCGGGGAGGTGGAGGGGACGCGGCCACCGAGGGCGTCCCGCCCGCCCTCTCCTGTCGCGTCCCCCCGTGCCCTTGGCGGGGGCAGCCGCGGGGCTGCAGCGGCGGGGGCGCGATGGACGCCCCGACTTCACCCTCGGCCCGGTGAACGCGCCCGGCCCGGCCCGGCCCTGCCCAGCTCACCTGCGTGCCCACCACCACGATCTGCGGCAGCTGGATGATGTCGGCCCCCACCGTGTTGAAGACGTCCTGCAGCTTGTTAATGACGGGGATCAGCGCCTCCATGGCGGCGGGGGGCGGGACGGGCCCGGCAGAGGCGGCGGTGGCGGACGGACGGACGGACGCGACGGGCCCCGCGGCTCCCTCAGCCGCCCCCTGCGCCTGCCGCCATCGGCGCCGGCCCCCGCGCACGGCACGGCCCCCGGCAGCCCCCGCGCGCAGCGCCGCCGCCGCACGGCATCATGGGAGGTGTAGTCCGTGAGGGAGGGCGGGGCCTGCCCCAGCCCCGGCTGGGTGGCGGCGGGCGCGCACCGCGGGCCCCTCCCGGGATTGGGTCCGTGTTTTGGCACGACAGTGCTGATCGTCTACAGGGATCACCCGTGGCAGAGCAACTCACAAGTGCACAGACTCACAGGATCAAATGGGTTGGAAAAGACCTCTGAGGTCGTCGAGTCCAACCTATGACCCAACACCACCCTGTCAACTAGACTTTCCTCAGACACCTCCAGGGGCGGTGACTCCACCACGTCCCTGGGCAGCGTATTCCAACGTCAAATCACTCTTTCACCTTTTCCAGTTTCTACCCCTGTGTAGAAATTCTTCCTGATATCTCCCCTGGTGCAGCTTGAGATTATGTCCTCTTTTCCTGCCCCTGGTTACCCAGAAGAAGAGACCAAGCCCCAGCTTTCTACGACCTCCTCTCAGGAAGGTGTAGAAAATGATAAGGACTCCCCTGAGCCTCCTGCAGGTTAAACACCCTCAGGTCTCTCAGCCACTCTTCATAAGACATGTGCTCCAGACCCTTCACCAGCTCCATCACCCTTCTCCTGACCCGCTCCAGCGGGTGCCACAGGCAGCCCATGTAGGGCGGGCTGGCCTCATCACCACTCAGAGTTTTCAGCAAACAGCAGGGAGTAGCCACATTTATTTGAAGTGCTACGTTTTGTAAATCCCTTGAAAAACAGCAAGCAACCGAAGATGTGCCCCCGCTGCCCTCATCGCTGCTTCACCAGGTCTGGCGGTGCTCCTGCCTGAATACAGCAAGGACAGGTGCTGAATGGCAAATTGCCAGAGCTTGGCAGCATCTGGTGTCACAAAGCCAACGGAGCGCAAAAATGAAATAGCTGGGGGTGGGGAAGAAGCATTATAGAGGTCTCTTAGTGGGGAGAACAGGACTGAAGAAGACCAGCTCTTACAAACTGTTCAGTGAAAAGAATGTTCTTCCATTTCTTTTCACATATTGAGAATTCACATATTGACAGTGGACACGTTTAAAACACAGCTATATTTATTCTGTTCGCTTTCTCATGGATATTTTTGGTTTTGCAAGACTCTCAGATAATCATCTGAAATTTTGTAACTAAGATGTATAATAGTAGGCTTGTTTGAGGTGTCTGGCACATCTTGGGAAGTAGGAAACTGTGTGAGAACTAATACTCTGCTGCGTTACAAAAAAAGATAGAATGAAAGCAGAGGGTGACTTGTGATGTGAGATCACAACAAATAAGCTGTCACATCTTCAAATGTCTTTCCCTTGAGTGCTTTTTCTCAAAGATAAATTATGAATACAGTGGCACTGAGTTTAATTCTGAATTTGTCCTTTCTTGTAAGTCAACAGAGTAAAAGTGCTTCTAAAAGTTTGGAGTTTTGGATGGCAACAGAATTTGTATTCTTAGTTTATATAAATTAATCTTTTCCAGTCTTCATGTCTTGAAACACTCTAATGTCGAAGGAAAGAACAAATTCACACTGCTTGTCAAGAGGGCTAATATTTTGTGATAAAACCATAAAGATGGCTGAGCACATTGAAACACTTAAAAATTAGTGAGGAAAACAGTTAATGTGTGTAAAATTTTGTGAAGAAGGTCCTGAACGTCCTGTTGGTGAGGGGTTCTTGTCATAGCCATACAAACATGATTGTCCAGTAGTTTTGCCCATCAGCTTTCAGCGTGTCACAGCCAGTTGCTCTCAGAGTTCATTAATACCAGAAGGCCATTTGGCATCTCCCTCTTCAGCTCCCAGGAAAATAGCAACTGTTTCCTGCATTGTACATCTAATTCAGCAAATAATCTTTCTGAGGGGTTTGCTGTTTCCTATCTAGCTTCATTTTCTCTCTCTCCTTGAGTCCCTGGAAGGAAAAGAAGAAAGGAAGAAAAGAAAAGCATCCCAGTTGTACAGGACCAGAAGCTGCTGGCACCCAAAGCACATAGAGAACAACCAGCTTATTTCTCAATGTGAATCTCTCTTCTCCCTCTGCTTTTATTTTGACATATGATCTCATGGACACCACTGTGAAATGGAGCAAGTGCATCCTGGTTTATATTTTAATTTAGGCCAGAAGTGGGACATCTCAGAAAGAATGTAGAACTGGAAAAGGGTCAGAGAGGGACAACAAGGATGATGAAAGGTGTGGAACAGCTTCTATATAAAGGCCAACTAAGTAAGCTAGAAGCTTCACTCTACAAAAGAAATGGAACGGGGTAGCAAGGATCAGAGGTCTGTGTAATCATTAGCAACCTGGAGTGGGTGGAAGAGCATCAGATTTCTTTACTCTCCCGTCCAATACAGGCATTTTGGGAACATCTAATGAAAGTAGGAGCCTGCTCAGAACAAAACAAAGACAGCCCCTCACGGGTGGGTTGGTGACCTCTAGAGCACCTTGCCAAAGGATGTTGTAGACAGTAAAAGTTTAAATTGCTTCAGGTGGTGTATGGACAAGTTTAAGAGAGAGAAATGTAGTGCATTCATATAAAAAGCTATGCAGGAATCAAATCTAGCTCTGGATGTTTCTGAGCTGACAATGGGTGGAAGCTGGGAGAGTAGCCTGCAGAACCACTGTGTGTGCTCGCCCTTCAGTCTGTCCCACTATGGCTATTCTTAGAATTTTATCAGTGTAATATTTCAAGAAGCATACAGAGGAAATATCACTTGCAGAACCAAGCTGAGATAACCTAGCCTGCCCAGAGTAGATGTCAAAAGGCCTATCAGGGGCTGGACACACAAATGGAGAAGTACAAAGCAGATGAAGGAAGTGAATTAATAAAGAAATGCAAGAAGAAAGTATTGAAGAAGATACAAAGCTAAGAAACATCAGAATGTGAAGTTTAACACATTTTACATTTCTGGCTAAAAAGTAAGAGCCGGAAATACCTTCTGATATGAAGTGTCACGTCCTGCACCAACTTACAAAATCCAACAGTTACCTCAACCCAGCTGAGGACTGTGCCAAAGCAATAAATATTTTACAAGCAATGGTTAGCTGTAGCTTTAACTTTCCATGGCTGACTTACATTGCACAGAATAAGAAACTCAAAGATCTGATAAAAGGCAGTATTAGTCAGACAGGTTATTTACTAAAAGTTAATTGATATGAGGACACAGGAACTGCCACACTGAATCTAACCTGGTATCAATCTGCCTCAGGACATCCTCTCTAAAACCATCCGGCATCAGCTGTCTGGGGAAAACATAAAAATGCAGTAATAAGATCTTCTGATTCCAAAACTCTATATTAAATAAATTTGATATTGCTGTAAGATCTGAAATAGACAGTTCAATATTTCTTCTGTTTTATGTTCCTGGAGATGAGATTGCTTTATTTACCATATAATAGGGGTTTTGTCCTGTCACACTAAATTCTTGGCTCTAATGACAAGATCTGACAGTAAATTTCATTATTTAATTACACATTGTGCAAAAAATCAATTTGGTATGACTTTTGTATTTGTCATCTTCTAATTTCATTATAAGCCTCCTTGGTTTTATGTTTGAAATCAGGAGAACAACATTTCCAGTCTTACTTCTCCATGATATGAATTTCTTTTTAGTTTTGCAACGTCATCTGCTTCCATTTTTGCTTGGACAGCTGAGTCTCTTTCTATGGGCATACTGACAGTAATGGACAAGTCATTTGCCATTTAATTCATTTATGCCAGACGAAGAAACCACAAACTGGCACCTCAGCAAAGCGTATTTTCCTGCCATCCTATTTGTCTAGAGAATTATTACCATGCTGAAGCATACCAAGTACGTAACGTGGCATTTGTGCTACATACAGTCATACTGCTTTATAATGCACAAACACTATTAGCAAAATACTTCTGTACATTATTCTTTAAGTAATGTCACCTTTTGCAGCAATTACATGAGTCTGGCAGAGCCTGATTTTTATGTGAAGCCAAATTGCATGGTGTTTCTGTATTCTCCAGAGCAACCTCATCACAGAAGTAACTGTAACAGTTTCTTATACCAGACATCTGCACAACGAACACCATTAGAAGCTGCCATAAATAAATTCCTGAAATCCCTTGACAGAATGACTCTGTTTGGATGTTCTGCACAGATATCCCAAGCTGATATATTCTAAACCTTGCCCTCCTTTTTTTTTTTTTTTCCCCAGAAGAAACAGAAATCAGAGGCTTGAAATCCACAGTCCAGGGATTCTGCTGAATTGGCAGTGTGCTCTCCTACGTGCTGGCTGTAAGAAGGTCATAGTGCTGAAACAAATTCCTTAGGTATGAGGAACTTGTTACCTGTGCTGACACCCAGTCTTTGGAAAAACAAAATTATCCTGGGGCAGAGGTGCAACTTTGCTGGACAACATGGTGAACTAAACAACTGAGAGTTCTTTATATTCTCTTACTCTGTCCACTGGAAAGTTATTTATCTAAATTCATTGGATATTTGGGGTGTCACACAACTGCTGGTAAAACACACCTGTGGAACAAAAAGCAGTTTCAAGTTAAGGAAGGGGAGGGCACAAGAGTTTAAGAGGCATAGGGCAAACGCAGCAGTCAAACCTCATAAATCAGTAACAAAGCCTGAGCACTCTGGTGTTTGTAAGACATTTGCATTTCTGGCGAGGCCAATAGAGGTAAAAGCTTCAGTTGGAGATTAAAGTAATCTCTGTATCGTTCTTAACTGCTGTATAACAGTGCCCTCTCCCCCCTGCAATGGGTGTGGTCAAACTTCTTGAAAAAATAAACACAATAGTTAATAATTGCTTCAGTAAATTATTTTCCCCACTCCAGTGGTTTGCTTTCCAATTGTTCACATGAAGACTTGTTATATAAAAGGACCAAGATTTGGGGAATAAAAGCAATAGGCTTCTGTCTGCTATGAAGGAAGTGACCTTAATTGCTGAACAAAATGCACACTTAGCATTCAGATGAGGTAATATAACTAGAGAAGAAAAAAACTTACCCCAACCAAACCTTACCTCAACCAAAACTTGCTGGTATTCATGAAGAAATTAGCTTGTATCTTCTGCTTCTGGATCTAGTAGTTTAAATAAGGCTATCTTCTGTGGACTTTTTAGATAAAATAGTGTGGCAAGATGATAACTTTTAAATTTTATAATACACATTTTCTTGGGCACCTGCTTGTGATTGGCACCATTTTAAGTTTAAATTTGAAATGTAACAACTGAGCATATGTGATTTACATCATCATGCCCTGCTTATAAGACTAATGGATACTTTATTTATCTAAAGCTTTTTAGTTCGGGTCAGTATTGCAGTTCTGGAATGAACACTTGATGTCTCACCTGCCATGCTTTGCTTTGCATCACAGAGTTGTCTGGGAGTACATGAATGCAAGTCTTTTCATGTGAAACAGAACTGTGAGATGCACTTCAGCAACTAAAGGGCATTCAGTTAACAGGACCACCCTAGTGCTAGTACAAAATTGAATTCTAAAATACAACATAGGTAAGGCAGGTCTTTTGTAAATGTTGTGTCCCTGAGCCTTGAGCTAAAAATTTGGATTCCCTTTGCAAGTCAAGAAACATTCAAGTAAGGTGCAACAGGCACGGCAGGTAGTTCTACATAGTAGCTAGTACATCTAAACAGAACGACAGTTGAAATCGTATCTTCTTCCATTAATTTAATTTCACAAAGTGAGAAGGCTCCCCTATTCAGCAGCAATCAGAGCATAACCCCCATTTTCCTGAAGGAGGGACCTTTACCTAGAGTTTGGAAAAATGAGTTAGGCATACGACTCAAAACATGTTCAAAAGAGAGCACAAACGTCCAGCCTTGCTTCAAAACACAAGCTCACAGAGATATAAGTTCAATATCCAGTGGACCCAAGAGAGAGTTCATTTCCACATGTTCTCCACACAAGAGTGCTGGGACTGCCTGGCTCTGAGACAGCAATAGGAAGGAACTGTAGAGAACATGAGGCCACTGGAGGCCAAAGAGAGGGTAATCTCAGATTCTGCTCCCAAATCAATCTCTGCTTCTTCAACCATGTGCTATTTTAATACTGCAAATGCATAAACCAAATCCAGAAACCTCTGGAACCTTCAATTTAAATAGGGTAGATTCAGTAAACTAATACGAAGAAATTTTGGGATTTAGAAACTCAACTCCAATCAGCTAAGTCTTATCCTAGATTCCTAGTTAAAGCTCTGTTTCATAAAGAGATGCCTCAGACAGCAGAAATTTACTTCATTTAGCAAAAAAAACATATTCAAGTTTGGAGTTGAAATTTTTAATGAATTTTCTTGATAAGATCCTGATGGTTGGAGGCTATGTAAGTTCTGACTGGGGATAGCAGTCATTGAAAAAAAAAATCATTAAAAAAGAACCAAACTCCAACGGTAAAGATTATGGCTAACAACTGGAAAACTTACCTGGCTGTGTGATGTATTCTTCATAATTTAAGTCTTTAAATCAGGGAAAGTCAAGTAAAAGATATGCTATAACAGAAAGAAATGTAACAGTTTGAGATGACGGGCAGGTAGCACATCCTGCTCATGACACCAGTGTTATGCTTTTGAAACAGAAACAGCAACACAGACATGGTGTGGACCTCAAGCAACCAAACTCCACTGTGTGTATCCTGACTTTTTACATGAACTGGGTCTGGTGAGGCTAAATGTTGTCATGGCTGCCTGGGGCACAGGGCCAAGGAGGCAGAGAGTAACCAGCTCCCAGACAAAAACCATCGCATTCATAAAGATCGCTCCACTTTTCTATTAGACACACCACAGGACCCTCCAGAGCAAAAAATTTCTTTAAAGCAAACGAGCTCCAAGGACTGTGTTTGCCAAGGGCTGGTGTGCCATTTCTCTCACATCAGGAAGCTCATACAATGCCAAGAACAATTCTGTGATAATGAGGCAGTATTAGTCAGGCTCTCTGGGAGAGCCAGAGGAGACAACACCTACCACTTCCTTACCAACCCTGTACTTGATGGGCTCCTGGACAATTTGCTACCACCAAGAAATATCAGTGCTTATTAAACCTGCTGATTTAAAGGAATTAAGTAGGCTGTGATTACGGATTTCCTGTAGCTTGAATGTTTTTAATTGTGTTTTCTTGTTAAAGCACACTGTAGGGTAAATTCTGTTGTTTTGTTCCATGCAGAAGGCATGGCATTGTGTTTAATGAGGAAAATAATGGGTTTGGAGCAGCGTTAATCACAGTGGGGAAAAAAAATCAGAAAAATTAGTGGGAAAAGTTGCATAAATGGAGAGGGAATCATCAATTGCCGTGGCCCATTGGTGCTTATTTCAAATACTAATTTGTTTACTGTGTTTGCAAAGAGAAGAAGTAGAAACTAAACCAAATTCTTGAATGCAACTCCTTCCAGAGAGGAACTAACAGGAACTAACTCTGTTTTGAGAGAAGTCTTTTCTGCAATATCGTGCCCACCTGCAGAAGAATACCAAGAATAAATCAGATACAATCAAAACGGGTTTAATGTGTACAGACAATTGAAATTGGAGGCAACTGCAAATGGTTTGTTAAACCACACTTGGAAAAGGAGTAGCTGCAGCTTAAGTGGCACTTCCTTAAACTGAATCTATGCTTAGCCAGTGAAGGAACTTTGATTTAAAGAATCAAAGTTGTCTATGCTTAGGATGATCATCCAGCTAATTACCTGATCAATTTTTTTTTTCTTTTGCAGCACCGCTTTAATTCAGTGCACGAGAGATCATGCTGAGCAGCTCACAAAATTTACTGGTCACATTCTTACTAAAGAAATCTGGACCTAAACCCAGGATTGCAGGGACCACACCTTGTATCTTTCCTACCTAAGACATCATAGCATTATATAAACTCAGAATAATAAATATAATAAACTCAGAATACATCTTTCACAGACTTAGCAGTACTTGTGAGTAGCAGCACTTCAGAAAATTTGATACCAGTGTACCAAAGCAGATAGGTCCTTACAAGCACACACACAACTGGAAATGCAGCTTAAAGATTTAATCAGCAAAGAGAACAGTAGGTGGACAAAAAACCAAACCAAACCAACCAACCAACCAACCAAACAAAAAAAAAGGAAAAAAACTTCAGCCAGCAATACTTATTTAATGATGCTTTTATTTTACAGGATACAAATTTCTTTTCTTTTTAAGTACTCAACATGAATTAAAGTGCTTAATTTTTACAATCCCCACCCCCCATTAGGACCAAATATACATATATTACAGAAAATATGTACAATATCTTCATTTTTTTTACATTCATATACTTATGGACCATAAAAATGATGACAAATTTGCACAACTTACAATGGCATTTATATTTCACCTTTTTAATATTATTCACTTGCTGGCAAAACCAAAACAAATTTAAACATCTTCCAAATATTAGTAATTTTTTAAAAAAGGGCTTTTGCAATTTGAACCAGAAATGTTTCCATAATGAAGGGAAATTAGCATGTAGAGCGTGTAATTCTGATGTCAAAAATTATCGCTGATCCAGCTCCTACTAAAATTAATGTATTAATCTGCTGTGAGGGCTGAAGAATAGAAAATTTACTGATAGAAAAAACAATATTTCTATTGCAAACTGTTCCCTAAATGCAATAAAATTTGGCTTCTTGAAGATACTAGGGCACATACATGCAAAAATGCTTTGATACAGTTCCCCCTTTTCTGAATGTTTCCACCATAAATAGTTGATGAATCTACGATGATGAACTATAAACAGAAATAGGCTGGTGTTATGCAGTGGTTGCAAACATGTTTTATTCAAAGAAATCTGCTTGGGGATTTCAATTGAGAAAAAAACCATATTTTACATTCATTTGTGCTAGGAAGAGGAAAGAGGGAAACAAATGCCATAGTTGAGCCTGGGAAGAAATTTAGTTGGGAGGTTTCAAAGGAAGCTGACTGAATGCCTTACTGGAATTTATATGTTTGTGGGGGTTTTTTTGTTTTCTTTTTTTAGGCTGAAATAGTAAACATGCCACAACAGCAGATCTACTTCTGTCGATTTTGTCTTCTGAAAAGCACACTCAACACAGTCAATACACATTCTTTTTTGAATGCAGCACAGTGTATTTTTTGATTGTAAAATACTGCTTGAAAACAAGTCATCTGAATAATAGTCTCAAATATATAAATACACATATATACATATACACACATACATATACATATGTGTATGTACACACACATGTAATCATTAAGTTAATGCTATGTTCTGTTAAAGGAAAAGGATTTAAGAAACAATCTGACTAGCAGATTAAAACTCCTATCCAAGGAACATACTTCACTACAGTCCCACAGGTCAGAACCAGCTAGGTAAATTCCTCACACCAACAGAGCTACAGACAAGAGAAAAAAAAAATATTAACTCCATATATTTCATTTCAGATTTCAAATAACAGCACACCACAGACTAAAAATGATACCCATTTCACCAGTGGATTTATCTTAGGGATAGTCAATTCTGCCACAAAATTATTTTTCTTTGATCATATACTTTTGGATATAAATTTCCAGCTGATTACATACACCCTTACATCAATTACCTCCAACTGAAACTCATCTGAAGTCCACCTGACCACTCTGACTCCAGATGAGACACTGTAAGTCAGCAGCAACCGAACTGGTGAAAGTTTCATCTTCCACAAGTGTCTTTATATATGTAAGGCAGATTCTAAGTGAATTTAAATCACTGAAGGTGGAATAGCTCCAGCAGGTCTATGCTAGTTTATACCAGCTAAAGATCTCTAAATAGACTCATGGAGAAAGCCCCTTTGTTATTGCCTAGATTTATTTCTACCTGGAATGTTTATTTCTTTCCTGAAAGCCTTTCCTTCAGTATAAGGAGCCACTATCCTCTGTTAATTTTTATTTAATTTTGTCTTTAAATGAAAAGCTGACCATTTTTTATACTAGCTATGTGGTGATGAACCAAAACAACCTGTCAATGTTCCACATCTTTCACACTTGATTTTTTTTTAATTATTATATATGTATATATATTTTTTCCTTCTGACTCCACTTGGAAATCTTTAGAGCATACTTCTATAATCTCACCTAAATTTTACTTAGGTGGTAGTGTATTTATTCTACATTTAATCAGTACCTTGTCTTCATCCATAATTTGAAAATATGAAGAATAAATCCCTCTTTTCTAGGATAGGGATTTAAAATCTTTGAGGAGATATATAAAGCACTTTGAGATAGTTTTGCATGAAAAGGTGCCACTATATATTTGTGTGCAATTAAAGTGGTTTCATATTCTAGGCCAAATAGAAGAGAATGTTTCTCATTCTCGATATCTATTTTGCACATATAAGTTAAATACATTTTGGAATAAACAAAACTACTCAGAGTAAAGGGATTTGAAAGCACTCGATGATGTAGGTTTTATAGCAGCTCTTCAATGAAGAAGGAGTACCTGATACCTGAAAAGAATTTTTAGATGGTTTGGACGAGTGACGCAGACATGCAGATGTCACGATACACTATTTTCCCATGGAGGGTAGGGGGGAATAAGTAATTTCAAAAAATATATTACTATGCTCCAAAAAATATTAATGATAAAATTAAGCCATTTTTCTGGTTGAACACAGATAAAACAGCACAAAATAACTTTTGATCTGCTTTAAATCACACAGAAGACTGATCACTTTTAAAGTGAGAAACAAGCATTTCTTGAACTCAAGAATTGCAAAGCTCAAATAATTCAGCAGAGCCATTCACACACATTCATGTATTATGAATGAATGCTCAGTTACAGTTTATTCCTTACACACACAGCTTTATGCTAATAAATTTAATGCCTTTTTTCTTTTCCTGTAAGAATTTAACAGTAGAAGGGGGAACAATTTCTACCTTGTTAGAATGATGGTTTTAATTTGACTGCTTCGGTCATAACCACTTAAGCCACAGCAGTTACAACCTTGAATTTGTTCCTCGGCAGTCATAATTTACAATTTAAAGTTTTGGATGCTGTAGGAGGGCTTGTCTGTGGAGAATGAAGAAAACAGGGTGGTTAAATTTAAAGCAATTTCTTCATCTTCTGATGCCCTTTAATATGGCTAGTACATACTTGTCCTACAAAATGCACACAGAACTGTGTGTTTGAGTGCCAAGGCATTCTGACTCAGAAGAGAACAATTCTGACCAAGCAACTGATTATGAGAACATGAAATAGGTTTCAGTAGGGTAAATAAAATACCCTGCGCTATATAAATTTTAATGGCTAAGAGCACACATGAGGCTAAGATCAAAATAAATAACTCCAAATGATTTCAAATTGTTTATGCCCGAACACAGGGCTTCAGCTGGGAGATGCTGCAACCATTCAAGCAGCTTCAGCTACTCAATACCACTACAACAATAAGGCAGCACCGAAACGGCTGCTTCCAATCATGTTCCTAATAATTTAGCTGGAATAGGGCTTCCTACTTGACTTAGAATTCAGTTTGCAGGAGCTTAGAAAGCAGAATGCATGCAGCACCAGTCTGTGTGGGATGTTGGTCAGCTGGAGGATAGGAAGGCTCTTCTAGTACCTGGAAGGGCTGGATCAATGGGTCAAGCCATCTGTATGAGATTCAACAAGGCAAAGTGCCAGGACCTGCACGTGTGTCACAACAACCCCAGGCAGTACTACAGACCTGGGGAAGAATGTCTGGAAAGCTGCCCAGTGGAAAAGGACCTGAGATGCTGGTCAACAGCCACTGAACATAAGTCAGCAGCGTGCCCACATGGCCAAGAATGCCAATGGCATCCTGTCCTGTATCAGCAATAGTGTGTCCAGCAGGATCAGGGCAGTGACTGTCCCCCTGTACTGGCACTGATGAGGCCACACCTCAAATCCTGTGATCAGTTTTGGGTCCCTCACAAGAAGAAAGACACTGAGTTGCTGGAGCATGTCCAGAGAAGGGCAACAGAGCTGGTGAAGGGTCTGGAGCACAAGGCTGATAACGAATGACTGAGGGAAGGGAGCTTGTTTAGTCTGGAGAAAGGGAGACTCATAGGGGCCCTTATCACTCTCTACAACTACCTGAAAGGAGATTACAGTAATGTGGGGGTTGGTCTCTTCTACTACATAACAAACAACAGGACAAGAAGAAATAGCAAGTTGCACCAGGGGAGGTTAAGTTTTTTATCAGGAAATATTTCTTCACCACGAGGGTGGTCAAACACCGGAACAGGCTGCCCAGTGAAGGAGTTAAGTCACCATCCCAGTAGGTATTTAAAAGATGTAGATGTGGCACTTAGGGACATGATTTACTGGTGGACTTGGCAGTGCTGGGTAATTGCTGGATTCAATGATCTTAGAGGTCTTTTCCAACTGAATCAATTCTATGATTACCAGTCATCCCATCATATTATTTTCAGTACAGCTCAGTCCATCTTATCTTCTAAGGCAACGTTTTCCCTTACACTCTACAACTTGACTATGGGAAACAGTTTTTATACATTGGCATATGGCAAGACAACTCTCCATATCCCACAACTGCACTTGAGGCTCTTGTAGAAGATACCCACTTTGGGGAGAGGGCCATTAAAGAAAGATAGCCACTGAGAGTTCTTCTTGCTTACCTGAATGTTCCCCCATCCCTCGCCAAGGAATACACAAGATGACATGTATTAGCTAGGGATACCTTGGCAAAGATCTGATGGTACTCACCAAAGTGAATCAAAACAGGCCTGAGCTGCCTATTAATAAACACAGCTGACAGCAGAAGTAACTTAAAATCTCTGAGAGAATTATAGAAGAGCTTGCACATCAGATAAAAGTAATACTAGGGTAACATGCAGAATAATCTGGACACGTGGAGCACCCAAGGAAGAATTCAGAACTGACATGCACCAAGTCAGCTGCAGAGTTAGTACTCTACAATACCGTGTCCTGATCAATACTAACACTGATGTAAAGCTTTGACAATTAAAGGCTATGGTAGATTTTGGATTTTGGCAGGTGAGAGCAAAATCCATCCTACTAACATTAAGTTGCATGACACTCTTCTTGTGAAGGAACAATGGACACTGCACGCTCATGTACACTTGACACTAAAAATTTAACAATCCCTTGTTAAATGCAAAACAAGTTGGGTTTGTGGTTTCTTTCCCTATAATGTCGCAAATAGAGTAAAGTGGGAATGGGAGTTCAGTGAGTACTTTTGGCAAACTCATTATAAAAAAGTAACAATTTAAATCTGCCCTCATATTACTAATAAAATTGGACTTTAACCTGAGCTCTTCAGCTTGACAGGATTTAAAACACAGATTGCAGATATATTGAGAAGACTCCTGCATGTTCTTATGACAAGTTGATTGTAGAAGTTACATATTTTTCCTACTTTAAGGGTTCAGAAAAGGAAAGACAGCAATGATTTTACTTGTCTACTTGATAGTCAATCACTACCTCTGAGTTTGTTGTATTTCATCCAAGGATAGTGACAGCAAAAATTTTGGGGAGGTCATTTGCCTCTACATATAAAAAAACTAACAGGAATGAAAGTTCATAAGGAACTTAATATTGTAAAGCTAACAAGTCCTTATTCACAGAAGCAGAAAACAAATGTTAGTTAACGTTAGTTAACACAACTTGAGATTTGCAAGCTCAGACTTCATACTGAATTTTTATAAAGCAGGCTCCACCTTACAACAATAATCCTTGAAGACTGTTGTCATAAATATTACAGGATCTAATCTTCTGCAAAAATTAAAAAACTTAAGTTCAAAGTGTTCTTTTGTTTCAATAACCATAATAGCAAAAGTACACGTTCCCAGCAGGTTATTAGAATCTGTTGCTTTTCTCAAACCACATATTGCATTTGAGTAACAAACTACTGCACTCTTAAAAGCTACCAGTGATAGGACACGGAAGAAAAGCGACTACTCGTTTAAAACACAACTGGAACTCATATGTCCATTGCATGCCACTTACATTACTGCTATTCTTTTGATGCATAAAAATATCATTAAGTGTCATCTATTAAAACAAGTCACTGAACAGTATTTTTCAATTTAGGACTGTGTTTAATTTCAAATAGAAAACATGCTTTTTTAAAATAAATTATTCACTAATAGGAATCCAGTATCATGAAATCAAAGCACAAATCAAGTATTGTACATTTTTAATACTGTACATATATTATATATATAGTTTTCTCATATTTTAGGCATTTATTTCTAGATTGAAAATCATTAGATTTTTTTGTTCCTTGATAAATTGAAACCTTAAAAGCCAATATACTGGTGAAAGCAATTTGCATTACTTTAATTAAAAAGAGACAAGTGAATATAACATATGTACAGATTTGTGGAAATCAATCTATCAACTACGTACATCAAACCAAACTGTCCCTGCATATTTAAGTACAGATCTATTTTGGCAATGTGGAGGTATATCTTTTATCCTGTTGCAAGTCCTAACATGTAAGTAGGAAGCTTAAAATATTTGCATTCTTAATGAAAGTAGCAAATGTTAACTGAAGAGCAACTGGATTTTAAAAAAAAAATTGCGTTATGACAAACAAGTAGTACAGTAAAGTTAGTAAGTATTTTTAATAGCATTCACATTTTTTAAAAAGTCTCTTAAATGGACCTGTACATCTCTTTTATTGAAAGAACATAAATATAAGAAAAAGATCCCTAAAAAGACCAGAATTTTTCCCGAACATAAAGTGCCAAGATGTGTATGGTAGTAAGAAGTTTATTTTTCTTTTTTTTTCTTTTTTTTTCTTTTTTTTTTTGATTGAGCAAAGAAAGGTTAACACAAAGGTTAACCACGATTTCAATTGAAATCTTTTAAAAATGCCATGTGTTCTTGAGCTTCAGCATTCAGATCTTTTAGAAGATTCAGGCTGCTCTTCTAAATTCACTTGCAGTTCATTTTGACATTCTGGTGTCTCACCTTTGACAGCTAAATGGATAACTTTTAGCCATTTCTGTTTCAGTTCCTCATTGTCAGCAGCAAAGCTGTGCACAGACTTAGACTGGGTCAGTTTGAAGCTGTGTGGGAGGTCAGCACTTCTTGGAGTGTCATCCACTGTATAGCCCAGAAGGGGAATTGTAGCCAGAGCTTTAACATCCTAAGAAGAAGAAGTTCTTGGTTAAGAACAGACAACTAATCTGCCCACTACCTCTTGTTTACTATACAGGCTGGTGAAAACACGTGGATCTTTCCTGCATTCCCAAGCTATTTGACTTTTCTTCCACAGATGTCAGTGACAATAATCACTAAAATCTTTTCTGTTTTCTCTGCACATACCTGTGGAGCACCGTACATGTAGAGCACAAGAGCTTCCTGTTTAGGTATAACACACCAAGCTTTCTGCCAGGGCTTCGACTTCTCCATGTACTGAAGGAAGCTACATATGACACTGTTTCCAGAAACTTCTGCGGATTCAATCTGGGAGATAGTATAAAGCATAAAGAGGAAAATAAACTTTCCTTAAATAAAGATTAAAAATATACAGAACACAAAAGCAGAAATTTATCAACATTCATATAAAATTTTGGATAATATCTGCAAAAGAGCTTCAAGAAATACCCAAGAAAGATCATGAAGGACTGGATTTATGGAGAATATAAATACTAAACACATATTAAATACACAACATGTATTGCTTTAACATGTGTAATCTATTCCTTTTTTCATCAGTAATTTTGGATTATAGACTTCTAGATCTCTCTAAAATTCATTTTGCCACCACAACTAGCCTTTCTCTGTATCTGAGTATCTACAACAATGTCTGATTTCCAAAATAACATCATGTTAGGCATTGAAGTGCCACTAATTATCCAACATGACAACTAGTCTCCTTTGATAGTCAAAATATTACGACAGGATCAGATCCAAATACATCTCTAAGAATAACATAAGCATGGAAGCACTAATCCTAGAGAAAAGATTAGGCTAATTATTTAAAATCTGAAGACAGATTAGAGACAATTAGAAAGAACATAATGATTATGTGTTAAAATTTCCTTGCACTGACTTTTCCTCTCCCAGCAGCAATACTGTTTGAATGCTGCAGCATGGTACCAACCACTCCATTGCCAAGAGATCCAGCTTTCAGACAAACACTTCTGAGATACTCTGTAACTCCTTCAACTATCTTAAAAAAGCCATCATGCCAAGAAACAGCAGTATCTCAACTTTAAGGGAAGCTAGTGGAGTTCTGTGCTCCTTACTCTGTCTCGCTGAAGAGAGTATAGTCAATCCATGTTGGCTTGACTACACTTAAGAACTGTATATGGAATTATAATCTGTATTTTAATTTTGCCTTCTTTTCTTATTGGCATTTAGCTCTAGGGTCAATTATTCTTTACTAATTCCCAAGATAAAGATATGTCTTGACAAAGTAAGGATGCTCTTTCTCTAGTGTGTGACAGGAATTTTAAAAGGGCCTATCAAAGGGCATTTAAGAAATGTGATGGTTAAAATGCCTCATTCTCCCCCAATCACAGGAGAAACAGGGTTCTTTATTGTCTGATTAACACTTTGAATTTTTAGATGTCAAAAGCTGAGAGCAGCTTGACAACTTACAGGTACATTGTATATCCTGATCAAAACTATTTTACTACTCAGCCTCCGAAGAGCAAAATTCTCCCCCATTCTCGTCTTTCCCATCCCCAGTTCTTTCAGTCTGGGTATATGTTTTCAAGAATCACTGCAGTAGCTGTGGGGTTTGTTGCCATGAAAGCTTAAATGCAGAAGAAGAAAACTGGAGATTTATAAGGAGAAGTAATGTCTTATCACAGGAGCTGATGTAACTGAAACAAGCAAACAATCTCTATGGTCTATAATTCCTCCTTCAAAAAAGTTGTAAGAAACAAAGCAGTATTGCAAACGTGAATGCTGAAAGCCAAAATCTATTGAATGGGATGAATTTGATCCACGTGGTTTTGATTTCTCAATCCAAAAATAAGCTCTGCATTTTTTACCTACCGATGAGCCAAAATCATAGCATCCAGACATATATAGTATTTTTGAATGACATACCTCCAAGATGCCTTTCTTCTTCTTTTCTTCACTGTCTGTACAACCAATTATAACATGATAGCAGTCCTTACAGACTTTATTCAATTTATTGCCATCATATTCAAGATGTGCCTTGTAATCAGAACATTTCCAGCAAACCACCTTAGAAACAAAAAAGACAACATACATATAAAATTTAAGTATTTATGAAGCTTTATGAAAATATAATTTAATTAAAAATTAGTATTATTCTACTTTGTAAATTTTAATTATATAGAACAATGCCTTTATAACATGTCAAAAACAACTTAATTGAAAATAATGATTTTCCAAATTTTTGCCATTACTTCTAAACTAGAAGTGCCTTTTACTATTTACATGGTACAAATTTTGTACTTTGCTTAAAATCACATTAGGCTTTCAATTACACCTGTAGATTAAAGTTGGGTATAGAATCAGCATACAGCACAAGTCATGCTGCAGGAAGAAAATCCTCCAGTTTCTTTAGATGCCAATGTGAAAAGGTAAATTTACCATATGATTTTCTATCAGAAATGAGGTTCTGTGAATGAATGAAAACTACAATTGAGATGCTCTTTTAATGATTAAAAAAATATGATAAAATCAGAAATGACTAGTTGTTTAACCTGCTAATAAACATTAGTGGGTTAAAATTCATATATAATTTATACTTTTAGAATTGATAAGCCAATATCACACTGATTTTTCCCAATTTTTCTTTTCACTACAGATATAAAGGAAATGCAAGAGAGACTTGAGAGAAGTTCTTTCACGAGAAATATTTTCCCACAGAATTCTCCTTTCAGGTTAAAAATGAAGCTCTGATTAAAAAATATGAGTGTGGTTATTTCAAGAAAGAAAGGTAGACAAATGGTCTTGAATCACGCAGACACATGAACAGAATTTTACTGTGGGCCAGGGCTTTGCAGTACTAATCTAGATCACTACCTTCAGCTAGTAGCTCTAGGGAATACCAGTTAAGTATTCCCAATTAGTCACTGCTGGAAAGCCATTGCTGACCCAAATTAACTCCCATGGAGAAATTTTTTAAAATTAAAGTGCAAGGAGATGTGATAGAACGGCAGTAGAGGGAAGTAGTTAGGAGTCTTTAAAAAAAAGGGGGAAATAAAAGGGTGCAGTTTTAAGATTAATGGAGTTTTAAAATAGAATGACTGGGGCGAAAAAAACCCTGGAATCAATAATTCAGAGCTTCTGAAAAAGTCTCAAGTGTCCTGCAAAGCATAAACGCAGCGTTATGAATGCAGTAATTCTTCATTCCACATGAAAGCATTAGAAAGAAATCACACAATATACCCTGTAACACAAATATTAAATCTGGGCTTGTACCACCCTCTGGTGGAGAAAGACATAGCTGCTGCATGGCAAGAGAAGGAAACACGGTATGTTTCCTCTTCTTTTGTTAACTTCTGAAAACTCTCAAGTCATACCACTAATTGGATATGTTTCTATAGCATCCTACACGGAAAGCAATACTCTTTCCCCATCCTAATATTCTCGCCTTCCCTGATGCACATGTTCACACAGCTGCACACTGAACCCAGCTGGGAACAGCTCCAAGTTAACCCAGTGAATAACTGCAGGGTTTCATGGTCTTCTTGCAAAGAGGAGAGAAGATGTAGCAGAATGGAAAGCGAAGGCAGCCAGTGCTGCCAGAAATAATGCTGGATTATGCCAGCTTAATATGGTCTGGAAACCGTTCATGTTAGTGGAGGCCACTCAAAACTAACAATACAGTATGTCCAGGGACTTGGGACATTTCACAAACATGCATCTTCCACTGCTCCAAATTACTTCCAAATTTACTGTGCCAGCTAAAGCAGACAGAGGGTCCTTTGTGGTATGCACAGCTGCTTCTTTCAGCTACAAGTGCAGCAACAAACTCCACAGCAATGGAACAGGCTGCCCAGAGAAGCTGTGGATGCCCCATCTGTGTTGAAGTGTTGAAGGCCAGGAGCAACCTGGTCTAGTAGAAGGTGTCCCTGCCCATAGCAGGGGGGTTGGAACTAGATGATCTCTTTAAGATCCCTCCCAACCCAAGCCATTCTATGATGGCAAGGAGCCATGGGAAGCCAAGTAGATGTTTGGAGACATTTCCAAGCCTGCTGACCAGCTACAGGCACTAAGGCTTTGCACTCACGTGTCCACATGCTCGGCAGTGGTGCCTTCTCCTTGTCAGGGCATTAAATGGCTCCTTGCACTTCATGCACATGGTCACTTCGTTGTCCCGTATCCACCTCGGTGCTCTCTTCCCAAGCTCAGCATTCTGAAGTAGAAGCAGGAGGAGGTTAGAGAATAAAAAAAAAAAAAGCTAGCAAAATGTTGCACAGTACTTCCTCTGGAAAGGAAATGGCAAAACATAGTTCAAGATGCATTTTGAAATCTCTAAAAGTAATAACAAAGGACCCAGTCAAAAATCATGATGCGTCACTGAAAGGGTGCTCTGTTACGAGGTTCAAGAAAGAAAGAGGCTTGTTTATAGGATTTGGCAATATGAAGGAAAACAATTACCAACAAGATGACTACTCTCTAATTACTCTGCTATAAGAACAATGAGCTTGAAAACAAAGTTTCTGCCAAACTTTTTCCACTTATTGAAGAACAAAATGTGTACTAAGAAGGTATAACAGCAACTTACAGAAACCTCAACAGGCATGTCTTCGTATTCTTTAGCAATAGCGTTTCTGAAAGTTTCATTCCTCTGCTGAAAAGCTTCAATAGTACTCTGAAGTGCCTAAGAAAACAGGGGAGAAATTCCTCAAACATGTTAAATTTAAAACAGACTCAGCATTCTGACTAGTTATCGATCAGCATAGGGGAGGTACAGACAGAAAATAGGAATATTACTTTTTTGATTGCTTAAGTGAAAAAGTGTTTAGAAAATAAAGAATGTAGATGAATTTACCTTTATCCATTCTTCTTTATCTTGTTCAGAACTAAAAGAAATATTTGACACATTAGTTCAAGACTAGTTCAGGAAACATTAATTCACTATCAACAACTTCTTGCAAAAGCCAAGTAATTCTGAAGTAATTCTCAAGAATTTAAATTTAAAGAATACTAATTGTTAACTATCCAACTTAAAAAACCCAAACCAAAACAGAAGGCAAAACCATGACCTTAGGCTTCACATATTTGCAGCCAATAAAAAGTGACTTCAAGTAAAAAGTTAAATGCAAATGCATGTAAAAGTAGTAATAGTGTTTTCATTGTTAAACTTTTTTATGATTATTATTTTTTTAAAGCGGGATAGAGAGGAAAAGAAGACAATGCATAGCTTAAGTGTGTTTTTCTCCTCACGTTTCATGAGTGGTAAGTTCATACACTAATACATTGCTTCTGTGTACCTCTTAAATCTCACTCCCTCCCCAAAGTGATTTCCTTAATGTTTTTTTGTTGTTGCTGTTGTCAACAGTGACAGGACTTGCATCCAATTAAACTAAAGGAAACACGTTTTAATATTGTAAACCAAACAGCAGAAGTGTCCCTTTTATGCATCAGACCAGATACAGATGACTTAACAGTAGTACAGATGAGATATACGGACAAGTTAGAGATGAGAGAGGAAGCACAGCCAACTGTAATCTTGTATGACAGCTTTGCCTTTAAATGTATCAGCAGAACTTTGACATTTAAATCTTTGGAAAGGCATCTTATATCACAAATAATAATACTATTAGTTACTACTGGCTAGTGCTAGTAAGAAAAAGTTTATCTGCAAACTTTATGTCAGAAACATGAGAATTAACATTTCAGTGCATCTGGCTCTTCGAAAGTGGTCTCCTCCTTAGATACTGTTTAAAAACAGTAATTTAAAATGTAATCCAATAGTAGTCTGAAAAATAAATAGAAGGCTACTAATAAAGAATACCCCGAGAGTAAACTAAACATTAAAATACCATTAATACAAGCTCACAAATTAAGGACATTAAGATACAGCGTACCTACAATACTCATACATTAATAAAGATTATTCTAATATAATTGAGTAAGACCTTGTTTGGTACTTATTCCTTCACAATTTTGTACAGACTTAATGCCTTCCAATAATGATCATAAAGCAAAAGATGAAAATGTGGGCTTCTCAGACTTAAAACAAACTATTGCAATAAACTTGCAATTACTGGTAATAGAGAAAAGTTAGCAAAATAAACTTACTCTGCTGTATAATTTTTTTCCAATTAAAACATGCTTTACAAACAGTACAGCAAGATGCCATCTTTCACCATTGAAATAGCTATAAGGCATAAAAACTTGCAGAATACTTAGCAAGATATCATTCAGCAATTTACAGTGGATGTGACTGATAGCCAGATGTCTCAGAAGTCTTGTAGACCTTAGTGGAAAGTTTTTTCCTGTCATTTTTCAAAGTTTCTATTTAATTTCAAATTCAGTGACAGTGTAGGTAAATATTTATATGCTGTTATCTTTGCATATTCACTGCTGTAACTCTCATTAATTTTTACAAGGTTTGTTTTTCTGTTTGTTTTTTTTTTCATAAAGGACAGGGGCTTGCAAGTTCATTGGCTAGCAAGCTATGGTTTGTCCTCAAATACAGTGTCCCAACACAGAACTGTATCCACCACAGAGATCTTCCTGCTTATTTGATCTTCACCTCTCTGCAATGAAGTCCTAACTCTTAGGAATAGGATCTTTAAGCAGGTCCAAAAGGAGAGAAGGAGAACCCAACTTTACTTGAAGTGGGGCAGTCTAGACAGAAAAGACTTAGTCTAGGCAATGCAAAAAGGTAATGGGAAGGTAACTCAGCAAGAGGAGGATACAAGCACTAATAAGGAAAGCCCATCTGAAGAGCATAATTGGAGGAAAAGAACACAAGAACTCAAAGGAGAACTTGCCTTCCAGAAGGAGGTTGAGACCTGGGACTGGAGGAAAGCAAGTAGACTGGAAATGGGCCTGAGGAACAGAGGAGAGTAGATGCCCATCTACTGCTGCAGAAAACTGTGTTCTGTGGAGATAAACTCACTGGGGTGGGGAGTTTACCTGCCCTGAGGTGAACAGACTCATTTGTACCGAGGTGGCTCAGGTTGCAGAAGCACCAGTGCTTAACATATTCACTGTCCCAAAACACTTCAGTGGGACAGACTGCCCTGGCACTGGATAGGGAAGCTGCTTTCAATTATCCAGCCAGCCCATTCACAGTCATCTTAGGTATTTCTGTAAAGTGAGGCAATATGCATCTTTGTAGATGTATCTTTTACTCGAGAGATTCTTGGCATGACAATTTATCATTTCTGGCAGGCTATTTTCAAAACAGACATCCATGGCACCTTTCTTCAAATCTATTTGTCCACTCTTTTGTGTGTAAATATTTAATCCTCAAAAAACTAGCTAAAAGGACTGCTTACCTGGCCTGCAACTCCAGTGTTCGCTCTTTTCCAGACACTTGAAAAGTGTGTGGATATTCTTCATTATGAGTTTCTATAATCTTCATGCCATCTATGCCAACTCTGGTTCGAACTGAGAACTTTGATCCTACCAGGCTGAATTTGGGAACGCAGTAGAGCAACATATTGTTAAACTGGGGAAAAAAATAAACACACAGTTTTACATTTAAAAGAACACAGATAAAGCCACAGTTTGGACACAGAGCTGGACAGTATTGCAAAGCTAGACTTGGTGGGTGAGGAAGCAGGCTCCTTCCTGATCAGTTGATGCATTAAGGCTTTGTATTCTCATGTAAGACAACTTTTTTCTTATTTGTTTAGAAGTAAGATTAAAGGACAGTTTCAGTGAATATAAGAATAATTGCTCTGTATATGCAGCAGTCTTCATAGCATTTATTATCAAACTATACTCAGACTAGGTATTATATACCAACATAAAGCTTTTCTAAACAAAACCCCCATTCTTATGCCCCAGTGCTGCAAAATCTACTCTAAACTGCAGAATAATAACTCTTTCCTTCAGTGTATACATTTATATTTATCCTGTACCAGAACCAGTTGGTTTTGTAGAAGTTGTAACTACTATTATTTGAGGACATTTTTTACCTTTTACCCAAGACAGAAGTATATTTCTTAGAGTTTTTATTCCCCGAAACCCTCCATATCACAGGGAAAAAAAAAAAAAAGTACATGAGTAGGACAAAGATATATACCTTTATTAAAAATTAGAACTTTAATAATGTTTAAATGTCTAAAGCCCCAGCCTGGAAGCACAGTTATTAAATCAGATCTACAGTGTTTAATTTTATCACATTTTTCTCAAAATTAATTATTAAAAAGAAAAACTCACTTCAGTTAAATCCTATTTCATAGAAATCCTGTCTATTGCCTAGTCTGTATCACAGACACAGCACATTTGAACTTGTCAGCTCTCATATGAAGAGAACATTATTTTAATCAGCTGTCTGGCTCCACTTAAGGTCTTACTCTTCAGTGGTTTCTCCTTTGTTTGAAGCCCAGTAAAGCAGGAGTTGTGCCTCGACAACTCATTACTAGGCTTTATTAACCAGAGGACAGGCAGTGCCAGAGGCCCACAAGCAAAAATGTATTAGCAATTTTTAATGCCTGGAAAGCAATTAACCACACCAAACCTTTTCCAAAGGAATTGTAAGGGAGTATGGCTGTAGCTTGTGAGTTCCAAGACAGGACACAGGTACGTGTCAGGAAAATGACCTGCCACGGTAACAAGCTCCCACAGGACCATGGACCACACAATCTTTCAGGACTAAAATCCTAAGCTTTTACATTTCAGTTTAAAGAGAATGTCAAAGTTCTAGTGCTCTAGGAGCCCCATTTATAATCAACAGCCACTTAAATGTTTTTCTGGAGGGACCTGGGAGATACCAGGAGAACACTATGGAGCTACAAGGACAGCATGTGCCAAGGAGTCAGCAGTAAATGAAGCTCACTGAGCACGAGCCTGTTCAGCAGGAGGTCACCCTGAGATAATATTCTAAACCTGGCTGTGAACTGGCAAATGAGAGCTCTGAAACTGAGGGGACTGCAGTGGACACAGGAAAAGGAGTCTGGCAAGTGGTTCATTTTACCCTCCGTGAACATTGACACGCTGGATCCAGTGCAGCACCAATCTCCCAGCGCTGGGGCAAGACAGGGTACCTCTGCAGCCATGGAGTGTACTCAGAAGAGCTCGTGTGGTAGGTGGTCAGTGACAGTGACCACCATCAGCTGGCGTCTGCCTCCCAGCTTGATGGGCACAGCCCAACAGTCACCCCACGACCCTGGGCACCACAGGCCATGTGCTCTGCACAGCAGCACACCCATCCTGGACATCAACCAGAGAGGATTTCCCTTTCTCTTTAGTAGTTCTTTCAAGTCTAGGAAGGTGTACAGCCACTCCTGCAAACACAGGCCGCTGTACTTACTAGGAAAAGATACCGTTCTTGAGCAGACGTGTTGCGGGCAGCGAGTTTAAGGATCTGTCCTTCTTTTATCAGTTCATTTGAAGGGTTCACAATGTCTTCCTCTTCTCCCAGCATCTCATATATCTCTAGCAACTTCTTTAGATTCTCCTATACAGTGAAAATACAATTATAAAACTTACTTAATTGAAAGCACAGATCTTTAAGCATGTTTAAATTAAATGAGGGGTGCTTGCATAAGTCTAGAGAACATTACCTTTGAAAAACAAATATACCTGGTATGCGTGGTCTGACTGATTAACTTAGTTGATAAATTCAGACGCACTTTTAGATATGCTATATCCTTGGCAAGTTAAAAAATGCAGTTATAAATACACTCTGCATTATTTCTTGCCCAAAACTGCTCACGTATTAATGAAGTACCTATCGTGCCCACCCAATAGGGTAGAGAAACAGTAGCTACTCTTTACAAACATTTTTCCTTGCACCGATAGGAACAGACAAAACAAGGTTAGGAGTTCAGCACAATATCAGTTATTTGAGCCAGGGGAGGAACTAAGTGTCCCATTTTCCACTTGAGGGAATTAAGTGCAATGCCAGATTTTGCCTATCACTCCCAGGAGCTGTATAAATACATTAAGTAGGAGCACTCACTCTGACTCAGGAAACCAATTTTTGCCATTTTAGGCAAGGTTTGCAATTCACACTCCTAGCTTCACCAAATACTCAAATATAATATATTGAAAAGTGAACAGGAAAACAAGGATCATTTACCATCTTTCTAATTGCACTATTCGAGTGACTTGCTGCAGTGGATATAATTTCCAGGGATTCTAGACAGAAGAAAAAGAAATAAGTATAACCAAAAAGCTGCCTTTTTACATATTTATATTTTACACAGGAAAAAGAAAAGGATGTTTGTCATTTTTAATGTAAATGTTTGTCATTTTTATGTAAATTACAAAGTACAATAAATGTCTTTAGTTTTCCATAAAAATAAAACGAGGTAAAGTGGAAAGCATAATAAAGTAAACTACCAAATAGAAATTAAGATCTGTAAAGATCAGAAGAGAATTATTGCAGATTACTCTAGTGCTTCAGCACTCAGTCACATTTTTTGTGACAAGAACAGTCATGGTCTCTCCCTTTTTTTCTCAAAGGAGTTCAGAATGTCAAACTGTATTTTTCATTGAAACAGCTCACCTTACAAGTGCTTACTGTAAGGGTACTAACAATGAAATATTGCAAAAATATATCTGGCAAGTGATTTTGAACAATCCATGGAAGTATCTTTAACTGTTCTTGTGTAAATACAGAGAGCAAGAAATTTAAATGTGGACCGTTCTTTTTCCCTGAAGAAGCTCAAAAATACAGTGAGGCAACTTCACTTTTTTTACAAATAACAGTTATACGTTCCAAATGTGCATAAAGCAAAGCAAAATGCCAACAAAACAAAACCAAAAAAAAAAAAAAAAAGCCACCACAAGCCCTGATCATCTGCAAGCAAACAAATCAAAACCTGTGTGCTATTCTGAAACTAAGGAAAAAATTCTGGGCTCCAGGAGGAGAATACTAAAGGCTTTATGGTTTTCACATTAACCTCAATTCAGACAGACTTTTTTCCAAGAATCCTATGACTCCCCTTAAGAAATTCTATTATTTTTTTTCCACAGGTACTTCTTCACTTTATCTTTCCTGAAGACATCTTTAATTTACAGTATCCCCTTACTAATATCTTACTACAGCTCTTTTAATGGCCTGAAGATATTTACTTTCAGCATCTTTCCAGTCTAGAGAATCCTGAGGCAATTTCCTTAGGTAGTCCTTTAGAAGCATCTCGTAGCGTGGAATGCGTTGTACTGGTTCTAGCATGTGATGTTGCAATGTCAAATTTCCACACACTTTTTCCTTCTAAAAAATTGTAAACATATTTCAATGTAGCAGGCAAAAATGTTATTACGATATAGTAAAATAAAAAAGTTATGATTGATGAAACATAATGTATTTTGAAATATGCGTGACAGACCTACTGAAAGAAAATAGAACTAACTACTTTACCAAACCAAATCATTAGAAAATCTTTCTTAAAAATATCTGTAAAAACTTAGCTCTAAGTACCCAGTATTAAGTATACAACCCATACATAAATAGAAGTCTTACTAAAAAAACCTCCTAAACTCCAGTGTATTTTAAATGGGGTTTGTAATAACACAGACAAGAATTACTTCTGAATTAATAAGAACAGTTCATGACCAAATATTAGAAACAATCACTTAAATGGGCTACAAAGATATATTTCACCTATCTGAGGAGGGAATGCTTTCATTTATAATGCAAACTCCCTCAGCAGTGCTTTAAGATGTATATTCATTTCCATAATCTTAGATATAATTAGATTAGGGGAAAAAAGATTACATTAAAATACACACAGTTTCCTTCCCTGGCTTACAATCACAAGACCCCACAGAGCAGTAAAAGTTAAGCAGAAATGCTTTATCCTGTTTCTGACTGCTCGGTCTGCAGCAGAACACATCCCTGCCAGTTCACAGAGACACCCACAGGGAGCACTAGAGGGCATGAAATGAACCTCTCACAAGCTCGATGCCTTGCTGGACTCTCAAGCTTTCTTAACCTTTTGTGGCTCAGCATCAGTGTGAGCCAACACAATATTATGGATTCAGAGCAAGGATCTACAGTTGCACTGACAGGTCACTTTATCCTGAAACATTGTTTACTTGTGGGATCTACAGCAAAATGCAGCATTTTTCAGTCTTCACACGTTTCAACCTTTGTACTTTGCTCCTCTATTTTGCAGGAGAAAAGTCTGGATTTTTGTGGGTGGATTGTGCACGTATGAAGGAAGAAGGAGAAGAAACAGAAGGCAGTGTGAAGCTGACAGAAACAACAACCCTTAATTCTAGGGGATTTGATATTTTATTTTCTCTTTAATCCCTTTTTTCATCCACAAACCTGTATATTTTTATAAATGCTTGTATTACTTGGAGATTTACATTTTTCTCCCCATTACCTGAATGTCTTGAATAATGAATTTGAATTGAGGTGACCGTTCAGTCCATGTTTTCACCAATTCCATTGCATTATCAAAATTCTTCACATACTCTCCATACATCTTGAGGAAAGGAGCTAACTTTTGCAGAATATCTCCAATTCTAGGGGTGGTAGTCCTGCAAAGTAAGAGGGTGGAATCTCAGAGCAAACAGGAAAGAAAAAAAAGTCACACAAGGTTATAAAAAGTTTCAAGCGTTTGACAGAGAATCCATCCTTGTGTTTGGGATCACCTCACATGGAGTTCCAAAGTAACCATTAAAACTGACCTGAATTAACATAGAAAGAGTGTTTGTGTCATCTTTGATGATGTATAAGCACTACAGGTCATGTAGAGCACTGAAGAAAGAAAAGCCAGATATAATGAAAAACTTGGAAGATTTGATTTATAAAACATAGCCTAATTTATTTTATTTGCAGTTCCTTAAAATTATATACTCTTTCACTGATTTTACTTTAACCTCTAACATATCTAACCTGTGGTTTTGTTTGAGGACTAAATCCATGCTGTACAGCTTCCCTTCTGTGCCTTATCTAAACATATATATTTACAATTTTTAAAAACTATTATTTCTCTAAGACAACATGAAGTAGAGAGAATCTCTTGGATTCCAGTCTTTTGTAAGAACTTTCCCACATTTTTCTCAATTCATGATGGCATCTTGAAGTAAAACAGAACAGTAAAGCCACTGATGGAGAAGCTGAGAGAAGCTGCCCTCTCAATGCACACAAAGAATGTGGAGCAGCACATGTGCATCTCCAAGGACTACAACAGGAAGCACATTTCATGTCTTGTTTTCAAGGACAGACTCAGAAAGTATCTCTGGATTTCTCAAAGTCTGAAACCAATGTTGTTATTGTGGTCTAAAGTGAAGCAATCTACATTATTTTTACAGTCTACTCCAACACACCACTTCTCCAAAAAAAAGTGTGCAGAACAGAAAAGTTACTTGAATAGTGGATGTTGCAGGACTGTCAAAAAACTGGTCCACCTCCAGCTGCCTCTGAGAGGGCAGAAAGTACCTATGGAACACCTGGCAGAGGTCTGTCCTGCTGGGCCTGGCAATTAGGGGACAAGACAGGCAGGGAAGTTGGTCTCTGAAATCACCAAGGCTCTCCAGCCTCAATTAGCTTCACACATTTGTTCAACCACTCTACACAGATACACTTTCAAAGGCAAGGTAGCGATTTAAAACAAGCCCCCTTTGATTCTCCTTTGATTCACTGAACCATTTCCCTGGGTTGTCAATTTATGGCAATATAGCAATGTAACTTTTAACTGAAAATAAAATACAAATCATGCCTATTCTGACAGAACTGAAGGAAATGTGAATATATTTCCAAAGGTCAACAGAAAAAGAAAAACCACCAAAAAACCACAGACCTTACTGATCAAGGTTTGTAGTATCTCATTGTGATAGTATTCAAACTGGCTGCAAGAAAACGAAGCAAAACTCTGTAAGATCACACCACAACAAAGGTGACTACAGAACAACTGTTGCTTTTCCAACATACAAATTAACAGATATCCAATAAAAACTAAACTTGCAGTTTCAAAAGCAAAATAAATCATATGAGTAGACGGTGTCTAATTGACACAGATTCCAAAACTCTGGGTTGAGAGAGTGAAATAATTTCTTCACCACTACCATTACCCCAAGAGGCTATCATGTTATGTCCTTATATTCTTCCCAAGTATGTGTTTTTGGTCATCCTTGGGTACAATGATGTAAGGTATTTTATCTAGCTATTTTGTTTGATAGTCTAGTGAAAGGTACCCCAGCCCACAGCAGTGGGGTTGGAGCTTAGATGATATTTAAGGTTGGTTCCAAGCCAAACCATTCTCTGATTCTATGATATGGGATCACTGTCATGCTTTGTTATACTCTTTTCATAGGAAATATATTGCTATATTTTGCCACTGTTTCCAGTGTTTTTAAGGCATATGTTTTGAAAGAGAGATTCAGCTCCAGCTGTTGCTCAACTCACTCAAAATGCAACTACCAGAGAATTCCATTTTTACCCGATAAGCTTAGATCCACACTGCCTTTTCTTCCAAAAAGAATCTGCTTCTGATCTGCTTTCCCAGTTGCAAAACTACATATTTTTACTGTAAGTTTTCCAAACAAACCACAACTCAAGGGAAGTGTCAGAAATTTTTATCCAGCTATTTTTGTTGGAAGCTAAAGAATAGTAGAAGCGCATAAACCTACCCATAGAACATACTTAATTTTCTGTGTCTAGCGAGAGGAACTGCCAAGAAAAGACTGTATTTGGCAGAAGCTTTTGTGTCAGACAATTTCAGAGAGTGGTGATGGGGAGAGAAAGTTATCCCAAATTTTTCTTTCAGCAATGATCAGAAAAGGTTCTCTTCAACTGCACCCCTTTTTTTTAACCCCTCCCAACAGCATAATGTTTCAACGACATTTAAGCTGTCTCGGTTACAGCACAAAGGTTGTTTCCAAGCAATGTGGAAAAGATAATATCCTTGTGATGAGATTTATTAGCTTTGCACCAATAGTCGAAGCTTATCTGCAAAAGCAATTTTCACCCTTTGAAGAGATATAATTATACACATAATATCAGTGAGCAATTTAGCATTTTGCCAATATGTAAAGCAGTCCAACCTGTGCTCCATAAAGTGTCTGGAGCAGAATTAGAAGATTACATCATGAATTTAATTTCAAATATATATACAGCACTGGCATAATATAGTGTAAGCTGTTTTTCAAACAACTAAACTCCAGTGCTCATGAACATGCACTCTATTATAATCCAGACATTTGTATTTCCTATCAGATTTTTTCAACTGATTAAAAGAAAAGGTCTGGCTTAACTCACACAGTCACTCTGAAAGGAACATAAGCTTTCCTATATTTCACAATTACTGTATTTTATTTACTTTCTTGCATTATAGACTGTACAGAGCTACCATGTGTTTGTGCATGGTAACTATTCTACTTTAAAGAATCATCATTTTAAAGGAGAATCATCTTAGAGAGTCAGAAGACATACTATTGCTATCTAATGCACCACTGTATGGTCTGAGATTTTCATATATGTCACAGAAACGTATTTCTCATTTTTAGTGTGTGTTTTTTGACAATAAAAGAGTTATATGAAAGTGTAACTAGAAATTAAATATGAACAAACACTTGAAGTCCTCATAAAAAATTCTAGGTAAAACGGAATAAAGGAGCCAAACGGGTGCTGAGGTGAAACAACTGGATGAAACAATATTTGTAATTTCTTTTTAAATGTATCCCATCTTATTACAGAAAGCAGTAATGACAAAGGTTACTGTGTTTCAATGTTAACATAAACCACATATGTGTTATTTATTTCAAGTTTGTATTCTGTACAATGAATTCACCAGGTAGCACATAATTTTAGTCTGAACCCCTAATTTAGCAAGGCATTTGATCATGAGTAATCTCACTGGCTTCAGTGAGATACATGTCCTTTATTTTGAGCAAATGATTCAAGTCCTCTGCTGAGTCAGATCCTGATAAAGAGTGGAAGAGCAGATGTTCTCCTACCCACAGGACTTCCTGGGCCTGGAGCACTTAATTATGAAGGCACCTTCCCTACCTCAACCCTGCAATAGAGTTTCTACAGACAATGGTTTTAGTAGCATATTAACCAGTGAATTGCCTCTTACCATTCTTGCATTCTTTTTTCAAGTTCTGGAAGTAAGAATTTACTGTGGAAGGCATTTATTGACGAAATATTAGAAAATATTTTATTAATCACTTCAGGTGGAAAAGAACCTCTGTTGGCTTCCTCAAGGAGTCTGGAATAGAATACCTGCAACACAGAAAAAGAGTCCCAAACCTATCAGCCTATTATATTTAATCAATGGAAGATGACCTATCCACCCCTCCTGCTACAACTGAGGCAATATTAATATTTCAGTGATAGACAGGTGATGATGAACTCATTTATTGTCTTTCCTTCAACAGAAGGGAAAAGCTTCTCCTCCCCTTACACACCACTTTCTGTCTTGTAAGCCAGGAGAGCACTGCAGGCAGAGCAGACATAATGGAAGCCAAACTGAAGTAGTACCATTTTGGATCAACTCCAGACATCCTGTCTGTTTTAACAGCTAGATCTCCTCAGCTTTCCCAGTCTTCCAGTCACATTTTCCATTCTGCCTTTCTTTTCAATCGTCATGATGTCTGATCATGATGTTTGATCACTTTCCTTGTCTGCTGTGTCCCCTTATCCTTTTGAAATCAAAGTAGTTGGTTGACTATGAGTGGTCCCCACACACTATTCAGAGTGCAGAAGGAGCCCAGTTCTATATAATCTGCTATAGTTTCTTTAAAAAAACCCCATATATTCTTTCCCCATCAGTGGGCTCTGCCTGACTAGGTGAAGCTACAAAATGGCTGGAGACTTGTGCATCTGTTGATATGCACACCAAAAAAAAGTATGTGAGAGCTATTGTCCCTCTGCCTCCCCCTCCCATGCTTGAACAGACTGCATCTCCCTAGAAAGGGCTTCAGAAGTTTGGGTAAGGACTTGCAAAAGAGTCTGAAGGCAGGAACTTTGATCATCCCAACTGAGACAGCAGAAGTGTCTTAAAAGGAAAAAGTCATACACTTCCACATAAACCTTTAAATATGCTCAATTTGCTACATCTCTGAGTGGAAAGGTTTTTGGAGAGGAAAGAAAAGGAAATTTTGACAAGCTACTTTGAAGACCATAAAGATTACACAACTTTTTTACCAAATTTAGAACTGTAAAAGTCCCTTCCCACTCTTCTGCTTTTCTCTCATTAGTAACAGTTGAGCAGCTGTGTTTGAAACTCATTTTTCAGAACTCCATCCAGATAATATTTGGAAAACAGGCATAGGAGTAATGCACTTATGAAGGCATCAAGGAAAATAACTGAACACTACCCATCAAAAAAATCTGTGAACAAAGTAAACTTTATTCCTTTTTATTTTTAGACTTCTCTAAATCCAAGATTTTTTTTTCTGCAATACTTTGGCTTTTAAAAGTCACCATATATCCATCAAAATGTGGATCTGCTATGTAAATTCATTTTCATGAGGACAATTACTTAGATCCCTAAGCAGCCTGAACTATTATTGCTTTTCATCAGCTGCTTGTACAAGTCTTATGCACTGGACCTGAGAAATTTAAGCAGTGGTTTCTGCAAAAAATATAATGGAGTAAGGAAATGCAAAGTTAGAGGTATCCAGGTAAAAAGTGTATATGTTAGGTGAATAAGGAAACAAGACTTGGGAAGAAAAATACTCAAGAACTGCAGACTTTGGCATTTAAGAAATATCAGTTGGATTCTACAAAGCGTAAGAGTTCAACCCTTCCCTTGCAGGAAGAGTAATTTCTGTTCATTCAGTATGACCTACTCTAAACATATAGTAGAAAAAGAGAGGATATAGCATTTGGAATAATCAACTTCTTAGGTTCTTTAGCACTAAAGAAAAATTCTGATAGGGTGGTTCAAATTAGAAGGATTTAGTAATTTTCCAGTGAGTGGGTGATTTCAGCATTATAAAATTATACTCTTTTCCAATTCACCATAAGCCAAGACATGGTTATCAACCCTCTTTTTGGAAGGGCTACCAGCATGTAATACTATTGCTTATAGTGACATCTACACACAGAGAACATTTTGTATTGATATCCAGAAAATTCTAATACTTTTTAAAAATGTAGCATTCTTAAAATAGAAGCATAGGCAAAGTCATGTGGCGAGAGCAAATAACTGACTGGAAAATCAGAAAAATGTGAAAGACATACCACATCTTATGCAATTTATATCCACACTTAGGCATAGCCAGCTGGGTGAATTTAAGGCAACACAATAAAAGCAAATTCAAGAAAAATGTACCCCGTCTAGGAGGTCAAGTCGGCTCACGTAGGCTTTTTCCGTTTGCAGAAGTTCATTGGCAATTTTGTGACGTTTCTGTTCATCTGTCTCCTGGAAGAAAATCAGAGCAGCTCTTAGGGATACGTAAGGAAAACATAATTTAATACTGAAAAAAATATAAAAATTGAAAAGACTTACGATTACCTTACAGTCCAAAAAGCAACTGAAATCCAAGTTTCACATTTAGTTGTGAAGTAGACCCCAATTTTGAAAAACGCAAACTTTCCAGCAGTTTAATCAACAAATACAAAAGACAGAGAATGATAAAAATCAATCAAATCGTGGAGCAAAATTCAAAGCCTAATAGATTTAGTATTTCCCAGTTTGTACGGGGATCTTTGCCAAAGCACCAACTCCCTACTTAACAGATCAACTCACATCCTGGTAATCGAGTACCACTGACCTTTCAGAGCTGGAAGAACTGATTTGCAGAGTAAGAGGGAACAGATGGGAGTACTCAGTGTTCGCCCCCACCCCCATTTCAAAAGTTGTTTGAACTGCATGTTCTTTGCACAACAAAATTACTGAAAAATACCATACAGAATGTTTTATGTTCATCAATACACTCATGGCTGAATAAGTGTTGACTGCAATTAGAGGGCTCCTTCATTAAGCCTTTACAGAAGCCATTTTAGCATCTTAGGGGAAGTCTTCATTTTAAAGCCTTTTATTCCACGAAATATATTTCTGGTTCTTTCGCCGAACAGAAACTTAAAACATTTATTCAAATTTCAACATTCAACTAAATATGTTAGAATGTATAATTACAAGTTGCAAGGCAAAATTACTTCAAAACAAACAGGGAAAGCACAGCCTTCTACAATATTAAAACATTAGGGAAATGCCTCAAGCTTGCAAGTGTCAGATTCAGCAAAATGACACTTCCACTACAAGGTTCTTCCTCCAGATCTAGTGCTAGTCTGTTCACATCTAATGATGCCCACGTTTTTCCTAAGTAAATGGCAGTCTTACCACAGTGCTTTTGGGAAAGTGGTGATTTCTAGGCAAACCATAGAAAGTCTTCATAAGAAAATTAAAGAGGAGAACTTGAAAGAAGGATTTCTGATTTCAAACTGCACACTGCTTTCCACAAGAGTGTGATAAACATTTGCAAGTACATTGATAAAAGATAGTTTGCGGAATACTGAATATTAAAGCACAATCTTACATATCAGAGACTCTAGTGGCTATTTTTCTCTTTTCAGTATTCTTTAAGTATTCCAAATTTCAACACAGTTCAGTTCTAATCTGCAGAGCTAATGGTCACACTGCTACACAGCAAACCTCCTCCCTAAATAGAGGTTTTCAATAGTAACTTCAAAGCTGTTCATTAAATCTGTTTAAATCAGCATAGCAACCACAGTAACCTACAGAACTGTGTTTTAAGTGCTGTCAAGAGACATTGCAGGGAGCTGGAGGATTAGCTATTACAGCTGCAGCTTGCTGTTTAGTGCAGCCCTTTACAAAGGATCTCACATGTGGAGTTGAGGCTACTGGTTCCTCTGCAATTTAATTTTCTTTTTCTCACCCCAGAACCCCATTGTCTCCCTAAGCACTGCTACAGAACCAACCCAGAGTTTTCAGAAGATTACTTCTAACTAAAAGAGGGAAAATCATACATAACAGACACAAAAATACCACATAAAATCAGTTGACCCCAGCTTTTCAATCCTCTCAGTATCCACCTTACACATCTTCCTAATTCTTGGACCTCAGCCTCCTTTCTACAGTTGCACTACCTGGCACAGGGATCTTCTATGTGGGGAAAAATGCACACCATGGATGAGTTATCTTTTAATCACAGAACAAAACCACCCACCTACAGGGTTAGATCAGTGCAAAAATATCACAAAACTGTACTGCTTTTCTTTTAGGAAGTTCTCAGGGTGGGGGGTGGGAAGGCAACTTCTCAATTATTTCAGGGAACATTTCAAACTTCAGTGACAATCTGTAACACATGGCAACTCAAGATACAAAACCAAGCAGAAATGGTTGGTGTGCTGTACAGAGGTACATGATTTCAACTGCTGATGTCAGAAGCATAAAATAGCAACAGGTGCATCAGGAGGAACTGCAAACTTGCACCTCTGTACAGATGCTTACAGTAAATATTTCAGTTGGGTCTAGTTAGATATTCTTTAGTGCAAAGCTGCACATCAGAATCATTACTGTGGATGCTTAAGAAATGAAAACAAGTAATTTTTAACTCTGAAATAAAGAAGAGGTATGAAAAGTGCTGCTGGAAGTATGAACTTTTTGTTCTCATTTCCTAATATTGTTTTTCAGTTGTCCTGAACTTGAAAAAAAAAAAATGTTGCTGATTTAAAACAGCTTTTAAGTAAGCCTAAATTCCAATGTAGCCATAACTTAACATCCAAACCAAAGAGGAGCCATCTTCTGCCAAGAAAACTATACCTGTCATCATGACAGTGATGCTGTATATGATTCACTCTTATTCAGGCATAGACCTTGCCCTAAGGGCTTTGATGGACTATGTTAAGTAACACAGACAGGGTGAGAGATGTAGAGTATGTACAAATATAATTTAATTTACATTGTGCTTGTTTCTTCCTTGCTTCTTGCATAGCAACCAAGAAAGCAGTAAAGATGCTGGTGTCCCTAAAGAAGCATCTATTCACAAAAAGATTTATGCCTTTATATCGGGCATTAAAGATATGGAACTTTGTCCACATCAGTGTTGCTAAAGGAGATCAAAAAAATTATAGAATCAAGAAGTCGGTAGAACCTCTCAAGTGTTTTAATAGTAAAACATTTCTTGGCGGAAAGTTAACTTTGCAAGAAAAATTTCATCCTATTTAAATCAAAACTTCACCTGACATTTAGAAATACAGGATCTCCACCAGGTGTTGTATCCAAAACATCAGAGCCCCCAACACTGTCCTTAAAAGAAGACATCACAGAGGACTTTGTTAAGGATGCACAGAGGTTTCTTTTCCATCTGTGGCATGCAGGCAGTCTATATGCCTATTTCCTACCAGTCTCACAACAAACACTGAAACATTTGTCCTCTTGTCTTCAGTTAGCACTGGCAGCACATTCCCACAAGTTGTTATTCAGGAAGTTAATTGATTGGGATGTTCTTGTACTAGTCAGCCTCCGCAGTTTAGACAAATCAAACTGTATGACAGGAGGTGTTTCTGCTGCAAGGCAGGAAACTTTTCACTTTTAATTGTCTTTTCATTTGTTATACTTCTGTTTCATTACTTGCAAGCTAATTCAGCAAATAAGAGAAATGAAACATACTCTGCTCTGGTTATTTGGGGAAGGCATTTCAGGTCACTGTCAACTTTACTAAGTCTTGCTCAACTTTTCCAGAACCTGCAATAATCTGTCTTTAGTCAGATCTACAGTTATAAAAGGGAGGAAAACAATTGTAAGAACAACACTATTTCAAAATAAGTCTTCTTTTCCAAGTCCAAAAAGTAATCTCTGCTCTGGTTTTGAACCGTTTCCCAATTTAATTCACCCCTTCCAGCAGTGGACTTCAGGTTACTTCTGCTGTACACATACATATTTGCAAAGGGAGAGCACCACTCTCTTCTCTTCCCTGAATTAAGGAATATGGCGTGCAAGAGACAAGATACTTTGCATCAGTACCAAAATACATATATCAGATGCATGATCTAAAGTTTGACTATGACTCACGTGCATCTGCTCCTTTTGCCTTTACTCAATTGGACCTACACTTTCTTAATTAAAAAAGGCAGAAGATGGCTGTTAGCCTGTGCAGTGCAACTTCAACTGGACTGCATCCCAGTTTTAATATTCCATAATGACTAAGTGGGTGCTTAGCAAAATCACAGATTGTCTAATGCTCTTACTTCTTACCAATGCCTGCTTGGATGCAGAAAGAATTTAATGCTCCACCAGAAGTCCATTGCTTATCACCCTTTCCCTATTCCAGGCAGCATGGACGCAGCTACTTAGACCACCACAGGGTTGATTTCCATCTACTGGCTGCATTAATCCAAACTAAATCAGTGTTTGATTCTGTAGAGGGTGGCCCCTAGATCGTTCTGTGGCAGACAGGCTTCTTAACCTCACTAGACTAAAGGGAATGTCCTTGTTCCACAAGTGAGCTGGCGTTTCACGAAGTGCTGTTGTGACCCAGCTCAGTTATACAGATTCAGTTCTACACCAATGCAGACTCAAAAGTCATCCTGCATGGGTTTGGCTTGTTCTGGATTTTTACCCTTCAAGCACCAGTGAACAATACATCTAGTAACAGTCACATTACACCTACAAGTTGACTCTGTCAATATAAGACAGATCACGTGTTGGTTCCAGCAGCTCAAAGACAGATTTTAATGAGATTTCTGCCATTAGCATTTGCCTTATTCCTTCCTTAACTTTACAACAGAACTGCTTCTCATTTCAGCTTTTTCCTGAAAATGCTGCCAGCACCTTACTGCATGACTTGGATTCAAGTTTAACAGTGTTGCCTATTGAGAATTCAGCACTTTATAGACCCAGAGAAGGAAACAGGCATTACCAAACAGGAGACAGAAACATAATGAGAGGTGTGGCAGGCTAAAGGTGCCTTGGACCACAACCAGGCTTATGCTTAGATGGGAATCACAGCATTCATTTATTACAGGAAAAAAACCCAACCTCTAAAACAAACAAGAAAACCTGCACAACCCAGTACCTTCTTGTCATTGCCAAGGATATTTCATCCTATAATGCATGAGAATTTGAGACCTACCTTTCCCACTCACAGAATTTGCCTTCAAGCATGCATGTACGTGAACCCTAGCTAAGCAAACTCAAGGGCTTGGAGAGGTCTGTAGCTAACTGATGCAGGTGTACTCCTGACAGCAGTGAGGAGCTTTATCAGCACTCAGCTGTTTGGCTCTGTGGTGAAAAGGAAGACCAGGAGGGTCTGCCAAGCTGCCCCTGCCATGAGTCACGCAGGGCACAGCTGGACCAGAGATGTCAATCACATTTACTGCTTCAGTACAAGAAGGAAAACTGCATAAGCAAAACTTTTACAAGTAGAAATATGCACAATTTTTCAGCAATTAATTTCCCAAGACAGATTTTCTTACACTCACTTACTTCTCTTAAGTATTTAAAACCTTCCTCACAAGGAGGTTCAAATTCACCAGATAGAAGTCCTCCTTGCTATATATTTAGTATACCCTGAACATTCCATCTAGCTGATAGCTAGCAGACTTCCACTGCCTTTCCAGCTTTGACTTGACAACTACATCCAAATTATGGATTCACACAACAGTCCTGCCTGAAGCTCTGTCACTGCAGTTTACTACATGTGAAATTTTATTTTATATACATCACTAACATGTGTCCTCATAGTCTGGCACAGCTGAAGCATAGTGCCAAACACGTCCACATATTTCACTTTCACCTGTTCTTTAAACCTCAGATAGCTAATGGGGAAAGAGCAAAGGGCATGAGGGGAAGAGCAAAGGAGGGCAGGAGGTGGGAAGATGCAAGAAAAAGTTTTTTCCCAGCTTTATTTTCAGAGGAAAAATAACCAAAAGAGTTTCAACTTTCTGACCTGCTCTTGAAAGCCTGTTTTTGTAAATAAAAAACAAGAGAAAATACACAAAGTAGTAATATATCAAGCACGAAACAATTTCTCTTTTTACCTTTGTTTCTACAGGTTGATCTTGTTTACTGATTTCCTCAGTTGGTTCTTCCTTCACATCAGTACTAATTTCCGGAGTTTCATTTTCGGGTGGGAGCAGCGTATCGCTGCTTGGAGTCCTGCTGCAGCTGTTAAGCATCTGCTCTTCACAGGTACTCATACTTTGCAATGACTCCCTGCAAGTACTTTCTCCTTCCCCATTTACCAAGCTGCTGTCAATGACTTCATCTGGAACTGGAGTGGACACAGTAGAGCCACGATCTGATAATCTCTTGTCCTCATCTTCCGGCTGGTCTTGTGCTACTACTCCGTTGGCTGTGTGTAGCTGTGCAACCTGAGTTTTGTCAGTATTATTGTTTCCCCGTTTTTGTAGTGAGTGCTGGGAGGGGAGTTTGGGCTGAGGTGATGGTGTTGACCCATATCTTCCTTGAGATTTAGTAAGGTGGAGAACAGAGGAATCTTTCTTCAACTCACTAGGATTCAACGAGCTAAAAACACCAAACAAACAAAACATCGATGAGAGAAGAGTTAAACATGGACTTATAAAACATCCTGGTATGGTGAGTAGCAGAGTTGCACCATATAACCAATTCCTCCCAAACCATTTTTTTTTCCATGTTAATATTAGGAAGTTCAGGCCACTGAGACCTGGAATGCACTGAACCACACACAAACATGCATCTCTTACTGGAAACCCAGAGTGCCATCCATACTGCTCCATTGCATCCTCATCTGTCTTGAATCTCATCTGTAGGGGAGATTTAGATGGGAAATTAGGAAAAATTTCTCCATTGAAAATGTTGTCAGGCATTGGAACAGGCTGCCCAGGGAAGACTTTGAGTCACCATCCCTGGAGGTATTTAAAGGGCATGTAAATGTGGCACTTGAGGATGTGGTTTAGTGGTGGGCTTGGCACTGCTGGGTTAACAGTTGGATTCTATGATCTTTTGCAACCTGTCTCTATTATTAGCTCCACGTAACAGACAAGGAAATCAAGAAACTGCCAGATGAAGCAACTGGCTCAGTGTCCCAGAAATTACTGGTGGAAATGGAGCAAGACCCGTGGTCTCCTAAGTCCCAAGTGACTTAAAGTAACAAGTAGCCTATTCCCTAACTACCCTTTAATTAAAAAAATGATTTAAACATGTCCAAGAGCATTTAGCATCCCTTTCCTTAGTTCAGCAGATTACAGGAGGAGCTTTAAATTTTTATTCCATCTCTTCCCCTGTTTCCTTATTTAGCAGCGTCCTTCCATCATGCTGCATCTTTTCTGATGCAGCATCTGTTTCTTTAATTTCTTTTTCCTCCATTACTTTATCTCTGCTTTAAACATATTATCCTTTGTTCATACCTTTCATTCACCCTTTCTGTTTTATTTTTGAGATTTTCACTTTTAGGGCAATATAAATTCTACTCTGCTCTGTAAAAGCATTTCCATTCATTATAATTCAGGAAAAAAAATTATTGGAACCTGAAGTACGTTTAACAAGCCACATTTAACTTGCTATAAAAGTATCATAACTGTCCTTTAACACATTGTTCTCTGGACCTCCATCTTCTGGAAAGATGATAAGTGCTTACAAAATGTATGTTTACTCTTTATTTATAGGGCAGTTTACACAAACACATTCTGCACTGTGACACACAGAGCTCAAAAAACCACTTACATTAGCTTTACCTTTTTCCATCATATATAAAAAAAATTAAATCAGTTTTTCTTAGTTGTGTAAAGATTATACCTTTTTTTTATCCAGTAAGCCTAACTGCAGGATAAAATTAATGTACATTTTTCAACTGCCTTCACAGAGCAAAGAGGTTTAATTAACTTTCTGCCATGCCTACATGTTTGTGTGCTGTACAGACTAATGAAAATAAGTTATCATAATTGACAATCACAGTTTCTAGTTCATGAATATGCTACCTAGCCATTTCGAGTCCACTAATTAAAACCAAAGTTCCAACTTCACAGAAAATACATTGTGTGAATTGAGTTCATTCAAAAAACAGGGATTGCCTCCACTGTCAAAGCAGGATATTCCAGAACTTAGCATTCTAATTATGGAAGTTTCTCATAAGCAGAGATCATAGACTTGAGGAGAATTTAGTCACTGGACAGATATTACTGGATGTAAGCAACTCAACTTCCCATAGTCCACAAAATGTCCCTACTTTTAAAGGTCTGTGGACAAGAAAGGTTTCCTTGCCTTCTTTATAGTTTCCTTTGATTGCATAATATTGAAAAAGTTCCTTTCCAATACACCAGGCATTTCTAGCAGGAAGCAATGTAGGGCTCAGTGGTGTAGGACACAATGTACCTGAGGAGCTTCCTTTCAGAAAGGATAAAATTGTTTTTCTAAGAATGCCAAACTGTTTAAAAAACTTTGGAGGAAGACTAGAAAACAAAGTTGGTAACAGGGTTAGAGACTTGTGCTATAAGAATTCATAGGACTTCCAGTGCTGTAGTAATCTCTTTTCCCCATCTCTAAGCTCCTGCCACGACCAAGTGCAATTAAGTCTCTGCCTAGTGACAGAAGTTTCTTGCAGACGAAGCTCTGAAATTATTTCTATTCCAATGGACAAAGATACTTTTACAATGCGCAGCTGCTTCCATATAAAGGATTAAATTTCACCCATCTTGAGGGGAAATTCTTAAAGTCTTAATAGTCTGGCTCCTCAGAAGCTCATGCTCTGTTGTACATCATGCATTCATTCTTGCAGGAGGCATCCCTTTAGAACACCAGTATCCCAAGGAAAAATGAGAAAACCACATCCAAGACTTGCAGTGCTGAACTGGCACTGGACTGTTCCTTGAGCTGTTCCTCTGCCATGGGCTTTCTGGAAAGTTGCTCTCTTTACACAGAGCAGATTCCTTTCAAGCCTTCTGTTTTCAGAGCTTATAATACATCCTATTAAAGATCCATCACATAGATCTAATTAAAGACACACACTGTAAGTAACACTATTTTGTGAAAGCATTGTTCACTGAGGTTCATCTTTCCCACAGTTCCAAATGTTTTCCGTAAAATGCAGTATCAAAACTCCAGAACACTGAGCTATGCCAAAATCACCAAGTACTACAAAGGAAACCATTTAGAGAATGTATGTCATATCAATACAAGTAACTCATAGACTTCACTCTCTTCACATGAATGGTTAAAACAGTGTAAAATGAAAATCAAGATTTCCGGTTTTTCAATTTGCTTATAAAAGTATTTTTTTTTCCTGCAAAACCAGAAGAATTTAATATTAACTGCAATGTTTCGCACTTAACCCAGCACCTATTTCAAATCCCTACCATTTTTCAGGATGTTTTAAAAATGCTACAAGTTTGTTTGTTTCCTTTTTTTTTTAAGAAAAATTAAGGCTAGCACCTCATGAATGAGCACATGCTGTATAGGCCAAATATACAATTGGCTCTCACTGTTTTAAAACACGTGCAGTTTTGCCACCACTTCCTCTGGCAGGGATGGGGATGAGCACTACTGTGGTACCAATGTTCTTCCTCACAGGTTCAAGTTCCAACAATCCACATACAACAAGCAGAGTTACAAGCCAACTGAAATTCTCTTACATACCTGCCTCCCTCAAAACGATGGATGAGATCTGACACTTTACTGGACTTCTCCTTTGCAACACCAGAAACAGCAGCGGGCGTCTCTTCCTCCATTCTTGGTTTGTGATTTGCTAAAGCTTTATGCCTGGGGGTTTGGTATGTTGCCTTCTGCAGATGAATTGGCTTTGGAGGCACTGCAAACAACAACAACAACAATCAGTCAGTCACTCATGTTTCTCTGAGCTGCCAGAATAGAATCATAGAATGGTTTGGGCTGGAAGGGACCTTAAAAATCATCTAGTTCCAAACCCCCTGCCATGGGCAGGGACACCTTCTATGATACCAGGTTACTCTCACATACTGAGACTTTTGCATAAGAACCCACTGCAGTAATGAAAAAGAGATGGTCAGGCTTTAATTAACCTTAGAGCTGTGATACAGGGACTTCATATAGTCCTTTATGCACTGTTTGGTATTGGGGATCTTATTATATTTCCTGACTAAAAGCTGAACCATATTCTACTTTGACAGGCTAGAAAAATACATAAGTGGCCTGCAAAAATGCAGGCTTTATAATTAAAAAGAAGTGAACACAAAGGACCTAACTGCACTGTGAAGCTCAAGACAGAGATTTAAATTGCTGCCCCAAAATTCTGGTGCTCTCATTCTTTACCTTATCCCTTGTGACCTCAGTAATAATTGTCAATGGAAAAGGTATTTGCCTTCAGCTTTAAACTTCCTTTACTCACTGAACCTTTGTCTAATTATACTGCTGAAAACCTTCCCCCCTGAAAATACTTTTTATTTTTCTTGCTTTTCCCTCATCCCTTCCATAAGTCCTTCTAATTAGATTGTTAATGATCAGCCACTGTTTAATACAGCAGTGACTAGAGCACAAAAGACAAGGTGACACATAAAGCAACTAAAGTCACATGTCCTAAAGATCTTTAAATTAACTTTTATCCCTTTAAGAAACTATGCAGCATTTGTGGGCAGCAAAAGCACATCACAGACGGGGCCCAAATGTGTTCCACTCTCAGTGGAATGCATGTCCAGCTGCATCAAAAAGAGAGACTTAACAGAAAGGCCCTTAACTCCCAAGAACACAACTCTGTTCAATCCCACACATACTTCCAAAACGTATTGTGGGGAAAGTGAAACCATTTGATATGCCATTGAAAAAAGATTTATTAAAAGGCAGGCATAAATTGGCAAGAGTAGGTAATGCCCTGCCAGAGGAGCCAGTGGCCCCAGGGGCTTGGCTGCTACTCCACAGACACCCCATCCAGTGTGCCACAGGCACTGGCCCTCCAGCAACTACAAAGACCTGGCAGGGAGCAACCATGAAAGGAAAGAGGACAGGAATTGTCATTAGGAATCACATGCCATTCTCATGGTAGGAAAAAAAAAAAAAAAAAGCATTAGTACAGGGTACACAATAGATGGATGTGAAAAAGCCACGTTCTTCGCTTCGCTGACTCTAGAATAGCTTACTAACTCATCCTGGAAAATCCATGCACCACAGGAATGAGCTTACACTCCATCAACTGACAATTGAAAGGGGTGTTGTAAAAATTCTTGCAAATATACTAATCATAGACTATGATAATCAAGTGTTTCTAGCAGTTTGGGGGCCATTTTCCATCTCTACCTTACGTTAAATTTATAGGAGGTAATATTTGTGTTTCCAATAACTTAATTGCACCTAAGTGGGATTGCAGTGATTGCTGCAGTCTGAAAAATATCATGAGAGACTCTATAAAGAAATGAATTTACCACAAAAAGCTTTAGACTTCAATCATATCAACTACAAATGCTAATAAATGAAATGATCACAGGGAGAAGGAAGACAATTACTGTAGATCAGATGCTTTTGCTGTGCATATGTGCACACTTGGTTCTTGGAAGCTTTATATATATTAACACAAGCAAGAAAAGCAAGTTTGGAGAGGATGCAGTACAGAAAGATGACTCAATCACTTTTGAAAGAGTTACAATGCAACCCCGAAACAAACAGGCTATTAAATTGTGTAACTGCTTCAGTATCTGTAGTAACTGAAGTCCCTCCTGAGAAGCCGCATGCAGTTGCTCAGCTGCAGCTGCAGTGCAGTGGAGTAGCTTTCCCTACATTCCCTCTTCTCAGGGAGTTCGGGGAAGGTCTGGCAGAATTAGGCCAATGAGCATCAGATAATTGTCCAAGCACTGAATAGCTTGCTGCGCTGACAAAGGCAAGGGGACAGTGGAAAAAGGTGACACGAGGGGGCTGGGAAAAAGCAGGACACATAATTGAATGTAAGCGCTGCCATTCCCTCAGGGAGGAGATGGACAGGAAAGGGATCACCGAGTGGATTTGCTGACCAGCACCACACGAGTTTGTAGGAACACTTTTTGCTCTTGCAGTGGACTTTGTATAACCCCCATTCCTGGGAAATCTCTTATGTAATGGACTCGTGCATCTCCTCAATTCTTTTGTACATCTCATAAAATGTTAATATCCTCACAAGGATATATTAAAACTACTAAACTATAGGGAATTAATGTCTACTGATAAAGCAGAAGGAATTAGTTGGAGGTTATTTTTATACTGGATCCACTGGGACAAAAATCAAATTCTAGGACATTCTGTGGAGGTGTCACACACTTTTGCAGCTATTACTGAAAAAACACAGCTTAGCAGCATTTACGTAGGGCAAGCATGAGGAACCGCTGGTCAGACTGGACAAACCCCATATACTGAAAATCCCTGTAATGTCTTCAGAAGAGAACCACAAACCAAAGAGCCATACCAACTCACTTTTGCAAGGTATTTTATGCTTTACTTCCTATTAGCATCTCAGAGAGTGTATTTCCCCTAATCAGCTGCTGCTGTAGCTACTGTATGGTTTAGAAATAGAGCAATGGAGAAAGGGTAGTCACAAGATCAATGGAAAGAAAAGAATCAGTAGTGTAAAAAACCCCCAACCCTCAAACCTTCCTGTAAGGTCAGCCTTGTTAACAGGGATTATGGAAAATAAATTCCATTAATTCTCCCCTCAATGTACTTCTGCAGTGTTTTGTTTTAATCAGATTATTTTTCAATGTGCATACAGCAAGGAAGTAAGGATCTTAAGAGGAAAAAAAAAAAGAAAAGAGTGGCCCATTGTAGTAACCTGCATAATACAGAGCTCTGTTTGAGTCTATAAATACTCTTGTCTCCACACTGTAGAATTTTGAGCTCATTAGGAGACATGAACTGCCCATTCTGCTCAAAGAAAACCCCTCCATATACTCAAGTAGATGGCACTGTATACTGGCCACAATCAACATTTATGCTGCAGTGCCTAGTTGTGCATTCCATTCTGCATATGAGGAAATGGGAGTTAATGCTGCACATAGCTCAGGAGGTGCAACCACCTTTGCAGACTCCAAAGCATATTATCAAAGATCATTTATCTCTTCCCTTGGAAAGCATCATGTGTTCAACCTCCATCCATGTGTTTAACTCCCCATGGTTAAAAATGCTGCTGTGCCTTGACTCGATGAACATACAGCTAAAAGTTCCTGGGGCAAACAACTACAGCTCTCCTGGCTGAGTCATCCATCATCACCTCCTTGCAAGCTCCATCACCTTAAGGAAGATCAAATGAGCACAGCTGGATGCCAAAGACTTACCCTCTTAAGAACAGTATGAAATAACTAGTAACCCAGACTCAGCAGAAAGAGAGAAAGAGCCATCTTCTCTTTGAGATGTGAATTTCCAGGTTTTTAGATCACACATTGGAAGAAATATCTTCCAATACTGTATTAAGAAAGATGACCAATATTAATCAGATATACTTTGTTCTCTCATTTGTCTTCTTCCCAGAGATAATATTTGGGGTTTGGCAGTTTCACTGAAAAAGAGACTTTCTAATGAGTTTCTTAAAGCACCACTGAGAGTGAAGAACCCTACCTAGCAACAGCTCTCAGTTTTCGTTCAATCCACCATTAACTGTACAAATCTTTTAGAGAAGCACAGTCTACATTTCAGACCTTTAAGAGTTTTCTCAGCTTTTTTAGGCCCAAGCCACTGAACATTTACAAATTAACTGAGAAAGGAAGACAGGACTGATGCTACACAGCAGACAGTCAGCTAAAACAGACTGCTGAAGTCTATGTGCTGAATGTGCTGTGCTGTTATCATTTCCCAGTAGCACAAACCGGGTTGTCTTATGGAGTGGAAATTCATCTCCAACCCAAACAAAAATGCCTCTTCAGCCTCAGCAGGAGATTCATAAAAACTGCTAAGCTCTCATTAGAAAAATTTAAATGAGCAACTGATGCACAGACTTGAACCAACAAGACACTTCACTGCTCTGAAGAAGTGTTGACATTTCAATATATTTTGCATGCTACAATAAAGCTGCCTGGTACAGACAACAGCTTCGGTGCCCAGTATTTAGTAACTGGGCATCATAAAAAAACTAATGCAAGAGGTTCAAAAGGCAAGGAATAGAAGGAACTTTTTTTTTTTCTTTAAAAAAGAGGTCTTTTTTTTAACATGTCATTCTACATGCATTCTGCTACTGCTAGCTTCAGATGACTGCCCGACTATTTGTAGGTAAGGGCAAATTTCAAATTATTTAACAATTTGCTTCCTCTCTCATGCATCACCTTCGTCTTGGAACCTGGCAGCATATTTTGCTATTTCCACTGACTATCTTCGGTCTGGATTAGTCCACTCTGTCAGAGAACACCCTGCATTGGTGCAAAGGCAAAGCATCAGGTTCCACAGGCAGTACAGACTGTGACTGCTTTGCTCCACAGTCCTGATTTCTTTGCTTAACTCCCTCATCGGCCTTCAGCCAGTTTCAGGCTTTGTTCCAAATTTGCAAGGATTTTTGCGAACCAAACCGTACTCAAGACAGAAATCTGACATATGAATTGCTAAACTGTTGATGGAAGGAACAAAAATTGATGGAAGGAATTACTGGAGAACAAAAATTGTTCTTTACCAGTGCATCAGACAGATTTTTTTTTTTCTAATTGAAATGCCAGGGGAAAAAATGAAAATGAAAAGAAAGAATTTTATATTGGATTCTGTGCAGAAATTTATTCACTTGACCTAGCTACCCTAAGTGAACTGTTTCCAAATATTTAAACTACTTCTCAGAGACCAAGTACGGACAAAACAGGGTTCACTTCAAGTGCAAGATTTTGGACCTTTTTCCTCTATATTAAAGCTCTATTTCCTCTATTAAAACTAAGTTTACTGAAAGTAGCTGTACCCTACTTGCAACACAACCTGAAAGTAATTTTTATATCTCTCATTTTAATTATATGCATTCTGGTAGGTTAAATGAAGGTCATTTTGCAGTTAGTTCATCCACAATCAAATATACTGGCATTACAATTCAGGTCTGTCATCTTGTTTCCTCTCACTATGAAAGGACATTTAGTATTTGCATGATTAGAACAACAATTTGGAAGAACATTTCCTACTGCTATAAACCAAAAATGTTTCTGTACCTGTGCATGAAAAGCTCTTTAAAAAAAAATACAGTGACCGCTTTTAAACCAATAAACTAGAGCAATCTAGTCTGCTTACATCATTTGGACTCCCAAATACTTATCTCATTAATTGTATTCTGGTTTGCTTGAATTCAATTAAAAGCAAAAAAAAGAAAAGATATACTACAAAACTTCAATCTGGTGCACATATTTAATAGAAATAAATGGAGAAAGACATAGGCCCATGAACAAAGCAGACACAAAATACTATTTAAAACAGTATTATTAAATATAATCTACGCAGCTGCATTTCTTAGACTACAACACTATTCTTGGCTGTGGCACAATTTGGAGTAAACAATATTGACAAACACACAAGTCATGGCTATGGAAGAGCAATGACAGCTGCATAACTACTTGAATGAATGGGGTCCAATAATATACAACTCCTAATTTATCTAATGGTTAGAATTTATAATAAGTGTGCTGGCTTTGTTTTTGAAAGGCTTAAAATCTTTTTATCGATTGCCCATTTCTATTTATCCATTAGAAGATTTCTAAAATATTTTTCTTAGGAAGAACACATGTTCTCTTGTTAACTTTGCTGCAGAGAATTTGTTTCAGAGGCATAGGAAATGGTGCAGAAAGGCTACTCAGATAAGTAATGTTTACATCTAACTGACAAAAACATCTTAGTTTACTCAACAATACTGGCAGAAGTTCTATAAAAACAAATTATACAAAAAAAAAGAGCTTTATTTTTCTCTCATTCTCCTGAAATGAACAAAACTTTCTTGACACCCCAAAAAATTACCTCCCCCTTTAAGTCTAAGATGAACTCGAGACTGATGCAAAATCCTTCGAGATGCATTTTCCCATTAAGTGATACACAGGTTGTTGTATCCACTACAAAACGACCCTGTGTGATTCTAGTTTCCATATGTGATTTAGATGGGCTCTAGTGTATTGGATTTGCATGGCCAGGTTTTGGTGGACCCGCTGGCCAAGCCCAAGTCAATCCAAGAAGGTGGTGCCACGTCTGTGGTAACACACTCAAGAAAGAAAGAAAAGTTATTGCACAGATGTAATTCCACTCAGAGAAGAAAGCAGTGAGAATATGCAAGAGGAACAACCCTGTGGACATCAAGGCTTGTGAAGAAGGAGGGGCAGGAGGTGCTCCAGGCATTGGAACTGAGATTGCCCCCCAGCTCGTGGTGCAGACCATGGTGAAGCAGCTGTGCCCCTGCAGCCCATGGACGTCACTGGGGGTGCAGAAATCCACCTGCAGCCCATGGAGGAGACCCACACTGGGGCAGGTGGATGCCCAAAAGAAGGCTTTGAGATCCCAATGGTCAAAACCCATTTATTGACCCCATGGGAAGCCTGTGCTAGAGCAGGACCTCTGGCCCCATGGGGAAAGGAGCCCTTGCTAGAACAGCTTTGCTGGCAGGACTTGTGGCCCTGGGGGACACCCACGCTGGAGTAGCCTGTTCTTGAAGGACTGCACCCCCTGGAAAAGTGACCCACGTTGGAGCAGTTTGTGAAGAACTGTAGCCCATGGGAAGGACTCACAAGGGAGAAGTTCAAGGAGAGCTGTCTCCCATGGGAGGGACCCCACACTGGAGCAGGGGAAGGACTCCTCTCTCCGAGCAGCAACAGAAACAACATGTGATGAAGTGACTATAACCTCCATTCCTGCCTCCCTGAGCTGCTGGGGGAAGGAGGCAGAGCCTGGGAATGAGGGAGGGGTGGGGGGAAGGTGTTTTTAAGTCTTCTTTTATTGTAATAAATTCAATTAATGTCCCCAAGTCAAGCCTGTTTTGCCCATGATGGTAATCAGTTTGTGATCTCTCCCCACCCTTATCTCAACTTATGAGCCTTTTGTTGTATTTTCTCTCTTCTGTCCAGTTACAGAGGAGAGTGACAGAGCAGCTTTGGTGGGTACCTGGCATCCAGCCAGGGTCAAACTACCACATCTAGTTTTCTACAAGTAGTTCTTGTTTCTGTTGTATCAGCACTGTGTCTCAGAATCCAATTCACTGAACAGCATCATGATATTAGTCCTCTAACCTCACTCTTTTTCTTTTAATTTTAGGATGAACAAAGTTCCTATTGCATGTCACTTCTAAAAGACATCAGTCCAGAGTTGCTTTGAATTCAAGATTTCTGGAATGAAAGTGACTCTTTGCTGCATCAGAGAATCATCAATATTACTGAGAAGAGCACAAAAAAAGATGGTTTGTGGTTTGAGTCAATATATATATATATATTGTTTTTATATCTATATATATACATGACGTATGTATAGATATTTATACATATAAAGTATCACATATAAAGTATTTATAAATATAGAGGGTTGACTTATGTAGCTTTTAAAAGTAAAGATACTATCTATGGACAGAAACAGAAAGAAGGGACATTTACTTCTACTCTGTATAAATTATTGGTCAGCTTTTACTCCACAAACATGAAGTTCCCATCTTTCCACAAACTCCTGCAGAGCTAGAACTCCAAAGGCTCTGAATATCCTCCCCACCACTCCTGCCTTGAAGCCAGCCTGTCAAATGCTCCAATTCAAAAATAGTGTCAAAACCTCCCAGCTTAAATACAGCAATACTTTTGAAAACTAAGTCAGAAATTACAGAATCGTAAGGCATTTACAGAACTTTTGTATTTCAGTAACAAGCTTTTACCCTATGGTTTTCTTTCTGACAAATACAGTTCTTTCAAGATGCTCTATTTCTCTCAGAAGTCTGAGATGAAGAACAACTTCCCTAACAAAAATATTTGAGACTACTTACCTTGTGGCTTTGGATTTGAAGCTGAACGTGGGGATTGTTTGACTGGCACACTTCCATTTATTCCCTGAGCCGCTTCATTGCATACATTCTGCTCAACTAGTCTGGTTGTGGAACTCACTGTACAGGTTCTAGGCAATATTAAGGACTTTGGACAGATGCTGCTGCCTGAAAAATACATACAGAAACACGAGAGTAAGACACAGGATTAAATATAAGATCTAATGACTGCAAACACAGTTATTAGAGTGCTGACAGTTCTCTACAGAGAAAATTAAAATATTCATCGTCCCTTTAAGGGTGTCTCATCCTAAAAACATGTTTTGTCTTTCACTGAAATTTATTATGTGTTTTAAACCTTGAAGAGCTTGGTACTAAAAATACTTCCACCATGACTAGCCTAAGCTCTTCTATAGAAAGATTACAATCTTCAACAGGGAGATTTTTTTCTTATCTGAATTTTCAATGTGCTTGTTCAACACAACCATAGAAAAACCACCATTTTTGTTTGGCTATTCTACTTCTGCATTCCAAGTGTGCACAAAATGCTATACATTCAAAAAGTTTACTTTTATTACTGACGGTAGGATCCAAAATTACGCAATTTTTGTTGTTAGGAAAAGGCTCCTGTTTTAGGAATTAGGGAAAAAAAAAAAAAAAGCAAAGCACAAATCCAGCCAACTTTCCTAACAGAATGGAATTTATTCTGATTAATAGGATCTGAAGAAATCTGCTATTGGTAAGAAATCTGGAAGAAAATATAAAGGAAAGCATATTTAAACAATAGAAACTGTAATAAAAGAATTATAATAATATATAATAAAATAATAAAATATTAGAATGTGATTACTGAAGCCTGTTGCTTTGGATTGTGAAAGCAATTGGTTCCCTAAACACAACCAAAAACCTGAAACAGTAACATGAAGGACCTTGAGATGCCACTTAGGTCAATATTCCTTCAACTCTGAATCAAAAAAATCCACAACTTTTTCGTAGGAAGAACAAGGGAAAGGAAGAAAGGCCACTGTTGTCATAATTATTTTCACTTAAAAACATTATTAGGGTAGATGTTGGGCACCTCAATTTATTGTTATTATTTGCCATCATCTTAACCTTTTCTCACCTTTACTGGGGTTTTCCTTGCACATTTCTATAAAAAGCAAATCCAAAGCTCATTTACCCATTTCATAAGGTGATCCTCTGATGCCTTCTGAACAACTGGTCTGCAGAGTTTGGACACTCTGATCTAATCCAGCTCCCTCTCCCATGGCAAAATCCACCATATCAAGCCATTCCTAACCAAGCCTGCTCTTTGTATAGCAATGGAAAGAGACATCATAGCTGTCGCTCTGTGCTGCTCAATGATTCCTCAGCCTTCTGTGGATTCCAACAACATTTTCAAGTATTTATTCTTTACTTCTTAGAAGCTTATTTTTCCTTTTAAACACTGAGGTACACTCAGAGGCTGCCTCCACAAACATGGAGGCTTGCAGAGGTCCACAGTGAGATCAGCAATCCACACTACAAAAGCACCAGTTTTTGGATGACAATGCATGCATGACACCCACAGCTGCAACATGGCATTTCTCCCTCTTCCATTTCATTCAATCAGCAAGGAACCTCCCAAGAACGTAAGGGTGGCTAGTTCCAGAATGATGAGGATAATCTAGCAAGGCCCACTACATCCAGAAGCTTTTCAGACATCTGCAATCTTAGGCAGAAATTCCTCTTTCCTTGGGTATCGCCCCCATACACAAAAAGTTGTATTGTACTATAACAGTGGGAGCTCTGTCCTACATCATTCCTCAATGTCTAAGAAGGTATTTTCAGTGCCATATCTGTCTCTCCTATGGAGGTGGGAGTACTGAAGGATTTTAGAAAGACCAAGGTGATGGTACAGAGAGTTGTACCAGCAAGTTTTCCTGGTCTCCATCAAAGAGCTGACAGGCTGAATTTCCCTTTCCTACAGAATCCCTTACCATACCACAGTAGTTTACACTCTAATTGAGGAATCCTAAATTCAGAAACAAATTTAAGAAGAGTAACTCCTGTGGGATCAGTATGATGCACAAATTGGGTAGGCAATTGCACATAATTTATAAATCTACATGCAGATCACACTTACAACTTTGCAATGAGGGTGAAAGCGTGAAGTCTTAGACCTTTCTGAAAACTAATTTGCTTGCAGATTTGACAGCTAGTATGCTCCAAAATCTCCAGCTCCCGGAGTGCAACTCAGTAAGGGGCATTGCTGCTGTCAACTGCTCAGGCCAAGGCTAAAATTGTCCATCCAAGTGGTACCTTATTTATGAAACAGATTTCCTAACAAAACAAGAAATTTCTGAAGTCATAATAGGAACTTACTTTATACACACAACTTTATCAAGGCACTTCTGTTTAAGGTTATCGCTCACAATCACTTTAAGCCCAGGCTGTTGCAGAGCTGCTGCTGAGAACAGGCCACTCTGTGGTCACCCACTTGTCCTCCCTCCCTGTCGCCTTCTGCTCCAGCTTCTGCTTCTGGCTACTCCTTCCCCTGTGCCAGCAGCAGCACTTCAACCACACAGCGAGATGAAGAGCAGGAACAATGAAGTTGAAATCTGGAGTATATTTTGGGCTGGTTTGACCTCACAGCCACCCCAGCACTGCTGCTTGCACATGGGAACAGCCGGGAATATGGCTGGAAAGGGACAGGACAGCTCCTCTCAGCAGCAGCCCTTACTTAGATCTGCCTGATGAGATCATTTAAATGCAACTCCAGTTCCTCAAGCAGATATTTGGACTTCGATTCCACTTGGTTTACATGAGCACATACAGCCTTAATACCAAGTTCAGCAAAACCAGAACAGCTGAAAACAAACCTTTGATGCAAAAACATTAGATGGCTTTAAGAATCAGTTTTGTTGTAAGCATCACATGACCCCACTAGACTGGGAAATATTAGTTCCTTTCAGTGGGCAAAAGCCATTTTGTAAAGCTTGTGCACTGTAATACAAAACTGTAACACAAGCAACAGAAAGAGTGCTTCTTTGTAATGGGATCTTTTGCAACTGCTTACAAAAAACAAAAGCTTCAAGAGGTGTTGTGACCCAAGAACTGCTCCGGCTTCACACCAAGAACTCAGCACATGGAGGTGTGGGGAAATAGGAAGTTATCAAATTAATTATTGTCGTACAAGGCATTAAGTAAATTATCCATCCTCTCTGGAAGCCTTATTTTCTGGAGATGGACATGCTGCAGACATTTAACCTATATTTCAAACTAGTAATTCTGTTAATCGTGTCACATCCTCAAGCCATGTAAAGCTGGAATGGAAAAAGGTAATGGAAATTTAGCCAGAGCACACTTCTGTGCAAAATTGAGCAGTCAAATTCTCTGGACAAAATGCACCCTTTAACATCCGTGCAAGTCTGAGCCCTGGTTTCTTTACACTGAACAGTATCACCCTCCAGGTGATGAAGACAACAAAATTGTGGCAGAAATACAAACTCCTGGTGAAAATTCCTGTATCCAGTGTATTGTATGCAAGTGCATTATAAGGCAATAATACATTTGGTCATAACAAAAGCTCAAGCCATGCAATACTCAGCACATTACAAAATGCCAAATACTTGCTCCACAATCAGCAGCAGACATTTCAGTAGAGCTTCTCAATTCTCTCCTCTAAGTAAGGAGTAACACAGTCTACCTTTACAAAATACAGTTGTTGCCCTGTAAATAGAACATAAAATCCCATCTGATATGCAAAAAGGCAGACATGCTGCATAAAGCTGCAGCTTTTACTGGGCTGAAGTAGATTCCCACTATGATTATTTCTGACCTGGTAAAAGAAGCACTTGCATAGTTCTGCTATTCCTATGCATTATAACAACTGAGAAATTTCACCTGAAGTCAGAAATGCAATGCACAACAAAATACTACCAGCCAGTTACTGTGTTGACTAGTACATGATTAATATCCCCCTCTCGTAATCAGGAATGATTAAATACGCAGGAAGAGCAGTGAAAGGGGGTAAAAAAATTCAAGTAAATTTAAAATGGGGGTAGACAAGAATGTAGGGGAGAAAGAGGTAATAAATAACTAACAAAAAAGAGAAATAAACATGGCAAACTTGATAAGCACTTAATTATTTTCCTTATCATTTGTGAGGAAATGAGAAGCTAGAATGCTTACCAACACGCTTGCACCTGCAAGAATATTTGAAGCTAGGTGGTGCATTAGCTATTTTTTTCAAAGCATTCTAATTAGAAATAACTTGTAGCCATGAACATTTAGACAAACATAATCAGCCAGCTTGAAATGCCAGCAACATGAGAAAATGGCTTATTTATATTCACAAAGGTTACACTAATGTTTTAGTATTGGATAGGTCCTTCATCAGCAGTTTCATAAACCAGCCTCAACATCATTAAGTCTTTTATATTTATTTTTATTCCCACTTACAAGCACATAGTGCATCTCTACTGCTCCAGCACTATCTAGTTTTTACTGCCATTGTGATCCTTCTTCTGATCATACATTCTGAATGAAAGAAATTCAATATTTCTGGATGTAAACAAAGTCTAGAGGAAAAGGATTAGTCTCCTGTGACAAGAGAAAATTCAAGTATCAGAATTACTTCTCTTAAAATTACACAGAGGTATACCTCATATGTTAAGTCCCAAAACGCCTGCCCATAGTGGCTGTGGTCTTGATCTTCTGCTGCTAAATCTTCTCATGTAACTTCAGTGCAAAGTTTCATGCTTCCTACCCATCCCTGGGCATAGGGGGGTTCAGCTAACACACTCTCTACCAAAGCACTGGTTTAGGCACTGTAACAAGCCATGCAACCTCCTGATCAGCTCAGAGAGTGTTAAGTAGCACTGATGCTACTAGAGATGAACTGAGCCCATCCACTTACTCACCAAACACTACAGGAGCTGCAGCAAGGAACAGAACAAGAGTGAGCAGTTTCCTGACCACAAACAAGAAGGTAGAAAGTGGTCTCTCAACCATGTAGTTTTATCATCACATGTGTTGAGGCTTGAGCAAGAAATGCAGTACATTGGATCACAAATTTTATCCACAGTTGTGAACCTGCCCTCAAAACTAAGTTTCCACTAACTTGGTACCTACCCTTCACCAGTTTATCTTTTTTGTGAGAGGAGCCAACATGCTACTAAGATGCTTATACTGCTGATGCACACCCAAACACATGTTGATAACAACTGGACTAAGCTCAAACTATCTGAAAATCAGGAGTATGGAGGAGGAGAGTAGGAAATCTGGAGGTCCAAGTTTCTCTCACCAAAAAAAAAAAAAAAAAATCTACCTTCCTCCAATTTCTATTACATTATTAAATGCTATCCTTTCAAGTTAACTACAGATTTGTGTCTTGATGTATATTCACCTCTCCCATTGCAGTGGTGATAGAGTTGTGAATGGTTTGCAGCTGCAGAATAGTACAAAAACTTCATACACATATTCTGTTTTGTGCAGATGAGATTTAAAGGTCAGACATCAGGCCAGCCTTTACTGTGGTGAGCCACTGCTGAAATACTGCAAATAGTTGATAACCCAACACTGCAAAAAGAGAAATAAATAGTTTTTGCTCAAGTCAGGAGGGCGGTCTCACCAAAGAAATTAGTTTTCTTTCTGCAAGAAGGTGCTGGCCAGAAAAATAAATGGTAAATAACGGACAGTTTAGAATTATCTTTGAAAAATGGAATCTTGGCAAAGTGTAGGGGACAGATCAGGTTCCATTAAAGGATTACTTCAGATACATATGCTGACAAAATGCAAAAATATAGGGTTTTTTCTTGCAGAGCTATTCTCCAGACACAGGCAAAAACATTCTAAGATCAACAGAAGACCATTTTCTGGGAATAAAAAAGATGCGAAGCATGTAAGGCTCTTATTTTTCACTGCACATGAACATTAATAGAAGTACCAAACAAATATTACCCTCCATTTCATAACATTTACTGTATGGAGTAAGTAAATCTTCCAGTAAATATGACAGGTACAAACTGTAGGTTGCAAAAAGTGCGCTTTTATGTGAATGCACTCACAACATCTGATGGTGAAGTTGAACAGGAAACATTACTGAACTTAAAACTGATAGGCCAGCCACCACACAATACTTGCCAAAAACTAGAAGATATTTAACTTCTTGGTAGATATGCTACATTACACAGTAACAGAGAGCAGAGGTTTCCAAACTTTGGTACCCATAACACTCAGTATGTGAACCACTTGCAACAACCCACAAGAGCAGTACCACAGAATGAGAACCGAAACCAAGTTCAGCAAGTTTAACTGTGCACAACACACAAAAGATATTGTAAAAGAAGAAACAATTTTTGAAATAGTTTCATTTCTAATAAACTAAAGGAGGATATGCAAGGCATCAGTGATAGAACTAAACACCAAGTAGAAACACTGTCATATCTGCTTGGTCTAAGATAAGACATTACTGCACTGGTTTGGTTTGTAGGTATTCACGAGACTCAAGCATTCAGTATTACCTTTCCTGTGTTTTATCAAGGTTTATAGTTGTTCTGATTGGAAGAACCCATGCATCTTTCCCCCAGTAAATTTCATTTTTAGGCTGAAATACAGCTTATAGTAATTGCTACTTAAAAAAAAATAGAGTTTGCCAAGTTACCAGCTATTTAGGTAGGATATCTATTTAAGCTAACTTACTCAAGATTAAAAGTTCAAGCTTTGACAGGGATATTAACAGAATAAGATGTATCAATTATCCCCTGATCTCAGTCTCAGCATACTGTGCATCATGCAAGTAAGGGACTGAATGATGAACTCCACATTCACTACAGATGTCCTGCCAATGCTGGCTACAGCAGACAGACTCAGTGTGCCTTAGAATGTCGTCCTGTCTGGCTCTGATCTCTGTTCTTTTGGCTCTGGTCTAATAGTCAATGTCATGCAGGCAAACCTGGGTATCTGTTGTGATTCTTATTAAAATGAGGAGCAATCAATGGAATTATCTTTCAACATTTGTTCAAATTTTGGATTAGTACAATAATATAACGTGCACCGCTGATGCTGTTCCAATAAAACAAAAAGCATTGTACAGGACTTCAAATGACTGTGGTTTTAAAGCAGTAGCCTATGACTGAGGTCCTGCAATAAAACCACAGCATTTCTTACACTAAGTTTTTTATGAGTTGTCTACACTCAGGGGCAGTGGCTTTGGTGATGGTTATTGTTCCTCAACAATGTAACGAATAATGGAGGTTTCTTAAACGAACAGAGAAAAGAAATGTTCAAACCTCATCTCCAGACATATGAAGAGAGAGCCCTGAGTATGAGGAGTTCTGTTTACAGGAATAAAGCACTGCTCTTTCCACATACTTGGTTCCTGTATTACAACGCATTCCCTAAAACCTTTATTTTCACTTTCATCTTTGAACATATATTATCAAGCCCAAAATCTAAAGAGAAAATATGCATTAGTATTCTTTTACTTACAGAGACGTTTCATGTCTTGTGTTTCATAAAATAACCACAGAATCATAGAATCTGATGAGTTGGAAGGGACCCACCAGGATCATTGAGTCCAACCCTTAGCCCTGCACAGGACACGCCAAGAATCACACCACTGCCTTTGTTGAACTCTGCCAGGCGTGGTGCTGTGACCACTTCCCTGGGGAGCCTGTTCCAGTGCCCAGCCACCCTCTGGGTGAAGAACCTTTCTCTAATATCCAACCCACAGCTCCCCTGATACAGCTTCAGGCCATTCCCTCGGGTCCTGTCCCTGGTCACCACAGAGAAGAGATCAGTGCCTGCCCCTCCTCTTCCCCTCACTAGGAGGTTGTAGACTGCAATGAGGTTTTCCCTCAGTCTCCTCCAGGCTGAACAGACCAAGTGCCCTCAGCCACTCCTCATAAAGCTTCCGCTCAAGGCCCTTCATTGTCTTCCTTGCCCTCCTTTGGACACTCTCCAATGGCTTAATATTTTTCTTATATTGCAGTGCACACAATATTCAAGGTGAGGCCACCCCAGCACAGAGCAGAGCAGGAGAACCCCCTCCCTCGACCAGCTGGCGGTGCTTTGCCTGATGGCCCCCAGGACATGGTTGGCCCTCCTGGCTGCCAGGGCACAATGACTCATATTCAATTTGCCACTGACTAGGAGCCCCAGGTCCCTGTCCGTCTACAAGGTCAGTATCTCTCAGCAGTTTTGGACAATATATTAAGACAACAAGACCTACAAGTGACTCCAGCTTCTGACTCCAGCCTTCAACCATGTACCATGAGCTTCATGCAACTTAGAAGCACAAGGCTCAAAACCACAAAACAAAAAACACCAAAAAAGAAAATGGGTACGGTAAGTAGCAGCAGTTTCATCGGTCCAGGATTAGGCAGGGTAAGTTGACCCTGTTGCTCACAACAGCTACCCTGCTGTCACTGCTTCATTTCTGCAACAGGTAACTCTCCAGGTAATTCCTCCCTCCTTGTCAGCATCGCCTTTTCCCCGTTCCAAAACACAAAATGGCAACTTCCAGCTCACAAACTCCTTCTCACATGACTATATTTCACAAAGTTGCAGGAGTGTCCTGAACACGTATGCCAACTTCTTGCCCCACTGTGATAATGGGAACATTGGTGAGCCCTGTGTCTGAGGGCCACTTCCTCTCCTCTCCCTCCCCAAAGCCCTTTACAGCTTCCTACATATTTGATGAAGGAAGGGGTTGAGGAAGTTTTGTGTGGCTTTCTTGAGTTCCAACTGAATTAACAGCCAATTTGATTAGGAACCCTAGCACAAGAAATACACCACCACCGAATTTTCCCAAAATTTATTGTTTCATTTGAGTTTTCAGTGTAGAGCTGTGTAAAGTGAGCAATGTCCCTTCAACTATTGTTTTAAGCAACACTGAAATTTTTCACTGTTTTTAATTGTCACCAGCGTATTTTGTGCAGATGGTAATCATCATTTTCCAAATGCTCCTGTTTACTAAACAAGACACCCCATTTGTATAAGTAGATTTACAGATCACAGAAGAATCACTTGTCTGGCCAAAGGTTGTAGCACCGAGACTTGTGTTTCTTTCACTTCATTTGTCAAGTTTTAAGATGATTTATAGTCTTCTTCTTTTTTATTATATAACAGATAAACAGCATGACGCCATGCTAGGCAGCAGAGTCTAACATCATATTAAGGAGAGAAACTCCAATACTGGAGTCAAGTGAATGAAAAATGCAGCTATCTCATAAAAACCACTGGAATAATTCAAGACAATACATTAGCATTTATCTACCAGGCAAGTGCAGTAATTACTCAGCCAGTAACAAAGACCTCCCCTTCCATAATTCATAAGCCATTATAAAATAGCAGTATGCACAGATAAATTTGATCTAACTACAAATTTCACCATTTTGCTCAGTATACATTGCTTCTGAACTTCTCTAACCAGTCAGTCACTGACACTTCATCTTGTTCTCTGCCCAGTTATCTGTACAGTTCATCTCAACTCAGAGCTATTTTAGAAGCTGTCCATATGCTTTGAGACATGAAATTAGCTGCTTCTGTAGATAACAGGACTAAAGGAAAGCATTTTTAGAAACAGGATGCTAAAACAACCCAAAGCAAAAAGCCCCCACAAACCCAAAGTGGGGGAAAAATAAAATACCTATTTACAGAAGGTTGAAACTATAGCTGATGTTTTATTTCAGAAGATCTGACCCGAAGTTGTATAAATACACACACTTGAGAGCATTCAAATAATTTCAAGATATAAATACATAATATAGTATATTTGAAATGCAGAACAGCCAAAGATCCAAACAGAAGTCAATTATTCAACACAAGCCAATAAAATTATCACTGATAGATGGAAACTGTTTCCCTCATCCAGCTGCTGAGGCAGTCCATGTGTCCCGCCAGCATCTGACAAGCCGAAGCTCATCCAGCAGCCAGCTGTCACGGACACAAGTTGTTCCACCCACTTCCCTCCCTCCTCCTGACTGCCCGCTCCCACCACTTTCTGTGCACCAGTGTTGGCATGCATCTATCCTCAGGATGCGGTCTGGAAAAGTTAAGCCATCAGAAATGTAATCCTGCCAAAAAAATTAAGCGGCCAGTTTCATGCATTCATTCACCTTAGATGCACTGAGGCCTGGGCAAAGATGCAAAAGTATTGATAGGGAAAGGAAGACAAGACTTCCTTTCCAGAAGCAAGTAGCCACTAGATAATATTGATTTGGTTGAATCGTATCTCAAAGGGGTAGGAGCAAACAGTAGGGAAGGAAAGGAAAAAAATTAATCAAAAAAACTATTATCTAAAAATGGATAGCTTGAAATATGCCCTAATTATAGAAAAGGCAGCAGGGTATTAACTACACAATAGCATGACAACAGGCTACCAGGCATTACTCCCTGTTGCATGAAAGATTACAAGAAAATGTGAAATCGTGCACTTCATGATCAAGAACAAAGCGCGGGTGGAAAGGAACACTCGGCCCTTCAGAGCGGCACCAGCGGTGCAGCTGTGCGGCACCCCGGCTGCTCCGGGCTGAATGCCTTTCCTCCCCCAGGCCCGGGGCAGCCAGCCTGCTGTCAGGCTCCCCAGGCACTTCAGTCTCCCTGCCAAGTAATTAACAACCATCATCTACGAAACAGAAAAACAAGCGGTTCCCTGGGAATGCTCGCTGCACCAAACCAGAAATATAAAGAACCCAAAGCTGGACACTTCACAAGAATTCAAGTGCTTCCTGCTTTTGACCTGGTTGAGGGGAAAAAAGTGAAGAATAGTCACAAAAAGCCTCGTTTAAGTACATTTAGAGCCTTCCTGTGAAATCATTCAAGAAGGACCTTCCTTGTCCAGTCCCTTTAAAGCCTACCACAATCATGCCAGCTTTTACGCTGTCGCTTTTCCATAAGGAACAAGAGACCAATCACCGTTTCACACTTACTCATTGGTTTGTAATCATCCCTTACGTGAGGAAACCAAATACTAGTTGTCTGAAATCCAAATGGGGAAAAACCCCTCAGCCCTAAATTGCCAGAGGTGACCACTGTTTGGGCTGTCCATAGAATTCACCCCAGATTAACAGACTTGCACGTGAACACAGTTGCCTCTTGAACATTATACATATTGAAACAGCTTTACACTTAATGCTTTGAACTGGCTGAGATTCAAATTCAGAACTATTCTACTCTTTGGTCCTCTCTCCTCTCTTTTCCAGACCCCCATTTAAAATGTCTTTTTTTTTCTTTTTTTTAACAGAAAAAGAACAGCTGTATTATGAATTTTGAACATAATTTCTTAAAACTTGTGGAGAATTCAAATATTTTTTGATGCAGACATGGATGAATATTTACCATACTGTTCCAAAAAGCTTAATACTCATAAATACACATCTTTGAGTGCGCAAATAGATAGGAAATGTATTACAAAAAAAAGCAGTCATGCAAAGTAAAAACGCATTAAACACAACCACACTTCAGAAAGAGAAACAATTTTGTAATGGCTCCAGTCTCATCCAACACCTCTCAAAGATGTGCAACCTTTCACTCTGCAAACTTTTCAGAATGAAAATGTTTGAAGGCCCCAGGACGGACCAAAAAAACCTCTGCTCCCACTCAAACCTCAGCTACCCCAGACAGAGCGAGACAGCCCCCCACCAAAACGAGCAAGTTTCATCCTCTCCATCCCCCCACATTCCCGTAGCTCCCACTGCTCACTTCTTACCAGCTTTAGGGATTGTTGGGTTTCTCTCCAGGCCAGTGCAAGCCCCTGCACCTCACAGCAAGCTTTAGCACCAGAGTTTTGTGCCGTGGGAGTGAGCTGAACTGCTTCACGCGTGAGACCAAAAGCCTGGGAAAGTCCCAGGGAGGGACTGGGCAGCCTCTTGGCAGCAGCTGCCCACTGGATCACTTGAGCTGCTCACAGAACTTCAGCCCAACAGAATGTTGCTGACTCCTATGCAATATTTACTGTTTTCCTTAGAGCCTCATTTTTGGCATCAGAAGAAAGAGCATCAAAACATCCACTAAAAAAAAGTGGATAGTTTGCATGTTGGGGAAGAAAGTTTTCCAAAACAGAGAGCAAATAAAATCTACAAAATTACTCTTAAAAAGCAACATTTGTTTAAGGTTAAACATTTAATTTTTTTTATAATACAAGGTTTGGCAGTACTACAATCCCTCTGCACCTCACATGACCTAAACCAGCTGCTGCCTCCCCTTCTTTTTATTTCCTTTTTTTTTTAGTGACAGGTCATGACTGTAAGGGCTTTTTCACAAGCAAGCAAGAGCACTCATAATGTGTTAAATATTTTATGGCAATCTAAGGGACAGTTTCCTAACTACCTGTACTTTTCAAGGTCAAGCATTGACTGTTAAACTGTAAGAAGCACACAGGCACGAAATTTCCAAACTCTTAACGTTAAAGACATTTAATCCTTCTGTTTTACAATAATTATAAACCCAGGGCAGAAGGGAAGAGATAAGGAAGAGGAACATTCCATAAATATTTTGAATTTTTAGTAAAGACTCAACAAATTCACTGGGTTTACAAGCAGTGATGTAAACTAATAGACTGTCTGTCTCTGTTTATATAGCACCTACCACATAAAAGACTAACATAAGACTCAGTGCTGCAGTCACAAAGCAAAGCATAGAGATGGCACTAAAGAAAACACTGAAGTCCATTGTTGACTTCTGAGTCATAGTATCAATGGATCCTTCAAAACGACATTGCTCGAAAACAGTTTTCCTTATAGTGAAAACTAATACATATATAAAAATCTAAAAAGTTCCAGTCTTCAAAAACGTCAAAGCTCCAGAGAAGGTACATTCTACATATTTTCCATATTTGTTATGGGCCTTTAGTACTTGGAAAAAGTGCTTTGCTCAGGTACCTGGACACACTCAACTGCACAATGCAATAATTATGAATAAAGTGCCATGTGAATTTATACCTTCCCACAGACACTGTCCCTCCAGGCAAACCACTCCCCTCTCACCTGGTCCCAGCACTGGAAGGATTTCTTTCCATTTCAGACTGGAGGCAGCCAGCGCTTCAGCAAGCAACTCACTGCTTCTCTCAGATACTGTTTAGGGGTGTCCAGGGATATTTGTCCACTCGATTTCAAACTTACACAGACTGGAACTACTGCTGTCACCATTTCTCTGCACACTATCTATATCCATAGGTCTCCCACACCATTTTGAGAAGGTGACATTAGGAGGTATCCATATGCTATTCCACAGGCTGGTAAAAGCTCACAAATTCTTACCCTTCAAGCCAGGTATTTGCACCATAGTCCTGTCCCTGCATTAACTGCTTTCATACAACTTCTAAGTGGACACTTGGAAACACACTGCCTGGAAAATACCACGATAGTTTAATCTATGTCACCTTAAAGCATACACAAATATACTTGTACTTCACCTAGTTAATCTCAAAATAAAAAAAAACCAAAGATCACAGCTTCTCCATTATAATTCTATATTTGACATTCAGACTGCCACTGTTAGTTGTAAGTACACTGGAGGCCTCAGCCTCTGTAAACTGAAAGTAAGCCAAGGGGCAAGAGGAAAGATGAGTTCTACTACCAAAAATAGTAGTTATGGCACCACATTATACTTCCTGAAAAATCCATAAGGGTGTACTGTCCCATTTACAGGAAAAGAATATGCATTACATATCCTAGAAAACAGCTCTTACGAGACAGATCAGTGAAAAAAACGTTTCCTATATCCTCGTGTAGATTCAGCAAAATGACGTGCAAAGAGTGGGAGGAAAGATATGATTCCCATCCTTTTGGTTGATTATTAAAAGCTAGAGGGAGAAGGGCAGTTTCAAACCTCATCATAAAACAGATAAGGAGCCAACAGAATTATCTGAAAACAAGTATTCTTTGATCCCAAGAAAAATCAGATGCCCAGAAGTAATGAATTTAGGAGAGCTGGAGTTAGAACTATTTGCATGCACCTATTCCAAGCTTCTCTAGCTAATCTCAATCTCACTCAGCCAGTGACACCCTTCCCTCTCTTTAGTCTCAGAAGGCTTTCCAGAGAGGGAGCCTGGTATTCTAAGCCCAAACTTCCCACAGATCAGCTTCATCCATCTCTGTGTGGAAAACTTAATTCAGAATATTTACTATCTTATATTAAGCTGTTAAAGTTGGATATGCCTTTTGGTTGAACTTACCCTAAACTGAATGTCTTCCAGAACTGAAAAATGTACTCAAATGTAAAGCAGTATTTTCAATAGTATGCTTTGAAACTCATAGGAGTATAAAATGGAAAAAATCCAAACCCTTCACTGGACGGTGCAACAAAAGAAAGCACTCTTTAATTCTGGAAGCCAATGGTGTACATTAATTGTGGCATAAGCATCAGTTAGATAGATTATTGCAATAGTTTACCTGAAAGGTTTAGTAGAAGTCACAAGTGCACACCTACTTCCTAAAACAATGCAAGATACAAATCTTAGAGCCAAGGCTTACTTATAGACATGCCCCATAGAAATCTTACAGCTGTGAGCAGAGGACAATGAATCTGGCAAATAAGCCAGGAACTGAAACCGCTTATAAACACCGCAAAACTGATCTGCTTTTAAGGAAGTCTCGAGTTGGTGTAAGCAGCAGCAAACCAAGCCAAAAGTAGCAGAGTTCTTGGTGTGGCAGATGTATAGGCAATCAGTTCAGGAGACTTCAAGCTCATTTACTGAGAACAGGAGGAAAAAGCCACCAGAGCATTCCAGCTGTATTGCATCATAAATTTGCTTCAAACGGCTTATTTGCTTCAAACTAAAAAGTTTAACTCTTGGTGTTTCTGGACACGAACACACCCTGGAGTCTTTAAGATATTAAACAGAAGCAACCTGTTCAGTCTTACCTGGTTCAGAAGACATTGTTTGCAAATATAATCCAGTACCACTGCAGGAGAAATTGATTTTGCAATGGTAATAACCCTACGACAGGCTCACATTTATTCTATTTACAAGCCCTGTGAGTTGCCAGAAAGGACTTCTCCCCAGATGTTCGGTATATGCTGACAGTTTACATGCTGGGTCTTTCAATTACAATATGCTCCTCCTCTTTGAAGGCAAGCCCGTTTTGAGAGGAAAAACGTAAGCATGCGAAGCAGTCCGCTCACAGAAGAGAGTGAACTCTGTTCACGAGTAAAGAGGAAAAACAAAGAAATCAGCTTATGTAACCTACGAACTGCTGGAGAAAGGAGGAGGAGGGACTACTGTAAGTTGTTTTGTCTAATAGTTCAGCTATTATGAAAGTTTTGTCACTATCAATTGCATAGCTGTTCGAAATTAAAGCAGTATCAGGGTTAAAGGACAAGTTAGTACACTTTCTGTTTGGTGCTTTGTTCTCCCTTTTTGTTGCATGATGCTCATTTTGAATCACCTTTTGCATTTCCTAATCTCTACTTAAATTTATGCCTAGAATGAAAAACATACAACACACAGGATACCAGAGCAGTGACCAAAAGAGTCTGCATTAAAGAACTGTTGGGAAAACTTTAGTTAATTTGGCATAGATTAAAATCAACTAAAATAATTTAAAATCAATCTTTAAATGGCACGAACTAGATATTGTGCCCCAGGGTACAATGCAAAGATATTAGAGTGAATTATGAACTGTGAAAATGCATATTTTTAAAAAGCAAAAGGATTAACTGAAAAGGGAAGCTGCTGCAAGTAACTTTCTTTTATTTTTCAGAGCTCCCACACCATGTGATCCCTGGCTGGCACACTTTCATCTCAGCAGGAGAAAAACCGGGATTTAAATCCAGCCCTGTCAATTTGGATAATATGAATCAGAATATAGCAGCCAGCTTGCCATTTGCTACAGCTGAGGTCATCTTCAACCTCTGCATTGGTCCACACCACAGCCCCCACATCACCAGCCACTTGCAGTCCTCACACTCAAGGCTGTGCAGCAGCACAGCAGTGCAGAGCTGCTTTGAAGGACAAGTACCAAGGGTTACAGGGAACACACTTGCAAAACAATCCATGAATATCTGTTTTTCACCCAGGGGAGAGCCCTCTGGAACAGGGCAGATAATTATTTCCTTTCTCTTACAGATGTTGAACGGCAGAGGATACTGGCAAAAACAGCAAAAAAAAAAAACAACCAAGTACTCCTCCAGTTATTTCAACACTTCGGTGTGTTTTGTTCTTGAGATGAGCTGAAGCAAGTTCCTGCATATGGATTTGAAATCTAAATGGAAACCATTTTTACCACTTCGGCCATGATTTGCAAGTGTTGGGTTTGTGTTTAAAGTGTTGTTTTATTTTTAAACTGCTGGGCTAGGAAGATGCATTTCCCCATCCTTGATACTCCTAGTCAGTAATCCCAGGCTCCTTAAAGACACATACAAATTTTGCTCACCCAGGCCATCAACACATCATTAAAACAAAAAATAACATTACCTGGGTTTCATAACCAACTAAGAGAACTCCAATCCATAGGTTATATTTCTATTTCGAAGTTCACCTCCAAGAGTTCAAAGTTTCTCCCCTTGCTTGGGCTTGCACATGAAATACATCTACAAAAGAACACCTCATATCTCCAAGAAAGATTTGGTTGAGAAGATAAATTTTCTGCTCAGTTTCCCATATTTGGAGCAAACCATTTTCCTGGTTTGTCCATCTGCCATTGAGGGCTTTGGCAGCCTTTCTTCAGCCTGGTGTACTCTTACCAGCCCAGGAAAACCACTGATAATGCCTATCATACAAGGATGTAACAGACTTTAAATTCAGATGGGATCAGCAATATAGTTTTTCACTTTTCACACAAGCAACACAGTGGGTTGGAAAACTCGCAGACAAATGGCTACAAAATAAGAAGCAATTGGTTCATTTATGCAGCTACATAAATGGTTACTGACCACTGTAAACAAAGGGGAGTGAAGGAGACTCAAAAGGAAAAGTAGGGGTCAGACAAGAAATCCAGTCTCCCTTCTGGGGAAAGGTATACAGTAACTGTTACAAACTTTGTAACATGACATGTGGGAGAGGTGACATCTGAGATACCAAGACTCTGCTCTCCCTCAGTTCTTGTCACAGGGAAAAGGCAGAGAACAGGCAAGGAGTCAGAGCTCCAACTAGCCTTGAAAGTCCACCTCGGATGCACAGGCAACCCCACAACTCACCACAATCCATGGAGAGTCACCACAGTTCTGCTACCACTCAAGGAGGGAGAAGGAATTTTACACGCATGAAGGAAACTGGGGATTTTATTTCATTTTCAGAAGTAGCAACATTAAAACAGCTATAAAGAAGTCACCACTGCCTATCTTTAAAACACGTGTTTTACTTGTCCTTTTTTAAAAAAGGTAAAAGATTAATTGTTTTATCTCTATTTGATTAGCTAGACGATAAGGGGATTTGGGAGAGATTAAAACTGCTAGAATGGGAACATCTCATTAAACTATTCCCTTGGTTTCACATGTGTTCCATACCCAACTTGGCTTGCTCTTAAGAGCAGGAACATCCAAACTGCACAACACAGTTAAAGTGGCAAGTATTAGTTGAAAACTCATCAACAAAAGGTGCAGCTGTGTCTGGCCTGTCACCAAAACATGCCTGTGAACTTTGAAGAAAAGTTAATTAAAAAATAAAGTTAGTTTAATTAATTTTCTCTAAAAAGCAGATGAAGAGGAATGGAGAACAACTAGTTAATAAAATGTTCTCATTAGTGTGTAATTAAAACCATACTACTAAAATCAGTAGTTGCTGTCATTTAGTATGAATGGAATAACTACACAAACTAAACCCAGTATGTTTTTAGTCCTTGCACAGCAGACTAGTTCTATGAAACTATGTTACTTCAAATCAACATTATTGCCTCATGTACCACTTTATTACCACCACTGATTAAAAGTTTTCCAGACGTCTGACAATAAATAGACAGCACTTTCTTTTCCAAGCGCTTTCCAAACTAAGCACCACAAGCTTTCTCTCAGAACTTTCCCCATTTTGCAGATAAGGAGACTCAAATTATATACATAAATCATTTGAATATTCTTAATGTGATGAAGGAAGTTGAGAAGGAAGTCACATGAGTACTGTTAGGAAACCTGGAAAGCTGAACTAAGTAATACAGAGCTCCATGGGCAGCACGTCACACTGACACACCCCCCCCAAACCAAATCGGCTCATGTGACAGTGAATCACAGTCCAGCATTCAGTGTGGCTGTCGTGGGCTGTCTCCTCCTTACTGCAGGCTCACTTCAGGCACAAAGTGTTTGAAGTGGTTTGCTGAGGATGCTGCATCAGGACATGATACACAGTTAGTGCAAGCCAGTGATTTTTGTCTCATCCAAAGGATCAGTAACCCACCTGTCTCCCTGAACAGACTGCAGAAGGAGCACTTCTGAATTTCCATATGAAAACACCTCCCAACTTTCTGTTTTCCATGTGGGAGATCTTTAGACAATCTCAATGAGTAGAAGAGAGAAAGGTCCCTTTCACAGGACTCCCATACAGTAGTTGTGGTTGACTCACACTGAGTTACCCCTCTCCTCTCTCCCTTACGTCCCAATACTTCAAAAGCACAGCAGTTTGAGTATGGTCAAAAATAAAATCATGCTTTGTCCTCAGCCCAAAATAGTTCCTGAGGTGCTATTGAAAGCCTCTCTCAAAAGCCAGGCAGAGGGATTCAACTTGGCTCCCAGCTATTCTTAGGGCAATGGGATCAGCTACCGAGACACTACACACTCTTGTCCCAAAGTGACCCTCACTTCTGTCAGACCTTCCACGTGCTGCCCTTTTCATGACTCTTGGGTGAGTCTAAAATCAGTAACAAGTGATTTTGTGCAGAAGCCTCGATGGACACAAACTGTACCTTAAACAAAATACATAAAAAAATCCAAAGCACAAAACTGGTTAAGTACTGCTGTCTTGTTAAGCTGCATCCCTCAAGCTTTGCAGCACAGGCATGTGAGGAAGGAAGAAACAGTCATATGACAACTCAAGATTTGCAGGTATATAATGAATAAAAGGATGGGGGAAAATTATCTATTAAGTAAGTAAGTGACCTGCAGAAACTAGTGACCACCAAGAAAAGTAGAAAATAGGAAAAGTCCCACAAGAAGGGGGCTAAAGCAGGGAGAGAGTTTAGGAGCGAGTATTTAGGACTGCCACAACAATGAAAAGTAACAACAGCACCTTAAGAAGATAGATGACTAGCCCCCAGAAAGGTGAGAAACACAAAGGGATACTCAGGATCTGCAACCCAAACAGAAACAAGTTTGTGGAAAGGATATTTGCCCCTCCCAGTTCTGAAAATCAAAAACTCTGTCACTCTTCCCTAGCTCTCCTGGTTCACATGCAAGGAGATGCAAAACAAGGAATCTCAAGGTAGATGGAATAAACAACTACCATGCCCTAAGTAGAACGTAAATAGCAGTATTTTTACATCTTTTTTTTTTTTTTCTTTTCTTCCAGTTCAGCTGTATGATGTGCCCCAAAGGGAAAGCTTGTGGTTGCATGAACACACAATAGAAGTTCTTAGGGGAAAAGAACTTTTTGTCCTGTGTTTGCACAGCATTTGTTGTTGAAGCATCTTTGTGTCTGCAATTTAGTCCAAGCACAGAAGCGATACAAGCACTACAAAACTCTCCAAACAAATAATGAAAACGTTGCAGTTCAGAGAGAAACTGAGAGAAAAATCAGAGAACTATATCAAAGATCAGTGAGAGCTACGTCACTGACGTCTATTTTATTAGCATTTACAAAAGGACTGGTTTTGCTATGACAACTGCATGTTTTACACTACTATATAAAGATGTTTTTCTGTAGCTTAAAGTATCTTCCATACTTCAAAAAAAAAAAAAATCAGGAATCTGTGGTTCAATTTTCAGTTAATCTTCTTTACTAAAGAAAGATCATCAATTGTTAAAGGATTTTTAGTTCTACACATGAAAAGTGGTCAAAGGATTTGCCTTTATCAGCTGGGTTTGATTTGCCAATTCTTCTGTTCAAAAAAAAATGCTTCAAGAGTTCTCATTTCTAAAACCTCCTTCTTATATATATATATACATAGACATATGTATATATGTATATATATACACTATAAATATATATACTAAAAAACTGTGAGAAAGCATGTTACGATTTAGGGAAGAAGAAATCACTATTGATAGTGTTATTAGCAAATACCCACAAAGTGAAGACACTCTGGTTCTGCAACTCTGCTTTTTTTCATGCCCTCTTCACTGCTTTCTCCTTGAGAAGGATGCTTCATCAGGCCTCCTGCCTCCCACACAGCTGCTGCCTTGTCCCCAGCGACACTATTACCTCTGATGGTGACATTCCCACCTGCCACTGCACTCCCCTGCCAGCCAGAACCTACAGCCAGACCAGCAGACCAGGTGGCACCAGACCAGGAGGGTGGCTCTGGTGCCTCAACAGCGTGGGGTAACGATGTAGCTGTTACGACAAAAATCCCATACTCTTCCTTAAAGAAGAGTGGAAAAAAGCAAGGAGGAAAAAGGCAGTGGTCTACCTTAAACGTGTTGTGCCATCCGCCTTTACTCACCTTCACACATCAAACATCATTTAACATATTTCCAAAACAGCACAGACTAATTTTCCAGCTGATTTACCTTTGGTCACACATAAACACACAAAATACACATGTACCCCACAAAAAAACCCCACAACTGAAGCCAGGAAGACTACCACACAAAGGTCTCCTAAGATTCTGCAGTACAGTGAAAGGCTGAATTCATAATTTAAAAATTATCCCTGCCACATTAGAAATCCAGACAATAAAGACTCAAGTGAAGCAGGTCAAATTGCAGAGACCATGATTTCACCTCCATATAGAAATCAAATTTGGGCAGTGCTAGATACTAAAAATAAAGTACAAATTATTCTTGGTTTGAGTTAATAAAAAACTGCATGGCAGATTCACAATAAACAGAGTGGAATAATCAGTACATTTCTGGGGTAGATTAGAGCATACACACGATGGTCAGGAAAAAAAAAAGAATAAAAAAACAGTAGCAAATGTTTGGGTAACCCACTCAGAAAGAAGCAAACAGACAACGTGGCTTACAGCATCAATTTATGCACCACCCACGTCAGCAGATGCATTTGGGCAACTGTACTTTACCAGATGCTGGAAGCCACATTCACCATTAATTTATTTAGTCTTTCCCCGAATCCCGTTCATTTTTCTTAAACAGAATATGTGACAGCACAGGCCTTTTCAATCTATTCCACCTTAGCTCTGACTTGGTACTTTCTGAGGAAGAGAAACTTGAAGGCACAACACATTTCTCCTTCAACTTTTCTCCAGCCTTCTTGCCACATCACAGAAAGTCAATTAACTTTCTCCAGAATATGTTAATTCCTAAAAATCACAGAACCATAGAATGGTTTGGGTAGAAAGGAACCTTCAGTCCAGCCCTCCTGCATGAGCAGGGATATCTCTCACTAGATCACGTCTCAGGAGAAAAAATGACACTATCTGTTCACAGCTATTTCCTTCTGCCTCAAATAAATATACAGCTTTAATCTCCTGAATTTGTCCTGCTATGGCCAATTTGATCTAGTACTTAAAGAATAGTCAGCAAATTGGGACCTTCTTTGTAGAGCTTTTCCTCCCCTGCCATTAATACATAGCACTGCTTTTCTCCAGTCCATCCAGCTTTACACATCTCAAGTGTCCAGAGAAAAGCAATCAAAAGGAATTCTATGAAACAATTTATTTCAAAAAAGGATGGTAAACATAGAGACAGAGGTGACAAATAAGAGAATGTAGACGTGTATTTAGCGTAGTGAAGTTTTGCTGGTAGTTAAACATAGCCTTTGAGACCACATCAGCACTAATGAAACTGTAATTTCCTTTAAATTATTGCCATCCACACACCAGACCTCATCGGCCAGACAGTAATAACTTTCCATCATTTATTTCAACACAAAAGCAATCAATAAGCTTTTCCCCACAGTTCTTTTACTGCTGCCTCTGAATTCTGAAAAACCTAGAGTCAGAGAAGATGCCAGCTATAAAATAGACACATTTCATTGTTGTCTTTCTTACGGAAAGAGATTCTAAAACACCGCCCGATTTTGAGATAAACTGGATTAAAGCAGTTTCAGTGCAAGGAAAACCTTAATCCATTAAAACATGATGAACAGACGACATTATCAAAGAACAGTAAGTAGATCACATAGGATTGAGAGGTTTTTCCCTCTCATCATTACAGTGTTTTGCACTGAAAATGTTTAGTATCAGATTGCGGGAATATCACCCTTCTGTTCGCACAAACTGAGGACGCTCCAAGGAAGACACTCATATACACAAAAAAAACACCTCAGCTACCAACTAAAGTTTTACACCTGTGCTAAGAAGCAAGTAAAAAAGCATTCTTCAGTTTTCAGAATCTTTCAACAGTAGGCAAATTTTGGAATATTTTCAGGCAAACCAGAGAAACATCAGGAATAAGACCAGTAACATCAGTGACAAGGCAAGTCTGGAAAATTTAATTCAATTGGTCAGAAAAACTATATGTTACAATCAATAAAATCAGCTTTATAAACACATACACATAAAACAAAATGTTCTGCTTCTTACACCAGAAAGCAGGTCAGCTTGCAGAATAAGTGGTAATACGGGGAAAAACTAGGGGGCAAAGTGTTTTATCGACAGTGTTCCAGACTAAGATTTCAAAAAGAACATTTACCCAAAATAACAGAATGGTAGCAGACAACAGAGGAGTGCAGCACTGCTGACTTTACTAAGGGCAAACAGGGCTCACACTGCTAACTGTGAATATTTCATTGTGTCAGATTTTAACTGTTGTGTTCCAGTTCTTAGGCAAAGCTCCCATTCCACCCCTAGGCCTTCAAATGTATTTTGGCTTATAGCAGCTATCTTTAAAGAGTGTTTGTAGCAGCTTCCACAGTTAAAACTGACTTACACACAGAAATCTTGACAAGCCAAGGGACTAAAACACTTGCCAGTTACATTACAGTGGGTGGCCAAGTCATAACAGCAACATAAGGCTCCAAGCAATGGTGTGAACAAGAGCTACTGAAGAGAGCAGGCATCAAAATTAGTCCTTGGAAACTGCCTTGTCACATAGAGCTGCCAGAGAACTACTTCAGCTGTAAAGAAAAGTGGCGTAGGATATTTAAAGAAAGACAGCAGGTAATCTTATCTAACCTATGAACCCTTTTGACATTTTAGGGACCTGAACAATACTCAACCATGTTGAACACAAGTACAATAAGCATCAAATTATTTATTCTAGGTATTAGATCTTGGTCTCAATGTAACTACTGCAAGCATGGAATGGGAAGCCATAAAACTATTTTGAATTACAAAAAAAACCACTTCATGCTTTTAACTCATCTTCCTGAGCATCAGTGACCTCCTTAAGAAAGGGAGGAGAATTAAAAAAAAATAAAGTAAATATGAACTTGTGTACAAAATGGGACAGGAATGTAGGAACACACAAAGGATGCTGGAATGAGGAGGAGATACTAGGAGGAAAAATTCCAAGTGAGAAGTTCAGGTCTTGCCCTGCAGGAATAACTCATTACAGAATCAACTTGATCTTTCAAGTTATATTACAAGCTCTTGAGCTAATTTTCCCTGTACTACTCAAACAGCAGATATGCTCGGCACCACTCCAGGGAATACACCACACCACCCATGGCACTACTCAGTGCCTACAAAACAAAACCCTTGCTTGGAGAAGAGACTGTAGTTCAGGTCTTCTGCAGCCTCAATCCCCAGTTCACAAGCCTTTGCTAAAAAAGGTTTCATGATATTTTGTTTCAATATTAGCTATCAAATCTAAAACAGGTACTCAGAACTATAACCACAACAGCATATATAGCTGAAGGTGGATTTTTTTTTTTTTTTTTTTTTTAGTAAGTGTTACTGCAAGTAGAAGTGGAACAGACAAGTTGCAACACTGTTTATTATCAGGGTTAGCTGCATCCATACCATCTTCGTGAAGGTAAAGTGCTTCTGTGGGAAAACCACAGCAAAAAGTTCAGTCTGAAGAATACACAAGTCAGTAAATGTCTACAGATAGTCAAGAACAAGTACCAAAAAAACTGCACTGAAGGTTCCTCCAAAGATCAGCAGCTGGAAAAGCACTTCTACCACCATCTGTCAGGACTGGATGACTATTCTTCCCTCTGATTCAAAATCTGGCTGCTTTAGGTTCCCATTTTTCTGAAGCACTGGAGATTGACTGTGGCTATTGAGACCAGAAAGTATTATCCTGCTAGAAGAATTAATGTCTCAAAGTGCCTGCTTAAGTTTTCTACTACTAACAGGAATCTCATGACACTGGCAATGACTTCAATCTTTCTTGCACAGTTTCTGAAGCATAGTGTAATATTGGCTTTTCATCCTTTAGTACAGTTTAAAGTTTTGCTTAAAGTTTGCTTCCCATAGCCAGGAACAGTCTGAGATTCGCACTGTGCCAGAAGAAAAGCCTACTGAACATCTAAATGACATGTAACTTATATGGCTACCTGTGACTGAGGGAAAAGCCCCCACAAAAACCCCTCAGTGACCAAATGACTCCTTCCAGTCCTGAGCTCCACATTCCCAAGTGCACTCAAGGGCTTACTTTGCTGAGATATTCATCAAAAAGTAAACAATTCCCATGTCTCTGTCAGTCCAAGTAATATTTTTATACTTAAAATGAGCAGCTAATTATATAGTAAGAGCAACTGGATGAACTGGAAAGAAAAAGTCAGAAATAATCCCTCTTCAAGATATTCTGTTGCTGGCATGCAGCCATTTCTCCCCACCCTGTTCTTCTCCCAACTTTGAACAACAATTACCAGGGAGGAATATTTTCTGAAATCATTTGCAGAAGAGCTCTGAGTCTTCAGGTTCTTCAATCAGGCACCTCAACAAGGTGAAACTTCTAGGAAGGACAAAAGTACTTCTGTACTAAATGCAAGCCCTCTTGAAAAGGCTAAAAAACATACCACAATTCCCAGACATATCATAAATCCGGACATTGCCAGTCTCTCCCATTTGGTTACTCATTGTCTCAACTGCACTTGTTTAGTGTGGTGATCTGCTCCGGAACAAATTCAACAAATTTGGTGTTCGCTAAAATCTGGTACAGCTCTTTCCAGCATTCAGAAAAAAAGTGTTACTGCCTGCATTTTGACCCCACCCATGCAAAGCATAAAAGGCACCAGCAATTTTACATGACTAAGGCCCAGCGAACAGACCAACAGTAGCAGTGCCTGTGTCAGCAGGTTTACCCTCCCACATCCAGCGCCGGGAGAACTCCACTATTTGATGGGAGCTGCAAAGAGAACAGTTTGTAAACAGGCACCAGGACTTTCTCAAACAGTTGGCCCTTCAGAGGGAGCTGCAGGCTTTAACCTTGAAGTAGCCATGCTGCTGTAAGGAGACAGCAAGGAGCCTGGGCTTGTTTGTTTGTTTTAGTGTTCACTATACACAAGTAAACAGCAGGGAAAAAAAGTGTATTGAAAACCAAGCACGTTTAAAACCTCCACCAAGCAGCAGCCCAAACACAATGTATAAATAAATCCAAGTCATGTCAAACAGCATTCCACAGTCATGTGTCAAGTGAAAAGCAGAAAGACTTGTCTGTTTGAAGAAAACAATTGTGATCGTTTATGCGCAAGCCAGCTTCCTATATATTGACTCAGGATTTTACCATTTCATGAGAAGTTTCCCAAAAGCTTAGTGTGTAAGACATTACAAGCAAGTTTATTATGAGTCCACTATATATTACTATATACTTGGTTGTATTTCTAGACACTATTTAGCTTGGAGTTTATTCAAAACGTTCTGTTCTTTGTGAAATGAAGTACCTCAGTGTAGCTTACACTCCTAAAAAAACTCAAAACAAATCACTACTCAGTATGACCCATCATCTCTGCTGGTCCCCAAAGCCTGTATTTTAGAATAAATCTCCTTCAAGAGATCATGTAGCAGATTACACTGACAATAATTTGTTTCCATTAAGCAAAAAACATCAGAGCCAGTTGTAATAATCTACCAAAGATTAAAAAAAGCAGTCTTTAAAAAAAAAATCATTAGTTTCCAACAGACATTTAACAACTCCTCTGTTACATGGAAATGGGATGTCTACTATGAAAGGCCAGATGCTCAAATGGATTAAAGAGTGTCTAGCCTTTAAATCCTGCATCCACAAATCAACACTGACCTAGTGACCTAAAGTAAAATGTAATAATAAAAAAATAAGTAACCAGATACATATAGACCAATCAAGACAGAAATAAAAAATTGTTTGCTGAAGACTATTTGGACATTTACATAGTGCTTGTCAGAGAATATAAAAAGAGCTGGAGAATGCAGAATGTAAAGTCCCCTATTTATCCTTGAAACAGGTTTAGCAAAGGCAGTGGAAAAACAAGCTGCTCAGCACACCACCAGCTAGCAATCAGGAGAAATCACCTTCGGAAAGGATATACAAGCCTTTACCTTTATGTCATGTATGATTGCTGCTATCTGTGAAGACTTGCCAGTGAGACTATAATTCACACACACAGCAACAGTGAATCCTGTGGGCAACAGCAACCTTCCTAGAAAGCCATCCCACACCAGCATAACCTTAGGGTGGTTGCCCTTCCCTCCAGCTAGGTCCAGCATAGCATCTGAAGGGTGAAAGTCTAATCTCTTTCCAAGCACAAAAGCCAATCTGCCCCCTGCACTCTTTTTAACAACGCAATTACAGACCGGCGACTTGCACGTGCGAACAAGTCCACTGCAGCCCATTAGAGGCAAGTTTTGCATAAATCACCCACTCAGACGGCAATGCAATAGCTAAAATCTGGGAAAGGAAGGGGTTAAAAAAGGTGGGTTTGCGGGTTTTTTCATGATAAGATGATACAGCTTCCATTAAGAGTGCTCACCCAGTTCCACCAACGTGCAAGTGTAACATAAAAGTCTGAAAGGACTTCATGCACGTACCAGCCTCCCACGAGCACAAGAAAAGCTCACACACCACAAACAGTTAAAATACTCAAAGAAATAAAAACCCCCTCAACCTCCCACACGCACTTTTGTTAGGCACCAAGACTTGGAAAGCATCTTGTAGGTTAAAAATTTATCCTAGGCAAATATGTTGCAATCTTGACTTATTAACTCTCTCAGTAACTTCCCTTCCAGACTCCAATATAACTGACATTTTCAGTGCATAAAAACACAGGGCAAATAGGTTGAATTAGGACTGACACAGTTTTAATTAAAAGCCTCTAGTAGTGTTCTCCCCTGCACCAAATAAAAATGGCAGTTCTGGCAAGAGGGATGCAGCATAGGACCTTTATTTGAAAAGGGAAAGCCCATATGAGACTAAAAACATCTGCTGAAGTAACACTTTGTCTATTTGGGGTGCAAAATTTTAATGCCTCTCGTTTAAGTCAGTAATTTGAATTGCACTACATGTTCATCGTGCATTTATTATGAAAAAAAAATAATACTCCTAGTTCCTAAAACACAACAAAAAAAGTCTTTCATAGAACACAAAAACCTTACAAGCATACACTTCTGATTTTATTTTCTCCTTTAAACGAAACCCTGCCATCAAAACAGTCACAATATTTGCAGAATATTCTGAAAACTCATGTCAAGTCTCCATACAATTCAGCTCTGTAAGAGAGAGTCCGAAGTGTTTGGTCAGTTGGTGAGTTAGAAAGAGGGGCAGAGGGTGGGAATGAAGAGTGGAAAACCTGCTCCTGCATTCTGCCTCCCTTATGCTGCTTCCTCTGAGCAAACTGCATAAAACACCCTAAACATCCATTGTATCACCAGCTCTGTTCGAACATTTTCCCCTCGTCTCACCCTTCATGCCAGTATGAAAACCAAACACGTACCACATCCAAAAAGAAATCACTCAGACAAAAAGCAATCAGCGTGAAAAGACATGTAAATCAAACAGATTTGGCAGCAAACAGCATTTCATAAAGACAAGAGATACGAATTGCTCCATTTGTGTCAGTTTGGCCAGTTATTGTTCTGACTTACTACTTCAACAACCCCAAATTAAACTGCTTGAACTGAAACAGACAGACAAAGATCCTTAAAACACAATCCCCACACACGCCCTCTCAACAATAAGCATTATTTCCGTGGTGCTGCCATCCTTAAATCATAAAGCCACCACGCCAATTAAAAATTACCTACATAAAGAATGAATTTAGTACTGACCTTGCAAAAAGCTTACTCCTCTTGGCTAGAAATCATTAATAGTTTTGATAAAATCCTTTTATGTGCTCCTCCAGCTAGCTAATTCCAGCCTTCCATTAACGCACTCCATTGCAGATAATTGCCGACAGCACACGCTCCCCTGCTTTTGCTGGTTCCCAACCCAGCGAGGATAATCACATTCCAGCAGGGAGTGAACAGATGGCAGCCTCCATGGTAACCAGTCCTCCCCAGCTAGTGGTAGCACTGGGAGACTCCCGGGGACTGGGGCAACAAGCGCTCTTTGTGCTCCAGCCTCCCAAAGCCCGAGCGCAGGGAGAGCCGGCTCCTAGGGCTGACTGGGCATGCCTGGCAGGTGCTTTGCCTTCCCGAGCAGGCACGGCACCTTAACAAAAGCTTGCGACCGGGTTTAACCTTGACACTGCCTATGCCCGCGGTGTGCCGGGGGGGACGGGGGTAAAACACTCGCCCAAAAATGGAGGTGAAGCCGGCGAGAGTTCTATTTGCTATTAAAACTGAGCGTTCAGGGAAATTAGCTGGGATCTGCTCTTCCCCTGGCAAAATGATTTTCTGAAGGCAGGCTTACTTCCCCTGAATGGGTTTGATTTCAGCACGATGGAAGCGTTTGCTGCCTGATCTCTATCTCCTGGACCTCTAAACTGCTCCCCTCAGGAATACTCTAATCTATTGCTCAACAAGAACTGCACAGACCCCCTGTTTTGGTCTTCGAGCTTCTGCCAGGCTTATCTGATCCACATCTGCCGAGATCAATGCTGATTCAGCGGCAGGCAAAACCACCCTGCCTCTCTGCTGCATGACCAGGCTGCCAGGGAGGCGTGTCTGGAAAAGCCTTTTTTTTCTCTAACACATCAAAGGTGTGCCTGAAACCTTTGCTCTCACTGGGCCAGATCCTACACAGCTACACACCTACAGTGAAGATCTGCACCAGCTCAGTGAATTCCCACTGGTGTTGTCTGGAGGGAAAAGGGAAGTGGCTTTTCAAGTCCAACTGATAATGATCTTGTCTACAAAATAAAAGGGCTTTGAAAGAACATATTAAGGCTTTTAAATACTGATGTTTTGCACAGGACCACGTCTCTTTAAGGTTTGAAACACTGGATGTACAATAGCATGCAGCACTGTAGCCTGTTGACTCACTCAAACTTTCTCTCCCTCACTCTCAAAACCACTCAGAGCTTATGACTAATGATGTGTCAAAAAATTGTGGGTAATTTTACTTAAACATGAGCCGAATTTGGACTTCAGGTTCCTGCCTGCTAACTTAGGTCTAGCAAACTATTCTTTTGAGGAAGGGAAAATGGTTTCCTTTCTCCCCTAACAACACCAGTCTTGTAGCTGGTCCTGCAACGCAGTGTTTGTTTCTGTAAAAGACTGAACACCCATTTGCCAGAGCCCACTACTATTGCAAAAATACCTCTTTCTCTTGTGGGTGGCTCCAGATACAGAGCTCAAAGATTCCCTCTCTCCTTAGGCCCAAATTTTCGGTTTCCCTCATCCTCACTGCACAGGGATGTTAGTTTTGTTCCACAGCAAGCTCGATGAAGTTTATATCGGTAAGAGGCATCACTTTTGAACTGCTGGGTACATGAACACTGGAAGCCTTTCAGATTACTGCTGACAGCATGGGAGTATCTGTAACCCATATGAGAGTCCCCATCACAGGGAGCTGAAAAGGACCCAGATTTCAGAGAGGACTCACAGAACTCACAAGGGCACTGCAGGTACTGGTCACAGGCATGGGACCAAACCCAGGTCTGCCTACTTGCCCTCCACGACTCATAGATCATTCTGACTTATACTATTAATTTGAATCAATTTTCTTCCTCTAAATAAGCAAACTTTAAATCATTGAAAAATCTGTAAGCAGACATGGACACCAAACCAAATTACCCATCAGCAACAAGGGTAAAATAAAGTAAGGAAGGAAGCCAATATCCTATTTAACTTGCCAATTGTTAATAATAAAAACTTTCCAGCATTTAAGCATCATGGAACACCAATTGCATTTCTTGTTTTGCCTCTTAAAAACAAGGACCATGGCTCAGAAATTAGTTTTTATATACTAATAGATTTTATGTATTTATGCATTTCTGGAGGAAAAAATGGAGCTATTACAATTCTTGGCAAACTGACTTCAGAATGATAGGGATTCAAGTTCAGTTCCAGTCTTTTTTCCTTCATGAAAGAGACCTCCTACAAAGCAGTTTTCTAGATTTATGTTAATTCTAACTTTGTATTTAAAAATTATGTTGTTTACTGAAATATTATAAGCAATTTTGGCATTGGAAAACTTGTTCCCTACACCATAAAAACCCTTAGACCATCTGTTCTTGAATAAGTACTAGCTGTACTCATTATAGGAGGACTGCTAGCAGAATGAAAGGCAACAGCAGTCAGAATCCATTTCAGCTTCTTACTTGGATTTTCTTTCATTATTAAGTCTGATTTTACACAGGTACAATGGAAAAAATTGAATAAACTACATGGAGCAGCCATCACACACGGAAATGGGCAGTGGGATGCACTGCAATTTTTGACAGAAGCAATAGGTAAGTTATATGGAGCAACACTAAAAAACGTATCCTCTGTACATATGACAGAAGCTTTAGTCAAACTACTTAAAAGGGAGAGAGAAAAACAGCACATCCAAAATGATTTTGAGGAGGGGTAGACAAGGAAAAGAAAATTTAGCCATCTCCCCTTTTGATTTGGCAGAGTCTGAGCCAGATAGACGTTTAGGAATAAATTGGTTTTAGCTGGAAGATATGAATGGAAAATAAACAACATATTGACATCCTGTCTCCTGAATTGATTCCATTGAAAGGACTGTCTTTTGTAACAATGACACCATGTGCTTCAGCTTTTTCTATCCCCAGCTGCCACCCGATAGACTAAGACTCTGGCATTTTATTCAGGCTGATGAAGACTCAAACTAGGCTTTAGAAATATATGTTTTTCAAATTGGGTTTGGGTTTTTTTGGTGATGACAACTTAAAAATCTATTCACCCAAAACAAGTTATATGAAATTAGAATAAGGCACACTGAAGCAGTTAGTCTCCATTCTCTGCATAAGATTTGAAAGCTTTATAAATAAAGCCAACCACAGCATCTATGTGTGTGACGCCAGGCCTCACACATGCATGGTTTTGAATTGTTGTCCATCTGTCATACCATTTTTTAGAGTTCTACTTAAACAACCTTGGAATTTCTGGCAGTTGTACCAACTGCACCTTACTGTCAGACGTAAAGCAAAACAACAGACCATTGATCTTCTCTATTACAGTATCACCTTTGTTTCTAAAAGGAAACCAACTTCAGTATGAACACAGACTGAGAGAATTGTTTAGGTTGCAAAAGACTTCCAAGATCTTTGAGTCCAGCTGTTAACCCAGCACTGCTGCATTCACCACTAAACCATGTCCCCAAGTGTCAGATCAGATCCACACAGTTTTTGAATGCTTCCAGAGATGGTAATTCCAACACTTCCCCTGGGCAGCCTCTTCCAATGCCTGACCACCCCTTCAGTGAAGACATTATTCCTAGTAGCCAATCTAAACCTCCCCTGGTGCAACTCAAGGCCATTTCCTCTTGTCCTGTCACTTTTTACCTGGCAGAAGAATTGATCCCCATCTCACTACAACCTCCTTTCAGGTAGTTCTAGAGAAGGAGAAGGTCTCCCCTAAGAGTACTTTGCTCAAGACTGAACACCCCCAGCTCCTTCAGCTGCTTCTCCTAAGGCTTGTGCTCCAGACCCTTCATCAGCTCCATTGCCCTTTCCCTGGACCTGCTGCAGCACCTCAGTGTCCTTCCCGTAGTGTTCCAAAAACTGAACACAGGATTCAAGCTGCTTCCCCACCAGTGCCGGGTACAGGGGCACAAAATATGCATGTATTTCTTTTAGTTTCACACCATCTAGTATTGAGGAAGTTCACTTCAAGGGAAACAGGATGTCTACATTTTCAAGAGCATAAGGGCTGAAATCTGAGAATATTTCCTCTTATTCCCAAGATTTAATTTTTTTTTTTTTTCCTTTGGATAAGCACAGAAGGACTAAAGCTTCCACACTGGTCTGAGATGCTCCTCCCATCTTGCCTCAGTTGGCCATTTTCCTAAAATCTGTGGTGCACTGCAGAAGGAAAGCAATGAATTCAGCCCTGCAGACAACAAACCTCTGCAGATACACAGCAAATGGAGACCTTGAGCCTGGTGAGTTGCACTCCCTTTACTTCCACAGTGTTTTCAGGTCACACAGCTTCATGTTGGCACGTGCTTCCTCAGTGTCATAAGAAAAAAGACTGTGGCATTTCTTTCCTTTCAGAGGGTGGTCACATAACCTGGGAGGATGTGTGTGCTGGGTACGGGAGAAAGGGCAGCAACTGTTTTGCTTATGCTCTTACAGACGTTGTTTGATTAACATGATGTCAGTGTTTCGAGTGATAAACCTTTCACTTCCAAACTGTTACTGCTTACAAAAGTGGGATTTGCAGCAGGGAGGGCAGCTATCTCCTTTTCACCAGTTCAGTGACACGGACTCTTTCCATCCAATATCACAACAGCTGTTTCTGTGGACGTTTATTTTTGGCAACTATCATTAAGGGACAACAAAGAAACATGGACACAAGTCATACTAGGCCATCTTAGTGACCTATTGAGTGTACAAGCCTGAAAGTTATCCTTCCTTCACAGGCAGTTCTCCAGAATAACTTTCAAGTTATGAAAATGAATGCCTTGAAGATATAGAAAAAACAAGACTTTACTGTTATGTCTCCAAAGATAGTTATTTTCAGATCAGGCATAGCATCAGCCCAATACACTTAAACACATTCCATAAACCAGAAATGCTTTAGTTTCCAAATAGTTTATGGCATCACTCCCATTGGCAATAGTGCCTCCAAGTTAGTAATGCCTGCAGAAAAGACATTGTTTCTTCCTAAAGCCAATACCAAAGTATATCTAGATTTAGCCAGGCACATCAATTAACATAATGTTCAAGTATTATGAAAAGTAAATTATGTAAAATGTAATTTAAGAAAAAAAAATCCATCCATCCACATGCTCTAGATCTGGATCCCTTTCTGTAGTAAAGAAAATCTTCTTGGAAATTGTTGATAAAAAGGTACAGCTAGTTAAGAGAATTTTTTTTTGCTGTAAACATGGAGTTATTTTTATGTCAGCAGTAAAATGTAGTGCATAGAAGAGTTTTTAAGGAGAATGTGCAATTGCACAGTCTCCCTCAGGAGCATAATGCAGCTCAGGCCTTGCACAAACCAGTCATGAGACAGCTCATACTGGTGGTACCTACCCAGAATCAAGAGCACAGGAGCTGTTTCTGCAAGATGTGAACAAACAGAATTGGAAAGACAACATCAAGAGGTTTATATTACAACAGCAGAATAAACTGTGAGATTACTGCATTCAATAGGAAGAAGAAAAAAAAAAGGCAAGAGGGATGACAAAAGCAGAGAGGATTTCAGCTGAAAAAACTCAGTTTGTCAAGGTGGGACAATTCAGTTCAGTGTCTGGAAGCATCCAACAATAGGGCACAGCAACCTCCAGACACGCCTGATTATTTCTGCAATCTCACAGAGTGTTTCCATGGAAAAGCAGCAGACTCCTAGGTTTGACATTCAACGCCTGACAGCTGAGCCAGCTGAAGCTCAGACTCACAGGGCTCACAGAGAGATCACAGACAGCTCTTTGGACGTGGTTCTGAGCAATGCAAGAGTAAATCCAGCTCTGGGGGAGAGCCTAACCCCAGGGGCTCTGCTCTGTGCCCTTTATTTACCAGTTAAGTTCCCAATGAGAGCAGAGCAGACATCAGAGTAGCACATGGGTGGAAACTGTGACCACAGGGCTTTCCTTTCTCTTTAGGCTTTAGTAAAGAGCTTCTATCCTCTAAAGAGGACAGGAACTGCAAGACTGCTCTTCGACCTGGCTTGGACAACTCCTGGCAGAACTTGCAAACCAAAGATAGAAATGGTGTCTCTGGAAGAAGAATAGCCTGCACCATTCTCTCCTCTGTATCCTACAATAAAGACCACAAATAGTAAGAGAGTAAGGAAATGTAGAAAAACCAATGCTACCATAATTAAATAATTCAAGATGTTTTGGGTATTCAGTGTGCCAGTTTCTTCCATGCAGATACAGGAAGATCTCATACTTCATCAGTTAAACTCATAAAGAAAAAACGTTTTATAACTCCAGGACTTGAATCTAGACTATGTGGAGGTAATCTGAGGTATGCAGCAGGAGCAGTGGTATTTGGGCTGTACTAAATATTACATCAGCATCCTTATGCCTTAGCCCACTGCAGGTGGCTAACTTATTAGTGGCAAAGAATACAGAAAAAAAAAAAAATCTTAAAAATACATTTAGCAGATCCACTCATAAAACACACATTGATTTGATTTAAATTCCTCTCCAAACTCGTCAGGCACCGCTTTGCCACAGATTTCTATGATCTAGAAACACCTGCGCTAGATCCAACACAAACAAACACTTTCCTGAGCAGCCTGTAACAGCTTTCTGAAAAACAACATATTTATTTCATGATACACCTTGCCCTTCTCCAGCCAGAAGCTCCTTCTGCAGGTCAACAGGTCAGCCAGCAGGAAGTCATCTAAAGAAACCAGGCTGGGGTATTTGTTAAGGCAGGCACAGATCGTGTTCCTTCCATGCTGACAGCTCCACTGACAAGCAAAGGAAAAGCAGCATCACAGGATTTACTGATATCTGCCAAGACAACACCAACAAAACCTAAAATTTCCACCTACCTCCCATGCTAGCTCACATAAGAGAGTTAGTTCTTTACAACCCAAATTTATAGTACCCTTTAGGCCAACAGTAACGATGTACTCCACTGGCGTCACCTAAAATACTCCTAGTTTTATTTTGTTTATATTTCAATGGCTCAGAGATTTCTTTGCAGTCTACCTCTTCCCACAAGGATAAGCAACCAGTTTCACAGCTGCCAAAAATAAAAGAGGTTTTGTCAGCAACTATTTAGAAAAGTCTGATGAATGCTGGGGTCTTGGTCCCAGCTGGGGCTTCCAGGTGGATACATGACAGATATATGGCATTAGGGGCACACAGTACAAACCCACAGGTGATCTTTATTTTATTATTTTCAATAAAGTAATCAGCCTAGTATAGCCTATTACTGTACAGCACTACTTGCAGTAAGCACCTCGTGAAGGCTTTTATTATTATTGCTGTTAACAAACAACAAAGAGGGATCTGGCAAGGATTTTATTTTGCTATTAGGAGCCGCCAAAGAATATTAGCACATGGGTCACTCCAGTACCTTGAAAGGTCTAGACTTTTCATAGTTTGGTTTTAATTGCACTTACTATACATAAGGATAAGGAAAAAAAAATAACCAGCATGTTTCAAGACATGGGTACAAAGAAAGACTTCTACACATTCTGAGGAATGAGTAATGACTGACACATATACACACAAAGCAGAACCAATAAGCTGATCTTGCTCACTAAAAAGGATTTTGGAAACACTTTTGAGGTTTTGATTGTCTTTGCACTGGTGAGCAAAATGAGTCAAAAGAATGCAGTACAACACGGATGAATATTTAACTGCGTTTTTATGTTCCTCAAGTAATACAGTGTAGTTTAAATGTGTGTATACAGTGTATATGTGCACTACAGCAAAATACTTTCGATCCAGTCTGCCTGTACTTAACGTTTTAAACAGCCAGGATTAGGCACTCTAGCAGATGTAAGTGTTATCTAAACTTCATTTTCAGGAAAACAGAACACTTGGCAATGCACTGCGAGGTAATGATGTGGGGGGCCGTGGTGACACGCACCCTTTATCTCCCAGTCATAGTTGCAAAGATCATCACTACTCTGAGACTGCATGTGACACAAAAATAGGAAGGAGTAGTCAGGAGAGTGTCAGAAACTAGAGTTCAGATGTGAAGGCAAATCCACTGCGTGCTATGAGGAAGGTCACAAGATTCTATTTCTCTTTGTGGGGATGGCTGCCTTGGATCAACACACTCCTGTTCTGCTTCCACCCCTGCTCACCCAAGCGATGAGAATTCAGTTTAGTGCAACTGCCCTTGGACGCCGGCAGATGACCTGTGCCTCAGTAAAAGCAAGAAACAAGTTCTCACTGATATTAGCAGAAAAACTAGACCTAGACTACAGAATGCACTCCTGTGTAGAAAAGTTTGATGACAGGCTACTAGAGAACTTACTTGCCTCCTGCTGATTTCTGATTCTTTAGAAGACACTTACATGTATATCAGCTACAGACCAGGATGAGAAAAACTACATATATCATGATTTTCAGATACTTCTGAGCCTCTCCCAGAGGACATATATTTACTTCAAATGCATTAAACTATTAAGGAGAAAAAAAAAAAGAAAAAGCCCCCAAAAAAAGACATCTACTTACAGTTACCCATGCCTTATACAGGAATGCCATTACCGCTAGCAGAAATTCTTACATTCCAATGACTTTGTGCAAGTAACTGTACTCATCTAACAGGCAGTCCTTAAACTGGACATAGAATGAGCATTATCAACTCATTCTACCAAAAAGGAAGTTCTGAATTTCATAACTTAGTGACATAGCTCAGGAAATAAGCAACAAAAAATATTTCAACACATACTAACAGCAGATTGTGTGAGTGGGCACCTAAGTCAAAGGAAACGTATCTTTGAAATGTTTCTTTATAAAGAAAAAATCCTTACACGTCAGGACTCGCTTGTCTCAGTGCCACCAAGAATAGCTATTTTCTATTCCACATCATTGTAGCTATATTCTAGTCACATCTTTAAGACCTTTTAGGAACCCTCACTTCTTAAGGAAACATTGAGCAGCTCTGGCAATGCAGAATGGCTGTCACTCAGGAGAAGAGCAGTAGAAGAGCAGTTCTGTATTTTAATTTGTAAGGAGGTAGAAGCACAAGAAAAAATCCAGAGAAAGCATTTGTATGAGTTGCTGCTATCGGTAACCTCACTATTCTTTTCACGGTAATAAACTGTCTAGTAGGGAGTTATCATTTTCCAATAGTAGGAAACTTGCAAACACCACAATCTAGTGCTCTGCATTTGGTGCTCTTCCATTTTTGCTTCTCATCATTGTGGCCTTTATACCCAACTTCAACAGAAGAACTCTGATTCTTCTACTGCTACATATTTGTGCCATGCAAATTTAGCATAGAAACAAGTAAGCAGTGACTTGCAAAACCTCCCGACTCTTTTCTGCACTGAATATTCCATTATTGAAATGGTATTTCCTGGCAGAATAAAAAGACCTGGCATTTTCCAGGATGTCTCAATAAAAAAGACTCTTAAAAGAAAATCCCAAAGCATCAGCTATGGATGATGCCAGCAGCTTTCTAGACAGCCAGACCTGTCACACTACCCACTCCATGCAGCTTGTTTAGAAGTCCATTTCTCAAATTGATTATTTTTTAAATCAGAAGGCACTACGAGCTAAAACAAAAAGGGAGCATGTGTCCACTGCTCTCTCATTGTCTCCTAACTACTAGAAGGGCTAAGATCCTCAGCATTCCCATTAAAAAAATGGATTTTAAACACCATCGTCTCTAATGCTGTCCACTGTCTCACCCAGAAACCCATCTTACCCTTTCCTGCAAGCCCTGAAGCTATTATTTGAAAGCTCAGTATGAAATACAATGATCTTTTGGTCATGTTGCTTCTAGCAACCTTCTGCAACTCTAACAGCAGAAACACTAAATTTTCACACTCTTTCTTCTTGAAACTTCAGTTTATAGGAGGAAATGGTAGCTGAACAGAAATTAATGAAAGAAAAATTGTGCTTTTTGCTTTGCAGAGTTACCTTTGATTTCAGCACTATAACCATTAGCAGTGATTGCTGTCATCAACAGGAAAACAGCTGCATCCAACAGTCTACAAAGAGCACTTACTCATCTGGACCACAGTTACTTAGAATACACTAGCATTATATCATATACATTAAGGCTACATTGTAGTAAGACTGGGATTTCCCTCCCCCCCCGTCTTGAAATAGTCCATTTCCATTGTTCCAGTAAATTTTAATCTAATTTTAAGGACATCCCATAGTAACATGGGACATAATATAGCAAAATCCGTAGTCTAACAGGTTTCAGATTCAGCTATTAATTAGTCCCTCTATTCCATAGCCAGTAGAGACTTTAGTAAGTTGTGACATTCATTCCTGGAAGCTGCAAAATGGAGACAGAGCACCCCAGAAAAGATTTGAAACTCAGTCCTACATGAGGCAAAACAATCAATCTCCAAAATGTGTCCACTCTTCAACTCAGAAGAAATTTATCACATTCAAATTTAAGACATACAGTTGTCACACCAAAGACATGTACATTTATAATTTATCAGAAGTGATGCTAAAAATGGATATAAATACTTCAGCTGACTCAACACAGCACAGCAGTAGTGGAAGACTGCCAAATTGACCTCAAGTACATTCCTCTGAAACACAACAGACATCCTGTACCTTTACCACCTCCCTCTAAAGCAGCAGCTGGCAGCTAGAAACACCTATGCTGCTTATTCAATGGAGGGAGAGACTGCTCAACACTTTATTTTAAAAGGAGAATTCAACCATTTTGTTTTCACCAAGACCTCAGGAAACACTAAAGAAATAGCTGAAGGAGACTCAAGTCTCAAGTTATTTAGACTCAAGTTATTTAGACTATGAGGACACTGGAAACCACAAAAAGCCTTACTGTGTTCCTCAGCAGTCTCTCTGGAGATTTGTGGGATTGTGCTATTTAGATGTGGAAGCAGAAAGGTCTGAAGTTCTTTTGGGATATATAGGAAGCTTATGTATTAAGTACAGTACATGATGGTAAATATTCTTGCTATTTCCCCTTCCCTTTTTGACAGAATATCTCTCTACTGAATATTGAAACAGAAGTCTGCCAAGGACCTGTATTTTGGGAAGGCCACCAACCTCTAACCCAAAATAAGCAAAAGTGTGTTCAGAGGAATGTTTTTATGTTCACACCATGGTCTCCCCCATTTCCAGAGAAATAACAAAACAATGGCTATGTTTTATCATATTCAATAAACTTTCTTTTTAATAAATGACCAAAATGAATGACTATTTCCTTTTTAGATTGTGTTGCTCCTTCTCTACATCACAGCTAAGGGACGAAACTTCAGGTATTCTGGAAACAGTAGCTTAGCAGAAATTTAGACTCATCTACTCAAATCAGATTCAGTAGAATAATGAGCAGGAAAAAAAAGCACTAACTCCTTGAAACAGAAAAATCTGGTAACAACAACTGAAGCTCATCCAGTCCAATCCGTAATTTGGCTCAGATTTGCAAGCGAGAAATCTAAAGAGGAGCTGCTAGAGAACACCAACATGCAAACCAGCTCAGAAGTTTTTTTCATATCAGGGGAGGTGAGCGTTTTGGGGGGGTGTGGTGGTGAGGCTGTTTGGTTGATTGGTTTGAAGTCTATAAACAAGCCAGGCCCTGCAGGGTTATTATTAATCACAATCAAATCACATCAGGTTGTCAACATCTGACTGCCCTTACTCTTGTATGTTCTGCATGTGTCCCTCCGAATTAAAATGGTAAAACATTCATCAGCAGTGGCAGCACACAAGATTTTCTCATGCAGCAAGAGTCGAGTAAAGTGGAAACAGCTCTCAGACCTGAACAAGCACAAAGCTCTTCAAGTGTACTTCATGCCAAAATCTTCATGCTAACTATATCACTATTCAGCCAATAGACATTGGGAAGTTTTTTCCCTAAATTTGCTTTTAAACACAGAAGTGTTTATATGATCAATGACATAAAAACAAACAAACAAACAAACCACACACACAAAAAGATACCCACTTTAATTTGGACCCCTCTCCCTTTACTACAGATTCTGAACAGCCAGAATTTTGCCAAGTCCATGGCCACATACACCCATGACTCTGACTCACCATTTTAGACTGTGAAGCACTGCTACTTATTCTTTAGTTGCTTCCTAATTTTTTTATGGTTTAGAGCACTGCATCATCATTATGACTTTGAAATCAATTGCAGGTGGAAAGACATACTGAAGCCAGAAGAGCTCTGTGGTATACACTCACACCTTTAAAAACTAAAAATAAGAAAAGTGTTTGCAGACCACCAAAAAAACCCTCCAAACAAAACAAAAAAAAACCAAAACAACAACTAAAAAAACAGTTCAGCTTTGCCTTCTCCAAGGATCTCTTTGATCTTTTCTGTACAAGCCTTGGACATCTTTATTGCCTTGCAACATGTCCTAGGCATTTATCAAAATAGTTTGTTAAGCCTTTCTGTCAACTATCATGACTGACTTGAGATTGAGAAGGGGGAATTAGGGAAGCAGGATGGTGGAAATTATGACTTTTTACCTCTTCCAGAACTGAAACTATTTATCTGTATGATGATATTCTCATAAGAGTCTTTCAAAGAAGATGCCTGAAGCTGGAAAATCAATTCAAAAAATCAGGCCAATAAATATCTAGTTATAACAGGTTTCTATTTGCTGCTCCCACCCAAGGAATATTTGCAAGATTTGAATCCTAGAGCTATTATCATCTTATCTGGTATTTTATTATGTACCTGAGCACTTAGAAGGAAAAATGAAAAATGACTGATCAAGAATAAATTTTATATTAAGTTTACAGTTCCTTCAGGACAAAAGACAACAGTAACTAAAAGACCAAGGAAGATGTTTCAAGATATAGTATCACGTATTACATATTGAATGAAAATATAATTTAATAAATTCTTGCAGCTACCATGCTGAACTAGAGGGAGCATGAACCATGACCACAACACTCTGCATGGTTTCTTTTGCTATCCAAGACAAAGGAATTTGTGACTCTTTTTCTTCTGTAGGAGGCAAAACTACTTGTTTGCCTTATGAAGAACAGCAGCCAATAACAAAGATTACTTCAGTGAGGACTTGCTTCACTGTTGACCCTCTTGTAATACATATTCTTACTGTCTTACTGCTGTAAGTGTGTGTTATTGCACATTATTGAAAGAAAAAAAGTAAGTAAAAACCCCCCTCTGGATGCTTTGGGAGGTTTTCATTTCCAGTTAAACAGTCAGCCATTTACACTCTTACAGGTATAGTTGCAGGTCACAACAGGCAAATTAATGAGTGTTGTCTGATTCCAACTATAGTGTCTGCTAATCTCAGCTCATGCAGCAGTTTAGTTTTGAAAGAGTTATTGAATGGTTTGAGTTGGAAGGGACCTTGAAGATCATCCAGTTCCAACCCCCCTGCCATGGGCAGGGACACCTTACACTAGACCAGGTTGCTCAAAGTCCCATCCAATCTGGCCTTGAACACTTCCAGGGATGAGGCATCCAGAACTTCTCTGAGCAGCCTGTTTCAGTGCCTCACCACGCTCACAGTAAAGAACTTCCTCTTAATAGCCAATCTAAACCCACCCTCAGTTTAAAGCCATCGGCCCTTGTCCTGTCACTGCATGCCCTTGTAAAAAGGCCTCCATTGTTCTTGTAGGTCCCCCTTTCGGTACTGGAAGGTGTTCCAAGGTCTCCCCAGAGCCTCCTCTTCCCAGGCTGAACAACCCTAACTTGCTCAGCCTGTCCTGGTCTAATGCCCTGCTCAGAGTAAGGCCAGCTTACATCAAGTTGCTTGAGGTCTTGGCAATTGATCTCTGAGTGTCTCCAAGGATGGAGATCCCCCAGGCCCTCTGTGTACCTCTTCCTGTGTTTGACCAGCCCAATGCCAAGTTTTTCTTCCCCTCATGTTTAGTTGGAATGTCATTTGTTGCAGTTACATCTGTTGCCTCTTGTGCTAACGTTGTTTATTGCTAGGGTCTGTCTCCATCACCCTATTAGGTACCATAAAATAGTAATAAGTTACTGTATAGATATCTCTTCTGGAAAAAAACTGGTTCTGTCAGGCTCTTACATCATATGTGTCAGCCCCTGATCCTCTTAGTCGCCTGGGCTTCTTCCATTTCTTCCCTGCACCAAGAAGCCCGGAACTGGAGACAATACTCCAGGTGTAATTTGACCACTACCAGGCTCCCCTTCTGTGACCTGACACAGTTGGTCCACAAGGTCACACCGCTGACTCACATTCCTCTTCAGCTCCCACATATCTGCACTGTTCTCCAAGCACTACCTTCTACTACTGCACTGAGATTTTTCCAACTAGATACTAGAAATTTATTTTGCCCGTAATGAACTGCATGAGGTTTCTCTCAATCCATTTTTCCAGTGGGAAAAAGTCCTTCTGAGAAGCATCCCTACCCAACCCTTGTCAACTGCTCCCACTCCATGTAATACCATCCACAAACTTGCTGAAGATGTGATTCTTTCCACTGTCAAGGTAGTTAATGGCAATATGGATCAGCACCGAAGTCAGTGTTAACCCAGGAAAAAGGAGCTCCTTTTCCTTCCCTGGCTGGCAGGACTACTAAAAGTGCTTTGGGAGCCAAAGCCATCTCCAGAATTACTGACCATTATGTCCATATCCAAAGGGCAACATTCCAAAAATGGAAGTACAACAGTGTAAAGTAGCTCCTCCTCTAAGCTCAAATTCCAAATTACCACTTGGCAAATTGCTTTACTTAGAGTAAAAAAGAGCGTCATCAGTAACTGTTAGTCGCTATCTTTTTCCATCTGCTAAGTTTCCAAGTGTTTTAAGATTTTTTTCCCTGCCCTGAACTGTTTGTGTACATCAAAGACAGAAAACATAAACAAGAAAGAGACAAGAACAACTTTGCAAAACTGTTTTGGTGAGTTTCTTTCCCAAAGGTCCTTTGAAGCTGCTTTAGAGTTGAGTAGCTTAATAGAACAGAAAGAATTTTTACATTTTTGGTGTATGAATGCATAGCACAACTATTTGTATAAAAATAAACGGATATATTAAATGTCAAACTAACATATTAGGTTTGGGTTCTTCAGCTTTTATTTGGAGAGGGGCTGGGATTAAGAAGAAGGAGGAAAGCATAAATAATAGAGTTATCAATTTATCATTATTCACAGAAAAAGAGTTTGCAGACAATTTCCATGGATGAAGTGCACCATCGCCTTGGACCGTAGCTAAATTCATATGCAAACTGATGACACATGGTGCTCCAGGGAATTTGGAAACTAAACAGTACTCGCAGCTGCTAAAATATCCCATAAGATAGTGCAGTTCATACCTCAGAAAAAGACTAATTTGGACTCTCTTTCACTCATCTGGATTTTTTACTTATGGTTAACTATTAATTCTTACACAGTTTATTTAGGGTAGAGAAGAATAACTTATCGGAGCACTCTGGAACAACAGAGAGATTAAGTGTAGACAAGAGATCATAGATTATCAAGATGATACCACAGAAAACATGTAAAGTTAGTTTAATAAACCTTTTCAATCAGAAAGGTGGCCTCACCTTCTACAAGATAAATAAGCTCAGTTAAAAACTAGGATAGAGCACAGGACACATTACTCTGATTCAAAGAGGAAAGTTCACCCACACCACTGCGTCCTCCTCACATTCAAGTGCAAAAACAGTTTAGAGGTATCTGCATTTGTCATAGAGATGCTTTGAAATAAAAACAAAAAAACAAAACAAAAACATGAAACAAAACAAAATCCCACACAAAAACAAAACAAAAAACAAACCACACACCAAACAAACAAAACCCAACCAACCAAACAAAAAACACAACCAAAACCAGAAAACTATTAATGAAAAAAATGGAAAAACATGGTAATCCAAATAGGAACCACTGATGGAATTACTATATTATATCCCATATGGAGAATTTAAAATGTTAAAACTTTCTATGGTAAGCCATTACTTCAAGAAATCTAAGTTCAAAATCTTTGACTCTACAATGAATTTTTTTGTCCTCAACATATTCCTTAATTCTCCTTGCAGACTTCTCTGTGGTTAACCCTATTAATCCCACTGACTATGAACATAGAAGGAGGAAACAATCATTAATTACTTGAGGCTGTGCAGATATTTATAAGGCAAGAAAAATGAACATGCAGTTCTTGATGGCTCCCGTGGTGTTTTTAAGCAGTTACATGACGGAGGGGAAAAAAGGAGTGACTCAGGAATCAAAATAAAAATCAGACTTTGTTCTAATATGGGACAGAGGAAACTGCTTTCCCATTAGAGGACAAATAAATATCACCAACTGCCTGACACAAAAGGGAAGAGGAAAACAACAGGAAAACTTTGCCAGCTGGGGAAAGCAGTAGTTAATTGCCAAGGATCATTTTAGGGTTGCAGCTGCTTGTCTCTGCCAAGTTTAAAGAGTTAGCTGTTCTAAAAGTATATTCAAAAAATGCCACTAGGGAGTTCAAATACTGACCTTGTAAGGAAAAATTCCACTGAGAAGACAGCAAATTTCCAGGATCCCGGGAATTTTGTTAGAAGTCATCTCATGATTTCCCAGGTTCAGTATCAAAACAGCTATTCCAAAAATGCAACCAATGTTGCTTTTTTCCTGCTCACATCCTTACCCACGGAGTTGCCAGTCTCCCATGTGCCTGTCTGGATTTAGTTCTGCACATCCCACTCCAAAGGGAACAACTTCTAGACTGAGACTGTTGCTACTACTCTATCATCAGCAATCTATTTTTACTGGGTGATGCACGGGGCTTCTGGGAAGGCAGCAGATATAACATTTCTCTCAGTATTTTAGGACTATTCATGTACAGGGCTCTCAGCAATACTATTTGTTGAGATTTTAGAGTAGCACTGGTGATAAGCATACTTCCAAGTATTTCAGGACTTAAAAGGGCTAAATCTTGTCTAAAAAAAACCAGTACCAAAGACAAAACAACCCAGGAAAAAAGTATCAAGGTTTTCCTCACAGAAAAATGTGTCTATAAAACTGACTTTTTTTAGATTTTTTTATTTTTAAACAGAAAAACTTGTCTGTATTGATATCAAGTGACATGAAGGATGATCAAAACACCTTTCTGGTATTTCTGAGAATGTAACAGAAACCCCCTTGAGCAGATGATGAAGGAAGAAGTGAAGTAAAGGTGCCCAAACCACCAAAAAAAAAAGTGAGTCATTATAAAACATCTGCACTTAGGTTTCAAATACATCACATACAGTATCAACTGGAAAAAGCATAGCAAAGGCAGGTGCAGGAAGAAACACAGATCCATAAGCACAGTGTCCTGTTCTTTAACACTCCCAGAATCAGCTGACACTTATATTAACCACTCAAGAAAACCAGTGAACATTTATTCCAGATTATAAACTTTTAGACACAAATTATGCTACCCTTTCTCTTAAATCAGAAGCAACTGAATGATCTAAAATCTCTAATTTTTGACGGAAAAGGCAGATGTTATTTTGTTCTTCTGTAGTAACATGGGTGACCAGTACCCAGTGTGTGAAGAGCTACTTAGCACTGAAGGTGCTAACTGGCCAGAAACTAGATGACTATCATTAGGTATTGTTATAAAAGCTTAAATATCTATGTAGCAAGCACGACAAAACGTAAAAGCCACTGGAAACCACAAACATTATACCCAAAAAAAAAGGTCAGAATCCTACTGCTACCTGACAGCTCATTATTCCAGAGCATTCCGCTCCACCATTATCCCAACAGAAGCAATTCAGTCATGGTTATTGTATTTCACCGCTGTTTCAGAGCGATCAGCATAGCTGTTACTTTCAGTGACAGATCTCTAAGGCAGTGCACATTTCCTGCTGAAGAAGTAGCCAGCCAACCATTTACTTTTCTATTTACGGAACAAACTGGCCCACAAAACAGGAACCTCAAAAATCTTACTTCAGCCTCAAGAGTCTTATCGAGTGACACAGAAGGAGAGAGAAAAACTAAAGATAGAATAGGACACCAAAGAAATTTGCCATAAGTACAGAGTGGCTTGAGTGCATTCAAGAGCAACCAAAAAATAAAAAATAATAATAAAAAAAAAATTTAACATTCACACTGAACAAGTCAGTTAAGAACAAAAGATGTGTTTCTCGGTTTCTTAGCCAATTTTTTCCCTCTGGTGCTAATGCATCTACAACAACGATATTTAAAGGTCAAGTGTCAAGACGTGTAAAAGTTCAAAGAAAGTTTATCAAGCTGACAATTACCGATCAGACACCCGCTGTGTCTTCCGGAGGTATCAAAATACAAACACTTCTCTGGAACACTCTCAGGACAAAGACGGAAGTTTTAAAAATAAAGTTAATTGCACACATCGCCACTGGCTCACCAGTTTCATTTTGACTATTACAGAGAGATATGAGGAACATTTGAGCTTTTTTTAAAATTTATTTATTTTTGGTATAAAACTGGACATGAGTTTCACAAAAAAACCCCAAGCTGTTCTCTGATATGTGTAGGTGATCAGTGGGATGCTTCACTACATAAAGACTGTACCACAGCTTTTATGCTGCAATGAGGTCTCCCCTCAGTCTCCTCTTCTCCAGGCTGAACAGACCAAGTGACCTCAGCTGCTCCTCATACGGCTTCCCCTCAGGGCCCTTCACCATCTTCACTGCCCTTCTTTGGCCGCTCTCCAAGAGTTTAATATCTTTCTGACATTGGGGCACCCAAAACTGCACACAATACTCAAGGTGAGGCTGCCCCAGTGAGGAGCAGAGTGGGGCAATGCCCTCCCTCAGCTGGGTGGTGATGCTTTGCCTGATGCCCCTCAGGACACAGTTGGCTCTCCTGAGCAAATTGCAGACAGTACCATCACCCAGTGCAATGTGGGACCCTTAATCTACAACCTGCTTTTTAAAACCTGCACTCTGCTTTTGAGTAGAACACGCATTTTTCCTTTCCATTTCTTTTTCCTTCTTAGTGCTCATTATGGCTGCAACCTCCAGTTAAGAACTGTGGTGTTTACAGTTTTACCCGAGACCATTGCAGGCCCCTGAGGTCACATACCTGACTAATTTTGAAACTTAGTATTTCTGGATTCTGTCTCAAAGTTAATAGAGAAGTAAGAGGTTCTTATTACTAAGAATTTTGAAGTCCCCATTTGATGAAGTTTATAAAAGAAGTGAGTATAGGATGGGCACAAGTGGACCTTTTTATGATTTTCTGACTGCAGGTGGCTTGGTTAGTCCTGGTTACTTTAGACACACAAGAAGCAACTTAGGAAAATGGGAAAGGTTTAGGGTTCTTTTAAATGTGTGACAGACAACACATCATCTAGAAACAGTAAATGCCTCAGTCATCTATGTTTTTTCGGTTTTACAAAAACAAAACTGAACTCCCATTCCTCCCCCAGCCTGGCTTCTGTAAAATTTACAGAACTGAAATTAGCAAGATAATTTTAATACACTTTATTCTAAGCAAACATTTTCCTTTGAAAATGGTATTTCATACACAGAACATCAGCTCTTTACAGTGTGTTCCCAGAACTCCTACAATAACACAAACGCCTTGTTTAAAGCATCCTTTTCTTCCCTCCTTACTTCAAAGCACACACAGCCCCATCAAAAGAGGACAACTTCATGGTTTCATCAAGGCAGCAGAGAGGAAATATCTGAATCTAAATAAGGCTTTTCATTTGTCAGACAAAACAGATAGACCTAATGTATCTCATTCTTTAGGTCATACAAGATTTGTGCTTTGAGGTTATGCTCTCCCAAACACAGTCCCATCTGCACTTCAAGTTAAATACAGTGAGCAGATTTACCAGAGAGAGAAAGAAGAGGAAAATAAGTCTTAACAGCAACATACAATTTTGGTGAAGTTCACTGTAGTTAAAGGTTGACTTCCTACCCTTTTTCTTGTTCCCAGATGCAAAAAAACCTTACCTTTCCTGTGGCTCCCGCCTGGTTGAAGTCATAACCCTCTTTGAGCACAGAAGCGATATTTGAAGTAGACTCCACATTCATATCCCACCACACTACGTTTAGCGCAGAAAATGTGAAGGACTGTAAACATCAGCACATAAATCACCTCCAAAAAAACCCACTGATAAATAGAGGTCTGGATCTGGTTTCAATACTCCAGCAGGTCAAGCCCACTGAAGTTCATGTGGCCAACGTGCAAACACCACAGCAAAGACGTCTGCTGGATTAGGTTGGTAATCTAAAGCCCACTACCAGCACCAGTGGTTTGTCACTGCACCATCCTGCAACTGTTAAATTAGAGCAGTCCTGATAGAAGTCACTTCCAAATAGGCTTTTCCATTAAAACACCAGGTAATACATTAAGTGATCACTGTTACCAATATTAATTGAGAAACAAAACATTTCATCACCTGAGGCTTTTTTAAAGAAGAAACGAATCCATATACATTAGTGCAGGCTTCCAAGTGATGGATTCTGGAACCATGAATACCATGAGCCCAGGAGTCAGCAGAAAGAAGGAACATTTTACTTTACATGGAGTGGCTCTGGGTACTGAATACCTGCATATTCATAGGATGCTGCAAGAGTTTCTGAGAACAGCCTTGATTACTCCCAAATCATTTTAATAAGCATAAAAAGCATGATAAATGAAAGAAGCAGAATTTGGGGGGGTTGTATCCATTTTTATTGCTCATAGCAGCATACCTAAGCTGAATAAAACTGATTAAAATTATTTAGTTAATGTTTCACAGAAGAACTCCCAAAAGTTCTCTCTTTCATTTACCTTGCTCCAAAAGGAAATAAGTAGTATTCCTCCTCTTTCATGGGAAAACGAGCAGCTCTCCATCTTTGGTACGTTCTTCTGTAATTGTGGAACTAAATGGCATAACAGGGACCTCAGTGACACGTTCTTCATCTTAAGCCAGATTTAGAATAGCCTTAAAAGAAGTGCCATGCCAAGACTCCTTTTCTAATAGAACCCCTTTCTCCATCTTTGATCCTGGCAAACTCGCTCTGACAGCTACAATAAAGAAGAATTTACTACCACAAGCCAACTATTCTGATCACCTCCTGGAAGCTGGCACCCCAGGAAAGATGTAGGAAAACAATTCGTGGGAACAGCACAAATAAAGGAGTGGACAAAAGGAAAATTCAAGGGCAGTAACATGCCTGGCTACTGCATAGCCACGCCATACAGCTAACAGAGTTACATGGCAGCAGTTTTTCTCAGAGAACTAAATCACAAAGAAAAATTTCTGAAGCTTGTATGCCAAACACCTACATTTCATTGATTATCCTTTCACAGAAGCAGGTAGTTCACAGGCTCCCTCCTTCAAGTTATGAATAAACATTTTAGACTAATCTATTTACCAAAAATAAAAGTTACATTTTTAAAAAACCGTGAAAATTGTTCTTAAAAAGCAGTTATTGGAGCTTGTAAATCCCACAACAAAACCTTTGTTATTGCACACACACACATAATTTACCCATACACCCTGCAGTCCTAAGCAACTTACATTTTTCTTGAACTACTTCCAGCACTTTTGGAAAATGGGTTATTTATTCTTAGAGAAAGCACGTCAGTTATTCTATGGATGGGCCATGCAAGCAGAGCGTGGCTGCTGTACAGGTCAATAAGGCACTGCAGGAAGGGCAGCGTTGCTTTGCTCCCCCCTCAAAGACAGATCACAGGCACTGCCTTCATTAACAAGTATTGACTACCCTCTCTAATTACTGCATTCTAGACCTCACATTTTCACTGCAGCACAAACCTCAGCTGTCCACAGGCGCCATTTGCTCAGCTCAGATTTTGCTTTTACTGACAATTTCACACTAAGAAAAGGGGCAGGAACAATTTTTTTTTTTTTTAATACCTAGGGACTTTTGTTGGATTTACAAAAAGAGTCAAAATATCTAAAATGTATTTGCTGAAAATAATCTTCCAAATTATGTACCCAAATCTGTTGGTTTGCACGTCTAAAGTTAGAAATAGAAATCCAATATTCAGACTTGCAAATTAAAGAAGTAGTTTTCAGAAGATCTCAAACTCCGTACCTCAGAAAAACAGGCTATTTAGCTGTTATGTTTGTACATAAAACCCTGGCTGTAGAATGGACAACTTTCAGTCTTGTTCTCACAACTCTCTGATTAACCCCACTGAGCAATACTTTTGCTTTCCCTAGGTACAATTTAGAAACAGAAAAATCAATCCTACTTAACTGCAGGCAGGAATTTGTGAATAGAATACTGTTTTTCTTTTTCTTTTCTCCCCCCTTTCTTTTTGCCATTTAAATGTTTCTCAGTAAACAAATCCCTGACTATATTTTTATTAAAATATTTGCTGCATTAAATATTTGCCTTAAGAAAAAAAGCTCTATGGAAAATGATGACACCCATACCCCACCCCTATTTTGTCTACTCGCAGTAATTTATTTACTTACCAATGAAGATATCGAAGAGCATTTGTTAAGAAATTAGAGATTTACTTTTTCTCCTTAGGTCAAAAGATATTTATTTCTGCACCATGGGGACTTCCTGCCATATCCTCAGAGCTGACACACAAGGTGGCTGCACAACCTACACACTGAAGGGTTCACAGTCTCTTTCACTTCCTTTTGAGGCTTTTAAGGCCAAAATGAGATGGAGACCTTTTTTTTTCACCAGAATATTGCGTTCCTCATTTATTTGATGAATATGTGAAAATGTTTTTAAAGCAAGAGCTTTGCTCCTACTTTCTGATTCATTCTCTCAGACATATCTCCTCCTAGCTATGGATGCACAAAAAGATGGCAAGACCCCAGAAAAGCTTAGGATATCTCCACTTCATTCTCATGACTCTGCGTGCATAACATACTCCAGAAAGTAGATACTTAAGTGAACATTAAAACTCTTTCTGGATAAATGGAAAGCACACTACTGTGGCTACCAAGAGAATACATTTTTAGACTGCACTTCACCATTCCCTACAGAGCAATTTTGATGCCTGCTGAGCATTGCCACCTATTTCTACAGGAAAGCCTGAGCTGGCATCAATAGCAAGTGGGATCTTTGTCACCCATACACAAGAGCCACGTCTTTTTCAGACACCTGATCCTTGCCAGTTGATCTGTAAAACAAGGCATCCTACACAGAAAATACTTACAAGATTGTCACAAATATACTTCATCTTATTGCAGCTATTTGGTAGAAGGAAGAAGTCATTTTCATTGGAGATCCAGGACACAAAGAGACCTCAGCTTCCAACAAATTCTTCTCAGTTTCACAAGGAATATAAATATTTCACAAGTACTATAAAACAGTTTTGTAATAGTACTGCAGCTGAAGTATCCAGTATTCATTTTATATTAGGTCGATGATTTGAAGGATCTCTTCACCACATTGCTGTTCAGGCAATCTCAGTATCAGCAGAGCAGGCCAAAAGCAATAACCAGATAAGTAGTTCTGGTTTCACTAATTTAATAGTCTGTGGTGTAAAAACACCCCAAAAAAGTATATAGAAGCATCGCCTGCAATCTTATGCACCATACTCTTTTCAATTGGTTTATACAGCAACATAAAGCTTTAATAATTATTTGTCCAAGGAAGATAGAGATATCAATCAAATAAATCATAGTAGCTGCCTCCTCTTTTTGAAAAAAGAAGGAGAGCTAATGATCCTTTAAAATTTCTTTTGCACAGAAGGCAATTCTGGAGGTAAAACTATACCTATTAAACAGAGTACAATAAAAAGGTCAAAAATATCAAAGGAAATATTTGCAAAACCTTTGGAGGCTGATGATTTGCTCCTGAGATGAAAAATACATATACAAATGAGAACATTACATATGAAACCATGCTGGTTTCGAAGAAATGAGTTGTAAACGGCCCAATCCTTTCAAAACTGCATTACTTGTTATACAGAGCTGCTTGAAAATAAAATAAAAATGTAGTTATTATATAAGCAACACAGGCCCAAAAACAGATCAAAATCTTGCATATCTACAATAGGTTTCTTTGTTTTTTAAAGAATTAAACCATGAAAAAAAATCTGTTTAAAATAACAAAACATTTATTTTAATGAGACCAAAAAATACCGGTTTTCCATCTCACTTGAAAAGTAATCCACAGTTCTCACTTAGAATCCCAGAAATCTAACAGCAGCCAGACAATCTTGAACTGCAGACAAATAGATTTGTCTTGTGAAATGATCAGCCCACGGTGCCATCGATCTCACATCTCTCCATGTCATCGTGAAAGTCACGGTCACCGCACCAAGGGCTACTGCTGATCACTCAGTGTGGTAATTTAGTAAAACCAGGGCTGACTTTCCCAGTCAGGTCAATGATTTGAAGTGGGCAACGAGATACATTTGGGATAAATGAAGTATGATAGTGGCTTTAGTGTAGCGGCACACAAGTCAAAACCATGAGACAAATGTTTTTTACTAATTTCAGACTCAGTACAGGATCCAGTGTTCTGGCCTTTGATTTGGCAAAACAGTCCTAGAGATCATTTGTTCTTATTTAGTTGGAAACTTGATAAGTACCTCTGTTTCACATGTCCAGAAAAATACAGCCAATACCTTGTATGTCATTTCTTATTATGCTGCTCAGTCGTGAGAAGGAGGGACAGGAAAGAAAGTTGCTAAGACAAATTTTGCCAACTGTCAGCAGAGTCACTGATGGATTCAGAATGGGTTTCACTAAGCTCTTCAAGCAGTCACTGAAGGTGAAGTGTTAAGTTGCATAGAGACTGGGAAAATTAGAAGTTCATCTGCACTTGTTTTTTTTTTTCTCTCTCTTTTTTTTTCTTTTTTTTTAGGCTATCTATTGCCATGGAAGTAGAAAGCAAAACTGAGTTTTAGAAAGGTTTCATTATTCAGCATAAGTAACCACACTCCAGACAGGAACAGACTAGTGCAGCAATTACAACAAAACCAATTCTGACCGCTAATAGGTTAAGGGTCTTTTGCCAGCAATATAATCATCTTTATCCATTTCCACAAGTAATTAATCCTCAGTTCCAAATTGTCATCGTTGACCTCCAGCTCCAAGTTAGCCCCTCCCAAAGAAAGAAATACGGAGGTAAATCACCCTGTTTTCATACTAAACTTCAAAATAAGGATAGAAACTTATCATGCTTAGCTACTGCTAAATGTAACCATTTTATGATTAATCACAGATTATTCTGTGAAAGAGAGATCTTTTGAGTGGAGACTCTAGGAAACAAACCTATGTTCTACCTGGTCATATTTCTTTAATCCTGAACATAAAAAAATACCAGATCTGATTAGATATAAGTATGCAGCTGATAGGTTAGAAATCTCCTCACCTTTCATATCACATGGCCAATTTACTCAGCACAACCATTTCTCATTGAATCACAGTACCACCAGGCACAGCATATTTGCAAATGATTCATGTTTAAACTAAACCTTAGAGAAACCAAACCTGGTTTACTGGCTGTAGGTCAGTACTCATGAGTTTCAAAGAGTCGAAAAAAGTTCAACGTATGAACATTCACAAAATCAAAGAATAGTTTAGGTTTGAAGGGACTTTAAAGACTATCTACTTCCAACCTCCCCCAGCGTGGGCAGGGACAACTAACACCAGACCAAATTGCTCAGAGCCCCATCCAACCTGGCCTTGAACACTTCTCTGGGCAACCTGTGCCAGTGCCTCAACAACCTCTGAGTTAAGAACTTCTTTCTAATATCTGATCTAAATCTCTCCTCTTTTAGTTTAAAACCATTCCCCCTTGTCCTACCACTATCTGCTTGTGTGTTGATTCTCTTCCATGTCAATCAGTTCACTGTTTTGTTCCTGAAGTGAGGAATTTCACCTGAAGATACATATAAAAGAAGACATAGGAAAGCATGCACAAGAGTTTGATAACAGACACACGAACCTGTTGTAATACACTAGAGACCATGCTCCTCCACACGGTCACAGGCACTTCGTATATGATCAGTACTGTTACCAGTTCATCTTCTTTCCCCGGGTATGGACAGCTCAGAACCTCTAAGGAGTTTCTCTGTTGTTTAAAATAATGCCCCCAGACACTGCTAAATCAAAACAGAGTCTCTAGCCCAGGCCCATAATTACTAGTGGGAAAGGAAAACCAGATCAGCTTTGCTGAACCACAACCAGCTGGAAATACAGCAGTAGCCCCTGCCGTCAGAGCACAGCACTGCCACGGCTGCCACCCACCAGCTCTGGACCAAGGAACAGCAGCGGGAGCTGGAAAATTTTGACACTCCGACCTCTCAATCCCCACTCCTGTTTGTCCACAGATGCTGTGGCAAACATGTGGCACAGAGAATGAACCAGGCTGGTTCCTGCACAGAGGCAATTTATTATTCTTTTTTTTTTTTTAGTATAAGTTGGTGGAGAATTCAGTAAGCTGCCATGAGGGAAATAAGCGTTTAAGTTCAATTATAAAGTCAAAAAAATTACTGTATTTGCTTTGCCTTCCTGTTTTGAGCCTCATAAGCGCAGGATCCCTACTCAAGTCTGTGTACCAACATGGAGTTAAATATTCATCTGTCAAGACTTGCCTACATATTGTTTTATTGACATCTGTCCTACAATGTTTTATTGGTATTTGTCAATAAACAGCAATATGCAGCTGCCCATATTTTAAGTTTCCATAGTTATGATGTACTAATATTGAATTTTCATATTTTCAACACAGCAAGGCACAATTCTATGAGTGTAAACCAACATGATTAAAGTTTTGGAATATACTGAAGTTGAATAAAGTTACCTAACTATAAATTACCTTATTAACTGTATTAAAGTTACCTTGACTGAAGTTGAATAAAATTCTGCTTTAGATTTCAAAACTCAGATTCATGTCATATATATAAGATTATAAGTTACTTACATTTTGATCTCCAAGGAGCTGTAAAACACAGGTGTGCTTTTTTTTAATTCAAACACACAAATTAGAATTATTATAAAAAGCTCACACCTGCTTCCTGTTTAATATCAGATAAATGAATCTGAGAGGACATACAGACATTTTCCACAATCCACTAATCAGAAAACAAGCATTATGCTTCTTTTCAGAAAGTTATTTTGCCTTTATATTCCTAAATGAGTCTGCTAAGTCCTAATTAGGATAATATTTAAAAACTACAATCGAAAAACCCACCCCACAAACCCAAACTCCCACATCTTCCAAGTTAATAAGGAGCAAAGAACAGAAGAGTTGGCTTTACTCTTCTCATGTTGTTTTGCTGAGGAAAAGTAACCACAGGGAGCAATGAGCTGAAGGACAAAACAAACCAGTCTCGGGTCACATCAAAAAAACCTTCTCATTGACTCCATATGCTGTGCTAGAAGGATCTTCAACTTATTTTTCTTACATTATAAACACTGGCAACTTGATTCTGTCAGTCTACTACCTGGGGCGTGCAGGGGCCACAGGGTAGGCAAGCAGCATTACTTAGACATACATGAGAGTAGATAATACTGAAGAACAAACTCTGTTTGTGTCGCCATTATCCTTGTTACTCCATAAAGTAAGGACATGGTTATTTCCAATGCAAGACAAAGAGCAGTACCTGAAAGCCTCTGAATGAGCTGGAGCCAAAAAAAAAAGAAACAAACAAACAAACAAAACCCACAAACAAACAAAAAGAAAAACCCAAAAAATTCTAGTTAGATGTGGCTAAGAGCTATTGCTTCTGATCTTTACTTGCTAATACGAAGAGCAGTAAGGCAGGCTTAACGTCAGAATAAAAAAAAGAAAATCACACTATACAACTGAAGGTTTAATACCTGAAGGCATTAGCCATTACATATCCTTATGCTTGGGTCCAGTACAGTCTGTCAAACTACGTTAGTGATTAGATTTGCTCCCTGCTGTTTTATACACAGAGAATATTTTTAGATTACCAATAAAATCTCCTTGGAAGAACTACCTAGACTGCAATGAACATGACAAAGCAAGTGCTTTGAGAAACCAGTTGCGTGGCTACAACAGTGCAGCACTTCAGCTGGCTGAAGCAGCCTGTGCAGTAAGAGTGCTGTGAGCTGGCAGACACTTAGCATGAGAAACATTCTCTTCAAAGACCCTTTATATTTTCATAATCACAGGTTTTTAGTTCCTTATTTTCTACTTTAGCTTTTGAATGTGTTCCTTATTTTCCAGCAACTCTTAGGTAATATTTGTGTAGATTCCCATTATGTCCCAAATAGTTAAACACTGACCCAATGCTGCTTATAAAAATAATAATTAAAGAAAAAAAATTTAATCCTTTTTTTTTTCCCCCACAGTAGTTTGCCTGTGGTAAGCCACATATAACCTTTTGAAAACAACACCACCACCATGAATATATGGATATGATTCATTTCATTTTACATAACATTGCAGTGTCTCAAATAACCTGCAAGTTCAAGGTTATAATCTCTCAAACTGCCCCCCATTTGCTAAAAGATTTTTAACTCAGCTTATTTTTTTAAAATATCGTGTTTTCCATAATAGGACTAAAAACCACCAACCAAAAAAAAACCAAAACACCAAAAACAGAACAAAACCACAAAACCCCCAAAAATTCAACCAACACACTCTTACAGGAACCATGGTGCAATTAAGGACCACACTAACAATCCCCAAATAATTATATATGTAATCATGCAGATCTTCAATGGCACAACATCCACATACAGAAAAAAAAGACAAGAGAAGAAACCAGTATACATTCCACACAAAATCTGTTTACTTGAATGTATGTCATTAAAGAGTTTATGGTAAAAAAATGGAGGTTCTTCTTCATTAGTACAGGATTACCTAGTTTTAATTTTGAGTGGCTTGTTAGCAGCTGGTGTAACACAGTTCAGAAGTTTTCATTTAAAGTTTAACATGCTTACCAATTACCAGGATTCTCCTTCCTTCTTTCAGTGTAAGGCCACACACCAAGAAAAATAAAGTAAGTAAAATAAAAAAGAAAAAATCCTTAGGATAAAGAGTCCTTTCAGCACCATGCAGCCAGCTAGCAGTCCTCTCTCCTTAGTTACTGAATAGCTTCTGCTCTTCTAATCCCTTTTGTACCATACCTGGAAAACACCCTTATCAGAAAGCTAATCCTGCTTCTACACTCTGAGCCACAGTAAACATTGTAGTTTAACTTCAAACAACCTGCCCTTCCACAGGTACTAAAATAATAAAAATAAACTCAACTGCAGCTCTGTGTATTTCAGTTTCCAGCTCTGCCAGCCTTACCCTCATTTACTGTTGCCTGTCACCTCACTGGCTGTAGTAAGTGTGAAGTCCTTGCCAGTCTTAGGAAGGATGATATATTCTCACTTTTCATATTTAAAAAGCATTTTTCCTTCCTGAAACTGAAGCTAACATTTGACAGCAAACAGCTACTTTGTTTTGATTTCTTGAAGGAGGGAAAATACAGGGAGAAATTCCTCCGTTTCCATCCCAGACTACAGATTCAGGGTGGTATATGGGCACCTCATGAATGAACATATGGGAAGCAGAGAGAGGTCAGCAAACAGAACTCAGCAGAGCACTGTGGAAAATATATGATTACTAAATATATGCACTTCCATTGTCTTCACAGAGAACAATTCATCTGCTTCTACTCAGGTCTCTAAGCTCCTTCCCTGTAGTGAAAGGAAGGAAACAGTGAAAGATTTTTTTTTTTTTTTTTTAGATTAAGCCAGCATTGGTGTGAGCAATAGCACTCTACACCACAGGGCAGCAGGGGGAATCAGATTTTTTTTTTCCTGCAGGAAACTCTCTCCAGAAAGTCACTCTAATAGAGAATTTCTGTAATTTTGTTCCTGATCTGTGGAATATCTCCCAAATACCTCTAGGCAAAAGGAAACAACTGGAAAGCCTGGTGCTGCATTTATTACACTTAGTGGGTCTGAATAACATAACTGGAGTTTTCAGTTGCACTGTTCTGTAGCCACTTCTCTGCAAATGATGGTTTGGATTCTGTAACTTCACCATATTTGAGTATTTATTATATCACACCTAGACACATGAACTGGAAAAGAATTATGTTAAACTGTTGTGCCCTAGAGCTGTCCCCCTTGCAGATAATTCAGCAGCCTTATCAACCCAGCTTCTAGACACCAGCCATTTTCCTCTGTGTCAGATTTAAAACCACTTTGCTACTTGAAAGGACTATGTTAATATTCTCTCAGAAAGCCATAGTGAAAGTCATGAATTTTAGAGAATAAGAGTCTGAAACAACTGGATCAGAGAATTTTTAGAAGACTGTGAAGACTTGCTGATGCCTCGTGGTCCTGCTCACCATTGTCAAATACTGCATGCTATTTCAGATGAATGCTGAACACAGATGCCTTGACTCCAGCAGAACACAACCAATCAATAAGGGCTTGCCAAATGCCTTTAATCATCACCATTTAACCTTGTGGGGATGAAAAGTAATCTGAGTATTTGAGATTCATGCAACAGCCCTAGAAACACTCCTGTTTTCTAAATGACATAAATCTTTAAATCAGTGAATCGTAAGACATGCACAGTGAAACTACTTAATCCCCTTTTCACTTAGAACCCACTACTGTCCTATCTCAACATTTTCTGTAAGCGACATGAGGCATAAAACCCAATTAAAGATTCATTTTAATTAGGATCCAGTCCCACACGATAGCTGAATGGCATTCAGGACATAACAAAGAGGACACAATATTCAGGGAGATAAGATAATACAAGTTATGTACCACATTCCAACATCCTGATATTACTCAGGTTTTAAAACAAGCCTACTTTTCTGTAGCAGCTCAGCTGCATTTGTGGAAAACAGGCCCAAAAAGTCCCACATAAAACTAGTGAACTGTACAGTTGGTACTGGCCACATGAGGAAAGCAGATATTAAAGTGTTAAAAGTTAACAGTTGTTAAAACCAGGAAGTAATGATTCTCCACAGTTAGGATGAACAGCCACTTGTTTGTTTTAAGCTCCATGAAAATCCCTGGAAGAGGTAACTCATTTGGGTTTTGAAGTTCCCTTAAACTCCTTATTAATACACACAATGCAAATATTGTTCTCACTTCTATGAACAAAAAGCTTTTAATATATCCTGTGCACAAGCAGTCCTTACGCAGAAAATAAGTAGGATGACCACTTAAGGAGGCAATTCTCCACACTGAAGCTGAAGACCCAGGGCAGCCCCCACCAGCACCACCCAGGCCTCTCTGCTGGCTGTACACAGCAGTTAGGATGGGTGTGTTTCTCTCCCTTCAGCTGCATGTCAAGAATGTTACTCTGAAGATTCCCTTTCTGCTTGATACAGGACGGGGAATGAACGTCAGGAAGTTTAGAAGCACCTGCACAGCCGAGCACTTGGGTTGATGCATTTTGACTTTCTGACAACCCCTCCATTAAACCCAATCACAAAAGCCACTGCAGAGCACCACAGAAGTTACCTCGTGCTACCTGACCTGGCTCGGCAGGCTTGAACATGTTAACAGCCAGCTCAGGTGTTAGCACACCCTTCTTCTGTGAGTCTGCCAAGCCTCTTTGTCCACTGCATCAGTTATACATTAATAAATTGTGAACAACACCGTTTACTGCATTATCATGCATAACTCAAGAGCACATGGGGGTAATAATAACAGAGCTGGGTCAGATTGCCAGAACCTGATGAAAGTCAACTTAAACTGCTGCGTTAACAACCACTCTGTTTTCTGAAACAGATGATTATTTTTAGTAGTAAATTGATGCAACTTGCTCTCACTCTTAATTATTAATTATTAAGTATTAAATATGTATTAAAATACGTCAATAGAATTTCCATTGATCTATATTTAGAATTAGAATGGGCTAAAACACAAATGCTGAATAATTTTATGCACTGATAGCAATTCTGATTTTATCGCACATACCACAAAAACCAGGTGTTTTGCAAAGCCTTCCCTAGAACCACATTTTCACACAAGAATTCCCAAGCTTTTGTTTTAAAGACATAAAAGCCCTCTTTTAAAGTTTGAAGAATTAAGAAGTTACAGGTTTTTGAAAACTATCCTCAGGTGTCTCAATCTGGCATGACCGTCTTGAATGGTATAGTACTGCTAGCTCACAGGAGAATAGTTGAAGTATAAAAGGATTTTACCTTAACAGATGAAATGCAACTTCTTAAAGATGACATTAAGTTAGTATCAGACTGAGTGAAAAGGAAGGTACAGTATGTTCGTATTAAGATAGGGACATTTTGGCAAGAGTCAGTTGAAGAAAAGGCCAGCAGTGCAATTGCATAAAACTGAAAAAAGTTTCAATTCTACCAAAAACAATTTATTTTTTCTGTATCAGTGACTTTGCTTTGATTCCTAAATCACCAGTTCTGAAGAGAGATCTAATTAGCCAGTAAGTTTAATTTCTTAACTCAATTACTGATTTAATATAAATAATGCATATATATTAATATTCAATCAAGGAAGTGAAGTATCACAGACAAGATGGTGAATGGTGGTGAGAGCAAAGAGGAAAAACATTCTGATTACTCACTGCAAGAAGTTGTCATCAAGCTCTTCTGATACAAGCCAAGACATTTAAAAAGAAACCTGTCTTCAAATATTATTTGCTTGAAAAATTTTACAATTCAAGGAATTTATAGAGCTTGGGGTTTTTTTTAAGTCTGCTGTAGACCCTAACTTTGATTTTTTTATTTAAAATATCTGTTTCATGGTAGAGAAGAAACTAGGAGCCTGTTCTGCTATGGGCTAACAATACTGTAGCATTCAAGAAAGTTATGTAGGATGACAGACTACTGAGGATGGCTTTCAAAAGGCTTAAGCAACCAAACATCTCAGCCTAGTAGGAATACAAAGGACAGCAATATAACCCTTAAGTAAATAAATAAAAAGCCACCCTACCCCAGAATTATGGCTGGAGTTTAAAGACTAGACAGTCCCTACAAGGCACAGTGACTGGTTGAGTCAGGATCCTCAGCCAGAAGCAGAAGCAGTGCCAGGAACCTATACACTCTCTCCCTCCATCTTCTACTTCCAGAAGCCACCCAGCACGAGTGGGAGATTCCTCTCTCAAGTTTTCCAGATCGAGGCCTCTTGTTCTTCACAGAAACAGAAGGCAAACCAAAGACACAGTTAGAAACCTCTCAGTTGACTTTTGCTTCTCACGTGCCACAAAGTCCCCAAAGAGATCGCAGAGGAGCGGCATCAGGAATCCAGCTGGTCTCGAGTAAGCACACTGCCCTAACCCTGGAGTTCAGACAGCCACTCACAGCCCTGGTACCGGCAGCACTGATGCTCAGGGGCAGCTCAGACCCTGCAGGTTTCAAGTGCACAGGGGCTGGACAGAGTTACCATGTAACTCTACAGCTGCAAGGGTGGGTGCTCTCACATCACTGCAAGTCCCGACCATGCGGACTTGGTCACAACAGCAACCAGCAGAGCCAAAAATCCAGCACAGAAACATCACACGCTCAACGAACAAAATGCCAAATCTTTAAAAAGGCCAGAAGAAATCCAGCCACTGAATCAATCAATGATTTTTAATCATTGTTCACCATTTTCTCTCTCCTATCCTCATCTATATCTGGCCCCAACAGCATCTATGAGAGGAAAGTTAGACCTCTAAGTCAGCTGCATTGTCCCCTCTGCTGCAAGAAAACTTTGGTTCAGAAGTCATGAACAGATCGCAGGATTTCACATCTCCCATTACAATTCCACCACATTTTCCTTCTTTCCAGGCTATTTAACTTGTTTTACATTAACATCTGACATGCTTAGCATTAATACTTAAAATGAACACTATTTCATTGCTCTGCCCTACCTTGCACTCAGTGTCTTTTGCCTCCAATTTTATTACATTTTCTGCTCCATTTTACTGAGTTTCAGTGTAATCAGAGGTGTCAAACTGCTCCGAAACTCATTAGAAATACATTTCTTTACATGTCTGGCTTTGCAGACTACTGTAGCAGTTTAATTTTCCTCCTGTCCTGCTTTTACTCAATTCTCCATATGTTCTGATACCACCTTACCACTGTGCATGTGCATACTGGGAACACAACTGATTTCTCCACGGTTTGTCAACATTTCAACAAAACTCCATCCTCCTTCCCTACATTTATTTCAAAAGTCTTTTATTCTGCTACAGCCATCTCTGCAAAAACCCTCTTTCCAAGGCAGGCAGTTGAAGAAACCATTAAACAAAATTTCCTCTTTCAATTTTCTCCCCTATTGCTTGGGTTGTTGACAGAACCTAGTGCCCTGGGAATGCCCTCTCTAAACAGCATTCTCTCTCCCCTTGTCAAAAGTACAGGAGTTTGTTGATAACAGCCTGAATATCTCAAACTGTCCACTGCTATGCATTTGATTAAAATGTTTTGACCATCAGGAGCCAGAGGCAAAGTTTATTCACAGATTTACCACAATGAAAAAGATCCTTCTGGTCATCTAAGTGCAACTATTAATCCTGAATCACCTAATATTCAGGAGAGCTAATACATACAGTATCCCATTCTGGAAGAGAAAACCATCTTTCCCCTCATAGGAAAAAAAAAATACAGTTTCTGCTACAAGATTCACAGTCAGTAATGTGATTCAAATATTGAACTGACAAGAACGTTTTGAAGAAAGTCTACCCACTATTAATGGAACTAGAGGGAAAAGCCCACAAGTATCTCACTTTAAAATTTGCTTGCTTCATGTTTTCCCTTTCTCTCTGGCAAATCCTTCATCCTAGGAAGATAATTTGCCTTATACATCAAATGGATAACACTACTTTAAGACATAACAGTGCAAAAAACAGCAGGTAGAGTGCTTTATCACAGATCACATTGTACCCAAGACATACTAACAAACAGGACCAAATACTGCCCAGTTATAAATGGGATTTTGACTAAAATGCTGGGAGATTAGATAGTCCCTCACCACGATTTAAGAAGTGGGTGAAAAGTCTGATAACTGCAGTTTTAAGCAGCATGGGTACTGACAGAAAAGGGACAAAAAATAGCCAAGGGCAAATCATAACTTTTTTATTAACAGATTCCTTTCCCAATATTTGCATTTTACTGGTCACCCAGAAGTAATATATTCCTAGAACAAGTTCTCCTTTTCCAATCCAGAAATCTCCCAGCCATATTTATTAATTTATCTACAAAAGCAGCCTGCTCCTATGATTCTGTACAAAAAACTTTGGAAGTGCAAACTATTACTTTCCCAGTTTCAGCAATTTCCACAATGCTACTCACTAGCACCTCTGCAATTTTGCCCTCTCAAGGTATATTTAAAAGAATTCCCTCCAGCAAGGAGTAAACTTAATTTTCAGCAAATCCGTGTCAAATTGCAACTCTTCTTTGAAACTTTTTGTGTATTGTCCCTAGCCAGTCAGGCAGTGAATATGAATTCTAATTTATTTAAGGAAATCACCATCATGATCACCAGGAAGTCTGTATTATAAGGCCAACCACAATTACTGGGTAAAGTAACCCTTGACAGGCAAGGGCTAAATAGACACATCTAGCCAACCCTAGATACATATATATATGACCAGATAATCTATGAACTAAACAGTACACTCTCACTGGCTTTAAAGAGATTATTTTGATCCTTAATATTTGGAGGAGAAGTGGGGGAAGAAACCATAAAATTATATTCGGGAAGCAAAGTTCCATTTCTTGGCACTTCCACACACTTGCTTCTCTAGAAGGCACAGGGGATTAATTTGGCCCACAGAAACAGGAAACTCTTTAATGATAGGAAAATGTATTTTCATGCAAGTTCTGCATAAAGCAATTTTTAATACTTTCCCTCATTTTTGAAGGGAGAGGAACATTTAGAAGCAGTTTCCTCATATTTACCTTCCTTTCTCAGCATTTTTAAGTATCAACTCTCCTTGGTAAAGCCCAACTTTAGAAAAATGTCAAAAACTCTGCAATAACCAGAAAGACGTGTAAAGCAGCTAGTTGTCTTTGGCAGTAGTCTCTAATACATCTATAGGTGCCAATTCCTGCTAAGGTTAGCCCTAGATTGTATAGGTTTTCCTTGAACACACCATATAGCAATCAGATTTTCAATCACTGCAGACCAATTAACAAAATGCACAAATTAACAAAATATACAAAGCCAAAGAGGAATGAAAGTCCAAAGTTCATTACTTTATTTTCAAAGGTAAAACAAAGACAACAGCAATGAAAAACTATCAGGCAGGGCACATTTGTCCTTCTAGCACTTAAAAAATAAACCCCTCAACAACAAAGAGACTAGAGGAGTATGCTATTAGAGTCTCATTTAGTTATCTTCCACTGCAAGATGGAAACCCAGAAGACTGCTGAAGTTTTTTAACATAATCCCCTAAAATCTTGTCCATTTACAGGCAGAGATACAACAGCAGCAGTGGGAAGCTAATTTTTTTTCCTGTCAGTGTTAGCAGACACCTTGCTGCAGTGAACGCTGTCCTGAATGCAAATTACCTCAGCTCCCCAAGAGGCACACTGCAATGTCTGAGATTGCCAATATACAGTGCAGTGCCAGCAAATATACATTTAGAAAATTGGTGGCCAGAAGAAAACAGTCCAAAAAAGGGTGTGAATTTGTGCTTAAGTGAGAAAAGGCAAGGAAGAAGTACAAGATTTGAATGGCACAGAAGTTAAGCTAGTCCATGTGCAGCCAGGACAGAGGTGACTGTAGTGATGACAAGCATAAGCTATTTCTTGCTATGAACATGAATTACTGTGTCCTTGTGTTCTCAGTGATGGCTTCACACCTTAATTGACACAACTAAGCGGAGATACAACCTTCTAGGATAGCTTGATCCCATGCAGAATCAAAGTAGTGCCATACACCTTGCAGAGCTCTTGGCTAGTGAAAGGTGCTGAACAAGCAAGCAGTAGCCTACAGCTGTTTCTTGGCAGATAGCTAATTTGAGTTTTCATGCACACAGGCATTTTGAAGTAAAGATTTGCCCAAGTTTGCACAAACTTCACTGAATGCCCTTCTCTAAACCATCTCCAGCTATCAGCTTTGATATTTTTCATCCATTTCAAAGCATCTCTGAAGATTGAAGTAGTCTTCTGTCCCAACTTTTAGACTAATGTCAACTTCTAATGGGAAACAAATTTTTTTTGTCCTGTAGGCAGTTAAACACACTAAGCATTTTTTACCTCAAATGTTGACAAAATTTAATTGCCACTTTGCACATGACAAGGAAGCCGAATTACTTAGGCTATAGTAAACAAACTATAGAAAGTATGCTGCAACAAAAACCTGAAGTAGCTAATCTCAGCATGAGAAATATTTTCAAACAACACCAAGAATGAAAATACTCCTTGATCTTCTACATCTCAGCATAGAAAAGCTGCGACATTCCCTACTTCATCAGTCCAGTCAAAGGCTGTGAGGAAACTATTGAGTATACAGGAGTTGTAATAGGCCTTTTAAGTCTTTGCACTAATTAACACACTATTTACTAGTCCGAGAAGAGTTCTGATATGCATACCATATACATAATCCAGATTTTTTTTCAAATGCATTTATATGCAATTATGGGTCATGGAATACATCTACTTTCTCGAGTTGCTTTCCAGATACAGATCTGAGACAATTGCTTGAGTCCTGTCCCTCAAGCAGTAATGTAGGTAACTGAGGCATACTCCTATCTTAGAAAAGCTCTTTAAGATCCACAAGATCCACTTAGTATTTTGTAAGCCAGAAAAGTGTAAATACCTTCTTCTTTTTTTTTTTTTTTTTTTTTTTAGCTTCATGCTGCACCTGGGGATTAGAGTTTATTGCAGAAAGAAGGCAGTCTGGTCAGCTTTTGTCAGCCACAGATGCAAGCATAGTCACACTCTGACTACAAAGAATAGAGAGGGAAGCTACAAAGCTATCCTAGGATTATAGGATGCTAGAGCATGAATAGAAATCATGTACACAATGTTTCACAATGTTTCTTCATCTCATTTTCTGGAAGAAATAGATTATGAGTGGAAAAAAAAGGGAGGCTCTATGTACCTGCACGATATCACCAAGTCTTCTTTTTATTTCCCACATCTTTGGGATTCCTTTCCTTATCTTAATTTGTGAGTTTGGTTATTGCACTGCATTGCAGGGACATTTGATAAGCAGCACGTTGCTCCTGTCATGGCCCTCACAACCTTCTGCAATCCAAAAAGCCAACAAGAACGGTCACACTGAAAAGCTACACATTGCACAGATGTTTAGCAAATAAAAGTCACCTGGTGGAGTTGGTGTGTGCACAGATGAAAAGAGCAACAATAAACAGATTGTAGATGTGGATGAAACTGCTACCTGGGAGTCTAAGGTACCAGTGAGCAACTGCAGAAGCCTAAAGAAACTAAATTGGTAACTAACAGAAAACACAAGGTTCTGGTTGTGAGTGTGCCTCTATTAGACAAGAATAAAATCCATTAAGCCTACATACTGCAAATACAGCTGCCAGTTCCTCTTTCCCAGTGTAAACACACGAGTAAAGCCCTGGGAAAAAGAATTCCACCACAAATAAAAAATTGTGGTTTCAGGGACTTATCCAAACTCACTAAGCATTAAAGCTAAAATAATGCATTCTATGAACAGCATCACAATAGTCTGTTCTTCTCTGTGCATACTCATTGTTAAAATAAGCAGGCCTCTTGCCCAGGAAGTCATGAAAGCACAGTCCCCAAGCAAAACATCCCATCCTTATATTTAACATGGCATGATTCCCAACATTATAACAAGCATATGTCAGAGATTTCAAGCTTTTCTTCATCCTCTTTTCCCTTACACACTCGTGAAACCATGCTGTGACACTACAGGCATGAGCACAGGATGTCACACCTTCTGTTACATCAGAGTTCAGACATATAAATGGGTGTGTGTGTGAACTTGCTCATAAATGATAACTTTCTGAAGTTCAGATTTTACGACAGCTTACTTCTACAGTGTGGCCAAGGCAACACAGGAAGCCAGCCTAAGCTGACTCTCCCTTTTAACATTATGCATTGGTGCTGTAGCAGCTGCCTTCTGAAGCATAACAAGTCAAACTAGTCTAACACAGGTTTGTTCCTGAAGGGGAAAAAGAAAGAGGCACCGGGGAGGAGCAGGTGCAAGGCATGGTCTATCAGAGAGGGAACACTGCTTTCCTGCCAGCCTAAGAGCTGGTACAAGTACAAAAGCATTATATAGAAACATACAAATCTATATATATTATAACGTATATTTAGAATAGCACAATACATACATATATGTAAATGCAAAGTACAACTTCAGAATATTTCGTGCCGAGCTGCGGACTGAGGGTACGAGTCGAGCTGCGGCTCCGAAGTCCCTAACCCGTAACTCCGCAGAGCTCAGCCCCTCCGAGAAGCGGCTCCGCTCCCGCAAGCACTCATCAGTCATCACTCATCCCCCTCGCACAGACACGCACGGCACAAGCTGATACCTTCTCCTTGTTCAGGGGGGCGAACAGCCCGCAGGAAGCCCGTGGGACGCGACCCCGGCGGCAGAGAGACCCTGCCGCTCCCCCGGGATGCCCCAGCCCCGCGGTGCCGTCGGTTCGGCCGCCGGGGCCGCTCGTTACCTGCGGGCGAGCTCCGGACGTTCGGCCCCGCGGGGCGGGCGGGCGCTGCTCCGGCGGCTGCGGCCAGGGCGGCGGGAGCGGGGTTGGATTTCCTGCGGATCGCCACTCGCCTGAAGCGCGCACCCTCGGCTCCGCTCATCCTCGGGGCGGCGGAGAAGCGGAGAAAGGCAGATTGAGGCAGAGGCCGGGGGGTCCTCAGCGCCCCCGCCGACCCCCGCACTGCCCCGAGGGCAGCGCCTCCCTCGCCGCCCGCCTGCATCGCGGCAGCCCCGCACCTGCCCGCCGCTCCCCGCCCCTCCCTTCCCTCGCCGGCACCTGGCCGGGTGCCGCCTCCCGCCGCCCTGCCCCCGCTACCTGCCCAGGGGCCGCCAGCCCCGGGCAAGGTCCCTCGCCTGCATGGTGAGCCCCAGCCTTGCGCTGCCCTGCCCGTCCAGTCCCGTCCCGTCCCGGGCCTGTGCGGACACTTCCCCGAGCGGGGCGCCCGCGGAGCGAGTTCCCCCCGCGGCCGCGCAGGGAAGGGGATGCCGCGGGCTCTGCACCTGCTCCGCTTCCTCGCCGGGAGACCCCCGGCCCGGCACCGTTCCCGTTCCCGTTCCCCCGGGTGATTGCCGGGAGTGCCACCTGGACCGGCCGCCCACCCCCCTCACACACAGCCCCTCAGCGTTCGTGTGCCGCCTTCTCCCACCGATCACCCCCGCAATGCCTGTCCTGAGAGGGGGGGCCCAACTCCTGCCCAGTGTGCCAGTGAAAACGTAAAACAAGTTGGCCATAACGAGGTCCCCCGTGTCCAACATTCTCAAAAGCATCTGAGTCCTCGCACTTAAAAGTGAGTTTTGGTGCCAGGGACGGATCTGCAGTACTTTCATCAATAATGATTCCAGCTAAAATGATTAGTTCAGGCCAAAACTCTTGCCTTTCTCTCTAAATTTTTATCAGTGTTAACCGAGAAGGGCAATCAGAAGTCTATGATGCTGTGAGATGTGGGATGAGGTTTATTTATACAGCAACAGTGTCTGAAAGTACCTATCTGCCTGCTTAACCAAGACATGCTCAGAGGCAGACCCTGTGGCCACTGTGAGAATGGGTAACAGCAGTCTGTAGAGAACTTTTGAGTCTCTCAGGGAGACTGATGTAATGCAGTTAGATGCAAGCCAATTGAGAAGCAGTGCTCCTACTACACAGGGATTTCCTGTGCTTTAGAAACCCAAGGTTTTAGGGCTTCTTTAAAGGTGGCCTCCTGTTTTGCAACATGATGTCTCATTTGCCATCAGCCGTAGCTGGAGGATTTCCTCATGAAAGACACGTGCAGTCAGCTACACTCCAGGGATGTTACCCCTTTGGCAGTGGTCCAACACAACCTTTAGTTGCCAGGAAGTACACGAATTGCTGAGTGCTGAAGTGCTGAAGAAAGTTCTGGGAAAGTACCCCTCTGTACTTGCCCTGCTCTTACATCGCTTCTTGACCACTGTCAGAGATGGGAAGTGGGCAAGTGAGATCTTCCATTTGACCTGTACAGCCACTCTTAGGCTCTTATATGATCTGTAATAATATTTCAGGGGCTGCTCAGGCAAGCTGCTGATTCCACAGCTTCCTTGTCTCCCAAGAGAGAAGGCCACCTTTCATCAGTACCCAGAGAGTCATGTGTGCAGCATGGCCACATCTGCAAGGGGGAATGACATGATGGGACATCAGCTTCCTCCAAAGTCCTGTGCTGTGGTGTGAGGCTCCTGCTGAGTTTTTTACAGCAGGCTTTCTTGGCATGCAGGACCGGATGGTAACACACCACCTCCTGACGTCAGGGAGCTACCTGTGTGAAGCACCAGCCGTGTCTGACTCATGGGAGGCACAGATGGAAAGAGAGGCCAGGGTGATGCTTCCCATACCCCACAGGTAGCAGGGAAGGATCATGAGGCAGAAGTCAAATGAGTAAGTCTGCTGCTTTTAGTGTCAGAGAGCAGGTCAGCAATGAGCACAGGGACAGAACTGGTGCAGCTGGGATATCTGCCACCATGTGCCAAGGATCACACTGTTTTGGTCTCTGTGAAACCATTGTCTTCCAGAAGAGTGTTGATATCTTACAGCCTCCCCTCTCATTTCCCCCTCAAAATGAAGCAGTCAGATCACCTCCTGGATTCTTTTTGTCTGCTTGCAATCGCAAACATCAGGTTTTACTTTTGTAAACATACAAAAAAGCGGTGACTCAGAGATAAAAGACTGATTTATTTCCTGACTTTGGTCACCTGACTAGGGCTGGGCATATGGAGATGCATATATCACTTATTACTGAACTTTGTACCTGCCTCTTTAAACATGGAGCTTTGCTCCTGAAAGGAAACCAGCTAAGGAAGCAAGGGCAAATGCACACACCCTACAAATCTTAACCAAATGGTAGGAACTATGCTAATTTTGTTTTTCTGCGATGTTATCAGTGAGTAGTAACTTATTACAGTGCCACTCTAGGAAATAAAGGTCACCTCAGAAAAGAAAATCATGCCAACTCTGCAGAATTGGGTAACTGGTCACAAAGCTCCTTTTCTTGAGAAAATCCTCCTAAAGCACGCTGACGTATTTAAAGCAGTGCGGTGACAGCCTGTGATAGAAGAAACACACACAGACAGTAAATTCGTGGTAATTGTAGAGCATTTGTACACTGCAGTGCAGTACCAGCTTCTCAGAGGAGCTTATTGTCTCTCTTCTTTTCAGTTAGTTACAGCACAGACCTGGAGCAGCTGGTTCAAGCTGGCTCTGAACTGCTCTACACCAGCAACTGGTCTGTTCCGCCTGCTTTGACACGGTGAAATCTGTCCGCCCCTTCTGGCATGACCTTCCTCCTTCTCTATACACTGCTCTCAATCTCTCTTGTTCTCCATCTCCGGGGAGAGTCAGAGAGTCTTTCTGCAACATCAGCAAGAGGAAAAACATTTTTCTAAGTGTAAAAGGTCAAATAGAGATAGATATGATTTTGGAAAACATCAACGCAAATGATTAAAAGATTAATGCGATAAACTGGAGAAGGGATCTGAAAACAGAAAAATAAGCTTAAATGTAGACAGTGCTGGCAATACTGCTTAAAATATATCAAGGACAGAAAATGGCACTGGCTGAATACTGCAGCCTACCTGCCACCCTAGGCAAAGTGCAGGAAGAGTTACATACCCCTCTGCTGCATGGTCACCAGCAAGCCACAGCTAGCCCATTCAAACGTGGGCAATAGCTGGGCCATCTGGCTCCAAAGCTTTCTGGGGGAGTGGTGAGAAATGCAGTGGTGGAGACTTGATTTAATTGTACCTTATTTGCATGTGGGAGGAACAACAGGAACCCTACGGAAGCACACAGAGGTGTAGAAGGAAAGCAAGGACAGCTGGCAAGATTAGCCTTCAAGAAAAAGTTGAAAGAGCACTTCTTTCAACTTTCAGTCTGTGAAAGTCTTGGAAGCATTCGTCTCATGCTGCTGGAGACTCAAAGCATTCAAGGAGACAGGACTTTATAGGCAATCTTTGTTTAGCTTGTCAGAAAAAAAAAATGCTTCACTTTGCATGCAAACCATTGTTCCTCCAGTAAACCTCTTTGGATTAACCTTTTCTTAATGGAAACAACCTTCAGAATACTTGATTTTCACTAACTCCTTGAGTGAGACTGTTTCTGCTGTTGCCTCTGGTCAAGATTCTTTATTTCTGCTGGAATTTAACTTTATTTTCTCCATAGTTCTACTATAAATCTATTCCAGGATTCAGTTTATGGCCTTTGATTTCTCTGGAGTTCTGCCTTGTGCTGTACCCCACAGCAAATCTGTGTAGTAACGTATTTTTAGAGCATTAATCTACAAGACCCTGAGAAAGAAGATGCATAGACTCAGCACCTAACAAAAGTATGTTTATAAATCTTTCTAAACATTATATATATCATCTTACTGGGAGTAGCTGATTTGGACAGTACCTTCTCAGAGATCTGACAGAAAAGTGCCATTCTCTGTTAGATATGAAATGCCAAATAAAAACTGAATTAAAATGCAGCTTATAATATAGGAAATCCATACTTAAATACATAGCTAACCAAGCCAAGTCCTGCCTAAGTTAGTGTACAGCTCATCAAACAGTTTGAATCTTCTGTGAACTGTATATGGTATAAGCCCCAAACCAGTTCTGCCAGCAGGGAAGTATAATGAAGAACAAGAACCGGTATAGCAAAAGAGCAAGTAGGATACTAATTAGAGAAGAATCTCAATCATCTCAGACCCTCATGCACATTCCAGATGAAAAGTCTCTTCCAGTAGCAGCAGCAGTTCTGATGCACAAAGGAACTGCAGTGTGTGAAACAGATACACAGACTAAGCAAGCAAATTCGAGGCAGATACTTAACCTCCCTTAAATCATGATGCAGGCAAACACAGGATCCAGCACTGAAAGACATGATGTGACTTGCAGCCTGAGGCTGCAGACTCTGGCTTCTTAGCCTGGGGAGTGGCTTACAAAGATGAGAGGGACTCAAGCCTGGTGCTTGCACCCAGTGTGTGTGTCAGAATAGGGTGGGGACCCTGAATGTGTGACATTATGCTGGTTTACACCAAAAAATGAACTTGGGCTCTTTTCTTACTTACTGATGTATCTTAGGAATGGCTTTACTTCCCTGTGAGAAGGAGCTGCAGGGTCAACAGCAGGAACTGGGAATTAAACATCAGAAGTAACCCTAAGTATTATCTGCTGGAACAAAAATGGAAGGGTAAATAGCCCTCAGATTTTTTTATCCAAAGAATGCTGCTAATAAAAATCTCTGTTCTGCCTTGATTGACTGTGTAAGAGGGAACAATGTTGTGCTTAATCTCCCTATTTCTTCCTGTGTTTCTCCCTGTTGTCATTTTGGAGACCATTGAAGATAATTATGGGGACTATCCAGCAGCAGGTTTTGTCCCCTTCCAGCCCCTGTAATAAAGAATCCTACTTATACCCCCTACAGCTGGGTCTTCTTTCCCTGTCACACACTTGAACACCAACATGTAGCTTTAGCCCTGCAAGAACACTATGATAACCAAAGAAGAAACATTCCTCTACGTGTTGCTTTGTTGTTAATTTTGTCTCACCCCTTTCTTGCTGCATGAAACTATTTTGTCTATTGTAAACAAATTCTTGGAATTTATCAAAAACACGATGAGATAAAGCTATCAAACATATCCCTTAGTTTTACTGAAGGACTGCTCCTTAGAGGGAGTAATTGCTCCCTCTAATCAGTTTCGTTAGGCAAGTCTTGCAAAATAGCACTCATTTAACAGAGACTGATTGCTTTCAGAAATTAGAATATCCTTCATTATCACCACCACAGATTAATGAAATGTTTCTCAGTATCCAATTGATGTCAGACATTTAGATACCATTAGCAACAGTGCTTTAGCTTTGATTTGCATTAATTACAGGTGAAAATAAACTTCCATAAGGTCATGTTAGCAAAAAGGAGACAGAAAGCAAGCTATGCTTGAGAAAATGTTCTACTCTTCTCATATATATATTTTTTCCTTCTGCACTGACAACAGTCACTACCAAAAAAAAAAAAAACACCAAAACAAAACAAACAAACAAAAAAGCATGGTAATTTGAAACATTTTAGTGGAGTCTGATTCCTAGGGCAAGAGCGACAACTCTTTCAGGTGTACCCCATATGCCAAATCCAGCTTTTTGCCAGGTCAGGTTAAATTCACTGTTGAAAATTGTGAATTAATAAATTAGGGAAAACTGCTCATAATATGGCCCACCAGTTCCTTGTGATTGAACAGGAAAATACATGCCAGCAAGATCCTGGGAGTGGTTTTCCCAAACGTGCCTGGGGACCTGGTGGTGGGCTGTGCTAATCTACTGATAATGATCTACTGATCTCTTCTCCTGAGAAACTGCAACTTTTCCCTTTTCTTAGAGAGGCCCACACCTGGTTAGGTGATGGGACAGTTGGTGGAGACTTCTGGAGAAAAGAGGATTTCTTGTGTGGAAGGAGATGGTGGCTGCTATGAGTTGCTCCTCTGGCATTTTCCCTATGTGGGACTCACAAGCTCTGGGATGGGCTGAAGCTGGGAGCAGGGGCTCTGTCCTCATGGAAATGGGTGCCCATGAAACTAAGCGGTCTTTGCCATTGCTTTGCATTTATTGCCAAAGCCTGCCCTCTTTCACTGGTGCTATGATGTATGGGATTGTAGAATCATAGAATAATGGAATGGTTTGGGCTTGAAGATGCCTAAAGATCACCTAGTTCCAAACCCCCTGCCATGGGCAAGGACACCTTGCATTAGACCAGAGCCCCATCCAACCTGGCCTTGAACACTTCCAGGGGCACCTTGAACAGCTTCTCTGGACGACCTGTCCCAGTGCCTCACGACCCCCACAGTGAAGAACTTCCTCCCCACATCTAATCTAAACCCACCCTCTTTCAGTTTAAAGCCATCACCCCTTGTCCTATGCCCTTGTACAATATCCCTCTCCAGCTCTCTTGTAGAAGCCCTTCAGGCACTGGAAGATGCTCTAAGGGCACTCAGGAGCCTTCTCATCTCGAGGCTGAACAGCCCCAGCTCTCTCAGCCTGTCTAAAGAGTCACGTACTGCTAAGGTGCTGTATATATTAAACAGCAACCATTGCCTCTCTATGAATGCTTACCTAAACAGTAAAGCAAAACGTTTTGATTCCCTGCTTAACAAATCTACACCTGGAGAGCAACTAGCTGATAAAACATGTTGTGAAAATAAAGGCATAATTATTACTTCCAGCCCTGTAAGAAAATATACCAGTCTCAATATTGCAATACTGCACTTTCTTTTCCTTGTTGTAAAAACCAAGCTGTCAGGTACTTAAGATTGCATCTAACAAGGCATATGGTACACGCACAGGAGCTCCAGCATGCTTCTGAATAATTTATAGTGACTTAAAACAGAGAGACTTCAAAGCTGTCGCTGCATTTGCAGAGTCCGCTAAGTTTTTCTCCCTTGATTTCCTTCATTTTGTTCTGCAGTCCACAGATTTCTTTGTGGGATCTTTCTGGGCTGAAATGTGATTATTACATGACTGTGAAAAGGATATAAATCCTAGTCATATTCCACTTAAACCCACTATTTTATCCTGAATCTCAAAAATAGCATTCTATTCATACGTAAAATTTAAAAAATGTATTCTTACCCCCGAGACCTACCATTGTCTAATTTTGGAACTCAGTATTTCAAACAAACTTTATAGTATATCTATCCAAAGCTTTATGCACTGCAAAACATAAAGTATGTAACTTCCCATGATGAAATGTGCATGCATTTATATTCAAGCATAAAGAGAATTAAGCATAACTGCACAGACAAGGGTCTGAAACTTAATAACTTTCAGAATCTTAATTTGGGTTTTGTCACAGATTTATATTCATGGTTTTGAATACACTATTTAAAGGGTTGTAGTCACTTTAAAGGAAATCCAAATTCTCTACCAGAAAAAGAACATCTATATTTTACTGAGCTAGCACTGTTGGGGGAAGAAAAGTTTTCCCATGTTTAGGCAATGTTTTCCTCTTGGGTCCAGTGAGTCAAATTGCCATTTTGGTTTACAGGCCTGGCAGACAGTCAGAAGGAGGGCATAGTTCTACAGAAATTAAACCCAGAAAGTGGATGTTAAACTTCAGCTATTTATAGTGAGGATCTATTAATATCAAGCACTGAGGAAATAGAGAACAAACTCTGAGCCAACTCAAGCACTCAAGGAATGCAGGTTCTGGAGCAATGTATGCACCACGTGGACTAGATAACTCACCTTGCTGAGAGCACCTGGCCACTGCATCTAAAACCACTTTGGTATTTGTGTGTGTGCAGCGTGGAGAGGTGAAGGATTACATAAAAGGAAACTTGGCTCACTTTACTGAGTGTTGATGTTTTCCCATCACATTCTTAATTTGCCCATCTGTAGGTGAGAGATAACAGTACTCAATTTGCAAAGATGTTTTTGGAAAGGGATTAATATGCATAGAGTGCTCTGAAGATAAAAAGAGTTACTTTGTATTTGTCTTAGATAAAAACCTTTGAAAGCAGCAGTGGCTTCACAGAGGCATTTTCTTTTTAAGTAGCATAGGACTTTGACATGGTTGCTATTTGTATCAAGTGCATTTATATAAGTTCTAATTTTATGGCTTGCTTGCCTGAAGTTAAATCACAAGCTGGTCACAAAAGCATTCATCAGTCACATCTTCAAACTGCACAAGATAATCCATGCTATGGCCACAGCCCTGCCATCTGCTCCTCATACGTAAATGTCCAACATCCAGACGGAGCACACTACAGTCCATGGCCTTTACTCCAACCCAGGGATATCTTTAAATCAGATTTCAAAGGAACAAACTGAATGCCAGGTCCACTCATTCAGGTCAAACCAAATTTCCCAACCACATGTGAACAGCGTTGGTCAAACCCTACCTGATTCTAAAGTAACTTCCCAGGTCTAGGACCTGATGGTGGCGTCCATATATCCACGAAGAACAGCTGGTACATCACCTTAGAACACTGAGAAACATTATCATTATAGAAAGAACTACCTTGGATGGGTCATTTTGAGCCACCTGACATTACAGAGGTCCATCTCTATCTCTGACAGAGGTTTCTTATTTCTATAGCAAAGCTAAAGAGTCTTGTATAGGGGGATAGAAGACGACCTGTGTGCTTTAAAAACTTCTTTTTCTCCTGTGATCACAGGTCTTTTCCATCTCTGTGGGGAGGACAAAATATTGGCCCCCACAGCCTCTACATTCAGAATTTTATCTTCAAGAAAGCTTTGTACTGATGTTGCTTTCCATATTGTATTTCCAATCTGAGTAAATGGCCTCAGTTTTAGTAACTTAACCAATATAATGCCACTGAATAGCAAAAATCAATTTCCTTGAGAGATATAATCAACACTTAAAAAAGATGAAAGCTATCCCCAGGTAGGGGATCCTATGAATTAATTTAAATGGACACAACTGTCATTATTTATTTCCAAAGTTTCCTGATAACTCACTTAAGGGATATGAAAGGCCTTCTTTTCCCCTCACACAGAGTTTTCACACAAATAACATTTTCTCAATCATAAATTATTATTACAATAAATTAAACATTTTTTGCTCTAAAACCAGCCAACAAACCTTATTCCTGAATATGGATACCTCCAATATGATATAAAAGAATTTATAAATAACAATGAATTAAATGTGTGTTTTCTAATACAATAGTCAAGAAGGAATCATTCTTGTAAAGGTCAGTATTTTTTACTGCATTATTAAGCTTCTGCTGAGTTGTCAACTATAGTACCAGGCCTTATTTTTGTGCAAAGTTAGGGCTTTCTTCTTTCATTCAGGCAATCACTCAGACCTTCCACTGAGAAGAAAGCAGTTGTGCCTGTGACTTTACCATAAAAAAATAGATGAGAACTGGCTTTATTCCAAATATTTTTTCCCAGCATGCATATAATTAGTACTATCTATTTTAGCTTCATTTCCCCCCTGTATTTGGTTCTCCATATAAATCTTCTTTTCTGTGTTTTTCTTTCATGGACTGCTAGAATATGTGACTGTCAGGCCCTTGGATATTGCCCTCCTCATAATTAGTATCACTGTTCTTACTGCTGTTTTTTTACCAGGTTTCAACACTGTTCAAACTTGTGCAGTAATTTTGCCTGCTTAACCTCAGTTGCCAGTGGCCTGTCAGTGTTTTGTGGTGTTAGGAGAGTCAAACTACTTCTCCTCCTGCCCTTAGGTATAACTGGGAGTGCTCTGCAGGACCAGCTGAAAGGATGGTACAGAGGAAGAGGAAGGAGCAACATGGGTTAGAATTTCTCAAATCAACTTTGAAATGAGAATATTCACACAAAACCCCTCTGTGAAACTGATTTCAGAACAAATACGCTAAGAAAAGCCTGCTTTCCCCTTCTTTTTTTTTTTTCTTTAACTCACAGAAACTCTTTTAATTTAAAATTGAAGGAGAGGAACACCCAGTGTAAGAAAATTCTATCCAGGGCAGTCATACTCCTGCTAAAATGATCATGGAAGACTGTTGCCAAAGGCACTTCTGCAGTGAGCACAGATAATGTGTGAGACCTTCCCCAGTTAGATGAGAAAAAGGAAGAAAAAAGAGAAATGGAAAGAGCTTAGACAAGCAACAGCTCTTGAACTCCACTCTGTCATCACGCACAAATCATGTTACTATCCAATGCACCTCTCCAGCCAGCCAAAAACAAACCCAGCCCTCCAATAGTTCCAATTGAGTCAAACATCACAGAAGGCCTGGAGGTGCAATCCTTCCTCCAGGCTCTTCCTGACCAAATTCTGAAAGCTGGACATTTTCTACCTCTCAGAGACCCTGTAAAGAGCAGCCACCCTCCTGCCAGGGCTGAGCTCCTGGATCAGTGTGGAGGGATTTTCACCTCCTTGCATTCAGAGCACGGTTCTTCTACAGGGGAAAAGGATGTTTCTTACTGTAAAAAAGTAGGTATGGTACCCTGTACACAGCACTCCCAAGCCAATTTTATGGCAACTTCAGCTCTTCCTTTGCTTCCACATGCCCTGAGGGTAGAGATTTGCATCTTACAAAGCATTCTTCTACTGAAACTTTACGCAGATATTGCAGCATTTCAGAGATGACTCAAATTTGTTGGAAACACTATATGGGAAACAGTATTTTAGTATCTTCCTCAGAAATATACTCAGAATATTCCTCAGTATATACTCAGAAAACAGAGGAAGCATCTTTGCTTTAATTTTGAATCCCTTTTCCTTTAATGTTGATTTCCATTCTTAATTTCCTCTCTGATACCTTTTAAACTTACAATTAAGGATCTTTAAAAGCTAAATGACTGTGAAAATCTAAGCCAAATCTAAGCACTGTAAACTTCTGTAAATAGAAGTAGACCAGACAGAATAGTGTTAAGTGAACAAAAATGGCCAGTTTATTCACTGGAACAGTTATGCATTACACTGTAATTTTAATTGGAACATAAAGATGTAAGAATCAGTATATCAGCTTCTTTTAATTATTTTCTTCAGCACTAGAGTGTTTTTCCCAACCATTTGACTGCATGATCATATTACACATGTACAAGCACAGACTTTATGAATCCCTCACAAGGCATTAATCTAGGATTGTCTACAAGGACAAGGAAGAGTTAACATGGGAATTACTTCGATTTTAAAAACAAATGATGCGCTTTTGGAAACAAGAATCATTTAACTTTTTTTGCTTTTAGCATAAAGTAACAACAAGAAGAGTTTCCAATACTCAGTCTTTAGCAAATGAACATATATACTTTTATATTTTCTTCACCACCTAGAAACACTTCATCATTTAACCCCAAGAAGGCAGGACAACATAATGTCAATTCAACATAGGAGTAGCTGAGTTATTACAGCAGTAAACATACAGTATACAAATCTGTGTTTGTCACAAACTCCACCAATGTTAAAACTCTTTTGAAAGGAACACAGCAATCTGTATGGTTCATTAGATACAGAACATCATGCAAATGGAAACATTCAATAGATTACAAAAGTCACAAAACATCAGTTTTCTTTTTTTTTTTCAATTGTTTACAAAGGATCAAGTTAATTAACCCTTTAACAGTCAAACCACAGGGCTGATAATCAATAGGGCAATAACTAATAAAATGGACTTAATTTATCCACTGGCATAGCACACATAGCCATATCTGTGAACAGAAGAAATAATAATAAAATAAGCTAGATTACTCTTATTTCTCTTTCATAGCTGATAAAATAACAACTCAGCTAGCAAGCCAGTCTACTTGAAACTTTTATCAAATCCTTCTGTTTATTGATTTCCAAAATATTTCTGAAATCAAGTAACCACATAATAAGAACTCAGAAAACTAACGTGAGAAAAAACATACTCTTATCCACCCCTTCTGTTACAGCAGATCATAATAATCAAAACAAATACCGAGCTTCATAGAAAGACATTTTTGAAACACAAGGCTCTATCACCCAGAGTCTGCCTGCACATTAACTCCAGTCATGAAATATAGGATTTTTCCTTTACTTTTTGTCAGTTTGTCACTTGGTTGCCATTACATTTCATAAAGGGGATTTTCAAGAACAGATTAAAGGATTTAAGCCGTGCGCCTCTGAATGAAAGATACAGACTCTCTGTGATAGTTCTCTCGCCCTTCTAGCAAGAGGAATATGCATATCACACAAGAAATAAGAATTTTCTAGCTTAGTTAAGGATATGGAGAAGCTACATGATGTTAACAATCTCATGCACACATTTTACATTGCATATTTTGATGCATTTGTGCCTGACGGCAAAAGGCAATTGCTTTTTTATTTCTTTTCCACAGGATGCTTAAATTATACTAAAAAAACCCCTTAATGGCTAAAAAAGTCTGAATAGTATATATCCTTTTCAGACTCACTGCACACACAGCAAAGGAAAACTGAAGAAAAGTGATGACTGGAATTTTTAAAGAGGTAACTATAGCAATTATCTTACTTCAAAGGTAAAACATCAGTGCCTGCCATTCTCAAACGAACGTTTCTGAAGTACAAAAGAAAGAAATTTACTGTAACCTCAGTGGATATGCATCTTCTGCCAAAGAAAGGAACAGACCTCAGAAAGGCTGATGTAATCTATACCTGATGATGATGATGATGATCAATTCAGCTACAGTGGAACTGGTAGCACAACTACTGACTTTGGCATTGCATGACTAAACAATAAGGTTGGTATCAAAATAAGGGCCTGGACTCTGGGTGTTGTTCCCAGTGTGTCAAGGACTGGGTCAGACTTCACTAACAGCTTACTTAAGTATTTCCAACGTAACTAGCATGAGCAGCCTTCATAGGTGAGGTCATATTTCATCAGTGAGGTTATATCTCATAACATAATCTCCTTTATGTACACACATTAATATGGCAAATGGCTTAAACAACGTTATAATTTGTTTTTAAATAAAAAACAAACTGAAAATCATCTTGGCATTAAAACTTGCAGCGTTAATTACAGTTTCATTCTACGAACTCTACTGTATAACTATGGTTACATTAATTTACCGTGAAAAATGTGGATAGAGAAAGCACAGAGATGCCAACCTGTCAATCAGATCAATCAGAAAGAATATCACTATTGCCTCCCTCTAGAAGGCAGAAAATTCTATACGATTAGCATGAAAAAGGGTAATATGTCCTCTTTCTGTAAAACCTCCAGGTAGCTTCTGACTGATAGAAAATATATTTTCCATACTATTACATTTTACAATTTATTTCTTCATCTTTTTCTGCCTTAATATCTGATTTTTTGCTATTTCTTTCTTTTTCTTTTTTCTTCCTACACATTTACTATAAACTGTATTTCCAGGAGCAGATCATTTCACTGAACAAGGAATATTTTTTCACTACAGTCGAAAAAATAAAATCAAACCGAAATGCCCCTATTTTGACCTAAATGACCCTATTTTGAGTAACTATTTCAAATCCAAAGAAATTTCAAGGTCATCATAGAGAACAAAAGCTGCATTTCAGACCCAAAAGCCAGGGCAGGATTGGATTTGCGTCCTTACTGAGTATGACACATTGCAGTGCTTCTGAGTATGCTCAACCATTAAAAATATATGTATAATTTTTCTTAATCTTTAAAAAGCAGAATAGATATCAACACAACATAAATTCATTTTAAATGGCCAAAATATCATATTTTGCAACCCTTAAAAATCACAGGGTTTTGTTTCCGGTTTTGTCTGCATGTAAATATTTCCTATAAAATCTCTCACAAAGTTTTATGTCATCAATCAACATGTAACAAAAGAAGAGTTTATCATCTTAAGTTCAAGGCATGTATTTTATTTTGTACTGATTAACTGACGAAAGTTGTGCCAGGGACCTATATAGTTTTATAACTCACAATGCAATAACTACAACCATTTGTACATTTAAGTTGGGTTTTTTTCTACTTCTCTTACATTTCCAACACTTAATTTTTCTTACATATAAAAAAATGTAAATTAAAAACTTAGAAATTAAGAATTTAAAACTTAAGAGAATAAAAAATTTATTAGTTCTATAAAATGGGGCCACAACTTCTATAGCATTGGATGCTGTTTCATAACCCTTGATGCACATGGACATGCCAGTACAATGTTTTGATTTCCCAAAATTGCTCTGCAAATCACAACTGGATAAAAATATGTTTCTAAACTGTCCTGATACAACATTTTTTTCCCAGTAAATCTGTATCTGTATAGAAAGGAAATGTATTTCACTGAATTTCTGCTTAACTAAAGTTCAGGGAAAATACCTTTGTTTTGGATATGAAAATAGGAAAAACTATTCCAAGTGCAGTCTGTGGTAATTGTATTCAAAGTGCTACACAAATTCCTTTTCCTGTTAACAATATACAGTACCTGTATTTGCTGGATGCAGACATGGCCACTGCATGATATTCTTACACCAGGCCAACGGGGTTCGGAACCTGGAGATGCTTTTTGAAGGCTGAATTTGCCTCAGACAAAATGTTGGGTTTTTAAAAATAGCAATCAAAACAGCAGCTAATCCCAGTCCCAGACATTATGATGGAGCTGAACAAGGTTTCACTTGACTTTTCTGTGACAAGACAACAGGTTAAGTATGAGGCTGAATAGTGATGTAAACATCTATGAGAAGAATCATGCAAACCGCATGGAAACCAAAGTCAAAACACTGCCGAGTGTTGTCTGTTTGATCTGATCAGAACTGGATATCAGTTTGTTCCTGTTTTCTCTACCTCTGAATGTTTTGTTACAATAGCTCAGCTGCTTTGCCAAGGTTACACGACAGACGTTGTTGATGACATAGAATATTTCTATTTACAGCACCTTCATTACTGGTACTATGGTAATAATGATTTGTTAGGCACACTGAGTGGTCACCGATTCTCTCCTCTGCTGATGTTTTGTGTATTGTAACATTTGGTAAGCACTGTTACTAGAAAACTGACTTCATTTTTCTCAGCTTCAGGCAGAATTTGAAAGAATTGTTCCAACCACACCTGCAGCAATTGGTTTTTTCCCCCAGCTGCTCTGTACCTCGGGCTGTACTGTGTTTCCCACTTGTACGTCATACGTGTGCTGCAGAGAAGGAATAAAGACGTGGAAATATCTAAGCTTCTCATCTGTAAATAAGTTAAGGCCACCTGACAAAACAAGGAGCCTGCTAGTTACCAACAAGTAGGCAGGTAGGCAGTGCTGCAGACTTGTTTTTCTAGCTGATGACCAGACGGGAAGCCCAGAGATGCTGAAACACAACCCCTTATTTAGCTGCTTGCCTTGCTGCCAGGCACTGTGCAAAATAAATTCCTCTATCCTTGATTTTGTTCTGAAACTCACTACTTTTATGAAAAAAACAGGCTTACTCAGCTTTTACAGGAAAGAATCTTTAACTAGGAACACTGTGCACTGTTGCGATAGAGCCTGCGTAGTGTAGATCACCTGAGTATTTGTCATAAACTGACATGAGCTAAGGTTCTGTGTCTGTTGATTTTTGGCAAGGAAAAAATGCACTACAGTAAAGTCCTACTGACTCTGACCCACACCTTTAACCCTACCTGCATGAGTTCTTTCACCACAGAATACTTCACACGAAATGCATACGAGTTCGCCATTCGTACTAGCCTTCCCTGGTAAGGCCTCGAGCTAGGATCCTGAATGTGGGAGTGGGAGGAAAGAATGTTTTTAATTAGCACACAGCATTTTACTTGTTTTAGATTTTCTTTCTCAGATACCAAATAGAAAGTAATCCCAGAAAACAGCACCAATTCATCTACTTGTCTGAAATGCAAAAATATAATTACAATGCAAGCAAACAACTGAAAACAAATCAATACATTATCCTTTCATCTCCTTCTTAGGCTTAATAATTATCTTTCAGTGAAGAGCTAGAACAAAACCAGAAGCTAGTGTAATAGGAATTAAAAAAACAAGTGCATAAACAATATCAGTGCAGCAGCAAAATATACAGTCATTGTTAACATTCCAATTCAACCCATTTCCAACATTTTTGTGCAATAAAAATTGGCCATATGCTGGCCAATGCAACAAGCCTCATTTTAATATTAACACAGTCATTCTTCACTGAAGCTATTTCTGCTTGGTTTTAAAAAATAAAATCAGTTAAATACAACTCTCACAAAGGAAAAAAAAAGACTATATTTTATAAACACAAAATTCTGGTGCAAATAAAGTAAGAAATAAATATCACACCCTTGAAGACAAAAGGAAATTTGAACTGGTTCCTATGGCTGAACTTGGAGTATGTGAGGGTAGGATTTTTGTAACATATTTTAACATTGGCTTAAGTCTCTCATAATTTCAGAGGTAAAGCCAAGCAGCTGGGAGGAACATTTTTGTCGAGATGTTAAATTTCACTACACGTCAGTCGTGATAGCACAGTTTGAGTACAATCAGAGGAACCATAAAAAGTCTTCTTGATAGGTTGGGCTCTGTGCTTTGTGTTCTTCTTCTCAACCTTCCCTCAGTTGCCAGAGCAGGGGATATGAATCCAGACTTGCCAATGCAGCAACAAGGCAGGATTGTCCACCTGCTTGCTGGGAACAACCCCAACCTTTGTTGCACGAACTCCACTCTGTTTGCATTTTCTCTTACGTTGCATATGAAGATTAGGGGTAAGGAGGAGGCTTAGAGAGACAGTTGAGAGGGGCACACTGAGAGCTGGAATGTGGCTGCTCTTCTGGAAGAGCATTAGGACTGAAAATCAAAAAGAAAAGAGAAAAAGTGCTTAAAATACACGGCAAACTTTTTACATCCATGTAAATAGTACAGGGTTGGAAATGAACTTCAGAAGGGGATGAAGCCTCATCTCTAAATCCGTATCCTCAGACACACAGTACATGTAAAGAAAATCCTCAGTATGCATGCATTCAGTGACACCTGGATGCAGATGTGAAGTGGTCCAGATATCCCACTTGCCAGTTCCTGTACACAAATGCTGTTTGCATGCTCTGATGAGAAATGCTGTGTGGAGACAAGAATGCATATGCGAAATGGGGGAGCAAATTTGAAGGACAAGATGCAGGTGCCATCTTTATGTGAGTATTAAAGATTTTATATATGCAGCTAACTGAAATGAAGGACAGTGCCAGGATGGAAATCAGGTTTCAAAACTTTGTGAAAATGTGATCTTTTACTGAAAATGGGACCTATTTACTAGTACATCTGTACAAACACAGTGTAACCTTCCTCATCAGGCAACATAAGCATTACATATTTTGTAATTAACACTCCCAAAGGGCCAGGATTTTTTTGTGTTTAGTTTTCTTTTGGGTTTTGTGCTGCTGGAATTCTCTTTATTCTGTCATATACTTCTGTCATTTGACTGTTTTTCATGTACAATTTGTCTGATAACAGCATTCACCCATAAGGCTCTTGATATGCATTTGTAGCATCCACTGTCACATAATGCAGAGAAGTCTGAACCAGCTTTCAGCAAACCAGATGGGGCTGGAGTAGCAGCCAAGATAAGGGGCACCTAACACAAACACACCCCACTTCTTGGTGCCGACTTCCAAGCAGCAAAACAAGATACCAAAACAAAATGCAAGTAAATGTAGTTTATAAAGAGAAGAACAATACTGCAAAACTCAGATCTTTAATGTGTCTGGGAAGAGTTTTTTCCTTAATGCTTCAAATGTTCTACACTCCTGAAGTTATTCCAAGCACAACAGTGTGACATATGATAAAGTACATTTATGTCTCTTGTCTTCAAGAGAATTTGCCTTTTCTGTTTTCCTTTTTTAGAAACAATTCTTTTACGCTTTTACATATTATCTCTGCAGCACAGACTATGGGTGTACTGGCTGAAGGAATGCAATTAGTCTATTGCTGGAAAGGAATCAATTTGAAATGCCAGAGGTATTTGAAAACCTGCCACTGGAAATGCCAGTGGCACTGAAAATGTCTTTAGTTTCACATATAGCAGTTACTTCAGGAAACACAGAAATGACACTGCATTTGACTGAAGACAGAAAGAAGCGTGTGTCATCACCATTAAGTAAGTTGGTGACAACGTCTACACTTTCAAATCAGAGAAGCCTAGGAGACTATAACTACAAATCCACAGGTATTACAATCCAGCAGGAGCTACAGTCCTTGCACCTCTGAGTTTATTTGAAGATCATAGAGTTGCATGTCTTAAGTTAGATTCTGTTTCACATTAATGCTCCTGAAGTTTCCCAATTGTAAAATGGCTGGTGAGAGTGAGTTATAGAAGTTCAGGACCTCACAAGTTTTGTTTTATGCTCAGCTGTCTGAGTGGTTCAGTCTCAAAGTGTGTAGTGTTACGGACTAAGACGCCTCAGTTTATATATTGATTTAGTTTAACTCTAAGCACCTAGGCATAAATATTTAATCTAAAATATTTTCTTGTAGTAGTTGGACTTATTTAAACAAACACTCTGAGAAGACCTAAACCCTGTACTCCCTAAGTAATTATTTCCACAGCTATAACTATCCTTTTCTTCTCCCATATTCTACCACATGCAGATGCAGATACAGCATCTAAAGAGAGATCTGACTGAGATTTTTGCCTACTCCACACAAACAAGTGTGTCAGCAGTGACTGCAGATGAACCCAAAAGGTCTACGTTTCTTATCAGGAGCCAGCTCCTGCTTTGAGCACCTCCTAAGTTTTCAAGGTAGATTTAGGAGAAGCTCTAGTCTTAAGTCCTTCAGAGATATAAAAGTGAATTACAACTTTAACATCAAATTTGGGGGGGGGGGAGGGAGCCAAAGAGGTGGTCATGTGACCCTACAAAGTCTACCTTACTCTTCTCCCTCGCTGCCCCATTTCTTTTTTAACAGGGCTCCTATAATTACCAGAAAGGAACAGAAACTCAACACACAGAGACGTGTTTGTGTTTTGGGGCTTCCTTCCCGGCTTTAAAAATAAGCAACAAATGATGTTTGAGCTCCAAAGGAGAGGACTGATAAGGAAATGGCCATAGTTACAACTACTTGTGTACAGCAATGGCCTGAAAGAGGACCTTTTGAGACACATAAGATTCTCCTCTACACAAATATACATAACCATAATAATGTTATGGCATGACCCTCAGTACAAAGTCAGCCCTGCCTGTAAATACTGTAATACAAACTATCCCAGGCTATGCTCAGATTAGCAATTCTAAGCACTGTGCTTATATATTTTATATTATATTAATTATATTAATTTTCTCTTCATGGTAATTCTGCATTGCTTCTTACTTTGAAATACAAGCACACTTCTGTGCACGGAAGAAAGAGAAAACTCTGTCTCACTATCTCCTTTTCAACCAATAATAAATATTAGGGCCATTAGGAAGAGAAAAAAAATTACACGGCTATCAAGCACCTTTATAGCAACATATATAACCATATGACTTCTAGTCCCAGAAGATTTAAATCTTTTCCTATAACTCTACTGTTACATGATCTCCTTTTCAGAAACATAATACATCCAGTTCATTAATGCAGATTGCTGCAGCAGCATATAAACCAAAAGTACATCACAAAATATGGCATTCAGTGTGCTTTTCAGGCATTATAGGTGCTCGTGGCAGCAGGTTCTGGAGCTGAGCACATTGACAGTCACAGGCAGTAGAGGATGGCAGGTAAGATTAATAACACAAAGCAATAGAGAGACATGGAAGAACCTGAAGCTGTTGACTATTAACTGAGAATAAGGAAGAACATTGTTTCATTCCTCCCATGGGACATGTGCAGCTTTTAAAACATTAGGTTTAATAGACATTTTTGTAAACATCTGGCTGGTATCATTTGGGGATCTATTCATTCAATTGATGGATAAAGTCTGTGTCATTTTTTGTGTTAGTATTATTGCCTGGTGTGAAGCAGCTTTTTTTCCCCCTGGCACTCAAAATGCTAATTATGTATTTCTAAAATCAATGGAAAATAGCGTGCAAAATGCTTCAGTGTTTGTATGTGCACTGCTCTCTGTCTTAACAAAGCCAGTCACATGCAATATTGTCTGGCATTGATTGTAATGAAAAAATAATCAGCAATGGAGAGTATAAACAGAACAGTAATATTTTCAGAATGCAACCAGTAATATTTTACCTTATTTAAAATCTATTTCCTATTTTTTATAAAGAAAAGCATTATTTCTTATTAAATGTGTAATATTAATTACATTTGAAGTACTGGGGGGGGTGTTTGTTTTGGTTTTGGTTTCATTTTTTTTTGGTTTTTTTTTTTTTTTTCTTTTTACTAATAGATAACTTGGGTCTAAAGTTTTGGCTTCATTCAACTTGAAATTGTGTCTAGCTTATCTAGTGAGATCTACCAAGGCCTATGCACTCAAATCACAACTACTAAAAATTCCAGAGTTCTACGAGTCCCACTTACAAATCAGTATAGATAACGGATGAGGGAATACTCTGTGAATCTACCTGTATTATGGCCAGGCATATTAACTAGTTTGATCACAATTAGACATTGCAGGATGTGGAGAACATCTGTGTGAATCACAACCCTTAACAAGCTCTTGTTCGGTCCTGACTAAAATGCCACTGAGAGGTCACATTACCGCAAGGATTGTGCTAGAGGTTTTAAAAACAAACATACCCCTCTCTTAAAATATGTGACTTCAGGGCTGGGCAGAGCTTTCATTTGCCTCTTGGCATCACTTTTTGATTGAAAGCATATGCCATACCTGCACCAGCTGTCAGAGGATGAGGAAGGCAGAGCAAGCTCGTCTTCCTTCTCTGCTGCATTTAGAAAATCTGAACCTCAGTAAATCTAACGGGTTCTTTAAATACCTTCAAATTTTATTTCATATTTCAAATCTATTTAAATAAATAAATCGATCTGTATTGAAAGAACTCAAAAATTTATGCCATCATGCTGGCTTGCTTGTAATCTCTCGTTATGCTTCACTGCCTTACAAAGCTGGGCAGCTCTGTGGCTGAGGCAAGCAAGGCAACAGTGTGAATATACCAAGAATAGTGTGTTGTTTTCCCTTCACCAGAAGAATATCAATCTAGTGGTAAAAAAAACACAGCCACTTGCCAGTCAGTTTTTCAGCTGAGTATACAGGTGTGTTGTTTGTGGGATGACTGAAGTTTTTTAAAAATATTAACCTTATTTTAAATTATCAGAAGGTAAGCCTTGCAGACCAATGTATGTCAGTAGTAAATCAGGTAGGTCTTCCAATCTGAGAAGAATTTTTAAAATTGCAGAAGCAATTGTTTGTTAACATTTAAAGAGACATTAACATTAGCAGTAGAGCATATTCTCCACAAGGAGAGCAGCTCTGGAAAGAACAGAGTAGAATTTGGTGTTAAAATAAGGGCTACAATTTAGGGTTAAAATAAGGCTTGTTGACATTAAACTTCCATATATCCAAAGCACCTAATCATAACCTCAAATTGCTGTACCATCTCAAATACAGCAGACATTCCACATGCATTTTAAGGATTTTAAATGTAACTTGTAACTTTTTTTCAGTATGCTGTAAAACTCCAAACTGCAAATCAGTAAATGATACTTGTCAGTTATAATGAGCTTACCCCAACTCCTCAGTAAAATTTTCATATTACCATTATATAGTAAGGAAGATAATAATACTTCCACTTTATAGGCAATCAAAGAGAGGTACTAATGAAGCAGGTGTTTAAGGCCACCAAGAGACCCCCTGTGACTGATGTGTGGTCTGAAAGCTGCACCACATCCCTTCCCCTTGGGCACCATGGCAGAATTCCCCACGAGAGGTTTAGTGTAGCACTGTGTGAGAAGTAGTTTCATTATATGTTTGGCTATTTACCAACTTGGTCACTACAGTTCAGGCTAAAGTCTAAAAATGTAACCTATTTCAAATGACAGCATCAGCACGAGGGAATATGTGCACAGAATGTACCACGAACTGATATTGTATCTCTTTTTGCTTAGGTTTGGGTTTGTGCCTTGATTAACTCAGCCATCTGAGAAGCATGATTTGGCCTTTGCACCACCTATGAGCAAGGACACCAGGAGATTAGTTTTAAAAACAAGATTAAAATCTGACTGCATCGGGTCTGAGTTTTCAAGTCAGGGAGAACTTTCTTAGAACTGTCTGCTAAAAATCTCACAAATGCCTTTAAAATGCCACCTTATGAAAGGGAAGCCTACATCTACCCCTAAAACTTAAAGCCCCCGATTTAAAAAAAGTTATGTAGCAAGAAATAAAATCACTACTATTTTGGCATCATTGAGAAACTGTCTGCATAAAAAAATCAAATGAGGGCTGCAAGACCCAACTTTGCATTTTTTTCCCGTATTTTCACATGGAAGCAAGTGCGTGAATGCCGTGGCTCATGTTTGTACTGTCACTGCAGAAATTGTCGCTGTTCCTCGAGCTGTTAAAAGTTTGCTGTTAGAAAAGTGTAGAAGAGCTTTTGTATGAGGAAGAGGAGGGGAGTCACAGGCGTGCATGCAGCTATGTGCAAAGAGAAGAGAGTTAGTTAAGTTTACCTGACAGTCTGGCAATCTGGCCCCCTGGCTAGTTGTGAGCCGTGTGGCGGTATGGAGGCAGCAGGCTGCTGACAATCTACAAGAAACTGATAAATTAGACATATATACAGAGAGATTACAGAGCAAGGGGTTAGTAACGGTAGTACACAGGCTACGCATCTGATGGAGAGATTTAGTGAGGAATGTGTTCTTGGTTCCTTATCTGACAGAAACACCTTTTTTTCTGATAACAGTAACATTGGCTATTGCCTTTTTTCTTCTTTTTAAAAGAAGCAGTGGAAGCATTTATGTTTGTTTTCCCTTAGCACTGGCAAATTTTTGTTTAAACAGACAGCAATAATGGGCTATATTCAGGGTTTGGGTTTAAACCTTGTACTTCTCATTCCTCTGCTCGTGATGAAGTTGTTTTTCTTACATCTAATAGAACCAGTGTCAATAAAGCTACTCAAAATTTATCCAAAGAACTTATATCAGTATAACATCAATTACAGATGCCATCTCACAAACGGTGTTTGTGAGATTGGTTTTTATTTTTGAGGAAAAGGGAGAACTTGATACAGTCCATTTCACTGTTCTGTCTAGATTATTATATTAGTTCTCTGCCAAAGCAGTTACCACATTAATCACTTGCAAAGCTGTATTCTGGTTCTTAATTTATTAAATAACAGTAAAGGCCAAATAATCCTTCATTGCTGTGTTTTTACTATGACATTCGAAACAGCTTTAAACACAATAATATTTGTGGGGCTTCATGAAAGTAGTTGAACAGGACAACCTTGCTTTCTAGCTCACTAGTTTCTACTGAGATTTCCAGATTTCAAGATTAGTTCATTTTCCCTGCAGCAGTCTGGCCTTTCATTCCACTGTCTGTGTGATTCAGATTGTCAGACAACAATCATCAGGGTCCTCTCGAACATTGAAATCTGTGAGTGAAATTCTGACCATATGAAAAACTACGTGAGATTACTTTTAGTCTCCAGTAGGATTTGCAGACCTATCATCCTTGCTGGCTGCTTCAACCTGATTCTCAACCTGACTCTTTGATTCCCTTGAACCTGAAAAATGAGAAAAGGGGACCTTCACGTACTTGGAAAGAAATTGATTCTGGTTCTTTTTTCAGTTGGTTGCTACTTAAAGTTCAACACTAGGAATCATTTCTCTTTGCAATGTAGATGTTTTACAAAACCCCCTTCTATTCTTTGTCTCAATTGAGTGGAAGAATATGCGAGTAAATTTGCTGTCAGGAGTCTTGAGATGGTACCAGGTACAATGCAGAGCAACACACCTTCCTAGCAACACTGAGCATCATATCCACTATCATAACATTTCCCTTTCTATCAGCCCAGAGTGCTTCTTCCTAGTTCCTGTGAAGATCTGTGCTGACCTCCAGTGGGTGGAAGCAAGTGTACCCAAACTGTTGGTTTCTTCCTACTTCAGCAAAGAGGAGAGAGGTTTGGCCTCATTTTCTAGTACACAGGTGTCCACATCAGAAAAATACGTGCACAGATGGTGCTACCACCATCGTGTCTGGAAGCAGAAATGGAATGAGAAACGATACTCTGTCATTCTCTCATTTACCAGGGTTGTCACTAGAGTCCTCAGTCCATCTTTAAGCAGAAAAGTGCAAGAGTGAGCAGTGCATTTGAGCCATGAACAGAAGAGTCTGTCAGTTCAGCACAAAGCTCAAGTAAAATAAGAGGTGCCTGGAGAACAGACAGATCAGGCTAAGTGCAGGAAGAAAATTATTACTGAAAAGTAAAAAACAAAAGAAATTAATGTCTTATTCTAAGCAAACTAGTTTGCAGATGTCCAAAGCAAAGTCATCCTTGACAGTTTATACAAGGTAGTAGTCAGTGAGAAAAGGAATGAAGAATAGAATGCTGTATAATGAAAAAGTGTGGACAGGTTTCATAAATACAGAGGAAATTGTTCTGACAGCCTTTTCCGGAACAACACAAATGCCTGATTTATGATCCTATTCTCATATCTCAAACATGGTGCAAATATTTTATGGTTTGTCTTCATCTGCTACATTTGGCAGAATGCAGGAATAGCGAGCCAGGTTCTGCCAGCAGTATTCAAGCTGGATAGTAACTGCTTCCGAAAGAACAGACTCCCCTGACTTCATGTGAAGCAATTCTAGCTGGCATCAGCAGTGCTCATGCAGTCCTGGCTCACACTGCCATCAGGACCAAATCTAGCGATCCACGTGTCTTAAGATGACTGAATCTTACTCCTACATCCTCAAGGAGTGAAGTTTTTGAGGATTATGCCAGGAAAAAGCTAAGCAGAATGCATATGGCTTACACAGACATATTTCAAATTCAAAGGAGCTTCTTATCTACTTATGTTCAAGTAGCTGTGCCAGAGCTAACTTTATTCCTTCTATATTTAATCCTTTTAAGTATTTTGGAGGGTTTATAACGCTATTCTCTAATGTCATGACAATCGTAAAATGACTTCTTTCTACTAAGGAACTCCTGCTTGCATCAAGTCAATCATCAAGTTTGCTCCTTTCTGAAATACTGTGCTGAGGGCTAAAAGTTTCAAAGACGTCTTTGCTAATTCTGTGGTCAATGTCACATGCCGTAAAGACAAGGTAGGAAAGACATACGTTATTTTATTAGAAAAATAAAAATAAATTTTAAAATTCCACTGGAAGAAGCCTGTTCCCTGTATTTTTCAAATCTCAGGGACTGTCAGTCAAGCTACAGAGTGAAAGGACAGTTTGTCATTTATGTAGAAGATACTTGGAGAACACACAGATTACACTTTTTGGTGTATCTTCTGAGACTATGACCAACAAAATGATTAAGAAAGTTATTAAATACAGACGATCTTATTTCTCCATCATCTTCACTTACTGTGAGGAAAGAAACCACTTAGGAGCAGCAGCTGGGCTGGCTGATCCCTTAAGAGTCCTTTTACAATTCTAAGAACCTTATAACAAAGAAATGAATTTTAGTGATCATTTCAACCACAGAAGGCAAAGAGGAGCTATTGTAATCGAAATTCATATGCCAGTTTTCACTGAATTTAGCAGGACTTAGGGCTGCATAGTCCTGTGGCAGCATTAGACAACATTCACCACTGGATCTGTTGGAGCTTTGAGGCTTGACTTGTGCTATGCATTAGTCCTGTTTCGACTTTCCAGTTCTTACCATTTTAGCCATTTGCTGGCAGTGGTGGTGTAAAGGGCTCAGAGATTTCCTCTCTCACAGCTTAGCCACTGCTGATTTTTCTTTGGAATCTAATGCTTAGTCCTAATCAGGCTAATCAGCTCCTGCTGTAAGAGCATTAAAAAAAAAAACAAGCTCAGAGAAACTACATCTGCTCACATGAGCACTGAATGTGCTGCTATCAATTATCTGCTGAGAGCAAATCTCAAAAAAAAAAAAAAAAAAAAAAAAAAAGGTATTTTCCTGTGCTTCCCTTTGGCTCAGCCACAAATCGAATGCATTTCCCTGGTGTCACAAGGTGTGCTCTGCCCTTCAGTCTGTGAACTGGGTGACTCTAATCACCAGAGGTCTGCGTTACTGGGTTATTACTGTCTGAGAGATGGGCATGCCTTCTGTTGACATCAGCAATGTCCCCAGCAAAAAACCTACGTGCAAGCATTTTCAGTCCCACCTGCTCAGGACCCAGCACACTGCAATGGAACATTTCAGCACATTTTGTCACTCAGTAAATTACTAATCTCTACACAGTGCTGTCAAAGACTGAGACTCGTCAGAATCCAAACCTAAGCATAACGTACTTTTAACTATGTTTAGTTCATTAATCAGTGAAAAGGGTTTTTTTTCCCCCCTTTCCTCTATTTACCCTCTTTAAGGGTAAAACTGATAGTCAAAAACCAAACCAATCAACAGGTACTGTTACATATTTAGCATTTCTGACATGAAAATTTGGGAAAAATCTGTTCTTGATAAATGAAAAGCTGTCAAGAAATGCTTATGACAAAATATGAGATTGAGGTTTTTTCAGTCTGTTAAAACAAACCCTCCCTAGAATCCCATGGACCACATCAGGCCAACAGAAACTCCTTCTTTCCTAGTTAAAAGCTCTCAAGCTCTCTCACTTTGTGTTACACTACCCAATGTCAATTGAACTTGCTTCATCAAGTTTGAGGAATTTGATAACAAGTCTATGAAGTTGCTACTGGCAATTTACTTGAAAAGAGAAGCTGTCTCCATTAATATGGTAATGAATAGTTTTCTTCCCTGAGGTGCCAATTTAATGGGAAAGAAGGAGTGGTTAATGGCATGAGCTGAAAGCAGTGGGCAAAGAACAAATCTGTAGTCTTCTAGTTGTGCAGAGGTAGAAACAGAGCGAGACCTACAAAGACAGTAAATCAATCCTCTTTGCTCAAAGATGAAGAACAAGGAAAATTTCAAAACCAAAAGACAAATGTGAGATGTGAAGAAGAATGGGGCAGAGGGCACTAAAATATTGGACCTCCTGGCTGAGATTTGTAGAGATGCTTTCAAGCTGCAGTCTGCTAAGATGAGAAAAGTCCCAAAACTGTTTATATTCAGGGGTGATGGGGACATAAGTTTATACAATTCTTTGACTAGCTAGTTTCATTTATAATTTATCTCTGTTTTTCTAATGGATGCCAAGAAAACTGACCTTCCTCAAGGCCAAGAGGAACTTTAGGAGGTAATGGTCATCACAAAGAACAGCTGGTGAGAGGACAGCTGTGACACCTTCGGAAAAAGCCACAAACAATGGTACAGGTCAAAGATTAGAAGAGCCTCTCCCTTCTCCTACTTCCAGGGTCAGTCTGGGTCTGGATATAACACAGTTACCTCTGTCCTACACACAGCCCCAGCTGATGAGTCTGTCAGATGCAAACTGGATGCAGCTCCGTGTTTCTGCAGGCTGTCCCTGGAAGGAGAGGACTACAGTGGAGCAGCCACAGGGATTCCATGTGGAGCCTGAGTGGCCTAACTAACCCCAGCTTGCTCAGAGCAGGATTGACTCAGCTTGTCCTGGCCTAGGAGCAAAAGGAGCAGCGCAGGAGGACTGAGCCATTGTACCACTCCATGAGAGCCAGCCCTGTCCTGGCACAGCTACACACGGGCAGCTTAATAAAGTTCACCAGGTGCAAGTTAGCTCCTGCACATTTCCCAGCACCCAGATTACCTGGGATTTCCCACTATCTGAGTGTTACTCCTATTAAACTGAATAATGGATCATTGACTGGAGACAGACAAATGTATCAACCAAGTATCAGTTTTGCCTTTCTTCACAGTAAAGCTGATCTACTATAAAATCCCTATGACAAGTCTTGCAAGTACCCAGGAGACTCACATCTTAAGCCTGCTACTCAGAGAAACTTGGTGTCTTAGGATTACTTTTGACTGGAGAAGCTCTACAACAATCAGTTCTTCCACTACTTATTTCTTAGTGTTCTCAAAAACTATCTGGAGAGTAAGACATGTGAGCACGCTGCTGAACTCCCATTATCTACCAATATCTATGTAATGCCCCAAGATGCAATAGACCAGCAGTAGGATGAATCTAAAATCCTCATCTCCTGTCATCTCCCCATGTCCATTCTTTTTCTTGCAAAGGAGGTCCAGGAATATCCCACTGTTTCTACACTCCCAAGTTTCTAACACAGGCCCTTCTTTTGCTCTTCCTCTTCTCAGCTCTTTACCTTTAAGACAAGGTCAGATAGAGTCAACGTACCAGAGGGCTTTCTGTCAAATGCTTCTCAAGAGTAAGAGCAGGTAGGGAATTTAATTGCTATTTGCTTATGGTGTTTATGGAAACACTCTCTATCTTGGTGATTTCCACAGACCAACTCACGGAGCATCACTAACAACTTCACGCACTACCTGGCACACAACACGGACAGACATGGTTTAGTAGCTCACTGGTTCAGTGGTTTTCCAGAACATGTCAGGTCTCTTGGCCTATGTTCTAGTGAGTTCTTTCATCTATACAACAGCTACACTATATGAAGTGCTTCTCCCATTGATTTACTTATTCTGTGTGACTTAATTTCTACTTTTTTTTTTTTTTTGACTTGAATTATCCCAAATCTAGAGAGCTGTTCCCTCATCAGTCCATGTTTCAGTGGTAATGTGTCTGTTAGCTCAAAGTACAGTGACAAAGCCATATCCCAGCCTTGCCCTTTCCTGTAGCTTGCATTAAGAAGAACTTTTTAAAAAGAAATAATACCTTGTCATTAATAAAATTAGCAAAATGCGTTTTTCTCCAGTTTAAGAGCATAAAGAGGTTTCTTATCAGCTCTGCAGATTTTTTTCATATTTTCTATATCACGATGTGTTTGTTATTTCTCAAATCGTTTCTATGAATGCTTTAAATAATTCCTCATTAAATCTACTGAGAAGTTAAATAATGGGTTAGTAAAATAGCAGAAATGGAAATGGTAGAAGCAGAAAAATATATCTTCAGTTGCTTTCTTTTATACAGTTCATAAAGGCACATTTAAAAAGGTCTGATGATTCACAAAATACTTACTAAAAGACACACACATTTTAAACATTTCAAAAGAGGAAAAGAAAGGTCTTAGAATTACATAAATTCATCACACTTCGATCTTGTTATTTACCATGGAAACGTAAATCAAGGAGACATTTCAGATGGTCACAAAATCATCCAGATTAAAAATGCTTGCACTATTGTATGGGGAAAGAAGGGCCTGATCCAAAATTTTAAGTCAGTGGGAACGGTAACTTTAGTAGGCTTTGGAAGAAACAACAGAAATTACAATTACAAGGCTCCATACCCCTAAAGGATGCAGACAGGGAGATACTTACAATAAAGGATACTAATCTTGATTAAAGAATGGCTGGTGAGCTTACTCCACACACCACAACATCCCAAGGAACTGCTCTATTAGGGAGCTAAAATATCAGCATGTCTAATTCAAACAGAAACTCATTTCAGCTTTGCCTATTTTATGAGGCGAGAAGCCCAATATTGAATATTCCTGTGCATTTGATGGCAAAAATCAGTAGGTCAAGAAACCACATTAAACCTTGTCATAAAAGAAGATAAAGATGGTTGACTTTTGTTGCCAACACTGTCAAGATATTTCAATCTCTGTTTTAGTTAATTGCTGGGACTGGACTCCAAAGCCCAAAATTTTCATAGGAATATCTGGAAACACACCTTAAAGATTTGCTGTGTTCACCTTCATACCTGTTTAGTTAGAAACAATCAGAGGTCTAATAAGGCTTTACTGGAGAACTTCAACAAATGATGCTAATATTAACCATTCCATCCAGCAATGATGTCATAGCTTAGATACAGAGAGAAAAATGTCAATAGCCTTTTAATGAAAATATACAAAAGTAAGGCATGGATTTCACTGCAATCTTTTTGTTTGTTTGTTTGGTTGGTTGGGTTTTTTTATGCTTTTTCAAACAGATTGGAGCTTCTATCAAAAATAGGTTTTGTTTTGGAATTGCTTTCTACATTTAGTAAAAAAAATCAGCAGAAATTAAATTAAACTTGTAAAACTGCAGTGAATTCATGCCACAATAGCTAAATTATATTGAAGTAGCTAAATTATATTGATCAGCATGAAATGTATGGGTTTGGTCTCATCAGTGATAACTGGAAAGCTAAATGCAAGAGAGGAAAAGCACAGAGAGAAAAGGTCCTGTTCACAGTGGCACCAAGAGGTAAAAGTACATTTAGCCAGCTGAATTCTTTATCAGCTACAGCCAACTAATGTCCTTGGCAAGGATACTGTTCTTCAAATTCAAAACGGCCTCCACAAGGACAACGTACCATGCTTGAAATGGCATAAATATGCAATGCTCATTAAGCTTAGTTAAATGAGCACATCAGATGCAGGACACGGCCCTGAGAGCAGGAAGATATTTACATATATCTGTATATATGCACTAATACCGCTCATTAAACAATGAACACATATATACACAAATATGGGATGTTTACAAAACCCACAGAAAACAGGACAATGCAGAACAAAAAAGAGAACATACATAATAAGTATAAAATGACTGAATTATCCTTTTTGTGAAGAGCATCATGTTCAGGTTAAAAAAACTCTTACACCTGATTTTTAAAAAAATCCTACTAAAAACATATAAAATCCATTTTCCATGAAGAGACAGATTAGGCAAATATTGCAGGAGTCTTACAACAGTCAGTAGCCTGCCTGATTGCACAAGCTCAGAGACATCTTGCAGGTACAGGATCACCATCAACGCAAGTACATTCTCAGTAGATAAAAATACAACATACTCATAGCCAAGGACTCAGAAGAATCACCCACGGATCTCTCCTGAAGCAAAGGGCAATTTGCACTTGGATAAATTTGCATTGCCAGAGTAACGTTGTGGGGTTTTTAAAGAAAAAAAATTGGTTCTGAAGAACTTTCATGCTTTGGATTGCTTGGATGAATCAAAACAAACTTTCCTGAGTGAATAATTCAGAGCAGACTAGCCTGACTAGTTATATATTATATGTCTACATATCTTATTTAGTAGTGGTGCCTTGGTTAATCACCTATCCTGCTTTTCAAGAATAAACTGTTTCACCTAATATACAGAAAAATCCACACTGTTTGGAACTCAGAATAAAATTATTTAACATAAAATCAGCATAGAAAGAGGTCTCTAGATGCTAGTCATGTTGACTTTCCTCTTCATTAATCTATAAAATTCCTTCACAAAGGAGAAGTAAGAAATATTTAAAACTCTTCACTGGGTGACCTGAGCAATCATAAAGATCTACAAAGCACCCTCCTGACAAAATTCAGTTCTGAGCTGTTAGTGTTCCTCAAAGGACTTCTTTTATAACCATTTTTTAAAAGAAGCTGTGCTTTCCTCTGTGTACAGATTTCTAACAGTCCTGCTGTTTTCAAAATTGAGAAATGCCTGAAAAAGCAAAGTTGAGGTACTGAAGTAATGCCTGTAGCAGCAAGACTTAGAAATCTGTGAGGAGCTTTCTGGCATTGGTACTTAAACTCAAAGCGAAGCTTTTGGAACTACTTTTGGCAAAATATTCCTTAAAAAAAAAACACAAAAAACCCCAAAAAACCAAAAACCACCACACTAAACCCAAAAATGTGCACAGCTAAAGACCTCTAACTTAAACCCTTTTCAACACACAATGAAATGGCTATAAAAAATTGGTTCCCCCTACCTTTCCAAGGGGGGAAGGTACACAAGGCACATGTCTACAGACAGCCTCTGCTGTGCAGAACGGTGTCAGCCTGAGCCTCCCTGCTCATTTTCCCAACCCCTGCAGCCAAAAGGGGAGGGCAAAGAGAACTTACTTTCCTATCAGTGGCTTCTACTCAATCCTTTTGATGATGCTTTCCTGTATCTTCACACTGCCTAACAAGATGAAGCAGCAAGAAGGAGGAGCCAAAACCAACCATCTTGCCCCACATGTTAAGTTCCACTTTAACGTTATTTTAAGAAAAATACAGGAGAAGGAACATGAGCTTCTGATTACACAGAATAACTTTTTACAGAATATTTCTGAAAATCATACCCTACACACTCTACCTTAAAAAAGCTCAAAATCCAGAAAGAAAAAATTAAAGTAGCATTAGTGAATTCCTCACCCCTTGAGCCAGGAGAGGTTACTCAACACCTCACATGACCTATCAAAAGCCTTTAAGTCCTTATAACACTAAGGGCCACCCTACTCAGAAGACCCTCTGCTCCTTGTTGTGTTAAATTTTGGTTGTGCTACATCAAACAGATCAGTGCATTCCTAGGTTTCTCACCTATTCTTCACATGTTAAACCAACTCCACTGTAAGGGTCAATTTGTAAAGACAACTCTTAAGCAATTTCCCTCAAGTTTCAGCTGAAAGATTCAATTATAAGACTTCTTAGGACCTCAGCATTTGGGTGATTGAGATTTTGCATTTTCATTTTCCTTGTTAGCTTTAAAAAATACAGTCTACCTACAGATTGTATAAGTTAGCTCTTGGTGACACTCTGTAGAAATTTCCTTTGGGATAGAGTTTTTATAAATTAGGTTAAATTTCAAGGTAAGAATACAAACTGACACACAAGAGCTAGTTATTTGTATCATATTATGATTCATATCTGATTTGCCTGTAAGCACAGAGCTACAGCAGAAATTAATCTTGGAATACTTTTATTGTAAGAGTATCTATTAAATACTCTCAATTATGCATGATAGGTGATGAGCTCAGCGCTTGAGCAGTTGCTATACTATTATGTAGCACTCCTTGTGCTGTCTTTATCTTCCACATTAGTCTCATCTTGTAACAATTAAATGCCAGGCTGTAAATCACTCTTGAAAGACACTGAAAAAGCAAGCAGGCTTTCAGGTTTAATGTGCTTTCAGAAATTAGCAACTCCACAAAATTACTTACTGTTGCAGTGGTTTTTATTTTTAAAGCTTTCAGAAGAGCCATTTTATGAAATGCTCTTGTAACAATGAAGAACAATAAAATCTAAATACTACAAAACAAAAACTTGGGATTGCAGTAAACTAGCACAGTTCTGTTTAAACCCATGGGACTAGGCTGGCTTATGTCACCTAAACATCTGACCTCAGCTAGGCTTGGAATTTGAGAGAAACGTGTCACATTTTAAGGCTACTTTCCTTTTTTTCTATTTTGATAAAATGAGATATATGACCATACAGAAGTCTCTAAAAGGAAAGATTGCCCATTATGATCTTATGATCTGAATTCCTTCAAAACATGAAATGCTTTACCTTTTGCAGTGTTTTCCTGTGTGGGACTTTAAATACCAGGCATAAACAATAAGGAAAAAAAGCATCTACCACATTTTGTTTGGGGAGCACTCCAACAAAGGTGACTCTCAGGTGGCCTGTTGTTGACCCTATTTAAGGGAGAATGCTGCAGCCATTGGTTATTGTCCATTACATAAGCCTGTTGGGAAACCTTTTTCTTCAGGTGCATCATCTACACAAGGATCTTGATTAAAATTTAAGCTAAAATTACAGAACTTTATATTCAGTTGAGAATTTCCACGCTAAAATATCTGACAGAAAAAAGAGTGACGTCAAAGCAGATACTACAGGAGACCTTTTTTGTCTTAGTCTTTCCTCGAAGAGTTTGAGAGAACCATATTTCATATTTGGAACTGTGGTATATTAGGAGGCACCTAGTGACTTTAAATTCAGTATAACTGCAAAGGACAGGTCATTTTTCATAGTGTTTCACACTATTTGAACTGAGCATTAGGCTTTCTATATGCCCTGACTTTTTCATGTAGTTATGAAAACAAACACAAACACATACAAAGGTAGGCTGGAACTGTGCTGGACATGTACCAGCTGCTTCTGCCTATCAAAGAAATAGGGACTTGAAAGAGTAAAAATACATCTTAGTAGAACAGAAGCAAAAAAGTAACACACAGCAAAGCCAAGTGCTTACCATTACCTAGGAGAAATAGAACATGATACTTTGAAAAAGGACTGAGTGGTATTTTTAGCCCCTGTGGGCAGTTAGGAGCTATTAGTTCAATTAGAAAGCCCAGATCAAGTCATGCTGTCACAGCTTGATGTCAGAGGGACATGCTTACTGATTTAAAGGTGAGGGCAATCAAATGGAAATTGAGCAGGAAATGAGAATCTCTTTCTTGAGAGATCTTCAATTCAGCTGGTCTGCCTCTGAAGAAGGCAGCAAAAAGCAGTCCAGCTTTCCCTTTACTAGCAGTAGTCAAATCTGGGGCCAGAGCACAGTGAAGGCAACCCCTTCTGCCAAGCACCAAGTCCAGAAGAAGGTGCCAAAGAAAGACAGGCACAGCTTGCTATTGCATGGGGAGCACGGGGCAGGGGAGCCTGCCCTGTTTCTCCCTCTGCCAACTTCAGTTATTTTGGCTCTTGGTCTCCATCAAATGCATTCCCAGCTACAAACTCCCAGTCCCCACAACGCTGGGAGCTAATGAAAGGACAGGGAAGCCCTCACATAATATGGGTGAAATATCTGTGTGAAGGAAATAGTTCACAAATTTAAAAGAAAAAACACCAAAACATGTTTCCATTTAATGAAAGTTTGATTCATTCTTACTCCGCTCCTGAGGACTCAGCCTCAAGCCAAGCTACACTTTGCTCCATAGTGTTTGAGTTTGGATGCTGCTCTTTTGCACCCTCTCTGATGAAGAAGCAGGTGTGGGTTGCTACATTTCTTGCTGGCTTGCTTGACTGCACAAGTCATCTGAGAACAGAAACTCTTTCTGATACAAGGCTTTTAAACTTTCTCTGTAAAGGCAGAAGAATAACATTCTTCACTGTTCCTTCAGGAGACAGATAATTAGACAGATGGCAAAAAAAAATCCTACTTGCTGCATCATTCCTTTCATCTGTTAACAACAGTAAGAAATCTTCCAGAAACTGGTAACAACTGAAAAATTCACTACTTAATCTTCAACCTGATTCTAACATGGGCCCTGCTAACACTGAAATCTGAGTGCTCAGAAATATCTCAGGTTTGAACCTGTCAGTCTCACAGGTTGAGCCTAAGGCCATGTGACGGTGTAAAATTCTGACAAATGCATTCAGAAAGCTGGGACTGTTGTAGATTCCTAAGGACAACCATAACATAAATCAGTAGTACTGCCTCAAGACCCTTATCCTCTGAATATGTAGAGATGTGCCTAAAGTGACAGGTAAGACTCCAGGCAAACATAATTTTCTGGACAATTCCACTTTTCAGGCTGCTTCATCCTTTGTCCTCTGTTACTGGGGAAAAAAACTGTGTCAGTGTTTCTCAATCTGCGGTCCACGCATCTGTGATGTTCTACAAGATGATTCTTTCCTCCCACTTACACCTTTTTCTCCTCAGAAGACAGCTCTTTTGATTTATTTTCTGCAACACTCCTTAGGAAAATGTCTTGTTTAGACTCTCTGCTGTTTTACACTTTTCTTTGGAGTGGGTGTTACTTGCACAGTTCAAAGGCAGCTCTGAGTATTGATAGCACTAGGTGAGAAATTTAACGTAGTATAGGGTACTGCTCAGCTTTCCAGAATAAGCATTTACTTGAGCAGAAACCACTTTAGGGGTTTAGCTTCTACGTTTTCTACTTATTCTTTTTTGTGTAAAACAAATTTCAAAACAAATAATGAAAAAAAAGATTACCACCAGGCAAGACTGTGAACATTTAAAGGCTAAAGGTTCTGCTCAGGCACAGAAGGAAAGTAATTATTAGCTTGTCTGTCAGGCAAAGAAAGATGTCTCAGCCTTTGAAATGGCATTCCAGTTTCCATTTCCTTTCTTTCCCTTGTTCCAAGCGGATACTACATTTTGGCAGGAAATAAGAAGCAAAAGCTTCCTGCAAAGATAAACCTTATGATTCAATTTATATAAACTAAGCCTTCTGTGAGTTTAACATTACCCTTCAGAAAAAGCTGACTGAACGCTCCAGGGTGAGCAGAAGACAAATGCTGCACAGGCTCCTGCACGCTGCCAGTCACTCCCTCGCTGGTCCTCACACATCTCACTCCTCTGTCCTGTTGGCTTTGTGTCTTCCAAGGGGACTACCAACATCACCACCAGACTAAGCTCCACCCAGGCACAGGGGTGCAGCCTCTGTGGATGCCATGGGACTGCACTCACCCAGTACCACAGCAGGACTTTTCCCACTGCATCTGAAACCAGTTTGGGCGGCTGCCAGCAGAATGTCATCTCCTGCCACAAGTGACGTAGGAGGAGACATTTTGCTCTTCAGGTCCCCAAGAAGATGCCCAAATTAGATTGCATTTGCAGTGCTGGGAGGGTCCCCTGCTCTGCTAACCAGTCAGCACCACATGCATCCAAGGAAAAAATGTTTACCTGGTAGGGCCACGGTTAACCTTTTTTCCTTGCTGAGACGGTGCCCATGGATGAATTCACTCATGGAAGGGGGGCCCCTCAGAAGATATGATTCTGTGGAGGCGGGATGAGGGGGGGCTCTTAATAATTTCTGGAGGTAGGTCCCTGAAGTCCTGGGATGGCTCTGATCACAAAGGGAAGGTGAGAATAGTCTTGCAGGAGATCCAAGAAAAATACATATGGAAACAAAAGAGTTTTACTTTAATTACCTTTCAAAGCCTCACGAATGAGAACATCATGTTAACTTGCTTAACAGCTAAAAACCAACTAGTGTTGCCACCCCATGTCATTTCCAGAGCAGGACACCTTGCCTGCATTGGAAATACTCGTTCACAATATGGAAGGAGGAGATGAGGTTGAGTTATATATCAGCATCCTGGAGTCGACATGTACAAGGTTCCCTAAATGTTCTCTTGGTTTTGCGTTGTGATTAGAGCATATGAGAAAAGGGAAAGATTATCTGGACTTCTCTAACAGAGCCCCCACACCTGCAGAGCTTTGGCAGGGCAGTCACAAGACAAGAACTCACTGCTTGAACAGAAAAATTTTTGCATTAGGTTATGAATGGCAGCCATTCCCCTTCAAAAGCTTGCTTGCTCCCATGTAGAAAAATTGATCTGAGTGAACACATCCATATGATTTTGGAACTGATAAAGAACAACTGAGCTCCAGAGCTTAACAAAGAAATGCAGTTTCTTTTGTGTTAAGCACTGAAATTGTCATAGAGCACAATCCTTTTTTTATTTCAGATGCTCGTAACAGAAAACTTTAAGGAAAACTTAAGGAAAACTTGTCAAAGAAAATACATTCACACTTAATATTAAAAGACATACAAGATGCACTAAGACACTGACAGAATATAGTTCAGAACACTGCATTAAGGAGGAGGAAATAACAGTGAGTAGGTGGATCAGAACCACATGTTGCCAGGCTTTGAATTTCATATTCACACCCTCCCCACCTCCTCTTCCCCAGTTAAAGTACAAAAACAAAACATAAAAATAATGAAAAAAAGAATCATTATGTTTACAATTCAGTGAACGACTTTAATGAAAGTCTGGCTACTGCACTGTACTGTAAAGATCACTGCATGCATACCTTTTCCTCTGAGTGCCACTGCTGACCAGTAAGTTTGGTTGCTGTGGGCCCTGACTATGCAGGAGGAAAGTGTCTATGCTTGGCACGGTGGCTGATGCCTCCTCACTTACTTTAGGGCTGCCGATCTTGCTCTTTCCAAGCTTGCCTTTGCTGCGTCGGGACTGCTCGTGGTCGAACTCTAAATCCTCCAGGCGCTGGGTAAGGGCAAGTTTTTGCTGGATAGCCATGCGCAACAGAGAGTTCAGGGTCTTCTTCTCGTCCTCCGCAGCCGCCAGCTGCCGCTGCATCTCATCCAGCTGTGTGACGTACTCATCACACCTGGGGGGACAGACAAGGCAGAAATCTGGGGAAACGGTCCAAGAACCAACTCTACCTGTGAGCACCTTCCTGGGCTTCAGCTACAGAGGCAGATTCAGATCCAAGCTTTCGCTGACCCTAATCCTGGGAGCAGAGACAGCTTGAATTCTTCCGTTCCCACTTTGAATAGATCTGGCCTTGGATCTGAATGCCAGCACTTCCCATTCAGCAGGAGAACCTGTATCTATATTGACAGAGTGGTCTATGATAATGTAATAAGTTTCTAATGCAGATAATAAGCAATTGGAGGGGAGGCTTGGGATTATCTCCATGTTATATGATAAATAACAATTTTGGGGGCTTGTTCAGATAGTAAGTTAGATAAGAATGTCTGTTAATTAGTTAATACTATTTTTCATAGACAGTAAAATCCACTTCAAGAAAATATCACGAAAGAAGGCTGCAACTAGTGTGAACACTGGACATGGACACATCGGATTTTGGAAATGAGAAGCCCTCAGTTATTTGCCATTGTTAACTGATTAAAAGGTACTATTCAGGAAACCCTGCATATGGAGTTATTTCACATTTACTCCTTTATCTGCATGAAAAACTCCCTTTGTTTGTTTTCGAACTCTAAGAACTAAAACCACCTTTCTTATGATTTTGTTAATATCTAAGACCAAATTCAATTTAGTTCTGCTTAAAGCAATAATTCCTAAAGTTAACAGGAAAAGCAAGGCATTTCAAGATGGTCTTAAGTAATTTTCTGAAGTGCAGTAGCTTCAGTTTGTTAGCAGTAGACCATCTAATCAGTAAGAACCAAGAGCAATAAATATACGCCAGCAGAGAGATGATTCAGAGATAGCAATACTGTCTGACCATCAGAGATTTGTGGCAATATCCAAGGCATGTTAAGGGATGCAGCTTTTGCCAAATCTCCTTCCCACGCGATCTGTATAAATCCAAGTAGCTTTGCTGTGTAATTGCAATTGTGTAAATGGATGAGGATGTAACTTTATCAGTATCACTCACAGAAAACAAGCATAGAAAATTATTTTAGTTTTCCTTATCAAAATGTGTGATGCATTAAACTTGAATTATTGCAAACTGAGGGATGGAACTAATTTCTCTGAAATTTTAATCTTCCCCTTGGGAAACAGAAATAAAGTATACTTGAAAATTTGCTGTTATTCTTCACACACAAACACATATATATTGCACCCTCCTTTTGAATAATTCAGGCACTGGAAGCAAAATTACTAAGTCAGACACAGTTTCATCTACAGTTTCAGTATTACTTTACTTTCACAGGACCTTAATAAGCATGACTGTTGCTATTCAAACCTTGAAGTACAGAGATATTTATGAAATGGTAGTTGGCTTAAAGACAACTTGCACACCTATTTCTGCTCCAAGCCATGAGATGTCTATTAATGCTTAAACCAGTTTCCCTGACAGAGATATTAGAATGAAATCACCATTCTGTAGATTATAGTAATTCCTATTTCAAATTAATTGGCTTTAATGTCTGTGTTGCCAGAGTCTTAAAGACTTGTTCTTGTAACTAGGTGGATCCTGTATCCACCTCTTATTCTCTCCCGCTTTCCTCTTTGTCTAGGAGATATCTTTTTTTTTTTCCAAATAGTTTTCTGTTGAAAATTTTTTAAAGTAACCCCTGGTTTGTAAAATAGCACAACAGTTAAGAGACATAAGTGCCATGAAGGTGGATATTACTAAAGCAGACTTAGACAAACAAGCTTTTTGTTGCCCGCTGTGAACTATATCAAGCTGGCTCAAGAAATCTTGATATACTAGATGTTGTTAGCTGGTCTCACACTTGAGACAAAACCAATCACACTTTCCAACCCATCTAATTAATTATATGTCCTTCTTAGAAATCTCCCCATAGCAGGAATCCCACATTTCTGGCAGTTCACTGCAGTGTTTGGGCAGTTCCAGTCATCTGACCTCCACCACAGCTTGAGGGTTCCTATTATTTTTCTCAAACACACGGTCCATTGTCTCTGGGTTTTGTTGCTCAAGCTTTTTTTTTTCTTTTTTGAGAAACAGCGTTCAGAAAGGTTAAACCCAAATCAGTCAAGTACAGGCCATAATTGACTTTAGAAACTGCTGAATTAACAGTCTCAGGTCTCCCTGAAGTTTGCAGCATTGAAGGTTATTCCATATAGTGGGAGGTAACTACTGCCTGCAGTCACAGCATTTCCCTTCACTGAAACATTCCTAGCTATGTGCAAGTGTGGGATAAAAAGAGAAGTGTTTCCAATTAAAAAATAAAAAAGCATTACACACATCCATGTTGCCTTTCAGCCACGTTTGATAAACATTTGTGAAGTCTCACAGGATACTGAGGAAGAAAAAGGTTAAGAGCTCCTCAAAGACATGACTTCTGGCGTGATAGTGACCACTGTATTCCAAGCACATCTCCAGGATGCTCCAGGGCTTTGAACAGTCTTTCAGAAGGACTCAAATAGTGGTAAATAACAAAAGTTAAGTTATGTCCTCCCGAGTCGGAGCTCTTTCCTAATTCTTCCCTCGCCCCAGGACTGGTGTAGCCTACAAGCGACTATTAAATAACCAGCACTGTTATCTTGCTGTCTGCTGGTCTACTTATTGCCAGAGCAAAAGCCAAGGTTTCACCTATTTCTCATTTCTCTTGTCTCAGAAAGGAAGCAGACAGACACATAAGCCCACTTATTTTCTATGAACTGATTCAAGAAGCTTATATAGGATTTTAAGGGATTTCTAGTTCCATCTCCCTCTCTCGTCTAGGAATGTAAACCAAATACCGAGTCAGGCTTATGTGTAATTTAGGTAACATAAATCACAGCAGAGCTTGAGCTAAAACCCGGTGACAGTGACAGTTCCCTGCTCTAGCCATATAATCATAATTCTCTTCCGCTCAATAAAAGTTTCCTCATCTCCAGGACCTGTCCAATCTTCCTAGTCCATCTCTTCAGCACACTTTTTCCTTTAAATATTAATCGTAAGAAAACATCTTGATGGATGAAGAATAAAATCCATGTCTGCAGTGTCAGGACTATGGCAATATCAGAAGTAATATTTCCTGTTCTCTCCTTTTAAGTATCTCTTTTTAGACTAGGAAAGCAAGCATGTGTAGGGACTCAGTAAAATTAGCTTCCTGAATCTCTGTAGGTTCCTGCTTTAAAAGTAGTTCCTTCTCTCCTTCAGCATGGGACTTCCCTTCCTCTCACAGGGCAACATCTAGACTGGAAAATGAACATTTGAAAGAGTTTATTCTTTATTTTTCATTTTCCCCTGGAAGAGTGCTGCTCACTGTCTCACATTCCCACAGGTCCCACCCTGGGTCAGCAACTCAGGGATGGAATGAGTGGAAATGACAGGAGGGGCAGGGAAGGCTCTCACCATTTTCTCTGGTCTGGGAATACCAGAAGCAGCCCAGGACAAAACAAGCAGGCTAAAGGCAGGAGCTGCAAATCTGATGGGCAACACATGGCTCTGGCATGAAATAGAAACTTCAACTCTGCTTTGCCAAACCCTCGTATCCCACAGAAGAAATTTTTTTATGCTTTTGTTTGTTTGTTTGTTTTATTCCTGAGAGGTACTAAGGGAAAGGAGAGCTTGAACTGTATTGAGGACACATTCTTGACAGGTCTGAAGTAAATAAATCCCAGAAAGGGATCATAAAGGTAGTGAAGAGGGAAGGAGGAAGCTGTAGAGATCTGAATCAGTTTTTTGACCGGGTTAAAAAGCAGTCCCAAAAGGAAAAACAGAAAAGCAGAAGTAGAAGCAGGACAGAAGGACTTTTGAGAGGAAGATGAACTGAAGAAAGAAATTAAGGAGTGGAAGGATGAACAAGTGTCAGGGAAAAACACAGAAAAAGGAGGGCTCCTGCTTTCTGCATAAGGGAGCTTTGGAGATAAGTGCCATCTTTGCTGTTCAGACCAGAAACAGATGTCCTGTGCTCTCCTTATAACATGTTGTGACCTTTATCCAGTGCATTTAAGGAAGAAACCATGCAGTTCAGCACCAGAATGAACATCCATTTTGGTGACTGAATGAACAGAAAAGGATGGTTTATGAAAGTGAAGGATATTGTTCTATCAAACAGGATATGCAATCATTTTCAGATTTTTAATACAACTCTGCTATCAGAGGGATGATTTCCCTATGGTGCAAATTCTGGAGTAAGTACCATGTGATGCACTGCAACCATGGAAACCACTGTTTTATTCAACTAAAGACAAAACAATTGCTTTTTTATGCTAGAGCTTGCTATTGTATCTAATGTTACTGCACAAGAATCTTAGTGTATTTTCGAACAGATTTTTCTCCTTCAGCAGACTTCTAGAATATATCAGCTTTCTGTCATTTAAACAAATGCTCTTCGAAATGGACTATTTGGAATGAGTCAATGATTTGAACATTTAGGAAGATTGATTTAATTATAAAGGCCATTAAGCTCCACGCTAAGGAAGGAAAATGAATATTTTACAATAGAAAAATCTATAGGAGCACACTGATATGCAAGACCTTGCAGTGAATAATTTTTTATAACTCTGCTGAGAAAATAGTGGGCAAAACTTACGACCTCAAGGGCAGGGATATGTTCCATAGGCCATACACTGAGTGTTTAATCACTACTGCATGGAGTTTACCAACAGCAGTAGATGCTTTGATTGGGGTTTATCTCTGATAACACTGGATATTTATAAAGTGAAAATCTGTAACTCAGCAGGTCACCGGACTCCCTTTATAGTTCATAGAAGAGAAATAGAAGCTTCATTGCATCCAACACACAAGACATCTAGAAAAGGTACCTGGATCAGTGGCATCATTTAAGCCTAATATTCATTGAAGAGATGCTGCTGTCTGCCCCCCAGCTTTAGGATATGCACTCAGGATGCCCAAATAAGATAAGGAGCATTCCGTACACCAGCAATCTAACATTCCCTTTAATTAACTTCTAAATCTTCGCAAACTACTTTTACCTCTTAGGTTGATGGTTTATGCTCCATGCAAGACACTTGTTTGCTTTATGCTCACGATGCCACTCCTCTCCTCCAGAGTTAGCCGCCTTCCAGGGACTCTTACAGGGTTAGTACATTCATGTATCTCCTAGAGTAATGAGCTTGCAAGTAAAGATCAACACATGCATTTCTAATACACACACAGAGCCTTCCTTTCTTGAAGAAAGTCTTTAGATGCCAATGAAATCAATCAGGCTACCTTGGTTCACACCACCTGCTGAGTTGGGTCTTCATTTCCATTATGCCACTACACGAACTCTTCCGACGATGAACCTATGATGAATTTGTACACAGCACCAATGTCACGACACATAAATGTCCTTCCTCCTTCCTTCCCACCTCTCCCAGCTGCTGCTGCCACTGTGACTAGGCAACAAAGGACTTTAGAAGGCTGGAAATGGTGAGACAGGGAGCACTGGAGGGATGTTGACATGAGGCACCATGTCTTATCATTTGTGGACTAAAGCACAAAGAAGAAACCTGCATTGTATTTGACCATAAGGGGGGAAAAAAGTCTTAATCTAACAGAATAACTTCTTCAGGATAATCATTTGCTTGTGTAGTTGTGAATTAAGAATTTATTGATGAAAATACTGATCTTTAAAAAAATTTATTTTTACGTAACATAGTGTTAAGCTGAGCCAGGGGAGTTTTAGGTTGTACATTAGGAAGAATTTCTTCACAGAAAGGGTGATTAGACATTGGAATGGACTGCCCAAGGAGGTGGTGGAGCCACCATCCCTGGCAGTGTTTAAAGAAAGACTAGACAGGGCACCCAGTGCCATGGTCTAGTTGACCCGGTGGTGTCCGGTCATAGGTTGGACTTGATGATCTCAGAGGTCTTTTCCAACCTCCTCGATTCTGTGATTCAGTGTAAAACCAAAAGCTCCTCTGAAGAAGATGTGGGAGAAGGAAAGATGAAAGATGATTAATTACTATCCTGCCAGGATGAACTATGTTACAGAAGATGAGTAAAACTTATTTTGTGAAGGAGAAGATAATAAATTCAACATCACAGTGGAAGAAAATAAGAATTCATACTGGAGTGGGAAATTACAGTGGCCTTACAATTATTAGCACTGGATTACAGCATAGGCTGGTTGATGAAATAGATTTTACTAGTGGTAAGTAATAAATCTCATCGTAATGAAAACATGGGATTCTGAAGATCATCATTAACTGCACGATAGCTTTACATGACAGAATCACTGCGTACCTCTGAATGGGAAAAATCAGCTACATAAATCTACTATTTGATTTCCACTTTAAAAAGCTCTATAAATGCAAATATACTGCAAGCATATATTGGCATTTATAACACTTTACTCAAGGTTGTATTGACATTGCTATTCTCCAGCTTATTTTCCAAGACACGCAGCTCAGTAGCACTTGAAAGCTTGTAAGTTTTGCACAGTGTGCATTCTAGGACTCATTCACCTTCATCCAGCAAACCTCTGACCTTGCAGAAAATAATTTCTCTCTCCTCCTAAGCACCCAACATACACAGCTAAGTCTGTTGTCATTTAGTACACACGTATTTGTTTTTACAGTGCTGAGCCAGACGGTGACACCATTTCCCTTACCTGGTTGCAAACATTGCTCTCAAGGATGAGAAGGTTGCTGCATCTTCCTTCAAAGCCTTTAATTCGTTCCGTAGTTTGGTCATGGTCTCAGTCACCATTGCTTTTTCATTTTCATATTTATTCTTCAAATTGGCAAGGGCCACTTCAGCTGTCTAAAAACACAAAGAAGGATATATGCTAATGAGCCAGATACCTGATCACAGCTAAGATGCCAAGCCTGATTTTGGTTTTAATGTCCTTCTTCATTCACACAGTAAAAGAAGTTAGACCTGGTCTTCATTGTACTGCACACTTGAATGTCTTCTTTTAAGTTGTACTCCATGAAACCAGGAAAGGGAGAAAACAGTTGAAAGGACAAGGCCCGTTTCAATGCACAGGCAACAACTCAGCACTTAAGGTGTCTCTGCAAAACTGTGCAGCTGTAGGTTGAGGACTCAGGCAAGTGAATATGTTACTGCAGCTTCTAGGAACTGCTACCATGTTGTTTGAGCTGCAACAAACAAGCAGGTGTGTCCCCTGGCCACGGTGCAAACAGGATGCAGAGCACATGAGGCTCAGCCTCTGCAGCCAAGTTAGGACCCAAAGTGTTTGGCCTCACGCCTCCTGCCAGCCGAGCATTTCCTTGGGCATGGTGACAGCCAGGACCTGACAGCTTGCTTTTATGTCTGAGAACTGGCAATGCTTACTGCAAAGTAGCATTATTTTGGCAGTTTTAACCACTACATAAAAAAACCACAAAACAAAACAAAAAAACCCCAACAAAACCCCCAAACAAAACAAAAAACACCAAACAAATAACCAAACCAAACAAACCCTGTAAATTACAATTTTCATTTAACAGGAAAGCAAAAGGTTTGTATTTGTCCTATTCCTAAATTTTTGCTGCTCCTTTGTTTTTTTTTTTCAGTTTCATCCGTTACATTTCTTTAATTTACTACCTTACGGCTTTTAACAGTTATATTTGTCTTAACCTGCAAGACTTGAACTTTCTGCTTTACCTATGATTTTAGTATTGTTTTGAAGTTATTCAAAATACATAGTTTTATAGAGGCTTTATACCTACTGCTGCTTTGAGACATTTAAAATTATCACCTTTGAACGTGATAAAGGAAAATTTATTTCCTTTTATGTTTACTCAGAGAGAGTTATGGTTGTTTTTTTGACTTTGTTTAGTGCATAATAAGTTGCAGCATTTCATATAGGCAATCAATTTCCCCTGGTGATTTTGTAGATTCTTGAATCATCACCAGGGGAGAGAAGTGTAGGAGAACATTAGTTTAAAGCAATCAGCAAGGGAACAGGACAATATATGGTAATGGCCAAACAGTTGGAAACCAATTTTAAACTCAGTTTTCTGAAACTCAATATATTTCCCACTAACAATGTCTCTTAACAAAAGGACATATCAGAATCTCCTACCAAAATACAACTTTATTCATTTGTGTCTGACGAAATAGCATGGCTAGTAACAAGAGCATTAAAATATTTTTTGTAATTGTATACTAAATAGTAATATCTTCTCTGCTTTCTCTTAATTTATATTAAGAGAAAAGATTTTTAAAAGTCACTAGTAGTAACCACCTGCCATTTTAAATAGATGTGTTTTTCCAATCTAAATTTGAAATCATCAAAATGCTAAAAATATCAATCACTTAGGGATATATTCAAATCATTCAGCTTTTTTTAACCTTGCTGATATATGCTTTGGTACAATGTAGACACCATCCTATGCCTTGGCAGATGATAAAGCAGAAATCATCAGCTTTCCTTCTGTTTTCAGCCACGACCAAAAATGTATGCTCATAAATTAACATAGAGAGGAAGGATTAACTATGTTTAATAAAAGTACTTTTTTTGAATGGAAATCCAGGAAAGAGTGCATCAGAGGAAAAATTCCTATTTAACAGTTATGATTAAATCAAATTTGTTTGAATTTTCAGGTCATTAATGAGGCAGAATTGATTTATGAGAGCACAGGTGGACTCTATTGCTCAAACTGAGCTCTGCTTTGCCCCTAAAGCAGGAATTCAGATGTCTTTGCTTTGTAAGAGAAATACAGCCCCATATCCCTTAACCTATCACACCTTGTCTTCAAACACAGGATTCATGTACAAATGAAAATGAGTTAAAGATAAGTACCATCTAATGCTAGTCTTATTCATACTTTATTTTGTTGCATTATTTCAGCAGCGGGATTACATATTCCCCGTAAACCCAGTAATTTACACATGACTGAAACTGTGCACAATGATCAAGCAGATTGTGATCCCTACGTTTTAGTCTGGATGTCAGGGTAAGTTAAATGGACACAAAACTCTACAGGATGAAAAATAACATAGAAATATAATTTACTTGGTGAATAAGAGGAACAGAGGAAGGACTGTGTCAAATCTCCAGACCTTTTTCCCTTGCTATTAAATTTTCCCATAAAACAAAGCATAAATTTAAAATCCTATGCAAAGTGTCTCATGGCTCTCCGTGCACCAGCCAAGATGCTGAGCACAGCCCTGTGCAGGCTCTCAAGGGTCTCCCTTCTGAAAGCCTCCAAAGGGAGGAACAAATGGGCACAAGTGCTCTGCTACAGAAGCAAATAAAACTAACAGAAAATTTGGGTTTACAGCAAGAGAAAGAAGGGGGACACAAGCTGAGGAAGGTGCTGCTGGAAAGCTGCAGCCAGGGCCAGATGAGAAGTTGAGCAAGTCCTTTTAAGAGCCAGTGGGCACCGGATGGTGCAGATGCTCAGGTTACTCACAGCTCATGGGTTTGGGATCTGGATGCTGACTGAAGCCAATTTCTGTCAGACTGCTCAGCTCAGAAGCTGCCATTTTACACTGCAGCTAAGTCAGTCTATACTGGCTAGCTGCCACCAGAAGAGTAATTACCCAGCTTTTCCCCACCCCTACCCTTTGCACACCTGCTGGGTTTTTTTCTGTGCTTACTGTGAGCCAGTTTAGGGAGCCTGAAGAGGCAGAAAACCTGCCTGAATCACCCTGAAGCCAGAATGTGTAACAGGGAGTGGGGCTGAGGGTAGAAGAGGAACTCAGCCTTCATCTTTTGGAGACACCTATGTGCCTGGCCACCTCAGCTGGACTGTTAGACTGTGCCAAGACCAACAGCAACAAAACAAACTGAAGCCACAGCTTCATGTCACTCTTCTTGCAGCACCAGCTATTGTCGAAATTGTTTCTATTTGTTCCCCACCTCCACCAATCTCCAAAATGGTATCCATTGAGCCACATATGTATGATTGTGCCTGAAACCAGTTTTATGGGGTAATCTAGATTTAGATAATCTAGAATGGTGCATTCAGAGGGTGCTCAGACAGGAAGGATGGGGCAAACAAGAGCCTGCATCTTCAACTAGTGGGTGCCAGAAGGAAGCAGATGCCCAGGACCTGGCTTTGCTTTTAACAGCTCTTTCTGAAGCATTTGGTTTCAAGCTGTGGTTAAGGACAAAATTCTATCAGAAAAATCAGAGAACTTTGTTCCACATAAAAATGCAACCTCTGATCAACAAACAAGGAAATGGAGAGCACAAGAAAAAAGATGAAAACACAGAAAAAAATGCAAGAATACCCTTCACTGAAGTCAATAATGCAGTAAGACAGCAGAGGTGCTAATGACATTCTTGTCAGAACGGTCATGCTGAGGAACTGGGCAAATGACTGCTCAGCCTCTCAGTGAGCCGCCTGCAGACACAGGATTAATGGCTCACAGAGCATGTAGTGTTTGCAGAGCAGGAGAAGTCACCTAGAATTGACAGCAAGGCTGGGAGGGAGCAGAAGGCTCCAACACCTGGACTCCAGCAGGGTGTGACGCACTAAAAAGGAAAAAAGATTGCTGGGGCAGGCAGAGCACAGCCCCTCTCACTGTACCCAAAACCCAGCCATGGAGCTGCATAGGCTGAGGTGAGCACACACACGAGCCCCAGGGCCCCAAGCATTGCCAAAACTGACAGCATCCTTTTTTGCCACTCTTCTATCCTTACAGAAGAGATGTTTGCCCAAACTCTGCTGCCTAAAGGTTACCACCTTTGTCCTGAAGTCCATGAACAAATCTCATTTTCTAAGATGACTTGGTATCCCATTTACTTTACTTTAGCAGTGTGAGAAGCAAACCAACTAAAAAAATTGTTGCTGAAAGAATAATTAATCCTACAGTGGTAAGTCTCTATTTTTCACAAAAGAAAGCATAAAAGTAGCCTGTTATTTTAGTGCTGAAATAGTACATGGTAGCAGGTCTTTTCACTGAGCCTCACTTTCCCAGAAATTCTACTGTATACTTTCTGTATAATATCAGGTTTTTTGTTTGTAGATAAGGTTCTGTATGTCTGGGGTTATCAAGTTATTTTTTCTGAAGGACTTTTATGGGCATCTCAGTTATGGGAGTTGAAGACACCATAGTTACTGTTAATGCAGTTGTGAAAATCTTGCTGACTCAACTCCTTCTCATAAAATTATTTACCTATGAAAAACAACCAATCAGTTCTCTATCAGAACTTCAGGATATTAAATTCCCATCATAGCCAGCTTTGCTTTCTGATTGCTATTAGAAATCGAAATCAAACCCATTATTGAACTGGTCCTAAAAGTTATAGCATCATTAATTTGATATTACTTCCTTATTTATGCTACTTGTTAATGTTTGCTCCACCAACCTGGTGCTGACATGGTAATTATGGCTACAAACAAATGGACACATAAATCAAGACAAGGTAAGCAAGCAAGCAAGCAAGACTTTTGTGCATTGCTTTCAAGAGTAATTGATTTAATAATCCATTTTCCCAATCTTAGGTTTGCAGCTTCTTAGAGCAAATCTTGCTCTTTTTTTATGTTACAGAGTTTTGTGCAGTCTTTTTTAAGCCCAGCCTAAGACTAAAATGCTTATTTGACAATATTACGGTAATAACTAGATAGTGCCTGTGCTTCCCTACTTAAGGGTGTTTTTTCACTACTTAAGTACAGCCCAAAATTTCAGATCCAGGGTCTGCTGCTGGTCTTCACCCCTCCACCCAGACCTGAAAGGTGAGATGCTCGAGGAAGGCCAGGTCTTGCCATTTTTACAGTACATCTGGCTGTGCTCATCCTCCTTTCCCATATTACTTCAACTAAAAAAGCTTCACCTAAGGTGTCTCTGTCTGGAGTGCCAACAGATACAGGTGTTTTGTAACAGTATTGCCACAGAGCAAAACGACGTGATATGTGCCTGCTCTGGAGGCTGAGGACAAGCCAGGTTATCTCTCTGAAAGGACTTCCTGCAGCTCTGCACTGCTACATTTGGCACCAGCAGTGCCTTACCATGCTGTGTAAGAGATGAAAAGACATAGTTTCATATTAATGTTAGCTTTACCTGGACTCAGGGAAGGCTTTTATTTAAAAAAAACCCCAAAGAATAGCTCTTGTGGTCACAGAGAAAACGTGAAAAACTGAAGCAGATGCCCTCTGTAGGCTCATCTAAACTGAAACCCACAAGGGAGAAGTATCCCCAGCATATTGCTGCTTAGAAACTTGTTCTTTTGAAAGGGAACAGCTGAAGAGGATAAATCTTAACTTAGGGTTTTTTGAACATGAGATATACTCTGGGTCCTGGGATACACCCACCACTTGAGGCTGGCACGTAATAAATCACTCTCCCCACTCTAACTTCAAATTTCTCCTTCCCTTTATATTATTACGTCTTTTAAATTGAAAGTTTGAGGAATTTGTTACTAGCTTTGTGTGAACAGTATTGCTAGTTTCTGTGGCCAATTGTACAGTTTCCAATATCTCTGCTGCTATCCAATAAATAAAAGTTTAGTTAATAGAATCTCCTCTGTCAGCAAATCTATCTTTCCCATTTCAGTGAGCACGCCTTAGGATAATGCATTATTTCTGACAGCAATAAAAGAGTGAGACTGAGCTAGATTTTCTGGTAGTAGCAAAAAATAAATGATAGCTCTATGCTAATGGGAAAAATCTTTAATTTGGAATCACATAATCTAAACCCATATACATCAATTCCATCTTAATTACGTTTTAATTACATGGAAAACTCACATATAACTGCTCAAAGCTATTATTGCTTAGCTAGAGATGGTATTTAATTACTTGAGTTAATATTTAACATGTGTTGTATCAGAGGGGGGGAAATGCTATAAAAGTCTCAATGTATGTTGAAATATTGCCGCAATTTAAATCCCCAGTATCCTAGAAATGCAGTTACAGATGCAACAATCAATTAAACTCAAAATTGTAACTTCAGAATAGTTGACTATTGGGAATTTCAACACCCCATCACTGTCATCAGCTAATAGTATGCCAAGCTGTTAACCAGGATTCATGCCCCCACGTGGTGATCACTGCACTTTTTAGATGAGAAAAGTCACAGGCGACCGGGAACAACGATGCTGCAGCCTCTTGCATTCCAACGAGAAAAGCAGAGCTAAAGTGCTTAAAGAGGAGGCAGGGAGGGAGGGAACAAAGGTCTGCCCTTGCCCTGATTGAGTGAGAGGCTAAATAACCTGTGAGTAAAACCTCGCCTCCAAAATACTCCTGGGAGACCTTGTAAGCGACCCGAGTAAATAACAGACTCTTCCGGCTGTTTTGTGAACACCTTACCTGCTTGTTGGCTTTCAGCACTGCTCTCAGGGTCGCGATCTGCTCTCGCTTTGTACTCAGGAGTGATTTCAGTTTCAGTATCTCTTCCATTAAGGCCTCCTTGTCCTTATCGATCATTGGCGCCAGCTCCCGAGCCGCAGCCCGCTGGCGCGACAGCTGCAGCGACCGATCCACAGCCTTCTGCAAGTGCTTGATTTGGTCCCTTATTATGGCATTGAGGTTGTAGATGTTCATGGGCTCCTTGCGGATGTCACTGGTGTCAGAGACGGGGGAGGAAGGAGGGGCTGTGATGACAGGAGAAATGGTAGGTGTTTTTGTTGGGCTCTGTTCCTTGCCGGGCTCTGGGGCCTCTTTAGTCACCTGCTCAGTTGGGGTCCTGGCTTCTACGGGTGATGCCACCCCCCGTCTGGCAAGTCGTGGGGAAAGGAGACCTCGAGGGTCGTCCGGTCCTTTCAGGCTCCCGCTGCGGGTGACTCTGCTTTGCCTGTAATAGTCCAACATGACCCTGTTTGGTGTCTCATTGTTGCACAGGCAGACGTGATGGTAGAGCTGAGCCAGCTCCTCGCTAAACGTCACCAACTCATCCTGGGCAGTGTTGAGGGTATTATGGTTTTCATTTGCTATGCTTGTCATCCTTTGTAACTCCTTTTCCATGTGGACCATTTTTTCCTGGCTTTCCTTGGTCGACTTCTCCAGGCTTGTCACCTGCTCGTCATATGTCTGGATTCTGCTCTCATACTTGGCCTTCTCTTCAGTGTAGTTTTCCACGTACTTATTATATTTCTCCTTTAAGGCTTTGATTTCTGCTTTAAGGTCTATCACCTCAGTAACAGCTACTTTGTATTTACATTCTAGGATCTCCAAGCCGTTGATGTCCACTTCATAGTCGTGTGCTTCCTCGCCGGGGTCTCGGCCCTTCTCACCGTCGAGCTCAGCTTTCAGCTCCTTGTTGCTCTGCAGTCCCCTCATGGCATTGACATGCTCCGTGAGCCTGTGGACTCGCTCGTGTTGCTCCGTCAGGGCTCCTTTGGTGTGCTCCAGCTGCGTCTGAGACTCCTGAAGGTTGGCCAGGAGAATGGCCTTCTCTCGTTCCACCTGTAAGAGAGTCAAAGTAAGAAACCCAGGATCTCGTCCTACCCACACTGAACACCAAGCTCTGAAGTCACATTAATTTCTTGCATTCCCACAAGGTGTACACAATTTGATTGCTTTCAAGAGATTTTAGCTATATACACCTAAACCATAAAATTAAGTCACAAATCTGTGTAACTCTCAGAGGTTTGGGAAGTCCCAGCCTCTGCTACAGTTTGCAATATCATTAGGTCACAATTTTACATGTTGCCCACTAAAGAATTACTAAACACTGAGTGATTTATTGGGACATATGTTCCCTGAACAGAGGAACTGCATCACTGTCAACTATAAACCATTCTACTGGTATATTTCTCAGTGGAGTTTGAATTTACATTTCCCATTAATAGTTCTACCAATCCTTCACAACATTCATTTATATCTTTGAACTGTTGCAAACTTTCATTATGGCAAATACAGTAAACAAATAGCTGTGTACATTTCCACAGATTAAATAACCTGCAGTGTGGAAAAGTAATACAGATCAGAGACTGAGCACAGGCAACTCCCAGGGCTCCCCATCCCCATCCACGCAACTGTAAATGAAATCACTCTGTTTAAGGCCAAACCAGGACTTGTGGTATAACTAACAACCCACTGGTTCTGACCTAGTAAGCTCTTTTCTGAATATCCACATAGAAATGTGGATGTTGAACAAGAGAAGAGGTCATGGAGGACACCTCTTGAAGTTTTAATGCACAGCACCTTAAAGTAAGTGAACAAGACAAACTTACAACTTTGATCTACTCAGCTACTTGCTACTTGTGATAACACTCCTGAAAGACTCGCATTTCAGGTTTTAAGTGCAATGCTCCAACTTTTTCCTGTGCCTTTGTCCTGTTCTGAGTTTTGAACTGGGAAGCAGGGGAAGGCATATGGAGATAGGATCCTTCTTGCTTTCATGGCTTTTCCATAGGACCCTGGGCCTATCAATCTTACTGCTCTTTCTCTGTTCTAGCTGCAGTATGTTTATACATGCAGTGAAAATGGCATCGTTCACATTCCCTTTATTAGTGATGGAATTACTAATTCTGAGAATTAAAAGCTTTCAGTTCTGAAAAGAACCTTTTTTTAAAAAAAACCCAAACCTTTCCTTCCCTATCAGTGGTATTTGGAAGAGAGTCAAATTAGCCACCACAGATCTTAGTAAAGGAAAAGAAAAGCCTTTAAGAAACTGAGAGGGTATTAATGCCATCTCAAAAAACATTCCAAGCAATGATTCAGGCTACTGTTTTCTCAAAAACTAGGCTTTTGAGCAGTGGCTGCTGCTCAGAAGTACTAAGACATTAAAGCATATGGTGATCCCCTGGTTTTACAGACAGGCTTTCAAACCATGGCCTCCATTAGAATCTGAAATCAGCTGCAGGCAGAAACTGTATGAATAAAAATAGAAGCCATGTTGAAAACATCTAAAAAAAATCAGCCTAGTTTTTTTTTTTTGGGAACAGGGGACTGACAACTTAAGAATCTAAAAACCAGGGCCAAACCACGTTATTATTTTATGAATCAGGAAGAGTCTATCTCCTTAGATATAATGAGTTCCATTTTGGGCACTACATAGTCTATGCAGAAGAGGACAGCCAAGAACCACAAGCCTTTTGGTACCCTTCTCTATTTGTTGTTCCCCTGTCACTGTCCCTGAGTGCTTTCCACCCTCCTTGTTGCTCACCACCCCACCCCCCTCCTCAGTGTCAGTCCACTCGTGTTGAGAAAATAAAAAATATGGCAAAATTCCCTTTTGCCAAGTGCATCTTCTTAAAAGGGGACCACCTCCTACAGATCTCTGGGTCAGATCTGTCCTGGGAAACCTCAGAGATCAACCCAGCAGAAATCTCTTCACTAGTTTTCCTGGGTTCTTTTCCGGGAAAGGCTTCAGTGTTAGATACATTACCCTTGTCAGATAATGAAGATATTTAGTCCTTCAGGCTGGTAAGGTGAGTGATGCATATTCATGAAAAATCCGTGTTTTGGTTATTTTAAAGGACCATCTCACCTTATAGTGAGAAACTGTACAGATACTAAAGAACACACCAAAGGCAGTTGGCTTAATAAAGTGTATGAGTCCACTGTGGGTAAGTTCACACCAAAGTAGGTAATTCACTGTAGATTGCACTAGTGTAAAAATAAATACAGAGCTTGCAGAGCCAGAGAGCCTTTCCCTTGAGATAACAACTGGGTGATAAGGCAGCACAGTGCTTCAGTCCCCACTTAATTTAATCAGACAGAATTGATCCTGCAGGATTACTGATCTCAGCCATCATACTCTATCATGAAGAAAAATTGTAACTGAGCTAATTTGGATCCTGATGATAATTTCTCTGCTGAACGTAAATGTGTTCTGGAAACATACTACTTTTCGAATAGAAAGGATTCTTCCTAGAGAAAACACGTGACTTTTAAAACCCATATATCAACTTGAACAATAAGCAAAAGGAAATACATAGATCTACTACATGTTATTCATTCTGGCCCAGTAATAGAAGCTAATCTGCTTCTGTTTAAAATTTTAAATGCATGCTCCCACTTCCAAGGGAAAAACCCCCGAAGCTCCAGCTCAGCCCTGAGCACACCTTTTGAATATTAATAACTCTGCTGTTCCCAAGTATGGTAATGATATTTCTTGTTCTAAACAATACTGTACTCTTATTTCCACCACAGAAACTTACGGGAATTGCAGTTATTTTTCAGCCCAGTTGGTGTGAAGGTTTTTAGGCATTGAAACTGGTAGCTGCATAAAGGCTTCTCATAATCTTAAAATAAAAGCAATTTAAAAGTATCTGTACTTATTTTGCAATGCATCCTCCCCTTCAAAGATTTCAGTTTGAGGAGATTTTCTTCCCAATTTGTTCTATAGTTTGCAATTATGGAAACCAATTTCACCCACCTTTTTTTTAAATTTTTTTAAAACAACATCAGAATTTCAGTGAACAAGTCCTAGAGGATTCTGGAACAAACAATAGAACTCAGCTTAAGAACCCTGAATCTCAGCCATATCATATTTGTCAGAGAGTACAAGGCAGCTGAAGAGCCGTGTCAGAGACTGGGCTGCATGAGGGGTTTTTTAATTTCCTTTCTTAATGGAACTTAAGATAAGTTTTCCAAATATGATGTTGGCCTCAGAACAGGGAAAGCATGAGCACAGAAGGAAGAGAGGAGTCCTAAGCACTGGGCAACAAACATGGAGAGCAGAAAGCCTTGAGCTATCTCGAGAAAATCTCAGAATATGAGAATTTTCAGCAAGACATTTGTTACACTGAGGTTATAAAATATGTAAAGGGAATAGTTGCAAATAAAGATCTCCTAGAGACCAGCACAGCTCATGAAGCAGCAGCAACCTAAAGCTGCAGAAGGAATTAGGTCTGTCATAGGTTTCTTCATGAGATTGAGAAGTTAAAAAAATATGCCACACATTTACAAAATCGCAAATCTGAAGTTTGCTTCTCTCAAAAAATTGAACTTGCTGTCCTGTAGACATAAAAATAGTTCCCAAGAAAGGTTCAGTTCTTTCAGGAACTCTGTCATAGTGCACCCTCTTCAGCTGCACTGAAGGAGCATAAGGAACACGTACCAAATACTGAGATATGGCTGAACGAACACCACATGGCAAAGACACTACAGAGGAGGGAAAAAAAAAAATCTAACAATTTTTTTAATTACCTTTTGTCAACTTGAACCCAGTTAAGTTCTCCTATCTACCACAAGGAAAACTTTTGGAGGAATCTTTCACATTTAATTTGTATGACCCAAAATGAGCTGATGCAACCCAACAGTGAAGATGACCACCTTTTACTACGTACACACCAGTGGTTTGGAGTCAGTCTTTTCAGTATCTAAAGAAATCAGGCTTTAGTCTAGGTCTAATCTTTCTTTTTAAACCATAAACCTTTTAACAGGATGAGAATGCCAAGCAATGGCGTTGACTGGTGGCATGGAGGTACTGGGGCCCAGCACCAAAAAATTTTACCACCAAAATGGCTATATTTATTTTCTGGGGTCCTAAGTTTGTGGCTAGTGACTGACAGAAGGCTGCCTCTTTGTTTAAGAGATGTAAAATAAATAAGCTTTTAAGTCAGAGAAGATAACACCAATTCCGGTATCTTTCAAGTAAAGAAACCAGCTGACTCATCAAGCTCAATATTTAATTTAGCACAATCAAGACAAAGTATGACCAAAGCAATCCTTTCTCTTTTTCTCATTTCTGATCAGCTTTCACTCCAAATTTATATTGCATAAACTTCATTGTAAATTATGATGTAAAATGCTTACACTGTATTTTAAAATATAAACATTTCAAAGCATTTCCTTTGAAATTGTGTTTTCAAAATTTTTAACAGTGTATTTCTGAACCAAATTAGAAGCTGCATATAATGCATATGTGCACATTTTATAGAGATACATGTATATGTACTTACACATGCATATTTGTCTATATGCATACATACACAAAACATACACACTGTGTACATTTTGATGCTGGAAAATTTTGACAGAATTTTTCACTTATATAAAATTCTACATTTCAAGCTTTCCCATTTAAATTATGTATGGTTTGCATCAGAGTTATTTGTGAAAAGCACTAGATGTCATCAGTGTTCACCATGTCACAGCTCAGATCAAAACTTCCCACAGTGAGTTTGGCAATGAAGTAAATAAAACAATTAACTCTTCAGCAAATAGGACAGATGACATAGGGATTTATTGTTCTCCAGCAAGCACTGAAAACTGGGTTTGCTCTACTTTACTTCCAAATCACCTTTTACATTTTAAGCAGTCAGGGGTTCACAATTACTCTTCTCTTCAGAAGAAGCACTATTTAGAAGCCTGAAGCTAGAAAATGCTGGATGTTTCTTTGACGGTGCCAAAATCTTTCAAGCTCTTGTGGCAGACAAGATGCTCAACAGCTCGGGCAGCAGGACCCTTTCTCTGTGTGGCACTGTACCCCTTCTAAGATGATGTCAGCATCGAGGCTGGCAGCTTGAGTTTTGCTCTGGCTTGCATCCCAGGCTCCTATTCTGGTTGTGCCTGGGCTGGGCTTGGATGAACAGAGAACAAACAGAGGCTGTACGGTCCCCAAGGCACCCCCTGCAGCCCGTGCATCCGCCGGCACTGCCAGCGCGGACAAGGGCGCTCTGTGACATCTCACACGCCACATGCTCTCCCAGTGCACGGCTATTAAGAGGAGCGCTCCTCTCCTCTTGTTCTCCCTTGACACTATGCCAAATCTTGTTCAAGCTGCTCAATTCAATGGCAAAAACTCCCTCTGACTTGCAAGGGAGCACGATCAAGCCTGCCTGTCTTTTAGTGGGTTTTTTTCCAGATAGCTTTGGTCATATTGAAGAATACTTTTTTCCACTTGCAATTTCAGGGACATCTGCCATTATCAAAGCAGGAAAAAAAAAAGAATCTAACCTTCCTCAACCCCAGCAACTAGGTCCCTTTCTCCTCTTTGCACTAAATACCTACTCTGATCACACTGACATTTTTGCAGACAGATACTCTGTTTATTAGGGATATTTCTAGCAAAACCTGCATATGAAAAAACATCAAAGTACAAGTCTGAAAAAAGTACACATGGTCAAGAACATGACTGGGAATACTCACTCTAAAACTGGCACTAAGGTTCAGAGGATGTGTGTCTAAACGCTTCAGGACATTAAATTCAGCTCTTACCTGCATGAGCTGCTGCTTCAGTTTCTGTATTTCTGATATGTTGAGCTCACTGAAGAGGTCAGAGACGGGGTGCAGAGATTCTCCTTTCCTACTCGTGGGAGTTCGGTAGTCACCGTTGAGTTTCACGAGAGGCCCGTGGATGTGTCCGTTCATTTTGTCGTCATTGTTGGGCTCTCCCCCGTCCTCTGAAAACTTCAATCCATCTACTGATATATTAATATGGTTATTATACATACTATCATTGAGGTTGATATACTGGGAGAGTTCCTTCCTCAGATTGTTCTTCTGCTCTCTTTCATTTTTTAAAGTTTCCAGAGCTTCCTCCAGCTGATGCTCAGCAATCTCCTTCAGCCGGATGGCATCTTCTAGCTGGCTATTGAGCAACACTGTCTCCTCCTCAAATCGTTTAATCTCATGCTTTAAGCCTTCATATTCAACCTGAATTAGACAAGACAAAGAACATTCATAATACTAAAACTTGAGTCATGAAAACCTGCCATTTATCAGCCCTATTGAAATATTTCAAACTACAGTTTGAAATACCAGACATTGCCTGCAGCTGCAAAGAACTGACTGAACAAAAAAAAGGCAAGTGGTGCTCACTCTGTCAAATACTCCAGCACTCACTTTTTCAGCATGTCAGAATGAAGAAATATGACACTTCTCTCTGAGTAACTTATGGTAAACAATGTACTTCATGGAAAGATGGCTGTTCAGTAGCAGATGTCCTGGTAGCCACAGATTTACTATGACTTGCCCTAAGCAATGTTGGTATATCATGGCACATATAGATCTCCCATTAATATGGCGTGGTTCCTGATTTGCAAGTATTCTGAAGATGACTTCATATCTAAATTCTTACTAGACATAAAGTCACTCAGGCAGAGACACTCTCAAGTATCTTAAATGCTCACAGCTATCTTGGTGTTTTCAAAAATACGGATAGAAGGCACAACAACAGTAGAAAAGCCTCAACTCTCCTCTCTGTATTTTACAAGAATCTCCATTATTCCAGAAGCATTTAATTTTAAAAATTAAACAGCAAACTATTCGTTACAATCAGTTGAAACTCTGAGATGCCCCAAAATTGTTAAGAGATTTTTAAACTACCAGAAAAATGTAGTGAACAGCTCATTCAGCCCCCCATAGTCCTTAAACTTCGTGTATGGATGCCATTCTGGAGCATGTGACAACCTGTTGCTCCATCCATGCTGCCTGAAGTGTGTCCCAGTGACCTGGTGCAGCCTCACCAGCACTGGAGGGACTTGCTGGAAAATCCCACAGCAATGAAAAGGAAGGCTTTTGTTTGTTCATGTCCATGCTTTGACCAACACTCCTGCTATAGCTTGGTGAAAGGGAAAAAGAAACACTGAATTTCCATACTTCCATTAAAAAACCTTTTTACAGTGAGGCTTTTATAATTCAAATGCAGTAGTATGCATTACTATCTACAATCTTAAGGCATTGTCTAAAATGTTTTATTTTACATATCTATATATTTAAACAAACTAAAACAAGATTCTGGCAAAAATAAAAAAATCCACCGTTCTTACTGGAGCAGAATATTTATCAACCTGTCAAAAGTTCTGTATTCACAAACCTTTGGAAAGACAAACTTAAAAACCAAAGCACTAATCTTCAAACACAGAAAATGGAAACATAGAACAAAGAAAGTTCCCAAGTCATACTGGGGATTCTTCAAGACAAAAGGAAAATCCATAAGAGTTTCAAATCTCCATTTAGCAACCTGATATCTTTTTTGACTGGAGGGACAGGTACATCTGAAAAACTATGAAATACAAACAAATGGCTATGTTTATAACTTAAGCACATTGAAAAAAATCCAAACCCAACAAAACAACTGATGGGTTTTCAATTTTAAATCCATATGCAAACCACAAATCTGTATTATCTATATGGTTACCTTATCATAGACTCTTGCTTAAAAAAGCTACAAAAACACCCCATCATAGATAATTGTATTTTAGCACCAAGACTTACAACATATGGTTTTGTAAATTCGAGCATTAAAGTATGAAATGCTCTTAAAATTTTATCTTGTAGATCACAGTTATTTTAGGAGTTGCAAGTGCAGGGATATGTGATGTAAAATGACTGATTTTTAAAGCTATTCAGTATACGGCAATGCTTTTTCTCTCCAGACTGTTGGCATTCCATTTCAGTAAGAATGAAATATCATGACAAATACAAACACGTGCAAACAGATTTTATTTTGGGGGAAACTAGAACAGTCCATAAAGGAGTCTTTTATTTCCTGATAATGTGAAAATGCCTCCTATGAGGTTGGTGAGGAAAAAAAATCCATGCCTCCAGGGGGAATTTACTGGCTAGGTAAATAACTCTGACACAAAGATGATCTGCTATAAATTCAGCTGCAGGAACATGAAAGTCTAGGCATCTTCATAAATAAGGAAATTATGCACCCGTTTCTATTACCTGTGTATTCCCTGCAGCACAGCTCTGTTGTTTTAACTGTTTCCATTGCATTTGTGCTAGAGCAGTAAAGCAGCAGTAAAAGGGAGCTGAAATGGCACTGCTGATTCCTGCAGGAATAAGGCAGCTTTGTTCCCAGGCTGCCACTGGAAACTGTGACACGGTTGGCTCTTCGATAAAAGCCCTGACTGCACTAGGCACAGGTTAGGACACAAGGCAGGGGCTGCAGTGCAGTGCTGTGACCCTCTGGGAGCAGGTAAGGAAATGGGGCTCTGGAGTGCAATGTGATGCTCGTCTGGACAGTGCCTGAAACACTGAAAGCGTTACATCATCCAACTTGGACACTTCAATATTGATCTCAGCAAGTTAACTCTTCTGATGTGACACCAAATCTCTTTTGTACAGTTTGAAGGACAAGTGTGTTCTTGATTGCTTTCTTCAGGGCACATACACAGCCAGCAGCAAAGGAAGCTGTGCTTTTGTAAGGAGGAGACAACAGACCCCATGACTGCTTACGCCTGGATGCAGTGGGGCTGTTGTTTGTCGTGGTTCCATAAAAGCACTGCAGTGAGAATTGCAGTGTTGGTTTGCCATCAGCTGCAAATGAGGAAAACAAAAGAAAAGCTAGGAACACCTGACATCCCTTTGCCTATTTTTGGAGCTTGCTACACTTGAGGGTTAGCATGGCTGACAAGAGAGCAATGCCAGCAGAGGAAACCCAAGGGACAGGAAAAGAAAAGAGAGAAAGAAGAAAAGAAGAGGAAAGAAGAAAAGAGGGAAAGGGAAAGGAAGAAACAAAAAGGAAAAAAGAAAAAGAGAAAAATAAAAAAAAAAAAAGAAAAGAAAAGAAAAGAAAAGAAGGAGAGGATTATTTTTGCTCTTCAGAAGAGGAAAAAATGTACAGAAAACCAACAAGAGGAAACAGAGGGTTGAACTTTGCCACTGGGCACTGGAGTTCAGTGTACAGGGAAGGAGGAGAGGAAAAGCAGAAAGCAAAAAGATGCAATTCTATCTATTTTAAAAATTCCTCTCTGATTACATAGTTCTGCAATAAAATATTTCACCAGAACTTTTCAAAACTGAGCTAATGACCTCCCTATATTTCAAAAATGGCCAGTAACACTGTCTGAGAGCAAGTGATCAGGAAAAACTCAACTGAAAAAAACCATACAAAGAAACTTCTATCAGTACTTTACAGGATCACATTATGGAAACTGGAGAAAATGGTGTCACTTTACAGTATAGTGCCTTGAATCTTTTGATGCTTACTTGATTCTGTTTCAGTGTGGACACCAGCTTCTGTAAAGTGATGTTTTCTTCTTCAAGCTCTGTGTAGTCCTGCAGGAGTCTCGCCTCTCGGAACTTGTACTCTCGGATTTCATCCTTCATTCGTATCCTCTGCAGTTCCACCATTTCGTTATTCTGACAAAGGGAAACACAAGTACATCACCATTCATGCACAGGCACTTTAATGATGAACACTACCTCTAGAAAACAGCAAAGAAAAGAGTAATCCTCAAATTGAAGTGATTTAACAGCGCATATCAAAATGGCATCACTTATTAATCTGAAGCCAAGCAATAATTTCAGGTGGGTGGTGGCAATGCAGAAATGAGAACATCTGATAAAGAAGCCTGATTAAAAACACTTTCAAGATTAGGTGCTTACTGAAACAGAAAACCTGGCAAAGCTTTGGCATCTCATCAGTTTCACTGCTCTATAATGCAGTGGGATTTAAATAAAATTACCACCTGTTTTCCACCAAAGGATGCTTTCTACATTCATGCAGAAAAGCAGTGAGTACTGCCATCCATTCTGCAAAGACATCTGCTGTGGAGCAAGGTGCACTCACACATTTGTACCTGCAGGCACTCGAGAGGCATGCAGGCAGGCAGACAGCTGGAAAGCACTTGTCAAAAATCCTGACAAACACATCCAGCACTCAAGAACACACAAGGTCACTATTTCATTTCCCCCATTAGCCCACATGGTGCCCAGGCAGCCTTACGAGAGAGGGCGTGAGGGATCAGTTTCACCAAAAATTGCCTCCATCAGATTCCAGCTCTGACTGAGTTTGACATCAAGGGTCAGGCCAGACTCTGCTGACATAACCACTATGTAAAATACACTACAGGAAGATGGAGTTAACACAGCTGGAAGAGAACAGTGACTGATACGGTCGGTTGGTAGGAGCAACCTCACGCCCTGCTTTGAAGAGAAGCCTGCACTTGTCTGATTAACAGAAACAGGTGTGATCAGTCACATCTTATCCCTGCCTGCAGGAGGATCCTGAGCATTGACACACCAGCTGCTGGAGAGACCTTATGGATGGGGCAGAGCCCAGTCACTGCTGGCATGTCAGAAGGAGCACACCTGGGAAGCAATACTGAGTTCCTGTAAAAGATTGCAGTGTGGAGGGAGGGCAACCACTCCACACTGATAGCTCCCAGGCCAGATAGCTACCTGCAAAAAAAAGATCAAATGTTTAAGAAATCATTACAGCAAAATTGTGGTCAGGGAGCTCTAAGTCGATCAATTGGCATAACTCACCATCTTGGTACGTGAAGGATAAAATCCCACATTCTGAACTGAGGATAAATAGAACTTGCTTAGCATGTAGGTTAAATAAATAATTACAAACCCCCCAGAGAAGAACTTTGCAAAGCATAAAAAATATATATAGATGCAAGACACATTGATACATAGTGCTTTTAAAAATGAAGCCTTTCTGTTACAGAAAACTAAAAACCATCACCCTCCTCCTGACAGCTAATTAAGACGAAATAAAGAAACTACCTAATTTTTTTTTCTGAGGGCAACTAAACAGATCCAGTGGTAGTAGAGTCACAGAGCACTAGATAAAATAACTCAGGGTAAATATTCCTGCATCCATCACTGTCCAATAAACCTCTGAGTGATGTAAGAGGAGCAGCACAGCTGATTTCACAAGGTGAAGGCATTTTATACCCCAGGATGCCTTTAAATGTTTTGTTTCTGCCAGCATATCCTCAGCTGTGGCAGTACCAACTCTTGCTAGGTGTGGGTACATGTGCAAGTCTGAGGCAGTGCGTGGACAACACCAAATGCTCGACTCCACCATGCCAAGTATAATTAAGCTGCTCTGCAACTCTCCCAGTGTTTGGAGGATGATCAGCCCAGGGAATGAACTGGCTGACATCTCTCCAACACTGACAGGAGTCCTGGGAGAAGGAGCCTCCTGACAGGAGCCCGGAGGAGCTCTGCTCAGTGAGCCTTTTCCAGCAGTGCTGCCTTCACCTCCCCTGAGGGAGCTCACCACCAGCACCAGCCAGGACAGACCTGCCTGTGATCCAAACTGCCTCTGCTATCAACGTTGCTGGGTGAAAAGAAGGCCTCTCCAAAAGACCAGTTTAGATGTGGCTTTGAGCAACCTGGTCCAGTGGAAGGTTTCCTTGTCCATGGTGGGAAGTTGAAACTAGATGATTTTTAAGGTCCTTTTCAACTCAAACCACTCTATTATTCTAAAAGGGATGAATGAAAAAGGTGGCCAGAAATGGAGGATGTGAACACAAAATTTTAACAGAATCCTGATACAATATTTCCCTGAGTACAAGGCATGCTACTTTGAAAAAGCCTTAAAAATTAATTCTGTAAGGTCCAAGTACTCCTTTGTCTCTCTTATGATTGCAAACAGCAACAGAAGACATGAGCTACCAACCTTTCTGGAGTGCACCACCACTGCCATAAGAGAGCAACCACGGTTTTTCTTCACTTGTAACTGCTGCTTCCTACATAACCTTGGAGGTATAAAAAAACCCCATTTATAGTTCTCTTAATATTCCTGCTCACAGAGAAATTATCTTTGCAGTGCAACCACTATTTGTCACTACTCATAGCATTCCATCAAGAAAGAAACAGTAGGAAAAAGGAAGGCTCGCCAGGTGGAGCATCCTGCCTGCCACAGTTCCCATGGCCAGGGCCAAGGCCTCTGCTGGAAGCAACTCCACTGCTCTGCCACAGACAAACTCAGCACATTACAGAATATGGTCTCACCTTTTCAAAGTAATGTCAAATGTGAATATTGTCACTTCAAACACCCTGGAGTTACTCTCTGTGCTCCAGATCCCTCCTCCTATCTGCAAACATCAGCTTTATATGCTGCCAAGTGCTCTAGTGCTCTCACTGCTTCCCGTGAAAGGTGGTGATTCCACGTTATTCAGCAAAGGCTTGGCATTATTGAGGTTTAAAAGTGAGTAGCCACAGGACCTGCTGGAGGGCTATTTTGATTTCCTTTACATAACACCTCTATGTATTATCTGGAAGAACTAGTCCTGAAACTATTGGGAAAAAAAATCATGTTGAATTTATTATCTGTTACTGTCAGTAAGAAAGACATATTTGTTTTCATCAAATGCTCTGATTAAATACATTATCTTCTCACAATTCTATTGTTACTTTGAACAATTTAAAATACATATTTCTTTAGCAGAACATCTGCAGTGATAGAGGAGGGAGCTTGATGTACTGATAGAGTGGCAGTAAGATGCAAACTTTTTATCTGGCCTCTTCTGAGGTGACTTGGACTTTTATGAAAAAAATATAAGAGGGTTTAAAAACACAAGGCAAAAGGAGTTTGTCAGCAGGGCAGTTATCTATATGAGCCACTAGAGGACAACGTGACCCAAATTATTTGGGAAATAATTTGTAATTAAACTTCACTGGTAAACAAGCACTGAGCATTAAACCTGCAGGACAAAGGAATTGAGCCAGATGCTTTTATGAGGGCACTGCCTCAGGACTTTTTACATTTCCAGAGCGAATTCCCCTACGAACTAGGCAGCGTGTCTGTAAAAACCAAATTAATCCAAGAGGTGGAGCTGATGATACACGAGCAATGTTTTAACGGCAGAAAATTATTTTCCATCCTAGCCATCAGCTGAACACGGTGCAATGGTTTTAATGGCTCGGTGCCAAGGAAGAAGGAAAAGGCCTCTCAGTGAAGCTATAGAAAACAACAGAGTCCTTGTCAGCATTGCATCTCATTATACGTGAGCGCTAATTGTGAAAGATGTCAGTCACACAGCACGTCTAATGAACATACACATAATGGAACAGACCAAGAGAAACGAAAAACAGAAGGCTCAGTCGAGATAAAGTCTGTTCAGGTCACCTGTCTAGTAGCGCTTGGATATAATTTCAGGATTACCATATATGAAAAGTGAAAGACATCTCCAGGTTTTGCAGAGGCAAGGATCATGTCTGTATAGTACCAACCATCACTTTAATCCTGACAGGTCTCTGAGCATCACTGGAATATAAAAAGTTTGTACTTCTTAGCAAATTAAATGAAATGTATATGAATATATTATTTACTTTTGATTCAGCATAGACTTTTAAAATGCTGTATTTCATATGCTACAAGCAGAGCACGTTGTAATAATTGTGTGTGTATGCATTGTAATGCATTGTGTAATATCAATTAATTGAAAGCAAGAAGGTACTTTAAAATGAAAGAATGCAAATGGCTCATGATGAAAACTATGAGAAAGAACTATGAAAAAATACATGATGTCCTCTGGTTAATTTTCATGTCAGAACACACCCAGTGCTGCCCTAGGAAGCCACTTGTTATGAGAGACCTGAAGCTGGCTACTCTCATCTCCAAGGCGAGCAGTGAAGCCCAGTGGCTTTTGGTATCCTGAAATGTGAACAAATAAACTGAACTTGTTGGAAAATGGCAGTGTTTTGAAGTTGTTTTGGAAAGTGAATGCAGTTCCATTAACTACTGTGGTTCCCCCGTATGCTGGAGTACATAAAGGACTTTTTTGTATTTCTGGTTTTTATTCCAAACAAAACTGGAGAATCGGTTTTTGAGCTTTTTCCATTCAATCAAATTTTCATTAAGAGATTTCAGGCCCTTACTGCAGCAAAATGTATTATTTTTCACACTGAAAAACAGCCTTAAAATCATCAATTAATTGCAAACCCTAAACTACTCAGACTAAAACCCTTCTTATTTGTCAGACTATGCAAGCCATAGCATGATGGTGTATGTGATTTTTCAATTTTCATAACTCACAAGAGAGTAAGAGAACAACAGTAAAATTGTACACATCCAATTTAATAGCATTGTATTATAGTTGCTGTAGTATAAAATCCCATTTGATCTGATGACAATTTTATTGCATGAGCAGTAAACTGAATATAATAGAAGGTTTATGCTCAGCCTAATATCCATGATCTCATGTGTTTGTTGACAAGTCTCACTGTAAATTTGTATGCCACGTTTACTTTACTCTGCAGAGGAAAATAAAATATGTATTTTTTATGAAGAACAGTAATAGTGATATTATAGAAAATACAATTTAACAGGGGCTGAGAGAAGAGAGGATGAAAGTGGCAATGTCACTGACAATCTTCAGGAAGAAATGAAACCCTCCCATACTGCCTTGTAAGTGTTAGTGAGCCAGGCATTACTTTATTCTGGCCAAATCATTCCAGCTACATATATCCCTTTCAAGGCTTTTCACTTATTTATACATTTTAGCAAACAAAGAAATTAACATTCATTGGTTCTAAGTTACACAGTTCTCTTCACTAATTAGTATTCTAACCTTTATTGGCTATTGATCTCTCGCCTGTAATGCTAATTTTGTCCAAATTCTTTGGTTCTCTTATCATTCTTCCTCAGACAGAGAGTCTCCAACCCTCAGGCTGTAATGCCTTTGTTAATCTCCCCCGTATCTTCTGGTTACTCCAACGTGTCTTTGAAGGACCATAAATTTAAGATCCAATCTTCAACTCCCTCATGCTCTGTGTTTATTGAAGCTTATCAGAGCAAGTCCAGAGAAACTCAGAGCCTCCGTGGTTTAAAGATCACATTGACAAGAACTAGTGAAAAGAAACCTAGCTACCTGCTACCATTAATTTAAAAATTTTAGGAAAGTCATATCATTTCCAAAAGCAATAGAAGAGCAAAAACGATTTTCTTTATTTGCCATCAAGTATTTTAAGTCCCTAGAGTCCTCTCGACTAGCCTTAAAGTTTCCCTCCCTCATATATGGTAATACTCAGCTTGAACTGAAACAATGACATTTTCCATGCTTCCAGATAGGTTTAAAAACATGAAGGGATTTTGTGGATGTCATCTGGTCTGACCCTTTTGCAGAGTTTGCTGCCCAGTCCTCCTGATTCATACATACCTTAAGCAGGGCTGGAGCATCTGTTACAGAACTATTATTACTTTCCTTTCAATACACTATATAGTGTATTGATACAGATATCTCTGTATCCCAAAATAAATTATATCAAATATTCTTTTTCACCACTGTTAGAAGTCTACATCCTTCTTTTTAACCTGAATTTGTCTGATCTCATCCTTTCAAAAGTTTCATTTAGGTGGCTTTACCAGAGTTCATTATATTGTATCTGCTCTAAGCAGTTGTACTGGCAGACTGCCTTAAGAATACAAATACAATACAGCCCCTATTGTCCAAAATCAGAAACCAGTAACTTTTGAAATTATGTACGATTCTGACATTCTTCAGCTTTAGATATATCACTCATTGTCTCAAAATGAAGAAAAAAAAAAAAAAACAGGCCAACAGCCTAGACATACTATTGAGCATAAGATATTTTTGAAAATATATCTGCAGCATAACATAGGTACCTTTAATCTTTCCTATCCATGGATTTACTTGCAGAATGACTGCACTATCAAAGAAAAGGATGAAAAAAGTCATATATTTGTTGGCTATAGCATATTAAATAGAAGCCAGATCACGATAACGTAGGTTTCAAATTCCTTCACCAGCAACAGATCTTAAATAAAGCATTTACAATACTTCTAATAATTTAATCATCTGAAATGCTCAACACATTTAATTGGAACTGCTAAATCTAAAGAAGTAGAGTGAATTGCTATCAAGGGCAATTAAATGGCCCATTTATGTACTTATTATGGGTTTCAAACTCTGTGATATTTAACATTGTAAATCCTGGTACATAGAAATCCCTACAAAGTAGCTATTTTATTGACTTTGATCTAAAAGTATATATAAAAAGGTAGAACTAAGGAATGTTCTGGTAGTTTAGGTATTAAATTTTCCTATTGAGTATCATGGCCACATAATTTGATAATAACTTCTTTATAAATCGATATGAACCACAAATCTCTAATCATGCATGCTGACAACTAATTGTTTGATTTGACTGCATTTATAGCAATTAATGCATTCATACTCTGCATTAATTAGACATAAATAATCTGTTAATGTATTAATTATAATTAGTTATAATTAATATTAGCATTCTGTTACAAACACTGCCGTAATATCCTTAATTCCTTCAAAGGAAGAGAAACTTCACCAAACTAAACTTTACTGTGTGAAGGAAAATTCAGACTCCAGGCTTACAGAACAGTTCAGTTTATATGATCCTTCTGCATATCTGCAGAATGACACCATTACATGAACATATGATCACTGCAAATAGCAAAATATCAATTGGCTGGAAGAAGTTTTGCCATAAGGAGGACATTGTGGATGTCATTTCGTTTAAATTTAAAACTCTGCTACTCATCCGTCTCCTGCAGCTCTAGTGGTATTAAACATAGCTGAGAAGTGGGAGGATTTATTTCTAAATTCCATACTGGATAAAAGAAAGATGATGACACATCCATACCTTGGAGCAAGCTGATAACAATATCCTGCAAACACAGCACTCCCCACAGGCCATTCAGGCCTAGACTGGTTTTCAAATTTCTCCAGGTACCAATGGACAAAACCATGTTCAACCACACTTCAAAGGCCAGTTCCACTCCCACTTATAGAATCATCTAGGTTGGAAAAGACCTCTAAGTTCCTCAAGTTCAACTGTTAATTGAGTGTGCCAGAAAGGCTACCAAAGTGCACCAAAGTCATCGCAATCATCACAGCTCCCCCATCTCTGGAACACATAAACTATATGAGCATCCAGACGAGTTCCTCCTGCGATTCCCACACGGCAAACCACACTGTCCCTCTGACGGCAAGAGAGAGGGGGTTTTGGTGGGAAGAGGATGCACATGAAGACCAAAGACCTGATTGTATTTTGTCATCATTGCGTGGACCACTGCTAAGACCACCACTAAACTGTGTCCCTAAGTGCAACACCTACATATCTTTTAGTTACCTCCAGCATTTGTGACTCAACCACTTCCCTGGGCAGCCTGTTCCAATGCTTGACAACCCTGTCAGTGACGAAGTTTTTCCTAATATTCAATATAAACCTTCCCTGGTGCAACTTGAGGCCATTTCCTCTTGTCCTATCACTTATTACTTGGGAGAAGAATCTGACCCCCACCTGCCTACAACCTCCTTTCAGATAATTGTAGAGAGCAGTAAGGACCCCCTGACCCTCCTTTTTTCCAGGCTAAACAACCCTCATCTGCTCTTCATAAGACTTATGCTCTAGACCCTTCACCAGCTTTCTCCATGCTGTGCTACTGCTGCCATCAGCCCAACCCCATTGCTGTGGGAGCAGGATGGGCTCTGGTTCGTATGAGAAGCACAGGATGGGAGCACGCAGCCAGAGGTGGACAGGGACACCTCTAGACATCATGCTTTAGCTGAATTATTTTGCCTCATTATTCCCACTGCACTGAACAGTGCCTGAGTAACAAATACTTGAGTTTGCACTCTCTGAAGCAAGGGCTCTTGCCCATTACATCACCAATTACCTTGTGGCTGGCTAAGTACTATTATAAAGATACCAAACTCAAACTACTCTTACCACACTTGACAAGGGGAAAAAAAAAAAAAAGGGGGGGGGGTGGATATGGATCATTTTGGACTGAATGGCAAGTTGTATTTTTTTCCCCCCAATTACAATCTTTACTATAAGGTTGTCACTTTCTATCTGCGATTTAAGAAGCCAACAGCAGTGATTCTACATGACAATGCCTCAAGGCAAGCTTTTCGATGGAGAAGCTGCATGGGCCTTTTCAAGCTCATCAAGAGGCCAAGAGTTGGTTTTAAAGCCTAACTGATCGCTTAGGAGAGGCATCTGCCAGTTATATGTATCTCTTTGAGAGGCCATCTGTCCTGTCCAAAATGCCAAATTTCCCTCCAGACCCGAAGGGGCACTGGCTAGCCAACAAAAGAGAAGTTGTGCTAATGGGGTGCAGGTCTGTGATCAGCTGAAGCTCAGCAGTCCCACAGCTGCTGCTCCTAGGTCCTGACCCTCCTGTGGGCCAGCATTAGCTTTCAGCCAGGTCAGGGGCAGGAAGCCATCCCATAAAAAAAAAACCTAACAAGCGAAAAACTAGTTTTGATGGTATTTATGCTCCCTGACGCTGCTGACAGGGTGGACACACAGACACTGGTGCTAGCAGGAGGTAGGGAATAGAAAAACATGCCATTTCTAATTTGGATATGCTTACTGCTCAGCAACAACTGTCTGATCTGTTCCAAGTTCCAGAGGTGGAAACCCATTCCCATCGATGTAAAGTGTAAAATTAATACAGCCTCCAGCAGGACTAAGATTTCACTGTATGCACTGAAATGCTGAGGAGCCAGGAGCAGTAAAGTGAACTCCTGGGGGTGGAAAGGAGTAAAGAGAAAAGACACTAAAGCACACAAGTAAGAGGGATGAGTTTTACTATTTTAGGCCTCATTATGCTCGGTTAGTATGGAAAAATATGTCCCTGTTTATTAACTGCTTGCTTTCAGATTGCTTTCTTCTAACGTTTGATGTCAGCATGGTTTCAGTGCTCCCTGTAGTAACCCACCTCAGAGCATGCTGGGCAGTGACTCTATTCTCCCACATTTCAAGCACAGAGTTACACTCCCCTTAAGCTTTCCATTCCCCATGGCAACTGTCTCCCCTCCTTAGGACTTGGAGCTATTTTAATTACAGCTCACTGGCTAGCTCAATCCTACCTTCCTTATATTCCTTATACCAGTAATCAAGCCATGCTGCCAAGGGATGCACGTGCCAGGCCCAGGCTCTCAGCTCCGCATCCCCATCCTGCACTGTGTTACAATACTGCTCAAGCCCTGATTGTTTTCAATGTGCACACCAAGCCAATCTTTGCTCCTGTAAACACCAGCTAGACATTGCAATATCGATGTCTGTGAGCAAGTGCCTCTGCTTTCTCCTGCTGTGGGAGAGCTGTACTGCAGCGCTGTGGGAGAGCTCAGAAAGCTGAGAGTGTGTTGATAGGCTGGGCAGCAGTACTAATGAATCTGGTCCCTGGGACAGTGCAGCTAAATTAGTAGTGGGCCGAGTTCAAATTAATCAGACATGTAATTAATCCTGATCCTCAGCTCACCAAAGATCATAAAAATCATAAAAAATGGATCTCAAAGGGGCCCCTGGGCAGCTTCTAGTCCATTTACCTTTCCCAGGATAGGAGCAGCTACATCTATGTCATCCCTGGTATCTGTCTAATCTTTTCTCAAACACTTCTAGTGACAGAAAGCATCACCTTTCCCAGAAACTTGTTTCCTGGTTTTATTTTGACCTTTGTCAAAGATCTCTTTTGAATGGTTAATCTGAACCAGAATCTTTCACACTGCAAGAGGAGAACAGCATTTCCTCTCCTACACACAGGAGGCAGGAAAATAAATGCATCTGCTCCTCTCTGTAGGAAACTTCCATTTGCCCACCATATCCATCTTCAGCCACCTCTCTCTCCTCTGCAGTCAGAAGGGCATGTAAGAAATGAGGATTCCAGACAGCTCCCACCACAGAGCAAACTCGTTGGATGCCCTTGCAAGACATACAAGGAAGATGGGCAATTAAGGACAACAAAAACTAGATGGTGGGGCAGGGCAGGAGGGGAAAGAAGAAGAATAGGAGACCCCAATTAACACAATACTCCTTCACAGTTCCTCACGGTGGATTGGGAGAGGAGAAATACATTGAAAGAAATGAAAAAAGAAACCTTTAATACTTTCTAGAAAGTAGTGTGAATAAGGGGCCGAAGGATACAAAGAAATTATTCACAGGTACAAATCTATTTCAAGTGATCATCTGCTGGCACATTCTCTGTTGTGCTGCAGAGGAGCTGCCAGAGCTCAACATCAAAGGAGCTCCATAAACCCATGCTCATAGCAGCGCTTTCCTCGACAAAATTATTCTTGCAGATTGTCAGCGGCAGAGGTGTTTTAAAAGCTCTTTGTCAATTTGCACCCACCACCCTCCCAATGACGACAGGCTCTTTCAAGTTCCCCTTGAAAAATATCAGTACAGTATAAAGAGTTGCTATGAAAGGAGGACCAACAAGAAGATAAACTTCAGTAATTCTCCTTCTCCAGAAGGGCAGTGGCATGGCATCTTTAAACAAACACATCTGTGCCACAAAATTTAAATATAATTATGTGGCCAATTTTGTCATTATTAAGGGAGAGTATTTCCTCAAAGTCAGGAGCAATTGCAGTAATTAAAATCCATGTAACATTACCCATCTGCTGCAAAAAGCAGCACAGCATTCTGCAGCTTATTTGACCTTGTGTGCAGAGCACCCACCCACCCCCGCTTATTCTTCTGTGACACGAACAGAAACATCAGTTCAGAAACAGCAGTTGATTAAAACTAAAAATATGAAAATGGCTCAATGACTAATGTCTTTTTTTCCCTCAAATACTTGGGATTTTTATTTTAGAGCACATATTTGAGTGACTTAGCTGGCAAATACCGTCAAAGATAAGTACCTCATCTGTCTGAACTACATCCTTTACGACGAATTTTACACATAATTTTTACTCATTACAGAGCACACAGTGATTCATGAATACAAATGCCTACTTGATAAAGTAAACTGCACTGAATGCTACTTGAATTTATTGATATGGGCAGTGAAAATACCTGTACTCATGAATTGTGTCTGTAACACTGTAGTACTCTTAACTGTTCGGTATAAATCGGTCTGAAACCTGATCTTGGCTTTTACAATCTGCCTTTTTTTTTTTTTTAATTTTAATACGGACTGTAAAACTCACATGTTTACCTCATACATATATTACAGTCAGCAGTAGTAATTTTTATTTGACAGTTTTCTATCTTCTCCTTAAAGGGCTGAGCAAACAAGATTCTTGCTGCTTAGCATGCAGAACTGAAATACAAATGTGTGCCATAAGAACACAGTGCAAGGGCTGACTATTAATACCATAACTCTCACAGAGATAATTGAAGCATGTTGCCTGTGGCTGCAAAGCCTTAGAATTAAATTATTCCTTTGGGAATTGAATAAACACTGAATACTATATAACTGCCTGCAATGCATCAAAATGGAAAAAAAAAAAAATTCTGTATTTACTCCGGGAGTAAAATATCAGGCAAGTTATGGGATTGTTCAGCTATGGATATTAAAATTATGTTTAATTCTATTTTTTTCCTACTCTCTTATATTCCCCCTTCAAACAACTGCAGTTTTTGTTTCACCATTTGTTTCTACTGGACTCTCACCCAGCTCTCGATGGGTGTTGGCCTGATACAGACTTCTGCTAAAACAGATTATTGATAATAAGATACAGATAAAAGAACTGAATTGGGAACATCCACCAAAAAAAAAAGCTTCAAACAGCTCCTCAGTAACCTAATGTCCACTAAAGTACTGATAATTTTCTATAAACACCTTGTGGCATGAGGAGGCCAGTATCTTGTGACAAATACTGAGTGACATGATGATCATTATAGCACATGTGAGCAAAGGGACTGGGAAGCTCTTGGAGCTGGGCTGCTGCAGAGTCCCAAGTTAGCAAGAAAGGGAAGCAGATTTCTTGTCCTTGCTCAAGTTGCACTCAAGGAGCTTGATAAACAAAGAACTGCTTTCTTTCCAGATTTACGGAAGTGTAGAAAAAAACATGTCCACGTGAGAAGTAGTGGGGAAAACATCGAATTTCAAAGACATGTTCACCTAAGTCTTCTCTATCTCAATATCAGTGTTTACAAATTCTGAACTCTGCCTCTGCCCAAGCCTTCAAGCCTGCCAGTGACAGCTGGGCTAGACGGGGCGGGGGGTGCCAGACCCCACTGCCCAGCCCTGGCAGGTTTGGTGGCCTGGGGGAGGTGAGGGCAGCATGACAGCTTCCTCACCCAGCCCTCAGCAGCAATGCCCCCGAGGTGCAAGGGCACCCATGTGTGACACTGGAGTGCTGGACTGTAAATCTCCTGATACTGCTAAGAAACTTCCACGGCAGTGAAGGATTGCAGTCCAAAGCCTTAACTGGTCCCTCTGCTTCCTACCATCCCATCAGACCGCTGCTGAATGATAGATCATGCTCTCTTTGTTTTCTTCTGATTTTTAATATAAAATATAGCAAAACATTAGAGGATGCCTCCAAGTTCATTACAGTATTCTTAAATCTCCTCAGAGTTTTTAAAGCACTCAACTAAGATCTTGATGTAACACCATTACTAATGAAATTCAATCAGTTTCATCATCAAATAACTATTTAAATGCAAGTTTTACAGTTCTTATTCTGTTGTATGCCCAATGGCTTGATACAGCACAACTGAATTCAGTGCTACACTGCGAAAAAGTGCAGCAGAGTAATCCATCTAGTAAAACGACAGCCATCCTCAGGGAGAAAAAACAACATCACACTTGAACTAGGTCAGAATTCAGACAAGCAACAGGAATAAGATGAGATTTATGAACTCCCCTTTGTTAATTGATCAATATATTCTATGTCATACCCACACAGTTGTGGACTATTCTCGGGTTTTTCATCATTGAAATGCTGCTACCAGTGCCTACAGGGAAGACAATCCAGGGTTGCTAACAATTCCTTCAGCTCTTGATTGTTACACTGAGGTTGAGGTTACGCAGCATCTCAACCGGAGAATGGACTTGGCATCTTCCTGATCTTGTGTACCTACATGTAAATATATATATGGGTCACAGGATTCACAGCACACCTACACATCTGCACCATGCTCTCTGTGCGGTGTAATGTAGGACATTGCTTAATAGAAGGGCAGAATGTGAAAAATCCTCCCAAACAGAACTTGTGATGTAATCACACCTTTTGGCAGTGTATTACCCCTTGTCCGATAGTCTCCACCTTTGATCACATCAAAGCTTCCATAGCACAGTTAATTTCTGTTCACCCTGTACAGAATGTAAGTGCCTCTTGTGAAAGCCAGAAACAATGAGGAGAAAAAATTAACCCTGCAGCCATACCTGTCTGTTCTTTGCCCTTATCCTCCCTCATTTGATGGAAGGTCCTTAAGACCAAGCGGTCAAACTGCCCCAGTATATGAAATTAAAATGCTACCCCCATTTTCATGTTCCAGAGTATGGTGGCCATCACTTTGCAGCAGTTTGGTGTCTGCTGCAGGAGTGGCATAGCTGCAGCAAGCACAGGAAAGAGAGCTGAGCTGCTTTAGGAAAAGAAAATCCCCATTACAAATCAGAGACGTTAATTGTGTGGGAGGTACCAAGTCAAAATCCCTGGGTTTCCATGAAGTACGAATTTCTTTCTATGTGCAGTTCAAAGCCTCAAGTTTAAGCTAAAAATCCATTTCTGGCCTTGGTCCTCAGAAAGTAAGGACTGTGGCTTTCCCTGTGGACCTTCCCAGCTATCATCACTAAATAGAAAGCTTTTGGAGACTGCTCTCATATAGCAACAAAAGGATAAGACATCAGCCTCTGAATCCTAAATAATTTTTCCGCACTCTCTTGAGTCCCCCAGAAATCATGTCAGTTGAGTTTCAGGAGCACCCAGACAGAATGCAGATGTACTCATGGTTATTAGCCTAGCACACTATGGTATCACAACCACTTCTACCAGGCCTTTTTTCTGCAAATAAATGTACCATAAAGCCTAAACATTTTCCTCAGTCAGTGCCATTAAGGGGCTGGAGTTGCTGTAGCACTGTTCTGATGAGTTGCTGTTTGACCCTGACCAAGCTGGTATTTTATTTAGAAACTGCTTTTACTCAGTAAACTACATATTTCAGAGTAGGTCTGCAAGTTTCCTAACAGACAAGACATATTTCAAGTAAAACTGAACAGTTCTGTTCCAAACAGACTTTCATTTTCTTTTTTCTCGTTCTCTTGGGGAAGTGTTTGGGTGACCCAGAGAAATTCCAGCAAATCTTTTTCAACAATTTTTCTCAAGTCTAAACATTGCACTGAAAGCTTTTCCTGCCCTGACTTGTTCTAATCTCAGCAATAAAAACATCCCACCCTGCCCAACACCACCACCAACTCAATTTTTTTCTCTCCTCTACCATTTTTAGTCCTTTTTCTTCCCACTAAAGACTGTCAAAATCTTTTGTTCTTCTGCCCATCCAATGTTTACTTCTCATTCACCATTTTTTCAACAGAGGCATGAGTGTGCTGAACCTGCATTTAATGCTAATTTCTCCCCAATATTTGTCATTTGGGTTAAACAGGAGTTAATAAAACACATACATATAATTTAAAATAGCTAAATTTTTAATAACTTTTTAAACTTTTAATAAAGATTGCAAGAAAACAAACAGGATTCCTAATCTTGCAGGCTGCTCCTTTGCCAAACCTCATCAATAAAATGCACTAGTACCCCGGTCTTGACAAATGTTTTAAGCTGTTTATTTATGTGTGTTAATTAGCCCACGTTAAAAGCATACAACAGAAAAGGTCAGTCATAATATCCTATCATATATATTATATATCTCTCCTGTCAGATATATCATAATATGGCTTTTCATTCTTTTTATGTTTGACAAGTCTCTGAATGCTTGCTTGAAATGAAAGGTAGTAAATCAAGGTCAGTCAGAGCTTGACTAATCACACCTAAATCTTTTTTTTTTTTCTCTCACTACAGAATTACCTTCACACACATTAGGTATAACAGACTGTGATAAGAGGTATCTCACGCCACAAGCTCTATCATCAGCCCCTTTCTCTTCTACAGAAGTCTGATTCAACTCCTAGATATTCAGGGGAAGAATACAGACAAGAAGCTTTAAACCACTGTCAGTTTGGTGAGTTTTTACTAGGATCCCATGCTTCTGACAAGGGCAAGATTGGAAGGGATAGGTAAGGTAGCATCAGATCACAAAACAAATACCAGCCTGTGGCACAGCTATTTTCTTGCACTGGCCTTAAGCATCATCTCTCTGTCAAGCTTTGCACAAAGTCCAAAGGCTCCCCTTCTCCCAGCCCTGGGAAATGGCTTGGAGATGGCACTCTGGCAGTACCACGTATTTCATCACACCAGCACTGGTACTGACTGTGCATTGCACTGATAAGGACAGTCAAGGCTCTGCATAAAGCTCACTACAGGTCTCTAAAAACACCGAAATGCCACAGTACTTGTTTCAGACAGGAACTCTTCTTTGTTTCCAAAGGTGAAAGGGGACTGTTTTATATAATGCAGTCTCCAATAATATGTGCTTTCACAGGAGAACAAAAGCCAATTATGCAATTTTTCCTGCTTGGAATCTCAATTGGCAACTTCGATTTCGCATTGGTACACAGCTTTGAAAGTAATGGGGAAATGGAAGAAAAAGAGTTGATACGGAAGGGATTTCTTAAAAGTCAAAGAAAAATTTTTCTTTAAAGAGAAAGACAGTTGTAATACTCTGTAATTGAATAACAAAACAAAAGATAGGTTGTTTAAATACTCCACCAGGGGAAGAAATACAGAGTGTTGTTGGATATTTCTGTGTTTAAGCACACAAAATACACGTGAAACACAGTTGCCACCTGACAGAGTCTAGGTCTTTTTTCACAAGATGTAAAGATGAACAAAATAGATGCATAGTAACTCTATTAAAAGCTCTTCAATATCAGGAGTACTGGAAAAAAAGATTACAGTATTTGAACCTTGGGTAGGGAAAGCACTAAATTTGAGTTAGTGTTGTGGATACAAGAATCCCAGGAATTTCTGAGCTTTAGGATGCAACACCAACTTTCTCCACCATTTCACATAGATCACCAAGTGTCAGAAGAACCAAAAAATGCAAGAGGGCAGCCAATTACTAAAAATGGGGATCTCTTAGCCACATAATAAAAATTGAGCCTCAGTGCCTCAACATCCCCACTAGGGGAAAAAATTCATCTCATTATAACAAATTTGTACAAATTATACACCTTAACTTAAACCATATTTAAAACTCAGTGCAAAATTTTAATCAGCAGTCAAAACAATGAGTGCATTTATACAGAGAGGTTGGAAATTCGCAAAAAAAAAAAAAAAGCCTTATTGCGAACAGAATTTATTTCCATAGTATTTTATCCCTCATATGAATAAGATAAATGTGTACTGTAAGAACAGGCTGTTTAAATTCTCTCACCAAGTAGGCAGGGAGCTGAACAGATGGCAGCACCAGGAATCGCTAGTCCTCACTTATCCAGATGATCTTTATCATTTCCATAGTGTTAGAAAATGATTCACCTATGACATACAATGTTCTGAGGGTAAGTCAGAAAATATCACTTTTTTTCCCCTGGAATCAAAGATTATGGACTGTCCAGCATTATAGTATTAGTAGTTATAAAAGGAAATCACACACACAGATACCCCATTCCTGCTAATTCCTGGGCTTTCTTTTTTAAAGGACCACCATTCAGAATGAAAGTGAACTATCTGCAGTCTGCTTGTAGCTACCTCGGGGTTGGTTTCTTGGTAGGCAGGGTTTTCTTTTGGAGAAGATTATCTTGAACAGCACATGCACCTTTATCTTGCCAATAAAGAAGACCAGTTTAGAGCACAATTAGCATGCCCAGCCAAAACACGTGTGACAGCATTTATGGGCAGCCAAACCCTTAGCCACAGAAGGTAAACCATGGCTGGTTTGTGGCACTTTTTGAATTTATACAATTGTATGAAACACACAGGGGGAAAAAAAAAAAACCTTGGTGAGAGAAACAAAGCTTCCTTCTTCCTGCCTATTTATCCCATCCTGCCATATGTTCCAAAGGAGAAACGTCTTAATTAGAGCAGTTAGTGGAGTACTTCCCTGCCTACAGAGCACAGCACAGCCTTTTCAGAAAAGGAACTGGTTTTATCACTATTATCATTAACAGCTAAAACCTCATTTGTGAGCTCTAAGCGCAGTGTTTCACACAGAGGACAGGAAAATTAGTTCATCAAAAAGAGGTGTTGAAGGTTTTATCTCCTTGGTTTTTTTTGATTTAGCATGCCACTATGCAAGTGGTTAAACACCTACATGTTTCTAGGAGCAATTTTCAAGCAATGGGGTAAATGTATATTAGATCTAGTTCAGCAGAAGTCAAGAGTGATGCCTTAAGGCTTAACTTTGGCCAAAATCTATAAATATAGTACTATGCAGACAAACAGGTCTTTGATGCCTCTTGATATCTACATGAGACCAGTTCTGGGGAAAAAAAAGGCAGAAAAATAAGGAAAAGGTGTGTGGGGGGTCGGGGAAAAAAAAAACAACAGAGCACTTAAGATCTCAAAAACCTGTCCCTCACATAAACATTTAAAAAGAACAAGTCAAATAAGGCCACAGACTAGAATAGAGCTTCTCAAGTCTTATCTGGCACCAAGTAAAATGCTTCTTGTAGCCAGCTCTCTGTACCACAGAGAAGAAAAGCCTTCCGGGGTAATTCTTGCAATGTAAGAAGGTTGGAAATGTTTTCCATGTTGCAGAACTTTATTCCAATGCAAATCCTGCATTAGTTTTTTCCACAGTAACTGTGAGGTTTAAGGTCCTTGAATCAGGGTACAAAGCTGAGGGGTGGTGATTTTTCTGTAATGGCACAGTGCTGAAGGGTAAAACCACTGCATTCCCTAAACAAGGAATTTCTTAACTTAGTTGAAGATGGAATACATGCCTGAGTCTGCCTTCAGGCTAGTTTTACAGCGAGGATCATTGAAATGCATGTGTCTGGCCTGAGTAAGGCACAAAATTATTAGAAGTATAAGGCTGCAAAATATATGAAAGTCAATAATGCACAGATAAAGAAAGGAATGTAGTCCTCCTAGGAAGGGATGCACAGGAAAGATGTTTGAGTCGGCAAGAGAAGACATATCTGTAGTTCTCCCTTTACTCAGAAATGACAGCCTGAGGTCTGCAAAAGCCACTTTCTGGCTGGTAAAAACACCTGGTGGTATCAGCTTTGAATGTTTTTTCCCTTATTAGCTTCTCTTAAAACACAAAATGACCAATCCTACTTACCTTACACAGCAATGATCTTGAGAAACAATCCAAATCCTACCATCCTGTCAATCCAGAGACATCTTTTTAATGTTCATTATCTTAATTGGGAAAGATGATCTATCAATGCTTTGGTTGTTCTTTCATATCCACGTCCCCTCAGAACTTGATTGCTGTCCTGCTTATCCACTCCCAGAAAAGCCACACCGGAGCCACAGAAAATTCATCCCTCTCCTCTGGGAGAAAAATCCTCTTCGAATAAGCCCCAAGTACTACCACTAGCTGCCAGCCAGCTACCAGACAGCACAGGAAACCTCTGCTAGGACCACATTTCTTGCAGTCGGTGCCCTCTGAAAGCCCAGCCATGCACAAGGGAGCTCAGCACACCATGACACATCTCCATCACCACAGTTAAACCTCTCAGTACAACTGTATCTTAAATCTGGCTGGATTCAAGAGAAGTGGTGGGATGTGGCTTGGACTATGTGACAATAATATGTGATGAATAATTTGTTTTAAAAGAAGTCTGAGGCCTCTTCTGAGAAACACTAAGTACATAAATACAGAAAAATGTTCACCTTGGGAAAACTATCTCTGCTATTAAAAGAATTTGTTTATTCTCTATCTATCTGCATAGCTTAAGTTCTTTAAATAAATTACATTTTTATCTTTCAGTAAAGCTTTTCATTGTGAAAATTCCAGATACTAGTGCTGCAATGGGCTTGTTGTTCAGTTGGCCAACTGCATGAACAGGGTACTACCACAGGCATCAGAGGCTGCAGCACAGGAGGAAAGGTGAGGGTGAGAGAGACAGACACTTCATATTGCAGGTGCACTTGGCTAAAGGGTCCAATTAGTGTTTCAGTGCTTCTTGTTATTTTCTAAAAGCAAATAAGTGAAAACTCTAGGAAAATACTAAATATTTTTTTAAATCTATCTTCTGAAGAACATGAAAGTGCTTCCCAAAACAAACAAAATCAAAATGTCTACTTCATACGTCTCTCAGACCTAATTATTCTTCCCCACCCTTGGCTGAACAATAATAGGCTATCAAGGCTGTGCAATAAAATCCTACACTATAAAGTGAAAATTAGAGCAAGAAAAAAACCCCTAAATTTAACTGGAGAACAGCCTAGCTGAAAACACAGGTTCTATCTCTGTATTCATGAGAGAAAGCAGCAATAAATCATGTTTAGAAGTTGACCCCGATCATGCGGAAATAATGGAAGTTTCTAATGGATTACAGACAGGAGATGGAAAGCAAAAAGGGAAGAGGGCACATGGCTCTGCACCCCAACAGCCCCTGAGTTATGTGCTTCAGTGGAGGAAGTGACATGTGTTTATTTTACTTTACTGTTGTTTCCACAACCCATTTTACGGCACCATTGAATGACACCTTTATAGGGCCTGAACAGTTTTTCAGCTGCAGCACTAGATTTAAAAATAATTTGACCCTCCAGACCTAGGATGGGAATGATGCTTAGAGCTGCCTCCACTCTTACAAGGCACAACTAAGACACAGACTTTCCTTATAAAACACAGCATTAAAAAAAATCCTGTTAAACAAAAATGCTTAAATACATGCAACAAAAACTGATCGTGGTTTTAGCTTTCAGTAATAAGACAAGCGTTGCAGGATGGTGTAGCATATACCAGAATTTTGTTGCAGTGTTGGACAGAAAAGAAATAGTCATGGCTAAATTTCCTTAAGCAGAGGCATGTAATAAAGAAACCAGCCTATTTTGTTTTTAATGTCTTGGGCTTGCTTACAACTCCTGAGGAACAGGTCAGTGCAATACAATATGAAAAACAGAATGGTAATCCAGTCTTTGCATTTGCTTCTTGACGGAAAGATTATCTCTCCAGTCCACTCTGAGTTATTGCCATGATTTTTAATGAAATGACAACAGGGATGAAAACAATCTCCAACATATTTGCAACCTTTGGAAGCAAGGAGATTTCCAGCTGTAGTCAAAACCAAAGATTTTTAGCTAACTATTCTGCCTTTAAATAGATAATTATGGCTCTTTCTGCCTCAAGGCACAGAGTTACAGAGGTCGTAGCACTGGTTATTCTGACTATGCAAAACATTATTATCTGTGAGTGCAGTTAAGAACAAAATTGTAGACTGTGGTAGGGGAACTTCAGAGTTTCAGTTTGTAACATGCATTTATTGGATCTGAAAAGGAAATATGACTCCCCAAAGTAAATGGTAAAAGAATGATTAATTTACATAAATGTTGCTGAAGCTGAGCTGGTGGTTGATTTGCCTTGCCTTTCTGATTGCTGCAGTGGGAAGCTAAATATTAGTATTCCTTGAATTCCTGAAAACTGGTCCTTAACTCACCCAGGCAATACACAGCCTGCACTCAGCAGGAGGCAGGTGGTGCAGCTGCCCTGTGTTAGAGATGACCATAAAAATAAAGAGTTTATTACTACCGATAACATGCTAAAAGGAGAAGGTTTTCTTAAGCAGAAACACCAGCAAGGTAGTATGTTTCTTATTTTAAGTTTACAGACCTACCTCGTTTTCTTTTTCCTTCCCAATGCTCTAAAACTTTTAAACTTCAGAACATCCACTGCCATTACTCCTTTCCCCTGAAGATGTTACTATAATTCCAAGTGGACTAACAATATAGAGGTATTTTTAAAATTCTATTAGCATTTTAAGGTTCAATTTCACTTATAGCCTATAAAGTGACTTACTTTAAAACAGATTTATGGCAGTTATGACCCTGGCATAAAACTCCATCTCACAACAAATTTGGTGAAAAGAAACTAATGGAGTCAGGTTAGGAGGAAGAGTAAGCCATAACTTCTAGAGGACAAGAAAAGTGGTAATTGAAAACTCAAAATTGGCTTTTTAAAAGCATTTGCAATGGACAAAAACATAAAACAGTGCAAAAAAATATGAAAGCTGTCGAGGGACTGACTTCAAATCACCACGGACATTTATAGAGCATTGGCAAACCAAGTTGCACGAAGAACAGCTGTATGTCCTAGCCTCCAAAACAAAAGTATTTTGATGATGGCTCAAAGATCTTCAATAAAATTAACATCAAAAACACACGAATGATATAAATTTATATCTATAGTTATGTCTTACTTGCTTAACTTCACTGTGCAGTAAAATGTTTATGAGAATTGCTGACAAAATAAGGTGAGCTCCAGCTCTACAAAATGTCTATGAACTTTTCTGAATAAACCCTATCCATAGGCTTCCTTGGATATCTTTTATGCTTCTGCTTCCAAACACGCTTAGATGTCTTTGTGAATCTGACTTTCTTTTCCAGCATCTTGCAAAGGGGTCTGTGGATTCAGTCATTCTTCCACATTGCATTTATGTCTTGCACAACAAAACAAGGCCATCTTTCTCCTCTCAGATTTTTGGAGCAAGACAAGGCAGAACAAGTTTAGGAAACCTTATTGCTGCCTCAATATAGGCCAAAATATTGAATTTTTCCCTTCAATATATTCCTAACTATTTGACAACAGGCCCCTGCCCACACTTATTTTTTAGCTTTTACTTTTTCTTCTGTGCTTCTCTTATGTCCCTCGAGCACTCTTGCTTGCCTCATCAGACAGTCACTGCACGTGAACCACCACTTGAGAGAAACACTTTCCTCTTTCAACACTGACCAGAGTTTTGCCCTTGCCATTTTAATCACACCTAGCTACTAAGCAAAGAACGAGAATCCAGTATTTTCTGGCTGCTGCTGTTGTGTTACCATTTCCCTTAGGAAAATGAGTTGTGGGGAAACATGAGTAGCAAATGCAAAATGCCCTGTATTGTTAGCCAAAACTCACAGGATTGCATTTGTGAACCATAGTACCTCTGCATCCCATTTTCGTGACTAGGTTCGCAGGACTGATGGGAAATGGCCCACTTTTAACTCACCTCACTCTGAAGCTGACACTGTAATGCCACAGCCATTCCTCACCCACAGTTCACAGCCAGTATCAGAGCAGACATCCTGACCGTTTCACTGAAGTGAAAAATCACAGATCTATGATGATGCCTTCAAGGCACATTTAACTGAAAGAGCCAACACACCGTGCTTCAGGAGAGGAAAGGCTATCTAGGCAGAATGAATAAGCACTGAAGACAAAAATTGCATTCATATCTAGTCCTACCTATTTGATGGGTTTTTTTAAACAATAACCTCACAGAAGCAGAAAAGCTCTGATTATGTATGAGCATCTGCACGTACACATCTAAAACATTTGCCAGCAAAAGTGCATTTCTCTCAATCCTGAAGCTTAAAAGTGGATTTGACCATCACAATGAAAGGGTGATAACACTGTCTGACCTCTGCCTGACTTGCTGCCCACCTCCTGGATGCTGACTGGCACTGGCTGTTGAGAATAACTAAAAATAACCAGCTTGTCTCACACATTGTAATAAGGGCAAAGGGAGAAAAAGAGGTGGCATATTTGAGGTTCTTGCTGTTCACCCTTCTGTCACCTTCCTCTTATATTTTTCCCCTTGAGAACAGAGTTTGTTGCAGAAAGTACAATTAGCACAGACAATGGAAGCCAAGAACTTACTAATGATTGCATACCAATGACAAACTGGTAATGAGTTTGAGGCTTAGAGGCAGAAGGAGGGAACTGGAGAACCTGCTCTACAGAGGACCATCTTTAAGGAGAGTATCACATTGCCAGACAGAACAGGTTTCATTTTTGTAAGATGTAGGCTGAATGAATCCAAATCAGAAAATGCCAACATATTGAGGACAAAAACAAAAAAAAAAACCAAAGATGTTAACTTTTCTCATATTTTGGGGGATTTCATATGTTTTTGTTTCTTTTTTATTTTTTTGTAGAGTGAGTTTTTTTGCCAAAAATATCTTTAGGAGCTGCTAACTATCCAAAGGCATGTATTAGATGTGTTATGCTCCATCTCACTGTGATTGCACCTTGCAAATCATCCGCTTCTGTGGTGAGGTCATGGAAAATACTCCATGTCCTGGTAACCAAGACGTATCCCTAGGAAAAGGTAAGTCCCCTTTCCCCAGATCACCTAGTATATCCCAGGAGAAACCCTTACAAATAAATCAGTATTGATTAAAAGAGGAAAAAAATACCCTGAAAATAAATGCAGGTTTTGAACAAACAAGAGCAGATGTAGAAGGTCAAGTACCGTGGCTGGTAATTATTCTGCACGTGTGATTAGCATGCATGAGTTTCTCTCAAGGTCCAAGTACTAATCACAACTCCAGAAGAGATTATTAGATTTTTCAGTTTAGTTTGGTGGCTCTCATCTCTGAATCCATGACTAGTCAGTGCCATCAGTTCTACACTGCTTCATCGTGAGCAAAGGTTTAGGAGCAAGCAGGTACAGAAAACAGGCAGTGATGCATCCCTACGCAGAGAACAGGAGAAAAAAATGAACAATAGAAGTTGAAGTCAGGCAGAGATAGAATGTACATGGGGACATCCAGGAGAAGAGAAATGCAACTGCACCACTTCGTATACTGATGGCTGGGAATACATCAAGATTAACGTTCTGTAATCCCAATGAGTACTGAAGGCATAAAATGTTCAACAGTTGTCAGGTACATTCTAATACTGAATGACTGGATGAACAACATCAGTCTCTAAGAGAAGCTTTGATTACTTTTTTTTAATTGGAAGCTGCTCAAGATATTTTAAAAAAAAAAAAAAAAACCAAAATCAAAGGAAATTAATTGGAACAGGGACAACAAACTTATCTTCATTCTTTATTTAATATTCTTTATCAGTGGCACGTGTCACTGATATGCTCTATTTGCTTACACACTCAGGTGGAGAGGACTTTCAGCAAAAATTTCTCCTTCTCCTTATGCCTTTACTTTATCTGCAAGAAAGCTTAAGCTTTTGGACTCAAGCTTCAGAAAGTCTGCCACCCAGGGTATTCTTCCTTTCCCATTTAATCCTAGGCAAATGAATGAAGTCACAAGGTACAAGTCAACACAGCTCCTGGGCTCTTGCTCCTGAGAGCCCAGATCACATTGCAAGGATTCTGTAAAAATTGGCAGTGCAGCTAATCACAGCAATGCCAAAAACCATCTTGCTCCACACCACTTGAATAGACAAAAGCCCAAGTTATTTTTAACCAGCAAACTAATACCGAAAAGAATGAGTCAGCACAAGCAGTTCTTAAGAGGGCTTCCTCATCTAGAAAAAGAGCAAGGCAGCACATTTTTACAAAGTAAAGGCCACAAAGACAAAAAAATAATGTTTTGACAAGTTCAGAGAGCTGCTAGCCCAACATCCAAGGGGCTATGCATCACTCCCTGATGCAAGATAACTGAGAAACAGGGATGTTATATGATGATACTTTTCCTGACATCCCCTACCTAGCCCTGGATGCTGGGACCAGATCTTCAGGGATAAGCAGCACTGATGGCACCATTCTCCAGGAGATTTGCCTCACTCTTCTTTAAACCCAGGTAATACCTCTGGCTTCCTCATCACATGCTCACTTGATACCTTGCACAGCAGGGTACATAAGGGGCTTTGAAACTACAAAATAAGGGGTCATTATTTCAAAGAACTTATGTAAGAACCAGCACTGCCAGATCCAGATTTGATTAATTACTGCCCAGAGATTACGAAGTGCAGCTGAAAGTGCACCCTCTTTCATTTTCTATTTGAGGCCCTGCAAAGGACCCTTTCTGAATGAAGGAGCTGAGAATTTGAGTGTTTATAATAAGGCACTATGTTATTTATGCAACAGTCCCTCGGTTATGCTCCATTATCCCATTTGGCCTTTTTTTGACCTCCCTACTGTCCATTGTTTGACTTTATTCACAGCAGAGCTAAATGCCTGAACCTTGCCAAAGAAAACAGTGTTATGAATGTGTCAGATAACAAGTTTGTATCCAAAGTCATTGTTTTGAGCTCATTAACAAGAAACATAACCGCTCAAAGATGTGGCTTGCAGGTATATTCCAGGGTGAGAACCGAAGAACAAGCAGTTGAAGATTACCCTGAGTAAACAGTGCCACAACAAAATGTTTAACAAATTTAAACAAAATTCATCCTGCACTGTTGACCTTCCTATTGTATTACAGTTGGTGCTTATGAGGAGTGTGAACTTGGAAACGCAATCATTTTATGAGTGATTATAGCAATTTAGGATTATAAACCACATTTCAGGAAACAAAAGGACGAGTCTTTACCATGGTCACCTTTGGTTTCACCTGAGTAGATTGTTGGCCAAACTGTGAAGCAAGAACCAGAAGAAAGTGTTAACTAAGGAGAAGTTGGAGTTGAATGGCAGATTTGTGATTAAACCTTTGTCTGTTAATAAGGTCACTCAGAAGCATTTGATGCTGGACAGGTCTTGCTGCCTATACTCAAAACACTTTCTTTGACAGATAGATAGAATCAGTCTGTTAGCACACCTACAAATTTCGTAGCATGAGAAAAGATTTGGTAGGATTACCAGTTACAGCTTGCTTTATTTTTCTGTCCCCAAGACAAAGTAATTTTGATTCTTGTCAGAATTCTGTGAACAGGGAAAGTAAGCACACAGGGCAGAGGAAACCATTAGAAAGCACCAGCATCTAACGCTACAAAATAACACTCTCACAAAACCACTGTAAAAGCTACATGAAAATGAGTAAAAAGGTTTTGTCAGTAAACACTCCTCGATGACAAGCTCCACAGTTTTGCCCCTTCCAGGTTGCCCTGTGCTGCAAAACAGAAACCTCTGCACTTCAATGTGGTCTGCTGCTATTTTTGACTCATCACAGCCCACGGTGACACTGGTCACCAAACCCATCTGCATACTACCTTTGTGGCCTGTTGGGAGAAACTCTGCAGTGGCTCTCTTTCACAGGGATCATATCCTAGCCCACATCAGCCTGAAGAGAGCAGAGGTAGGTGCTGTGTAGAAATAGCAATACTGATATTAACACAGGATGAAGGGAAATGCACGTGTAAGCACCAGAAAGACAAAACAGAACAAAGGTTAAAGGAACTGCCTGCAGTGATAGTGAACATGGAGCACAAATAAGTGCCTTCACAGGGAAAGCATCAACACTTTAACTGTTAACAGGTGCGTTAGGAGGTCCAGGTAAAACACAAGCGTATACTGGACTTTGATTTGAAGCATGCCAGCAACAGCTAATGAAATTTCCCATGTTATATAGCATTATGCTATGATATGACATTTTGGATTAAGCTCGATCTGAAAACTGAAAGCAGAAGGAAGCCATACATTTTTAGCAAACTCTGCAGCCAACCTCCACCTGTTAACACTGTCAGCAAAGGAGGGAGAAAAATCTATGATGGTGGCCTGGCATCAGCAGGCTGGAGAATCTCCCTTCAGCAGGCTTTTCTAAAAACGGGAGGCAGAACATAAAAAACACCTCTTACTGGGCAAAGTAACAAATTGATTCATAAGCCTAATTTAGTGCTGGTTCTAACCAGTTGACAGTAACTTCCAAAACAAAGGAATGTAAATATTGTCATTTATACTGTGATAATAATGCCCCAAATTGTGATCAAATTGTGATGAGAGCACTCTCTTGACAGGAGGAACAGTTCTGCCATCTCTCTATCACACCCAGCTTCTCTTTGTTTCTCAGACAGCTCTGACCCCTACAGTTATCTCCATGGGCTGCTCTACCATCTCATTCCTATGGCTTCTTTTCAAAAAGCAGTGCTTGCATGAAAATACATTAAGATGCAAACAACATTAATGAAAATGTCATTGAATATTTCACCATATTTTCCTAATCATTCTCCTTCTAAAAATCAGAGAATCATTTAGGTTAGAAAATACCTCTAAGATCATTGAGTCCAACCATCAACCCAGCACTGATGATCCACTGTTAAACTGTGTCCCCAAATTACACATCTACAGGTCTTTTAAATACTACCAGGGTTGGTGACTCCACCACCTCCATGGGTAGCCTGTTCTAGTAATTGACCACTCTTTTAATGAAGAAATCTTTTCTTAATATTCAATCTAAACTCCCCTGATAACAACAAGAGGCCATTTCCTCTTGTCCTACCACTTATTACTTGGGAGAAGAGACCAACCCTCTCTCAGGAAGTTGTAAAGAACAATAAGGGCCCCTCTGAGCCTCCTTTTCTCCTAGTTAAACAAACCCCATTCCCTCAGCCACTCCTCATCAGACTTGTGCTCCAGACCCTTCACCAGCACTGCTGCCCTTCTCTGTTCACCCTCCAGCACCTCAACGTCTTTCTTATCATGAGGGGCTCCAAACCTGACACAGGATTCGAGGTGCAACCTCACCAGTGCCAAGCACAGGGGGACAGTCAGTGCCTTTATCTTGCTGGCCTCACTATTTCTGATACAGGCCAGGATGCCATTGGCCTTCTTAGCCACCTGGGCACACTGCTGGCTCACGTTCAGCTGCTGTCAACCAGCACCTCCAGGTCTTTTTCCACCGGGCAGCTTTCCAGCTACTGTCTCCCAATCCTGTAGTGCTACAGGGAGTTGTAGTGACCCAAGTGCAGGACCCAGAACTTCACCTTGTTGAACCCCAATACCCTTGTCCTCAGTCCATGGATCCATCCTGTCCAGATCCCTCTGTAGAGCCTTCCTACACTCCAGCAGAGCAACACTTGTGCCCAGCTTGATGTCACCTGCAAACCGATTGAGGGAGCACTGGAGCCCTTGGTCAAAGGCCACTGCTGAAAGTGCCAGCACAGTATTAGCAAGAAGATAAATATTTATAGTGCAGGCTTTATTTAATTGGTGTAGATGTCAAAGTAGAGTTCCATTCTTCAGTAAACTGAGATAAAGCTACTGATGCAGACACTGGGAAGCACAGGACATCGCTACGAGGGAGCAGAGATCACGTAAGGATGCTGCATGCATTGTCAGAGTCAACACTGCACTCAAATTACTTCACTGTCTAGGATAATTATCAGAGCACAATCACAGGTTCCCTACTCAGTGCATGAAAAAAATTAAACAACTACAAGGAAAAGTAAGCTACATCAAAAAGTTCACTAACTTTGTCACTACAGCCAAGCAGCTAAAAGGTGCTTCCTGCAATACATGGTTAGTAGCAGTGATTCCTCTTCCAAACTTGGCTTTTCTGTCTTTTTTTCAACACAGAGTTGGTAAAAGCTGCCTCACTCGGTAACCTGAGGCTACATCCCTCCAAGAGCTCATCAGTCAAACCGGTAGCCATGGGAGATCCAGGCTGAAGATCACGCTCTCTCTGGAGGATGGAAACAGCTTTGCAGAGGGCTGCCACCTCACAGAGGAGAGACTGGGGTTCTGGTCTCTGCCCCAATTAATATTTAAGTATTTCTTACCAAACACTAATTGAAATAGGGACTAGAACTAGTTCCCTATTCCCAGCTGAGTGGCCTGGCCTTTAGGCTACATCAGCTTGCTCCCTTCCACACTCCCTGACCCACAAAATACTCACTATCCCCCAACAACATGGAACAGCTTCACCTGAAGAAATGAAAAGCCTGCCAACTGACTGCTACAGCACTTTCTTCAGAGGAAGGAGTGGATTCATATATCCTAGGCTGGAGAAGAAACTGAAGCCCCAAACCTCGCCACAGTCACAGACCCAGAGTGAATTACGGAACCAGAGGGAATCACAGAACTATGTGATGAGGTCAGCTGGGAAACACCTCCTTGGAAGATTCCAGTAGCACCTACAGAGGTGCTCAGTGTTGAGCAACAGACCTCAGTCCAAGCCAGAGGTCTTCCTGACTGCATGTGGAAACAGATCTTTAGATCCACAGAGAATTTTACAGGTAGAAACGTAGGCACATAATGACTGCAGAAGCTTCCAATACTAGATGACAATTGAAAGGATCCCAGTTTTGGACTTAACTACATCCTACATTATATAGGAAGCACTATGTGACCAAGCCCTGTTACAGTCTAAGAGCAGACCAACAAAACCAGAACCTGAAACTGGTGTGTTTGGCCTGCTTAAACCATGACAGTCTGCATCTGTGTTCACATTTAAAAGTCTTAGGCTTTACTCAAAATTGTAAAAAATGATAAAAAATCTTAAATCTTCAGACTGAAAAACTATAATTTCTAAATAGGAAATAGCCAATTAGAATTTAAGCAATATTTAATATAGAAATATTTAAATTTTTAGATTAAGGTCAGCTTGAAGATGATAACTGTAAATTTTTTCCCCTTCTCAAACATATGTTCCCCTCAAAAAAAGTCCAGGCTATCACACCCACACATTTCCTGATTAGCATGGAGTACAAGATTTTCATACTGCTGAAGTGAATAAATGTTTAGCCTTTGATTTCAAGGGCAGCAGGGCTGCACAACTTCATCTTAGATTTTTTTTTGCCTGGTTTCAGCACATAATATATCATAAATTTGTATTTTTCTTCTTTTCACCCACTTGTCCACTGCTCTCATTCCTGTTTTTGCCCTCCAGAAGCCCAGGTGTGCTGTTTCCATGGCCCATTAACATTGTCACCACATAAACCTCCCTGCTCATCTGTTATCTCACAGACTGCAGGTACCCAGGTGTCGATTTCTTTCTGCAATCCCTGCAGCTGCTGCAGTGACATTTATTGGAGAGCCTATGAGTTTTAACCCTTTTCTTCCTGACTTTCTCCTTTTCACTAGTATTAATGGGAAGAAAGAGCTGACCCACACCTGCCAGCCTTGGCAGACACAAAAGCCTTCATCTACCCACCTCACACAACTCCTAATCTTGGTCTCATAATACCTACAAAATTCAAACAGTACCATCACCTTTCATCTCTATTTTCTACAGTTTCACCTGCTTCCTCTTTGCTTCATGCCCTTTCCAGTTGCCACCTGTTTTGAGTCAGGTGCCCAGCTCCAAGGCATCATGATGGGATCTCCTATATACTGACACTGCTATCACCTATATTTGGAGATCTCCTAACTATGGATATCACAGAACCACTTAGGTTGGAGAAGACCATTGAAATCATCAAGTACAACCTACAATGGAGCTCCCTCTGCTCCAGCCTCTGAGCTGGGTCATCTGTGCTTGCACAACCACCTCTGTCAGTTATCAGTTTATCAAGGTAATGGTTTCACTTCTTTATGCATCTATAAAGTGTTTTTTGTTACCATAATAGATTTTTCAGTGGCAGAAATGGAAAAAACAGTCACTCATCTCCCAACTATAACTGTTTTTAAATAGGAAAAAAACTACTCCAGAGAATTAGAAAATTATAGAAGATTGTATTTTTTAAAAATGCTTTTAAAAAAGTATGTCTTTAACATTTATAACTGCAGACAATTCATATGCTGTTAGAAAAGGTTACATGAGCTAATAACCATAATGATCTCTCCATACAGAGAGGTCATCTACCATAAACTATGTGGTGCCTGACACATAGATTTTGTCAATCTGGTCTCCGACTGCTAAAAATGATCTCTCTGGCCTCAGTTTTAAAATCAGTACATTTTTGGTTCAAGTTTAAGCAATTTTAAAAATCTCCAAAGAACCATTTACATCCCCTACCTGAGGTCTTGATGGGAGAAAAGAAAGAAAAGGGCTACCTGCTTTCCAAAATGTATGTTTTATTAGTTAGGTAGTAGTTAATAGAACTCCTATCCTTGTGGGTCCCTTTCAACTCGGCATATTCTGTGATCCTGTGATTTTTATTACATCAAAAATAATGCTGCTGGTGTTTTATTCTTTTAATAATTTTAACATGAACCTAGAAAATTATCTTGTACAAAGATTCCCGGTTCATTATTCACCATTAGGGTGAAACAAGTGCTCAAGGTCTCAAAGAAAATACGTCTTTTTCTAGATATGAGTATTGAAATCAGTTTGTTTGATTTCCCAGATTGAGATGCACAATCTCCTGAGACCTGAGCCTGATACATTCCCTTTTATAGCAAGAGAGATCCAGGTCAAGCTGCCCTGCAGACATCAACTGTGACTGTGTGGCAGATACTTGCTAAAATGCATGAATTTTTAAACTCTGGGGCTATGGAATTCCCAGGATTCCTAAAAGTCATCAGCATTCATACGAGTGTATTCTGACGGTTCACAAAATGCTCATACACATTCACGTGACTGTGGACTTCTGTGCAAATTCAGAGAGCAGCACATATTCATAAGGTAACTCCCATGACAGGCTAGAGAATGGAGAAGCACCAATTGTATTATTAAGGGACATGATACAATAACAAGGTTCATTTTTTAAAAACCTAGCTATCGGTCTGCACTATCCTAAGTGGCCGAGTGCATGGATAAACTATCGTAAATTTCTGTCATCTCTGCAAAAACACTATTCCCAGAACAACACAGCAGTTATTCAAAGCTTTTATATTAAGACTGAAGGTGAAAGGAATGATTTTTTTGTTGTTGCTTAGTATATAAGATGTCTCAATAAGGTTTAAAAAACAACTATAAAGAATATTCTCTTGAGGGCGGTGGGTAGGGAGAGGAAAAGACAGGATACAACCAGGTAACTTATGTCCAGAATCTATCTTTACATCACTCAGTAGAGTTGCTCACATGAAGATCATCCTGTTTTCTTTCATTCTTTTCTCTAATTAGATTTTCAAATATAATGGCTAAAGAGACAAATTGCTTCCTCATTGTAGCAATCCACCCATGGCAGCATCTAATTCTGACTTTACCCAAAAATTTACCAGAAACGTCGTAATTTTTTTCCCCACCTTTGTGGTCGTCAAGGTTTGGAGCAAGTTAAACCTGCTTTTTCCTACTTGCAGTACCCAGAATTAAGCAGACAAAGTTCATAAACACTTACAGAAAAAGGACATCTCATTTCTGCAGGCACTTGGATGTCACAGCTATAGGATTTACGTGGTTGGACCAAGGTATACCAGGCTGGGTACAAGGGTGAGACTCCTTTGAGCACAAAGTGAAATGCCAGTGTAATTCAGTGTGACAAGATCCCAAAGAGCCCGAAGTAGGTGTCAATCACCCTCTATCTGTTATTATTATTCAAGTAATTAATCATAATTGTGTGAGGTGTAATTTGGATACTGAACTGACTGCACTAATCCCATTTATGTTTAGATACACTGGTTATAGTAATACAAAATAAAAGCTCAACATAGTCAAGGACTTTATATTCAGGATACAACATCATCTTAATGATAACAGTCAGTTTATCAGGCTTATTTTTATTCAAGTGAATTCCTTTATTGCACTTTAATTAACTACTATGGCTTGTTTCTGTTTAGCATTAGAGCAGGAAAAAATTGCAGCTGGCTTCACACTAGGGTTTACTATTACCTCCAAGGAAATGAGGACAATCAATATTCTAGGGAGGACAGGTACTGAAACTGCCTCCTGAGAACCTACAGATCGATAACCAGGATAGGAAACGGAAGGGAGATTTGCATTTGAAGGAATCCCAAGGAGATCCCAGAGGAAGGAATCAAGTATAAAGACAAATGGGTATTTTCTCTAACTGTTCATTTGCGACTGAACCCCATGTCATGAGGGCCTGTGAACTTTACCAAGTGATTAGTTAGGTGTGTCAGCAGCTGGTTGTCTGCCACCAAGAAGATTTGAGGATAAGTAGATATAAATTTGATTTTTTTTTTTTTTGTTAACCACTGGAACTGTAATTACAATTATATATTTTAATTGTTACTTGTGAATAAATGGCATGTATCTACTTCTTATTGAAGCCTGATCTGTATTATGGGCAAGTCCAGTACAACTATTAAATAAGAATATTCAGTGGGATTAAAGGACTCTGTTACAGGGATATCGTGTTCCTGGGGTTTCTATAGGTTAAAAGGATGTTATTCCACTCAGCTACAGAAAACATAGTAAACTTTAATATTAACAAACTAATACATTAAACACTTTCCAGAATCATCTAGGAAAGATCTCTTCTAGCAGCTGGACAGTGGGAGAGTCCCCATGTTCAAGCATTCCCGGGGAATGCAGGGAAGATGTGGGATCACTTCCATGTGCATCTTCTCAGACACACAAATTGGAAAAACAGCCTACACTGAGGACTTGGTGGTCAGTATATTCCTTATCCTCCATTTCACCTTAACTAACTGGCCAAAGTGGGACACACACATCTCCGTGAGTCTAAGATGTGTGTGTCTAAGAGACTAAGAAAGGAAGCAAGAGCCAATCTGTTAGCAAAGCCAAAGGAAACAGTCACCTTCCTCTTGTGTAGGGCTTGTGTTGAGCTTTAGTTGGCATAATTCATATAGCAATCATCAAGAGAGAAAGCATAAACTCATAAAATTAGATCTGTCCTCCATCACCTGGGATATAAAACAATAGTAAGCAAAGTAACTTGCTATACCTTCCAGATTTCAAGGTGGAAAAAAAGGCAAGTTATTAAATATTACTAAATTTTCCATTGAAATTATTCAGTGTCTCATATGGTCGCTAACTACATTTGACTTTATTACTGTGACCATTTTCTAAACATGAGCATGTATTTCAATTTTGCTTTACAGTAGAAGAAAAATGGTGAAAGCTTTATCTAATTCTAGCCAATCCAGAATACCTGAGAAATCACATAAATTCTGAGAAAGAGAGGAGTTGCGTGAATCAGAAGTGTGCAGAAAATGCGTTTATGTAAAATTCACTTATATGTAGTTGTTATAAAATAGAATGCAAACTGCTAAGAGTGCTTAGGAAATTACAGGTTCCTGAATTGGGTTTTATTATACTCATAAGAATTTGTCATTGTTGTTTAAAAATAATAAGAGTTATATTTTTCCTTTTCTGAATTGTAGCCTTTTCAGGCCATGTGGTTTCTGGGATGATCACAGACTGGAAGGTGAGCATTTTTACTTCTTGTATTGATTTCCTTACTCAGAGCCATGTGATACTCCAAGAAAATTCAGCCCCTTGCTCCCTGCACACCCCCTTTTACCTCTTTCAAGTCTTGGACAATGGCAGTGAGCCTCTCATTCTCTGCCTGAACGTTGGTGACCACCGCCCTGCTCTGCTTGAGCTCATTCTGCATCTCCAAAATCTTCCCAAGGTAATAAGCTTCTTTTGATGCAGATTCCTGGAGCAGAGTCTCTTCCCGTGTTTCTCCATCTTCAGCCACTTTGCGGTGAAAGGAGAAGGACTGTCCAAACGCCTGCAAGAGGAAAACAGCGCACGGTAAAACAACTACTGAAGCCCTGGAAAAATTATCAACAATAACAAGCAGCTGCATAGCCAGCGGGAAGGAAATAGATCTGCGAGTCCCAAACTCTGACCTAATAAACACTGCCTTAGCAGCTCCCTAGCAGCTGAGGGCCACCATCTCATTTAGCTGAAATGAAGCATCTTGGAGCTGTTCTCATTTGCAGTATGGATTTATGGCCCCCATCCAGGCGACCTCCACTGAGATCAAGATGGTGCTCTGCTAACTAGCCATTAATTAGCGCCAGTGTTTAACTCTCCTGCATGAGGCCAGCCGGTAATTCATCAACTCCTTTCTTCCCTAGTTCTGCAAAATAAACGCCTGGTTTGTGTTGTTTTAAAGTGCATAAATAGCTGACAAGTCTTTCTTAATTGCTTTCCATTTCCAACAATCTTTTATTACAGGAACTGATCTCATGGTATGGAGAAAAACCCTGTAACCTGAAAGAAAGATAAATGAGTAGCAAGGACCGGCCATCAACACCCCTGGCAAACACGCAGTTTGTCAGCTCTTCGTTTATGTTCAGTGTTTTCTGCTGAGAAGAAACAATATTTAAGTGTTCAAGAAGTGTGTAAATAGATAATTTCTAGTGATTCTTTTCTTGTTACTGGCTTAGACTAATCAATTTGATCAATTTAATAAGGCAGTATTTCTCAGTGACAATTTCTGATGTTACTTTTGACAGCTCTGGAGCAATCGGGAAGGATGCAAAGTACAAGCCATGATAGTAGACATGATGGAGATACCATTTAGCTATGAAACACAGAGGGGGAAATCCCAGAAATAATATAATAATAAAATAAAATATAATATAAATAATAATATATGTTTATAGATAAATATATAAAATATAAAAATACAAAAAATAAAATAAAACAAAACCCGATTTGTTGGTATTACCTTTAAAAACAGACATTTGGCTGAAAGTTACATGACCTAATTCTGGAAAAACAAACAAACAAACAACCAAAGGCATCTAATGTTAAGAATATTTGGCATAACATAGGCAGAAGTTGTCTCATATATCTTAATTCAAGGTGAACACATTTGAAAGACCATGATTTTAATTTTTTTCCCTAATGCATGACAGAAAGATTTAAGTCACGGTAATATGTTATTTCAGCGAAAAATTATCCCTAAAAGCCTGATTTCTACTGAGTTCTATGAAACCACAAAGCAGAGTGCACATTTGTGCCCACTGCAAGCTGTGGCCTCCTTTGCCTACCTATCGATAAGATCTACTTGCCAAATTAAATCCATTGTTTTACTGCTGCTATTTACAGCGTTTCAGAACACATTCGAAGTTTTACTGGCACTATAACTGAAGTATCCCCTTAAAAACTTCAAAGTAAAACCCTCTTCAAAAACTTCTCAGCTTTTAAGTCTGCTTCACTTAGAGAATCCTGTGAACTCAGCATTAAAGGATGCTAAAAATATTCAATAATGTATTAACCCAGCTGTCTTCTCACAAGCCAGTAAGTTACTGAAATAGCAGGCGTCAGCAACTTGCCAAATAGGATTTTCCAAATAACAAGAAATTCAATTTAATGAAACTGTTAAGCACTGGTTCAGTCACTATATCTGTGCATCTAAGATAACTGTTTCAGGAACACTGCTAATAAATTATATCTTACTTTGCTTAATTATACACAACGGCTCACTGCTCCTAATTTGAGATGGAGCAAAAAGCATCAGGCCAATAAAGACCCTGCACGGCAAATTTAAAGGCTGCTGACCCTGGGGTAAAATCAAAACACAGCACAAGAGCAGGTAGGACTAAGAGGGATGGAGAAGCCCATGAATAAATGGGAGCTGAAGTCCTCTCTACCATTTAACTATAGCTAAATACCAGAGCACAGTGATGACAGCCTTGCAGGTGCATACTGTATTTTCCTCAAATGTACTTTGAAGGTGGATTTTCAGCAGATGTGATGTTTAGAATGGCAGTGAATACAGATTTTGGGGAGTGTGCATAGCATAATGGAAAATTACTGAGTATTTCACATTCCATTGTGCTTATGACTACAGAAAACCAACATTTTTTTTTCCTATGAACCCACATTTGAACATTATTGTTTTTATCATATTATTCAGTTTCTTTCTTACACTGCTACCAATACATTCAAAATCAGGGGAAAGAAGGCAAGAAAGTATAGTTTGCTTTCCATATTGTTGGAAATTATGCAGATCCATGCAAACTATGCAGATCCTTGCAAACAAGGAGAGAAATATGAGATGTCTTTTAATTGAAAGCAAGCAAAAAGTTCTGCTTCTGTATTTCATGGTCTGTATAGAACATCAAAAACTTTAAACTTTCCAGACATACCCACTTAAGGTCTTGCATGAGATTGATCACTTTTAAATTAAAGCATATATCAAATTTTTTCAGCTAGTAGCCAAATATTCATTCTATTTTTAATTTTACATTTTAATAATTTGTTTGATAAATTCACCTATTTCTAAAACCTTATAAGTTCTCTATGATGTAAACATTGCAATTAACTGTGCTCACTTATTTCACTGAAGCCATCCCCACAGTAGAAAAAGTTAGTCACCCGAAAAGCTTTACAGGTCATCTAACTTTACAACAGGCACAACGATTGTCTTCCAACAACAAATGGTTTCCAGACCTGAATGGGACAAAACACCTCACACATTAGAGCCCAGACACCATGCTCAGCCAACAGCAGGAACAGATTGCAGCTGGGAGAGCTGGAACATCCCCCTCCAGCCTTCACAATTACCTCCTGAACCTGCTGGACATTAAAGACTCAAAATGCTCCCAGGAGAAGGGAAATCCCTATTAGCAAAAGTCAGTAATGGACAAGAGAGGAACTGGAGGAGCATTTGGCACAGAGGCATTCATTTGTCAGAACCAGGTGCAACTGGCATTGGCATCAAGTGTGGAAGAAAGAAGCAGCAGATGAAGCCCAAACCAGAAGAAGCTGACAACCTGGACTGCAAGATAAAGAAAGTTCACTTGCATTTAGGTCAATTATTGGATACAGACTGGTATGTTTGCAGATGTCTGCAGATGCAGATGTTCCCTGCATTCACCATTGTATAAAATACTGGTATTTCCATAGAATCATGGAATGGCTTGGGTTGGAAGGGACCTTAAAGATCACCTAGTTCCAACCAACCCTCTGCCTCTAAACCAGGCTGCTCATTTTGTTCAGATATTTACAGCCAAGGTAAATAGTTTGGCTCCTGAAGAGATGCTATTCCTGCCTGAAAGTACTTTGTTTCTTGTAATTAGTATCACAGCAGCTTCTCTCTCAGTCAAATTTCAGATGATGTCAGGACAACAAAAACAGGAACAGGCTCTTCCATGCCATTTCATCTTTTCAAATGGATTACGAACAAGTATGTCAGCATATGCTACAGAGTTTTCTGACCTAGCCTTCAAGAAAGTAACCAGGAAAGCCAAGAACTACGGCTGTAGATGCAGGAACAGCGCCCAAATCACTTGCTTTGTGTGATTTCTATGAAGTATTCCAAGTAGGTGCTGTACTATATTATGCAGCTGTGTTAGTTATTTACCACCCCTCTTTTCAGTATGGTGCTGCTGTGCTTGGTATGAGTCCTCATTAAAACCACTTAAAAATCACTACTGGTCCCTTAGTGGCTCTTAGTTTCAGTAATCACAGTGTGGAGCTTTTCCGGCACAGGACATCATTTTCCACATTCAAGTTTCAACTCAGAAAGGGCTGTGTAGCCCTTTATGGCTCCTGCAGAGAACAGTCTGATTTCATCCTACACCAGTCCTGTAATTTCTTTCATGATTTTTCTTGAAAAGATGTTCTTGACTGAGTGAGGTGATACTTTTTTGTAAGCTGGTCGTAAAAGCTGAGTAACAAGATGCAATTAAATGTTGTATATATATATTCTGAGACCTGAGAATTGTGAAAGCATCCTGACTTTTTAGAGGCACCTTAAAATTTGAACCTTGAGAACGATAAAATAATCATCAGCATTTGAGGTCATGACAAAGAATGACAACAGTGGGCACACACAGGGAAAAGGTCAGTCTGACCATGGAGAAAACTGCAACCTTTGAGGAAAAAGCCATTTACTGTTGAACTCTAAATAACCCCAGATGGAAATTCCAGTGTCAGAAGCAAACTAGCACAACAGAAATAGTGCTGTGAACAAAATGGGCACAGATTTGTCAGAGAACAATGGAAAAATTACTGTTCCAGACAACATGTCATATTTATATGCAAATATAAAGAGCAGTAGAAAGCTAATGTGCAGCAAGTGACATGAAATGATGACTGTAAAATAAAAATTACATTTAACACTTTAAAAAAAAGGAAAAAGAGAAGCTAGATTTCTAATTTAGGTGTAGAAAGCAGCACATATGCAAAAGATGAGTTATAAACATAAGTAGGTAACAAAGAACGCTATTTCTGAGTTTCACTTTTATTTTTACTAGCCACCTCCTGGGACAGGAATTCTGAAGTGTTTGCATAGAAATTAATTCTTCTAGTCTGTGATGATTAATAAGAAATAAAACATGACCAGACTGCTATCAGAATGAGGCAGCCTGCCTTTATGGCTTTGACACTTAATGTAGTTTTTCTGATACATAATGCAACAGCATCGAATTGTTCAAATGATTGCCTATTTCAGCTGCTAACTGGCTGCAAAGCAGAATGTATTATGTATTAGTTACCTCCACATTCCTAACACAAAAGCAGGGAAAAACCAGCCTGGGATTATCCAAGAGGGTAGCATATTTCCTAGTCAAATGTCAATATGATACCACAGATGGAAATCTTTGCTAGGGATGTTAGGGGTTAAGGTCAGGGACGGGTCTTATATTTTATGGCACAACTTGAATGCCCACTTATCACTGAATATTCCCTTAATCATTTGCAATTCCATGTCTCTCAGATAAGATGGGAGGTTTTAAGCTTTTATATTAAAAAAAAAAATTCACCATTTTATAAATTTTAATTTTCTTTTTCACAATTCATTAACCAAACCTCAGGGTTCTTTGAAATTTTTCTGCTAAGGAGCAATCAGTGGCAGACACAGGTCTGTGAGGGAATCCCCGCTAGACAAGACCAAGCAGGGAAGCGAGTGGCTGAGCAGGCTCTAGCCCTTCCCTCAAAATCAGCAGGTACAAAATTGCCCCCTCCATAAGACATGATGTATTTCCATTCAGCCACATTATTTCCTTAACTTATCTCCAGTATTTTATACCTGAAGGCTGATGAAATCAACCTGTGTGTACCAGTTTCTTTGCTAGTAAATCCAACCCAGACTTCAGCCTAAATGGTTATCTCTCTCTCCATGGGCTTTCTTACAGGTGGATGCTCAATGCTCAGTTCTGATCACTGGGTTGTTTGCCATTCCCTGGTCCCTCACACTCTGGGTACACAGATTGTCCAGTGTCTTGGACAGGGACTGCATTTGACTCTTGAAGAACACAGGAGGAGTCACCAAGTCTAAGCCCATCATGTTTCTTAGCAGTGCAACAGCAAATAACACCTTTGCAGAGATGACTGATGTTCTCCAGTCATATTATATCTGCTTTCTTAAAACATGGGAAAGTTTTAGGTCTCTAATTTTTTTTCATAATTTAGGTTAAATCATTACACAGTTGACGTGACCTCCTGATGATCATTTAAGATGGCTGAGAGAAGGCAACAGGTTTCCTTTTGGAACCCAATATTGAAGTGATTAAAACCTTCAAATGTAAATACCAGGCATACTGCAATCAAAACACAGGCAGATGCAAGCTTAATGATGACAGAGAAGAAAATTAATAGGTATTGTGTGGATAGTGCATCTGAGATGGACAGCCCATGCAGGGAAGCAGATTGAAAAGTCAAAAACAGATTGAGAACACAGGCTGAATCAGCATGGGCATATAGGCAAGAAAACTAGATCATGAACTTTTGGGTTGACAAGCTAGCTGAAAACAGCTTGATATTTTGCAGCTAGGAAAGTGTCCCATTTGTCTAATTGCTCCTGTGTTCAAGAAAGCAGGATGCAAAACTCTGCTACAGAGAGGCAGAAGATACAAAGATGTTCAACCCCATCACTATTTTATCTTTCAGCTGAGAACAACAAACAAGGTTCCTAGAATTAACCAGTCCCTCAGTCAAAAGGAATATGAGGTACCTGATCAAAATTCCACTGTACCCAAGCAACTGGCTAAGCACTGGTCATTTCAAAATTTCCAGACTCAAGATGATCAGTTTTATGATCTATGGCACACAACATGAATAGGATTTCTGTGTTTGTTTGGGGTTTAATTTTTTTAATGTAACAACATACCTTTTACTTCATATGCCCCATCTTGCAGAAAAAAAAAATAAATGTTTTATACTTGGTTTGCAGCAAGCTAGAAAACTAGAGTTTACTTATTTTTTCTCATGCATCACTCTGTCTTTTGAAAATGGCGAAAATTAAACTTCAAAAGACAGGTTTTTTCAATTCATGCTTTGCTATGGTCACCTGATATGACCTTAAGCAAAGTACTCCTCAACTTCCCATTTGAAAAATGTAGAGGGCAGTATCTGCTATGTAGTGAAAAGGGTGTTATGATAGATCCATTCATGATCTGAAATAAAATATATATATACTATAATTACTACAGGGCAAGAAGAAATGGCCTCAAGCTAGGGGAGGTTTAGATGGGACAGCCAATGGAATGGGCTGCCCAGGGAGGTGGTGACTCACCATTCCTGGAGGTATTCAAGAAACGACTGGATGTGGCACTTAGTGCTGTGGTTTAGTTGGCAAGAGGGTGTTTGTTCAAAGGTTGGACTCAATCTTACAGATCTTTCTCAACCTTAATGATTCTATGAGCATAGCATAGGTAACTGATACAAACCCATAAATGTTACTTGAAGAAGATATTTTATTACCATCTAAAGGCAGAAAGCATTTAACTTTATTTCCACACATCAGCTTACTTAATCAATTCAATAATAATGCAAATGCTGGTGCAATGATAAAGTAATATAAGTTAATATCTGCATGAGAGATTTCACCTGCAAAAGTGACTTGCACGCCAACGTGCTGGAGGTTTTAGCTGTGCCAGAAATACTGAGATCAGATACACAGAAAGCATAAGTAATACTGAGTCTGTTTACCAATGTAGAGCAGTAGGACAAATGTCAACAATTCATAGGCTTTTCCCCAAGGAAGCTTTGGATAAAAGCGTGAAGGATGTGGACGCTTCTGTTTGTTCTCAGTGGATCCCTTCAGTGTCTACAGTCCTCTTGAAATTCATATATCAGATGCTAATCAACAAAGCCTTCAGAAAATACAGAGAGAAACGAGCATTTACATTCCACTCAGCTACAGGCACGGCCACACTTCTACAGTCCCAGTACACAGTGTGCTGATTTCAATCAATACATGAAGCCTTAGGCAACCATGCTGCCTTTTTAAAAATAAGGAACAAAAATATGCCTGATTGTGATGGTTTAGGAAATGTTTATAGACAAGAAGAAAGCAATACCATGGAAATGAACAGTCAATGCTAACCTCCATTGTTCATCAGCAATCCAGTAAGAGGGGGAGTGAATAAGAATTTCCATTTAATTGCCTTTAACAGCACTCTAGATGAGGATTTCAATTCCCCAGCCCTGAGCATTCCCTCCAGGCACAGAAAACACAAGAAAGGGGAAGCTTGTAACAAAGAGCACCACTTATCTACAACACAACTAATTAGTTTCATGCTGGTAATTTTAAAGCAGCTCTGTTCGAAATGAAAATGGCCAATAATTAAATCATTTCTATTAAAAAAAAAAAAATTCAACACCTTATTAATGAAACATAAGATGGCTCAAAAATTTGCACCAATTACTATATTGGTGCTTATGAGTTTGCACTGCTATCGGATCAATTATTCAGCTAATCCAGCTATTACAAAATTCCAAGTAAAACCAATAGAAGCATTACCAGAACAAGCATGTAAGACTGTCATAGATTATTTTTTTTTAACAAAATGTATCTGAAGGTGGAGATGAAACATGCCTTCCATGGAGGCCCTACTACCTTTGTAGTAAACAGCAAAATCCCATTTTTACCAAAACTTGATTTTTTAATTTATTTCCCCCTTCTCTAACTGCTTTTCTTTTTTTTTCCCCCTCTTTTTCTAACTACGAAACAGCTAAGATAATTGCAATTCTGTCTCCTGTGCTTGCTTGAAAAAAGTTGTAAAGAAGGCATGCCAAAATACAATTCTTTAAGAGTTGTCAGCCTGCTGGGACACTCTAGTTATTTCACATTAGCTCCTCATATGTAGACTCACATTCCACAGTGAGAGTACATTTTTAGAGCATTTTAGGAGTGGTCTAAGGAAAGTCATGTTGGTAGGGAATAAAAAAAAAAAAACAAACCCAAAAACATGAAGTGTACCAAGTGCATTCTACATTGCTGCTGCTTCTTCTGCCACGATTTCCCGATGGAGAGAAGTCTCAATGTGGAAGGAAAGATTATTTCCCGCTGCATAGGCTTAACAAAGGAAAGGAAGCAAGGACTCCTATCACAACCAATTCAGACTATTCCAGAGCAGCACAGAAAGAGGAAATAAGGAGTAGGATGCAACAGCATCAAGTTGCATGGAACAAGGAAAAAGAAAGCTGCTGCTTAGAAGATAATGCTCTTTGCACATTAGAGTAAAAAAACAAAACAAAACAATGGAGCAACTCTGTATCAGTGACTGCTGCAGATGTAAGCAGTATGTAAACACATACAAAAAGTGATGAGCAGAAAACTTATTTTATTGTCATAATATTAGATTCATGCTGCCTTTCAAATAGATTCATGCAGTTTAAAAAAAGAACTAATTGTTATTTTCCCATTCCATCCCCGAAGAACAGAACTACTTACACACCTGCTTATTAAATCACCTGAAAACTTTAAAGTAGCGTGGCCTCACTTTATGAGGATTTCTGACATTCGTTCTCCAATTCAGAAGGAAATGGTGTTTTCCTGCTGCAGAACACTTAGCTGTATTTACATATGTCCTATAAGCAATTGAATACCTCTTTTGTTTAGATTCTCTTCTTTTAGTATTTTATACTGTTTTCTTTCAATTAAAATGAAAGAAAGGTCCTTTTCAAACCAAACCATTCTATGAGTCTATAAACCACCTCCACAGGGATCTAAAACTGGATTCTGAGTATAGGGAAGTGGTGGCATTGTTGCTAAGCAGCAAAATTAAGGATTTACTTCTCAAAGAACAGGAAACTCCTCTTCTTGAATAAGAAAACAAGTAATACAGTTGCCATCTTGTCCTCAAAGCACTGTAAAGTGTCACCCTCGGGCAGAAGTCGTTACCCTGAGAATATTCCTTTGTCATACAAACAAAAGAAATTAGAAGCTACAATGAGCAAAGAGGAGGAGAAAAAACCCCTACCTCCTTTAAAGTATTTTTGGTACCTACAGGAAAGGTCTCTGATAATCAGAAGCAGTATATTATGCTTCAAGTGACATTTAGAGATGAGCATAAAGACTTGATCTGCTCTTTTTTGTGTTTCTCAGTCTTTTTCAAACCATGCCTTAATAGCTTGTCTGTATCAGCAAGTCACCAAGTAGATGAGAACTGACTACAATCAACATGTGCAGAGATAAACACTGACATCCCAATCCTCATAAATGCTATTTTTTCCTCAACAATTTGGGATTTCAACCTGTTCACAGAGCCTCTTAAGAGACTGTTCCTATAGTTCTTTGTAAATGAAATGGGAGAACAGAGGGGGGATTTTTCTCAAAAAGAAGCATTTCCTTTAGTGCCTTTCTCCTCTCACCAACAGGCTGAGCGTAACAGCTCCATTTGGAAAACACCAAACCGGTTGTGACTAATTCTTCAATAAATTTCTGCTTGTAATGTGATCCAAGCACAGACCTGCAGAGCTAAATGCATTCAGATGGGATTCTCAGGAGATCCATTCCCAGCGTGCAAAAGGATTCACACTACAGAGCCATCCAGCATCATGCTCTTCTGGGAAGTAAAAGCCAAGGCTGACCAAAGAGTTGCAGAAGGCTCGGGCAGCCCCAAGTGACCAAATATGTTGTTAAACTCACATGATTAGAAGCAGCAAACCTGACTCTCTATGGGCACAGCAATGGCCCTGTTTAGGGTTTATTATCAATAGCCCTGTGAAACAAGCAGCCCTGGAGGAGCAGCAGTCAGGAAAGCAAAGTGAGTTTCATTGCCTGAAAAGCTTCCCAGAGAAGAGAAGAAGGAACTGAGTTTGTTCAGCCTGAGTAGAAAAAGCTCAAGGAAAAGGAGACCTACTTGCATTCTTCTCTTGCCTGAAGGGAGATAAGAGTGTGCACAGGGAAAGCGCAGGAGCCAACGCTCACAATCTGAAACCACAGAAATTTGCACAAGACAAAGGAAAATCCACTCTGAGTGGCATGGCATCAAAATAAGAGGCCAGAGTGTAATGTCCATCCTTGGAGACTTTCAAAACTTGTCTAGGACAAGACCCTGAGCAACACTTAACCTCCAGACTTCAGTCAGGGGACAGACAAGATCACCTTCAGGAACCTATTCCAAACTAAATTCTTTTATTATTAAGGGAGCAATTCTATATGCTGGAAAAACTGGGACACACTTCTCCAGGACTATACAGTTGAAAGAGCTATGACTCATGGCTGGTCATTTTCTTAGCTGTCTTCAACACCAGTGTGAAAGTGAAGATGACCAAAAGCAAGACCACTGCGGTTTTACTGTAATCAACAAATTTGATCATTTAAAGGGAACACGCGGAGATAGGAAATTTCAATGACGAGCATAAACGGGCCTTGATTTTACCTCTTTGGGACACCAGCATTCTCAAGCAGTTTTATTGTAGCAGTCATAAAAATCATAACCTGAGAGCAGGGCTCAGTCTCAGCCAAAGTCGTAGTAACAAGGCAAGACGAGGTTCAGGTCTATAGCAGTCAGGGCAGTAAAAGATCATCTTCCAAACTGATAAAATCTCACGAGCAACTATACTTACAGAATACATGTTTCCTGTATACTCCACAAAAGTACTCCTGCTTATTAAATTTAAAGCCTTAATTTGTCTGGCACCACTTAATATTCCTATTCTCTGCAGTTCTTTAAGTGAATTGCCAGCACAGCAGTTCTCACTACTCCATAGGTGATTAATAAGAATAAACTCTCTCCTTGTGACCACACATGACTTGCTAAACATCAGCATGTGGTAACCAGAGTTGCACCTAGCACAAGTATCTTGGACAACAGAATGCAAGGGAAGAGCTCCAAGTTCCAGTTCCTGGAGCTGGAGTACTTAAGTTAGATGGGGAGGGGGCACATATTAACTTTTAGTAACATAATTTCCAAACTTAAAGGTTTAAAAGGAGAAAGAAAAACTATTCAGAGATTTCTGTTGCTTCAGGCATTTATAGAACCTCCGAAAAATTTAAGTTGGAAAAATCTCCAAATAAAAGCACGCCCTTCAGAACAAGAGGCCAAAATTACAGACCTCTCATTTATTTTCAAAGGAAGGTTTAATTAGAATGCTGCCAGCCACTGATTTACCACGGGGAACTTTTTGCTTCCATTAGCATCGATCAGTGCAGTGCACACAACTGTTTCACACAATGCTACTGCAGCTGGGTGCTTACTACAAGTGCTGGATAATCTCCTGCCTCCAGAGTAAGTGAGATTTTAAGGCATATGGTGGTACTGATAATCATTTTACAGCAACAACAGCTTGCCTATCTAATGCCCCAAAAAACAGTGAGACTCAGAGAATGGGATTGCCATAGATTGTCCCACTGCAGTCCTTAGAGAGGTGGAATTCATTTTGCATAGGGTGAGAAATAAAAACAAACTAAACCAAACCAAACAAACCCAAAATACCTAACTAAAAACCCTGCCCATTTATCCAATCAAAGTAGGTGAAAGTGGTTTGGTGTACACTGCTGACCAGGAGATCTACTAACGAGGAGAGGGACTTGCCTGACACATGAGGTTGCGTGAGAGGGTAGATGGCCTGGCACTCCTCCAAGTACCTCTGCACCCACACCAAATGTGTCTGTCTAAAGTCAGCCTGACGATAAATTGAAGAAGGCAGACCATGCCTCATGCTGTGCATTTGTATACCTGCTTGTCTAAGTGCAGCAGGGCTCCAGACTGATCCCACGTGTCACCCCAACACAAGCAAAAGGCCCAACAAAGATTTAGCTTTATAAGCAAGAAATCTGCAGACTAAGTCGTGTGTCCAAGCACAGCTCTCCAAGTGCTTTTGCCCAAGGGCTCAGCTGTCCCTAGCACTACTTGCCTTTTACTGCATGAACACAGAGGAAGTTGGTGCATCAAGGCTGGGATTTGAAAACCACGGGCTAAACAGTGAGAGTCAGGAATCAGACAACATGCAGGGCTGCAGGCATGTTTATAGGATGGGCTCATCTTACCCCAGCAAGAATTCAGAGTAGTTCCCAGCCTTCTTCTCGGACAGTGTTACATACATAGCACTGTCTGATGTTCTAAACTCCCATTTGTGAAATAAGTTGTCTCCCAGTAAGCAATTTGCCAAGGATAACAAGTTTAAGAGGATAATACGCTTTTGCTTTGTCAGCAGCTTTGTCTCAGGGTGACCTATCTTCCACGACTGTAAAAACCTGCATAAGCGTATGCAAATTGAGCATCTCTGACTTACCTAGTTCTACTGAGAAAGTAACCAAAGAGTTCATTAGCTTCAGCAAAGCCCACATTTTACCCTTGGGTATTTATTTCTAGATGATATGCTGTATTCTGGTTCCTGATTCACTATGTTTCCTCACGTGGAAGTTGCCAGCACATTACAAACAGTTTAAAAACCTAACTTGTTGCAAATCAGCAAAACCTGTCAATCTCAGCTCCTTCAGTGGTCATCTTATTTTGCACAGAAGCTTTCGAACCACTGCATCATCAGAATTTTCCCTTTAAAGTCTTGTTTTTCACAACAGCAGTTCTCGTGGAACAGAAAGCCTTCTTTCCTCCTCTGACACCCATCCACAGGATGCAATGCCCGTGCTCCCACAGAGCAGAGCATCAGCAGCACAGACAGGAGAACACCTCAGTCAGCAGCCAGCAAGGGAGTGCTTAGCTAGCCAGCTAAATCTGTCCCAGCACCGGATGCAGGAGCTTTCCTTTTCTTTCCCAGAAAGGAAGCTTTCACAGGTCTCTGAACTTGATACTTAGTAAACTGTAATGGAACGTACCCCAGTACAAGTTGATGGCCATTTGCACAATTGCAACATCAGAATGCAAATATCAGTGCTCTCCACAAATGATGGTGAATGATTCCTCCTTCACGGACAAAGAGCCTTTGGAGAGTGTCAGGCAAATCCACGTTGGGAAAGGATGTCAGCTAATTTAAGTATTCTACATCAGAAGGAGACAGAGAGCTCCCTATTGACTCTCACTTGGAGGCAACTCCTGAGAGAGTTGATGGTTTCTTTCCTGTCTCAAACTTGAACCTCTGAACTGCAGCACATCTGTGAGTGCATTTGTAGGAAACATATCAATAGAAAAAGAACCACTAAGTGAAAAATACATAAGGTCATCAAACAACACATTCCTCTTGCAATGGATTCATAGATATTCCTTTGTGTCAAAATACAGTTATAATTACATTTACTGTTGGGAATCTGTAAGCCACCTTTAAAGACAGTGGTAACTCCACATCAAATCTATGCAGATAATGTTTAAGACAAACTTTACCACTTTCAGGTCTCCATGTACCCAAAGGGGGACATCACAGAACAAAAAAAAAAAAAAAAAAAGCCACCTCACCTACATGACCCTGACCCTGGGAAAATGGAAGGATGTGTGCTTCTCAACACCTCAACACACTTCTGAAAACCCTGTACCTACAGTTGTGTGCACAGCAACACTGACACAGCCAGGATCCCTGCAAAGGCAGGGAAGAGGCTCTAGTGGAGCTCAGCACCATTAGCCAGGATGGGATGTTGGCAGCAGTGAACCAGAAAGTGAACCAAACCTGCAGGACCTGGCCTGACCACTGCCACGCCAGCCAACCTGCTCTGCACCACACTTCCCAGCACTCCAAGTTTTGCACAGGATTGTTAGGAAAACAAAAAGACTGGACTTAGAAGGCCAAGAAGTATGATCTTGCACTCGAGCTGATGAGTGCCTTCAAATGGCAGAGCACAGCCAAAAGGCTCCACAAGATTCACCCAATCCCACACTGGCCAAGCCAACCCAGACCACCACTGTAGAAAGCTCATCAGCCATCCCTGTACCACACTGCCCCACAATACATGGTTTCTGAGCTGGCCCCTCATGACAAGAGTTGCCTTTTTTGCTCAAAAGACTGAGTTAGTGAATCCAAGCAACCTCCAAAAAATTCTCAAGAGTTGGTTTCCCTTTACAGGATGAATTGCAAACCAAAATTGTTAATGTACCACTGGGAGTTGTGACAAGATCCCATAAAGCATGGCTGGGAAGGAAAAATGTAGGAAAGGGAGAACAGAACTGAAATATTTTTAGTAAATTTCTAGTATAATGTTCTCATACATTTCTGCCCTAATGCAAATTAAAGAGGCTGGCAATATACAGAACTCACACACTTAGAATGCTAGATCTCTTAAAAGAAATCGATTAGGACAGGGTTCAAAGGAAAAACAAAACGAACTTACCATGGCTGTGCTGTTTGTTACACAGATAACACCAAGACACTGTTGTGAATTTACATGCACATACACCTATTAACACACCAGTGATGATGATTTTGGAACGCTCCAGGAAATGGAGATGGATTTTTGACTTAGAAGGCTGTCCAAAACCCTAAAGCAGCTTTGAAAACAGCAACTCACGTGGTTTTATTCAGGGTTACCCAATCCATTTTTCCTAATACGCTTCAAGCAAATTTATGAAGGTCTCTTTGGTAGGAGCGTGTTACGGCTCAGCTGGGCCAGCCACGTGTGGCATGTCATCTCACAGCTGAGAAACACAGGCACATGCTGAAACTGTGCCCAGAGAGATCACAGGAACAGTAATACAGGGGAGAGGAATCGAGCATCTGGAACCTCATCATAGCCACATCTAGGGTAAAATTCACCACTTCCACTCTCCTGATTAAATGCACGTGCTAATGACAGAGAGATGATAAAGGTAAAGAAAAGTGGAGAGGGAAAAAAAAGAGAAACAATCATGTAGCATAACAGAAGATATTTGAATTACTGCCTTTAAAAGTTCTTCCAGATAATACCTGGCATGCTGTAATTTCAGACTATAAAATTCATGTAGATACTGTGCAAGAACTCAAACTGAACACATACTAGGTTTATTGAGCTGTGCTCAGAAAGCTCTATCGTGTAAAAGCAAAAGAAATGCAAAATGTTCAAGTGTTTAAAATATTTGACTTCTTGAAAAACAGCAAACAATTGAGACAGCTCTGCTGTCATAGCAGTATATTTATTATGAGACTAGTCCCAATGGGTCAAAAGGTTAAATGTCTGAGCCACTGTGAGAATTACAGGAGGCAGGAAACTATTTCATTAGATCCCAAGATAATCACGTTTCATTGCTGACCCTGGCAATACAGCACAGAATACAAATATTAGAATGACAGCACAGAGCAATCCTCAGTGACAAAGAATAGGTATATTTGAAAAAAACCCCGCAGACTTCAGCTTTTCATTTCAGTGAAATATCAGACAGGAAGGTCTGAGGTTTAGGTAAGGCCAGAGTAAGAGACAAAATATCTGTAGAAACAGAATAACACTATTTGTTGAAAGCTCTGATGAGCGAGGCTTCTCAGGACAGAGCCACTGAAAATAAACACAGAAAGAGTGGCAAGACTTCACATTGTGATACCATCATAAAATTTGCTGCAATTCAGACTGAGATTACGTGCTCAACATAGAGAGAGGTCTTATATGTCCTGCACTATGAAGAAGACTAGACTAAACCTTTGTAACAATTATTAACAACTGAATGATTCTCATTTGCAACCTGCATTGCTGGAAGCATTTCCTACGTACAAGATTTTAAGTGGTGGCATGGAGAAATGCAACTCTAAAGAAAAAAAAAATAATTTATTAGCCTCCTTTTAGACAGGTAACCAGTGACAGTCATCCCCTTCAGCGACACTGATTACTTGCTGTGAAAAACGGTAAGTTAAATACCTGGGAACATGTTACTCACTTGATACATCTAAGCAGAAGCAACACTTCACATGAACTACCAGCCTGTTTCAACAAGAACCTGGCCAAGTTCCTTCCAAGGCACTGAGGTGGTCACTCAGGTCCTCTGACTGGCCAACTCCTTTGTCCATCGCACCTCTGAAAAAACTCAGACTTTGTCCCTGTGACTTCTTTTCAACTACTTCGTGACTACCACTACGTGAAAGAGGGGATGAAAGAAAAAGGAAATAATCAAACAAAGGAAAATATATTTATGCCCTTTCATTTCTGCTTTCATAGAAGTAACTAGTTATAAACTACTCCCAATTAATTTCAATTGCAAGAGGACTCGTCTACTTTGTCTATCAAAAAAGATGGTGTTTACCTAAGGAAGTAAATCTATTTCAAGGGTAGAAAAATACCATGAAACAAGAGTTATTTAACAAAAAAATGAAAGAAGTTAAAATTAGACAAGTCAAAATGAGAAATGAATACTTTAAAAAGTGATAGCAATGGAACAAATAACTAGTAAAACCACAGCTTCTTCCATGTTAAAATTACAAAGTCACTGTATTACAACCTGAAAAGGATGAAAATACCAGTAAAGGATGAAAATAGCAGTATCATAGCAGTATTTAGAGAGAAGTTAATAAGTTATTAGGAAGAATCTGTCCATATATACACCCATACCTATGCATACATATTCTTTTAATATTGCTCCGTAGCACACATTTCCATGGGAACCTGAGAAATCTGAGAACCCCAAGGAGCAGAAGAAGATGACATCATTAATAAACAAATTAATTACCTGACTAAAAACCTGCTAGTTAATATCAGTCATAGAGAACCCAACATACATGATGAAGACTCAGTTAATAGCTGGAGTCCTTTGCCTTCTATGCCCTACATGAGCTACATAAGCAGTTGTAGCCAGACACTTAGCATGTGCATCTGGGTGTAAACATCACATGGGTTTGAGAATGTGAGTTATAATTATGAAAAAGTGAGTGCAAGTGCATTAATTAACCAATTACATTAATTATTCAACCAATTAAGTTAATTTTCTGAAATCTCACTTTCCTCTTCCAATGAGGTCTCTCATTGAGTTCCTGCACTGTGATGGGTGGTCTATAGGTAAACAAGCTGAATGAAGACAGGCACCTGCATAAGACAACAAAAAAATCCCAAAACAACCAGTCTGATAACTCATTTAGACTGCTCATAAAAGACTGCAAAATCTACCACTTAATTCTTCTTTTCTTTCAGAACTGGGTCCACAGAATTGTTCCTGGTCTGTATCAGTAAACATGGAAGTTGACAAACTGTGTTTGTTCAGCCTCGAAAAAAGAAGGCTTAAGGGGAAACCTTATCACCATGCTTCAGTAAAGGGTTGGCTACAGTGAACTGGTGACATCCTTTTTACAATGAGTCATGTGGAACAGACAAGGGACAATGGGCACAGGTTACTCCCAGGGAGATTCCAACTGGACACAAGAGGAAAATATTTCACCATGAGAACAAACAGCCATTGGAATCATCTCCCCAGGGAAGTGGTGGATTTCCCAACAGTGGACAATTTTAAGATTTAGCTGGACACAGTGCTGGACCATCTTGCCCAGACCGTGCTTTTGCCAGGAACAGTGGAACCCACATGATCCCTGAGGTCCCTTCCAATCTGGTATTCAATGATTCTGCAAAGGATTATCCTACTATCGTTCACAGGCAAATGCATTTCAAGTATTGGTCTTCAGTTTGCTGTTTACACTTGGTACATCTGATTACCTGCTTCTGAAGACTACTTGTAAAGCTTGGATGAAACAACTGATAGAGACTGTGAACAGTCCAAACAATTAAGGACTGCTGAAAGTCTGTCCTGAGGAGAAAAACAACAGTCTGCAGCAGCCTCAACAGCCTAAGAGATTACTGGAAATGAAATGGCTTTGCTTTCAGTGCTTCACTGTAAGGTAGTTTGAAACATTCAAGTAATCTACATAATAGAGTATTACAGAATTACCCAGGGGTGGTGAACTGATCAGCAACACCCACGAAACATGGACTGAAAGGACCTCCATCCTTTGTCTCGTCATCTCCAAAAAAGGGTAAAATAAATCGTCCGAAGCACAGACCTGTCATTGGGGTTCCAGTTCATGGACAGAGGATATTTTTAAGTGGCAGTTAGGAAATGCAGAATGATTTTTCAAGAGCATTAAAATAAACTGGAAGTGGAAAATTGAGTTTGCAACATCTGAACAGCATGCCTTCGACATTGTAGCGTATGAGAAAAGGAGCCAAACGCAGGAGCAGAAAAATAAGACTTAAAAAGGCTGAAAATAGTATTAAAACCAAAAGTACTGAAGCCCCAGAGCAGTGGAAGTTGCAACAGGACACAGAGGAATGCAAAGCCAAAGAATGTAATGCAATAGCAGAAGGATTGTGAAGAGGACTGTGCTAAGGCACATGCAGGAAAAGGAGGCTTCAGCAGAAAAAGGGGCAGTCATCTTTTTAAAGTGAGGAGTTAAGAATGAAACAGGAAAAAACCTAACAATAATTGGAGCACAGACTGCCATTCATGTCATGCTGGAGGCGAAAAAGAATCAGGAGGAGACTGCTAATCACATACTGGGTAATAAGCAAATACCAGGTTCAGAAAGTTAACAGGGAAAACAGATGCAGTAACAGCCACAAAAGTTGGAGGAAATTCAAACAGCTAGAACAGAAACACCTAGAGTGCATCTTGCGGGATTTGGTCTAACTAAATATAGTACATGCTCTCCCCACACACCACTAGACCAGAAATAACCCAAATGCAAAAACTTTGTGACAGAGCACATTATGAAATACAGAGAGTCAGGGTTCATGAGCAAAGCAGAAATGAGCAAATTATTACCGAAATGAAATTAGATGCCAATCAAGTCAGAACTGTACCAAATTTCTTTAAGCATTTAAACAGGGAGACACAAGTGATTTGCAATGGAAGGGTAAAATATAGATCAAAATCAAATTACTCAAGGAACCAGAATAATAGATTACAGAGTTGGGCTCAATGCAGAAATGCAAGCTAATCCAATAACTAAAAATGAGCTAATAAGATGGACTTGATGAGTCCCACAGTGCTTTAAAGGCTTTGCTATAATATCAAGATTGCCTTAATGTTATACATCCCTCAGATCTTGCATTTTCTTATCGCTCTTCACCAAGAAGAAAATGCTGGGAACTGCAGCTGTTTGTGCTCAAGAACAAGAGGGAACATATTTAAAATGAAGACAGCTTCAAACTAACAGTATATGAAGGATGCAGTTGCCTCTTAAAGGTGATCATTGCCTCACCAGACAAACAGCTTTCTTGAGAGAACTTGCAGATAAATTCTGAAAGATTGAAATATTTTACAGAAAGACTGTAAGATGAGCTTTTTGAATGCTTTTTAATAAGGATGAAGAAGAGCCTGTTCAAGTGATATAATCTATTACAATGAAGATAAAGCAAACTTCATGGATGAAGAGGAAACCAAAATAAAAATACGCAAATTAACCTGCATTAAAACTTCTGAGCATGTCCTTAAATGATACCAGAAACTGAAACACTGGGTAACATCTGGCAATAACTAGAGGGATGGGAGAAGATACAGCTGAGATAAGAAACCAGTGCTTTAGTGAAGAGTCTCAGTGAAAACTGAGGGACATGAAATACCAAAGGTGATGGTTACAGGAAAAAAAAAATCAAATTAGGATAGCAGTCATCGTTAATTTGGGAGGGCAGGAAAACTCTAAAGAAATCCCAAACAGAACCATCCCTGCATATGAACTGATTCCAGGGCCAGAATAAATAGTATTTAACAGGCTTGAGTACCAAAGGGATAAGAGGAACTACATGGACAGAAGACGCAGTTCAGAAGCAGATCGTGAACACATAAAGGACCTGGTGTTCCAGCTACTAAGGGCAAAAAACAAACAAAAAAACCCAACAGGTAATTAGCAAGGGATAAATTTCAAATAAACGTCCAAATAAAGACATAGGAGCACAACAAGCCATCCTAGGCAGATTGTTTCTGAAGGACAATATTTTGGTGCTGAACAGGTGTCTATGACAGAGGTTAGTGAGAACTGGATTTCTATGGTTCACCCACACTGGACAGTAATAGTGCCCAACACAAAAGAAACAGAAAGGTGGGAATGTCCAAGTGAATGTACTAATTACTGGTCCAGCCCCACAGTGCCAGTACAGATATCTAAGAGGCTGAAGAGGGACTGCAGTTTATATTAGAGAGAGCAGATCAACAAGTGGCCCTGCATCACACACAGCTCTGCAGTCTGATGAGTGCTGCAGCAGGCAGTAGACTAGATCCTAAATACCCAGAACAGTCCCAAATCCAATAAAATGAGCCCTAAACCTTCCCACTTCACAAGCAGCTCCAGCTAAAGCACAAACAGCCAAAGCACTATGAATGTTGGAGGGGCAAAATGGTGTTCAGCAGTACATTTAGCAAAGTTAACAAAACAATGTTGCTACTAATTTGTTTTGATGTTCCAAGGGTAGCAGTACTGTCCCAACATGCCACAGGCTTTTTTAAGCACACCTGCTCTTTGTCCACCTACCATGCTACAGTTATACTCACAAAGATAATTGATAGCCACTCAGTTACTAATATTCAGAGGTGGATGCAAATTGAAGAGAGAGAGAAAAAAACCAAATAAACCCCACAACAAACAAGACATTCCATCTTGATCACTTTGACAGAAGCAGTAGAATTGCCTCCAGACTGTTGATACTGCAAGAACACCATTTGGTGTCCTCTCTTCACCAAAACTGGGTATGAGGTCATCACTCTGATATCCTGGTCTGTCTTGCTACATATGTATATACTGTGCTATTGCCATTATTAAGGAGATGTATTTCTAGTACTGGGGCTATGTTTCCATGGACACTCTGCTCACCTGGCCTTTAATAGCAAATTAAGATAATCAATACAATGACTCTTCTAGCCTTCAGATTTACTCTGCTCTGAGCAGTCCTGGCCTTTTAAAAACATATCTGAAAAAAGCTCATTATCCTTTCTTTTCATAAATTTAACACTGAAGTCCCTACACTGGTAACTATTGAGTTGATTCCAATTAACTGAAAGTAGTGGTTTAATATCATAATTATACTGACATGGTCACTATCCTCAAAAGCCTAACTTTTAGCTTGACTATTAAGAGAATTCATAAGCAAAGAATGCATCCTATGTAGAAATCACCTATCATCAAGGAGTTTCCCAGAAGAGAGTCAAAAGTCAGAGAAGAGTTACAAGTTAAGAAACCTTATTGTAAATTCAGAAAAGCTTCCCATGTAACCACACTCCTTTTGCATTACCTCTCTGCGTGCGTCAGCCCACCTCTCCACTACTTGACCAAGTTAATTATTCATTAACTAACAAAAATTATTCTTCCTCCTAGATAGCTGAAACTTACAGATACCACTTCAGTATGAATAAATAATAGCATATTGACAGGAATATGGTGTTCATATGGTCAGGAGGATGGTGGAAATAGATCAACGCTCATTCTATACCCTGAGTAAATACCACAATGATCATGGTTTTAAACATCAGCACATCATTTTGATGATGTTTTTCAACACCAAAGTGAGGACAATACCCAACATTTTTCCAAGAGTAGAAAGTATCTATATTTATGTGCCTCAAAGGCCTTTGAATCTTAAAAGCCAGGACGTCAGTGCTTTCTAAATATGAAGTCCCTCCTAACCTAGTTTCAAACTGGGCACTCATAAGTAATTCATTTATGTTGTTATTTTGGTAGTTTCCTGGAAAGATTAATGCTAGTTAGTATTTCCCCTCAAAAAATGGAACTGAAAGCCTTTTCTAGATCTAGGACATTTCATATTTTTAAACGCAAAATATATAGTAACCTTTCAGTTTAAAGAGCATGGAGTCTGCGATCTGGTAAAGGAAAAGAATCCAAATCCCTTCCCTACATTCACCTTGACAATCCACAGCTATGTAAACATCTTCCTATTTCTCAAAAAAGGTGACACTATTTATCATACTTCGATTTTGGTGTTTAAATTATCAATTAGGATAATGTGTTAATGTCTTTAGTCTGGTTGCTTAACTTTCAATGGAACTTTTGTTAAGAGCAGTCCCAGAACAGAAGTTTTTAATCTGTTCTGAAACAGACACATGCTATAAGCATTATTAATGCCAGTGACAGTAAATTACAAGTGTCTATACTCAAAAGTTATATGCTCTTTATAAGTGAGATGGTAGAAAATATTTCGCTTAAAAAGAAGCCAGAAATTTTACATTCTCTCAGATTACAAAAAATCTTCACTTTGTAAGCAGTTTGTGTGTGCACAAGTCATCAGTTAATGCAGCAATTGTGCTTCAGAAAATCCACATCAGTATTTGAAGGTAAATCACATAGCAGGAAGGACAGAAATGCTACCACAATTCTCTGTTGACATAATAGTGGTCCAAGTAGGCAAAAATCATAACAGTAAAGTTACACAAGCAATTCTAATGCTGCTGAAATAGCTTCACAATTTGCAGAAAATATCCATGTTTTTTCCCCAAAGTACCATGGATGTCAACTGTGACTATTACCCAAACCATAAAGGTTAGTGCATTTCTGTACACAGAATTTCAATTGGCAGAGAGCAGTTTTGAGATAAACTAATTAGATTTTAAGCTGTTAAAACACTGACAGTGAGTGATGGCCTGGCTGCCTGCCCTATTATTTCTGCTGAACCAGGAAGAAACCCTTATGTTAATAACAGTACATTACTAGAAGCATTTTAAGATAAGACACTACCTGTAATAAGGAGCTCCCATTAGTGCAATCTCAAAGCACTTTACAATGGCCACTAAAAGATCAGAGTATTAAAAGCCAGCACTGGTGACATTCAAGTTGGGGTTTGTTGTGAAGGACAGTGTTGAAGTTGTAAGTTCCCCAAAACCCTTGCAGTAAAATGCTCGTAAAAATATGTTCAAACGCAATCAGCAACAAGTGCAAAAGGAAAATACAAACCAAACATGAACTTGGAATGGTCAGAAAAAACCCTGATGTTATTTCTGGTTTTACTCTGAAGTCCCATCTGATTCTTTATTCAGCTGTTATTGCAAGTGGAACAAGCAGAAATCATAAGGAAGACCCAGTCAGTTCCCCTAAAATACAGTTTAGCAAATGTACAAGGATCTACATGCTCCATGTAGGGGTTTTTTTGCTATGTTTTTTTTTTTAGGGCAGTTCTCCAATTATCAGTTAGTGGAACTTCCATCACTGATCTTCAGGCATTATTCTGTAAAGTAACGTTCATTCTTTTTTCCACTAGGTTTCTTTTGCATGAGTTTGCTTTATCTTCATTCCAGGGGTTCAGCAAGAAGACAATAGGTAATAGTAATAAAATGAAGAAAGCAGAATGGGGAAAAATAAATTATATTTTATAATTGAGTGTTTTATCACAAGCCTTTGCCACGTTTTCAGTAGGCACAAAATTAGAGCTTAAAAAAGTATCACTAATTGAAAAAATCTACTACAACTTACATATACATATGTGTGTATATATATATATAAAAATATATACATACACACATAAGTCCATTTATAGGAGCAGAAACAAAGGCAAAATGGAGGTTAATGCCAACTGAACCCATTAACATCAGAGAGCTCCAGGAGTGCCTGCTACAGATTTCCCTCCTTTTCTTCACCAGGACTAATGTAAATAAATTATTTCTTTTTAAGAAAGAGGTTACATGCCTGAATATATACATTTTGACTGTTACTTTCTAGCCACGTATTTGCTTTCCCCATTTTCTCACTAACAGTGCACCTAACATCCATTTTGTGAGAAGAGCAAACTGCTTACCCAGAATCCACAGACTATTACATGGCAATAGCAATTCATTCACTGACATGACAGAGACAGCAGCATATTTGTGCATCCTAACACCTTGATCAATTTTATTGAACAAAGCTGCTGTCCATTCTAAAACTGTATCTGTAGGAAATACCCTGAACTGTTTTTTTTTAAATAAGTTCAACCACTGCTGAGTACTCTAGATCCCTCTTTAGCATAGATCTCTTGTAATTTTTAAAGTGAAAGAAGGAGTGAAGCTCAAATATTTAAAGTCACATTTCCTCATCCACAAAAGCACCCTCACCTCTTCAGAAAGATGGGGAGTTAGGCTGCTTCTTATAGCACATGAGATGCTGACACAGCTGAAGCAAATTCAGCTTCAAGGCTGGTTAGTTTTCAACTTCTGTTTTCACCTATTGAAGATAACTGAAGAACCACATTTCTGAACACGTATGAGAAGTAAACAGAAAAACACTCAGTAATTCTAAGTGCATTTCTAACAATTGCAGACCAATTTTCTGCTTTCAGTTATGAAACGCCACTCACTCCCTGCATGTCAAGGCTTTTAGATGAAGCTGAAACTTACATCTGGAATCTCACAGCACAATAGGTAAAATGAAAAGCTCCTACAAAGATGACCACTCCCCTATATTAAAACTGCACCTGATATCTGGGTCAGCTGGAAATATGCTCACAGTGTCAACACAGTGGGCAAGTCAGCCTGCAATCTATTATTTCAACACTAAAAATAAAATCTTTGATTAAAAAAAAAATCAGGTATTTTGCTTTCCATTTACTGTCCCTTCTTTTCCTTCTAGGAGTCAGTTAGAGACCCATCAATTATATTTTCAAGCTGCTTTGTGATAAGTGTACTTTCACACCTAATTACTCCGCTCACTCTATCAGCCAGAAACCATCTCATTACCTTCTGCAGGTACCCTCTGGGTTTATTCACAAGATCTTCTATAAAGGTCTGGGACAGAATTCATCTTCCCTGACTAAACAAGCTGTTTTGAATCACCTATCCTTTTCTCTCTATTACTTCAGAACATCTGTCCTATTATTCCACAGAGGTTTCATGCCTCCACAGCCTGTATTTTCACAGCATCAAATTGACAGGATCAAATTCTGCAGAGTTTGGGGATTATTTTTTATTTTCCTTGTATACATCAGCAGCATCCTACAATAATCAAGTTATAATACCAGAAACGTTTGCTTTATGACAATGGTAATGAATACTTTCTAATATTTATAAATACTAATATGTGTGGATGTATATATATAGATAGATAGATGTAGTAATTATAAACAGAGATATTTACTGCAGTGAGAGCATGAAAACACATTTAAGTAGTTGGATCTTGTACTTAATTGAGCTGGGGGAGGGAGACAGGGGAAGGATTGCTTGTAAGAACTCCCTTCCCTGCTTGGATTTTGTCCAAGTTGACTTTGTAATACAAAATAGCCTAATGAAATACTAAAGATTATTTTCCATGCATATATTAAGCATGGATTGCTTTTAACTTCTTCTGAAAAAAAAAAATCATATGGCTTATCTACAAAACAACCATACTCAGATATTATACCCTGAACATTTTCGGCTAATTTTATAGTTTGTGCTGGTCACTTCTACAGTTATTTGCTTCACTGTTTTAAAGAATACATTTTTCATTAACACACACAAAAAAAAAAGCCGCCTCAGAGAAGAAGTATTTTCCCTCCCACTCACTCCCCTACACAATTTATTCATTCAGCAGTCCTGGAAATTCAGCAGGGATTTATCAGCCTTCTGTTCAGTCACAGACCAGCTCCAGGGACACAAGTAGGAGGGAAAAAAAAAATTGAATTGTGGTTGCCATCAACACCAAATCTAACTGAATGACCTTCCTGATAAATTGCAGGAAAGAAGATTTAACACAGAAAGAAAAATTATTTTATTTACTGATAAATGCTAAAGAAATAAGATCACAAAGACAACCTGAAACTTCAGTGAATGAGGCAGTTCAATAAAAAGGAGCTCCGTATGGCTTGAGAAATCAAACCAATTGTTCTGAATCTAAAAGACTACAAATAACTGCTGTACATGTCCTTGTGCACTTAGCCCTGTTAAAGGAAGGCAGGGCACAGCCTTACCTCTGCCAGGGGAGATGTGATATCTGTCAGCCCCCGCTTCCCAGTACGTGCCTTGGCCATGGATGAACTAAGGAGCATGTGGATAGATGAAGAGGTGCTCAACTATTTAGAACTCAACCAAGAAAAAAGGCTTCATAGCAAGAACAAGTCACTAAACCTAAAGTAGCCTAGTAAGGTACCTCCTCAGGTAGCCAGCCAGAGGAGACCCATGGTCCCAGGAAGTGACTGACCTATTGCTCTGGGAAAAGCTGCTACAGCCACCGAGAACATCCCTCAGGCTCCAAGGAAAGAGTGAGCATGAAGCACCAGCCACAGATAAAAATCTGGCACCACATGAATGTGCTCAAAGTAAAGTTTTCTGCTAAGAAGTCTGGACAAAGGTGGCTTGATTTTTCTGGTTTGGTTTGCGGTTTTTGTTTGCTTGTTGATACTGAGGTTTTATTTTTTTATATTATCCCAAAGACACAAAGATAAAAGCTACTTTATGAAAGACACAAAAGCCTTCCTTACAGTTTAAAGAGACAGGTTGTACTTGTACCAGCCTCCACCAAGAGGATGGGGTCCCTGGGAACACCACTTTGATAGCACACAACAGAGAGGAACTACAGACACTGTCCAGTGCCATATGGCCGCACCCAATTAGCTGTGAACGAGCTGGCTCAGGCACTAAAATGAGTGTGAGGTGGCACAGCTGGGGCCAGCACGGGCTCAGAGCTCACTGTGAATTAGGCACCTGGTGGAGGGCCACAATAGCCTACTCTGCTGCTTCCACAATCCATGACAGGTCCAGTCACGGATCTCTCCCCGTGCCACCTCACTGTGCAGATGTATCTACCACTCCCCTGCGGGCAACCACTTCCTAGTGATGTGGCAAAGGAATTAACCTCCAGGAATGTTCAAAAGCATGTCCAGCATCTACGTACTTAAAAGCTGAAGGCACATAACACATGCCAAAAGAGAGATTGCTTATGAAGACAACCATTTCCCCACGCTGTTGCAGTTGCTATCTTGAGTCATTGCATGAGCATGTATCACAGAAAAGTCTCCCAGAGAGCTGATGTGGATTTGGGAAGGCTGACGTACAAATGTTTCAGTTTTTAGCCACGGACAGTCTCAAGGAAAGCCATAAGAACAAAATCCAGACCTTTGCTCAATCTCTGGGGATCTCATGAAAGCTTTTCCTCTCGTCATCTGCACCTTATTAAGTAAAGCAGGTTGCTCCGAAAAGTCAACTAACAAGTCAGTTCTGCCAAGGTAGAACAATCAGTCACTGAAGGTGGGCACACCTGAAGCCTTCATTTGTTCTGCTAAAGAAAATAGGAGTACAACCTACTTTCAGCTTTGCTTGGTATATTGTTCCCCTTAATGCTCCCAGATGTTTCCAGGTTCCTGGCTGAAGTAGTTTTCAAGTAAATGGTAAATTGCAGTTTTTGCTACCCACAGCCCACATTCTTACAGGGCTCAAAGTAAGGCTATATGGACTGTGAGGTGCCTAATTTTAGAAAAGGAAATGTATCTGCCCACCTGAAATAACTGATGCTACAGAGCAGCTGAATGTAGTGGCAAGGTAAGAAAAAGAGAAATTCTAATTATGTCTCAAACACGTCTCGTCCAACCAGTTGCAGAAAGGCAAGACAGAAGGTGAGAATTAAGCAGGGCAACTGTCAAAAAATTGGTTTTAATAGTTTTTAATCAGAAACTAGAATATCTGGCATTGTTATATCATCACTACTTATTCAAGACTATTTTTACCATCCCTTATACATTGCCATCTTGGAATAGAGGTTTATCCATAGGGTTTTGAGAATCCTGAGAATCCATTTAGATAAGCAAGTTCCCACATTTATCTTCTTCCTGGTACCTATAAGAACTTGGCAGTAAAGTGAATTTAAGTCAATTGACATCAAGGCTACATTTCGGTTAGTTACTCGTTCACCCTCAAAGAGAATTAATTTCAGAGCTGCTAGGCATCACTAGATCATGCATTCAGAGCCACTCACAAGCTCTCATTTAGGCAGTTGGATTACATGAACCATTATTACAAAAATTTTTGGAAGTTACTGGGCACCGCAGATTTTATCTTGCTATGTTTTCCTTTACATCATGAAATACAGTTTGACAATGAATAATTGCTAAGATCAAGTGACACAATTTTAGGTATGATTAATTCTTTTCCAGAGGTATTTTCTCCCAGTGGGGGGAACATCACCCCTGCTTCACCCACTCCAAAAACTCCCAGATGACAAACAAATACTCCCTCCCATCAGACAACTTTCCATTAAAGATACCCCTTTTACTACTACAGAAACAGATAATGCCCTCTACTCTACAGACATGATATGCTATGCAGAGAAAATTTTTTGTGGATACAGAGACCTCATTCCAGGAGCAAGTCAGATGTAGCAATTACTATACTCAAATAAAGACATTGATTGAAGTCTTTTGAGGGAGCTTTGAGGATTCATCCCACTGGCTTAGGCCCAGGATTAATCACAGGTGAAGTCATATGTTCTTTCAGAAGTCTTGACTAGTACCTCTACTTATGCTTTGAATTTCCACAGTGAAGCAGCATCTCAAGTCCCTAGTGGCTCAAGATGTAAGAATGAATATATACACATTAATCTTATTTCTTCAGGACATGGCTGTGCATGTCAGAAAACAAACATTCTTCCATTTCATCTGCCCTCCCACTTCCCCCCCTCCCAAATATAACTAATGTTTCTGTCCAACATGATTTTTATGTTAATCTGAACCAAGAGAATGACAACTGCTCTGAAGCATCTCAGGATTAACACGGATTTTAGAAATGTCATCCATACCAAACTTAAATGGAAGCTTGAGACACCTCAGCTGACATTTTAAGAAGCAAATTAACTCTACTTGATAAAATATACAATCTTAAAGACCATATGAAGATTTTATTTGGCATGCAAAAAAAGTTAATAAGCTCCCTGCACTGACGTTGTCAGCAATATCATCCTCCTTCAGGCTTAAGAAAAGCATTTCACCCTAAAAGGGTTGAAAAAAGGAAGCGGGTTCACTTCAAGTCATGAAGAAAAATAAAAGCAGAGCAAAAGAGAGACAGCATTAGTAGCACTGCAAACCCTATTGTAGGAGCCAGAATGGCAACAAGATTGATCCATTTGGGTTTTTTAAGTGGATTTTCAATAAAGATGCAAAAGAGGTCTCAATCCAGGAAAGCACTCAAGCACGTGATAACCTTAGCATGTAAATAGGCCTCCAGGTTTCCATGGCACTAATAACAAAGTAGATGCTTCATTGGATTAGGAAAGAACTCCTTATTTTCTCCTTACAGCTACTCAAGTAATTATTTCAGGCTGAATAAGGTCTGGGATATTCACAGACAGATTCATTATTAGCTTAAAAAAAAAAAACAACAAAAAACAACAAACAATCAGCTATACCAAACAATATATTATCCTGGGTGTATTTCACAATCCTAAAACTGTAAATTTCTGTTATTCTGTTTGCAGCAAAACTGACACAAACTCTAAACATGCAATATGAGTAGGACAGTATCACCTATAAACAACTTCTTTTTTAAGCTGCTAAATAAAAGGTGAAGTAACACAATTCTGGATTCTTCAGTTACATTTAGTCTCCCCTTGATATTATTTTAGAAGGAGCAGATAATTGTTTAACTTCTTTCAAAACAGCTGATCCTCAAACTATCTTTTAGAGACAGTATATATACAATAATTAATATTACACAGAAGAAATGGGTTCTTGATCCATTTGCCCTGGTGAAGCTTAGTGTTCAGTTTATTACAGAAAGACAAATGCCTACCTGTTTTTTAGCAAAACTCTGCTATTAGGAAATCAGGGAAAGTAAATAACCTTCCAAGTGGGCAGCCCTGCCTGTTGAGATGGGAATCCAAATCACAATCTACCCCTCCTCCACAAATTTATTTCTCATGAGCACTGGAATCTATTCCAGTCAGTCACATATCTATTGCCAAGGCTGATTTTTCCATACTTTTCTACAAGTAACCCACCCTTCCAAAAATGTGCTGAATTGTTGGTATCCTAGTGTACCCCTGCCAGATAACCCCAGCTGGTTTTTGTGGTTCTGCTCCTGCAGTGTTCATTAGAACTAAGCTTAATATCCTTATTTCACTGCACTGCTAGATGATCTCATAGGACTACAGCATCCTTTTTTGACTAATTGAGTTTAATTTGCCATCTTCAGTAGTATCAAAAGTGTAAGTTAGTACAGCTCGATTGAAAGAAAAAGCTGAAATGGTGTAAATGTAAAAATTCAAACCAAGTTAATTTGTTTTCCTTCAGCAACAAATTCAGGAAACATATAATCCTGAGCAAACACAAAATGCACTTAAATTTCTTCTCAATTTGTCCTACTGTGTCATCACAGCTTGTCTCTTCATATGCACAAAAGGTTACTTTAACCTCTACACTTGGCTCTCAATAGTTGAGAGAACAGCTTAAGAGCTCTGTTATCATCATTGGAAGAAGCCAAACAAACTAAAGTATTTTACAGCCCTATATTTGACAGGAACAATTCCAAATATCAACAAGAAAAGCACTTAATACGTGTATTATGTCTTTACCAAGGGTATCTTGAATAAATCCCTAGAATAAAAGCCACATCAATATAGCTGATGAATATTTTATATTTCTAATGTAATCCAAACTTGTTTATCTCAGTGAAACTTCCTGTTCTTTGTGTATATCCTGAAATCACTTTTCCTGTAACACGATACAGAATAGCATCAGGTTCCTCATTTTGGTCCGATCATCTATTTACCCCTCATACAGGCCAAACTACAGCAGATTCAAAGTGAGCAACGTGGAAAATATAATAGCTCTATGGATCAATAAGGGTATAAAGGACAGCCATGGCCTGGAGATCATGGTCCAAGAATTCTTTCTACTGCACCTCTCAGTTATCTAACACCTACTTGTGATGAGAGCTTTTTCCTGAGTCAATTTATGCTTCTGTAGCTTCTCTAGTGTTGGAGTCAGCTAAATTACAGGACTTGAGGCTATGAGATAGAATTGCATGAGAAATATATTTGCATTGATTTTACTAACACACACTCAGCGGGATCAGAGAAAACCTCTGCTCAGGTGGCAGAATGTTTCACTCAACTTGTATACTTGTGGCACATGTCTACAATTCCACTTCTCCCTCCTTTATTAAAAAACACAACAACAATACACAAGTGAAAGCAAATTTGTTGTAGTTTCCTTCGTAAGAGAATTAATGCATTTGACAATGGCCCAATGTAAAAAGCTTTCTCTTCAGAAACCACTTAATGAATTACCATCCCTTAATATTTTCAAGGAACCATATGCAGATTGCTTTGCGTCTTTAATTCAGGAGCGTAGAGCAAGGAACAGGAGAATTGCAGTTCCTGCCTATGCATCTATTCCACCCATTTAGAAGTAACATGCTCTCCAAGAGCATCTATTATATTTCAAATGTTCTTGTATACTTCACCATTTCAATTCACAGAAACCAGATTAATCTGTTTCAAACATTTATTCATTTATTAACTACTATTCATGTAGTATTGCTGCTAGAGCTCATGGAAGGGAATAACAATCTATATTGATGTATTATTTTTAGCCCATTAGTGAATTCTGACTTAAGGTTACAGCCACTGGCCACAACTAACAACTGCAGGATGACATTCTTGAGACAACGTGTGAGCAACTGAGCTCCTACCATTTGATTGTAAACAGAATAGAAGTTTGAAGTTTTTAGGGGGCAGAAATTAACTTCAAAGTCAAGAAGATGAGTTTTTTATTAACTCAAATGTGTTATGCATTTTTATGGAACTAAAATCTTCTGTACTTGAAACGATACACTTCTGTATTAATAACCAGTTTAAGAAGGAAAAGCAAATTATACAAAGGTAATCTTTTGAGTAAGATGCTAGTAATGTGAGATTATATAAAAAGACCATGAAACAAACCAACTAGTGCCTAGATCTGTTTGGGGAAATACCATCCATGAGATATACTCAGGATGGCACTTGTTGATCACAAGGAACAGAGATTCTTTTCCATCAGTTACTTCATAACAACAGAATTCAATTACAGCTGTAAAAAACAGCAGCAAAGTGCCCTCTGCCTGTCAGCTTCTTTCTGCGACAAGTTTAAGCACTAGACAAAAATAAGGATGAAAATACAATTCATTCTCATGAAGAAAAATGATTTGATTATAGCATCCAAAGCCCTGTACCAGCTGTATGCATCAACCTTGATTTACTTGGCAAAAGTGGAGATTTAAGAAGCCGTCGTGATAAGGACACAGATGCGAAGGAGGGAACTCACAGGCAGTGCTTCTGTCTGGAAGAATAATGAGCATTTCTGTTGCCTAGGTTTTGATGGTTAGATTGCTACAGTTATTGTCTCATCAGATATTTAAAAACACAACCATGTTCAAAACCACAGATAAGGAACAAGAGGGAAGCAGTGCAGTAAGGGTTACCTGGTACTAATGAAGATCCTTGGGTTAGCCTGAACTAGCACAAAAGTGAGTACACAAGGAAAAAGCCTTGCAGTCTCTGTCCAGACACAGATCTACCAAGGCTGGTGGAATGGCTGATCAATATTCCCTTCTATAATTGCAGTTCAATTCTATAATGCCAGCACTGATGGGCTCATCTCACACATACTGTCTTGAATAAACTTCTGCCTTAAGGAGGTTGCAGCCCAATCTGTCTGGAAGCTGAAAGACTATCACTGGAATACTTAAGCTTGGAGTAACGTAGATGAAAAAATAAAATATAATGCCAGGACTTTCTTGAACAAAAATCCTCCACGAGTTATTTTATGGATGAGGAGCTGGGTATTTAATTTTTCCCTGTTCTGCTACATGCTTCAGGGGGGTCATGGCAATGGAATACACCTGAAGTTACTCAAAGCCTGTTGCTTTCTTAAACTGATTCTTTCCATTACTGGTATGAATGTGTTTTCAGTCTGTTTGTTGAAGACAGAGCCCTCTCCCTTACTGTTGTCCTCTTATGTTTTAACCCTCTTAGTCAACTTTATCTGAAAAAATGCATAAATTATACCAGCTGCAGCTCTGATAACTTCGTTCTCCTCTTAACCAAAAGGCAAAAATTCTTGTTTCCTTTTTAGCATTAAGATCCTCTCAAAGCTGATATTTCCAGTTTATACCTTAACTGAGATGTTCTTTCAAAGTAAAGGCTTTAGCAAAAGTTGCATGATTTTTCCATATTGTAAACAAAGCTGATAAAAATCACATTTAGTCAGAGAAGGAGTCCCAGAACAAGCATCATATCGGATGGATAACTCCCAGCATGACTGGAATTTTCAGTAAACACAGTAAATAACATACTAATAAAACAGATGATAGATTTGGCACTCAGAGAGCTTTTTTTTTTTTTTTAAATTTTTTTAAGTCACTTCTTTGTACAGTACTGCCGATCCTTTCCTCTACGGCATGTAGAAATCAGACTAAGGAAAGACAAAATCCCTTGCCAAGGACTGTTCAATGACATGGGCAGGCTTCCACCTGGCTTTCCCTGATCTCTCAGCTCTGTTAATTAGTTACAAACACCATCATGGAAGACCATCTTGAAGTCCAGCCTAAAATACAGCCATTTCATTATTAAGGTCCTCTGCACCATTCTCTAAACCCAAAATCCCAGATATATTCAATTTCGTGTGAAATTCAACCCTGCAATATCACTAAAGACAAAATGCCAATTCCATTTTAGTTCCTGAGGCTCAGCAGTGATAGCTTGTGACAAGGTAATCCAGGCATGGTATGATTTCAGGACACTAGATGTGAGCTGGCAGCCCTGGGTAATGTTAGCTCTGCAGCTTCAAGCATCCCTGGAGAGAACAACAAACCATCCTTTGGGTCCTTCTAGTCTTACACTACTCACAGCTTTCCTTGCCTTTGCCCTTCCCAGAGCTGCCAATATTTCTTGTTTGTACTGCCTGCAAATCTGTAGTTAGCTCATGTCTGTGTTTGAACCCTGCCCTGCACATTTACCAATCCTCAGGACTTCTCTCATCACAAGAGCACCTCTAGTGCTTCTGCTCTTTCAGTTGTTGCTCCCCACCACGGTCTCAGCCTTTCGTCCTTGCCCTGACCCTTTCGTCCTTCCTTTTGCAGAAGAGTTTGTGACAGAACTCAGGCAAAAATAATTTTGATTAAAAAAGGCAGGAGAGATGAAAATCAGCTCTTTGTGCTCAGTCATTTCTGTTTCAGCTCAATACTAGGATTTTCGTGGTAATCTGTTTGCTTCCCTTTAGATTAAGAGATTCACTTTTTCTCTTCCAGGCCATGGTAATGAGAATGTTTCCTCTTTCTTTTAACCATTTGAAAAACGCTACTAAAAGCATGAAGTGGAGAGTTCTGGATATCAAATGACAGATTTAAAAAAACATCTATTCAGAATACACCAAAAAAATGCAACTCAGTACGTTTAAAGAACATACACTTGCAAGATGTATATTCACCTACAGTTAGTCTCCTCTAACTGTAACCTTCTCCTGAAAGAATAATTTCCATAGGTTTTAACAATGTCTGAGATCAAAGACTGGTTTGATTATATCTTTCAGCAGGAGAACATTGTCTCATACGTAAGAAAAAAAAAAAGAGTCAAAAATTCACATTTGTATTTTAAGCCTAAAATAACCGTCAAACCACTAAATACAGCACAACAGACTTTACCTCAGCCATGTCACATGAAGCTGTTCTCAGAGGTACAGACAACAAGGGTGGTAGGTGGGTAAGTTCATCCTAGAATTTCCACAGATTCACAGTAGAGAAGGCATGAAGAATCTTTCTTTGTTTTCTACTTGACCATCTCAAACTTATTTGAAGGCACGGGATAGCATTTTTATTGGCTGTCCCAAAAGATCAATCATACCCCTCTTGATAGAAGAAATGCCTTTCCATTGATTTTATTATTTGCCATTATAGGTTTAAATCAATGACTGTGTCATGGTTTAACCTCAGACAGCAACTAAGTCCCAAGCAGCTGCTTTCTTACTCCCCTCCAGTGGGTTGGAGGAGAGAACTGGAAGAGCAAAAAGAAAAATGGGTTGAGATCAAGACAGTTGAACAAGTAAAGCAAAATCCACACACACAAGCAATGCAGAACAAGGTCTTCTTCCTACTAGTCTATATGCTGAGCATGATGACACATGGAATGGAATGTCCCGGCTGTGTCCCTCCCAACTTCTTGTGCACCTCCAGGTCACTCGGTGGTGGAGTAGTGTGAGAGGCAGAAAAGGCCTTGACACTTGCAGTGCTAGCACTGCTCAGTAATAAAAACAACATCCCGGTCCTACCAGCACTGCCTCCAGCACAAATCCAAAACACAGCTCCATACCAGCTACTGTGAAGAGAAAAAACTGTCCCAATCCAGACATTCTGTTTCTGCTTAAAATGCAATTAAGGGTATGCACTGAGTTTACTAATAGAACACTTAACTGCCAAGATTGATGGTAATGAACTTCACTATAGAGGAAAGGAGATGAAAATATCGAAGATTAACATTTTAAACCTCATAATAATTGCAGGAAGAACAAATTCTCATGTTTGACTGAGGATGCTAGATTTGAAGCAGCAATGGAGTGTCTTTATGAAGTTTAAATAAAAACCAGACCTCCTCCAACCACACAGTAAAGCACAGTAATTATATCACAGATGGCAAAGAACCAAGAAGTTGCATCTCACCGGTGAGACTCATACTTCAACAGCCTAAATTTCTCATTCTACTGCTCCTATTAATTGTGTTTCTATACCTTCCCATCTTTCCACGGGACCCAAAGTACTAGTTTAAGAAACCTGGATGTGTCAAAGAGTTCCTGATACTATGTCAAGGCATTGATTTCATCATGACTTGATTTTTGCATATGCTTGCCAAAATCAATTATCAATAAAAAGTCAAAAAGATGCAAAAATACAAGAAGGCCCAAATACTGGAAGATTTTGCTTATGAGATTTGTTCTCCATTTGCTTTAACAGATACAGGACCAGCCTCTATTTCAAGGAATTTCTTACACAATTACATTGCACCGGTTACAGAGAGAGTACTGAAAATGAACTGATCAGTTTTCCTTAAATAATTTTTAGTACCATCTAGAAGAATGCAAACACTCAAAGTGCATGATCCAAAGACATATTAGAATGCTAAACTCAGATCTCCAGCAGCACCGGATCTGTTTCTCCTCATCTTGCAGCATGTCACTTTTTCGCTGACAGAAGAAAATCAATGACAATTATTAGATCAACATTGTATTTACTACATAATTTCTGTCCTGTACTACTTCAACAGAGGAAGTGTTAGAAAGTCTGGTTAATGGTAGATTATTCAACTACAGATTTCTTGCCTCAGTCAACCTGTTAGGACTGGCTGCTAAAGTAGAGTTATTCCCAAATTTTACTTCAAGTTTCACCCAACCATGGGACTGTTCTTGAGGACTCTGCAGTGCCCATGACACACTTTATATCCTCCCTGGTCTTTCCAAGATAAGAAGAGGTACCACAAAGCCTGGAGAGGAATTCACATAAGAGGAATAACACAGTGAAGAACAATGCAGGTATGGATGTGGGGAAACAGGTTCTCATGCACACAGAGCATCAGCCTGTTCTACACCTCCAGTTAAACAGGGGGGGAGTTAAATACACTTTCTCCTCCCTTTCAGCTACTTCCCCCTTCTTCTACAGAGCTTAAGTAAAATGCACAGCTTTTCCTCCCCCTCAAATAAAATCATCCATCCACCTTAGTGAGGTTTTAAAAGATGTGGCTAAAGAGAAACAAAAGAGTGCATAAATAACAGGAGAAGCAGATAGCATGGTATATGTTTCCTTTGACACAGCACTTGCTGCACTTAAGACCATCTTTAGAAAGACAGATCTAAAGCAAGGTTAAATCTGCTAAAGTCCTTAACCTTACCCTGCAATCTCACCTTATAAATTCTAAACTAGTGTGATGTTTTTGAAATCTTGTGCAAATTCCCTTCTCTACTTCAGTAGAAGCAAGAACAACAAAAGGTAGAAAAGGATACTCGTATCTTCCAGAACACATTATTTTCAGTTTTCCCAGTAAAAGTTCATCCATCTGCTAAACACAGCACCACATCCTCTGCATCAATGAACTCCAATTTAACCTTTATTCAGAGTCTAACCAAGAAAGCAGGCTAAGACCACAGCAGTCTAAGTTCTCTGTTAAAACATGCAGAGAGCTGTAATACCCACAATCATCAGAGAGCTGAAGAGTGGAAATGGACTCCCCCTAAAGCTGTCACTGAAACACAATATATTAGGTGCTATCATGAATGGAGTGTACATCAAGAGAGAGTTTCATTTTATATGATGTGACAGACTCGCATCCTAGTGAATTAATATGGTGTTAAAGAAGGTGTTACGGTGCCCCTTCATCTGAACCTTTCCACACAAAATTCATTTACAAAGCCATCTGAACCAAATTTGTCTGTTAGATATGCTGCATATGAACATTTCAGCTGTGGTAATGAACAATTCGTACATACCCAAGAAAACACAAAGGAAAAAAATATTCCAGCAATGAAAGCTGCATGCTTGGCAAAAGTATGAAGTTTGTTTTTATTAAAATTGACCATTTTTTCTTTCTATTCCTTTAATTTCATCTGCTCCAAGTCTGTATTTCAGAGAGCAACAAAAAGGAAGCCAAGTATTTTCTTTCTACCTACTACCCACAGTTACAGTAAGTTAAATGAAAGCTTGTTAATGTTAAGGATTGCCCTCAATTAAATATTAGCTTATAGATGCTAATACAAATTGTATCTTCAAATTAACTGTATGATGATATACTGAGTGCAGCTGGGATAGAGTTAACTTTCTTCACAGCAGCCCTTATGGTGTTGGGTCTTATATCTGTGGCTAAAACAGTGTTGGTAGCTCACCAATGTTTTGGTAATCACTGAGAAGTGCTTGCAGAGCATCAAGGCCACCTTTGTTTCCCAGCTTGTTCCCCCAGTGAATGGGATAGGCAAGAGGCTGGGAGGGAATGCAGTTGGGACAGCTGACCCCAACTTGTCCAAAGGGGTATCCCAGACCACATAATGACAAAGCTCTGTGATTAAACTGGAGGACAGTCTGCCCCAGGTGGCAATCACTTATCATCAGTCTGATGTTGGGAGGTGGTGAGGGATTTCCTTTTTTTTCCTCTTCCTAATCAGGGTTTAGTAAGTCAGTGTTTCTTTTTGATTTGTGGGGGTTTTTTTGGTGTGGTTCTTGTGGCAGGATACAAAAGGCCATGGAAATCACTGACTGTATTGTGAACTGGGTTGCACTGTGGAAGAAACTCAAAGGGCAGTTAAACACAAGCATCTCTCAACAACTCCATCAAAAATAGAGCTGTGCCCAAGGAAGTGAGGGAACATCCATTTTAGAAAACAAAATCTGTAATTTAAATTAGAGGAGCCAACAGCTCACCAGCAGACAGACTAAGTAGGGCTGCTGCAGTTCAGCAGTCACAGCACAAGCTCTGCTAGACACACATCATGCTAAATGCAATGAGGAACTGCCGGCAGACTAGTCTATCAAATAATTTTTTGAATCAGATTGTGAGTCAAACAGAGCTCCCAACTTGTTCTAGTCTTCATCAAGCTGAAGCTTTCTAAGTGAATGAGGCTGAAAATTCAAGTTGCCTTCCTGGCTCTGCTGCTGATCCAATCTAGACACAAATTGAAATCCCTCAGACCATGACCAATTAGCAGACCGAGCGTGCACTGCTACAGCCACACTGCTGGGCTCCACCTCCAGCACTGCACCACCTCCTCATGCAGGTGTGAAACTGCTTGGGCAGGCTTTAAGTCTCTGCTCAGCTACTGCTGGCTAGAAGATTCCCAGAGCACTGTATAATTCCCATTGATTTAATCTTTAAAGCCAGAATTACCAGAGTAACACATACTGCTCTCCAAACCCACAACATTAGTTTTTCCTTTACTGAAAGTCAATCAAAAAAACCCCCAAAACAAACCAAACCAGAAAACAAACAAAAAAACCCAAACAAAAGAAACAAAAAAACCAAACCCACACCACCAAACCCAAACGACACATAAATTGTTTTTACTATGACAGAAAAATGTTAGTAAACAATTCTTACCTCATAACAACATATAACTATGTTATATCCTGATTTCAGGAAGTTAATGTTTTTACCTAAGCAAATAAGAACGTGAAAGCAAAGAACAGCAGAGTCCATATCTCTTCTGCCTGCTTGTCCTCTGCCTTCAGTTCACTTTGTTTACTCTATTCCTATCTTGAGATTACTATATATTTTATACAGTGCCATAATCTTGCACAGAGACTCCAGGCTCCAACAAAAAATAAACACATCAGTAATAATTAAAATTTTAAGCTATATCAGATTCAGAAAAAGTCTTCATCTCAGCACTTTTTAAAAGCTCTCCTGTAAAGGATTAAAACCTGGTCACCTGCTTCCTCCAGACTGTTAAATCCATTTCTCTGTAGAGAATCAGTCCTTTTTCAAAAGGAAAAACACTGAGGGTACCAGAAGCAGGAAGTGATTGAAAAGTCCAAAAGAAGAGGGAGACAAACAACGACACTGATCTCAGTTCCCAGCAGGAGGACACAGTGAGCAGGAGCAGAGGCCCAAAGCACAGGTGGCTGGGAAGCCTCAGTGGGTACCACCACTGGACCTGGGAGCCTCAGCTCACACACTTACTGATGGAGGGTGACAGGAGTGGTTGGGAAGCCCACAGAGCACACGTTCCAAACAGAACAGCAGGAAAGAGTCCAAAATGAGCCATTCCAGAAAGGAAATTTTGCCTTGTCAACTTTCCCAGAAGCCTTATTACCTCCCTTTTTCAACTTGCTGCTTTATAAACCAGAGACAAGGCACTAAAACGGTGCATTTGTGGACTCTGTGGTGGTGCATAAGCTTATAACTCAGTAGACTTTATGACTGCAAGTCATTTTGTATCGATTTATTTACTTCATTACTGAGGGGAAGATGTAATTCTGCATTGATGGAGAAGGAACAGCTGATTAGCCATTTTAAAATCACATTTTGTAGTGAAGTTTTCTAATGACGCACCCAAAATTAACAGAGTTAAACAATCTAAATCTATAGTTAGAAACTTAAATCACTGATCTTCTGATCTGTAGACAAATCAGTTATGCAGCTGCTTTCACAAACCCTTGCCTTACCTCCCCTACTTGATAAAAAGTTTTACAAGACCTGCTAATGTAATTAGGAATAACTCTTTAATTGCATAAACAACATTACAAGTTTTTACTCCTGGGCTTTGAAGGAACTGTGTTGATTGAGACCAACAGTTTCCTAAAAACAGCTGGATACTCAGTCAGGACGTCCCTTCCTACCACGCACTGCACATGCACACAATGCATTAAGATATTGTGCCTTTGAAATCCAAACCATTTTGGCATTTTCTGCTGATGTAGCCTCTCCAGCAGCACACTGGCATAATTATCATTAAAGCAGTAATTCACCAAGCACGAAACATCATCTTCAAGTGGGAAATTAATCTTCCCAGAGTAAGAGACGTAAATATTTAATTCTAATGTATAAAAATTAATGCAAGAAGTGGGAAAAAAGACGTGAATCTATGAATAGTAACACTTACCACCTTCCCGTTGGGCATCTCAAAGTACTATAAAAAGATAAAGAAGCATTATTTTCTTGATTATCTTCTTTGGGGAAAGTTGAGTGCAAGTTGCTCAAGGCCACAAAGTGAGTCAGAGATGAAACTAAGGAGCAAAGCTGAGGCTCTTTAGTCCTGCCCCAGTAGCCTGTAATTGTACCACACCTCAACATGCACATCATTACAGAAACAACAACAAAGAAATCCACCATCCTGTTGACCTCCCCAACATCATCCTGTCTTTTTTGGCTTCCTACAGATCACTTCCAACCTACCTTACCCTTCTGGATAACTCAGCCATCTGAGTTATCCAAGGACTGCCTTGAGCATCGCAGCCAGCACCATGCCCAGGACAGTCAGCAATGCTGGGACATCCCGATGGCTGCAGCCTCCACAGAGATAACTGGGCAACCGCACTGGGAAGCACAGCACCGTGGGAGGAGGCACAGGGAGGACCTCCTCAGAGACTGAAGTTCTCAGGAGGGCTGAGTCAGCTCTACCACTACCCCATGAAGATCCAGGAATGGATGTAATGAAACGTGATGTCAGCACTCCGAGAAAATAATCTGTCATATCAACCTAATGCAGCCTGAATCTTTAATGTGATATTGATTTCGCTAATGTTCCTCCATGCTGCTGTCTGGAAGCAAAACAGCTCTTTGTTATACAGTAAACTACACTTAGGGTCACGCAGTACAATAGCCAGTATCATTATGAAGGAGGGGTTGTTTTGCTGTTGGGGGTTTTGTTGCCTTTTTTTTTAAAAAAAGAACACAAGATATTTAAAATTCCACATTCAAAGGCAGTCACTAACATTAGTTGTACTAAGAGGAAAATTGGTCATGCTTAATTCCAGTCATTCTGTCTTATATCATCTAAGGAGAAGACACGTCAACACGGCAGGCATGTCCTAAGAAAGGGGGCAAGGAAGGCTGGCAGAGTTGCAGGAGTTACAGAACAAGGTTCTGCAGCACTAAATCAACATTTCAGTGCTCTGATCCAGGGCTCATGAGGTCAGAATTTTTCTTCTTTTTATTCATCTCTTCGCACTATACAGTCAAACACTATTTTTTCCACCAAATGGCTAAAACTGTATATCCGCTGTATTTAAGTTTCAAGATCACCCACTTTAAGTAAGCTGACCACTGACCATTTGCCACTGATTTTGGGAGAGCTGTATTATTTCTGTTACCACGTGGCAGACACAGGAAACTCAGAACTAATTGCAGAGATCAGGGAAATTCTACTGGCAAAAAGTTTTGCAACTAGGCTTCTTCACCAAACCCGAAACCTCTTCTTATCCTTTTCTCCCCAGTCCCCTGTAGAACAACAAAAACTCTGATCCCATCCTTTTCCTCCCTCAAATCACAGCCAGCTCTCCTTTGCCATCTCACAGCCTTCTTGTATCATCATAATTAAATAGAACCATGTTTCCAGTAAGGAGAAAGACAGGTTAACAAACATAATTTTTTGGAGGTGCACCCCTACCAGGTGTCCAAAGAACAGTCTTTTGTCTAGGTATTAAAAATTGGAACATTCGTGGTTATTCATCATATTTTCCTTTTACGCTGTAACTGCGGGCAGACAAACTCATAATTCACCAAGTTTTCTGCTTAATTTCAGACACCTCATGTTGATGTATTTGGAGCTATCCACTTCTTCCCCCCCCCTCCCATCTGATACACGTTACCTCTCCCACTGACTTCCTCTGCGAATGGCAGAGATCCACAGCATGTTTGGAAAGCCAACACAATGAGAAGAGCTGTAACAATGCATCTTTCATCCATCTACCCCTGTTTTTTGAAATCCAGAGCTGGTCCCTGAGCAGGATCCTACTCAAAGTGGGGCAACTACTTCTTTAAGTGCTGAGAAAATCTTCATCTGGCAGACAGCTGTCATAACTCCTGTCAGAGAATAAATTATGAAATGCCTCTCAAAAAAATATTATAACTATAGTTAGAATATACAAGATGACTCATAATCCTAACAAATGATACCCCCATCTGTCAGATTCATAAAGCCAGGAAACTTTTTATAGAAATCATACAACTTTCCTTCAGAAAAAATCCCCCTGCTAAATCTGTATCTTTTCTAAAATAGTAAACTGCCTTGTTCTGTGGCTCAGAACACTATTTTTGGGTGATGTCTCACTACAAATATGGATTACTTTGGTTTGTTTGCACTTGATCTGGCTGCAAATAGGTGAAAGCCTGGGGGGAGAGACAAAAGGAATCACTAGTTGTCAGTAAAGGGAGCTCTGCCAGATGGCCAAAATGAAGGATGCAGTGGGTTAAACATATTTCACCTCTTAGGGAAGTTAACTGTGTAAATGTTTTTCTGTTAGTAATTATAAGTACATAAAAAACTATGGCATTCATAAACTGCCTTATTTTCTTCAGAAATAAGAAACTCATGCAGAAAAACAGCTCTGAAGATGAATAGTCAAATGTAGTCAAGTTTTAACATGTATTCACACATAAGACATGGATTTTGTGTTACCACAAGGAAGTCTGGGATTTTTTTAAGGGGAGGGAAGTTGTTTGTCAGTTGCTTTTTGTTTTTTTAAAGATGGCAAACACTTTCAAGCAAATAAAGCCTTGTGGACATCAACTCTTCATTTATCCCAGGAACCTCTGCTGTAAAAGTAATAATATTGATACCTCCACTTTAGGAAACAGATTTAAAAAAACATCTATTTAGCTGTTTAAATGCTATCTAATTAGCTACATTATCACAGAACTGAAGACACTATAGGGAAGATTCATATGAAAAAAGTTTATGCTCCAAGCATAAGCCCTTCAATCTTATGTATCACAACAGATTTTTTTGTGATGTTCAGAAGAAAACCTGATGTTATTTCACTCATTGCTTCGTGTGCAATTATTTTTCTCAGGAAAAGAAAAAATCTAAAAAATGTACTAGTATTTGCAATTTTCCATTTCTTTTTCCAAGATCCGAGGTGACAGTTTAGTGCTTTGTCTTGGGTTGGGTTTTTTTTTCCACACCTCTGTCGGAGATGCCACCAATGAATCCTCAGATGCACTCTACCTCTCCATTTTAGTTAGGTCAGTCAGATTTGGTCCTGCTTTATATCACAACTCAAGTGTTTCAAGGAGTCCATTTCTGTTTCACTGAAGTGAGTACAGGAAAAAAAGAATAATTGGAGTATTTTCTACAAAGGATTGCCTGGGTCATCACAGAGCCAGAACCCCTACAGGGAAATGAAGTTGCCCATCATAAAACAAGAACCTTTATTCAAGAAGATTCTCTAAACAGTTTCTATTCTTCATGATTTATGAAGGTGTGTTTCTATAGTAAAGAAAGTTTAAGTGCAATTAAAAAAAATTAAAAATAACTGCACCACAGCAATAGCTTACACTATGGGCTTCATCAAACTGTGGCCATGCACATCCTACGTGTAGAGGAGCTTAGCAGGGATCAGGTAGCTCCTGCCACACAGTTCTTGGATTTATTCCCTCCCCACCCTTTTATGTGCAACCAGAAGATTAAATATAATAATAACAGGGGAAGTAAAAAGCAAAACCTGAAAGCATTTCTAGTGGTTTCACTGGACAACTGAAAAAAAAAAAAAAAAGAGCTTGTATAGGCAGAAATGTCAGCAGTGTAATTCAATCAAAATGTACTTTGCAGCACAACTAATGGGTTTCAGGGCACCTTGTGGTATTAAAGGAACTGATCAGTTTATGGAGAGGGAAGGGTCTTGCTCACATTCCAGCTCAGCTTCACAGACCTCTGCCACGGGTAGAGCTGATAAAAGACATTGAATTAGCCATGCTAGCTCAATTAAATATACACAAAACTAGACTAGGAGAATTAGTGAAAAACCACTACAAAGCTGATTATATGTTAAGCATTAGCTACTAAGAACATTAATGTTATGAGTTACTGTAATAATTATTTTAAATCTGGACAGTTGATGTTTTGTTCTGTAGGTCTCCACTGTCAGACACTACCTTTAAGTAAATATTGTCAGCATTTACACATTACTTAAAAGCTTTGCTTTTTAAAGAAATACATATTGAGTTCTTTTCCTTTAAAGAAAAATAAATACATTGGCTAGGTTTGCTCAAAATTAGGATTTTAAGTTATCCATTTTGCACATACATACCCTGTATGCAGGTGAGTTTCCAGTACCCTAAATTGTTAGGGACCAGAAACACCAATTCCCATGTGCCACATGAAGAGAAAGATCCACCCACAGGAACAGACTTTAATCACATGTTTGAGGGAAGATAATATGCTTTTCAACTCTGTACTGGAAAACACTTTGCTATTAAAAAAAAAAAAAAAAACAAACACGCAATTTCATAGATCACCATTCCTAATTAGCTGCTGGCAATATTTGCATTATCTAAAGCTGCTTCTCACACTGCTCAGTGTGTGTGTGTTAACTCAGTACAGACTTTCTTCAACCACTCTAAGGCACAGCAAATCATGCAACTTTTCTTTAAGCTAACCAGTGAACTTCATCATCCACTACCCATCCTCAGACAAGCCTCTCTGTTTCTCAGCCATTTCACTCCTTTGGCCAAGAGGGCAATCCAGAGTTTACACTCCCCATCCCATCCACAGCTGATATTCGTGCTGAGGAGCTGAGAGCTTACCCCGGGCAGCGGGGAACATTGACCTATTTTGTATCAAGTGAATGGCCTGTCTCTTCCTATATTTCCTGGTACCAGCCTTATTCTTCTGTTCTGCCCTGAAAACACCCAAAATAGAAATGATTTAAAGAGTCCAGCTCTTTAAACGGTTGCTAGGTCACATTCTCAGTGAAAGAACATGAAAGATTTCTAAAGAACCTTTCCTGAGGCTTCTAAGCCCTGCAGCAATTACAGACACAACAAAGTATCTGCAGCCCGAACCACAAAGTACTAATTTTAAAACTCCTATTGTAAACTGCTGCAAAACCTCTTGTCAATAATAATAGTTTGGGTTTTGTTAGCAACATTTTAACTTTGAGATAGTATTTGCTAACGCAAGCTAATTTGTTAGCAAACATTTTCACATAGGTTTATGAAAGTCTACCAGTTATTTTATACCAGTTTTCAAAAAGCAAAGCAATTTTGATTGAATAAATGCTATGTTTGTGCCAAGATTAAGTGCATGTGCTTTCCAAAACCAGGCCATGGTGCACAGCTTGACAGAATAAGCCAAGCACCATCTGCTTCCACGAACAGATGCCTTCCCTGGTCCTATTCCTTGTCCTCCCCACCCCTTTCACAGTCCCATCAGCAGCAGGATTCATGCAGCTGTACCGACAACCAGATCAGGGATCCAAAAACGCCAACCCATTACAAAACTCAAACAAGCTCCCAAAAAAGCAGCATTTATTTCACTTTTCACTCAGCAATGACCTTGTCTACTCTTTAGTAAGCTTGCTATAGGTCAGATAAGCTTTATCTAGAGCCCTACCTTCTTTGCCTACAGCAGAGTTCTCACCTGCCTCTTTCAAGGCAGCAGCTCTAAAAGTAGCCCTACAAATGTAAGGGGTGAAGAGAGGATTTATTGGTAATTACTATTATAAACCACAAAGGCTACAGAATAATGGCATAATTCAGAGGTATTTGTCCAACACTTGTTTTCTGTTTTCAGTGAGGTATGAAAGGCTGTACAAGCCCGCCAAAAGCCCACTTTTGCTCTCCTACAGACAGCAACAGTTCAGCCTTAGGGAATCTGCTCATAACAAGGCAGAGCATGCCCCAGCATGTCCTCAGAATACACACCAGCTTGTGCATCTGGGACTTCCTGAGCCAGAAATACCATTTTCCTATTTAACAGCCTTCAGTAGATCTTTCTGAAACCTCTTCTGCCATTCTGTGAAACAATGCAGAGTGCCACGTGACGAGCTCCACAGCCCAACTACACTGTGCAGAAAAGCATTTCTTTCACGTGCTTTGAACCTGTAGCCTACCAGTCGTGCTCAGTGCTGCTGCCTCTTGTGCTGGAGGGCACAGGGAACACTCATTCCCTGGGTACCTCCCGCCTGGCAGGCACAAACACACAGACCTCCATCATACCCCTGCCACTGCAGCTCTTTTCCAGCCTGAAAAATGATATTGTAGTTCATCAATCCCCTTTTCAGAAATCATTCTGTGCCTTTAAATCACCCTTGTTGCTCTTGTCCAGATCTACTCCACTCAGACTGTGTCATTTTAGCAATGGCAGACACAGGAAAGAGAGGCCAGAACTGCACACAGCATTCAAGACATGGGTGCACCACTGCCCTATGCAGGGCCACTGTCAAGTTTCCTATTGGTTCTCTACTCCTTCCATAATATCTCAAATATTGATTTGGGGTTTGGATGGGGTTTTTTGTCCACTGCTGAGAGGCTGTTTTCGTAAGAATGTCTTTTACAATCTTAAGACATTACTCCTGAAGGGAAACTGGCAGCTCAAATCAATACATTGATTTTCATGTGCCCTTCTATTGCCCAGATGCTCAAACTCATAAAGCCTGTCTGCAATTTTTCAGTGAGGTCTCAGCCTGACTACCCTGAATAATTAAGTATCATCAGCAACTTGGTCTCTTCACTGTTCCCTGTCTTTCCCAAGTAATTCATCAATATATTGAGCTGCACAGGCTCCAGCAGAGAACTCTGCAATACTTTACTGGTGGTTTTACTTTCACCATGAGATTTGCCCATTTTACTGCATGATACCTGCATTTTTTAGCTTTTCACCCATTATTAATTAATTTGAAGATCTGCCTTTCTGGTCCATTGCAGAGGTTTGGGTTGGATTGGGGTTTTTTGGCCTTTTGTTTGTTTGTTTTTAAATGAAGTGTTGTTGGGGATTTTGTCAAATACCTACCGAAAATCCCAGTACAGCACCTCTCCTGACAGTCACATTTGCTCACATGTTCACCATGTGCTTCAAACAACCCCGATAAATAAATGGGGCAAATCTTTGTTTTTGCAAAAGCCATACTGATTGCTCTGCTATGCACCATGTTCACCCAAAGGTGAATTCTAGTATTAAAAATAAACTCAGTTAATCTCCCTGATACAGACAATTGCCCTTTCGGGCTTCCCTGGAAACTGCCTCCCCCCTTGCCCTTTACTACCCTTTTGGTCTTCTGATGCAAAATCTTATTAAGTGAATCATCTTAAAGTGAGCAATTACATATCACAAGTGGTTTTCCTGTTCTTCGAGGCACATTATATGATAGTGATGACATGTTTTCATCCATTTTAGCTATGTTGTTCCTCCAGTCACCTCTTCTGTAGGCACCAAGACAAATCCTTTGGTACCCACCTCCTTCACAGAGCAGATATTGGGGCATTTAAATCTCCAACGTTCTCCACTGGGATGGCAAAAGTAAAAAATAATGTGATCTTTACCAGTGCAACTTATTTCTCTGAATGCTTCTGAAAAAAAGAACAAATACACACATCCCACAACACCACCCTCCCTCCCCACCTCGGTCCATTGGCCTTGTTGGGAGGTCAGGGGAATCAGTAAACAGTATTCCTACTTCCAATGTATTTGATGTATTTGCAACAAAAACCCCAAGAAAACAAAACACAAACAAACAAACAAAACAAACCAAAGACAAAACAAAAAAATCCCTCCACACACTGTATTTATTTATACTTTCTGTAAGTTTATAATCTGATGTGCCAGGTTTCTTTCCGTTACCTCTTACACTCTCCATTTTGCACTTTCAAAGGAGTTTTTGGGGTTATTTTTGTTTTGCTGGGTGGGAGTGGGAGTTGATTTTGTTTGGGTTGGTTTTTGGTTTTTTTTTGTTAAAATGTCCTCTTTTTCCTTGCTATATAACCACACTATTTTCACTTTTCCTTTATTTTATTTCCTAGCAGGATATACTCTTTTTTCTTGGAGTCTCCAACACTATGCCTTTAAACCACCACAAAGATTTGACCCTTAATTACACCTCTCCGCATTCATTTAAAAACAAACAAATAAATAAAAATCAACAACCAACCAAGCGAAAAACAAACACCACAAAACCCAAACCAACCCCCACAGCAAACATCCTCCTTTTCTGCTCTCTCAGTAGGCTTGTCCTTAGCTTTTGGGAGGGAATCTTCTCACTTTTGTTGCCCTTGCAGAGATGCTGAATTTATGTGTGGTGTAGCTACCACCACAGGGCGGCTTTGCTGTGACATTTTGAAATTGCTCTGCATGCTCAGGAACCAGATGCTGTCTCTCCCCTCACGAATCACCAGTTCACCTATGCAGCTGCCACTGACAGTGTTTAAAGCTTATTTGCAGTATCCCACCCCAACATGACAAGTACCCAACCCAGGCAGATGTTAAAGGTACATGGCAAAAAGTACAACACAGCTGCTGCACTCTGTCCCCTTATGGTCTCTCCCATATTCCTCCATAGCACTGCTGGCATAACCACACTGATGGCAACAAAACATTGCCTTGTTTTTCTTTTCTATGCCTAAACCCACCGGGATTTTGTGTTACTTATCTAATCTGACTTGACTTTAAGCTTTAGAATACAGCACAGTTTCTCTGCCAGCTCAGCCTAGTCCAGCTTTCGCTGTACTTTGATTCTGCATTATCCCAGCATTTGTCATCCTCCTGCCACATTTAAGATGCATATTATGTCAATATCCCCCTTTAAAGACAAGCATTATGTTCTGCATTTTACTACTTTGGTTTCTGGTATTAGTGCAGAAATACATATACAACAGTTTGATTTTATTTTCCTTTGTGCATGTTTAAGTAGCACTCCATTAGATTCCAGATTCCACTCTTCCTTTCTGTTTCCCACCTAATTACTGATAAGGGACAAAAGAGGACCTACACAGAGAGCATGGCAAAGGAGCTACTGCCAAAGTTTTGTTCCCAGAACCTCTGGATCCACTGTGCCAAGGATACAGGCAAGATACCTTGACCACTGAGTTCTCTTCTTCCCTTCTTAGGAGCTTATCCAAACACCTTGTGATGACTACGATCTCTCCAATTCCCAACAAGCAAGTCACCAGGTACTCCATACTTGAATGACAGAACCTGGTTTAAGTATATTCCTCATAATTTAATACTTCCTCTTACTTCAAAAAGTCTGGAAAGATATTTTTCAGTTCAATGGGACATGTTACAAGAGAAATGACTTATTATTTCACTCAATTTCCTCACCACCAAGTCCCATCCTCCTGCTATTAGACTAGGGTTGCTACTTTAGGGGTAAGAACACCATCCCTGACATGCTCCTCAATGAACTTTGCTGCCTCATTTCCCCTTTTCTCAGCAACATCAACATTCCTCACCTAAAAGCAAATCTCCCCAGTAACAGCAGTGCCAGGGAGCCCCTTCACTCCCCTGCTTTCCTTCACATCAGCCACCCTTGACTTAGAAGAGCTCTGGCTCTGAGAACCCTGAGCCATTCTCAGAGCTAAAGATAGACCATGTTTTGGAAAATCAGAGCAGGAAATTAAGAAACACAAACACGAAAGAGATTAAATATCCCTACTTTTGCCTCGCAGCAGATGCTCCTAAATCCCCGATGACACCCTACAGCTAAATCTTGCATAAAAATTCTAGTGGCGTTCCATCGCTATGAACAACACAAAACCACCCTAAAAGTATAGAGCAACACTTGTGATTCAGAGTAGCAATGTAAGAAAAGGTTAAGGTGCTATGAGAGAAGCCACAGCCCCTCCACTGGCATCAGAATTCAGAGGAATAAGCATGGGAATAGACTTCACTTCATCACCAATGCAATTCTCTCTCCACCACACCTGCACTGCAATGGCACCACCACTAAAGGAGGATGTCAGCTCCATATAGGTAATTTTGGGGTGCAGGAGGGGAGCCCATGTATTAAGATTAGAAAGTTAATGTAAAGGAAGCTTTGAAAACAGTTCTTACTGGCATTAACAAAGAACTAAATTATTCATACTACTGAGTGGAGAAAGAGGTGCTGACACAGGTAATTGCTTGGATGAGAAGCTTTCCAGTCTCCCCCAGCAACACTGAACCTTTGCTTTTAGATATATGCAAGAGGTCTTAACCTTTAATAGATGTTACTTGAAGTGATTGCTTATCTGCTTTACATCTAAGTTGTTTAAAATGAAATTTTTAACTCCAAGACTCTTGTCCTGTTAAAAACAGCAGCTTGCCAGCTGTTAGAGAGTCCTTTAGTTCATCTCTGATGTTCAATAACAGCCCTCCAGGTATCAGCAGATACATGCATACTGAAGGAGAAGTTTGCTTATTGATTTATCCCAGACCTTCGATCCAATAAGCCATTTATCACTGCCACACGGACAGCGACAAATAAATTTAACATGACATATTAAACACAAAGGCTATAAAAGGATTGAACCTCATTTTCCAAGAGCCTCTGCTCAACCCATTAAAATGGGGGAGCGTGAGCTGTAAAACAGCCATGCGACAGGTGCAGCTTTGCTTTCAGACAGGAAGAAGTCAGACACAGTACCAGAAATTAAAAACTTATTTTTTAAAACAAATGAGTCAAAATCTCTCGGTAAGGTGCTTCCAGTGTTGACCTAAACCTTTTTTCTGAGGTATATGGGGGGGTTGCAGATTTCTGGGATACCCCTTGAAAAGCCTAGGAACAGAGCTATCGACAAATTTTAAATTTCAAAAACTACGTTTATTTGTGGCAGAGATATAAACCACTGACATTTAAAGACATTTCTTCTTGTCATCTCTACCAAAAACACCCCAAAAACGCCAAACAACCACAAAAAAAACCACTTCAAAAACCCAACCCCCAAAAAAAAACAAACAAAATCCCCAAACAACAACTACAGGGGAAAAAACAAAACAAACAAAAAACCCCAACAACAAACAGAGAAAGGACTACAATTTGCTCTCTGCACAGGCTTTATTATACACTTGTAAGCGAGTGTATAATACATACACTTGCTTATTAATCTTTTCTCCTTGATCTTAAAATTCCATTTTAAAAAGTCCCTATTGAGACCAATCCTGAGTTCCCCAATTAACTACATAAGCATAATGTGTATTATCCACTTCACTGACAGACATCATAAAAAGTATATCAGGAGTCAAAATAAACTGTGCTTGAAAAAAGGTATACCTCCACAATTTTCTTATTAAATGAATGCAATTTATTCAACTGACATCCTCTTTAAAAAAATATTACATGGGCGTTCTACCAACATCAACAAATTCAATGCCACATGAAGGCACTCTACAACACAGGTCACAGCACAGCTCCTGGATTTGCCAGAACAGCACGAAATATTGCCAGATGACAAATATTTGCCTTGTTCACAGGTAGCACATCCCACAGTACTCCTACTGCAGCATGACTGGCTGATTATTTAAACACAAGACTGTAGCTTGCTTCAAGTTAATGCTTTGGTTTCAGATTTGCGTAAGGATTGGCTCTTGAAAAGCTTCTTTACTTTTCACCACTTGTTCTTCTGTTCTAACAAGAGCTGTCGCATTTCCTTCCTTGCCTCACTTCTTACAGCCTTACTAACATTACTGTTACTTTGAAAACCCAACTAAAAGTTATCAGTTCTTTTCTGCAGCTTCCCAAATCCAATAATACTGCTGTGGTTAGGACGTAGAATGCATACATGGCTAATGCTAGAAGCCTAAGCATCACTCTCTATGCAATTATTTATTTTTTAAGACTGCTTATGAATTTTAGTGTCATAGCAGCGATTTCTTTGCAACGCTTCCTGAAAATTAGAGGGATTCTATAATGCTGCATTTGGATTATTGCAGTTCTTCAATAAATAATTGAACACATGCACAAACAGACCGCCTGACCTGCTGTGAACCAACACTCTGCAGCAGGATGCTGTGCCTGGAGTGGGGGCAAAACAACTCCAAAAATACCCTATTGGCCGAGCTATCCAGTGGTGAATGGGGTTGATGAGTCAGGCTGGTTTCAGCAATCTTCAACACCAAAAGCAGCCTCTTCTCCAAAGTTAAACATTCTGAGGAAGAACAAAGTACCTGATAAAGGAACCAACAAGTGATACCTACTGATAACTTACCTAAAGCTGCTGAGCTGACACAGCTGGCCCAGATACATCTGACTGACCGTCAATCACTTCATAGTGTAAAAGACCAGTCCCACTTTTTAAGGGTGGGGTCTTCAAATATAATCCTTCTTGGAGTGTGGGTGGAGATTCCTCCCTTGACTGGGGACACTCCTCAAGGTTACTCTGTGAGGCTGACACTGAACTCACCCATGGGTGAGTAGCATCAGTCTCTACCTAATTGTTTTTGTTAGTTTTAATATAATTGCTTCGATATTGCTTCAAAAATAGTGCCCTGTAATTACTAGCAGTTACAGCTAGCTATACTGTGGAGTAAACAATCCTGATTATTATATTTCAGTCTAAATGTTATCACAATCAGTTGAAATAATTTATTTATATAAATTTAATTGGGTTGCCATCCCTAATCCTGCAGGACAAAGTTGTATAAAGGTTGGAAAAAGGTTCAATTACACCTGTATAAACCTATAACCTCAGATATAAATCATTAGCTAAGTCTAGGGCTAGGATTGGATCCAGATGTACCAGACTCCTCTATCAGAAGGCATTTGGAATGCAAGGGGGTCCTTTCTGCACCTCATGACTCAATGGGAGGGTCTACCTGATAAAGTGTCTGAAGCTTCCATTCTGTCTCCGACACATACGTCCACCAAACCAGCATTTCTGTTTACCACACACAGTTGCATCAAATGTAAAGAGTAGTTTGGACCAAGCCCCTCATCACTGACACCAAAAATTATCTGATCCTAGTTTAATTCAAAAAAATATTTGCAAGACAACAGCGAAGATGAAGCAGAAAAAAATTGGTTTGTTTGGCTTATAACACAGAAGGTAGCTCATTCGGAAAAGTCATTGCACAACTAAAATTATATTAGGTATGTCAAATCACAATATAAAGCTTTAGTTATTGTTTCTAAATATTTATTGCCCTTCACGTGCTGTAAAGGTCAGTTCACAATAATCTAAACATGCATATCTTGGATGGATTAGTCACACCAGTATGCTTCAGATTTAATGTATAATAAGGAACTAAGAGGGAGAATCTAATGTTTTCTGTCTTTTAGTTTAAAATACCAGCCTATATCAAAACTTAAAAATCCAGACTCCTAAATATTGCAGGTATTCCTATTTAGACCTCAAACTAAATGTGCCACCATCCCTAAGGCTTCTGTCTTTTTTTTTTTTCTGATGGGCAGGTATTACATATTCCAGCTCAGCAAAGCAATCTCAAAGTCCCAAAATTGTTAAAACACTTTCTTTTATAGCCACAACAACAAATCACTGATTGCAAAGGCATATCATATTAACAATAATGGAAGAAGGAGGCATAACTGAGAGTTTTTTAAAGGCTCACTGTCTTAAGGCATTTGGAGAGGGGAGCTGAGAAAAAGCTAGGAAAGTTTATTAATTGTTGCTGACTGGACCACTGTAACACAAAAGCTCTTAGTATGGAAGATGCTATTTAAAAATATTAAGCTATATGTTCTATTATAAATTATCAAAAGACAGACATAGGTTGACAGAGAAAATAAAGCAACAATACTTCATCCAAGAAGGATCATTAAATCTTCATGTTTAGATCAAAGATAATGTTTTCTGACCACTTCTGCCCAGGATTCTCCTTAATGCATATTGCAATACCCATTTGAAACACGCTGATTCTTGTCCAAAGTGACCACAGGAGCCCCTAGTGCAAACTGCTGTCTTGTAAGAACTGATGTTTAACTATGGATAGAACAAAATTACAGTGGAAACCTTGGAAACATTTTGGAGTGGCAATTCAGGGAGATTGCTAAGAAATATTTCCAAAAGGCGAAGGTTTCCCTGACAGCCAGTATTCTGACAGATGCATTTTCTAAAATTCATTCACAGGCTGAGCTATATTATCCCTTCTCTCTGTCTCTCTGAGGTTTATGGTCTAAGAGTGCAAAGGCACTAAAAGCAGTCAGCTATTAAGAAACCCCTTTACAACCAGCAAACACTACAAGAGACCCTCAGAGCCTTTAACACTGTTGAATTTAGCTGAAGGTGGTTCAGCAGAGTGTATTTTGCCACCTCAGAGAGATTGCTAAGGAGCAGATTGAACTGAAGAGGGCTACAGGAGCAGCTGTGCAACTCAAACCACACTCCAGCACCTCAGTCAGCACTCCAGCATCTCCTCTGCAGCACCAACTCACCTCATGTATCACACACACACACACACACAGAAAATTCAGTTCCCACTGAGAACATGCAATGGAAATACCTGGAAGTTTCCAGAAAATGCAGGTGCCATACTGCCTGGAGGGTTTTGAGGGTTGGTGTTTAACTATTCTCTTCCTTCGCAGGCTCGCTCTTACCAGCAGGCAGAAGGCTCACACTGCAGCTCTAAGGCAGGACTTGGAGGCAAGAGGACCAAGCACTTAAAAATCTCACACAGCCTTTTGCACTGGAGCCAGCAATTCTTGTAAACAACTCCAAGAAGATTTAAAATATACTGTTAGATACGGCTGGGCTCAAATTTTCAGCCCAACCCTCAGATATTAAGATTTGGTCTTATTTTTTTTCCAAAATTTTTATCACAAAGTTCCTGCAGCAACCAGGTGTTATTTCCATAATCAAATAAGTGATTCTCACCTCCATATCAGGCTGAGAGATGCACATGTAACAACCGTAGACAGAAACAATTATTTGTCCCCCAGATCAGATACACAGTAGAACATGTAAGAAGGTTGCTAGGATTCAAAATATCTAGTTTCAGAGGCTTTTTGTAAAGAATATAAATTAGAAGTGATGAGGAGACATTAATTTCTGCTATTGTTTAGAAGTCTCCTAAGGCACCGCACAGTAAAGAATCCCTTATTAGAACAGAAGATTTTGGAAAATTATCCAACACTGTGGAAGAGCCAGAGCTACTCAACAGCAAGCAACAGAAAAACCAGATGCTCTACACTTCCCTTCCCATTCAATCCTTACAAAGCCATCCATTATCCAGAAACACTATTTCAAATCAGTTCAAGGTGCTCATCCTTCTGTCTCCCTGTGGGTCTGTCTCATCAGGTCTTGGCACATTTGTCTCTTGACCTCTGTTATTTGATAATGAGCAGCAAGCACACACACCACCCACCCTACGTAAATATTCCTTTTTCTGCACCAAGGGAAAAGCTAGAAAGCAGGAAACTCTGCCTCTTCAGGTGGATCCCTTTGCTCACAGTAACCTTCCTCCAGGCTAATGGGGGATTTGTCCCCAGCCCCCATCTCTTCTCCTGGGATCTGGGAACCGACCAATTTCACCAGACACTGCCTTGTGTCTCCCCCTGCCTCCAAAGACAAGTTTGTTACAAGTGCAGTAACTGCTTTGACACATACTGGGATTTTACTGTCATCTTTTGTGTACAAAGATTCACTAGTAGAACTATTTCTGGCAGAGTTTTAAAGTGTTGACAGGTCAAATAGGGGTTGACCTTTAAACAGGCAAGCCCTTAAGATATCTACAAGTAACCACTCTGCTGCTGAAAACAAGTATTTAGCTGTATCTTCATGGCTTAAGCTTAAGAAGCAGAGTAGTGTTTTGTCACTAAAACCAAGGTAAGGACTGAATTTAAGAGTAATAAATAAAATACAAACAAACAATTAAAAAACACACAATAATAATAATGGCCAGTCTTCGCGAGCGAAGATCCGGGGAAGGTCTTTCCACCTTCCAGCCTGCGCATTGGATTTTTTTAGGTGAGACACAGTGTGCGCGGAACTGAGCCCACCCTTTAATCCTAAGGTTCATCTGCCGGGGCCAAGCGAGCTTGGACGGTGGCAGCGAGGTCCTTAGGACGTAGGTGGGTTGCCTTTAAGGGCTAACGAGCCCCACCTGCCCGGGAGTGGCCCTGACCGGTAATCGAACCCGGGTCTCCGCGGTGATAGCGCGGCGTCTTTACCACTAGACCAGCAGGGGCTAAAAAAAAACACACACACACACAAGAAACCCACCTTCACACCATTTAAGGCAAAAAAAAACTTTTGATACTATCCATGATTTTAAATAGATTCTTTTCCCACCTGTAGATCATAAGTCACATCCTAGTACCTATTAAATAACAACTAATTTCAAGATTCATAAAGTTTCTTTATTCCTACTTATGCGGATAAAGTCCCTTAAAATAGTGAAGAGAAAACCATGTATTTTGAGAAACATGCATCAAAAATCTCATTTGTTAATTCCCCAAATGGCAGGTAAGAAGTGAATCTTACACATGGATTTATATAAGAATTTATGAGCATCAAAAGTCTTCTGACTCCTCCCTGCATCTGCCTTATCGGTATTCTAGCAATGCTGCATTGTCTGAAGACGGAAATACTAACACTTCAAGATAACAGCAGATAATAATGTTGACATTTTGGTGTGGTAAACAAGTTTCAGCTGGACAATGTGGTTTACACACATTAATCATCTTCCTTTAAACAATTCAGTCACCAGATTGATTCTCAATGGCTTGAACAACTTGAATACGTGATTTTTTTTTTTTTTTTGTTAACACTAGAAGCAAGAAGGTTACTGCCAATTCTCCTTCTTTCCATAAGCCAGTCTGTAAAAGAAACAAGAGGCACACGCTTCATGGAACAAGCTGTTGCCATGACACAGAAGCTGCCTTATTTCTCCCTGTAATCCTGTGACCAGCTCAGCTGGCATCACAGGACTGGAGTAGCTGCACTATCCCAGACTAAAAACTTGGATCTGTTCTGCAATGTTATGGAGCTGTTCCTTTGTCTGGTAGAAACAAGCCAAGTCTTGCTGAAAGTGTGGGAAGCAAGGAGTCATCACTTGGGACTCCAGTGCCAGCAGGAAGCCACCACCACTGTGATTAATCCTTAAGTGCTTGCTGAGGGTAGGGCTCCTCTCCAGAAACATCCAAGCAAGAGAGCTGGAGGTGGCTGGAATCAAAGAGGAAGCATTTTCGGGAAATCAGCTGTTTGGGTGATGAGCACAGAGATGCAGGCAGGGATAGTTAATGATGCAGGAAATACAGAAATAGAAAACCTACAGACAGGGTAGGCTGCCATGATTGCTTTACCTTCTGTATCCATTTCTGTATCCCCATCCACATATACCAAACCCACTGGCTCAGGCACCAGCACAACCACCTGCAGCTTTATTAAAAGAGCTGTAAGCAGATTGTTGCCATCTCTCATGCATTCAGGCATTCCTCCTGATTTATCCCTCCAGGATCATTTGCACAGCCACAGATAGAAATGGGCATGCTTCCACAGAGGAGATGGGAGTGACCAACAGTCTTAGGGAGCAAATGGAAGAGTGGAGAGGAGCCTGCAGCTGATCCACCTCTTTGCCACTACCAGCATTGCTTTGGCTGTTCAGAGTTAGGTCTTAACCCAGCTCAGAGAAAACACCTTCCTGAGGAGCGCCTGTGAAAAGAGACCTTTGTGCAGACCCTCCCTGAAAGCACAGCCACGGGAACAGCTGACCCAGCCTGCTGGAGAAGCTTCTTAGAGGAGCACAGGGGAAGCAGGACCTCTGAATTGGGAAGTGTGACCAGCACAAAAGCAGTGCAGAACCTTGGAGCCTGGCCAATAACACACCACACCCAGGTGTGGATGGGAGCACGCGCTGCAAGGTGTGCACCAGCGCTTCCAGGGAGAGCAACAGCCTCGTCTCCAGTGCATAAGCATAACCAGAATTATCAGGGTTTGCACAGGCAAACACAAAGCTGTGCAGAACCACAGTTTACCTAGCTGCTGTGCTAGAGGCACAGCAAACCATTCGATCTGAAAGGGGGATCAAATCCATCTCACCCTTAGCCAGGGCCAGGACCACTAAGGGTGTCATGTTCCACCCCTCAGGAGAGGGATTTCTGCAAGCAAAGCAATCATCATCTCACTGATTAACTAAAACTGCACAGTCCAATCGAAGGGAAATTGTCCTGTTCAGCTTGGCTGGAGAAATAAAGCATCCACACTCAAAGGTGTTCAATGCAGAATAAACCACAATAAGAGATGAGATTTAACTGGCAGGGGTTGAAGTTCCACATGCTGTTTTCCTCACCTCTTTCATACCTTGGTGGAAGGAAAAGTTATATTTCTAAGAAGAGCTGTTACAGATTCTGCCTTTTCCACAAGAAATCTGAAGCACTTGACTCTTATGATCCACTAGGCCAGTGTCTGACTGGAGACACACTCATTACAAGCCATTGCCTCTGTACAGATGCATGAGGACTTTCAGCATAGAAATGAAACCACATCACACACAGAAAAATCCCCATCTTTATGATCTGCCTTAATTAAAGAAAAAAATCAAATCTATAAACTAGTTAAAGCATTCATCACTCAGTCCTGCTATCTTCTACTTGACTTGATTCAAAGCACCATTCAAAACAGTCACTGCCCAGCCTCATGGACTCGAGTCTTTTCTAGTACTGACAAAAACTCCCACCTAAATGATGATGACATGGTCCTCATGGGCTAAAAAGCTCAGGTTGCTTGGGTTTGGCCAAAGGCTGAAGGTCTGGAGCTATGTACGAACCTGCTAATCTAGATCCTGCTGCCACCACTGCACCTATGCACAATCCCTTTTGTGATTCTTTCATTTCACAGTAGGAAACTCTCCACTTGCTCTGCAGACTCTTTTTATTAACTTATAGAATACAGGTTTTCATGCAGATGCTTTAATACTTTGTTTCCATTACTGTTTTCATTCTGCCTCGAGTACCTTCATCACAGATTTAAATAAAAGTCTACCTTTAAGCAGATAAATATTCCCAAGAGAATTTACTACAACAGCTTGCAGGTTATGTGGATGTTTTGGAAATGCTACTGAATGCATTTTGTCACAGCAGGGTAGCAAGAACACGCTCACAGTAGCTTTACTTGACAAGTATTAGTAACATCAGCCATGCTGATGCAAACCAGCAAATAATTAAGTTCTGTATTTAATGGTATAGTGGGTTGTTCAATAAGCAAAATATGTCTTCACACAAGAAAATAAAAAAAAAGGAATTTAAAAAAAACCACACTGAAACTGCAGAAGAAATATAAACTATAATCACATGGTCCAGTGTTATCACTCTAATATACTGTGCAATGCCATTAATCACTGAAATAACCATGTTTTTTTAAGAGCACTATAGAAAGCTTCTTGTTTGCGTTGGTAAACCACTACATCTCCCAAAATCAAACCCAAATCAAAATATTCTGAGGTTTTGAACTAGCCAAGGCGAAAGCCCCTTTTGCTGCAGATGAATTAAACTAGAAGAGGAAATGTGCTACTTCCACTTGAGATAATCTCAAATTATAACGCACCTCTTCTTTGTCACAAAACAGAGTTCACATCAATGTCTCCTGTTTGCATGGCCAGTGGAATCCTTTGAAGCTTTGCTGTATATCAAACTGCTTCACTAAAACCCCCACACACAGAAAGAGTATTTTTCCATTCAGCATTAATTTTTCTTTTTTTTTTAAGTAATACATACATGCAGCAGTGACCTGTAAAAGATATTTTAAAAACAGTGGAGATAGGCAGAATTACTGGTGTGAAAAGGTATAGCCTGGGTCACCCACCTAACCTCCAGGATGTCAATAAGAGACTAAAATGCAGAGAAACAGCAGCACTTCCAATTTCCAACTGATAGCAATGCACAACACCAGAAACTAGTAGCTAATTAAATTCCAATTAAACTGTTTACATCCTTTCTGAAACAACTGCAATATTTTATCTTGTTTGAGCAGTGATAACCATTTACAGGCTATACAAAACAGCACTGTAGTTAACATGCCATGTTTAACTCAATGACAGATTTGAATGCTAGATTTTAAAAAAATAAACAAAAAACCCCACTAAAATACCCACAAAGCATCACATTTATGCAATTTAAATTATGGTTTGATTGCAAAGCTCGTTAGCTGCAGAGGTCAAAACATACCAGGGTTTCCACACTGTATGTTAACAAATTAGGCAGTTATCTTTAGGCTCACAGGCATCTGCATATAATTCCAGTGGGTTACACTGTCTGCAGTGAGTTTGAGTCAAAAAAAACCTAAACATATAAAAACCAAAACAGCGATACACTGTTCTAACAGCAAGGTTAGAAGCTCCAGAGCCTAATCAATCACACTCAGTAATAAAGGCAGGGTTTCAGGCAGAGTGCACATCTTACCTTTCACTAAGTGATGCACAAGAGTAGCAATACCCAGACAGACCAAGAGCACTTACATTTCAGTGGATTATAATTCTCATTGGATTGGCAGGACTTCACAGTCTGTTACATTTGGCATGTTCCCTTGCAAATAAAAGGTTCAATGTGGCAACACTTAGTCAGCTGCCAGCCAGAATCCTACCCTGAGCTATCCCTGTAGAGAACTACCAGTATTCAAAGGGGTAAATAACAATCATGAGTTCATAAACTATACCGATTTATTTCTGCTTCTACCTCATTCTGCAACTCAGGCAGGGAAGCAACTGCTCCTGTGCAAACAACTGCTTAGAAAAAATATCTTCCCAAAGGACTCTTGGTGCTTCCAATTAGTTTTTCCATTCCAAGACCCTTGCAGGAAAATTCCCCTGGAATTTGAGCCAAATGGTGGATGTCATCTACTGTGATTCCTTTGCTCCTATGCAGTCCCTTGACAGAAAGCACAACGGAGCTGTTACGCCTTCATTATACTCAAATGGCAATTCCCTGGAGACTGAGCTTGTTGTCCACTTCTCTAATTACATTTACACCTTGGCTAGTGATGGCCACAAGCCTTTCACCCTAGAACAATTGTCTTCTAAACTTATGGAAGGTTTTTCCCTTCTCTTCCTCCTGCATCAGATCGCACAGCACTTTTTTTATTTGTAGAAGTTTTCTTCTCTTTAAGTACCAAAGTAGATACCACAAACTCACCACACCCCTCTCCATACAAACTTTCTTCAAATAGGGCAGATGCTTTGATGACCTTCCTGTGATAACTAGAAAAGAGTATTTTCTGATGACTTGTAAGAAAAGATGTTTCTCTACAGCCCTCCATTCACTTCTTGTGAGACAACAGCATGATAGGGCTAAATGAAGCTGGTGAGGGGTAAGTAGTAACAGGAGAGCCTTTTCAAGAAAATTCCAACCCTAACACCTGTGTGCTTGCCTATAAAAATGTATTTATTCTGTTGCTAAAGTCAAATGCAACCCTGAATTTGCTTCCAAATAAAAAACATTTTTCTCTTCAAATGAGATTCTTCTCAGCTTGCAGTTTATCCAGTGTTAGGAAAACTATTTCAACAAAATGTGTTTTCACACAAAAAGACATGAGTCCAGTTAAATCAACACTTTCACCATTAGTTCGTACCCTGAAGAGGTGCAAGATCCCACTCTGGTGAGACCCCACCTGGGGTGCTGCACCCAGCCCTGGAGCCCCCAGCATAAGGAAGTTGTGGACCTGTTGGAGCAGGTCCAGAGGAAGCCACAAAGATGATCAGAGGGCTGGAGCACTTGTCCTATGCAGACAGTCAGAGAGTTGGTGTTGTTAAGTCTGGAGAAGGAAAGGCTCTGGAGAGTCCTTTCTGATACCTAAAGGGGTTACAAGAGAACTGGTGAGGAACTTCTTACCAAGGCACATAGTGAAAGGACAAGGGAATGACAGCTTTAAACAGAAGGTAGGTTTGGATTAGATGCAAGGAAGAAATTCTTGACTGTGAGGTGGTGAGGCACTGGAACAGGTTATGCAGAGAAGCTGTAAATGCCTCATCCCTGGTTATGTTCAAGGAAAGGCTGAAAGGGGCTTTGAACAACCTGCTCCAGTGGAAGGAGAGTTGAAACTAAATGATCTTTAAGGTCCCAACCCAAACCATTCTATGATTCCAAGGATGAGAGTCATCTCCTGGTTCTGTGCCTGCACAGTGTTTAGATCAGTTGAGGTGCTATTATTCCAGTGCTAAGAATCACATTGGCCATAATAACACAAACAACAGACACTGATGATAGCATAAAACTTCCCAAGCAGAAAATGGCAGGCATGAAATAAGGAGACGTGCTAACTTACACAGTCCACAACTTCCTTAGATAATCTCTACACAGAAAACAGACAAGGAACTCCATCACGGTGCTGACATCCTGCTCATCCACTGCCTGCAAAGCACAGAACAGCAACAACACCTCCTTCATGAGTGATGGGCCAACATTAGAGCAGGAACACGTCCAGCCTCAGAGGAGTGGTGCAACTGGCCACACTGAGCTCATAAGCACTCAACCAAGCAGCTACATCACCCTCTCCACAGCGGCACACCAAACACTTGGCAGTGGGGAAGCAAGTGCTGCTCACATCGCTCAGCAGACAGCTCATACCACTCCAACATCACACCACTGGGAGCCAATGCCATGCTGGACACCCCTCAGCTGGAGAGAGGAGCTTCAGAAGCATCAGCTACCATGTGAGGTGCCACTCCCAGGCCATCACCTTCACCAGCAAAAGGGTGTGTTTCCACCACCTGTTGACTACGACATTTTTTGGATTCACTAAATGGTACTTAACAGTAGAAAGGTTTTACTCCAGGACAGAGTTAAAGGTATAATGGCAGGTTATTACCTAGCAGTAACTTTCACAACTACCCTCTGGTAGCATCCTGTCAATCATCTTAGTTACCATGACCATTAATTTGAAGTACCCAAGGTTGGTCAGACTGAGGAACCTTAAGGAAGAGGAAAGGCTGCACTGCACCTCCCCAGGACAATTCCAGCCAAGTCCTGAGGCCCCAGTTCACTGCAGAGTTCACTGCAAATACAATGTGAGTTTTGCTCCTATTCATTTCTTCTCAGAACAACAGAAAATGGCTGCTTAAGAAATTGTGCATTCAATTACCATAATTTTCAACTTTGGTAGACTTGATTTGAAACAGAACAGTTCCAGTGAAGAGTTACTTGGCATCTGATGAGCACTGATGGACTTCTGTTCACAAGCTTACTCATTAAAGAGCTGTCAGAACCTTTGTCAGCCCTCACCCCCTCTACTCTCCTCTTCTCTCAGTAAACAGTAATTCCCACTGAAAAAAACAGAAGAGAAAAAAAAGATAGCACTAGCACTTGGCTTAATTTTGAAGTCCTTGACCTCAGACCTTTCAGATCACCTGGGAGTGATGCAACAATTATAGTAATAGCTCATTTGACACCTTTTATCTCTTCTTTTTCTCCCCCTCCCAAATAAACTTCATTGCTCAGAAAGCTCAGATTTGTTCTGATTCAAACTATAACATTCACCAAATGGAATTCTTCTGTTCAAACAGCCCTAGTTAACTCCTGTTCAGTGTTTTGGATTGACACCCGAACTCATTATTTGAACACACAGACTTACAGATGCACACCACCACCCCCATCTTAAAGCAGATTTGGTTAAGAAGTACATTAGTTATCCAAAAAGCTGTTTCCTTCTTAGCTTAGTTAATCAACTTAGAGTACTGTGTTGCCAATGATATGATTGTGTTGGATAAATACACCACTATTTGGGCATTTACAGGGTTGGGTTTTTTAAAATTCATTGTGTACCTTTATGAAAGAAACTCTAGAATTCTGTACAACATTTTTACAGAACTCTGAAAAAAAGGATTAAAAATCATTATCTGCAGCTATGCCATAAGGAAGAACGAAGATATGAATCAGTATTTTTCATGCTTCTGTTTGAAGGGTTTTATTACCAGACTCATGCCATTATATCTCAAATATATGAAGCAGCTAATTTTTTCATAATTCATTCTTTTGAAGAGCAATTTAAAAATCTTGGAAACCAGCTGTCAAAATCTTCATATTTCCTCAATGTTAGTGTTTTATCCAGTGAAAACTGCATAACTGCAGGCAAAGGATATACAAGAGGTAAAAGACAGGGTCAAACATGCTTTTTCATTAAACTTCCACCACCATTTCCTACTGAAGAGTACACACTGCAAAGACTGTTTCTAATTAACAAAGTCCAGGTCTGGCACTATTCAGTATTTTTATGAATTATGTTGGCAGCTACAAAAGCTCTAAAGAGAAATGAGACATAGTAGAGGATGAGCAATTCAGCACAAGCCTCAATATGATTCTCTGTCAGAAAAGAGCAAATGTAATCCTCAGACATATAGAAAGGAATTAGGAAGCAAGAAGTACAATTTTTCTCCCCAAGTAAGGTTTTAGCTACACGGATGTAGGATTAACCAAGAGTTCCAATAACTCATTTAAAAAGGACACTGAAAATTTGGAGATGATGCAGAGAATTACAATACTGTCTCAAGGTTACATGGAAACTCAGCACTGAGGGTAAGGAGCTCACTCTGTTTAGGAGATGAAAGGCAATGATGGCTCAGTGACATGACTATAACATCTAAAAAAAAAAAAATTTAAAAAAAAATCACCTCAGGCAGAAATTTAAATGTCCTTGAGGCTTTTTATTCAAGCAAAGAAAAGCATATAAAAAGGAACTTCCATCCGGAATTTAAATGTAAAACCCAAGACATGGAAATCTGAGAGTAGGTAGAGTTTTTAATCACAGAGGGAGTTAACTACTAAAATTAATTTCTAAGGAAACAGTCAAGTCTGCCTTTTAATGTCTTCACATCTGGACTGGATGCCTGTTCAGAAGATGCTTACAAGACAAATGTAAGCCATAGGGTTTTAGCACAGAGCTGATATAGGAAAGTTACGTTCCAGCTCTTACTCCCAAGGTCAGACTGTGCAAACCCTGAGTGCTTTTTAACCCTTACACTCTATGAATTTATTCATCCAGCCAAGAGCAAATCTGAATGGTACAGCTGTAAGCACTTTGGATGGGACTTATCTTCCCCAACATCAAGACATCTAAAAGTTTGTTGTGCACCCTAAATCAGCCACTAGCTCCTCCTAGCAAAGCTACTTCCAAAAGAAACCTTCAGCAGTCTGTTGGTCCATCCCTCTACATCTATTAGGTAAGAAGGATGCCCCAAAGGCTACTCACTTGACATTTGGGTGACAGACAGCGAGCAAGACGAATACAAAAATTTCACGACAGTATGTAACACTATTAAAGACAAAAGCATGAACTGGTTACTTGGATGCAGGCAACGAAATCTGAGCCTGGCTTAAGACAAGGAGAGGTTTGTCTGTGGCTTTAGTGACTCCAAGACTTTTGTCCCTATTACAAATTACTCGTATGGCAGTTGCACATACTGGTCTTTTAGTCAATGCAACAGGGCTGGATGTTCCTCGGAGTGGAAAGGCAAACCCCCGCTCCAGGGGCTGAGAGTTTAAAACAAGAACTAGCAGAGAGATACATGGGGTCCCTGGGGAGCAGAGGGAAACAACCAGACAATATTTGGCAGAATAGACACGGTGTTCAAACAGCATCAGCACGACTCCAGAGAAACTGAAGGGAAGAGGGTGAGATTCCTCATGAAGGTGTACAGAATGTCTCTCCCAAATGCATGTGGTGAATTCATCCATCAGCCATTAAAGAAAAAATAATACTTCACTATGATGTAATTTGCACTTCTTTCTCAATGACAGGTTTAAATATTTAACATGTGCAGCAGAACACAGTTGAACTGGTGCTTCCTTAACTAAGAAAATTCACAGCAGTAATATTATAGTAACAGTGTGAGATGGCAGCTCATTTCTAATGGGTTACCCCTGCAGCACAAATTTACAGCTTAACTGCTAGATAAGATTCCTTTCTAACTACCACCTCTAAGAAAATAAATAAATCCAACAAGACAAGCCATGTGATTACCCACACATGCACCTTGCTATTTCTTGCCTCATTTCAAGAAGAGCTCTTGAAACTAAATGCAAAATTTTAAATATCCCTTTACATGTATAAAGTCAAGAAACGTTTCCACTTCTGAACAAGCCCACTAATTTGTTTGCCACTAAAATAAGTCTCTGAATACAAGCCAAAGAAATATTTTGGAAAACCTACACAGCTGTGCATGATGCAGTTTTCCAGAGATTTACTCCAGACACTTGGGAGAGAAAATCCTAGTAATTGGAAAAAGAGGATAAAGCCACTAAAGAACAAGAAACTAAAAAGGGACTAAAGTGACACAGCAGGAAAAAAGGACAGAAAACATATGCATCAGCAATTATTTGCAACTTTAAGGAAGAGGCATGTTTTATGTGATGCTTAGAGATAATTTTAAAGGACAGATACAGGGTATTATAGGTTTGCAAAAGATCATGCTGGATGTCTCTCTTTGGTCAGAGGAAGTTGAGACAAACATGGTCTGAAACATGAAAATTACTGTTATCTGTTAAGCCCAGTTCTGTTCCCAGTTCCAGCATGCCTGATTTTGAGGGCACATTTCTGTACCCATGCAGGGAGGGCTCCTTCAATTCTAACTCTAGAGCTTTGGGATACAACTGAATTAAAAAAACCAAACCATACCAAAAACTTAAAAAACAAAACAAAAAACCACAAACAAACAACACCGAACAAAAAAAAATTCAAATAAGCCACAATAAAATCCACATTTTTCTTCAAGTCCTTGAAAGTACAAAATACATTCGTAGCTTGACAAGAGTGACAAGATGATATTGAGCAGGCAAAGTCTCACCTTTCAAGAGGCAGGAAAAAATCAGACAATGCCATAAACAATGCTGAATTACTATCAAGCCAGAGATTAAAAAATTACTGCCAAACTGGTGTTTAGAAAAACCTGCTTCAGTAGAAATGAGAACAGTATGAATTCACATTTAATTCATACCTCCAGTATTAGTGGTCTTTGTAGTGCCCATTAACATTTTAACCTAAATAATAACTTGGAAGAAGAATTGCATTTTAGGTTTCTAGCAGCAGTTTTATCCATGCAGGCAAGTAATAAGGACAAGACTAAAACTTCAAGCTTCTCTGTAGACCAGTCTAAAATCCAGGTCTATTTAATGGAAAATAAGACAAAACCATAACCTGGCACTCTAATTTCTAAGAAGAACGTCCTGTCTTATCAACAATTTATTTTTTAAGCAAAAGTATGTCTTAATGTGACTGCAGAAAACAATTTTTTTCAGCATATTTTCCATTTAATCAGAGCCACTAGTACAGGGACTTGTTGCTGGGCAATAACTCTAAATATCTGTAAGCATTCACCTGCTTTCTTTTACAGAAATCATCATGAACTTAACAGCCTATGCTGCCCTTAAGGTAAACCTTACATATTTAATACATACAGGTAGACAGAAACAAATGGAGCAGAACATAAAAAGTTGAAGGCCTAGAAACCAGGCTGCTTTGTGGCTCTAAGAGACTTTTCATCCTGAAGAATCAGTTGAAATCTCTCTCAAGACCATCCATGATGAACTGAAGGCTGCAACCTGCAACTTGTTCAGCCAAGGAGAAGTACACAAAGCTAACCCCTTAACCCTGAAGTCCTTTGACCAATTCATCCAGCACCTGACAAAATACAAAAGCCTCACCTAGTTTCATACACTCACTTGGTCAGCCTATGGGATCCAACCCAGACTGCAGCTAAAATAAAGGCACAGATTTTTGCAGGAATTACTAAGTTCTTCTCTTCCAATGCCACCTCTCTTTCCCTCAGGAAGAGGATAGAAAAACCTGACATTTTAGGATTCTGTGCTTAGAATTTTATGGTAGAGTTAACAAGAAAAAAAAAAAAGACTTTTCTAAATGTCATTAAACTACTTGCCAATAGAGAAGAAAGTCATAGAGTTCACCACTTCCCACACAGCCTCAGAAAAAAAGGATTCCAGAAGCTCAGTTACCACCTCAGTTGTTTTTCCAAGCTGAACTACTAAGAGCGTAGAATGGAAGAAATAACATTATTTAAGGCCTAACTTACCCAGAGAAGGACGAGAATATTGGGATGCCTTTCAGGACCCACCAGCAGGAGCAACACATTTTATACAGTCAAGACAAAGATTCATAGCATAGCAAAGAGAAGGGCTACTCATGACCAGACAGCTCCCATAGTCCTACACAAAGACTATTTCTGACCACATGGGCAATGATGTAAAGCCAAACAAATATATGCTTTTAAAAATCCAAAAATTTTTCCCAAGGTAAGTAGGAGTCACAGTTCCATAAACACTCCCCAGGCACCCCACACAGCTAACCCCTACTGCTCTGGCACTTAGAAGCAAGCAGAATGCAAGCCCACTATTTTCCTTGGGCACTCACCCTTCTTCTCTTACTGGGAAATGGGTCTTTATCGTACACAGTAAAGCAGCACAACCTTCTCAGAAGTCTCAAGAGCCCAGCACTAAAAAGCAGGCAGCCCCAACAACCTCCCTCCTAAGAGACAGCAAAATTTACAACCCACTGCGTTAGCGTGAACCCATCTTCACCTGCAATAAGAGCCAATGCTCAGGAGTGCTGCTCCCTGCCATTGCAGCATCACTTCAGCATGGGGAGGTTAAAGTCAGAGCAGAACAGGCAGCTGGGAGACAGTCTATCTCACTTCTTCACTGCAAACACGGCAGGATTGGTTATTTATTTGTTTCAACCTCCCTGAAGCATCAAAACCCTCCAGAACAAACATAACAGACCCTGAGCCAAAGCACATCTTTAATCACAGCTCCTGTGCCGTCAGCTGGCCCTTATTGAGCTGGCCCAGCCTTCAGGGACACACAGCTGAAGCAGACAGACTGCCTAAAGCTATCAAACCCAGCTGCTCTTTACTTTGCATAGCACTGAAAACATACAGATCAAAGCAGTAGTTACCAACTCCGGTGTGAAAACTAAGACACGGAAATTGCTCCTTGAATATTACTTAGGATCAGTCTGTAGCTTTTTAATCAGAATCTCCATAACTTCTCTGTTGTAACCATAGGACACCCCTACCCCTCAAGACCTACCTTCTTTCCCTTCTGCTTTACAGCCTGTTTTATTTCTCACCTGATCCTGTTGCTAAGTCACACCCATGCCCCCTCCCCCACCCAAAAAAGCCCTACATATCTCTTGTCTACACAATATCACTGAAAATTTGTAGTTAAGCACTGGAAACATTCCTTTTCACATGCTTTTTCCAGCATTGCATTAAGGAGCACTCAGTAGTGGGCAGTGAGGAATGAGGATGACCTCAATAGCTCAACAGATGAAGGTAGTAACCCCTTATTTTGGGAAAACAACAGCAGGAATAATGTGTATGACTGCAGGCTTAATTATTCCTGTGCTGTCATGGTGGGACTTCAGGAAGAGTGAGAATACCTGGTCTCTTTGAACTGCTGTAAATTCATTCCTGTAAACGCCAAATGTGCAGAAAAACTGGGTCAGCCTGCTTTTCTTCAAACACTCCAAACCAGCTTCTTATCCTGAGGTGCTCTCTCGGAAAAAAAACGCTGTCAGAATTTGACAACTCTCTAGATATTCCTACATGCAGAAGATGAGGGACCCAGCCCAAACAGCACATGAATGGCTTCACCTCCAGGGAGGCATCATGCAGTGCAGCAGCGGCCACCACCAGATTTCATGCTCACACCTACACATATTCCTGACCATCTCTTTGCATGCTTGCCACTAAAACCTGTCACCTTATGCATTACTGAATCCACGTGAATTTGAAATAAACCTCTTTGTGACTGTCTGCATGTACCTACAACAAAAGACATCAACATTCAGAACTTGCGGGAACGTCCGTGTCATTCATTAATTATGAACCAGACTTCCTTAAGCCCTGGTAATTACTACAGGTATGCAGCACTGTGAGGAAATGTAATATTTACAAAGAGATGCCTCAGTAAAATGTCAATATTATAAAGCCTATAATAACTGATTAGATTATTCTGGACGAGAACTTTAGCAGATATGAAACAAAACAGCTTTTTGTTGACGCTGGCAGAGGCAGCCCAATTTACCAACTGTAAATTCCAGCTATTTTTTCTGCTGCTTTCTTGTCCTCTGTTGCATGCATTACAGAGCATGATTACCAGCACATCTTATGAAGACTACCACAGAAAATAAAATCTTGCAATGCAGTTCACTTTCATTCACAAGCCACTAAAAATATTACAGACAGGAGAAATATTTTAGAAATATTTTACATTATTATGGCCAAAATCAGGAAATTATAGCCCAAACAAACAAACAAATCCCTGCTGCAGAAGATACAAATAATATTTTAATTTGAAATGAACACCTATTGCAAACCTCTTCCCCCCTCCCCTTTTCTCAAACTACTTTGTACTGCTATTACAGCAGGTAAAACCCCACCTATTCTGAATGACATAGATATGTAGACAAAATTGAGACAGCTTGGGAAATAAAAAGGCTTCCACTGGAACTGAAAGGAGGTAATTCAATTTCCTTTAAATTGTATTTAAGCTTAATTTAAAAACTTTCATTTCACTCAGTTACAAATGAACTGTTTAACTTCTACATTACAGCCAAAGTTATTGTGATCACAAATATAACAATGATTGCTGCAAAGAGTAAGATTTTTACATTTGTTTGAGATGCCATCTCATTCCAGTTCCTGCTGACATTTATATACTTCTATAAATCACTGTACATAGAGACAGACAGGACAGAGGAGTTCTGTTTATTTATTGCTGTTTGTTGAGGTAAAGAGAACCAACATTCTCCATTTTCTCTCTTGATAGTCATGGTTTATAGACCTCACAGAACATCCTGATTTACAGACGTGGCAGACACAACCCTGTGTAGGTCAGTGGAGTGGATGTACATGTTAGGACTCCCTGTTGCTCCATGAATATCTATCTACCCTCTTAGTGTTGTTTGTTCCTGTGGGATAAGAGGTCTGCATATGTCAAAGTTTCATATTTAGATTACACTTGTTACTGGATAAAGAGGAAAAATAACAAGCCCGAAATAGTCCATCAAAGATACAGTTAAACAAATCTTTAGCAATGAGATCATACAAATGAAAGCAAAAGAATGTGCTGTGCTCATCCAACACCTGTATCCCAGTTCCAGCTAGCTCAGGAGGTCATCCACAGGTGCTTAAATCTAATTGTGCTGGGCACGATCCAGTGGGCAGCTTTCTCTGGTGAGATGCTCCTTTTACAAATCTGAACTCTTGTTCTATATTCTTCTATTTCATCTTTGTGGAAGTGATGAGGGAATTCAAATGGAGAAGCAAAGATCCTCCATGGATTTCACACGTAAACCATGAGTTTTGAAGCCAGTTTTAAGAACTCTGTGTAGACTCACAGGCTCAACGCCAGAGCTGAGGGGTAAGGGACTACTGGTGGTCATCTGGTCCAAACCTCTGCTCAAGCCATGTCTCCTGGTTCTCTTTGTCTAAGACCACCCACTACTTTGCTAATTTAATATTGCTCTAAAATGCCTTGCTTCAATTAGACTTTTAAAGGAATGTTATCTATTTGGGTGAAGTGGTTCTCTGTTATCCCCATGTTATCCCTCTTGGCTTCTACAGTCAGTGGGCAAACAAGGAGCAACTCTTAACCTGTTTTCTATGGAGTAACTTGGAATTTCTTGGTGGTAAATTATGACCAAATTTGACTGAAGGATATAGACTGCAAAGGTGATTAATCTCCCCTGCCAGCTCTGTAAAAACAGACAGTCAGAGGTAGCTATCTCAAAATTAAATTTATCAAAAAAGCAGTGGGAATATTATTCTTCTTTTTCAAAAAGTAATTTTATGAAAACAGATGGGTTTACATCTCGTAAGAACAACACAAAACCCAAACTACAAACCACACTGCTGGGGTATCGGGTCATTTTTGACTCAGAAGGCAGAGCATTGCACACTGAGTCATCAGTGCTTCCAGTCTGCTGCCAAGTCCACCCATCAAAACACCTTATAGTTCTGGGAACACCATAATGACAGTCACTATTAGAGCTGTGTGACTTAACACTATGAAGAGCCAAGTTCTTTGCCAGCACAATTCTGTTGATTCCAGGAGAGGTGCTGCAGAGAATTCAGATCATAACTCACAGTGTTGTCATGGAGTCCATGTTTTCTATTTACAAAAAAAAATTTTTTTTGAAAAAATACTTGCTGTACCTGGCTCTGCATAGCTTAGGAGAACAGACAAATCACATTCTGTATTAGCACCACTGCCTTTGGCTGCAGGCTACAACACGATCTCAATAAAAACAAACTGGCCACCAGAAGAGGTTTTGGTCATGGATATGTTAAAACCACAAAACTGTAGTGTAATTACAATGGTTAACAAAACACGGACTGAAAAAAACCCAGAAATTACTCTCCTCCTCATTAGCTACAACCTACCGAGGACACTTGCATGTTTGCATTGCTTACTGAGACCCCAGTACTCTAAAACTCCTGAATTATGATGTGACATTCTCAGTAATACTCATCTTCATCATCATGTCACCAGCTGTCAGCTTCCTGAAAAAGTCAGGTTTGTGCTCATTGAAGGAATAAGGGGTTTATTAGTCGTAAAATATTTAGAGCCATAATGTATCTCTTGGATACCTAACTCTAAATTTCAGAGTCATTGACGCCTTTTTTTGGCAGAGCTCTGACAAAGGATGCAAAGAAGGTTGTGAAAGAAGTCTCTGGAGGCCTCTACAGTTCAGCTTTCTTTACATAGGGGGAAGAGGATGGGACAGAAGGAGCCTTCAGACCTCAATGAACCTTGTTCCATTGTTCCTTACATTGTACTACTCCACTCACTGGGCTCATCTACATGGCAACCTGTGGGCCAGACACTGCCCCTCCTGCAAAGGGGGTGAAGAACAGCCACAGAAGGACTGTGATGTGCCAAAGCAACCAAATGCTTTATTCCACCTTTAGTTCCCAGCTGCCACATGAGTGAAGGCAGGATTCAGAGTCACCACCACCTCATACACCCCACCTGGAAACAGGAGTCTACCCCTCGCAGCTGCAACAGCTGGATCACACTGATGGCACAGCACAGCATGACTGTGTGTGTACCATACGAGAATTGGATGAAGAGCAACCAGGGGATCAGTAGTTTGCTTTGCATGATTTTGCTTCTTTTCCCCTTATTAAAAGTATCAACGGCTGAAACCCACTTTTAGTGAGAAGAGTCTTTAATCACACAAGGGTCCAGTTGCATAAGAGCTTGATGTTACAACAAAAGATGCACAAACCAGTGAACCATCTGACAATTTAGTTCTGGGATTTTCCACCACTGCCTACACAAACAAAGCTAAAGGTTTGTGACAGCTGCTTGTGTTTCGATTATCTCTTTCAGGATCTCAAAGTTCAAAACCACATTCTAGAGAAGCAACTGGCAGAAGAAAATTATTTCTAACAGCCCATCCACAGAAGAGGCCCCATTTTATTATTAATTACTCATATTGCCATAGGACCTAATTGTCCCAGCCAAGAATAGAGCCTCACTGTGTTCATTCAATACAAACAGGCGGGCAAGGGCAGGCCTTGCCCCATGGAGGTTGCTCTCTCTACAAACTCCCAGTCCAAGTTCCACATTAACCATTGCCAGCTCTCCAAAAAAGCCTGATCTAGTGCTCAGCACACCCCACGAGGTTTTAGCTGGCCCAAGCTCCCAAAGAACTGCAAAAGTAATGCATTACAGATTTAAATGAAGATTTCCCTTGTATTCTCATTATAAAGGACATCCCACATGCTGGGCCTCAATACAGTAAAGCCTGACATTTAACTTTTCCCCAGGCAGCAGTAGAAACAAGGAGTACTTTGTGGGATGAGGCTAACCACTGACAGGAGGCAAGGAGAGGCTAGATGCATTCTTTGCAGGGAGAGGTGGCTGGAATTTGGTCTGCCCCCACCCAGAATGAACAGTTGGGTGTGGGGAAAGAGCAAATTAAAAATTAAGCATTTCATCCAGCTGTAGGGATTAGTAAATGCTGATGTGAAAATCTCAGTCCCAGCAGAGAATAGTTGTGGTTCTGAAAGGGTGAGTGGGAAGGAGTAGGAAGATGGTTACTAAGAGTGGGATGGCAGCCAGGAAAAGTCAGCTTCCAAAGGGGGAAAGAGCAAAGTAGAAAGGGTAACTCGGGGGAGAGATGAAGATGTACTCTGGGATCACCAGAGTATGTGGCAGGGGGACCACAAAAAGATAGGACAGTGAACAGGGGGCGGGATGCAGAAGAGCTGCTGATGGTCTCTAATGACAAGAGCTTTGTCACTGAAATGCTGCCAAATAATGAATTAGGGAACAAAGGAGTTTTTCATCCTCATTTTTCTTTTAGTTTTGATTGTGTTACAGTAGCAAAACTACCAGCAACATCATTCCTAAATGGCCTTACTGGTCACACTGGCACCAGTGGGAGACACTGCCATTGCACACCCTGGGCAGTGAGCACAAGGCAGTTGACTGCTTTGGCTTTCTGGTTGACCAGCTTTTTAAAATGGAAGGATTTTGGAAAATAAATGATTGGACTAGATCTGAGAAAAATACGTGTTTTCCTTGTGATTTAGCCAGATTTACTGGGAAATTATGGCTGAACAGCCTATCCCTCCACAGATTCTGAACCTCTATTACTCATCTCTAAATTCACCATATTATTCCTTAATAACAAATCCCTGACAAAGTTGTCTATTTCCACTGTAAAATCCCTAATCTTCTATTTATATGCCTGAAACTCTTTGTGCCAGGCATTGCAGAATCCCCAGGTGTTACTGTCATGCAATAAATAACAATTTATCCCACCCTGCTGAGACTTAGTGTGCCAAACTGCAGCTCAGGAAACAGGCAGTGCTCTGAATTTTCAGAATGTTTCCGCTTTCCCGGAGTGTGGTCTGTTCTGTCACAGGGTAACTCTAGACCTGTTTACTAACTACATTACCTTTTAATAACTACGACTGGCTAATGTTGATGATTTCTTTACTCTATACATGTGACACCTGTCAGACACATTATTTCACCAGTGTCTCTTTCTGCTAAAGACCCCGACCAATGTCAAGGACCACAGAGGCTGGATGTGATACCCATCCCTCTGGTAGCAGCCAAGGTCATGCTGACTCACTCCCTCTGGCTTTTCCCTGCATCCATCCAGTGCCAGTGCTCTGGTAAGTGCTTGACTATTCATTACGCTGCCACTTGCAAAGCTGCAACTCCTCTCTCCACAGACAGCACAAAGCATTGGACTGCAAGCTCCTAAAAATGCTGCATATCAGATTTTGGGCTCCTTTTCAAGTGGTAGATTACTTTCTGCTACAAAAACAAGCGATTGCAGGAGAGGAATCTCTGCCATAGGGTTTTGGGGCAGAATGCAGGATCCCCTTTCCCAAACCAACTTCTTCAGAGCAGAATATTTAACAAGCACATCCTTGAGCAACAGCAACAAAGCAGCAGCTGTCAGCAGCCAGCCCAGCATCAGCTCGGGGTGCCTAACTCAAGTTCTCACTCATTAAGAAACCAAGGGCCACGTTTCAAGAAGCATCTTGCAAACAAGAAACCTTCACAGGATAAGAAGTGTACACAGCACGGTCCTTACCTGTAACTCTTCCTATTATACCCAGGGCAAGGGTTATTTATACCCAAACGAGGCTTATATGCTCATTTTAGGTTTAAGTGTCTTCTCATCAGTCTAATCTACTACAAGAGCAAATTCAACAGTCATAAAAACAGAGGCACAACTCTGAATGTCTCTAACATCAGCCCAGGGAACTGGCTGAACTACTTTTCAAACACTAAGTGCTAAAACTATAAGCAAGACATCACTGAATTTTCTGTTCTTGAACCTATCCACAAGCAAGAAGACAGAAAATACTTGAAATCACAAATCATGAGGCATGTTAAAATAGATTACAGCAAAAATGTTTAAAGCCAGGAGCCTATCCCAAGATCTACATACAGTTACTCAAACAAATGTGATCTGTAATTTCGTATGTGGACAAAAGAAGTCAGGTAGGTTTCAATATGAGGTTGGTCAGTCTGCTTAATAAAGCAAACCTAGCGTTTTCCATGAAGACTAAAATGCAGACTTCAGGGACAAAATTCCAGGTAACTAAATACAATAATTCAGTTCTATTACTTTAATATGGATTTCATCTCGGGAATAGTAAGCATCTAAGAATCTACAGCATCATTTTAACTTCAGCTTCAGAAAGAAATGCTATTGCTCAACTGTGTTGCTCCAGATTTGCTACTATTTTTATACAGCTGAGCTTACAGCATCTTAAGTGAAAGTTTTGTTATTATCAGATGGCAACAGTCAGCCCTTAAGTGGCAGAAAAAAAAATAAAAGCTTACCTAATGCCCAAGAAATGGAATTACCTAATGCTCAGAGTAATGCACCCCTAAGAGATGTTCATGTGACTCCATCTCCCTTATTGGTATACACAGACAATTAAAGCCCATCTAACTACTGTTTCTCTTTTATATATATATATATACACACACACATATATATTATATCATATCCTTTATTTCAAGAGGAGTCCTTGTTACCATATCCTTACAATTCACTTAAAAGTTTGTCGCCAAGGGCCCAGATTCATGACTGAGGTTTTATTGATTAGTAATTGATCCAGTGCACATTTTTAGCTTACTGCAGATGGAAGATACATGTCGGCTTAAAACTCCTTCAGATTTCTGCTGGGTTTTTTTGTGTTTGGTTGTGGTGGAGCTTTTACCTTGTTCTTACATATTTGGGCTAGCCAAGTGCATACACATGCTGAAGCTCAGCAGTTATGACAATTCGTTAAACTGCAAGAGTAAGATCACAAGTTTGAGACCCAGTAATTATAGTTATGCCAGTTCTCCCTTCTTTGCTGGGAAGAAATCTGAATTCTCAGTTTATAACACCTTTTTCAGCATGCATCTTGATGACAGTGCTGTTTGCCAGAAGGCAGTGGGCAGAGATTCAAATAAATAATTGCCCCCTTTTATCTTTGACTTACCCATGTAGCCAGGACTTCAGCACTGGTCTTCAAAATGACCTTGAGGTGCAACCCTGAATATGGGATATATTGTTAAGAGACAGCATTCGCCACGTGAGATGCTTAAATCAAACCTTTCCTAACTGTTTGTAGGTGGGAATTACAAGCAGTTATCAAAGAAAGAAAGAAAGGATTGAATGCAGATGTTCCCCTCAACTCAGCTCAGGTGAGCTCTGCATGTTTGTCATTGCTGTGCAGACACCTGGAATTTTCCAGAACCATGTAACCTTTTAATGCTTCGTGCAAACTCTGTGAGGTATTCAGGGTATGAGAAAAAGTTTTCCTACTCACCTAAAAAAACTCCCACAAACTTGTCTTTATTACTACTATGAATTATATGAACTAGAAGCTATCAGGAGCACACTTTTAATAAGAGGAATAGCAGATTCAAGTTGGACAGTAGTTGTTAAATATCTTGGATTAGACATCAAATTGAGAACCAGAGGCTATATCTGTACAGACACTTTAGCCCAACTGTGAACTCCCCATGTGCCTCCATACCAAATGCTCCAGTTCTCTTCAAACTCAAATGCCAAAAGGTTGAAAGCTCTATCTTTCTGGACAAGGATTCCAGCGCATCTTGCCTTGTGCGTGTGAGTAGACAATACTCCAGTACTGAGAAGGCAAAATCCAAATCATGCTGTGTTCCTGTTTGGCCAACAGCCAAGCTTTTATAAATGAATTATTTCAAGCAAGCCACCTGTTCCTTTTGCCTGACCCAAATTCCTATCTTTATACCTAAAAGTTTGACGATCTTCCTTCTGTCTTCCTGTCTGAGCTTTACAACTGCTAGGCGCTGGCTTTCTTCCTCTAACTATCCAAAACACAAGTTAAAACTGCAGCTGTTAACAACTTCCAGGTGGGAATTAGCCATTAGTCAGTGGTGACAAACAGCACTTCGCAGTTCATTCTCAGTACGCTGACATTTAAATCCATCCAGAGTGACTAGGGGGAACCAAGGAAAGGCTGTTTGGTGCTGACAAACTTCTGGGTGCATATGGAATGCATGCCATTGCCCCTGTTAACTGTGTGTCACCTGTGAGTTCTGAGAGAATACAAAATTAAAAACAAACAAACACAGACACACACACACACAAAAAAAAAAAAAAAACAGGAAGGGAAGATGAAGTTTATATCATTCAGCTGAAATGTCCCCAGAATGGAGAGAAATGTCACTAACTCTGGTAACTGAGGACGTCTTTTATGCTTCTTGGTTAAGCACAGTGTTATATATCTATTACTGCTAGAACTAGAAAACGACTTGCTGTGTAGCTGGATTGAACACAGTGCAGAGGTAAATCAGGTCTGATTCAAAGGAGCAAGGGTGATGGAGAGGGTATGGCAGGACCGTGTGGTAAACGGGCCCCATTCCCACCGCTAATCACAAGGACTGAGTGCATTATTTAACCTCAATGGGCAATAGTTTTTTTGTCTGGGGTTAAAGAAACAAACAAGCCCATAAACCATACAGCAACTTATTAAAAAAAAAAAAAAGGGGGGGAGAAAAAAAAAGCTGAGTTTTGTAAAGCCTTATGAAAATGGTGCCTTCTTCCTATGTATACACACAGCCAATCCAATTTTAAAGCTGCCCTAAAAGTGATCTTTCCAACAATGATTTTAGTGGTGAGGCTGCTACAAAACAGAGCAGACAAGTCCTTGGTTGTTTCATTTTTAGTCCATGCTTAAACATTTCTAAGTGTTTCTAGGAATCTCTCATGTCTTTACAATATCTGAGCATGGCACGGAAGGTCTAATCTGCCAAAAATGGCCAGATTTCCTATGTTTACAAAATGACAAAAAGGGCCTTTAATATAAAAAATTCAGCACAAATGAACACTAACTAAGATAGAGGGCAAAGACTGAAAAAAAAAAAAAGATTTGAAAGTATATAAACCATCTTGGACAGGAGACAAACGCTGTACAAGAATGAGGCAGAAAATGATGGGCTGCAGACGGAGAGAGAGGAACCCCAAGAGAGATGAAGAAAAAGGAATTGGATGCAGTCTTAGTGAAAGCCTTTTGCTGTTAATAGCTCTCACAGGTCTGTCCCAAAACCATATATTTAGGACAGTGACCTGCTTCTTCTTTTAACTACTAAGTTAATTAAACTTTGATAGTGAAAGAAATTTAGAAATGTAAATATTATAATTTCAAAATTATTTTTAATATTACCCTCTGCAGTGAAGTAGAGCCCCTAATAAAACATTATTCTGCAACCTACCCTAATTTCTACCTGCCTACTTCAGCTTTAGGTACCTGCCCCTGCTCAAATACATTTTTCGCTTTCTGACTAGTCCTAACTACTTCCATCTGTAGCTAGTCTGTACTCATGGACTGCATTCACAGTACAGCACCAATAATTGCTGGTTTCTCCTCATAGTCATCTGCTGCTAGTGATGTCAGTGGTAAAGGGACAAAGGGCACATTCATATCTCTACATGCCATATCAATTCCTCTAAATTAACAAAATACCCTCTCTCCCCTCACCATAAGACAAGGGTGTTGTTGAGTTCACAGGGAAGCAAAGCAAGAAGAGGGCTATGAAAGTCACACCACAAATGTAAGACAGTTCAGCAGAAATGAATGTATGCCAGAATAAATTAAAATCAACCTTCCCTAAAAAAAGGTATGGTACAGAATTCCATTAAATTAAACATTATCCCCTCAGGTATCAGACAAATATGGAAGGGAAATCCATAGCAAAGGCAACTGGGCAGCAAAGCCCTACAGCATAGTAGAGACATGAGGGATGCAGGAACAAGCAGTGATTCTGATTTTATTTCCGTTGTCCACGTGGAAAAAACACTGATGCAAAAACATGAGAGAAAATGAGGTGCTGAAAAACAAACACACTGAGCTCATTTGAAACACTCAGAACTTGTTCAAGAAGAAAGCTCTTTTTCAAGAAGCCCTCAATACAGCCAGAAAAATACCTGATCTTGCATGTATTTTCCTCCAACTGCCAAGTGCATAAGGTATATAAAAGTTGCCCAGGTGCAAATATACTCTGTCCACCTGACTTTGAGAATGCTCCCCATTTTATCATGATGAATGTTCACAAATTACTGTTTTATGCCAAATCTGATTTTCTCCACCATTGTTTTGCCCCTACTTGCACTTTCATTAAAGCCAGGTGTTCAACCTGACTGCTGTTGTGCACACAGACTGCACACACGCCCCTGAGAAAGAAAATTCACGATGCAATACAAAAGGGAAGGAGAAGTATTTCAACTAAAGGAAGTTATTTTTTAAAATTCATTACAAAAGGCCTAATTCCAAACAGATGTGGACCTTCAGATTAAAATCTCTTCATTGATCCCTAATTTTACATTCTTAAGCCTCAGACAGGAAGCAGCTCACAATAATAATGCCTGGCTTACCCAGTAACACCTCAATCAGTCATATTAGATTTGGTACTAATCCAATATTTTCTAGAAAATCTATGGAAAATTTACTTTTCCATGACATAAAATCCAGTTGCATCTTCCATTTCTCTCTGAGGAGTTAAACCCAGATGACTGATTTAATCAGAATCTCTTAGATAGAAAGGGATCTCTTTGATGAAAGACTAAAAGTAAGAAAATAATTTAACTATTGTGAGAAAACAAATTGAAGTCTGTTTATTTTGTGAGTATGTGAGTCTCCACTGTTTAAAGCTGACCATCACTCTTAAAGGGCTGGCTATCATAGGAAGACTAATATTGCATGTTCATCTGTACTGGCTCATAATGATACAGTGCAATTACTGAGAGCAACTGCCAATACAGGTCCCTGGAAAAGGAACGGTTCATCTACATTTTTCTTTGCATCCTGCCAAAGGCCCAACAATAGTCCTAATTTCCCCTAAGATGATTTCAGCTGCTTATGTTTTCTGTAGGCTAATGCACAGGATTCATTTCCTCTTAGAGGAAGCAATCCTGACATAATTTGATGAGCATCTCTCTTAACATCAGTACCCGCTTAAGCAGTTCATCCTGTCCCTCTCTTTCCCCTGCATTCATTCCTATCCTCATGCTGACTTTTAGGCAATACAGGTAAAACAGTTTACAGGAAGGTATTGTGAACCAGATCATGTAACCAGTCTGGGTTACAGACAGCATCCACCCCTTCCTCAGTTATTTTTAACTCAGGTTAGTTTCCTACCCTGGTGTGACAGTACAAACAACTGCACAGCTGAGAGCCAGAACAGAGGCAGGAATGACAGGGGGAGATGTAGGATTGTCTTGTTGAGAGATGGACACATCAAATTACACCCTTAGTAATCCCAGGCCAATGCAGACTTAATGACAAGCAATAAAAAATGAAATTCAAGCATGAAGTGAGGCTATGGGTCTTTTGATGGTCACCGTTTCCAGGCACTACTCTGTTATGTATTGGGTAACTCACAGCAAGCTGCTACTGGAATTTAACTAGGCACAGTGGGCATCCTCATAGACTTTGCATTGCTTAAGGTCCCTTGCTATCTACCTCCATTTTTCCCTAGTCTACACTCATTCTCTCAGCAGGATCATGTCTGAGCTCAGACCAGGTTCCTTAGGGCTGTATCCAGCTGGGGCTTGAAAAGTCCTGTGGAAGGAGACTGCACAGCCTCTGCAGGCAACCTGTGGGACTCCCTGTGCTCGTGGGGAAACAGTTCTACCTTGAATCCAGACTGAAATTCCCTAGCCTCAATTTATGCCAGTTGCCTCTTGTCTTCCCACCATTCACCAAAAGGGTAAGGCTGGAAGGGACCACTGGAGGCCATGTGGTCCAACCTCCCTGCTCAAGCAAGGTCCTGTAAAGCACATTACTCAGGATTGTGTCCAAACAGCTTTTGAATATCTCCAGTGAGGGAGACTCCATAACCTCTCTGGGCAATCTGTTCCAGTGCACTGTCACCTGCACAGTAAAAAACTTCTTCCTCATGTTCAGGAGGAATTTCTTGCATTCCAGTTTCTGCCTGTTCCCTCTCATCCTATTGCTCAGCACCACCAAGAGAAGCCTGGCTTTATCCTCTTGACATTCTCCCTTCAGATATTTATAAACATTGATGAGGTCCCCTCTCAATCATCTCAAGACTGAAGAGACCCAGCTCCCTCAGTCTTTCTTCAAAAGAGAGATGCTCCAGTCCTTTAATCGTCCTCCTTGCTCTCCAGTGGACTCCCTCCAGGAGCTTCTTGTTTCTCTTGAATTGAGGAGCCCAGACCTGGACACAGCACTCCACATGTGGCCTCACCAGGGCGGAGCAGAGGGGCAGGATCACCTCCCTGGACCTGCTGGCAATGCTCTTCCTAATGCACCCAGGACATCCTCGGCCTTCTTGGCCACAAGGACACACTGCTGGCTCACAGACAGCTGGTTGTCCACCAAGACCCCCAGGTCTTTGTCTGCAGAGCTGCTTTCCAGCAGATCAGCCCTGGTGCATGAGGTTATTCTTCCCCAGGTGCAGGACCCTGCCTTTGCCTTTGCTGAATTTTAGACAGTTCTTCTCTGCCCGTTGCTCCAGCCTGTTGAGGTTCTTCTGAAGGGCTGCACAGGGCTGCACTGTGTCATCAGTTAACTTGCTGAGGAGGCACCTGCCCCTTCTTGCAAGTCACTGATGAGTAAGTTACACAATACTAGACCCAGTACCGACCCCTGCAGACACCACTGGTTACAAACCTCCAATTAGACTCTCTAACCATCACTGTGCAGAGCCTGGTTCTGTCATCTCAATAACCTGCTAAGTCCCTCACAGACTTCTCTTTTCCAGGCTGAACAAGCTCAGACCCCTCAGCCTCTCCTCCCTCAGCTCCTGACCATCTTTGGTGGTCCTCTGCTGAACTCGGCCTGGTTTATTCATGTCTTTCTTGTATTAAGGGATCCCAAACTGAATGCTGTTTTCTAGACATGGTTTAACACCTGCCAATTTGAAAGTGATAATCACTTCTCTCCATCTACCAGCTATGCTTCTGCTACTAACAGTCCAGGATGCTGCTAGCCTTTTCAGTGTCAGGACACACCGCTGTCCCACATCCAGCTTGCTGTCCCTCAAGGATCCCCAAATCCTTTGCCACAGACCTGATTCCCAGTCAGTCCCCAGCCTGTAATAACTGAATAAAAGGTTTGCAAGCTGGTGCTTGATTTTGCAAAGGCATCCTTATAACTACACATCCCAAAATGAACTGCTCTTCCAGTAGCACGGTATGCCCTAGAGACAGGGGGAGTGTTGGCTGGACTCTGGAGGAGACAACAGTGCAAGAGAGTGTCTGAGTAAAAGTCCCTCTAGGTCTGCAGGTCCCTCGCACCCTTGCCCTGTCCTCATGGCCTTTCTGAGTGACACAGCATGAAGAGACCTCAAGGAAAAAGTGATGAGATCAGGATGGCATGCTGAAAATGTTCAGCCTCATCCGACACAAGCCCACAGACACTGCCACTGGAAGGAGGTGTAAAGATATACTGAGATGGCATCACTTCACAGCTCCCAAGCTCCATATTTGGAACACATTCATCTCAGTGGGATTTATGAGCCACTTCACACTTTCCTAAGCATCTTGTGATGCAGACAGGTGTGCAGAGCAACCGTTTAACAGGACTGTATTTGGGATAGGAAGTCTCCTCTTCTTCCACCCTTTTTGGATCCAGAGAAGTCCACCACATGTGCACTTCACAAATGGAAGAGGCAGAGGTGATTCAAGTAGTAGGAGTGTGAGAGATTTTGGAGAACAGCGGGGGAGCTGGTGGGGCAGCATCGCTTCAGAAGAGAGATGGAGCTTGAGTCACCTGTGTGAAAGCAGAGCAGGGAAGAGCAGCCCAGAAAAGAACCTGCCAGAGAGACCTTCAGCCCTATTCCTCAAAAACCATTTTCAGTCACAGACTAATTGCTTCTGGAAGCCCTATTAAGTAGTATTGTGAGTAAGCACTTCACAATCATCGATACAGCACTTCTGTGAGGTAAAGAAAATAAGGATCTGCCAAGGATAGGGCTACTCACCAATAGCCTGGTTTCCAGTAACTTACCAAGGATAACTGTGTTTAAAGTAAAGCAAACATCAAACTGCATCTTCAGCCTGGATATCAGATAGCCAGTGCTATGTGCCAGTGGAAGAGTTTATCTCCACAGAATAAAATACATAAAAGCCAAGCAGCCAAGTGAGATATTGCCTAAATTAGTCAGTCAGAGAGGGCGTTAAGGAGAGGAACTTGAGGATCTACTCAGCTGCTATGTTTATGATTTGATTCCCAAAGAGAAACCTCTGCTAGGATTTCCCAGGCCTAACTGGCTTGCAGATTTGGACACCAGAGCTGCCTTCCATCTGCATTTTGTCATGACTAAATGTGACTTGATATTTCTCTGCTTTAAAAACTTTACGGACCACAGGTTCCCAGTAGCTAATCAGGGAATCATGGAATGGTTGAGGCTGGAATGGACCCCCCATTGCTCAGGCAGTGACAGCTACAGCAAACAGCTTAGGCAAGAAGATCAATATGAAGCCATTTTACACTTCTTTAGAAGAAATAAAACTAACAACACACATTATTCTTACAGCAAATGCAATTTGAACATGTAAGAACACAGATAATAAAACCACTAGAAAATGTATTCCATAAAATACGCTGGTAATAAACTCCCAACTCATCAAGACAATGAAAACAAGCTACCTTTAGTCCCATGAGTCTCATTCTCAGAATTCTTATGGAGTGCAGGTTCAAAGGCATTTCTGCTAAAGTAACTTTCTGAACAGGGGCCCTAAAACTATAGTGTTTTACCAAAGGGCCAAAATTCTACTAGATTGAGATGTAATTCACTGAAGTGAAGAAACATCATTTTTAGACAGAAAAAAACCAAACAAACCTTATGAAAATTAATAAAGCTTTAAATAATAATAATGTTTTTGTAGCACAAGTCAATCTCATGGCCCAAAACATCACAGTCTTGGGCTAAAGCACAGACCTCTGAATACAGCAGAAGTAACATCAGAGGTTACTAAAACAATTCACATTGCATGGTAGATAGCATATATCCTGTACACAAGTATTAATATTTAATGTAGTATATTGCAATTTGCTTTTACTTCAACATCCTATAATGGCCTTACTTTCCCATCTCATTCTCCAACAACGGGAATTATCATATAGCTGAGGTTCTGTATTGCCATCTATACGGGAAAGGACTGCTGAAGTTCACTGGAGCTTTGGATTGCCAAGAAGCACAGGAGAAGACTTCAGATCCCAGACTGGTAAGCAGCTCTGCTTGCTGAGCAATAAATACAATGAACTCCTAACAACAGAACTAAATCCAGTAATGAAAGAGTTAAAAAATAAAGTCTTGCCTCAACAAAACTTAAATACAGTAATTGAATCTGTTCAGAGAAGGTCTGCAGAAGGAGAGGTAGTAGTCCTGACATAATCCTGCCCACCCTCTTGCACCTACTGTTGCTCATGAATGGACAAACTACTTGTTTCAGCACAATCCTGAGGCCTAATTTCTATACCCCAATATGACTTCAGAGGGGCTGCAGATGTAGCAAGGTAAGAGCAGGGGCAGAGATTCCTGCTGGGAAGTCTTCCCAGCTCCTCCTAGTCAGTCAGTCAGTCATGGCATTTGATGTCCTGCCACTGGCCAGCATGTCCTTGGTAGGGCTTGCTGGAGCAGGAACCCGACCCTTCTCCACATTTTTGAACAGAGCTTTATTTAAAAATAAAAGCTGTTTTCAGATTACTTCTGCCACTTTGAAAGCTTTCAGACAGAACCCTACAGTCCCCAATACTATGACCCCAAGTCTCCACAACAGTTTGCCTGAACTACCTGAATTCTGCCTCCCTAGTGTCATAAGAGGTGCCACTTGCTTGTGTCTCACCATTATGACTCTGACTTGTGCTGAGGGAACAGTCATAATGGAGTGGTAACACGGAAGCTAGAAAACAAATTACAGCAATAAGAAAGGCTAAGAGCAAATTCTCCTTCATGGGGCTGCATGCACAGTAAGAATCTGTGGTTTATGCTATAAAGGCTAAAAGCAAGGGAAAAAAAAATAATCTCTTGCAGTCTAGGTGGGGGATAGAAATGCCCTACCTGCTGCTAAGGAGAACTCTGGAAATGAGAGTCCCAGGCCTGGACTGGAAACTGGAGAGGCTCCACTCTTGCTTGGAATCAGGCAAGCTACAGGATTTCTCCTCTTCCTCTCTCCATGGATATTCCCTTAATATCCATGGTGTGGTTGGCACAGCATGAAGCCATGGTCCCATGGGACACATTCTGGGCTGCAGACCATGCAATCCCATTGACTTCAAGGGCAGGTAAGCAGGAAGAGAGTTTGTGCCCATCTTTGATTTCAGTTAATCATGTTGACTCATCCCTCTAGTTTAATAATTTCAGCTCAATTCCTTGCACAAGCCCTTCTATCTGTGACTATGTGCAACCCATGTGTGCTCCTGGCTTCTGATCAGTCTTCTTTTGTGCATGCTTATGATGGGGTAACAGCTAGCTGCAGCTCTGCTTATCTCTTTCTTCTCCTTCTTCTTCTTTTTTTTCTTTACCTAGCATTTGCATTGCCCTTTTCCCCCTTAATTCTGTTCCTCTGTTAATGTCAGGTCATTTCAAATAGCACTGCCTTCATGCCAGTTCAAGTTATGTATCTCTATCCCTCAACCTGTGATTACTGATTTCAAAGTCCTGAGCCTACTGCATAGGCTCAGGGGGTGGGGAGGCAGAGATCAAGTTTAAGGAGATCAATAGGTTTTTCTGAAAAAAAAGCTTTATTCTTCATATAGAAAATATAATGTTCTCAACTCTTCTGGACACTGAACCAAGTCTGTAGCATAACTCATTTACCTGCAAGTAAAATGAAACCTTTATTTTATTAAAAATACTTCTAAAAGGGCATCAGTTAGTATTCTAAAGAATATATTCATATATAACTTAAAATGTTAAGTGGCTTCCTTTAATATGGATTATGTTCATGGTATGTAACAGAAACCTCATTAATTCTAACAGAATTTTTACACATTACATATAGCTTTTTTTTTTTTTTTTTGAACAAAAAGATACATTCTAAATTTGGGAGAGTATCCATCTGATACTTTATCTTCTCTTTACAAAACATGTAGTCAGTTACATTCTAAAGTAGCATAAAAATACCATAAAGCATAGAGCTGTGAGTGCTGCAGATGTGTGCACGCACACCCCTTTCTGTAGCTCCCGTGTATGTGCACCATATCAGTCTCAAGTTACTTCCCTTAATGATGAACACAGGAACGGTGATGATTTTTCAGTCATTTTTAGCAGAGCTGAAACTTAAGATGTAGCACTCACCCTACTTTATACTTGGAATGTTACAAAAACACATTTAAAAGATAACCTCAAATCACCTCTCCAATCAAGGGTTTTACCCTTTCAGCATGACGCAGAAGTTTAATTTCCACTGATGGGGGAGTGACCTGGAGACTGTTGTATGGTTACTTCTCCTCCCTCCTCCCCCCTTAATGGCAGCGGTTCCCCTCACTGCCAGAATAAAGCGGGTCTATAAATAACTTCAAAAGGAATTGTCTCTCTCCTCACGCACTGCAGACAGCTGTTTACACAGATACCGAGTCCTTATACAGTGGGTTTGCCCAGCTCTCATCCTACGGGTTGTTTCATTTCTTCTTCCTAAAAAAAGCCATGGGCGATGCGATGCAGGTAGGATCTGAGGGACCCTCCACTGCCGCAAACGCCTGTCCCCAGAAGTTGTGGCTGCCGGCGGCAAGGGATGGAGCGCGGCCCCGGCCCCGGGGAAATTTCCCTGGGCAAGGGGTTTGCGATCCCGTGTAATCCGTCCTTAAGCTCCACGGTCCCGGCTGATCCTCGGCCCCGGGAAACCCCTCCTCCCCACCCCAGGGACCCCGCAGCCGCTCCGGGGCCCGCACATCACCGTATCTTTGCCCGCGCACCTGCAGGGGGCTGGCCCGGGGCCCCGCGGAGGGACGCGCGTGGGGCGCCCCCGCACCTGCCCGCACCCCCGAGACAAAAGCCCGGGCTGGCTCACCTCCTTCAGCTGCTCCAGCTCCTGCTTGAGGCCGTCATACTCCGCCTCCAGCTCATCGTACTGCTGCTTGAGGGTGAGCTTCTCCTCTAGCACCACCAGCCCGTACTCCGCCGCCTGGATCTTCTCGTGGGTCGTCTCGGAGAGCTCCCGGGTCAGGCGCTCGATCTCGCTCTTGTAGTGGTCCGCGCCCTGCAGCACCTCCTCCGCAGCCATAGCCCCGCCGGCACTGCCGCGCCGCGGGCCAGGCAGCCAGGGGGCGGCCGCGGCCGAGGGGCGGCACCGGCGGCCTGGGGGTGGCGGCGGGGATCGGGACGAGGACGGGGACGGCGCCGGGGGTCGGAGCCTCCTGCGGCAGGCGCCGCCGAGCTGGAGGGGGCGGTCCGCCCCGCCGCAGCCGCGGCCCCCTCCTCCCCGCCGGCCGCCCGGGGCGCGGCGAGGCCGCGCTCGCCTCCCCGGCCCTGCGGCGGCCCCGGCGGCGGGGGCGCCTGGGCTGGCGGGCGGGCGAGCGGGCGGGCGAGCCCCGCTGCCCGGGGCGGCGCGCTGGAGGCCGGGGCGGCGAGCGGGGCGGCCGGCCGGGAGCGCGCCTTCTCCCGGCGGCTCCCGGCGAGATGCTGGTGCTGGCGCCCGCCTCTTCCCGCGGCGCCGGCACCGCCGCCTCCCTTCCACTCGGTCCCTCCCCTGCGCTCTTTAAGATGACAGCGTCCTCAGGTCTGGCATTCCCGCCGGGAAAGAAGAGGGGAAGCGGCGCTGAAGCGCGGCGGCACCGGCAGAGGCTCCGGGAGCGGCAGAGCCCGGCGCGGATCCCGCCGGGATGGCGGGGATGCGCCTGCGGGGCTGCTCCTGCCCGGTGCCCCCTCCCCGCCCCTCCGCCGTGTCAGCGCCTCTCGGATTTTCTCAGCGTGTTGCAGCCATGGCCACAACAGCAGCGGCGGTGCGGGTAGAAATAGAAAGGGAGGTGCAGCCCAGCAAACTGCGGGAGCGGGGGGATGGCCCCAAGTATTCCCCTTGTTATTGCGGGAAACTGGGAAAGAAGAGCTACCTGCTCCTTTCCCTTTCCCCGGTGAATGAAGGCACATGGGAATGGTCAAGGGAACCTGGAGGCGAAACAGCAGCGGGGCTGGGGCTTTGGGTTCAGGTCACTTCCATCACCATTAGCACCAGGTCTCTGTGCCACTGATGAGACAGCGGGACAAAACTGATTCAGCTCAGACGCGGTCACACCATTGTTTCTCTGTCAAATTAACCGGAGGACCTGATGCATAGATTATGTCAGTTTTATGCTGGCTTTTTGCTGGCTGCAGAAAGACAGATGCTACTTGTCCAGCATAAAATTAGAGTGGTGCAGACAGACAGTAACTGATCTCATACAAAGCCTGCCAGTAAAAAGTTAACACACCAGATTAGGAGCATTTTACATATTTGAACTGGAAGAGTGAGTTCATCCAGAATCAATGTCATAATGTACCATGCCGTAGCTTTTTTTTTTTTTTTTTTTTTTTAAGTACGAGGAATCTTAAACCCAAATTTACTGTTTCTTCAAACTATGGCCTGCAAACCAACCTGAACTGATATTGATCAAGTTTTGCTTTAAGTAATAACAGGATCTGTTTTTCACGTTTGACAAACTTTTTTTTTTTTAATATATATTAGTTCTATTAGTTCTTTAAAGATTGCATTTCAGTAATAATTTCCAGGGAAAGGAAGGTGCGTTTTTTACACAAAAGTTACCTCTAGAAGATAGATATCACTGCCCAGCAATGCAGTGCTGTATTGGAAATCAAAGACATAGATTCCTTTTCTTGCTGACCTGATAATGCAGTTTTAAACAGGTCACATACCCTTTATACTAGGGCTTCCCCATGTCCAAGAAATAGGTAGAAATGTTTAGACTCCTCAGCAAAGTTATTTGAGATCTGCAAATGGAAGACTAACGCTAGTTATATAATATATGCATACAGTATATAGCATATATCTATTTATAAATATATGTGCATGCATACATAACTAATACATTGTAGTCCATCCTGTATAAACACTTCTCACTGCCTAGAGAACATACATGGAAAAAGCAGGCAAAGTAATAGACATTCTGTCAATTTTTACCTTGAAAGCAGCTTTCAAAAATGCACATCTTTAATAAATTCTACTGTAGAAGCAAATGTGAATATTAATAGGAAATAAATAAATGTGAATACTAATAGGTAAGGAGAGTGAGTGGCTCTCACTGATGACTAAATGTCAAAACAAAGAGGAAAACACCACTATTCCAGTTGTAATTCCCATGGTGCAGCTAACCTCAACATCCTATTCCTAAAAGAGAATGAAGGATTCCACAACTCAGAAGGAAAAAGCCCACCCAAAATCCAAAGCAGAAGCAAAATATTGTCTGAAGAGCTTTTGCAAATTCTGTTCTAGCTGTCTTCCTCAGCTTTGCACCTAGGCCCCTGTACAAGCAAATGTTTTGTGAGCATTCTTTCAGGAATGGATCAGAAAATAAATAGCTTAAGACCAGTGCTAAAAATGAGTGGTTGGGTCAAGGACAGTGTGGAAACTGGCCCAAGCAACTGGATGCCTATAGCTAATCAAGTCTTGGTGTAACTCCACTTAACGTCATTTATTTGACAATCTCTCTCACAACCCAAGGGCAGCCTCACCACCTGTCTGAACATCTGCTCTCCAGAGAGGAAATCCAGCATCTTAAAATGTGTCAATTTTTCTGCAATACCTCAAAAAAAGTTCAGAGTAAAGTCCAGGTATTGTGCACTGTGCAGCAAAGCTCAGTGATTGAGAGGTCCTGAACCTACTCTACATTGAAAACATGCACAGGCCCATGAATAGCTACCATTAGTACCTGTTTATGCTGCATCTTGCCTCCTAAATATAAACAATATCCAACCTGGTGATATTCATCTTTGTTTTACAAGTCTACTGCTTCAGAAGTCTTATTTTAAAAGTCCTCAGTTGTTGGGGGACTTCTGTTGTCAGATGTCAGTTTCTCTGCACCGACTACGCCTGGGCTGGTCAGCACAGACACAGATGTTTATATTTATAAATAATTAAATGAATCCTACCTTTTTAACTTCTCTACCTTTTCTTAGGCCTTAAAACTAGCACCTACATTCTATTGTCGAGATCCTCCATCTGTATTTTTAATGCACTACTAAGTCCACTGATGGATCTGAAAAACATTCAAGCTCCTTTTACCTGCTTCGCCTTGTTCCTGACTCTCTGGAGATGAGAATAGATGGACAGTTTTATAATATAAATAGTATCTAAGTTACAGGAAAAGACATTGTTAAAGAAGGAGGTGCTGCAGCATGACCCAAAGGTGGTCATTCCCTAGTGAGGATCTCGTAACTGAAGCAGTGGGACCTCCTTTGGTGAAGATCTCTCACTTTCTGGAATGCCTATATTAAAGTATGGATTCGAGTGACTGTACAGTGATGCCAGCAATGTGCTGGTCTCATTCACAGTTCTGGTACCTTTAGGATCCCACTTATCAGTGTGGACAGCCCTAAAATAATGATATTGGCATTTTAAATGATTTCACTGTCCAGGTATGATCACCTCATGTTGGTTTAAGTCCTGCTACAATGTTCTTACATTTTTTGCCTCCCCCAGCTCAAAAAGCTTGCCCTGGTCTTATTAAAGGTAGGCATATCACCCTGCATTATTATTTCTCCTTCGTTTTGCCCTGTGCACCCCTTTCACATGAATATTTCAAGCCATTCCAAAGTAATTCAGTCTACGTGTCATTCCTCATATCTTCACAGAACAAGCTTCCTTCTGATTGCATCCATTTCATGGGCAGAAATTGTCATGTGAATTCCTGGCATTGTGATACCAGTGAACTCCTAAACTAAGGATAGTAAGTTCCAGTACCAAAAATGCTGTTCTGATAACACATGTTTTTGAGACAATCAGATATTCAAGGACATGGAAAATTATACAGTTCTTATCTTGCTCAAGAGCATGCAGTATTTAAATTTCGGATCATTTAAGAAACATCTAATGACCTATATGAAATGAACCGCTGGTTCTACACCTTAGTAGAAATGCAGACATAAAAGCCACCCTGCACTGTATTGCAGATGGCTGAATCCCTGCACCTACAGCATACACAGAAATCACCATGAGTCCCTTTGTATGGAGCACCTCAGAGGACCAGAGCCCAAATCTAACTCCCTGCTAATTAGCGGTATTGGGCAGGCTCACCAGACTGGCCAAAGGGGGGGAAAAAAGAGGTATGAGGACCAATCTGTCATTGTTAATAAAAATAGGTTTGATTTCCTGGAAGTGAAAAGAAGGGAAAAGCACTGAGGGAAGGTAGTGTGGTAACTGCTGGGTCTGGTTTGGGAATAAACCAGTGGCTGTTATACTGCCACAGCTTCATCTTTCTCGAGCGCTGAATATAAGCACCACATTTGTAATGAATGACCAGCCTGGAGATAAAAGGGAGACACTGAGAAGAAAATGAAATTTAAAAAAGATATTTCAAGATCCTAGTGCAATAGAAATGGCAATAGGTTTTAAGAAAATTAGTTTAGAGAGAATGTTAAGAGAAACTAAACATGGGAGCTAATAAACAATAATGCATATAATGAAAAGTAATGGCATTATGCTGATTAACATGAGTGTCAGTATTCAGAAGAAAGGCTTTCAAACAAAGGTGAGTCCTCTGTGAGCTGCCTTTAAAGGATCTGCAAAGGTGAATAAATTCTTATTTTTAAAGCCTATTATCAGGTAGACTTAAATGTGGTGTCCAGGGTCCTGCATTTCCACCAGAATAATTTTCAGTTCCAAAAACCTGAAGGTTGAAAATCACTTATGTAGAACATATGGAATCTCAAAGGAAGGAGGGGATAAAATAGAACACTTCTACAAGAAAATCACAGGAAAGGGCTGTACAGAAACAGTTGGCAGAATGCTTTGTGTGTAATGAGCAGGAGTAAGGGAACCAAAAATGAGTTTTACAAGAAAACTACAAAATACAGTCAGCAATAACTAAGCAGCAAACTGATACCTGCGGTATATAAAAAAATACAGGCTCTAACAAAGAATGTAAATTATTATCCTGTTAGACTGAATAATATTTCAGCCTGAAAGGGTGTCGCTTTCGGCAAGAGTTGCACATGGGTCTTGGTTCAGCTCCACAGATCTAAGCTGACTCTCTTAATTGACAGCATTGCCCCCAGGCTCAAGACCCAGGACACAGCTCTTCCACTCCATGCAACGACTTACAGTATAGACAAAAAATGGTTGAAAGAAGCACAGAAAGTATTATTATGCCTATTTAAACTACCAGGCACTTTCCTGTGACACAAGGAAGACCTGTCCACTCAGAATACTTTGTCCAAACAAATTCTCAGCAATTGAGCCTTGATAAATCAGTGTCACAGTGAAAACTTTTCCCTATAGGACAGATTTAAAACTGGGAGGAGAAGGAAGAACACTGTTTATCTCAGGTATACAGCAGAAGCATCCATTTTCTGGAAAACCACAACAACCAGGGTTCAGCCAAACTGCAAAATACCCAGATGTCTAGGGTAGCAAATTGATATGAGAGATGAGGGAAAAATAACTATATCCTGAAACACCTTTTTACTTTTGCCAGAACCTCTGAAAGCCAAGGACCCACTGCTGCACCCACTGAGAAGCAGGTGATGTAGAGAAGGAAGGAAGCTTGTGTTTGGGAGACTGGATCCTTTCAGCAGTCACAAGTTCAATTCCACTTCCCCACTCTGAGTTTCAGCACCAGGACAGTGTCTCCACTGCTCCCTGGATGTACTTTGCACCTTCCCTCTTCTTTGTATGGTCCACCACCACCGTTTTTGCCTGACACTCACTCCTGAGAACTCCCAAGCCTTTCTATCTCTGCATTAGAGGCGTGGAGGGCTAGAAAACATCTTAGAAGGCCATTGGAGCTAATCCCACATGTAGGTGGGATCAAATGCATCCAGCCCATTCATGGTTAGGGTTATCTAATGTGATTGTATAGTTCACAGCACCCCATTCTGTGTTTTAAGAAACCACAACACATTGTTAATTAGTGTCTACTTTGCAGCCTACCATAACTTCGGGATCATATTTTTTTTTCCCCTGTTGCTTTTCCATCCACTTACATCTTTGCATTTTTTTCTGCTGAGGTTCATCTTGTTCATTTTGAACCCCTTATTCAGTATGTCAACATAAATTTTAATATCCTCCTTCCAAAGGCCCTCAAATGTTTCTTTTACAGAGGTATCAACAACTTCATACAAATATGTGATCAACTGCCCTTTGTCTAAAAACTTTTCATTCTGGAGAGCAGGATCAGATCAGGAGGTTTCTCTACTGCACACAGTAAGCTTGCCACATTTAACTGCAATCCAAACCAAACCCTAAAAGCATGCAAATTTTTTTGCCATTGCTACAGCTGAGGGGTTTTTAAGCAGAAATACTCCAAAACATGTAAATACCTGGAGTATTTCTCAGGATCTGCCTGCTGGCCACAGTCCCCAGCAATCCCTGATTTCTAGTGGCCACTTCTGTCCCACTGCAGTTTCTCACAGTCCTGATCAGCCCCATCAAGCTGTCAGTAATGACCCCCCCAGACACCTGTAGAGATGACCAGGAAAATTTGCAACACCTGGTCCCTCCATAAAGCAGAGGCTTTTTGCTCCAGAGCAATGTTCCAAGCCTCCCACTGCTGCTTATACCCCAGCCAGCTGCTGTCCTTAAAGCTTAAAGGGACAGGACAATGCCTTCTTTTCTTGGCAATTCTACCCTGGCACTTTTGAAATCTTTTTTTTTTTTTTCTTTTTTCCCCAGACTCTCAAAAATCAATTGCTCAATCATCTTTAGTGTGTTTCTGGGAAGTGAAATGAGGTTATACATTATTCCTCCAGTCTCCTTCTTCCTTTTATTATGTCAAGCCCCCGCCAACATCTTTGGAGCTGGTGGATGTGCAGAGCTGCTCAGTTCCCAGGCTTCCTCCTACCAACACAGCATGGGCAAAATTAGCTGGCAAAACCAGAATAATAGGTAGATCCCATTTTTGAAATGTGAACTGATTATGAAATAGGAACCAGGCTGCAGCTTATGGTCCCATTTTGACTGATTTTTCTTCTCAGAAGTGATTAGTGTGGGAGAGGAATGAATTTCTATTTAACAGTGTGCCTTGTCTTGAAATTGAAAGCCTAGGATCTGCAGTGCACCTATTAAATATAGCTCCAAAAAGCACTTATTTCTGCTGAAGTTATCATTTGCCTTACATTCCTTATTGTGCATCAATGACTAAAAACATTTACAGACATGGATGGCTGAGAGAGCAACTGAAATTTTTATGTGGAATCTAATTGTAATGTTGTGTGGATAATATTAGGAAAATTTGATTCAGATACTAAAAAGGCGTATGACTTAGTGTTTTTTTCAGTATTAGCTAATATTTCAGCACTCAGAAATAGGTTGGTTGTTGCCTTCTCTCAAATGCAGCTTCTAAAGAAGCATTGCAATGAATACAGAACACATAACACAAAGAAAATTACATTACATTCCTATTAAGTGAGTGTGGCATGTGGGAAAGGTGCCAGGTTTATGACACTGTCCTTTAAACTTGTGTTTTATTAGGTTTTTTATCAAAATACCTAATACAGAATGGGTGGTGTGTATTGAAAACACTAAAACAATGGATTACAAAGAAGGCATCTGGATCAAAGCTACAGTTATTTTCCACAACTAAGAAAGGATTCAAAGCACAATTAGGAGATTAAGATCTTGAACTGGAGATTGCCTTCAGTGAGAATTTTCCCACTCACTTTTGGTATATTTTGGCTGAAAATAGTGGTCTATCATAAAGCAGGGTACTGCGAACTTAGCCACTTAAAAACCTCTCTAAAACTTTTTTCAATAATTGCATTTATATAAATGGTATATACATTTATATTTGTATTTATAAAAATATAAATAAATACTTCTGATTATAATCACATTATTCAACACAGAGACAAGGATTGCAATAGCTGAAACAAGTACAGCATAAACTTATTTAATGTGAATTCTGTGTTGTGAAATCTAACCCTTTAAAAAAAGCTGAATCCCATAACAATTCCTAGGGATACTTATTTTGTAGTTTGTTTTGCTGTAATATTTTGGGCTATTATCATTTGTCTTATGCTTTCTGAGCCAGGTCAAAATTGGCTTGTATCTGGTTCCAGCTTTTCCTTACAATGAGGAGCTTTATTTTTAAAAATGTAAAAAACCCCAACAGATTATTGAATGAGGTCCAGGAGAGATGGACTGTAACTAAACCTGCAAATTAGGAAAACACAGTGAGCACAAAGTAGTTGCCAACCCTGAGCTTACAGACCCAAAACCATCTCCTGGAGTGAAACATGGTAAGGTTTTTGGGTGAAGCATTTTTCTTTCAAAAGTCTTGTCAGTGAGGATAAGCAATCATGTTGTATTTTAACAATAGCCATCTGAATGTATCTAGCTGGGAAACCATAATACAGTGTAAGACCAGAGTAGACCAATCCTGTAGTGCCAGAGCCTTTCCTGATACACACTACCATTTGGGAGGGGGATAAAGTTCATTGGGAGTTTCTGTAAGGTTGTCTTGCTAGGCTTTTTTCATTCCTTCTCAGATGATTAGGAGTTTGTGAAAGCACAGCAGATGGAGCTTGGCATGGGGAGTGTGTGGAGGGGGGGTACAGCCACCTTTGGGTGCTGAATGTTACCGTTGCTCACAGCAGGTCCTGGCACAACCACAGGAAAAGGCAAGGGGATGCTGATATTTTGCCTACCCTTGTTTGCCCAACTGGGCATCAAAGGATCAAGGAAGAATGGGAGAAACAGTCAAATTCTAGCCAGCATCGCACAAAATTGGGAAGAGAAATAACAGATGGTAGCTCCTTTGATGCAAGGAACCCATCTGCTACTGCTCCCCCCATGAGCTCCTGGAGATACTATGTGGAAAAGCTTCAGAAAGAGAGTGTGAATGGCAAATGTGAGTGTGGGTTGCCTGGGAGAAGACGGAAGAGAGAGTAACTCCGCTTAGAAGGGGACATGACAAGGAGGGGGGCTGTACTTCTGCTCAGCTCTTGGTAAGTCCCGAAATAGGCTTGTGAAAAGCCGAAACAACTCAACTATATAGGACAACATGCAAAGTAACTGCTCCCTGATGTCCATAATGAATACATGGGAGTGACGATACATTGAAAAAAACTGGTTGCAAGCGAAGTCCACGCAGAGATCATACTATAGCTGTGGCACCAGACTGCACAGTCCTGCAGAACATCCCACTTCTGCTACTGACATCTCTCTGATCACACCTCTCATTCTTGCCTGCTTTGATGAGCAAAGAGGTAATATATCTTGATATTATGTAACACTGATTCCTGACGACTACCATTTATTATTCCTTTTAAAATTAATAAGTTCATGAATCTTTCTGTTTTTCAGGCTGTCTGAAAATTCATGCAGCTGTTACTGTCACATTTATCTATAGGATATGAATGGAACAATGTCTGCAAAGACAGAGATATCAACTTATCTGAAAGAAAGATGGTACTCTGGAGCATTCAATACAACCATGGGAAAATAAATGTGGGCACCTGATCGTCTTCCTGCTTCTGCCTGGCTTCCAGCTGCTCTGATGTCAGCTGCAGATCACACAAAGCTGTTGTTGACAGGCAACTGAATAAACAGGAAACACCTTCAATAACAAAATTCACCACCATGGAAAAGAAAATACAAGTGCCCAGCTGAAAGGAGAAAACCAAATACTAACCTTCCCCTCCTTACTTTTCTTTAAGAGCATTCCCTCTCCTTAATATTGTCAGAAAACGGCAGCTGCTACATTTTAAGAGATGTGGCAATTTACTGATAACAGATGCAGAGGGGAAGGTTGATTTGCAAACTTGTCACAGGTTCTCTCTGCAAGGGATCTATCACAGTAGAAACGTCTTTTGGAAATGAATTAGCAGGATCAGGGACTTGTTTTGAACATAGGAATGGTCAGGGGAGTCAAGCCTCTTGGCTGACCTCTGTGGCTGTTAGCTGGTATCCTTTGACTCCAGTCCATGGAAAGCTGGAATAGACACACACACACACACATATGCTGCAAGGTTATCCAGAGAAAAGGACAAGCAGAATATCTTTTTTCATTGTCTCTACAACAAGCAGTTGAGATTTGGTGTCAAGTAAAATCAAAATAAGACTTAAACACCCTCAGACACGCATTTATTTGTACGCTTGTTTATAAATAACGTTACAGGATCATGATGACTTTACCTTGATAGAGGTTGAGCTACTGAGCATAATGACCTATGGTTGATAGGATAATACAAATGGCTAAGTGAGATGAGCCCTGGGATGGGCCATGAATCAACAAGCCATTGGAGAACAGTATCTGAAACTGCTGGGAAGGTGGTATTGTTGTAGACAGATTTGGCTGGTGGCCTGTGTCGACCACCATCTATCAGCCCCTGAGCACAAAAGAGTAATAGAGACTGGGGGGAGGCACTGCTCTGAATATGTCCAACGTGTCATGGAAGCAGATTGCTGAAGGTGGAACCATCACATGTTGACACTGAGCTGCTGCCCAGAGCCTGCCACGGGGACAGGTGAGTGTCACATTTCCCTGGGCTTGACTGCCCCAACTCAGTGTGCATGGTTAAGGTCTCAGTTAATTCTGCAGGTGCGAGCACACATATGTGCAGCTCTTCCAGATGCAGCCTGTCCCTTGCCTGGTGAACTAAGTAGGGCTTGTCAGGATCGCATTGTCTGGTGTTTCTCTTCTGCCTGTGACAGATGGGAACTAGAAAAACAGGAAAATAGGAGAAAGAGGGATGGAATAATGACTCTGACAATATGACAATAAGACAAAAATAAAATCAGAAAATGTATGGGAAATGTGTAAGACTTCACTGACCGGCCGAAAAAGGAGTTGTCGGTGGATCAGAGGCAGAGCCTGGGGTGGTAGGGATTTGTCCACCCAGCACAACCTTCAGGGATGGCAATCTGCCATCTGATCCTTGTCAGTAACGTCTGGGGATATGACCGGAGAGTGAAATGGGTCCTCCCTTCCTGGCCCTTCAAGAAACACAGCCAGTGGTACATTGCTGCTCATGGGAAATAGATGTCAGGAAAGGAGCTGTTTGAGATGACAAGCCAGCTGCCTGCTCCAGCACACAGCTCTCTCTGCAGTCTGGGTCGATGTGTGCTCCAGATTTTACTGTCTTGATAGAGCAGTCTGAACAAAAATATCAAGAGAAAACTTACTTGGGTGACTAAGCACTTAAAAATGAAGTAAAAGACTTATTATAGCCAGCCTGATAGATGAAACTATGTTGAAAAATGAGATTATATATGGGAAAGCTGTTGGCAGCCTAAGGGGAAAAGAAACCTCACTATTAAGCAAAGTTTCCTTTAAACTGTTGCTATTAATCGGCTGTGGTTGTAGTGATTGGATGCAATAAATGTAGGTGGAGGTTACATTAGCTGCTCTGAAAATCCTAGTTTTCCTTTTAGCCAGTAATCTGCTTAAAGAGAAAAGCAAAAAGTATTAAAGGTGACCAGAATTTCCTGGTGGATCGCTTCCCTGATCCTGTCCAGTGCACAGCATCACAAGCTGCCAGGCTGGCTCAGGGAGCTGGGAGGATGGGGATGCTGGGATGCTGGTACTCTGGGATCAGGCACTGCCCGAGGCACAGCTCCCCAGACACCCTCCCACCTAAACTGACAGGCTGTCCCAATTTAGGATTCGTTTAAGCATGGCTAAACTGCTTCCTCTGACTGCAGTTAACCTATACACAACTAAATACTTAAATCTTTGGAGCGTGAGGTACTGACTGTCAGTGTGAATTTTAAAAAGCCTTTTAAGATAAAGGTCTCTGCCATCTTTTGTTTCATTTTCCCCTCATCACGCAGATCTGATGTTTTCACTGGATTGTTCTGTATTAATGGTGAGAATTCCTTGAGTTAGGAATGAGATCTGAAATAAATCAGTACTTCTCTAGGCAATACTTCATGCTGAATGTTGCAGACCTGCCAATGTACATGAAAGATCACTTTTACCTGCTCCACAGACCCATGGGACACCTTGTCATCTTAAACAAGCTCCACACTGACCAAGGACAGCAGAACTGGGCAATGCTCAGGGTGAGTGTTTGGTCTTTCAGATGGCAAAGGTAGGTTTCTGTGGTAAATTCCAGATGTGTTTCTGCACTTCCCACTGCATGACTTGCAGACATTTCTGAACAACAGGGAGCAGCAGGCAGGGACAGCTCGTGCCTACTGCAAGAACTATTTGCCATAGGCACCAGTGCTTTACATTTCTGCTCTTTGTTCTGCCTCACAGATTTAGATGTCGATAGTTCCCAAGAAACTTTATTTGGTTCCCTGGGAGACAAAAAAATCTTCTTGTTTGGTCTTTGAGCAGCTTAGTTGTTCTTTTTTTTTTTTTAATCCCCCTTTGACACTGCAAGACTGTGTTCTGCATATTCCAATTCTTTTTGTCCTCTCCCCTCCATTCTGCTTTATACTCCCTGCTTTCCTCAGGCTTTTCTTGCCACCCTACTATTGGTAGTACTAAGTTGTCCAACAAAAGCTACACTTCTTTAAATGACTTAGTTTCATATTTACACTGCATAAAAGACAAGAAACCTGTGTCCTGCAAAGTAAAAGTAAAAATTCACAGCATTTCTACATATAAACTCTAATCTAAGTAATACTGTCATCGCTGCTGGGTTCAGCTGCTATGTACTGACAGGACACTGATAAAATATACATGTGATGTATTTCCATCCTTAAAAACACATATAAAAGAGCTATATACCAATGAGACCAATTATTTTTCACTCAGAATAATGAAATGTGCCAAAGCCAGCAAGGCCTCGTTGTGAACATATCGATCCCACGTCTAAGGCTGTTCTAGTTGCAGCATCAGAGGAGTTCTCAGACAGAGCTTTGGTATGTCTTCCCCCATCCCCAGCATTATTCTGCCATTCCTTGCAGCTGTCTTTCTAGCCTGTTCTTGAAAATTTTACTCATGAAGACTCCACGGTCAGGGAACCTGCCTGTAGCTTCTGCCTTCTGTTTATAACTGAAGGAAATCGTTTGCCTGATCATATGGAAGGCAAAGCAAGTTGAGAAGAAAAGAATTCTTGTTTATATTATTGTTTCTTTTACTCTAGGCTGCTTAACAGTTGGAAGCAACCATAAGGGAAAAATAAAACCCTTTTTCTATGAGACATATAAACCTCTATCACTTTTGGGATTGGTTTTGTTTTTTTTTTTTTCCAGGAGGGCTAGTGCTTCAGAAATACAGAATTGAACTTGCTAGCCAGGAGTTACAGAAAGATCTACCAGTACTGCACCGACAACAAAGCAGCAAGAGAAAAGGACATGGTGAAGAGTGACCTTAATTCTATGTCCCCAATAGCAAGATCTCCTGTCAGCTTTTATCACCAAGTATTTTCCTACACCATTACAGATAATTCTTTGGAAGATGAAACTTCCTACCCCGTGACCATCAGAAAGACCTGGAAGGGAATATAAACCATCATTTGGTGCTCTATAAAGCTATGGTGTAGCCAGTCTTGTGTGAAGTTCTGGTCACTTCATAAATGAGATTTTACAAGTAGAAAGGATACAGATAAGGAGGGTCAGATTGGTCAGAAACAGGAAATAATTTCTGCTGTAGAAGAAAGTCAAAAGATTTGGTTTCCTCAGTTTGGAAAAGAGATTAACTGAGGGCACGATAGAGGTCTAGGAAAACATAAATCATGTGGAGCAGGTGGCGAGGGAATGATTAGTCATTATTTTTCATGAGACAAGAACTACAGGGCACGAAATGAAATCATCAGGCAGCAGGTCAAAGACGAAAAAAAAGCACTTGCACATGTAGTGCCTAATTGCATTGCAGGACATAACATCCTATTTTGTTTGGATGCCCAAAGTATAATAAATTCTGAAAGCTCCTGGATGGGTTCACAGAGGAAAGGTCTGTCAAGGACAGCTAGACAACATGATGTAGATACATTCTGCAGACGAGAAAGTTTCTAAACCAAAAATTGCTGGAAACTGGAGAAATATCTTGGAAAAAATATGAATCCAAGATTGCCCTGGGTTTATAGCTTTTTCTTTACTACTAGTGGCTATAGTAGAAAAGGATTATATAGGATGGGGTATATGGACCCTTGCTGTGATATAGTACAGTGGTTTATCTGTGTTTCATCAGAACTATGTACAAATGCTCTGTAGTCAGAAATGGGAAATTATATTAGATTAATTGATGCTGATTGTCTCCATGAGACCATCAAATATGTAAAAAACAACACTGCTTTTCCCTTATAGAAAATCTACATATCTTGAATCACAAAGAAAGTTCAAAATTTTAAAGTTGGAGGAGTGGCAACATGATAACAACAGAAATTCGTACAAATGGGGGCGGGGGAGGGGGAAGAAAAACACAATGAACTAGACCTCCTGTAAGGTTGAAATCTGCACTCCAGTGTGATCATAAGTTTTGCCATTGTTTGGAGCAGGATAGGATTTCATGTGGATCATTAAACTTTGCGGGTAATCAATAGGGCAAAATGATGACAATCTGCAATTTTTCTCCCTTACCAGGTGTAGGAGGAGAAATTAGACTTTTTTTTTTTTTTCCCAAAAGCTGACTGAACTCAGAATTTGGTAGATAAATCTTACAAACTAAGGAAATGCACAGAAATTATAAGACGGAACAGAAATAAAGACGGGAACATCCATGTACACCCAGTCATTTCCTTTGCATTGTTTGTAAAGGTGATGCCAAGGAATTCTAGACACACTTGAACCAAAGTAGTCCCTTATGCATCAGTATTTAATTTACCTTCCAAAGGTAAATTTACAGCAGCAAAGATAAATTAGGAATTCAACAGGAGATCTGATTTCCATTATGATAAGGAATTATAATTACTAGGGCCACCTTGACAGATAGATACTGTAAGAAATTAGTATTACTAAGATAAATCTGTTTATTCAGCTAAAATAATGAACTGGTTTACCTCAGTGCCTCTATAACCGATTTTGAGAAAACATTCTTCAAATATCACATGCCTAAGAAAGATAATATTAATCTCCATTCCCAGGACAACTAAGATTAATTATTGCAATCTAAAAACTACTTCAGATTATTCAGGTACATACTAGAGATTCTTTATATCTCCACCAAGCCTTTTAACTTTAGAATGTTATTCTTTAAACACAGTGATTATTTGTAATTTTTGTTACTACACACATTACTGAAACTTAAATCACATTACCACATAAGAAGATGCAAGTAGTATCTTGATACAATGCAATGCCCAATTACTTTGCCTAGGTACAAAGAAAAGTTTTGCTTCCATTTGATTTCTGCATTTCTTTAAATCCTTTCAGAATCTAAAACTTAGGAGTAGGTGGTAGATATTTTCTTTGGGTTTCTTTCAGCATATTTCAGCTGAAATGTTTCAGCATATTTCCTTGTGGGAGGGTGTAATTTATACATTTTTTGGAAGGAATCTGTATAAAATCCATGTGCTTCTTTTCATGGGATTTTCCTTCCCCCAAAGATTTGTATCCCTGCTGTCAGCGCCCATGGAGAAGGGTGCATGTATATTTGAAAGATATGTTGGAAAAGGAAGAAGCTCTCCTCAAATAATTTTCTTCAGCTGCACTTTTCTGTACTTCTGTGATTTGCATATTTATCAGACCTCAGTTGTGTCAGAAAGGCAGCAGGAATAGTTTTTATTTTCCAACAGAAATTTCCATGTGGGTCAGCCTTTTTGATCTTAGAATATTCTGCAGTACTGGAGAACAAACCCAGACAAATTATCATTAACACATGGAAGCTGGAGATAGATAACTGGAAGTTTTTGGCCCCATTTTTCCTCTAGTTCAGCCCAAACTCCTTTATTTTTAGATTACACTACTTTGTACCCCTTCCATAAATACTCCATCTTTTCACTTTGATTGCAAGTTCATAATTAATTTATATTAACACATTTAAATCCAGAACAGGCACTCATATAATGATTTGCAGATTTGAACAATTCTTTGCCATCTCCTGTCTCTTCCTCCATTTATCATCTACTCCCACGGTTTCTTACCAGAATTAATAAACTTTAATTCAATTGTTAAAGCCCTGGATAAGCTTCATATGCAAAAGCTACAATGCTGAGTCCAAACTTCAATTTTCCTGTATCTTGTGCAAATGGGGTTGGCTGTTGATCAGCACTGTGTCCTTCAAATCCAGGGCTCTCAGTTCCCATGCCAGATAAATGCTCTGTAGCCAACAATTTGATGTTGTTCATTTACCCAACCCAAAAAGCCAGTACAGGCTTATTCACATCTTACCTGCAGCTTGTGCACAGCCCAAGTACCCCAGGCTGTGTCTGCTTTTCTTGTTCATGGATGATGTGACAGAGCAAGGCATTCACAGAGCCTTAAGGGGAACATCTAAACACAAGCTTTACTCTGAGGATTGATCTAGAAATGACACAAAGCTAAGGCTTGCTAACAGCAACACCTGCAAGCAGTTCCTTTCCATAAGATTTTTTGATGCCTCCAGTCCTCACCTGCCAGGCAGGTAACTTCTGCTTTGTTCTACCCAGTTCCAGGCCAGATCTCCACCTTCTTACTCTGTCCAGAAATGGATCATCAAATAATTCCTTTTTTAAAATTTCCTGCCTTCTGGTACCAGATGGCTTTCCTCGAGGACTTGCATGCCTTGCCAGATAACACAAGGCCTGTTACAAGCTCCTCAGACAGGAGCCAAAGTTATTCTGATTACTTTTACTAGGTCTTTGTTTATTTGCTTTTCAGAAAACATTAAAGCAACCCAAAGATCTAAGGTTCTAGTTTAAAGTAATTCATTATGACTCTTTTTGCTTTCGCTGCTGTACATTTTTCAACAAGCACCATCAAATTGACAATTAATGTATTTCTGATTATTTTTGGCCCATTAGAGCAGCACAGTTACTACATGCTAATTTCCAAACCCAGCTGCATCACTTTGTTGTACCAAGCTTACTTTGATTTTTCCAGTTCACGTGAGGAAGTAGCTTTTGATAACTGGGTCAACAGGAGGACAAATTTTAATTATGGTTCAGAGTAGTCTCCATCATGTTTCCTTCTTTCTGACGAAACTCAAATAAAATCAAAGACCACAGGTCGTATTTTGTGCCACAAAAACCCTGTTGTACTAAACAGTTGATCACAAAGTCTTTTGGGCATTGAACAGTTTGCTCATTTACCAATGTAAAAGCAACAGAATCAAAAAAATTTTCCACTAAGAAAATTTTCTGTTTACAATTAGAATAACTGAAATATTATCTTCACTGAACCCAGTGCAGAATATACTTCAGCTGAAGTAGAGCTCAAGATTCTTCCAAGTTACCCAGAATGTTTCACTTTGAAGCACTTCTCCAATAAACTTCAATTGCTGATTGCAGTGCCTTGTATGATACAAATTGGAGTGTCAATCTCCATTCTTAATGTCTTGGTTACCCTGACATAATTCAGTGCATTCTTTATTTAAAGAACATGGATGGTTCATTGTGGGAGCCACAGGACTTTCACAATGCTATGGAAAATGTGTCTGACCAGAAAATTCTGCATTATAGTGAGCATCAGGTTATTGAAAAGCAACATCCAAAACACAGTGCACAATATTGGAAATGTGACAAATCACTCTAAAGCATCTTTAAATCAAGAACTATTTTTCAGATAATATGACTTATTGAACTTATTCCTATGGTTACTATACAGTGCAGCAGCGTTGATGTGTTATAGACCCAAGTCGTGTGTTCAGTCCCACCAAAGTGGGGCTGCATTACCTTATCTAAAACCAGAATTTGGTCTGTGTTACTGTAGTTTCATAAGAAGTTAGAGCAATATGTGTTTCCCTTGCAGGAATGTTAGGCTGCTTTGTTTTGATGCAAATTTTTAGCATTTCTAGAACAAAATCTTGAAGGGAAAACACTTCATACTTGCATTCTTATTTAGGTCAAAACTAATACTGCGTTATCAGGTTTTCTTGATCTCTTTCTCACTCAGCTTTAGAAATTACCTCTTACAGTCTCAAAGCCTGACATGTGAGTTGAACTAGAGGGCTGCCAATATCTCCACCTGCACATCCACCTTGGAGCCTCCACTGATGATTCAAGTACTTTTCCTGAGATCCTTGGTAGCCATCAGTCTCCCCCAAAATAAAGCATTTTTATGGAACTCCTCCTCTGTCTTATGATGCTGCTCTTCTTACCCAGTTTGCGTCATTATTCTTTCTACTGTGGCTTACAAATGAAGTAATTTTCATAAATAGCAATCTAGGGGTTTTTATTTAAGCACCAAGGGACTAAAGTACAGAGTTTTACTAAACAAATCTCAATATACTTCTAAAAGAAAAAAAAAATCAATAAAAAGTGACTAAAAATTGCATGAAGATCTGATGCATATTTAATATGCATAATTTTTCTCTGAGAAGGAAGATGCAAAATGAGATATTTCTATAAAAATAGGGGTTTTTTTGATACTTATTTAACTCTTTGTCCTGCTGGCAAATTAAACATTGTTTTGGCAGCATCGTGAGGTCAAGTATTTGTGAGTTTATACTGCATCACAGTACAAGGCTTTCTTTGCAAAGTCCAAGTTCCCAAATTAAGCATGTGCACATTCAGGAAGTACTTACTGTGCTAATTCTTAATCCATAAGTACCAAGAAATTTTACAGTGTGGCATTTTCTTTTGTGGAAGGGTCAGATTCTGCTCCTGCCTACAAACCACTGAGGTGTGTGTGAACCCAAGCCTTGGCCCAGCTGAGCTGCTGTGACTGATGGGCTGAAAAACAAAAGCAGATAAACTTGATTATCGATGTGATGAGGTGATTGCCTGATCCAGGGGCAGGTGAGCTTTTACCCTTGACGCTAGGAACAGGCTGCCCAAGGAAGTGGCCGGGTCACCATCCCTGGAGGTATTTAAAAGACGTGCAGATGTGGCACTGAGATGTGTCGGTTTCACCATGGGCTTGGCAGTGCTGGGTTAATGCTTGGAATCCGTGATCTTAAAGGCCTTTTCCAACATAAACGATGCTACGGCTCTGTGACTGCAGATCTCCCATGTACAAACCACCCCCAGCCCCTCCTGGCGTCCCTGGATGTTTGCTTCAGCAGGGTAAGACCAGGCTAGCTCAGAGAAAACCAAGCTTTTCCTTAAGTATCTATCATAACATCACCCTCTCCAACGATGTCTTCCATCAACACTTCAACCACAATATCTCATCAAATGTCTTTTTTTATGAGACGGGCATGGCGACTCACATGCCTTGTTCATGGCACTGGCAATGGCTTTCCTGGGGCCTGACACCTTCCCTGTACACTCCACTGAAAAAACGAATTTACAGCGTAGGCGTTTGCAGACATCTCACTTGAAAATCAGGAAGAGGGAGCCTGCCACGTGATGAACGTGTCAGAGAAGCTGCCACAGTCCCAGGCTGTTCATGGCCCCTTCCAGAGGAAAACGGTGCCACTCCAGAGGATTGTTTTCGGCTTCGTCGGGCTGGCGTCAGAAGCTCCCCGCCCGTCTGGGTTTAAGGGTTGCAGAAGCAGACCCCAAACGTTTGACAATTTAAAAAAAACAACAAGGTTACTTTGTTTTCTGTGCCAGTTTTTCATTGCCTCGGTTGCTCTGCTGGCAGGCAATTTCATGAAGATACGGTCTGATAAACTGACTTTGAACACTGAATCAATTGTGTGACTTAAAGTAAGAGCCCAAACTCAGCCAGCAAGTCATAAAGCAAAAAATTCATTAGAAAGGGAGCTGCAGTAAGCCACTCTAATAAAGGGCATCTGAATAGTTTTATGTTCAAAGCAGCTTTTAATGATAAATAATACTGTGTTTGAGAAGTAAAGAGACTGAAGTAATTGTTTATGAAATTGCAATATATGGTTAATTTAGAAGAAAAGGAAGATTCACAGACATGATGATTTTAAATCCTTTTCCACAGAGCCGCCTGATCCAAAGGCCATGAAAAACTGGTGGTTATTAAATGAGATCACTCACAGTATTTCTTTTCCTCTTTCTAGCTACAGAAAGGGCAGTAAGGAAAATTACACTGACAAATCATCCCCTAGATGGAAAGTAAAAGCAGAGCAAAAGAAAATCCATCTGTTCTCACTCGTGGAATTTCATGTGATCCCATATAAGGACAAGTTTCTGCAGCACATGAATCAAAAATCCTAAAACCCTGAGTGTTATAACATTGCCAGGACAATTGCCAAGTGCCAGTTTCAAGGCATCTGTATGAGGCTAAGACAAAATTCAGGGCACTTTGGGATTCTGGTGCATGGTAAGCTGCACTGCAATAAATGGCACAACAGATTAATATTTCATGTCTCTCAAACTGAGGCATTTTTTTTAATAGGAGAGAGACAGAGCAGAAGGGAAGGGATGATCAGCTTAGCCTGAGTGCCAGCAATCAGATGGTCTAGTGCCCTCTAACCAGAGAGTTTGTGCCCCCCACAACACTCCTGCCCCAGGGAGGCCTCCATGAGAAGACACCACTGTAACCTCTCAGGGCTGGACTGCAGGAGAGTGACTAAAAGCCATTAATGTTGCAAAAAAAGGAACAGAGAGCAACCCACGGAACTGCTGTGAAATGTAGGAAATATTGGGGTGAAAATGTGTGCTGTCCCACAAAATGAAGGTTATTTGAGAGGACTAAGCGATAAAGAACACAGATAACATGTTAATGCAAGGCCAATAACAGCAAACAAGGTTTGCACATCCATTAACCTTTATCTCGCCTCAATAGTAAAACTACATTTTCAAAGCAGAGTTGTCATAAAAGTTACACATGTATAGCACTGTGTTTACATTGACCTAATATGCACTGATTTTTATTAATATGCAGTCTTTGCTTCAATTGTCTTTTTGTTGTAGTGTAAATCCCACTTGGGCATGAACTATTCAGTCATAAGTTTTAGTGGTCTACAGCTACAGTGGTAATATCTGTACACTTGGTCACACCATACCCCAGGTGGAAAGAACGTGTGTGGAAAAGCCAGTGTTATGAAAGGGAAGCTGCTGTGATCCCCAGGTGTTCTTGCCTTGTTTTGCCCATTATCTCATACAAAACTGGACAATCCACAGAAGTCAAAACTGTACCAAGCATCTTATCCCTGTCAACTTGCCATCTCCTAGTCTTTTCCTCACAGCTTCCCCTTGCTGTGTCAGTTGGTTGTCCCTGGGGGACAGATGGGCCAGGCACCACACAGTGGTGGGAAGAGCTCATGGTGTGCAAACAGAACCACAGAATCATGGGAAGGAACCTTTAAATGCCATCTAGCCCAGCTCCCCTGCAAGGAGCAGGGACATCTTCAGCTCCATCAGGTGGTTCAGAGGCCCATCCAACTCAGCCTTGAATGTTTCCAGGCATGGGGCATCCACCACCTCTTTGGGCAACCTGTGCAAGTGTTTCACCACCCTCATCTTTTCCCCATCTAGTGTGAATCTACCCTCTACTAGTTTAAAACCATTCCCCCTTGTTCTGTCACAGCAGGCTCTGCTAAAAAGTCTGTCCCCCTCCGTGACTGGTTGCAAGGCACAGCACAAAGGTGTGAGTGTCCTTCCATCTTTCAGTTCACTTTCCATCATCACTCCTCACATCTCTAGGCTTGGGAAAAAACAACCAGTGCCAGAGAAATGACAGTCAATTCTTTCATGCCAGTGTTATTATCCTGTTAGAATTGACCAAGGCCACCTTCTCTCCACACACATGAAGCCCCTGGGTACAAGCAGAGGCACATTGCAAACTCTGGTTTCATAGCAGAGTGCAGTGAGACAATGTCAGTATAAAAGGACAGATGTTGCTGTTGTGCTGAATGCAGTCTCCACACTGTCATCTAGTGGATTTAGTGGTAATATCCACAGCTCAGTTAATACTACACTGTAATTTCACTCAACGTACTGAAGAGAAATTTTTTTTTCCTGTGCAGTTTCTGCCTTTTCTTACCCAGTTCTCTTGGGATTGCTCCTCTCTGATTGCCCTTTTAAAATTAACTTTATTCTCTCAATTTTAAACCCTTTGTACAACCATCCCTTTTTTTCTGGGTTACAGTAATTCCCAGGCAGCCTAGCTCCCCACTACTAGACTGCAGAGCGTTTTTTCCTTCCTTTTAGGAGACTGAAACTTTTCCTTACATTAAGGTAGAAAGAAGTTTCTTGCTTTAGCAAGACAGAATAAATCCCCTTAGAGATTTACTATAAGTGACATAGGTGCCTCTTGGATACCCCTGCAGGCTTCAAAGATGCCTCTACAGGCTGCACACACTGAGTGTCTGTATCCACACACCGTCTCTGCCTCTCCAGGCCCCAGCCCAACACTGTTTGCAGCCTCCTGCTCTGAGAAATTGCCCAATAAACTCATGTACTACAGAGGTAAGGAAATTCTGACACACAATCATACCAGCTACGTTTTCCTAAACCTAACAAGCATGTCACTGTGATAAACTTATCAGTATGATAAATATTAATAAAGTGGAGTTATTAGCATAGCAACGACCCCAAAAATCCTGAGATCTCCCACTTCAAGGAGGTCTGCAAGATGCAGCTGTTGGTCCTTAAGATCCATGCTCATGAGGAGTCCAACCTCATGTGTCAAGGTGGCCCAGGGAAGATGTTTGCCTTTGTAGCTGTGGACTTGCAGACAGACAGTGAGATTTTCAATGGTGATCCTATTTTGCTGAACTTACCTCTTGGTATTTGATTTTCCCTTTTATCCTCTCAGCTTCAGTAACCTGTGACCTTCTGTACTTCCTCATTTATGCAGCCAGATTGCTCATCATTCCTGGGGAGTCAGCTCTGAATCTGTCCCAGAGGCAACCCATCACTCTATTTGCATCCCACAGCTGCATTCCTGAGGAGTCAGCTCCCCAGGCTCACCCAGAGATAACTGATCGCTTCTCCCTCGCTCTGCAGCTGTTTTAAGCACTGTGATTTTGCAACATCAACCCTATGGCCCACCAGATGTTAAATCAGCAATTAGCTAAATATATTAGTTCCAGGTCAGCAATTCTGTTACTGCTTTATGGTAACGGTTACTATTAAAGTAAGTCTGTGATTTGGCCAGTCCCTCTCCTGTCAGAAGAAATGCTAAATGTGTTTGTGCTGGTTTGGCAATTTTCTCACTGGCCCATCCCAGCTCAATGATCCCTTTTCTGTAGCAGGGGGCTGTGTCCCTCCACTGCCTCCAGCTTTTCTCTTACAAAGAGAAAATGACTTGCTAGAAGTAGTAAAAAAAGAATATGAGGCCATTGATGTGTAGCAGAAATGGGAAATGCAACTTTAAACATTTAGTCCAACAGTTTACAAACCACAACTCCAGACCAGCTTTTCTTCTCTATATCTGTGCTTCTGCATTCACATCAGAGGCTCTATCAAAAACCTCTTGCATGAGTGCATTCTGAGGTTATTTCTGATAAAAAGTTCCAGTTTAATAGTAATTTTTATAAGCCTCTGAGGAAAAACAGGTATCTCCAACAGGCTACAGCATTTATCTAGCTGAGAAAGACATCCATTGCCACATTCATGGTTGACTCTTAGATAAAAGCAGAAATCAGTCAACCTGCTTGCTCTACAGAAACCTGAGTTGGCTTCTTCAGCAATTAATTTTCAAGAAATCAAATCAAATTTAATGAGGATAAGCAAATAAAGAAGGATATGACACATAAAGGGCAAAGGATTCAGAAATTGGTGTAGGTAATAGATATGACTTAAGAGCTACAACCAACCTCTGGAAATTACATCTGTGTTAGATCTTGCCAGCTGGTGGCCACTCTCTTGGAATGACAGCTAACCTGCCCTGTCACCAAGCTCTTAACAGAAAGTCATCCTTGTTGAAAGGATCACTGGAATAACAGAATTCAGGACAGGAGAACAGTTATTTCAGAACAAAATTCTCCTTCTGTAATCTTATCATGAATACATAGACCAAGTCTCCCAAGTAAGCCAAGTGTATATACTTTCTTTGTTACTTGTGGTTAAGCTCATTTTTGGGGGGGAAGTCTTGGTCTGTGTCTCAATTCTGATACATCTCATTTTGGTTCTATGTCCTGCTGTGCTATTTCCAACTGGTAGGATTTGGTCTAAGTAAAAGTGTCACCTCTGTAAATTATCATTAGTAAAGATCATAATAGCAGAGCTCTAAGTGTCTCTGCTGTAAAGTATTATGTTTCACAGGTGTTGCTTGCATCACAAAAACAACAAAACCAACCAAACAAAACCAAAACAAAAAGGAAACCTCTCTATTTTAGGCATGCTAACAAAACTTAAATGCTTCTCACACAGGGATAGGAGAATGGAATCATTGAGAAAGATGAGAAGTGGTAAACACAGCCTTGAGAAGAAAGCAGGACCTGATATTTCTTGTGGACTCTTTGCTTGCTGGAAAAATGGAGAGTCAGCTGGAGGAATAGAGGCTGCCAGCCACTCCCTTGGTAGAAGTTTCTCTATGGCTACATGACCAAGAAAAAACCCTCTAGGGTGTGAAAGGTCACAGTGTGGGAACTATAGTAGATGTTATGGGGGGGCTTTCTGAGCTCTGCTTGTGGAATTACTTCAACAACACTTAAAAAGATACAGATCACATGATCCTATTCTGTGTCCATGCTTCTGCTGTTGTTTTCCTCCTGGGGAATAAACAGCTCCTTTTGCTATACTTGTAAGTAGCATTACACATTGAATTCTGGTGTCACAGCTTCAGGGCATCCTGGGAACCAAAGCACACCTAGGATTGGAGGACACAGACACCACGTGGTAATGTAACATCCTGGCCATGGGCAAGGAGTAGATTTTACTTTCTTCACCTCCTTGTGAGCTGCTCTCACAGAGAATTTTACTGCTCCCTCAAGGCACAGCGATTTTATCCTTTAGATTTGTGAAGCACCACAGCCTGCTCATTCACCCCTCAGTGAGATTGGGAAGGAACTAGCAAAAACAAAACAAACCAAAACAAAATTAAAAAAAAAAATTAAAAAAAAAATTAAGGAGGAAAATTTGGGTTGAGGTAAAGACAGTGAGATCACTCACCAGTTATTGTCATGAGCAGTGTCACGGGCAGAACGGGAGCTTCTGACAAGGTTTATTAGAGAAGCCCTCCTGATGAGTCACGATGTGCAGAGAGGCAGAGAGGACACCCTTGCTTTCTGAACTCCTTCTCAGAGAGCAGTCTGGGCATGGCTGGATCCATTCCTAGCCCCAGACTTCATCAGTGGTTTATGTCTAAAGGGCTATAGAGGTGTAATCAAACCTTTACACACCTTTGTCCCACAGGATTAAGGATGACAAGCCAAATATAATTATATAAGTTATTTAAATGTACTGTGATCATTAGACTAAAATATCATCATCAGGATTATTTGCTATACAGTGTAAGTACTCTGTCTCCAGGCCAGCTGTGTCAGCTCAGCAGCTTTACATAAGTTATCAGTAGTATCACTTCTTGGTTCTTTTTCAGGCACTTTATCAGGTCTGCCACATCTTCACCTGTGCCAGTTTCTATCAGGAGACATTGTTCTTCCTCAGGATGTTTAGGAGTCAGGCTGGTTTCAGCATTCCTCAGTGCCAAAAGCAGCCTGACACCCCTTCTCCATTCACCACTGATAGCTCTGCAAATAGGGGTAGTGTTCGCATTATTTTACCCCCACTCCAGGCAGAGCATCCTGCTACAGGCAGAACAGACTTGTCTCAGGGAATTTAACTTAATTAATTGCCAAAAAATAAAAAACTGAATAGTGGTTTGGATTTTTCTTTAAAAAAAAAAAAAAAAAAAAAACCAACCAAACAAAAAAACCCCAACACATTTACTCACTGGGAAAACACTTTTTCTTCCCCATTCCAGGCCCAGATTCACTCCATCACACCAGGCACCTCTCTTTCCCCCTTGCTACCACTGCAGGGTGCAACACACTCATTCCTTTCATTGAGGCAACAGGCAGTGCAGGGGTCAGCACACAGCAGTTTCTCTCTGTTGCATTTTCCTATGGTCCAGTGCAGCTCCTCCATGGGCTGCAGTTTCTTTTGGGTGATAATGACAGTTATTTCAGCATGGGCTCATCCATGTGCCACAGCCCCTCTGAGGAAGGGTCTGCTCCAGTGAGTCCTCCATGAGCAGCACTTTGGTAATATCTGCCCCACCACGGAGCACCTTCAACTTTGGTGTTCCCTGTGCTGTTTCACTCTTTTGTTTCCTCTTTCTCTTTGGTGTTTTCTACCCTTTACTTAAATATGTTTTCCCAGAGCACCACCAGTTTGAGTGGTGGGCTCAGCTATGTCTTCCAGTGGATGCACTGTGGACCCAGCTGGAGGCATCTCCTGACCTCACACAGAGGCACCTCCTGCAGCCCCTCCACTGCCAGAACTCTGCCACTGACACCCAACAGAAAATTATATAGCTATTATGGGGCTGGGAGGGACCAAACAAAAACCAATCCATATGTGCATCTTATTAATCAAATAAGAAACCACTAACATGCTGTTAACTATGTTTTTGATTCCAGATTCTCTCCCAGGCTCTTATCTCACTAAGACATCACCTAGAGTCAGAACAAAAGTGACATCTCCCCCTGAGTAAACCAAGGAGACCCCCCAAAACTATTTGTTAATTTTGAGTTTATTCATCAGGCAGTTGACATCTAAGTCATTACTGATCTTTCAAAAGAGAAGTTTCAAGAAGTAAAATGGCACATTTTCAATCCACTTTGTGCTTTCTGCAAATTGTATCCACATCAGAATTAACTGTGAATGTGTACCCCAACTAAGAGCGACAAAGCAGACATGGCTACAAAAACAGACTTCTGAAATCCCAGGAAGACCACTGACCAGCCATATACAGGAAACAGCACTTGCAGCTATAGCAACGTGTCTAATCCTCACTGACTATGCATTTGACCCTTCTCCTGTTCCCAGCACACAGACCAACGGGGTAAGAAGGTTCTCATCACAAAATTGCAGAGCAACTCTGCAGTTTCTTATCTCCTTTGCCACAAAAACGTCCCAGGAGTACAGAAAAGCTGAAAGCTGCTTGCACTAACCAGCACAGAGTGCCTCCCTGCCAGACAGCAGTGGGACTTCTCATCTTACTCCACTTTTTTTTCCCTGAGAGCCTTTCTTTACACTATCATCTCAGTGCTAAATGAATATGAGTCTAAAGCATTCTGGGAGTAGGGTTCACAAATAGATCCAGTCATTACTAAGCATCTCTTTCATATTGCTCATTGCATCAGGATGAAGTGTTTTAAGATACGTCTGTGAGACACAGAAGTGATTTACCCAGAATATATGTTGTTATAGCAGACTATAAAGATGTCTTTCAACATTAATAGTACAAAATCAGCAAAGTTTACAAAGCCACTAAGCCTTTAGAACTCATTGATATACCTAGTTGCCTCCAAATACCAAGCATGTCATAATTTTGTCCTTTATTTAGGCTCTCTTTCCCATACTCTTTCTACAAAGAGTATCCTTTTATCATAACAACATTTTCAAATTTAAGGTTTAGGGACTCATGCATGTTTAAGTCTTGCCTGTAACTGCTTAAGGTCCTACTGGGGAGCAATTTGCTTTGGCTGTACTTGTACAACAGGACAGGTTTCAGCCATAGTAAGCTGCATGAGGTGCAAAGCAGAAATGCTGAGGAGCAACATCAGGTTTCCCTATGAAAAGCTTTTCCTGTTCACTCTCCTGCCGAGCTGCTCATTTATACTGTAGTTGTGGGAGATGCCCACAGGTGAAATAGGCAGTTGAATCTGCTCCTCTGCTACGCAGGTCTGTCAAGCCAGCATGTCCACAATAAGAGGTTTCATGTTAACATGTGACAATTATGGAACGTATCCAGACTGCTTATTCAGTGGAGCAGATGGTCTCCAGGCTTTTGTTCCTTGTAGGTACTCCTTGTAGCCATAATGCTGCTTCTTGAAGCCCTAACACTTTCTCTACTACAGGTAATTTCTTCTGAGCAGCTGTCTGAATGGACAGTGGCCAATTTATGAGTCACAGCAATTTATCAAAGAGATTCCAATACTGGCAAAATCACTACAATGGTAATACACTGGAGACTGGAACTGCATAGAGCAGTTTAAAATAACAGCAACCAGCTGAATATGGTGCTACTGAAACCATTGAACCCAAATTATGTTTAAAGGGCATTTGTTATGGAGCTTGACAGATTCCAACTACATAACAGCTCTTGACATATCTTGAGGATAACTGCCACTGGACTAATTATTCCATGTTGATAATGCTTGCATGTGCCCAAAGGGACTTGCTGAATCTCAGAACTAAGTGCTCCAGAAGCTCCCACTGCCACGGGCAAACCCCATGCATGCAGGGAGGAAGTAAACATTCTCCCTTGCTTTTCTTGTCAAGATGTTACAGTAATGAGCATAAGAGAAGGAAGCAGGGAACCACTTTCCCCTTGGAGTCTTAATACTGATGAACAGACAGCAAACAAAATAAAAATAAAAAGCTGTCTGGCTTAAGTGCAGACGGAGGTAGGCTTTGCATGGTTGAGCTGGCAGCACTGGAGCTAAGAGGTCAGGAAAAGACTGAGCTTTGCCAGGATGAAAACAGGCTGGAGGCTTGCAGGCAGTAGAAGACAAGTCAGAGACCAGGAAGATCAAAAAAAGATTTTAAAAAAGAAGGTGATAATTGCAACCTTGTAAATTAAACAAGAAGCCTCAGGAGGTGAAGAAGTGAGTTCACAAAGGCATGGTCTAGGAAGGCAGAAAGACAAGGACTGCGACAGGGAGAGGTAAGTGTAGCCACTACAGCCAAGTTTAAAGGCTTAGCTTATAGGATCAGATATGTAAAATAAAGGCTGAATGTAGATAACAACCTAGGTCATCAAGGTTATCAAGAAAATCACTCTTGATTGGAAAACAGAGCACACACCTTTCTAGCACTCCTGTTAATGACTCATTCATTCATCAGTAGGAAAAAGGATTACTTACAACACCTGGGAAGGAAAGCACTGGTGATACCAAATGTGGTAGTAACATGTTTCCAAGCCCAGCAGTTTGTAATACACGTTTCCCTGCATGGTTGTTATGTTTTTTCTTTCCTTCAGGCACTGCTCTATTCACGGTTGACAGGTCACTGTATGACTGGACACATGGCAGGACAGCAGGTGTGATTTACAACATGTCAAGACAATTATGTGAAGTAAATGGCCACTGTTACACAGACTTCAACCCCTACAGACCTTCTTGAACATCACATCACTAGATGTTAGGGCAGGGGGTCCTTATCAGGCTCTGGAGCAGATGTGAGTCCTTTTTACACAGGCGTTGCTGCCTCAAGCCAAAGGTAGGCATCTCCTGGACAGGACATCCTTCAGGGCCATGGCTTATCACACTATTAGAAACCAGCTCTTCTGAGTCTCCCTAGTTTTACCTGTTGGAAGTGAGCAAGAGGAGGCAAATGTTCTTGGTAGACACTGCGTGCCTTTTCTCAACTCCCACGCTAAGTTAGTCTTGAGTTTCCTGAGGACCTTCATTCCTCCATGCAAACCTGCAAAAGTTGATTGCATCCCATTCTCCAATTAATTAATGAAGATGGTAATGACAGCTCCAGTATCAATTGCTTAAGAATGCAGTAATGATCAGTTGCTAGCTGGACTTTTTACCACTGACCACAGACAGTATCCCTCCAAGCCCAGCTGGTGAGCTAATTTTCCACATACTGCACGGGTCACTTATCCTAACTCTCCTCAATTTGGCTACAAGAATACTATGAGAAACCATGTAAAAAGTCTTGTTAAACAACATTTTGTACAATTTGTCCACAGAATCTGCCATCTCATCATAAGGCCATCAGGTTGGGCAGGTATGATTTACCCTTTGTAAATCCAATCTGACCACTTCAATTTTTTCTTTACTGCACTTTGGTAGTCATGTCTTCAAGGATTGTTCTATAATCGTCCCAAAGAAAGAGGTCAGGCTGGCTGACCAGTCTCCTGTAGCAGTGTGGATCATCTTTTAGTCTTTGAAAATGGGTGGCAAATTACATGTAAATTTTTTTCACGCTCATCCATGACTCTCTCGGGGCACAAAGACAAGAATGATAGAAGTGGTAGCTCTTCCTACTGACAGGGAAAGTTTCCTAGAAGGAAACGGGAAGGAGAAGACAGACACCAACAAGAGAGGATGTTCCACACCACATCCTACAGTTCTGGATCTGCCAGGGCTCAGCAGGAACCAGCAGCTCCTAAAGGCAGGGGCCAGAACCCGAGGGAGACACCACAACCAGCCAAGGCCCCAAACCCAGGCCCACGAGCAGGAGGTGTGGGTGGAGGACACAGAGGATCATTAAGACCTATTAGTGCTCTCAGAGCCATGACAGGATCCATGGTTTGTACAAAGTAACCCCACCAGAGACTTTCACACTGCAAGTGTTTTCAAGTACAGGCAACAACCCGACAATGGGCACAAGTCACACCTGTGATGGGCACCTTCAATGCTAGGGAATGCCCTCCTGCTCACATCTGTCACTTCAAGCAACACAGCCCGTTTTCACACAGCATCTTGCCTATCCAAGGCCAAGCACTTGCTGTAGCATCGTGGCTTCAGCACTATAAGGAACAAGAGAAATGGCAACTGATTAAGAGCATCTGGCAGAGCCTTCAGTGCCAGATGCATGCAGCAATTATGCAGTAAGTGTAGCACAGGCTGCAGGCCAGACCTAAGTGCAAAGTAAAGGCTTTCAAGACAGCTACTGAGCTGTACAGTAACCAACCAACATAAGAACCAGGCAAAAAGTACATGGCCACTCTATCCCAAAGATCCTAGCCATACCAAAACAGTTGGCACAAGCCACCATGTAAACATGAGTCACAGAGCTAAGATTCACTCCTTGTCATGAGAGGAAGGAGATGTAGCTGTACCCACTGGGACTCAAGACTGACATTCTCACTTACTGGATGCACAAGGTCAGCAAGCAAACTTCTCCAAATATTTGGAATACAAACATCATGGGTCACTGGATTCAATAACTTCCTATTGAAAAGAATTCACTCAAGCATTTAAGTCAGCTTCATATATCATTGTGCAGAACAAAATCCAGACTAAATTCTTGACAGGAACCGTGTGTCGTTTGTACTGGGTACACTTAAGGCTGCAATGAATCTTCTCTAGTGCAGGCAGTATAATAAAGGTAACTAAACTCCCATGAAAATGCAAAATAAAACCTTCTCAGAGTTGCCAACATTATTACAAAATCCTTCAGAGGCAACAATCCCCACACACTAATAGTTTGGCATCCAGCCAGACAAACAAACAAACATAAGTCTAAGTTACTAGGACACTGTGCCAGACAGGGAATTAAAATCTTCCCAAATAGTTTCCCAGTTTGACAGAATAAACATACATTCGAATGGAAGGTGAGGACTTCTGTCTCCCCAAAAAGCCTATTTTTAATTGAGCATACAGAGAGTTAGGATACTGGGATGTTATGCTCCACTGGATAATTAGAGATGCCTGCACACGTACCTAGTCACCAATGAACTGGTACTGAAAGCTTGCAGGCCAATTCCCAATTCCAAGTCAGAGCAGGAATGCAAAAAAACATGCTGAAGAAGACAGAACACATTTCTGATGTTTCCTTAACATGCTGTTAAGATTTCATTAGAAAAAGCTTGGGTTTAAGTCCAGTTCTCACTTGAAACTACTTCCCTTTAACAAGGAAGATCCAGCATTTATTTTAAAGCTACTTTTGATCTAAAGGGATACTTTCAATGCCTACTTAACTGCAATCAACACAGCTCGATACTTTTAAACTAAACAAAAAAAGACAAGGCATAGTCCTCCAAAGTTTATTTCAAGTATAAAAGTAATTCAATGAAATATCTACAGGTTTTTCTTTCAGCACAAAGGTTTAACAAGATAGAATCAGGTACCAAATTTCTGAAAAAATATTTTTTGATTCAAAATTTTGAATAATGAAAAGGCACTTAAACAAAAGATACCCAGCAACAAATATAACTCTTCTATCACAGTGCATGTGAAATGAAACATTATCTAACACTTTATAATAAAAGAAATTAATTACAGTCTGTTTAAATTGAGCAACATGGTCCAGACAAGAGTGAATTCAAACTCCCTGCACTTCAACAACAGCACTTTTCTCTCAAGTGTAAAGAAAGCTAGAGAAAGAAAGAAAAACAAGAAAGTCTTCAGTGAACTAACACTTTACAGAACTGTTTACAGCACTGAGTTCAAACTAAGAACTCAGTTCAATTTGTACAAGTTACACAAAAAGAAATGTAACGAAACAGGGTAGCAGCACAGATACTTCATAAATACCCCTGATCTGTATGCTTGATTTGAGGGCTTTAAAGTTCTATTCCCAGTTTAAAAAAGTTTCTACAAAAGCAAAAGCCTTTTAAAAGCAAAACAATTAGACTAGCGTAAGTGGAAAATAAAAGTGTAAGGCTTGGAAATCCACTGCAATCCCTTTCCGGTAGAAATATTCTTCCACTGCCAGTAATGGAAAAGTAATGGAAAATGCCACAAGTAAAGTTTTTGAGAATCAGAAAAGAGGCTATGACAATTTAAATGAGTTTGATCTTTTTTTCTGGCCAAGAGTCAAAAAACTCCTCTATCTTAAAAAAAAAAAGAGTAAAAAAAAATTCAAACATGCCTAAAGAAACAGTACATTTAACAACAGCATTTGCAGCACCAAAGCATATTTGTGTAATAAATACAGAAGAAGATGTCAATTATTTACAAATATGAGGAAAATAGGGGGGGAGATTCTAACACCTACCAAAAAAACTGTGGTTTTTTACAATTATTCAGAAATATGAAGTAAACTGAAAAAAAGCATTTTAGTGTTGGCATTTTTTTCTCAATGATATTGAATAAGACCTCTGATACAGGAGTGCTATCAAGGCTTTTGCATTTTTTTTTCCAGATACATTTTCCTGTAGGTCTGAAACATCTCTTTTGAGTCCTTGCTTGGAATGTGAAGAGTCTCTCCATCTCCATCCAGGATCTGTAAAGCTGTATCAAGGGGAATACTGTCCTCAGCTGCAAGACAGACAAGCAGGTTAAAGCAAGAGTCTGAGCGTCAAAGGACTCTACTCCTTATGCAGATGATATCTAAGGCCCTCCAGTGTGTCAAAAAGGACTCCACAAACTTCCTTCCTAAAGCAGCAGGCACCTCAGATTTAAATCAATCTCCAGTGTATCTTTAAGCACTAAAAGGCCATCTGGGTGTCGTCGCACCCGAGATTTCCGAAGAATATTAAGAAAGGTGTGACACAAAACGTGCATTTGTGAAACTTAAGAGATGAAGCAAGAGGAAGGGCTAAAAGGATGGCAGAGACCAATAGCCAAGGACACAGGCAACAGCATTAAAAGATACAAATGTTGCAGAACACGTTGCTTGCATCAACACCACAACACAGATATGAGCATGCAAGTCCTCTGCTGACAAGTTAGGAAGCGGATGGCAACACGGCTACACAGCATGCTGCATGCACCACTTTGTTTCCTTTCAGATGAGTGGAAAAACAAGACTATAGCTAGGAAGACACTTAAAGCAAAGAAGCAAAGACAGTTGCGAGCAGCCTCACCCAAGATTCACAAAGGATGGAACAAGCAAGATCCCAAGATGAAATATGCAGTTATTGTAACAGTTGACTCCTACAGAGTATAAAAGACCATCCAAAAAGCAATTTGCCAATCAAGTAAAACAAGGAAGAAGTAGTAGTGGCCCCACTTTTCCTTTATGAGTCATACAAGTAACCTTGACCAGACTACTGGGACACAGGTCACGGAACTTGAGAGCACAGGTATATGCATGGACAGCAGCAACATACTGGGAAAGTTAGATTAAAAAATTAAAAAATCACTTTCTGTTTTTAAAGTCTCACACGGGATTTTGCTACATCACTTCCTACATTTTAAAGTGTGAAAGAGCTAGCTTGGTATTTACCTACAATTTAAAACTGTACTTGAATGTTGTTACCAGTGCTACACCCAAGTCAACTGCACACAGGTATGCAGGAAAATTTCAATGATCTCCAACAGTATATTTGTAAGGCAGTAAAAAGCTCCACAGGTCTTTGAAATTTATGTCTACTCTACAGTAACCATTTAATCAGCAGAACTAGTAAAGAATAAGTTGAAATGCTTTATTAAGGTTTGCTACTGTAAAGGAACACTTAAAACCAAGCAAAGAGTATTTAACTTATATTTCAAACTGGATACTCAGATGGCATTTCACCTTTAGAGATCTCTTCCAATTTCTTTTGCTTCAGTGGTTCACATTTTAACCAATCTTCTTTTTTACTCTTGACACCTAAAAAATAAAATTTTTAAAAAATATATTTTTGAGGTTCTTATATCACAAGTTTTGATCTCTATTCAGCATCAAGTTTTCACACATATACTAGCACATGCTAGGAAATTCCCTTTGGGTGTGAAAATGACTGCAAGGGCTGCTATGTGCAACTTAAGATTTGGTTTTATTTAAAAATCAAATACAGAATTTGACACAAATATGCTTCACAATGCCCCATGTAAGATGTTGAGATTTGGGACAGGGAAGAAGAGGAGGGAAAAAGGCAGCTTAGAGCAAGGATGGTAAAGGTAATGGGGACTTAGTGCAGGAAATGTCAGACCCAACCTCTCTCTCTTCCTCAGTGGCACAAAAGATCTCTCCTTCCATTGTCTGCCCAGCCAGACTTATCTACATCCAGGTGAACACCGAACACAGATCAGATCACCTTTGGTAACTACGCCAAGAGAATCTACTTTCTACAAACAATCCAAGCTGTCTTCTACAAGTAGGTTAGAAAGGCAACTTGAAGCTACTCTAACTTCATTCTGCAAGACTCAAGAGAAAATTGAAGGAAAAGTCTCATGTTCTTTTTCAGTTTAACACACGGCTATGGTCTGTCAGAAAACTAGCTGTGATATCTCAGCCTTCAGCTTCTGAAAGTCTCACGTTTCCCCTGTCTGTGGTTTCAGACAACGTGAACTTAAAAAGGAGCACGTACTTCTTACTTACAAATTAATAACCAAGACAGCGTCATACCTGCTACGACGACTTTATCTCTTTCCAGGGAATTCTTCACAGCTAAGCTTTCTTCACCAGTGGTTGGATTTCTGAACAGTATCTCTGGACACAGCTTAAATTCAAGTACTTCCTGCTTGCATGGCTTCTCGACTGCTGGGGCAGACGCATCTTTTTTCGAATCACTGTTTTGTGACACTTTGCTTTTTCTATGCCAGACGGGTCTGACAGGTGATGTCTCTAATTTTGTCAGATAGATGCGTTCCTGTGCTGTACGTTTAAACGCAACCCTGTTCAGGTAGTGTTTTTTTGGCTCCTTCTGAAGATGCAACTTCAGTCTGTTATTTCTTCTGTTTATGTATAGCAGGTTTTTATCAGGAAACATTTTCTCAGAGCACTTGTCTTTGTTTTGACCATCGAGACGTCTTTCTTTGTTAGAAAAGTAGTTTTTAGACATGGTAGAAGATAGAGCCCTTTTTCTCTGTAGTTTAAGCACAGAGTGATCTGCTAAGGAACTCTTTGGTTTCCAGACACTTTCTCCATTCAATTTTTTAGCTCTGTCAGAATTTATCACGCAATTATGTGCAACCTGCTTAAAATTCTTTGCTTCAGATTGTTTCAGTCTTTCCTCTTCCACCTTTGCTTTCTTAAGTTCTCTCTTCCCCATCAGGTTTTCCTTCATCTTCCGTTTGTACGCCTGCTCCTGCGAAGGATGAACTTTCACAGACTTATGTGGAGAGTATTTCGAGGTTTTTGACTTAAAGTCTACAGCGCCAAAATTTGAGAACTTTACAGCATCAGCTCGGTAACTATTCAGCTTTTTATGTTTTATTTCTGCTGGTAGCTTACCTTTCTCTTTGACATTAATTCCTACATCTTGCCCAAGCATCTCCTTTTCTTTACTACAGTTCTGTCTTTCAGCTGAGTTCTCTTCACAACTTTTAATATTTTCCCCTTGATTGACTTCAGAGTGCTTAATTTCTACAGTTTCTGACTTATTAAATTTGTGAATGTGAGTTCTGGATTTCATGGTCAAACCTGGTTTATCTTTTGAAAATAACTCAGTTTTGAAAACTCTCTCTTTCTTTCCAGATGACTTTGTCATGTTGTCTGCATGTGTGTGACTAGTTTTCTCCAGCACTTCTTCTGAGACTGTCTGATGTTCTTTTTTGTCAGAATGACATTCTTTGCTTGGCAGTGGGGTTCCTTTGTCAGTTTGCAGCTCTTCTTTACAGCTGCTGCTTTTGTATTTATCAGCATCTTGGTTTTCAAAACAATTATCTGGTTCAGTATTTTCCTGTTTTATTGTGGGCAGTATATGTTCATCATTCATGTTCAGCCCAGGTTTTGTGTTCATTGCAGAGGTGTATTTGCAAATATCTTCTTTATTTTCGCTAATACTGTTTGAGATTTCTTCAGAAATTGTCTGGGTTCCAACTGCACAGTTTTTCTTTGTTAGGGCATCAGATTTACTGTTGTTTTCTTGTCTCTCTGCAGAGCTGCTATTTTCAGCTTCTGAAAGTTGACAATCATTTTTCTCTGAGCCAGATGTTCCTGATTTACCGGGACAATGTGGCATTTTACATCCTACAGATACACAACCCGTTAATGAACAATCTTCGTTTTTTTCACTGGGGTTGGAATTTTCTTGAGTTTTTTTTTCTTTCTCACACAGACTCTGAGTAGGCTGAACACTGCCTTCAGGGTTCTCCTCAGCTGAAGCTTTTTCTGACTGTTGACTCACTGCTCTCTTGTTGTCACTAGAGGGGCACTGTTTGTGTTCAGGAAAAAGTTCTTGAACCTGATCAGAGCTTAACACTGCAATTTTTATCTGATTTACTGGGTCCTTCAAATTAGAATTCTTGTCACATATTTTAATCTTTTTTTGAGGTTGATTCTCTATCCCTTCAGCCCCAGAATGACTTTGTGCTGGTTCTTTTCTTAGCATATCAGCACTTTCAATGCCATATGGAAACTCTTTCACTAGTTTAGCCAGCTGATTGCTTAGGTATTTACAAGGTTTTCCTCCAAAAGAGTTTATCTCTTCTGTGCTATTTTTAGTGGGCATGAAATTTTGTTTACTGTTGCCTCCTGGAACAGTGGATGCCTTTGTTCCAGCAGTTATGCTGATAGAGGAATCTAGGGAATTTTGAGCTAACTTCTGGTTTATATTGGCAAGATTTTCTAAGCAATTTTCAGGATGCTTGAAAGATGCCTCGTATGACATGTTTTGTTCTGAGGTAGAAACTACCTTAAGAGGATTGCCACTGCTTTCTTTCCCCAAATGACTCATTGTGCTACCATGCAAAATCTTATCTACTTTACTCGTGCAGTTTGATGGCTCTTCCAACATCTTTAGCAGCAAGCTCTCTTTCTGGGGAGTGTTACTGGTCAGCCTTTTTTTATGCAAGTCCAGATGTTGTTCCTTTTCCCTTGCATCCGATCCATTTCCTTCGGATGCATGTGTCTCATACGCTGACCTGAAGATGCCTGCTATTTGTGGATTATAAAATTTATCACCTTCTACAAGAGAACATACACTAGAAATACAAAACATTTGATCTTCCAACACAGCTGTGGATGTATCTCCTGCCTCTAACACAGTTTGCTTGTCTTTATGATCTCTTACACCTTCTTGGAAGATTTGACTAGAAAAATTTATGCCCAGTTCAGGAAGAGAAATCTTGTTTTGTAATCCAAGCTGCAGATTTTCTCTGGAATCTTGTGCAGATTGGTTAACCTTCCTTTGGTTTTCATTATATGAATCATTTCCATTTACACTGGTTTTTACTCTTCTGTTTTCATCACCTAATTTGATCTGTTGTAAATGGGAGTCCACTTTCTGTTCCAGAACACAATCACTGGGTGATGACCAAGCATTTTCTACTGCTCCTTTGTCAGTATTTGCCACATTTAAACCATTTTCCCCAACTTCTTGCAAGCTACAAGAGCTCTCCAAATCAATCACTGGATAGGTTTTATCTTCAGCTGTTGGGATTTTGTCTGCTTGCTCATTCTGTGTTCTCTGTTCAGAAAGTACTAAAGGAGAGACAACTGCAACCTGAGGTTCAACATTTTTTATCAAACTGGAAGTCAGTGTATCAAGTTTTTGTCCTACAGAGGTAGTTGTTACGGGCAAAACTGCTTCATCCATACTAACCAGAACATTATTTTGTTCTCTCTTTTTTGTGTTTTGGCTGGAGGGCGAAATCTGATTTGCCGTGGGGCTTTCACTTGACTGTTTATTTTGCAAATTTACAGATTCTGATGAATGCTTCCGCCACAAGCTCAGGCATGCAGTTAGCTCTTCCATAGAGTAAGTACAATTGATCTGTTTACAGGATGTATTTTCAGTAAACGGCATTTTTTTCTGAGCTACCTCATTCTGCAACTTAGCTTCATCAGATTTAGTTGTTTGCGACACAGGAGAGTTTGTGTGAACCACAGATGCCTGCTCACCTTTCGATCTTTCTACATTCCTCTCACTGGTGTCTTTTTGCAAGCTTTCACCTGAGACAGATGTATCTAGCGTTTGTTTTTCATTACACAGGAGACTGGTCAGTATTTTATCAGCAGTAGCGCCAGCTGTCTTCTCTTTCAATACATTTGTGCTGCTTAATACAAACTGAAAAAACGACGAGTTCTCGGGGCTAATTTGCACACTCTTTGAAGCAATTTTGGTAGAGCTACCTGCTTGACTAAAACATGAAGCACTGTTCGAGGAAACCGCAGTTTCTTGAGAGGAGGCCAAGGCGTGCACACCCTGTTGTTCCAAGGTGGGAGCGCTCTCAGGATTATTTAATTGAGCTGCGAGTTTGCTTTGAGAGGGAACAGGAGCTAAGTTTGATGGAAGGCTTCCCTGTGCCACCTGGGGGTTATTTTGAGTCCCCTCTAACCTTCTGTTATCAGCATTGGCTGGATTTTTGTCCTTTCTTTCTTCATGTGAAATCTCTGTCATCACTGTTTGAGTTGAGGAAGGTGGTATATTTTGTTTGGGCACCCATGGAAGACAATTAGCAGCAGTACAGTGATAACTGGGAGGAGGAGGGAGAATGCTTTTGTCATACTTTGAAGCTGCTAAGACTTTTCTTTTAAAATACCTTTCAAGCAGGGCACATTTTTTTTTAATACTGTACAGTCTCTCAGCTTCCCAAGCTAGTCTGTCCTTTACAATTTTTCTTTCATCTACTGTTGCTGAATAAAGTTGAGAATTAACAGGCCCATTCATTAAGCTACTGGTCTGGCTTTCTTGAACTGAAGGAGGATCACTTGGTGGCTTTGAAGAAAGAGCTTCTATTTCTTTTATAATATCAAACGGGTCTTCGGGAATGCCAGGGGATGGCACAGTCATTTCACTAAAAGACCCATTTGCTGTCACACTTCCACTTGAATTACAGAAACTCCTAACTGATTGACTGACTTCTCCAGATTGCTGCTTCTGAAATTGTGGCTGAATGCTGTTAAAACCAGAAGAATTTTTTTGATCCAGTGGGCTCCTCTGTTGGCTAAGGGTGTATCCATTAGGCATGTTTTGTACTTCCTGTGGTACACCTATTGAAGATTGTGGAGTAGCTCTTGAAACACAGTTGGCAGGCAACAAAGATGGCGCAGAACATCCTCTAGGAGCTTGTGATTCCATCTGACTTGGCTGAAATTGTGGGAGCTGTACATTTGTTTCAGTATTTTGATTCACTGGGTATGAACCTTTGCACTGAGCACTGGACTGAAATATTTGGTTTTGGACTTGTTGCCCAGGTGTACCAAAAGACACAGAATTATTCTGGGAATGAGGGCTACTTTGATATAATGCTGCAAGTCTCATAGAATTTTGCTGCAGTATTTGTGGCTGCGCAGTGTAAGTGTTTGTAGCGGCATACTGAGGCCCCTGATGTACACTCCTCACGTTATTTCCAGCAGTCATTGGAGAAGACAGGGGAGGTACATTTCTACAGGGATAATTGTAGGGATTAGAGACTGGCCAAGAAGTCTGAGTAATCTCTGCCTGAGAAGGTGGCTGCTGAATGGGAGGTTTCTGAGCTGTTACGTACATCTGTGGATGCTGTTTAACTGAGTATTTTGACATAAAAAAATTATTACCAGTTACAGATGCTCCTGGTAACGTCTGATCAGAAGTTTTGAATCCTTCAGCATTCACAAGAGGGAAGGTAACATTGATAGTTGGCAGATACATGATTTGATTATTTTCAGCATAAGTGCACGCATTTTTAGAGGAGCTGGCATTTGCCTGAGGAAAGGCATGTCCATTAGAAAGCAACTGAGTGCGACACGCTCCTTCACTTTGGAGGTTCATATTTGCATTAGCATTCTGGACTGGTCCTACATTCCAGTCCATCTTCTCTTGGTTTCTTTTTCTTCTGGTAAAACCAAAACACTAAAAAAAAAAAGTTTAAAAATATTACAATCCTAATCTTTTGATCAAAACCTATTTCGCTTACTAAGAAGTGATTCAGAACGCATTATGAACAGAACTGCTGAACTTAAATTGCTAGGTATGAGAGCAACCCCACTGGCACATCCCATGGACATCAATGCTCTTGGTGTCCGAGTTGCATAAATTATTTACCAGAATGCTGTCAAGATACAAAAAGAGCAGCAACTAACAATTCTATTGACTGTCTAATGACTAAAAAAACCTCACAATTATTCTGCTAATTCTATTATCATTCAACTTTTTAATTTAACAATAGATGGCTGTATTTACCTTCTCATCCAAAGACAATGGAAAAAGCCTCCCAGATATTTGTACAACATGGCACAATGAGCAATGCTTAAGAGCTGAGCGTGAGAAGCAACAGCAGCATAAAATAGAGGCCAGAGTTTTCAGACAAGAAGACCTGATTTCAGTTATACCTTCAAATACAACAACAACAACAACAAGAATTTGGGTTTAGTAAAAATTTCTCACAATAATGTGGTCCACTAGTTTTATTTTAATTTTGTGGAATACAACTCTACCTCTGGTGAGCTGTAAGGAAAGCTCTCATAATTCTAACGCTGTAGCATTAAGTTACACAGCTGGGAGGAGGCACGGAAGCACAGAGATCACATCATCCCGTCTACTGTTGCAGTACATACACCTTCAGGAGGTTACAAAGTGAAGTACTGAGGCCTGAAGAACAGGCCCTGAGCCAAAGCTGACCTCTAGATGAACCTTCCAACTCAACATTATACTTATCTTACTTATCTGTGTATCCACTCCTTGGCTAAAACAAATATGCCTAACTGTTAGTGAAACATGTAGTATGATAAGACTACACCTGTGTATCTGCTCATTAACAAAATATGTGTCCTTATCAGTAGGATATATTAGTATCCGCTCATTAGTAAATAGTATTTGTATCTGTTCATTAATGAAATACATATGATTGTTAGCAAAATATGACATTTCTCTTTCTGTATTTAGAGACTGGTCAAGGCCATGGAAGTAGATGTCTGGCCTTGTTTGGCAGTAGATGTTCAAGGCTGACTTCCTTGGTTTTCCCCTTGAGCCCTGGGCCAGGCTCTGGGAGGAACCCACGAGGAGAAGGAAAACAGATGTTTTTCCACAGTAGTAGTTATGTAAGCTTGTTTATTTAACAATATAAAAGCTGAACATTCTTACAGCGAAGATGGAGACCTCACCCACCAGTGGATGCACTGCATGGGATTTCCCAGTTACTGGGAATGGTTCTTCAATCCCTTGCTGTGACCAGGGCTCCCCAGCTCATGGGCAGGTCTGGGTGGTGGTAACCTATTAGGGTAACTGGTGATGTATCTTTATTAATCACTATAGGTACTCTTTGCAATAATGATTAGGTGCATTACTGGCCTTATCCTTTTGTAATTCTTTGCTGTTTTGCACTATAGTAAACTTCCACACTTGCTCCTCAGAGTTGGTGTCCGTGTGTGTTGTGCTGACCCTCATTCCCCAGCAAAACACAAAGTCACGTATCTCTAATTCTCCATGTGTTACATCCCAGAACATACATGTATTACCAACAGGCCCAGCCGCGTGAGCATGTTACTCTGTAGAGTTGTTAGAGTGAGTATCTTCAAAGCCAAGCCCTATTTCAGTCTTCAAAAGGACAACCTATGAATGGAGCCTGCATCTCAACAAGTTTCTCTCAGTATGGTCAAATCCAGCTAGGACATAATTAACACCTCACTTTGTGCAGGGTATTAGACAGTTCTCAACAAAATGTTTCATGCCACCTTTCCCAGATCACCCAAGGCTCCTTACTTTCCTTCACGGCCTCTTTTAGATTTTAAGACTCTTCTGATTTCAAGCTCGGGAATCAGAAGTTGCACTCATATCTAGCCTATAAAAAATAAGACTCAGTGTTACAATTTTCCAAGTGTTATTTTCAAGATTCAAAGACAGGTCTATTTTTCATCACCCTTCCTTTTACCTCCTCTGCTCTCATAGGATACCAATAACAAAAGAAAACTGCAAACCAAGGTTGCATATGAAATCAGCGAAAAGCATCAACAGCAGTGTTAAGGCAATACTTACAGTGATACAGGAATCTTAAATGAGACAAGAGGCTTTTGCATCCAGCATAAAGATTTCAGACTGCTACTGTTACACTGGGTATTTCCTGAAAAATCATCAGAGAATAAAACAATCATGTCCTTGAATTAGACAACTGTTGAAGAAATTTAAGACATTTACATTCTTTAGAAACATGACTCACAGAGTAAACAAGACTAAGATGACCACAAGTAGCAACTGCAAAATCCTTGCTAGATGAGGAACTTTGATTTCATGCAAGACACAACTTCACCAATAGTAAAATCCAATTACTGTCACTATCAACACAATAAAAATGACTATAACCTTAGTTCGTCGATCATCATTATTGGTTGGATTATGAAAATTAGGTTTGCAATTCTCATCACAACCTTAAAAATTCTTGTAAAGCTTTAATACAATGAAACACACTTCTTCAAAAAGATATTTGGCAGAGAGCTCTTGTCTTAGGAAGAACATTTGAGAAGTTCAGTGTCAGCACTGAAGACTCGGAAAGAGAACAAGAAGACTACTCACACATGCCTGCTTCACTCGTTCAGCTGCTACCTTCTCACCTTAACCACAAGCCTCAGAAATCATCAGCCATGACTACACAATGAACTGTCAATTTCTGGTGGACAGCACACAAAAAGGAATGAAGACAGCCCCACTGAATGTAGAAGTAACACCACAGCTCTTTAACAAATCTACCTGACTAAAATGCCAACCCAAAGACTTCTCCATCAGGTAGTTTTAGGCATGTCTCTGGCCTGTATCTTATTTAATGTCCCTAAATCTCTCTGTGGAGACACCACATAAAGATTTGAGGGGAATTCGGGCCACCTATATAAAGATCAGCAAGTCCAACTGTTATAGGTGCTCAATCCAGGGAAGAAGGAATAATACACCTGTTCAAATCTGCTTAGGTATGGAGAGGTAAAGTTTCCCTTGTGGAAAGGAATTAAGTTTGAATATACCTGAAAGCGAGATTGACACAAACGAGGCCAGATGCTGGATTCCAAAATGATAAGTCAACTTTATTTTCTAAAGAGAGAAGAGGAAGAAGAAGGAAAACATAAAAGTAGGAAAAGCCAACAGAAATCACCAGAAGCACAGAAGAGGGGTTACCACCACCATGGGCTCAGCACTGGCTTGTAAATTTAGACCTCCACGGTGGAGAAGATCTCCTAAAAGGGAGGACAAGGAAGACAAACCCATCAACTTGTCCCTACAATTCTGGTGTTGAATTCTCATCTCCCAGTCAGGTAAAAAGTCAGGATCCTTTTATACCTTATCAACCATTATTGTGCAAAGTGCTGTCGGTGGGACTGTGGTCGAACCGTCTGTTCTTTGTAGTCACATTGTATGGAGTATTTCTTGGTAGGAGGTACACTTGGTAGCAGTTGTACAAAACACTTCCTGGTATCAAGCCAAAGAATGAGACCACACAGCTTCTACACCACTTCACATTCCTCCCCTGGTGCCACAGCAACACAACCTGACCTCCTCCCACTCCTGATGTCTCTCACCACAGCATATTGAAGACTTTCCCAGCAGAGAGAGATGGGAATCTTGCACAAGATATGATCCCAAATTTCAGCCCTCAAAGAACATCAGGAACTTTATATTCTTCCTGGTAAATGCCAGGGTCCTGCCCAGAAGTAAGGTGTTTGGGTTATTTTTAAAGGAGTCTTCTTACATGCCAGTACCAAAGGTATTTCTGAAAGTGTCTGGCAGTCTGTTTCCTTTACCCAACCTACTCCCTCCTCTAAATGCAACTATCAAGTCTCCTAGGCTCTTTAATTGCCATGATAAGGCCTGGGTTTTAGTCAGATGGCCACCCTCTCTGTTCCTTGCTGTGCACACATTCCACCTGGGATTGGAATATGTCAGTCACCAACACATCCAACCCTTCTCCTAAAAGTATTCAACAATATCAGTACTTGGGACCCCTCACTCCTACTTGTGGACAAGGTCCAGCAGAGTGAAAGCTGCTTTGTGGTGACCGTTCCAGGAAGCAGGTCACAAGGATTCTACCCTTTTTTGGGGTAGAGCAGGGAAGGAGCAGGGGCAATCTCTTTTGGCAGCAAAGGGTGGTAAGACCCACTTATTCCAGAAGCCTCTCCCTGCAGCGCCCCACTGAAGGATGTGTGGTTTACAGGAGTCTCCACAATCCATCGCCATAATGCCTGGTTTGGGCATGCCACTGCTGTTCATACTGCAGATGACCAAGCTGTTACACCCCACTGCCCATTACAGTGCCCAGATGGCTGAACTCCTGGCCTTTTGCATAGTCATCCTCTGATGACCAGGTATACATCAACTCCTGGGCTGCTTTTGCAGGGTGCACCACTGGAAGCACAATCCTTCACATCCATATTGTGAAAATTTGCTGCTGAATTCTTTGTGAAGAAACACAGTACATGAATGGGCATAGTCTTCAGCTGTCAGCCAGATTCATTCCTATTCTTCTTGTCCCGTGGCCAAGGCCATAACAGAACGCCAAAGCAGATGTCACTGCTGTGATCAGACAGACAGTGGTGGCAAACATTGACACCTATGAGTTAAGTCAACTGCAGTGCAAGAGTAGCAGATGAAAGTGAGGAAATTTTAGCCCAAGCCTCTAACTTACACAGTGACTACCCCACTGCAAAATCTTCGCTTTCCCTTACAGGTATCATTACTTAAGTTGGGACTAGGACAGTGGTTGACCAAAACCACTACACTTTTATGGCAATGCCCAAAACACAGCGATTGCATGTTATTACTAAATCTTTTGGGATAACCCAAGGGAACATTTCCTCAGCTCTGAGCTGCCTTCAAGCAGCCAAGGGCATGAGCTGCAGTATCTGGAATTTTAAGAGAAGGTGACAGAGAATCCCACCTCCTGAAACTCTTAAAAGTTGCCCAGAATAATGCCACTGACACCAAATGACACCTGCATGCCTGGCAGCTCTTGGTAAACTTTACATATAATGCAAACACAAGCTTAGCTGTTGCTATGTGTTGACACATAAACATGCAATCAACTGATTGTGTATGTGCTGTGGTATATAATTAGCAATAATTATAATGCTTAAGATAAGCAACTCATCAAATAACTGTAACCTTAACCACTTATGTGCAACACGCCACATATTTATGACAGAGGCAAGAGGTAACTGTACTACCAGTGAGTCAATAAAGTGCACTGACTGTAGTCACAGGGTGGATGTGACAGATGCACTCGACTCCTTGATCAAATTATTGACAGTTTGGCCCAGGCTCACAAGGAAGTAACAGGCCTAGGCCATGACCAGGTCAAGAACTCATCCCTCGCCTAGTTCCAACCTGTTCTTTGAAAACCCTCACAGGAACAGGCTGACAAGGTGGAAAGCTCTGATGCATGAGCTGGGAAACCGGAACCCAGCCATGGTAGTAATACATGAATAGCAGGCAGTTCTTCCAAGAACAATTAGTAAGGAACAAATGAACTTGTGGGTACAAGGAATTTCATGCCTACCTTTTCCATCCCATGTAATTTGACTATGAGCCACCCACTTCATTCCACAAATATGACAGCTCAAATGAGCCTTTTTTCATCTCTTCCTGCTAAGCAGCCAGCTGCATGGCAGTAATCTCCCCTTGACTGGGGGGAGTTGACTAGAGGGGAGTAACTACTACCCTAGTTACTCTTTGAGGCTGAAAGACTCTTTGCCAACTGCAGATCTTTGGTAAGTGACTGATATCGGGCATAACCTTGTATCATAAGGCGTTAAGATCATGTATTGATACTTTTGAATTATTACTATTATTGTATCTGTACATTAAGATTAAACACTGCCATGGCATCTTCTTAAGCCTTGCTTTTACAACATTTTATGTCAATAAAATCACTCTTTCTGCTACCTTTGGCAGTGGTCCTTTAAGTGGTACAAATCTCATCCACAACAAGTGTAACTGAGGCACTCACAATAACTATATTCTTATTCATTAGTAAAAGCTCCCTTTAATTAGACCAAAACTTTAGAAACACAATACATCTGTATTTCAATGCCAGCCTGATCACAGTTGTTTCCTACCTCCCCAGAACACGGACTTCAGCAAACAGAAGATTCCAAGAACTGAAAGGACAAAAGTTCAGCAGCAGGCCAGCAAAACTTGGCTCCCCTGTTTCTGCTTCTGGACTTGTAGCAGCCAGTCACATTTAACCTGAGGCATTTAAAATGAATTCAGCATGCTTGACTTATGGTGTCATAGAAAGATGGCCCGAATCAACTAACGGTGCCTAAAGGAAAGAGTACATGCACACCAAGAATTCTCACTTTCTTCTGTTCATAAATGTATTTTAGATGTCACAGCAGCACCAGCACACAGGGGTTTTCTTGCCACAAGAATTCTTAGTAGTTAAGTAGGAGATAATTTGTTGCAAATTACCTAAATCTCAGACTGACAGTCAATCACAGAATAGTTACAGTAACCTTAAGCATATAAAGAGTAGTCACTTCTCTTTGCAAATTCCCATTCTACCATTTCCAAAAGTGTATTTCCCACTTTGGCCTATTGACTTCTGATGAATCCTGATGAGATTCATCCCAGAAACCTCAAAGAGCTACCTGATGTCATTGCAAAGGCTCTCTTAATGATATCTGAGCAGTCTGGGGAATCCAGAGAGCTCCAAGATGACTAGAAGCTGGTGAATGTTGTCCTGATTTTCAAGGTCAAGAAGGAAGGCCCTGGAAACTACAGGTCTGTCTCACTTTAGTACCCTGTAAAATCATGGAAAACATTATTCTGTGAGGTACTGGAAAACACCTGGAGGACAACACAGTCATCGGCCACAGCCAGCACAGGTTCATGAGAGAAATGTGAATTAGAGAAGCTATGACTCTGTCTCATTCAGCTTAGGAGTTCAGTGGTCTCTGACCTTTGTAATAAGCTGTATCCTAATCTACTAAGACATTTATGTTTCCCTGGACTTTGCCATTTTAGGTGTTTTTCTGTTAAACCTGTATAAAGATAGAAAACTTGAGCTAATTAAACATTGCTAAGTGACACACCTGGAGGAAACTAACTCAAAAGGACTGCACACTCCAGAAAGCACAGTCAATAGAAACTGTTTTGCTAAGAAGTAAATTCATTAAAGAATTGTTTAAGTAGAGACTTAGATTTATCTTGAACTAGTGATGAATGTGTCTTAGTAGTAGTCAGAACAATCAGATAGGAGGTTAGAGGTCAGCAAAATTAATCAGACGTGCTAGGGAACTTGCCAACGGGACCAGGTCACTTAAAGGACACGAGGAAGACTTAGTGATGAGGAAGCCAAGAAGTCCCCTTTCGAGCCCCCCTCCCCACATTTCTGCCAGAAAAGGACATTAGATGGCAGTCTTGCTCCATGAAGAAACAGCAAGATGAAACGAGAATGGGTCTATGATGTAATGGAGTGGGTGGATCTTTGGGAGGGCTCTTTGGATGTTACAATGTATTTAAACCTCAGAAAACTGTATCAGAGCAGGCATGTATGGCAAATTATTCCCCATGGCCACTAGCATGCTGCATCAAAGCAATGTTTGATCCAAATGACACTTTGTTGTTGGCTTTGATTATTTTGTTTCCAAAGTCCTGCTTATCAAACCTGATGAGCCATAATTGACTCAACTGCATTGCTAAACAGGCAGGGGTAACATTTTAGAAGGTGTCAAAGACTCCCCAAATGTCCTGTGACCCAATATTACATTATCCAGTGTAAAACTTCCCTTCCCAGGGGAGGTACTGAGGCATTTCCACCCAGCCTGAGCATAATATAAACTCCCATGGACTCTGTTTTCATGGGCTTCCTTGATGGATCCACACTCCAACCATCACGTTGACAAGGCTGGGACTGTCACCACTGAGAAGACCAAAAAAAGAAAACCACTGGGACGCCATCAGAAACCACAGTGGTGACGTTTTCCTACTCTAACTCTCTTGCCCTCTTGCTCTCCCCCTGCCTCTCTCTTTTCCCCATTTCTTTCCCTCTCTATTTCAAATTTTCTCTTAAATAAAAATCCATGCTATTGACTTCAGCATATGGTCTCGTTTGCAACTCAGTTTGGGCAGAGGCATCTCTCTAATACTTTCAATAACTGGATCATAACACTTATCAAATGGAATTCACACTTAGGCCTAAGTGTGAATATCCTATGAGCACTTGACTGTCGCAACACCTTTGGGGGATGGGGGAAGGAGAGTTTTACAACTGAGGCATTTGTGTAAGGGAGGACACTGGCATGATAAAAACCATTATCCCACCTAGCAGGATCTGCTTCTTATCAGCCTCCTCCACTATCTGACTTAAAACCTAAACAATGGTTGGTTTGTCATGGTCATCCTTTGACGATAGGTGGATAGGTGCTTACCAGCTCGTCACCTGGGCTGTTCTTATGCAGATCACATCTAAAACCTCTCCTCCCCTTCAGCTGGGGGGTGCAAACCTGGCCTCAGCAAAGCACCCTGCAGCTTTTGCAAATGGCCAATTGTTTGAGCCATTAACAAGTAACTTTTCAGTCTCTCACAGTGACCAGTGACAGGACTGGAGGAAACAGCATGAAGTTGAGTTGGGGGAAGTTTAGGTTGGATTATCAGGAAAAGGTTTTTCACCCAGAGGGTAGCTGAGCACTGGAACAGGTTTCCTGAGGAACTGGTCAAAGCATCAAGCCTTCTTGGGGTGTCCTGTGCATGGCTAAGAATTGGACTCAGTGATCCCGATGGGTCCCCTCCAACTCAGCAAATTCTATGATTCCATGACTTTGCTGTCCTAATGTCATCTGCTGCTACAAATGAGTGTTACAAATGAGTGTTACATTTATGGGAAGGGCCTGTTTTACTCTTATAAACTTCATGCTGTATCAGGCTCTCCTCTACAGCCTTCCTTTCTGTTTTTAGCACTGTCTTCTCCAAAAACCAGGACTTATAATGTGACTTTATTCAGTATTATTCAACAGTATTTTTCAGTTTGTTATCAGGTTTTTGGTTTGTTTGGAGATTTATTTTTTTTAAGTGAACACATTTAATTTCTCAAAGTCCTCAAGGTCCAAATCTAGCACAGCAAGAAGAATAATCAGAACAAACAGGACCTTTTCCAAAAAGATGAAGAAACAGGACAGAGACTTTTCAGTTCAAGAAACAGCCACTAAAGCAAACTCAACAAAATCTTCCTCATCAAATTCTCATTAGCATAGTTTCAGTGCTTGTTAAGGTGAACAGCTACAGCAGCTCTGTGACCTGGTGGTTCCTCCTGCCCTGAGGCTGGAGCCCAGCCTGCAGATCCAGGTGTCTCCAATGCAGACCCATGGACACAGCTGCTGCTGCTGCTGCTTTCCTGTTTGAAGGCTCAGCAAGCAACAAGGCTGAGCATACAGCCCAGAGACACTCAAAGAAGATTGACACAGCCACAAATAAGGTGCTGCCTTCACCAGCACTCACATACATGATTCACATAAAACAGGGGTATAGACAGACAAATCCCTCTTTGGCTGATCAGGACTGAATACCTCTAAAATCCCCAGTCTCTACAATCACAAGCACACATATGCTGACCACAGCCTCAAGTACCAACACAGCCCCCCTCCTCATCCGCTATTACTACATGGATCCTACCTTATTCACTTTGAAGATCTCCTGCTTGCTGGCTTGTCCAGCTTGATGCTCATTAGCAAACAGATGCACAACTCACGTGCTTATGAAGCACACTCCATGTGCTTATGAAGCTCACAGATCCCTCTAAACACCAGTATGGAGCCTCTGCAAGTCCAGTAGCCCTGCATGGACCCAGAAAAAGCTGGAACTCCAAAGGTGTGGGACCTGCAGAAATGCTCCCTAGAGTTACAGTCCTTCCAACTACTGACACAGACATCCTCTCACTTCAGTTGCTGGTACCACAAGATGCTCTAATAACAGATACCCTTACACTCAACACACTCCCCAATTTTACTGCTGGAAACAGTGTCCTGGAAATGGTGTTTCATCACTGCCAATCATCTACATAGTACACACTGTAGAGTAAAGCACACCTTTATTGGTACCAGGAGCACGTAGGCATTCGAACCTCCATGTATGTGTCCGGCGAGTGACAATTTTCACGGGGTTTTACACCCTTGAACAAACAACTTACAAAGTTTTATCTTAAAAAGTCCATTCATACAGAGTACAGTTTGTGGTTTCCTTATCTAACGGTACATCTGGTTACCTATTCTTCTACTTACCATTATATAGTTGATATAACCACAAATATCTTTTAAGGCCAATACATGACCATTCTTCTATGATTACTGCTTGTTACATGCCAAGCTCTTCTCTTGAGCTCACATCTCACCCTGTCAGTAGGGCAGGTCCCTATTTGCAAGCGGTTACAAGCTAAACTAGTGGTTCCATTTTGCAGCCATACTCATGCCAAGTGTAGTTAAGTGCTGTAGGCCCTAAGCCTCGAGTCCTTGTTTTAAGAAGAGTCTAGGTGAGGCTGGATCCAATTCTAGTCTCAGGCTTGGACAACAGTTTATGTCTAAAGGATTATACAAGGTGTAATTGATTCTTTGTACAACTTTGTCCCGCAGGATAAAGGATGGCAAACAAAATATATTTATAGTATTTATTTATACTTAAAATATTTACATCAATTGATGATGGCAATGATTAGACTAAAGGACTCGAATGAGAATTATCTAAATTATCTACTGCAAAACATAGAATCACAGAATAACTGAGGTTGGAAGAGACTTCTAAAATGGAGTCCAACCATTAACCCAGCACTGCCAAGTGCCATATCCCTAAGCAACACATCTACACCTCTTTAAATACCTCCAGGGTTCATGACTCAACCCTTCCCTGGGCAGCCTGTTCCAATGCTTGACAACACCTTCAGTGAAGGAAGCTTTCATAATATCCAGTCTAACTGGCCATTTTCCCCTGTTCTATCGCTTGTTACCTTGGGAGAAGAGAATGGATGCCCCCTGACTGCGATCTCTTTCAAGCAGCTGTGGACAGTGATAAGGTCTTTCCTGAATCTCCTTTACTCCAGGCTAAACCCCAGCTCCCTCAATCACTCCTCATCAGACTTGTGCTCCAGACCTTTCACCAATTTTATTGTGCTATTCTCTGGAGTGGCTGCAGCACCTCATTGTCTTTTCTGTAGTGAGGGACCCAAAACAAAACAGAGTATTTGAAGGATGGCCTTAGCAGTGCCAAATGCAGATGATCACTGTCCTGGTCCTGCTGGCCACAATACTCCTGATACAGGCCAGGATGCCATTGGTCATCTTGGCTACCTGGGCACACTGCTGGCTCATGTTCAGTTGGCTGTCGACCAGCACGCCCATGTCCTTTTCCACCAGGCAGCTTTTCAGCCGCTCACTTCCAAGCCCACAACATTGCATGGGGTTGTTTTGACCAAAGTGCCAGACCCAGCTCTTCACCTTGTTGCACCCATTGATCCACTCTGTCTAGATCCCTCTGTAGAACCCTTCTACTCTCAAGCAGACCAACACTCCCATCCAACTTGGTGTCACCTGCAAATTTACTAAAGATGCATTTGATTCCCTCATGCAAATTGTCATCAGATATTAACCAGGACTGGCCCCAACACTGAGCCCTGGGAAACACCAGGTGACCAGCCACCAGCTGGGTGTAACTCTGTTCCCCCTCACTCTCTGGGCCAAGCCATCAGCCAGTTTTTTACCCAGTGAAGACCGCACCTGACCAAGCCATGAGCAGCCAGTTTCTCCAGGAGATGCTGTGGGAAAAGGTGTCAGTGATTTTACTGAAGGTCCAGGTAGACAACATCCACAGCCTCTCCCTTATCTGCTAAGTGGATCACTCTGTCATAGAAGGATATCAAGTTGGTCAGGCAGGATCTGCCTTTCTGCTGGCTGGTCCTGATCCCCAGGTTGTCCTGTGTGTGCCATGTGATGTCACTCAAGATGATCTACTCCATGACCTTCCTCAGTGTAGAAAGCTATTAATTCTATTAAACTGCACTATTTATTAAATCATTATTTTCAAAGCCAGCTTGATAATTATAAAGGAGAGACTGATGTTGCTAACCCATACTTACGACCATGGGCAACATCTCTTTCAGTCAGCCCTGAGGATAACTTTAAGAAGCATCCCCACTGAAACAAAGAATCTCTACACACACTCCTAGAAGGGGTGTGCTAGAAATCCCTGCCATTAAAAAGTGGGCTTGGGCTTTTATAGGATGAAGTGATTGACTGTCAGTACTATGTTGTTAGGCTGGCCATGCTAGTTCAGCAGAGTAATTCATTTAAAATAATTTATCAGTACTACCCCTCACTGGTTCCTCTATGAGGAAACATCTGTTAGGAAACTGGTTTCTTCACATCCTCATATTGTTTAATTTTGAGGTGTTTCAGTCAGGCTGGTCTCAGCATTCTTCAACACCAAGAGCAGCATGACCACCCTCCCTTCATCACTGGCAATTTTTGCAAGTAGGGTGATGTTCAAGCTGTTTCACCCCCACCTAAACAGAACATCCTGCTGCACTTACATGTTTCCAAGTTTAGTACTTATGTTAAAAATCTGAAATTATGTTTCAATAAGGATGTTTGAGGCAGGGCTACTGCTACAGATTTCTACTTATCACACTTCACAGCAACAACAGTGAAGTGTAGAGTAATGAGGAGATGCTTCAATCTTTGAATGTGCCTTAAAACTTAGAGGGAGCTTGGAAATTCTACAGTTGAGAAACTAAAATTATGTAATTCAATTTTAAAACTTATTCAGAGACAGCACAAAAATAAAAAAATAAAAAAAAAAGAAAAAGCACTTCGTGGCATTTGGCAACTGATCCACAGTCCCACAGCTGTAGAACTGCAGCCAGTAACAATGCCACAAGTGTCATGGGAACTGCGGTCAACAGGGCAAGAGGAAAGAGGTCATTCTTCTCACCATGAATGAGATAATACAGATAAACACCATGCCACATACCAGCAGCCAGAAGTACTAGCTACAGAAAAATCTGAATTTGTCATAAACAGCACCTAACCTGAGCTCAAAGAGATTATTCTGGAAGATAAAAGTGAATTTTCTGCAAGCACTATGGACTCAAGGTATTGGGAAGTGCCATGCTTCACAAGGAATTTTAAAATTCTACTTCCCCATGATATCAAGCAACACATCAACACTGCTCAAAACAAAATGAAATCTCCAAGATTGTATTTGATTGCTTGATGGTATCAACCAGGCATGTATTGCTTACACTTCTCAGGGAAAAACTTATGTTCACTTTTGACAAACAGCTGTAAGCCTGAGAAAGTAATTTTTAAAAGAAAACCAAAAGATTTGCAGAGAAAAGGCATTAATAACAGAGACAGGATTCATCACACAAATTGACCAAATATTCTGTTCAGAAATCTACAGATGAAAGTTTTTCTAATACTACCATCAGAGTCCTTTATACAGGAGTATCCTTGCCTCTATAGCATAGCTCATGTATGTAACTGAAATACATACCTGTATACATCTATAACTTATGCTTTTTTAGTTTTGAGTACCACTATGATGGAAGAGGGTCAGCTAACAATGAAGCAGAGTCAAAAGTTGCTTCTTAGATGGAATGACTTTATTTTAGAAAATGCCTTCAGCTGCAAATTTTCTACTTACCGTCAACGCTTCACAGAAACAACAGTGATACTCAGAGAAACACGCTTCAACCTCTGAAGAATTTACAAGTTCTAAGGCACATTTAAAGAACTTACACCTCCAGTAGTTGTAGACATCCCCTTTTAAAAGTACTGCTCCCTTGTTATTCAACACCTAATGACTACTATTTGGAGAAAGGTTTACAACCGACATGCAGAATACTGGCTGAAATGCATTGAATTTCAGCCATGGAGATCTCTCACATACCAGAAGTGCTCTTTGGCATAGTTGCATTTTATGGAGATCATTTATACCCGGGGTGAAGGCATATTACTAGCTTCAAGATCACAGGAGTGTTTTTAAGAAGTACAGCTTCTCTGGTGAGTGATGAAGTATCCTGCATATGTAAGTTACATTATCAATTCTTCCATTAAATGAGCTTCCTTGCAATTTCTCTAAGTATAAAATCCTACAGCTTTTTCGCTCAATATTTCCACTGCCCAGATGCAAAACTGTTGAGAACTAAAACAGAAACATCCTAGTAACATCTAGCAATCAAATGTGTGAAAAAAATAAAAAATCCATTCCCTGTCAGCAAAGGGAAAGTACTAAGGTTCTGTGAAAAACTGTGGCTGTAACAGTTTTAAGTATAGCTTAGAAAGACTTGAAGTAATAGACAGGTTGAGAAGCTTACATTTTCCCCAACCCTACATTCTTCCTCATTTTTACATCTTCAGTTGCACCAGTCAATGCTACTACTTGTGGTGCTTCAGGGTGAACCAGACTAGACGATAAAACAGCTTCCACAATTTCATTTAAAAAGAAAAATCACTTACTTCAGCAATCTTGTTAGTGTGTTTCTTCAGACAGATGTGGAGCACTCACTGAAAGAACAGGAGGTCCTCACTGGTCTTTGCTCCTAGAAGGGACAATAATCAATAAGCTGCAAGTGCTGCTTTTCCCAAAGGAGCAATGGCCAGTACCAACAATACCACTGGAGAGTCTTCTATGTCCCTGATTACTAATAACACATCAGAAGATCTCCTGGCAGGTGCTGAAGTCCAATTTGCTGTGAAGCAACAGTTTCCTTTTATTAGAGCCCAGAATCAGTTCATGAAGGCAAATCTTAGCAGTCACCTATAATGCTAAAGCCACAACGGACATTTTCACAATTTTCCCTTGTCTTTTCTTTTTTCTTTCCTCTTCTTAAGAGTCACCAGCAGGCTCTGGTTTTTCACAAGCCCTCATAGTTAGCAAACCATCAACAGCTCTAGGAATTAAGATAGTTGAATCACACCTTCTTGGCCTCATGCTGCTTTATTTTTCCTTTGCTGTCTTCAGCGACCCCTTTCAAATTAGGGGGAAGGGAGTATTGCTCTCTGATGATTATTGTCTTCAAGAAAAAGAAGAGAGGCTCAGCATCACACTAACAGGTTAATTACTGCACTGATTAGGATCAAGAAAGACCACAAACCCTGTGACAAACTCTCACATGTCCATCCCACTGCTCATGGCTGCAGAAAACGAAACTGAGCAAGCTCAGCATATGCAGGATTTAAGAAAACACTTCCTCTGCTTGCAGCCCACAGCCAGAAGCCAATAAAACCAGGTAGTGGCTCAAAAGGTCACAGCAGGCAGCTCAAGTGGTCCACTATGGGCAAAAGAACTGCCTGAGGAGCACACCACCCTCACCTGGCCACGTGCATATTGCATCTCTACTCTATGAGAGGTGACTAAGCCGAAACAAAAGGCCACTTTTGATTGGTTTTCGTCAAACACACACAGAAGAGAAAAAAAAAGAAAAAAAAAGGAAAAAAAAAGGGCAAAAAATATTTGGGAAACACCTTTTAGTGTAATTTTTAGAAATGTATAAAATATAAAATATAAAAATATTGTACTACCAACTACTACTGTTGCCTGCAGAAAACATATTAGTTGACAATTTGTTGGCTTTTAAAAAGTGTTTGGAAGACAGCCTCCGGCAAATCAGAGTATTTTACTGATTTACAGCTGTTTTTCTTGAAGATGAGGGGGGAGGAGCAAAAAAGCACCCGTGCTTTAAGTAGAGAACAGAACCGAAACGACAAAATAAAACTTCTAAAAACCTGGCAGACAAGTGAACTGCAGAAACAGTTTTAGCTTCTGTTTAGAAGGAAACCAAAACACCCCATAAGAGACTTGGTATGAATCATGCTGTAATGTTTTCTTCTGCCAAACATCAGACAATACACTGTTTCCTGGGGGAAAAAAATAAATACTGCTTAAGGTTGAAATACAAGGAGGGTTTGATTCTTTAACACTGAAGTGCCTCCGAGCTCACTGCAGTGAGCCACATGAAGACAGTGAACTAATGGTCCCTGGTAAACATCTTCAGAACTACCTCAGTGAGTTTGCCAAGACTCTGTGCTTTGAGACTCAGGGGAACTTTTACACTGACACAGCCACTGAGAGAGTACAGGACACCAATATGAAAGTGATCACTAACCCAAGTCTGTTTTCTCTGCCAGGAATGTCTGTCTCAATGTTTTGGGAAGCTGGCTGGTTAGTTCATGGGAACAGGGTGATAAGAGCCCAGTCAGGAGTTTTTGATGTTGGTAGCAAGTTACTCCCATCATTCTCAGATGCGAGAGGAAGAAAATATTTACCAGGACTCGCATGAGCTAGGTTTGTTTTCTTTTATTTTCAAGTCCTCCCAGGAGGCTAGTTAGGAGTGGGGAAATGGCCAACCTTACCACAGGGCTCCTAGAAAGAGTTGAGTCAACCTCTAACACCTTCTAGGAAAACAACCACCAGCATTCCTATGGGCTTCTGAAATACATCCACTGCTCCAGGGGAAAACCAATTCATGTTCTACCTGATGCCTCTGTTTTTCACTGATGCCAAGAGCTAAGCGTTGATGGGGTACTCGAATTTTTTTCTCACATTTCCATCTGCCTCTGCAGATGGAATAAGCAAGACAATTCTTTTAACTACACTACTCAGACAACTCAGAAGGCAGAAACACCAAATCTATACCTCTTTAAAACCACTTTTTTTTTTATTATTTAGCATTTCATTTTATCCATTCAAACTCAACACAGGACTGCAGGTGTCCCTCTTGCACAAGGCAGAGCACCAGCCCCTTGCCGCACACCTTGTGATGCCTACAGGAAAGGCTGAAGCAAAAAATCGCGAACATAGGACTTGCATCGCAGAGCTTAAACACAAGGGACTGGTATTCCCCACACTGCGAGTCCAGAACCCTGAAAGCTATTACTTTTTTTTCTTTTTTTGTTCGGTTTGGGATTTTTTCCCCCCCTTTTTTCTTTAATATTACCTCTCAATAACATCTCCCTGGACTGCCATACCCTACGGAGAAATACAGTAAATAAACTTCTGCGTCCTTCAGGCGATCGGCGATGGGTGACGCCTCTGGAGCCTGCGGATCGCATTGTCCCCGCTCAGGCACCCGCAGGACGCTTATTAATTGACATTAATCGGTTCTGCGGGACCGATGGGTGCTGCTACGAGACGAGCAGCAAGCTGCCAGCCGAGCCGGACCCCACCGCTCCCCGCACCACCCCACCCCAACCCCGAGCCCCGCCGACCCCGCGGCCGCGCTCCGCCGGGGCCGCGGGCGGCTCCGCGCGGCCTCCCCCGCTCCCCACGGCGCCTCCGCGGCCCAGCCACGGCACCGGCCCCCGCGGCCGCCCGCAGCCCTCCGCAGGGCCGGCAGCTCCCGGGCAGCCGCTCCTCGCAGCCGCCGCATCCCCGGCCCCGCGGCCGGAGCGGAGCGCGGCACAGCACGGTCCCCGCCGCCCCTCGCCGCGCTCCTTTTTCTGTCGCCCTTCCCCTCCCTGCCCGCCGCCGCGCACGTCCTCACCCAGCCCGGAGCCGGCGAGCCTCCCGCAGCCAGCGGCCGTGGGCCCCGGTGGAGGCGGAAGGAGACCCCGGCGCCGAGGTCGGGCGGCGGGGCGGGAGCTCCGGGGCGGGGCGGGCAGAGGGAGAGGCGGTGCCGGCGCTTCCCACCGCCCACTCGGCCCCGCTGAGGGAGCGCCACAAAGGCGGCGGGGGCAGGGATGGGCCGGGAACGTCCTGTGCCTGTGGGTGCAGTGCTGGCAGCGCCGTCAGGCCCGGCTTTCGGTTTGTCAGAGCCCTCCAGGCTGAGCCCCTCCTCCCTGCCTCTTTCCCTGCCTCCCTTCCTGCCTTCTCAGGTGTCCAGCGGGATCCCGCAGCTTCCCGCTGCAGGCGCGTCACGTTTTTTGTTAAGAAAAATACAGTGGCTCTCTCCCATCCTTCCACGAGTTGAGGGACCGGCTGAGGCTTCTGTTAGAAGAACTGAGGGCTGAACAAGGCCCTGTAAAAGCTAGATAGATGGGAAAAAATGTTTGAAAGAAAACATATTCGAGCAGTACAATACCTAAACATTATCTCACAAAATTACCAGAAGGCTTAAAAGGTCTAAGTTAAAGTTCTGAACAGGTGACAACACTATACTGAATAGATCTCACCTGAATCTCGTATCCTGAGTAGCAGTTAAGGGTACAAAGCTGATTATATAACTGTATAGTAAGGGAAAGTAATTTTTATTAAGCTTTATAGATAAACTGCGTGCTTACACAAGCATCAGGAAGCATGTCTCCAAGCCGGCTGGTGTGACTTGGAGGATATGGCACTGGCATGTGATGGAGGGCATGGCAGCTGCTGAACCCTCTCTGTCTCACAAGTTTCACTTCATTGCTGACAACAAACTGCCCTTAGATAGGCCTTATGTATACAACCTCCTGGAAGCAAACAGTTGCTGCCTCCGCGTGAGTCTCAGGAAAGGGTTCTGAGTCACGCTCAGCTTTTGTTTTCCCTTTGTAGTTACCTTTTGGCTCCTAGCCGGTTGTCACCCAACCCTAAGGTGACAGGCAGGTTCTTTCCAGGATCCTGGGTAGAGTGAGAACTGGTCACAAGTCTGTAGTTATAATTAGAGCTTTATTATTATGTAAAGATTTTAGCAATCAACGTAGCTTATTGTTACACAGGTTTTCTAGCAATTGGCAATGCTTTCCTATTACATAACATTTCTGTTAACTAGATTGGGCCAAAATTTTAATAATCAGTGCAATCATCATAATTTAGACTCTAACTTTTAAATGTACTTGAGCCACTCACTCAATCCTTGGAGAAAGAACAGTGGAGGCCAATACTCTATCTGACCTGGTTGTCACCAAATGGGTTAAAAGAAAGTTATCCAATAACAATTTGAACTTTTTTATTCAGTTCACTGAGAACACGGGGGATCACTCCTCCCAACATGTTCTCTTAAGCAACAAAATCCATTCATTTTTATACTTTTTTTTTTTTTACATTGATGCCGGATTTTGCCCCAAAAGGCACGGAGAAACTGCTTTAGAGACAAAGTTTGTTTCTTTAAAGCAGGAGGTATTTTATTGCAACGCGTTGGAGAGCTTCCAGGTCTCCCTGGCCATAAAGCTCTGTCGTGTACAATCAGCATAGCTCTTTTATACAGTTTTTGAGTATAGGATTACAACACAATCATGCATATTCATTAAATTGCAACATCTACTTGTAATATTCATATATAGGCGGAGTCTGGGCGGAGTCTTCAATTTGGGGAGATTTCACGGTGGGGGTTCCTGTTGCCTTCCTCTGGGCGGGGGTCGTGTGTGAGTCTTCCTCACTGTAAACTTCTGAACTTTCTTTAGATCTTCTCCTTTTAAGGCAGTTTTTGGCAAACATAATAGGGTTAGGCTGACTTTTGGCTCATCCTAGGATTTGCTGAGTTGCTATCTCTGTGAGGAATGCTGCTATCTCTCAAGGACTGCTCTATCTAGTCAATATGTTCTGTTCCTCAAGACAATTTATGACTCCTTCTTTCCTAATTTCCTAATGTTAAGGTTTTGAAATTTCTCTTACAATTTTGTTTTAACCTTTTATGTTTCAAAGCCTTCCTTAAGTGAGTGGCTTCAACATAAACCCTTTCTTACATTTAAGCTTTACAGTGATTGGTTCCATTACTTATATATCTTTACATTAAAACAATAATTGGTTAATTCTACTTAGCTCTACTGATTGGAATCCTTGATACTGAAATCAAGATGGAAATGGTAAGGGGCTTTCCAAGCAGCATAAAGGGTCCAGTAACATCTTGTTGAGGTTTCAATGGATGCACACTTCAAACACAACACTCCTATCAATCCCATACATTGTGCCTCAGAATTTCCTACCTTTAAATCCCAACTACTTCTTCTATATGATCAAATCTTGATTATTTCATCAGACTATTTGCAACATGGTGAAACAGGATGCTCTGCCTAAGTGGGGGTGAAGCAACTTAGACTTTATTTGCAAAAGGCAGTGGATGAAGAACGGGGATCAGACTGGCTTTGGTGTCGAATGCCAAGACCAGCCTGACTCAACAATCCCAAAGTTAAGCATGCTGAGGATGAGAAGAACAGTGATTCCTGGCAGAAACTGGCACAGGTAAGGAAGTGGCATACAAACTTCCTGATAAAGGAACCAAAAAGTGAAACTACAGATAACTTATCTAAAGCTACTGAGCAGACACAGCTGGCCAAGAAATGTATGAATGACAGTCAATCACTTTATATTATAATAGCCCAGTCCCACTCTTTTTGTTTGTTTAGGTTTTGTGGGTTTGGGTTTTGTTTGTTTTTTGTTTTTTGTGGGTTTTATTTGTGGTTTTGTTTTTTGTTTTGTTGTTTTGGTTTTTTGGTTGTTTTTATTTTTCCATGTAGACAACAACCACAGCCTTTCCCTCATCCACTAAGTGGATTGCCTTATCATAAAATGAGACCAGGACCTGTCTTTCATAAACCCATGCTGTCTAGGCCTGTGTAGAAACCTGGACAACAAGGAGTTAATGCACTTTTATAGCCACCAATAACCACCACTGTGCAAGCTGGAAAAGGATGTGGCTGGAGAGGGGGGTTGTACAGAGGCAGAGCAGCACCTTTCTGGGGCCACTTCCCTGATCTGGTCTGTAGAGACTAAACAACACAAAAAGCAGCACAAATTCAGAGGTGAGGTCAAGAGGCAGGCATGAACTGTTGACCTAAGGACTGAGTCCAACAAAGACCCTCAAAGTCTCCCAAACCATTTCCAGAAAGGTCTGGAATAACAGACTGTGCATGCTAACTCATTTATAGGAAAAGTGAGAAACCTAATCCCAGGGCAGGGAAAACTACCTATAAAAAGGTAGCCCCCAAAGCTCAGGTAGCACCCCCAGCACCCTGGACACCCTGTCAGCTAGATCAACTCTAGACCTAGAACTGATGATCTCCTTTCCTCTCCCATCTGTGCTCTCTGCATCTCTTTCTCTCTTCTCCCCACCTTTTCCTTGTTTTCTTTAATTCTCTATTTCTCTTACTACTAGAAGATAAAGGCAAAACTTATACCACTTTCCATGCCAAGTGTATAATTTATTAGTAAAACTTTGTGAGCTTTTTTGGACCCTCTGGCATTTATTGTTCCTTTTCAACCACAGGCACCTGCAAATCTTCCTCTTAGGAATGGGACATGACAGCCTGATTCCCTGGTTGTCTTGTGTGGGCCATATGATGGCACTCAAGATACTCTACTCCACAACCTTCCCTGGCACCAATGTCAGGCCGGGTCCTCCTTCTGACCTTTCATGTGGGTGGGTATGACATTTGCTAACTTAGTAATTAATCTAAAGGATATAGGGAAGTACAAGGGGCAACAGAAACCTTGGGGGTGGGGGGAAGAGCGGGGAGAGAAATAAAGGATTAAAAGGCTACTCAGAGACTGAGGTAGCACCAGCAACAAAGAAACAACATTGATGGTCCCACCATCTCATAGTAGTCTTCTGGACAAAATGCCCAGCACACAGCTAGACAAGTCCATAATATATTGCATGAACAATTGGCTGCCCAGCTGGGCTCAGAGTTATAGTAAGTGGGGTTACATCAGGCTGGCAGCCAGTCACCAGCAGGGTCCCACAGGGCTCAGTTTTAGGGCCAGTGCTCTTCAATACTTTTATAAACAATCTGGACACACAGGTCAAACATACATTAAGTAAGTTTGCCACTGGTACTAAATTAGGAGGAGCTGCGGACTCCCTCAAGGGTAGAGAGAGATCTAGATTGACTGGAGAGCTTTGGCAATCATCAATGGTATGATATGTAAAAAGAGGAAGTGCTGGATTCACCAGCTGAGACAGGTCAATCCTGGTTATATGTGCAAATTAAGGGATTATAAGGAGCTAAAGAGCACAGTTGCCTGTCTGAAACACTGTTAAGGCCAGAGAAGGAACTTGCCATAAGATAAGATGTGATAGCCATCACACTAGGAACTTGAGATAAGCACAGAAGGGAGCAACAGGAAGGAGCTAATTCCTGGAAGAAGGAGATCTGGTTAGCATATCCCAGTTAATGCATCCAGACAAAAATTCCCACTTTGGCAAACTGTGAAAGGGAAGCAACTGCTCATATGCATATCACCAGTCAAAGAAGGATGACCCCAAGCTATGGGACAGACAGCATCTGTGACCACTGACAACCATCAAAGACCCTCAAAATCTTGGAGGAAACATGCACAGCAAGAGGACACACCCATCCTCACTTGGCATCCAAGGTATTAACAAAAGAAGGATTTATATATTTTTGTGAAAGCATGACTTAAGAGAGTTAAATGGCAAGGCTCACTCTATTGCTACATAGATAAAGCATATAAAGGAAAACTGGATCAGAACTTGTTTAAAATCATTTTCACGGAGTCTGGGATCAAAACGTAAGAGTGCTAAAGGATAAGGGAGACCCTCCTATTGAGTCAATCAGGCTTTATTCAACGTTTTTATGTCTAAAGGATTCAGGAGCTTAATAATTATCTAATTTAACATTACAAAATGATTCAATAGAGTTTACCATAAGCACAGAAGTAACTTAATTATAAACCTGAGTCGGCAATATTCATACTATACTTGTTATAGGGTATTCAAAGCCAGTACATTCGGAGGTACCTGTTAAAAATTCCACCACACCACATCACCACAGCCCCCCCAGATCAGCGAAATACTCATGTGGAATGCCTTTGCATCTCCCAACAGGTGAAAGGCTGAGCTGTGAGGAGTGGGGCTATCAACCCAGTTTTTAGATTTCAGTGACTTTCAGTCCTCCAAGTATTAGAGTTGGCCAGCTCTGAGAGGCATCCACCCACAGTGAGAGGCTGGCACACGAAGCCTACTGAGGTCTAGGAGAGCTCCAAGGGTCTCACTTCAGACTGCTGTTTATAGGGTCACAGAATGCTTGGCTTCAGTCATCTGTCAATCTCCAGGATGATTCAGGCAAGTAATGTTCCAAGGCTGTCAGGGGATGGCTGACTATCTCTTGTCCTTTGTAAGCCAACTGAAGCTCCTGCTGTGGACAGTGCCTTCCTGCTTTAGTCATGCATGAGATAAGGTCGAGGAAAGCTTCATTGCCTAAGTCATTGCTCAAGGCTTAGTCCTAATGAGAATTCCTAAGACTGTAGAGCAGCCTGAGGAAGGGAGAAAATGTACCACCACAGGGAGCAGTGGAGGGAGGGGTGCTGATCTCCTCTCTCTGGTGACCAGCGATAGGAAATGTAATGAAGCTGTGCTTAGGGAGGTTCAGATTGGACATTTGGAAAAAGCTCTTCACTGAGAGGATGCCCAGTCAATGGAATAAACTCCTCAGGAAAGTGGCTGTGTCACCAAGGCTGTCAGAGTTCAAGGACCATCTGAACAACATTCCTTGTCATGTGGTTTGGTTTTAGAAAGTCCTGTGAGGAGCAGGTAGTTGGACTAGATGATCCTTATGGGTCTCTTCTAATTTGAGGTGTTCTGTGATTCTGTGATCTGAAAATCAGTTGCTACAGAGTTGAATATCCTTCTCAACATGCCAACCAGGTTTCATGGGCCCAACATGTGTAATGCAAGTGAGAAACTAAAACTTGTTTCTTTGTTAAGAGAAACTCAAGATCATGCTGCATTTCTCATTAGCCTTGCACACACTCACAGGCACGCCAGCCACAACTTCCCATTACAGCAGAGAAATCAGGAGTCTGTTGCAGCAGATGGGCTTCAGGTGCTTATCCTGTAATGGTTTTCTTGTTGCCTGAGGCTTTTTGGTTTCTTTTCCAGTCAGTGCTTAACCTTTTGGGGATCCTTGACCTTTGCCTTCTCCAGATTCCAAGTTGCCAGAGCGTGCCTCCCAGCCTAGTGCTGTTTGTGTAGCATCCCTGTCCCTTCCTCCTGCTGTGAGACATAGCCTCTCCTTGGTCAAGAGCTGAGTATACTGTGAAAAACAGGAGCTATCTACAACGAGGTGTGACCAGCAGGACAATGAAATTCATGTCTTTGAGTGGAATCCCTCCTCGGGCTGAATTTTCTCATCTTTTATAAGCATAACTGATCATGTCAGATAACTTCTACAATAGAAGTTGCATAACGAAGAAAAGAACTTTGGTTTTCTTATCCTGTAAGGTTCATCCAAATAAAGCAATCTAAGATTACATCACTCAAATAAATATGCATTTGTTAAGCAGAGAATTTGTTAAGCAGAGAATATGTATTAGACAGGTGGGTTTGTGCGAAATTTACTGCATGAAAGTATTTACTTTTTGCCCGTGGTGTGCTTGAATTGTGGGAATCTCCACCTTGCACCCTGCAAAGAGTGAACAATGTCTCTTTTCTAAACTACACTCTATACCTGTGTTTAGAGAGCTCCTAAAATCAGCAACATAAACCAGAATTGGGTGTAATGACCCTGATGTGTGCCATGGCTGAACTTTGGACAGGAGAGCACTTTCAAAAAGTAAGGGAGTCCATGAAACATAATCACCATGAATTAATTATTGGAAGGTGGTGTCAGGATATAAGCTTGCTCTTCTTGAAGGCTGATACAGCAATTATATCAGTTACACTGCACTGGGCCAAATTGCTGAGGTAACGGTGTTGGAAACCCAAGGTTGAAAAAGAACATCAGGAGTAGCCAAATTAAGGCCAATTTGAAAGAAGTAATATGGGGAGCATTGTTTATTTTGGGAGAAATCTGTGCAGAGGCAAGCAGGTGTGGGTAGGGACAGTGAAAAGGTGGGCTCAGGGAAAGAGAAAATGGGCAATTAGATATAACATGAGGTAAAGAATAAAGAAGAGATCTTTTGGCACTAGGATTGCAAGTTGTTATCAATGGCAGTATTCAAAAATGGAGGTACCATGGACTAAATACATCCTGGTTTCAATTTCCATTCTGTCTTGGGGTCACATGCATTTTAATCTCAGTCCATGGCATGTCTCATTCATATGTTTCAGCTCATCTAGATGTCCAGATTCCATTACAATTGCTCTATGTTATGTTGATTTTTGTCAAGAGTGAGTCTGCATAGACTCTAGGTCAGGTCACTAACATTGTTAGTCCACACAAGTTAATTTTCTTCCAATCAAAACCCACCATCAGTAACAGTATTGTTCCCTGCATCTTGAAACATGAAAAACTGTTACTGATCCATTGCACTGACTTTCTATAATTCTCAAAACAGTGAAGGCAGACAGACTCATTATTTCCATCATCTTCACCAATAATAGATGAAAAATCTGTTTTCACTGAAAGAAACAGTATTTCACTTGTGGAGATGCTGTCAAACTGTTTCCATTTTTTTCTTGTTACCTAGATCTAGATCATGTCCCTACCTGGATCCATACCCAGGGCCCTGAGCAGCCATCCTGGAGCTTTGTCTGACCCTGGTTCCCCTCACTGGGCCAGGCCCTGATGCTGATCCATGGGCTGACGTATCAGCGTTGCCCAGTGCCAGTCACTGGGACTGCCCCCGCCTGCCCTGCTTCCCAGCTGGGGTGTTAGGATGGCCCTGGCTGCCAGCCCTGCCCTGCTGCCCTTTGGAGAAGCAGTCAGTCAGGGAAAGCATCCAGTTGAGGCTCAGCTCAGGGTTGTCCCTGCCTCCACTTACATACTCCTTTCTCTTTGACAGGAGATTATCACGCTCACGTGGTTGCACATCAAACAATTCAGTGTTGCAGTAACTGGAAGCTGGGGTCACTGTGAACTGATGATTATCAGCAGGCACAGCATGTTCACTTTGTGGACTGAGACTTGATCATGCACACCAAGCCCTGTCCTTGACTCCTCGCCAATCTCCCGAGTCCTCACCTTGCCATGAATAACATGTCTTTCAAAGGGCTATAAACCAGCAGAATGTTTTTAGTATTCTATATGCCTTAACTGTGATGCACACACTCATTTTTCATTATGGCATTTCATTGATTTTATATGACAAAGGACCCATTCTATTTATAGTCACAGAAGGACCTCCACCTTTATCCTGCAAATTGTGTTTGACAACAACTTCAAACACAAAACTGTGTCCCCAACCTCTGCGAATGCATATATTTGGAGGGGCACTTTCACTTCTATCATTCCTATTCTAGCAATTTTCTATTTTGTTTCATATCTATCACCATTCCTGATGCAACCCAGTTATCCAGGTCAGAATATCTCACTCTGAAAGAGTTTCTAGTGAAGGTAAGGGCATAATGAACAGAGTCTTCATTGCAGAAAAGTGTTTCAAAGAACTAAATCCCAGGCACCAATCAACTTTGAGCTTCTTAAAACTGTAAAAGTCAGGGATAACTGGTAATTTCAGTTCTTCCCCCTCTTGTTCACTGCCTTCTGTCATACCTCTGTAACACTTTTCATGTTTATCACGCACTGCTTGTGCAGTCAGGATGACTGAAGGTCATTCAGCACTTGCAACTGTTGCTTCATCCTCAGACCTTGGAGGCTGGTCATGGTCACCAAACCCTCGGAACAAAGGCCTCCAGCTGGGTCAGTAACTCCTGAAGTCACGCATGTGGGATGTATTTCCAGTTATCGTGTTAATGCATTATGTGTTTTTTTTATTCCTCTGCCTTCTTTTCCCTTTCCTGTTTTCCTAATCTTCGTGTTTCTGTGGGTCACTGATGTTTGCTGTTATTGATTGTATCACATGCCTCAGGCTGGCAATCTAACAGGCATAACCATCACTCTTTCATTCAGTTCCCTAATCCTGTTTCTCTGATGAGCTTTCACATGTGTGATCCACAAATGGTTCCTAGACTGACTCATCCATTTCTCAATCTCTTTACATGGATCCTTATTTGAAATAATCTTCCCATCTCCTGATTCTCACGTTTTGACTCAAGCAAACATCCAGAATCGTATTCCCTGCGCACAATAATCTGAATCTCAAACTACTCATCCTTCTGTCACCTCTCCAAAATCACCTGCAGGACTGCATACTGGAATTACCTGCCCAGAAGTTCGTCCCCGTGGATGTTCACAGCTACACATCCAATGCACTTAACACTGAACTTCCAACAGTCAGCCAGATTTTGCTCGGACTGAAATTATTCATTCACACTTCAAACTCTTCTACCCACAAGGCATTCTTTTACAGTGGCTGGGCATTCTTGCTTTGGTCCTTCATTACTAAGAGCATGCTGTCATAACCTGGAGAGAATCAGATTTAAACTTAGTAATATGCCATAATTAGACATATATTAAGGAAGTGCAGTTGAAAAGTGTTGTGTGCATGTATTGTATTACCAATGATGTATAAAGTGAATTTTGAAGGTTTCTAGAACAGGGAAGTATCTAGTCAATAACCCTAGAAGAGAACCATACTGGAATGTGCTAAGACTATTAGGACTCTACACCCAGATAAAACTATCAGGATACTAGATATTAAAGTATGTCAAGCTACATCAGAGAAAATATGAGCTATGTTACCAGGATATCTTGATAGAAGTCAAACTCATGGGGTCACAAATGGAAATACTCTCAGGAAACTGTATCTTAATGGTGTAGCTTTGAAGCCCAAGTAAAATGGTGGTGTCATTTTTGTTACAGAGGCCAGAGGCTGTGATTTAGTTTTGTACTGCTTCGAGGCTGAGATTTGTCAACAGCTGCTTTGGCTCAGCTTGTTTTATCCTGCTTGGGGCTTTACATTTGTTTGTTTAGCTGTAACAGCAGTTGCCTAACAATCAGATTACATATAATATTATCTAACTTGTTTTAACATTAGTTAACTTCATGCAATCGCACGTTATACTGTTATAGCAGCTTTTTATGTAACTATAGGGAGCACAAATAGGTCATTACTTCTGTGACCTAGAAGCATCTGGAAGAGTATCGAGTGCAGGATGATAGCAGAGGCCTTGAGAGTACAGGCACAGGATGACACTGGAGATCTCAGGGTCATAAACAAGTCACCAGTGATTACCAGTCACTAAAGGAATGCAGCCTTGGGAGCTGGATAAAACCGGTTTTAAGGAAAAAAAAAAAAAAAGAGAGAACAAAGAGCAAGTATCTGACATAAACTAAACCACAGACAGTGAATTTTGTTATAATAAGGAATTGTGAAGCAATAAAGAAAGAGGAAGATGCGGTGCATGTTACAGGATATAGAAAAATAAATCCAAGCACAGACCCTAGAGTAAGGAAGTCCCCACCGACAGCATCAAATTTCTCCCAAAGAAGAATAAGGGACACCAACAAATCACCATAACTCTCCTTTTTCACTGTCAACCTCTGGTGCCAGAGGGGTAGTGGAAGGGTGATTCTTACACCAGAGAACAGGGTAGGTAGGTACTGGGAAGTTTCCATACATCTGTTTTAACTGCTAATTAATGTGGCTTTTTCTGTAATAATTATATTAATTAGATTACTAATGTTGGTACAGTTGTCACCAGACTGATAGCAATGCTTTGCTGTTGAGACTTCAGTTATTCAAACAATAAATTGTACTCACTACAACGTATATCTTTAGTCTGCACAAATGGTACATATTGCAGCCCAATATTGAAGAAAACCGAAGTGCCTGTAATTCAAACACTGCATAAGAGACCCACAACATGATCCAGTGTAGAATCTGTTGAGGATGTGTATAACTGATACCAGAACTGGTAGATGGACACCTAAGACTGCAACAACAAGAAGAGCAACGAAACCAACATACCACTATAGCAGGCTAATGGTTATAGCTCCACTACAATAATAATTACAAATGGCACAGGCACCACTGCCTCAGGGTGTACAGATTCAATCACTGACATCACACAGTGCTGTGCATTTCGGTTTTGCCTTAGTAACGGCAAGTACGCCTCTGATGTTTGTGTTGCCTCTGATTACTTCTGCTTGAAGCCTGTTGTAACATGGATGCAGCAGTGGGCCAAGAGATGAATTTTTAGGAGTATTTGCTTTTTCAAGCAATACAAATCTAAGAAAGTCTGTCTCCTGCCAGCCTTAAAGGGGATTTCAGGATCTCTGACCTGGAATATTTCTTTTGTCCAAAGATTTCCAAACATGGAGTGTATCACCTGATTCACTGCTAGTGTTTTGTGGAGTTTTGATGTTTGTGGGGTTTTTGTTTGTTTGTGTTTTGTTTTGGGGGAGTTTTTTGTTTGGTTGTTTGGTTTTTTTGAGGGGTGAGGGTTTGGAGCTGGCACCAGCTTACCTTTCTGATATTTTTTTTTGTGGCAAAACTATTACTTGTGTGGTTGGCATGATGGCTAAGAAGGATGCGTTGAACCTGGCACTTTTACCCTTGCAGCCTGAAAGGTTTCCAATTTCAATTGTTTTACAGCCTCTTCCTGCTTTGGACCTGTCACAAAATAGGTGGTTTAGGTCACTTAAAGAATCACTATCAAAGGTAATAGTGAAACCAAACTTTAATATGAATTTGCAAAAGCACAACGATGTTTAATGGAAAGGTTCACTCTACTATTTATTATATGGATAATACATATAAAGGAAAAGCAAATTAGAATAAATTTAGAGTGATTTATATGGAGAGCAGAGGTTTAAAAGGCTTAAGGGAGAAAAGGGTAAGGGGGATCCTTCACTGAGTTGCAAGATTCAGAGTGGACCCCCTTGCTTTCTAGATTCCTTCTCAGAGGGGAGTTTGGGTGTGGTTGGATCCAAACTTAGGCTCAGACTTGGTCCATGGTATATGTCTGAAGGATTTAACAGGACTTAATCATAGAAGCCCTTAAATGTTAAATTAATCAATAATCAACTACAATCACAACAACAGTAACAATAACGTGCATACTATATTTGCTGTAGAGTGTTCAAGGGTATGTATATGCACAAAGGTATACCTATTAAACAATTCCCCTTGAGAATCAGTGAAATACCCACATCTGATGCCTTTTGGTGTTTCTCAACAGGCAGGGGCTGTGCCTCAAGCAGTGGGGATATTAGCCCAGGTCCCATCACCATCCAGTGGTTCTCTAAGTTTTGCAAACCTGAGAGTTCACACACTCTGAGAGGTGTCCCACTCAGAGGGAGATGTGGGTGCAGCCCACTGCAGTCCAGAAGAGCTCACAGGGTCTTACTTAGAAATGTTGTTTATAGGGTCATGAGATAGCTGGCTTTAGTCATCAGTAAGTTTCCTGGCTGCAACCTGGGTTGACAATTACTGGAGTTTTCAGAATTCCAGTAGGGGTGGTACTGTTTAACTCAGGCTATAACTCAGATAAAGGAATTTTCCAGGCTGTCAGGGGTGACTGATTATTCCCACTTGTAGTGGTTTGATCCTGGCTGGATACCAGGTACCCACTAAAGCTGCTCTCTCCCTCTCCCTCTGCAACTGGATAGAGGAGAGAGAGGAAAAAACCAGCTAAGGATTCATGAGTTGAGGTAACAGCTGGCAGAGGTCACTTACAGATTACTTTCACTGGGAAAACAGACTCAAAGTGGGGATAGTACTTAAATTTATTACTAACAGGATAAGAGCCAAAAAGTGAGAAATAAAACAGTCTTAAAAACACCTTCCTCCCCTCCACCCCTCTTTCCTTCCATGTTCTTCCTCTTCCCCCCAGTGGTGCAGGGGGACAGGAATGGGGGTTGTGATCAGTTGTTGTTTCTGCCACTGCTCAGGGAGAGGAGTCCTTCCCCTGCTCCTGTGGGGTCCCTCCCATGGGAGGACAGTCTTTGAAGGACCTCTCTGGTGTGAGTCCATTCCTCAGGCAGCAGTTCTTCCCAAACTGCTGTCCCGTGGGTCACTCCTCCATGGGGTGCAGTCCTTCAGCAATGAGCTGTATTGATCTGGGTCCCCCACAGGGGCCACAAGTCCTGCCTGGGAAAAACCTTCTCCAGCGTGGCCTTCCCTCTCCATGGGCCAGAGGTCTCTTGCAGGACTCTGCTCCATCCCTGGGCTTCCCAAGGGGTCACAGCCTCCTTCATCCACCTGCTCCAGCATGGGCTCCTCCCTGGGCTGCAGGGGGGTCTCTGCACCCCAATGGTCCCCCATGGGCTGCAGGGGCACAGCTGCCCTACCACATTCTTCATCACAGGCTACAGGACCTCAGCTCTGGTGTCCTCTTCCTCTTCCCCCTCCTTCTGCACTGACCTTGGTGTTTACCTAGTTGTTCCCATGTTCTCACTCCGCTCATCCCTGGCTGGAATTTCTTCTGCTCAATAATCTTCTGTTCTTGAGTATGTTATCACCGAGGCGTTACTACTACTCCTAATTGGCTCAGCCTTGGCCAGCAGCAGGAAGTCGGTCCTGGAGTTGGCATTGGCTGGCACTGGCTCCATGGGACATGGGGAGCTTCTAGCAGCTTCTGACAGCAACCACCCCTGTAGCCCACAACCCCTCACCCTACCAAAACCCAGCCACAGAAACCCACAACACCACTCTCATCTCCCACCTTGGCCAGGCAGCAGGAGTTCCTGATATGGCCATTTCTACCCCCACCTTAGGCTTGCAAGAGTTCCCAGTAGGGTCAAGGGCCACTTCGCTGCTGAGCTCTTACACAAAGGCTGAGGCCTGGCAAGAATTATTGAGACCACAGAGCAAGGTGCAAACAGGCCAGAGGAGAGGCAGTGACAGTGCACCATGACAGGACCCCATTCCACTCATTAAATACACCTGTTAGGATTGAGCAATGGTCACATGGTATTCATGAGCCTAACACATGTAATTTAATTATTGTGTAATTAGTCAGTGTATTTAATCACCAGCATGTGCAGTATATTTTCCTGTCCATGTGAAATACTGTGTGTCTTTGATCACCAATTGCATTTATTCTACTTAGGAACTGTAGGTTTATTAATGTAATAAGGATATTAGGGTATATTGCCAAGGGGGTTTCCAAAGCTAAGTCCATATCCCAAATCTGATAGCGATTGGGACTGATGAATCAGTATTGTGAGCAAAGCACTCACTCTAAGAGTACAGGTGACCACAGAGCTGGCCAATCTCATCATGGACAGGATCTGTGCAGCATGCCATGCCATCTTCAAGCCAGTGACTAGGCCCCTGTTCTTCAGTTATATTCAGGAGAATGGATGGATGTTCCACCCCATAACTTTCATTTTCTCTTCTTTATATCTAAACCTATTTATTACCTGCAGCTCATCTGCCCACAGCTATCATTTTCCTTATCCAGTAAGCCACCCTTCAGTCTGTATTTCTGCTAATGTAGGAAAATAAGAAACAGAGGGTGCTTTTTGTTTTAAACAATACTGATTTAACCCACATTCATGATCTTACACCATCAAACTCACAAACACTAAGAGCACCTGTCATATTCAATCATCTTGGCAGATCCCAGTCTGTGATCTGCCCAAGATTACTTGTATATGACAAGGAGAACAAGGAATATCAGATGAAGAGAGGTCGTAATGTCTTTCTTGACTGGGAAAAAGCAACTGCTTTTTGAGTGTGCCTTTCATTCTTCAAGGTAATTCTGGAGTTGACAGTGATGGTAATCTTTTATTTTTTCATCCTGTCCAAACTTCCTGAACTAACTTTGCTGACATACTCCTCCTTTGTCTCCCTCTCCGGATATCAAATCCTGTTCTTTATCCTCCTTTCATTCTCCACATCTTCAGTTCTGTCCTTCATTTTCCCAGTGTGCTCACTGATGTTCTGAGGTCTTGTTAACTATCTGATCTCTACGCCACCAACACTCACTATTCTTTTAGCCCTTCTGTAAATTGTTTCTGCTGGTGCTTTCAGACACACTTTTGTATTTACCAGCCTTAGTGTTCCTATCACAAATCTCTGCATCAACAGACCCAACCACTATATAGAAATTGGCTTTTTATCTCTATCTAAATTATCGGTCACTCTGTGTGTGTGGTTCCTACCTCTTTTTTCTTTTGCAGTGAATGGATCCAACCACTTCATTTCACAATGTAGAGGTAATGGTGGAAAGATTTCATCTTGCCTTCTCACTTTGGATTCTCTGCCAACTTCTGTGGCAATACAGAAAACAAAAGTCACTAGGAGACTGCACAGATAAGGAAAGTGATTTTTATTTAACTTCTTGAATCAGCTGAGTCTGTTTACTCATATTTTCACCAACAGAAGTATCAGTATGTGTGTGTCTAAGTAACCTGGCCAGGACAGTTTGTGCACAACGTGTAGGACAAGACATGCCAGTACTGAATTCTCTCTGTATGTCCTAAGTTCCTCTTCATTGCTAAAAACAAATTGCATTCGGATAACCTTTGAGAGTCAACAGTTCCTATCATCTTAGTATCTAGTTTTACTCCACGTGGGTTTCAGACAACATTGCTGTGTCAATGCTCTGCTTTTATTTTCCCTTTCTGGTTATGTTCTGGCTCCAGGCCAGTTCCTTTATCCTCCTGTCATCTTAATCTGTGGTTTCCGTTTCTTGCTCTCTGGTTATTGAATGAAACCATTCATAGGTTGTGCTGTGATCCAGGTGAACTGCTGACCTTAGATAACAATATATGCCATTATTTTAGTCCTTGTTCTACTGTTTCTTCTCATGTTTCCACTTGCCCAAGCATATTTCTACCCTCACTTTCGGAACAACCATAGTATTGATGATGCAAACGTCTACATAAGTTCCAAATAAAAGTTTGGGGTCATTTGCAGAGTGGGATTTCAATGAATGCTATCAATCACTAACATAATGTAAGTTAAATTGCTGTTTGTATTTGTCTATTCTGTTGCCAAGCAAGTTCTAGCTGGACTCACCACAGGCAAGCTCTTTGCTTCTGTGATGTCTTGTCTGTTATGCTTTCCAGTCCTTCTGTATCCTTTTAATAAGTATAGACTAATATACTGTCATAAAATTTGCTAAGGCATATTCAGGATTTGTGGACCTATCAACCTAGGATCATGTAGTGTCCTAAGAGCTGAATCTTATCAAATGCCCTAAAAGTAGGGTCACAGTTTTCTCGGCTTATCCCTCTGAAGAACACGTGTGCACACACATTGCAGGGAACTCGAAATATTAAGGAGTGTTTTACCACAAAACATGAGCAAAACCAAGCTAGTGACTGTCAGCTACAACAGTCCCAGTGTAGTCCCAAGTATGGGTTCTACCCATCAGGTAACAAGCCAATTTACATGGAGTCGAAATACTTATTTATTTATTTCGTGTCTACTCAGAGATGGGTGTTGAATGGGAAATCCAAAGCTAGCATCCACTCAGTATGCCAGCTACCCATTTTTTCACACTTCAGTGAAAGATAAACATTTCCCCTGTACACAACAATCTAAACCTACAGTCACTGTGAATACATCTTCTCACCTTCATTTAAAGGCACAGTACCCACTTATTTTTGCCATGCATGCTCTATGGGAAAGGGGCTTATTTGAGTAAGGGGATACTACAAACTGTGGGGGTGTATTTTACTATGCAAATGACTAAAGGAAAGTTCAAGCAAAATTCTTCTTTGGCCTTATCAGCACTTTGTTGCTGTGTTATCTCCTTGTCTGATGGATTTTCAGCATCATCTTGTTCTCACTTCTCCTCAGTGGGGCCTTGATTCTTGGTTTCCTATGGTTATCTTGCAGAGATAGGGTTTATTGCACATGCAACACCAATCACCATTTGTTCAGCTCCTCTATTAGGCCTCCATAATTTTCACATGAAAGAGTCTCAGTGACAACATGGTCTGATGGAAATACTTCGTCCCAAAGCTAGGCCGGTGCAGGGGTAGGTTCAGAGGTAACTTAGAGATCTGTTCCTTTGCTGCCTACAAACCCTCTTTAAACATACTTGATTTTTACCTAAATGTTAAACAGCAAATTGTCTTCCAAGGGTCAGCTTGCAGTCCAGTTTATTTGCACATTGGTCTCTTGAGAGAAGAGTCTGAGGTTGTGTGGAGTATCCCAGCTCTGAGGGGTACCTTTACCACTTAGTCATTGATTCAGACAGGCTAAGCTTGGCTCAAGCATTTGTAGAGGGATCTGTGGTAATCTAAATATTGCAGTTACAGTTTCCTTTCATGTTTTTCTAATGGTTTGATTTGATTTCTCTGCGTTTCCATCAACTTGAGGATTTTCTAATACCATGAAAGTGTGTTTTATAAGCTCTTTTTTAGAAAGCAATTGAACTAATTCCTCTGTGAAGTATTGATGCTGAATTTTTGCCCCAGCAGGCATAGGAAACTGCTCAGAGACAAGTTTAAGTCTTTCAGCAGCCAGGTATTTATTCAAGCAATGTTGGGGAAGCCCCAGCTCTGGCCAGACAAAGAGTTCCGAAGTAATCAGTGGACAGTGTGACCATTTATACAATTTTTGTGGGAGATTACATCATTTCTACATGCATATTTATAATATTGCAACATTTCATTATAATATTCATAGCAGGTGGAGTCTGGGTGGAGTCTGGGTGAAGTCTTCTTTTTGGAGTGCTGTTTCAGGAGTCGTTCCTTTTTCTCCATCCTCAGGGGATCTCATTCCAGAAGTCTTCCTCACTTTGAACTCTTCAGCTTTCCTTAATTCTGCTGACTCTAACATATATTTGGCAGGAGTTTCTGGACTCTGGCCCTCTCCTTTCCTCCTTATCTGTGGTGTCCTTCTTTTATGTCTATTTAAGTAGGGATGTTAGCATTTTAGTGATTTCTGTTTTCCTGTATTTTTACTTTATGTTCTTTTGTGTCAGTGTGTCCCTATTATTTGGCAAAGTGTTACTTTCCACTAGTCTTGAATCTTGGTTCTTTTTGTTCTTTTACTCAGAGCATGCACTCTGAGTTAACTCCTTCAGGGTCCTGCTCTGTTTCAGTATGATTAGATTTTATGAAAATGACTCATCTGGAAATCATGTATTCTGTCAGGTATGGAAGGACATAAACTCCATGCTGTCTTTTCTAAAAGAGTTTCAATCTAGTTAATTGTTAATGATATCAACAAAGACAGGTAAATAGCTATTTCTCCTTACTGTAGTTGCAGAAATCCTGCAGAAGTGATGCAAATGTCATGGTGATGACCATGAATCTTGTGGCACTGAATGTCTATTCTCCTTTGGCTTGTTAAAGCTGTGGCTTATCTGATTAATTAAGCCTCGGGGCATTGAAGTTTTCTTGTGTTTGGGTTTTTTTTTTTTTTTTTCTCCCTTAGCATAGGTATTTAGTGAGGGGACTTGGTTGTTTTTTTGTTGTGGTTTTTTTTTCCCTGAGCAAAGGTATTTAGTGCCTCTTTGGAGGATTTTTTTCAGGAATACTGGGTTAACTCCTACCTGCTATGGCCAGTACAACTGGCTTTCTGCTTCTATAAAGTTCCTGCACTTCTGTGGGGTTTTCAAACAATTTGTTGTGTGCACATAGGTTATGTCATACAGCACATTTATGATGAGTTCTTTTACATCATTTGGCCAATCTTATGGTGTTTGGCACAGGCAAATTTAGCCACAAAGCACCTGCTTTAACCACATAACTTGGATAGATTTAGGCACAAAATTCTGAGTAGATGAGCAAGTGGAGGTGTGTGTGGAGGATAAGGCAAGGTGATCCATGTCTCTTGTCATGCAAGAAGCTTGCATGAGAGATACCTTGCTCTGAAGTCACATCAACATATGTTAATCGTGGTCTGAAAGGGACTTCCTGGAATCAGTAGTGATTCCTCCCTCCTTCAAACACAAGGTTAGATAAAGTTATATGACAGTTAGTTGCCCCAGGCATCAAGCAATACACAAGTTTCATGTTAAGTTGCCAAGTGTTTAGTCACCGTAAACATTCATATGTAATATCAATAATTCACATGACTCTTTATCATTGGTTACTCAATCAATAAATATCTCTATGACTATACTAGATTTATACTATAAAATTTCCAGTATAGACTGGCTTTTGCATGTAACCTTCTTGCTGGGCATGGCTGAAGAAGTAGAAGGTGCTTATAATCTGTGGCCCACTGGAATACAGCCACATGAATGCAAACCTGACATGGTGCACATCTAAAGCCTGATGGACCCTGGGTGTCCAAAAATTCCTCTCGTAGCTGTTTGTCAACAACTGGAAACAACTGCTATTGCAGACCTGCTGGCTCAGCAGCCCAGGTTTGAATCTAAACCTGACTCCTATTGAATCAAAAGCAAATCCACTTCCATAGTATTTTTCCCAGGAGAGTACCCTCATTCTGGCAAATCTATTAATTTCTAAGCAGCAGCGTAAATACTGAGCTCACTCTCCCTTGAACATCATCATTATTCTAATTTCCTAGACACTGTAGGAAAATACCTTTCTCGTGAGGCACTTTTCTTTTGTATTTAGTTCTGTGCCCTTGGTGTGGATTTCAGCTGTGTCCTGGCTGTCTCGGGTCCTTACTGTCGTGGGTGGAATGATGCACTTCACTGGTAAGAAAGAACTGAAAACATACTTCATCGATATGAAGCACTGAGTTAGCAAAGCAAATGTGACAGTGGCTTAACAAGATTCAGTAGCAAGGTACAATTGTTATTTATTGCATAGAGAACAGGGTCAGACAGAGAGATCCTCCCATTGAGTCACAAGGTACAGAAAGGACCCCCTTGCTGCCTAAATTCCTCCTCAGAGAGGAGTCTGAGTGTGGCTGGATCCAGACTTAGTCCCAGACTTGGTCAGTGTTTATGTCTAAAGGATCAATCTTTGTATCATTTAGTTAAGATATCAAAGTTTAGTGTGCTATTAATCACTCACTGAGAACCTGTGGTATCCACCTCTGAATCCTGAGGAGTGACCCTGAGAGGCATCCTTGCTCAGTGGGAGGTACAGTGTGCAGCCTGCGACCTGCAGGCTCAGTGGGCCCTGGGCTGTCCAGTATTTGTGGAATAGGATGACTGACTCATAGTCACATTTGCAGACCAGCAAGACATCTGGGTCACTCTTCTAGAGAGCCCTTGTTCACCATGTTGCCATCTGTCCTCCAAAGTCCAGAATAAGCTGGATGCAGCCACCACAGCCCCCACTGGTGGTTATGCCTGGAGGGTGTGTGTGTGTGTGTGTGGTGTGTGTGTGTGTGTGTGTGTTAAACCACACCTCCACTATATTAACTGTTGCCATGCTCTTTAAAATCCACCCTACAAAGTTGGTACAATACCAAGTATTAACAATGATGAAAAATAACGGGCCACACACAAGTTAGGTGGCTATTTTCATCAGCTCTCACTGAAATCAGAAGTGGCAGTTTAAGGGTGAGGTTGGCAACACAGAGATAAGAGGCAAGGTGAGGTCTGCAGAAGTGAGACATAATCCTGTCCCAACTGTTTGTGAAACCACAGCCAGAAGGTATAGTTCCCTGATAGGACTGGGCTCATCATCACCTTTGTTTTAGGTGCATTTTGCAGTAGAATTCCTAGATTCCTAGATTCTTCGTCTGGTAGTGCAGGGAACATGCCCTCACAGCAGTTCTGCTGAGTGAAAAACTGTGAGAACACTTGTCATATTTCTTAGATCTTACTGGCTGTGTGCATCTTCCTGCCCCTTCACAGTAGGGCAGGGACCTCATTAGGGCTAAAAAGAAGGTAATGCAGAATAAAAAGTAAGTGAATCTAAACACATCAGGTTAATACTACACTTGGGCTACGCAGATCAGGTGATAAATGTTTATCAATAAATAAAGAACTAGGAAATTATGAAAATCGTGAGAATGCTCTTCTGGAGAGGCACCTGATTGAGAGGGAAATGAAACTCCCTGAAAAAAACCCTGGATGAAAGCAACTGCTGTGTAACACAGAGCTCCAGCTTGCTCCCGGGTAATCCACTGACTCACAGAAGCTCAGCAAGGGTTAAGCAGGAAAGGCTGCCCAGCCCTGTCTGGGGGTGAGTGATTCTTTGTCAATGAAGAAAAGGAAATGGCCTGGATGAGCAGTCAGGCTCCAGTGCTTCTGAATCGATTGGGCCCCTTCCCTGTCAGCTCAGGAATCCCAGTACCTCTGATGGGCATGGGCTGAGGATGCATCATGGTGCAGTTCCCCTCCCAGGCATGGTACCACAGGTCTCCTTTGGGAGACAAGTGACTGGAACGAGCTAGAAAGAGCTTTTACCTGCTGAAAACGCTGTTAGCTGCTGATGCCTCTGCCCTGGGTGGCCTTTCCAAGGGAATGATTCTCCCTTTTGTTCCCAGGAGAAGCAGCCACCTACCATTCCCTGACTCATCCCAGGACCCCATTCTCTGCCGGTGCTGCTCCAAACACTGCTTCCAAGTAAAGAGCCTCTTTCTGTTAGAGCAGGTAAGCCTAAAAGGGCTTCATAAGGATCAATGTAAATGCATTTCTTTATTTCAGAGCTTTGCAAGCCTGAGTGCTCGGTGGGTGTGATTGTTAGTTTTATAATGAAAATAGTTCAGGTCTAGGATACCTGGAACTTGAGTCTTTTGACAAGTTAGCAATGTATACCTAGACATATATTAGCATCTTGATTTACTACATCCTTAAAGCCTGATAGTTCCAAAATGTCCTTGACTAAGGGATGCTAACTGTTCTACTGATATACAACAGCATCTTGATTTACTACATCCTTAAAGATTGTTAGTTCCAGGAAGTCCTTGACTAAGGGGTGCTAATTGCTGCCTGTTCCACTGATTGTCTTTTTTGCTGGTTAGATTTGGAAGTATAAAAAGAACATGGGATAATTTTGACATCAAAAAACATTTTGCAAGACCTTTTTCAGAGGAATTCTAGAAGACATAGGCCCTATTTAATGGAATTGAGCGCTGCTAAATTGACAAAGAACTGACTAAAGACATGCTGCTTTGTTTCTATTAGAAATCCTATATTATTGTTGTCTTCCAAAGAGGGTTTGGTACCCGGTGTGTAACGACAGTCTCACACACAGAGATGAGATATTTGGCCTATTTCATACTTCCATGAAAATGGGTGCTAGGTGGTAATTCCACAAAGCTAACATACAATCTGAAGAACATATGCATAATCATACACTTTGGATCTACCTGTCTCTCCCTACCTAATACCTGCTCATGGTTTACCCATAACTGATTGGCTACATGTTTGCTACCTAGTCCCACATCTGACATAACTGCACATCCTTTGAGTCAGAGGGTGAGTCCATGACCCATGAGTCAGCAGTCACAATCTCCCACTGCTGGAATTACTTTTCCTGTAAGGACACCATTTTTGAGCCAAAGCAGTTAATTATGTTGTTTATGTCCTTGATTTAAGATGGGCCTTTTAGCCAAGATCTGTAGGCTGGCCTTTGAAACCATTGCTCCTCAATATGTTTTTGAATCCTTTACTGATCTCTTTAGGTCACCTGGCATCTTTTCATGTACACTGAGCAGCAACTCTTTTAACCCATGCAAGCAGCAACAATTTTTAAGGGTCCCTGTAGCAAATTGTGTATGCTTGGGCATTCATGTTGCTGGATTTGATTTTCCATCTAAGGCGACTCTGATTTTGACTGTCATGTCTTGTGTGTCTCACTAGGAGTTTGGACATTAAACCTGAACGCTTGCTACCCAGGACCTTGGAGATCCCAAGCGTGGAGGCAGTATTTGAACTAATTTTCTCAAACAACTTTTATTTTTCACTCTCTGAATGTACTCATGGCTCTTAGTCCAAGGTCATCTGCTGGGGAAAAGATGCAGCTTCAGAAGATTTGGTGAGATCACTCTGTGTCAGATGTGGCCTCTTTTATTGAGCTTCTGTCTCCTGTAGAGCTAAAGACAGCTTTGGTCTTGGCTGTGAATTCTCATGAATAGCTTTTCTTTGCTAGAATAAAAACAGCTCATTAGAGGAAAACTAGGAGAATTCATTCTTAAATGTTACATCAAAGTAATGTTACAGTGTAAACTGTCCTACCCTGATAAATGAAAAACAAGGTAGGGAGGCAAGGTCGCACAAAGAAGCCATGATTTACTTGTATCTCATGGGAACAAACTGATAAAATCCCATTGTTTTCCTGGATACATATTATCACTGAATATATTTAGGGAGGCACTGCTATCAAAAGAATACAGTTCAGTAGCAAGACATTTTCTCACAGGAAAAGATTAACATAGATTAACTAGCCAATTATTTCATGCTAAACTGTGTTTACTCATCTATTCATGTACCTAAAGCTTCTGCACCTGTTAATCAAATGTCATACATTGCCAGAATACCTGGCACATAGGCTAAAATCACGGAATAACAAAGTGGGTTGGAAGGGACCTTTAAAGACTGACTAGCCCAACCAAAATTTATATAGATACAGTATTCTCACAGTCCTTTACTTTCTCACTTCATGAATAAGCAAAATATTCAGTGATCACCTCTGCCTAGGCTTGTGCCTGGGTTTTCCCATGGCAGGTGGTTAGCCTGTTTCTGTGCACAAACAATGTGCACCACAGAAATACAGCAGCAGACAACAATGCAAAAAGTTTTGTTAGGAAAAAAACAAACAAATTCATTAACACAAGGGTGTTGAATTTTCATCGGTGAAGCTCATTCTTTATTTTTCTGAAGGAAAAGGCTGGATGATCAGAGTGGAGTATGTCAGGAAGAAAGGTCAGACAGACGGGTTTTTAGAGGATTTAATTTTGCTTGGCTTTAACAGTTTTGTTTGATGAACTTATAAAGTAAAGGCCAGGTAAGCATGTTCAGAAGGCAGGGGAGGAGAGGGAACATTTGGATTTGCCAGCGATTTGCAGCTCAATCTGTAAACTAAATAATAAATGTGTAATAGGAACCCTGAGAAATTTGGGAACTCTAAACTGCTATACAAGACAAAGAAGCTACTAGGGCTCTCTAGAATCACACTCAGGAAAACATCACATCTATGCAACATCTCTGCAAAGACTCTTAGTCTGCAACTGAAGTAAACAAACTTATTTTGATTAGCAAAACTGCACAGAGACTGTTAGCTACGGTCTTCTATTGGGTGAGCCGCAGATAAACAGGATTAAGGAAGTTAAAGAAAGCCCCAACCTCCCAATGAAAAATCCACCAATCATTCTTACAGCAGAGGTGGAAATGCCTCTACGCTGTGAGTGTAGCATCACTTGGATTCCTGTCTTCTTCAGAACTGGGTGTGCAAAGGTCTGGATCCTGATCAGTATTGCTACATACAAAGCCTTGTCCTATTATTGTTGGAAGGAACAACTACTGACATGCTTTCCACAACAACCACTGCAGTGCAGCATTTCTTACCTCTCTTTTTGGGCAATAAGAGCCATCGCACCTTGTCCTCATATATATCAGCCTGGCAGTGGAACAAGCAGCCACTAGTTCTTCACAGATCCCTGGGGAGCCACCATCAATGCAACTCTTCTCTTTGCTGACCAGTCTGACCTGAGGATACAGCCCTTCAATCCTCAGCATTTTACCTGTGCAAAGTTACATTGGCATTCACATTCTCCACAAAGTTGCTGGCTGGGAAGAACAGAATCATTCAGCTCTGTTATTGAGCGAGGTGAGAGACTGACCACAACTATTTGAATAGTTTCTGTAGGCTGTAACATGCAAGTACAATAACTAAAGGACAAGAGCAGATACAATAATGACTTGGCATTATTCTAGCATCCTTACTCTTGTAGTTAAAGTGATATAGTTATGGGATACATAGAAGACAGCTATCATAACAAGAACAGATAACTACCAGTTTTTTGAGGCAACTATAACAAAAGCAGAGCATAGCTGTTACAAAAAGAAGAGAAAGAGGAAGAGAAGTTGAAGACATATATAGCATTTATAGGTTTCCTCAAGTGGCATAATTACACTAGCAGAATCACTTTTAATGATAGAGTTAAGGCTCCTTAGTTTCTGTCAATACAGTTGTGTCACCACAAAATTAAAAAAAAAAAAGCACCCTGGTGATGAACATTGTTCTGAGGCAAAATAAAGGAATGTAGGCCTGGCCTTAGGTCTTATCTTTGCGACTCAATTAGCTTACAACAACCAAGTCTGTTCAGCCAAAGTGTACTACCTATCAGGAAAACAGCACCCAACTAGCAAGTCATCAAGAACCATCCAGTTTCACAGGACAATGAGGCATGTAATGACTCTTAATGATGCCCCCGAGACAGAAACTGTTAACATACAAAACTGCAAAAAGACATATCTAAACCCTGCCCATGGTCATCAACCTAAGAATCGCATAGGTCAGGAGGAGTGCTTGACACTTAGCATCACTTGTCCTCCCTGTCACATGTGAACACAAGACCTGGACACAAGATCATGGTGCCTAGACTCCTGGTCAGATAGCTTGAACACCCAGGCACTGGTATCTGGATTCTGGGCATACTCCAAGGACACCACACACTCTGGTACATGTTTGGGAGAATGAAAGTAGGTTTGTTTCAGTTTGTTCCAAAATAAAGTCACCTCCTGTAAGTTCTCACAAGGCTACTTGCTATGCAGTTCACACAAGATTGCACTAGTATTTTTCTTACCAACGCCTCTTCAGGTCAATCCAATCTTTTAACCATCTCCAGTTTAACTGACTTGAGAGGAGCCCTTTTCCATCCTGCTGGAACCATTGTTAGTACTGCAAATGAATTTTCACATTTACTCCTGTCAGTGTTAGTTTTATCATATTTCTTGTGTCCTCACTGTGCTTTTGTTGTCCCAAACATGGGCTCATTACCTGCTGTGCAGCCAATCCACACACCAAGGAGAGGTATTTCTTCTTCTTTATTCTAGTTTGTGCAAAGTAGGGAGCTTTGCACAAAAAGTCTGGCTCCCCATCATCAAAACTTTATGCTATTTATGCATTCTAACAAACAAAGGCATCAGCATTAACTGATTACAAATTACATAGCTTTTTCATTATTTAGTACTCAAACCCTTATTTGCTAGTTGTATCTCTCACTTCTCATGTTAATTAGTCCTCATGCACAGCTCTTCCCTCTATTTCAGTCGGGGGTGCATTTTGAGTAGGTGGGCAGTGGGTCAGTGGTCACAACCTCTCCTGCCAGAACTTCTTTTTTCCCCAGTTACTGCTCAGTCCTGCTGACTTCACTCCTGGTGGCTCTAATCCAGCCAGCCAATTCATTTTGGGATTGTACTCCTTTTTCCTGGAAACAAAGGATCAGTGAAGCCTACAAGTTTCAGTAAGTTTCATAATGCAGCTGCCTGCCTGCCTAGACATAGCTACATAGGTACTGATTAACAACAAAAATATCACAAAGTTTGGTTCAAATCATGAGAGACTAGATAACTTTTTCAATCATTATCTCACAACTAAGGTAAAATATTAAGGCTGAAAAATCCCAAACCAACAAATTAGGGAAGATACTGAAATCCTTTAAACTAGTCAAAGGAGCAATAAAAGAACACAAGGACTCTTTTTATACACTCTATATCCTTTTTTTTTTCTTTTTTCTTTTTTTTTTTTAAATACAGGTAATCTTTAACACATTACACAAAACATAAATATTAGAGCAGCTGCATCACTTTGCTATCACTTACCATGTTTCTAAAATCTTTGTCAGTAATTTGACAATTGACCTTGTCAAAGATTATTCACCTACTTGTCTCTCTCTAACCTTTTTCACTGAAATCCCATTGCAAGCTGATCTCTTATCAGGGACTCTGTTGGTTCCCATGGTATTCAATATAGCAAAACATCAACATCTAAATTTTTAAACCTTTATTAAGAGATTAAACTGGACTAGGAAACCATACTACTGTGCTGTGTGCCAGAGAGACACCTGAAAAAGATACCCACGCAGGTTGATTTGCATTGTGGATGGGAAAGGAATAGGAGGATATAAAGTCTGTAAAATGTTCAGAACGGTTCTAAATGCTCACATCCCTACTTCTGGTTTTTGTTAGACTGAGCCCAGAAGAATCGACTCGTGAACTTACAATGAACTCAGTTTGTCAGGAGTGGGATTCTTGGCACTAAATCAGTTCAGTGTGCTCATATGATGAAGTTCAGACACCATAAATAAAACTGATAGTTCTTTCCCACATTACTGGGTGTCAGTTGTTTGACTCAAGGTGACTCAGGCCCTACAGATCATGACTGAAAAGCAACTCCCCATTTTTAGCCATTACTATATGTAATAACTGTTAAAAAGAAATTAAGAAACTTAGATCAAAAGGATTAATAGTAACACCCAGTAAACTCTGCCCTGCAACTCAGTGATTACAGTTCTGCTGATTAATCTTGCAAAGCTTTTTTCAGCAAGGGAGAATAATTTTACTTTAATGACTGAATGAAATGTCTAATTTCATCTACTACTTCTATTGTGCTCACAGTAAGTGTGAAGTACATTCATTTAGAAACTGGCCAGTTACCAATCGGGTCCACTTTCCAAGATCAAGTTAAATATTTGAAGATTCTGTCATGGAAGAGGGATGCACCTCACTAGAAAGAAAGAAGCAAAAATAAGTTTTATTAAAAACAATAAAAACAATGAGGTAAAACAATTTGAGAAAGTTTGATGGAACTTAAAAAAGTTCAGTGGCAAAATTCACTTTATTAATTACTGCATGGAGGAAACCTACAAAGAAAAATTGAGTTACAATGGCTCATAGAGGGACTGGAGGCAAGAAGTGTTAGAAGGACCCTCTTGTTGAGTCACAGAGTCCAGAGTAGACCCCTTTGCTCTTTTACAGAGCATAGGTAGAGTGGATGCAGTCTTAGTTGGTTCACATCTAATGGAATTATTGAAGCCACTCAAAAGGAAGCAGTCTTCAAGAAACAAGAGGTTAAAACACAAAAATGTAAAGCACTACAGGAAAGCTTAGCATTAGGAAACCACGGAGGTAATAAATTGTCTGAGGGAACAGAACATGTTGGCAGAGAAGAACACTGAAACCATAAAATAACACAAAACAAAGATATAGTAGCATCAACAGTTTTAAGATGGGCCAAGGTCACCAAGACCCTGCCAACAACATGAGGAAACTACCCAAATTACGAAAGATTTGAGAAGAGTTCAAAAGTTTAACCCGAGGAAGACCAACCAGACGACCACCTCCCCTGATGAAGGCTCCGGATCTCCCCCCTCCAAACCTCCCCAAATTGAAGACCCCACCCAGACTCCGCCTATATGTGAATATTACAGGTAGATGTCACAATGTAATGAATATACATGTATAATGATGTAATCCATACTCAGAAATTGTATAAAAGAGTTGCTCTAATTGTTAACGGAGGAGCTCTTTGCCCAGGGCGACCTGGAGAGCTCCCCAACGCGTTGCTAATAAAATATCTCCTGCTTTGAGCATGAAACTTTGTCTCTAAGCAGTCTCTCTGTGCTTCTTTGGGGCAAATTTGGTATCATTTTCCACACTATAACACCTGAGTAGCTACACAGATCAGTAATGCTTCAGAGCATTAATTCAGCATGCTCTCAGTCACTTTGTGAGTATCTACCATGGGTAAGGGATCTCTCAAGCTCAAGGAGTAACCTCAGAAGCCACCCCTGCTCAGGGAAATATTGCTGCCATGCAGCCTGTTGCTTCAGCAAAGCTTTGCATGGGCTGCCCATTCTTGTACAGTGAAATAGCTGGCTGCTAGTCAACAGTGTAGGCAAGACAGATACCTTGTCTTAGCTCTCATATCTTGTTCTGTGCTTTTGGATATCCTGAACCTTTGGGTTTTGAGAACATCTTCTGAAATGTTTTTTTCAGAACACCTTCACTCTCGTGTATGTGAGCCAGGAGCTTTACAGCTTGTGAGTGCACCACCCCAAGGACACGAGGCCTTGTTGCTCCTTGGTCAGTCTGAACAAAGGTACAGCCAAGGGTCAAGTGTATCCATCCCATTATCCCATCACTGGAGGGTAAGCCTGAGAACTTATTATACTCTATATAGTATAATATAGTATAGAATGTAGAATATAAAACAGAATACAGAATATAGCATATAACACTATATTGTTAAGGAAACTTCCCTGACTGACCATTCAACAGCCAGTCTGGCAGTCACACTCCCACCACCAGAGACTTTCACAGTTGGGACCGATCCCCTTCACAGGGGCAGCTCCAGTGAGGTGAGAGATGCCCCTCTTGACTCCCTGCACACCCAGCTCCCACACAGTCAGATGAGTTTCCCTCACCAGTTGGGCGCCAGGTTTCCTATAGCAGAGTCACAGAAGTAATTTAATTGTGGTGCAGCAACAGGGGAGCAGCTTTAGCTGGTGCCTCAGGGGAGGGACCTCAAACAAAGGAACGCCTGGGCCTTTATACCCTTCCAGTCCACGTGCATAGTCTGGGGTTTTTGAGTTCTCAGCTTCTGCTGCGTCTCTGGGTAACCAATCACCTGGGCTGCACCACAGGCCCTCTGGTGCCCTTTGTTGTGCAAAGTTCACATCTCATTGCCTGGAGCTCCCACCACCCAGAGCACAACCTGCAGCTCACACACTGACCAACCTGCTCTAGGCTCATTCCTCAATGTTTATGCTCTTGTAGCTTTAGAATACAACATTCCTAGTAATTTTTAGACATATAGCATTGTAACAGGTAATGTGGCTTTGCACAAGACATAAGTAGGCAGTAGATGAAGCAAAGTGTGAGCTAGTTGTGCAGAAAATTCTCACTGCCAGAGGTTGGTGTCCACAGAGGAAACAGAAGAGTTCTGCCAAAGTAACTTTATTCATGAATAAAGGGAGAGCTCACTGAGCATACCCAGTGAAAATCTCTCTTGTATTACTGGAGGATGTAGCCTCCTTTTTCCTGGTTGTATAATGCTCTTCCTTTCCTCATTGGCTAAAGTACCCAAAAGGCACAGACTTCCCAAAACCGCCTATTACCTACAAGCACTCATTTCTCTTCTCACTATTCTTAAAAAGTTATTCCCTTTCTCACTATTCTTCTACAAGTTAAGTGATTCTTTCAGTCATTTTCTCACCTAAAATGAGCTAATTTTTTACCCACAAGTAGCCATTTCGTTGTTTAAAACAATTCTTTCTTTTTCTACCAACAATGATTTCTTTACCCACAAATAGCCATTTCCTTGCATCTGCAAGCAGATGCCCAGAGCTTCTTTGTAAAGACACATGCATCTTGTTCTTGTCGAAGTGGTTAGGAGTCATAAGACTAGACTTTTCTAAAATTAGTTTGACTCATTCTACTCTGAAGTAGAAATAGCCTTTTCCCATTGCTTTTTGTGGTTAGATTTCATAAGCTACCTTTAGTCCTTAAATTTTTCTTTGTTTTCCCCCTCCACCAAAGAGGAAGACCACTTGAAACAAATTTTTCTCAACAGTTTCAATATTGTGTAACTATGCAGCTAATAGGAAGTTTCTCCTTATTTAAGCTAAAATAGATTTGACTACTTCTTACAGATTTTGTGGATGCCAAAAAGCATCTCTCTGACCTTCATCCTCTACCACCTGTGGTTTCTTCCATGACACTTTACTGTTGTCTCCTACCTCAGGCATTGACAACCATCTCTCAACTGCTTTTCCCACAGCAACCATTAACTAAACATCCCATAGAACCTGTTTCTGCAAGTTTGTCTTTTGCTTTAATCAGAATATCCCAGAAACCACTCAATGCTTAAAAATGTTTGTATTAACACCTGGCACAGAATGTACATTTCTGTATGGCATGAATAGGCAGCATCACCCACCTTTCCCTGTGTTTCTGGTGTATTATTCCCTCAGCAGCAAGTGTTACAAGTTTGCTGCCAACTTAACAGAAACAAATCAGTCTGGAAGTATGATTGATCCTTATGCAATTTCTCTCCATAACATAACGTATGTGAGCTAATTGGATTTAAAAGGGGAAGGCAAGGACATGATAGCTGGGCTGGCAGTCTCAAAGGGTTAAGCTTAAGCTAAAGAAACGCTCTTGAGGCAAAGCAGAGAGCAGGGGAGTGGAGACAAGGGCAGAAATTCCTGATAGATGCCATCCTCAGAGAAGCAGTGATGTTGAAGAGCGTGTTTCTCTGCTTCACATGCCATTTGGGCAGCCAACAGAATTTGCCAGCAATTTCTCTGCAATCACTTGTAAACTCTAGGGTGTTTGGTGAAAGTTTGATTTATGCTAATTTTAATTAAAGAACAGAACTTTATTTGCAGGAATTCTCAAGCGTCGTCATCTTTGACAGTTTCCAAGCGAAGCACAAAGAACAGAACAAAGAAATTATTTTTTCCAAAGACTGATCAGAAGAACTCACCTGCAGCCAGTATCAGGCCCTCAAATTGTTCTTAGAGGTGTTTTAAGACTTATAATTATAGAGCAACATGGAAAAAGACCTGCATTGCTCCAATTACTCTCCACTTCCTTCACAGATCTACATGGTATGCCTTTCAAGTTTTAACTCCTTTGAGAGCCTTTGCAGTGTGCCAAATACTCAATCATCTTTGACTTTTGCTTGCATAGTTCCTAGCAGTAGCCCATGTCTTTTCCCAGGAGATGTATATTTTGCACACAAGGTGAGCAGCATTGCCTTGCTTTTGTTTGAGACTTGCAAACCAGACAGAAGATCTACATTTTCCTCACAAACAGTTTCTTTACTACTGCCTGTTGTCATTCACAAACACCTGAACAGCAGGGGCATCTTGTTCAGCTTAAGTTAACCAGCTTCATAAACAACCACAAACACTTCACTTAAACATTGTGACACCACTGGAAAAATTAGGAAGTGCCTAGGCAGATCTAAACCACAGTTTAGCAGACAAAACTTTGTTTACCACTCAGCACTGGGAACCTCTGGGCCCATGACCCAAGCCACATGCTGCAGCCGGGGAGAATGATGCCAAAAAGGTACAGAATAACTGCTCAGAGGTGAATTTTGTCTTTAAGCAGCAAAGGTATTTATTTCGTGCAGCACAGGGAAACTAGCTGTTCACACCAGACAAAATAACTCTGAAGTCCTCAGTGAAAAGTCAGGTAATTTATACAGTTTTCACAGAGTGGTTACAATATCTTCACATACATATTCATTTGATTTTGACATCTAATCATCATATTCATAATAGGCAGGGTTTAGGCAGAGCTTGAGGCAGAGTCTTCTAGAATCGTCTTTTGGCAGGACTTTTGGGTGGTCGTTCCATTCTTCAGCCTCACTTTTGGGGGTCGTTCACTTTTCTTCCTTGCTTGAGCTTTTCAATTTTCTTTGTTCAACAACCTAGTTTCTGGAGCTTGCAAAACCGCCAGACTCATGGGCTTCTTATCTCCTTCAGATGCCCACCTTATCTTTATTTATGGCTGCTCTTACTTTAATACAGCCAGTACAACAGAACAGGCCATCTCTGTTATGGCTCAACATAAACAGAGCATCTCCCAGAGCATGGTAACAATCCTATCCTAGTTGATCCTTTAAGACCTTGCTCTGTTTCAAGAAGAGTGTCTTGGGGAGCTGCCCTTCTTACACACTCCTGCTGACAGACACTTCAGCCCCAGTATTTACATCACCACACAGAAGGAAGGAGAAATATGTCAGCCAGCTCCAAGCCCTCACTGGACACTGCAGATTTTCTAAATTTCATATTCATCTTTGCATGATGACCCTTCTCATATCTGTCCCATTTACACTGTTTTGCTTTAAATTTGTTCTACTTTTACATTACAGCCAGTTACATTATTATTCTCAGTGGTAAAGCCCTCTTTTCTACACCCTTGTCAGAATTCACAAGAATTATGAGTGGTTGTAGGGATCAACTCCCAACAGAGAGGTTCAAATAAAATCTAAACATTTACAATGCAGACCACCACAGAGATTATTATAGTTGTCATCTTATCATCATTTCAGAGACAGTGTCATTTACTAGACAGAAAACAATCAATGGCTTGTGAATTAGTGAGAGTGTTACTGAAAAACAGTCTAAAAACTCCTTAACCCCAATGCAGTGTTAAGAAACAGGCATCTTTCATCTGGTGCCAGATGCACAAAGGGATATATCCTCTGAAATATTGCATATCCCAAATACAGAAAAGGCTCAGAGAAGACTCGTGTTTATATCCTATACTTTACATACATATTCATTGATTTTTTCCAGAAGAAATATACATATGATAATAATTTTCCCTGAAATTATTAGCATATTTCCCCTCCCACTGGCACACGCATCTTCTTGTCCTGAGTGTTCCTCCAGTGGTCTTTGGTGGTTGTTCAATCCCAGAGTTATCACTGAGCACTCAATGAACTCAATGTTACCTCCCAAGTATGAAGAAGAGTTGGCAAAATCAGCATGGTCCATTATTTGGGAGTCCCTTGATCAACAAAGCGTAGCATCTTGTTCCCCTTCTTGGTTGATGTTTAACATAGTTTTAATTGTGCAGTCGCCATAGGCTAGAGGTTTTGAAAAATTGGCATTCTATTAACACCAGCTGAGTAAATAGTTCTTCATCTGGCAACAGGGGCTCATGAAAATGAAGTAGATTATATATTCCCACCTGGACAAAGCAGTGGAGCACTTATAGCTATTTTTTGTGAGTGAACCTAAGTGTTTAGGGGAGGCTGAGCATTTTAAGCGAGGGCTACAGCATGAGTGGTCAAACACCTACAGAATAAGAGGAGACAAGAACAGCTGGAAAATGTGTGTTAAAGATGCACAAGGGTGATAAATGTTGATTGCACCATTATAAGGAGATTATGCAAAATACAGCGTGTGTGTAGGACCATTGGGGTGAGCACAAAGCTTCAGGAAGGAGTTCAAGTGCAGCACATCTCCCAGGTACCACTGGGAAAATGAGTGAAGAAGAAAGGAGAGAAAAGCTACTCCAGGAGCCTCAGCTCCTCTATAACATCTCACCACACTGACACCACTTGCTGCTTCAGGATGGCTGATCAGCTTCTGCCCCAGCAAAGCCTTCCCTCACAAGCCCTGCCCACAATCCATCTCAGTGCCACGTTTCTCTGTGCTGCTGGTCTCATCCATTAGCTTCAGCTCTTTGGCTCTCTGAACTGTTCTTGCCCTAATTTCGTACCTGAACTCTTACTGCTAAACAATCCAGCGTTAAGCAACTCATTAGTGCTTGGTTTCTTACTGTCTGCTGCATATCAGTCAATGACGTTGGCACAAATTCTTCTATGTAAAACTGCTTTAATTAATTGAACTTACTCTAAACAGATCTTAAAGGCACACTGATTAAAATTCACACTACTTAACAACCTGAACTTTCTAACTGCAGACTTCTATGCAAAGTTCTGCTGTAGAAACTTGAGTCCCAGAGGCTATATCCTGGGGTTGCAAGTCAAATTTTATTTACTCAGTCTGATTACAAATTCTTTCAGCATATTGAGTGGGTTTCTTCAGCTAAATCTTCCAGCCAACCAGCCCTATGCAGCAGACTGTTAAACTGCAAACCCTTCCCTTAAAGCCTTAGACCTCTGATAAAGCATATCAGGTACTTGCTAGTTAAACTGCTCTTATTCATCCTTCCCAAATCTGAGCCTCAGCCTCCAGGTATCCAAAGCTGCTTCCAACCTAGATCTTGCCACTCTTGTGCAGAGAACCCCCCTTTTAGCTAACACATCTTGCTTCACTGTCTTCCATCTTCCAGGAGCCTCTTGCCATTCATGAACACCTATCAACCTCTTAAAGGCTTATGGCACTTACAATTTGCAGTTGAGCACATTTTTTGTGATGTAGATAGCGAATAAATATGTTACTGGAGAGTAGGCAAACTCCTCAGAAACACAGTGATTAGCCATTCAAATCTTCTTCCACACCACTCAAAGGGAAATACACACAACACAGTCTGCCTTCAACACTTATCTTCCACCTCAAATTCCGTATCATCACACCTTCTTTCTCCACACTTCCTCTTTGTATGGAATAATGAGGTTCTCATTTACTCGCCAACATAGTTCTGTTTACTTTATGTCTTTAGGTTAGACCATTACTGGAGTTGCTGGAGATAAAAAACATGAAACACTATACTTCACCCACTGCAAAATTCACTGTACCCCAGCAGTGCTTGTGGTCTCCTACACAAATATCACCTCAGCTCAGCTCCAGCTCCAGCTCTGAAATGAGGGCTGTACAAACTGTCTTCCCATTACCTGCAGTAAGCAGGACACAAGGTCTGCTTTCTTACTGCTGTGCATCAAGTCCAGTTTCAAGTGACAGAGTCCCGTGATCAGACACACACTGCACTGGCTAAGAACAGTAGATGCTGTGTCCTACGAGAAATACTACCTGTTAGCACGGAAAGAACATTTTACAATTCATACAGATTAATGAACAAGAAAGCAGGAACAGTTAGTGACTGCCAGGCAGAGAAACCTTCTGGCATCAGAGATAAAGTACATCCTATATATCCTTTAACTATCAGGAACTGGGAGTCAGTACAAGCCAGCCTAGCAGAGCTCACCTAGCAGTAAATGTTCAAGAATTAATTGCTTGATTAGTTATAGTACACATTGCTGCCTTATTCCTAGGTTATGGAAGCGTCCAAGAGCTGAGATGATTTATCAAATACACTATGTGACTATGTTGTAAGCTGTTAATACCAAAAATAAATGTATAAATTCACAGTGAGACATTAAGGAAGGGGAGGGTACTTTTATTTAAAAGTTATTTCACTTATACACATGCTTTCATACTTCAAGCACACAAGATGTATCAGGGTGGACCTCGCCATAATCACCAGCATGTCACAAAACAGCTACGGAGACTTCTCTGCATTACTTGGGCTCCTCTTAATTGACCTTGGGCTCCTCCTCTTGATTTGTTATGACAGCAGCTTTGGTTACTTTTTTACACAGATCCTGTAGAAATCAGCAGTAATTTTAGAAAAAGCAATTGATTGCCTCAGAACGTGTCTCCCTACAGCATCCTTAGGCCTTCAGTAAAGTTGCTGCCTGTCATCTTTGTTTTCTTGTTTTGTCAGGTTTATCATCAGTCTTGCTTTCTGAAATCACTTCCTAACTGAGTGATATCCTTCTCAAAGCCCAAGTCAGTACTTGGATTCAGTGGATGTAGTGTAATCAGGACCAATGAACGTAGTTTTGCCTGGACCAGAGAATACAGAGCTAAGAAGATGCGAGAAGTGATAATGCATCAAATTAGGACACCCGATACTAAGAGAGCAATTGTAGCCCCCTAAGAAGTAATTAGGCAAGTAATTGGGGTGACCTATTTGTATTTTATATTGCAAAACCAAAACCAAGCTGACTTCTCCAACCATTCGTTCAAGCACTGTCTTACAATAGTGTTTGTAAGGATGGTGAGGACTGCTGTCCTTGATTCATCAGGCCAGCACAGCTGCAGCCATGTGATTTGCACCAACATGAACTGTGATGAACTGTCCGTGGAAGCATCATAAATATTGTTTTCAAAATGAAATTGTGCAGTGAGACCACACTGCTTGACCTCAAAGAATATAATTGAGCATGTTACAGTGGCTGCATCACTCTGAAGAACTCAGGGTGGTTTTATATGGGGTAGTCCAAGAAAACCAGAACTTCCTTGGGAAATTAGAAATTCCCAAGATACATGCTATGGGCTAAAAGACACTAAATGAGAAAAATACTGTAATAAATAGATAGTTAACAGTCACAAGATTTGCAGTATTAAAGAAATGGAAGCCATTCTGAAGGTTTCAAGCTGAGTATGACAGATGAATAAGATGCGATCTGTTGAATAATTAAAGTCTGGCAGCTGTAAATAAATAATCAGTTGAAAATCACTTTGGGGGGTCTAAATGCATCTTCTTTGCTAAGAGACCATTTAGCCAAATGTGCTCTTATCTGTGTATCTTATTCTGAGACAGGAAAAGATTTCATCCCTCACAACAAAGTATTCCAGGCACCCTGTATATGTGATGCATTAACCATGCCCAAAAAGTGCAGTCTCCCACACAGAGATGCCTGTGTGGGTCCCTCATTACTGCTGTCATTCTGAAGCTCTGCAGCTGCCTGGGGTGGCTACAGCTCTCAAGACCCCTCACTTGCTTATCAGATTTGGAAGAGATAACTAAGAAACTGTTTTTAAGTATCCAGGTCAACACTGCAATCTTGCTATCTTTCTCCCCTTCACAGCTCTACTCTACTGGTTGGTTCCCCTGGCTAAATACCTGTGAAAGCAGTAGCTTTCACAGCACAGTTCACTTGGAGACAGGAAAAACAAAGGGAATTTTCAATTGTTAACTAAGGTACAAAAGACTCTGCTAGAGTTGTTCTCATAGAGGAAATATTTTTGAAAACATGCTCTCTCATCTTCAACACAAGCATGGGTGTTCAAAGTCATGGAAAATGATGTCCTCACCTTGTGCATGGAGACCCAAGCCAAAATGCTCTGTCACTAAACAAAAAAAAAAAAAAAAAAAGCTTTCAAACAGGACAGAGTGAAAATTATAAAATTCTCTTACTGATATTTAAACTCATCTGTCAACTTTTTTTTTTTTTTTTTTTTAGAGCTCAGTGACCTCCTGGCTCCTGAAGCACCAAAGAGAGCTCTGAATTGCAAATGAAGTAAGATTTATGATTACTCACTTCACTATAGGTCCATCTGGTGTCAGAACCTGAAGGGAATCAAACACATTTAAGTAAACCTAATACATCAACGTGACAGTTAACACCGCCATAAGTAGGCAGAAATAACTATAATGCAAAAGCATTGTGTATGTACATATTCTCTAAAAAAGTTTAACAAACCTTGGGCAAGAATGCATGCACAACCTTTTCACTGACCCTAAAACAAAAATGTACGTTATGAATAAGTAGCATGGGCAAAGATTGTCAAGATGCCACATCTGGAAAACACTCTGTGTTATTAGAAAAGCATAACTTGATGGATGTCTAAGAAAGAAAGGCACTCCCTATTGGAAAATCAGCCAGCCAGTGTATAAGAGTCACATAACTTTTGGACAAGAATAATTGTATAACAAGTGTTGGAACAGCACAATCTCTATATTCCAAAATGAACTACTAATGTGGGTGCCATTGTTTCAGAACTAGGTATGCAGAATCACTCTGACATTCTTTAATGTTTTGTTTGCAAGTGCTATCATTAAAGAAAACAAACCACAAATGTTTGTGTAGGATCTAGTATCCAGCTCCTGAGGCTAGTCCGGAGCAGTGGGCCACCATTCCCTGGGCAACTTCCCCCAGTTTTATTGTTCAGCATGACACTATGGACTATCTCTTGATTCAGTTGGGGTCAGCTGTCCTGGCTGTGTCCCCTCCCAGCTTCTTAGGCACACCCTAGTCCACTCACTGGTGGGGTGACTTGAGAAGCAGAAAGGGCCTTGAGTCAATGTAAGCCCTGCTTGGCAGCAACAAAAACATCAGTGTGTTACCATCATTATTCTCCTTCTAAACCCCAAACACAGCTGTGTACCAGCTACTATGAAGAAAATTAACTCTATCCCAGCCAAACCCAGGACATACCCTCTGCCTGTACTCAGTGTCAGACATCCCCCCAAGGCAGTCTAGTTTTGTACCCAGGTGTCAGCACAGGCTACCAGTTGGATCAGATCATGATAATATTGCAATATACCTTTCCAACCATTTCAACTCTTTAAAATTACTATTCCAACACGCATTCTGGTACCTTGTTCCTTACTTAATTCTCAGTCATGCTAATACTGAGCAATAACAAAATTTAACACCATTGCTAATAAAACCTAATAGTCGCAAAATCTTCCTTCTTAGGTACAGCTCAGAAGAGGCAGCAAACAGCACAGCAGTTTCTGGGATCTTGCTTCTAGATCTGCTGGGGCCTTCTTCTGGGATCACTGTCAAAGGACCTCCAGGAACCCTTTTGGGAAGCCTTTGAGGAGCTTGAGATTGCCTGTTGCTATTGGGAACAGAGAGCTGCAGGAGGCCCTGACTGGCAGCAAGGTCTAGCAGGGCTAACAACCCCTGCCAGCTGTCTTTGATTAAATGGCCCTTGGAGGCTTCAGTTCCAGCTGATGCTGATTGAGGAGGGTCTGGCACCCTTTCAGGCTGAGGGCTATATAAGAGCTGGGCATAAAGCACAAAGGCTTTGGGGGTATTTGGTGGGGAAAGGGCTAATGCCTTATCTTGTAACAGCACACACTTCCTCAGCAGCAGTTGGGGTGTGCTATAGTCTGCTGTCTTCAGCAGCTCTTGGAAAAATTTCCCCCGTAACAGTGGAGGTCTCAACCCAAGACAGAACTTCAGGAGGAGGGTGCTGGTCTCCCTGCCTTTAGCCTGAAGGGAGAAGCACGCTTTTTGAGGTGTTTTGTTAAACAAAGGTGCTACAGGATGAGGTTGGTGTGCTTATGCATCATCAGAGGTGGTTAAAGAGACTGAATCTTCTCTGAGATGCTCCAGCTTTGAGAAATCGTGGAGGTATGTATTGAAGGAGGGGCAGGCTGAGCCTATCTGTAAGGGTGAGAAGTAAAAACTCTCAGGATGGTGAAAGCCTGTGATTCCTGCTGCTGGGAGGAATGATTATGTGCTGCCTGATGATTTGTAACTAAACCATTTGAGCTGGCTGAGCCTGAGCATTGCAGGAATGAATCTGTATAGAACAATGATTGTAACTTAAAACTATGTAGCAAACCATGTAGCTTGACCTATAAAGCCTGTGGTTAGAGGTCAGTAGTCTTAAGAGAAATGAGTTTTTTAAGTGACAGAAGGTCTCCATATTTTGAAGTGGAACTGGTAAAAGAAACACAGAACTAGCAGGTCAAGTCAAAACTGGCCTCGTGCTCTGACGCAGTCCGAAAGGGCACAAAGATGTGCCGAAGTGAGAGTTCAAGAGAAGTATAATGTGAAAAAGATGAGGCACAACCACCAGGTGGTCATGAACAAGTACCTGAAGGGACCACTGACTCAAAATGGGATTCCTGTCAAAGGGAGGGACAGGATTAGGTAATGTTGGAGTTGTTAATCAGGTAACTGAATGAAGGCAGGAGGCTTTTCTAACTCAGGTCTGCACAGTTTAGAGAAAATATTCTCTTGTGCATCCAGCACGCTGAATTAAAATAAAAGAATGCTTTGCTTCCTAAAACTCAAAAAAGGGTCTTAGTTTCTTTATACACAGTTTTCAGTCAACAGGAGCACCAGAAGGAGGCATTAAGGGTTGCTTCCTTGATGCTGACAGCTCTGCTGTAGGGAACAGGCCTGTCTGCTGACCTGTTGCCTGGGGGACTTTGCTGCTTTTGAGGGTCTGTGATTTACAATAGCATGAAATGCCTGCAGAGGCACCTCTGGCTATCTGATTATTGATCCCTGCTGCTTTTTCATGTAATCATCAAATGCTCTCCAATTACTGGAGAGACCTGCATAGCATCAAGCATGATACAGCTCTGGATTGATGGTCAGGGGCATAAGGGCCCATCTGGTGTGTCCCTAGTCCTGCTGGTCAACTGTTGGGGTTTTAGTTCCTATGAACATGGGATGCTCTTTGATGAGTGTCTGTCACTTGGAAGAGCTGGGATACACTGGACTAAGATAGGAGAGCATATTTGCCAACAGGATTGCTCAGTCTGGTAGGAAGAGCTTTAAACTGAGAATGATGGGGCAAGAAAGGATGACAATCAAATGAAGAAGTTGTGGATGAGGTTATCAAGCAAAAGATGAGGGCTTGTGCAAACAGAGGGGACTTTATCATCAACTTGGGTGTCACTGAAGTACATGCATATAAGCACAAGCTTCAGAAAGGACTCCCTTGATTTTTAAACACTTCAAGGAGGGGTCTAGGTGTGCCTGGATCTATTCCAACCCCAAATGTGATAAGTCTAATTGATTCTGTATGCAACTTTGTTCTGCAGGATTAAATATGGCAAATGAAATATGTTAACATGAATACAATATGTGTTTTAATTGTAGTGATGCCAGTGATTATTAAAAAGGAAAACATCATAAGCAGAATTCTCTACTACACTATATAGATAGTTATAACTAATTACAGTGCACTACTTATGAAAACAGTAGTTTTAAAGCTGTCTTAAGAATTATCAAGTGGATTGATGTTACTCACCCACGCTGATGACTGTGGGCAAATATTTTTGCTCATACTCAGAGTTACCTTGAAGTGTATCCCTCCTTAAGGGAGCAATCTCCACACATAATCCTAGAAGTCCTCCCTGCTGGAAAATGGGACCATGCTTTTATAGTACAAAGTCATTTGTTGTCAGTCATGTGTTGCTAGGTTAGCCATGGTCATGTCAACTCAAGAGAACGTGCTTTATTTTTAAATAAGATATTGTCACTTGTTTGTTTTTCTCATTCTGTAAACATCCATCTTTCACATCCTTTTCAGTGGCAGTCTTTGTCAGGAATCGTCTGTCTTTCATATCCCTGTGATGGGATTAATTTAGGATTGTTGGTAAGGCTGGTTTCAGCATTCTTCACCACTGAAGAGTGATTTTACTGGAAGTGAACTCCACTGAAATGGACTTTAGGATCTTGAAAGGAGGGTAGAAGATGAAAGCCAGGACTACTGTCATGGCCTTCAAGAGGCCAGACTTCAGCCTGTTCAAGGATCTACTTGTGTGAATCCACTAAATATGATCCTGAAAAGAAGACAGATCCAGAAGAGCTGACTGTTTTTTGGGTTTTCTGGGGTTTTTTACCCCACAAAGAATCACTTTCTACAAGGTCCATTCTGGTGTGCAGGACAACCTGTAAAGATGGCAGGAGGGCTTGCATGGATGTGCAAAGAGAGCCTGACTGAACTCAAGCATGGAAAGGAAGTATGCAGGAGGTGGACACAAGCACAGGTGACCCAAAAGGAATAGGGCCACTGTGCAAGGATGGGGGTTAGGAACGCCAAATCCATCTGGAGTTGAATCTGGTAAAGAGATGTGAAAAACAAGCAATGCTTCTACAATAGGAAATGTGGACCCACTCCTGAATGAGGCTGGGACATGGTGAAAAAGAATGCTGCAGTGGGCCAACACAGAAGGTATTGTAAAGAAGAGGCTTTCAAGAGATCTTAGGCAGAATTTAACTAGGTTTTGATTGTAGGGTTGCGTGTGTGTTAGCATGAGGAACTGCTGAACTTGAGTATACAATGTGTTGCCACTAACAATGCGATCTGTGTGTACTCTTTGTAATGTAAGGGCCTGTTCCCACGGGAATGTGTAAAAGTGTAACACTTCCAGCAAACCTCAGTGTACCCTCTGGAACATTCAGTATTGTACAATAAGAGACTGATGGATTTGTTTTACTTGGATGAATACTGTGAAGATATGATGAACAATGAGGCTATTGAACCTCCCCACAAAGAATTCTGCACAGCAGTGGCTCTACCAGAGAGAACTGTCCAGGTCTGCATCCTTGCATGTTTCCCAGCATTGGAAGAGACATGTAAGACTTTCCACTGTAACTTTAAAAGCACCTTTTTCTCTTAAGCATCTTGTGGGGTTTTTTTACTTTTTGTTTTGTTTTGGTTTGTTTGTTTGTTTGTTTTTGGTTAGTGGTTTGTGGGTTTTTTGGTTTTTTTTGGTTTTTGGGGTTTTTTTTGAGATACAGCAGAACCAGAACTTCACACTACTAAGCAGACATAGAAAGGTTGAGGTCCTAAATGACTTATTTGCCTTGCCAGTCTACATAGAACAGTTTGGAGTGAAAGGAACCTTTAAAGGTCATCTAGTTCAACCTCTCTGCAATAACTAGGGATGTGTTCAACTAGATCAGGTTGCTATTGAAATCAATCAGGTTTCTATCTAGCCCAGTATGGGACTGGATAACTGTATAGTGAGGTAGATTGGAAACAGCCTCAGCTTCCGAGTTCAAAGGATCAGCAGCACAAAGACAAGCTGGAGACCAGCCCCTTGTGGTCAATACTAAGGTCATACCACTGAACATCTTCATTACATGACACAGGGCAAAGTGCATTCTCAGAAGTTTACAGATAATTCAAAACTGGGAATAGTGGTTGATGTACCTCATGTCCCTTTGCACACAGACATCTGCCAGGTTGGGGAAATCAGCAGATAGGAACCTAGAGATGTTCAGCCAGCTGCTCTCCTGCACCTGGGAAGGAATAACCCCATATACCAGCACAAGCTGAGACCCTGACTCTTTGTGGACAGTCCATGTTCAAGTACCTCCTGAGTCACTGTTTATAGCCTGGTGTTTGTCAGTACAGCTTCTCACCATGTTAAGGCTGATGTGACTGAAGTCCTTTTTGCAGCTGCCTGCAGTCAAACCAGTGTAAGAGCAGCAAGTGTCTGCCCCCTGGGATAGCCTGATGCCAGTTGGAGGTACAGCCTGTGTGTGTTCTTCCTTGCCCTTGAGGGTGGCTTGTCACATGTGTGTGAAGTTTGGTGGTTCATGAGCTGCTTCAGAAGCAATCCCTGAGTTAAACAGCTAAAGGTTGTCAGTGGGCTAATAACTATTTCCAGCCCAGAAGCTGATGAATAGTAAGTACCCTTAGCATTGCCAAACTTGCTGATGGGAGAACGTGGTAAACTGAATCTTGTGGAAAAAATAGAAAGAGAATTGGTTGCTAATTAGCTGGGGGTGTGTGCTGTTTACATTTGTCACACAAGCACGCAGAATTTGTCAGTACCACACAGTTTGCTGCAGCTTTATCATGCCTCCTGACCCAAGGAAAGGGATCTCCAGGGGGGCCTGCCAGCAGTCCCCGCTCAACCCAGCACCACCAGCATAGAGGTTTCTGCCTTCCTGGTGCTAAAATGCTGCTCAAGGGAGCTTGGCTTTCTCCTGCATTTTTTTAGGGACAAAGACTTCTCCATGGTGGCCAAGGCCAGCCTGCTCCTGTAGTATTTCTGATGCTCAGGCTGCTCCAGGGCATCTTGCTTGTGCTGTCAAGAGGAAAGCCAAAATAAAGCTCACTCTAATGGCTTTGTGCACCTCCTGTGCTTGTTACAAAATTTACAGTTGGCCCATGATGACTGAATAGTATATTTCATTGTGTACATGGGATGTCCCAGCCAAACAGGGAGCATAGAAGCGATTTTTCTTTAGGGAGTTTTATAGCTTACACTTATAAGGGTATGATATGAATCATCCAATTACCTACTAATGCATATTTCTAATTATCCAATGACAAAGTATATGTTCTTGCAGCATCATCATCTGTTGCATCCTTATGGTTTATCTGTCAATCCAGACATTTCGGTTGTTGACTTCAACAAAGTTATCAGGCATCAGCAGCAACCTGTGTTTCTCTTAGATACGGATCCTTCAGTTAATTTCGTGAGAGCAGGGGTTTAGTCTCCTTAGTCCGCCGCTTGTCCTTTTTAGTAAGGGGTAGGGGAAGGGTCTTGGGTCTGAAGATAGCGACGAAGTACTAATAACGCTGCCGACTTCTGAGAGCTGTGTGGTCTCAATTTATGTCACACCCTCCAAGCAGAAATGTAAAAAAGAAAACCAAACCAACAAACAAAAACCCAAACCAACCCAACAAACAAACCCCAAAAAGCATAAAAAATAGAGCGAGCGATACAATGAGCTACAGGCAGCAGGCACTCCCGCCGGTTCCCGCCCGGCCCCTGAGGCGATGCCGAGGCGGGAGCAGGACTACATCTCCCGTCATGCCGCCTCACGGCGGGCGCCGCCGCCATCTCGGCACCGGCACCGTTGGGTCGGGGCGGTGTCCCCGCATTCCCCGCTCCCGGCCGCATTCCCCGCTCCCGGCCGCATTCCTCGGTCCCGGCCATGAGCCGCCTCAGCGGCGGCTGGGACGGCGCCGGCGAGGAAGTCCGGCTGCTCCTGGACCTGTGAGTGCCGCCCCGACGCCCTCCCGCCGCGCCCGCCTCGGGAGGAGGGCTGGGACGGGAGCGCAGTGAGGGGACAGGGTTTGACAGGCCTTGGGCGGCGGTGACGGCGAGTGTTGGTGCTGGCAGGGTTTGCAGAGTTCAGGAGCTGCGGGAGAGGTGACAGGGTTTGTCAGAGGTGACGAGGTTTGACGAGCTGGCAGGGTGGGTGATAGGGTTTGTCCGAGGTGACAGGGTTTGTTAGAGGTGAGCAGGAGCTACAGGAGAGGTGACAGGGTTTGGCAGAGTTCAGGAGCTACAGGAGAAGTGACAAGGCTTGGCAGATGTGACAGGGTTTGGGGTGGCAGGGTAGGTGACAAGGTTTGGCAGATGTTGACAAGGTTTGGGGTGGCAGGGTAGGTGACAGGGTTTGGCAGAAGTGGCCATTCGGGAGGAGTTACAGGACAAGTGACAGGGTTTGACAGGACCTGCAGGGCTCGGTGGGGGTGATGAGGTTTGGCAGGTAGGTACCAATATGCTCCCTGACAGATCTGGATGTGGAGAGATGGTTGAGGATCCCTGGCTTTGCCTGGCCCCAGTGAATGGTGTTTTGCTTTGAGGTTTTTCTTTATGTCAAAGTCCTTTGTGCTTAGAAGGGAGTTAGAGACAGTGTAGAGATAAAATATTTCATTTGACAGATAAAAGAAAAATAGCTGTCGAAGCGTACAGTTTATTCTTAAAAGCACTGAAGATAAGATTATAGTTGCCTTGGTGTATAGACAGTAAATATTTTATAGTTTCCTATAAAGTAGAATAACAGTGAAAACGTAATTTAAATGATTGTTTAAACTGCAGATCAGTGATGTACTCTGGGAATATCAACCAGCTCTTTGAAAAGAATGTGATTTATCTTAATAATCTTTTCATTCAAGCTGAATTTAATGTTCTGTGGCAAGAGACAGTTAAATGTAACAGGAAAACTTGGCATCGCTCACGTCGATTTCCGTGTATCTGCACTGGTTTTGGAGTATTTTCTGCTAATTTGAACTAAGTAGTTGGTCTAAATTTACAGGCCTCTTTTCAAACATGGCTGCATTAGCCATTTAATGTCTTTAAGAGAAAAAAATTAATCTGAAGCTTACATTAAGTTTTTAGAGATAACAGCTGTTTTAATGTGCTACAATATATGACGACAGTCTGCCTCCTTCAGGATGAATTGCCAGAAAAGTTCATTTATTCAGTGGCCAAAATGCAGGTGTCATATGATAAATATATATTTAGCACATAAATGAAGTGTGTGCCCTTGTGTGACAAAAGACTTCTGCTGCCCATTCACGTGACTCAATAGGCATCCCTCACAGAAGAGGGAACACTCACATGGTGGGTGCACATGTAGCCCCCCCAAAAGGCTCAAAGTCTGTTGGACTCACCCTAGCCAAAGGCAGGATGCTGTTTTGCAGCGAGGAGGTGCCGGTTCCTTTGGGATCTCAGTAGGAAAGGCATGGGTTCTCAAGGCTTGTTGACTGGTTTATTGCATGAGGAATAGTAGCACTGGTAAAGGTGACAGCAGTCTTATGTCCCTTCTGATGCTGAGGCCCCTGGCCGTCACAGTGTGAGACAACCCCTTCCCAGTGATCAGCACCTTGCACAGATCCTGCCTATGGGGAGGTTCACTTTTGTGGTCTTACAGCCTTGATAATATTTGTTTTTCTTAGAACAACTATTCTTCATTTCTGCAGTGAAGTTAAGGAATGTTGCATATAGATTACCTGGCTAATCTCTGTGTAAACAGAGAGTGTAGATGGTATAATCTACATATACTGAGTCAGAGCCTAGTACAGGCTTCTCCGTTGGTCAGGGAGCCAAGTTCATCCAGCAATCACTGAGGTTCCGGGAAGGCATTGCATTCTTGCACGCAGGACTGAGTTAAAGGTGGCCCTGGTGCATTCTTAATTTAGAATATTGCTCGTGTTGACATACAGGTCTCTGCACTCCAGGCCTGGGTTAAACTCTGCCCAGATTCTGTTTGAAATCACGTGCTCCTCCTTGAGTGTCTTCTGCAGTGACCTGCTAGAGATGCCCTTAATACACTATGCTACCTTTAGTGGGTCTTTTTTATGTGCTTCCACATTGGAAATCTTGCTTCCTTCCTTGTTTAAATCTGTGCTGTGCTTCAGATTACAGAGCCTTAATATTTTGACCTCTCTAGAGTTTTTAATTGGTATGAGTTTAATGTGCTGTGATTTGGTGGCATTCTGATGCCAGATAAGGTTTTGTTGCAAAACCAGTTGCCTGTAGGGACTCCAGAGCTGTGGTTTGATGCTAAATCAAATTTGGTGTAACTCTAGGTTGCTGCTGCCCCCTGTACTAGTTACTTGTCCTGGCAGTGTTGTTTCTGCATCCTCACAGTTTTGGTCAGAGGGTTTTTTGCATTCAGATCAGATGCTGAACAGCTCACACTGCAGCTGAGAGTTTGAGGGACAGCATGAGGAAGGCACAGTAAAAAGTGGTTGGAGAGTCAAGTGGGATATGGAAAAATAGCCTTTGCAACCTCTGAACTTTACATTTGGTTAGAGTGGTGTGTAGTGACCATATTATTGATATTTAAGGCAATGTATTATGCTACATGCTTAACCTCAGGTCTTAAACCTGGTAACTTCTGTTCACCTGTACTGTAGTGCTTGATACCATAAACAATTTCTATTTTTGATTGGTTACTGATCTTTTTTGCACTACTTCATTAATACTGCTGCAGTATATTATAATGTAATTATAATTATTAGTCCATATGACTACTACTCAAAACTAGTAATTACACAGCTTCTTAACAAATGTGTGTAATTTAGTGTATTGTTTCTTGTCTTAATGCTAGTCAGGTGATGGCCATCTGTTGATGCCAGACTGCACTTTAAGCTTCTTACTTAAGCTAGCCCTTAGGCTTATTGTTTAACTAGCAGAACTTACAAGAGAAATTAAACCCAAACCTATTAATGTGTGGAGTAGTCCTTTTAATAAGGTCATTATTTTTAAGATCTCCAAACAAAGTGCATTTATTAAGGTGTATCTGCTGCTTGTCTGGCACTTGATGGCCTTTGCCCCCTGCCCTAAAACAGTAATTAACACTCCATCAAGACCATCATATTGAAAATACTTAGAAACATTTTTTTCCAGGCTATATCTTATATTAGCTTCTCTTTCCTGAAGTTACTGCTCCCAAGATGAGAAATCACTAGCTTAGACAGGCAGTCCTAGCTGATGCAGTTTTAAGGCTGGCCTATGTCAAATCTGTACTTAGTTTACATAATTCTACTTGGCTAAAAACTGACAGTGCAGGAGTTGCTGGGCCTGACGAATAGTGGGTGCCTAGCAGCGACATCTCTCGCTGGGGAGGTGGAGAGGGCAGCTGGGGCAGATAAACAGCTTTAACTGCCATACTCTTGGGAGGCTGGTGTTAAAAATCTCTCAATCATGGCAAGTGTTTTAAGATGACTTCTCCATGCCCAGACATGAGATCAGAACAAAGGGAGTTTCTACCGTCAGACGTCAGACTCTCAGAACAACATAAATAAAAGATCAGACTTAAAGGTGTTTTAATTAGTTACTCCATGATGAAGAAAGCATGTTACACATGTAAATCATCACAAGAGTGTGTATTTAAGTATTGCTTAGGACTGCTTCGTGTGTCATTGATATATAGCTCTTGTTTAACAGAGGGTCAGCCTATTGAAGACTAATGTGTTAGTGACTAACCTGTCAGTGTCTTGGAAAAGGAATATCCTGCAAAGGCATCAGAACATTTGGAGACGGGTATAAAAAAACTGAGCACAGAGGTGGTGGTATAGCAACTTCAAAACAGCTTCCTTTTGTGGTCTTTCTATGAATATAAATTATCTATTCCTAAAGAATGCAGGAAGATGTATCCATGTTGTTATTTGCCATTAAACCAGTTTAGGAGCTGTTCTTTTGGTTCATTTTTTCCAATGTGTCCCACTCCTAACGTCTGTTCTGCTATTTTCTGTTGTGTGACATAATATAAGCTGCACCTTGATGTAAGCTAAGCTATTTGTAGAATTATTAGTAATAAGGATCTAATTTCTGTTTTATGTATTTGAAATTGATGCTGAGAACCTCGGAGCAGAAGAACTGCTTGGAGACTTTTCATCTTTAAGCAGGAAGGTATTTGGTTTATTGCAACGTTTGGAGCGAGGCAGTTCGCACTGCAGAAACTTGCTGGACCCAAAAGTGCAAAACAAGCTATTTTATACATTTTACATACACAGTTACACCTTCTAACATGCATATTACTAGCTAGGCGGAGTCCAGGTGGAGCTTTTGAGAATATTCTTTTGGTTCAAATTTTTGGTGTCTTCTCCTCGTGCTTTGGCCTCCTGGTGGTTGTCTTCATCAGCTGAACTTTTCAACTTTCTTTGTTAGGTGACCTAGATTCCTCAAGCTTGCAAAATCCTGGCTCTGGGCCTCCTATGTCTACTTTACTTCGAAAAGATTTATTACCTGGTGGTCTATTATATACTACTCCTTATCATTCTTTCTATAATGAGGCTTTGGTCCAGTGAGCAGGATAGAACAAGACATTAACCAGTGTTCCTACAGTGTTCTTTTAGCAAAACAGGCAGAACAAACATTTGGTAATGCCTTCTCCTGGCTCAGCAGGGCAAGGTGTTTTACCAACTAAGCCATCGTTACCTCCTTCTGTGCTTTTCTCTGCCATCAAAATATAAATATTTGTCCTGTCATAAGGCCTTAAGGTTAAAGATCATATGCCCTTTTCTGTTCTGCACCTCTAGACACATTTGGAACAAATGAATATGTCATTTGACACTAGATAGACAACTCTGAACTATAAACATCCTGTGTAACAAGTCTGATAATGCGGAGCAGGGAAAAAGCAGCTAGGGGCTTTGCTAGAAGGAATGGTCTTTTATCAGGCCATTGCAGGAGTAAAACACTACTCAGTTTTCCCTGTCCCTGAAAAACAAGAATCATGACTTCTTTCATTAAGTTAGACTAGGTCAAAGCGTGTGTCTGCCAGGTGATTGCATTACAGGCTTTACTTACCAGTCTTAGTTATTGCTGTGTGTATCCAGATCCCATTAAGTCTAGATGCCAGCTACAGTAGAGAGAAATACTGTGCAGTTTTAATTGCTGGTCTGAGTTTACTCATTGGGGAAGTTAGTGGAAAAATGTTGATTCTACAAAAGCAAAATGTTTTGTAGGATGGTAATGTTTTCTTTCAACACTTTGGATGGGATTTAAAAAGAGAAGTTGGCCTAGGGAATGTAATTCAGGTAGCTATGATCAGTAGATAACAGAACCTCCAAATGAAAGCATTCCATTGTTTCTGTGGACTCAGGTGTCTAAGCATGAGGGGACAGTGGGGAGTTACTCTTCCTTCCCCATTTCAACTCCCTCCGTTTCAGTTTTACTGTATGGTAATGCTTTTTAAACTTTTGGCATTTCCTAGAGAACAAACGTTACCTGTTACCTTTTTGGTTATCTCTGGATGTTGATTAGCTTCACTCTAGTTTATGTTCCTCATTTACCCAGGAACTTTGGAGTGATGATTGCTCTGAAAGTCAGTATGCTAGGGTGCTTAGAAGCTATTCCTGAACTCTTCCCGGACTTGCCTCTGGTGTTTCAATAAGCCTGTGATTGTAATTTAAAGTTGCAGGTTGGAACATTAATATTTTATGTATTCTAAGATACATTACAGTGCTTTAGGAATCTTAAAAAGACAGGGTTGCATGATTAATGTCCCTCTCTGATACTCTATATTGCAAAAGTGAACATTCTTCTGTATATTTGACCCAAAAAAGCATGATTTCAGGTGTTCCAGCTGGGCACTATTCCACATATAACTGGATAATATTGATCTTTGTTTTATTTTGCTTAAGTGAAGTTTTTAATGTTTTTTCCCAAAAAGCTCTGTTCCATCTAGAGTCTTGTAACATATTCTGAGTGAAATGATCCCTTTTTCTTGCATTCACACAGACAGAATTGTAGAATTTCAAATCCTGTCTTAAAGCATCGCCCAGCATTCTGTGATTCTAGTAGGCCTATTAATATTTATTTCTGCCTAGTCCTTCCTTTTTTGAATGAGTACTTAATCCCTGTGTGTCTTTGAGATTTGTTTTGCTATTTCTCCTGCATCAGTATCTCGTGATGGAAAATTTGTGTAAGTCATGTTTCAGTATTTGGCCAAGGGAAGAGATTGCTTGGGATAGGGAAGCAATTGAGCCCTAATACAAAAACTGCCCAGAGGGCAGGGTGTTTATGATGTGTAGAAAAAGCAGTATGTGTTGGCATTATTGTTAGTTCAAAATCTCTGTCCTTGTGTGTGTTGTTTCCTTCATGTTGATAAATCATTCTGATGAATAAATACGTGGGGTAGGAGGAGGCCTAAAATACTGCTATTAAAAGAAAAGGAATTTGCTATACTGATTTAAACTAATCGGTGTTTCTGAGTGTGAGAGGATTTCAATAAGCTGTGTGAGAACCTTCCTCCTAATCCTAGGGCAGCTTAATTTCTTGAAGAGCCATTGCTGGTGATGCTTTTTAAAATACTTTGTAAGGTTCACTATCCTCTATATATTAAATTTTCTGTGTATCCACTTGTTACTTTATTTAACTAATCTACTTTCTAGGACTATGAGCCTGTTGATCTCAGATTTCCTGGACCCTACTGTGACAGAAATTTTCTGCCTCAAGTGGCAGTTCTGTGATCAGATCTAGTTTTAAGCACAAAGATAAAAGGATTGAGCACAGGGTTACACAGCACAATTCTTATTAAAAGAGTACTACAGACTGAGACAGTGTACAAAATACTACACTGAAAATATCTCACTGTTTTTATCTGAGGTGAAAGAGAGGTGTCCCTTCCCTGGATCTAGCTGTCCCAACTAAAGATTTTAGTGCCTACTTAATGGAGTTGAGCTGGTGAAAAGGCTTTTCTTAAAGCTGGTGAATGTACTACCAGCAAACTCATTTGGTAAGTGGGGCTGGTGACTGCAGTGAAAGAGGCTAATCTTTGCCTGCAGGTGCTTGGGGAACACTTTCACAGAAGGATCAGCTGACTGACCCTGAAGGGCAACAGCTGGAACTGATAAGGTCTGAAGGCACCACAGCTGGATGCAGAAGATGACATTCCAAGGCTTGCTTTTTCTAATTCTAATATGTAGTACCTCTTTTTGACTGTACTGTAACTTTCTTCTATTTCAGATGCCTTCAGTGTTTGACAAAGAACCTTTCCAGATATGCTGCAGATATTAAGTCATTACCACCCAACATAAAGGATAAACTGATTAAATTAATGAGCAGGCAAGGGCAAATAACTGATTCAAATATCAGTGAGGTAAGAACCTATTCAAAACTATACTGTCTGTGATAGTTAATACACAAGGATGAGCTGGACTAAAAGTGTTTACATGAGATAAATTCAAAGCCTTCTTACTCTGTCCATGTCCTTACAGTTTTATTTCTTAAACTTCATGATGTTAATAGTCTTGTGTTAGTAGTAATAAGAGTATGTTTTAGTACAAAGTAAATTAGAAATATTCTCCCTTCAGTGATAATTGACTTTTATGTAATCAGCTGACATATGGTATCCCTTCTCAGTATGGGAAAGTAACCTGTATTGCACACCAATCTCTCTTCCTGAATGCAGTATGTTTCAAGAAGCTTGTGCATAATTTAGCAATGAAAGGACTTCAGGAACTTGTAAGAATCCTGTTAGGTTCTGTTGATGTCAAGCACACGATCCCCACATAGTTTATTTAAATTTTGATTCTTTGAAATATGATGATGCTAAGGCTAGAAACTGATAGTCCAAATTCTCTCGTCCGTTCTGCTTCCTGATGTGTGCCAGGGTTTCAAAATGAAACCAGTCAATGGCTTTCCTTCAGCTGTAAATTCAGGGGCACATCTGTTTCCTGTCTGTCTACTGTTATCTTACTCAGCCTCAGAGGGAGGTGTGAGAATTGAGGAAAGCTAAAGGTTGGCTTTGGTGAAGTAGAGAATGAATGACTCACTGTTCATTCCTGCTTTGACCTGTAACTCAGAAGAGGCAAGTATTATCAGTTTCTCAAGAGTCAGGATAGTGAAACCAAGACTAGAGGCAGAAGCAGAAGTACTGTGGAAAACCTACAAACAAAGAATTTTATCTAAAGATGTGCCATTTTTTTGATTACACAAAGTAAGACTTTGAGTGAAAATCAGAGTCTTATTAATTTATCTTCTTTTGGAAAATTTGACTGGAGAAAATCTGGTTTAGGCTATCTTTTCAGTAAGTAATCCTTTCAAAGCATCTTAAGAGGTGTATATAGTTAAAACCATATGATTGTGTGTGTATAAATGCACAAAGCCTATTAAGATATTTTTAAGCTGGAGAGTTTAATTTACAAATTTTTCCTCTGTCTCTTTGTAAGACCTCATCTGTCTTTGTCTTCATTCAGCAGTTGATCAGGGCCTTCTCTTAGAAACTATTTTCCATCTGACACTGGAATGCTCTGGTTCTTTTTTCGTGTGTTTTTCCTTCTCTCTATTCCTCCAGTGTCCTGCAATTCGATCCCTAGCTGTCATCAATTTTCTTGGGCATGTTATTCCTTAGCTTTCTTTGCTCGTAGTTTCCAGGTTTATCTTACTTGCATTTTTATCAAAATGTTAGCCACTCTTGGATTCTGAATTCCTGCTGCTGCTCTGTACCATTCTGCTCTTCAGTTTTCCCATTCTTTCATCTTGCAGATATTATTTTTGCTCAGCAGAGCAGAAATGGTTTATGTTGCTTGGCCTGTCTTACTATTCCTTGCTCACATAATATATAACCAAAGTGTATTTTACTTGTAACATATTTGCAGCATCTTGATTAGTTTTCCATGTGGATAAGGAATTTTTTTTTTGCTACTTCTTCTTTCTTGCCCTTTTCTTTCATAGTGTCCACAGTATTGTGGCTAGATCTATTCTCCTGGAATTTTCCAGGCTATGCTACATCATTTTAGACATGTCCTTCATGTCCTTTCTTTGGTTTTGGGGGTTTTTTAAGCTTTTTGATTAAAGCTAAATTTCTTTTAGTTGAAATTCTGTTAACCTGCACTTATGTATAAGCTTCTATTTAATCCCTTACCTCCCTATTCTTACTGAAATTTGTGTTATCATGCATCTTTTTCCCCCTTACTCTGCTTTTTGCTTGGAACAGCCTTCCATGATGTGCCAAACTCCTTATTCCAATTCACTTTTACCATAAAGTTCTATAAAGCCATTCAGGATGAGTCCACAGGGTATAAAACCTATACTTTAATGACCTGTATGCTGCATCCAAGCAATCCTTAATCTATCTAAAATTCCATCTTCTTTGAAACAGATTTTATTATATCTCTTCAGTGAATATGAATCTGTGAATGACAACAGAAAGGAAACCTCTAAGTGGTACCTGGGGGTGTGAAGATTCATGGCCTAGGGAAGCTTGATACTCTACCTTACGTAGGCAGTATTCTGATAGTATTGTTGCTTCCCATTTAGACTTCCTTTAGACTTCCTATCTAATAGTTCTTTTTCCTCATAAAAATTCTCATGTGGCATCAAAACCAGCAGTTTGGTGGCTTTTGGTGTGTCTTAGTTCAGAACTGTGAAAGAAAGCCAACAGTCAGGGAAAGCATCTTGGACAAATGCTGATGGTTGCTTTGGCTTTAAGCCCTATTTGGCTGCTTTAGTTCCTTAGATACGGATTCAGAAATATGAGTGAAATAAGAACTGAATGTTATCTTGTGAAAACCGCTCACAGGTGTCTTGTGGAGTATGTTGGCAGTTTTATGCCATAAAGAGATGTGTAAAGGCTTACAGCATCTGGGGGAAAAAAGCTGTCAAAGCTGTCTGAGGTCTGCCATTAATTTTGCTGAAAGGTTGCAGTTGGAATCTGCTAGAAGTTTTTGCTTATTTGACCTTGTTCATAAATATTTTAGCATCTTATATTTGTGAAACAGAAAACCAGTATTCCTTGTAATATCTTTATGGTACTGTGTTAGAGTGAACCTGAGGAAGGAACAGGCCTTTAACAAGCCTGTCAGCTATGCTGTTATCTTTGCTTGTGTATGGAAATTTATGCTTTTGTCCTTGGGAGTTAAGGAAGGGAATAACAAGCTGAAGGGAGTATATGGCTATCACTACTAAAATCTGAGGCCTTCCACTACTTTGGGTCTACCTTTTCATAAATGTCCTCTGGGGAAGATTTCACAAAACTCCTTCCTATGGCCTTGTGGGAGTGAAAGAACCTATTTAATGAGGATTTGGTACCTCCTCATGGTATGATAATGAGATTGGTTGTTTATGAGCAAAAGAGTGTGTCTGTAGGTGAGAAAAATACTCTAGGATAGCTTTCAAATATCACTCTTACCTGTTCAGGAGATTTAAGTTCTGTTGGTAATCAGTGTTTTCTTGCACTGCAGATTTCTACCACCAAAGTTGTGCTAGTAAATATGAGGGTATCGTCCTTGGTAAACATATCTGTGCTGGTAGAAGCACTAGTGGTAGCAATTGCACCATCAAGATGTTATTTCCACTTTTTAAATATTAGTATTAATGCTTTCCTACTCTGTATGTCACAGAACCTGAACATTAGTGCTATAGGACATGAACTATTGCAGCAAATAGACCATATTTTCCCTAGTGTTTTTAGTGCCTAAGACTGGTAACCCCATCCTCTAGTGAAAAGTTCTATGTGATGTCTTATATTACGAGTTTTTTAGATAAAAATGTGCATGTTTGATGGCATAGCAGAGTGTGACTGCAGTGGTAGGTTTTCGTTACAGGTACTGCACCCTGCTGTCGAGTCTCTAGACCTCCGAGACTGTGATATCTCAGATAATGCATTGCTGCAGCTTTATAACTGCAAGCAGCTGAAAAAAATCAACTTGAATTCTTGCAAGGAAAACAGATTTGGAATCACTTCAGAAGGTATGTTATCTGTGCACAGATAACTGGGATCTCACTTCTGCTTTGTTTTTCTTGTTAGATTGGAGTGAATTGCAAAAAATATCCAGGGTAAATAATACTTTAGAAAATCCCCAATGCCACAGCAATGCTAATTAAAAGTCTCTTCTTCAGTGTAAATTACAGGCCTAGAGCACTGATTAACTTATGAGAGAGCTATCAGGTTACTCTCATGCTAAGTTTCTGGTATAACTATGCCATGTGGATCATATTTTCTGCTTTATCCTAATTATTCCATCCTGAAAACTTGTCCCAGAGCCTTTGGACTCAGCATGGTGGTCATGTTTAAAAACATTGCTCTGTTTCTTTGGCAGGTGTCATAGCACTGGCCTTATCCTGCCCTTACCTGCGTGAAGCCTCTTTTAAAAGGTGCTGTGATATAACTGACAGTGGAATTCTTGCTCTGGCACTCAACTGCCAATTCCTACAAATAGTGAACTTGGGCAGCTGTTCAGGCATCATGGATGCATCTCTGCAGGCACTTGGGGAAAACTGCAAGTTTCTTCACAGCGTGGACTTTTCATCTACTCAGGTAACTCTGGTGGCAATTGGCCAATTGACTGTCGTGTGTTTATTTTTTAGGATTGTCGTGATAAAATTGAAAGGGGATCTTTTTAGCTCTATTCTTCACAAGATTTAGGATCACAGTTTCCTTCCTCTGAAGGGAAAGGAAAGGTATATTTTGCATCTTGGTAACTGGAAAAATATACATTTTGGTATTACAGCACGTATTGTGAACCAAAGATGAACTTTTGTGAGAATCTACTTCCTATTGGAGAGTTGTTTCCCCCCCTCCCCACTATCTTTATTTAACGCATTCATTTCCTTCAAGTTGTAAAGTAATCCAAAATATTTAATTTAAAGAAAGTGGAATCTTGGACAGATTATTGTCTGCTTTCAGTTAGGACAAACTAACATGAATAATAATAATAATAATAATATTGTCAAACAATGTAAACCTCTAGTAAAAGTAAACACTCCCTAATGAGTTCTAGTTCAAGAGTGACTGTGCTTTCTGAATAGCTTGTCAGAGTTATGTTATGGAGTCAACACCAAAAGAATGACATTTGAAATGTCAGAAATGGCAGGGAAGAGGATTTAAAAACAGTATTTAGCATGAGAAGAGGGAAATCAGCTGCAAAAGCAATATTGTAACATACAGTGAGATAACGAGCCAGGGAAAGGATTTTTTGCAGGAATTGCAGGTTCAGTTGAGGGTGATGTGAATAATTATGTTGCATGTGAGTCCAGTACTGAGCATTTGTAACAAAGTGTCAGATCTGGAAACACATATCAGGTTCTTATTTTAGATGATCATCTTTTTTCAGTTTTTCTAGAAATAGTTAAGTTTCTTTGTATGTGTTTGAAATGAGATGAAAGCTGCTTGAGTAACTAATTGTTTCCACATTTTTTTTTACCTTTCTTTTTTCCAACCCAAAAAACTTTCTTCAATTCCTTCGAGAACATCTACAGTCCTGAAAACAGGAGAAAAATTGGTCCAGGTAGAGCAGAAATGCTTTAAACCTTATAAATGAAAAGTGCTGTGTTCTGACCATAATAGTGTACCCACTGTTAAATGAGACAGGGAAGCTGCAGAAGTAGCACTTAACACAGCTGGAAACATCCCTGTAGAAAGCCAGGCAGGATCACATGGCAGGAAAATTAAACAGTATTTAAGAGAATGAAAAAAAACCCAAAACAACAACCAGACCCTTGGGTAATTTTCTCTACAAGCTTAGTTGGGAAGAAAATACTGTAAAGTTAAGTGTATTCATTGATTGCAGGGAGGCAATAAATTAATATAATTTTCCCACCCAGATAGATGTGTTGGAAAAAATTGAGTTTCAATCCATTGTGCTTTTTTCCAGGTAACAGATGATGGCGTTGTAGCACTAGTGAGTGGAACATGTTCAAAGAATTTAAAGGTAACTTATTTAACCTAATAACAAATGGATGAACAAAAACAAATACCCTCATTTTAAAATTATTGTTATCAGCATAACTTCTGAGTGATGGTTTTTTACTGGCAGATTTTTTTTGCCTTTGTTTATTAAACACTTGCCCTGATCTTGATTGTGAATTGAATATTTTCTGTATCTCTGTAGCAGTGCCCCAGACCAGGGGTTTTTGATAACCTCAGTCTTTTCAAAATTTTCCTTCTGTTGACTCTAACAAGCTTCTTTTAACTGACACTGTTTGAGAGATCTATATAATAAACGAAAATGAATGCTTAACTTTTACTCTTGATTTCTTTGGAGTTATTTCTTGATTCTGTTGAACACAGAGGCAGAATTTGTAATGTGGAAAATTTCATGAGTTGAAAAAATCAATTAGCACCTCTGCATGAGTAAATGTAACTCTTACACAGTCTCTGCAGCTTCAATAAGGCAAAAATTAACAGTTTTGTGTAGGATGACAATTTAAAAAAAAAAAGTTGTGTTCTCTCAGCATAAACTTCTAAAACAATTTCTGTTTTACTAGCAGTAAAAAAAAGAAATCTAGTAAAGAAGATGAAATTATTTGCTGCAATCTCTTCTTCTGTAATTATTTGTAATATCTTCTTCTGAAATTATTTGCTGCAATCTCTTCTCTTTTCCATGTGTGTGTCACAATCTTCATAACTTCTGTTTCATATCATCAAAGTGCAGATATATAGTCAGTGGTGTAGTGTCAGGTACACAGTAAAAAAAAGAAGAGTCATAAAATTCTTAAACTGTAAGAAGCAGGTAGATTTATAAATACTTTTACTTCATTAAGAGGCAAATTCCACATTTCACTTAATGAAACAAACAGAAAATTATACATGTATCAGCTCTTGTGTATATTGCTTCTCTGAGTACAGACCTTGTTTTATGTGTCATCATTCTGTACAAAGTTGCATTTATTACAAAAGGTCTCTTTCATTTCTCTGCTCTTTAAAGATCCTTAGAGTTTCTTATTGGAAAGCCTTTTTCCAATTTATTTTTTTTTTTTTTATTTTTTACCCCTGAATTCCCAAAGTATGTTTTACCAAGATTTTCACTAGATTTTATAGTTTCTTTTCTGCATTTCTTCTTGTATGTTATATTTAGTAATACGTAAGGCTATTTAGAGGACGAAAAAAAAGTTGTTAATAATCTGTAAATTTATTGTGATTTTCTTTTTCTAGCACAAACAAGAGGTAGTAGTTATAGAACTCCAGAGAAAGGTTTTAGTCTAGTCTTGAAGAAGCTTTTAGACTTCTTTTAGGAACCATGTAGATAGATATTAGAAACTTCAGCAGAGAGTGATGAGTCCTGCCTATTTTGGACAACACCAGAATTCAGTTTGGGTCCTGGACAACAACTGCTGTGAGAGTGTGTGTCATAGGAACAAACACCATGGAATGTCAATGAAGAGTTTTCTCAGTTGCCTTGAATGATATGTGCACATTGGGAAAACTCATGTTTAAGTTTTCAGTTTTGACTCTTCATAGGAAAGCTGTTTTATTTTTCTGAGGGTGTTTTCCTGGTCTGTACAGGACCACATATGGGGGGGGTCAGTGCATGGAGTGTGAGTGGGGATCTCTGAAACTGGTTGGGCAAAGGAAAGCTCTGCCTCTAAAGCTGTGGGTGCTCTGACAGGCTTTTGTTGCTGCTATTTTCATACCAGGAGATCCACATGGAGCGCTGTGTGAACCTGACTGACGTCGCCGTGGAAGCCGTCCTTAACTGTTGTCCCAAGATACACATTTTTCTGTTCCATGGATGCCCATTGATAACAGGTAGGTCAAATCATGCAGGGAGTGAGAAGAGAAATTTCTTGCTGATAGCACCTTCTTGCCCTATGGAAGAGCACACAATGCTTTGTAAATAATCCCAAACAAATAATAACTTAATGGATAAAATAATCATGTGCTGAGATTTTTCAAAGCATAGTGAGAGTTTTGCTTTGGAATATGGCAACCTTCAGAGCGGGATTTTTTTGGTTGTTGTTTTGAAAATTGGATTCTTTTTTTGTGTGTGTCCTTTTTTCCACCTTCAGCATCCTGATGAAGACTCAAAGACTGAAGAAAAATATTAGCATCTTAAATCTATTCCAAAAGCATGGAACAGCATCAATTCAAGAAACAGTGGAATGGAGTAGGATAGCCCATGGGTTTTTTAAGGCCTGTTGGTTGGTGATGCTTTACAGTTAGGTGATTGGAGAAAGAACCAGGTGCTTTTGGATTACTACAGGTGTATCTGAAGTGTGATATATTAAGAACAAAATAAGCATGAATGCTGGTGTATAATTGCATTACTTTGCTGTGTTGTGTGGCTAATCTCTGAACACCACCTGTATATGTTCTGAATCAATAACAAGAAATTCCTTTGTTCTTCTGCAGATCGTTCCCGAGATGTTTTAGAGGAGCTCATTATATCAAACAAAATCAAGCAGGTCACATGGACTGTTTACTGATTATTTGTCCCATACAAATGAGTGTCAAGTTTACAGATGGGAGAACCCTTTCAGCAAGCAAGCACCTTGGAGAGCCATCGGGGGACTTTTGCACCACCAGATTGTGAATCTCCTGGTTCCCACTGGAGGTCTCTGTTGCTATTCCAGTCCTTGCCTGTGAGTCTGGGCTTCCCCATTGTCTCTGCTTGGAGCCCTGTCTGTCTTTGCATCGCTGATGATACTTTGTTAAGAGGAAAGTTAAACTGTAATTAACACCACACTGAGCCATAGCTCAGCCTCCTCGAAGTGTCAGACTTGGCTGCTCCTTGGCGTCCTTCAGCAACTCAGCTACATGTACAGATCCACTTTAAGTAACTGAGTTTGTAGGCTTGGCAAGGTACTTTCAACTAAAAGTACCAAACGAAAACATAGCACTGACACTCACACAGAAGTGTCTGTAAAGTTGGGAGTTAAATCTGACAAAAGTCAACAGACAGAACAGGTGAATGGAGGTGGCATTAAGAGCATTACAAATATATTTTTAGTAGTAACAAACAATCTCCTTTCACCATGTACTTCTGCTAGATATGGAATGAAGAATGTAGGTACCTTTCTTCAGATGTTATTGATGCTGCTGATTTCTGTTTGTACTTACCATCAAATACTTGCTGGATTTTTACATATCCAAAGCTACGGTCTGTGAATGTGTAAACATAAACTTACTTTGGAATTGTTATGGTGACTTTACAAATTTCAGAGTAGTAGCTGTGACTAGTAAAAGAGTTTTGTATATGGGCAAATATTTAATTTGCTCTGGCTTTTGCCTATGTTTCTACATGAAAGTCCTTTTAGGGAACAAAACATTAAGCACTCATAAGCATAGCTGTGAGTGAAATAGGACCAAATTTTGTGGCTGAGTATATAAATCTCAGGATGGTGGAGTTCAGTAGAGTACGTGTTCTACTGTTTATTATATTAATTTATTATAATAATGCAGTTTATTATATATCCAGGGGCCCTCAGAAGCTGAAAATAACAATAAACGTGTTGTTTAATTATAGTCATATTAAAGAAAAAATTTTTGAATTGTAGAGTGAGTTTTTTATGTGATGGAGCAGTGGTCTCATCACAGTTATAAGTCATGTTCATTGGCTTTCTTGAACCAGCATAATCTGTTGTGAGAATTCTATGTTTTCTGCATTAAACTTCCTAAAATGCTAGCAATTTTAGCATTGTACGGGGCATGGAGCACACTAGGTTGACACTCTGTATGTCGAAGTAGAAGGATTTAGCTAGGGTGGTCTTACATGGATCTGAGGACATTTGGAAACTTAAGAGTTTAGGCAACTATAATGAACATGTTTACAATTTAACACCTGTCATAGCCACACTTATTTTAAGTGTTGCAGAAATAAACCAGTCTTCTACTTATCTATTCAAAGTTCAAGTCAAATTGCATGGAAGATACATCTTGCAGCCAATATTAAAGGATGTCTGACAATGATCTCGTTCTTGTGTTGATTATATGGTTCATAAAAGAGCAAATCTATTTAGAAAAGTTGTTCAAGTGTAACTAAAAGCATAATTTTCCACCTCCAGTGCCTAAATCCCTTACTCTTGTTGCATGGAGTACCATGGCTCAGCCCAGAGATGAGTGTGTTCCTGTGATCCCTGTAGGTACAGCTGCACCAGCACAAACCATTCTTGCAAGCAGGAGTTGATTTTGCTACATTAGCCACAAGCATCTGAAAGCTGTAACTGCAGCAGATCCTTGCACTGGATAGATTAATAACCTAATCTACCAAGTTTTATTTCTTTTTTTTTGGTTAAGTTTATTTGTAATACCCTGTAGAGTCCCTAGTATCAATCAGGGCCCATCGGTCCTTTGAACTCTTGGACCTGAGTTGGCAATAAATTTGTTTTGCACTATTTTTGATATTGATCCATCTAGCTGATTAGGCAGCAGCAATGACAGGCTCAGTAATTGTGTCAAATGGGTAAAGCATTCCTGATTTCAGGAAGGTTGCCACAAAGAGACTAAGTAGAATTGAAAGTTAACTGAAGAAGGCAGGAGCCTTGGGGAGTTTCAAGTATAACTTCCTGCCCAAAGTAGGGCCAGCTCAAAGCTCAGACCAGCTTAGTCCATGCTTTATCCAGATAAGTCTTGAAAAACTGAACATACGGAGCCCTTCACAACTTTTTGAGGCAACTTGTTCCACTGCTTGCCTGCATTAATGATGGAAATTTTTTTCCTTCTATCCTGGTTGGCCCTGTTTTGTGTCAACACCCTTCCTCTCGCTGGTAGAGCCTGGCTGTCATCCTGATGGCCTCCTCATCCGTGTGGTCCCGCTGCTCACAGCAGTTCCTTGAAGCCCTGTCTTTTCCAAGCTGAAGGAGCCCAGTTCTCTCCCTCTGTTGCTGTCGTGTAACAATACATGTTACATTACAAGGGTGGTGGTCACCAGACTCCCAAGTGCTACATCCAGAAAGAAAGTTACAAATGAAGATTATGTAAAGCAGCTAGAGGTGGAAGACCACCAAAATCCGTAATAGCAAAGGACACTTAAAAAAATTGTCTGTGGGACAATACTAACAATACTAACTTCACTGGCCAAGTTGTCCTTTTCCTCCTTGCTAATGTAACCTTGGATTTGTCATGTTGAAGGCAAATGCAGCCTATAATGTGTCCTTAAATGTGCATGTAGATTTGCCATCTTCCCTACAGCCTTTTCTAAATGTGTAACTTGGTATATCCTCACCTTGTGCTTAAAAAATCTGTACAAAGGGCAATGAGTTAACACTGCATTTTTAGGTTTGAAAGTCTAATGTAAGTCCCTTTAAATCCTTCCCCATTAGAGCTTGACTCTGCTTTCACATGTTTATACTTGCATAACTCTACTGGAATATTTTTTGATTCAGGTTAAATTGCAGTAATTTTCAACAAATGTTGGCAAGCACTGGGTGAAGTGGGAGAAGAACATCATGTATGCGCTTACCACTTCATATTTCTGTATTGTTTGGACGTTGTTACTGTTGTAAACTGTTGGGTGAGCACTGCAGAATATTGTTCAGAAGATTAAAGTTTTGAAGACATCTGTTTGGATACTTCTGGAAACTTGTTAAATTACGTAAGCATGTACATCTGACAGTGCTCCTAAGCCTCCTGCTTCATAAATACCATGGTTTTCTGAGTGAGTAGCACTGCTCTGAAAACGGTGGTGGTTTCTTCAAATGGCTGCATTTAAAGCTGTGCATCAATATTTTTTTTTGTCCCTGCAGACAGTTCTTTCTTGACGGATATAACTGAGAATAACTCTGGAGCTTTTGTCCAGCATCTCCTCAAGAGAAGAGCAAAATAATTATATCAGGCTTTTATTCCCTGTTTTTATTTAGTTACCTTCTGCTTGTCACACAAGGAAAGATTTCTTCATCCCTCCACAGCTTCCCAAGGTGACAGATTGCCTGGTTTACCCTTGCAAAGTTCAGGTATGTAGGTAATTTGACCCTACTCTCTAGATGATCAAGTTACCCCATAGCTCATACTATTTAGGCACTTTCCACTTACTAAGAACTACATTGGCTACCAGTCAAGCTATTTTAGGTTTGTGTGCAACTCCCACATAATCACTCTGGCAGTTTCAAGGAAGAGTAAGCTTTTATTATAGAGGAAAAAGGGAAATTCAAATTAGTTACTCTGACATTCAGAAGAGATATCCAGAAAAGGAGCAAGGCACTTTAAGTTGAGCATATTAAGAGCTAATAATCTCTTATGAACTAGAATTTTATGAAGGACACTGACACTTTTCTCTGTAAATAAGCTGCAGAAGTCTGTGAAAGCAGTGCAGTAGTCTGTCAGCCATGGCCCTCTCCCCACAGCAGCGTACTGGACATCCAAAACGTTTCACAGTACTGTTAGAGAGCATGACACAAATATACATGAAAAACACCGAGCATGCAAACTCTTATGTGTGATTTGCCTGTGGGTCTGCACTTCAGTGCAGGCCCCTCTGAATACAGTTTGCATGTAGCTTTTACCTCAAATGGAGCAAAAGCCTCAGTGAGTATGACTGAAACCAGTTCAGTGAAGATACAGGAATCTGCTTTACATCAACAGATAATGTACTGTGTTTAATTCCCATTTTCTTTTTACTTGCTAAAAAGCCAACCAAGCAAGACAAAATTCCTTAGAAAGCCAATTTCAACAGTCTTCTGAGCCATTTGAGGGCTGATAACTCCAGACAATACTTGATGTTAATCCATAGTTTTCTTGTCTAGTATACTCAGGAAGTGAATATTCTATAACTTTGTGCAACTGACTGTGAATGCTGTGGCTTAAAAACTGATGCCTGCCAGGGTCACCAATCAGCACTTCAGTTTGCTGTATCCTGATGCACTTCCTCAGCCAGTGATGCAGACCATCAGCCAGTTGTTCATCATAAAACATATCTCCTAAAACAATGAGGTCCCAGTTGCCAGCCTCTGAATTAATGATGTTCTTAATGGTGATGGGGAAGGGATTCAGGTGGTTCAGTTCACAGTTCAAGATCATTGCCACTCCTGCAACTGAAGAAAAGTCAAAACAAAATGAAAATTACATTTAAGGATTCTGCCACTCAGCCCCCTTACAAATTTCCTTGACAGGTTTCAATTTTATACCTTAAATATTTTTTAAGAGAATAGAGACTTCTACAGTTTTCATGATGGGATAAAATCTGGTATAGAGTGATGAAATTTTATTCCCATTACACTATGACACAGGGAAGAACTATTCCTGGAATGGATGCCAGTGGAAAACAATCATGGAATTGAACTAGGATATCTAACTGCCTTAATCTATGGATATACTTCTTCCCTAAACAACCATTAATTAAATTATGAATAAACTGAATTCATAAATCAATTATGGAAATGTCTGGAGGGAAAAGGCAAAATCTAGGTCCTAACATCAAAGTACAGGAAAATGCTACGGTCCTACAGAGAACCCAACTTGCTGTTTGCACTTGGAATTCTCTACCAAAGCAGCCACGATGGTGTATAGGCAGTACTTGACAGAAACTTTGCTGTTTGTTCATTCTAAGGTATTATGGAGATACACTTGGTCCAAGAGAGGCTGGTACCACCCAGCTTCTAATACTGGCAAAATCCATTCCTCTTTTTAGCATTCTTAGAACTCTGTTTAGAATTTGAGTTTCTCCCAAATGGAGCAAAGAAAAGTCTGTGTTAAAGGTGGTTTAAAAACTAATAAGTATCTTTGCACAGAGATGAAAAAAGTCCTTACTAGGGTCGATGTCATTAGCGAGGACGTGGGATGCCCCACTCATCACAGCAGCTATTGCTGTTGCTCCACATCCACTTCCAAGATCCAAAACTGATCGCCCCTTAACGACACGGGGATTATCTAAAATATACCTGAAAAAGAAAAACTGTTAAAGCAGTGAAGAAGATGATGCAAATGTCTCAAGTTTGTGTTCCACTAAGAGTTCTTATACATGTAATGAAGCGTGATACCTTAGTAACACTGTCCTACATGTGCAGCTGGTACACAGCTCCTTATTCGTCTCTGCTGATGTGAAAATCAAGAAAATCTTTCTTCCTTCCTTGTTCCCCACACCCCCAAAACAAAAAGAAATCTAGCCAAGTAAGCAACATTTTATTTCAATCAGCTCCTTCTCTGACAGGTGAGCTTCTCTGTTAAATAGACACAAACTGTAAGGTGACTACAATGAATCAGAATATATCAGAAATAGGAAAGTAAGGATTTGTAGAAATTAAGAGCAATCTGCCTGAAGAAACATGATGTATTCACAGTGAATATTGTGCCTACCCATCGCCCTGAAGTGCTGCTTATGCAACTGCTTGGAAGAAGAAGAATTTCTCCTCTTTCTTTTCCTGAGCTGTGCAGACACAGATGCAAATACTTCGAGACTGCTTAGTGTTGTTCCTGAGTAGCACCAAGAAAAAGGATAGAGCTGTGGTGAGCAGAAGGAGTATCTTCATCTAATTGCTGACACATGCCAAGAGGAATTGCGTAAAACCTCTAGGCTGGAAGTGGGGAATTGACAGAATGCAAGCAGCAGTTCTTGTTAAACACTGTGAATCATATTAAAGCCATTACAGAGGATTCAGAACTTTAACAACTGCCTTGAAATTCAATTGGCTGCAAAGCCCAAGGCCCTCAGTGTCAGGGAGAAGAGCCCTGGGTGAAATGAATTACTGCAAAGCTACCATAAATTTACTACCAATTTCCATAACTTCTGTTAAAGCAGAAAGTGGAAAGGATTGTACATTTGTGTTATATTCTGGCAGGGAGAGTGATGGCTGGCTTTTCACACAGGGCTACTGGTGAGCACAGCTTTTGCAGGGGTATTCCAATGCAGAGAACTGTAATGGAAATGTTAAGACTGGTGTAAATAGGGAATGGATGAATGGAAATGTCTGGGCCTGGTAGCACCAGCAGGAATGGCACAAAGAGGCCTAATAAGAGTGTCAAGTGCAAGACACTTGTGTAGAAGCTCAGCAGCTCAGCTGTTTGGCAATATTCCACTGAGGACATCACTTACAGAATCATAGAATATGCTGAGTTGGAAGGGACCCACAAGGATCATTGAGTCCAACCCTTAGCCCTGCAGAGGATCATCCCCAAGAGTCACACTATGTGCCCAAGAGTGTTGTCCAAACACTTTCTTGGATTCTGTCAGGCTTGGTGCTGTGACCACTTCCCTGGGGAGCCTGTTCCAGCACCCAACCACCCTCTGGGTGATGAATCTCTAATATCCAACCTAAACCTCCCCGACACAATTTCAGGCCATTCCCTCAGGTCCTGTCACTGAGGACAGCCCCAAGTTTACCAACAGGGCTTGGTTTACCAACCAAGGGTGGAGGGCTGGGGTGAGATTTCCACAGAAGTGCTCTGTTTATCCTTTTTAGCACCTCTTCTTGGATTTGCTATGTCTTTCCACCAGTAATTTGTGTAAAGCATGATCCTGCCTAATGCTGCAAATGCCTTGTTTCCATCTGAGTGGTTATTGAGTTACTGCTGATGACTGTGGTGACTGAGGACAGCTGGACCCGGCTGTATCCCCTGGCACGCACTCAGTGCATCGAGCTGCTGTTGGAGACTGCTGTCTGCCCTCCTGGGCTAACGAGGTATCTCAGCTTACACCAAGAGGAATGGCTTGAAATAGGAGATTCCTGATGTTTTGTGGAAATGCCAGCTGTGAAAGGAGCACAGTTATCTAACACGTATGTTTTCATGCTTCCTTTTCACTCTTCCAGATTATGCAGCTAATTTCTGACATTCCTTATACATTAAACAAGTACTTAAATAGTGAGACAATAAAGTAGTGAACTGCCAGATAACTGCTACCCAAATATATGGCATATGAATCATATGATAACAAAATACAGAGATTAATTCATCTAATTTATTTACCCAATGTTCAGGAGCACTCTAGTTAATCTACATGGCTAAGGAACTCACAGTTTAACAGTGAGACTCATCTTTTCCCTGGACAAAACCATCTTCTTATTTAGGCTTTCTTGCAGAAAAACAGTAGAGCCTCAATTCAGATCCTTCCCTTTCATCTCTGCGGGGACTGTCTGACAGCTTGTTCTTTGCTGTAAAAATTAAGAACTTTTCCTGGTGTTCAAAGTGAGAGATTTGATTTTACAGAATAAAAGAACTCCCAGCTAATTCCTGGGAATCAGGAGCATTAAAGACATTTTGACAGTCAGTAGCCAAAACCAAAATGTAGCTTCTGATGTGACTAAAAGACACCCACAGTAAGGCTTGACAACAAGGCTGCTGAAATCCTAGATGAGGAGAGTGATTCAGGCTAACCAGCAGTCCAAGTGCAGCAGCATAAACCTACTCTTCTCACCAGACCAGACGCACGTCCACGCTCCCGTCTGTCTCCTGCAGAACCCCCCCCACACGTTATGACAAAATACAGTCCTCCTGTTTGGAGCGACAATGAGTGACAGAATTAAACAGCATTAAATCTCACTAGGTTGTGATGGCAACTGCACTGCCCTTCCACGGATCCAAATTCAGCCCCATTGTCAGCCACAGCATACCACAGGTTTCTGCTTAAGGGATGTAAGTTATTGTGTATAGCAGCTGCTGGAACATCACTGCCAACCAGCAGAGATTGCAGTGCTCCTGTATAAGCACAGAGGGGTATGGATAATGCCCTCACAGTAGGCAAATACACATCCCTAAGAATCACTACAAGCAGAGCCAGGTCTGACATCGCGGCCTGCAGCAGAGTGGGCTTATCAATTATGGTGCATTGTGCTGCATACCTGGAGAGGGCTTGGCCTCCGGGCCAGTAAATTGCCCAGAAGGGGTCCCCATAAGGCCACAGGTCAGGTTTTTCTCTCCAGAACCTGCAGCGAGGGGTGAGGAGGCGCAGCCGGATCTCTGGTGTGAGGTGCCCGCTGTTGGTGACCTCCGTGTTCTCCTCCAAAAACGCTTTCACCTCGGGGTCCAGAGACTTGCCAGCACTCCAATGGCAACAGCGCTTCCAGCCTCCCCTCCTGCTCCTCCAAGCTTTGGCAAAGGAGTTCTGCCTGTCCAAAAGGAGGAGCCACTTCCAGCCACGGAGGGCCATGCTTCCCCAAGGAGACGAATCCCCCCCAGGAGAGCTCAGAGCTCAGCTTGTCTGAAGAAGGATGATGAGGCAGAAAGCTTGAAACAAACTCACAGGACGTTGTTTTTCATAGTGATGATTCCTGAGAGGAGAAAAATGCTCCATAAGTGATGTTTCTTCAAGGCTTTGCACCGCCAGGGACTTTAGGAAGGGGAGGTCACTGCTGTGTGACCATGAACATGTGCCATGCCCCTGCCCAGGATCTTTTAAGTCTGAAAGGTGTGGTATTCAAGGAAGAAGCTTTCAAGAGACCCATTCAGGAGAGTAATATAAACATATCCACTGAGAAACAACAAATTAGTAGGACAGCTGATAGAGGTAAAAATTAAACGTGCAGATCTCCCTCCCTCTGCCCCTACAATCTATTCCTATTTCAGGTTCTTCCATTGAATCTTCAGATTTTGCAGGAGAGCTCTGGCATTGCAGGGCCTATGGACATAGCAAAACTGCTCTTAACCAGAGTACTCCCAATTTGTTGCATTTCAGTCTGTATTTTAAAGGATCAGTTAGTCTTACGGTGCAATAGTCTCATGTGGTTGCTGTCAGCTATAGAAGAAAGCAGATCTCCATCATTCTGTCCACCCCTGACAATTTTTCACAGCAGAATAATCATGGACAACTTCACCATCCAGAGCTGCTCATGTTGCCCTTAGAAAAACCCTAGACTAAGGGACAACAGGAAAAATATGCCAATAAAACAAAGTCTTAATACTTTGTATTTCATTACTTCTGTTTTTCTTTATTTGTCTGTGTCTTCAGTAAAAGTTCATATGTGTTTAGTGGTGTTTTTGTTATGTGCTGGCCTCTGCTTCAGATACTGGCTTTAGTTTGATCACTCACCAAAACATCAAGCTGTGAACTTCCATCCCATAACACTTTGCTGTTGAGTCTGGTACTCCCGTTAGGTCTTTGTTTAAATCACTGGCTAAAGGCTTTGTGGTTTTATTATAAATAAACACACACAATCAAATATTTTGCATTTTTCCACACATTTATCCATTCAGCAGAGTCCACATAATTAATGAATGTAATTAGCGAACGCCTTCCTTCCTGAAGGCAGAGCAATATAATCCTCATCTGCCTAAGGGAAGCCTGATGTTAACTGCAATCAATCTGAGACATAAACCCTGTCAGCTAATGCCCTATGCTGGCTTTTCCCCATGAATTGCTGCAAATTAGCAGGGCTGAGGCTCCGCAGTGTTTATTTTGCAACGCCTGTCACGATGGTTACTCTCCTGAAATTAATCGATGGTAGAGAAACACCTGCCAAGAGCTCTGTGCTCAAAATGCCAAACTGGGCTTAAGCGCATTACTGAGGGAAGGCATCAGGATGGATATCCCTGCGTTTGACACTCCTGGCCTGCCTGATCTTATTGGGAATAAAATCAGGATGGATGGCAGGATGGATATCCCTGCGTTTGACACTCCTGGCCTGCCTGATCCTACTGGGAATAAAATCAGGATGGATGGCAGGACGGATACCCCTGCGTATGACACTCCTGCAGGGCCTGCCCATCTTCCTGGAATAAAATCAGTGGCCGGGTAGAACTTGGAAAAGGGGACAAAATCGAGCAAAACCCCACCAGGAAAAGTCCCACCCTCGGAAAAAAACAAACCAACCAACAAAACAAAAACACACAAACCAAAACCAAACAAAAATTTTTTATAAAAATAAACAAACAAAAACAAACACCGAAACCCCCAAAATAAAACGACAACAACAACAAAAAACCCGAATCCCAAAACAAAAACAAACACCAATTATTATGCAATTTAAGCTGTTTGTTTGTTTGGTTTTTTTCCTTTCCCAAGGCAGCAAGTGCCTTCCAAAGCCCAACCGCACCGACAGCCCCCCCTCTCCCATCGGGGCGAGCCAGACCTACCCGGGGCCGAGGGCCGACCGGTTCAGCGAGGGGGGCAGACAGCGGCCCGCGGGCAGAGCCAGCGGGGCCTCCCCGCCGCCATCCCCGCAGCCCCGGTGCGGGGGGCACGGGCAGCTCCCGGCCGGAGCGGCGGGAAGGCCAGGACCTCCGCCGAGCCCGTCCGAGCCGTGTTGTGCCGCCCCCGGCGGGGCGGGCCCGCTGCCGGCAGGTCCCGGCCCTCACGTACCTCCTGCTGCCGCCGCCGCTCCGCCACCGCCCCCGGGGCCGGGCCGGGCACGGCATCGCTCCCGCCCGCCCTTAAAGCGCCAGCATCGCCCCGGAGGGCTCCGCTGCTGCTCCGGGGTGGTTCTCCTTCCCGACCCGCAGCGCCTGTCCCGCTGGGAATCCTCCCCGGTCGGCGCAGTGTCCTTTGCTGCGCTGCCGCTTCGGTTTAGAACGCCTTTCTGAGAGGCTTGCGTCTATGTGAACCTAGCTCCGTGTTTAAAAATGTGGATAAAAATCCACCCGGGAAAAGGAGTGATAACACGTGTCCGGATTTGACAGCAGGGAGAATGATGGGGTTTTTTTCCCCCCTTTGCACATGAGGCCGAGGCCGCTGTCAATCCGGTGTGGCACAGCCGAAGCTCTGCAGCCTCTCTGAGGCAGCAACAGCCACTGCGGGCACCGGCACCGAAAGAGCATCAGTGCCGACTCTGCCACTCAGACAAGCCGGACCTCTTGTTTACCCCTCTGCATGCTCCTTTTCCACGTGCTCCACCCGTTCTGTTCATATTTCTGCTGCTCTAAAGATCCCTTTGCTTCCCTCAATCGCAGACCCTCTCCGGTGTGGACAGAAGGGAGGGAGCTTCCCTTACAGCACCATGTTGCTGCTGTCCCACAGGAGGGCACAGCTCTGTGGCAGGTAAGGGCCCAACAGCCTACAAACAACTGGTGTTTCCCCTGAGGCCTCAAAGAGGCCAAATTTTCATGTGGCAGTGACTGCGACTCGCTGGTGGCTGGACAAGGAACCAAGCCCACCTGCATCCTTCACAGAGGAACACACCCAGAGAGGGGCTCACCCAGGTCGGCTCAGGGCCAGAACCAAGCCCCTCCCGAGGGTGCAGTAAGGCCAGGCTGGCTGCTGGAGGTGGTTTTTGGGATCCTTGTTCACTGGTCGATGGCTGTCCTTCCTGCAACAGCTGGTTTTGTTACACTGATTAATTGGTTCTGTCCAAGGGAAAATGGAGACACTCCTGTGACTCTCCAGCAGCTCCTACTGACTCCCTACCCCATCTCCTGTCCCATCTGCCAGGATTTAGGGAACACAAGCAGCCTCTGACAACGAGATTGACAAATGTGGGTTTCTCTAGCTCCCCGATGGGACCAAGTGCCTCAAATTTCTTAGGCTGCGTTTCAAAAAGGCTCTTGTGCATCGCCCGAGGCGATGATTCTGCAGCACTTAGGATGCCAGGCTTTTAGACCTGGTGATTTCTCAGCCCAGGCCTGGATCTGCCCAAATCTCTGAGGTTACGAGGCCATCTAGTGATCTGTTGGTTTGTTGCAATTAAAAGGTGCTCTCCAGGGTGGGAAGACTGCTTATAAACCAGGGCCTCTATTTTAAACGCGGGTAATCCACAGTCTCCCAAGAGAAGGTGACCCCTCCAAGTTGGGATGCAGAGTGTCTGGGACCCAGATAGAAGCTGGTGTCCACCTGCCACATGAAGGAGCCTGAAATCCACAGACACGTAAAGCTACAGGGATACTTAATGTGCCTTTTAGCCCTGGGAAGCAGGACTCACACTCAATCTTTCTAGAAATGATGCCTCAAACTGTATAAAGGTGTGGACCTTTGTGTTTTAAGCTCAGTTACTTCTTGGAGCTCTTAGGGAAACTGAATTTTCAAAGGTCTTTCAGCAGCTCTTGCTGGTGCTCTCCAAGGAGGGAGACATTGAAAACACTCACCTAAAATTGTGTATAAAATGTGCAATTCGGGACATGGGGTTTTGTGCCCTCTAAGACACTCACCACCATGCAAGGAATAAAGAACTCAGTAACGTAACAGGAAACTTCAAGCATGCTGACAGATGAAGATACACCTCTACCTCGGACATTTTATTTTATACCTGAGAATGTTCTCAGAGAAATCTAACAGGAAAGCTTTTTCACTTGGATCTCCAGTCTCTTTGATTGCTATTTTAACAAGTATCTTCTCAGGTCTAGTTTTTTTTTTAACTCGTCATGTATGATTTTACTCAGTAGCTGTGTGGGCCTCAGTGAAGTCACTGCTGCCTAATATGGACCATCATCACACTGAGGCAGGTAAAAAGGATATAATCATAGAATCATGGAATGGTTTGGGTTGGAAGGGATCTTAAAGATCATCTAGTTCAAACCTTCCAAAGATGTTCCCTGGCTTTTCCCAGAGGAAGGATTGCTTAGGTGAAAAAGGAGAGGTAAAGCCCTTGCTTCCTATTAACACTGGCTGGAATGTTAAAGCCAGAAATACAGTACTGATGAACGTTGAAGGTGGATGGGGAGGGGGAACCCCAGGCAAGAGGCCTTTCCTTTTACCCCTTAAATACTTTTTGGGGGGATCACAATGTAACCATTAGGAGTCCAGGAGGTCTTACAAACCATCTAATTACCAGAAAGGGTTAACAACCAATAGGGAGACTTTCAGGTATCTCTCAGGTTGTTCCAAAGTAGAGATAAAGACTGAGAATCCTGGGAAGAAGAAAGGTGAGTTTGCACAAGTTACAAAAGCCATTTTGGAAGCCTGTTCACTTTAACAACATTACAATTTCTACATCCTTTCATATATAGCAGAGTTACCCCAACATAGTATTTCTTATTTAACTAGAAATAATTAGTTATGACTGTATAGACTTCTAGCATGACATAAGAATGCTCTGATACCAGTGATAGCTACCATCCCTCTTGTGAAAGTCTGGGGCAACCACTTAGACTTTCAGAACATGCTTTGTGCTGATTACTTCAGCAAAGTATCAAAGCCTGTCCCCCGTGAGAAAAAACAGTTTAATTTCCAAAGGTGTTTTGCTTTAGATGGTGATATCTGAAAAATTTTTTCTTCTCAAATGGTATCCTATCATATCAAATGCTGCTGTGGTATCCTCTGCTGCCAACTACCATAACTGTGCTGGAATTCGGTCTGAGGACAAAGATGTCTTTGATCACAACATAACATCGACTTGGTATATCACGGAGGAGTGCAACACTTGCGAAATACAGTTATATAGAGTAACACACAAGGGACTCCCGTGTGTCCAAGGGAATAAGGGGATTACTGGCTGATGATACAACTGCCCGTGTCTCTGGGGAAATCTTGTTTGAGCCAATTAATAACAAAGAAATGGAGCTGCACAAGGACAGAGAGAAGGGGAAGGCAGAGAGGAGCTACCTGCACATTAGCAAGCCCTCAACTCATGAATCCTCACAAAGGTTAAACTCAAAGGAAGGCAGGCCTGTGGTTCGGCACCCAGCCGACCTCCCCTGTTCACCCTCTCTTTTCCAGCTGGTACAGATGACAGGGCCAGCTGCTCCAGTTTGCTGCGGTGGAAGGACTGAAGGGAAGATGGATGAATTCAGAGCGCTGTTGATTTGTAAAAATACAACAACTCAATATGAATAGTCAGGGGTTTTGCACATCAGGATCAATTTGTGGTTGCCCAGAGGCTGTGGGAGCAAGTCATTATTGAAACATAGGTGGTGCATTAGATTGTAGCTAAGGTAAAATTGAGGCTGAGAGCTCTGGCTAGGTAAGGGAGAGACAATTCAATTATTCTCTTGTGCCTTCAGCTACAGACCAATTTCAGAATAACAGGGCATCTTTTGCAGTTGAAGAATAAAAAACACAGCAACAATCACATATTATATGTAATGTGTCCTGAAAGCATTAGATGTTCTTTTTATAGGATTACCTTCCCCACTGCCTTGGCAGCTGCATTAGGTTAGGAGCAGGAAGGAGCAGCAGCTGGCAGAGATGAAGGCATCAAGTATCTTCTAGCATCTAGTGGATACAAGAAGGGGAATTTACAATGTGAAGCTATTCTTCAGAGTGGAGGTGGGCTGATGATATGAGAAGTTGTATTAATCTGACCTGTGTGCCACTGCAGATTCAGTTTTTCTGGTGTGAGAGGTCCCTGTGAAAGCCTTGATGGCAAGACTGGGATGTTGAAAACTATTATCTCTCAGCTCATTCTTGATTTTTGTCTTTTGTCCATGTGTGTGATTAAAGTATGCTTGACTTTAGCTGACTGCTTGTGTTCATGCATAGTCAAAAATGAGAGTATTTTTACAGCATGAATGAAGACTGGAAAGATGCACAGAGTCCAGTGGTTTGTGCTTCCCTTTGGTGTTTTGTTTGGATACTTGTTTTGCTTAAGCACTATGGAGCGTCTCCATCTGGTCTCCAGATAACTTAGGCAGCTACAGATTTTTCTGAATGAATCAAAGACTTTCTCCATATCCTCATCCCTCCGGAAAACTCATCCCATCTGCCTTCCCTGTGGCTTTGTCCCACGTTCCCTCCATGTGTGATGTATCAAGGACAGTATTCAAGTCGCATGACTTCATTGTATTTATTAGTCCTTAGCTTTTCCCAGACAAGCAGAAACAAAGTCAAATGCCAGAGCTAAGCCAACAGTTAGTCTGGAACATGAGATCATGGCCACCAGCTGGGGCCCTAATGCAAGCAATGCTTCCTAAGCTTAGCTCTCGTTGTGGGGCCCTAATGCAAGCAATGCTTCCTAAGCTTAGCTCTCCTTGTTACCAGGTAGGCTGGATTCACTACCATGTTTAAACCTCTAACTCTACTTCAAATAGTTCTTCTTCTGACTAATCTATTTTCTTTTCTCCAAACAGAGCAATTTCTCTGGCTTGCTCCAGAAACCCTGAAGCCACAGTACCTCTGGTCATCTGATTTCAAGGATCATGCTAACAGCCATTGGTGCCAGAGAGAAGGTAAGCAAATCAAGTTTTTAAGGAGCTGCATCAGTTCACAGCAGCTGGTTGGTTTTGCAATTCAAATTTTCTAGTTTTTCACTGGTGTTCAGAGCCTGGCACCAGCAGAACTCTTCCTTTTACCTTCCACATCGTAGTCTGCCAAACATTTGGACCTGGGGACAGAGGAAACAATGGAGATCTGAGATAGAAAAGACAGGCAGGTGGTGCTTACTCTCCAGAGCATCTAGAGGAAGTTGTTTGCCAAGGATCTGACACAATATGCCTCCTCTTTTGGCTGATGTTTGCTGTTGCATTTTGCGAGGATTTCAGGGTCCTCAAGCAAGCTCTTTGTGAGTCAGGGTCATGCTTAGTCAAGAAATTTGCTCTTCACTATTTTGCACTAATGTCCAGAGGACACAGAAAACAAGTGATACTACCATAAGGATGCCCAAAAGAATAGAAACACAACTCACCCGCAGCACCAGCCGGCTGCCTCACATGATGAACAGGGTGAAACTGAAATTTGATGAGACCAAGGACAGAATAGCTGCTATTTATGCACATGGAGGCACAGGAAAGTCACAAGGGGCTGAAAAAACTCAGTCATTGAAACTTTTCTCAGTTTTCAGTGGTATTGGACAAAACGTTAGTTCCACTGGCTTCCCCATCCATACTTATGTAGCATATCCTCTAAAAAGGGGTGTTGGCATATCTCTCCTCTGGGATACAGGTGACTCTGTCACTTGAATCAATAGGTTTCAAACACACACACGTGCCCAGATGAATAGTTGGGGTCAATGATTTTAAAGGTCTTTTCCAACCTAAATGATTCTATGGGGTTTGTTTGCAGAACAACTTAAGCTGACAGTAGCCCAAATATAATGCCCTGGTGGATTTCGAGCTTCTTCTCCGAGCTCGGTGCATTGCCAGTGAACTGCAATTTCCTTCACCGCAGCAGAGGACATGGTGCAGTGACACCCAAATGGCTTGTTGGGAGGGGGCTTGCTTCCAGCTGGATCTGCTACCCTGCAGGGCTGGGCAGGTTGTACATGGAGCTGCCTGGATGCCTCCTTGTCACAGCCCCGGGGCTCCCAATAACAAAGGAGCCTGAAAAACCCCAATCTTGTACTGTGTGATGTCACTTCTTGAGTTTTATCAGCTGAGATGTCAAGCTTCATGCCAGCAGCTTCATCTAGCTGGAGTGGAAGCTGCAGTGTCACTGTGACCCTGCAGCATAGCTCCTTAGCTGTGGCATCGTGACCTGGTGCTGGGGGAGCAGGTAGACTAATTCTGCAGGTAGATGAATCTTCAGTCTGAATAAATGGCCCAAGAAAGAGAGCATACAGGCTCTGTCACCATCCAAACAAGAAAGTAAGTGCTTCCACCCCTGAAATCAGCACATCTCAGCTGTATGTGCTGAGTATCAGGGTCCTGAGGGCACTAACAGGTCTTGCTGGCCCTGGCCACCCCCCAGGCCTCCCCACACTTTGCCCACAGCCCAGGATAGTATTTCAGCATCCCTGGGGCTGTCAGTCCCTGCCCCAGCAATGACTGCAGGTCTGCTCTCGAGCTCCCCACAGTCCTGCCCTGCCCATTCGTCGACCTCCACCAAGCCATCCTCCTCTCCCTGACTATCCCAAGGCCGTGTTTCTAGCCTGGTTCCCCTCACTGTCACCCGTGGGCTGACATCAGAGTCGGAGCAGCCAGACACATTGTCAGTGCCTGGCACCAAAGGCTGCTGCTGATCTCTTGCCTTCATCCCTGCCTGGTGGTGTTGAGCACCAGGAAGCTAGTGGTTCTGATTTAGCTGGGAAAATATTTCTTTTTGCTGGGTTTTCCCAGTAATAGCTGAATTTCAGCCTGGAGGGAGGTGTTGGAATAGCCCATTGCCACATTAGACAGTGTCAAATGCTCCCACCCTCAAAGGATGTGCTTGATGGGAACTGCTGGAATTGCTCAGCATGGATCCGGGCTTAAATAAGTTGTGACTATTGCTTTGCAAGGAAGTCACTAAGAAACATGATCCTCAAGGAGAAGCAAACTGCTTTGATCTCTGTCCTTCTGGGTGAGCTCCTCTGTGTGAGTTCAGAGCTGATTTCCAGCAAAGCAAGAGCACAGTCAGCCAACACAGAAAAGCTACAGTCTCGACGTTGTCAGTAGTAAGTCTCTTAACCAGCAAGTACTTCAAGGCAATGTGCTGTTGTCAGGCATGAGGAATAAGTGACAGAGAGATTTGGCTGAACCTACAGACATAAATGTTTAGATCACTAGTAGGGAAATTGAACCAGACCCTTTAGTGCTTTGATGAGCAAGAACTGCTCCTAGATTCATAACATAACCTCACTGCAATGATGCGAGCACATATGATAACAGAGTATGCAGCAAAGCAGCAGTCCTTGCTAAATGATATAACAATTCACAGTGCATATTTGTTACAGGAAACACTTTTCATCCGTCCTTGATTGTATGTTGTATATTGGCTATGGATTCGGTGGATTTGGATTTCTTTGGCATGCCCTTGGGCTTTCAAGTGTGCTAGGATGCATTGTAATGTAGATGCAGGGTGTCTGGCACTTCTTACTGAATAAGGCTTCAAAGGGAAGTTGAAATCAGACTCTAATTACATTTGTACAGAGGCCAAAGGCATTTTGAGGAAGAGATTACCTGCTGTTCATGAACAGATTTTGTCCAGAGTGCATGGTAAAATTGTGGGGTTGGTTCACACTCCCACTGGTATTGGCAGACATGGGACTACCTGATTTTCGGAAGCTGAGATAAAGGCAAGCAATATTTATGTGTAGGCTTTGAACACAATGCCATTACTCAGGTAGATGTGACAGCATAAATGCATCTTCTCTGGAAGCTTTCCCAGTGCCAGAGATCATCTAACTGGGAGCACAGACCACTGACACAGCTGTGCCTGAACCCCTGCCACTGCACACAATATTTCTGTGGGCACGTGGTCCAAGCAACTCGCCAGGATCCCCTCATGCCTTTCTCTTTGGCGCCTTTGAAGCTCTAGTGCTTCAAAGCACTAGAAGGCCACAGCGCTTTCCTCATCCCTTAGGTGGGCAGGTATTATATTACAAGACTCTTCTACTTTCTCGGATCTCTCCCAAGCAGACTTCCCAGGTTTTGTAAGGTACTGGGGTTGTGGAGCACTGAAAACAGAGGAATTGGAGTTTAGAGGCAGGGAAACAAACACCTTCAGCAGACAGCAAAAATTATTTCAAAACGAAGAGCAGCAGTTTGCTGTCCTCACTGAATATCCACCTCATCCCAAGCCCGGTGTGAAAGGCATCTGTCAGCAGACGATGGTGTTGGGATGCGTGGGCCGGAAGGACTCGGCGTCAGGGCTGCTGCCTGTGTAGAGGTGCATCTGCCTCCTTGGTGCAACAGCCATCGGTCTGGCTTGGGGAACAATAGAGCTTTGTGCCTGGCAGATGTTCAGGCAGAGAAGAGGCAGAATTTGCTTTCTTTTCCTGAGGGCAGTTGAAACACAGGGAGTGCGCTGACCTGATTTCCGAAAGGGTGGCTGGTGCTTCTGCAAAGTCAGGTTACGAGCAATTTGGCCAAGGTCATGCAGCAAGTGAGTGATGCTGTCAGAGATGGATGGAAATCTCTGTGTGGGTGCTTTAGCTTGATGGTCCCAGCACAACACCTCCATTAACACATGACATGCTAGTGATTTATCCAAGCAGTGTACTTTGCTGATTAGGTTTTATCTTGGTAGCGATGGGAACAGTATGTGTGTCTTCTACATCCAGAGAGTGGAAAGCGTACCTTACTCTGAGCAAAATATGGTCTCTGGCCTCAGAGTCTTGGCACTGAATCATACCAAAGGTAATGGCTGCATATGATCCTTCTCCTGACTTCATAGGAGGAGGGGGAGGATTGCAGGAAGCCCTCACCTAATCAGTTGCTCGGCAGGAGGAGGTGCATCTTGCAAGCTCGGTATAGAATCACAGGAAGAAGTGGAGTGAAATGACAGGAGTTACCACAGCTGTTTGCCACACTGTGCCGTTGAACATATGAAGAGGAAAGGGCAGGGTGGTAATGGACACAAACCTCCATAAAGCAGGCATGGCAACAGCAGGACTTTCCTAGGAGTTGTTTCTGAGGTGGTGTTCAAAGTCTGTGTGCCCTGTCTGTCTGGGGTGTTGTTGCCACCTCCCCCCTCCAAGACCTGAGCCCTTGAGAAAGCTAATTTAGTCTGAAGGGAGGTTTGAAAGGCCAGAGATGAGGCCAGTCCTGATGTGGAGGTGCCTCCTCAGCAGAGGGATGAGCTGCATGCTGTGAAGCCTGGCTTGCAGCACAATGATGTGAATGAAAATGGGCAACATAGTTCCATCCCTGCCTACGTTTTGGGATCTGTTTTCTGATGGTGAGCTGAGTGCACTCAGGAGAGGCAGACAAGGCTAAAGATTTGTTTGTGAAGGAAGCAGCAGGAACATAGGGTCAGTCCCAGGGGGGAAGGGCCAAGAAAGTGCAGTAAACTGTTGAATAATTTCAGTTGCCTCATGAAACCTCTCCCCCAAGGAGTCTCTCAGGAAGCAGATAGGAGTGGAATGCATCTATATGTGTTTGCAATGCAAGGGCATTTGTACAATGAATATACACAAAATTAAGAAAACACAATGGGCTACAATAGGGAATTGGAGATTTAAAAACTTTGAATTATAAATCATCAAAGCTTCACAAGTCCTATGGCTGAGGTGCTGGAAAGTAGTCATCCTTTACTTTGTTATCTACAAGTCTGCTGTATGAATAATAATTACACAGTGTGACAGAGGAAGGCTGTGTGCTTTTATTCAAACTCAATCTTTATAGATATGAGGCCAGTATAGAAGATGAGCTACTTGCTTTAATGGTATTATAATTTGATTAAATATTAGAATGTGTGCCTTCAGTATCTGCTTTCTAAGCAACAATGAACTGGGCTGGAGGAAATGTTCTTCTCTTTATGCCCTATGGCTTGTGATCTGGTTTATTTGGTTTTAGACCCTAAAGGCAGCCAACACCTTTTCCATGGTTTAAGTAGTCTTCTTGTATAAGCTCAGAGAATGAAAATTGCGTTCTTTATGAACCTGTCTATAAAATCTTCTGCTGTTGTTGTTTTTCCAACTTCTGCTATAGGCTCTTCTGCACTTTGTGCCAGCACAACTTAAATTTTGGTCTTGCAGTCCATCCTTAACCCCTCCTTACTCCCATTTCTCTGAGGTGACTAATCACACCCAGCTCCTTGCGAAGTAGCCGACAGCACTGTGAACTGCTCAACTGAAAGTCAGCCAAAAGTCAAAATGCTCTGAGCATTACAAACATTCGTATTGCATCTTAGTGGTTTTCCTTCCTTCCATCCTACAGGATCTCATGACCCCACAGATACTAGAGCAAAACAGGAGAGGCTTTCAATGGAAAAAATCAATGTGTCTTGGCAGCTTGTGAAAGATCTTCTACAGGGAGCTGTAGAGCTGTGTGGAGGAGTGAGCAATCCATCACCAGCAGCATGATTTCCAATTCATTGAAGAATACTGAAGAAAATAAAAAGTGAAGCAACAGTGTCACAGCAAGGAGAGGGGATGTAACCTTTAAATAGCAGGCTTTTTCCACCTCTCTGAAGCACTGGGCATTGGCTTCCTTGCAGAATTAGGACAAAGAGCTTGATGGGCCTGTAGTCTGATCTTTTTTGGCAGATCCTAAGGGCACGGGGGTGCTGACAGGCTTGTTAGCATTTGACCCAGTTTAAACTACACAGGTTCTGAGGAACAAAGACTCTCTGAGAGGTTAAGGATAGGGAAACCTGAACCAAATTGACATTGAGAGAAATATTCATAGCAACTAGAGATATAAGTACCTCAGGAAGAGGAACAAATCTGCCAAGCCTAAAACCTTGCCCTGCTTTTGTCTCAGGCTGCCTGGAGACACCCATGCCATCGGGCCTCAGAAAAGCCAACCTACAATAAATAACAGAACAAGAGAGTACTTCTCCACAGTAGGAGCAATTGGATTTGAATGAGAGTCAGAGACTGACTTGTCAAGCTCTTATCATCTGACTTACAGCTGAATAAGCAAATATATACAAGTTAATAAACAAACCAAAATAAATAAACCAACGTAGCTCACAGTGCAAAGTCGAGAAAATGACTGGTCTCCTGGAAAATTTTTCTGTGGATCTAGCAAGGTTCAGGTCACTACTGAGTGCTGCAACTACAAGAATTGGTGATTGTGATCTTCTATATATATAATTTTTTTAATATAAATTGGGCCGTGAGAAAATTGTTTAGTTCTTCCTTGTCTGCTGTCAGTAGAACATTACAAGAAGCTGAGAAGAGAGCATAGAACTTGTTCATTTGAAGAGATGAGGAGAGAAAGATGCTGACCTAGGTGGCCTCTTGGTAGGAATAGTTACTCCATGTACCTCCATAAAATGACACATGCTGGATGAAATAACAGGTTCCTTGTAGACATTTCCTTATCAAAGGCACTTGTTGAACAAGGACAAATGTAAATCATAAAAAAAAAAAAGAGATTTGACTCACACTGCTAGGAGTTAAATGAAAGGGGTCATAGGAGTCTACAGTAAGCAAAGGATGAGATTGTAATTATTACAGACAGCATGGACCAAGACTTATAAACAGATGAAACAGAAAAAGATGAAAGTGCATATTGAATTCTGCCAACAACCTCCTTACAATATACAGATGTCAGAATTATCTGACATATGCATGGATCTCATCCCTTTGGAGAAGAAAATCTTAGAACTTCAAAAGAATCATCTCTGCCCCTTTAAAAATAGGTGCCGCTCCCAGACAGAGCTGCAAGTACTTTGGCATCGGGTGATCCTAAAGAGAGGAGTTTTAGCAATGCGGGTAAAATAACGCTGATTTCTTCCTTGACGCGGCAAGGAAGAATGGTTAGTAAACCTTAATTGAACTGGGAACGAAGCGACATTTTAGGTTTTTGCTGTGAAAAGGAGCGCGGGTAGCCAAGAAATAGCACTCCGTCCTACAAGTTAACGTGATAAGGGCGACATCCATCTGGGAGCGTGGATGGAGCACGCACAAAAAGCCATCCGCTGCGGGCGGTGGTTGTTGCTTCGACATTCGGGTGGGGAGAAGCAGCAGCCGTTTCCCCCGGCAGGATTGCCGCAGGAAGCGCTCAGCCCAGCCCGAGCACCGGGCGGGGCTCGGCCCGTTCCGGCAGCGGAGCTCCGGGAGCTCCCTCCTGGGGAGGGCAAAGACATTCCCGATAGGAAGTGGCACCGTCTCCTTTTTTATTTAAATAAAGCCAACCTCCCCAGCTCACACCCGGAGGGGGGGGGGTTACGGAGGAAGGAAGATTAAGCTTTAATCACGTATCCCGAGGATTGCGGATGAAACGCGCGACAAAGTCGCCGGGGGCGTGGGGACAGGACTCTCCCGCACCCCACGCGCCCGGAATGCCCGGCTAAGACGCGGGGCAGGGGAAAGGTCGCGCAGGGTTTAAATGCCCCGCGGGGGCGGTCCGGCCGTGCGGCGCCTCCCGCCCGTCCCCGCCCCGCTCAGCTGACAGCGGGGCCGCCGGTGCCCGCCCGCCGGAGCCGCTGTCGCTCGGTGCCCGCCTGCCCTGCTGCCTGCGCGGCCCCGCCGGGGATGGGGGGCGGCGCGCCCTGACCGGCCCGAGCCGCTGCTGCCGCCGGGAGCCGCCGCCGGGAACCGGCGGGATGAGCGGGAGCGGCGCCCCGGGCCCGGCGCGGCGCCCTGCCGCTTCGCCCACTACTTCGTGCTGTGCGGCATCGACGCGGAGAGCGGGCTGGAGCCCGACGAGCTGGCAGGTGAGCGCCGCCGCCGGGAGGCCTCCGCCCGCGCCCGCACCGCCGGGCTTTTGGGATGCGCGGCTTCAAGATGTCTGCGCCCCCCGAGGAGGGAGGGGGGCGAGGGGAGGAGAGGGTCGCCGCGCCGGTGGGAGCCGTGGGAAGGGGGGCGACTTTGAAGGATAAAGCATCCTCCCGGAGGGGCTGCAGAAGCATCCCCACCGAGGGCAGCTCCAGCCGGGATGCGCCCTCCCCCGCAGGCCGGGCTCCGCCGACCCGCCGCTGGCCCTGGTCCCCGGTGGTGGTGGTGGACGCGCAGCCTTCGCCCGCCCTCGGCCCAGCTGCGGCCGGTGGGGTGCGACTGGCGAGAGGAGGGTACCGAGGGTTATGGAATTGGAGGGAGCCGAATGACCAAGCTTTCTGTCGGGGCAGCTGCATTTTCTTCTCTATCTGCACTGGAAAGGAGGGGGAGGGATCTGGGAAGAACTGAATAAATTAATGGAATCGCATCTTTATTATGTCGGTTTATTCACATCTTATGTCTGTTCAGAAATAGTCTTTCTGCATCCTTCCATCCCTCTCCACCCCAAAATTGTTACGGAATCAGAGAACAAAATTATTGCTATAGAATCTAACACATTTTCTGAAACGTTTATTTTTGGTGGGTTCATGACTGTATATGAGCCGATTATGTTGGCATAAGGCAGCAGTTCTTCCTCAGTGTCACTTTTGTTTATGTAAAAGAAACTAAGGGGTTTACATGTAAAATTCGATCGACTTCAGGCTTAATAACAGGGCTTAATTGCATGGCAGCTAAACGTTTCCTCACGGACTTACGAGTTTGGAAGTGCTCAGGTGCCTGTGTTTGACCATTCCTGCACTGCAGTCGAATGAGCTGTGCCTGGCTCAAATTGAAGGCAGCTGTGCTGTCACAGCAAGCACCTCTGCCTGCCTGTGGGATCCTGGTGAGGTCTCTGCAGCTATTGCATCAGGAAGTACCTTGGCGTCAAGTTGTGTAAGACAAAGACTTGATGATCTGTGTCACTGGTCAATGTACGCTGGTTGAAGTTCATGTTTTTGTCACCTGTAAAAGGGGTGGATGAACATACCTGACTTTCCAAGGAGCTTTATCTTAATGCAGGTACCTAAATCTCTACCCTTTGCAGTGAGCACACGCTGGAGGTAACCCCAGGATCTCTAAGCTGCAGCATTAGCCAAATGTGCTTTAATCTCTGTTTTGGGAGTCTTTCACATGTTCTAGTGACCGCAGTTGTATGTTTTCAGTTTTGCTGCTTTTAGTAGAAAACTCTTGGCTCGTGACCATCTCCCAGCTGATGGTGTACAGGGTTTGATTTGCATGATGTGACCCATTGGGGTTTCAGCTGCGTAAAGTTTGAGTCATCTCTAACTCTTCTATCCAAAAAGAAACTATTTTTAAAGCCATGCTGGCTGGCAGGCTGTGTCTTCCCTGATGAGTACCCAGACTCTCAAACTTGTCTCTTGCTGATTTTTTTTTTTTTTGCACCATTTCCCAGTGAGATGCACAGGTGTGTTCTTAGGGAGTGCTGCTCAAGGACAGCCTGGGTGCGGTGGGTTCATGCAGTGCAGTGCCTTGACTGTGGGGCTCATCTTTCGTGGTCGTTCGGTAGGTTTAGCTGAACTGCTCCAGCAACACTAAGCAGATTTCAAAGCTAAAGGCATCTCCTTCTTCATTTTTCAGTAAAAGAAAGACATTTTGGTACATCTATGATATACCCATTATCCAATGTAATGCAGCTATGAATGATTTCAAAGAGAAATTACCAAAAGTAGTTGTTTTTAAAGCAATGTCTTTGTAAGAGGCAAGGTCCAGCAGGATGGTTTGTGCAAACAAACATTTTTGGTATGCCAGTTTGGGAGGCATTCTTAATATCCAGGAGGGTTGGGATATGATAGAGGAAGAAGCAGAGTAACAGAAATATGATGGGACTTAATATTGCCACTGAGCAATGTTGTATTTTTAGGGACTCGTGACAAGAGCTTTCTGCTATCAGCTGGGAGCTCAGCAGTGGGAAATGCTGGGGAGGAACAGGGAGTGCTGGGAGCCACAAATATAATGCAGCTGTGAAAAAAACACAACTCTGTTTTGAGATATAGCTGAGAAAACATTTCTGTTAAAACCTGGGGAGTACTAATGCCACTGTAGGCAGGCAGTAGTGAGAACCCACCTAGAAATCTGTGTTACAGGTTTCAAAAACCAAGCTACTAGGATTGAATTCATTGCTGGAATGGGTGGAGAGAAAGAAGCCTGAGGGAACAGAAAGTCTGTTGTATCATAGGAAACCCACGGATGAAGGCTATTCTTTCTAAAAATGTTCTTAAAACGTTTTGTAGAAAGAAATGATGCTGTTCTTTCAGTGTTATGTAGCTGTGATAGCTAAGTCTTGCTATCCTAGTGCTTAAAGAGCTTGTTGAGGTAAGTCATGGCATCAGTGAAAAGTGGCTGTGACTTAAGCTGCTGCACAGATCATCCCCAGTTTAGCAAAAAAAAAAAGTCATCAAGAACCTGCTTATCTCCAAACCTGTGAATCCCTTAGCCAGCATACACTAAGGGCCTTGCTTGGCCCAGGTCTGACTGAGTGGAACTCTGTTGGGGCCGAGCAAAGGAGCATGAGAAGAGACAAGAGGAGAGAGCTCTTGTGCCACCCTGGAGGCCCCAGGGCCTCTCCTGTGAACAGAGAAGCAGAAGTTACAAAATCCTCGAGGGATTTTCAGCTTTCAAATGGACTTGATGGTGATCATCTGAGACACAGGCGGCTCCCTGGGGAACATGGTGTGCTGTGGAGCTGTTGGTGATTCAGCTCTGGCGTCATCTGGGAGCTCCCTGACCTGTGCCCTCTCTTTTCTGAGGACAGCCTGGGACTCACCCCTGCATGGAGGCTTTCCTTGCCTGATGGCTTAGGCCAAAAATAATTTTCCATAAAAACCTCTCTGCAGTTAAAATAAACAAACAAACCAACCCACCAAATATCCTCATCAACTGCATCTGACATGAAGTAAAATGTTTCAATTATACTCTTGAAGGCAGGGCAAAGAATTGCCTTTTTAATTCTTCTTGTAGGGTTGATAGGTCTGTCCAGAAAAAGAAATAAAATCAAGGTTTTAAAGTTGCATAAGGTTTTGATGTGGTTTAAGGAAGGGTAACTTGCTCTATAGTTCTTGTTCCACTGGATGCTCTGTGATTAAAATAAGTTTTGGTAGATGAGAATTTTCCACCAAGCAGATGGTTCATTTTGCTTAGATTATTTTTCTTGCACAGATTTTCCTAGTTTTTTTGTAGCAACTTGTTCCGCAGCTGGCTTTTCATATGGCTGATTTGGGGTTTTTAAGTGAATTCATTTGAGAAGTTAAGAGCTGTTTACCTATTACTCAGCTTGGTAGTGTATCCAGGCACTCAGTGAAGTTGCATATAGATTATGATGTTGTCAAAACACTTGTGGCACTATCACAAAGCTCTTGGTCAAGGATGAAGGGGAAAAAACAAACAAACAAATAATTTCTAGTGACTTGTGGGAGGAAAGGAAACTATTTAAGGATTTTTTGGCACTTAGTAGTTGGAGAGGTCATAAAAAAAGCAGGGTATTTGATGTGAAATACCTTGAAAAGCGTGAAAATTTCAGTATTAGTTTCAGTGCCCTGTTGAACTCCTCTAAAATAGAATGAAGGGAGCTTTCCTCTCATGCTCAGGGCTGATGGAAAATAAATTTCAGTTCACTTTCCTCTACATGCCTATTTCTTCCAGGTAAAGCCATTTTGAGACTTTCACCCTTGGAATATTATGCGCTTAAATGAATCCATTATAGTAAATATTTAACATTGCATTTAACAAGAAGACCTAATTATTCATTGAATTGTTTCTAACAAATATTTTGTCATACCATATAAACTTTGTAAGTGTGTGTGCAAGGCACAAGATTTTTCTGTCTCTAGCAGCCTTTACCTTTTGCTTGGGGAGCAAGTTAAATTTTGTAGTATGTCATGGATGTGTCAGAAATTACAGTTTAGAAAAATCCAAAAACCGTGTGACTCAGTTAAAAATAAAATATCTTTTATTGGGGAAGTAACTTAATGCTCTAGAGGAAAGTACAGAATTAGGGATGAGTGTTTTGTTCCACAGTGGAAGGACTGGTCTGTGCTTTGTTGAGGGTGCTACTGGTGGAGCAGTTGGGAGGAAGAGGAGGTGTCAGAAGCCACCCCAGGAACTGGGGCTTGAAGGGCCATATTGGATACTGCTTTCTATGTCTTAGAACATGAATATTGGTGGAGTTGTGGTAGCCTTCTTGCTGTGTGATATGAAAAGTTTTATAGTTTTTTTCTACACATGAGCTGTAAAATATTACCTCAAGACTATGGTTGTGGTGAGAAGACATTGTAGTTATTGTATCTTGTCTAGCAAACGTATTTTACACTGTCTAGTTTTGGCCATTGCATAAAGATTCACTGTCTTATTGTCCCATTCAGTGTATACTTTAAAACTGTAGAGAACTTCATCACTGTATTTTTAAGATCAAATTATTTTTTTTTATGATCAGCAAAGCTGAGAGTGCTTACTGTTCATGCTCATTGGAACTGCTGAATGTCTTGGGGAAAATAAACACTGCTTCTACTTCATGCTGTTTCCCTACAAATATCCAGATATTGGTAACTAATTTCCCCCCAGTGAAATGTTAAAATCCAAACAAGGCATATTGCAGTCTGGCTGACTGTGTTTCTTATCTAGTAGGCTCTTATTTTTAGAAAGCTAAAAGACTTTTCTGTCCTTGTGTGTGCCTGGCACCTGCGTGCTCGCTCCTTGCAGAGTCTGCGCGCATCCTGCACCATTCTCCATTGTGCTTCCTTCGTGCCAAGTCAGCACACGACGTGCTCTGCCAGAAAACTTGGTGGCACTACTACAGCAATACAACACCTTGTGTCCATGGCTTTTCTGAAAATAGGCAATTGGGTTTGTTCCTAGTTTACTGGAAATAGACTGAGAAATCTCCCTTTACCGAGGAATATCTGAACGGTTGCGATTCCTCTTAATGACTTACTCAACTGACACAAATGATAAAGCAGGCTGCAGGAGTTTTGCTTTTCGTTTTTAAGTACAGTCCAGATTTGCACAAAGCATTTTTGGAAGGGTTGTCTGTGTTAAGTAGCCTGGATGAGGGCAAGAGTGGTATGAGTGGAGGCAGAGATGGCTTATGCTATAGAACTTAACAAAACTCAACTTGCTCCTCAGAAGCAGTTGACGTAGATTGCTTATGATTTCTGGTCGTTGTAGGGCTAGTTGGAGTGATGAAATTCAAGCATTTCTCCAGCCCCTCTTAAGAAGTGCTGCTCAAATACAGTACTAAATCTTCTGACTTTTGGAAAAAACAGGTCTTGTGGATCAGGGATTGGATGGAGTAGCTGCATTATTGAAGTAACTGTCATTTTTCTGTGAATTGTCATAATAACAGTATATATTCAGAAAACCTGTTTGATAAAAATCTAAGCTGGGTTAATATTTTGTTCATGTGAAACCAAATATTATTCTGCATACCCAAAGTGTTGCTTTTCTAGTTAAAGGAGTATGGAGATAATCACTGCTTTTGGGCAACCTTGACTTGATGCTGAAATAGAAATAATGTTTCTACTTTCTTCTACATCTTTAAAGGTGGCGGCATAGATAGTTGCTGTAATGGTTTATTCTTAGTTATGTTTTGGTTTTTTATATATTTTTCTTTTGTTGTTTGTTTTTTTATAATTTTGTTTGTTTGTTTTAATATATTTTTCTTCTGTTTTGGTTTTTTTTTTTTTTTGCTACTGGGGAAAACCAGAGTTCCATTGTAATACCACAAAGATTTTTATTTTATTTTTTAAAAAATTCTGAATTATACATTGAAGACTTAGCTCCTGTAGGAGGATTTCTGCAGCCAAAGGAACTACAGCCAAAGGAAACAGTGCTTTTTATAAAGAATGGTCAATATTATTGACAACTATGATCTCCAGTTACAATAGCCTTTAATAAGGAGTAACTTTCTTGCTCACTTGGATTACAGACTATTTCTGGAATTGCTAATGGATGTGGTGTATTCTTATGTTTTAGTAATAGCACTTTCATTCTCTGTCTTTTATATATGCCAGAGAAACACTGGATTTAAATGCTCCCCCAACTGTGGTGTGACTGTTCTATTATACATTTACCTTCATCTAAGGTTTTTTTATACTGTATTTCTTTGAAAATAAGATATTGATTGGTTTGGAAAAACATCATTATTCCTGTCAACAGCACTGGCTCAATAATGCTAAACCAAAGAGAATTTCTTGTACTTTGTTTGCCAGATAAGCTGATGTTTTAATTTCCACTTAGAAGGACTAAAGCCTCTTGCCCGCTCAGAGGCTGTTTCGCTGCCGGTGGCTGTTGCAGTAGCACACAGGAGGGAGGTGTGATAGTGTACGTGAAGGGTTTTCTCAGTGACAGTCCCAGTAACTGCTCTGTTAACATTGCAGTAGGTAGCCTTTTTCCTTCACGTAGTGTAAACTGCAGTAGTAATCAAAGCGCTGGCGGGCAGAATGGCTGAGCTGCTGTCCTTTATAAGAACGACCTAAATCCAGCCCTAATCTTGTTCCTGCGCGTCAGCCTGAAGTCAGTGCTGGCCCCATCCCGGCAGCTTAGCGGTGCGGTGGCTGGGGAGGGATGGGGTCCCCGGGACTGCAGCCTCCTGCCTCGGGCAAGGAGCACTGAAAGGCAAAGGTGTGCACATCCTGGAGAGCCCAGCAGTGCCAGATCAGGCCTCACCACGGCTGGGTGTTGGTAGGGAGGGTGTGGAGATAGTGGGTTTGAGCCTTATGTGGAGGTCCCTGTTGCCAGTGGAGAGACTCCTGCGTTGATGTCCATCTCTGCCCTGGTCCTCAGGGTGCTGGAGGATGGTGGCATCTGGGGGAAGGCAGTACCCACCCCTCTGAGACTGGAAGAGCAGTAACCATAAATATGTCAGATTGCTCAGGGCAGTGCGTGACTGTAGTATTGATTTCTCTGCTCAGCTGTTTTCCTGTGTCCTCGCCAGAGCCATTTCCCAGTGCTGCAGGAGCTGTGCCAGTGCCCTGACACCCTGCCCACAGCTCTCCCGTGCCAGTGCAGAGCTTGACACAGGAATAACTCCCAAACGAGCTGCTTTGGGAGGGGCTGGGCTGCTCGTAAGCCGGCGGAACAAGGGTGTCAGGCCTCTCTTGCCTGCCTTCTTTCACCCTCTTGTCAGGGTCTAATCAAGTTGTCCTTAATGCCAGCTCGTCCCTGGAACATGCTGGCAAGTGTACAGCCTGCAAAGCCTCTGTGTGGGCTGATGCTGGATACGTGGCTGGCACGCTGCTCCCCGCTGCAGTTGCTGGTCTGTTGCAATGAGGGTTGGAGTCAAGGAGAAATGTGAATGAAGGAGGAAAAAACCCAAACAAACAGTGCATGCACCTTGATGTCATTAATGCTGTGGTGTTTGGCTGGTGCTGTTTGAGATCGTATAGGACCACTTACATACATGGGAAGAAGATGACAAGTAGCTCTTTCAGCCACCTGCTGTGTGTATGGAGAGGAATTGTTGTAGTTGAAGTATGTGAACCTACATAAAGTTCATGAGTGTAAATAACCTACAATTTTTTTTCTATTTTTTTCTTTTTTTTTTTTCATTACCTACCTCTTGACCAGAAAATAGCAAAAATATGTATGGTAGGAAAAGTTGCATTGAGGAAAAACAAATTTGGTCAGTGAAACAGTAGACCTGCACTGTGGTGTTTTGGTCACATACTATGGAGATGACTAATGTGTGGCAGATACTGGCATGGCTGGAAGAAGCTTCTATTACATTACCAATATCAAAATATTAACAACTCCATTTGTGCTTCTTGCTTGGAGTCGAAGAATTTTACTCAGCAACCTGATCATTATAGCTTATCTGAGAATTCTCTCATTAGGGTGTCCTAGGCTTGGTGAAGGTGCCTGGCTGAAAACATGCTCCCTTGAGGTTGTGAGGGTTAGCTTTTACCTCCATCTACCTACCCAGTCCATGACAAATAATATCAGAACATTCAAACAGATGTTTAAAGAGTGACATGGAAAGAGTGTTCTCTTGCCATATAGTCTGAGTAGAGTTGTTTTGAAGGACTTTGCTAGATCTTAGTGCTTCAAGTGATAGAACAGAAATTAAATCTTAGTAGCATATAGTATTGGGGGAGGGGTCTGTTTTTTCGTGGGTCTGTAAAGAAAACTTGTTTTCTGGCTGGAGAACAACCTTCACAATTTCATACAAAAATGTCAGCAGTTCTTGTTTTGTATTCAGAGGCAATGTTTAAATATGTCAGCCTTGGAGAATGAGGGCACCCCCTCTCCTTCTTGGAGCATGAATTTGACTTTGCTTTACAGTCACTTTATTCATCTAATTGCAATAATAATTCTGGGATCTTTTAATCTAGCAATTAAAAAAGCCAAAAGCAACACCAAGCTTTATATCAAACAGAGTCAAATTGTGCTTTGAAACTGTGTGAGTGGTAGGTTGTACAACATGAAAGCTAGAAGAATTCTCTGTCCACCTCCTTCTTGGTATTCTCTTGTCACATTAAAGACTAACATGTGGAAGGGTAAGGGGGCTTAATCTGAAACACCATTCTATGTAAACAATGACAGGATTAAAAAAAAAAAAAAAAAAGGAAAAAGCAAAGCTCAACTGTCATGGGTGTGTAGTGGCTGCTGCTTTTCACGGATGACTGAAATTATTTGTATAAATTTGCATTTTCCCCTTAGCATCTATATAAGCCTGTGCTCATTTCCATGCACAGCTATTTCCATGTACAAACGGATTGGCGTGCGGTGGCACGCGATGTGATGCCGTGCTACCTGTGTTACAGTAACTATAGTTACGAGGAAAAAATCAAGTATCGCCACGGATGCTCCTCACACAGGGCTGCTGGAGTGTCAGAGGTGCTTCCAGTCTCTTGTGACTGAAAGACAAGAGGGCTGAGCAATTTGTAATGAAACAATGAAACCAAGCGCTCGCTTAACTGGTGATTCCTCAATGAAATATTGATCAAATGGGCCAAGCAGTCTGCTTTGGACTGACCAATGTTTGGGATGCAGCAGGAGCCTGCTGGGAGAGGATGCTGCTGTCACAGTCCAAATAGGTATTGCTTACACTGATTTCAGGTGACTGATGGCTTCTGCAGCCTGTGTTCTCACTGACCTGGATGCTGTTTTTTTCTCCAGGTTGCTGCTGAGGTTAATCCAGTCAGGTGGTGTAAATGCCTTCTGCTGGGCCCTCTGATCTCTTGTGAGGTACTCAGGAAAGAGAATCAAGATTTGTTTTTTAAATTCAAATTATGAAGTATTTGAGCAAAGAATGCAATATGCAATTGAGCAAATATTTGGCTTTTTTTTTTTTTTGGTGAGGGAGGGGAAGGTTTGCTGAGCAGTTAGTTATTCACACAATACTATTTTTCCATCAGTATTCCCACTTGATATTCTTGTTTGGTTTATGTTGTGCCATACTCTGACGTGAATTTAAAATTAAGAACAAGTTCACGCTTAAAAACAAAACAACAGTTCTGTAAACACAGACTTTCTCCCAGCTGTGAGGATGGCTGGTATGGAAGAGATGAAGCGCTGCTGCACTATTTCTGGAGTGGAACTCTTTGTAATGTAGATTTTGTGCTTTCTCACTTTGTTTGTTCTTCCAGTATAACTGTTTGAAAATACCCAGCACCATGTATTTGGGGAAGAATCCCCACTTTTTATTTAAGAAATATCAAAACAAACAAAAAACATCCAAACAAACCCAACAAAACAACAAAAAACCCCGATCCCTTAAAATTTTATGAAGATACGAAGATTAAATGCTTAAAAACTGGTAGGTGCTTTGTAAAACGACTGATGGTGGATGTGTGCTCTGTCACAAAGGTGTGAAGGGTGTATTCTGCTGTGCATTCTGCCTTGTAAACACTTCACAAACATCAAGGCCAGGAAGAACGGTACTGCAGTGTCTCTAATGCACCCCTTTTCGGGTTGTCAGCCTTTGTCTATAATGGCTATTGTTATAAATCTATTAAGGTAGAATATTTATCTCTGAAAATCAGAATAGTAACTATTCAGCATGGATGGATTAGGTGTTTAGCCTTTTCCCAAGATGGTGCTATTCAAGACATTTTATCTTACTGGCATTTGCTATGTTAACTCTTTCTGGCATTAGTGACTGTGATAGCAGATGATGTTTGACTCTTAATTCAAGCAGGAATGTGTAGTCTAGCATTTCTATCTCAAATTGGAGAATGACTAAGAGCTGAAGAATCCCAGTGTAAGCAATGCTATTAAGTAATAATTTTTTTTTTGCTGTATCAATATGAACATCTGCATGGGGTGAGGCAGCTGCAGCTGTGATCTGCTGTCACACTTAGCAAAAGGGGAGTGGTGATGGGAGATGTTAACTTGCACAACAACAGATCTGGGTAATAATTTAGTTGTTTCTATGCCCGTGTCTGTGTTTTCTTTCTACTTGGAGCTGCTCATAGGGCGGTGAGTTGAGTGGGGAAAGAAAGAGCCCTGTTGCAAATTGCTCAGTCTTAACACACTGTTAAAAAAAACCAACCTCCCAGTAAAGTCCCTCCAGCTTAATGTGGACTGAACTTCCCATGAAAACTCTGCCTTAATGAGCTGGGACCCCTCAGCCCTGCTTTGTCCCTGTCAGCAGGTGAGAAAGAGCTGAGGTCCCTGGCGCGGGTGCCCTGGCTGTGACCCAGGAGCTCGGGGCCCCGATTAGTTCAGCCCTTGTGCTTTCCGCGGGAATAAGAATGGGAAAACATCTCATCTTGGGGCCTGCATGTATTCATGCTCCTCGCCTGCAGGTCTGTGCTAGCGCCGAGAGAGGCGTTTGTCCAGGAGCCAGGGAGAAAAACTGCACATTTAGGTCTGTCCCAGAGCGAGGAGTGCATTGCTCAGAGCAGCTGTCACATCAGAGTGTCCAAGTTATATATCCTATTTGATGGTGATAACGATCTGAAAGCTATTTGCGGTTCAAAATCTGTATTAGGTTTTGGTTATTAGTTAATATTTTGTCAGCACTTTGTGACAATGACTTCTGACTGTGTCCCAGCGTTGCTTGTGGTGCATTGAATAACTCAAAAGGGAAGCTGACGCCAAGCAGGAGACCATCTGTGTTGTTAACAGTGTAGTGTTATCACACTCAAAACTCAACTTGTGTGATTTGATAACATGATCGCACTAGACTTGTTTCCTTTTTATTAAAAAAAGTCAAAAAAGCAACCCCCCAAACCAATCTGTATCCTTATCTACCACCTTCTGAGCCCATAGGTCAATTTAATTCTGTCAGAGATGAAATGGAAAAGATAGGGTGTGTTTTTTGGTGAAGTCCCCGCAGCTAGAGCAGAGATCCTAATTAACCTTCCAATAATACAAAGGCTGCAGGAAAAGCAACAGCACTTTCTAAAGCAAGACAGGCCCCCTCCACGTGGGTATCCCGGCAGACTAATTGGCAGCCTCAGAGCTGGGATCCAGGCTTAGTGTGCATTGCCTTTGGCCCATCTGGTGGGTTTGGGAATGAAGGTAACTCGTGGTGCTGAGGGGGAAGGAAGGAAAATCAAAGCTCACAGGCTTGTGTGAGCAGAAGGAGCTCCAGGTGAGAGGACCGTGATTTCTGTTCCAGCATCCTGTTGCATAATTCCTAGTGCTATTCACCCCTACCTGTGAAACCGCAGAGTGTGTAAATGCCATCGTGCTTAGCCTTTCTTGCTCAGTCTCAGCTCCTCCAATGTGATAACAGGCGGTGGGAGCAAAGCTACGTTTGGCAATAAATAGCAATTCTAAGATGGTTGTTTGCAGGGTCCAAGTCCTTCCTCGAGTTCAATGAAAGGACGTAGGAGCTTGTCTGTGTTGGTACTATTGCATCCAGAGATGTGTCTCTGAAAAAAATGCTTCTGTATTGTTTCAAAATGCACTGAATGGGAGATACAGCAGCAGAATATGGTGGGGAAGAGGGTTCTTTACTTTCTTTTTCTTTTTTAATCTTCCCCCTTCCCACATTTAAAAACAAACTGGCTCTTCCTTGTTTTATTGTTTTAAAATGCTATTCTGACCTTTCTGATGATATTGTTAAGAAACAAGATCTGTATTCAGATATATTCAAGTGCTAATGATGCATAAGGAGTCATAAAACTGTATTAAGTGCATTAAATTTTGTGTAACTCCAGTAAAAGGTGCTGCAAGGGATGGCTAATCACTTTGCATTTATGAGTTGTCTTGGAAGTAAATTACAATATTCAGCTGCATCTGCCTGCTGAAATGGCTTAGAAGGAGATGGCATTGCCTTGCAGTGGAAGGTTGACAATCTATGCTTGATTAATCTGCTCATACCAAAGTGGCATCCCTCCATGCTTCCAGCAAGCTTGTAATAGATGAATGAATTAACGAGCCCCTGGGTAACTGAGACTACTCTTGGGAGCCAGGAGGGACATCGGAAAGGATAAACATTGCTGACTCAGTTTCTCTTTCTTAAATTACCTCTACACCTTTTTTTCCAAACAGTGCTTAACTGATTCCACGTTAAAGTGAGAGCATTAAAGTGCCTTTCCACATCACTAACAGTAGCAGAGCTATTTGTATGGGTTTGACCAGCCAGGTTATTTAAGTCTTTTTGTTTCCCTGAACTTTCTCTGTCTGAAAAATGTTGTGATCTTCAGATGTGAAAAACTGACTCTTGGTTAGTTGCTGCCAGACCATGCTGAGTCTTTGTATGTTAGAGGGAGGCTGGGCTCAGACCTCTCATGGGTCCAGCCAAGCAGTTCACTAAGCTGTTGCTGTCTTTTGAGCATATTCAATTAACTAGTTGGCAAAAGTGTGTAGAGGTCTCTGAGGCTGATGATAATTTATGGTCCAGAAAGTTTGGAAATTATCCTAGCTTTGGGAGAAACCATTTCAGGAGGTTACTTAGCTTTTGCAGGCTTGATTGTCTTTTTTTTTTTTTTCAGATATTTTCACTATCTGAATATGTTTAATAAAAAAGAAATTGCAGCTAAATTTAAGCAAACCTTTCATTCAGGAATTAAATTTCTGTTTTTCTTTTTTTGCAGTGGCTTAGTGATAATTGTCTTGCTAATGCATTTAAATTATACTCCTTAAAAATGTATTATCTGGTTTATTTTGTAGGAGGTCGTCAGTTTGACAATATTGTGTAAAACTGAAACCAAATCCTCCTGTCTGCAGCTGCAGTGTTAAATAGAGCATCATTGTCATGTGGTGAGCATGGCTGTCAAAACACTTCGGGCAAAGTGGGTAACATGAACGGTTCTTCTACATTAAATATTTATAGAAGAAAATGCAAACTTAGAAGGCTGCCAGCAGACAGACATACTGCTTAAATACATTGTTGTGTGGTGAGGGCATGAGTCTTTGCATTGCAGCTTTAGGAAGAAGACAGCGAGCTGTTTCTCCTTGCCCGTGGGCTCAACAGTGTACTACTCCTGCGTGTAAATATATGTGAAAAGGAACTGGAAATGTAAAACTTCACAAGAAAAACATAAGTGATTTGCTTGCCTGCTTCCCCCAAAACGGTCTGTTCTCTTGGCCCCACTGGTCTTGTGCTACAACAGCCGCAGAACAGCGCGGCACAAACCCTCTTTTGCATGCCTGGCCTCAAGGGCCGGCACGTCTTTATTTCTGGTCCTCTGGTGCAAACAGGTGGTGAACTACAAGTGGCGAGATGCTGAGGAGAAAACCATGTAATTAAATCTGGCACCGTAGTATAATAAATCTCTGTTGTATTCTTTAGCTTTCTAGACGCCTTTGGAGCAATACACAATGGCTGTGATTAATGACGGTTGTATTGTCTTAAATAATAAGCTTGAGCCTTCAGATAGGTGACATAATTTAGCAGTAATGAGCGTCAGCTTCACGTGTTTGATCTCAGTGCTTTGAATTTCGGCGTCGTTGTTGCCATGTCCTTGAGAGATTGTTTTATGCTGAAGAAAACCAGTAAAGGAGTGGGGTGGGAAGTAATTTCTATGAGAGTGTGAAGAATCCAACCAAATTGTTGCTCTGAGGACATTGACTCTTTTGTTGTATCTCAGTTTTAGATACGCAAGATGAAAGCAGTTGGATTGTTCATAAACTGGACCCACTGTTACTGAGAGAGATTTTTTTTCTTTGATAAAAGTATTGCTTGCTGGGAGGTGTCCGCTGACAGTACCAGTGATGGGTGTTTCCTTTTGTGTGTCAAGATGCACCAAATACCCATAGCAGGAAAAAGGCTTTTTGGTCCTTTCCACACCACTGCCTTGTCCATCATCACCTCAGCGGGCTTCTCTGTTGTTTTTTCCCTTGACTGAAGGCAGCAGTCCTTTGATATGAGCTCCTACTTTTTTTTACATTGCCTGTATTCAGCTGACAGAGGAGAAAAAACATTATATTCTCTTCCCTGCAGTACCTGTGAAGAGCTTTTCCCGTCTCTGTGTTGTGTATCTGCACAGCACTTCAGCAGAGCTGGGAAGGGAGGGCCGAGAAACTACAAAGCACATCAGACCTAATTATTCAGCCAGCATAAGGGCCTTTCTTTCCTGCTCGGGATATTCGCTTTTGACTGACATAGTGTGCTGATTTCAAAGCCATTCCACAGCGCCACAGAAATGCTTCAACCCCAAATCCATCCTCCTTCGGGCAGCCCGGCCCAAACAGGCAGCCCTCACGGCAGGGCTTGGCAGTGAAGGGTCAACATAGATTCTCCCCTTTGTCGTTATTTTTGTGGGGATGGGGGGAGAAGGGATTTAAAATCCCTCACCCTTTCCTATTAAGTCTGACTCATTTTGTCTGGTTTAGCGTTGTGGTAGAAAGAAACATAATGGATTTGTTAGGGTCAGTGCTTCACAATGTGACGGTTGACTTTGATGGGCAATAGGGCCTAGTTTGCCACTCCAGACAAAGGATTTGTAGGTCTTGCAGGCTGCCATCTGTTTCTAAAAGCAAGTTTTTATAGAGAAGGGATGCAGCTTGCATGCTGAAAAAGTTGGGGGTCTTTTTCTTGAGAGCTGCTGAGCCTTTGTATTTGAGCTTTTAATTTCAAAACTAAGCACAGTTTATTAATAGCAGGACCTCCCTCAGGCAAGATGAACATACAAATAACATTAGTGATGTGTTGATGTCTTCTAAAATATTTGTATTTTAGAATGCATGTACTGATCCCTGGAGTGGTCCTTTTCTTTTCTCCAGCCCCCACCCAAGCTCTCTGAAATGCAACATCTGGCTGCATTCAGGTTGTTTGCCTTCATTCTGCGACATAAGCATACAAGTCACAGATTGGAGAAGAAATAATGTTCAGCTTTCATTTGATTTTTATACTTGTGCTGAGATTGCCAAGGTGGTGTTAGGTCATAGGCTGGGACTCAATGATCTTTGGAAAAGAGGTCTTTTCCAACCTAGTTGATGCTGTGATTCTGCAAAGTTTTGTCCTGTGCTCTTTTAATAACAGCGATAAAAACCAGTTGATCATACCCTACTCCTGTAATCCAGACTGGAAAGTCCTGATTTCCTGCCGTGAGCCTGCTGCAGAATCTCTTAAATAAAGTGGCCGGCTGACCTGTAGGGCTTAGACATGCTGACAAGTATGATCTATTTGTGCTGTGCGTTAACCTGACTGTTAATGGATTGTTTCTATGTATAACTGCTGGAGGAAGCACAGAGCTGTGCAGTCCAGGCCTGGAGGGCAGGAAGACATCCTGCTGCAGGACTTACCAAAAATGATGAGTTAAGCCTCTGCAGTTTTCTTCTTTCCAGCTGGAGATGAACAGGACCTTGACAACTGATAAAGAGGTCCTGGCTTGCCATCCAGTCCTGCCCATTTATTTAGGCTGTTACTCTCCTGATGCAGTACTGGGAGCTGGTGTGTGTGTGTGCAGTGCTTCCTAACGCTCTTATGGTGCATTTTTCCCTTTTATTGTGGGGAGTGACCGGTGTGGCTGCAGTAGCTGTGCAGGTAGGTATACATGAATATCACTGAAAATTGGGTGGAAGTGCAATGCTCCCCTTGTTTGGGCGAGTTAATCTGCTGCTGCTGAATGTCACATTAAGGCTGTGTGGCAGCTGAAGGAAACTGGCACCTTCCACTTGTCCCCAAACACAGCAGCCCAAGGTCTGCTTCTGCAAACATCCCAGACATCTCAGCACTCTCCTACAAACCAGCATTTGCCAGCCATGAGCAGAAAGCTGGCAAAGCTGCATGGGGACTCATGACCTCATTGACTGAGTGCTGTGTTTCTGGCGATTCATGGAATTACCTTTTCTCTAAATTTGCTCCCGGCCTTGGCAAGTGTCTTGGTGCTGGGGACTGGTGTGGGAGAAGGGGCTGGTGTGGGAGAAGGAGCTTGCTGATTTGCCTGCCCTGCCTGCTGCTGGGCAGATGGAAACATGGCCATCAGCTGGCCAGAAGCATGACCAGCTCTGATTCCCTGCCCTGGCTTTCTTCACAGTGCTGTGTCTGAGCCAGAACTGCTTGAGGGCAAGGAGGGCTTTTCTACTGCGTGGACAGCTGTGAAAAGAGGAAATTTTTTTGAGGGAATTAAAGGAATAAAACGACTGCCTTTTGATGTGGTGGCCTGGTTCTGTACCAAACTTTCTCCACAGGAGTTGATAGCCTGCCCCTCTGCCAAGTTTTCCTCTGAAGGCTGGAATATACTACAGATAAATGCCTGAGGCCTAGAGAAGCAGTGTTCCTGGCCAGTGGGATTAACTTAAATGAGCGTGTACCCCAATCTTTCATAAAGAGGAGAGCTGGTACATAGTAAACAGTCTAATCACTGATAGGCTGCTTCTGCTGATACAGGCTCCTAGTGCTGACCATTTTGTAGAATTTAAATAGTTTGCCAATGGCTTGTCAGGTCCTGCCATGTAGTTTAGCCAGCTTGGGATAGCTGATAGTAGTGATTTTCTTTGGAGGCATGTGATGATATTTCAGCCATCAAATACATGTGCGGGAGTCAGTCCATCCAGCTACTTTTCCAAACTCCTTTCAAGCAGTAGAAAAACTTTGTGTCTCCTTTATGGTGAAGCGGTGCCGTGGTGTCAAGTCCAAACACCCATGTGGCACCCTTGGAATTATGCTTGAGGAAGCCCATCATTTTCATGCAGTTAACTTTAAATTGTCAAAGCTGAGGCTCTCTTGACTCTCTTTTCACTAAAATATGGGGTGACACAACAAGCTTCACAGAAGTGCAACCATTAGCTTAAGAGGAGCAGATAAAAAATTGAAAGGGTTTTGTTTAAGAAAAATTTGCATGTAGTACCTCTAGGTAGTTGTGTTATTATATTTAAAATGAGTATGAGTATGGAGAAGCCTGCATGCTCTTTGTGGTCCATTTGAGGACTCCCAAGTTTTTGGCTATGTGTATATACTGCTCTTTGGGACCTATCAAGCTACTTGAAGTGGTAGCTGTATGACCTTCTGTATCTTTTCTTTTTTTGTAGTCTTTGCATTTTCTATACTTTAGAAGAAAAAGGAAAGGGGGAAAAAAAAAGGAAGGGGGGGGAGCAGTAGAGGATAAACTACTGAAGAACAAGGACAGAAATGGTGGAATCATCATTTGTAGAAATAGCAGTTGATTTAGTTGGTTTAACCAAAGAATCTTTGGCTCTATCAGAGGAGAATTCTTTCTGCTGTACTTAATTGAATTTGCCAAGCTGGAACAAGCCCTGGCATAGCAGTTTCAACCTCTGCCTTTGCTACTCAGCAGCATTCAAAGCTGCAGAGAAGTGATGAAAAATGCTGAGCAAATGCTGTGTGAACTGGAAAGTCAGCGCTGAAATACCTTCTTGACCTGGTGGTGGTGGTGGGTCATTTCCTCCTCCTGAGTCAGTTTGGGACATTTGGCACATGTCCAACACACAAAAATGAATTGTGTACTGCAGGCAGCATGGGTTACCACCACAGGGATTTTCTTCCTTGTGGAAGTCTGTATGTGCACTCAGCACCGTCTAGGCAGGTGCCTGCACAAGCTGTGCTCTGGAGAATGGATCTGATCTGATACCTTCTGCATCTGGTTCCTTCTCTGTGGAGAAGGAAAGCTGAGATTACTTGGGAGCTGCAAGAGGAAGCCATGAGTTTTCACATCCCGTTATATAGAAGCATTATTTGTGTCTGGAAGAATAAGGATTAGAACAGAGGAGTCTAAATCCTAAATTTTAGTCCTTGATGTGGCATCGACTGTAGGTCCCAAGGAGCTTTATGTTCTGGCTTTCCTGCAGTCTACTGGAAAAAAATGTGTTATTTGTACAGGGCAATGAAAGCATGGGCTGTGAAAGCTGCAGTCATTTATATGTACAGTTGGATGCTTCTGAACCAGTTCAGCTCTGAGTGGTTTCAGCCTGTCTAGTGGGATAGTGGGGCACTAACATCTTACCAAATTAGTTGCTACTTTAATCAGGAAGGAGAGGAGTGGTGTGCAGATGAATGCCTTTCATTTGAGTTCATTTGGAGCTGTGGATGTAGGAGCTGCTGTTTTTGTTTGATAAAGTTGATAAACCTCATCTGCTGTAACAGTGATTTCAATTGGAGGAAGATAAATTGAGGTGGAGAAGGAAATTGGAGGGCACAGGCTCAAGCCTGAGCAGGAAGGTGGTTTTAATAACCTTGTCAAATGCATGTTGCTTTAGTTCAGGATAAATGCCAATTCTTCAGAGTTCTGAAGGTAAAAAAGACAGAGACCTCAAGTTGTTCAGGTATACTGGAATATAATATTTGAATATACTTGAGATGCCTCTGAGAAACAAGCCAAGTTTCAACCTGTCAAGAAAGACAGAAGACTATATAACTTCCTTGTGAGAACAGGCAGGATCCCTGCTGGGTTTGTGTTCCCAGCCCTGGAATGAGAGCTTTCTGTTTGTGTTATCCAAAATGCTGATTAGTAAGAAGTTCTGACAAAAAGGAGGAATTTAATGCAGTCAGAGAAAGAGTGATGTAGGAGGAAGAGTGATGTAGTTTATCTGCGGTTGTGGGTGTGCCTCTTAGGGTGTGTGAGATTCCTGCCCTGGATTTAGGGCCATGGTGTGTGCTTCTGTCAGACCCAGAGGAAGTGACTTTTTAAGTGCATTGAATAGTGCTGGGGAGATTGTGCGTGTGAAGAATAGAAGGCAATGAATGCAGGTCTTTTCCTAACTTATCTTTTAAGTTTTGTTTTTATTTAATGAGCTGCATTAAAATAGCTCAGATACAAAGCTTGAGGGTAAAATGCACACTAAAACTGGAATACAGTTTGGAAAAGCAAAGTGGCAGAAATTTGTAGATAAGGAGAATTCTGTGGCCTAAGAAATATGCAAAACCAGTAACAGACCTGATGGTTTTTCCAAGCTATAAGGCAAAAAAGATTATCTGACAGAAGGGATGATTTGGTGATGCTGAAAGTCAAATAGTTTTCCAACACTGTCAAAAATCCTTACAGCAGAGATGCACAATGCCTGGGAGGCTGAGGGTAGTGGTGGCTGTTCTTTCTGTAGATCATGGGGAATTCTGTGTGTATGTGTATACAGATGTGCAAAGCAAGTTACTCTCTTCTGTCACAACTGAAAGGACCCCAAGTAACCCTGTTTGTTATAAAATTGAGTTTCTGCAGGCTCACAACTCTCTGTGACTGTTTTCTGCTCACTAGATGAGAATTCAGTGGAGATTTCTGATCATCCTAAGTGAGAAACAATGACCTTGATGGCCAACAGGTACAGCTTCAGGAAGAATCCTGGCAACTTAAAGGCTTCTAATGAGTGTCTTTTGTGCACCAGATTGGAAATAGGAATTTTCTGTATGGGGTGTCCAGTCAGTGATCTGAGGAAAGAAGCCTACCTCATTTGGTGCCGAGGCCCTTGCAGATGATGAAGATGCAGTGGCATTTCCTTGGTGGCACATGACAGCCGATTCTAGTGTTTGTCAAAGAGCCTCATTATTCCACAAATCCTAATATTCCACTAGGAGTGAACCTCTAAATCTCTCCAGACTCTTCATTTTTATTAACAGTAGAAGTTTTGACACCTCATTCCCTTGCTCTATCCCTCAGTTCATTAACACAAAGTTAGGAAAATGTGAAACAAGAAATCAATCTTAATTTTTTTTCCTTGTATACGTGTCTGTGTTCATGATAAGTCAAGATAATGTTCTTAACTTCTACAGGACTCTGAATATAAAAACCATATTTCAAAATCTATGAGGTAAGAAGTAAAAAGGCATAAATAAGACATTTCAATAAATGTTTCTAAGAGGATTTGTTGAGATAGATGGCATGTAGGGATTAACTCATATATATATATAATATATATATGTATATATATATTTGTACTGCAAGATGATCTGATGTTAAACCTCTGACAGACAAAATCACAGTATTTCTTAAATGGGTACAGCATTTACATTTTTCTTGTGATATGGCTCTGATGTGGAGTCATTTCCACAAGCTTATCCAGAAAGCTTGGTTTATGCCATGGAAACATGAGCTCCCTCACATCCACGTTCACTGAAGTGTTTAGTGGTATTAGAGGTGACTGATGGCTGACAGCAGTCTTTTTTTCTTTCCCTTTGAAGCTTCCAAGCACGTGGCATGTCATCAGCCAAGGTGATGGTGGTTTTCAGGGCTACATCCTCTCAGTCCCTACACTGCAGGCATCACATAGCTGTGGCTCCTGAAATAGGCTGCAAAAGCTGTCTTGCTGCTGCAGCAGTGAGTGAGGACTGAGCCATTGCAGAGCAGTGGTGATGGTTATGCAGCACTGGCAAAACACTGACTGGGGGAAGAGGAGAGTTGCAACTGTTGATGACAAATTTGAGGGAGGTGTTTTTGACTTCATTGTGACTGGCCTGTCTGGTAACCCTTAACTGCACGAACAGACTTAGCTGAACTATCATGCTAAAAATCCTGTGGGGAGCATGGGACAGGATTTGACAGTTTTCAAAGTCCATTCACTGGTATCTGAAATACTTTCCTTCAAAAGCAATTTTCAAAATAAATTTTCTTATCCTCCAATATTTAGCCCTCGTATTGGAGTATTAACAAAAGGAAGGGGTTAACTCAGGGCTTGTAAGCCTATTTTGCATGGAGGAGTGTGATGGAAGAGGCTTCCAAGGACTTGCTCTGACAGTAGATAACTCTTCAGAAGAGTCCTCTGCTCTGCAAGCTTCGTCTTTCTCCACAATACTTCACCTGTATAGCAAGGAAAAGGTCTTACCATTCTCTTTGCTTTCTGTCTTACCTTTCTACATCTCCAAAGAAAAGTATTTTCCTGTTTGAAAGATACCATACTAACTGTGGTTGTGGCCATATGTTGTGTTACTGAGTTAAATTTTGTTGGAAGGCTGAATTAAAAACTAGGTTGTCTCTTCCAGGCAATGCCACATGTTGATTAAGTAGTTTGAGCATCAAATCCTGTTCTACACTGCATATCAATGTCTGTCTAGATTGCCAAAGGGTCAACCTAATGCCAGAGAGGATTCTCAGTGCTTTCTGTTACCCAGTCATGGTGGATAAACTCTTATATGGGAATTCCTATCCTGGTCAGGGGTACTGTCCATCTTGTCTAATAACTGGTATATGCTGGTGCTGTGGAGTGTGATTCATGGGCAATGTTATGAAATAACTATTCTGCAGGGACACATCTTCATGGTTGCCCTTTGGAAAAGTTGATTTACATACTGAAATAGTAGGGAGCTTGTATGTGTGCACAGGCATCCTTCTGCTGAGCCCAGTGTGCTGTGACAGGCAGACATGGGCAGTGGCCAGTCAGCTTTTCGTCTTCTACTGGTATCAAAGTGAGTTTTTGTTTTGCTGTCTCCAATGCATCCAGAGTTCTTCTCTTCATGATCACCTTCAGCACGTAAAATAATAATTCAGGTGATGCCTGTATAACTTTGTTCAGTTTGTTTGATGGATGGGAGTTATCCCCATCACTGTATTACCTTCCTATTGAAACTTTTAACCTTATTTTGGAAAGTGGTTTAGACAGTTGTGTGTGGGGGAGGGAGATGACATAACTTGTTGAGACATGATGATATTTTTGGAAATAGAGAGGAGAATGTAGCTATTTTGATTGCTTCCTTGAGGCTGCCAGATTGACTTTCTGAAGATTGTACCAGTGCAGGCAGATTTGGCATTTTTGAAGAATGTGCTTACTGCTCTTTTACACAATATTAGGAAGCTGTCCCAGCTGAGGAAGATATTGGGCCTTTCCAGAAGAAACTGCAGCAGCAGCACGTGCATTACCCCATAAGGGAGCTGGTGCACCCTGCCCTTTTTTGGAAACCTGTCTCAAATGGTACAGCAGCCTCTCAGTGCATGGTTACTCATGCTCAACAAGCCATGGTCCCTCAACCACAGGCAAGAATATGAAGAAATAAAATATTAAGCAGATGGAAGTTCAATGCAATCATTGCATTAATCAAAACCGCCCTCCTATTTAGCACAAAAGCAGTTACAATAAAGTAATGGACTCATCAATATGAATTCCATTCATTTCCAAATGATTCCATTGATACTTCACTGTTTGATGCATTCATTTTATCCAGTTCATTTGTTACTTCTCCCCAGACAGTCTTAGTGCTACACAGGAAGCAACTCTGTGTAGCAAAACTTAGTTTATCAGTGTGTTTGCTCACTGCAGGTCTGCTGATGAAGTAGACACATAGCTGTTTATAGGCCTTAAGTTTGGGCTTGCCTGTAGAAGAATCCTCAGAGATTCCTCAGAATCCTCCTAGGAATAGCAAAGAGAGCTTCTAGGTCCTATTTTAATTTGTGTTGTGGTTGACTGAGGGTTCATCTGCACCTCCAAGCACCTGGGACGCAGTGGCACAGGCTGACAGAGGTTTGGGAGGACTCCGCTCCAGAGTCTTGTGCCCAGGCTGCGTGCTCTTCCCTGCTGTTCCCTTCTCCCCTCTACTTTCTAGGCAGTATTCCTGAGCTGCCCCTCGAGAGAAGTGGTGGCACTGAAACACTGCCTTCTCATCAGAATTGATGCACAGTATCTGTGGGATTGAGGAAGGAGAAAGTCTTCATGTTAAAACTCTCCTCAGAAAGGGGCTATTAAGTACTTTGACTATTTAAGGAAAGCTTGAGGTCCCACTGTGTATGATGGTTGCCTACAGCAAGTATCTCATGGAAGAAAAGAGGGTGGGTGGGAAATCTCTTTGGAAGTTGTGTGAGCACGTGGCATGGCTAGCACTGGATGCTGTGTATGATTTCTGAGTAGCAGCTCCTGGCCCAGTTGTCACTGATGACAAGATTAAATATCCTTATGGTATAAAACATAAATTGATGCATCTTTTCAATGTCATCCTGTGGTTCATTTTCCAAGGTTTACCTTCACTTTACAAGGACAAACCTTTTGATTGTATGGCAAGGCCAGTAGTGGCTCTGTGGGGCTGTGTGAAGAAGTGCATTCTCCTGGGGCAGGAGACAGGTCACTGCTTTGCTGTGTCTTGGAGAACTGCAGCATCTGGCTGAATGAAAGGCTTTTGCAGGTTGTGTAAAGTGTTTGGTAGGGCATGGCACCAAGGTAATGCAGCACATTGTGAAATATTAATGTAGAACTTAAAATCTTCCTTTGAAAAATTGTTAAACTTTAATTACAACAAACATGGTTGAGCCATCGCATTAAAATGTTAGAACTTGATGTTCGGTGTGTGAGTTCAAGCAGGCAAAGATCGTCTTGAAATATGCATGTGAACAGGATTTCCCCTGCCCTTCTCCTTCAGAACAGCAGTGCCAGTTACAGGAATCTGCATGGATTTAAGACACTGAGTTCATATTTATAAAACAGGAAGTAAAAAGCAGTTGTTCATCACCACCTCCTTAATGGGGCTCATAAATCTCTCTGACCTAAGGAAAGCTGCAGAGCACAAGAGGAATCTTAATTCTGTAATGAAGTTACAAGGTTCAACGTGAGATTGAAGTCCCTGCCCACAATCCCAGGGTTTGAACCTGTGTTTTATCCATCTGAGGATCAGGTCTGGTGTTTCACCTGACAGTGTTCATCCCAATCAGGTGAACGGTGTCATCTTATGGGTCTTCTCTGTGGGCATTTTATAAGCTTTTTGTCTTAGCCAGGCATGACGTTTTTCCTTTACTAAAGTGTTGTCAATGGCATGGCACCATTTGAAGTACTGCATAGCCCTTAAGGAAGGATTGTGGGTAGTGATTGACTTGGCAATGCTTTGCAGCGATGTGGTCCGTGTCTGTGATACGCAGAAATCAGGCACTGTTGCATACATCTCTAAGAGGGCCTTTTGTTCATGGTTGCAGCAGTTATAGTTCAGTGGTTCTGTAAAACTGGTAGTTTAAAAAGAATGAATGCATCTAAAAAAAATAATGAAATGTCCTTAGCTCATCGCAGGGGTGGCTATTGCAAAGCAGCAAAGAGCCTCAGGCTCTTCAGGTGCAGGTTTCTCTCACTGCAGTAGTTTCCTTGGTGTGAATTATAAATGCAGTCCTGTTGAATAGCAGCATATCATTGGACTGCCTTGCAGCAGCATGTGTGGGAGAGAGAGTGGGAGGGAGGGCAGGAATAAGCAGTATCCTCCTGAGAGGGAGTCTCTGGCTACACATTTGGGAAACCCCACAATTATCCCTTCGTAAGCCGCCTCTTGGTAAGGTAGCTATGGAAACCTTCTTTCAAAAAGAGGTAATTCATTATTTTTCATCGTTCCACATTTCAGGGTGATTTTCACGTATTTCGTTCTTCCTTTCCTTTCTCCTGTATCCTAGCAGTTTTCTTTGCAAGTTTGGGGTCTCACATTCTAGAGAGAATGTCTGTCTATTGCTGTCATTTTTTGAATCCATGCACATTAAAACCTTTCTTCATTTAAAGAAAAATTTCCACTCTTCAGAAATTTAAATCTTCTTTTATCTGTGAAATCAGAGACAGTTCTCCTGAACTGTTTAAATCTGGTGCTGCTTGCTTCCTTTTGTCCATATCCTCCCCATCCTCCAGGTGACTTTTTAACAAGGCTAAAATCACCTCTGAGCCATCGCCAACCTACCATGCAATGGAGCTTGTGGAGACTTTTATCTTGTAATTAACTTGCAGATGTCTAACATGAAAATTTTATATGTGGATCTGAACATAGCATCACTTACCATTTGTAAATAAAACAAGGACAGGGCTTTGCATTAATAATGAGGGGTTTTATTTGAAAGAAATGTGAAAACCTGAACCAGAGATGTCTGAGATCTTTTTGTGGCACTTGTAGCAAAGGGAACTGACTCAGCTGCACAGGTGCTTAGAACAAGGGCATGGGAAATAGAAAACTTTGATTTCTCCCTGAAAATAAAGCCAAAATTAACTACAAACACAGCTTGGGATGCCTATTTATAGCCAGTACAAACCTTCTTGGTAGAACACCTGTAGTCTCCTCCTGACAACAGTCCAGCCAGTAAAGGCTGCTGGCTCTGGGTTGGATGTGAAAAGCTCAGAGGGGTATGAGCCTACATTATATTTGGTTTCTTTAATGCTACAAAGATCATAATTTTGAAACTCTGATCAGATATGACCAACATTATACCACAGAACGTAAAAGGACTGAGGCTTTTCCATCTTACTTATCACATCAGCTGTACTTTTGCAGGGACCTGTGAGATCCCAAACACTCCTGGAAATTTGATTACTGCAGACAAAGCAGATAGTGGCCAGTGGTGACAAAGCCTCTGCATTAGTTAAAAGTGAATGTGTGTAAGACACAGCAAAGACCATGTTTGAACAGTAGCAATAGACAGAAGATTGTAAATGGGCCAGCAAAATGGTGATGATTCAAGTTATAAGAAAAAGAATATGGATGTGTCTGATCCTTTCTGAATACTTGACAAGTGATGCTATGGCAGCCTGGAGAACAAAGTATTCATCTCTTCCTGCCTTCTCCCAAGCTGGACCCTGTGGAGCAGGAGCATAGATGAGAAATTAAGCAGAAGATTACAGACACTTTAAGGACAGCAAATCCTTTTCCCTAAAATGTACGTAGATGGCTACTGAAGCTTCATTGTATATTCTGCTTCATCTCTGATGTGGTCTTGCAGAGATCCGGTAATTTTTGTAACTGCTTGAAAAATGCCTATGCTCTTTCTGAATTAAGGCAGCAAATTTGTACAGATAAGTACCAAAAGATTATTTACTTTTTCTTTAGGCCATGAACATAATAATTGTTTAAAAGTTACCATATTCACTACTATATAAAAAAAGGGACATTGTGGTTTCCTGTGATGTACAGGCCTAGCCCTTGTAGTGAGTCCAGTGTAAATGTTCCCATCTGGTTTTTTGTCCAGTTGTTTATTGTACTACAGTATTTTAAACGGGTGTTGCTGAATAATTGAATGTGTCTCCAACTCTGCTTTTAGATGAGTCTTACTGCTAATGTGTGAAAAGGAACAGATGCTTTAGGGTAAGTGTCTGTCTTAAGTTCTTCAGGCGAAGGGTATAAGTGCATCGTACAGGGCAATAGGCAGACCTTTTTGATTCATTATTTATTTATTTCACTTGCTCCTGAGTGCTCCTTTTAACACCCCTAGTCTGCTTGGGCTGTGTATTTGGTTGGCTTGGTTCCTGTGGCTTTCTTTTAAGATAGCTAACTTGTGTTTTTTCGTATTTCCTGAAAGAAAGATGAGGAGACGGAACTGTGGAATTTTTTGCTTTGAATCATTAGGTAAAATTTAGGATATTAAATTTACTAGTTTGAGTGAACATTGCAGTGAAGTTTTCATATTACTGAGGACTGTCATTGTTCATCCAGTTGTCTTGCTGTGGTCTGTTAAACAAAACAGCCACAGGAAACATATGGTTTCAGTTTTAGTGTGTTAAACAATTCACAATTTGTATTCTTAACCTGTTTATTGAGCCTGATTTTTAGCAACCTCCTTCAATAGGCTTGGTTTGTTCTGTTTGCTGGTGGGGCACTGTGTCTGTTTACAACACAGATGTCTGTCTCCTACAATACAAATTGAGCTGTTTTTAGAGCCGTTTGAATGTTTTTAATATTCAAGCCCACTGCAGTCTCATAACTTAACCTACCAGCTGAAGTGAAGGCTTTTAAATGAGACTCTTCACTGCTGTTCCTATGGTTACACTGGAACAGAAACCTGCTAAATAGGAGCCAGAAGGGCACAGAAAATCTTCTAGTAGCAGTTACTGTCATTATTGCAAGTTTAGAATTTCCAGTTTATTCTTTCATTTTTGTGCAGTATTTTTAAGTGGAAGTGTATCTTTCTGAGAATTAGGAGCTGCTACTGTTTTGAAAACAGTAGCTGGAAGACAACGGAGACACAGACCCTGGAAACAGGTTTTTGTTCTGCTTGCAAGAGGATTTATTTTTTCTCCTTCTACCAGTCAACTTAAATTGCAAAGTGTTCTTTGTGAGCAATTCTAAGAGACAGTTCCTGGGTTATCAGTAGGTGACTTGCATGCCAACTACAAACCAGCATCAGTGTACATCTTCCTATCAGATGGCGGGAATAATAAGTGGTACGTTAACTGCTATTGTGTGGAAATAATACATATTTAAAGCAAACACACAGCAGCTCCCTGAGTGCTGGAACAAACGGAGCCCAGGTCTCCTGTGGATTTGCCTTATGCATGATTGATTTTTTTACCATCTGAGAATGAGCACAGGCATTTCCTCACAGCTGGGGCATTTTGTGGTGCTTCCCCTGTGTCGCATCTCTGGGGAGAAAGGGCACATGGCACTGCTGGTGGGAGTTACAGTGTCCTTCTCTCTCTCTTATCTTTTCTCTACACCCACCTTTGGCTGGTGCAGAGGGGTTTCCCCAGTTTTGCCATCTACTTCTGCTAGCACAAGAGCATATCGGGTCACCACTGCCGTCTCCAGGTGCTCGTCCCTTGAGCTCACTGGAGAGACAAATGGGGAGGTTGGGTCACTGGGCTGCTCTTGCCTGGAGGTGGGAGAGGACAAAGGAGAGGATTTGGAAGGGTCTGGGCAGCCACTGAAGGGATGCAAGGGAGAAGACACTTGGCAGAAAGTAGCGGGACTGCCCCATGTCCCTCTTGACCCTCCACCCATTAGTGAGAAGCTGGGGCAGCCCCTCTCCATCAGGTGATGCTGAGCAGGCAGCCAGCATCTCTCGTGGCACTTGCCCACTTTGGGTTGGCCTCGAGCTGCCTCTCCCAGGGAGCCCCTTCCTCTGCCTGACTTCCCCTGGGCAGCAGATTGAGATGTCACTGTTGTTATCTCACTAATGCTGGTGAACACGGAGTTTCCACAGGGGAGCGGGGTGAATGGTAGCAGTGGGAAGGCATGTTATCTGCTTGGGAACTGACCTCTTGGGGCTTGTTCTGGTTTCTGTTCAAAAGCCTTGCCTTGTGAAAACATCCACAAACCCTGTGGCATGAGCGCAGGCTGTAGTCAGCCTTTGTACTGCAAAAAGCCTGGGGTAATTAGACATCCATATAAATAACTGTTGAGTACACATGGAAACAGAACACTTATTCCAGCTTCTCTCTGGATGCCTGAGTTTGCCTTGCTTTTTAGATTATTGTGAAGGGTGGATAGAAGATCATCACAAACGAGGAGTAAAGGAAATCTGATCATAATCGTATAATGTGAGCTTTCTTTCTCTTTTATAGTGCTGTTTGTGGCTCAGGTCATGTGCGAGTAAAGAAACAGGGAGTTGTAGCAGAAATGGTTTAGAAGGGACTGAAAGGAAAGTGGCAGGACTGCAAACTGGGAATTGGGGTTCTGCTCTGAATAATTTCAAGCTGTGATACATAACATGGTACCTACTGGAGCAATCCATGCTTGTTTACCAGTGGTAAAGTGTCAGGAATACCTGGGGACAGTGGGATTAGGGATAGGAATAAGATGTTGGGTTATTGGGAGGGAAAGCAGCAAAGCAACAAACTGTAGAAATATACACCTATTTGTCAATCACACTTTGTGATAAATTAATTGCCTTTGATTGTGGACTCTGCCCTTTGAGTCAGCAGCTTGGCTCTGGCCTGTGTGTATTGCCTGGCACCGGGGTTGGGGCTCCTTGGGGGTTGGGGTGCTCTCACCCCTTGTTCTGCTGCTGCCAGGGAGCCAGCCTGGGTGTGTCCTGCCATGCACAGCCCAGGGATGGCCGCCTCAGAGCTGTGTTGTTTCTTCCAGAATATCCAGAGGATAGAGGGTTTGACACAGTGATGGTGCTCTGGTGACATCATTTCTGGGATAGCTGCCCTGAAGGAAGACAATGTCTTATCTCCATCACTTGGCCTGAAACCTTTTCTACTGGGAAGCAGTTTGAGGTCAACATAAAAGATATTTTAGTTTAAATTTATTTTACTAAATGAATCACAAGATTGAGATGCAGACAACACAGTTGAGAAGTTGAGAAAAACAGGTGAATGGGGATGAAAGGAAGACCAGGGCTCTCTTTTCTTAGACCACCTCCTGCTAGCCAAACAACTGACTGTACCTCCCTGCCTTGGGGATCCTCGTGCCCCTCTAATCCCACAATCTCCCCAAGCGCCAGCCAGCTGTTTGCTGGTCTAGTACCTGACTAAGCCTTATGTCTTAAAGGGCTGGTGGCAAATCGCTAGATTTTTGCATCTCAAATCTTACAAATCTATACATAACAGCGATCAACACACTTTTCATGCTACAAAGTTTCACTCGAGACCAGCAGTGACTTTAGTCAGTCACTCGAGGTGACAGTCGGTTTGAGGGTAACTTGTGCAACTTAGTCACAAGTGTAGCAAAGGGATTACCAGAAACTCATTTGAGTGCCTCAGAGGGATGATGGAACGAGGAGCGCACTGCTTGTCCTGTGTTGGATCCAAGACTTCTGCTGAGCTTCATCTGTAATAACGTTTTAGCAGAAGTGACTTTCCAGCAGTAAATAACTCTGCCATGGTAAATTTACTGAACCCTTTATTGGCGGTTGCTGACTGCTAAGAGACTGGCCTTTCTGCCCCATCTGCAACTCTCAGGGAAGCGAAATTACTGTTCCAGAAACCAGTGGTTTATTGATGTTCATCTTGAGATGCTTAAAATCTTCCTCAGTCTTTGATACGGTTGCCTTTACGTGGACACAGTGAGTCTTGGAGATAAAATGAGGAACTTCAGAAAAGCTGCTAACTGCATGAATAAATTCTGAATTTAAAATTAGTAACACTTCTGTCTTGTCAATATATAGACATATAAACGTTCCGTTTGTACTTTCCCCTCCCCTTCTGTGTCCGTTTTTGTCTTTTAAAACTGTTTCTTTTTTCTTTTCAGCATCCATCAATAAGACTGGGGTTTTTTCTCTTCCCTCTGTGCAAAAGCTGCCTATTGATTAGCCTATGAGGGAAGGGTGTTTAGGGAGTGACCTGAGGATGATTTCTGCATGGCCAGGTCCTGCTGCACAGAGTTCCACAAATGGCTTTAAGTGCAAAGTTCCTTTGGTCTGTGTCTAGGCACTGAGAGCTACTGAAAAATATCAATTCCTTCTCTTTTCCTACTGGGCAACCCTAAGGCCAGCAACGAGTTTAGCAAAATTCCTTCTTTTGGGAAGATTTTGGTGGGAGTTGCTTGAAGTAGCAGCTGGTAGCTCTGGGAACTTTGTTGTGATATTGAAAGCCCTGCTGTGCTGTCAGAAGGGTGACATGCCTTCTTCTTCTGCAGGTACCCAAGTCATTGGATGATACTGTTTATTGCCAGAGACAGCTATCAAAGTCCTTCAGGCTTGGGCTTTATTTGATCTTTATAAAGTGGAGAAAGACTCTACATCTTTGGTCAAGGTGATAGAGTTGTCCTAAAACTTGGGGGCCATAACTGAGTAGAGAGGACATTTTTTTTTTTTTTTAAATGAGTAGGATATAAGAAAAGATATTTATTAAGCTTTGCAGTTTTACTCATTTATGATTAGTATATGCAGAAGTTATGTAGCCATTAATAAACTTTACAGGAAAAGTTAATTGTTGCATTTCTTTTTCACTTTTTCAAAGACACAATTTCCTTTTCCCTACCTCAGCTTGCCTTCTGATGGTCCTGAACAAAATTAGCTTTTTCTTCCCTTGCTCTTTCTGCTGTTTAAGAACCTATGGACCCCAAAAACCCGTTAACAGGAAAAAAATTTATTTGTGTTTAATTTGGGTTTTTTTTAAATGAACTTTATAAAATATGCTGTATATCTCTTTTGGAGTATTGTAGCTGATATATGAAGTAAGCCTACAATAAGGAATATCTTTCTTTGGATGCTTTTAGTTGCTGGGATCTCCTTTGGTGGCTAAACACGTCACTTGAGAGATACCACCCAGAGCCTTCTGCTATTTAAGGGTTGGTTAGGAGGATCCCCATGCACGTGAGGCTGGGCAGGGAGCAGACCCCAGGAACGTTCATGCACGTGACAGAAGATACTGACCACTGGATCATGGCTGAGATCTTTCTTGCGTGTCTCCCTTTCAACTTATTGATGGTGCACCTCTTTTATTGTGCATTGAGCCATTTTTGGTGGATATCATCTCTTTTGGGAGGTGGGAGAGGGAAAATTTAGACCCAGTCTTGCCCTGCTTCAGGTGTTCTACCTGTTGCACCATGTTAGAGCCAACTTTTGTTATTCCCTTAGAAAAAAGTTTGTGATGATTTAGCCCCAGCCAGCAATGCAGCCCCACAGAGCTGCTCGTTCACTTTCTACTGGTGGGATGGGGGAGAAAATCAGAAGAGTAAAAGTGAGAAAATGTGGGCTAAAATAAAGACAGTTTAATGGGTAAACCAAACACTGCATGCACAAGCAAAGCAGAAAAAAAAAAAGGAATTCATTCTTCCCTTCCTATGGGCAGACAGGTGTTCAGCCATCCCCAGGACAGCAGGGCTCCATCACACGTAACAGTGTCTTGGCAAGACAAATCCAAGCCATAGCAAGCTATTGTGAAGAAAATTAACTCTACCCCTGCCAAAACCAGGACAGTAGCTGCATTTTGTGAGGGTGCTGTGCTTGTAAAACATTTGAAGCTTGCCTGCTTTCTTGCTGGATGAGGCCGTGATGGGGATGGGGACTGACCAGGCAAAGTGGTGCTTGAACTGTGGCTGACGTGGGCAGGAGCCTTGTTTCTGGTGACTGAGGAGGGACATGTGATGGGCAGGAGCATCCTGTAGAGCTGAGATGCCCAGGCTGAAGGAGTCATTATTTAGCAAATCCATAAACCCCAATCAGTGAGCAACCAACCCTGCAAGTGCCAAAAGCCAGGCTTCTCTTATATATAGAAGGAAAATCCTATGGTGCTGTATCCACTTTTAGATATGTGTTTAAAGATTTTGCAAATACCACAGAGCTCAGCAGTGTTACTTTTCCATTAAATCACTTTGCAAGAGCCTGAGTAATACCAGCCCTGCTGACAAAAGGTTGGGAAAGCAGCTCATGTGCAATTGTTGCCTCTGTGCATGCGCTGCCTCTGGGAAGGTGATGGATTCTGTAATTTCTGTCAAGAGATCTGTGCGTCATTCTGCAAACAGAGGTGGTGCTCCAGATCAAGTCAATGGATCACTCCTGAACGGGAAACCTTCCAAACAGGATACCTTGTGCATTTTAAAAGCAAGCATCATAGCTAATACTGTTATACAGGTACTTACTGACAGCATGCTGGTAAGGGCATCTGATTTTAGACACTTTCATAGCTTTGTGGACAGTCTTTAAAGCATCTCTAAGATTGGGGAGTATCTTTTGCATGTGGGAAGCCAGAACATAGGAGTCCAAGGTGCTCTCCAAGGAGAGGAGCATGGAAACATATGCTTACGAGATGATAGAAATTTCCCTTCAAACTGTACCATCAAGCAAAAAAGTGTACACTTAACCTTTTGCTCTTCAGGAAGCTTCCATGGCTATGTGTAATGCAGTTTTAGCCAGAGAACAGGTGAATGAGAAAGATATAAGCACCTTGTCAAAAAATAACTTGGTTCATAGAATCATAGAAAGACTTGGATTGGAGGGGACAGAGTTCCCACCACCTCACCCACCCCCATGCCATAGGCAGGGATGTCGTTTCTTTTGTGATTGAATCTGTCTTTATTCTTCCTTCTTTCCCTATTTCACCATCTCTAAACCAAGCACATAAATCATCTAAGTGCATCTTTATTATACTGCTTCTCTCAGTCTTGATGCCTCCTAATTTTAGTTATGTTCTGTGGCCTGAAGAGTATATTATCAGTTTTAATGGTTTTGCACCTAAAGACTGTCTGTCCTTAAGCCTGTACCAGAATCACTTTTGACAGAAAGGATGTTGAATTTTGCTTTGGCAACAATCTGGTGATATGTGTGTGCCTGATAAGCTTTACAGTGCTCCAAATACTGTAATACAAGCATCTGAAGTCAGCTGGAGAAATGCAGGTTGATTCCAGTCTTTCAGCATTTAAAAAAAAAAATCAGAACAGAAGGAAAAAGTGGTAGAGGTTAAGGCCTGAGACTGCCTTAAGGGCACTGTGGGAACAGGGGGCTCATGAAGGCTGGAGGCTTTTCTCCTCTTAGGGCTGGAGGAAAAAGATATGGGGAAAAATAAGCTCCAAGTAAAGTATGCACCAACTGCCTCTCTGGCTCTGAAAAAAACTGAAGACATTCTGTTTTTAATCTTCCCCCTGCAAAATACTTTCTTTTTAAAACTTCAAGGTCTTCCCTGAGTTGGGGGATTCACTGAACACAAAGCTTCTGCTTCCCCTGTGGCTTCTTTGAGCGCAGCTAACAGGGCCTCACCAAGTCGCATCTCACACCTTCAGAGCCAGGTTGGCATCGCTGGCTTTTAGGATTTGCTCCGTCCTTCTGTCTCATGCTGGGCTAATTTAGCCTCATCTTGGTAAACAAGAAAAGGGTCCTTATTCAACAGATTTGAGCTGGAGTGACTGCAGCTGTCGTCTGGTCTGTGCGCAAACCAATTTTGTTCATTCCCTCGCCTGGCAGGAAGCCTGCACCAGAATTGTGTCGGGACTAATCAGCATTAAACCAATGTCAGGAGGGCTGCAGCAGGCTGCTCTGTAGCAAGGCAAGAGCAACAAGGCCGTTCAGGAGGGATTAGCCTAAGTCCTGCCCGGGGATGCAGCTGCGCTAGGAAAGGCACTGAAACTGTGCAGACTATTTTTCTTGGGCCTCGTTGTTGTGAAAGCAGCCAAAAACTGCCAAAAAAAGTGGCTTCACAGTGAGAAATCGGCATGATTTGCTGGATGTGACAGTAGATGCGAAAGCCAGGAGAAGGTGCAGGGACCATGGATCTGTAATATCCAGGAGATACAAATGGTGCCTTTGAGCATGCTGGGCTTTCGTCTCCTGGAGAGGCGAGGTGGCAAACAGTGAAATTAGTTCAGTGTGTGGTCTCCAGCCAAAAGATGATGTTACTGATGCTTCTGCTGTTATTATATTATACTGTAACAGATGTGTCAGGACTAAACAACATGAAGGCTGAGAGGTGGAAATATTTCGAAGAGAAGACCAGAGACTTGGCAAGGGATGATTCATACCTCTAACACCTCACAAACTCTGTTTTCCACCAGGTATTTACACTGCAGGTTCAAGAGTGCCTCCTGGTTTGCACTGAAAGAATTAAATTAGAGAAATCCTGACTTACACTGTTTGATCCAAAGATGCTGAAATGTTAATGTCTTACTTTGTGCTCCCCTCCCTACAGCTACTGAACTCTCTTTGCAGTTTTTCATCTCAAAAAATATTTTTGTCTTGCTCCTGAGCACCATGATTTGGCTTTGAAGTCAGTCCTGCTTTGAACAGAGGCATGACTTCCAGAGGTCCTTTCTGACCTGATTATTCCAATCCACTCAATCCCGGCCCCCTGTTTTTACAGGTACATGTTTTGGATGATTCTGCATCTGAAATTCTCCAGTTTCCTCTGTGACTCTGTTAGGGGTATTCTGTTTGTGTATCTGCTCAGCATTAGTCATCCCTTCTCTACTGCAGCTATGACAGTGCATTGTGTAACAACATGAAATGGGCACGCTCATGTGGTATCCGCAGCCAGCACAGCCATGCTCTAAATGCCTTCCAGGCCTCCTAAACCTCTGGTAAGTCTGAGTCTGCGTAAATTTACATGTCAAAATTGTTTTCTAGCACAAAGCTAAGCCCAAATGAACTTTTGAACCATAACCCTGGCACATGTTAAGCGTGTTTTTGTTGTTCAGGAAGCTCACTTAGGGGGGAGCAAGCAGACCTTCTGGTCTGAGGTGCCCCAATTAATTAAAAGCTATGCAACATAAGAAATCCTCCTTCTTAGGGAAAAATCTTTAGCAGCAAACCTGTCTGAGTGAACTGAGACACAGGAACAGAGTGGCTTTCTGAAGGCTTTCATCATGAGAAAAATTCTTGGAACCTTGATGAAGAAGAAGGAACCAAAGGCCCAGCCTTGCCTTGTGTTTGCTGGTACATGAGATTGTCTACTCGGGCAGTGTCTGACGGCATGGAATATTTAGTGAGTGTGAGGTTATTAATTAGGCAGAAGAGTATCAGCTACCAGCAGTACCTTCTGAAAGGCAGTTTTCCTGAAGGGGGGGGTGAAATGATTTGGAGCGGACTCTTAATCGGGAGTAAAAGGTTAAGAAAACTCCCCAACCAAACAAAAGGGCCACTGATTTTTCTGAAAACCTGCTGTCCAGCTGGATACCAACAGAACTGGGTGGGCTTTCAAGGGAGCTTCCAGTGCACATCCTTAAATAGTCACTGAAATGGTTGGTCCCCACATGCATCTATGGAAAATATATATGAGTCTTTCCAACTCTGGTAGGTCTGATTTTTCTTTGGTTGGTTGGTTTTGGATTTTTACCCATCCTGGGTGAGAGAATCATGGCTTGTGTGTGAGCTGTGCCCACGCAGCAGGTAGGCAGAGCAGACAGGGAGGGCTGGGCAGGATCTGGTCCCTCATCAGTCCCACCTCCCATACTGCAGGGCAGACTGGACCATTCCATGCCAAGCACACCTCTTCTCAGGTTGCTCCTTTTCCCTGGTCATCTTCCAGCAATATCTTCCCTGCCACGTTCATGCTAATGATATGTCTTATTCTTTCCCTGACAATAGGGATCAAAAATAGCTGCTTAAAAGAGGGAGGGCCAGTAACAGAAACAGTATTTGTTGTAATTCAAACTCCCTTTTATCTTCTGTCCTTAAAGACTGGTATTGTTTCCTAAACAGGTTACCACTTAGCATTTCAGAGTCTCTCTGTGAGTCTCTGAATCTTCAAAAATTGCTGTCCCCAGTGCAGTCTGGGGATTGGATTCTGGGGACCTATTTTTCATGCTTAATCATAGGCAGTGAGCTCTGCTGATGGCCAGTGGCTTCAGGCTGTTATCCTGAAATTGCCAGCTCTTGACACTTCTGAGGTAAGAGGTTGATTTTTTTAATTCAAGGCATTTGACAAGTTTGAGCCCCCTCCCTGTGGGAGCACAGATGGCAGCTAAAGGGATGCTGGAATGATTTCATTCCTACCTTGGTGATGACAAATCGGGTTTCAGAAGAGAGCAGCAAGTCTATTTGAACAGAACCCATGTCCCTGTGATGGTCAGTGCTGGGGTCTGTGGTCCTACTCACTTACCCACGCTTTCCTGACGGATCATTATGTCCAGGGCTCCCCTCCTGTCCAGATCTCAGTTTCTTGCTTTCTGCTTCAGGGCATCCTGTGAGAAGTGCAGAGCTGTTCTTGTGTGTTATGGAATTAATAATTTAATTTTCCAGTAGAAGGGCTCTTCAGGAAAATTCATGGAATCATAGAAGGTTTGGCTTGGAAGGGACATTAAATATTATCTAGTTCCAACCCCTCTGCCGTGGGCAGGGACACCTTGCTCTAGACCAGGTTGTTCAAAGCCCCATCCAAACTGGCCTTGAACACTTCCAGGAATGGGGCATCCACAACTTTTCTGGGCAACTTGTGCCAGTGCCTCACCACCCTCACAGTAAATTTGAGCTGGTGCAGCTTTGTGTTACTTCGTGTTTGGAATGCACTCTACTGTGGCTCGCTTACTGAACTCCGATTGCATAGGATACAGCCTTTCTCCAAAGAGCACAATTTCCAAAACATTAAGTAAAAGAAAAGTTAGGGAAAGAGAAAAACTGACCTTGTGTCTGAACAGAAGTAAGTGCTTTTGCTTCTGCAGGTTAACACAAGGTTGCAATTAAACACATTTTCAAAGCAGAAACTAAAAGGCTTTGGAAACAGCAGTTATTTTAGACAGTGTTAATTGTATGGCTTCTTTGACATGCCCTGACGGTTCAGAGAGATGAAGCAATGTTGTCATTTGCCAAAGAAAGTGCAAACCTCTGTCAGAGAGTCCAGCTGGAAGACTATTGTGGAGTCATATGAGTCTGTGTGTTATCATTTGGGTAGGGCAACTGCACTTTGATCTGACCTGGGGGAGGAGCTGTGCCTGTATGAGGCTCAGGTTTTCCTGCCATTAAGTCAGCTGCTTAAGATTTACCCCCATGGGTTGCATCAAAATCCATCATCTCTTTAGGCATGGAGAAAGCAGTGGAGAGGTGGGAAGGTGATATGGGATAGTGCTGTTACAGGATTGTTGCAAGTACATCCTCCACCTTCACTGTAAAGTCAAAGGGTTCCTGACCTGAATGAAACGCAGCTCAGCACTAACCTGCAGCCTAAACCAGCTATGTCAGGAAGCACCAGTATAAAAAAGGAGTCAGGAAAGGTGAGGGGGATACCAATAAATGCACCAAAGATTTTAGATCTCTGGAGCGAGTGGCAAAAGGATGTTTCTTTGGGGAGGCAATAATTTTGGGAAGGCGTTAACCAGAAGCAGCACTAGAACAGACAGTTCCTCAGGCTGTTTATAAATTGATACTCTGATGCCACAAGATACAGATTCAGGTTGAAGTTTCATATTTCTGTATTAAAATAAGTCACATTCAGGTTGTCATATCAGTATAAACAGAGAATAAACCTTGCTGAATTCAGTGCCTGAGGTGGAGTCCTACTTTACAAGCAGCCTTTTTGAGAGGCAAGAGGAGTGTGTTTTGGAAGCTTTGTTGTTTTGGCTTATAAATAAGCTTAGCTACAAGTTTGAATGTTTTGTAATTCTTTCATGACCCTTGAATTTGCAGCTGTAGGATGTATGTAAGTGCTCAAATTCTTTTAATCTCATATACATACATAGTCTTTTTGATTTCAAAGGGGAATTCTGTTCTCCACATGCACCGCCTGTTCTTGTGACTACTTGGAGACCAGCCCCAGTTGGACTGACTGGCTGTATACATGTGAAACCCTTGAAATATTCATTATAGTCTGTGGTAACCTAATATTAGTGAATCATCTTACAACCCTTAACAAGAAAGTATTTTTTTCAGCCTGATAGTAGAACTGCAGATTTTATTTTAGCAAATGTCCAGTAATACTTGTGCTCAGCTATCCTCTGCTAAGCTTACTGCTAACAGCTGTGTAACTGTTGAGATCTACATCACTTGTTGTCACAAATATTTATAGTTTGGGTCTTTCCTCTTGTGTGTGCTTCCTATTTAAGTATTAAAAAAAAAAAAAATTGCTTCCTAAATGTAAATATTTAATCCAAGGCACGCTGACCTGTTAACCTGTGCATTGAGGAGGTATCCATCAGGGATGCTCTTGGTGTATTTGCATGTTGCAGAATAAATCACCAGAAATCTGTCAAACCCTGAAGAGATATGCAAATGCCTGCGTCTCTTTAATCTGACATGTGTGTATCCTGTTTGATTTGAGATGGGAATTTTAATCCCATGGGAGCAATGCAGGAACTCCTGATGCTACCGCAGTCTTGTGAGGAATTATGAGCCAGCTGGTGCCCAGGTCTGGGGACTCTCTGCTGCTGCTGGGGCCATTTTGTGGAAGAGCCCCAGGTGCAGGGTGCAGCTTTTGAACGTGTAACAGACTGTTCCTGCCAGTCCCCTCTCTCTGGGAGAGAGGGAGCATGCACATGTATGTGGTTGTGAATACATTACACATATGCTCCCTCTTACGCAGGATAATGCTCTTTTGTTGGTGGGCTGATGTTTTACGGGGAATGTTGAGTGGGGAATATTGAAACCCATCCTTATGCATCAAAAATCAGTCTCTCCTGCCTCGATCTGAAGGAATAGCAACTTTTTTCAGGCGAAATGGAAATCCTCTTGTTTTTTTAGTAACAGGATGCTCAGATGTAGCTGTCACACATTGTCACACCAAGACACCGTTGTTTTCAGATCCCATACATTTTATTAATTCTCTTTCCTTTTGCATGGCACTTTCCTGCATTTATTAGACCTTCCAGACCTCCATATACTGACAGAAACCAGTGTGTTCAGCTGTGGCCCGTGCCTAATCCAGCCTTGATCTGCTCAGCATAAAATACTCCATTTCTAATGTGTAATGTTGTAACAGCTACCGGGGTCTCCAAAACAGCGTGGTATGTCTTGCCTCATTAGGTGAAGCATTTTATTTAACTCCATAAAATTCCACTTTATGCGAAAGGAATGTGTAAAATACTATAATATATGTCATGGAGAAACGGCAGGAGTTGTGTGCAGTGGCCAGGAGGGCTCCGGTGCCTGTTTGGGGTGGCTCTAAAAGCCTTGGTTTAGAAGTAGCTCCTCTGGAGCTGTTGACAGCTCACGGTTACATAAAAATTAGGGCAGCAATTACGTGCCTTCTACCTATGTATTTTTAGCATGCCAATCAACCTGGGATACAGGCACTGAAAGATTAGTGGATTAGTGGCAAAGACGAAACATTTGCTCAAATGCCAAGTAATTTTTTTTTAGGGTTATTTAGATCTCTGTCCTGTGCTGCTTTCATCTCTACTAGTAGGGCACTGAAATAACAGGCAAAACATGCACTGTAGGTGAAAGGGGACTTCAGTTTCTTACTCTCCTTTTTGTACATCTCTCCAGGTCCACTTCCAGAGTTCCACTGGCTCTTTTCAACCCTGTTGGAGGCCAGGAAATGGTCACAGTTCCCGTTTTTTGCTCTCCACAGTCCCTTTAGCTTTAGGGTCTAAAAACATCCCTGAAACATCTACTGTTCTTACATGGATATCTACTGCTCTACAGAGGGATTTTTAGAGGATTGGAAGTGGAAATGTGAGGGGAGAGGGAGGCAAGAGGCTGGTTTTAATTGTTGGGCTTTGGCAAAGGAGAGACTTTTAAGATAGCTTTGCACTGATCCCTTCTGAGTTTTTGTGGGAGGGACTTTACCTGTGCTCTTAAAGAGATCTTTTTGATGGCAGTGTATAATGTATACTGGAGTTTAAAACTGGGTTGTTGGGAGAGCAGGCAACCTCAAAATACGGCAGAGAGGAAATATGATAGAAGCCTTGAAGTGGTGCTTTTAAGGCACGAAGGTTAGGACTGCACTTGCAGAATCACAATATCCTCCATTTCCAGATGTCTGTGGGGATGAGTGGGACAAGGGCAGAAAGGATCTGAGGCACAGGGGCATTTGTGAGCTGAACCCAGAGACAATTACTCTTCTGGTCTTTTCACATGAGATCCATCTTTCTATGGATGCTTTGGCACCCAGTATTCCCCAGGGTGTTAAGGGAAACCAAAGGATTTATTTTCTGGGAGCCTTTGTAGGGATATAAATCTAAACCTAGAGGCAAAGTAGAAATCCTGCTATGCTCTGAGTTTTCCACCTGGAGTCTAGTTTGCATCCAGAAATTAATATTTTTCCATGCCTGACACTTTATAGTGACATGGTGATTGAGTCCTGTTTTCAGCTTTCTGTATTTTCAGTAGACTTGGAAACTGGCCACAAAATGGGCAGCACTGATAAAGCATAAATCTGATTGTTTATGCTTTGTCTGAAATACTTAGAGCTCTGCTGCAGTGAAAAAAACCTAAAGCTGTATCTAACTAGCAGAGATTTACTTAAGGTTTGCACAAGCATAAAAAATATTTTTCGTGTGGCTTACATGCACAATGACTGTGCACTGATAGCTTCTTAATGATCCCTCCTGTAAACTCACTGGCAGCAGCCTCTTCTTCAGATTGTAAACGAAGTTGGTGTTGACTAAGACACGTAGGTTCATGGCAGAAGAGGTATTTTAACTGAGTAGTTACAACAACTGATCTTTCTTTCAATACGATATTTTTGCCTCTTAACAATGTTCTAGCACTTTTAGTTGACAAAGCTAAAGTTGTTGGTTTTTTTCAGAGCTAATAATAACTGCATCATCCAGCACGTTGTATAAATGCCTTGATCTCAGTGGCAGCTTTGCCCACGTTGGAAGCATTTGCAGTGATGTGCTGATCTCCAGTTATTGTGGTACAGCTGGGTTGAAGCAGCTGAGAGCAATCTCCAAACTGAAATGGTTTCTGGGGTAGCTCTTAAGTGGAAGTACCAGCGTTAAGGACCCATACTGGCTGTGTGGGCAGCAGATCCTTGTCTCTCTGCGTCTTCATTCCTGCTCACCACCCTTCCCCGTCCAGAAGCTCTGGTAATTTCAAGCCTTGCCTGAGGGTTCTGGTGACTTTTCAGTGTGCAGAAGAAATTTTTTGTCTTTTCTTACTCTAAAAGGATTCATTTGTTGAAAACTGGCAGAAAACTGGCTCTTGGAGACTGTCACAAGGACAATTCTTTATTGGCAGCAGCTTAAACAGCAGTTTCTCAGAACTCCCCAAACAAAGTTTGTGCTACATAAGGGAGTGTTTCTACTTTATGCTGATGAAAGAGCGTTCTTGACTACAAGAAGCAAAGTTCTTTCTTTGCCAGACCCTTTTATCACCAAAGCACTTTTTAACTAAGATTTCATAAAGCTTAGCAGCTGCAGCCTTTGACAGGCAACAATTGTCCTCCTGTAACTCTTTGCTTGTAAAGGATGTGCAAAGAAAGTAACTCACTACAGTGAGGGACCGCTTGTGGACCCACTGTCTTTAAATCCAGTTTTTGCTCTGCTAAGAAAACCAGATGTCTAAACCTCACAGGTGTGGGCCAGCTCTTCAGAGCACTGCAAAGAGGCTGTCCCTGCTCAGGGTGTTCTATCTAGCCATCTTGAGTGCTTGTGCTGGGTTGTGGATTGTGCTGTTTGAAGAAGAAAAATCTTCCCTGGAAACTGGGGATAACTTCCTTCTCATCACCACAGCCTGTGGAAAGTGCTGAGTAAAATCCAACCACGAGTCCTTTGGATCCTCTTTGTGCCTGAGTACACCGAGGGACAGCTCTTGGGGACTCCAGAAAGGCAAGGGCTTCCTTTAAACCCGAAAAATGCAGTGTAACAGTCCAGGGAACTGAGGCCTCAAGGTTGTGTGAGATGGATAAAAAGAAAGCTAGAAAAAAGCAAAGCCCCAATCAGGCATAGCTGGTTATTTGAGCTGCAGTATGGGCATCTTTGTGCTCTGTTTATGTCACAGTTGTTTAGTGCTGAAAACGGCCCAGCCCAAATTAAACTTCTTTCTTTTCTTGTAGTGACTTGTAAACTAAGCTTAATTAGGGTGGCAGAAGGTGTTATATCTGTGAATTCATTCACACTCTGCTACTGTATAAGCGCAGCTTTGGTGAAACAGCTTCAAGTAACAAAGCACCTGAAACTTGCTATCATAATGAGTAGAGACTGATATTGGTGCGTGATATTAAGTGTATTACAGAGTGGTTTTTAAAAAATCTCTTTTATTACAGACCAGTTTGAAAGATAACTGGATGGATGGAATTATAAAAATAAGGCTGTTCTTGTCGTAAAAAGCCCCAAAGCAAAATTTACTGAAAACCTCCCCTTTCTTTCCTGCTTTCTCTGCACAGAAACCTAAACAGTAATAATACAGGGATATTTAGGATGACAGGTTATGGTGGTTTGTGGGTTTTGGTCTTTTCTTCCCCTTTTTTCCAGAAATATCAACTGTAGCAAAGCAGATCTTGAGACAAGACCCTTGTACTACCTCTGTTATAGTGGAGTAGAGAACAAAACCTGCTTTAAGATTAAATTGAATCAAAAATTATAATTGTGAGTGTCTGATTCCAAAACCAGCCCGAGAATGAGACATCATATTTTAACACAGAAATCAGATCCTTTTGAACTCGATCCTGTCCTTATAAATAAGTAGAAAGCACAAGCACAAAGGTATCCTGTGCAAAAGGCGTGACTGGGTAAGTCATTCTGTGTTCTGTCCATGGAGGGAGGTGAACACATGAAACAAGGAGTAGGAATCTATGCAAACTTCAGAGAGAATGTGATGGCATCTAAAATGCCTTCACTTTCTTGGCAGTTCAGCCCAAGACCGTAGTTGGGTACCTATTGCTGCAAAGCCAGGACTTCCTTGCTAGACAGGCTGTAGCATCCTGCTGTGTTTAGGGACCTGTGCTCTTGCTCTTGCTTGAACATTTTTCACTCTGTTCTTCTTCTGGAAGCTGAGAGCTGGACTTCAAACCCCTCATATGGTTTTATGTTCAATGCCCACTTGCTGTGTAACTAAACAAAAAGCAGGTTATTGTGTAGGAGCACCATGCCTTGGGTACGTGGTTTTTAACTCTGCCCACCCCAATATGAAAAATCACTCAAATGGACGTAATTTAAGCAACATTTTTTTTTAATTTGACAAGATTATGATACAAGTTTTATGTAAAAGAGATGGTATAATTTGTAGTTGTTTGTGATTGTAGTAAGATGTCTGTTGTCTGTTGGCAGCTGGGACTTGGGGCTATTTTAAGACTGACAGTGTTGGTGCTGTATAATATTACTCTGTAGGCAGAGAGTTCAGTATTTTAATCAAGGTCAGAAGGAAGAGATGCTGGAAACTAAACTTCTCATGTTAGAGCCTTTTTTTCCTTATTTAGATGTTCAATAACTCTTTTGGGTGGACAAAAGTCAACTTTTTAAAAGAATTTCTGAAATAGTGAGCCTTTCCTAAGTGTAATTAGTTTGTGGCAATAGCACTATTCCATTACATTGTGTTTGTGTAAAGAATTAGGCTGTACAACAATGACCATAGCTCTGTATTTATATAACTGTTGTCAATCTGACTTCTTCAGCAGGAGTTCTTACATAACTTCTGTGACTGTTTAGCCATATGATAGATGATAATAAATGGTCAAAGTACTGAAATGGATAGTAGAAACCTGTCCCAGTTCATTGAGCTGTACATTGTTTCACAAGTTGTTACATCTTCCCTTTTCACCCTTCCTATTGTAGAGGTGGCGGCAAAGTCTGTGGAAGCTCAGTCCGCAATTCCCTTTGAATGATAATCTTTAGGAGATAACTGAGAGGACAGCCTGGCAGAGAGGGTTGTAAAAGTAGTGTGGATAATGGGCAATTAGCAAGAGTCGTCTCTAACTTTGACAATTGTTTTGTTTCTTTAGCTTAAATACTTATGAAACTTTTTAGTTCAAACAGCTTAAAAGTAGAATGAAATAAGTTAAGATGCATGGAGTGGAAAAACATCACCCTGCAGATTCCAATGTAGGCTATCTTCAGGTGCATCCTAAAGAAAAGGGAAAGTTATCCTAAAATACAAATTCACACCTAAGAATCTCTGTTGGAAGAACTCCTGTGCCCTCTGCTGAGTGCTGCCTTCCAAAAAAATCTGGCCTTGGCAGAACTGTCTTGGTCCTCTGAACAGGATTAACAGGTCAAGTATGAGGTTGTGGTGGGAATACTCTGAATTTACACCTAGCAACTGAATCACTGGAGAGACCAATGGTATTGCAGCTCTACTGTGGGTGCCAGGTCTCTAAAAATAGATTTAACGTGGGGAGGATTGTGTAATGCCTCTGTGTAGTGTGCAAATGCAACTTTTTTGACGAAGAAATTCCATGGTGTCTAAAAACATTTTTTGGTTTTCTGCAAGAGATGAGCAAACCAGTTGGAAGAAACCTCAGCTAGGCAGGCTAGCAGGAAGATGTTCCATTAGAAGTGTCTGCTGGGGTAGCTGTTGCTGGAAGACATTAAAATTGTTCATCCAAGTTCTAAACATAGCTTATTTATTCAAATTTTAGTCTAAAAACACCCAGTTATGAGACAGAAATGATGTCTAGAGCTATTAGGTAACTTCACTCAGTCCTGAAAATGGTATGCAGTACAGGATTGGAGGTGTAACAACAGCTAACAGTATTATGTTAAACAGAACTTCTTGGGTTTAGTTCAACACTAGTTGAAGAACTGATGTCTTTTTCCCCCTGAGTTTCACAGGCTCTAGAATGGCTCGATATGTGAACAATGATGTCTTTCATAATAGGGAAGCTGTAAAGCAGGATGCTGTTTGAAGTACTGAGAATTTAATCTTGTTACTAATTTTGTCAAGTGTTCTACCATGTCTGTCATTGCATTCAACACCTCTGTGGTAATACAGTCATAGAGGGGTTTATTTATCACATGCATTTACCCTTTGCCAGTAGTGGGGGGAAGAGAGATTGCAAGGGGGAGTATTGAATGTCTGGTTCACATTTTTTCCCTGCCCCAGGGCATTTGTATGTCTTTTCATTTTGTTCATACTTGCTTTTTTTTTTTTTTTCCATGTTTGTTATGTTGTGTAGTCTTGTACAAATGGCTACAAGCAGATCTCCATGGCAAGAGCTCAGATACTGCAGACAAAACCTCAGGTAAAGAGGAGTTAAGGACAAAGCAATCACCAGGCCCTCTCTCTTTCTTTATTTTCAGTCTTCCAACCCCCCTTGAATCAAATCAAGGATTAGAGATCAAAATCAAAGCCAAAATCCTTGGACTTTTTTATTCCTTTACCTAATTTAAATCAATATCTGGTAAATTTTGTTCTGTTTCTTGAAGCTCTCTGGGCAGATGTGTTTCCCCTCTCCAGCAAAATCCCACTAGTGGAGTCAATATACTGGTGGAGATGAGATATGCTAGATCTTTCTGTGCTTGATAAAGACTGAATAATATCTTTCATTGGAGGATACTTATCCACAAATCTAGCTAGGCTTGATTGTGTGGATTTGTGAAAAAAGGGGACTGGAAGGTTCAACTCCACCAATATCTGCTACAGAGACCCAAAGTTTCCTGACATCTCAAGGCAGCATGTTTTGCAGCCTAGATTTAAACAGTGATACTGGTGAGGTTCACACAGACACACCTCTGCTCCTACCCTCAAAAAATCCAAATAATTTAGATGTATTGAATGGTACACAACCCCCTATGGTTTCCTGCTTAAATATGATCCATCAATTCCCTTACGTATCAACGTGCAAAAGGTGGGTTAGACACTGCCCCATTCCTCAGCTGCTCCCTGGACAGCCACCACCATCTTACAGACAATGCAGATTTTAAAATCTTGGAATGAAAACTGTTTTGTCTGCCTTGTCCCAGTCCTCTCTTTCATATTGTCTCCCTTCTCTGCTGTGAGATTATGAGAGTATGTGCTCAGAAATAACACCTTTGAGTTCATGTCCTGGAACTCTGACTAGCATTGCACTCCCACCTTGGCATCCTGGTGGGGCTCGGAATAAAACCAGCAGAAAAAACCCAACAGTTTCTGCACTACTTTAAATTTACCAGCTCCTGAACCTGACAATTAACAGCTTAGTTACTCCCCAGCCAAGCACTGTTGTTGCTGCTCCCACATTGTTTACTCACTCACACGTTGTATACTATTTGCTTCTTGTGCAGGATCATCCAGAATAAACCTGAAGTTCCCTCTGCAGGGAAAGAACATAGCTGGATGTGCTGGACACTTTTAATTGGAAAGAGCTGTCAGAGAGATGGTCACCATGAGGTGCAGCACTGGGCATAGTTGTGCTCCCAGTACATTCCTCTAAAGGAATAAAAGATATTTTTATTTCTGTAGTCACAGGCATTCCTGTTGACATTCCAGAGCTTGGAAGGAGCGACAGATAGCTTGCATTCCCTGGATGTGAGGGTGTGGGTGGAGGGATGCCTCTGCCTATTTGGTACGTGGATTTCTATGCCTCTGTAGCTGTGATTATTAATTGAAACAGATCTACTTAAACCCTAAGGTCACTAAATTTATACATAGGATCACTCTTATGAAAGCTATCATGACTGACAACCTCACAATTGTAGCTGCATTTCCCTAGTAATTGTATCCTGTATCCAAAACACAGGTATTTTCCAATTCTGAGGAATCTTCTAATTTTGAAATTAAATTAGCACAGTTTTTCTTGATCTAGCATCTGTCACTTCACCATTTGCTTTTAATTTGAAACTAAATGTCCCTTTAAAAACCAGTGCCTTAAAGGGGAGGCACAAGTTGTGTAAGAGTACAGTTACATAGGGTGTAGTGTCCAATTGAAATGGAAATTGAGTCTGACATATTTGACACAATTTTGAAAACTATTTGAATATTTTTTGAAAATATCCTGAGAGCAAAAGGTTTCCATTCAAACCCAATTTTTTAACTTGCCTCTGAGAGGCAGCTTACCCTATGAGTTGTGCTGTTTGCATGAATTGGTACCACACATACCATGTTTCTGGCTGTGTTCACAGTACTGTTATCTGCCCATTAATATTTTAATATATGGATTCAATTCACATTTGATACTTGCTTCATTTCAATCTGCCTTGCTAATCCTGTTTGGGAAGTTAGTAAGCAAGCACTTAAAAGCACATAGATTTAATGCAAATTCACTGTTTGTCTAGAATAACAGCTAAGTAAATTCTATTTGCCATGTGTGGCTCAGCAGTTCAGAACTACCAAGGCTCAGAGCTGATACTGTCATGTACCCTTTGGTCCAGATCCCTTCCCTCTTGTTTGCCAAGAAGGTTTTTGCTCCCTGTGGTTCTCTTCCAGCTGCTTGTCAGTGTGGAGCTGGCTGTCGTGGTCCTTGTCTCTCATCTCATTTCAGTGAGAGTTGGGGGGTTTCCTGCTACTTTGGCCAAGCAATGACATTTCACCCTGACATGCAGGCTGCTTCCTGTCATATCCTCGTACTGTTTTTCCTAAATTGTGTGTCTTCTCTAAAAGCTCACCCTGTTTGACTTTCTGGGAGGTAGCTTTGTGTAGGGGGTGCTGTGTTGTGTCCTTTTGAGCTAATGACCGATTGATTCACTGTGGTGTGGGTTCTTGGCTGCTTTTTCTCTTTTGTTTTGTGATCACTGATTGAGAAAGTCATATTTTCTCTGTGTGTTTTTACCTTTAATTTATATTTTTTTTAAACCACCGTAGTAGTAAAATGCAAACACTGCAGAGACTCTGCAAAGGTAAGTTGTTTGTGCCATCTACTTTTCTGGATAAAATGAATCCATGTTGTCAACCTACTAGAACATTGGGACTGCTGTTTTTGGGAAGCTGGATTTCTTAAAGCAATGCTTGTGCTTCATAACCAAAACTTTTTAGACCTATCTGTCATCTAAAGGACTGCACAAATATCTTTGGCAGCATACAAATTATTGGTCACTTCCAAAAGCTGACTGAAACCCCGCTTTTATCATTATTACAGTGGTTTATTGGCAAATTCACCTTGTTTTTCTCCACTGGTTCTAGATGCTCCAGAGTATTGCCCACCAAGTTGGGGGGGGTGCTTTATAGGAAAAATGAGATAAAGGATATTAAATAATAAGAACAGCAAGATATCAGGGCCTTCACTGCTCTTGCATCCTCAGTGATGTATTTTTTGGTCTAACTTGGAAATAAATTTTTCAAGCAAAAGATGTTTTTACAACATCTATATGAGATAGAGTGGAACACTGGCCCCCAGAGAACCTGTGAAGGGCTCAAGTGATGAACTGCAAAAGTGATGAGTACCTCTGAACCACACAAATGACCCGATTAGCATCCATCCATTACATTACAGTAATGTTTTTGTGTTATGAAGAAGGAAAACTTTAAAGACATTTGGACTCCAGCAATCACTTACTGTCTGTGGTGTAGAACTTAATGAAGTCATCCAGTTCTTCTAAATTTTAGTAGAAGCAACCAAACAAATTTAGCATCAAATACTTGCCTATCTGCCAATTCACAGTTCTCAGGTAAGCTCTGTCAAATGTGAGAATGCTTGAAGATCTAATTAGGAAATAACCTCATGCATATTTGTTTGATTATGCAAGCACATTAATTATGGTTTGATACTAAGAATTAAAAACGTTGTTGAGTGTGTTTAAGTAAATACCTGGAGAGAGAATTTTTGCTCATGTTGCTTGTTGGGATCTTTATTTTGTGAAGTTTTAGGAATTGGTGGATAACATTATATCTTTATCTCTAATGCCTCTGCAAAGAACTTTTAGACCAAAATAAGAGATTATTCTACTGCCATGTTCTGCAGTAGAGTGATGGTCTCAGTTTTTTGGTATTTCAGTCTGACTTTGTAACTGAGCATGGAGAGGATCTTCATGTTCCCTTATTTGATCCAGTTTAGCTAATAACTTCAGTTTTCTCTATTTCAGTGATGCATATACTTTTGCTGGATTTCTGGTTTGCCTTGAGCAATTCCAGAAGCAGGCTGCTTTCCTCTACCAGAGCTTCCCATGTGGGATCATAGAATCATTTAGTTTGGAAAAGACCTCTAAGATCACTGAGTCCAACCATTAACCCAGCACTGCCAAGTCCACCACTAAACCGTGTCCCTAAGTGCCACATCTACATGTCTTGTAGATGCCTCCAGGGATGGTGACTCGAACACTTCCCTGAGCAGCACATTCTAATGCTTAACAACCCTTGCTGTGAAGAAATTTTTCCTAATATTCAGTATAAACCTCCCCTGATGCAACTTGAGGCCGTTTCCTTTGGTCCTGTCACTTGTTACCTGAAAGAAGAATCTGACCATCCCCCCTCACAACAATCTCCTTTGAGGTAATTGTACAGAGCAAGATCTCCCCAGTCCCCTCATCCACTCCCCATCTTACCATTTCCTTCCCCAGGAAATACAGCTGCAGCTGGGAAGAAAAAGATTTTAAACCCTCTGAATGCATTTGAATGTGAGTGCTGTTGGAAGAGGTGGTTTACTCTGCTCCACCGGGTTCCTGAACTCGGTGCAGTGGCTCTCACAGCAGGGTGAGATGCAATCCCAGCACCACTGACACGTGTCTTGAGGAATTTCCATCCACCTACACGCATCCTCCTGAAGGGAAACTCCAGCATAAGCCTCTGCTTCCCCTTCCTGACCAAGCAGGCAGCTGGTGTTGGTGTAAGAAATACCTGACCTCTGCCTCCTCTTCCTCCACCTGCCTCTGTTGTGCAGGTGCTGCTGCAAGGGCCCTGCCGCTGTGACCCCTGAGACACAGTGCAGCTTCTGCCCTCTGCACTGAAGATGTGCTAAGGGTTTCATACAACAAACAGTTTTCAACCCTCCTAAAATTTTGCCCTGATAATTTTTACCTTGTGAACTGCCACTGTGCTTCTCTCCATTCCTTTGTGTTCCCCACAATTACCTGCAGACCCTGAGCTCTGCCAGGTAAAAACGACAAGCTCTGCCTTCAGATGTCAGTTTGTACAGCAAGTTCCTTGGATCAGTTCACTCTGAGCCAAATGATTGTGTAGACTGTGCTTTGCAAGGAGCAAAGGGTATGTACCAAGTGGCTGCAGCCTCAGAAACCTTTGAGTAATTCCTTAACTGTGAATTTTGCAGCATCTCATAGGCTGCTCGCTGCACAAAGGGTTAATTGTTGTGTGTAACTCAACAAACACAAGTTATACTTGTATCCATGTTGCCTTCAGAGAGGGGTTAGTGAGGTCAGTGACCTCAGGAATGGTGGATTGCCTTTAGAACTTGCCAAGCAATGGAGTATTTTTTAATCCAAAATGATCCTTTCATTGAAAACATTAGTGAAATATTGGTTTTCTCTTTAATTATAAGGAGAAATAATATTCTTTTGTAAAGAAAAGAAATCCAGTTCTATTTCAGTGACATATTTTGAGAAGTACTTAGCTAACACTAAGAAGCCCTAAAGGGAGCCTTTGAGTGTGAAGCAAAGGTTGGTGAAAAACTCTCCACCCAACATCTCTCTCAGAAAGCAAATGAATAGGGAAGACCCACTTGTATTTTTTAAAGCAAGAATGCTGGACTTAGTAATCTGATACCTGAAAAAAAGTGTACTAGATGTTAATTTAATTAGTAGATTTTAACTTCTTGTTTTGATCAATGTTTTGCAAACTGTAGACAATCCAGTGGGGGAAACTCCATTAAAAATATCACTGTGAAATACAGTATTTGTATGCTGATAACTGGATGCATTTCTGCTTGAAGTCTAATTTCGATCTTCCTCTTTGCACTTGCTGGATTCTTTGTGTGGATAATGTCTGCCCTTGAAATTTGATGTAGAAAAAATAAATGTTTAATTTTCACACAGGACTTGTGGTATAAGAAAGATCATCCATAATGAATTCTTGAATAATTTATAATAGCCAAGAGGTGCTTATATTTTTTTATCGACCTTAAGACAGTTTCTAACAAACTTGAGGGAAAGTACCATTTCAGTGACTAAGTAAAGCCATCTCTAGATGTTCAGGATACAGGGGAAGGTCAAGAACTCAGTTTATTTCAGGGTCTTTTTCTGTAAAATCCCAGGAGTCATTTTTCTCTTGAAAATATATTTCCATGCCGTAAATACTAAGCTGGAAACTGGTTGGTAAGATTTTGTGGGAAGGAGGGTAAGATCAGACCGAATGTGCATCTTTTCTGTTTCTCCTTTAAAAGTAGTACCTCTGGAAGTGAAAATACCCTTCAGATTTCACAAAAAATAAAAATGGAAAAAAAAAAAGAAAAACAAAAGAAAACTGCCCAAGTGAGCTCTCTCTCTCTGAAGCCTCACTGTTGTGACAAATCATTATTTCTTCATTTGTTGCAGGAGAGAATTTTGACCAGAGTCCCTTAAGGAGAACCTTCAAGTCCAAAGTTTTGGCCCATTACCCTCAGAACATCGAGTGGAACCCCTTTGACCAGGATGCTGTCAACATGGTAGGTAGAAAACTCTCTTCTCAAGCTGTTACCTGACAATTTCAGCTCTTAAGCAGTGCCTGGGTTGTTTACAACCAGCCCTTGTGATGTGATGAACGAGGTGCTTCTGCTGGGACTAAGAGCACCCACTGGGTGTGCTGGGTCGAAAAGCTGTAGAGCTGGAGGTATTGTGAAGACACAGGATACTTTCAGGCACAGCAAAAGTAAAATGCCGAGTTCCCCTCGTTAGTTGTAGTTTTAGGTCTACTCCATGATGGAGCAAATCTAACCACTGTGCCAGTGACTGGGTGAGAAGGGGTGTGGTTACTCAGGATACATATCCACACGAGGCAAACCAAGGAATTTTTAAGATATTAATATCCCTGTGAAATTTTTGAGTACGATACACCTTGTGATTCTGCATATAGCAAGGGAAAGAGGAATCTTTATGCAGAAAGTAGGACTTACCTAAATCACAGCTTTTGCTGGGTCATCACTTTTTATGGCATCTTTGCATCAGTGCACCTTTGGTACATCTCCTTCCTCTCAGCTGAATTTGATGTGGGTGTGTGTGTTGCTTAGTCCCATGGACTGGGAAGGGAGGATAAAACAGTTATTGGAGTAGGGGCAGTGACAACTGAAAGACTGATGATCCACTGGGAATTTTTCTGAAGAGCTGATATTCAAAGGATGTTTTCAAAATCAGCAAAGCACTTGTTAGGAATATAACCTGACAACAGATTACTGGTATTTGAGCTTCCCAGTACAGAAAATGCTATTTGTTTTATAATTTAACAGGAACCAGCTTCTAACTGTTTTCAAAAATGTTTATTGAGTCTAACTCAATATTGGAAAATGAGGGAGCCCCTTCCCCCTCCAGTTTAGTTTAGATGTTCTTTGCATTTGCAGAGGGTAGGAGTGCATACTAGCTACAAAACAGAACTGATCTCATTGTATGGTACAGGTATGAAGTCAGGAAAATCTCCTGGCCCTCACCCAGGAGATAGAGAGGTGAGAAATAGATAAAACCCACAATAAAATAGGTTTTGCAAACGCAAAAATGCATTTGTAACTTCCCTGCGGTCATGAAGATGTAGATGTAGAAATCTGAAGTTATCTCAGTTTTCACTGAATTCTCTTTTTATGCGCTGTGCCAAATATTTAACATGGAAATACAGGAGCTGGAAGTAGCAGTGACACAGAGCTGATGCTGTGGTGCTGCACATGCACAGGAAGGCAGAGATGAGCCCGGTCACTCCCTCTGCCTGCTGACAGCTGGGGATTTCTGTCCTCTGCTTCCAAATGTGCACTGCTGGAGATGGTGTGGTATTTGGGCAGGGCTCCACATCACTTTGCTTAATACAGAAGGCATGAAGGACTCTGAGCAATGCTTCATCAGCAGATAAGATGGTAATAATTCAACTGCCAAGGCTGTTTATGCCTTTTAGTTCTGCCTTTGAATTGGGGATGTTAAGAGGAGAAGTGCTGGGGGTTGTGCAGCAAGAATATAGCAGCTGGAATTGCTGCATTATTTATCTCTCACATTACAGTTGGAAATGTCTAATATTCATGAAGTGTAGTCATAGTATCAGATAAAAATGGAATGCTAAAACCAGCAAGAGACCTATTAAAATAAAATAATTGAACTGAACAGCTGAAGAACACATCTTTCATTTGCAATGTGTCTTGGAGGAAAAAAAAACCATTTACTAACAGCAGCAGGATTTAATAATCTTTTAAATAATCTTTTGGAAAACTTCTTTATTGTTTTGATCCGAAGCATCATTTAAAGTAATATCCACTTCCACAGAATCCCTTGAGGCAATTATTGGCCTTTCTGATCTTGCCTTGCTGTATTAGTTCTGCCTATGTGTTTGCTTTATGTGAGCTTCCAGAAGCAATTTTCCTCAGAGAAGAAAATGCATAAATCCTTGAAGGTTAACTTGTGAGAACTCTGGCTTTGCTGGATGCTTAAGGAATTTCAATTGCCTTCTGGAACCATCCTGTCGCTTTAAAAATAACCCCCTGAACTTCCAAGCAATCAAGCTGCTTAAGAGTCATGTTTTCTCTCACTTTCAAAGTATGTATCAAAGTACAGAGTTCTCTTTAATAAGGAAGTGTTTCTTTCCCCCCACTGCTTTTCGTGATTATTCCTGCCTAGCCTCACATGCTATCTTCTGTGGCCACTCTGCAAGTGATGTGTTGTACCAAATTGAAGTTATCAGTAGACGGGAAACTGGAATTTTTAGGAAACAAGCCTGCTATTTTAGCCCTCTGATTCATCAAGATATATAAATCTTTGCCTGTATTTCTGAACTCCAAGGAAGCATTATCTGCTTAACGTCTCATGTACTGAAATAAAAGAATCGAAGGTTCCCTGGTGTAATTTGAAGGATGAGGCTTTAACACAAACAAGAGCATCTTTCTCTCCACCCCCTCACCCTCAGTGCAGTTTGGGTATGGAGCTTGCTGCCAGTGCATGTTGTGAACATGAGAAGTATATGGTGGCTTAAAAAGTGAAATGGAGGATCTAACAGAGAAGAGATGAACCAGTACTGGTGGGCAGTGGTCCAGAGGGGACTTTTGCTTCAGAAATATCTGGAAGAAGTGATGTCCAGGAGAAGGAGGAGGGAGGGATTACAGTGTGTGTGTCCTGCCTCTGTGTTTAGAGAAAGGGTATCTCCTACTCATGACTTCTAGAGAGAGGTTATGGATTAGTTGATACCTTTTTAACTATCTTAGTGAAACTTCCTTGTATTTTTACAAACCATCTTGGTTAAAAGCCTTATTGCAAATACTATTTAATTCCAGATTTTTCTGCTGACAGATACATTTAAATGTAAATAGTAAAGTGCTCTGGAAACCAAAATCCTCTCTTTTGATCAGTAATCTTGGGCAGTTTTCAGTGTTTATACAAACATGCAGTACAGGTGACTGACTGCCTTCTCACTGTTAGCCAGCCAGCTTCACACCAGCAGGCAAAGATTTCACCCCCCCTTAGCACATCCCAAGCTGCCCTTCCCCAACACTCTCCTGTGGCATGTGTGACACAGATGAGATGGGAAGTGATTGATGTCCGAGGCCCTAAGATGAAAGTTTTCATGCATTAACCGCAAATTCAAAGCTTTCTGTATTGCTGGAAAATTAGTACAGGCTCTTCCTTTTGATCTCGGCTTCTTAAGTGTCTCCTGGTCCTTCTTCCTGCCTCGGTGCTTCCCATCTTCTTTCTTTCTTTCTCTGCTTTTTCCCGTGTCCTCTTGTAGGTCTAACAACAGCAGCAGTCTCTGTGCCAGGGTTTGCAGCCAGGGTCTGAAAATGTTGTTGTTCTGCTGTGGCTGAAACTTAATAAATGAGTATCCCTTTGTGTGTATATACTCAGTATATAAAGGACAAGGGAATAACAATTAAGACTTGGAGGAAATTTATTTAAACAGGCTTCTGAAGCTGTCTCAGCTGGTCTGAATTTCCCTGATGCTTATCTGTTCTTGATCTTAGCAGTATATATAATTTTCTTATGCAGGTATTTTTCTGTACAGTGAAGAAAAATATAATCTTTGATAGCATTAAGATTTAAACCTATGATTTCAGCCTGGTTGGCTTTGATAAGGCTTATAGCCACCACTGAAAGCTTACATTCTAGAAATAAATTTTTATTAAGCAAGCCTGTCGAAAAAATGAGGTGAAGAGAGATATTTATTGGGCAGAATAAATTTAAATAAGTGTGAAACAAGGATTTTTTACTACTTCTTTATTGGAGAAGCCTTAACCATGGCACTACTGTTAACGCCTCAATAAAAACTGTAAAGCTTTTGAATGAAAACGTGGCTGCAGTTTCAAAGTGGTTCAAGCTGCAGTTTCATGGTTTGTATCAGCAAAACCCATCAATTGAATTCAATTCTTTTGCCAACTCCAGGCTACTTTTTTCCCTATTCATTACCTTTTTGAGCAATATATAAGAGCTGTCCTAGATAATTTAGGAGCCTGATAACCTGTTGTGAAGTGAGTCTGGACCACTTGTCTAAATCTCAGCTGGGCTGGTAGCAGCTTTTCAAATCAGATTTTCAAATGGTCTGTGCAAGGTGCATTGCAGAAGTTCAGGGTAGGATGTGCCTGAAAATATATGATTATTTCTCTTGACCTCTTCTACCATCAGAAGAATTTGCTTCAGGTCAAGGTGAGGCAGTAGGGGATACACTCAGTTGTGTGTAGGTTCACATCCCTTGGGAAAGTCAGCTTCAACTGTTGCCTTTTGGAAAAGGAGGAATGCTTTGAAGGCTCTCCCTCTCTTCTTTCTTTTCTATTTCTTCAGATGGAGGGTACAAAGGCAGCTTTAGTTGTTCGTTTATAAACATACTGATTTAACTAGAACATGAGGAGTTTCCTGCTGATGCACATTCAAACAAGTTTTGCTGGATGTTTGCTATTGTGTATTAGATGGCTGATAGCACTCCCGAGGAATGTCTGGAAAAATGCCTCCAGTTATTATCACCAGGGCCATGTTTCAGAGAAACACCCAGTGTAGTAGAATCACTGCAAAGGATTTTGCTGAGTGGTAAATTAAAAAGGAGGTTGTCATAGATTTTGGGTGTTTCCCTCCCTATCCTCCCCGACTCCATTTTTTTCCAATCTAAACTATTTTGTAGCACTTAAAGAAGAAAGTAAATGTGGTAGCTTAATATCTGCCAGTCATTTGGGGCTTGGTTTGTTGGGGTTTTTTTCCATAAAATTAGGGAAGATCAAAGAAATTCAAGAAGTCTGTTTAATTTTAATTCAGTGGTATAAGATGCTTCTTTGGCTCTCTGATTTTAGAGCACTGTGGGCATGATATATGGAAATGAGAACGAAACTGGATGTTTTTATATGATGCTTAAGTAAATGACACAAAGACTATTCAACTGTGAAAATAATTTCAGAAAGTAATGAAAATGAGTTGTAATGACTTAATAGATGGGTAATTTTGAAGGGTGTTTTCCTTTCTTCAGTCATGTCTACCTCTTCTTTTTAGTAGCATCAGTTTTAGGCTCTTTGTTCTTGGATACTTTTCAGGGGGATTATGTTTAATGATAAATGGCTTGTTGTGATGCAGCGGATAAAAAGAATGTGCCCGTATAGCAAAAATAACAAAATAAAATTGTAGCTTAGATAACTGCATCTATTTCTTCTCTCATTTCTTAGCTGTGTATGCCCAAAGGGCTGTCCTTCAGGACTCAGGCAGATAACAGGGATCCACAGCTCCACTCATTCATCATCACCAGAGAGGATGGCTCTCGTACGTACGGGTTCGTGCTCACGTTCTACGAGGAGGTCACGAGCAAGCAGATCTGCACAGCCATGCAAACGCTGTACCAGATGCACAATGCAGAGCAGTACAGCAGTGTCTGTGCCTCCTCCTCGTGCAGCATGGACTCCCTGGCCAGCAGCATCGACGAGGGCGACGCCACGTCCCTCGCCAAGCTCCAGCGGTACAACTCCTACGACATCAGCAGAGACACGCTGTACGTCTCCAAATGCATCTGCCTCATCACCCCCCTGCCCTTCATGCAAGCCTGCAAGAAGTTCCTGATCCAGCTCTATAAGGCAGTGACCTCCCAGCAGCCACCACCGCTGCCCCTGGAGAGCTACATCCACAACATCCTCTACGAGGTGCCCCTGCCGCCCCCGGGGAGGTCGCTCAAGTTTTATGGGGTTTACGAGCCCATCATTTGCCAGAGGCCTGGGCCCAACGAGCTGCCGCTCTCTGACTACACCCTGCGGGAGGTCTTCGAGCTGCTGGGCCTGGAGAACCTAGTCCAGGTTTTCACCTGCGTTCTTCTGGAGATGCAGATCCTTCTGTACTCGCAAGGTGGGCGCTTGTCCGGCGGTGCATGTCGGGTCTGTTTCCATCGGGCAGTTCCCGGGCAGCTGCAGCCACGGGAGATAACAGAATTTAATGTTACATGGAGCTAATGTTGATCTTTAGGGGATTTATGAAACGTGAGAAGAAAAAACATGAGAGAAGTGAGTCTGTCCTAACAAAAGCACTAAATAATTGTTTCCTCCAGGCAGTCTTGGTGCCGCTTGTTCAATTGTGCGTTGTATTTATCACTTGTGAAAGCTAGCAACAGAATTATCTTGATTATTATCCATACACTGCCCTTGACAAATCCTGTCTTCTGCAGGAATACCAGCAGAAAGTGTAATACATCTTGCAGAAGGCACTCTTGCTACTTTGTTTTTCAAATTTCAGCAGCATACTGAGGTTGGGTGAAATTTCCTGCCTCCTGTGTGATGGATATGTTCTGGTTAAAATGCTGGGAGTTTTTAGCACTTGGAGGGTGCTGGTACTTCTTTTTGACACACTTAAGATTGCAGTTGGCCAAGGCTGGCTGCACTGGCAGAAGTTGCTTGCACAGAGCCTGTGCAGTTGAAGTGTGCCAGCAAGCTTTTGAAAATCTGGTCTGTACCTTTTCTCTTATGGTTGTGTATTTCTGCAAGAGTGCCATACTCTGCTACAGGTTTGGGGAAATCCTGATTTAGCGCTGGGAATGCTCTGAGGTTTTACACCCCTGTTCCTGTTTCCTGTACAATACTGGTTGCTATGGGTCTGTCCCTGAGGATATTCAGATCCTAAGAGTAAGTGCTGCAAATGTTTCAATGCACCAGAGTGCCCAAATATGTCAAATTCAAGTTTCCTTATGGCTTTCAAAGGGATGTCTCAGTGTTTTTGGAAGTTCCTCTAAGTCTCACTGGATCCCTGTCCATATTATTTGGGTTTCCAAATGGCATCTGTGATGCTGACCCTAAATTATGAAACAGTGCCTCAGGGAAAAATGTTTAGGGTATTGAGGGGGCTGCTTTCATCCGATCAGAATGAAAAACATGAAGCCAGGAGGTATCCATACCTTTTACTGGCAAGAGGAAAAGATGCTGAATACCTAGGCTTCTCAAGAGATGTGGCTCAAGAAACACACAGCTTGAAATGGAGGAGGGGAGAGAGGATGGGAAGTCATCTAAAATGAGTACAGGTGGTGAACCTTCAGGCTCCAAAAAGGAATGCTTGTGTTTGTCATAGGAAAGAAAAGGTCAGTAAGTATGTAATGGTAATGCTAATAACTAAATGACTGAGAATGGGCAAAAATGTTCAGGGAGGTGGAAAAGAGGGTAGTTCCTCTGCAAATGATGGAATTCAAAGGATTGCTAGTTCTTTGCAGAGCTCTTCTCCACATGGGCTCTAGGGGTTTGCTTTCAAGAACTGAAAATGAAGGGTTTTATCTGCTCTCAGTTTGAAGTATGAGCAGAAATCCTGCTGTTAGTTTTGATTAGGCTCCTTTTCCACTCCTTTCTGCTCCTCTGTGTGTGTGTGTGTGTGTGTGTGTGCACTTACCCCTTTCTTCCTCGTTTGAATTGTGCTGCCTTTGTTACTTTACACTGGGATTTGACATTAAACAGCAGCACCACTAAAATGCTTCCCCACCCATCCCTTCTAGTCAATCCCACCCTGGTCCTTGCTGATGGACTCACTGAAAACTGATTTTTTTTTTTCCTCTAAGGTAGTAGTGTTAGGAAAAATGTGCTTGTTGGGTTATATTTTAATATTTTGTGCATGTGGAGAGCAACCTGTGTATGCATTACTTTTGTAACAATCCTTCAGACAGATACAAAATACACACTAAATAATTTTGACTCAATTTTCAGTGCCACCGGAAGTTGGAAAAACATTATTCTTCCAATTACTGGCTATAATTTAAGGGTTTAGTGGTTTTGTTTATTTTCACTGTGGTTTGTGGGGGTTTTTTTGGTGGTTTTTTTTTGGTGTTGGGGTTTTTTTGTTGTTTTTTTTTTTAGCAAAAATGAGATAATGAGAAGTAATCCTTTCTACCCTCCAAAACTTAGATTTTTTTTTTTCTGTGCCTCAATTCTAGAGGTGTCCTTGACATGACTTTTTACTTCCCTAGCTATTATAGACACAACTTAATGGTGCATGGGGGAAAGTGTACAGTTGTATTAGGGAAATTCTGTGATTATGTAAATAGCATCGTAATGCTGGTTCCCAGAGGTGAGGAGTGTGGAGTGGAGGGCAAGTGCAAAGCCTCAGTTTTGGCATACCCTGACAGCTGAGTTCTTGACTAATTGTGCACTGTGGCTTCTTTTCAATGTCAGTCTTGCAATTCCTGAAAGAGAAAACAGCAGCTACTTTCCTATTTGAGACGTAACCAGCCTAGATACCACTGAAATCTCTCTAAGCTTTGAGATGCACTGGGGAAAAACACTTTCTTAACTCCCAAGTTCTTTCAAAGCAAAAGAATAAAGGTTTTTGGCTTATTTATCTCTTGTTCCAAAATAAAGAAAGAGAGAGGGATTTTGTAAGTTCATCCTTCCCTCTCTTCCTGCTTTAAAGAGGATGGACTTGTTGGATTGTGTTTCCAGTAGCCCGGCCTTCCTGTGACCTCCCCAAACTCAACAAGAAATTAGTAGGAGATGCTCTTGCATGCCACTGGTTGCAGTCTCAAGGAAGACAGCATTATTTACCCAAAATCAGAGTTCACTGACTTACTGCTGTAATACTCAAGAAATCAGAGCATTGCACCAAAACCTACTTTAGTTCAGCAAAGTATTTCAGTGGGAGAGCTGCTAATACATGTATGGGAAATGGAAGCTGACTTATTAGTGGTTCTCCTAGCCCTGAAGCTTTTCATTCAATCTTGCCAAAAAATTTGTTATTCTTTTAAAGAATAAGTAGTTATTTTGGAAAGTTGAGTGAAAGTATAAATGGTTGCACAACCCTGACCACACAATGAGCCTAGTTGGTGATAACAGCAGTGAAGGGCTGGCAGGAAGGTTGCACAGGGGCCGTACTGGCTTTTCTGGAGTGGCTTTTCTCAAGGGAACTAGGAGTTGGTGATGAGAAAGTTTATTTTTAACCCTGTAGCTGAGGCATAATGTTTCCAGCAGCCTGAACAAAGGCATCTAACTAAATGGATAGGTGAGGGTGTTGGGTGACTTGACCCAGCTTGCTCTGGATGTTTTCCCAGCATGATACAAGAGTGTCTGGCACAGCTCTGCAGTGAGGACAGGACCAGTGGGTAGCTGTTTGTACCATGGCTGCTGCAGTCAACTTTGGGTATCTAGTTGCATTGTTCGTGGTGTTTTTACAGGTGAGTGGTATCCCATCACTTGGGAAAATGCAGGGATTGTACTGAACTGTAATTTCAGTTTACAGCTGTGGTGGCCAAACAGAAGGGTGGAGAAACTGACATAAAAGAATGATGAGCTCATTTTTCAAGCTGCATTTTGGACTGCAGACAACTACCTTAATCCTCATCTTTATACTTTAAAATAGCCTGGTGCTACAGAGCTCTCCCTGTGGTTTTACAAACCACACTATGGGACCTAATAGTGTAGGTATCTGTGTCTTTCTGGGGCAAAAGCCACTCTGACCAAAGCATTTCAGTCTGAAACTTTGAAATGTCTGTGAGCTTCAAGTGGTGCTGTGGCAGCGTTAAGGCAAAATGCAGAACAAAGTGACACAGCTGGCTGACTGGCAGAGACCTGTGCTTGCACCTCAGTGGCGAGGCTGAAAAGAGCAGCCCTTACTGTTCAGGGAGACAGTGTGGACTTCCAGGGAGTTAATCAAAACCACTGTTGGTGGGCAGATGTAACAGACTGCCCGAAGTGCCAGCTTTGATCTGCAAAGGGGATATAAAAAGCTGCACCTGAAAGCACTGGAAGCTGAACTCCGAGTCTTCGGGTTACATCTCTCTGCATATAGAGAACACTTTTAAGATTAAACAGAGACAGGTTTTAACCCTGGGGCTTTGAAAACCAAGGAGAGAGATTAGAATGTTTTTTTCCCTGCAATTCTTTGGGTTGCAGTCTTTGCAATGTTCTTGCAAGTGCCCTTTATTTTATTCAGAGCACAGCTCTCTGGTGCAACCATGCAGATGTAAGGGTCTTGTTATGTCCACTCTGCAATAGCTGCCACAATTTCCCAAGGATCGGTAACAAAACACCACTGGCATGAGATTTCTGCTGGAGAGAGATGAATTAAACTCTAAGCTCTGCAGAAACCTCAGCAATCCATTTTGTATGTCTGCCTTTCCAGGGATTTAAGCACGAGAGGGAACGTGTGGATGAGACAAAGATAAACTTCTTAGAGCTTAGACTGTTTCTACTCATTATATTTTTGAGCATTTTCCAAGTTGTTTTTCCAAGGGCTTGAGTAATTGCTTCTCCAAGATTTAAAAAAAAAAGAAGGCAAAGAATATTTCGATCTTAGAAATTATAATACAAATGACTATGCATATATAAGTTCATGGCCTAGAAAAAGGTAGTGTCTGAAAGATCTTTCTTAAGAAGTCTGTTTTGGGGAACATTTTTAAAAACTAATATACACATGATGTGTTTGCCTTTTAAAGCACTTTTACACCAAGTAGCTGTGTAGAAAACCTTTGCTCTTCTGCTCGTTGTTTAAATAGTTGCCCTCCACACTAGTATTCATCAAAATCAATGGGAGGTTATTGCAGAGAACAATTTACATAGGTCTCTTTCAACTCAACATATTCTGTGAAAATCTGTCTGTGCTGTGAAAGAGACCTGGGACTGGGGCCTCAACAACAACACACTCAGAAGAGGCTGCAGTGCATCTTCCTCTGGAAAGGAGACAAGTAACTGGGTAGAGTAATCAGAGAATGAATTATACTCTTCCTTTTTAACTCAGGTGAAAAGACAAAACTGGTTTTTAATTGGAAGTTGCTCGACTTTGTTAGCCAAAGTCAATACAACCTGAAAAGTCAAGGTTTTAAAGCATCTGGAAATAAGGAAAAGGAGCTAGTGCAGGTCTGTCCTGCAGCCCCACCCCTGTTTGTGTTCACAATGGGCTGTAAAGGAAGATTGGGTCACTGCTTTGAACACTGTGCATGCACACACACTCCACCACCTCATTCATTGGATCTCATTATTTTCCATGATGAAACCTCTTTTCCTTTTAAGAATGAGGGAAATAAAGTTAAATTAGACCTTTCCACTCCAGTTACAGCAAATATCAGCTTTAATATCATGGCAATCAAAAGTGGTCTTGAGCAAAGTTGTTCCCTGCCAGAGTCTGTGTCTTCCCCACCACCTCAGTGCCTCCTGGGAGCCTGCTGTGCCCCAGCAGCTGCAGGGACAAGCAGGGGGCTCCCTCTGTCTTCAGGAGCATCCTCATGTGTCCTGCTGGCACCTTGTCAGCCTTGTCACGGACTTTTGCCTTCCTCTCAGAGACTTAACCATGCTGGTAATGGGAGCTAATTCTTAAGGTGGCTCTTAATCATAGACTAATTTATGCTGAACCACTAATGGCAGGCTGTGACACAGATGAATCATAGAAATGGAAATTCATTGAAGTAGAAGTAGGTTTTTTTGGTTTTGTTTTTTTACATTATATATTTGCCAATGAGGGAAAAGGGTAAGAATTGGCTTCGGTGAATATTGGCCTTGGGATGTTTCCCTTTGGGCAGAGCTGATCCCCAGTCTGAGAGGCTAATTCTTACTTCAGGCAGGCTCATCTTGACCATTCTGTTTAAGAAAATATGTATTTTGATATTTGCATAAAATGCCACTCTGCTTTTATGGAGTAACTCACGTGCTTTGTCACTTGCTGGTAAATCCACTCTTCCACTGGGGATGCTGCTGGTTACAGCGCCATGTCATTGCACCTGCACAAGTTCCCTGAATGTAGCACTGCTGCAAGGTGATTTGTATAGTGAATAAACATTTCCTGAACCATTTTTGTGCTTTTTATCTGAACATCTCTTGAAAATCACCTGGACTGCCTTGCCACTCATCACAGCTGCCAGTATACAAACCAGATGAAAGGTGGAAGCTTCCAGGGTGCTTTGATGTCTGCAGCACTTCTTTGTGCTGCTTCTGTGAAGCTGCTGAGATCTGATTTGAAAACCTTTTGCTTTCATAAACAATTTTTGTCTCAGATGTGAGTTTCAGATTTTGTTTTTCATCTGCAGTAGGCTATATATAAACATCACAGATCTGAAGGTACCAAGCCCTAAGACAGGTCTCATAACAGTTATGTGCCATTCCTGACTCATGCTCAGAGCTCAAAGCGAAATATTCATTTATATTTTCCAGTTTTTCCTGGCTCATCTAATTCATATCTTGTTACCAAAAAAAAAAAAAAAAAAAAAAAAAAAAAAAGACAACAGCAATTGCTTTTAATACTTTGACTGAAGAGGTAACATGTTGAAAAACTATTGGGTGACAAGAATGTTTTAAAGCCTGTATAGGTGTTTCACTCTGAAGAATTAGCTTTTATTCATTAAGGTTCGTTGATGATTTTTTTTTTCTCTGTTGTTACTTTGTTTTATTTAAAACTATTGCTTAGAATTGTTTTGTGCATTTTGATAAAGTACCCTCTGAGAACATCATTTGATTACCATCTTCCAGGATATCTTTAAATAGGTTTGCAAAGCTGCAGTTATACTTTATGCATGTTCAAAAAGCAGTAGAGGAAAGGAACTGGTGTCCAGGTTACTCATCCTCTCAGATACTTCCAAGTGCTTTCAAATTGTATGTAAAGCGGGACTTTAAAAGGAAAGGGAAGAAGCACAGTCTATTTTTAAAGCATTGGACTGGATTTAGAAGATCCAGGCTGTAACTCCAGCTCTGTGGTAGGCTTCCTGCCATACCTTTGGAAGGTTACAGGAACAGAGAGCTGGAATACTGCCAGGTTATTCTTTCATTGGGAAGGAGGAGGTTGTTGAAACTGGAACGCGTACTGATCACAGCAGGAATGCCGTTTCTGGTTTGAATGAGCATGTGTGCTCTTACACGTGTCCTGTACACAAAATTCCTGTGGTTGGGCATTTGCTGGGAAGGTCACAGGTGAAATTCTCTTCTGTTTGATTATGACCAAAGATTTGAACCTGTTTTGGAAGTAGCACCCAAATGAGATCTTAGTTGTTTTGGCAGGGATAACACTGATGCCCCTTTTCCCTTTAGAAGGGTCTTGGTTCTGCTTTGCTGCAGCATTTGAAGGATTTTGAAATATCAGACTCCTTTGTAGCAGGAAAAGTAATTTTTATGTTGAGCTTTGTGAATTGTTTAACATCTCAGAGCTTCTATAGAGCCTGGAAAATGCAAGGAAGATTATTTTGTTTTGTTTTCTCAGTCACTGCCTCTGTTTGAACTTTAAGCTCTTTGAGATGGATATTTCTGCACACACAGTATCTGTTGTAATACTGTGCTGATTGGTTATTTTCCTGTTATTGTGTTGTGGAGAATCAACATCAAGACAAATAATTGCCAATTTTGTCCTCTTTCAGAAAAACATTTATAGGGAATTGATGTTCAAACGTTGAAACCATTTCCATCTCCAGCAGAAAACAGCGATTCGTAATTATACAGGAATGTCTCAGGGTTTGCATTTTAAGCACTCCATTGTATTTTATGAGAGATGTGAGTGTTACCAGACCTTTGTAAAGCGTGGCTGGAGTGTGGTGCTCATGCAGAACTGGCAGCCTGCGGCAGAGCAGGTCCCCGCTGCAGTTACGTGTCCTGCCCAGGAAACTGAGATACAGCGGACTTGGCTGAGGGCCCCCAGCAGATGATGCCAGAAAAGGCAGTTTGATCCAGGCTCTTTTAACTTGACTGTTTTGCCCTCTTCTTCACTCAGGGAGAAGGTTAAGTGTGAGAGACAGTGCTGCGCCAAATCCAGCTTAAGCGGTTGTTAGGAGGCAGCAGTTGCAATAGAAGCCCCAGGGACCACTTTGCCCTGGGATTATCCTCCTTGAGCAGTTTCTTTTGGAAACCATTCTGTGAAAAAATTAGAGGTTTAACTCCGAACATGAAGAATCATAGGATAATTTTGATTGGAAAAGACTTTTAAGATCATCGAGTCCAACCATAAACCCAAACGCTGCCAAGTCCACCACTAAATCATATCTCTAAGTGCCACATTTACATGTCTTTTAGGTGCCTCCAGGGACGGTGACTCAACCTCTTCACTGCTTGGCAACCCTTTCAGTGAAGAAATTGTTCCTAATATCCATTCTAAATCTCCACAGGCACGACTTGAGGCCATTTCCTCTTGTCCTGTCGCTTATTACTGGGGAGAACAGACCGACCCCCACCTTGCTATAATCTCATTTCAGGTAGTTGTGGAGAGTGAGAAAGTCTCCCTTGAGCCTCATTTTCTCAAGGCTAAAAAACCCCAGTTTCTTCATCTGCTTTTCATAGGACTTGTGCTCCAGACCCTTCACCAGCTCTGTTGCCCTTCCCTGGACATGCTCCAGCACCTCAGTGTCTTTTCTGTAGTGAGAGGACAAAACCAAACGCAGCACTCGAGGTGTGGCCTCACCAGTGCTGAGTACAAGGGGACAGTCACTGCCAGTGTAATGTATGTGATGCATGTGAGAGACATGGAGCAAGTAGATGGAAAGGAGGTCCAGGGCAGGAGAAATTTAAAGCTCAAAGCCTGTCTGCATGCTTTAGAGAGACACGCCTGCTGTTTGGGACACTTGGCAAGTCTCGGGATCCTTTGGGTCCTTTCTCCACTGTCCTGGGCTGCACAGCAAAGAGAAGGGCAGGCACTGCCCTGGGTTTAGGTCTCAACTGTCCACTACTAATTTCTGTACCCAGGGATGATCTTGCATGGACCAGATCCTTGCTCTGGTGGCAGCAGCTGCTGCTGTGGGCCATCACCATGGGCTGTGACCTTCTGCTCACACATTTAAAGCAGTCAGGTAGTAACCTTCCTTGTTGGCATGGCAGGGCCTTTCACTGCACCACTTCACCCACCTATGAGGTGGGTGAGCCCCAAGAAGAGGAAAGGATTTATTTCACAGATCTCAGGAAATTGCCTGGGTTTGAGCCATTTATCTCTCTGAGCTTGTGACCTTCTGTGGATATCACCCAGACAGTCTTTTTACTTTTTGTATCTTTTTCTGGACGTTTCTTGATGACAGGTGAATGGGTTGGAGTAGGATCAGAGAATAATTTTCCTACCTAGGCCTGTAATTCATAAAATAACTGACAAAACTTGTCTTGAAGTTGGAGATTGTTATCAAAGTGTAGTAATGATGTGGGATAGAACCTGGAAACACTCTCTTGCTTTACACAAGCACACTGAGTCTACACAAACCCTGTTTTTTCCATTAACTTCCATTTTTTCCCTAGGTTTTGGGGTTTTCTCTATTCTGCCTCCCCTTTTTCTGTCTCTGGTTTGGGAAAATGGAGTAGTCCCTTGTTTTCAGGTTTTCCTCAGTAACCACGTAAACTTCCCACAAATGATGATTGGTAAAAGAATCTCTCCATCAAAGATAAACAAAACACTTCAGACCTTACAGGATAGGTGTCTAACCTTCTACAGGCTTGAATGAACATAAAAAGTAACCAGAGTTTATGACTTCTCTAAACAGGTATCAAAAGAACCATTTTCAGATTTTTTTAATATTATTTTTCTGGAGGAACCTGGGAACTTCCCTCTTTTCAGTCAAAACTGAACCGATTACCTCTGTTAATCACTGACAAGCATTGCTAGATGGTAACAATTAGCCTAATAATTTGATCATCACTAGAGGTTTTTTGGCTGTTTGTTTTGGTTTTTTTTTTAAACAGATTTCCTCATAGTAAATTGGTTACAAAATTAGTGCTAGTGACCATGTTAAGTGTTATCAGTAGTACCAGAGAAAAGTGAGCACGCATTTCCAGAGTTGAATGCCCTTATCCAAAAAGATACTTGCACTTTTGCTGTCAAAACCTGTTACTTCATGTGGCTACATAGATCAGAAGGGATTTTGAGTTCTCATGGATACTAAGACATGTTACTTTCTGTATTTGATTTTTATTTTTAAACCTTTAAAACCTGCAGAGTTATGAAATGTTCTGAGACTCCTAAGCTTTGCCAGTAGGTACTGTAAGTTGGCTTTGTATACGAGCTCCTCAACAAGACAGAGAATGGACATGTATAATTATAGGCCATTGCAGCATGGGGAGGGACTCATAAATGGCTGGTCTGTAGCTGGGAGTGATTTTTGAGGTGTAACCTTCAGACTGACTTGCATGTATGAATTAATTTGGAAGACTGAATGAATAGCTGTTAGTAGGACAAGATGAAAAATGTTTTTGCCCTGCTGACTGACCTTCTGCAGATCAAGGCTGGTTTTCCACAGAGAAGTGCTAGCAAGGAGAATGGGTTATGCAATTTGTTGTTCTAATTTGCATATTTATTCAAGTGTATCTTCCCAGTGACCTCCTAATAGCTGCACAGTGTCAGATGACAGTGCTTTTGCTGTTGTTGATGTTTTCCAGGGTGTCTGGCTTGCTTGTTCAGGAAACGGGAAGGGCCAGGCTGGGTTCTCTCCAGGCAAAAGCAGTCAGTGGGGCTATAGGAAAAAACCCTTCATACCTGACTCCAAACCAGAGTGCTCAGACATGTATCTTTAATTTCCTGGTGCGGGGCAGAGGGATCAGGAGACATGGGCAGCAATCCAAGCGTTACCAAGGATCTGGGTCTGGCCTTGGTGAGAGAGAAAATCTTTTGGATGCTCAAACCACAGCTTGAGAGACTCACCTGGCACTGATGAGACTTGATTTTGGTTACAGCCACAGAGGGCATGTCCCTTTTGCCACTCTTGCTGGTTACTGACGACATACCCACGCAGTGAAGCTGAGGGGAACGACTCTTTTTGCAAATAGTGAAGAGCAGCTTTCACAAGTGGCAGAGGCCCAGGGTGGGAATCAGAACTGACTCCCCCTCTTGTCTGTGCAAGTCACAACCTTGCACTTCCGTGTTCCTGTCTTAAATGAGATGCACTGCTTCTTCACGATCAGCTAAGATTCCTAAGGAATTTGGGGTTAAGTACAGTACTTTTGTGTTCTGCAAAATTTAGGGGGAGTCTTTATTAATTCAGAAGCTGCTGTAAGATGAGGTAGAAGCAAACATCTGGTCATCTGGCATCACATTCACCAGGAGCTTACGAGACCCAGGGGTCTTTACCTGCTTCCAAATGGAATGTCTGCAGTTTGAGATTTGCTGTAAGGATGACCATCTCTTTAATACCAATGTGCAATTTATCTATTTATATGGTTTTTAAATACTGTTCTCAATGTATTTCTTCATTTATATTAATAAATAGGTTGTGATATTCCATCATGCCAGCTGGATATTTGAGAAATAATTTGCTCTTACCCAAACTCTGAAATATTTTGGCAGCTCAGCTGGATCAAAATAAATTTTAACTTAAAAAATAATGCGCGGTGTGTTTGCTTGAATCAAAACATTGCAAAGCAACGAACTAGTGGATTAAATAGAAACTTGGAAAAGTAATGCAATATAAATATACTATCTACACAGAATATTTCTGAGGACTAAATTTATATTAGGCTTCTGTTTGGATTTTACTTGAAAGCAGTACTTTTAAATACTTAGGGACTGTAAACTTCTGCTGGTATGTGACCAAGGCAAGTCTTCTGGGAAGTGCACTCAGCCTTAGAAGTAGAAGCAAGTGGAGCAGAAGCAGGCAGGCAGGAGCAAGCAAGAAGCCACAATGTTTCTTTGAAGTCCATTTCCTTCTCCTCCTTTTCCCTTGTAAAAATTCATGCTTTCTATAGAATTAGAGTATCGTTATCCTGTACTATAGAAAGAACTTTTGTTATCTTTGTAATAAATTAATTTAGTGACAGAATAGATCTAGATAAGATGTGAATATCTATGCTCAGCAGTTTTTCTCAGAGTAATGAGCTTTGACAAATTAAATAATGTCTAAGGTTTTTAAGTTTAAGGTTTGTAAGTACTGTCTTATTTTCAAAAGAACATCTTACCACATAAATGTGGTTTCTCTCTTGTTTTGTCACTGATGTCCTTGCCAAAGAGATTTCAAAAGCAAAACACAGGGATATAATTCAGTGTCTGTCTCTCTCTCCCCCGTCTAGATTATCAGCGTCTGATGACAGTGGCAGAGGGAATCACAACGCTGCTGTTCCCGTTTCAGTGGCAGCATGTGTACGTCCCCATCCTTCCTGCCTCTCTCCTGCATTTTCTGGATGCTCCTGTTCCCTACCTGATGGGGCTGCAGTCTAAGGAGGGGACCGACCGCTCCAAGCTGGAGCTGCCTCAGGAGGTCAGTCTCTGTCTGTGTGTGAATTCCTGCTGGAAAATGCCATGCCTGATGTTAGGAGGCCTCTCTGGCACTGTGGCCCTGCCCTGCCAGCCTCATCCCATCCTCATGTGAGCCTGTGTGTTCCTGGCTGGGTTGAGGTCTGTTACTAGACCAGTGCCCTGGCCTCAAACGAACCAGATTTGCATTGATACTGTGCCTGTGAACCACTTAGAGAGAGAAAAAAGGAAGGAGAGGCCATCTTCATCATCTAGGTGTTAAAATCCCAGGTGATGGTAGAGAATAAAATACGGAGATTTTTCTCCTTGAAGTTTGACTGAGATGACAAAAACAGCTTCACACTCTAATCTGGTCATACAGCAGAGCCTTTGGGATATGGCTAACCTGTCTGCCTTCCAGATGGTGACTGGAAGCAGAACAAGCCATGCTTTTTAACTTGGGTTTCTTCTTCAAATCAGTGGGAACCCCCAAAATAACTGTTCATATGGCAGTATGACAGTGGCAGAGCTGAGCTCAGATATGTGCAGAGACCTCTCCTGGCAGCAGAGTCCTTAAGGCTTGCAAATATGTGCTCTAACTGGGAAGGCAGGTTGGAAGCCACAGCCGAGGAGAATATGCTAGAGAGGGAGTTTGTGTGTGGAAGTGGAGGGATACACACAGGGTAAGGATAATACAGTTTTTTAAAGAGGTCTATTTTCAGTATTAAATGGAGGTGACTGAGTCTTAGCCTCAGTGGCATGTAACTGCAAATCAGCTTTTACCTCATGGATACAATGACCAAAGCACATGAAATTTGCATTGATGAGGAAATGGAGCTGGTATCAAGCTACGCTCCTCGGTAAAATCACGCTAATATTATATAATTACTGTGATTTTAAAAATCATTAGTCACATGCTTTTAGTTAGCAGATTAAGCTGTCATTTTCCTTAAATTAAAATTTTAACGTGACAGGCTTGAAGTATCACTGGAATAGCAAATTAAATATCACCAGGGAGAGAAGAGCAATAGCGGGGTAGAATCTGCCCCCCACCCCTGATGTTTAACAAATGAGTGAAAAATATCAGCATTCATGAACACCACAGGTCCAGTAACTCTGGGAGAGGGAAAGAAAGAAGGCATATTGAACAGACAAGATCTTGAATCTCAAATTCCTCTAGACAATAAAAAAACAAAAAATCCTTCATCGTGCGAGCAGTGGTGAAGTGCTGTTCGCTTTAGCACTGTTTTATTGTTCAGGCCAGGGGCTAGCTTTTCAAGCTCTTGCTCTAAATATAAACCATTTGTTTGTTAGAGATAAAAATTCTAACAACTGGCCATCATGCTGTCTTAAGGTTACTAATCTCCCTGCATTGACTTTAATCATCAGATGTTTTTGAAGAGAGAAGTGAGACCAATTCCCCCGGGGTTTTCTGAATCCAAATCTCATTTTTCAAATTTTGTAAATGATATGCAGAGCTGAAATTAAAAAGCCTTTGAAATGAAATATTGATAGATAAGAAGGCAGTCCCTGAGCTAAAGAACCGTACTGATGCATACCACAACTCTTTAATAGCTGCATAGTTAAATAAAGCAAATCATTTTGTAAGAAGAAATGCTTTTCTTTGTACAGACTAAATTTAATATGAAAAAGTGAGCTGAAGGGACACTTCTGCTCCACCAAATGAATCCTAATACCCTTTAAAGTATCTATGTGAAAGGTGATTAATGTCAAACACATCCCTGAAATATCCTATATATTATAAACATGTTTGCTGTGGAATGTATTGTCCTGCTGAAAATTAACCTCTTCAGAAAAGGAGGAAAATAAGTCCTTTCTGTTTACATAATCTGAAGATTAGTCTACAGTGTTTGGTAAGAAGTAAAGAACAGTCAAAGTGCCTTGGAGAAGGCAGAGGAGCTTTGCTAATGGTCAAATCAAGCTAACAAAGACGTGCTTCTGCTGCCCTGTGGGTTTCTGCATCTCCCATTCTGCAGCTTTATGCCAGGGCGAAACCTGTCAGAGCTCAGCAGCTCGGGAATCTGACCTGGTTTAAGATTTTACTCAGCACAGTGCACTCAGACAGCGAATTTCAGATGTAAGCCTCAGTTCAGAAGATCAATTACTGTTTTTCATTCTGCTATTATTCCTGAGGGTGCATTTGCAATGTAATTAATTTTTATGTGGGGTTCTTCCATCCCTCCATTGACATTTTCCTAGTAAAAGTATCTGCTCTGCTAGATTAATGTCTTCACTTAACTTTAATCTTACGGGCTGAGATCCATCTCCATTCATAGCAAAGCTAAAAGCACTCTCTTTAAATCTCAGGCAGAGGAATTGCCAAGATTAAAAGCCTCCATGGAAACAGGGGGTCAGGGGAGTGGGGAAATAGGGCACCATTTCCAGTGGACAAACTGTTGTCAGACATGATCCCAAAGGATTTACATGGGACCCTCTTTTGTAGTTTGCTCCTAGCAATGTCTTCTTTCTCGCTGAATATCTTGTTCCTTGGTAGCACAGGTACAAAGGCTTCTTGCAGTTGGATCCTGGTAAAATAATGGGCCCATGAGGTGCAGTAATTCATACAAAGGGTATTTACAGGAGCTGAGAATTTTATTTTACCCTGTTTGCTGCTGTGTCCTTGGCTGGTCTGGGAGGGCTTATCAAATCCTTGTAGTGCAGAGTTTGGGATCTGTAAGTGGTGATGGCAGAGGAGAGGGCAGGAGACTTTATTTATTTATTAAGTCATTGTCATCCAGTTGGCCCTGAGCTTGACTGAAATCTAAAATGTCACAGGCTAGACAAGACAGCTAAAGTCTCCTCCATATGTGAGCACTTAGCCTTCTGTCTGGAAGCACCCTGGGAAAATAAGGCTACATCACAGAGGAGCCAATTCAAGTGTCCATTTTGAAGCTTTTCTTTGTATTTCAGGCAAACTTGTGCTTTGTGGACATCGATAACCATTTCATTGAACTGCCGGAGGAATTCCCCCAGTTCCCCAACAAGCTGGAGTTTATCCAGGAAATCTCCGAGGTCCTCCTGCAGTTTGGGATCCCCCCGGAGGGCAACCTGCATTGCAGTGACAGTGCCACCAAACTCAAGAACTTGGTTCTTAGTGACTTGGTGAATGACAAGAAGAACGGGAACATCCCCAGCAACGCCCTCAACATGTACGAGCTGCTGAAGGGCAACGAGACGATCGCCCGCCTGCAGGCCCTCGCCAAAAGAACGGGCGTGACGATGGAAAAAATCACAACCCCCCTCACAGAGAAGGAGAAGGATGGCAAGCTGTCGTGCGAGGAGCTGGAGCTGAGGGACTACAAACTGAACGTGCAGCTTCGCGAGGTTTTCGCCAACCGCTTCACGCAGATGTTCGCAGACTACGAGGCTTTCGTCATCCAGGCTGCCCCCGACATGGAGTCGTGGCTGACTAACAGGGAACAAATGCAAAACTTCGACAAAGTAAAGATAGCCGTGTATTTGTTGAGGGGGAGGGAGCATAGCTGTGTTATGTGTACATAGCTTAGGTACTCTTTAATCTGCCGTTCTTCCTCTGCCTCACCGGGAGATTTGTCCATTCTCATTACACAGGCCCACATCGGTGCACATCCTCAGAGCCGGTCAGAGCTGTCCCAGCTTGCACAAACCAAGCTGGCAAGCTTCTGCCTGCTGATGGGGCTACTCCTGTGGCTTTGGTGGAAGGGTAGCAATGGAAAGTGACTATTTTTTCTGTCTGTCTGTCTTTTTTTTGTTTGCTGAGAGAAGAGGTGCACACATGAGACAAAAATCAAATCCAGCCTTTCAGGTTACCTAAACTCACAGCAGAGGTTGTTGGTAATGGGTACATTTGTTCTGAAGGTCATCACTTCGGTGTGGCACAAGAGTACTGTTATGACTCCATTGCAGTGTGTACACAAGAGTAAAAAGGAAGCTGAGATTAGAAATGGAGAAATAGAGACAGTAGACCGGCAAAAGGAATGAGAAATGTTGGGAAGCTCACACAGTTGCTATTTCTTAGGGACTGCAAAGTAGATAGTGCTCTTAGCCATCAGCTTTTTCAGATACAAGTGCTTCTCTAGGGAGAATGTTAGAAGGATAAGCAATGAGGAACAGGTATATACTGGTCTGAGTCAATTTTTGATAAAAAAACTGCTGCCATGCCTTTTATGGGTTGGTTTGTGTTCGGGCATTAAACAGTGCAGCATCCAAAAGAATGGGGTAGTTTAGGCATTCTCTGCCAATGCTTCTACAATAAAATGGGCTGTTAATTTTAGGGTTTTCAAAGCTCAGTTAGAGACTTAAAAACACAGCAAGTTCTAATTGGGAATTCATGATTAATTGCCCTGGGTAACATCACAAAAGAGCATTAGCTGAAAAGCATTTGTGCATCCCTTGATACATATGGCACCTTAATGTGGGATATGATCCCAAGCTGGAATGCCCAGACCAGAGGTCCCCAGTGGTGGTGGTCTGGCATGTGTTGCACAGGGCTTGTCCCTGTGGGTGATAGCTGCTAGGCTGCTTTGCAAAAGCTGGCAGCACGAGCACTTCTTCAGTAACTCCATTCCCCCTTCACTCCAGCTGTCATGAAGCTTCCCTGACTGCTTATTTCTTGCTGTTGGGACCAAAGAGGTGACCTGTGAACCAAACCCCTTTGGTAGATGGAGTCAAAACCTATCTGAGAGGTGTTTTTATGGTGGGGAAACCTTGCCCAAGCCTTCCTGCTGGCTGCTGGATTGGTTGGCTACTGCAGGATGACTCGTCATGTCAGCGCTGGGGGGAACGTGGCACTAACGAGGTGTTCTGTTATTTCAGGCTTCCTTCCTTTCGGACCAACCTGAGCCTTACCTCCCATTCCTTTCACACTTCATCGAAACACAGATGTTTGCAACCTTCATAGATAATAAGATAATCTCCCAGTGGGAAGAGAAGGACCCTTTCCTACGAGTTTTCGACTCCCGAATTGAGAAAATAAAGCTGTATAATGTAAGGGCCCCCGCACTGCGGACATCCAACTATCAGAAATGCAGCACTTTGAAGGAAGCAGGTACGTCCAGACGGGATAGTAAAATATTCAAAAGTACAATGCCAGCCACAAAGAAATATAGGTCCTAAGTCATTTGGGCATTGCAGTCAATGAGGAAGCTCTAGAGCTACCTGAGGAGGGCTCAGCAGTGCCCTGATCTCCCCTAAGCAAAAACTTCAGCATGCTTTTAAACACCAGAAACAGCGTGAGCCTTTACCTTCCCTTTGAGCTCTCCTGGGCTGGTGCCATTAATAAACACAACCCAAACCATGGCACTGGGCTCAGAGGTTCTCCTTTCAGGCAGCTCCTGTTCTGTTGCCAGGAGAGCTTTCCTTCACTGTGGTGGTGGGACCAGTGCCAGCCACACCAAGGAGTCGAGCCCCAGTGTCTGTTCCACTAGCCTTGTCTGCCCCTTCCCATAAAAAGACCTTGTTTTGCCTTGTGCCATTTGGTTGGAGCAGCGGGGGATGCTGGGCATGTAATCCTGTGTGGCATATTTAGTACCTCCAGCAATAGATGTTCACTGTTAATGAACAATACACTGTGTGCTGAAGGCTTGGATTATTTTCCATTACAGTCACAGGATGCATTTTCAAATTATCCTTGAATTACTTACTCAATACACGTACAAGTATTTATTTCATTTCCAAGTGATACAGGGAAATTATATTCTTAAATTTGTTGGGATATAGATATTAATAAACTGAGGCAAACACATCTCTCCTGGGGTTCTTTTGTTGAACTCCTTCAGAATGTTTTATGTGTTATAGACATGGCAAAAATAGAAATCTCTGTCTGCTTAACTTTTTCTGTCTAAACCCAATTCTAATTTGCAGGTCAACTGTCTATTCAGCGTCTAGTTTTGGCAGATATTGTGGCACCAGAACCTCATTTTCTGTCTTGTGAAAAGCAGCAAACTGATAGTAATACCATCTTTCCTTCATATTTACCATTCACAATATATGTCACCCCAGCACTGATCCAGCACCTGTTTGTTTAACCTACTGTTTTCAGAACCCTTCAAACCCTCTGACCCCACATTACCCACTCCTTTTCTCCAAAATGGAACCATACAAAGAGATTTTTATTTTTTTTAAAGGGGAAAGAATCCCTCCCCAGTTTCTAATGATAATGTATGTAAATCTTATGACAGTTTCTTTCCCATCACAGTTTTGTAAACTAGGAAATGATTTCTGTGTTGTTCTTGAAGAAAAATGGAAAAGGGGTTTAGCTTCCACATTTTATGTATATATTCCCTAGTTATGATATGCTGAAAGAACAGATCTGCCCATAAATGGGTGGGCTATAAAGAGTGGAATATTAAAGCTGCTAATTAAATGCTAAATTCCCTCATACACCCCAGTCCTTCACAAGTTCATCTGACTCAGTGTTGAGAGGGTGACAAGTTTTATTTTCATCCTGCTCAAGATTTGAGATTGAAACTCTCATGTCCTTGAAGCAAGTAATGAAACAGAGTGGAGCCAAGATTCCTGGGGAACCCTCTCTGCTCTTACTGTAGCCTCCTCTGTTTCCAAGCATCTGTTCATCCTGTTGATGCTGCTCAGGCCCTGCTACAGTTAGCTATGCTTTTTGAAGGCCTGTCACCAGTAATGGCATATCTGATCTCAGGAGGAGGATCGCTGTAGGTGCCAGATGTTTGCAGAACTCGGGTTTCGCCCCGCCATGCATCTGTCCAGGAGTGTGTGTGTGGGCAAAGCGAGGTGCCCAGTCCCACACAGAGTTGCAGGTGACTTCAGAGGTCTCCATTCTGCTGATGGAGCCTTGAAACCAAGCAAGGAATTGCAGGGAAGGGTTGCACTGTGCTCGCCAATTCACAATGCATCCCAGAGGCTCCTGTAAATACCTGCTAACTTAACATCTAACGTGCTTGTGCCGGTGCTAGTTGTGTTGGGTAAAGAAACTAAAAGCAAAATTTAAAACCCCAAGTGTCTCCTCACTTCTGTAAGCAACAGATTTCCGTGTCTGAAGTCACTATTTAACTGTTTTAGCGGGTTTTCAGGGATGTGAGCATGACCCCTCCTGTTGTGGCAGCACGTGCCCTCAGGTGGTTCTCTAGCGTGGTTGTTCACCTGTGACTGTAACTTGCAGCCCAGTCCATCGAGCAGAGGCTGATGAAGATCGACCACACAGCCATCCACCCGCACTTACTCGACATGAAGATCGGCCAAGGGAAGTACGAGCAAGGATTTTTCCCAAAGCTGCAATCGGATGTCCTGGCGACGGGACCCACCAATAACAAGTAAGCGTGAGGTTTGTTTGCTGGATTTTAAAGCACATTTCTGGAACAAAAGATTCACATCACTGAACAGAAATCCTAATTTTGGATGGCATATTACCACTTTATTGAGCCCAGCAGCTCTTTCCATTTCTGGTTTGTATGGGCTATGATTTTTGAAGTTATAACCATAGTTTGGGTTGTTAGGAAGTGTCAGCTCTGGTTTGGGGAAGATTCCTCAGAAATGTTTTCTGTTGAGTGGTAAGCACTCTATCTTCTCATGCATATTTTTAGCTTTGCTATTGCTCTTATGAATGTAAAAGTAATTTCTTTGCTGGTTTGCACTGAATAGGATAATTTTGAAACCCAAGCCAAAATTCAGATTCTGAAAGAAATTTCGGCATTGAAACCTCCCCACCATCATGCAGAATGAAATTAATGCCCTCTGTTCCTCTTTTCTTTAACTGCTATGACATGACCCAGAGATTCTTGTAGCTCTCTTTTAGTTTCCTCATTGGAATACCCTGGAAGAATAGCTTTGTGAGGGTAGAAAGGATGTGGTTCTGTACCTGGGTTTCTCTTTTGAGTCTGATAAGGTTCTGTGGTGCCCTTTGATATGAAGGTAGGGGTACCTGTAGCTGTGCAATTGAGCATGCCAGTACATAATTCATTTACCTAATGCAAAATGACAACCTGGAATACTGATACACTTTACATTTGCACAGGTATAATACAAAGTAAGTGCTGTGAGTTACTTTTTTATTTTCCATTTTTTCATTTCTCCCTCTTCAAAAATGAGATATTTGTCTACCAGTGATCACAAATTCATTAAATTATTAGCTCAAGCTCTCACTTCTAGCTTCTGTGCTAAGTCAAAATGTGGGAGCACAGGTAAATCCAAGAGCTTCAAAAGCCACAATTGTTAAAACAAATATTAAAACAAACTCTTGTTTTTAGATGTGTGCATGCACACAAGCTGCTCTGAGCTGCTGTATGAGGTTCCCACTCATTTCTATTTATACACCTTTTGTGCACCCCAGTGCTATCTAATCCCTTTTTAATAATAGGAATAAGATTTACAAATGATACCCTTAAGCATTGGATGTTTAAAGATTTTCAATTCTTTAACATAAATTTAAAAATAAAAAGGAGAAAAGGAGGTACATATATTTCAAAGTTCCTTTGTTTGCAGTCATCCTGCAAATGGAGACAAAAGTTTATGGGTAATGGTCCCTTGAGGAATGGAGGATTTCTTCGTCCTGTGGGATGCTGTATTTAGCAGTCTGCCTCTTATCCTTATGGTGGGTTTCAGTTTTACAGTGTCAGCAACAGTGTGAGTGTGCCCAGCCTGCTTGAAGTTGTTACATCTTCTGGCTCTATTACAGCATCTTATCTATGAATAAGCATCAAATTAAAAATAGTTTTCCTTATGTCTTTTGAGATGCTTCTGTTAGATTGGTACCTGTTCTAAAATGTGGCTCTAACTCCTTGAGTGATAACTTTGATTTAGATTGCAGCATGTTTCAGAATTTGTAAGTACAAAAATCCCATTACTTATAGCAAAGCGATGTCAAAGTGACGAATGTTTGGAATTCCTCCAGTTGTGTATTGCCAAAAAGGTTTGTAATTGGAAAATCTCAAGACCATCTGTTTATATCTTTCTGCTTCCTGGTTTTCATGTGAGCAGCTGAGAGGACTCTCTCTCCATTTCAAATGTGTAATTCTGCTGAATTTACACCCAGGTATAAAACAGATAGCTTTTTCATGCTCCCTGTAAATACAGCATGACTCTTTTGACCACAAAATCAACTGTAGTTTTCCATTGATGTGAATTTCCCAGTGTATAATTCTCAGAGATGTGTTTTATTTGCATATAGGACTGGACCTTTGCATGTGGGTGTGGGGTAAGAGATCATTTCAGCTACATTCCCAGACACTTCAGATCTAGCTATTGTGTGGTTTATATTATAAAGTTAATGCAAAGGATATTGCTATGTCGATGAGAATTATTTTTGCAGGCAGCTTCGGTTTTATGTAGCAAATGTTGTCCTCAATATTGCAAGGAAGTGTGTTTGGATCAGGGGGGAAAAAAAATCCATTCCCATGTTTCAGTCAATTGTTGCTGAACAGTAGCAAATAAACCAATTCAAAGCTGTTTTGCTGAAAACCTCACCTCAGTGGCCAGCAATCAGGTATTTATTGCTGCCCTGTCTGGGCTGATAAACTAACTAGAGCTCATAATGTTCTTGTAACCAGGCCGAGCACTGAAGATACCCCTGTCAGTAGCTGGGCTGTTTTATGTATAATATGTTACTTCAAAATCACAGATATAATGCAAACAACAAACACTTTTAGTTTCAGTTCTAGATCCTATATTTGATCCCAGAAAACCACGTTTCCAAGGCAGGGAGAAGAGGTGTCTGGCACTTGTGTGCTGGGGGCTTGGAGGGCAGGGCTTGGGCACAGGGGTGGGGATGACAGCCACATTGGATTATTTAAAATTATAGAATCATTTAGGTTGGAAAAGACCCTGAAGATCATCGAGTCCAACTGTAACCCTGCTACTGCTAAGATCACCATTTGGACCTGGTGTATTTGAACCTGAGCCCTGGCCAGACTGGGATTAAGATTTGTTTCAGTACAAACCTGACAGGAATGGTGGAACTGGGAGTAAGAACTCCATGGGAATAGAAGGCAGGCCTTAAAAGGTTCCTTAGGGATGACATTAACCTATCTAAACAATGAGGGCTTAAAAAGGGAAGCTTCCTGCATGGATAAATAATGAAAAAGAGAGCATCAGAGTAAATGGTCAGTTTTCCTACTGAAGGGTTGATCACATTAGGATGTGAAAGTGTTAAAACGCTGAAGTCTGTCAATCAAAGTCCACTGATGTTTCATCTGTCAGCCCATGGCCATGCTTAGCAGCAAGCTTTGCCCCACTTCTGTCACTCAGCTGCCTCCTCCTGCTTTCCCTTTAAAGGTGTCCTTTGAAGGACTGGACAAGGGGATGAACCTGTGCTCTCTGGCCCCAGCCAGCATCAGGCTCTTGCTGCTTTCTCTCACCTGCCTGGTCATTTGTGAATCAGGAGATCCTTCTTACACTTGCTCCTATTCTTACCAGCTGTTAGGGTGCAGGTACCTGCTCAGTGTCATTTAGGGCTGGTATTCACCTCTTCCCCTGTGGTGTTATGTGGAAATGTTGACTTGCTCAGCTAAACAAGAACTTCAGTGAAAAAAACTCCAAACTTCAGTTCACTGAAAAGAAATGAAAAGTTTGAAAGTAAGCAAATAATTTAAAAACAAACACACAAACAAAACAACCAACAAACCAATAATCAAACCCACCAAAAAACCCAAACAAACAAAACACTCCATCCCACCCCCCTACCTCCATAAAATTGGAGAATGGGCTCCCAGGTATATGATTAGTTTCCTTAATTGTCTTTTTGATCAAAGCCACAGAACATGGATAAGAGATTAACTGCAGAAAATGCAGATCTAACTTTACACGAAAGATGATAACTGTTGTATCCAAATTATTTCTATAAATTAAAGGAATATCACTGTTCTGTAAAGAAAAGAGCAATTCATCCCAGCTAACAACAACTGAACGAAAAACACAAACCAAAAACACCTCGCCCAGTTCTGTTCTTTCCCATCAGGCAACGTCCCACTTGAGGGACTCCCTCTGCTCTCATTGCTTTTGATACATCCCCCACATCATGGGAAAACCTTCTGAATCTGCAGAGAGCAGCTGCAGCTTGCTCTGGGTACAGAAGCATCCTCCATCATGCTGCTCTAACCTTGTAAAGCCGTGGCTTCTGCAGAAGTCCTCCTAGAAATCATCCCAGGAGGAAACAGGCTGCAGTCCCTTAGGCAATTTGTCTATTATTCTGGAAAAGAGCCGTGGTTTCCGGAGTCCTCATTTTCTTTCTCAAACCTCAGCACCACACTGTGGTTTCTACGTGTTCCCTTCTTCCCTCTCTGCATGCATTTTCTGCCAGGCTTTTAAAATTGTAGCTGGGGCTCCACTGAACTGATGCATTTGCAATGATCCAGGAGTGGAATTTGAATGACAAAAAGGCAGGCTACATAAACACTTCATGGTTTTTGATTAGCTAATTGTTAAATTAGGGGGAATATGCTTACAGTGCAAATTTAAAACAATGAAACAAGCTGTGTTTTCAATCTAATTGATTACCTTGTAACTTAATTTGTACTAAGAAGCTTGATAAATGAGATTAAATATTGCAGAGGAAAACACTGATTGCGCACCAAGCATGGGAATATATTTGCATTCTGGTGATTTGTAGTGAATGCCTGCAAAGAACAACTGAACTGATTTTTTTCTTATAGCTTTTGGTTTTCAAATGAAGTTTTTGTTTTATTACACATTTACAAAATGGTTTAAACTACCCTTTTTTGCTTTCATTCCTGTTTAGCTCTTTTTTCCTCCACTATTCAGTATCTGAGCCCTGCTTTCCTCCTTGCCTACTTCCCTGATCAGCCTGTTTCCTCTTCCTGCCCTGGCCACTTCTCCCTCCTGAGTCCTCTCCCTTGTATCCCAGTTTCCTGGGAGCTTGGTGGTTTTTTTCTGTCCTCTGTGTCCTGCCTGACTTGCAGCAATCCCCAAAGGAGGGAACAGTCCAAGTCTTTGAGCACAAATCCTGCTATACTTGGCCCCCTGACCTCAGGCTTTAGCTGAGTGATGAGTTGCTCTTGCCCATGAAGCAGATTTCAAAATTCTTTGCTTTCTCCAGGCATTTGTTCCTGAGCTGTGTTTTGCTGATCTCACCACTATGTGTGTCAGTATTTATTTGTAAAAATCATGCACTAGGAGTGTATGAAATGGGTTCATTTTTGTGCTCCAGTTTATGGCACAGCTTGTGTGGACACTGTCCTGTGGCCTCCATCATCAGCCTTCTCTTCAAGTTGGGAACTGTCCATGGCTTGTCTGCCTGGTCCTCTGGTTCTCCTCACTTTTAAATAGGACTGCTGTTTGTTTGTTACTAACATTTAACATCAGTTAATGTTTTTAAAGAAAATATTATATTTTAATATATATTTATATATGTATATATAATGCAAAGGAGTCGATGAATCTCTGTATGATGACAGAATTTGTTCTGGTTTTAACTGAATTAGTTTTTGTATGAAAGATGGTCTTTCTCTTTTACTGAGTGCTTCATATTATGTGGTCTTTTATTATCTCCCTATCTGTTGGGTACTGTTTCAAGGCTGTCTATTTTCAATTAAGCTTTTTTTTTTTTTTAATCAAGCCAGACAATTGCATTTTCAAGTAATATAGAGAGTAGCATCTCTGCAGTGCATCCAAATGAGCATGAAATGAGTCGGCAATGAGCCATCCACACACAGCTCTGATGTTATTCAAACTTTGTGAGTAGTAAAGCTCACCTTTTACATATGAAAATCTGAAGGATGCAGTTACTACACAATAGGTAACCTAATACAGCAAACCACTGACAGGTGCAATGCAAACATGAACCACTTGTATTTAAATACATGCATTTTTGAGAATAAGGTGTGACTGACAATCTGTGCTTAGAAATGGTTTCTGAGATAGGGAATAAGTGCTGTGGTGACTTGGAACCCGATGGGCAAGTCTCCTGAACTGCTGATCCTCTGCTCAACTTGTGCAAGGTGGGAAAAGTGCAGCTAACTTCTCTGAGTTAATATATCATTTTAACACAGCTCTGCAGAATTGAAGTTCTCAGGGAAAACTGCATCGAATCCTTGCATCCTCTGTTCCACTTGCTCTCCCCTGAACAGTGCTGCTGTCTCAATGGACTTTGCAAATTAAATACCAGTTCGGACAGTGGTTCCTCAGGCTCCAGGGGTGATGCTGCCAGTTTGCTACCGCTGTTCCTTGCAGAGGATGGCAGTTGTGGGTGCCACCCTTTTAAATCACTTCTTTTCACGTAAACTGAGGAGACAGCCTGTCAGTGCAAGACCTCTCTCTTTAAGGCATTTTGCTCATTTTTGTCCACCCGATGAGCAGTTTCAAAGCTTTCCTATTCCACCCTTCATCAGAGCTGGGAAAGGTGCTTAAGTCTCTATCTGAGCCTTCATTCTCCCTTACCATAGTGCAGTATTTATGAAGCAGACTCACAGTGTGGATCCCCTCCCCTGTCAGCCCTGTGAGCTCCATCAGGTGGAGCTCAGTTTTGACATTCCTTTTAATTTGCTTGGTCTGAACACGTATTTGACTTGAAATCTCCGTGCAGTCCCACACGAACTGCACCTGAACCCAGGCAGTTTGCATGTGCAGTGTTGTGTGTGTTTAATGTGTGCAGGCTGCATGCATGCTTTAGGGGGATTTGGTGGAGGGTGTAGTACAGCTATGTGCTAATTTGGGGATACAGAAACACAGATAGTTATCTTTGATGGGGTGTATATAGGTAGAATGGGTATTGTCATGATTTGCAGACCTAAGTAGCAGTCTGCCTCATGAGATGGTTTATATGAAGAGATTTGGGTTCTGTCCTATAGACAAGTGCATTTGTCTACTTCCATCTCGCTTTTAACACTGTAAACAGATTGTAAATTATGATAGTGACTTTCATGGTGATGGCAATATTGGTTAAATCCATCTGTGAATGAAGTTCTCTAGCAGCCTGTTCATGTGTTGCAATGTATATCCTGCCTATTTAAACTCATGTCTGGTTTGAGTAGACATCATTTCTTCGTTTCTCTATGGAGCTTTAAAAAGCAGGGTGGGGAAAAGGGGAAGAGAGAGAGAGATGTACACATGGTTGCAATACAGCGTGGCCTGTCCCTGGTGTGAGGCTGCTGCTTGTTGTGTCTCATTTTGTATTAAACAGCACTGACCGAAATTCACTGTTTTCGTGCTACAAGGATCTTATTATGAGATGCCTTCATTTCATTTCTCTGTATTGAACGAGTTCAGTCTTCCCCAATCCCTCCTCTGAAACATCCCTGCTTTCTTGCAGTCCCTGAAGGTGAGGAGCATTCATCTGTGGACATGGGAGTTACATACAGGCAGACATACTGAAACAAGCCTTTTCTCACTTCTCCATGTAGGCAGTTTGTCCCTGGGCTCCCCACAACACCATGCCTGAGCTGCATCTGCTCAGACCCCAGAGATTCGGTGCTTGTAGCAATGCCTTCACTGGGAGGAATAAATGAAACATGCCTGTAGTCCATGCTCATGGCTCTACCGGCAAAAAAATAAAGGGGAGAGGGCATTTTTGTGGTCAGGAAATACTTGGGCAGCATCCAGGCTGAGCAGCAGCACCGCAGTGCTGTGCACTCCCAGGTGCCAGGCTCATCCCTCCAAGGTAGGGACCAGCCAGGAGGGCTTGGTCTCCTCAGGTACCTGCTCCATAAGGACATGGGTGGTCGGGGTTCAGCTGAAGAGCCCAAGACTAAGGTCTGACAAGCAGGTGTTTGTGTTTGCTGGTGGGAGTACAGCTTTGCTCACTGCTTTGGCTGAGGTGTGAATACAGCAGTAGCTGATAGCAGTGCCAGGAGAAGCACCCTGGATGGGATTTGGACAGCTCAGGGAAGGTGGTGTGGCTTCTGGGATGGGCTTTTATCCCCCCTAAAATCACTCTGAGAGATCGAAAGGAGAGGAAGAGTAGTTTAAAATGCAGTCGCTGCTGGTAAGAGGAGTAGGAATGGTTATTATAATATTGGAGCATTGTTTTGGGAAAATTCTATGTGGCCCAGTAAAGAAAAGGCTTTAAAAGTTTTAGCTGCTTAATCCTGTTTATCTGCTGTCAGATCTTCACAAAATCTCCCAGAGCGATTCAGAGCAGCATTTCAATGCACAGACCTCACCCAGTGACTCAACAGCTCCTCTTCCTCAGCTTAGAGGTCGGGGAAGAAGAAACATGCAGCTCACTGTGTGTGTAATTGCTCCAGCTAATGAGTAGCAGTCGTTTTTTTCATAAACATCCAATGATCTTTACATTTGTATGCTTAAAATGTTCAAATGGTTCTGATTAATAATCTGGAGAAGAGTCTGTGCCTTCTCCCTGATGAAGTACAGCGCTGGAATGAACTGAAAATGCTTTAATGATGGTGTAGTCGTTGTAATTATTCTGTAGCTTTCGTTCTGCTTTCACCTTTGGTGAGACGTGTTCCCTCAAAGGACACTTCCAGCAGTTCTTTTGTCTTCCAGTAACTGCAGAAATGCAGGTGGAGAGGCACCCAAGCTCTGTCTCCAGTTCAGAAAATACCATATAAATTGGAGCAGAAAAAGTCTTATATGGATAATGTTTGATCTATAGCTTAACTTTCCAATGTGTTATTGGCATTCTATCATGTGAAACATAAGCTTGCAATAAATGGAAGGTCTCCAGAGCCAGGTAGCTAAAGTCACTTTTATGTCTGCTATCTTCTGTTCAAGGGTGTGGGGTTTTGTGCTACATTTCTACTTGCTGAGATTATTAAAATGTAGGGTTTTATTTCTCCCCTTTCAGTCATCTAATGATGTTTTGGCTATTGCTTCTGAAAAAAAAAAATTTCAAACAGTGACTTAATAAACTCAGGGGCTGTTTATTTTTAAAACTTCTGCAGAGGTGCAGAGACACTTATGTCATTAATGTATTCCTCTGAGAAGGTATCAGCATTTGCTGTGCAGACACCTATTGGGTTGTTTCGTTTAGTTACCAGAGACTTGAGGCTACGTTGCTTTAAAAATAAATTCTTTGTTGTATGGGATGCTGAGGTGAAGAACCATAATTACATGCAGACCCAGATTTCTTCCTTTGTACTTGTTTACTTGATGTTATTTGGGAGGTAGGACAGAACTTCAGTTTGACTATAAAAACTACAGTTCCTATGACTTTTTTTCACCCCTTTTTATCTGTCCTGTTAGCCAAAATTCAGTCTTCACTTGACCCACCAGAGGAATTGGTGGAGACAGTTAGGTCTGTGTATGCAAAGTCCTCTCTGGAAACAGGAGGGTTTGTTTATCAGGGGTCACATCTCTGTACTTCTCTTGGATCAGGCTCCTCTGCTTACACATCCCAAGTGGTCTGCCAGACGTGTCAGAACCTAAGTCCAGCTCTGTGCAAGAGTTTTCTCCCCCTGACATGAATCTGCCTGTGTTACCAGCTGAAATTCCTTACCCAGGCAGTTCATATCCCAGATCTTATTTGTGTATGCTCTTGTTTGGAGGAAATGGATGGCTTTGGGATCTGGAGACTGCTGTTCTCACTAATACAACCAGTGTGGAGAGGCTCACCAAGGACACACTGTCTGTCTTGGATGTGGGCATCTCCAGGTTCCCTCTGTATAGATCTGTCAAAGGCAGAGAACCCAAATCCCCAGGAGCTCTGCCTGTTGATCACAGTTCCTGTAGAAAAAGCCATCTCAGAGCAGTTGTTCTGGCACGGTGCCCAGCATGGACACTTCAGTCTGGAGCAGAGGGGCCATGATGGAGATGGGGTTTGAAGGGTCCCTTTGACTCAAGTGCTAAGGTTGGTAAGTGTGGGTTGTTGTTACCTTCTTTCTATTGCTTTTTTTGAGGGTTTTTTTTAACCTTTTTGTTCTTCTGGATTTAGGTTATCCACTCAAATTCTTCCAGGCAGTTTTCTCGTGTAGGTAGAGCCTTTTTCATACATCCTGCCAGGCACTGGAGTTGGAGCACTGCTTTGAGCAGGATTTGTGTTCCCTTTCACCTTGGTTTCACTCTTTACGTTCTGAGTGCAGGATAGAGGCAGGTGACTTCATGAATTGACTGAAAGGCTGTACACTTAAAGGCTTTTTTTTAACTGTATTGGAAAGATAATTTTAAGTTTAATAAACACAACTACAGTAATCAAGTGATATTCTTAAGATACAGCCTTTGTGTGCATTAAGCTGCTTATTTTTAATGCTTGATAGGTTGCTTTATACAGTGTTATTTCAGCTTTCTGTTATAAATATTGCATTAACTTCATTTTCTCTGCACCAGTTGAGCATTTCTTGTTTTCAAGGATTTGATGTAAAGGAGTTTGGACACTTGAGAGCTCCAAGGTTGCTCAGATTCAAACCTGGTTACCAGGTGGCTGCTTTCAAGCAACAGCTTCAAATGAGGAAAAATTAAGCGGAACATATATGACCATGTGGAAAAAACCCAGGCTTTTTTTTGATATTTAGAAACCTGATACAAAAAAACTCAGAAGGCAAAGACAGCAACATGATTAATCCCAGGAACATCAGTGTTGTTATAGCCTTTAGACATAGATGCACCCAATATCACAGTAGTTACTACTGCAATGAGAAATTTCTCTCAAATAACTCCTGGAAGAACCACCGAAAGTGCAGAAAGGAGAAGCAGCAGTACTCACAAAAGAGAGAAGTCACAGAAGTTGCGACTCAAAATACATCATTGTAATTTTGTTTGTTTCTGCAGGCACTTGTTTTTATCAAACTTCATCAAATGCAGCAGTGGTGTTGGGTAATTAAGTACATCAGTTTACCTGGTGGTGGCATCAATGTTGTGGTATGACCTGTGTTTTGGGTGCCAGGAGCTCTCACTGGAGACCGTGGCAGGCAGTGGGCATGTTTCCACCAGGATTTTTGTCCCTTGGGTGCACAGTGACCTGTTGCCTGCCAGATGGCTTCCCGTGGGGAGGTCAGGCACCACTTTGCACCCGTGTTTACTGCACGGTCCGAGTTTGGGCTTCTCCTTCTCTTGCTGCAGTCCCATCGAGGTCCTTTGGCTCCTGACCAGTCTCCCCCTCCTGATTTTTTCCCTGCTCATGTGTGTACTCTCTCTCTCTCTGACTTGCCAGCCGCTGGGCCAGCCGCAGCACCACCACACAGCGGAGGAAGGACCGCCTGCGGCAGCACTCGGAGCACATCGGCTTGGACAACGATTTGAGGGAGGTAGGTGGCATCATCTGTGGGCAGCACAAGCTGTGATCCAGGAGGTGGAGGGCTGGACAAACAATATGTTTATTGCTTAGGGCAGTTTTGTGGCTACTGTGATATTTGTTTGGGTCTCTGTAGCCATTTAGATGCCGCTTCGCTTGTCACAGATGCTTGTGTATGTTGTACAACTTCAAAGTACACAACATAAATAAAGTGCTTTTATTATTTAGGAACAAGACAGCCCCATTGTCATCAGAAAAAAATGGCTTATTTGCTGGTTTAGACCCTGGTCGTGTTGCTGCATGCAGGCAGCAGAGCCCTGGTGCCTGCCTGAGTGCAGCTGCTGAGCTCTGGCCAGGGTGGAGGTCTCTGGAAAAGTCAAGTCCTTGAATAAATGTCAGTGCTGTAGAAGCGAATGAGGCAGGGTTCTTCAATTTTTTTTTTAAAGGAAGTTTTTTTTTCTTTCTCTTACGTAGATTCCTGACGTGAGTAAGCCTATTTGAAAGGTTTAAGACTCTGGGGCCTTTTTATGCCTAAAGCTTGGAAACTCCCATGCATCTTGTAAATGTCAGTCACATACATGCATTTCTTTCCCATCTTTTCAGTTCCTTGTCCTTCGTTAAATATTTTCTGCCACATTTTTCCATTGATGTCCTTGTGCTTCTTTTGTATGTCACTAGCAAAAACAAAGCACTCATGCTGTTTTGTGGTAAATCTTGCTGAATAACGTTGGCCAGTGTTGGAGTTTGCCTTCTGAAAGAACCTGAGCAGATGAGTGGACTCTTCAACTGTAGCTTCAAATGATGTTTCAGTGGAAACACAGCAAAACAGCACTTTTACGTATTTGTTGCTATTTTTGCTAACGTGGTTTTGCAAGTATATTTTAAACAATGCCTCGTTTGGTGATCTCAGCAGAGCCTTTTCAATACTTTGTCATGTATTTACGTTTTTCTTTTTTTGGCTGTGGATCATATGCATGCTTCTTTTGCTTTGTCTCCTCTTTCTTTCTGGCTGTTCTGCCATTGGGGCATCTGCCTCCTCTTAGCCATCGGAGGAGCTTTTGCTTCGTCAGAACTCAATGGCCTTCTGGGAGTGGGATCAGGGACCACCCCCTCCTGCACGGCCTCCTAAAAAATCCTTCTCTGAATGCTGCCTGGTATGTTTTAGTTTTTCTTGTTGAAAGCTGCTTCTGAGATGTTGCTAGCATGAGGAACCTTTGTCTTCACGGCGCCTCAAACCTCTCCCTTTCTTGTAGAGTAGGAGCACATCCCTATAGCGCTTGGAAGTGTGGTTATAATCAGAAAAGTAGCTGGAAATGAGCTTCCACTCCAGTTCCCTGGCAAACATAATGGCTCCAAGGCTGAAAGACAAGAATTTGTTTCACTTTTTTTTTTTTTTTTCCCCCCCATGTTACTCAGCTGGTGTCAAATCCAAAAATCATCACTTTCTGACTGCTGAATCATTGCATCCCACTGTGGAAGAGGGTGTGAATGCTGATGAACAGGCAAAGTGCAATCAACTGATTCTCTCAGCCCACCCTTGTTCTTCTCGTGAACTTACAAGAGCTAATACTACTTTATTTTTAATTTCAGTGTAATAACAAGATATACAATGAAAAAATAAGGCTATCCATGTTTTGTACTCTTCAGACTATAACCACACTTTGCATTTTATTTATCCCTTTACATTTAAAAAGAAATATTAGATTTCCTAGTTATGTATTGCCTTTATTACTTTTTTTCACTGGTTTTGCTGTTGATTTTTGCACTGAGTTGGATGGAAGTCACTTGTGAGATTGCTTGATGGGCAACACGCTTTCATCGTCTGTGACTTTTCATTTTTTATTCCCACCTGTAGTTTTTCAACTATTTTAAAATCCTTAACAGTATTGGTGAAACTGTAATCACCTAACTGAGCACTTCTGTTGAACACAGCTTTTCATAGCAGAACCCTACGTTCTTGTCTGACCTCTCGTTGGGGTGGCATTAAGTGGTTCTTGTCCAAATTTTGTGTTGGAAAAATCCAATTCTGTCAGAAAAAAACGTGAGCTATTTCAGTTATCTTCAATGTGTTTGGATTTTGCTTTTGCTTTTCCTGATCTAGTGGAAGGTGTCCATGCCCTGGCAGAAAGGTTGAAACTACCTGATCTTTAAGGTCTTTTCCAACCCAAACCATTCTGTGATTCTGTGATACAAATTTTCTGCCCAGACAGAAACGCTCCAAGGGTTCAGCAGCCATAGTGACCTCTCAGTTCCCCAGAAAACCCAGCCAGCAGCAGCACTAAATCCCTGGGGCAGATGTGATCCAGCCCTCTCTGGGAAAGAGTGATCATTGCCACATACCATCCCTGGAGGAGGCATTATTAACTGGATGAAAACACACTGTGGAAACAGAGAATTCCCACACCAGGCTCTGAGCACTGTGTTTCAAGACTTTTATTAGGCATCATTCTATTATCTTACTCTTCTTTAACAAAAACTTTATGAATAATGCTTGAACAACTGGCCATATTCTCAGCCTTGCTCAGCCCTCTCACTGATGTTGGGGTCAGAGGTAACTTGTTCATTTTTATTTTTTGTGTGGGTGTGTTTTTTGGCTTAACAAAATGAAAGCCAAACGGAAAAATACCCCACCCCTGAAGACAAGGCTGTGGAGCAGGAAAATTTAAAAGCCTTTTATTATAGCTTGGATCTTTCTTTAAAGAGTATGCTGATTTTTTTTGTCCATACTTCACAATTACCGCCCCATATAAAAACATGAATGATCCTTACTGTCAGTTTTGTTTAAAATGAGCTTCACTTGTAATCGAGAAGTTAATTGAGAATAAAGACAAGTCTCATTTTTCCCACATAAACTATCCAGATGAAAAGTAATGGATGAAATCTTTCTCCTGCACTACATGTATTTCTGCTTCTTGTAATTTAATTTCAGAGGATTTTTTTTTCTATTCATGTATAGTCTGCTCAAAAATTAGAAAATTTTTAATTTTTTTTTTTTTTAAGTGAGGCTCAGCAGTGGAAAGAAACTGTACTGGGTGGTTTGACTTTATTGCTGAAGGAAGGTGTTGCACTTTATGCGCTTGCTGTGCCTAACTTGATGCTGGTGGCTAACAGCACAGTTCACTGGCTAATGTTGACTGATTCTGTACCACACAGGAAAGTATCTTGCTTTTTCTGTTGTCAGAAGGGACCACTCCACTCCTCCAGCCTGACACCTAAACATCAGACAAATCAGGATTTTGTTCCTAGATTAACACTAGCTTGTTCCTTTCCACCAGAATTTGCTTGCCTAGGATTAGGGTGAGGAGAGTCCCTCTGACTTGTAATATCTGAAATGATTCTTTTATTTTTAGAAATACATGCAGGAAGCAAGGAGTTTAGGAAAAAACTTAAGGCAGCCCAAACTCTCAGACCTCTCTCCAGCTGTGATTGCACAAACCAACTGGAAGTTTGTGGAAGGGTTACTGAAGGAATGTCGCATGAAGGTAGGTTGTCCCCTGTGTGCTCCTTCCCCTTGATTACACTGAGCCTAAATAGCATCTGCAGATGGTGATCTGATTCCCAGCTGGAATGACAGTAGTCTGTTGGAATACCAGACTATCCACCAGCATGGATATCCCTTTAGTGTAACATTTACATTAGTATTACATATACACATTAGTGTATCAATTTAGTGTGACATTTTTTCAGCAGCTAGAAAAGAAAGGAATGTGTCCTCACTCTTCTATTTATGCAGTGGAAGTTGATGGAAAGAGTAAAGAGGACAGGAAGGAGAATCAGCATGATCAGACATCTCCAGGAGGATTTCCTTTAATTGTTCATATTTATGTGTAGCCTAAACAGAACGGGCTCGAGACCCTCAGTCAAAAGGGAAGAATTTCATCATGTGTGACTTGTGCATGCTGTTTATGCAGAGCAAATGAGGAATAGCAGTTTCTAATATTAAAGGAGCTTTTATAGACATGAAAGTATAACTTGTGTCTGTTGCAGTTGGTGTTATACTGCATTACCTGAGAGTTAAACTTTAATGGCTGTAACAAGGAGAAAACCAGAAAGTCAGTCAAACTGAAAATGTATCCATTGTTGTATTCTGTTTTGCTCTATACTCTGCTTGGTAATAGATCAGCAGTGTAGGAATAGGACAGTAGATAAAGGGTATAGAAATAGGACAGCTGGAACAGGCTTCCCAGGAAAGTGGTCACAGCAGCAGTTCAAAAAGAATTCCAGAAGTGTTTGGACAATGCTCTCAGGCACATGGTGTGATTCCTGGGGCTGTCCTGTGCAGGATCAGGAGTTGGGCTTTTGATGTTCCTCGTGGGTTCCTTGCAACTCAGGATATTCTGTGATTTGAAGTAATCATGCAAGCTTTTTTTAATACAATTATTCTTGTTAATTTACAAACCCTGTAAAGGTATTTAAACTTTCTCTGGTCAGGCTATTAGCAATGGTTTCTGTATTAAGCATGTTTAAGTGAACTCATCTATATTCTGTCCCTTGCTGGATAACATTCCTCTAAACCTTTGGGGATTTTTTTTTTTTTAATTGTATAGACTAAACGCATGTTGGTAGAGAAGATGGGCCATGAAGCAGTTGAGCTGGGACATGGAGAAGCCAACATAACAGGTCTAGAGGAAAATACATTGATTGCTAGTCTCTGTGATCTGCTAGAAAGGATCTGGAGCCATGGTCTGCAGGTCAAGCAGGTTGGTAGCTGGAAACTTGGGACTTTGTGTGTACACTACTCTAGCAAACACTGAATGCCATCACTGCCTTTTAAGCTGCTACTCAGTGGTGTCATTCCAGCATAAAGTGGGAGGTATCTTTGGGCTCAGAGTCTCTGGTTTATATCTTGCCAAGGTTGAGGAGTTTTGGGTGTTAGGGATTTTGGAGGGGGGAGGTTGGTTTGTTTGTTTTTTTTTTTTTTTTCTATTTGAGAGGTGCCTCTGGAAACTGCAGTGATGTTGTCAAGTACGTGTTTGGTTTCTTCTCTTTCAACCTTCACAAGGGAAACCCAGAGGGAGGACAAAGAAACAAGGTGGGTGGTGTGACTAATAGCTCAGTGGGATGGTCCTCTCCTTTTCCTAAGGTTTCATGATCCAAGAGAGAAGGATTCATTGTCATTACTGAATATTTTACCCATTTAAATGCCATTCCATTTTCTTGCCGTGTATATTGACCTCTTTTCTTTTGCCTGACTTTATTTAAAGCTGCATACTATGTATTCCATTTTCAGGGGAAATCTGCTCTGTGGTCCCATTTGCTTCAGTACCAAGAGAGAGAAGAGAAGCAGGAGCACAGTGCAGAGTCACCAGGTGAGTACTTGGCAATTGGCTCCATGAAGGGTCCATCACAGTGAATGAATTTGGGCACGGGAGGAACAGTGCAACCACGTGAAACCCATGCAGGATTTTCGGTGTATTTCTTTGCTAATATCACATCTACATTTTGAGACTTTTTGTCATCATTGTGAGGATGTCTTGCTGTCTGGACTAAATAGATTGAAATTGCTGGAGGCAAAGGAACGTAGCTACTGTCCTTGTCTGGAAATCACTTGGTGTATGTTCACTGCCTTCATTTCCTTTCAATCAGCATTGAGTGAGGTGTGATGAGCAGTGCTTCCACAAGAGATGATTTCTGTAGAAGCTGAAAGTGTGGAAGTGGGGAAAAGACAGCTGACATTTTTCTTTCAGTGAGCATAATCTGTCTCTCAGAAGCCAGTGTGAATAACTCCATATTCACTAAATCTTCATACTGGTGGATGGTACAGTTCAGGAACTGTGTAATTAATCTCTGTACATCAGTCTAGGTGCTCAGTTGAAGCTTTGGCTTGGCCCTTTACAATCACTAAATTACTTCTGTGCTGTGAGAGAGACTGGTTTTCTGATGACCTGGAGATCTCCCTGCCCTGGGACTGGCTGGGGTATTGCTGTGAAAGACTCTGAACTTTAGTGGGTCATCTTCCAAGGACTCTCCGATCCAAATCCTGCTGATGGGAACTTGTATGATCAGTCCTCAAAGATGCATTTATGGAAGAACTAGTCTTTCTCCTAAAAAGTCATGTTAATAAGCTTCAGTGAGTAATGCACTAAACAATCTGGCTGGCAGGCACAAATTCCTGAGAGCAAAATGTGTCACCAAAAAGCAGTTTGATCAGAGTAGCAGAGCACAGAAATGCGTGGCATTCTTAGCATTGAATATGTTACTGTAGCTTAATTTTATCGAGTTCTCAGTTGGGAGCTTTCCACAGAAACATCTCTTACTAATAAAGCTCATCGCTGTACAGATTTATGTTAATGTATTTCACATACAAAAAAAGGAAGCTAAATCTCTGAATTCAGTGCTGGATTAAGGAAGGAATAGGTAATGTATTCAGTATTTTTCATTTTGTCTGCTTTTATGTTTCCAGGATAGAGTTAATGATAAAGCACAGAAACACTACAGTTACCAGCCACTTATGATTGTTTTCAGCTGCATGTGACACAAACGCATTGCAGACTATTACTGTAGTGTTGTGTTAACTTCACGTGTTTTCTCCATTGTAGTTGCTCTTGGAACAGAAAGACGAAAGTCTGATACAGGAATTACTCTGCCTTCATTGAGGGTTTCCCTGATACAAGATATGAGGTACTCAATTTGTTTCCTAAAGCATTGATTGTGGGTTTAGCTGTGTAGCATAAGGTGAAGATCCTCACTGGCTTTGGGTCTACAAAGGCTAAGGAGAATTAAACCTTCTCTTCAGTCCACATTCAAATCTATGACATGTTGCCCTTCTATTTTGAAAAACCTTTTTTGTGTGTTCACTTGATCTATTTTATCCAAAAGGCAGTGAAAGCCACACACATTTTACTGTGATTTTTGTTTTCCTTGGGTGGGATTCTTCCAGCAGTAAAACCAACTTCTACAAATGACAGATATGTTGAATTCGCTGGTTCTTTGATTTTTTTCTTTTTGTTTGTTTCAAATTACTGACTGAGCAAGTACAGTTGATAGACAGAGCAAAGGGGCATAAAAACTTGCTCGCAATGCCTGAGCAAAGTTCTTTCTTCTCACCTAGCATTTTATGGCAAATAGTAATAAATAAACAAATTTAGAAATGTATTCAAATTTAGACTTTCAGTAAGTTTAAAGCTAGGATGTGAAGATAGGGCAGGTGCTGGGCAGGAGACCACAGCCTGGCTATGGAGACCTATTCAAGCAATGTTGGTTTGGAACCATAAGGTTTAGAGAATAAGAAGAGGTGGAGGCTGGTGTGACAGCACTAGGCAGAAGTTCTTCAGGGCATCTTCTTGATCAAGCCACTGCCAGGTCAGGCTACTTTTTTGACACTTGTTTTGCCGGGGTTAAGGATTGCAGTGGGCTGAATGTGCCATGAAGAGAGAGGAGAAGTAACGCGATAATGCTCATCTGTTAAAGAGCTGCTAACAATCGCTGGCACTTTAATGTGTGAGACAACGTGAGTACTTCTGGTAATACCATGTCCTCCTCCCACATAAAAACATGGCAAAAATAAGATTAATTGTAGTTAGCTCACAAAACCACGATTACAGCAATGTGATTTGTACTATGTGTATTGATACAGATATATTTACTGATGTGAGATCACACAGATTAGTCAGACTTTTCTGACAGATAATTACTGTACTTCCCACCTACAGTGTACAACCTTTTTGTTTGATGCTACATAGTGTGAGTCTTGTGCTCTGACTTTGAAGAATATGACATGTCACGTAAGGCTAAAACAACACACAAAGGTGGGAGAGAGAATATATGCAGTGTAATTAGGAGTATGGTGCCAAGAGGTCATTTTGAACATGTGTCTGCCATTTTAGCATCCCTCTCATGGGATGTGGCAGCTATCTACTTAATTCAGTCCTGCAAGGCTGACAGGCATGTCGAGGGTCAGTCTGAGGAAAGGATGAAGGAGGATCTGGAGCGGAAACTCCCGTGCTGGGAGGGGATTGCTGACAGAGGAGGCTGTGTGTGCTCACTGCTGCGTGCAGGGGTTCTGTCTTCCACATACTTCCACTGGAGTAATGAAAGCCCGGCACAGATCTGGGCTCTCTTGCTTGGATCACAAAATTCTTTCTGCTGCTCTGCAGAGAAAAAGTACAGAAGCAGAACATTACCTTTTGTAATATCTTGGGTATTTGTGATGGTGCACAAACATTTCTGGCCATGGAAAATGCCGGGCAGATGGTGAGTTGAATTTGTCATCTGTAATCTCGTGGCATACTTTCTCCTGCTTGGAGGGAATGCCACTTAATATTTGTTTGCACACACAGATTCAGGCTGAAGTTAGAAGGATGGGTAATTGTTAAATTGCTGGGTTTGCAGTGCTAACAACTAATGGCTAGAGGATTAAGCATTGCCTTAAGCATGGCTTGTTTTTGATGGCTCATGCAAGGTTATGTAAACAACTTAAAAAGCAGGGCTGAGTCACAGTCATGCTCTGAGTGTGCCATGAGCCTGTGCTACAGGTAAAGTGGTGTGTCCTCAGCCTCCCCTGCAAAGCCAGGCATCTTAGATGTGGTAAGGAAGATGCTCGAGGTGTTTATTTTGGCTTTGTGCATGGAATCTTGGCACAAGCGTGTTTGGGAGTATGCCCTTCAGCTTCTCCCCTGGCGAGGATCTGCAGCGTCTCTCCCACCCCTCTTCTAGCTCCCCATCAGACTCCTGCTGCAACCTGCTTCCAGCATGGCCTCAGCCCTCAGGCACATTGCTGCACGTCCAACCCAACCAGTCAACACCAAGGCAACTCCCCAAAACCTTTGGTCCAGCTGGGCTCATGTTTTTGATCCTTTCCCTTCGGGCATGTTCCTCCTTGCCATCGTGCTTGCTTTCGTGCCCGTGTTGTGCCTCCCCTCCTGCGGGGAACTTGCAAGTGGAGGATGTGAGCTGGGAACTGGGCCCACAGCAGTGATGCCTTATCTGCTGTGGTCAAAAAGAAGGCTTAGCCAAGACCTGCTGCCTACCTGGGATGAGCTAGTGTGGCTCGTTGCTGGTGGTGCTGGAATGGGAAGTGTGCACACCCTCCTCAGGAGCGTGGCAGCTCTGAGCTGTTGTAACCTTTTCTGTCAGCACAGCTGTTTACAGAGGGTATGTCCTGCCATACCCCAGGCTTACATTAGACAGGGTAAATAGATTTTTTGTTATTACTGATGGGATTAAAAGCAAGTCCCAGCCAAGGGAGTTGCTTTGAAATGGCCGTTCAGTGCTCTGACAAGAAGGGTTTGCTGTGCAGTGTTGAGCACATAGTGCTTATGCTTAGGTCACTGATAAAAATAGAACTGTTCTGACTCTCACAGCTGAGAGCAAAATAAATTTGGGTTCCTGAATGCTGTGTTCTGTTACACTCTGCTTTTTCTAACACCAAGACTGATTAGTGGATGCTTTTAATGGCTCTGGCAAGCTGCATGGTTGCAGATCCTTATTTTTCCCAAATGCAGAATTAATGCTAATCTAGTCTGAGCCAGAAACAGGTAATGAAGAGGCACAGAGCATGCATGGAATAAGGTTGAGTCCATCTGTACTTGAATCGTCTCACAGCGAAATAACATATTCTGCTCACTGTTTCATATTAGATGTAATTCAAGCTGAGCACTCTGGGGAAGGGGAGGGAGGGAGATGATAGTCCGTGCTTTGATCTTCCCATCTCAAAAGACTTGCAATGTCTGAGAAGAGTGTCTCAACACGATGTAGTTGAGTGTAATAGGCATCCAGTTTCTCAAGGACTCTGGATCAGCTGTCCAGCTGTCTGGGTTGGAAGGTGTGACACTGGCTGCCACATCCTGAGCCAGGGATTTTCAGTGCCAGGAGCAAGGCTCTGGGCAGGAATTCAGATGGTAGGCATCGCTGCTGACAAAGGGAGGCTGCTGAGCTTGATTATAAAGGGCAAGGATGTGTGTGTGAGTGTAATGTGCCCTCCTGCGTTTGCTTTACAGCTCACCAAGAATTAGAACTTATCTGGTCCATCACAAAACTACCCATGTGTGTGTTAGGAAACAGGAGGAAGCTTCCTTTAAACAAAATAGGATTTTTTTTTTTCTTTTCTTTTTTTTTTTCTTTTTTTAAGAGGTTTTATGTAACCTAGGTTTTGCCACTACCATCACTCCTGCTGATGGTGGTTCAGATGTGTACATACAGCACTGAGCTGTATGATGCAGACACCTCAGCTTGGATTGTGAAGATAGACCTGTATTTTGAGAACTGGGGCAGCCTGATGGAGAGCAGTGCAGCTGGACTGTGTCTGGTATCCACTTCATTTGTGCAGACTGAACTTGTACTTCTGGACAGCACTAAGTTGTATTTGCAAATTTGCCCCCAAGGTCCGGGGCCTGTCACGTTAGAGGCTCTATAAACAGGAGAGTACTTTTCTCAAATAATGCAGGATCTAAATATAACATAAAGCACACGCTTGGGTGTAACAGATGGGGGAAAGCAGGAGACAGTGAGACTATAGTAGTCAATGTAAAAAGCATCAGTCACAGCATGACTCTGTTGGATTTCCTTTGGAGTAAATATTGCCTAGCACTCAGCAGTGCATGGAGGGCTGTCAAGGAAGATGCAGGAGTTGGACGGGAAATCGCAGCAGAGATCAGTTCAGACTTCAGCTGACGGTACTTGGAGCCTGCCACAGAGATTTGGAGGGCTGAATCACCTGTGCACTTAACGTGCAAACTGCATGAAAATGAAGAAATTGCAGCCTTTTCTTTCTCCTGCTGGAAACTGTTACTTATTTTTCTTGTTGTTTATTTAACCAAGTGGGGGGTTTTTGGAAGCAGCTTGGCCTTGCCATGGCCGCTCTCTTCCTCTTCTAAAACTCCCTGGGCTCTGAAACTAGAGTTTTCTGGCATTCTCCAAACTGAAATGTGGGAAGTTTAAAAAAAAAAAAAAAAAAGAAAAGAAAAGCAAAACCATAGAAGAAAGTCCCTGTGAAACAGTTCTGCTTTCCTAGAGATGAAGCATGGGGAAGGCTGTTCAAATTACCTCTTACACAAGGGCCTCTTATATCTCTGAAAATGTGATTCTGCTTGCAGCTTCCTGTTGCTGTTTTTGCCCCAACAGTCCTCCTTTTCTTAGATTTCCCATTGCTGCTGCCCTCAAGGGGTTTGTAAGAGCCTTCAAAGTAGACTGTGGTTTGGAGATGCTCTGAGGATACATGTTTGTCATCTGTCCTCCCAAATGCACCCTTTTGATTTAGCAGCTTGAGGGGGCAACTGTGATATAACTGGGTCTCACGAGGTGGCCGCTTTTTTTATGTGTTAGCAGTGTCCAAGAGGGCATCTACTCCCAGCAGTGCAGGGATGAGCCGATTTACCCCTCCTTAGCTTGGCCAAGCAAACACAGAGCATCTGGTTTGGGCTGTAGTGCATTGGGAAAAGCTGCCCCAAGTCCTCATGCCAGCCTGGGGCTGCCAGGGATCTCAGTGCCACAGTGAGGGGTTCTGGGGAGTCCTGCTGGGGGTCCCTGTAGAACTGATGTCAGAAGACATCTTCCAGTTCAGCTGCAGCATCACACAGGATGTTGCCATTTGCAGAATTTTGATGATTCATCTATTTATTTTCTTTCCCACACATTTCAGGCATGTTCAGAATATGAGTGAGATAAAGACTGATGTGGGGCGAGCCCGAGCCTGGATAAGGCTTTCTCTGGAGAAGAAGCTTTTATCTCAGCACCTGAAGCAGCTGCTTTCCAACCAGGCACTTGCAAAGTAAGATGGCTCCTGTTCTCCGTGCTTCGCTTTCATGTCTGCCTTAGCAATGTCTCAAGGTGCTGCTGCTTGTGGCACAGCCACACACCTTGTTTGGGTACTGTGGTTTCCAGCTAGAAGTGACTGAAGGTCAGAGGGTAGCTGCGGGAGGAGGTACTGCCCACCCAGCAGAGCAGAAGTCTGCTCATCTGCATGGAAAACCCATCACAATTTTCAGGAAGGAGGCATTAGGTCGTGGTCGGATCAGTGCATTGATCCAAGCCACATCACAGCCCTACACTCACCGTGTCTTGTGCAAATGAAGCAGCAGGGAAAGGAACGCCCCATCTCGCAGCAGCCCTGCCTTAGGCTGACTCAAGCCAAGCACAGGTCTCCATCCTCACTGTCCATGAGCTGGGTCAGAAGCCAGACCTCCAAGCCTGCTCTCCCAGCTTTGCCTCCTTTTACAAGCACAGGCACTTAAGAATCGCCTGTGTAGATGTCCCCTGACTTCAATTTCTCAAAAATTTAGTAAAAAACCCCCAAACTTTAGGAAAAGTAAACATCCTAGCTGTTGCAGGTAGTTCTGGCTCTGTCATGAGTTACATGCATGATTTATGCCAAAAGCTACCAAATACTCTGCTAGCGGGAAGAAAGAGGAGTAACCGGAGGCACTCACCTCTTGGAAGTTCAACTAAAGGCACGGTGGCAGACAAGTCTTTTCCTGAAGTTTCATCTCCATCTACCTACCTCAGCAGTTCTTCTGGAGTCTGTTCCCTTCAGACTACAGGCCTTGTCACAAGCTCTGTGCTGTCTCAGAGCAGGGCCAGTTTAATTCCTGGTGTGCCTTTGCACTGCTCAGGGCAATTGGTGATGTACACTTGGGTCCCTGAACCGAGAGAGTGGTGGGAGGACCCCAGGTGCTGCTTGGTGCCTTGGGCTGAGTTTCCTCTGTCACAGTATGGAGGAGAAGATTAGACAAGACGATTCTACAGTGGGGGATGTATGGGGAAGAAATGGGGTTGCTGTTACGTTGGTCCAGGTGTGCTGCTGTGAGTAGTGTTGGTTCATATCTGTGCCCTGCAGCAAACCCAAAACCGAGATGAACTCTGTAGCTGTGGGAGTGTGGAGTTGGGAGTGACCTGTGACACAGACGTATAGGGCACTTACACACCCTCTCTTTCTAGCAGCTTGTGTTGGTGGGGAATCACACCTGCCATTAGGATCCACTCTTCATTTGATATTTTTGAGATTCAAACACGTTTTAAGACACGTGGTGCTTTTTTCAACAACAGCAACAAAAAAATGCAATGTCTTTGTTTCCACCAGGAAACTTTACAAGCGTTACGCTTTCCTGCGCTGCGAGGAGGAACGGGAACAGTTTCTGTATCACCTGCTCTCGCTCAACGCTGTGGATTACTTCTGCTTCACAAGCGTCTTCACCACAATCAGTGAGTTGGAGAATCGATTTTTTTCCCCCTGAATAAAAACTAGTTGCTGTCACAGTTTGTAAGAGATGGTGTTGCTGGTGCCTGAGTAGCTGAGCCCTTATCTGGAAACCTTGGTTGTTGCTGCGGGGCTCACGGGTGCTGGGTGTTGCTCTGGGAAACCAACTGGAGGGGCAAGGTTGTATGGGAGAGCTCTGGATAAGAGCATTGCACAAAGGAGAGTAATCAGCAGAGTGCTGCTTTCTGTATAGTTGCTTTCATCTTCCCTCCCAGACAAGTCCTCTACATCCGACTGCTTCTTTCTGGTCTTGCGTGCACCCTAACAACCTGCTCTCCTCAGACTGAGGAGGAGATGGAAGATTGGAGGGTGAAGTACAAGGGACTTTGTGCTCCACTGTATATTTTAAATCTTTTTGTCTGTCCTTAAATGCCCTCTCTCATCCTCTCTTTTAAGGAGGAGAGCAGAAATTGGATTGATATCTGAAAAGAATCTTTGGTCTCTCCAACACTGGAGAAAGTGGAAAAGGCAGGATCCTATGAGATGACCTAATTATTTAAATTCACTTGGGCAGTTCTTAGTCTTTATTTCCCTGCCTGTTCAGAGTGAAGTGAAGCAAGTTTTACATGGCTGTCAAAGCAGGCACTCATTCTACTTTTTCTCCTCTTAAAGCAAGAAATCCCCTCAGAACTAACACACCGCAAAGAGACTTATTCATCCTTGATTACCTTATTTCTGCGGGGCATCCGGCTTGACAGCTCTTCCCTGCAGGACAAGTGCTTGGAATTTGAGAGTATTTTTTTGGGTGCAGTATCATTGGATGGCACACAAAAGTAAAAAAGGTTGGCTTAGCTTCCCCAGTCAAAAAGGCAGCTTGTGGAACATAAGGAGAGAGAAAATCTTGCAGTGCTAGAGGTGCAGTATCAGGAGTCAAACCCAAATTGGGGTGGGTGGCAGTCCTTGTTTTAAGCATATATAGGTGGTACAGATTTAAAAGCAAAAGAATAAGAATAATAAATGGGGGGATATCCACAGATACACATCATACTTGAGACTTTGGCCATGCCAGCATTTCTTACTGCAGCCTTTCAGTACTTAAAGGGGGCCTGTAAGAAAGATGGGGACAAACATTTTATAATTTATCATTAGTCTGGAGAAGGGGAGGCTCAGGGGAGACCTCAGCACTCTCTACAACTACCTGAGAGGAGGTGTAGCCGAGTGGGGGTCGGTCTCTTCTCCCAGGAACCAGCAGTAAGACAAGAGGGCACGGACTTAAGCTCTGTCAGGGGAGGTTTAGGTTGGATATTAGAAAGAAATTCTTTACAGAGAGGGTAATCAGGCATTGGAATGGCCTGCCCAGGGAAGTGGTGGATTCTCCGTCCCTGGAGGTTTTTAAGATGAGACTGGATGTGGCACTTAGTACCATAATCTAGTAATCATGGTGGTAGTGGGGCAAGGGTTGGACTTGATGATCTCATAGGACCTTTCCAACCCAGCTGATTCTATGATTTATCTGTTGCAATAGGACAAGGGGTAATGGTTTTAAATTAAAGGAGGGTCAGTTTAGATTAGCAATAAGAAAGAAGTTGTTTACCTTGAGGGTGTGAAACCTTGGCACAGGTTGCCCAGGGAAGTTGTGGATGCCCCATTCCAACCTTGCCCCACTCAAGATCAGGCTGGACAGGGCTCTGAGCAAACTGATCTATCTGAAGAAGTCCCTACTCACTGCAGAGGGTTGGACCAAATGGCCTGTAAAGGTGCCTTCCGAACCAGACTGTTCAATGATTCTGACATTCCTTTCCCTCGTATCCTGCCGTGTACCCCCTCCTCCTTCCCAGATCCTACGGCGGGAGGGTTGGTCCGTCCCCTGGGCAGGCTCCGGAGCGGTCCCTGCGCTGCCCCCGCTCTGCGGGCTGTGCCGCGGGGCTGCAGCACCACCGTGCGGCACCGCCGCCCCCTCCGAGCGCAGGGGACCAGGGGTTCTCCTTGTTTGCTTGCCGAGACAGGGGACAAGAACTTACCTTCAAGGGGAAGGGGTGCGTTCTTTGCTCCAGAAATTGCGTTTACTGTAAGAGGAAAAAAATTAAAAAATCAAGACTAACGTACATTCCCCCCCGCCTTCCCCACCCTGTTCTCAGTGATCCCTTACAGGTCAGTGATAATTCCCATCAAAAAACTGAGCAATGCAATAACCACATCAAACCCGTGGATATGTGTGTCAGGAGAACTAGGAGATACTGGCGTAATGCAGATTCCCAAAAATCACCTAGAAATGACGTTTGAGGTGAGTACATGCTCTTCACGTTCTACTTTTCGATTTGAGACATGCTTCCAAATGAACATTAATTTGGTCAGGGGTTATTAAGAGCAGAGCGTTTCAGATTCTGTCCCAGTTTTTACATTCAGTTCTTGTACGTTCAAATATGTGCAAGAAAGTAGTGCTGCCTGCCCCTCCTGTGTGAGATGGTTTCCTGTGAGCACATACCACTTTTAGCCACAGGCTTCACTGCTGTCCCTGTCCCAGCCCAGGACTCCTCACCTAGCCAGTCGGTTTCCACATCTCATTCCCTTCCATGCCTCCTTGCCTATTTTTCCCTTTCACCCTTCATTTCCAACTCCTCATCTGCCTTCCAAGTTTCTTTTTCCTTCTTTCAGTCCGTCTTTCCACTTACCACTACCCAGGTCCCGTTCTGCATCTGGCTAGTTCCAGATTTCTTCTCCTGCTCCAGCTCCTTGCCCAGCTTTACTGCTCTCCTTCCAACCAGCCAGTCTAACCCCTGAACTCTTCAACAGCCTCAGGTGCTGCCCCCCTGGAAAACCCAAGAGCTGCCATCCCCACCGGGTTCTCTGCTCTGAGCTTGCTGGGGTTTTCTCTTTAGGTTTGGTTTCCCGGCGTTCCCCTCTGCTTTCCTGCCCATCAATTCCAGGTTGGCTCGGTGCCACACCAGAGCAGCTGCTAGCAGGAATTGCAGGGAAAGCCCCATCAAGCTCCTGCAGCTCCCCCCGGGCTGTACCATATCCATTAAGGAGTGATTTTATATGAAAATCTGCTGCTAAAATTAAGGTTGCATTCACTGAGCATATGCAGACTGACCTTCAGCAACAATAGCAAAAGGAGCCTATTGCCAAATATAGGTAGATTTTGACACAGGGAGAATATTTTTGAGATAAATGCCTGCTTCTCATTCAATTACTACCATTTTGCAGAAAAGATCTCCAGGTTTCTAACAAGCAAAATGATGTATTTCTAAGGACCATATAATGCTGTTCTGGATTATTATACGTTTTTCTGAAACTTTCCTAAAATATCAACTTGGGTAGCCACCCACTATGGAAGATGTCAGCCCAAGCTGCTTGTTTGGCAGTATTAGAAGCAATGAAAACCAAGGTCTTGCAAGGGAAGTGTTTAGGTGATGTTAACAGATGTTGCTTCCTACAGTTACATAGAGCAGTGGAATTCACAGCCCCTTGTTCACCTTTTTCTGTGACTTTATGATGCTAAGTCTCATGTTAGTGATTTTTTTTTTTTGTTTGGCCCCAAATAAGCATATCAATCTCTGAAAATAATAAAGGATCTAGGGACTGCTTCATAGTGTAGAGTGAGTCAACTGAAGGTCAGTATGCTCTAAATGCATTTTTGAAAAGCTGTTTTTATTGAAGATCTATTTCTTCTACAAAAGCGCGCCTTTTATCATCTTAGCTCAGAAATTTGTAATTAATACTTCTCAGAAATATTGAGTGCTCACAACGAAGAATATAATCTCTTCACAATCTTTTAATAGTTTTGTTTCTTTGCTCCTGTGTTAAAATAATTATGCTGCTTTTCAAAATGCTCTGCGTGTTTGGTTGAAAATACTTGCTCTATAAATCAAAGGAAACTGAATAAAGGCATATATTTTGAGACCATATGTGTGCATGTAGTGGGGGTGTGTGTTGTCTGTTGTTTTTTAAATTAAGTAAAAACTGTTACTCATTTCAGTGCCAGAACTTAGGGAAGCTGACGACCGTTCAGATTGGCCATGACAACTCAGGGCTGCTGGCCAAGTGGCTGGTTGATTGTGTCATGGTCAGGAATGAAATAACAGGACACACGTACAAGTAAGCAACAAGTTTTAATTTTTCTTTGTCTGAAATTCTTACGTGTTGAATTTAAAGAAATCCAGAAGGCATTCACCTTCTCCTTAGTTGGTGAAACACTGCGGGCTGATTTGGGCCCCCGATAGGGTTGGGTTGGTCTCCCCCACCCCCGGTTCTCTCATTTCAGAAGGCCTAGCTGAAGTCAGATAATCTGATAAATATTAAATGAGAGTTGAATGTAGGGTTGTCTTTGCATCTTTCCGAGACAGGACAGACAGTATAGATACTTTTGAAGTGATTCATATGTTTGTGTCTAATAATTAAATCTCTTGATTTAAAGTAATGTGGTAATATTGTGCACAAATTAACTCTTTAAACCCCAAGAGCTGGAATCAGAGTTCATGGCAATTCTTTGGTTTCTTTTTCTTTTAAGAAAATAAAAGGTTTTGATGATTTCTTAATCTTCTATTGAGTACGTACCTGTGTTGAAAAAATGTCCCAACTCATCATTGGTTTTACAAAACATCTGGCTAAGCAGGCTTAATTCTATTAAATGTGAACTTGGAAAACTAGAATGCAGAGGGGTGAGCTCCAGAGCTCAGACTTGGTCACAGTGTACAGGGGAAAGTAGGAGAAAATGGGTTACAGGGACTGGGGGTGTGGAAATGTGCATGGATTTCATTAGGACTGTGTATGGAGTCCAAGAGTACAGCAATAAAATGTGAGGTGAGTTTTGAGTATAAGGAGATGTCACAGCTTCATCTGGGTGGGAACTCTCTGTGGGGATTTAGTTGTTAATCATAACAGTGTTTTTAAAGGCTGAATATCAGTTGTAGTTGCAAGTGAAAAATAACTCGTCAGAAAACAAGATGTGGACTGTGAAATATGTGTATAACCCAAGCTTTGCATATTGCCTTTCCTGAGGATGATCAGTTGTGGTGCAGAGAATGCTGCCTGGAGGGTCCTGGTCTGAGAAGTTTCAGGGTACCGAGTACTCCCTGCCTGTTATCAGTGGTTTTTGGATGCAAGCTGTCCCTCTAGCTTTGAGATCAAGCTGCACTACCTGTGTGTCTGACCTGTGCTTGTCCTGGGTGTGTGGCAGGTTTCCCTGTGGGCGATGGCTGGGAAAAGGTGTCGACGATGGCAGTTTGGAACGGATACTCATTGGAGAGCTGGTGTCCTCCACGTCTGACGAGGAGCTGGGAAAGCAGTGCCGGACCCCACCCCAGCAGAAATCTCCTACTGTGGCTCGGCGACTGAGCATCACTTCCCTCACAGGCAGGAACACCAGTAAGTCCTTTCCTTTCTCCCCAGGGCCTTAGAGAAGGGGGCAGCAACTGCTGAGAAGAAAAATCTCCTGTGAACAGGAGAGGTCGTCCTGAAGCAAGGCTTGGTGCAGGGGAACAGCTGCAAGCTGACGACTTTTTCCTGCCCCAGTTTGTGTTTGCTCTGTGACGCATGTGTTGCCTCTTTCAGTGTCCCCATTTGACAGTTGAGGGATAATAATCTCTTTCTTTGGAGCATGGAGATGTGAGATGAGGGAGGAGGAGGCAGCAGAATTTGCAGTAGCTGATGCTACTCAGCTTCCCAGCTCGCTTTGTAGTCAGTGGGAAGTTCTCTCTGAAGGGCAGTTCAGAGCTTGATGTGGATGCTGTGAACTGCCTTCTGGAGGAGCACATCTCCAGGGGGACTTTAGGGGACATCAGCTTCACATCCCTAAAATTAACTTTTATGAGTAACTGCACCTGGCTACAACAGGACATGGGACTGTAAAGGTCATGCAAGGCTTTCTCTGCTAAAGCATAGTGTAGATCCTGCTCATACATCTGTCCAGCTCCTGTAAAATTAGAGGACATGACTGCTGAAATGTCAAGCAAGGAAAGTAACACGGCATTTAAAAACCACCACTTCAGTTATCACTCTCGAGGAGAAAAGACAACGCAGGAAGAATCGCGTCTCGTCAGTATCACCTGGGGAGTCTTTCTGCTGTGCCTTCTGCAACCGGACTTGTCTATCTCGCATTGGCCTTTTTAGCCATCAGCGCGCTTGTAGCAAGCGTGGGTAGAGCCCTTTCAAATCTTCGTTCGCGAAGCCTAGCCATGATGATGATGACTTCAGTTAGTATGCTCTCCATCATTTCACAGAGCCTAACGCGGGACAGATCCAAGAGGGAATCGGGGAAGCCGTGAACAATATTGTGAAACACTTTCACAAGCCAGAGAAAGAGGTAATTCCTGCTTTTCATTACTTGCCTGCATATTTTTATAAACAGAAACTGAACTCAAGTACCAGTAGATGTATTACCTTTAGATTTGAAGTTTCTGGCGTGCAAACGAGGCAAGTTGTATTTACCAACTCTCCCTTTCCCACAGAGAGGGAGCCTTACCATTCTCTTGTGTGGAGAAAACGGTCTGGTTGCAGCACTGGAGCAGGTCTTCCACCATGGGTTCAAATCAGCTCGCATTTTTCATAAGAACGTCTTCATCTGGGATTTCATAGGTAAGCTGCTAGGTGATTTGGAGGCAGAAGGGAAGGAAAGATTAGGGCAAAATGACTGCTCACGCACCCTGACCTCAGATTCTCATCATCTATGATGCCATTTTTCCTGCCAAGCACCTGCTCCAGGTTGCTAAAAGTCAATAAGAAACCAGATGGAAGATGAGAAATATTAAAGTCTGTGTAAGGGAAGAGTGTGAGCCTGTACAGAAATCTAAGAGTACTTCAGATTCTTTTTTCATTTATTTGTAGATGAATGTTCAGACAGCTGCTTTTCTACCCAGAAAGAAGTTAGGCTGGAGGTCGGGGTAGAGTAGCAATTGATGTTCAGAGCAGATCTGGGAAAGGGCAGGGAATGAAAGGTTTAGATTTCAAGTTGTTCTTGATAAGTCTCCTAATCCCTGTGCTGGCCTTCTGGTGATGCTTAGCCTGTAGGCCTGTGATGCAGCAATTTAAGGTGTACCTACTCCTTTGAAACGAGCTCACAGGCTGAAATACCCAGCCTGAGGTTCAGTGCTTACTCAGAAAAAGTGAAAAATCAAAGCTGATGGTATCGCTTACAGTGAAACCCTTGATAGGTGCTCTGGAGCAGCTCCTTGATGTTACCTGACTGTATTAGACACCAGCCAGTCTGACCACTGCTGTGTCATTGCAGAGGTGGAGATGACCATCTACCTGTGGTCTTTGGAGCGAGGAATCCATATATAAACTGTGCAAGAGCTCTCAGCAGGTTGTTCTTTTAAGGACTCCCTTGTGTAATCCTGTGTCATAATGAAGTACTTCCGCTCACCGAGTTCTGATTTTCTCCCTTCCACAGAGAAAGCTGTTGCTTATTTTGAAACCAGTGATCAGATTGGAGACAACGAGGAGGCCCTTTTGCTTCAGAGGTCTTCATGCAAAACCTTCTGTCATTATGTGAATGCCATCAATACAGCTCCAAGGAACATTGGAAAGGATGGCAAATTCCAAATCCTGGTTTGCCTGGGGACGAGGTACCTGACTGCGCTGCATTATCTGTGTCCTCTTGAAGTAGACTAGAATAACTGATGTTATTACCTGTAGTTTTCCTTTTTAAGACATGCCTATTTTAGGCAGCTTTAATACTATGTGAAAAATTGGAGCAAAGAAGCAATAATGATACATGGCTAGTGTCTAAACTGCTAAACATGTTTTGAGCTTTTTTATAACTGTTAGCTTGACAGTCATATATATGAAATCTGCCTTGAAACGCTGTTTTTGATGAAGTACTGATTTGGGGAGTGCAGAGTTCCTTTTCAGGAGCTGGTGAATTTCTAAATCCTCATTGAATCACCTGTGAAAATGGGTTGTCTGTTATAATTTTGACAAAACTATTCTAGATGAACCTTTCTTTCCTAATAGGATGTTTTCTTTCTTGCAGTTGGGGGGGGGGGGGCAGTTGTATTTTGGAGGGTGGAAGTTGGTATGTCTAGAAACAGGTACCATTTTTGTCTTGTCTGACTGGATACTCGGAAAGCCAGTTGGGAAAACAGTCTGTTGGATTTTGTCTGAGTTTTACTTTACTTGTTCCTGATCTGAAAATGCTGCTGAATTCTTAAAAATGTGCAGTTTTGCTGATGCCTTTCCCTTTTTGTTTCTACACTATGTAGTATTTTACTAACAAAATCGAGAGTTGTAATTACACAGGAAACATTTGTGTGCAAACAACACGCGCCACTCACAAAGAGGGAGTGCGCGTTTTGGGTTGTGTTCTCGGAGAGGAATTTCAGTTTTGAGATCCGTTGTACTTGGTGCTAAAATATTTCCTTTCATCCCCTTTTCAGGGACCACTTGCTCTCCCAGTGGATCCCATTACTGGCAGAGTGCCCGCCCATTACAAGGATGTATGAGGAGAATGCTCTCCTACGGGACCGCATGACTGTCAACTCCCTTATCCGAGTGCTACAGACGTTGCAAGATTTCAACATCATCCTAGAAGGATCACTCATCAAAGGAGTGGATGTTTAGCATGGCTTTGCTGAGAACTTCATTATTCCTTTCCCAAGCAAGCAAACCACATTTGGAGACCTGTCAGGACTTGAAGACGATGGTAGTGCACCACTGTAAGGCAAAGCTGCCGGTTGAAGCGGAATTGGGAAGCCCGGTTTGTGCCCGGTGGGGACTGTCCTCTAAAGCTGCAGAAAGCTAAGATGCAGTATTGTAGTTTATTTGAAACAGAAATTTAGTACAAAAATAGAGTATTTTCATGTGTTTAGATGTGTGTAAATATGCTATCTTCTTTAAGAAATTATATTACTCTAAGAAATTTTTCTTAGACTGAATGTTCTTGTTCTGACTATGAGTAGGTTAAACCCGGGGGAAGGACTTGGGGGAGGGAAGGACCAAGGTGGGAAGGGATGCCGCTACTTGCTTGCGAGGAAGAAGCCAATCAGTGTGTAAATACAGTGCAAACTCACCAGGGCTTTTTTCAGGTATTGCAAATTAATACAGCAAATATCCTTATGTAGCCATTGTGATTGTGTCACTCTTGGAAATGTTGTAAGCATATGCTGGTTTACCCTACTGAACATGGTCTCTCTTAGTTTTTTGTTTGTTTGAAGACTCACCTTTCCGTGCACGGAAGTTGTGAGCCGTCATTTTTTTTTTTCTGTAAGTTCTTTTGTGTCACTTCTGTTGATCTCCAAAAGGGGAAACACGTGTTGGAATGCTTAAACACTGGAGAGGAGGACTGCTGTCAGCCTCAGAACCTGAGAGTATGAGACACCTGTTTAAGCAGTGCTGCTGCAGCCTGATATAGGCTTGTTTGACTCACTCAGTGTGTCCCTTCTCTGTCTGCACATTCTGATGATTCCTCCTCACCCTTGGCCAGTTTATGTTGTGGATGACCTTTTTTTTTTTGTTTCCCCACATTGAGGAATTTGGTTTATACCAAATTCTTGCTGTACTTGAGAAGAACCATTGCTGTAGAGCCACAAACACCAATGTTGCTGTGCTTCTGAACTCTATCAGCTGGCTTTGAAATGCTGACAGATTATAAGTCTTCCTTTATCCTGCAGAATGAGTGTTCCTAAGGGAGTACAGGATCTTTGATTACCTTTTTTTTTTTTTTTTTTTAATTTAAATTATCCAGCTACAAAAAGAAAAGGATTTAAGTAAAAGGAGGAAAAAAATGAATCTCACTTTGGTATTTTGAGGCTTCTCTCCTACACTTTTTTCCAGTTAATGTGTTACTAATATGGAGCATATATATAGATACAGCTCCTAATGAGGAACTGGGAGCAACTGAAATCCTGTATGCTACAAATTTAACAAGAGATTATATAAAAATTATCTTGTGAACACCACGCAGCAAATATGGAGTGTATTTTCCATTCTCGTGGATGGGAGTTGGAAGGATCTGAGGACACAGTTCGATTACCTGGTTTTAGGTTTTGGAGGTTAGTTTGAATATGTAGGTGTTTGTTTCCATTTGTTTATTCCCTATGATCTTGGGTGTTTTGTCAGTGGATTTCTTGGGAAAGACAGTCTCAGTCAGCTGTGGCTTGGGAAAGGCCCCTGACTGGCACTGTAGGTGTGTTGCCTTGCACTGGGTTCTCACGTGGCATTAGAAAGGACTTGGGAATGGTGGACAGTAGCAGGTCTTGGCACAGTGTGCAGGTTGTGGAAAGAAGGATGAGAGATAAGGAAAAGGAAAGAGGACGAGAATTGAGGTTTGCTTTCTCATCTACCTTTTGTCAAGCTTCTCTACTTTCCTGTGGTCCTCCTGCTGTCCAGTTCTTAAAGCAGCACTCACTTTAGTGTCAAAACTTCACATCGTATTCCCAGCCAGAAGAAAACTCTTCCTGTGACTTTGTTTCATTAGAAGACAGAGTTTTATGTTACAGAAGGTTTTTTTTATTTCTAAGAAAGAATTAAAATAACACTGTCGAGGAGTCTTCAACTTTAATGAGGGTTCCAGGATTTCATAACCGTTCTTTCCTCCTGGGCTTGTGCTTCCTTAAACTGACTAAGTTCATCCCAAGTACTGTAGGCAGCACTGCCATGTCCCTGCTGTGGGTGTGAGTAACATAAAGCCTGTGAATGGTGTCATGAGTTAGTAGCCAGAACCCACGGCCATGTGACATCTCTCTTACATTTCTAGAAATGTGAAATTTGGGGTGTTAAGGTTTTCTGTGTGACCAGGCAAGTCCGCTTAAAGTCAGCAGACGATGCATGACAAACCTTCAGCAGCAATTGAAAAAGCATCCCTAGTACTTAACTCCATCAATGAATTATACATTTAGCACCAGAAACCATGTGGCAGCATTATTTGGTAATGACTGCTTAGGATGTTTTGATTTCTATTACAGCTCAGGCCTTTTATGTCTAATGACTGCTATACAGGATTTTTTCACGCCCAACCCAGTCTGAGTGACTTTCATTTTACTGAAATAACCACCTCTTTAGTCCTTGGATTTCTTCACATCATCATCTGCATTTACCAGCTGGATGCTTCCCAAAAGTACACTGCTGCATACTTCTCCAAAGGCTATATATGACTTAAGCAGTCATAACATTCATCTGACGTGACAAGGGTTAAGCACAAGCAGGATAAAGTAGAAATGTGGGCACCTCTAAAGGTCATTCACCTAAATGAATAATCCACACAAAGAGAAAAAGGCAATAACTACATGAAGTCTTTCTTAAGTTAGAAGAAGTCAAAAGCTGAGAATTTTAAAAATTCAAATCAGGGCCTTTCCCCCTTTCAAACTACATTAAGAAACCTTTGAGCACTTAACACAACTTCACGTCAGCTTTTTCAGCAAGTCTCGACTTGTTTGGTTTTGTCAGGTTTCACATCATATTAATAATAATACAATAAAAATTATGTATGTCTCATATTTCCTTGTAGGCAATAAACCACCCTAAGATATGTTGAAAGGGGCACAGCTGAGTGCCTCAGATTCCTAGAAGACTAGTTCTTTGACAACCTTGGGAGTACAGTTCTTCATAATGAATTCTTATTCTACCATGTATGATTAATTTTTTTTAGTGGACTACTTTTGTTAATTGGAAACTGTGAGTTTTTTTCTGTAAGGTTTACAGAAATCGTTCTACCCACGGTGAGAAACCCATTGGGATTCTTCTAAGCTAACACAGTTTTTACTTCAGTGTTAAAGCACCTTCTTTGGTTGAGAAAGGGAATCTTGGAAAAGACCAAAGCTCTCTGGTATCTGCTTTTTTTAAAAAGAAAAAAACAAAAAAATTCCTATCCAGTGCCCGTCTGCAGATGTCTGAGTTTGCATAGTCTCGTTGTACTAACACCCAGCGTGGTAGCTTGAGGGAGTCAGAGAATCAAATGCCTCACTATGTACAAAATATGTATTTATAATTCTCTGAAATAAACGAAATCGTACTGTTTAGTGAAAAATCTGCTCATGTTTATTCCAAGTTGGTTTGTGTAATTAGATATCATTGTTCAAAAATGTGGGTTTTAGGATAGTTGCGCAACAGCATATTTGGGAAAATTCCTTCTTTCAATCAAATGAAGGTGCGCATCTTAAGGGGAAATATTGTGTGTTACACTTGAAATGTACAAATGTGCCCTGTATAGCTTAAAACGATCCTTAAATGTCTCCATTAAGTATATTTTGTCTTTACATTACTACTAACTGAAATGAGAACTGGATTATTTTCAAGACGACATCAGTAAAAGTATTGTTATATCAAGCACTTTAACATACATACCACAAACCGACATGGGTTTTTCAGGTTTTGGAGTACATTGAAATACAGCTTTTCATGCTATGTCCTTTACAAATAAAACTGTGAGAATAATGGTTGGTGTCGCTTTCTCCTTGCAGAGGAACCAAGAGATTCAGAAGAGCTGACCTGAACCCGGAGGGCATGTTTCCTAGAAGGAGTGAGTCCAACAAAGTGATTCAGCTGATAGTGACTCCCGGTAGTGGGAACTTGCTGGAGCAAAGTGGGGGAGAGGGAAGTCTAAGGGCCTGCTCTCAAAACCTGTCCTTCTGCCTCCCCTGACACAAAGTGGAGGCAGAGACTGTGCTTAGCCTGAGCAGCTCCTAGGTAGAAAGCAGACTTAGGTGGAAAGAGTGGCTGATAAAAGGGAAGAAATGGGATCCCAGTGAAGCTGAGTGCTTACCAGGGTGGCATTTGCCAGGCACCCTGAGTTGTTTTGCCCCTTAATATCTGGAACAGTGGGGAGAAGGAGGGTAGGATCCTGTTGCCAGCGAAGTGGGAAGTGTGGGAAACAAAAGTGTTGGAAGCAAAATGGGAACTGTAGCCAAGGATATCTTTCCTCTCTTGATGTGAGCTGCTCTGGTAATTTGAAATGTTGGAATGAAACTTGTGCCCTCCAGTCTGTTGGTGTGTTGTGTGAGAAGGGTTGATGGACAAGAGAGAGATGGATGCCTGCAACAAAAAGATAGCGAAATGCCCTGCTTCTCCAAGTTGGGCTGGATTTTCAGAAATTTCCCCCCTGTCCCTCCCAGCTCTAGATCTGGTGGAATTTGCAAAAATAAAATTTTTGAAAACTTGATAGTTGAAATGCAGACCCCTGCGTGTATTTGTGCGTGGTGTGTGTGAGGTGGGGCATGTCTCTTCACTCATGTTGACTCAGTTTTGAAAAGGCAGAGAATCTCAGGAGAGGACTGAAAGTCTCGGAGCTTAGGACCATATTTGTGGAAATCTTGAAATATATTGTTTGATTATGCTGATGTTTATCAACACTGTTGCAGCAAAATCACAGGATCCCATAAATGTGGATAAAATCCATAGGGCTGCTTGTTGTCAAATATCAGTGGGAGGAGTGGCCGTACTTAATACTGCACCTGCTTACTAAATGCATTAGGCTTATGTATGTAAGTTAGAGATGGTGAGATCTGAGATCTGAAAGGCAGCAAGTAGTTGAAGTGTGGCAAGACTAAGCTTGTCCAGATGAGGAAGTGCAAATAACTTCCTCTCCACTGCACTGTCTTTGATGAAGTCTGGGAACACTGCAATGTTTTCTGCAAAGGGTGAGTAGAAGAAAACAGAGAAAATGGTAGGAGTTGAAAGAGCTCACCAAGCTTTTTTGCTTTCCAGCATTCCAGGTAAGCTTGTTTGATAAAAAAATTATGCTCAAGTGAAGAGTGAAGCTGCTCCCCTGGCTGTCACCCCATCAACTCAGAGGCTGACTCCTCTCATTGCGGTCAAGGAGCATTTCACTGCTGACATTCCTATTTCCTCTCCTGCTATTCCATCAGATATGTGTCACTGTAAGCCAGTTTGATCTCAGCAGAGGATGTGAAGGGAATGGGAAGATTTCTGCACGGGTCTGCTATCTGGTGGCTGGTTATGGTAATCTATCTGCCAAAGCACTGCGGAGCTAATTTGCCAGTGGGAAGCTGTAGTTCTATGGGAAAGTTTGACACTTTAATGGGCCCATCTGTATTCCCTGCAGGCCTCATAGGGCATCTCAGATCCTCTGAAAGAACTTCTCTCAGAATGTGACCAGACAAATTATTTTCTCCTTGAACCAAGCCCATCTTTGTCTTGGGGGGAGCAGGGAAGAAGCCATAGGGGGGAAGCACAGACAAAGCCCCCCTGATCCTTACCCACCACAGCATATTTTTCAAAAGACATTAGGAGCTCATTGCTATGTCATCTACTGACAACCTTGTTATCATTCAGTAACGAGTTCAGCAGGATCCATACAGGTAAAATAGTTGTGTCTTCTATCAGAGACACTCAGGTGTTCGTACCAGTTACTCTGAATAATATAGTAATATGCAGACCTCTTGGTTTTATATGACCTCTTCCCTGAATCCGTTGACTCTTAGACATGGCCAAAGCAGCCAATTAGAATGGGTGAATTGTGGAGTGGTCTGTTCACCCTGTTTCAGTGTTCAAGCCCTCTGTAGGGTGAAGTGCTAAACAAATGAAGATGGTGGATGGACAGTTGAGTTTTGTTTGTGAAGTGCATTTGGCAGGACTGTGCAGCAGATGTAATCCCCAAGAAGATCAGATGCTTATCACAGGGCATGGCTTATCTCAGCAAGAGGCAGGCAAGGAGAATGCAAGAGATGTCCCACTCCTCACACAGAGCATTTGGTGATAGATTTTCTCCTGCTCCCACAGCCAGCTCATCCTAAAGCCTAAACTAAAAAAAAAAAAAAAATTAAGCTCAATAGCAGCCAGATGTTGGGTTTGGTGCTCTGCAGTCCTTGCATTCTCCTGCTTTCAATGAGAGGTTTTCACAAATGCTGGTTTTAGCCTAAGAGAGCCATTTTCCTTGCCCTGCCTCTGCAGCCAGTGGGAAAAGATGGGCTCCTTCAGTAGGCCTTGCAAGAAGAAACCTCACTTGGCTGCTTTTAATTATGCCTAGAGAAGTCCAACAGAGGCAGTTTGTCCCTGAGGGCTAAGCTAGCATTAATCTTTATGAATATTACCCCCAGCATTGTCCTCCCATACTGAGTTCATTCTTTCAAAGGCATCCAAGTGATACATTGACATGTTCTTTACACATTAAAAAAAAATTGAAGAGTTTACAAGCGTGAAAGGTTAAAGTGATGGACTCAGATAGTTGGGTGTTTTTTTTTTTTTTTTTTTACACTATACTGATAATTTAGATATTAAGACAAAGTCCTTATTTGTCTTACAGAGGCACAGGTGAGAGACCAGAAAACGTGGCTTCAATTTTCAGGTCTCCCTGACTTCCACCAAGAACTTTAAGCAATTTGCTTACAGCCTGTCTTGCAGTTAGGGAGTGCTGGGACTTCACTGGAGCCAGTCTCTGCCTTGCCAAAGGTAGGGTTGTTCAGCCTTGGGGTCAGCAGCTGCTCATCCTGCATCCACTGTGTGTGACTGAGAGCTGCTTTTCAATGGTGCTGTGACAGAAGTGACCTGAGGTCTCACCTGTGGTTACATCCAGTGTAAAGGATTTGGTAAAACCTGTTGATTGTTGGTGGTGTGGGCATGTGCCAGTCTGTCAAGCAGTATATTTTTAGAGAGTTTTGTAGTCATTAGGGGAAAAGAACAGGTTTTCTTCCTACTTAGCTACAATACAGTAATTACAGTTACTATCTGCAACGTGATTAAACACTGCAGAAATGCACATAAATACTTGCTTGTGTGAGGATGGCAGCCAATTCCCTACCAAAAGGGAAGAAGAGGAAACAGATACTTTGCAAAAGCAACCTGTCCCTGCTCACTGTAAGCCCAAATAGATCATCAGCCATCCCAGAAAATGCATGGTGGAAGACATATGAAGTGCTCACCCGAGATCTTCAGTAGTAGTCAGAAATTGTCAGTACAAGTGAGAATCATCCTTGTGGTGGTGGTATTTGGTTGTGGGTTTTTGGGTTATTTTTAAAGGCATGGATTTAATTTCAAATGAGCTGGGAAGTCAGACCAAAGACTATGCTTCTGTACTTGAGGTAGCTGTGAACTCCTCCATGAAGTGTCCTTAGCCTGTTTCTTCTGCTCAGTGCTCTCACCTGCATTAAGTTTAGATCCTTGCACACTTGCAGCTTTGGAACTGTCCTTACCCCGTGCGATAAATAGGATGTGTTCTAAATTGGACCATGAATGTGAACCCACCAGCTTGGAATTAGTGTAGCTACTGGCTTACCTGGGATCTAAACTTCTCTCAGATGGTTTGTGGTTCCTGACTGTTAAAATAGTATGAAGCTGGCTGCAAGTGGGTGTAGTGCACAGGACATTCTCCCCAACCCATAAAATTACTTTCAGAAAAACTGCTTTCAGGGAGCATAAGTGGAAATATCACTCCATGGCTCTGCCCAGCTTCATGTTCTTAAAGCTGTGGCAAGAGGCTTCCATTCATGGTAACAGGAACATGGGAGAAATAGGAAAAACTTGCAGACCAGAGAAGCTGTTTAATTCATCCTCAGCATGGACTCTGTTAGAAGAGAATTTCAGATGTCAGCAGGAATTTGAGCTAGACAGGGGTAGTGTGGGTAGCTGTGTTCAGTGAGATATAGGATAGCTGCTCTGGGCTTAGTCATTTGTGTTTAACTGGCACAATGCTAAAAAGTGAGGAATGAACTAGCTGATCTTCAATTCAAACGTGTGTCCTGGGAAGTGCAAATACAAGTTGATCCACCGTGGCTTGCTGAAGTCAGTGAAAGTGCCTAAAACTGATGAGTTTAGACAGGCATTCATGAACACTGTAGTCTGCAAAACCTATTAGTTTGTGCACAGAAGAGAAGCAACTCTCTTATGGGGAAATAATAAAGTGACTACTGTTGCTACTTTCAACACACAGCGTTTATTAAGACAGTCCCAGTCTTATACGTAAGAGTTTGCTTCTAGGTGATCTCAGCATTTTAAGTACAAGTCCTTATCTCTGCGAAGGGCCAGGCTTGTGCTAATGAAGATATTCAAAAGCCTTGTGTTCATCTCTTAGTTGAGATAGCCTGGAAGAGGGAAGTGGAAGTACACAGGGTCAGTCAAGCAGAAGATTGACCATGAAGACTGACGGCGTTGACTCTGTGTAGGGTTGTGAACGGCATGGCTTGTCTTATCACCAAGTGCAGGATGTTCTGGACAGATCCCTCCCAGCCCAATATCACAGATTATGTTCATGGGCAAATCTGAGACCCCGTTTGCCACAGCAGAGCAGGAACCAGCTGTAGAAGACGACCGTACAGGCATGTCCCTTTTCTCCTCTCCACAGCTGCTCCAGGCTCAAGTTATCAGAAACACTTTGCAGCTAGATGCACACATCCATTTTCCACTCACACTCGGCCTTGTAGCCGAATTTTTTCCTTTGACACTGGAAGTTAAATCTGTTTGCAATGGTACCAGCTCCTGCAAGCGTGCAAAGTGTTGGGAAGTTTTCATGCAAAAAATTATGCAGGGCTATTTACAAGTTTTTCCAAGCACTGCAATGCCATCCAAGCTGGCCACATTGCTGGTGATGCCCTAAGCTGAGTTACTGAGCAAGGCCCCTTCTTGAAGAGTTTCCTCGTATGCCCCTCTCTCCCCTGGACCTTGTTTCTTCAGGTTTCGTAAGCAGGGGGATTCTGAGTGACTTTTGCACTGAGAATAAGGTTTTGGAAGGGAAGAAGGAAGCAGCAGCAAGATGGGGGAGGAAGGAGTCCATAGTTCATTGAAGTGGTTCTCACCAGGCAGTGTTTCCATGCAAGCAGTCTCCCTGATTTCTCCCACCAAAGCATTGCTTAGGGGGAAGTGGCAGGAGGACTTGTATTCCCTTTGCTCCTCCCAAATGTAAAAGAGACTTTCCACCTCTGGCTTAGGCAATTAATCAAGTAACGAAAAACTATGAGGACTCCAGGCACAATACTGGTGTAACATCTTAATCGATTTCCCTTCCCCCTCTTTCAAAAAATACTTGCCTGCAAGGGCCTGTACTATTTTTTCCTGTGTTGGCACAAGAACCCTGGGTAAGGAGCTGGTAAATGATGGTAGCAGCTCTGTTTGTGTCTGTATAATAACTCATGACTCTCTTACTCAGCTAATTAAAACCAAAAGCCCTCTAGCTACCCTGAAAAATGTAAATAACATTTATTAAAACATTGTTCTGTGGTATAAGCAGCACCCAAGTTACAGTAAGGCTGTTATGAAACGAGATTTTGCTTGCAAAGAAGTGAATGGCTGCAAATCAAGTGTAGACCAGGCTTTCTTCATGAAGGCATTGAGCTGGGGACAAGCAGAAGTGTGTGCAATTAAAAATGTATGAAAAGCACAAAGACAAACAGCTGGCAGGGGCCAAAGCTGTCTGAACACCTTTGCATTGTGCTTTGCCCGTCTCTGGAGTTAGCACAGATAATCATGGTGTGATATGTGCGGTGAAAAAAGATTTTTCCAAGGGCATTCTGTTCTTAGCACAAGCAGCAAGGAAGTAGGAAGACAAAACACTAAACACGTTAAAGCAGGTGAAAAAGGTTTTTGATGAGACGGGAGAGTGTTCTTGAATCTCTGGCTCAATGTGCAATGCATGTTCAATGGCAGATCTGCTGTAATGTAATAGAAAGGCACAAAATGTGAATGTGAAGCCAGGACCAAAGTTTGGTCCAATATGAGGACACACAGCTCCTGTGTGTTCACATTTGTATCAAAACCCAGGTGTGTTTTGTAGAAGCACAAAATGAACCCTTGGTGCAAAAGCAAGTGAGTGAAACTCCTTAGTTGTTCTTTTGCACCTGATAAAGATGTTTCAGAACAGGCCTGATGTAAATCTTCTCCTGTTGTGACAATGCCAGACTAGCTTGAAAGGATTTGATCCAACTTCTGAGCACTCTAATCTGAGTCTATCAAACCTTTAAAGGATAAATAAGTGAAGAACTCTGGGATTACAAGAGCGTGTAAGGCCTTGTGAACATTCTAGCCTTGCTGAGCTGAACAGCATCAGCAATCCTAAACCCCTGCTTCTTAAAAGGAAATTGTGGAGACGTTTAGAGAAGTGCTTCTGTTTTCATGCAGAAACAAAACCACAGCTGAGATCAATAGGGTTGCCAGCTCTGAGGCAGCTTGTGTGGCAGCACGTCTGAGGTCAGGGCTGGTGGAGAGTCTAGGTTCACAGGCAGCCAGCCAGTGCTCTCCCACAAAGGTTTTAAAGTGAGAAAGGCAAGGGACAAGGAAACAATACCAGGAGAGTGGACAAAACACTGGTGCTGCCTCCCTGCTGCTGTGCTGGAGCTCGAGTCAGAGACCTGGGTGAAGGCAGGGGTGGCTGGAGGAGGAGCAGCAGCGTGGCAGAGACCACCCCAGCATGTCAGCAGTGGTGGTGGTGGTGGCCCCTGTGAGGAGGAGGAAGGAGGAGAGAGCTGGAGGGAGGATGTACCTTTATTTTTTTTTTTCCTAACAGCTGAGCAGGGGAACCAGGTGTAAGTGAAACCCTTGAAATGCAAAGATAAAACCAGACTTAAAGGTCTGCCAAGACAACAGGTGACTAAGCATGAATCTGGTGACTTTTGGCTCAATAACATACTCAAGATCTGTTCTCTACTGAAAGGCCTCTGTCAAAATCCTTCAATAGAGACAGTTTTTTGTTGGTTTTGTTTTTTAAGCTGGACACAATGATGCAGTTTACTTTCCCAGGACAGGAGACTCCACTCTTCTTCAGACACCCTATGTGGTTCTTTTGACAACTGTGTGGAATGGATGCTGTCACTCACTTGATGACTACTTTGGAAGATGCTTTGTTGTAAGATCATTTTGTGCTACATGTACTTTGCAATTGGTGGTAGCTGAGTACTGTTTCTAATTTGCTGTGACTCATGCTATTATGGGCATTATTGCTGCTACCTGAGAGAGAAACAGGAGTTTTCTAGCAAGGGTTTTTGACTGACTTTAGGGAAGTTGGGTACTCCCATTTCCTATTTAAGGAGAGGGAAACAGCAGGGCCATTCCTAGAATATAGGTGAGTTTAAGACGCCCTAGGTGCCAAAAGAGAACTGGCAGTGAAGGGAACATGTCACGCTTCTTCAAGAGGTTTATAGATGTTTTCAGTTTGAAGCAGCTGTCACCCCACCACATCAGACCAACCACTTAGTAGAGCTTCCACCTTGATGGTAACAGGTCTCACTCCAGCAACTCAGCCTAAATTTCTATGAGGAATGTAGTGAAGATGCCATAGCCAGCTACTCTCAGTGTTTTTGCCAGGACTGTGTGTGAATTTCACACAGGCAGATGACGTGTTTTACTCCTGTCTGCCTGCCATGGCAGCCTTGGTGAATGGAAAATGAATAACTGCTACCACAAGAGTTGCCTGGAAAGGGTCCTGTATCATTTAAAGCATGACCCATCTGAAGCATGACTGTATGTACCTGTTGGAGGGAAGTCTGAGTCTTTCCCTGTGCATTTAAAGCACTAAAAACATGTGGAGAGGAAGCAGTGATGACAGCAGATTACATAAAGCTAGCAGGGAGGCACGCTGTTGCAGAGCAGAAGCTGGCCAGCATGAAGACACACCAAAATATTTGGAAGACAAAAAGCTGTGGAGGCATTGCTGCACCCTGCTGTCCCTCAGAAGCTGGGATGGGTGTAAGAGCCAGCACGGGAGCATCCCAGCTTTGAGACAAGGAGCAGTGAGAGCCTGGGACCATGAACATGAGAGGGGACTAATCAGGCCTTGGAATGGGCTGCCCAGGGAGGTGGTGGATTCTCCATCCCTGGAGGTATTTAAGAAGAGACTGCATGTGGCACTGAGTGCCATGGTCTAGTAACTGTGGTGGTAGTGGATCAAGGGTTGGACTCGATGAGCCCAGAGGTCCTTTCCAACCCATCTGATTCTATGACTTTCATGGCACAAAGATCACAAACCAAGGCAGTATTTACCAGATGTAAAGAGTCTGTTCTTATGTACAGGAGAGTCCATGCAGAAGGCTTGAAAGAAAGTGGACTGTGGCACTGACGTGTTTCAGAGTCAGTCCCCATGGAGCTGAGTCCCTGGCATGCTGTGCCTTCACAAGGTTCACACCTGTCCAGGGATAAATAAAAAGGTGACACTAGTTTGAAGCGGACTCTTGAGTCTATCCTTTGGTATCTGTTCCCCAGGCCTCCCAGCACACCCTCAAAATGTTTCCATGCTCCATGCTGACTCAGTGTAAGGGCATGCTGGGAGCCCATTTACCACAGCTTATAAAAGAGGTTTTAAAGGGCTGCTGCTGCCTTAAAGAATGGCACAAACAACCCCCCACCCTGTTTTGCAGGCCTTCTATGAATGGCTGCTTATTCTCATTTACAGCAGAATGTGTTTTATAAGAGGGTAAACTTGGCCCGAGTATTTGAGTGAGAAGCATTTGAATGCTTAAACACACACACACAACTGGGAAAGAGCTGGGCCTTCACAGCTCACACACGTCTGCTTGATGGGCACCACATCCTTGCTCCTGAGGGTTTCAGCTGAGCCGCTCCTCCTGCCTTCTTTGTGTGGCTAAATGTGTTGGGTCTCTCTGTTCTGAAAGAGCTCAAGGATCTAGAAGTAGAGGGAAAGCCAGGCTGGTCAGACCTGCAGTCTGGGTCTGTCTGGGGCCATGGCTGGTGCTAGATGGCACAGAGAAAAGGGCCTGAAACCTTGAGCTGTTTTGCTCACCATCCAGCAGTTGGCCCAAGCAGGAGGGATTTAGCCTTGTTCAAACTTTTCTCTTTTTTATTACATGGCAAGAAAGAGATGTTCATGATTCCCCAGTTGACTCTGAGTACAAGTACTGAGCCCTGGCATTTGCAGGACAAAAAGGATCAGCTCAAGAGGTCCCTTTGAGAACCATCCAGTTTTTCTGACTTCCCTCCTACAGATAACACAAATCAACCAGTAAATATTGCTCTTGCTCTTGAAACCTTGTGTTAGGACTGGTTCAGCCACTGCTAAGGGTAGTCATCCTGACAAGAAGAGTCAGTCAGTTCAGCTGTGGATAGAGATTTGTTTTGACAGCGTGCTGAAAATAGCATCTCAGAAACCACACTGCTAGCTGGTTTTAGGAAAGCCAGTTTTTGAAGTGTTTCTGGCCAGCTTCTTACTCTGTAAATAGCAATCACTTGTTTAGCTGTTTTTAAAAAAAATGCCCATGCTTCAAGGACAGTACCATCCTAGGGCACCTCCCCACAGCCTGGTCATCCCTGCAGGATGCTCTTATTTGGTTTCCCCAGGAGCCCAACTAGGGGATTGCTCAAGGAGCCACCTGCTCACCTGCCATGCTGTGAGAAGACTGGGCTCCCTGAACTCCCCATATGCTTCAGGGCACTGCTGCCTGGCTGAGCCCCCAGCCTGCTCAGGTAAGCTCAGTCCCAGCTGGAGCATCTGCCCTCCCACAGCTCCTAATCAGCCATAACCCCTCACAGCTAAAGGCAGTTACGTCCCAGTGACTGAAAAAGAGAAAACCCCAGCTGTGGCTCTAACCAAAGACACTTCTTTGGAAGCTAAAAGGTATGTGGCATAGAAGTCCTAAACCTTCCTGATTCAAAAGCTGCCCTTTCCTTTCTTAGAGGCTTCATATGTTTTTCCTGGAGATGGAAAGAAGTTGCAAAATAAATACCTTCTCTGGCACTGCAGGGCAGTACCCTCTTGCATCCCTTCTTTTCTATGCCCACATGGCACTGGTTCTTGTGTCCTTGGTGGTCTCTTCATCACGGGGTCAGTGATGCAGAGGAGCTTTCCCTCTGGCCCTGAGATGTCTATCAGATCACTCTGTGCCTGTGTAGCACAGGGCTCTTGCTGCCCACTGGCTCTGTGGTTCTGGCTCTGCCACTTCTGCCCTGCAGGCAGCATCTGGGGTCCCTTGACTTCTCTGCATGCTGTAATTTGCAACACAAACAAGCAGTCAGACCTGAGGAAAGTCACTAAGGTCAGATATGTGCCCTGGTTTGGGTTTATTTAAGTCTCTTTCATCACCCTGTAGAGTTAATTCCTGACTATGAACATCCATTATGGGACCCAACTTGCTTTTGGGAATCCACCGGGATCAACATCTGCTCAAATTTGCCTGAAGCTTCCCCATCCTGCTTCTGCCCTTCCCTTATCTACATGTGAAGTGAATGAATACTTCCTCCTGGAAAGTCTTTCACCTTCCCTTATCTTCTTTTTGTTTTCAGAATGGGATGCCTCTGCCCTGAGGAAGGGGGATATATCCTGCTGCCTCCTCCCTTTGTGCTGCACTCTTCCTGATGGCCCTTTTCCTCTACCTGCCCTTGGCTTGTTTTTTAGAGGATATTAAGTGTCAAATTTGGGTGATTTGTTGCAGTCCAATTAGCTGACTCAATCCAATTAAGCTATCTGAAGTTATCTCTGTAATGTGGTGGCTTTGTTAGTCAACTCCATTCCCTCCTACCCCTGCAAAAATTTTTGCCTCCAGCTCCCCCCTCCAGATTTTGGAGGTAGATTTCCACTTGGTTCTTGGCTGCTTGATCAAAGCTTGTGATTGAGACTGCAAGTTCTGCATATTTCCTTCAAGGACCATCTCCTCCTACTGCCTCCTTTCCCTGGTTAGCCAGGTCTGCCCACAGCTCTTCTTCCTCACCAGAAGTCTTGTAAGTACTCTGTCTGTCTCTGGCAGGTTGGCAATAAGGTCAGCAAAGTACTATCCCCTCATGAGTCCTGTTCCTTGCACACATCCTCTGCCTTGCTTTGACTGAGTAAAAACTGCCCACAGAGAAATATGCTTTCTCCATAGTTTATCTGAAATTTTGTCACTTTGCTAGGGCTCTCTCTCTCTTTTCTTCTTCTTCTTTTTTTTTTTTTTTTTTCCTGTGTGTGTATGTGTCTTTTTTCCCCCCTGAAAAGGGAACTTTGTTCTGTCTGCTGGAACTGTAGATTAAGTAGTGGTGTCACTGAGGACAGACTTTTCCAAGGAAAGAATGGGCAATGCTTTAACTTGGGAAGATAGTGCCTCAGGTTGCTCGTTTTCATGTTGCCCCTCCATGCTGACCATGCTGGCTGCTCCCAGGAGAGGATATCAGCCATCAGGACATGACCTCTTTTCTGAAACATGGCAAAAATCAATTTGCTTCCCTAGGTGTTTCCATTGCCCGGCATCCCTATTTACCTGCTTGATTCCTGTTGAGAAAGAGGTCAAGAGAAAAAGCCTGTCACACTGAGGTATTGCTTTCTAGTCACTATGGATGCTGTCCCAGCTACCTACCCTTGCTTTTCATTTTCTCCCAGCCAGCTTTGTCTGTGCTCAGGGCCATGCACTGGTAAATAGGGTTAAGGAGATGGATGCACTTGGTCAGGAGCCCTAGGTTCAGTAAGAAACTTCAAAGAGCTAATTCTGTCCCCTAAATGATCTCACCTGAGACCAGGCCTCCACAACACTCTCCAAAGGAGTTACTGACTTTCTCTTCCCCAATGATTACTCTGAAATCATCGGTACAAAATCTGGAACTTCTCTCCATGCTGTTGGGAAAGATGGGGGTCTTGGTTCAGAGGAGAGATCTCTTTTGGGTTTCCAAACACTTGGTCTCCGTTTTCAGAACGGCCCCAAATGACAGGACGAGGGGGAATAACTTTCTTGGCAGGAAACAGCCTGGCAGGCAGAGAGGACTGATCTTCTTAATGGTGTCTTCAAATCCCCTTAATATAAATCCCCATGGAATAGTCTTACTGGCTTTAATAGGTATGGAAGCAAAGAAATGAGCACCACTTGAGAAGCTGCATTAAAGGTGTTTAAGCGGTAATAGAAAATGGTCATTTTGCTATAGAATTCGAGCAATTCTTAAGAATTTAAGAGATTTATCTTCCTCTTAAGGAATTTGAAATGTCAATTAAAAATGCTTCAGAAAGGTTATTATTCTCTGTTAAGCCCTGATGGATTTCCTAGGCTGGGCTATAAAGGATCCGCCTTGTTCCAAGGAGTAAACCAGTTCATGGTCCTGTCTCTTGTAGCCACATAACTTGAGTACTTCATTCTGGCAGCGTGAACATCATAGTATCAATGTCTATCTTCATCAAACTTTGCTGTCATCATTTGTAGCCATCTGTTATTTGGCCTAAAACATAAAACGGAGGGGGAAATCGCATTTCTTTATTAGCTTGTTTAGTTTAAACTACCAGCTATGGGAGCATTTGCACCTTTAAAAAATTAACATCCTGTTTACTCATATGGGCAACTGGTGCAAGTTGGAGCTAAAGAACGGATCTGTCGATGATATCTCCCTCTAAAATTGTACTTCTTGGTAAAATCTTATTTACAACTCTAAGTCAATCAACACTTTTTTTTTTTTTTTTTTTTCCCTGAAAGAACTCCTGGTAATTTTTTCAAAATCCTCTGGCCAGACATATAGCCAATAAAGCAAATTTTCAAATTATTGAAGTTATAAAACTATTTTACAGTGAAATCTCAAAGCAGGAACAGCTGCCTGGGTTTGATCTTGACAGCTGCTCTTCACCTAACAACAAGCAGCCTATTTGTGTTTACTTATTCATTAATATTGAAAAATAACACAATAGGATCAGATGTCCTAGCTGGCAAATGCCCTACTTTTCCTCTCTGTTAGCACCTCTGCCTCAGCATTGATGACAAATGTATGTTTTATCTTTAAAAACCCCTCATGTTTAGCTTTATTATTACACCATTGAAATAACTTAGCTTCCCAGATGAAATAATAAAGAGCCCATGCAGGAAAGGTACCAGTTTAACTGGAACACAGAACGGTCCCATGAGTTTTCCAGAGACCACATGCATTCTTAAAGTAAATGTCTTTTAGAACTGATCTGGATGAGAATAAATTCCCTGGACTAAAGATCATATGCCAGGTCACCTGGGATCTCCATGAAATCCCATATTCCTCCTTTATGCCATGCTCTGAGTGGAAAGGAAGATGCTTAATTTTTTAAAACAGAGCCTTGTCAAATGAGGCTTTACCCATAGTGTAAAGGTGCACATGTTGTTTCTACGTTTTCCAAATTGAACTCCCTAGACTTGTCCCAAGTTGGGAGCTATTTTTCATCACCCTCTATTCACACAGCAAGGTCAGACAAGGTGTCCCTTTGATGGTGTGGGGAGCACGAGTGGCCTGCTCAAGGGCAAAGGGCTAGAGGGACCTGGGTGAAAGCTCATTAGTTATTTAAGTGCCTTTTATTTATTTGCAAGCTGGCTACCAGCCAAAAATGAGAACTCAACCCACTGTCGAGTTACAGGGCAGCCCTGAAATGTCACCAGCAAACACTTCAAGGAAACTGGAGATGTTTCAGAAATGAAGGGTTTAACCATGTTTTTAATTTACCTGTTGCCATTTGGCTTTCTGTGGACAGAAGCTGTTTTCCTCTGAAAGGCCAGGAGTGGCCGAGTTGTTCACAGGCCGGAGCAACACAGTGTTGGGAAACTCAAATCTTCCCCAGGTTACAGCAACAACTGTGTTTGTGAAACTCGGAGTGTAAGGGCATAAAGCTGTGAAATAAATACCCCATCAGTTGTCCTGGCCCTGGTTTGCTTGCAATCAGAGCCCACCCTGAGCTGTTCCATGGATGTTCAGCACGGTCTTGATGAGGGCAGCAATTGATTGGTAGTGAGAGATCCCTTTGGTTCCACTGGGTGCTGGAAAGGCAGCTTGCTATCTATGAGAATTCTCCTTGAAAATGCCATTTCATCCTCATTTGGGGATTTAAATGCCATACTAGATGGCATTGGACTTAAAGGAATGTCACTAAGGGGCCTGAGAAGTATGGAGAACAAAAAAATGGGGAAACAATGGGAGGAAATCTGGGAGAATCACCCCTCAAACCAAAAAGAAAGAGGGAGATAAACCCAGACACATGTTATGTGCAAACAAAAGTTGCCAAAAGCACTGGAAGAGTTCCCTAGGCTAGTTGAAACCAGGACAATTATAGATGTATTTTGAGAAAATATTCAGCATTTGCTACACAAATTGAATGTGATTTGGTTTGGCTGTGTCCAGAAGGAAGCACTGGTACCAAAGGCAGCACACTGTGGTCATTCAAAAAAAAAAAAAAAAAACCCAAAAGCACCCAAACCAACAAAAACCCAAAGTTCACATAATAACCTGGAGACTTCCCTGGGAGACGTCCTCCCACACTTTGTGCCCAAACTGTCTGGTTTTGAAGCATGGAGGAAGGAGATGGTGTAGAATTACCAAGGATTTACATGCAAGTAGAGAAGATGTGAGATGCTCAGACTGAGGTAAGGAAAAGTAGCCTGTTCTCTCCTGAAAATTCCCGGAGGTTAGCTAGCTGCTGCTGCTGAAAGAAGAATCATTTCAGCAGGAGTTCTCCATGAGTTGCTAAATCTGTGCCTAAATAAGGATTAGACCGAAAAGGTCACTATCAGGATAAAAGAAAAAATTGTTATAGAAATACTCATTGGCATTATTTTAGTGTTTTACAGCATTCAACAACAACTGCACACACTGTGCCTGAGAAACAGTTCATTCCGCAGGGAACTTTTAAACAGTTTGAAAGGGGGCATTCCATCTTCGGGCTCGGTTTGAGTGTCAGCCCGGGCGGGAGTAGCTTGCAACTTTATTGCAGTTACCGGCTGTAATGGCGCTAAATCGTAACTCCTTAGGTGTTACCTTGAATATCACATGCTAATCCATCTGACATAGCTTTTAAAGGAAACCTATTCCAACACAGCCCGCCCGCCGCCTCGCGAAGCAGCTCTTCCAAAATCGCACAAAAGAGCGTGAACCGAGGGTTGCGATGACGCGAATTTTTTTTTTTTTTTTTAATTCGCTCGTTCTGACGCCGCGGGAAAAAAAAAAAATTACGTAAGCCGCCGACTTTTAAAGCGCTTTAAAAAAAAAAAAAGAAGAACGCAGCGCGGAAAAAAAAATTAAAAATAAAATAATGATTAAAAAGAAACAAACAAACAAAAAAATCTCCCAAGATCAGAAAAAAGAAAACGTAAAAAAAAATCGAACAAAACAAAAAAACCCCAGCCAAACAGAAAAAACAACAAGACACAACTTTCCTTTTCTTACTCCCGGCGGCCGTGACGCCCCGCCCGAGGGGTTCAGCGCCGGTGGCCGCTCCAGGCGGTGTGGGGGACGGAACGCGCCGCGCTCGGGAGAGCGGCACGTCACGGCGGCGGCTGCGGTTCCGCGTTGCTGTGCGGTGCCGCGTTGCTGTGCGGTGCCGCGTTGCTGTGCGGTGCCGTGCTGTTGTGCGGTGCCGTTCCGCGGGACGCGGCGCTGCGGGAGGGGCGGGAGGCAGGTGTGGGGGAATGGGGGGGGTGTGGGCGGGGGCGCGCGTGAAGTCACCTCCGCCCGGCCCCGCGGGCCACGCCCCCTCGCGCGGGCCCCGCCCTCTCCCTCGGGCCACGCCCCCTCGCGCGCTTCCCGCGCGGCCCTTTCTCCCTTAAAAGGACAGCGGGGCGCGCGCGGCCCACGGGGGCTCGATTGAGCAGAACGGGGCCGTGGGAACCGCGCCTGCGCAGAGCGGCGCGGGGGCGGGGCAGGGCAGGGCAGAGTGGGCGGGGGGTGCGGAGCGCGGGGGTCCGGGAGCGCGCGCAGCGGCGGGAGCGGCGCGCACCGCACGGGAGGGCGCGCGTGTGTGCGTGCGTGCGTGCGTGTTGGAGGGCGCAGCGCGGCGGTGAGTGACTGCTTTCCTTCGGCTCCTCGGTGGGGAGGGAGAGAGGGAAAGTACAGGCGGGTTTAAACTTTGAGCCTTTGGGGCTTTGTGGGGTTTACTGATTTTTGGGGAGGGGAGGATTTTTTTTTTTTTTTTAAGTCCAGCAGCCGGTGGTTTCTGTTCCACACAAGTTTTGCTGCCCCGGTGCGTGTCTGCAGTTTCTGCAGCGGTAAGAAAGACTTTACCGCCTCGAAACTGTTTGACAACCGTGGCGTTTTCCCCCTTTCCTTTTCTTCTATTAGTGGAGTTTTAAATGAGGTGCGGGCGGGGAGAAACGCCCCCCCCCGCATTGTTGCAGACCCATCCCGATAACTCTGACTCGTGCTTCCAGCCCCCAAGTACGGTTAAAGCCCCAATCCTTTCGGGGTAATGAGTAGCCGGTTCCCTACGATTTAACTCCGAAAGCGGTCCTAAGATGCGGGGCGGGTTGGGAAAACGGGGCTGCCTGGCGATGACGGGCTGCACGGCGCCTTTCCCGGGCCGCGGCTGCCCATCCTCGCCACGCGGGCGGCGTGTCCCCGCCGGCCGTGCCTGCCGGGTGCGGAGCGGCTGCCGCAGGTGCGGCCCCGGGCGCGCCCCGCAGCGCACACCTGTAGCGCCGGCCAGCACAACTTGGTGCCAGCGGCGCGGCGGAGGGAAGGAGAGGGGAAGGGGGCCCGCCGGTGCCCGCCATCCCTCCCTCACCGTGTTTCACGGCGGGGAGAGCTGGCAACTGGTTTTCTGGTATCGCTACTACTCGCGGAGGGGTCGGAGTGTGTGCACGCCCCGGGACGGGGCAAAACGCGTGTCTGTGGGCTGGCGTGTGACACGTGCTGTCGGTCGCGCAGGTCGCGGCGTGGGGCCTTTCGCCCTCCTGCCCCCGGCCCGGTGCGCGGTGTTGCCGGCTTGGGGAGGACAGTGTGGCGGGCGGCGATGGCGTCCTGCCGCTCCCGCAGCTCGGCGCCGCTGCAAGTCGCTCCGGTCCCCGCCGGCGTGTGCCCGTGCCCGGCGCCAACAAGTTTTAACTGCGGGCTCCGGGAGGCGTTTTCGCGGAGCGGGAACGGGAGCGGGGCGGGCGGCGTGCCCCCGGCGCGGCACGTAGGCAGCGCCCGGCTGCGGGGAAAACAAAGGGCTCGCATGTGCTGCGGGCGGCGCGGCTCCCGGCGCGCCGGGGGACAGCGCTCGGCCGCGCCGGGGGGGGCTCGGCCCTGGCGTGTGGGGGGTTGTCGGTGGGGGTGACACTTGTTCCGCGCGGGACAGTGTTTTTTAGGGGGCTGGCTGCCGTTTTTGGAGGAGTTTGGAGGAGCGGCGAAACTTTGGATGCGCCCGCGCTCCCCGTGGCACCGCCGCGCTTTGCGCACGGCGCTGGGGCGGGCGGGGGAGCCCCGCCGGTCGCCCCGGGGCTGTCGGGGGTCCGGGGGAAGGTCCGCGTCGCCCCCGCCGCGGCGTGACCGCGTTGCTGGGAGGTCTGCGACGGCCCTTTGAAGTGAAACTGTTGCCATGTTTGAATTACGTCAGGGCCGAGCCATGAGGAACCGGCGCGGGGCGGGGGGAGGACGGGACCGGAGAGGGGGGCGGCGGCCGTCACCTCGCCGGGACGGGGGGTCCCGGCGCTCGTTGGTGCGGCTGGATCCGCGCTTCCCGCCGCTCCCCCCCGGTGCCGGATGGGGCGGCTGCAGCGAGACCGCGTGGTGGGGCGGCGTTTGCAGCGCGGGGGCCGCCTCGGAGCGCCCACCTCCGCGCTCGGGGCTTTCCTCCCCGGCGCGCCGCCTTCCCCTTCCTGCGCCCTTCTCGTTTATTTTTAATTTTTACTCGTCTTTCGGCGAGTTGAACGCTCGGCAGCCCCGCAGAGGGAGGGGAAGGCGCGGCCACCCGCGTGTGCGCTCCCGCGGCTCCACCTGACCGGCGGGGCCGCCCGCGAAAGTAGGTCGTTCGCCCCGGGGGGTCTTTGTCCCCGCTCCGGCCCCAGCCCCGCCGGCGGTAACGGGGGGGAGCGGGGCCGTGCCCGGGGCCGGCGCTTCCCCCACGCCACGCGGTGCGCGGCGGAAAGCGGCGGGAGCGGCGCGACCGGGCTCTGCCTTTTCGAGCATCTCTTACTCGCTATTGTTTTGCATTTGTTTTAAACTTGCAGCGTTTTGTGCCGGGGAAGCGCTCCCAGTCGCGCTCTCCCTTTTGTGAGGTAAAAGTCGCTGACTCCTCTCGTACATCCATCTCGTGAAGGGGATTTAAAGGGACCTGCCAAACCTGTTGTTTACTCGGCCCGTCCCTTAACGCAGCGAGCGGCGCTGAATCCCGCCTGCCCCGGGGCTCCCCCGGTGGCTCTTTCCTGGCGGGAACGGCCCCGGTTTATACTATAAAGAGCCTTGTCTGCGTCAGTCTGCTGACGGCCCGTCCTTCGGACCCAAATTATTTAATAATCATTACAATTGCAAAAAAGTTTGGAGCCGCGCTGTGGCTGTGCAGGCAGCTGGCGCAGGATGCTGCCCCCCAACCTGGCGCTGTGTGCCTGAACACGTGTCTGTCTCTCTGGGCTCAAGGCCGGGCCCTGCCACCGTCCCCTCGTGGCTGGGGAGTGGGGAGGAGAAGGCCCAGCGTGCTGAATTGAGCCCAGAACGGCAATAGCTTTGCACTTGTGGTGGAGACCGAGTAATGTGCTTGAGCGCAACCAGTGATGCTCTCTTTTTCGTTTTGAGTTTTAATTCGGCGCTTAGGAAGGTGGCAGATTGACGGCCGTGGAGACAACTCTTTAACTGGTTGATAAGGCACGCCAGGAGAGTAATGGTTCTGCAGCAAACTCCTTTACTACTGTGGGTGTACTTACAAAGGTGAGACAGTTTCTGTCATCCATGTGCTGGGTGTGTGCACACCCCCTTCTCTCCAGTCTGCACACAGACAGTTTCCCTGTGTAGTTTACAGCTTTTTCAAATAAAGAGAACAAGATCGCACAAATTCCGCACCATAGGGACAGACTAGAAACCTTTCTGCCGGCACCAGTGGACACTGACCTCCTTTGGCACACAGGTAAACTCTAGGTTTCTTGGGATCTGTGGTCTGTGGTAGAGAGTCAGCAAGTAACAAGTCGGAATTTTCAAACACACCCACAGGCATGCAGCATCCAGCTCCCACTGAAAGTAGGTGGGATTGAGTGCCAGCGCCTCTGGGAAAAATTCCTCCTCACTTCATTCTCTAAAAGGAGCTAATTGCCTATGTGATCAGTCTTCCTTTAAGAAGAAAATATCACTGACTTCTTAGTAAAAGTTGTTAGATGATAAATTCAGAGGTTAAAAATAAAGTTAAAACTGTAACGGTTTGTTGTCTTACTCGTGCTGAGCAGCTCTTTCTCTGTGTTACCAAACTCTGCTTTGCATTGATTCTTAACAGCTGATGCTTTGTACTTCTTTCTTAACTGAGATCAACGACATACACATGGTTCTACTTGACAATCAGCTTCACACTTGCACCGCTTGTAGCACTTGCTTTTTAACACAAAGAAGGGAGCTGGGGCTTGAAAATTGAGGTTATGCAGAATGCATGAGCAGGACTCCATTTCACAACTTAAACCTTTGCCATTGTAGAATGTGGCTCAGTCCAAAGTCCAAGTGAAATTATGAGTAGTATTACTTAAGGAAATGAAAATGTATCCTTTTTTAATGAAGTCACTTCAGCTATTCTGCCGAATAATTACTACTTCTTCTGTTCAAATCCCCATCTAGGTATGTTACTCTCTTTTAAAAACAAACAAGAAAAACCCCAGCCAAAAAACACAAACAAAACTGTTCAGTGTCTCATGATCTCAAGTGTCTGTGATGGTTTTTCAGTAGCAGGTGATTGCAAATAGCATCATAACAGCTGTGGTGACTGTTTTCAGATAAGCATCGCAGACTGAACTCCAGCATTTGTTTGAGAACATCCCAGGTTTTCCTTGTTGGGCTCGTGCTCAGGCTGAGCATGATGTTAGTTATGCAACAGGAGTTTCGGGCAGGGGGAGTCGTCTTTCAAGGTGGAATGTCTGCCGGTGGGGCAGGTTAGGGATTTTTTTTTTTTTCCCCCCTATGCAAATCTTACTGATTACTGTTTTCATGCTTTGGCCTATCCCTTCTTGAGGACTAACCACATGGCAGTTTAGAGGAACACCCAAGTGACTTAGCCCTTCAATTCTGTAGTTCAAGTGGGCTAGAAACTTACTTCCCAGTGAAGATCAGCAGGTAACTAGGCTCCTTTGTGACTTGATTGCATCTGAAAACTTAACTCGGAACAGCTTGTGACCCAGCCAGGATGTCCTGAATGCTCAAACGTGGGAAAGAAATGTCCAATTTGATTTTTGGTACGTGCTGAGCATTTGCTGCCAGCTGCATCTGGTGTGCTAAAATTTTACTGCAGCTCAGAGCACACAACGGTAGCTGTGGACAACTACCAGCAAAAGAGTGAGTTACTTATTTTGGCAGAGAAAAGATTCCTGAAGATGTAGGTTTGAATTTTGCTGGTTTTGCTCAGCACATCAAGTGAAAACTCCACAGCATGCTGTTATATTCAGATGTGTCCTGGGCTGTAAAGGCCAAATACAGCTTTCCTCCAAGTATAAAGTTGTTTTGGGTGGGGAGAGGAAGAGAAGTGGAAGGAGAATCTGAGAATATAGGGGACCAGAACAGTGTAAAATATGCACAATTCCAAATTATGGGTGTTGGAAACTAGTCAGTCTGTTTTGAGCTATAAGGACAGATGACCGACTAAAAGAAATATTCTTGCAGATACTGAAATTGCATTTTCAGATGACTCCAATTAAATTGGTCTCTTTCATCCTTGGAGCATCCTGGCTTTGTGCACGTTGAAGTGTTTTTTTGGGGGGTCCAATTTTAACTTCTGTTCCAAGGGGTTTTTTTGCAGCGTGTAAACTCATGGTGGAGGTATGTTTACATTGAGCGTCTGATACAGATCAGCTACTCTGTAGATGTACAATTTTCTGTCCTACAGTTGATATTCAGTAGAGATATTGCAGTTTATTTCAGCGGAGGGACAGGCCCAAGAATTTATTGCGAGACAAACAGCTCTGCTCCTGGCGCCTCAGACAGCTCTGGAAGCATTTTCCATGTGTGTGCATGTGCCTGGGTGTATGCACTTGCAGATGCAAAAGGCAGAGCATGTATATTTTTTCTATATTAAGGCATCTGTTTCTTTTCCTTTAAAAGAAAGAAAAAAATCATATCATTTTGGCTGTGTTGCTTAGTTCCAATGAGATGCTACAGAGACAACAATTGGGAGACTTTTTACTGACAGGAACCGGCTGCATCAACATATGTAGGCTACATCGTATTTTTTTGTAGACCAACTTGAGGGAGGCTGTGCCAAAGCTGTTTTGTACACATGAAGGCAAATCAAATTGTTCTGCTCTTCTCTGGCAATGTACTGGCAGTTTTGGATTGTACAAAGGGTGAATGATCCAGGTCAGAATGAGGAAATAGGAAGAGAGAAAGGTATTGAGTAGTTGTACTGGCATCCCTCTGGTCTCCCTTAACTCCGGGGAATGTTTCTCTTTCATCTTTGCAACAAGCAGGTGAGCATGTTCATTCCAACTGGCCTGATAATTGTGTTACAAAGGGAGACGTGCCTGCCTTCTAGGAATTCCATCCTTTCTATTATAAAAGGTTTTCATTCTTCTTGGGTGATCAGAAAGAATGCAGAAAGAATCTGGAAAAGCAAATGGAAGTGGCTCAGCTTACTTTAAAATCTAAGAGTTCAGAAGTTCTTCCATAAAGTGAAAACTTAACGAGCATCTACAACAATGCCTCCTTCTAATTTAGATCATCAAATTAAATTTTGCAAAGAAAACTAAGCACCAAATTCTAGTCCTGACAGGCAACAAAAGCACGAAACCGTTTTCACACATGTAATGGTGCATGCTGCTTTGTACCAAACTTCACAAAGGTAATAAGCAGGGTGTGGGATTCTTTTATTTCCCACCTACTTTATTGTTCTCTTCCTAACTCCAATTTTTTTTGCAAGGCAAGTTTCTGGTTTTGATGCTGCTTTTCTAAAAGTGAGAGGGCAGAATAATGGAGAGAGGTTTTTCCTGGTGTCTTTTCTGAGTCCGTAAAAGTTGCTAAAGCAGTTGTGTAAAGCAGAACTTGGGGGAATAGCAACTTCTGCAGGGAGAAGCTGCAGAGAGGGAGACCAGGGAGGAGGAGGAGAACCACTTTTCCCTTAACTTGGGGGAATCCAGCTTCCCTGCTAATGCAGATAAATCTCCATTTCTGTAGAATGACAGATAGACTCCGCCGAGATTTCTGATTCTTTGCTGGTGAGCTGTCCCTTTTGCTTCTGCACAACTGCTGATTTTAAAAATGTCATATATTTTAATGACATGCCTAAATTTGGAAAATAATAACAAGCTTAAATAACATTAACAATGTGCTTAAGTTTGGCAAAATTAGGTTGTGTAATTCTTTCTTATTTCTTCACAAGTTACTTAGTTCTGACTTGCCATCTTTTCATCTGTCCCAAATTTCACATGGTTAAAATACCACAGCTAAGATTCAGGTGTTAGAGTAGCTGGCAGTCTAACTCCCTAGTTCTAATTTGAGATATGAATTGCAAAGCTTTCAAATGGCACAGTCATATGTACTTCTAAGTGCATATTAGCTATTAAGCTCTCCAGCTGACAGAATATTTAGTGTATAATGGTCAAATGGCAACTGTTTAGGATTAAATGTGTGACTGGACCGACGCCTTCCATTTATAACTGCACTTCAATGCAGTTGTTAGAGAAATCTGTTTAACTTGTGGTTTTGCTACTAGCTCTTCCCCATTCAGGCATGATGTATGGTAATACTGTTGCTGACCATTCATCAAGTGGGAAACAGATGGCACTAGTTTCCCTTCTATTGAAGGATGGTGTTGAAAGGCTGCTCCTGTGAGAATGGCAGCAATGATGCAAAACAAAATATTTTCAGAATATGTGTTTGATGCCAGTCTTTGCCAGAACATTAATACATCTTGTTCTACTGTGGTGTAAATACCAGCTGGTGACAGAGATCATCTTATTAGCGTCTGGATTTCTGGAAGAATCTGGGTTAGAAAGCAAATCACATTGTTGATGTTGATATGAGTTCTGTTCTTGCCATGCAGCAGTCAAGATGTACTTGCTGCATAGGTTTTGCAGCATTGTGTCTGCAGGGAGTCATGGATTTTCTAAATAAAAGTACCAGACCATGAATTTAACACTGGGGTAGTCAAACAACATCTAAAATTGCTGTTTAGAAGTTGAAAATTCCCAGCTGAGTATGCTGTTGGGTCTCCAGAGGCTTGTTAAATGGTGTTCATAATAGAGTGTCTCTTGGAGAAGCACATCAGATGCTAAGAAACAAAATACATACTCCAAGTGTTTGCCTGGACTCTGCTGTGTATTTACCTTGACAGGGCAGGGATACTGACCTGATTTGGATGTGCTTTAGTTTGCTACGTGTCCCTGAAAACACAGCTGAGGGCGGTAACCATCCCTCAGTGAGCCCATTCAGCGGGTCATGGACTGCGTAACTTCTGCCACCCGCACTGGATGCTGTGTCTGCTCGTGGCTTCCAGGCTGCTGCTGCGCTGGTGTAGGGAGCAGTGCATCTCCTGAAAAGCCTGGCAGCATTTGGGGTGACTTTGCTGCATATTTGCACAAGTCATCTTTGGGAGAATGTGGGAGAACGTACCCCTAGGTGAGCGTGCTGCAAATGTGAAGAAAGGAATACAGCACCTCGAGCCTGTGGTAGACAGCATGAGCTGGGATGGGGGGTGAGGGGGGAAGGAGACACCTATCCCCTCCATTCTCTCCTAAGCTTGGAGGGTCTCCTTGGCATTCAGCTTGCATTAGCCCTTTGCCATTAACAGGCTTTGCAAAGCCAAGAGAAGCCTTATGGGGAGTTGACTGATTTCTTTCTAAGTGTTTTTGTGGTCGTAATTGCAAGGAGACTCAGCTTCAGTGGGCACGGAGTGGTCTTGTGTGTGCTGTACTGAAATGTAAACCTACGCACTCTAAGCTGGATATGGGTTCCTTAATGGATTTTGTGTAAGAGTATTAACCAAAAATATTGGATACAGTTTTTGCTTTTCCCTCGTTCTCGGCAGCTTGGGAAACTGTGTGTTTATTTTGCACTGCTGCTGTGCTCTTGATCTTCCCCTCTGTGGCTGAGGGGGATGTATTTTCACCTCTCTATGTGGAAGACTGTGCTTAGGCCTGGGTGGTTCACTTAGTTTTTGCTGTGGTCCCACAAAAATGCACAGGATCTCTTTTCCGTGCACAAAATCTCTTTGTCAGTGAGGTAAGCGCAGTGCTACATACAGTTGTTTTGTGGAAGCATGTTTTCGACCTCACCTGAACCTGCTTTTCAAATTGTTTTATTGCCATAATGATGTGGCAAGTCTTGGCAGTGTAGACTGAAGATTTGAGTTTAATTTTCTCTGTCCCACTGGAAGATATTAGAATTACACTCCTTACCTTCCTTCAGGTGGAAGATTTGGGGACAGATGCCTATGCCACATATATAAACCAATAACCCAGGTTGGGTTGCTGGGACTTGGCAATCCTTGGGCCTGGCAAATGACTGGGAGTTCCCTCTCACTAGACTAGCCCACAAGTGATGGAGATGCTGCTCTCCCAAAAGCCCTGCCTGAGCTCCTGGGTATTTCAGTAGCATTTGTGGGAAGGCCAGATAGTTTTCTGGTAGTTTCTAGGAGAATAGGACGACTTGGGGTCTTTTGTTTAAGGGAAGAGGGGGAAATGTGTTACTTGCAGGGCTCCATCCAATTTTAATTTTTGAAAAGCGTAAGTTCTCAGCAGGGGGAACCTGTTCTCAGGGAGCTTCCTGCAGCCAGTGGCCTGTCCCCTCTCTGAGCAGGTAGTATGTGATAAGCAGCAGAGGTGGCTGCTCACTCCCTGCAGCAGGTGGTTGAGGCAAACCTTGCACCAGGGTCTGTTCAAAAGAGAACTTCTTGGAACAGTCCTTGCCTGTGTTATGAGGCAGATGCTGTGTGGCCTGTGAGGACTTGCTGTGTGTCCAGGCCCAGCGCCAGAAGAGCACCAGCTTTGCTCAGTTGTTGGTTTGGTTTTTTGAAGTGCTGTGGGAACTGTGTTTGCTCTGACAGCTTCTCATGCCGTGTCAGACTGTGCCTAACAGGAATCTGCACTGGGGAGTAGCTTGCACCAGGGGAGAACTTGTTTGGTGGTGGGGACACCATGTGTTGAAAAGGTCTGTGTCGTGGTGACTGCAGTAAATCCACTTGTGACTAACTTGAAAAGTTTCTGCCTGGAAAACAGCCTCACTGTATGATACCTGCTCTGATAGCAAATCCTAGCTTAGGAAAAGAATAGGCAGACCTCTGAGAGTAGGATGGCATTTTTGGCTTTCTGTGTTGGTGCCGAGTTTGCAGAGCTGGTGGTTAAAAAATTCCCTTTAACTGCAGCTCCAGTGTTATTGGCAGCGAAGCGTGGTAGGCACATGCTGAGATGTGCCCCAGGGTCCTGCTCCCTGGCCCTTTTCTAGTAAAGTTTGCTTCCCATGGAAAGCAGCTGGGTGGGGAAGGCAGGAAGGCGAGAATGGAGCATGTGCTGACACGGAGCTGGGATGTGGCTGGGATGCTCACCCAGGCCTGAGAACAGAGCAGTGCTCCTGGGTCCTGCAGCACAGACGTGGCCACCGAGGGCTGGGTGGGACTCCACCCTGCTGTTTGTAGAGCGGCTTTTCAGGTATGTCTGCCCTACAGCCTCGAGCTATGACTGCAGCTCATTTAAAATGACTCCTACTCACTTTCTGCAAGGTTTGGCAGGGGTGTTTCCAGCCACAGGTGGTGGTGATGAGGTAGTTCCAGTGACCCGGAGTTCAGCTGCCAGCTCCTTTATCCAGCAGCTTGGGCAGATTCACATGGCCTGTCCTGCAGCCTGTTTTACCACATACACAGGGCTTTCATTAGCCGAGTCAGCTGCATTCACCCCTCTGGGTTGTGCTGTTCTAGATGTGCCCTTAGAGTAGATTTGTGCAGTAAATTAGGTTGTTAGGAGTCCTGCTGGGTATTGCTTAATATTCCAGCTGTTAATTACATAATTTTTTTAACAAGTGCATTCTAGGTGCCTCTGCTGTTCTGAGGCAACATGGGATAAAAAAAAATGGTGCCCCAATCTAGCAGTTTCCCATCGGAATTATAATTTACCTTTGCCCAGGTTTTCCTTTCAGTATCTACAGTGATAAGTAACACCAGTTTCTCTTTGTTTTCACAGGCTGCTGCTGGGAAGAAAAGATGTTTGGCTTTCACAAACCGAAGATGTATCGCAGTATAGAGGGCTGCTGTATTTGCAGAGCTAAGTCTTCCAGTTCCCGTTTCACTGACAGCAAACGTTATGAAAAGGATTTCCAGAATTGTTTTGGGTAAGATTCTTTCTTTAGTCAACGCCAGTGGTCAGTTATGACATTGATTTCCAGGCCTCCAACCTGATGTGTTGTCTTTCTTGACTGAAAGATTAGGTTAGCAGAGGTGAGTGGTGGGAAAAGGCTGCCTCTGGCTTCCTCACAGCTTTCCTGAGCAGACAAGGAGGGGCTGGATCCTCTGCTGCTGTGTACCGGTACCGTTTTATTTTTGATCTGCTCTTACTGCCCATGGAGAGCTGCTCATTCTTAACAGCAAAGTTTTGGGCTCATGCCCTCACCCACCTCACAGCACATGCAGGGATTTAAACCCATCTCAAACTCTGCGTTTTTCACTTGTTCCACAAAGGTGTAAATACCTACACAAAATGATGAACTGTACCAGGTCCATGGGGGCTCTCTGTGGTCTGAAGATTCAAGAATGTTAGATAAAACTTGAGGAGTAAATATTTTGCAGTTTCAGCGGCATTTATATGGAGTACCTGTTATGGATATTGGTGTCTTTGTTCAAATAGGACATGTCAACATGTTATTAAAACTTGTCATTGGAAACCCCTTCTGATGGAAAAAGCAAGCATCAAGTAATTAGCTTTCAAATTAGGTAGTGTTGGTAAATAAAACTGTAAATACAAGTGATTTCTTGTGCCAATTACTGTGACCTTTTAATTTTTTTAAATACTTTCAAAGAGCTTTGAAATTTTGTATAACTATTCCCCCCACCACCTTTTCTAGAAACACTGCTTTCATGTACAACTTTATAGTGCTTTGTATTTACCATGGATTTTTGTACAGAAGTCTGGTGGTGACACTTTTCCTTATATTTCTTGACTACTGTCCTTGGCAGTCAAAGACTGTGTGAAGATACATTGCTGGTTTTTTTTGGTTGTTGTTAACTACAGTGAAGCAGCTTACAGTGTACCAGGGCCATTGGTCTTATGCTTTCTGTTTGCCAAGGTAAAAATGCAGTCTTAACACTTAGCAAATACCTAAGCCTGCCCCATTCATCTATAAATCTTCAAAGTCTTCCTATTTAAAGAGCTGAAAAATTCTACAGTGTTTCCCCTTTATATTTCTTTTAGCATGGATTAGCATTAGAGATGGTTCCTGAAGAAAGCTTGTTAAAGGGAGCGAGTATTGCTGTCATTCCAGTGACTGGTGTTTCTGAAACCTTATCCTGTGCTTATGTGGGAGTGTGTTAGGTGGTATTTGTTACTCATCCTTGAAGCTTTGTGAGAAAGTTAAGACCTGAATAAGCTGCTCGTGTTTGTTCCCAAATGTACGTTTGAGGAACAGGATTATTCCTCCTTCTGCAATCAAAATAACAAACCCACTGGAACTGTGTGTTGTTTTCTGGGTTTTGCAGGGGAAAAAACCCCAAAACCTGAAGGTGACAGGAATGTTGCTTTCAGTGCCCCTCTGGAGGCAGATTATTTCTTTTATTTCTGTGTGGAGGAGTGCTTTTTGAAAGTGAGACGTGGTCTTCAAATGGCCATGTTTGAGCACCCTAGATGACTTGTAATGCCTGAAAAACAGAACTTGAGAACTCCTCTTAATCATCAATTTTTATGCTTCTTTCTGTTATCAAGTGGGGGTATGCTTTTATTAACTGTAGTTAAGTGATCTTTGCTTTTGTTTTTACCAGGCTCCACGAGGCCCGTTCAGGAGATATTTGCAATGCCTGTGTTCTTTTGGTGAAAAGATGGAAAAAATTACCAGCAGGATCCAAAAAAAACTGGAATCACGTTAGTAATTTATTTCTTCCATCCCCAAACCGACTCTAGAAAGAGAGGGGAGGTGCTGGCAAAGATTTGGGGTTTGCTCTTTCCCCCACGCTTTCTCTTCCCACTCTCAGCATCTCTAAACCCTTCCTGGAGTATTTCCTATTTTGTGGCTCTTACCTGCCTTCATTTGGCTTATGTGCAAATGGTGATTATGCAAGCCCGAGATGGAGTCACAGACTGACTTACCTTGTAATTCCTTGTTTTCACAAGCTCATAACTTTGTCCAAAAGTCTCATATGACACTCAAAACATTTCAAATTTGGCCTCTATCCAAAATTGGTTGCTTTTTTTTTTTTCCCAAGCAAGTGACTTGCTCCAGCAACACATAAATCAATGTCATTTAACCAGACAATTACAATGACTAATATCTCGCAGCAATTCCCACTCATATAATATTCTTGTTTGATACACCTAATTCAATTTGGGCCTAGGGCTGGGAAGATGATCAGGATTCCTTGTGTATGTAATAATCTTTATCCAGGAAGCCTTGATGGTAATGGGAGCCAGAACTATAGTTATCACTACCACTAGCTTTGCTCAGAGGTTAAATTTATGATTTAATAACCAAAAACTCCAGGGCAAGTGCTTGGCAGACACTCCTAACTGTACCTGTATTAGTCAAAAATGGTAAGTGGGCAAAAGTTGAACTTTTAAACTTTTAAACTAGTTTTCTGCATTTTCCTACAGACTCAGCCTCTTAAAAGCCAAATTTAAATGAAATGTATGAGTGTCACTGCACAGAACTGCCTTGGATTAACTAAGTTGGTTTTGAGCACCTTTAGCTAAGTCAGTTCAGGTGCCTTGGCTGGGGCAGTATCTGGGCATGATGCAGAAGTGTTAGGCATGCATTTTCTGTGTTCTAGGTGGTAGATGCCAGGGCTGGACCCAGTCTTAAAACAACATTGAAACCAAAGAAAATGAAAACTCTGTCTGGAAGCAGAATAAAGAGCAATCAAATCAGCAAACTGCAAAAGGAATTCAAGCGGCACAGTAAGTGGATCCAAAGAGATTTTGGCAATAAACTTTAGCCTCCCCTCACATAGCTTACAGTTAACTGGCCAAGTTGAATCACCATCTAGATTTGCCTGTACACTCACACATTTGGGCGCTGCCTGTTTTCACAACCTCTTGTTCTCTTAGACCTTGGAGAGGGGGTGGAATGAGGAGGAAGAACATGCGTGCAGGGTGGGTTGCAAGACAGAGGTGGGGAAGTGGCAAGGGGGGAGTGTGGAGCCTGGCTTGAAAGAGTGGGCAGTTGTAGCTTATGTCCAACACTTAAATGACATGTCCTCTAAAAAGAACGTCTTGGGCAAGACCCTCTTGGAAGCTGAATCTGGAAGAGGCTTTGTATTTAGCCTAGACTTTCCCTCACCCACCCCTACTTTAAATTCTTACCATGTTTCCTTATACCTTCCTCTGCTGGTCTCAGTGATTTCTTTCCAGTAGCACATGGACTATTCAAATGGATTTGGATTCGTAGCTTGCCAACAAAGGCATCTGCCAGTTATATTCTAAATATATGTTGGTACTTAAGTTTTTTTCTGAAGCAAACCAACTTCTTAACTGTTGGTAACTTGGTCTTCTCTCTCCTTCAATTATCCTACCTGGCTTGAAGGAGAAGTCTCCAAAGAATCAGTAAAGGCCCTGACCCAAAGAGCTTGTATCTCCTCATTCAATGTGCTATGGTTAATCTAGTTGTTTTACTGTGTCAGCTAGAGATGACAGCTGAAAGGTAGGCAAGTGGACACTCTGTTAAGGTGTGTGTCTGCCCAGAGTCTGTAGTTTATAGTCTTGATGGAGCAAAAGCTCAACACCACCTAATGCATAATGAGAATACATATGTATATACACACACACACACATATAATGCGCTAGAGAGAAGAGCTTTACAAGACTTTACCTGAACAGGTGAGAAAGAAGAGTTACAGTGAGAGAGAAAGTACTAGGTATGAAGAGCAGATCCCACTGTCTTAAAGGATCTTCAGTGATCCCATAGCATGGCCTGCATGGGCTGTGTTTGAGAGCCAGGAACTGAAGCCTGATCCTAAACCTCTTTCCAATCTCTCATGTGCAGGGACCCCCTCTAGTTCCAGCGTCTACTTTGCAGATGCTGACAGATTGCCTCTGTAGTGAAACCTGGTGGGGGCAAGTTAAAAAAAAATGGGTTGTCATTGTTAGGTTTATCTTGTTAATTAAAAAAAAGTCTGTTTCTCTGTTCCCGGTCCACGTGTGACCTTTTACAAGTCAGGAAGAGGATAAGTCTTTGGATGCATGTCCTCATTTTGGCATTTATTCTTTCCCCCGCAGATTCTGATGCCCACAGCACGACTTCCAGTGCCTCCCCGGCTCAGTCGCCCTGTTACAGTAACCAGTCCGACGATGGCTCTGACACGGAGATGAGTGCTGGGTCCAGCAGAACACCAGTTTTCTCCTTTTTAGATCTCACATATTGGAAAAGGTAAAAAGGTGCACTCCGTGCAGGTGGTGACTGACGTCACATGCACGCTGCTTGATTCTGCAGTCTTCAGGAGTTTGTTGCTGCTGAACTTTCTTTGGTCTGAGGGTATAGTTAAAGTCCCAGAGCATTACACGGTACCTGACTGTTTTTCTTTGGGAAGAAATGCTGTGTACTTGAGGCACTTTCCCCTATCTCCTTCCAGTTTCCTATACTAATGCAGGTGCTGGAAAATATTTTTGCTGGTTTTGGGAGCAGCAGATAATATTCCCGTCTGTCGTTATCTTTTCTTAAAACTATGCCCTGTAGATGTGATGTGTTGCCAAATACGAGAGTGTTCTCAACTTGCCAGCAAACACAGCATTTGATTTGGTTGACCTGTGATGGTAGTCATTTGGAAAAAAAAACAAACAACAAAACAATAAATCCTGGAGTGGGAGGAAAACCACAAGGTTTTCTGGGAGCTGATGAGCTTGTTATCTTTTATTGCATGTTGTGACACAGTAATCCCTTGTTTAGCTAATTGCTCCGTTGAAATTGTTGTGACTTTGCTGCCTCCTCTCAAATAATGTTTGCAAGTGCATTGTAGCCAAGGTTAGTTCAGCCCAGATAGCTGTGTATCTGAAACTTCCCTGGGAAGCAAAGTGGGAGACTTAGTTTTGCAGAGACATGTTTGGATTTTTTTCTCCATATTTTTATTTCTTCCCCAAAGCAGTGTTGTGGATGTAGACACAGACTTGTTTTCTCTTTATGAGCAGCCTTTTTGCCCCTATCCTCTGAGCTGGAGGCTCAGTAGTGTCTGGTGTCACGCTTATTTTATGCATGTTTGTAAATTCTGTATATTCTAAACACACAAAGTATCTGTCTCCCTGCCATTTCTTCCAGGCAAAAGGTCTGCTGTGGAATTATTTACAAAGGTCGTTTTGGGGAAGTCCTCATAGACACTCATCTCTTCAAACCTTGCTGTAGCAATAAAAAGTCTGCCACTGAAAAGCCAGAACAAGAAGGACCACAGTCTCCAGCAATCTCCACCCAAGAGGAGTGGTGACTTCCTTGGATAGCTGCAGAAGGTTACTCAGATCCTCTTATTCTCTGGAAAAATACTAGAAGAGTGACTGTTCACTTTGGACACCTGCTATGCTGCCAAAAGACTATTCCCTAGAACTGTTTTGGGTTTTACTGCTACAATTCCACAAACTCTGAAGCCAGTTTGTATCCTTTCAGAAAGACTGTACATAATATTTAAGATGCTATGGAACACTTGGCAAAGCTGAATGCTGCTGCAAGGTTGTCTGATCTTCCCCCCACACTCACTTCACAAGTGAACGTGAGGATGGGGTTTTGTATATTAAAGTATATGTAGTTCATGTTTCTGTAATTGAAAGAAGCAGTGGTTGTAAGGCTTTTTTTTTTTTTTTCTTTAAAAGTTGATTGGTAAACTCCCTTAAATCCCCAAGAAAATATTTCATTCTTAGACATGTATGAGTCAATAAGATGAACTAATACATAGAAATGTTATAAGTCACCTCTCTAGTTATATAAATATATATTTTTAAAGGTGTGGAGATTTCACCCTGTACTACTGACGTAACAAAGACAAATATTTTGTCCCTCCCTCGTGACACAGACTGGTAAACTGCAGACATCTCTACTACGAGTGGTAGCTTGCTGAGAAGGCCTCTAACATACAGTCCTCCTCAGAAGGGGTGGGAGAGCTCTCCACCTTAGCTGAGGAGGAACATAGCAAAATGGGAGGTTACTTTGTTTTAAGCCATCACCAGACACCCTGGGCATGGTGTAGTAACCAGCTGGTGGTTAGAGATGGACCAAGAGACATCTTGATGCCTAGGTTATATGTAAATGATGGCCAGAACTGAGTAACTGCTCTCAGTTGGCCCAGTGCAGCTGAAATGTGACCACAAACAGGACTCCTCCTGGTTTTGGACCTGACATAAAACCAAACCCCTTGCTAAGCAAATCAGGCTCTGGTCCAGGGACATAATCTGATTGCAGCCTGGGGTCTGGATTCACAGTTGCTCTTTTGAAACCCTTCCTCTGCAGTGCTTCTCTGTGTTTGGGTTTTGTTTTTTCTGTTTGTTTGTTTAAGCAGCTGCCAGATCAACGCTTTTGTGAATACTGAATATGAAAAGTTCTGTTAAGAATGGTGCTGTGCTGAATCAAGGCAGAGCTCTGTTTGCATTCGCGATCAAAAGATAATACTTTCTACATAGATTCCCAGACAAGCTCATGTGCAAATCACTGTGACACTCCTTCAAGCTCCCCTTGGCCTTTGTGGGGTGGAAGCAGCTTCCTGGAAGATCGTGCTGCAGTTTTAGCTCCCAGTTGCTTCATGTTCCTTTTATGAAGGTTTAACTTGTGTGAGTTGGGAATTCTGCTTTTTGTTTGGTTGGTTTTTTTCCTGGTTTTGGGGGGAGGGGGGATTTTTTTCTTACAATTACTCTTTTGGGATATCCTGCAATGGATTGCTACATGGTGTGATTCTTGGGGCTGTCCTGCACAGGGCCAGGAGTTGGAGTCGATGATCCTGATGGGTCCCTTCCAACTCAGCATATTCTATGATTTTTAGCTTTCCTTTTTGTGAGAGTCATCAGCATAATACTGTGGTGGGTAGGGTCTAGGACTGGATTTCCAAGTAGTCTCCATTCCTGAAGTGGGAATACTTAGCAAATGAAAATATAGATAGGGAAAGATATGCAGGTTTTAAGAGGAGCCTCTGCCCTCAAAGCTTTTTTTTTTCTTTCTTTTTTCCTCTCCTTCTGTTGGGTAATCCAACCTCTGGAGAGAAAGAAAATCAGGGGAAACAGGGCTTTGACTTATCACAGCCTTACAGCTTAGAGCTTTCATTGGACTTATTTTGCTTTTCCTAAACTCTGGAGGTTCTGAAGGGAGGACAAAGCTGCTTACCTTGCTTTCATCCTCAATGAAATAGAATCATTTGGGTTGGAGAAGACCTAAGATCATCGAGTCCAGCCATAGATATATAATGGATACTTGGTTGTATAAAAGCATAACTAGGTTGATCATGTCCAAAAAGGGCTTGAGCAAGAGTCCTTGCTAGTTTTGCTGACACCTGTTTCATATGAATTTGTGTTTTCAGCATCAGTAATTCTGTACACCTAAGGCTGCAGTATTGGTGGTAGGATGTGCTCTGATACAAATCATCTCTTCTGTATTTATTTATTTATTGCTAGATTTCAACCACCAACTGCTTCCCCTACTCCTTCCCACCTCTTCCATTCCTGGTAGTAATGCAAAATGAACTGTATGTAGTCATGCACTTTGTATTAATGTATTAGAAATCTATGGAACCTGTTTTGTACTTTTATACTGTTCAGACACTTGTAATCCAACCTTTTTTTTACTAGGGTAATGAATAAATTTAGACTTATTTAGAAAATAAGCAACTTCTCCCCTGTTTGTTTCAACTCTCTTCTGCTAATTAGACTTGGTGTTGGAACCAGGCCAGACAACCCATGTTTCTATTTGAACAACACCAAGGGTTTTTTTTTTTTCTTTTTTAAAGGTGGAGTGAGGTAATTCTCTTCCTATTTAATTTGGAAAGAAGAGCAGAGCAAAGGAAGGAGGTGGTGTTTGTTATGTCAGACAGCTGTCTAGGGGCAGAATCAGAGCCTTCCCTTGGCTCCACGTGCGCGTCAGGCATTCCTTCCCTGGGAATGGGTGGTGCTGACATTTGGTGTTCCCTCGCTCTCTTTCTAACTCGCCATCATTCGTTGAAGACCAGCTGAAGTAACAGTGTTAAAGGGTTGGTGCTGACAGCATTTGGGAACATCCCTTTCCAGATCCAGCGGAGTCGGTGGCAGAGACTGGTGCTCCTCTACTGGAGCTGGAGCCTGGAGTGTTCCTTCCCACGACAGGCGTAGTCAGCTGGATAAGCTCCAGCAGACTGGTGGGAGCAAGGTCTCTGGTAGGAGCTGTCCGTGAGTAACTGAGTTTAGAAGATAATGGGGAAAACATTGCAACTTAAGCTTGTTGCGAGAGACTATTTTGGACTTTAGCGGATTTATTCCTGCTGAGACACTGGCTGTTTTCTTACAAGTTGAGTAGGATGATATTCAGAGATTTATTTAAAAATCCTGTCAGAGAAAGCTCTGCATAGACTGCAAGACCACATGATTTTAGTACAATAGCGTCTATTTTGGATGTGTTTACATTATCTGCTGAAGATGTGAGCATAGTTCGGTTCACCTAAAACGTAAAGGTCTGTCTAAAATTACTGAACAGAAGCAGGTGCGCCAAAAAGTGTTTTAAAAGCAGGTAACGTTCTGTGTAACCCATTATGTGCAACTTTCCATCCTGTTTCAAATAATTAATTCCTTCTCTCTCTTACGCTGCTGCTGCACAGCAGTGACTACAGCTACTCTCAGGGTAACCTCTGGGTGCTGAGAACTTCTGTGTGGATGGACAGAGGGCTTTGTTTGTGGGGCAGAAAACCTAATATGGAGGGTTACAGCTGTGGAGGAGGAAGCTCCTGTGGGAACATTGGGGAGGCATCTTCAGAGCAATGTACAATGAAATCAGGAAGTAAAATCCTGCATCAAGCCCTCCTGTGCTTCACCTGAATCAGCTGTTGCAATGACAAGTGTGTCATCTGCTAGAATATCTCACAATGCATGCATTATAAAGGTACTTTACAGAGGATTGTATTATACTCAAAAGACAAGAAAAATATGGCATGTGGCAAGAAAATATTTTGTTGGAGGCCACCAATGGGCAGGGAGCAGATCCGTGATTTCCAAAGCCTGAGCTGGGTGTCCAGTGCTGCTGCTGAAGCATGCAATGGCAAGTTCTGTTTCCTTTTGTATGGTGCTGCATGAAGAGTAATTTTATTCTGATCTGTGCAATTTTGAAGTTTCTCTGTGACCTCTACAGCACTGAGCCTATGACCTGCTTTCTGAGCAGATGACGGTGCCATCCAGCCCCAGTGACCAAAAGTTGCAGCTCTTAAGAAGTCATATAAAAACTTGAGTTTCAATATGATATAAGAAGAAGGGAAACTCCTCCTAAATGGTCCTTGTAGTATGTAATGTAATTTTTTATGTTGTCCAGACCAGGGGTAAGAGCAACCTGCCATGTATTCTGCAGACCTGGCCCTGCGAGTGCCAACACCAGAGACACAGCTAACTCCCTTTTGGTTCTTGTTTTCTGTTTTCTTCCTGTGGAAATCTGTCCATGAGGAGGAAAGAGAGCACATGTCCAGATGCTGAAAGTGGCACCAGGAAAATGCTGCTTCCTCCGTATAAACAGTCTACAGCAAACAAACACAAAACCCATGCTCCCTTTCAGGATAACTGTATATAGGATTTGTAAAGCTGTTGGAGGTATCTCTTTGGTTGTGATGGACATCATGTAGCCAATGCAGCTAACCCCACTTTGCTGTTTGGAGGAGAGGTTCCAGTTTGTATTTCTATTGCAAATTCCATCTTTGTATTGTCCTGCAGCAGCTTTGAATTCTGTTGGTGATGAACAGCTAAGTTAATGGTTATGGGCTTACAAAGAAGTTAACACATTCTGGGAGAAAAAATGGTATGCAGAGCACTCGTGTACTCAAAATCCTGAATGTATTTGGAGTGGACATGGAGTGAATATTTCAAGCCACGTAGCACAATGAATTTAGAGTTTGTTCCTCTTCTACATTTATCTGTGAGAGTTATTTGGAGAATACTTTCTACTGTATCAGAGAGAGGTTATCCCTGCAGGAGTCCATGACATCCCTCAGTTCTGGGGAAGGGACTGTTCATGCTCCTGCTCAGGTTTCCCCGATAGCGGGGAAAACACGGACGTTTAGGAGGAGATTGAAAAGCCTCAGACCCCGGGACCGCCGGTGCTGGGGGGGGGGGCGAGGCCGGGCCGGTCCCTCCCGGCGGCCGCGAGGTGGCGCTGGCCCGGCCCGGCCCATCCCGGTAACAGGGACCGCCCGTCCCTTCCCCGGCTGGCTGGCCCGGCGTCCTGGGCATTCCCGGCTGGCATTCCCGGCGTCCTGGGCATCCCCGGCTGGCAGTCCCGGCGCCCAGGGCATCCCCGGCACAGCCCAGGGATGGAGCTGTGAGTTGCCCTCGCTCAGGCATTGCCGGCAGCGCTCGGCTCCCCGCATCGCACCGGCACGGCCAGCGCCTCGGCGCGTAAAATACCAGCAAGGACCTCCTCCACGGGCACACGAAGCTGGGGCTTTAATCACTTTAATTCCATCTCAGCAAAGAGCTACTGCCCCCCCCCAAAAAAAAAAAAATTTTTTTTTTTAACTGGGCAAACCTAAGTGGTACCTAAAGTGATGGTCTTTGCTGTCAACCACAGTAAATAAGTGTCATTGTCTCATCCAAGCCAGGTGCCACCAGCTACAGGGTTTGGCCCACTGAAAGTTGTTGGAGACTATAAGGGATGCAGGGGAATGACTGCTAGTGGCATCCCTTAGCAGGGAAACAGCCCAGTGGGTGATGCGCAGGTCTGTCAGCTCTGATCGCTGCTGTGTGGTGATGTGAGAGCCACAGCCACGCTCACAGCAGTGCTGGCCCCTGGCGCTGCCTGTGGTTCTCAGCCTGTGGTTGCCCTGCGAGGTTCCGAGAGCAGCGCTCCACTTGGCTGCCCTCCACAGCAAAGTAGGGCACGGGCCCAGCGCCGCTGCAAGCTGGTATGCGTGGCAGGAGATTTTCTTAGAAGCTGGGCTAGAGATGCTTCCCTGCTGCCAGGTCTGTTCCCAATAATTTAAACTGTGAAACAGCGAGCCTTGGTGATTGGCAACTCCTGAGTGTTTCACCTTCTGACATCTTAGAAGTAATTGCTCCCTGATGACTCTGCCTGATCTGGCATAGCTTGCCCCTTGGTGTTTGCCTCCCAGTGATGATCTTTAGGGAGAGCACACATCAGGTCATAAATCAGTGGGTGGGCTTTGCTGCCACATCAAGAGGCTCTGGCGTTCTTCATTGCCCCTTAGTTGCTGGCATGCCTTCTGTGACTTTTATCTTCCAGAAATGAAAATGCAGGACACACAGGAGGAACACATGGCATCTATTGCTTATGGAGTCCGCTAAGTATCAAGGGCCAAATCCTGCTCAAGGATGCAGACCACTGCAATTGAATCAATCTGCCATTGTTCATCTGAGAACAGGTGCAAATTAAATGGCTGAGAATTTTACAACTGATTCTCAGACACAATGTAACCAGGATGAACAACTTTTTTTTCCACTCCAACGAGATTTCTTAGACATGAACTGCTGCTGCTCATTAACATTGCCTTAATTAGGCCATGGCATTCCACAGCAGTTTGGTATGGAAGCCAAGTTTTGATCTAGTAGGAGGAGGTCTTTCACCTGCTTGAGAAACCTTACTAAGTAATTGGAAAATAGTCTTAAACGGAGCTCAAGGTGCCCTAGAAAGAAAAACTGAGTAAAATCTAATCATGTTATATACTAGCTCTCCTAAATAACATCACCTCTGTAACACCACCTTCTTAGATCCCGCCCCCTGTTTTCTCTCCCTCTCTCAGCTTTGTCTCTTTTAATGTTTCTGTAATTTCTGTCTAGCCTGTTGGATAGACTTTTGAAGTCTGAATGGTAACTGATCCTGGTTTTGCTGCTGGCTCTACACCTTTGGGAGTAGATGGGAGTCCTGATACAAGATGATTGTTTAAAATGAAGATCAGATGGAAAATGAGAGAGTATCACGTAGATTTCACAAGAAGACTAAGCTAATGTTCCTCTTAAGAGAAAATAGAAAAAAGTAAGTTTTCTAAATAAGGAAAAATGTGATTTTTCTAAATGTAAACAATGGCACTAGTATAATGCATGTTTCTATTGCAGGTGAGAAATGTGCTTTATAGGGAAGGTATGAGAGAATACGGAGATATGTGAGAGAGTGGAATAAAAGGAGAACTGAGAAACATCAGGACTCAGATTTTCAGTGGTATTGGCACACAGTAACCATCTGTTTTCTCTTTTGCTTCTGGAAGGCCTCTGTCAGCAGACAGGAGGCAGGAGCTTCGCCTCATCTGTATTAGCAGCTTTCCATGTGAGACGGGCGGTTTGCTGGGCAGGCACTTTCCCCTCTTTTGAAGGCGGGTGAGTAAAGAGCCCGTCCCCTCCGCATCACCACCCATCGTTTACACAAGCTAACCCTGGGCTATTGTCTGTGTGAACAGAGCTCTGTGCAGCACGATGTTCGGCTCCCAGGCTTACATGGGAAGCTTGTGAGCTGCAGATGGCTGCCCGGGAGCAGCGTTGGGGCTGCGGGGAAGGCACACAGCCCAGCAGAGACCCGCTGCAGTAACAGCGTGGAGAGAGCTGGCTTCCCACGTGTCCTCCCTGGAGCAAAATCTCCAGCCACGGTGACCCTGTGTAGGTTCCTCAGACCCATTTTGACCTGCAGGGAAAACAGAAAAGAAACTAAGACTAAATAGAAATGATTTAATATCGGTGCAGGAAAGGGTAATTCAGACTTTTGTGGGCTTTGAGGGGCAAGGGAGAAGTTATGGAGGGGAAATTTCTGCCCTGTGATTTGCAAGATAATTCTGGCACTCTGATACATAGCTAGATTTGATTTGATTTTCTAATACAAAAATCTCAGGAAAGTCACGTCTTTCCCCTCTCACTTACTTCTTTACTGTTTCCTGTATCTCTTTAATTAGGTTAAAATCAGCAGTGTCTGTAAGCTGTAAACCATGAGGTAGATTTCTCCTAAGTTTCTAATGTGGAGATTGCATATCTATGAGGTGATTAGAAAAAAAAAAAAAAAAAAAAAAGCAGTGTTTATATGAGGGATTATGCTTTCTGGCTGTCTGTGGCTGCAAGGGAACCCATTCCATTACCCAGGATGGGTCCTGTCACAGCTCTGTATTCTGTAATGAGTATGGAGATAGTATTTTAAACTGTGTAAATTATTGCCTGCCTCCTATTTTAAAGGGGTTTGGACAGTTATTGCCAAACTTGGTGGGAGGACTGTTCAAAAATTATGCTGTCACCTCTGCTCTTGTCTAAACTAAAACCAAATGAAATTGCATCTTTCACTCTTTTCTCTCATTTACAGTGTAGCAATAGTGTGAGTTACAGGTGTATGTCCATGAGATGGGGAGTTAGGCCCCTTGCTTACTTTCTGCCTCTTCCCCTTGGAACCCACGCTTGGAACTTCCACCTAATTTCAACTTTTTTTTTTTCTTTTTATTTCAGATTTTCTAAAAGCTTGGGTGTTTTAAAAATAATAATAAGAAAAAACCCCCACCAAAACAAAAAAACCTAGACCCACCCAACCAACCAACCAAAAAACCACAAAAAAAAAACCAAAAAACCAAAAAAAACCAAAAACCAAAACCAAACAAAACCCCACACCAACCACCAGACAATAAAACAAACATACTAATTAATTGTGGGTATTAGCTGACCACTGCTCCATGCATCCTTTCAGCCATAACCCATTTAAGTACACTGGTTGTTGTGAGCAACCCAACACAAAGGAAAATTAGATTTCTGTTCTTAGCACTGTCTTTCTGTCATCTCCTGTAAGCTGTAAATTCACTTTAATTTTCAAATTTGTTGAAAACTTATGGCCAACAGAATAAATAGAACTTTTGGCTTCCAAAAAAACTCACCTTCATCATCACATCTACCTGCCTTACTATGTAGATAGCAGTAAAAATAACAAATGATTCAGTCTTCAGTACATTCATTAAATAATTATAATCATTCACTGAGCTAAAAGGATTCAAAGGAAATTAATTGTGCCAGTAACAGGCCTCATGACTATGCAACAAAGTGGGAAATTTTCAAATCGTGGTTTTAAAGTGTGTGTATGAGTTCACTGTTCTCTATTATCTATTTAGAAATCACTGTCACAACTCTCTTATTAATGTATGAGGTAGAAACCAAATGTATAATAATTTCAATCAACTTCATAATTTTTTGAAACACTGCTGTAAAACTCTCCATTATCGTATGCAAAATGGTAAAGTCAGTTCCACTTAATTTGTTTCATATGTTATTCCAACAGCATCACAAACAGTTCATTGTTACACATCTCTCCAAATAATGAGTTCAAGACATCCTTTCCTTCGCACCACTTCAGCTGCATGCTGCACACTTCATCTTGTGTAATTGTCTGATGAAGAAGGGAAGCAGCAGCAATGAAAAAGTGTTAGACACAGGTCTTGCACCCCCTAAGGACAATGGAATATTTGGACAATGGATAAAAAAGGAAACACGATGAAACTAATCAAGACATGATTAATAATATAGTTTTAATAACTTCCTTCCCTCATCAGAATGCTACCTATCACCACAGACATTCTCACCCAGGATGGGAAACTTCCAGACAGATTCCCATAAAAGGTGTTGGGTAAAATGTACTGAGCTCTGTCTGAATGCTGCACTTACAGTATTTGCTGGAACAATTAATGAGCCTAACAAACCACTTATTAGCTAAATGGTATATTTTTTAAAAAGCTTAAAGAAACTAAAAAAAAGTCAACTAAAAAAGGGTGTTAAATTAAATTGGAGGCAGTTAATCTCTTATGCACTGAAGTCTGTGCTTTGCTGGACTGGCAGCATAGTAATCTTATAAAATGCATCTACTCAGAAACACCCCTCTTTCCTCTCAGTCTACAAAATGCCCCCTCCTTCCTCCACACCCATGGAGCGAAGCACATATTCCTCTTCTGATGATTGTAGTGTAAAATGTTTTGTAGCCTGTTAAACTGCTATAATTTTTCTATTTGAAACCTGTATATAGAATTTCAGAGTAAATAATCATATCTTGATTAGCTGTGAGAAAGGTCATTTTCAGGGGGGAGGAGGCAGGAGTTTCATAAAAATATTTTCTTTAAGTTCTACTGGAAATTTAGGCAACTAATTTAGGTTCCTCCTTGAGGTCATTCATAATTGTTGGTGTTGAGCTGAGCAGTACTGTACTGCTCTGTGTAGAGCCCTTTTATACTTGGGGATGTTCCAGGTCTGTGGATCCCCTGTGGCATTTGAAAAAAACTCATGGCTATTATGAGAATCTGAGATTCAGCCTGTGATCCACTGAAGAAAGACAAATAACTCCCATCCCCAAAAACAAACAAACAAACAAAACCCCAAAACAAAACAAAAAACCAAACCAAACAAAAGAACAGTTATAAATTATATTGACATTTCGTGTGACCGTCATACCTGAGTATCTCCTTTGGAAAGTCAGGGTGAGTAATGCAGTTTCTAGTGGATTTTTAAAATCCTCTGAGTTTTTATTGTATGTTTCCCTGCAGACAGCAGAAATATCCACCTAACTGCAGTCAGGCACTGTTTCAGGTACCTTTCTGTAATGGTACAATGTACTTGATCTACGCAGCAGAAGAAACTTTTGACAGCAGCCAACTAAAATATGAAGCTGAAACTGGTAATCCTTTGGTAGTGTGAAACTAGCAGCAGGTATTATGACAAGGTAAGGGAGAATGTGAAGGTTTTAATTTAAAATTTCTCTCATAAAATATATTCAAATATTCAAGGTGGGGATTTTGTTGTTGTTGTTGGTTGTTGGTTGAGATTTTTTTGCGAGCACTTAAGTCAAATCAAGGCCTCCAATGAATATGTAAGTACAGTGAGAGTCAAGGACAAAATACTGAGAGGTCCCTTCTAGAAGCCCACAGCAGTCTTTCCAGTAGCTCCAATGAAGGCTGGATAATGCCTTGCCGGATTACTTATGTACTTAAAGATAAACCTGTGAACAAATATCTACAGACTCGGGGGCTTTTGGCTTAGTTTTCAGAGTGTCTGAGCCTTTCTGGTTTACCACAGATGTCAGAGGGAGCTGTAGGTGATTCAGCATTTCTGGAAGCGGAGGCTTTTAGCTACAGAGTTGCCTGCTCTAAGGAGGGCTACCTGGAGTCCTACCTACCCCAGGGGACTTGGAGGGTGTTAAGATGGAAGGACTTTTGATTCTGCATCCAAGATCTGCTCCGCCCGCCAGTCGCACAGCCCGTGCTGGAGCATGCCCAGCCTGCGCCCTGGTGTGTGCAATCGGCTACTCCAGAGGGAAACTCAGGTGCCAAACAGGCTGACATTCATCAGCTCACGCCCTACGTGTAACACTGAAGGATTCACGTGGTTCCAGAGGACTCTGAGGCCTGGGAAGTGTGGCCACAATCCAAGCACCCAGCACGGCCCTGGACTTTTTGCTCTTGTTTACAAGGATGATGTGGCCATAACATAGGCATGTATGACAGAGCAGCATTCAAAAGGGAATTTTTTTTCACTCTGTGTTAACAATCCTGTGTATCATCATGCTGTTGACTCTGGAGTGAATCAAGGTCTGTGAAATGAGAGTGTACTTATTTACCACTGAAACATGAAGGTAACCACACCTGTTAGTGCTGCCTTTCAGCCTTACTGGAAGAGAAGATCTGTGCTTTGTTGTGGTTTTTATAGTTTTCCTTCTAAGCTGTAGGATGGTCACTAAATCTCTGTCTCTCTCTCCCAGGCTCACCCCTGGCTCTTTGTTTTGTTATCAGCAGTGGGAGTGGTGCAGGAGTATAATACTGTTCTGCTTTTCTGAGGATCTGAAAACACTCTGCTGCTGGTAACTTGTCTGGAGGCTGAAGGCTCTGATAATTTCACAGATTTTTGTCTTCAATGGTGCTAGTGCACAGCTGGCTGAAAACCAGGAAAATTGAAATTATTCTCCTCTATTCTGGCACTTTTCAGAGATGGTTCTGGTGGTTTTTTTACCAGAAAATGTTCCTCTTATTCCACTGGAATAAGAGAGTAAGTTATTATTCATCAACACTTAAGTAAAGTTCTTTCATGCAACTTTTTCATTAGCATACTAATACTGTGCTGGAAAGCTCTCTAGATTTTTATCTCAGGGAAGCACTTACTGCTCCTCTTTAAGAAGATGAACTGTCCCATTAGGATCACAATTCTTGTGAGCAGGAAAAACAGCAAAGGCAAAACCCCCATGTTTTTCAATATGAACCTTTAATAAAAAATAAATTTGTATATTGTCTTAATGAAGTCCGTGGGATTAGCCAATTGCTCACAGTTAAGCATGGGTTTATGCAGATGGTTACTAAGGGTCCTGAACAAAAAAATAATTTGCAGGCTCAACTGCAGTTTATACTCCCTGTGGCTCCATGTTCTGACACTCTTGTGAATGACTGCACTTATACCAACACAGCCAACATAAAAAATGCAAAGTACTTAATCAAATCGTTCCAAGTGAAAGCTTCCTTCTTGTGGCAAACTTAATAAGGTAAGAGAAAACCAGATTAGTTTCTCTGCAGACATTTTAAGAGGGAGCTTTCTTCATAACAAATACCAAGAGTAAATGAAAATGGGAGTTAGGTGAAGCAGGAGATTAAAACAATGGCCAATATTTAATTCATTTTAATAGTATAAAAATATTAAGATCCAAATTGTCAGGATCCCTGAATAAATGCATCCTGCCCTCTAAGGGCTTTAGGAAATTGTTGGGATGGTTTCAGCCCTGTTAAAAATTGTCAACAATATTATTATTTCTGACAAAAATCTATTGCTATTTTTTTTTAAGAAAGATACTGATAGATTTATGAACAATTTATTTGCTGGTGAGTCTAAGAAAATACTGGTAGCAAGATAAGATCTTTTTAGAATATAGATTATTAAAAAGCCTAGGATTTTATTAAAAAGTAGGAAAATTAAGGACTACGATCAAAATTGGTTTTCATACTTTTAATTCTACAAGGAATTATTGGAACTCTTTAGGAAAGTCAGGGCCTATCCTATAAATCTTAAACTTGCTTATTTGCATTCATGTGATCAACATTGTCTTATTTTGTGAGAAAATGGACAACATAAAACTAAGCATATGCATGCACATTTTTAGAAAACACCTCTCCACGTTATAAAAATATCAGAACGATGTTTTGGGTTTCTGCATTTAATTTTCCCTATAAATTCTATTTACCATGCATTTTAAACTTTGGTTAACATCTTCTCCATGGAAATACTATATTCTTACATGTAAATTTTAAGTTTTTACAGGAACACAGATGAATTAAATAAAATAAAGGATAATAAAAATCTCTACAGTCTTCAAGCTTTGTCCCTCTAATAATGTTGGATGTTTTTATTTCTCCTAACTGAATCTCGTAATAGCACTTTGTGAAGTTGCCCAATTCTGCCCCTCTTTTTATTAAGTTATACACAGATGCACAACATCTTGCATTGCTGAGAATTTGCAGAATCAAAAAAACTGAAGCCACAGAGGCTGAGTCCTAAATTCAGGTCACAGACAGATTTCAGGAATGTCAATTGTCTGCCACCCATCCTTTCTTCCTAATGAGAAAAAAAGTCAGAAAGTGGGGCCTATTTTTTTCTTTCCTCACAACTTATTGGTTAGTGATGCAGAGAAAGCTACCAGATTGTAGAGATAGTCTGCGATGGTCTGAAAGCAGACTTAATAAATTAAGTTTAATTGAGTCCCAGAATGCGTCTGGGACATAGTATGAGTCAAAGGGAAACACAAATGAAAATATTTTTCATGGGTCCACCTGAAAAGCCTGAGATCAAAGGTGCTTAGGTGGCAACCAGAAGGAAATAAATCTATTATTAGTATTTCCCTGGGAATAATAAAAATCCCTTAGCTTCTCTGGAGGAGTCAGGGTTATTGGTTGTAGGATGAAAGGCGTGCAAGCTGCCCAAATCAGTGCTAACTAAACAATAACCTAAGATAAACAACTGGATAAAACAACCCAACCAAGTCAGGCTGTTTTATTTTTAAGACCTATTTGGTTTAAATGTTCTGAGCCATGCACCATGGTTGTAGAGTGTACAGCCAGTCTGAGATTCATGCTTGTGAGATGCCAGGAGATGCTCTGCTACACAGAAGCTGGAGCCATGAGCCGTTAAGGATCCTGAGGCGGTGAACAAGCAAATCAAATCCTGTGAGAAGAAAGTGTTTGCATAAGAACTCAGAAATCTGAAAATGATGGACCCCAGATGTTTGAGAAAGGTTTTTACAAACAATTGAGAAGCTACTTTAATGAAAATGAAAACCATAGCAAAAAAAAAAAAGCTCTAACAGAAAAATGCAATGTAACAGAATTCTAATGGAAGCCTGCAGCATTAAAGGCCTCTTTGGGGCTGCAATGGAAGGACAGGGTCACTGAGCAATTTATAGCTACTTTTTGGGAAGCAAAGAAACCCTGGACTATCTGGGTTCTGCCAGTGGAGCAGATGAAGGTAGGACACCCAGTACCTCAGAGTATCATGTGGTTAATCTCTGTGCAGAATGCTGAGCATGTGCAGTTCTACAGTTCCTCTTCGTGAGAAACTCTTTCCACCACAAAACTCCCTGTCACATTTAGGAAAAGGAAAACATTTTTCCACAGATTACCAAAACTAAATAATAAAGATATGGTTTGGAGACAGTGTTGGTTTCAAATGGAGAAATACACCGGGCAGATTTTTATTAGCATTCCTGCGAATGGTGGAGGTGAGATTATCCCCTTTTTCTACAGGATAAAGTCACAGTTGCTACTAACTTTAAGTGCATAGTTTCAGACATATAATGCCTCATTCTCCAGCAGATTTATATTCAAAGGACTGTATTATGTTCAAAGCATCCCACCTATTTATGCTAGTTGCAGATGTGAATGCTCTGTACCTACAAGATCCTAATTCATCTAGAAAATTAAGAACATATCCATGCAAAGTTCTTCAGAAATATGTAGCAGAGACAGCTTAATTTAGCTTAAAAGTCAATGTTCACTTGCATTATCCATAAAAATATTTTTCATGCAATTGTTTTGCTCATTCAGTGTAAGTGTTCTAAATCCTGCAACAACTAAGTATGTGTCCTGAACTCAACTGTTTTAATGCACAATCCAGTCGTGTTCTAAGCCCACATCCATGCCAGCCACAAAGAAAGGGGAAGGGAGGACTGTCATGAAGAAAATAATACTTCCAATGTGTTCATTTATCAATATATGAAAATACCATCAGATAGCCATAAAATTAACTGAATTAATATTGGTTTTAAGGGAAAGTTTGCTTCTACTATTTTCTAACTTTTCAGTGCCTAAATTTACAAGCTTACTAATATCTTAACATCAAATTTCCGAGGTTTCTGCAACAGTCTATCACTCTGACTCCTCTTCTGCCCCATATATTATCTTCCTCCCTTTTATCTCCTCTGCACCTGAGTTAAACATCTTCTTGCCCATGTGCTTGGTAGCAGAAACACAGAGAATATAAAAGTATGATTCCCATCCTGAAAATGAGAGTGATCCCACAGCACAGTGGCCATCCAAAACCCCTTAGTCTGCATGTCCTCTGAACATAAACTTTGGAGAGAGTTTAGCTGCCAAAAACCCTAACAAGCACACGCGTGAGTTGCAACCTCCAAGAGTAAGCAAACTTTTTTCATAGGGCTAATGAAAGAAATGCTTCTGACACAAATAACAAATCCACTTCCGTGGATCGGTCCTTACTGCAAAGCTTTCATGGGCAAATGTTCCTTCTAATCTCACCACTGGAAATCAGTGAATTTCTTTGGAAATTTTTCCTCATGCACACATGAAAAAAGAAATCCCATGAGTGCCTGCTCTGCATTGTTTCCCCTTTTGCAGCTGAGGTTTGATGAAGTCCTAAGCAAGGACAGAGACATTAACAGAAGCAGGTGCTGCTGCTTACACTGCTCAGACCACATCATCTCCCTCCTCAGCTGGGCTCTCTTACTACTAAGGTTACCCAGCACTTCTAAAATTTGCTTTTGCTTTAACATTTTTCAGTTCCAGATGAAATCTTCCATTCTAGGTGACTGCTTCAAAGTGAGTTGAGACCCACTAGAGTTTAGGCCAGGTGATATCCAGAGATCCCTTCCAACCCCAGGAATTCCATGATTCTGGGTGTGTTAACCATTTCCAAGAATGGACCTGAAAAAAAAAAAAAAGCAGTTCACAGGATCCTTTCTGTGCTTTCACTGAAATTCCAGAAACTCACAGCCTGGGAACAGGAATTTCAGCTTCTGCCAGGAAGCATAACTCCATTCCCTTGCAGATCTTATAGGTGTTAACACAGACTTTAATTAAACACACTCTGTTTGGCCTGGGGCTACAGAGATGAAATATGACTAAGCTTGTAAGGGCTGCTCCCAGGCACAGTAACTATTTCTGCTTACTTTTTTTGCTCCCTTTCCTCTCTTTCTGGAAATTTATGGAAGAATAAAACATCTGATGGAAACACCGAAAGTGAGGGGAAAAAAGGGAAGAGCAAAACAAGAGGAATGGAAAGGAGTCAATAGAATCAAGAACTCTGGTGAGTGAGGTGATTAGCACGGGCTGGGAATTGGAAAGGCTGCCTGGCACTGGTTGCACGAGAAGAGCAGGAATATGAACCCGTTTGCTAGGCATGGAGGTAAAAAAAAGAGAAAAAGTTCCTGTACAAGGAAACCAAAACTAGGATCCTGTGAAGGAAACACAGAAGACAAGGAGCTGGAGTGTTAAGGGAGAGCTGTATCTTTAAGAACTCTTTGAAAAAGTTAATTAGAAATCACTGTGGAGTGCAGCAGCTTGTCTAAGGCAATGCTGGACACTGAGAGGGGCACCCAGACTGCTTGGCTCTGAGCTCTGAACAGCAGACAGGGAGCCACGGGGTATAGACATGAAAAAATTCCTTGCAGCATAACATAGCCTTGCAGCAACTTATTTCCCAAGTTCCTTCAGGTTCTTCCAATAAATTGGATGTAATTTTGACCGATATTCCTCTTTGTGAGATCTAATGTATTCATCCCATGTTTGTTCCAGAATTTCTCAGCCTTTCTGTCTAAAATATGTTCTATGGATGAAGAAGGCTTCTCTAGTCCATCACTGTATACAATCTTTGCAACAGCTTCACTGTGTCTTTCTCTCATAAGATTAACAAGCAGCTGATCTTATTCTACACATTGACTTACTTTCTAGAGTTTCACAACACAATAATAAAAGGGATGGCAGGGAATGAAAGTGGAAACCTGGTCTCAGTCTTCACCATGGCTGGCTGGGGGTTGGCCCACTGTAGCTGCAGGGAGGCAGGCTGATGCTGGATGCCACGGGCATTGGGAATGGTTTTGGTACGCTGGATAAAGAGTCAGGTGTGGAAAACTGGAAGTGGTTGGAAAAAGGCTTGGAACTGTGGTCAAAGGAGCCTGTGACTTGGACAACATTCAGACCTGGGGAGAAAGACTGAGCCTGGGGTTCTGGGGTGGAAATAGGAATGCAGGAAATATGAGAGTGGGATAAACTGCTAGGACTTGGAAAGATTAGAGCAGTCCCAGTGAGAGGGGATCAGCAGAATCAGTCAAACATGAAAAAAGGACAGAACATTTTTCTTCAGCCATCAGAGTGTAATCCCCTTCTGATCCTGGAGTAAAAGGCACAGATCTCCATGTTGGGAATGCTGGGTGTCTGGGACTTCATAGCTATGATCAGTGTGTGACTAGACTATAATAACCTACGATCATCTACTTAAAGATGATCTCACAATGGATCTGCAAAATAGAATTAAGCTAATTAATTTAGGTTGTGCTTAATCCTGGCATCTCCTAACTTCAGTGGGCTTGAATTTACCTCATTAATAACACTCTTTACAGTGCTCTAGAGACCATATTTATACTATAAATGATATAGCAGAAGTCTCAATCAGATATTCTATACTTGTTTTAAAAGGAAATTCAAACATCCTTTGGTTTTAAATACGGATTTGGCTTGTATGACTTTTCTTTACAATTTTTTTCTCTTTTATACAATTTCTTAATTGTAGAAGTGCACTAGAAAAGCAGTTTGCCAGCTGTAATTATGACATAGAATAGTCCCGGGTGTATGAACATTAATTATGACTTATTGTTAATATATGCATTAATTGATAATTCACTTTATAATTATTTTGCAAAGTTCTATCCCACCAGTGCTAGCTTTGGAAAAAAACACACAAAGAACATGGATCTGCTGGAAGGACTCTCAGTGTATACTGCTGATCTGAGACACAAGCTGTGTCTTATTCAGTAGCATTTCTTCTCAGTCATGAAAACTGCCTCACAAAATGACCTCATTCTAGGGGCCAGGGCTATAAGAAAAATAAAGTATTTTGAGACTTGTGACTAAACCAGGAGAAGTGGCAAGACTGGGGATGCTACAGGTGGTTGCATATGGCTGAACCTGATTCTGTGATACTCCGTGAGTTCTCATTGTTTGTTTGAATCACTTATCATTTGCTTGTTCTGCTTTTAAATAAAATCTTTCTTTTATTCGAACCTTTCCTCTCCAGTTCTCTTATCCATCCTGTGCACTACATAAACACTTCTTGTGTTCTGTAAAACCTCTCTCTGCAATCCTTCCTCACTGACTTATTTTTTTCTCTTTCAAAATGTCTCTACTTTCATAACTTTCACAACTTTTAGGATTGTTTCGAACTTGCTGTATTATTTACTGGTCTTTTTGAGGTAGTGGCCACAAAAATGGAAACACAGGAAACTAGAATTCCAGCTTAGTCTTCTGATCTTTAGAAGATCTGTTTTCTCTAGTCTTCCAACCTTTGGCACCTTGTGCAGCACTGATGGAGTTTAACAAAAGTTTGTTTGGGATTATTTTATGGTGTGTATGTTCAATGTACTTTAGGTGCATTTACTAGTTATCAAGTGTTTACATGGTTGGGTTTCATTTGGGTTGTCCTACAAGGAGCAGCCGAGGGAGCTGGGGTTGCTTGGCCTGGAGAAGACGAGGCTCAGGGGAGAACTTACTGCTCTCTACAATTCCCTGACAGGACAGGGCTCAGTGTCTTCTCCCAGGCAACCAGTGGTAGGACAAAGGACAGAGTCTCAAGCTGCTGCAAGGGAGGTTCAGGTTGGCCGTTCGGAAGAGCTGCCCAAGGAGGTGGTAGAGTCACCATCCCTGGAGGGGTTTAAGGAAAGACTGGACGTGGCACTCAGTGCCATGGTCTAGCTGACGTGGTGGCGTTCGGTCATAGGTTGGACTTGATGATCTCAGAGGTCTTTTCCAATCTATGTGATTCAGTGATTTTTAGAAGACATACACATTTTCTGTTACGTAAGGTTACCCACAGTCCCGCAAGTCTCCTCCAGGAATTCTGCACAGTCCCGGAGGAACCCTCCAGGTGGTTTCACAGGCACTTGTCTTATCGTTCCACGGCCACCCGCGTTACCCAAAGGGTGCGACAGGGCCCTGGACTGGGAGCAGGCGGAGGCCGGGGGGGGATCCCCTTGCACCGGGACCACGAGACCTCTCGCTGTTCGGAGAGAGCAGCCAGCCTGTCCTGGGCTGGCTGTCGTGAGAGGCTGCCGCGACACGCGCGACTCGAGGGCAGATCGCGGCTTCGCCAGTGCCGTGCCACCCTCTCCCTCACGGGCCGCGCGTCCCATCCCTGTGAAAGGAGTGACAGCCCCGCTGCCCCGGGGACGCCCCGTCCCGGGAGCCTGCCTCCTCGATCCCAGACACACCGCCCACAGGCGGCCCCCGGGCGGGACGCCCCGACCTTCGCGGGAGCCGCCCCGCGGTGCCCGCCCACGGGAGGGCGGGCGAGCAGGCGGGGCGGCGGCGGCCATTGGGAGGCGGGCGGGGAGCGGCGCGGCCCCGCTCCGCCCCGCCGCTATATGAGGCGGGGGGCGGGCAGCGGGGCGGGCCTGAGCGTGTGCGGGCACCGAGGTGAGCGGGGAGGCGGGAGCGGGCGAGGCGCTGCGGGACCGGCTGGCTGACCAGCCGCGGCCCCCCCGCAGCCCGGCCGCCGTAGCGGGCGCAGGAAGGCGAGGGGGAGGAGGTGAATCCCGCGGCAGGAAAGAGCCGCTGCTCCTCTCTTCTCTCTCCTCCTCCGCCGCCGCCCTGCTCGGGGAGCGGCGGCGGCCGTGCCCTTCTCTCCCCTGCCCATCCCTGGCAAGGGCGGGATGGAGGGCTGAGCCCTGCGGGGGTGTCCCGTGGGCAGGCAGGTTTTCCCCCGCTCGCCCGCGGGGCTGGTGCGGCGCGGCCTCCCCGGCGGCGGGCAGGCAGAATTGTGGTGTCATTGCTTTCCAGGAGCAGGTGTCCGTAAGTAGTTAAGAATGAGGGTGGCGGAGCATCTCTTGCAGAAACTCTCTGCTCAAGGTTACAGCCCCTCCCATGGAAGCTGGTGCCTTGCCGTGGCACAGGCACGTCTTTTGGAGGGGTGTAGGCAGGGACCGGCTCCTCACGGAGGGATGGTGCTGTTGTAGCTGAGCGTGCTGCTTGCTTTATTCAGCGTTTTTCTTTTGTCATCCCTCTTTTTCCCCATTGATATATTTTTAAGTTCTCGGTTGGGCTGCTGCAGAGGTCATGAAAGGGTAAAACCGATTTAATGGGTTTGAGAGAGAAGAGGGGGCTATACCTTCAGGCATTCCACTTCGAAATCCTCATTCAGGCTGCAGCCCGGATGCCAGGCTGGCGGCGTGATTTGCAATTGCTTGCTTGCAGTTTTTTTTTTTTTTTTCCCCTTGTGGGTGATGTGTGCAGGAAACCTGCCTAGTTTTATATGGTCACTATATTGGGTTTCTGGAATCATCCCCTGTGCTGTCTAATTCTGCCTATGTAAAGGATTTCTGGTGTCTAGGTGGGTGGGGAGGCTTTGAACAATACGAAGTTTGCCTTGCTTTGAAATTTCGTGCCACAGATTTTTTTTGAAAGGGAGGGAGAAAAGTGAAAAATTGCGACCAGTTCTTATTGAGGCTCAGTTTTGCGGCTACATGTTCTGAATGCGTGATAAGAAAAGATGCAACTTGAGAAAGGGGAGGGAGGTGGGACAGAGAGCTAAATAAAAGGAGTTTCTTTGCAGCTCCATCCATTTCAATGGTGCAGCTTTCCCAAGCCCCTTTTCATCGCCCATCATCACCTTCAGGCCGGTCGGAGGAAGGGGAGGAGAAGAGGATGAAGGCGGCCAAGCAGCAGGTGACCCCGTCTGGGGAGAGCCCGGCACCCGCCAGCCCCCTGCAGTCCGCGCTGAGCACGGCGGCGTCTCCTTCCCAGGCTTACGAGACGTACATCGACAATGGGCTCATCTGCCTCAAACACAAGATCAGGAACATCGAGAAAAAGAAGGTAACTTTGTCCTCCTCGGTATTTAAGGTGCCAATTGTAAAGCTCATTACATATTACTGCAGTTGTTTTTACTAGCTGGAATACGGTTATGTATGTATATGGAGATAAAATATACATTGATCAAAACTGGAGATGCTTTTTCAGACTGAAACAGTTAAAAACAAACTCGGAACTGATTTAAAGATGGTTTATAATCTTGCAGAAATATCTATTTCTTTCATCAATTACATGAATTTTATTATTAGGATGTAGAATTGTTTGTAAAATTGAAAATTAGAAGAGTGCTTCCTCGGACTCGTGGAAATGTCAGTTTATATTAAGTATATATTGCCCTTTACTTTGCATAAATATTTGACTTATATATTTTAAATACAGACAAATATTGTTCATTAGAAAGCTTGTATATAGAAATCCTTTGAACCCTGCTCTCTTGTTTTGGCCTCTGCTTTTCTGAGGTTGTGGGGACAGAAGAGTGTTAATGAGAATAATAACTTAGATGATACACCTAAAATGTTGTGGCTATAGCTACTCAGACTTTTGCATTCCAAGGTTTTTCAGTTGATTGGCAGGTGACTGAAGGCTATGTGCATGGCTTTTAATTGGGAAAGTACTATTTTCTGTGAGATAAAAGAAAATTGGTGCCATTGCTTTTAGGATTGGATCAGGATCACAAGTAAAGCAGCTGTGTGAATATATTGTATTTCTCTAAATGTCTACAAAGCTTTGTGTTTGGGTGAGGAGAAGGAGTAGATCAGACTTCTGGCCATGTGGTTAGGGGATTTGATCCTCCTGCAGGAGATGCAGTATTACTGCTGTCTCATGTCATGCATCATGCTGTAGTTTTGAATAATGTCAGACAAGCATGTTTTCTTTGTGTGATGAACCAACTTTGTGTTGCATTCTAGTTCTGTCCAGGGTAGCTTATTGTTGTGAATTTCTCTGATATCTTTGATTTTCACATGAATGACAACGTGGCCTCACCAGCAAATGAAAATGTGACTTAAAATTTTTGAGTAGAAAGTATTTCTAGTCCTAGGATTCTGTAGGTATTTTCAGTAAAATTCTGTAGATACACAAATGAAACAGTATTTGATTTCATGGCAATGAACTCCCCTTTCTTTACCCTATGTGTATAAAGGAGCTTGCAATACCTAATAGTTTAGTTTTGTATTGTTTACATCAGCATTTAACAACGGTTTTAGTATACTGGAAATAAATCTCGTTTCTCCCCTGAAGACACTTGTCCACTTTCTTAGGGAATAGTGCTATAGAATCTTGATGTAACTGAAGCCAAATTTTTGAAAGACATGTTTTGGAGAATTAAGAGGGATTATTCAAGGGTAATACAACTGAATTCCAGCATTGACTCGGAAAAGCTAAACAAGTCTAACTTAAAATAAGGATGCTAGATTTATTTGGAGCCCCTTAAAAGTCTTGAATCAATGCATTAGTATTTCTTAAATGAAACAAAGGTTTCAAGTAAGAACTGAAAGATCAATAACAGGGAAAGGAAGTAGACAGTCCTGCAGGCTAAGATTGCCAAATCAAAGGCAATAGCAAAACCTTGTGTTCCTTTCTCCTGACAACAAAAGGAAGCAGCAAAATTTTTATTCTCTTGCAGTATGTGGCTGACTTAAAATACAGAAAGAATATGTAACTTCACTCGTACCCCATAGTTCACGTTAGACAGAAATTAATATAAAATTGTATTTTGAATTTTCTGCAGCTCAAACTAGAAGACTACAAAGATCGTCTGAAGAAGGGGGAAGCCCTCAATCAAGACCAGTTGGTAAGCTTGCTTTGTGCATGAGTTGAGGGCCTCAAAACCTTCCAGTGTGTCAGAAGGGACAGGTTGCTGAAGGAGATGATGGTGTGGTTTTACAGAAGCAGTACCTGCAGGCTTGCAGTGGCATCTTTCACAAAACCAAATGAACAAATTATTGGTAATAAGGCTGAACATTTAGCCCATGAGCTTTGTCTCCTGCTTTAACCTTCCTGTTGTGTAATGAAGTAGTAGAAGTTCCCTGCTTATCTTTGCTCTGTAGACCTTCAGCTTCAGTGCTCCTTTTATTTCTTAATGAGGTGTCTGTGTGCATCTTATCTGTATTGGTAGTGCAGTGTTAGAACCCAAACCTCAAGAATTCTGGGGTAGCTTATTAATCCTCATGACTTCTTGATTAACAGGTGTCACTTGAAATTGCCCGTTAGCTGCATGGTGTGGTTGGTCACAAGTAGCTGTTAACATAACTGATGGAGCTTCTGGCTTTTCTTCTGTCTTGAACTGGAATGGATTCTAGAACTGAAACCAAGTTTCTGTAACATGAAAGCTATTACTACTTAGTGCATCCGAGTAGCAGTGTCACATAATCCAAAGGGTTTATTGCTCCAGCCATCCAGGAGTCACATTTTTGAAATGTACTGAGCATATGCTAAAGAATAATTGTGTGATGAAAGGTATTGACACTTCAGTGGCAGTGCTGATCCTGCTAACGAACCAGCTGGAAAAATATTTCATTGAGTGTTAGTTTTATCACAGTGCAGCAGCATGAGAACACAAGTAGTATTTTCTTACTCTGAATCATTTGGGAAAGAGAGCTAGACATAAATGGGATAAGAGGGGAAATGATAACTTGCTGCTTAAAAGCAGACCTACTGGAGTGAATGATCATTTAGCACTTAGCAGCAAAATGTGATGTAGCCTCTTGCCATCTCAAGTGCAAAAGTAAATTGATGAAACCTGATGGTTTGAAGTAGGATGATGACCTTTCAGTTCTTGTAAACTCAATCTGGAATCAGGTGGGCAAGAATCTTTTGTGGTTAGATCATAGGTATTCTTGACAATCTGTTTTCTGCCGTGAACAGTGAGACTATGTAACAGTATTGTGTGTAAATTGGATTAGTCTGGAATATGCTTTAAAGCTACACCTGAATTTGATCACTCTGGTATATGCCCTGGACTGTGAAAAGCTGTTAGGTGAAAGTCAAATTAAGATGTGGGGAACTGAAGTGATGAAGGGTTATGTAGATGCATTTCCTTTCAAATGCATCAGCAGCACTAATTTTAGAAAATTGCATTGACTTGGTTACTAGCTTCTAGTATTCCTAACTGAGCTTCACTTTTTAAATATTAGTATCTTTATCTCAGTTTCTGGTGTATCTCAGGCTTTTAAAATGTGGAATTAGATTCAGTCTTGCTAGTGAACTGGAAGGTGGTAGTCAGACTGTTCAGATGACTTGAAGAAGCACATATACACTAAATATGTAATAAATAATCTTAGGAAATCTCCTGTTTCAGTGGTTAGTGTACAGAAATACTACACTTATAACTTTCAGATGCAAATTTCTGGCGTATATACAAATCAAAGCTAGAGTAGAGCTTCATACAGCTTAACACTTACCTAAAGAGACTGAACTGCCATCTGTAGTTTTCATTTTCTAACACAGTGGAAGGACTGCACATCTGGTGATGAACTTGTTTTGCAAACAATTTGGATTTATCTGTAATTACTTATGGTGCATGCCTGCCAGAGCTACTGTGTGCTAGCCTCACTTTAGGAACCATTTGTTTCAAAAATGAGGAGCTTCCAGCAAGTTAAATGCTCTTACTGGCAATATTGTGCTGTTTTGCAAGCTGAGCAGATTTTTCCTCAGTACTGTTCCCCCAGCATGCTGTTAATGAATGTTAATAACAGGTGTGACAGAAAAAAGCTGTTGCTTTCCTGCAGGCTGAGTTATAGCTTGTCATCAGAGCAGTGGTAACTGTTCTTGGTGTTTCCAGGTAGGGAGTTTTACTCTGAAATTTGCTTTTTTAAAGAACAGTTACTGTAATCTGCCTAGTAAGCTGTCGGTGTTACATTGTGAGCCTTCCTCAAATGTGTGGACATTAAGGTCTTAGAAGTCATTCTGCCAAGTGCTAAGTGAACTTGCTAATTAGCACTTAAAAGTTACTTGATAAATTGTGTGAAGACAACTTAAACAATCAGGTGAGTGATTTACAGTAACACATGTACTACATGTTGGGTAGGATTTAGGCCTGCTATTGTCTAGTATGCTACAAACAAGTCTACAAAAGTTACTAAGCAATCAAACTGCTTGAACAAATGAACATATAACTTCTTTTCCAAGTGCTTAGAAACACATATGGAATTTGCAGATGTCCCAAGTCTTAAGGAGGTAGTAGGTTAAGCCTTTGTCACTGCACTGATGAAACACTCAGTGCTAGCACTGCTTTGGAAAAGCCTGTTACAGAAAAACTTCTGATACCATGTCAGGAGCACAAACCAAACTGAGTGTAGAGCACATGGGAACAACTGAAATTAAACATTACTTCCCAGGCATGCCTTATGGTGTGAGGATACAGGCAGCGTGTCTGAACTATAGCATTTTGTTATCTTGAGAGCTGTCAGAGAAGCTTATAAAAATGAATGACTCATTTAAAAAGGGATATATCAAAATGCAATTAATAATCTACTGCAGTTAGTCTTTTTGAAGACTAGCTAGTAAAATATTGGTTAAAGCCACTAGTGAAGACAGCAATGTGACTTTATTTGGGAAAGCTAAATTTTAAAGACTTCTTTTCTTAAAGTATGACTTGCCCTGTGTATCTCTAGAGTTTGTACAAATTATCTGTGAAGGCATTCACTTAAGCATGAGGGTAGAAGGTCTGTGCTGAACTTTTCTTCTGTATTCCTTCTGGGCTGTCAGATCAGTGTCTGATTTTAAGTACCTGTTTAGCTGTGTTTGCTAAGACTTATGGCAACAAAATTTAAAAAAAAAAAGGGGGGAAAACCCCCACAAACAAATAATTAAAACAAAAACAAACAAACCCACAACAACTTGTATCCAGGCTTTCCTTGTATCAACATTAGTATACCAAGTATTGTAAAAGATGTTGCCTGGAAAGTCTAATACAAGCAAGCTTGGAGGATATCTGTCTGTCTGGTGGTGTGACTGACTTTGTGCTGCACATCTCAGATAGTTATGGGTCAGTGATTTAAAGTACCAGCTACAGACATAGTATCTTCAAGTTACAATTTCAGAGAAATACACACTAAATGACTGGTCTGCAATGAGGATTTAAGTACAAGGGAATGGAGTTGCAACCAGTAATTTTAAGCATGAAAAAATACGTTTTTATCTGTTCCTTTGCAGGAGGCAGTAGAGAAATATGATGAAGTAGTACATAACTTGGAATTTGCCAAGGAGCTTCAGAAGACTTTTTCAGGACTTAGCCAAGATGTAAGTATAAATGCTCTTTCCTATATTGCCAGGAGGTAACTGCAAGATTTGTGCTACTTTTCTAATAGCTAATAGCCAGTGCACACAACACTAGGAAGTTCCTGTCTTGGAGCAGAAAAATGTTGACAATTTTGTGTACCACTGACCTCGACTATGTGGTAATTCCCTGCACACCCCTATAAGAGCTTGTGCTTAAGTAAACTGAGTCATTGGAGCTCAGCTGTTTGTGAGATGATTCCAGTTTACTTAGCTTTGAAACCATTAACTGTGGATGCATCCCCTGCACAGTGCAGACTGTCGGGGAAGCAGCTCTAGTGGAAGGGACATGTGAGTCCTTAGGAGCTGCAGGCAAAGTAAATGGATCACCAAAGCCTAGACATAGACTGAAGACCAGGAGATTAAGGAGAATTGATTATTTGGTACTTGTTGACCAGTTGTATCTGTTTCTGGTCATTTGGTAGACCAAGGCTATAGACAAGCTTTGGTGGGCCCCTGAATGGCTGGGGCCTGGAAAATGAGACCTCTGAGGGTAGCCTGGAAGAACTAGGCTTGCTGGGTCTAGTGAAGTGAAGGCTTGACAGGAGATGCAGTATTAGCCTTCAGATACCAAAACCTGAAAGGGTGGAGCCAGGATTTTTGCTGACAGGTGTGGTAGGAGAAAGAATGATCACCAGTAGAAATAGTAGGTTCCAGCCAGGTAGGAGGAAATGGGTACTCTGAGGATAATTGAGCACTAGAGCGGCCTGCCTAGAGAAGCAGTAAAATCTGTCCTTGGATCTCTTCTAGTTTTGATTCAGTGAAGCCTTTGTTCTTGAGGCTGAGCTACACAATGTCTCAAGATCACTTCCAAACTGAACAGTGTTTCCAGTGAGGGAAAGTGTTGGGGTTATATCACTTTGGTTTCCTCAAGAAGTACATTTCTCAGTAAAATTTAACTGAAACTTGTGGAGTTTGCTACTTCAATTGCTGTAGTTGTCTCTAATTATGGCAAGTCACCTAAATAAGGTCTTTATTTGGGGTTTAAAGCACTACATTATTTTTATGTAAACGAGTGTTTTATGTCTGGAGAAATCAGTCTCTTGGCTCAAGCAAATACTACCCTTGTGGAAAGATTTGATCCAGGGTAGTGGTGGGGATGCTAAACATGATTAATCACTGCTCTGGCATTATTTCTCTGCCTCCTACAGAATGCTGAAGGACTGGTAAAATGGCTTGTGTCGGTGTTCACTGAGACCCAAACAGTTTTGCCAGAGAGTGTATCTTGTGTATATATAGTATATATAGTAATTCCAGGTAATGTGGTAAATCTCTCAAAGCACTGTGTGAGCAGAAATTTAAGAGCCTTTTCAGCAGTGTTACTGCTTTAGGTTCCCTCTGTCATTCTATGAATATAGAAACTACTATACTGAATGTTAAAACTTGGATCGTTTCCTGTTGCTTTTCTTCGCGTATCTGCCTATAAAAATATCAGAAATGAAGGATTGTGACCCAGTGTATCTCTGTGCAGGTGTTTTTAGTAGCCCAGCATTAACTTCTACAAGTTCATGTTTGTTCTTGAACTTGTATTTAAAGGGTAACTCACTTTGGTTTTAACTTGGCTCTGCTTCTGCTGGTATGGATTCTACAGCCAATAGCCATTACTGGAACACTAGAGGCCATTCTGGCAGCAGCATCCTTGTAGCCTTTACAGTGTGTTCTAGGAAACAAAAGTTTCATAAATCTTGCCCCATATTGAGGCATTTGAAATTCTGCAGTTACTTGGATAGCTTCTGCTGGATAGTTCTACTAGCACGTAATGAGAAACTTCTCAAATGCATGAGCACTGTATGTAGCCTGTGACTCGTGTTGCTGCTTATTTAATGAGTGTTTCAGACTTCTGCCAACAAAAATAAAGTAACTGTAGGATTCTGCTGTATGATTTAAACTGGAGTATGTAAAAGTGAAGAGCAGTTGTCTTACTAGGAGAAACTTGAGACAATTTCTGTGTCTCCAGCTTTGTGCTAAATGTTAAAGGTCAACTAGGCCTGGATTTGTGCATTGGTATCAATTCTATCAATTCCTTTAAAAGCTGTAGCAGTAAAACAACTAGCAGACATAATAGGGATCTAGATGTCATAGAGGCATATCACAAGTGAAGCTACTGCTATGCAGTTTGACTAAAAGAATTAGTAGATAAATGGGGAACTCTTCCAAAGGAGGAGCTTTAAAGATCCTGGGTATCTGAAGAAAGTCAGGAGCTTCTGTTGTCTAAAAAAAAAAAATAATTGGTTTGCTCAGTGTAGGATGATCAATACTAGAACTCAGTGTTTTACCCTGGATTCTTGTTACTAAACCATTGTGTTTAATTGTTCGATTTGTGTTTTAAAACAGCTACTGAAAGCACAGAAGAAGGCTCAACGGAGAGAGAGTCTGTTGAAGCTTGAAGCAGAGAAGAAAAAACTGCGTACAATACTTCAGGTCCAGTACGTGCTGCAGAACTTCACTCAAGAGCACGTTCAGAAGGATTTCAAAGGTGGTGTGAATGGTGCAATATATTTGCCTTCTAAAGAACTAGACTACCTCATAAGATTTGCAAAACTGACGTGTCCAGAAAGAAATGAAAACTTGAGGTAAGTTCAGGATTTTTGTCTAATTAGTATGCTTCATTCATTATAGTAAATGTCCTCTGTGTGACACTGCCTTTATCTCTTTAAATACTATGTTTTGGAACACTAATTAAAATTCAGCACACTTGCTTTGGTCTGAGATTAGGAATCTAACAGATTTACCTCACTCTGAGCAGTAAAGGAAAGCTGTAATAATTACAGCCTCAGGTGCAAGTTACAGGCAAAATTTTGCCATCTTGTCTTCCTGTGGCACTGAGGGGAGATGGTCCAACACCATCCTAAACAGGAAGGCTGTTCCCTTGAGGTCTCACTGTTCATGAAGTGAAAAAAGGGCAGTAAATTCAAAACTGTTCTGTATTCCAGTCACATGATGATCCACACGTGCTTCTTTATTCTGAAGGAATAGAGCTGGTGCTCCCAAGGATCTCTTGCTATTAACTTCAAAGTGGTTTTAAAAAGTTGCCTGAAGTTTTTGATACCTCTTCACTAAACGTCATGCATGTTAACAGGTTGTCAACAGAGGTCATGTGTGTCAGGACTAATGTGGCACTGCTCTCGTAGTATGATGGCTCATGCTTAGCATGACAGTCTGTCTGTTTTATGTAGTAAAAACTGTATTTGAACATGGAATAAGTAGTTATTAGGTGGTAAGTTGAAACACTTCATGGTTAAGTCCATGTTTGAATGTGGACTAACTCTTAAGTTCCTAAAAGTTCTAATCACTTGCCATACACTAACCTTTGCCTAATCTTTGCTCAAGTTAACTTCTAAAGAACAGCATTTATAAAATGCTACATAACAGGAGCCTCTCATTCCAGTGAAATAACTTTATTTCTGGATTATTTCCCTGGATATTTCTGGTTACCCCTGTACATGTTTGTCCAATAAACAAGGTGACCAGTTGATTAAACAGCAATTGTTGCCCTGTCTGGGGAGCCTGGCTTGGAATGAACTTCAGCTATATGGTCTTGTGGGATAGTGCTAGGATCTGTGTAATGACCAACTAAAGCACTTCTGTTTTCTAGGTTAAGTCACACAGACAAATACAGAATAATTGCTTTCAGTGATTTCAGGGCTTAGTATTTGCTCTGGCTGTGCAGCCTTGGTTTGGAGGGCTGAACTTGGGCTATTGGGATGCTGCAGCACTTGATCTTGGCTATGATTCTACCTGGTGAAACTTGTCACTTGTTTTAGTGTTGAAGACCAGATGGAACAGTCATCTCTCTACTTCTGGGACCTTCTAGAAGGAAGTGAGAAACCGGTAGTTGGAACAACATGTGAGTGTCATATCTAGAGAAATAACTGAAACATCTGAAATTTGTGTGCTTGTTAAACCACCTTAAAACCAGTGAATATACATGTAAGGCTACCAAATGAAAAGCTTCCAAGTGCTATGTGTAACTATTATCAAAGGGTGAACTGCTGTTTGGTTTAAGTTCTGGTATTTTAAGTACAGATCAATAGCAATACAGCATACTTGCTTTTGCCAGGTCAAGACTTCTAACCAATGTACTAGCATCTTTTTGAGGAATAATGATGGTAGTAATCGAAAAGCTGATGTGTGAAAACCTTACAGCACAGTGGAAAGCTCTTTGTATAGCTATGTGCAAATGGGTTAAGTTTGGAATAGTTCCCAGCCATGAAAGGCTTAGTTGAGCATGCTGATGTATATTTACAAAGCTTCATTGGCCCCAGGCTGAAGGTCCCACAGTATTGAAGATTCTCCCTTCTTTGTAGGAGTTCTAGAGTCATACCTGTTGTCTGCCTACAGTGCAGAATAACACACTAGAGAAGGATAGTTGCTAATGGAACTTACTGTGATCTCTAATCATGCAGAGTGCAGTCTTACTTTGACCTGTGTCAAGTGTCCTCACTTTCCAAGGACAGCAAAATCTGTGGGACTACCTATCTTCCATTTGTGGCGTACTTCCAAAACCTCTGGGTGTAAGCCAACATGCACCTTCTTTTCTGTTCCTATTTACAGCTTACTTGCTCACGAGGAAACTGCCCTTACCTGAGTTGTAGTGTCTTTGCTATTGCAAACAGACCCTGCTTATCCCACTTAATCCACTCTTGCAGTGGCTGTGTGGCAGGAATCTTTCACTTGCCACTGAAAATGTTAAAGCTGCTAGACCAGAGCCCTGGTGTGCCCTTTCTAACTTCCACATGCAGATAGTTGAACTGACAGCTAGGTGTTAACTCTGTGTACTTCTGGAGGAACTACAAGCTTCCCTTGTATTGCTACAGGCTGGTAACTTTAACCTTGTGTCTGTTGACATGAATAGATAGTTGCCTTGGACTCCAAACCTTTGTTTTGTCTATCACATAAACAACTTCTGCCATTATTTTACCAGTGTCTCTATCCCTTTAATGTCAGTCTTGTGTCCTTCTGTGTGCAAGCTAGACTTCAGATAAAGCTGTTAGGTCATCTTGCTAGCATTCATTGCCTTGGAAGACAATTTTTTTATAGCCATGTTAAATTCTAGCTACAATTCCTGTATGGTTATCATTGGTAGGAGTGATCTTTCACTGAGTACTCTCCTTGTTCTCAAGGCTGTCCTGTCTTTAGCTCCTCTGAACCAATTTCCAGTATCACTGTTATTTCTGAGGTCTTGCTCTAAGCTGCTGAGAGGAGAGAACTGGAGAGAGCTTCTGAGTACACAGCTAAGCTTTTGTTGAACCATGTCAGCTTTGACTCTTTTCAAACTTGAGGATTAATTTGAGTCTGAAACAGTCTCTTGCATTCTCCCTGCTTGTTATTGCAGTTCTTAACTTTTCCTTCCGAGACTTACTGTCCTGTCACTGGGAAAAGGGTCTTGTAAGGCAGTTCCACAGTGACTGTTTAGCTTTACCGACTGTGCAGTCTGCACATGATTTTAGTATCAATGCTGGCTAGTTTGCACCTGGTAAAAAAATCCCTTTCTAAGCATGTGAGACCAGGTGGCTCAGTGTTTGTGTGCATTTAAACACAAACTGCAGTCTTACCTCTGGATTGAAAAGATGTTTTCAACAGTAATCTATTAAGCACTCTAAAAAATACTTTTCTTTACAAAAATGTTTTATTGCTATAACTGGGTAAGGTGTGTAAATTTGGAGAAATTGCAATTCATATACAGGGAGGAAGTAGGAAGTCTTAATCTGTAATCTGAATACCTCCTTAATTTCAGATTTTCCTGTTTTAACTTCGTGGATTTTTATTCTTCAGATAAACACATGAAGGACCTGTTATCCAAACTTATAGACTCTGGCTACTTTGAAAGTATTCCGACTCCTCGTACCACTGTGCCAGTAAAAGAACTGGAAGAAGAAGTAAATAGAAAATCTGAGAAAACAAGACAGATGTCAAAAGGAGAGTCTGTCAAAGAACCAGGTGGAATATTACAGGGTTCAGTTTTTGTATCAGTGTTGGGAAAGACTTGAACTGAGCACTGACTTGATGCTGTAGCTTGCTTGCAATGTAGTAACTGAAATGCAACCTGCAAGTCTTGCAGCCCTATACTGGCTAATAATGTAGAAAAAAAAATTAACTCAGCTCTAGAATGTTTTTTGCCTTCTGAGCAGGTCTCCATGGTCAAGATGTGGGAACTGTCTGGTGTAGGGAATATTACATATTACAGTAACCAAATTATGAATACTACAAAATGTTTCTTGCTTAACTCTTAACTTTTGCAAATGTAAAACCTAATCAGAAAATAAAAACTTGTCTAAAAATAGCATGTTGAATGGCAAATTGAGCTTTCAGAATATCTAGTTTAGCAATTGGCACTGCTATTTAAATAGAATTAAAGAGTTGCTACTGTTTGGTCTGCCTTTCTGTATTTGATCAGTTGAAACAAATTAACATCCTTTCTCTAGAATCCATTATGGAGCTTATGAAGTCTGAAATACAGCCACAGGAGGTAAGATACTACACTACTAATTGCTTTTCTTTAGTATTGTGATTTATCAGACACATAATTGCACTTTGGCAGCTCTTTTTTAAACTTAAAAGGGAGTCTGAACAGCTACCTCGGTGTTGCTTTATGTAGGAAGCATTAAAGACTTAGTTGCATTTCTCTTTCTAACCCCAAATTTATGGCATCTGGGGTATTTTGGGATAAATGGAGCAGGATTACATGAAGCAGTATAGTACTTTAATGCTCTGGCACTTTCCTGAATAAAACAAAGCATCAGCCTTTAGAGTGAAACACACACTGATCTTTTGTGTACTGTGGAATAGAGAAAATACACATCTACTAAAGCTGTCTGTAAAAGCTAAGCTGATTGCAGTAGGCTTGATATTGGTGGGATTGAGAATGTGGGTTTTGCTCTGGTTTGTCAGGAAAGTAGGGATTCCAAGACACTCATGTGCACAGAGGTGTGTAGACCTGTTTCAGCAGCTCTTCAGACTCCTGTCTGAAGCTTTGACTGTCAGTAGTGTAAAAATCATTAGATTTGGTTCAAAAGGTGGGGAGGGGTGTCCTTTTCCAAGTGGAAATACTGGTTCTTAAAATGCTGCATCCCTGTTTCCCAGGTATCCCACTAGAGGGTGTACTCTAGAACAAGTTTTTGTAACTTACTGATAACAATTACCTGACTCTTCTGGTGTCTTGTCAGAAAAAAAATCTCAGCCAGTGAGCCTTGTACATTATTCACTTCATGTATTTCCTTCCTGTTCATGACAAAGTGGTAACTCAGAAAAACTTCTGGATGTCATTAAACTCTCAGTCTTACTGACACTAATCACAGCCTGCAGTTGAAGTCCAGTGGTACTAAATCTGAGAATCTGACTTTAGTATTAAAACTCCGTTAAGAATGAAGGTTATACTTGGTTACTGGTTCTAATATCTGGGGGGAGATAGCACTGCTAAGCTTAGCACAATGTTTGCTAATACGGTACCACAGCATTTTAGATGCTTAGGCGGAGGCTTTTGTAAAAAGTCACAGTTGATATTGTCACTGCCTAGGAACGCCAGGTAGCATTGAGGATAAGAGCAGGAGATTCAATCAGCTCGAGTGGGTTTTACTTGTTCTGCTCAGGGCTGTTTCCTGTTTCCCTGTGGCATGCCAAGCAAAGCTAGTCTGCAGTGTGGTAGGATAAAGCCATGGCTGTCCACACAGTTTCTATGACTCGTGCTTAGACTGTCTGGGCTCTGCTTTTAGTCAGCAGTTTCCAGTAGCTGGGTGACCTAATTTAACTGACCTGAACTGTAGTAGCAAAATGTGTTCTTGGGAGCCATTAAGTTTCTCTGGTCTATATAGTTTCTCAACAGGCGTTATTTGCCTGAAGCAGAATACTCTGTCAAGAAGAAGGCAGAAGAGCCCAAATCTGGGGAAGCTGAGTGTGCTAGAAAGCAAGAACCTCCAAAGTCCTGGGAAATGCTTGTTGATACTGAAGAGAAGGAACAGAAGCAAAAGCAAGAGGCCTTAAAGCCTTGGGAAGCTCGTGTTAGACAGCAAGAACTAAAAAGACCAGATTCTCCAAAGCCTTGGGACACTCGTGTTGAGGAACAGAAGTGTGAGTCTGCAAAGCCCTGGGAGACCCGTGTTGAGGAGGAAAAACAGAAGAAGCAAGAAGCACCAAAGGCCTGGGTAGCACGTGTCCGAGAGGAGCAGGAGTCTCCCAAACCCTGGGTAGCGAAGGTTAGGGAAGAGCAGGACCAGAAGAAACAGGCATCACCTAAGCCATGGGTAACAAAAGTTAGGGAAGAGCAGGACCAGAAAAAGCAGGAGTCCCCAAAACCTTGGGTAACGAAAGTTAAGGAAGAACCAGAAGAAAAGCGGGCATCTCCAAAACCTTGGGTAACCCAAACTAGGGAGCAACCAGAACAAAAGAAGCCAGAGCCTGTGAAAACATGGGAAATGCCTGTTAGGGAAGAGCCAGAGCAAAAGAAGCAGGAGCCTGTGAAGGCTTGGGCTGCACATTTTAGGGAGGAGCCAGAACAAAAGAAGCAGGATACTCGAGAGGCTTGGGAAAAAGCTGACAGGCAGCAGCAAGTGTCACCACCACAGTTACAGAACCCTCCGAAGTCCTGGGGAGCTGCAAGTATTGGGCCAAAGGAGCAGATGGGGCCAAAGAAGTTTGATATGGAACCCAAAGAAGTGAGTTGGCATATGTAGTATTACCTGTCATAAGCTTTTGACACTAGTGTATTGGAATAAAGCTAACTATTAGCAGAGCCTTTGTAAGGTGCATTTTGTAGGCCTGTACTCCCATTTCAGTCTTTCTTGGGGGTGAATAATTCTGGCAGTTAAAGTTTATACCTGAACAGCAAGACGGTCTGCTTTGCTCTTTACATCAGCACAGTGTTTGAGCCTTGAATAACTGCTTTATGCACAAGACAGAAGAATTAACTTGGTTCATCTGTAGCTATTGGCTCTGTCCATGTTAGCAGTACAAAGCAGGTATGAGTCATCCAGGGATCAAATACTTTGTGGCTGCATGCAAATAGCACTTCAGTAATTTTTAGGCTTTTGATTAAAATAGCTGCTGATTCAAGAGACATCCAATGTCTAGATCAAGCAATAACAACTGTACAGGGGCTTAAATATGTATTTCCAGATGAATGCATGAACCATACTGCTGTCCTGGGGAATCTAACAATAGCATAGCTTTAGAAATATAAAATGAAGCCATTGCAGGGCTTTCAGCTGAGCAGGCTGCTACCCTCTGGTCACATTACCTTCCTTCTCACCTGTGCTTGGGTAGCAACAATTCTGATAACTGTCAAAAATAGATAACTCTGCTTTATAATAATAAGAGAGGGCTCTGCTGACCATATGTCATTAAGAGCAGTGTTAATTTAAAGTTAGACTTCTGGAATCCAATATGGGGAGTTGAGCAATTCTCTGTACGCAGTGTTGTCAGCACTACCACCTTTCTGCAAGAAAGCAGGAATCACAATACATACTGTATTAACCATAGCAAATGATTAAGTTTATATCTTGTCAGTAGACTTGGCATGACTGAAAAATGGATGTTCTTGTGCCTAGAGGCGAGACCGCAAAGCGAAGGCTGAGCACGAGATTAAGAGAGTACGTAAAATGCTGCACTGGGTTAACAAAATGGGATTAAGGTGTTTCAGCTCGATTCATCTTCACACCGAAGCTGAGTGCAATCTTGTGTCCACTGGTGGTGGTGGTCCAGGTAGAAAACCTGGTTGCCTCACTAGGTCACTCTGAGCACTCCTAGGTGTGGTGCACCCAACTATGCATAGCATTGCTGTAACTGAAACTAAGTATTGGAGTAGTCTCAAGCACTTTTAAGAGGCTTTGGAATTTCTGGTGTCAGATTACCTTAATGCTTAAATGCAAGGGATGGGGCTGCTGTTGTTATATCGGATGGATAGATGGATGGCTTAAGTGGTCGACAAAACTTTGCTGCAGTAAGTAAAAAGAAGGGTCTCCAGTCAGTTGGAGAAACTTGCAGACTGCCCAGGAATCTTCCACTGGCAGAGTTAAACTAAATGTTGGAATGTGAGGTCACTTAAGGTGGATTGCTTAATTAAGTAAAAGCATAATTTAAAGTATTCAAACTTTGATTTACTTGGTCCGTAGGGAAACACCTGCTGGCTTTATCTTTGCTTAGTAGCTGTTGAGAAATCCTGATATAAAAAGTATATTGAATGAGTAGGAAAGAGTGTACTGGCAACATAAGTAGTCTTCACAACCATTTTTAAAAAAAATGAAGCTATCTTTGGCTTGAGGTGCATATAAAGAACAATTAAAATTATATTAAGCTTTTCAGACAAGTGTCTCCTATCTTTGCTTATGTAAAGAGGCAATGCAGTACTATAGCTGGAGTTGCTTAACTCCCAGGGACACTCCATAAATGACCCTGTGGAAAGATGCAGGCTTGGCAGATAAAAGGCCTGTGTCAGTGCTGCTGCCCTCTGAGTGAAATTAACCTTTCTTTGCTCTGAAATAACTGTTAGAGCTCTGAGGTCTTTTAGAAAACTGTGTTTTGAGATCTTAAAATACATTTATTTAACTGAATGTACCCTAAGGTGCAATACCTAAGACAGCAGAGTGAGCAGATATGCAGGCCTGTTAAACTGTTCAAACATTTGGGCAACCTGTGGACCAGCAAACATGGTTAGAGCTGAGTTTGTGGCCTGCTATGGGAAAGCAAAGCAGTTTGGCTTGTGCTGTCATCCAGTTCCACTTAATTTATACCTGCTGTGAATCCTGCTCTGAGCAGAAAGCAAATGTTAATTGTGTATCTACATGGCATAGCTGTGATTACAGCTTAGGTATCACCATTCCACCTCATTTAGTGCTCCACAGCTAACAAACCTAAAGAGAAACTGAGGTCCTGTGTCATAGAATGGAGTTCTACTGGTATATGAGGTGATTGAAATGTTAGTGTTACATAGAAGTAGACCTTCAGTATCTAAAAAATCCAGCTCTAACAGGATTACCTAGTATATCGGCACTCGGACTAATAAAATGCCACTGTGGTTGGTGTGCCTGTATGTTGGTTTATTTGCAATTGTTAATAGGTCCAAAACCAAGTCCTGGGTATTTCAACTCCACTTTAGTCAGTTCTTTGGATGTATGTCAAGACAGGTTTTGCTAAATGTATAAGTAGTGTTGAAGTTGGTTTTCAGAAACATTATGACAAATTACACCCTGAACTTATCAGTATTGTGTTACTCTGGTGGTTCAAGCAACACTTAGGTTCACGTTAAGTGGCCTTGGCATTTACAAGCTTGATGTGAGCTGGCACAGTAGGTTACTAAACTAAGAATCTGCTACCAGCTTGTAATGACTTCCAGAAACAGCATCCAATTGTAGGCTAGAAAGAAAATTTGGTTCATAGCCATCTTAAGAATGTCAAGTACTTACTCTTCTTCAAAGCATCTCTTTTCATAAAAGGCATAAAAACCTGAAATGCTTTAACTTCCTGGTACCTTCTCATATATGATCTTGTGTTGCACTAAATACCAGTTTTGAACACCTAGGAACCAGCAAAGCAGCAAATCAATATGAGGTAACTTCACTACAGCTACTGCTGGCTGGTGCATTTTAATAACCGTAGGAACTAGAAAATAATTTCTATGCAACAGAAAGTCTGTGTTTCAGCCCTGGCTTAAAGCCTTAATGTCATGTATGTAACCCTGTATGTTTGTGCTTCTTATTGAAGTAAAGAATGCTACCAAAATAAGGCAGAGTATGAGCTGGGGAAGGAGAGAAAAACTCTAACAAATTGTAAAAGTACACAGGAATTTTATCATCTTTGGAAGCAGAAGTGACACACTGCAGTCTCTTTTGTTTCCATGCTCTTGAGGCTGTTTCAGTTCTTTTGTGTTTAATGTACAAGTCTCACTTATGCAGCTAATGGACTGTCTTCAGAGCTTCAGACACTGCCAGACTTCACCTGGCTAGGTGACTTAAAAGTGGAAGGCTTCTGTTACCCATTTTCAAACATACAGAACCAGTTTGGTAGTGTACATGTGTCTTAGTATAAACAGTAGTGACTAGGAGGAAGAGGGTAACAGAAACAACAATCAGTTTAATGGATATAATGGTTTTACTATATATAATGGATTTACTATGACAGTGAGTGCTGTAAAATTTAGTTTGCTTGTAAATGAGGGCTAATCAAGCGATGGACAAAGATTCAGATTCCTAGTGACTTTATAACTTTCTGAGATTAATTGTATTCAACTGTATCTTTTGTCCTGCACTTAGATCCTTAATAGCTTTAGTTACTGTTCAGTATTGGAAACTATACAGCAATATAAACCTGTGTAGTCAGTAGTTGAAGGAGTGCTTGTGCATCAGAATTTCTAATTAAGGTAATTGTACAAAGGTGCACTCATCTAGTTTTAGAATAAAGTAAAACTTCTCAGAGCTCAACAAGTAGCTGTCATGTGGATCACAGATATTAGAAATGGAGTCCTTCAGAGTTAATCACGTGCTGCAAGCTTCTTCCCTATGCACAGTATGGAAATTTATGCAAATGCTGGTGATTAGATTCAGATAACTGTTAAAGAGGAAATGCAAGAGTGTTTTTGGGCTTGCCCTAAAGCTGGACAATGAGAACTTAATCAGTTTGTTTTGAATTTAGTGTGACAGTTATGACATACCCTTCTACCATACAGCCTTCCAATGACTTCATGCATGTACTCAACGCTCTGCTCTACAGTATATTGAGGTAGTAACCTCCTACTAGGAAGACAAGTGTTGGTACTGTAGGAAAGCAAAGGCTTTCACATGCTGTGTATCACAATGTTTGGACCAGTTGAAGTAATGCAACTAAGTGTTTTCAGATTTGCTTTCCTCTAGCTGCATAGACAAACACAAGAGCAGCAAAACTTTAGAGAGCCACAAAAAATTATGGGTTGAAAATACTTATAACAAGCCTAACTCTTCTCCAAGCTGCTTTCAAAAGATGTGTTAGACTATCTAGACAATGTAATATTATTGTCACTCTAAATACTAGGAGTGTTGCTACTTAAGGAGCTTACTATTACAATTCTTCTGCTTAAACTTACTGTTCTTTGACAAAATATTTCCCTCTTTGAAAGTGAAGTGACAACCAGTTGGGATGAACTGTTAAGGGACCATCTGAAGCAATCAAGGAGTAATAAGAGAAGCAGAAGTCCGTATTTAGCTAACCAAGTTAGGCTCTCATGGGGAAATACAGGTGTATTTATGCCAAACTTTGAAAAGTTTAATTAATAATAGTACCCATTAAGAGTATCTGGCTTGTTAGGGTTAAACCAAAATGTTTCCACTGAATTACCTGCTTGCAATGTATTTCTTAGCTGCAGTTTCTTGAGAATGTCTGGAAATGCCATGCTAATGAAAGATCTGTACTTAGTAGCATGGGCTCTACTGGGAGGAAGTATGGTCTAAACTTGGAGTGATGCAGCTTTGATTTTTAAGTTTGCTCTGGCCTTCAACTTACATAGATGAGTTTATTTAGATGGAAGTGCCTAATTTTGCAATAGATACAGGGAGCTTATCTTCACCTTTGACTAAAAGATACCAAATGAAGTGAACTAATCTAGTGAAAGGTGGAACTAGATATTCTTTAAGGTCTCTTCCAACCCAAACCATTCTATGAAATTTGTGGCTTAACTAGTTGTAGCAACAGGAAGCTGATTTTTTTTTTTTAAACTGAAGTGAAAGGTTGATTCAGGAAATATCAATAACAGCACAGAATTCCTTGGCTCCCAGTGTCTGACACCTGTAGCTTACTCTGGAAATATGTTGGACAAGGCAGCTTGTCTTGCTTCCAGTATTAGATTTAATACAATTTCTCCTTATTAGGTGCCTAAACTTGTACATCAGCCAGCTGCAGAGTTTTGCTCTACTTCAACTCTTCCAAAAGATCCAGTACTGAGAAGGGAGAAACTTCAGGATCTGATGACTCAGATACAAGGGACTTACAACTTCATGCAAGTATGTTTTTCTCTGCTGTTGTAGCACAAAGCTCCAATGACCCTACCAAGGGCAAGGGAAAACAGTTCTGACCAAGTGTGTTGGCACTGAATGAATGAATTTAGCTCTAATTAGCCAACAACAGCTTATCAAGTGAGAATGTTTAATTTGTATCTAGAGTTTAATTTTTTTTCTACCAACTGGTGATCTTTTTTCGAAAGGAGTCCATTCTGGATTTTGATAAAGCTTCACCAAGTGCCATTGGTTCATCCCAACCTCCTTCAGTTACTCCAGCAAGTAGTCCTGTAGGTAGGTGATACTATAAGTGTAAATGGTATGTAAAATGTTGCAAGCACTAACAGGGTTTGCTTGGGCTGTAGATCAGTAAGCCAGGTGAAGACTGCTTGTCTAACTATAAAGAACAGGCCATGACAAGGAACTGTTTGGGTGGATCTTGGGCTGTAAAACTCAATTTATCCAGTTGATTTTTTCTAATCTGTAAAGTGGGTATCTCATTTGTGGCAAAAACATGTTTATCACTGAATACCTGTCCTCTTTGATCAAAAACACTGAAGTTTTTAATTGGCTGTAGGTTATTGATGGTAGGTTAAATGTTTGCAGTGCACATGCTAAAAACAGTGTGCATCTTTATATATCAAATACTTTCAAGAAATAGAACTGCACACTGAAGCTATATGTAGTATTTGAATTTAAAAGAAAATGCTGCTTAATGCTTTCTCTTTTTTTACAGCTTCAAAAGAACAGAAACTGCCAAGTCAGAGTGATTTTCTTCAACAGCCCCTTCAAGTAAGTTGAAGTTAGGACTGCCCCAAAGAGGCAAATAGAGGTTATTTACTAGTATAGGCTTATATTTTAATTGTTTTTTTCTTGTCAATTGTTTTGTAACAAATTTCATATAATGTAGTAGCTTGCAAGTCTGAGATCATTCAAATACTGCCCAAGTTGGCTGTTTTTCTGCTTGAAAAGCAGCAATAAATGCTTGAAACTTCTTGAAGTTGTAAAGTATGTTGAAGACATGCTAAAATACTTTGGAATATTTAACCCATAAATTCAGGTCATAGCTAAAAGTTGTACACAGAAGAACACTGTTTCTTTCCTAGATAGCCCATGTTTTCATCTTTCAGATCCTCATTTGTGCCAAAGCTAGTGTTTCAAGCTTTGGTAGCTACAGTTAAATGAACCTTAAATTCACTTAGCATACTTGCATGTCTTGCTGCTTTGGCTTTTAAATAGGCTTCCTTTACACTAACAAGAATTCCTGAAAAACTGACTAACTAGTCAAAGCACTTCAGTTCCTGGTTTATTGTGTTGTTTTACTTGGAAATGCCCAGATCTGCTTTAGGGAATCCAAACATTTAAATTTTTTTTCAAAACCTTGTCTCTGTCTTCTCTCCTTGCAAGGCTGCTGCTTCATCCATGGCACTGCGCAGTTCAAATACTTCCCTGGCATCTGCTGATCACACTCTTTCTGGCTCTGAAACTGAAGATTTGGTGACACCACAGACACCACAGGTAACATACCCTGGGGTTCACTGGCATTTAGGGATCTGTGTGATGGCCAGCCCTAACAGAAAGCTGTGCTGGGGCCCTCCTGAATAACTGTACTTTAATAACATACAGGGACAGAGTGCCAGTAACACCAGTAGTATAGCCCCCAACCTGGAGTACTTTAAGATGGTTGGAAAAGTCTTCGTAGAATTCCATCAATGTGAACAGTGAACACCTTGAAACATAAAAGGTGTGGGATGAAAAATGCACGCTAGGAAGTGTGATGAATGTTCTTGTTGGGAACATGTGAACAGCATAAATGTTTGCTTTGGTTACAGTGCAGAATATTCCCTCTAGTGATGACAAAGAGGCTGCATAAATTAGGATGGATATTGTCATGAAATAGCAGACCTGTGTGTAAGCTGAAGACTGCAGTGTTCTCTCAAGCACTAACTGAAGAAATATTCAGAATCTGACTCTCTGGTGTTCAGCCATGACCTCAAACCTTGCTTTCTTAAATGTATTTATGTGCCGTTAAGTCTTCAAATAGCATTCAAATATTGCTTAGAGCTGAAAAGTGTTTCAATTTATGCAGATTGCTGTCTTAAAAATCTCTTGTGAAGTGTGTTACTATGTTGAGAATCTGCTTGACAGGGATATTATAATTTTCTCCAAACTTTGGAATTAGGGTTGCTTGTGCCCAGCATCTCTCTGGTCCCTTTGGTTTGAAGTCTGGTGTCTGTCTTTTTTCCAGTCCTGCTTCTCATTGGAAGCAATGGGAGTTTCTTGTTTGGTCCTGGCACAACCAGGGAATACAGTCCATGGTGAGAGTGCTCTCTCCTGGTGTGCAAGTGCATCCCAGTGCTGTCTGAGGCACCGGTGATGTGTGTACGTGGTGAGCACAGGATTGGTAGTCATTAGCCTTAGGATCTGTATTTAAGTATTAAGCAACTCCTGAACTTAGCATTACAAGTGTGAGCTAACTATAGAACATGCAGGCCTTGCAAAGGCAAACCAAAGCTTGGCTCTGAAGCTTTGTTCAGTAGAGCTCACCAGAAGCTTAACCTAAGACATGTCTTGCCATATAATTCAGTGGGACAGGTGTGTGTGTCGCAGACTTCACTGGAAGTAACTGCTTGAAGCAATCTACAGTTCTTAAAATTATCTGAGTTTGTTCAACCAGTTGTGTAAGCAGGTTAACTTAAGTCTGAATCGCTAAAGCTAATTACTTGAAGCTTTTGGTTAAGATGACTATTTAGTACTTTGGCTTTGGACTTAATGTTTGTCCTGGTCTTTCAAAATCCATTTGTTTCAACTTATGCACTGGTGTTTTGTAGCTCTCTGCCAGGACTCTGTAGTACTACTTGTAACAGCAGGTTTCTTCTAGGCACCAACATCCCTTTCTCAAGAGACTGAGAAATACACTTCCCAACCACTGTATCAGACAAGTTCACGTATTTCTGAGCCGCTGATACCTAAAAAGATTGAAATTGCCCAGGTGAGCAATCACAAATACAGGTAAAGAAAACCTATTAGTTGCTGAAATGTGAGGCTCTAGACATGTTTCTTTTGCCTTCTGTTTCCTGTAAATATTTGTATTCTAAACCAACACTTGATTTTGCCATGGGCACAGATGAGGTCTAATGCTGGTTAATACTTTGTCTGGACAACTCAGCATTGTTTCTAATCTGAAACATGATTAAGTTGGGAAGGGGGAAAAAAATCAACCCCCCTAAACTTTCTAAATTCTTCCAAAAAAGAAAAGCCACCCTTAATATCAGCCAGAGAATTACCTTTGATTAAATGGAACAGAAACCATTCAGTGTTTCCTTACTGGTGGGAAAAATACCTAATGTCTCTTTATTGTGAAATTATTGCAATGAATGGTATGTATAGTAGCTCATAGGCACATTTCACTTAATCAGCAGAGACTGCAATAGAAGTACTGTTTGCTGAGGATGCACAGCAAGATTTGAAATTGTAAGCAAAAGCTATTTTGTAGCTCTACTATGTCCAAATGTCATCCTGTAGAAACTGCTGACTTCTGTCAGTCTAGGCTTTAGAACAAATTAACTGCTTCTGTTACTGCCTGATAATTATCAAGTGACCTTTCATTACATTTGTTCTTCCCCCAGGCAACTGTTCCCCTCCCAAGTGAGCCACAGTCACCATTGCCTACTTCAAGCGCCCCCCTGTCATCGGTACCACCAGCGCAAAGCTTTCAGTCTCCTCCAGCAAGCAGCAGTTCTGTCACAATAACAGCAGCTCCCTTTCAGGCTATGCAGACTGTAAGTATGCAGCTTGAGGCCACACAAAAATAATTGACAATGATGTTAGTAACCTGGGACTAGTGCTGAGGAGCTGACCCCTCTTGATATGGTACAGAACTTGATAGATCATTCTGTTTTAACACTAAAAAACCTAGGTAAGAACTCTGCTTCTCCAATGCTTTCAGAACTTAAACAGATCATCTAAAAACAGATTGTCATTTTGCTCTGTACAGTCCCAAAATCTAATACTGGGATATGTTAGTAGCCTCAAGGAACTAAGAGGGAGAAGTCAGGCCTGGAATGAACAGATTTATAGCTGTGCCCCAAGGAAAAGTTGACTGTACTTAAACTGTTCTTAAGAATAGATTTCAAATAAAGACTGCACAGGAGAGAGGGGATTGTGAAGTATATAGCTGTTAGGACAAAGAGCTTTCTGAAGGCTGAATCTGTCTTGCTGCATTTAAAGTAATTTCCTTCAGTGGAGCAAACCTCAGTCCCCTGGAATCATGGAAAATGTCCTTGATGAAGACTGATGTAGCTCACTGTCCTGTTAACAAGTAGTCATATTAACAACATACATGTGTAGGAAATAGAACCCACACAGTCTGCATTGTTTGTTGCAAATAGAGAACATTAGTAATGGTGTATGGCCTGAAAAAAACAGTATCTAATATTGCTACTGTCTAGTAATCTGCAGTGCAGGCTTAGAGGGGTTCGGAGGAAGAGTCTCCATTTAGTTGTTAGTGTTGCCTTCTCTGTACTTGGTCTTATTTACTCCTCTGATATACCTTCTTCTTCAGATGTTAACCCTTCATTTTAATGATCTTGCTCAAAAGAAAGCTTAGAGGCAAACGATTATCCAAAGGTGTTTTCTGTTTCAACAAATGTGCCTATGCAGTTCCACAACTTGCTGGACAATATCTTCTTGTGTTGAGACATATGTTGTAGGACTTGGTGGAATAAGGTAGCTAATAACTACTCAAAGCACAGGAATTAATAACCAAAACTTCAGTGACATCCTCATGTGGTCTGTGGTAAAATCACTGTATTGAGTTTTTCTGCTTGTTGTTCTGTATTTGTAAAAGAGTTTTCAGGTAGAACCTACCTCAGAGGTACACAATTTTGATACACATTACAAATAAGGCAAGTGGTAGGGAGATGGTTCTTTCCAGGCTGGATCTATTTAAATTGTGCTAAGGGGATAGGTGGTGATTTTTCCTGAAAGTGGAGAAATAGTCACATCCTATGATGAAGAATCCAGAGTCTTTTGGGGACCCAGTCTATAAGATAAGCATCTTCATGGTATAAATATGGAGTCTTGGTTTCAATCATTCTATCATTCTGATTGTCTGTGTTCAGAGTACTTTGATCATAATGGTACCACTGAAAGCTCACTTGAACTAAAGCCATGTTTTCAGATATGTTAAATGCTCAAGATTTCTCTTGGGATTTTTGGGTAAACCTAGCAAACACCTGTCACTAAATTGCTAGGATGTTCCTTCCTCTTGTAGTGGTAGCAGTCTTTAACTTTCCAGTGCAGGGTTTTCTTGTTCCCTACATTGCTTAGATTCTCTTTGCTGCCAGGAAAACACAGCCATTGGATTTGAGTAGAGTCAGGAGTCAGTTCCTTGCCAGAGAGTGGTATCACAGTGACAGTAATGCAAGTATCTGATTATGTCTTCAGACATCTGAACAATAAGCACAACAGCAGCAATAGGAAGCTTAAAGGCAGACCTGACCTGTAGCCCTAATCCTATATTCAAATTCTACCTGTAACTTGCACTGTAGGAAAAAGTAGAGCACTTGCTACAAATTCTTCAGGATGAGGGTGTTGACAGCCTGACTGCACAGCATCCTCAGATCTCTTTTAGAAATTGGACAGCTTTGGATCACTTTTTTACCAGATGAAATGGCCAAAAATGAAAAAAATGAACAGAGCCTGTTTTATTTTACAGTGGTTCAAAATTTATGCTTGGCTCTTCAGTATCATGAGGAGTCTCTGTGCTGACTCCCTCCCAGAGGCAAGATTTAGTTTCTTGACCCTAGAAATGTGTTCATTTCCTACTTTAATTATAGAGGCTTCTGAAAATGAAAATTGTCAAGCTGTGAAGCTGTTCTCTGCATCTAGCTGTAGTTTTACCCTGGTCTGTCTTCAGAGAGTTTGTAGTCTTGGAAAATGGTCAGATACACCTCTAGACCTGGTATCAGTGCTGCTGATTATTGTTTTTGTGACATTTAGACCTTTCTACTCAAATTTCTTTCCTGTTTGATGTTGATACTAGTTGTCACTTCTGACAGCATAATTTCTGGTAATTTTGTGTTACTGGTTATACAGCAATACAGTCATGGGAGTGAGTGAACTCTGGTTGATTAGATTTAACTATCAGCAATATCTGCTCACCTTTGTACTGCCCAGGCTATAACACTTGAATTACAAGACTGTTACTTAGCTTATGTGTTTACTCTTGGGAACTTTTTAAATGAGCAGGAGAGTTGAGGCCCAATTTACTGAAGGGGCAAAGGCTGTCTAGTATGGTGTTTGATTGGAGAGTAGTGTTATATCAGGTTCCAAGACATGTATAAAGAGCCAGACTCTTCCCAAATATATCTCCTCTCGCTATAGGCTGTACCAGCTTCAGGGTGAGCTGTAGGAGATGTGAGTGAATTTAATCTGAATGTCATTTCCAAAGAAGGAAAATAGCTTATATGGTAATTGTTCAGTTGATTAAGTACTGTAGCTATGGTTGATCAAGATATTTATTGGGTAGTAGCTACATAAACAGGTGTGTGTTCTGTAAGTTTACTGAGAGGGAAAATGATGGGTTTATGTACAGTATTTTTGATTATTTCTAAGAAACAGTTGGTGTTCTAGAAAACATATGCTAAAAAGCATATGGATTTGAAGCACAGCATAGCAGGGTGATGGCACTAGGCAGAGACTTTAGCTGGTAGTGTTAAACACTTGTCTTCAAATATGTTGTAGGTATTTAAAGTGAATGCACCACTGCCTCCACGTAAGGACCAGGAAATTAAAGAGGATTCTTCGTATTCAGCAGGATATAACCAGAGTTTCTCTACAGCAAGTACACAGACTCCTCCTCAGTGCCAGTTGCAATCTTCTCATGTTGCAGAACAAACCTCTCTCTCACAAGAATCTCTGTCTTCAGGTGAGAACTGCACTTGGATCTGAAATTCAAGTAGTCTTTAAATATCTTCAGTGTATAATAGTGTTTCAATTCATTATCAGGTGCTGTGAGTTCTAACAGTGAAATTGTTAACAGGTGCTACATAAGTGTTTAACGTGAGGTTTACATCAACTCTAATGTTGTCAGTGGTGTATGAACCTAATTTCAAAACTGCTAGCAGGATGAAAGGCTGGTTCAAACTTGTTTCTCTACTAGATAAATACTGTTATCTGCATGCCTGAATTTCCCCAGTAGGTGAGAAATTCAAGTATGTAGTGCTACTTTTCAGTCAAACAATCACTTTCTTAGAATTGAAACAATGATGCAATCCTCTTCTTTGGAACTGTTAATTTGGTCTGTTAATAGTGCTGTCTAGTGCTGGGACTTGCTAAATGCTAAGTAAGAAAGTTGGGATAGGTTTTCAGTTTGACCAGAGGAATACTGAACTTCTAGTTAAGAGGTCTTGAGCTGTTGTATTCAACACAAACCTGACCTGCTTGACATTCAGATAGTGCACCAGGTATATTTATATAGCTGACACTAAATTTGAAATGATACTAGCTCCTAAATGTCTGAAAGGTTTCAGAATGAAAGACAGCAATAGCTAGGGATTTGTGTTCATGAAGGTATCTAACTGAATGACTCAAGGTCATTTAAAACGACTGTTTTTCTGCCAGAGTGATTTTCACATGACTTAGAGTAGAAACAGACTGATAGTGTGGCAAGTCAGTGAGACATATAAAGATTAAGAACTCAGAGAACAATATATAACCATAGAAGTCAGGAAAGCATGTTTAGCTTCAATGTTTCTTCTCATCACTGAAGACTACAGGGGATCAGCTTTCTATACATTTTTTGATGGAAATCATAATTTTTTTGATTAGCCTTGTGCAGTGGCTCTGCACAGACCTCCGAAAAGGGTTTATACTGTTGCTCTGGATCAGTTTTAAGCTTCTTGGATTGATATAAAGCATGGTCCTGTGGAAATACACTTGTGACTGCAAAGTCTGTATCTGAAGCTAACCACTCAACCACTGTGAGTGAAAAGCATTCTTGAATATTTGTTGCTTGGGGCTGAACTGCCTATTAACTTGTGGTAGGAATGTCTGTTGAAGAGATTGAACACAAGCATCTGTTTTCCATAGTTATCTTACTACTATCCAGATAAGACTGAGTTGATCTCATCATTCTGAAGGATGTCAATACTGAGGTGGTCTAGTTTATCAGATAAACCCCTGAGGTCTTGCTAGTGGAATAGTGTTGATCCCAAGAGAGAATTCTTAATCAAATGTTACTTGATTTTAATCTAAATTGGGCTTTTTCATGCTGCTAACGAGCTTGTTCTCACCTATGCAACTGACTCTCGTTGAATGCATTAGAGGCTTACACTGACAGCCTGGGCTGTCAGTGGCTTTAAACAAGCATTATACTCTACAAAACTGAGGGAGGGATCCCCACTTATTTCAAGTAATGAAGGGGCAGAAGAGCAGAATATTCAGAGCAGCTTAATCAGTCTCTGAACATCCTAATGCTGCCCTTGCTCCTAGGTGTGGTAACTTACTGCAGTCAGAAAAAGCTTCGAATTCATCTGTGCCTTCTGTTTTTAAGCAGTGAACTATCAACCTGATGGAGCTGTTCCTGTTAGCAACGGTAGCCTTGCCTTTTATCCAGCACAGGCTAATGTTATTCCCAGACCCTCTCAGCCTTACCTTAACAGTCGTGGGTCTGTCAGAGGATCTGCTAGAGGTGGAAGGTCACTGGCTAATTCATATCGCTCCCCCGGTGGCTACAAAGGTATGTCTGTATTTACTACCACCTTAAAATCTGCTGTACTAACACTGCAATGTGATTTAACACAACGCAGTACTAAATTCAGGTTCTACGTGTGAAACTTCTTAAGACAAGACTTTAAGGGCACTGTGCAAAGAACAGAGTCCTCTTGTAGAATTCAAGGGAGTTCATTCTGACTTGTGGTCCCTGTACTTGAGATTCTCAGGTCAAATGGTAGCGCAATTTCATGGCCTTCCTAATTATGAAGATAGAAACTTTCACTAATAGGTTATTAGATTACTTAACTTCTGTATATTTCATTTACTGTTTTAAACTTTTTATCCACTTTATGCTTTCTCTTGGCATCTGTCTTGTCTGGGCAGGCATTTTTCTCATCAGATGTCACTTGCAGTATTTGCCCAAACCGAGATTAATCTTTGCTTAGCACTGCTGGCTTTAATATTACCAACAGAAAGCAGGATGGGGGAGAGGCTCCCAGTAGTGAAGAGCCCTTCTAGATTAAAAACAAACTGAAAAGTTATAAGAGGAGGATTATTTGGTCTCTGCAGACCAGTTGTTCTTTCACTCCAAGTTGAAGTATTATAGAAAGTTTCAGCTGACTTAAAGCAGATAACTTAAGGTTGTTGGTAACTGTGGTCTATTCCACTTGCAAGTGGAAGGGCACTTAGTGTGTGATAGTTGCTTCAGTTATTGGGCTGAGCATGCTCATACCTGGTAGGAATGTGTACCAAATGGGTTCTACAGGTCTAATTTAACAGCAGTTGAGGGTTTGGTTGTGTCTGGCATAAAATTGCTTGCAGTCCTCTTTGGTATTTAAATAATAGCTTAAGTTAATACCTTAAAGTAGTAAGTTATTAGCTCAAGAGGCAAACTATTATAGTGGCACCTAAATGTATGGATTTTGTGAAATCCCATCAGTATCACAGGCAATTGTTAGGGTCTGATGTTAATATTTTTAAAACCTGCAATTTTGATATATCCACAGTGGATAGTTATTAGTAGTTAATGAAATGCATTTATTACAGGAGCAGTAAGACTCAGTTCCAAATTCTGAATTTAAGAATAGCTGCTTTAATGCACAGCTTAATATGCATGATTGCCAAAAAAAAAGCTCTAGTTATATTCTGGACCTGTACTGTAAACCAAACAATGAATAATAGTGAATAATCAACTTTATTGGAACAGGTTTTGATGCTTACAGAGGTTCACCTTCAATAACTAATGGCAACTATGGCCAGCTTCAGTTCCCTGGTAGAGATTATGCTGGAATGCCATATTCTCAGAGGGTAAGTATTGACTTTGTTTTCAGGAGCTAAGTCTTCTAATGTGATACTTTTTCATAATCTTAACAGGTGAACTATTCCTTACAATCTAGAAGTTAGTCTTGTTTCCTAGGCAAAACTTTTTTTGGAATGGTAGACAGCAGTTGAATTAAGTCAGTTCAGACAGATAACATTTCTGTATGACAAGTTGACTTTAGTCTGAAAGGAATTTTTAAAATGCAAACAGATGGTAAATAAGATGTTGTATAAGTCTGTTTTATTACTGTAGAAGTTGGTACACTAAAATGACTTTGTAATGTAAAATAATGAACACTTAAATGGACTAGCTGAAAATGCAGTTATGGCAAAATAAGAAATAAAAAGTAAGAAAACAAAGGTTCCTGGGAAGAGCAAGGTCTGTGAGGGTCTTCTACAGGCTCATGGGCTTCTAACAGACTTGAGATTTTTAAGTTCAGTGAGTTTGCTCAGTGAACTCAACTGAGTGCATAGTTCAGAAACTAACTTGCATTAAACAAGCATCAAAATAGCTTTTCAATTTTATACAAGCTGTTTTATAGAAGTAAATTTTCTGTAAGTAAGGCTGTTTATCTACATCTTCTTTCTAAACTCCATCATTGTCTATTCTAGAGATTAAATTTGTTCTGAAAAAAAAAATAGTGTATTTGCCTCACTTAATGTCAGATTTGCTTACAGCCATCTTCCTAATTCTTGTCTTTTAGGATGTTAATTACCAGCAGTGCTATAAACGAGGTGGGATAAGTAGTGGTCCTCGAGCAAATTCAAGAGGTAAGGCTGACACCAGGTTCCCAGTGGTACAAACACGTGCTGGGGTGCAGCAGCTGGGGTGTTGTTATGAATAGTGTGAAAACCAGTGCACTATCACTAACATAACAGATAGAGCTTAGTATAAATTAACTGAGCTGGGTGGAAGTGGGAGCAATGTTCTTAGACAGCATTGCATAGCAGCCAATTTAATTTCACTGTTCTCAGGTTGCAGTCTTCACGTGTCAAAGTTCTGACACAATGGTAGCCTACTAAACTTCACAAATAAAATGACTAGGAAAACACTCATAGGCATTTAGCTTTCCCTTAACTGTGTTTTCTCTTGATTCTGGGTAAGGTATCAGATCCCAGACACTTTGTAAGATAACATTTTCTATGAAAAATAGTGTGTTTGGTAATACAGGTTTAGTCTGTACTTCCGTGGTGGAGTATAAAACCTAAAGAAATAAATAAGAGCAGTTGTTGGAAACCAAGCACAAATAGCATATATTTTGAGAAGCTGTAAACAAGATTATTTAATCCTACTGTATGTGCTGGAAAAGATGGACTTCCAGTGCTACAGGTGAGAATTGAGATGAACAGTAGCTGTAGATCACTACTTCAGAGAATAAAGGGAATTTATGGCATATCAGGGAAGCTGTTTTAGGATGTTGCTTCCCAGTGGAAATAACAATGCTTTTGAACTTGAGTGTGATTGCTTTAAGTTTCTTAAATCTATTAATGTTTTCATTCTAGACCCTTTCAACTTAGATATTTGAAAATATTAAAAACACTTCATTTTGGGAAATTGGTGCAGAAATCTTTAAGCCTGACAAACTAGAGTTGCTTTAAATATTCTAGCATCATAAGTTAGGACTACTAAAGATGCAACTCGAAGAATGGTATTGAGTAACTTGAAGTGAAAACTCAAATCCTGAAGGTGACTAAATGACTACTTGGCTCTAACTTCAGAAATTTTTTTTGAAATTACCTTTTATCTCCCCTCAGAAGTTAGCATATGCTTTTTTATGCTGATATGTGTGAAAAAGCAAAGCTAAAACTATTGCAGTCTACTGCTAGCCTCTCCTACTTAGGAGTATAAGAAGTAATTGTTCATAGCTAAGTTATGTCCCATCTTGCTGAATGCAAGTGTGATGAATGTAAACCAGCTTCAAAGCTCTCTTCTCACTGAAGTCCTCTAACTTGCCGTGGCTGAAGCAAACCTGTTGCAAAGCCTGTATGCTTAAGCTTATGCCTGCAGGCCCAAGTGTATCCTTCTGTTTTAATACTTAATGCTGCTAATGATTTTTAACAGCAGGGTGGAGTGACTCCTCTCAGGTGAGCAGTCCAGAACGAGACAATGAAACCTTTAACAGTGGGGACTCCGGGCAGGGAGACTCCCGCAGCATCACCCCTGTGGACGTGCCAGTGACGAGCCAAGCTGCCACCATCCTCCCGGTGCACGTCTACCCGCTCCCGCAGCAGATGAGAGTCGCCTTCTCTGCTGCTCGAACATCCAACCTGGCCCCTGGAACTCTGGACCAGCCCATTGTGTTTGACCTGTTGCTGAACAACCTTGGAGAAACTTTTGATATCCAGCTCGGTAGGTTCAACTGCCCGGTGAACGGTACCTACGTCTTCATCTTCCACATGCTGAAACTGGCTGTGAACGTTCCGCTGTACGTGAATCTCATGAAGAATGAAGAGGTCCTCGTGTCAGCGTACGCGAACGACGGGGCTCCTGATCATGAAACAGCTAGCAATCATGCAGTCCTGCAGCTGTTCCAGGGGGATCAGATCTGGCTACGCCTGCATCGGGGAGCCATCTATGGAAGTAGCTGGAAATACTCCACCTTCTCGGGATACCTCCTTTATCAGGACTAAAATCCAGTGCGATGTTTACAAAAGAGCTGCTCCAAACACCTTGGTGGAGGGGGGTGGGACTAGCTTTGCACTTACTACTGACTTTGTAGAGGATATGTGGTTCCATTATTGGGGGGAGATGATGGTCCTGTTGTGCAAGGTGAAATCATGGAGTTGGGGTACTGAATCAGCACTAATTTGGCACTTTATCAGTTGTGATGTAGCCTTGCTAATAAAGCTGTGAATGTATATTGTTTGCACTTACCCTAAACTGTATTAATGTCCAGCTTACTACACTATTGATTGCCTCAAGTATGGGCTATTCACAATGCCTTGTTGTGCCTCAATAAAACAAGTTAATATGCATTTTAGTATTAATCTTGCTCTGGTTTTAATTTTAAAACATATCACTGAGCTTATTCCTGATGTGGGACATACATGAATATTATTGCATAGACCTGGTCTTCAAGTTTCAGTAATTCAGGGTAATCTGTGTTTAACTGGGATTACTTGTTTACTTAGTTCCTGCTTGATGTCCTTATCAGGTGTTCCCTTGATCAAAATGAATTCAAGATTTAGTTATATACCTTCTTTCTTTTTAACTGAAAGGCCAAGAAATGAGAAGTGAAATGCTACATACTTAGGACTACTTATTCCATATACATATCCTGTCAAAACCTAGCATTGTCATAGCATCAGTCCTTCAGTAGTGATGCAGTTGAAATTCTTAAACCTCAAAATAATCATCGAAGGGCTAGCTCACAGTGTTATTCAGGTGTAAGATATTGTAAAGTTAAAATTCACCCTTCTGAAGCATAAATGTGTATGGCTTCCCTCAGCCAGGAACAGACACCCAGGAATCAGATTGTAATGCAAGTTATCTCCTCATTTGAGAAGACTGCTGAGGAACTTTGTATGTGAAACCTGCTGCTTGCAATTTAAATCAAACCTGAACACAAATGCTAGGAAGCATTTCTGAAATTCCTTTCTTACAGCTATTGGGTTGTTTGACCGGCCTTCAGCACTCTCTTGTGGCCTGAGGATTGAGAAGACATGAGGTATGTCCTTGTCTGTGCTGCAGTGTGTCAAATACTATAAATAATTCTGATGTTTAAAATGGTAATATGAACTAGTAAGAAGGTAGGTCAGTCTCTTCCTCTTGTCAAAAGCTTCAGTAGATTGTTTTAGCAGTAAGCAGCACTGTATCTGAGTGTGCTAAGGCAGCCAGTGCACAAGCCTGACTGGTATGTCTAAGGCTGAACTAGCACTATACAAAGTAAAAGCAGCTTAGCTATCGGCTTATTTAAATAAAAGTAAAACCCTAAATTTAATAAATTTCAGACCTGATATAAAGCTGCTGTTTCTAGAGGTAACTGGTTTCACAACTTCAACTTTAAACAGTTTGCCCTTGCTATCATGCAGATGCCAAAACAAGTCTGGCATGACTTCATAAAGTTACTGGCATTAAGATCTTGAGATTGTTCCAAGCTCAGATTTCTTTTTCATACAGATTTTTTAGATGATGATCACACTTTGAGTCTTGGTTTAATTCCTTTGGCAAATTGAGTGAAGATATTTAGGTAGGATAAGCTTGGGAACTTGGTTTTTACTATTACAAAAATGTCAAACCTTAACTATTGCACCCTATGCCTGTATTTTGTATTTTTAAACACACTAGTTCTGACTTTAGCCAACGAGGAGCCTTATTTCTAGAACAGTCAATACAGAATAAGTGGCAGCCTAACTAGCACTTTTTCCTTAGAATATTAACTCTCCTTGTATATTAATTGAGAAATTTGGTAGGAAGGCAGAAGTGGTAAGATAATTTTCAGCTTGTGATATGTGGGGCATTGAGTCACCCTTCTCCCAGGCTGTCTCTAATGGGACTGGTAAATAAGTGGGCCCTATTGTGTGTGCAGCAGGTATCCCTTGCACTTCCAACTGCTTTAATGTAAGTGCACAACTGTTGGTGGACCCACATTACTGTTTGTTTGAATCTAATCTTATATCTCACTGGTAGTTCTAGCGAAGTGATAAACATCTTACTTTCAGAACTGGTTGTCCATTTGTATAATATGGATTTTCAAATCCCGAACTAAAAAGAGTACAACCAGAATTGTGTGGATATGATGAAACATGGAGTCTGATAATGGTGCTATTCCTTGATAGCAAACTTGACTGTAAGTCACTACTTCTCAAAAGCACAAAGCTTTTTAGGCCTAATCAGCCTGAATTAGAATAATCCCTACAATAGCAGCTACTTTAAAATAAAATGTCTTTCTCCTGATATTTTTTACTTAAAAAAAAATACACAACTTGGACAATTCTCTTCCCTTAGAATAACTAAAAATATGATTAATTTTATGCTATGGGTTTCTCACATAGCACCTTTTTATCTGCAGCTCTTGGTCTTCACTGTTTCTAGTCAGCTGTCATAAAGAAGCTTTCAGACCAGAAGCAACTCAAAAGGCTGTTACTGAGCCTCAGATGCTAAGGCTATGTTTAAAAAAAGTACTGCAGAAGACCAAGCAAAGCACTTTTTTTCCCCACCAATAGCTGGCCAAAACTCAAGGGTAGAAAAGTGTTATTCTAATCTCCAAAACACCTAAAAACCATGTACAAATGTGACATCGTGGTTTTCTATGGTGATAAACACTAGGTATTGATACCCCATCCTTCATGCTTCTCGATGAATGCTTCTTGAAAGCTTCTCAAAGTACTTCAGAAGATTTCAGTGCATTTACTGGCACAGTTTTAGTCTACCTCAGAATGTCCAGACAAATGACCTAGTTCTTTATTCTGCTTCTGGGCAAACCATTTAACAGGTGAGTTTCACAACTTGAAAATACTTGAGGTAACACTGCATAGACTTCATGTAAATACTGTCTGACAGCATCTTTCTCCTCACTAATTGTTAAATGGAGTTGCTTGAACTGTTGCATTAGGAAAAATGCCCTAACTGTGTAAGAATGATAGTTGGGTCTAATTAAAACATACATTTCTGCTAATTTCTTACTGCTGTCTTGCTAGCTAAATTGGATACCACCTAAATTCTCTCCAGCTTAGTTCTCTAGTGCATCCTGCTGAAGATAAATTGTAAGAGTAAGGAACTAACACTAAATTTTGATTTGGAATGAGTGAATTTCCATGTTTCCTTTGCCTGAGGTCAGTGAAATACTGGAATTACCCTGAAACAGGTGTGTGTAATGGTTTTGGCTGGGAGAGAGTTAATTTGAAGTTGATTTGGAGAGTTAATTTGGAGTAACTGGTGTGGGGCTGTGTTTTGGGTTTGTGGCCAAAGCACTGCTGATAACACAGCGATGTTTTGGTTATTGCTGAGCAGTGCTAGCACAGTGTCAAGGCTTTCTCTGCCTCTCGTACCACCCCACCAGCAATTGGGCTGTGGGTGCACAAGGAGCTGGGAAGGAATACAACTGGGACAGCTGATCCCAATTAACCAAGAAGATGCCCCAGACCTATGATGTTGTTCTCAGCAGTACAAGCTGAGGGAAGGAGGAAAGGGAGATGTTCAAGTTACGGTGTCTGACATCTGAAGTGACCATTTCATGAGTTGGAGCCCTGCTTCCCTGCAAATGGCTGAACACCTGCCTGCCCATTGGAAGTGGTAAAAAAATTCCTGATTTTACTTTGCTTGAGCATGGCTTTTGCTTTACCCCTTAAACTTTTCTCATCTGAACCCTCAAGTTTTCTCACTTTTGCCTTTGCAATTCTCTCCCTCATCCCCTTGCAGGGGTGTGAGTGAGTGGCTGTGTAGGGCTGAGCTGCCTGGCCATGGGGTTAAACCATAACAGGTTTCTAGGAGGTTTCAAAACACTAGGGTACCAGTATTTCTGTGAATTTTTTTCCAGGTTATGGAACTGATGGGAGACCATGAATAATGTCCCAGAATTGGCATGGCTGACTGCCTGCAGCTAGGGAAACCTCCATCCTGCAGGCTGCAGTGGTGGTGCAGGGAATGCCACTGCTCTGTTGTACTGGTTCAGTTTACACACCTTTTCCTCCCTGACTGCTTTGTTATCTACAGCTGCTCCAACAAAACAGTCAGCAGGGGAGACTGCTTTGGAATTTTAACTCTGGTGAAAGGCTTGTACCTGGAGGACTGGAATAGATTTATCTGCTGCAGATCATCCTTGCTAACTCTTTATCAAATCTGTACATTGCTTGAGAGTCTTGTGGAAGATACGAAAATTCTGTTGTGTATTATAATTGGAGAGATACAGTACCATAACCAGATAAAAATGAGTTAACTCCAGTGAAGCGCTTGTTCACAAGTCCTTGATCAACTTAATTTCATGTCTTGTTTCCCAACTATAAACAATCCTGTTAAAAATTAAAAAAAACTTATAAATTTGTATCTGTGGACTGAACATTTCCAGCTGGTGTTGTGCTTGAAAAAATAATATGGTGAAGAACTAATCTGGCTGGAAAGTATTAGTTCATACATCATTTGGGCCTTAGATGAGTAAGGTTTGAGATGTGGCTGCTATGGAAGGAAGGCTTTATGCTAAGTACAGATACAATCACTTTGTCATTAGATTACTGCAATGAAGTAAACCCTGTACTGGAAACAGTGGATCACTTTTAGCCTGTAGCACATCACACAAAGATCATTTTCTTTCCGTGAGTGTCTGCTATTAACTACAACTTAGGGCCAGATGCTGTCTTAGAGGAACTTGGTTGGCATGATAAGGGAGCTGTTGTTCTATGCCAGCAGAAAGTATTACACATTGTGTTCAGCTGAGACTCCATATGCAGTTCTAAACCACCAAAAGTCAAAAGACTAATTCGAAGCAATCTGCAATATGTAAGGCTTTTCTAGTTTTCCTCCGCCTCCCAAAGCTCTTGAACTTATTCAGGTTATCTTGACGGCAATTCTGTCAGACACTTGGTCTGATTTTTGTTGAAGTCAAACTCGCATTGCTCTAAAAATCTTTGGTTTCAGCAACTGAGTTTCAAATTAAGGTTGTTTGTTTTAAATGCTGTATAAAGCTCGTGTTATAGTGCACCTGCAATGTTTTAGAGCTTTCAAAAAAAAAAAAATTTTGCTTTTCCATATCTCCTTACCTCCCTGGTACTATTTGATTTAATTTTTTGATTTCAATTTTTTGATTTCAATTTCTTCGTATATCACTTGTCCCTTTCACACTGGAACTTTGATCACCAGCAGAGTTACAGGGCTGACAAGCACATCTCAGAATTTTACCTCAGATTCCCTATTTGCAGAGTAGCAAACAGATTAAAAAACCCCAACAATTCTAATTCAGTTCCAGATCCAGAATTTTGAAGTAGATGAAGCTTAAAGCATTAACAGAGTCTTTGCTCTAACAATACGAGTTCTTGCTTATAAGTAGTTACTTCCATCCTGAAGTTTTTGAAGTTACATTAAAAAAAAAAAACCAACTCAATTAATGACTAAACTTATTTTTAAAATAGCATAGCCATTGGTATTTATGGAGGGTCATGTATAGAAAGAAATATCAAACATTCAGAAAATCCAGCACACAGGCAGACTACAATACTTTGCAACTATAATTCCATAATTAAATCACTGCTGGCATACTACAAAGGAAATAAGCATTGTTGAACTGGATGTTACTTGATTTGGAGACTTGCTGGCATTGCCTCATTGATGTCTGTGTGCACAAAAAGCAGTTTTATAAGCCAAACCTCAGGCATAAAATCTCTTCCACTTCTTGTGTAATCAATGTTGAGTATTAAAAGTGCCATTTCAGATATAGTTAATAAAATTCTAAAAAACGTTTGAGATATTAATATAGACTTCAAGCATGGTTTTTTTCTGTATTGATATGTTTTTTGTCACCAGCTCTGCAAGACTGAAGTTCTTCAACAAAGAAATTTCGCACCTTTGAAGTTTTCTCACCACAGATGAATACACAGAAATGGAATGAAGCGGAACTGCTCTTAAACTGTCCATAACATCCCATTTTGGGAAAAGGGAATAGAGAGAGAACACCACAAGTCCTTTAAGTAAGTTGTTTTGGGTATGATATGTGATCCAAGATCTTTGAAATGGGCATTTTCACTAGACTAGTCTTATTTAAAATGGGAAAATAATAAAGAATTGCCATAACTAATAATTACATAGTTAACATAGTTTTGTTTTTTTTTACACTAACATTGTTTTTGTTTCTATTTTATGATTACAGAACATACTTTCATCTACTTCTAAGAAGAAAAGGAAAGGTGAATGAAAAGTGCCTATAATTTCTTGCTGGATGCTGTAGAGCTGTGTAACTGGAGAACACAAAGATAACGATCAGGTGTTCTGCAACACTTCAAAAGGTGATGAAAACCACAAGAGAGCCCAGGATCTCCAGGTGCTTGGTAGGTGCAATTCATTGTTACAGCTGAATTCTTTCCTAATTAGAGGCAAAGTTACTAAGGGACAAATTGTTTGGTTTTGTTTTTTTTTTTATTAAATCACCACAGTGCCACCTGCTTTAACATCTTCCTTGGTTTATCCTGTAATTACAATGAACAAATGACATGTTGTCCCATTGTATTCTTAAGGCACCTATATAATGGGATGATCTTGTAATTGCCCTTCTGTTTGTCTCTTCCTAAGCACAGCAAATAGTCTTTCTGTTCTTTCTAACAGATCCTCACAGGTCTCTGGTTTGTAAATGTTATGTAAAACATCACCTGCAGAAGTAACCAGAGGATTTGGCTCACCAAGGTCCTATTAGTCATGAGGTTTTTCTGGTCTGTTGTTCAACTATGTCTTTGATAGATATCTTTCTTAGACCTGTACCGATGCTTAAACCTTACTTTGGTTCACGTGTGTCTTCTAGGACTTAAGGGAGAAACAGGAGGATAGAGGTGGAGGACCAGGACGGGCCAGGTGCTTGAGTTAGAAGTGTTAGAGGTGGCGTTTGAAGTTAGGAGTGGTGTTTGACAACCTGAGGGGTGAGCACCTTCCACCCACTTTCACACACAGACAACGTGAAGATAAGCAAACCCTTTTCAGGTTCTACTCATCTACATGATGATGAGGACAAGTATCCCACAGAAGCACGCTCAGCAGCACAGCAGCGTGTGTCCCAACTATGCGTTTTAGGAAGCTCCTGGCAGCAAATTTCTGTCTTCCTGTAGGTTGCGAGCCGTTCTTGTGCAGCCGCACATCCCTGGGCACCTGGACAACCGCGTGAACAATGTCAGCGCTCCTCCGTGGGACCGACACCACCGCTCAGTCCCGGCCTCCTCACTCTCAGTTCTTGTGCGAACAACGCACCGGGCCGCAAACACAGAACAGCCCAGCCTGGCGCGCACGCTGGGGAGCTATCTAGAAAACTGAGTAAGCTGCGGAGAAGGAAAATTAGGCGTCTCAAGCCCTAATTGAAGAACAGCCCGCGCAGGGGCGCGGCGGGAGGTGCCGCCCTCCTTCCGTACAGCGACATGGCCGCCCCCAGGGAGCCACGGCCCGCCGGCCCCGCCCGCCGAGCGCCGCGCCGCTCCTGTCCGTACAACAAGATGGCGGCCACTCTCGCCGACCCCTTCCCCAAGCCAGAAGGCGGCGCCGCGGCCGTAAAGCAGCGCCCGCTTCCCGATACCCATCTGTCGCAAACCGGTGAATGGCTGTGGCGAGGGGCCGGGGGGGGTGCGGGACGCGGGGCCGCGCTCGTGGCACGGGGGGGCGGCGGCGGCGCTAGCGGCGGCTCCTCCGCCTCCTCTGCCGGCCCCGGGGCAGCGCTGCCCGCCGGCGGGGGGGAGGGCGCGATGGATCCCAACAGGATCATCCAGGCGCTGAAGGGCACCATAGACCCCAAGCTGCGCGTGGCCGCCGAGAACGAGCTCAACCAGGTGAGGGGCGCGGCACGGGGCGCCCGGCCCCGCTGGCAGGGGCGGGCGTCCTCTGCCCTGCGCCGGGACCGCCCGGCCGGGACGGGACGGACGTGGGGATGGGGAATGGGGGACGGGATGGGGGAACGGGGGACGGGAATGGGGGACGGGCGCGTCCCGCAGCGCCGGGAGCCCCGGAGCAGCGCTCCACGCCAGCCCTTGTCGCGGCCGGGGCGCTGCCGCTCGGTGCGGGAGGGGTGACATTGGCGTGGCCCTGCGCGGGTCGCAGGGACGGGCGGCACTGGCGCCCGGGCGCTCCCGCTGCCCCGTTGGAGGGAGGCGCGTTGGATTTCACGGGCGGTGTTGGTCACGGCATCCCGCAGTTAATCGTAGAATATATGGACTTGTAGAAGGGACTTGTCGGGATCATCGAGTGCGACTCCCGTCCCTGCACAGGACACCCCAGCAATCCCACCATGTGCTTGAGAGTATCATCCGAACGCTTCCTGAGCTTTGTCAGGCTCAGTGCTGTGACCACTTGCCCTGGGGAGCCTGTTGTAGTAGTTCCCAGGCACCCTCTGGGGAAAGAACCTTTTCCTGATGTCAAAACCTTTCCCTAATGTAGCGGTGCTATGCACTGAATCAAACCTCTGACCACAACCTTTGAACATCAGAGAAAAGAGAAAGCTGCCTTGCACAGCATTAGTGAAGCTTTTAACCCCCGTGCTTCGGTGGAATATTTGATCAGTTCTGTAGGACGACTTGGGTTTTTCCGTTGTGTTGGTGTGATATCAAAACAGTCGCTGAGAATTGGCTGTCAGGAATTACGGCTGCTTCAGGATATGCTCCTCTGGCTTAGTTTTCTATTTAGGCAATTTAAAACTCCTTCTGAATTAGATACAGCTGATCCGTGCTTTAGCAGTTGGTAAGGTCCTTTAGTAAATAGTGGATTAAGTGCTGGACGTTGAGAATGCTCTTGGGAATAGTTAGATAAGGATGCAAGACGTTTCTTCTTTATTTGGCATAATTACTTTCAAAGTTCATCAGTACCTATTTTTATCCCTGCTGTGAAGGGCTGAGAGGGAAATTTTTTGTCAAATATTTGTCAGCAGCCTGTTGCACAGGAGTCAAAACTACAATACACAGCTACTGGAACTGCAGTGTTGTGTTCAGAACAAAGAGGCAGCTCTCTGGGTTCCCGGGTCCTGCTCCTAATGCTATTTTCACAGTAACTACTGTGAAGCTCAGGAACAGTTCTGAAAGCATTTTAAGCTTGAGAGCTGTAAAATGTTTTAAGTTCAGGTGATGGAAAGTGCAGTTCTCATGAAAGACAGAGGTTTTTAGATTCAAGAGTGCAAGTAGACTTACTGAGAACAGGTTGAGATGCAGATTTTTCTTTAAAATAGTTGACACATTTTTTCCCTAACTATTACAAAGAACCAATCTCAAAATTAAGACATACCTAATTTTGTGTAGGCTTCCTGTTATAAATGAAGCACAGTGTGATCTGACTGACATAATGTGCTGATGCCTGGCTGGGTTTGACATTACTCCTTGGATGAGAGGAACAAAAGTGCTCCTAAAGAATGTTGCTTAACGTGGGACTTTGACATCTTGAAGCTCTTCAGTGCTTTTGAAGCAAGACTTCAAAGGGATGTGTCACACTCCCGTGTGTCTGATGATGGTGTTGACATGCCGTTGTGTCCCTGCAAGCGCTGGAATCCAGATGCTGTTCTAGCATTTATCTTGTTCTAGCAAAGGAACCAATCCACCATCCAAACAGAAAACTCTCCAGCAGTAGGTACCTGAAGTGGTAAAATAACCCTGGTCCGAACAGAGCAGGGGCTACCTTTATTCTGTGCCGTGGTTACAGTGATGCTGTTCCCGAGGCCCACTGTTGGGTGTTGAGGTAAAACTTGGCTGTGTTATCCCTCTGCAGTGTGCATTGGCATCCAGGCATCCACATAGTGATAAGAACTTCCCAGGCACCACAAATCCTACTATTCCACCCATATAGTGCCTCTCTGTGGGCACCTCATTGCTTGTACCAGTACTGAGAGTCCTTTAGGACAGTATCAGAGCAGTCCCCACTCCACAGTTTGCTTACAGCCTCTAGCACAGGGAATGGAGTTTATATGAATGAAAGATTTTCTACCTGTAAGAAGTCACAGCATGTTTGAAAATGCTTCTTTCTCTTCTGTGTGTTCCTGTTGCATAAAGATAGAGCCAAATCAATGAATTTACTGTCTGCCATCTAGATTATCATCTAACTGCATTCAGAAATAGAATCAAAATTCCTTTTTTTTCCCCCCTTATTATATCTACTGTAGGGCTGCTTGTGAGTTTTCTTTCTCTTGCAGCTAGAAACAAGTGTTGGTTTCCAGGCAAAATTAGTTTATGGTCCATTTATATCCATTTGTGCCAATCTCACTTCTTAACTAGAATAGGTTTCTTGGTACCCTCTCTGACATATTTGTCAGGGGCTGCTCCCTGGAGGCCTGTTTTCCCAGCCTCAACAGGCAATATTTCCTTTACTGTGTCATAAAACTGAATTTATGAAATCTAATAATAGGAGAGCACAGCTTTTCCCTGCACTGGTTTTCCTCTGAATTGATCTTTCCTGTGTGATCTGGTCGTTTTGTGTTTGCAGCGTTCCAGGAAGTCTTGTGCTCAATGCCACTGATACCTCCTTAGGTACATCCCAAATCTGCAATCATCTTCTTCATGTCCAATATCTACATATTTCTTATCACTCAATATGCAAGGTCCTTTTATCCTATGTCTGTCCTTTACTAAGAAACCTCAAGCTTTTAGGAGAAATTCCTATTATTCTTGAGTACCTGACCATGTACTTTGTCCTATTACCCCACTCCATTTTTGTTGGTGCAGTTCTAATGATCATTCAGTTCTTTATAGGATTTTCTGATCTTTCTCCTTGCTTGATGCTGCTTCTGAGTCATCAACAAACTTCACTTCTCTCTGTGATCTGAACACAACTGTAAGTGTGGGATTTGTTTGAAATCTGATTCTTGCTAAACTAGAGCAGTAATTTCCTGCCGGGTCAGTAATGTCTGTCACGTAACTGCTGTCATCTCCCTTTTAGCCTTAGTTGGTTTTTGAAGTGTACACACCTTTCCATCTCCCTCTTTTTCTTTTGTGTCCCCCCCCCTTTTTTTTCTTCAGCTCTGTCACATCATAATCATAGTTCAGTTTATGGTTGTATTTATCAATCACACTGTACTTACTGGAACAGTCAGTTATCCTACAAAGAAGGATACTCAGTTTTGGGCATCCTTCTTCAGAATCTGTTCCAGACTATTTTACCAGTTACGTGTGTCTCATGGACTTCAAGGAATTTTGCTGGGTTCATTTACTTATTTATTTATTTATATTATGACTGTATGCTGCTTTCATGTACCAGTTCTTGAAGTGCTGTGGACTGTACTGTCTGATTACTGAACATACAGAGTCATTTCGATTCCAGTTCAGATAGGATTTCCGTACAGGTTTTATGCATTAATCTTCAGTGGCTCAGTCTGCTGTAATACATGTCTTTGGCCTGTAACAAAGAGGGAATAAGAACACAATTGCAGAAATACAGCTGTTTGTTTTAATATTGGGCAGTAGTGACATAATTTGGCTTTGACAGGAGCTGAGTAGCAGCACTGGAAGAAGTGTGAGAAGATTGCTCAAAAGCAGAGGAGTCCAAAATAAAGTTTGGCTTCCTTCTGTATCTTTACACATTGTTTGAGCTGGCTGCATAGTAGGCAGGAATCTTGAGGCCACTCTGAAAGTGGCAATGAGCAACTCATGATACCTAGAGGAAGGAATTTCAGGTACTTTATGAGAAAGTTGACTTGGATTATCAGAAGTTCTGTGGAAAGTGGAGTTTTATTGAAACTGGATAAATTTGACAGCAGAATCAATAGAGGAAAGAAGCTCAGGTAGGTTCTTGCACGTACTTATTTTCACTGTGTGTATTCCCCTACCCACACAGTACTTTTGCATGTAGGCAGGGAAAGAAGAAAGTGTCTTTTGAAGTTCTAGTTTGATTCAACAACTGTCTGCGACTGACAATGTAAAAAAACGAGAGAGAAAAATACTACTAACAACTGCAGAAATATTCCCAAGTGTGACAAATGCTGATGGAATTTCTAAGTAACACATTTTCAGTACACAGCAAACAAACTTGGTAAAGCAGGTAGTTGAGCCTTAAAATAATCTCTGTAAACAGTTAATTGCTTATGAATTCAAGATACAAATTTCTTCTGCGTTTGTCTTTGCAAACAAAGATGTAGTGCCTTGTTTTTTCAGCAGTTTTTATGTGCCATAATTGCATTCAGAGGTACAGAGAAAGTGATGTTTACTACTGGTGGAGAAGGATGATCTTGGCTTCACTTGCAGAACCTGAGGAAAAGCTTCCAGGTGTCCCATATCCATTATGCTGGAGTGTCCTGTTGTTCTGCAGGGGAAGAAGCACCTTTCAGTGCCACTCTGCACTCAGGCACTGTGGTTGCTGTCAGTGCAGTGGGAAGGTCACTGACAAATGTGATTCTGGGGCAGTTGCTTGCTGTCGGCTTTAAATGTGACAGCAACTGAGACACAAGAATAACACTCCTGAAACGAGTTTAGTTGTGTGTAATGTGTAATCTTTTGAGGAGTGGATCTATGATGCTGTGGCAGGGAAGAATATGTTAGGCCAAAGGTGGAGGACCAGAGTCCAGGAAGCTGTTCAGCCGCAGTGCAGAGGTCTTGAGACAGTAGACACAGATGGAACAATGTGCATGGGGACAATATGCATCTCTTCTCCATCGCTGTAAATTTACCCAGTTGTGTCTTCCCAATGCTATATGCCTCTCCCAGTTTAGCTGCTGGCCTTGCACGTTGCTGTATTCCATCCTCTTAAACCCAATGGAAATTAAATGATTTTGTTTTTTAATTATTATAAATGCTCTAATCTGTGGTTCATACAGGAACAGTCAGGATGTGTTCTACACAGCTGTAAGATAATTACTCTTTATAAGTACTCTGGGAAAGTTTATTTTTCAAAAACTTCCACTTTCTCCTTCAAAATAAACATATGCCCCCATGGATCAGCACCTTCACAGAAAGTTTTACCAAATCACAACCATGTGGATTCAAGGCAATGTAATTATTCACAAACTGCACAAAGCAGTGTGCTGTGTTAACTGGAGTTGTGCTGAAGGTCTTTTTCAGCCATCTGGTGCCTCCCTGCGGCTCCTGGCCATGGCTCTTCAAAATCAGCAGATAGTTTTCCGTTCCTTCTGTGGAACTGACGATATTCCTGCTCTCCTTTTGTTAAGGTGCAGCTGCAGTGATACAAAGAACTGTCTGGCTGAACTCACCCAGCTGCAAGGTCTCTTCCTTGTCTTTTTCCATTTACGCAGTGCACACCTGACAGTTGCCCTCGTGGGATCTGTACAGCTTTACTCGCTGATGTCTGGAGCAAGGCAGCGAAGGAATAGTCCCAAGATCACAATTAGCATAACAACTGAACAAACGAGAATGTGCTGGTATAGGAAAAATGTTGCTGCCTGCAGCTTTTTAAAAACTCCTCTGTTCTGAAAACTGCAAGCACCGTGTGGTTTTCCTGACTGGGTTTGTTGCTGCACAAGTGAGCAGGATGGAATTTGAGCTTGACAAGTACAACAGAATCGGGTGTCTTGTTTCTAAAATGGGCTCACGGTCTCTGTTGATCTCTACAACATTTGTATTTCTAAGAACGAGTAGTAAAGGGAGCTGTGTAAAAATGTGAATTATGACCACAATAATAGTGTGGAATAGGAGGATTTGGTGAGCCCTGTGATCTCCTTGGGGGTGGCGGCATGTGAAGTGTAAAGGAACCCTGCATAGCCGTGTGCCGGTAGGGATGGGTCCCCCTGTGGGACACGTGCGTACCTTCTGCGTAACATGTCCCTTGTCCCTCCGGGCGCTTGCTGAGAGGATCTGGCACACAGGCCAAGTAACTGCATTTGTGGATATCCTGGCAAACCTTCAGGGATAGCAGTTGTACACCAGCACAAGTGGTACCAATAAAGCGCCCTGGAGTAGTGCTGACTTTAGCCTGGACTCAGTAAAAACTGTTTGGACAGAGCAAGGGAGATAATTATGTTTATCACTGTGTCCTCCCTAAATGTGGTACTGGTGGAATTGCAGGGGAAACCCATCCACAACAAAACAAACCCACAAAAGGTTGCATTTCTAATTGGTGTGTTTATATAGTAGTAAAAGCTGTGTGTAGTTGGGTCTGAAAACAGCATATTGACACTGTTGAGAACAGAAAGGACTGTTAAGAATTCATGCATATTTCTTGGTTTTCTGTGCTGCTGGGATTTCTCATGCTTTCCTTATCTCCCTGGGAGTTGGGTGTTGAGTGCTGGGAGGATGATGCTGCAGCCCTGTCAGAACCCACCAACGTTGCACAGATTCTGTCCACATTCCGCCCACAGATTCTGAAGGGCAAGCTTTGCTCTCCAGGATGCTCAAATAAAAGGTGATCTTTGGAATCCAGTATGCTTCAACTAGTTCAGCTTGTCTGTACATAAATGGAGTTCCTGTGCTGTCTGTTACAGCTTTACTTCATCTGGAGCATTTCTTAGGGATAATTAAAGTTTATAGAGAAGGGAATTGCAGGAGAGTATGCTTTTGATTTGCCACTACTGCTTTTATCTTAGATCTCAGATTACTCTATAAACATCAAATGAGTCTGTGAGCACAGAGTAGGTTGGAATTACACTGTCGTTATAATGGATAAAATGAGGGCCAGAAAGTTAAGTGATTTGGTAAAATTATCGAATGATAGTGTCGCGATGCAGCTGGTACACTCAGGCGTCATGAAAGCAATGTAATTTTACCTCATTATGGAAATGTGAGATCAAGGAACTGGGTACATGACGAGCAGAACCTACTTCTTATTTCACAGCTTCAAGTGAGGCAGATTTTATGGAAGGATATAGTACACTTGAATACTTGTGCAAGCACAGCTCTGGAAACAACCACAGTATTGCCAGGAATAATCTAGTGGGAAGGAGACACAATAAAAGGTGAAGTACAGAAAGCTGCTGCCATCTAGCCCCAAGAAACATCTTTCTTTGAACATAAATCACACAGATGCAAGTGATGAAAGATCTGACCTGCTGGAACCGACTGATGTTGCCAAGGCTTAGTAGTAACTGCACCCTGCTGAGTCAGCGATTCCTGGCTGGAGGAGCCCTGGTGAATGGCAGCAGTATAATGCTATCAGAGTGTCACATCTTTTAAATCTGGCCTGCTTTGCTCAGAAGTTCAGTGAGCATTGTTTTCTCTTTGAAATTCTTCAGCTGCACGGCTGATGTAGTGTTTGAAAAGTTCCCAGGAAGGCTGTGGGTTTTGAAATGCTGTCTGTCTACACTCGATTGAAAATATTTATTCCACTATTTCCCCAGTTTTTGTTTAGATGCACTATACATCTAGTTCCTTAAAAAGGTAGTTGTATATGGCTAATGCAAATGCTGTTTACACTTGAAAACAATTTTAAATGTTTTTTAATGTCTTCACTATTGCTGTTCTACCACAAACTATTTTGCAAATAGATGGCATGTCTTGATGAATCATGTCAATATCCCTTTGACTTACACAGCTAAGTTAAACGATTCAGACAGATCTTTAGTGCTTCTCATTATGTATTCTCAGAATTATTTAAATATTCATTGTCACTAATCTCTAATTGAAAACCTTGTCACATTACTTATTCCACCCATGTGCTGTTGCATGCTCGCCTTTTACAAGTAATTATTTGGACTGTTGCAGATCTGGGTAAATCCAGGTGCTAAAACCTTTTACACTTCATGAGGAGAGTGGAAAAGCACTGCGAAATCCTTAGTTTGTATGTCTTTTTCAGCATTTGCTAACACAGCCTTCTGTAAACATAGTGACTTGCTAACTGTGTTTTGTATATATTTCAGTCCTATAAGATCATCAATTTTGCTCCAAGTCTGCTGCAAATTATAGTATCCGATCAAGTTGAATTTCCAGTGCGTCAAGCAGGTGAGTTAAATCCCTTGTTTCATTTTCTTTCAGTAGCAGGTCAGTCTGCTAGTTATTTCAGTGGAGTATTGGGCTGTTGCAATGTAAGTCAGTTCAGGTTTGTTTGGAATGAGGAAATGAAAAGGACCTATCTTTGCTTTTTCTTTCCTACACGAGGGTCAGATAAAACCATGAGAATAGGGCAGAGTCCAGCTTTGGCTTCCCTGCGTTCGTAGTGATCCCTGCTGGATTGCTGTGATACTGATATGGAAAGAGAATGATTTCTACTCAAAACTGAGCACCCAGGGAGCCTCAGGTGTTTTTTCCCCTGGTAATGAAGAAGAATGCTAAGACAAGTGTGAATTTAAAAATAAAAAAGTATATCTTTATATATAAAGTTTATAAAAAGTCTGAACACATGTCTCTCTGTTTGAATCTCTTTCCTTGGAAGAACAGAAGTTCCTAAAAAATGGAAAAAAACCCCTTGGTTCCCCAGATCCGGGGTAGCCATATAAGCTTAGATTGTATCTGTGGTGTCTGCTTACAAAAGTAGATATGAAGGAAGGTCACATCACTGATAAAATATACATTTATACTCTGAACATGTCTAGAAGGCTTGCCCAGTTGTGTGTGAGTTCAGGTATGGTGATGCAGTTAACTATAGTTAACACTTATGTAAAATCAGATTCTAAATTCTCATAACCCGTTTTAACTACTCCTGCACAATATTTTTGACAGATACAGAGAAAATGCAGCTCTTTCAATAAATTATTAATACTGTTTTATTCACAGCTTTGTTTTTGTCCTATGGAACAGTGTTTCCCACAGAAGCCCTGTTGGTTTTTTTTTTTTGGTACAGATCCTATTAATCCCCTGGGTGTGTTGGGGTGTGCTGACATATGCTGTTTGTCATGCTGGCGTTTGTTTTTTCAAAGATAATCCAACTTTGAATGGCGTTGTTAAACCATTCTTTACTAAAGTTTGATGCTTAATCTAAACTCCATACGGTCATCTTTATAAATTAATCTCTCATTTCAGTATCATTCAGGAAAAAACCCAACTATGTAGAATGTAATTTTTTTTTTTTTTACAGAGTAGGGCTATAAAATAAAAAAAGCACATTTAAATTACATTTGGAGGTCAACAGATTTCCCTGGGAATTTTTTAAAAGCCAATAACTTGCATGGACAAAGTAAATTAAAGTCTTGGGCTGGTCTTTCTGGATCTGTTTCTTGTCTGAATATTCTGGCATGTCATAGACAAAGAGCTGTTTTTCCTCTTGCTCCTATAAAATATTTAACAGACTACGTGTTTTCATACTTTGTAATTTGTCATCACAGAGAAAAATTATTGTACCCAAGGATGTCTTATTTATACTTTAAAACCCTAGCCAGTAATCAACCAAAACAGTGTATAGGGATAAGAGTTTAGTAAGAACATTCCTTTAATGCCTCACACCATATTTCCTATGTTTCCTAAAGAATGCCTACAGGCATTTTGGTACTGATGCATAAATGCTGCTTGGTTTTCTGTTGAAGATTAGCTTTATTTTTCATGGTTTTCCATGTGAGACTGAAGGGAACAATTCTAAGGGATTATGGGAAATCCTAATAGTGAGATAAAGCTTAGGGAATTCACAACAAACATTTCTGTGTGAATAGAAGGTAGGCCACGTGCCAGTTTGGTACTGGGCATTTCCCCAAGCAGAGCGTCCCATCTGTGTGTGCAGCGATTTGTTTACACGAGCCTTCCCAAACTTCACTTACTGAGCCTGAGTAGTTGTTTTAGGGGTGAGTGAAAATACAGATAAGCAGATTTTTGTTTGCTTGTTTAGAGCAATGGAGTATTACGTCCATATGGAAGACTGTTGTAGTGAAGAGTGTACCTTGACAGAAGCTGACAGAAATATCATCCTGTTCTGTTTAGCAACAGCCACTTGAGCCTGATCTTGTGTGAAATCATAAAAAAGGTTTTTCTGACTCAGCTGTGCTTAGTGCCTGTAATTGTTAAGAACTCAGGTGCTGGTTTTCAGTCGTCTTTTGAACTTTTGTTCTGCTTTCAGCTGTACTACATCTTGAGTAATGTAGAAGTGTGTTAGAATTAAATTATTATTTCCCTGATGTCTATACTTAGCTGCCATTTACCTGAAGAACATGGTGACACAGTACTGGCCAGACCGTGAGCCACCTCCTGGAGAAGCAGTGTTTCCATTCAACATCCATGAAAATGATCGTCAGCAGATTCGTGATAACATTGTGGAAGGAATAATTCGTTCTCCTGACTTAGTGAGGTACCTTTAATTGCACAGAGATACTTCTATTGCTCGTGTTTTCAAACCTACCAGTCTGGATGTGAATGTGAGAATCTCAGTGTTTTGGGAGACGAAACAAGTACTTGTTTTCCAAAAGCAATAATAATTAATTTAAACTTATTTACGTGCGCTTGTTTTTCAGAAATGTGGTAGCCTGGCTGAGAGCCCTGTGATGTGATTTATCCTCCTATGGTGTTTGTTCAAAGTGTCCCCTAACACTTGCTTTAGTGACAGCCTGCCTATTTGGCTGATTGAGGGCAGATTGTGTACAGGGCTGTCTGCAATACAGAATTAACCGTTCAGGGGAAATACTGCTCAAGATTTGTTTCCTTTTTTTGGTAGCCCTTTTCTTAATTACTTCAACAATTTTTATATGACATCCCAGTATTTAAATGTGTATTAGTGTTCTTGGTTTTAAGATGTTAAAAGAATGAAGAACTACTGTTTTCTTTTTGCTGGAAGGATAGTGAAGAATCACAAGACATACTACAGTCTATGGTTGCTCATCTCTCTAATCAGAGTGAGGCTGATAGGATGGGATTAGACTGTGGTGTATAGATGTTCATCTTTGAAAAACAGAAGAAAATCTTCCTTTACTCTCCTCCTAAATCTACCAGCTACTGCCTGAAGATGTCTTTATTTTTTCAGTAATCATATCTGGAAGAGGAATGATTGACTACACATTGAAATTAGAAATAAGGCTTCAGAAAAATAATGATACACCAGAATGAATTTAGACTGCAGTAGCATTGCTGTCACTGGAGGTCTCTATGAGTAGATTAGACAAACACCTGCCAGGAATGCTTAGGGTATAAATGAGCCCGTGCAGAGACAAGGAAATGAACTAAATCATCATTTTCAGTTCAGCTTTTCTAACATGCTCTGACACAGATTTAGTATCTCCACTAAGAGATAGAGCTCCTTGCCAAGGTTTCTCTACAAGGTAAGGAAGTGCTTGTTGTTTCTGTAGTAATGAGGTAAAGGCACGTAGTTTCCCCTGCCATCATGTCATAAATACCAAGGCTAAGTTTATACAAAGGAACACAAAATAATGGAAATTTGAAGACTTTTTTGCAAGCTAGCTCAGGCATCATTTCCTAACTTGATATTTAAAATGACCTGATGTTACAATGACAATCTGCATCTAAAAGAACAGTTGAAAACCCCGGGACAGTCACTTGGAATAAAGTACAGGGTTTTTAAATACTGGAAAAACTTGCAGATTTGTCAGAGGTTAAAAACGTCAAAGGAGCTTTACTGCAACTAGTCTGATATTTTAATACTGATATTTTTCATGGTTTGCTTGTAAGAATAAGGGGAGAGGAGGAACCAAATTGGCAACAAGCACAAACTCCAAAGGCTTGAGGGGGAAGGTAAGTTTGTACAAAGCTAAAAGGATCAGTAGGTTTTGGGCCCCATATTAAACTATTCTGTAATAGTGGCTCCTGATGTAATGGGGCTGCAGAAGGATACCTGAGGAAAACTAAATAGAGAAGATAAGACAAAATATTTTTTCATTCCTTAGCAGAACCAAGAGTGTTTCTTTACAGCTTCTAGTTCAGTGCTGCTCACCCTTTTTAGTCATACCTCACTTCAGTCAACTAACAATCCTGCTTTGCCTCACCCTCATGAGTGGCATCTAAAAGTGTGTGGAAGGAGAGGAATGGTAAGATGTTTTTTACCTAACTGGCTCTGCCCTATGCTTTGGAGGTTGAGAAAGTGCTGTTCTAGAAATCAGGAATATTTTAATTTCTTGAGGAACCTGTGGCTTAGGTCATAACATAGGCCATTATTGTTTATTGCAAACATACAAATTTGTGTTTTTGTGGTTGCTTTCATCCTCAAAAGCAAGTATAAACATTCATTTTTAAAGTACAAAGCTAGCTGGTTTCATGAGCAATTCATTCTTTTAAAATATTGCCTGATGCATAGGGAGGAGGGGAAAGTACCTAAAATGTTCTGGAATTAGTTTTCTCCTCAAAGTTAAATCCCGTAAGATTTTATTCTTGTTTTTCTTCTGCCACTTCCCAGAACTCTTGCACTACTGTCTAAATATGGATGATGCTTATGACATAATATATGTATTGCAGCCAGTAATCCACGATTTGGGATCTGTCCTTTAATTTTAAACCCTATGCCACGATCTTACTTGCTTACAATATATTTCTTTTTCCCTCCTGCCCTAGAGCCCAGCTGACCATGTGCCTCCGTGCTATCATCAAACATGACTTTCCTGGCCATTGGACAGCTGTTGTGGACAAGATAGGCTACTACCTGCAGTCCCCAAACAGTGGGAGTTGGCTCGGGAGCCTCCTGTGCCTGTATCAGCTGGTGAAGACTTATGAGTAAGTTGATGTCCATCAGTAGGGGAGGAATCAGTGCATTTACTCTAAGTTGATTACTGAAAATCACTTTATTGAGAGCACCAGCAGTTCTACAAAGAATTCATATAGAAAATGGGAATGAATAATTATGGTTCCTTTCCTGCAAATAAATGAAAAATATTCATCATCCTTCTGTCATCAGTGAGTTGAAAGCAGAGATGCCAGCAATAACCTGTATGAATTTACTGACATTTCTTTCTTGAGGCCATGTACCTTCAATCTATGTCTGAAAAAGTCCATAGGTTTATAACTTCCTTTGTTTGGAGAGTCCCCAGATGCTGGGTATATGAATGCAAGTTGTTTTCTGCTTTTATGTCGTGACTGCAGTGTTGTCACTGTCAAACGTACAATTGTACATGTATCTCTTGCACATGTACCTGTACCATCCTCCTGATAGTCTAAATCCACAAAGTGTGAATTAAGAGCAGTGTAATGAGCTTTCTCACTCACTTCTTTTGTAATTGCCTGTTGTTAGAAACGTGCGTATAAACCACACAAAAGGAATGGAAATAGAGAAAGACAATCTTTTCCAAACCGAGGAATTGTCTTTCCTTTCTGATGGCTGTTCACTCCTATTTGTTCAGCACCCAACTTGGGCTTGCCATTGGTATGAACGTCAGAGAAATTCAAGTCACTGCTCCCGTGAGCTCACAATTCAGTAGTAAAGAACAGTAGTTCTTCCTCTCAGTTAGATGCATTTGGGTAAGGTAGCATTTGTTGGGTTTTATTTCTCTGTTTATAGGTATTCATAGTGAATTTGCACAAATTGTTGACATGGGGGCTAGAGAAGGGGAGAGTGAGGGAGAGGTGGATATTCTTTTTTTTAGGGGACAGAAATTAAATTGCTGGTGGGGAATAGGCATTAGAATCTCCAGTGTGGAGATCCTGGACCAACATTTTTGTTTCCTTTGCAGATACAAGAAAGCAGAGGAGCGAGATCCTCTTATAGCAGCAATGCAAATATTTTTGCCTCGGATTCAGCAGCAGATGATCCAGCTTCTGCCTGATAACTCCCATTACTCTGTACTGCTTCAGAAACAGATCTTAAAAATCTTCTATGCTCTTGTTCAGGTTGGCATCTGTGTAGAGGAAAAAGCACAACTTTTACTTTGCTGGGCACAATGACCCCTTTCAGTACACTCAGGGGTGGGATTGAATAAGAATACCCATTTGGATGGGCAAAGTCACCTACAATAAACAACTGTTATAAAAATATGATATTTATAGATCTTTCTACTTAAAACCTGGTCACATGATCTCCCAGATTAAATTTTTAATGAGTGTAGGTACTTCTGCACATTCTGTCTGTAGTCTTACTGGAGAAATGTCCTACTTTTATAAAATTGCACATAACCTGCCATGAACTGTATGGGTATCTACACTGTGTGGTTGGCTTCTGAAATTGTCAGTAATGGATATTGGAGTGTAATTGTCAAGTACTGCACTTCAGTAGGTGGCATTTCTCATTATGTTCTGAAGATCAGACAGATATTATTTAGTGAAGGACATCCATTTTAGAGAGATGAGTTTGGCTTTTCCAGGGATGAGCTTGGTGAGGGAGCACTTTTAGAGAATCAGAAACAAAACCATATCCTACATAAGGGCTAGCCTGAAAATTCTTACTGGGGGTTAAAATAATTTGTTATTATATGGGGGGAGGTTTAAAAATATACCAGTATCCTTTTCTTTTCAGTAACTTTCCTGAATATTGTTGCTTTGATTTGGGTATTGTAGAGAAGTAAAGATTTACTAGATAGTAGCAAGGCAGTAATAAGAAGCACATTATGCTTCCTAAAATGCTATTTGTTTGCCCAAACCCCATAATACAGACACTGCTGGGTCCCTGAAAGGTAGCTGGGCTGTTGTGAAGAAGAGAAAGGAGCAAAAAGAATTGGCAAGTTCTCAGACCAAGGAAGTTTCCTCAAATTCTGAGTCGACAGAAATTCATCTGTAAATTGGACCAAGAAGGATACAATTAGAGTAGTCTTGATATCTAACCTAATTAGTTTTAATTTTACTTAAAACCTCATCTTCCTCAGAATGTGACTACTGCAGAAAGATCTACCTTTTACAGGGAAAAATAGTATTTCATACCTGTGGGGTTTTTTTTCTTATTTCAGTATGCACTGCCACTCCAGCTGGTGAATAACCAGACTATGACTCAGTGGATGGAGATCTTCCGGACTATCATCGATAGAAATGTACCTCTGGTAAGTTTTAACTTTAGAAAGACCTGTGATACTTGTTGTGTTGACATTTGAGGAGCAGTCGGTGTAAGCATTTTCTAAGTGTTCCTTTTTTAAGATACTTATTTAAGATTCTTGTCCTTGGAATAAGTGGTATTTCTGACAGAATTGCAAGCAAGGTCATGTAAGCTGTCAGAATTTCATTGTCTGAGGTAGAGACACAACGAAAACTTAAATCTGGGGTGTTTTCCAAGTTTCTCTCAAAAAAGAATCCAAAACTTGTCACAAACTCATAATTTCTCTGTTCTTCGTTTTATTTCATCAGTGCTTCATATTTCCCAAAGAACAAGATAAAATTAGTAATTAAATTCTTGTTGATGTGTGTACAGCATTAACTGTCATTTCCTAAGTTTTCTAGAAATTTATTTCACAACCTTAACTTTCTTGTAACAGTTTTTGCAGTAATATATGGTTAGAGTGTATATATTTGGAGGAGTTATTTCATGCTTAATTTTTAAACCAGAGTGTGTATAGTATTCAAGCATATCTGAGGGTTTTCATCTTTTGAATATGCATAATTTTGAAAATTAAAGCACAGGCACTGTGCAGGTATAGCAATATACATTATATTGGCTAATTAATGTAATTGAGAGCTCCTGAATGTTACATAATTGTTAACAGAACCAAAACTTTAGTTGATATTGTGAATTTATATTAGTTTACTCAGCGAGGGATGTTTAAAGCATAGTTGATCCCAACAAATCACACTACTAATTTAAAACAAATACATTTATTTGTAGGAGACTTTGCAAATTGATGAAGATGATAGACCAGAGCTGGTGTGGTGGAAGTGCAAGAAGTGGGCATTGCACATTGTAGCTCGTCTCTTTGAACGGTAACAAACTGATTAAAACCCTTGGGTTACAAATCTGTACCCTTACTTGGTGTGCAATTAAGCAAGACAGTTTAATCAGTGTAGCAGCACGTGGTCACTGAAGAGGTTTTCCTGCTGCTGTCCTGTGCCTTGCACTGGCATAGCCACTGTTCTGAGCTCTTAGGGAAATGATTTGACTCTCTAAAATGGCAAGAAACTCGCCCCACAGAAAAAGCAAACCAGTCAACCTATTTTACTATATCCAACTACAACTGTTTATGTTCTCAAATATAAAGGCAGGGGAAGATTTGAAGAGAAATCCATAAACGTGGAAGTTACAGAACTTGTGACAAAAGGTCAGCGATACTTATAGACTGTAATATTGTACCTGATGATAATTAAAAAAGGGGAGTGGGGCGTTGTAAGGGAAATGATGGCTTGGAAGGAACCTGTGGGAAAGGTTTCCTTTGCTGATGCAGGACCCTCTGTGGTTTAGAAAATACTGTGTTTTCTTGACACAGTAGACTTTTCACAGTGTAAATATCTGTGTCCTTTTCTTTTTAAAGGTATGGAAGTCCTGGAAATGTAACTAAAGAATACTTTGAATTCTCAGACTTCTTTTTAAAAACCTACGCTGTGGGCATACAACAGGTAAGCACAGTTCATTTTTGTGAATTGCATCATTTTGGCTGAAGAAATGTATTACTTTTTAACAGTGCACTTGTATCAAAGTTCATTCATTAAACAAAACTGAAGGGAGTCAGGCAGGTTTTCCTTTTAGAGATGGAGAAGTTCTGTAGAACTCCGTGCCATACAACTGAGGTGCAATAACACAAATTTTCAGCAATTCGAAAACCTCTGCAGGAAAATTCCCAGAAAAAGCGAGTGCTGATAAAATGTTATCATCATGAATAAACATTCTTGATATAGCTGAGAGAAAAACTTGATGCAGAGGTCTCACTTCATAGAAGGGTGTATTTTCAGGCCAGTTTTTACTAAGTGCTTTTCCTGCAAACTACTTAACGTGGTAATCCAGGGATACTGTTTTATTTCAGGAAGATACAAGCAGATTAGAAGATGTCTGGAGAACAGCAATGAAAGTTATTTTATACCTGGAAAGCACGTTATATGAAAATATAACATAAATTCACAGTTTCCAAGGAAATTTTTTTTGTTGGGGAGTGCTAATTATTTGTGTGGAGACAGTTCTATTCTGATAAAGTTGCATAGAAGAGAGGCAGTTCCTTTCAGAGTCGTCTGTGTTTCTCTGCCAGCTCAACTGTGGGACCCTGGGAACACAGGCTTCCAGCATCTCCCTGCTTGTGGTACAATGGCTGTGGATACTGGGTGCTTGAAAGCCTGAGAGTGCTGGCTCCCAAGCTCACACGTTTTTGGCCCAGCTCCTGTTTCTCATTCAGCCTGCCATATACTGGATGACTGGGAGCAGTAGTTCCCATGCCTTTGGCTCACTGAAGCTCTTGACTGTCCAGGCTTTTGGGTTACATATTCAAAACACACCACTAAGAAACCAAGAGAATGCAGGGCACTCTCCTGCTCGTGATTTTCTTTGGTCTGTAAACCTTGCAAAACACCCAGGAATGCACTTTTTCAAGTGACAAGTATTTGGATAATTCATATTTCCTGAATATGTGGCTCCTTAGCAGGCTGCCAGATGAAATATCCTTGACATGGCATCTGCAGGCTTCTTACAGTTTAAATTTGTGGGGTCTTTGATGCAGGGTGCCAGGCTGTTGTTGTCACTTGAAGTCGAATTTAAACTAGATTTCAAAACACCAGGATTGTCTGCAAAACAAAATTACTTTTTCCCATCCAGTTTGACAACAGAATAGTTCATCCATCAGTAAGAACTAAGAAGAGGAATGGTTGTGGTAAGGCTGTGAATTTAATGAAAAGGGAAAGAGCCTGATATCTATTCTAAATTCCTTGCAATGTCACTCCCGAGTGGACAAGTGGACTCCTAGGGCAGTTATAATTTGAAATACCTAAAGTTTGTTAAGGTATTAAGCTACCTTGCAGAAGGGACAATTTAGCTTTCAAGATAAATGGACTGGACGATCTGCACATTTCTTCAATTTCTGATTCTTAAATGGTGATTTGTCAGATTTCCTTGCAGAGTTCATAAGAATTCTGTTGTGAATATTACATTAGTAAGCCTTCGTTACTTATTCACCAGTTAAGTGCTGACATTTTACTCGAGTCTGTATAAGATATAGACAATTCTTGTCCAAGAAGAGTGTCATATAAAAGACTTAAGATCAGACTTAGTATTCCTAATGAAGGAACTGTATTCAAAATAAAATTTATTAAAATGTTCTGAAGAATTATGAAGCAGAATTGTTCTGCTGGAAGTATATGACTCAGTATTTTGTTATGCATTGCCCTTGATTTTTATTGTTATTCATTTACATGCCAGTTCTTTAGACCTGCTAATAATTCATCTGCCATTAGTACAGATTGGTGGCTTTGTACTGTGAGGTCTTCTTAGTAGAACAGAGTTTTATATTAAGGAAGCTTTATGTGATAGAGTTTGTAATAGCATGATAAGTGATACTGTCTGGTGATTACAACAGGTAATTGAAGTTAAAAGTTTTGCATCTGTTCTGATTCACAGATTTAGGTGAACCTATTTTTCTTTCCTAGTTTGGTATTTCTATTCTTCTCACTCTTCTTCCAAAGTAATTTGTCTTCTTTAGAGGTCTGTCCTTAAATATGAACACAGACACCACTTAGCAGATGTAGAAGCCACCAGTTTGACAATCTCACTGTGCCTTTTCCTTATCTATTCCATATTTTGCTGAGGCCTCTGTAAACTGTGAGCCTCTGAATACTGAAGTATATCTTCTGTTTATAATCACAAGTGATCACATGGTAGGGCTAGCAGTAAAGGTGGGCATGTATGTACATAAATGTTTGCAGGATTAGAACTTTGATATTTAAATGATTTATGATTTTTGGATCAAAGGCGTAATAGTGACTTCTGACTCTAGAACCTCTGCTATAAAACTAATTTATCTGTTCATGTATATTTACTGAAGAGATGCACTGGATGTCTATGCATGAGACAGAATTTTCAGTCTTAATTTAAAATACCAATTTGTCATTTCTTTAGGTTCTATTAAGAATCTTAGACCAGTACAGGCAAAAAGACTACGTTGCACCACGTGTTCTTCAGCAAACGTTAAATTATCTGAACCAAGGGGTTATTCACTCTGTTACATGGAAGCAAATGAAGCCACACATACAGGTCAGTGCATAAAACCCAGCCATAAACACTGCACGTCAGAGTGATTATAAAAAAAACCACAAACAAACCCCTCACCAGTTTTGCAGTTTTATACAAGGTTTCATGAATCATTCAGCAACTGATTTGGAAAAAAAAATAGCATTTCTACACAAATTTGGGTGTTTTTTTCAGTATTACGACTACCTTTTATTGCAAGTACTCTTAACCAAAGATTCTGTTCTGTAAGTTAATTATTTTTATTTTTGAAGTCTGCTAGATAGTCATAATGTTCTGCCTTTTATGAGTTGCTAGTTGTCTGCAGATCTGGGAAATTCACATTTGATTGTAGTGCAAAGATAGTGCACAAAGAAAACATGGACCTAAAAGACCTGAACTCTGTTTTAAGGATGTGTTTTATAGGTGAACTAAGAACAAATGAAAAATGATTTCCTGCTCTTATTTTTTCATATCATAAGCTCCCCTGTTGTAGCTTGTTAATTCCATGACTGTAAAGAGAAAGGACTCTGAAATCTGTTTTCATGTTAAGTATTGCATTGGTAAGGTCCTTGTGCAGAATGCAATGTTCTGCTGTTTATGTCCTGAAGTATTATTTTGTGTGTGGTAGTGTATTATTGTAAAGATAGATTATGTAATTACTGCTGCTGTCTGGGACTGTTGCAAAAGGAAATTACTTATAATACTGTAAGTTTGTTTCTGTTAGACAAAATAAAAGAGCACTGCTTAAAGGAATACTGCTCTTCAGAAAAAAAGTAATAAATTAGTGCATGGTGGAGGGAAGCTGTGCTGGAGTTTGATTTTATGTGTACTTATGTGTATTTGACTTTTCTAAAATTAGAGTATAACAGAAGAGGTGATATTCTCTCTAATGTGCTACAAAGATGAGGACGAAGAGCTCTGGCAAGAGGATCCCTATGAATATATCCGCATGAAATTTGGTAATTTCGCATTACTTTTTCCTTCCATCATACCTGTAACTGTAGTTCCAAACCCTCTTCGTGCCTGCTGTAATGTCTCTGTCTTCACCACCAGTGTCCTGAACAATAGGAAGAAGAAAACAAAACCAGAATCTCACCAATGTGTAGTTCAGAGCAGGTGGCAGATCAAGTGAGTTTGAGCTGTTTGGCTGCTGGCTTTAAATGATTCTCTCAGCGTTTTTTTTCTACTTCACGTGTGCTCAGAGCAGCCCAAATAGACTGGCTCGCTCACTTGTTAATGCCAGGTTCAGCATCCTGAATTGCAGATGTGCCAGCTGTCTGCAAGTCCTTGCAGCTCTCACTTTGACCAGAAGAGGCCTGACTTGCTCTTTGTCTATTGAAAATTGTCAGTGCCTTCAGCATTTTTTTGCCAATTATTATTAGTAGATTGTAAGATAATTAGATATATATGTTCTTTCAAAAGACTCAGTGCAGAAGCTTGGGAATATCACATAAAGCCATATTATGAATAATTACTTTTATCAAAAGAGTCATGTCATTGAAAAAGAGAAGGATATTTTAAAAATACAGCAGTTTTAGCTGGAAAACTCCTGCAAACCAGGCACCAGAGAGAGAGATATATAGCATTTGGGAATTTTTAATTAGTTGATTTGGGATTAGCATATATGAAAACAATTTAAATATTCATAGAATAATTAAAAAAGCTTGGGGACTTGTTATGCAACAAATTAATTACAATATAACATTGATCACTGGGGTACAAATACATCATGGATTTTTGGTGTGTGAATTCAGTTCTTTCTGTGCAAGCAGCAAATCTTATTTTTATATGTAGCTGAGGAAGTTAAATGCAGATTTAAATTTTATCATGAAAGGCAAAAAAACCCCAAGTATCAAAGTACATTAAATGGAAGGTTAGTGAGGCACTTTTTACCATGGAACAAGAATTCCAGTAGTCTGGTACCATTTATTAATGCTGTTTTATCTTCAAGTTTTCAGGAAAAGTTATTGTGTAATTTTAGTCACTTTTTGAGATTACATTTTTAGATCTTTTAGTTTAATTTGTGTAGGGATATTTGGATTAGAACATGTGTGCAGCACAGATATTTTTTCCAAGATAGAAATTGTATTTTCAGTAAGATTAAAGGAGGTTTACTTGTAATGAATGAAGCTAAAAAGCTTCAACTTTCAGCAGATATAAAACTACCCCATATCCAAGTACTTTTACATACAAAAGGTTTCCCATGAGGTTTTAATCAAGCCAAAAATGTGTCCATATGGTATACAGATGGTACTGGAATGTACTGTTGTTCTTTCTGTAAGGGCTGTAATTAAAAAAAGAGGCAGGATTTTTCATTCCTTATATACGTGGTCTCAAAAGAGTTAATGAATAAATAACACATTCTTAATAAAGGGAGTGATGAGTGGCAGTAGATTTGGAAGGCAAAAAGTAAATGCTTTTATTAACTATGTGACATAAGCTTGGGTCTGACTATCCAGGAAGTGAAGACAACCATGTCAATAGTTTTGAGGTTATATATTCACCCTGAATTTGTGATACCTCAAAAACAAGATGGTCTATAAAAAAATTCATCATTCAGAAAGGAAAATTTTTTTTGTTATGCTTTTTCCCCTCCAACTTTTTAGATGTATTTGAGGATTATGCATCCACTACGACAGCAGCACAGAATCTCCTTTATACTGCTGCAAAGAAGAGAAAAGAGGTATGAAACTAGAGACTTTTATTTGTTTGAATTTTCCTTATAATGTTATTTTTCCCTTAAATTTGAAGATACCACAGGAAACTAGTTCTGAAAAATCTATTTGATAATACATAATCAAATGTTTCCTGGCTGAGTGCTATCAATTTTGGGAGGATTAAAATATGTGTGTATATGTTTAAATAAATGTCTTCCTCTTGCAGCTTTAAAATTAATCTGCCAGATAGAAACTGAGTTGAAATAGATGTACTGGAATAGATTTTTCCCAAGTTTACAAACAGCTTCTGTCATGGCTGTTCTGAGTGTCACAAACTGTAACAGGGGAAAAAGTGAACATGATCCTTATTAATTTTCGCTGATGCTATTTAAAATCCTGTTGACAGCAATGAAATTAGCAAGAGTGAAACCCATTTCATGCAGTTACTTTTTAAATGAGGACATAACTGTTGTGTAGGACTTTCTGTATTTACAGTGATCTGTGCAAAAGTACCCAGGCAAGTGTTTTTCTGGGTACCATTTTAACATCCAGTAAACAGGGAGCTCCATTTCCATATGGATCTTCAAAGAAGAACATAGGTGGAACGTGACCTTTCTACTTCTTTACTGTCAAAACAGTTCTTGCCCACTGACCTTCCTTCTCATTTTCATGATTGGTATTGAGACCATCAAAATTTCGTAATATCGGAAAAGGGCATAGCGGGCATGGAAATTGTATTTAACGGTTAGTTTTACCAAGAAACCGTTGTAAGTCTAGTCAACTTCAGAAGCTACTGCCAAAATCAATAGATCAAATTAAGTTTGTGAGGTTTTAGCCCACTCTTCTTCAATATATGTGTATCTTCATATATATATGTACACACACATAGGTATTTATTTAATATATATGTGTGCAACAAGCCAGAGAGGAAGTTAAGGGGAAAAAAAATGGACGAGGTACAGTTTGAGCCACGTGATTTTTTCATCACCTTTTTTGATTTGCCTCAGGACAATAACGAAAATACCTTCTTTACTACTAGTAATGTGAAATTTCAAGGAGATTATTTCTGACAAGTTTGGCTAAAAGGATGAAAAAGAAGCCTTCTAAATTTTAACTGTGGAAAGATGTTACACATAGTACCTCACAGTTGCTTTGGCCAAGATAAAATTTCTTAATAAATGTCTTATGAATTTTTTAACTTAAAAAATACTATTAAAATGATTTGACAAAAGGAGATGGTGTGTTTTCTGCCCTGCACAGGTATTACCAAAAATGATGGCATATTGCTACCAGATTCTGACAGAGCCAAACATTGATCCAAGGAAGAAAGATGGAGCTTTGCATGTTATAGGATCCTTAGCAGATATTTTACTGAAGGTAGGTGGGTAAAGAAGTGAACAAGGTTGGCAATTCTTACTATCAATGGTGATTTTAAAATAGAAAAGTCATAGTTTTTAAAGTATGACTAGCCCTTAGCCATATTTATAAAGTCCGTAGAGAGATTTCACTGTGCAATCAGAACATGAGGGTTTGTTTATTTAAAAATATTAACATTCTTTCCTGGTTTTTATATCCCCATTTTATACACAGATTTTTCTTCTCAAGTTTTTCCAAAGCTCTGCTTGCTGTACAACAGTCCCCTGGTCCTCTCCTGCTTTAGTAGGAAAATGGAAGTGTTAAAAAAGCAAACATGCACTCCATCAGTAACATTGCCTGTGATTCTTTATCAAATTCCCCAACAGCCTGCACTGTTGTGGGCGTCTTCTGGTCCCAGAAAAAGGTTTACTTCTCATGTTGCAGGAATGTTTTGTCTAGCTTTCCAACTTTCTTACTCTGCAATGTGTGGCTCTAAGTCTTCTTTCATCAGCCAGTTGGGAGTTCTGAAAATAACTGGGAAGAACACAGAGTCTTTCTCCATTTTTTTTGTAGACATCTTCAGAATTTTGAGTACTTTTCTGGAATCTGAATACAAATTTAATCCATTTAATCAATTAACATTGATTACAGTTTCCCTTATGCTTTTGTAGATGGTGGAGTCCAAAGTCAGCCCTTGTTACATGTCAAAAGAACTGCCAAAACATTATCACTTTTAGTATGAGAATGGTGACCTTGTGCTGGAGGCTTCTTTTTAAAAGTAGTTTATTGTATTTTATGTGAGTTGTCTTTCTGTGCAGGATATGTCTTCATATCACAAGCAACATCTTACCAACATTTGCTGTCTGTTTTTTTACCAATGTACCAATCTATGATTCGATCTTAATTCCTGAAACATCAGTAACTTTTAAAGAATTTTTGTAGATTATCTTGGATTGTAGGTGCCCTCTCTCATGCTGGAGCATAGCAGTGAAAGAGGAAGATGTTGTTTGTGTTATGAGGAGACTTTCATATTGACTGTGGGTTTCTAAACCTGTTTGTCTCTTTCCTGAGGGGAAAAAAGGGAATTTATTCCAGTATTCTGCTCCTGTTTGAAATTTTCAGTCTTGGAACATGAGGCTATAATATACTTCATAAAAGTTTAATAATCCCCAAACACTGCAGACTCCTTTCAGATCTGAATTTCTTGTGTTTGGAATTTGGCACGTTGAAAAATTCCATCAACTCTTTCTGCATAAAATACTGGATTTGTAAGTGCTTTCTGGCTGTTGAGTTGACTGAGATAGAGATTGTGAAGAGCTTGTAGACACAGTGACCCTGCCTTGGCCACCTGGCTCTCCACACAACTTCAGTTGAATGCACACAAACTTCTGACCTGTGTGCACGAGGGAAAATTCTTTCCCCTTCTCTCTGTATTTTCTCTGCTCAGTTCTTCATCCACCTCTGTGATGGTTTGGGGAATGAGTGTGGTAAAAAATTTTGTATCCACTGGTGAAATAAAGTCTGATTCCCTAAGATACATGTTGTATTGAATGTCCTATTTCACCCACTTCCTATCTTGGTGAATCATTCCTTTAGGTGGTGACACCCCAGCCTATTATCTATTCTAGTAGTGTGGGGCTATAAGGAAAGTCCCAAATCTCCATGCTGGTTGTTGTAGCTCCCTGTGAATTATCCCAGGATTTGCCAAGGTTGAAAAAATGAAGGATAACTCCTCGAATATCCTTCTCTAACTAAGGAGATTTTTGTCACAAAGGAATTGTCTTTGCCCATTAATAAACATGAAAAAAAGATGTGATTTGTTGTTGTTGTAATGTGCAAAATAATTAGTTTTGATGCTTATAGTAACCGTAGGTCATTTGAAACTCAGATCTGTTTCATATTAAGCTGATATTTATCTTCAGATATGTATGTACTCCTTTGTAGGAAGAATGAAAGTACTAGGTTAGTTATCTTGAATAGTTTTTAAGAAAAATCAACTAGAATCAATTGCCTTAAATAAAATCAAAATTCCTGTTTATAGCATTGTAATGAATAATGTCGAGTTGGATATTATATATTTACAGTTCTTTCACTTACCTGGCTTTGAACTTGCTATGGCTATGAGTTTGTTCTGTTCAAAGTATGAAATCCAGATCTGTTTGAGGGAATACCTTTATTGTATAGACAAATCATTGTTTTTCCCATGGTTGATAGCTGAAATTAATTATTGGCTGGGATGAAGTATGTAAAATGAATGGTCTCCAAAATGAGTTTTTGCTTGCACCAACAGAAGAGCGTTTTCAAGGATCAGATGGAGCTGATGTTACAGAATCATGTGTTTCCCTTGTTCATGTCAAACCTGGGGTACCTCAGAGCTAGAGTAAGTTCACCTCCTACATCAATTTCAGTATTTTCCATGATTCCTTCCTTTGCACTTCGATTTCATTCTCAATGTCAATGAAAGAAATAAAGCAAAGGCATAGTAAAACTTTAAAATAAAACTGTCGTACAGTATTTTTTCATCATTTTGATTTTAAAAATGGTTTTACAGTTAAATCAATTGATGGAAAGGCTGTGATGTATTATTGTTTACTTCTTAAATCAAACTGGAGAATTTAAGCAGTGACTGTGGCCATTTTTCATTAGCAGATCTTAGTAACTAAAGTTGTTGAACACCTGTGAAAAATAGGTAGAATTTCCACAGAGTAGATAATGTCAGATTGAGTGTAACTTGAACAAAATCCCCAGGTCCTGATATCAACCATAAACAGTTAATTTTCTCTGGTTTTTTTCTGATTTTTCCCCCAGAAGGACCAAAACTATGAATGTAAATTATGTGCACACTGAATTTATTGGAATTTGGGAAAGGATGACAAAGAACTGCTTGAGTGCAAAACCTGTTACATTTAATGTATGAATACCCTGTAATTAAGGGAAAAAAAGCAATACATGGAAACAGAGAGATAGTGTTGTTTTTGAATCGCTTAAAAAAATGCTTAAAAATTGCAATAGTCTCTAACTTGCTTTTCTTTTTTGTCTTGTAGTCCTGTTGGGTACTTCATTCATTCAGTGCTTTGAAATTTCACAATGAGTTAAACTTGAGGAATGCAGTAGAGTTGACAAAGAAGAGCCTGATTGAAGATAAGGAAATGCCTGTCAAAGTAGAAGCAGCCATAGCCCTTCAGACCTTAATAAGCAACCAAGAACAGGGTATGTGACAGTGATTTATCAGCTGTATACACTGATTTATTGATTTTTTTTGTTTTTTTGTAGAGATGTGGAGGTGGGTGCGGATTTATCTAAACATTTCTACCATCTAAAGGCATGGGTTTAAGAACATTTCATCATGTTTAGGCAGCTTCACTTGCTCATTAGTTACTGTATACATCACAAAATCCTGACTTCTTCTTTTTATAGCCAGTCTATGCATAAAAGAAGTTAGAATCAGCATGTTTCTTTTAACAAAGTAAATGTCACCTCTCTTTGTGTGTATGTTGAAGAATGAATGCTGCCTATATATGAGGGCAAGTATTCCCTCAAATCTGGATTTTAGCTGAAGATGACGTTTCAGTGTTGTACAATTTATTTACTTTGTCTCCTAGTTAAGAACTGTAAAAGCGCCTTGGGTATGTTTTTTGGCTTTTTTTATTTCTTTTTTCAAATTAATTCAAATTAAAAAACCTATTTTGTTCACGAGTAGTCAGTTACCTGGTAGTTTTGAGATACCGTATATTTTTGTTTATGGATAGTTGACTTCACCTGGTTTCAATTGTGGTTTTTGGGTTTTTTTTTTAGCCAAGGAATATGTGAAGCCTTATGTGAGGCCAGTTATGCAGGAGCTCCTGCACATCGTTAGAGAGACGGAGAATGATGATCTTACCAATGTAATCCAGAAGATGATCTGTGAGTACAGTCAGGAAGTGGCTACGATCGCCGTTGACATGACTCAACACCTGGTAAGAGCCAATAGCCCAACAACAGTCCAGTCAGAAGCACATGTCTAGTTTGGGAAACATTTAATTAACTTTGTTTGAAGTGCTCACTGTTCAAAGTAATCTTTATAAGAGTCTGTCCACCTATAGTATTCACAGTATTTATGTTTGGTTTGTTTTTTTTTTTTCCTCTGGGAAACATCTTTAAAACCTATAGGTTTTTCAAAGTTACTGAATTTTGTCACTGTTTTTAATGAGCCAAGCTCTAACCATTTAACATTTCAAAAGACTTAACATAGTCAGACTTCTGAAAAAAAATAAAAAAAAAAAAAAAGGAGATTTTAGTTTTCTGTATTCCCCTTTCAGAAGTAAGGAGCATATTCTTCAGTGCTGACAGCTCTTACAGATAAGGCATTGCTGCTGTTGCATTAGCTGTCTGGGCTTTGCATGCCGAATTAGAAATGTGAGTTTGCTCTTGAATGTCAAGTTGGTTGGTTTTGTTCACAGGCTGAAATATTTGGTAAAGTACTTCAGAGTGAGGAATATGAGGAAGTAGAGGACAAAACAGTTATGGCCATGGGCATCTTGCACACAATTGACACAATCCTGACAGTTGTGGAAGATCACAAGGAGGTGAGATTTTCTTTCATACTTTTCTCCAATTCCACGTGCCTTTCACTCACGATAACAAGCACTTCCATGTATGTTGCATCACTTGACATGAACATGCATTTACTGTAACAGGATGGTACCAGTCAATCTGTGACAAATTTGAATTTAAAGCCCAGTTTACTTTTGTGATTTCTTCGCTGTTTAGCTCTCAACTTCGAGGGGAATCTGCAACCTGAGGGTAACATTCTTAGCACTTTTTTGGGTAAACACTTCTTTGGAATGTGCTGATTTTGGCTGGGGTAGAGTTAATTTTCCTCACAGTGGCTAGTTGTATTACAGACGGTTAAAATAGAATTTAAGGCGAAATGTTTTGCCTAAGGCTAGTTTTTTACAATGGGTGACCCATATTTGTAGGCAATTTCTTGGACAGTATTCCTAGGAATTAGTCTCCCAGTTGTGGTGCAATGTAAGTTTATATTTCATATATTCAGGGGAAAAAAGAAATTCTTTCTGCGTCCGTGAGTCCTGATTTGATAATATTGTGATTGTTAATGCAGCATTTAAAAAATTATAGAAGCCTTTTTGTAAGAACTTCTCAAACTGAATTAGTCAAATACCTTTTTAGTTAACTGTATTTCTAATTTTTTTAATAAACTGCTGTATGTTTTTATTTCAGATCACTCAACAGCTTGAGAGCATTTGTTTACAGATCATTGGCCTTGTTTTGCAGAAACATGTCATAGGTATGTGTTAGAGATAATTTTTAGAAAAAACATGAAGAATTTTTTTATGTAAAAACACGTAAATATATTATTGCTATCTTCCAGAACAGAATTTCATCTTTGTGTGTGTGTACTCCTTTAAAGAATAAAAAAGGCATTAATTTTCAGTTATAATTTGTTTCTCCTGATCTCCTCTTGTACATGAGTCAACTTGTTTGTTATGTTTTGGAGGTCAAACTCAAAAGCAGAAAATGCAGTTCTGATTACAGTTCTGGCTAACTGTCTTAAAGGACTATGTATACAATTACAGTAGTCTGTTATAGTCATGGTCTACAATTAAATGACTGCTTTATCAGTACCCTGCACTAAAGAGTTACACAGTTTTGTGATAAGGCCTTTAAGAAAAATGCAAAGACTGAGAAAATAAAATATTTTTCAGTAATTGGTTAAAAGCATTGTCTTTGATGTGCTGGTGAGGTATATTTTTTGGTGTATATTGATAGTGGAAACCTATGCATATTGTTGTAACTGTGGCCAACCTGAGGCCTCTCTGAAAGAGTCTTTTCCAATTTGTACTATTTTTCTATGTATGATTTAGTTTCTAATGGCTGTCTTCTAGTTGTTCTGTGACTCAGGACTTGGTTTCAGGTTTCAAGACATTTGCAAGTTAAATTTATTTTTTAAAGCACCCTGCTTCAAACTGATTCTTTTTTACAGAGTTTTATGAAGAAATTCTCTCCTTGGCCTTCAGCTTAACATGCCAGATGATTTCACCTCAGATGTGGCAGCTTTTAGGTGTTTTGTATGAGGTTTTCCAACAGGATTGCTTTGAATACTTTGCAGGTATGATCCCTTCTGTTCTGCTTGTGTTTCCACTGTTTGAGAATTCATCTCCAAACCCCACCTTAATAAGTGGGGTTCCATTTAGTGTCTTGGTTTAAAATGATCATGTATTTGAGTCATGCCCTGACCGTCTGTTGAGTGTGGGAGTTTAACAGGAGCATATTTAAGTAGGAGAAGCATGTTCAAATCTGTCAGTGTGATCAGTTATTGTAGGAGATCCTAAACTCAAAGGAAGCTGAAATATTCAAAGTTAATGTAAAACTGCAAATTAATTAAACTTAGTTAAAATGTTGTCTCCTGTCCTAGTTCCTCTTCTGACAATGCACCCTGCGTGGTGCACTTCATGAAGAATTCGAGAAAAGACTTTTGCAGAGTTTGAATTTCCAGTGGTATCCAAGAATATAAGCCAATGAATTCCATTATAGGACTCCACCCTCACTGGTTAGCACTTGCTTGGATTAGTTTGTAACTTTTTTCTCTTTTGCTCTCCTTGTTCTGCAGATATGATGCCTCTCTTGCATAATTATGTGACCATTGACACTGATACCTTACTGTCTAACCCAAAGCATTTAGAAATCATTTATGCCATGTGTAAAAAGGTAAGGCTTCTGATTCTTACTGTTGTGCTTATCACTAGTACTTAACAATCAGATTGGCAGAGTGACCTGAACATGCCAGGTGGTGGCCAGGCATTTCAGAACTAAGGGAATTTTGATCTCAGCTCAGTTCTGAGCACATACAGAACCTTCACACTTTTTAAGTGGCATGCTTTTAAAAAATTACATGCACAAATCTGTGTGGGAGAAAGTTGCTGTTCGTCTTGACTCTCTTCTATGAACAGCTATTTTGGTAAGTAGAGGAATTAATGAAGCCTGATTTCCTTGGGTTGTGTATCTTGCAATTGGACTCCCTGGTTGTCAGCTAAGGTGCGAACTCACTTGAAGTTTTTCCTACACTTACCATGTTTCTCCTTTATACTGAGTCTCTCATGTATAATAAAGTATGAGATCATGCTGCAGTCCTCCTCTGATTTGGGGCATTATAGAGTGTTAGGCATCTAGCTACCTGCTGATTTTTAAGCTTAGAGAATTTCAGTATGTTTGAGAATTCTGCTGCTTTGTCACTTTTGATTGACACTGACCGTGCTGTTGAAGTGTACTGAGACAAAGCATTCAGTTTCACACAGAATGATTGCATACATCTTGTTTTTAATCAGAAACTAGCCTGGAAACAGAACTTGACTTTGCCAGTGACTATTAGGATTGAAGTGAAACAATGGAAACAATGTGGAAAACATCAGTGATTCTTTTAAGTAACGTTTCTGTTTTAAGAAGAGAAAGTGACGATGTAGAAATAATATAACATTCTTAAAGAACTGCAGCAATTTCTTTAACTTCTTAAAGTTCACCTTTAGCCACTTATCCTTGCTTATGTCCTGTGCCTTAATGCCTCCCAAAATGTAGCATGAATAGATGTGTATATGCTGTGTAGAGATTTTTTGATGTATGCAGGTACAGGAGCACTTGCTTTCAGTATTGTTGGTGATTAATACTGATAAATTGTCATTCTGGTGGTTAGGTACTAACAGGAGATGCAGGAGAAGATGCAGAGTGCCATGCAGCCAAGCTCCTGGAAGTAATTGTTCTTCAGTGCAAAGGACGGGGTATTGACCAGGTGATGTACATTGAACAGGTTTTCTCTTTTACTGGTTCCAATCATCCATGTATGGTTCCTGAGAAAAACAGTTGGAATTGGTGAATTTGAGGGAATTGTTAAGTGGAGAGAAATACAGAAATAAGTAAATGAGTTTGTAAGGTTGTGGGTTTTGTTTTTGAGATGAGATATTAATGGGCATGACCAGAAAATGGATATAGACTGAATGCTAAGGATATAGGATGTTGTTCAGCGTTGTCTTTTTTTTTTTTTGCTTTCTCCTAATAGAATTTGCCTTTTGATGCTAAACACACATAGTTAAAACCATTGTGGCTGAGAGTTTAACTATGCATATCCAACTACTGTTGTTTCTCCAAGCCATAGAAATTTTTGATGTTGTAAATTACTTAGTGCATTTAGAAATGCAGACTTTTTTTATCGTGGCTGGATTGTGATTGCAGGGAAAAACATAATCAAAGTTTTCTAGTGTTTCTTAGAACACACTTTTAGATAGGAGTCTTTTTTTCTATTAGGGACAAAATTCTGGGCTTTTATAATGACCCTAAATTACTTTGACATATCATATTTGATGTTGCCACCAATGCAGTCCATGGACTTTGGTGATAAATTTTCAGTTAATTTTACTGAAACCAGCATAACTTTACAAATGTAAATCTGAAGTCGTTGCAGATAAAAACGTCCCCTGAAAGATTTTTCTTTCAAAAGAAATCTGGAAGAGTTTAAAGTGAATTCAATGCATTTGCATTGAAATAAGTGGATGGTGGAAAGCTTAATTGAGCTGTACAACTCTCTGAATTGAAATGGTTGCTCACAAAACTGAAATGCATAAACTAAAATGCTCATAATGCTTCCCAGACTTTTATAAAGTGTAAATTGCATGTTGAAATATATATGTGTTTAGTAGATGTGTATTTCATTGCTTGGAAATTTCTGCATACTTGATTTTTATCTGAATAAACTCACTCATGTCAAAACTTTTATAAGAAATTTAACATCACTTTACATTATTTAGGAAAAACTTGCAAATTTAGGTAATTTAGTTTTTAATGCCTGTTAGTTTTGAAGTTGTTGGGTATCTTTATTTAAAGATGAGAATGTCTTTGAGCTCTTTTCTAAACCTTTTATTCATGCTAGAACAAATTCCACCAAATGGTTCCATATATTCTCCTCTGTGCTCAGAATAACGTTGCAGTTTTTAGCTCAGGGAAGAGCTGATTTATAAGCATGTGATCAGAGGCTAAAAACGCTTTTATACTAGGAAGTGAATGAATGTGTTCCTAGGTTATTGTACCTGGGCTTCAGTTAACTCTGGACATCAATTCTGATAAAAGTATTTAAAACTTCTGTATAATCTGGCAACATGTATAATGACTGCTTTCTTTTTCTTTTTTCCTTTTCTTTTTTTCTCCTTTTTCTGCCCAGTGCATTCCACTCTTTGTGGAGGCTGTGCTGGAGCGACTCACCAGAGGAGTTAAAACAAGTGAGCTCCGTACCATGTGTCTTCAAGTTGCCATAGCTGCACTCTACTACAATCCTGACCTACTTCTGCACACCTTGGAGAACATCAGATTTCCACACAATCCTGAGCCCATCACTGCACAGTTCATAAACCAGTGGATGAATGACACAGACTGTTTTTTTGGGCAAGTATTGAGGGTTTTTTCAGAGTATTCAGAGTTTACCAGCAGGATTTCAGCAGCGTGTTAACTTTTTATCTGAAGCACTGAATACATGTTTTCTGTTCTGTATCTTGTGAATTGGTTTTAACTGCTCCTCTTAATGTTAAAAAACATTACTCTGCCCAGTGAATCCCACACTGATTTTGATCTGTGAGTTATGCATGATCTCCTTGCATATTTATCACTCTGCCATTGATGTACTGGCTGTTTAGCATATTCCTGAACTTAAACTGCATTCTAGCCTCCCTTGAACATGTGTGTGCACTGCACTAGTTGCACTTGGGCAGGAGCTGAACATTTGTAAAGTAAATGAAGGGGAACAAAGCCTGTCATCAGATAGCAAAGTGTGCACTTGATGCTGAGCGGAGGTGAAGTCCAATGCTTGACACTTAGTGGTTCCTTCTCAGCTGAGATGTGGAGTCTAACTGTGAGATTCAAATGCACTTAAGGGCAAAGCAGACAGTCAAAAGTAGTTAACAGCTACCTCTCACCTTCCTGACTTGGAGTTTTGTTTTGTTACTGGAGGCTGACATCTGACTGCAGGTGTATGGATAGGCTTAGAACGTGCCTTCTCTTCTCTGTGCAAAGCCTGTGCCAACAGACTAAATGAAGTGTGTGTTAGGAGTCATGCCGTGGATGAGCACAGGCCACTCCTGACCCATAGGTGCAAACCCTCTTTTAGGTTGTCATTCTTTTCCTACCTCTCTTTTATTGATACAACCTTGTGTCTCCAATTCTAAGCAAGTCTTCAGGGGACTTCTTATAGGACAGTTCCTTCACTCCCCAGTCGTCCAAATAACTTTTCATCATACCAATTGAGTTAATCTTTCCTGAACAATGCTATCTTCATATGGCTGCATTATTGCCACAGGATTCATCTTGAATTTAGAACTGTGTGGTTTATTAGAGCAGTGCATTACCTTTTCTATAACTGTTGATAGGATAGTGGCTTCCAATCAATCACTGGCCAAGTGGTTTATGTGAGTTTTGTTCTCAGCGTGTCCTTTGTTGTATTTTTAAAACACATGTCAAAATGTTCATGGTAAGAGTTGTTTTCCTCCCTTCTCTGTCCTAATTACACATTTCGGTGGGACAGAGAAAGCACAGTACTTTATAGCATTGGAGCACAGACTTTCTCATTTCAGAGATTAATTCTGCACATTAATTCTGTCTGGTTTATTAGAAGGAAGTCCACTTAGAGATACAAAAGAAATTGCCTGCTTTGGTGTATACAGTCTTTCTGCAGATTCCACATTTGTGTCTGGATTTGAAGGTGTCTCTTCTTGAAGGAAAAAAATAAATTGGTAAATTAAACAGATAAAAACTAGGGAAAAAGTCTTATTCATTATGATAAAACCGGACCGTTCTTAATAGCACAAGCATTCTGACATCTTCTATCTGCTATGTCTACAAATCTCTACAGTACAGTCTGTATCTTAACAGAAATGCGTGTTATCCATGAGAAGGGTGAGATATACATATTTATACACCATGAGTTGGTGACAAAGAAGGCATAAAGGATCCAACGGTCCCTCATTTCTTTTGGAGTGTCAATAACTGAAAAATAGCACCTTTAAGTTATTTCCTACACCTTGTTGTAATTTTATTGGTAATTACTGAATTATTTTTATATGTACCAACTTTAGAAAAGAACAAGATATTTTAGGATTTTTGCCAACTTGTACTTTTTTTTTTATGGCTGTAGCAAAGTTCTTGAGATTCATCTCTGTGCTGTCATTTTTTTCTACTACATATCAAATGTTGAATGCATACAGAGACAGTAGGAAAGAAGGCATTCCTTACAGGTGGTAAACTTGTTGTTCCTTATTTAAAAGAAATAAAAAATGAAAGAGATTTATAGCCTGAAACAGTTCATCCTGGAGCATTCAGTGAAAAACTAGTCTAGATTCACAGGGCACAAATGCTGTGGGTCTGACTAGGCTTCAATCTCAAGTAGTCCTGTGGGTTACAGCTTAACTTTTGGTTCTTCTATGTTGCTTTTCAGAAAGCATTGGCTACTGCAGCTGCCTCTCAACTAAACTCTTATTTGAAGCCAAGACACAAGTTGACAAAGCCTGTGAAAATGAAACACATGATCATGATGCCAGATTCTGCTCAGACTCTGCACTTGAGTGGCAGCAGCAGATTAAAAATCTCTCTTTGATCTACTCCTACCAGCAGTGAAATAATTATCTGTAATACTGCTCAAATCTAAAAGTCACTCTTCCTTCAGTGCTGTCTCCTCAGTATGTGGCTTCCAGGTGTATGGCTTTTGCTATAGTACTGCCTGTGATGCACTGTAAGGGGCTTCCTTCCTTTCCCTCAGGACAGCAAAGCTTCTAGAAGATCATTTGGTTTTTTAAGAGTATTAGGGATCATCATCTGAACAGGAGCCAGATATCCAGAGGCCTGACTGAACAGGAAAAGACAGAAAAGCAAACAAAATCTGACTTTCTTGAAAGCCTTTCTTGGGTTGTGCGCCTGTAATACCTGTATACCACAGGATATTTATTTATTTCTAAATGTTTTTTACAAGAACTTCAAACTGAAAAGCCATTTGTAAAAACATTTGTTCCTTACTTTCTTTGCTTTCTATCCTTTTCCCTGACAGCTGAAGTTTGTGTGAGACTTCTGCATGACTTATGCTTACTTTCATACTAAAAATTTTTCTCTGTTAACTAGGATGAAAGGACTTGCTACAAAAAAAACCTCAATAAGTGGTTCTTTTTTTTTCTTTAGAAGCTGAATAGGGGTATTTGTTTGATAAGAGTTAAAGTAGAAATCCTAGTTTTCTCAGAGTTGTATATAAAGTCCCAGTCTCATTTGGTCCCAACTTTGCAATTAGAAGGGTAATTATTTGCAGTGTGTCCAGGAACTGTATTGATTGTAATAGAAAAGAACAAGGCAAACCAGTAGAGGAAAGGCTTAGTGATTTTTCTTTGAAGTACTTTCGGCTTGGTTTAAAATACAAAAAGATTCTAAAAGCTTTTTATCCTGTGCTGGAAGGAAGTGTATTAGCAAGAAGAGGTCCTGCAGATTAGGAAGACCACACACAGCTTGTTAAAAATAGACTTGGCTTGGAGTCGTGCGTTGCACTGCTGTGTGTTGTGTGTTTAACACTCCAGGCTGGATACACCACTGAGGAATGAGCAGAGCCCATGATTGTTAGGGAGGACTGTTGTGTGCTGCTGAGCAAATAGGTACAGATCTCAAAGCACAAATCACTAAGGAGAACCATATCCAGGCTCCCTCGAGCAGATGGAAGGGTGCTGAAATAATGAGCCTTTTGATGGCAAATGAGTGGTCCTGAAAACCATGTTTTGCCATTACAAAAATATGTAACTGACATAAAACCCTGTTTTGCTTGTTTGGTCCTGTGGGCACTTTATAGAGCTGGGGCACAGCAGAATGCTGAACTTCAGGCAAGACAGATGCTTTTCCTGCTGTTTGCCTCTGCTGGCAGGTGAAAGAAACAAGTCTCCTTCTGGCTCAGGTTTACTAAAGGTGGCTTGATGCCTGGATTTCTGCTGTCCTGCTGGGCCTTCTAATAACATGCATATTCTGGAGACGTGTGCTTGTTCTTAAAACTCTGTTTAGAAGGTTTAAAATGGAGCATGACAAATACGATTGGGGGTTTTGGTCATTTGGGCTGCTTCCCAATGATGACTCCCTTTCAGATTGCAGCGCTTCATTTGGTGTCCCAAAAAGATAACTTAGTATGGAGATAAGCCATTAATAACTAAGATTTTTTTTACATTTTACTGTGTTGCATTTTGCAACTGGTGTTGTGCAACAGTGGCTTTTTCAAATCTGTGATAAAAGGTGGTGTCACTGGCTACTCTGGCGCGTGTGACTGAAATTTCTTCATTGTACATTTGGATCTTGAAGGAATTTCACGGCTTCCCTGTGTCAAGATTCAGGATAGAAGTCTTGAGCATAGATTACAGAGCTTTGCTCACACTGGAGTGACAGTGCTGGCAGAGAGAGGAGGGAGAGAAAGTTCTTTCCTTTGTACTTGCACTAAGGACAACTCTCCCCAAAAAGCTATGCTTTGTTCATAGGTAGCATTATCTTTAGATTGGTTTTTGGTCTTCAAAGTGCCGGCATGAGAGCAAATGGCGATGATCTTGTTTCCAACATACAGGAGTAAGTAATTTCAGCTGAGAGAAGTAAGGGATTTAGTTGTTTTTTTTTCTCACAAAGCAGGCCATGCACCTCTCTCTCAGTTTCCTTGGTTGGTTTGTATGCCCTCTTTTGTGCCCCATTCCATCTGAGAAGAAAGTACTGCAGTTAGCAGTGATGGAAGGACTCTCTTTGCCCACATGCACTTTGGTTGCATTTTTCAACACGTGTAATGAAGCAGCCAAGCCCCAGTGTGTCAAAGCGTGCCATTTGACATGCTTGTTGACTTTGTTTTTCTTGGAAGGTCTTCTGTGATCATGATGTTCCACGTGGTCATATGTAATTTATTTTTGTTGTCAGCTACTCTTGAGAATGAATCACTTGAGTGAACTCTAACAGGACTAACAACGTGGGAGGTACAGTGAAATCCCTCCAGATTTCCAGGCTTGTTTAAGCATAAGTAAAGTTTAGAAAGCTGTAATACAGCATCACTTGTGTTGCTTAAAGGATATAATAGTTCAGTAGCATGTTATATAGCAACTTTGGTAATGAAATTGTAAGCACTTAAAAAACTGTATTTCTGTAGCAGTTTTTGAAGTGGTGGATTGAGCTGGTTGTACTCCTGTTAGCTTTATTGCAGTCTGGGTTGCCCATCAGATGAGTTTCTCCTCTCTCAAGTTGTATTCTCTTCATTTCAAAGTAAAACTGATTCAGTAATGGAAGTATCTACCAAGAGTGTAGAGGATGGCCGTCTTCTGCCAGCTCTGGAGGTTTGCTTGGTTTCTGTAGGTCTTGCTGGCATTACTTGTCTTGCAGAAGGCTTGAACAGAAGCTGTCAGCATCAAATTGAATAGTTCAAAGAAAACAAACTCCTCTCAAGGCCCCAGTTGCAGAATACTGTTATTTTAGCCCCGAGTTGAATACTACTGATGTTTCCAGTGAAGGAGAACCAAAAGGTATCTGCAGAGGCAGTTGCAGGCCTTTTCTGTCTTGTTTGCAGAAACTTCTGTTTCTGGAAGTGTAAATCAATTCTTTTGTTTAAAAGCATGGGCTCTTACCTGGTTTCCTGACTCTGGTCACATAAAAATCTTTCTTCTACTAATTTAATGATTTTCTTTCCCTTCAATTATCTATAGTTCATTTTACTGGAGATCTGCTCATTTGCAAGTTCCTAACTTGAGTATACTGCCAGTTATTCTTGATATGGTGGAATTATTTCCCTGCTTTCACCAGAGTTAGCTATGTGTCTCAAGTTAGCATCAGAAATTGGATGTATAATACAACAATTCTGATGGACTTTTAATAAGTGTGTTTAAATTCAGCTAGCCCTGGGGCTCTCCATAAATGCACCCTGCGATTCAGTGCATTCCTGCTTATCGTTACTCTTCATTAATAGTCTTTTTGCCAATTTCAATCCCTGCAATGGCACTGCTGTCGAAACCAAGGCAAATTAATTTTCCATCCTACTTAATTATGATAATCTGTATCAAATGCTTTATTAAAGACAAGTTAGTCTACATAATTATTAAACAGTATTTATTTAGCATTACAAATTTTGCATTTGGTAATCAGAAACAGTTGCTCCAGGAGTTTGACCAGTGCTTGAAAGGTGTTTAATTGTTATTGGACAAGTACTTTCCAGTGGGGAACTTGTTTCAGAACAAAGGAAATAGTTTGTTTAGAAGCTTTGAAAATAGACTTTAAACGTAGCCTCCTATGTCCAGCACTAGAATTTTAATCCTCTCTGAATATGCTTGCAGTGAAAATCTTGTTGTTTTTTTTTTTCTAACAAGTGTGGTTTTTTTCAGACTCCATGACAGAAAGATGTGTATAATAGGACTGAGCATCCTAATGGAATTGCAGAACCGACCACCTGCAGTGGATGCTGTGGCTGCCCAGATTGTTCCTTCAATCCTCCTCCTCTTCTTGGGCTTAAAACAAGTTTGCGCCTCACGAGAACTCACAGAACAGGAGGATCATGCTAAAGATGAAAAACACGTTGCAGAAGATAATGGTAAAATCTCCCCTTTTCACATTGTGGATTTTGTCTGGATTTAATTTAAAGGGGGTAAGAAATTGCAGTTTGTTTTTAAGACTCATTAGTCTGCTGAAAATAGCTCGGCTTACTGGGTGCTTGAAAGGTCATCTTAGGAATTGATTTTTCTTGCCAAAATGTATTGAAAACGTTTGAATGTATGACAGCTAATGTTTTGTGAAAGGGTAGTATTGGTTTAAGGGTAACTTGCAAGTCCACACTCTTCCAGCTTGCCAGGGCTCCACTGGTTATATTCTTACTCCCTGGAAAGAAGCTGTTCCTAGTACCCAACTACTTGAAAACCATGTTTGGTTGAATTTCAAAGGAAATCCTAGCAGGGCCTGTTTGTCCAAATGGAAAGTTGTTTGCAACACAGTGTTTGAGAGAGCTGAGTTTCCTTGAGTAGACAGGCCCCTAACTGCCAGAAAAGAAAAAACACCCCAGAATGTCTTACAGAGGGAATTGTGGGGAGGAATCATACACAGCGTTGCAGGAAAATCTGTTTGGCGTGGAATAGTAGATAGAGGGTTGGAGGTCTGAAAATTAGATTGAGGTCTGAAAATTAGATTGGACGTGAGCAGAGTACGTGATCCGCTGAAATTTCACACGTGATTTTTCTGTAGTGGAATCACAGAATTCTTCTCGACATATAGGAATACAGCATGGAGAAAGCACACTCATTTTCAAATCTCTCTCCTGTGATTTAGTCCCTGCTTGCTGCATATGTAGTCATCTTTAGTCTTTCTAAACTGTTAACCGAGGAAAAGCTAAAGGTTTGGAATTGGTGTGGGGGGTAATTTTTCCATCTTGATTATAAGTCAGAAATACTTTTCCTTAAGTAAGAAGTAGCATTTAGAATCTCATGTTGTAGTTGCATTTAATTCAGGGTGTAATAGTTTCTAAGTGGAATGGAAGGTAAAGAAAAACAAGAGGTGCTGGTTTAAATTTGCTCAAATAAGGGAGCACTCTGAAGAATAACAGGCACACAATTGGTCTGCAGCTGGTTTTCTCATGGTTTTGTGTCTATTTGTGAGGTCTCTGTAATTTAAAAAGCACAGTGAAGGACCACTTCATCGAAGACATTTCCTCAAAATGTTTGGATCCTGTAATTGCACAGTGACTGCATAAATGAAAGAAGAAGAAAGATGGCAGTTTCACATTTCTCAGGTCTGCATAGAAACAAAAGTTTAACTGATCTGGAATATAGGAAACATTCTAACAGCTTCATTTTTCCAGGACTTTTGAGATTTTGGGGGAAGGGTATTAACAGAGAGTCCCCTTTCCAACCAAAACCTAGATTTATTAATTGGTTTTGATTTTTAAGTCATTGTTTCCTTATAGTTTTTAAACTTCGTTTTACAAAGTATATCACTGCTTTTCCAGAAGAGATACCGAGTGATGAGGATGAGACAAATGAGGTGAGCCAAGCGATGCAAGACAACCATGGTGGAGAAGGAGGAGGTGGTGGTGGAGGTGTAGAGGAAGAGGATGAAGATGATGATGATGACGATGACTGGGATGAAGATGCATTGGAAGAGACTGCTCTTGAAGGGTTCAGCACACCTCTTGACCTTGAAAATGGTGTTGATGAATACCAGTTTTTTACACAAGCACTTCTAAGTACGTGTTTTCTGATTGGCAGGATGATGTAAGATGAAATCATTTGGAGATGTTTATGGTCACCACCGTTAAAACCCCTTTTCTTTGTTACAAGAAATAATTTAGATAACTGAAACTGGAAAATATGGTCTTGCTTTCTAATGCCAGTGCTAAGATTTTTTTGGCTTACTAGTGCTGAAAAAACAAACGGTAGCAAATATATCCAGAAATTAATTCTCTGCATGTTCTCCTTCAGAACTTTTCGATCTCAGCCTAATTGAGTGGGCCTCAGTCACTAGAGGGACTCCCATATGTAGAAATATTTGTCACCTTCTAGGTGTTGAAATCATAATGGAGAAATTATGCTGTTGCTTTTAGTTTTCATATGAATTTTCAATTAGAATATTCAGCTCACATTGTCCATGAGTAATGGCCACATGGCTAACTCTCTGTTCCAGAAAGGAGAGGATGTAATTAAGTTCCCCCAAAATGGATTGCCTCTGTTAGAGTGGGGCTTCTGTGCTAAGAAAACCGACAGGAATACTTGAGCCTGTTTTGCGGTGCAGGTTCTGTTTTAAAACCAACCAGAAATTCCACGTGTTTCATTCTGTTGTGCCTGACAATCACTTTTCATCCCCCCCTGTTGTGACAGCGGTGCAGAGCCGGGATGCAGCCTGGTACCATTCCCTGACAGCACCGCTGAGTGAGGATCAGAAGAAACAGCTGCAGGAAATTTATACATTAGCAGAACACCGGCGAACTGCTGCAGGTGAGTCACTTCTCTGGGGCCATTTTATGTGTTGCAGGGATGTTGGAACTGCATCTGATCTGTAGCAACAAAGAGAATAGACCTCTGTGCTAATTACCATTTTCCAAGAAGCGTGAGTAGGATGTTATGCTCACATTATTGCTTGCCTGGAAGTGTGTGTTATTCAGAGAGCACTGTTGCTTCTAATTAATTGCCTTCTCGTGCTGCTGTTTGAACAGGGTCTGAACTAGTTTTGCACAAGAGCGCATTAAGGTGATATCTAGCTGTCAGCCAGGCATTTGATGAAGATTGCTGTCGATCATAATGTGTTTAACAGTTTTGTAACTTTTTAACTGCTAACATTGCTGTCAGTGTGAGGTTTTAGATGTGTGGAAAGCTTGCATCCTGGAAAATAAATTCAAGTTTAATCAAAAGGAATGCAGAACAGTGTAACAGACTGATTCTGCAGAGGATTAATTTCTCAGCTCGGTTGTAGAGGTGTGCACATTTATGCATTTAGAGAAAATCTGAGTGTAATTTATTCCTGTCACTGCATTTAGGGAATGAAATTTGGACTCAACTGAGAGTTTTTTCCACAGCTTCGCATTCTTAGCTAGTGAGCTGTGTTGTGTCTGGCAAAGGTGTTCTCTATAGACCATTTTTCATATTATTTTTCTTGTTTGAATTCTAGAGAATAAGACAATAGAACAACAAAGTGGATACACATTTGACAACAAAGGACTGATCACATCATTTAACTTTGCTGGAAGTACTCCCGGTGGCAACTGAAGGATCAGCTACAAAGGTCAATGGGAATGGTCTCATCATTACATTTTCTTGAAATCATCGTGACTTCTGGGTGATAGGGGAGGGTAATTTAATGCTGCTGAAGGTTTTCTGGAAATTAGCAGTGTGCTTCCCCCACCAGAATGCTCTTTCTAACCAGCTACTGTAATGTACAAATTTTTGTGGTGTTTTTATAATTTGATGGACTGAAAGGAAACGTTTGTCCTCAAGGAACCTGAATGACTGGGAGGGGCCAGGCTGCATCTAATTGAGTTGCACTTCTCAGGTTTTTGCTGTGCAGAATTGATAGATTCATATGGATAACAGTGCCTTCTGTTGTACATGGATTGCCTGAACAAATGGATTTTGGAGTGCATTATAATTTTTTAAGTGTAAGGACATTTCTCGATACACTGTAAGCCTTGGTTCCATGTTTTCCAGTCACCTGCTTTCTACTGCTCGGTTTAACTGTTCGTTGGTTTCACACACATTGCTGGATTCAGAATATTGCAGCATCTTCCTGTTTGGTGCAGACCAAATGTGCAGAGGGAGTTGCAAAGCATTCACTGGTTACGTGGAAGGGTTGTAACAAAATTGCAGATTTTCCCTTGATGCAGGAGTCTTAAAGTATTTCTCTTAGCCATGAGTTCAACTGGCTGGAGTTAAAATGGCAGGCCTGGCAGATGGCTGTCCTAAAATCTGCATCTGTGTCACCTCCTGCCTGGACAAGTGGTGTGGCTGTCACATGTAGATGTTCTACATGACAGCTTCTTATTTCCACTATTACTGATGAATATTGCATTTTACTTTGGATTCTATAAACCTCTTTTCTGATTTTATTCATTCATTACCATTCCAGTGGTATTACAATGTGGTACAAAAGATTTGCAATATTTTATTTATTTTGATAGAAGAAACACTTCAGAATTAAGCTTCAAACTTAATTCTTACTGCTACACTTCAGTGATTGTATTTCTGGTCTGCATTCCAGATGGCTGTTCTTGTCCCATGCTGAAATTTCTTTTATCTGACATATTTTTTCCCATATTTCAAGGACTGCCTCCGCCAGTGGAGGTTTAGATTAGATATTAGGAAAAAATTTATTCTCTGAAAGGGTGGTCAGACAATGGAACAGGCTGCCCAGGGAAGTGTTGGAATCAACATCCCTGGAAGTGTTTAAACATGTGGATGTAGCACTTAGCGACACAGTTTAGCAGTGAACGCGGCAGTGCTGGGTTAACAGTTGTACCTGATGATCTTAGAGGTCTTTTCCAACCTAAACAATTCTATATAACAAGGTGTTTGTGGATAAGTTCATTTAGTCAGAAAGTGATAGCAGTACCAGTTTGAATAGGTGCCCCTCTTTTAGATCTATTGGGATCGAGGTGGTGTAGCAAAAATCAGTAGGGGTGCATTAGAATGTGAACTTTGGATGGGAGATAAAATGTTTAGACCAGATTTTGTTTCTACGTGTTAATTTCTTTATGACTTAAAAATATTTACCAGGCAAGTTTAAACACACACTGATAATCTGCTTTATAGCAGTGTCCCAAATGAAAAGTTTAAAGTCCTTTCCATCCCCCATGAAGTTTTTCACGATTACAGTAAACGTAGCCCTGGGCAGTGCTGAAGCTTTCATTTTTATGTGTCAGAGTAATTCTGGTGGAGTCTGAGCACTCTACACCTTGGCTTCTGGAAAAGACGAAGTGTCTCTGTGTGTTCCTTCTGGAATTTTCCTAGCCTGGCAGCTGTGGGGCAGAAGGTTCCTCGCTGCTTTCCTTTTTTTTTGCACCTTTGTGCCAGACTCAGATGCTTTTTCTGCCGCTGCTTCTTTTTGTTTGTTTGTTTTCCCAACATAGCAGCTGCAGAGTAAAGTTGGCCTGGTTCATGTAGGTTTTTCACTGGTGCTACTCAATTAATAGCAACAGTGAAAATTTCTCACTTTTAGGCCTGTTGTAAATAGGGAAAACTGTGAGAGTTCCAGGGTCTGTATTTCCAAAAGGGAACAATCTTTTGAGCTGCATTGACAGGCTCTTTAAACTCAAGCAGCAGAGGGCCAGGATTTCCTTTATTTTGAATGTCAGGCTATGAAAATTAGAGGTTATTTTTGCTAATTTAGGCCGGGGCTGTATGGTCTGAGACAGTAAGTAGGAAAGCATTACATCCAGGGTGTTGGGGAGTTTCTCAGAAACCACAGAAGTTTCGAAATCCTTCAAAAATTTAATGGTTTTTGGAAGTTAAGGCGACTGACAACTTCTCTCTTACCTGTCAGCTGAAGTTAAGTATTAGGCAGGTAAACTATTTAAACCCTTTGTTATTTTATTAAAAGAAACAAATTTGTTGAGTTGGCTTTTTTCCAAAGCCTGTTTGCCTTCTCTACACTGGCACACAGAGTAGAAGAGGGATTTATTTTTCTTCTGCTAATGAGGTTGCTTGCACAGTCTCAGGCTAATATTCAGGAGTTAATGTGCTCAAGGAAAAGTCTGCTTTTGCATAGCATCATCTTTGTGTCACTCGGCTGAACTATGGCTGCTCCCTAGTTCTGCTTCTTGTGTACTTTTCAAATCGACTGCCAAGAAAATTTCATCCAGATGTTTCTTACAAGGGGTTTAATCAGCAGCATGGAGTCGGGAATCTTTGTTGTCTCTTTTGCAGTGGGGTCAGAGATGTCTGAGGGGATGGCATGTAAAAAGGTTAAATGCCCTTCCCTTCCCAGGAGATTCATGAGCAAATGTTTCTGCTGGCAAAAGCAAATGTTAATTATTTTATTCCTTTTTTTGAAAAGGGTTTTCATCCAAAAAGATTTATTGGGCTCTAGCCTCCACTTTAACATATGGTTCTCTTTTAACATGATAAATATCCGTTTGTACATGATCATAAATAGGTAATGGATTTTAGGGGTTTCTTTCTGAGCTCTGTCCGGCTTTGTACTACATTAAAGGGAGAGTAACACGAATGTGCATTACTGTCTCACTTGCAAGCCAAGGTAATCGTGGAATATCAGATACCAGCATTGCCAATCAAGCATGATGTATTTGCCATTGAAAGTACAGAGAATCGTGAATGTATTGTAAAATAAAACAAAGGCTGTGAAAACTGGTGACCTACCTTGCCCCGTGCCCATATTCCCAAAGTATGAAGGTGACTCACGTGGGCACCACGGTGGCTTTGCACAGGAAATGAGCATTATGTGGGTGATAATCATAGCAAATGTTAACTTGCAAAAGCTTCTTTTTCAGATAAAATTAACTGATCCTGGGTATTGAATTGCATATGCTGTTTTGTCACTCTTGAAAGGAAAAATAAGAATCACCACATGTTTTGACTGCCTCTTTTTGCTCTTTCTTTCAACATTGAAGTACTTGGTTTGCTTTCATTACAAAGCAGAATCTTTAATCAGAAAGCTCCAGGAAGAGTGCAGAATATCAAGCTGAGGAAAAAGCTGAAAAATTCTAAACCTCAACAATCCCCCAAAACCCGCATGTGCACAGTCTGAGTGATATAAATATGCTTTGGGAGTGTGAGTCAAAATATGTAAAGAATGTTACACAAAATGATGTTGTGAGGTTCTTTGCTTTAGGGAAAAAAGCTGCCCGTGGGGTGTCAGGAAGACATGAAATGAACTGCTTTAGGATGTGCCCTTTGCCTGTGAAGTCGTGGCAGTTTGTGACTCTGGATTCCATCATGCATTGTAGAGGAGAGATGGTAGGACAACAGGATTTTTTTTTTTCTTACTACAAAGCAAGAGTCTGAATTGAGACTTTCGTGGGCCAGAGGAATTGTGGACAACCTGAATGATTAACTGTCTTTCTGTTCCAGAATACTTTTCAGTCTTTTTCTTCCCTCCTTTTCTTCTCTTTGCTAACCACAATGTTATGGGATATTTCAGGGAGTATTCAAAATACCTGAAAAGATAAACCTTAAGCAATTTTTATAAAACCTGTTGTTCTTGAAGCAATGCAACCTATCAATTGCATTTCTGTATATAGAACAAAGTCTCTCATTTGGCATATGCAGGTGATACAGAACTACAAAACTCCCTCACTTGTGCCTGTGGTTTGGGTGGATGTGGAGAGGATGAACCTCTCTGTGATTTACTTCTAAATACGGGGCTTTGAAATCTCCACACCTCAGACTGAACTGTGCTGGAAGGATAGGCAAACATGCCCTATGTAATGTAGCTCCCAGTCCTCGTCTGACATGTGCTGTAGTCAGTCTCGATAATGTTTGGTGGTCTGGTGGTCAGTTCTCCAAGGATCTCCATCTCTGATTGAGGACATTCTTCAAGTCCAAGAGACTGTCTTTGCAGGTGGACAGGGAATCTGTTTTCCCTCACTGCAGCAAAGCCTACAGCAGGTGGGGCTATGAACTTCTTGACCTTATGAGTGAAAGTAGCACCCTTTCCTTTTGGGTGTCAAACCTTGATAGGATGTATGTGATAGAACACTGATGGATGTTCCCAACGTGTTAAAGGAAGCCAGGCAACTATTCCAGATAGCAGGAAGTCTTAGTATAAAACCAGGATGTATGAGCAGGTCAAGCTGATTGCTTTGGACATCTCTTGACTGCTTTTGCTTTTGTAAAGCCAATCAAGCAAAACCAGTGTAAAATGAAGGAAAACTAAAGCAATGCTTTGGCACTAGACAGGTAGAAACATTCCTGGCCTGTGGATCTAATCCCAGTACTCACTGTGGATACACTCAGATACTTTTCAAACACAACATGCAATATCTGTATGGATGTCAGTACCCTGACTGACAGCCATTAATGAGAGGTGAAGACTCTAAGATGATTTTTCTCTGACAGAAATCAACTGCATCCCTTTAAAAAGTCTGGGAACTACTTATCCTGGCTGATGTGCAGTCACCAATGGAAAACACTCAGTGGGATTACAGTCTTTCCTAAAGATTCTCAGCATACATCCCACTAAAGGGCTACCAACAGTGCTCCGTGGCTAGGGAGCTGGCTGATGAAGTACTCCTTGACTAAAAGAGTTTCGGGGAACACCAATTTGGAGAGGATCTATAGGTGATGTGTTTATGTGATCTCAGATCTGCAGTGTTGCCTAGATCTTCTAGAGGATGCCGTTTGGTGAGGTGCTTTGAATTTGGGATCAGAAAGGAATTCCAGTCCAGGTTCTCCCCTCTTCCCCTTTCCAAGCAAATCCAGTGTAAAGTGAAGAACTAAAGCAGTGCTTGGGCCACAGACAGGTAGAAACTTTCCTGGCCTATGGATCTGATCCCAGTGCTCACTGCAGAAGTGCCTGTGAGTTTTGTGATTGGCTCTGATGGAGCCAGGCTTTTACCCAAGCACTTTGCTACATCCTAGTGTTTGGATCACTGCTAATACTTTCCACTGGCAGTTGTCCATATCAAAAACAACAAAGTGAAAGTGCTGTATTAAGTCCAAGATTCTCTTTATAGGCTGTACAGAGGTTCACAGTTTTAAGTGCTTAATCTCTATGAGTGGTGGGGTAGGAGGTGACCTTTCAGATGCACTGATTTCTCCAATGTGAACACTGTAGTGTCAGCTCCACGATTCACCTGAGTGTTGGTCAGGGGCTGCCTGCTGGACCATCTGAGATTATGTTACAGGAAGTGAAATGCAAAAACTTAAAAAAATTACTTGATGCTTAAAACTGTTGAGCAACAAAAGTGAGTGTTTTCTTGAAAATGAGATTTTTTTATGTTATTCTCAGGTATATTTTAATTTTCATGTTTCATGCCCTTATGCAAAATGCAAAATTACTACATGACATGGAGGCCTATTGATTTTTTCTCACTGGGACTGTTTACCACTGATGGTGTTTATGCAAGAATTGTTCCTCATTTTTAGGTATTTTCAACATGTTTGCTACCAAAGTTGCACATACCCATCTTTCACAACTTTTCATGCACAGAGATATTGGAAACAAACTCAACAAAAGGAAGAACAGTGCTTTGAAAATAGAAGACTATGCATAAGCAGGTTATTTTTAGAAAACAGAAGAACTATGGCTTCTGAAGAAAATACTAAACAATAAATATTTATACGAAAGTGCATGAGCTAAAGAAATGAATATAAGACTATATAAGCAAGACACATTCTTTGATCACAGCTGTAATGTTTATTTTTCACTGCCAAACAACGTGTGACACTTTTGATTGCATGTGCTGTTGGTATTATGCTTAATGTAAATCACATGGAATGTTTTGGGGCTCGGAAAGAGACCAAAGAGGCCATGCAGATTTCTTTTGATATGAAAAGCAAAGATATGAGCCCATGCCTGCAGTGACTAGAGGGAGCCTGCTATGTGCTACATTAGCAGATTGAATTGCAGGATCATCACCTTTGTAAGAAGCTTGAAATATTAAACTCTGGGTTGGCTTTGAGGGCAAGAATTGACAAATGCAAAGCATGCATCGATGACAAGAAGAACCTTTTCCTAGCCTAAAGAATTCTGTACAGTGTTCTCTTAAGCTGTGCTGAATTTGCTTTAAAAATAGTAATAAATCTTATTGCTTAGGTCAAATGTTACATCTGTTGTGCATTTATCTGGGAGGAATAATATTTCTTTTAAAAATGTAACATGCCACCTACTAAGGAGCCAAATGTCCTTTTATAGCCTCCCTTCATACAGCCATAAAACCTATTTGCAATAAGTCCCCGGAATTAATTTTAAACAAATGTGTGTGTTACGCAGAGTTTAATGTCTGCATTTGTGTAGCAGTGTTTTTGTTAATCTCTGACTCGTGAAGGCGACTGTTCATGTACATGCACTGCCTGTGAAAGAACACGGCTGATGTTTGATGCAGAACACCCAACTACAATTCTCAAAGTACCAAACCAGTGAAGATAGTCATCTTGCAGTCCTGAGAGAGGGGGGATTGCACCAGAGTTTGGGCCAGTCTTCTGCTCATGGAGTTCGTAAAGAAGATACTTTTACTAAGCCTGCACAGGACAAGAGGGGAATCCAGCTGGAACTGCAAGCCTGGTGTCTGTATCAGTGGAGTGTTTCCCTGACGGTGAGTTGCTGAAGTGGCCTGTTTGCTAAATAGCACTGATTGATGATACTTGCCCTCTTCTGCATGGGCCACTTCTGTGAATGCTCCACAGTCTCTCCAAAAGCAGTGGTTAGCTGTCCATGGTTTTTAACTCAGGAGGCTGAATCAGTGTGGTTTGCCCAAAGCCGTAGCACTGGGTTGCAGCTGGCATGAGAAAATAAAATTTTGGCTCTGTGTAAGTGCCTGAGACTTTTGCTGTTGGCTCTAATGGAGCTAAGATTTTACCCAAGCAATTTGCTAGGTCCTAGTGTGGATCATTGCTAATACCCTCCAGAGAAGCTCTGCCAGAACATAATTTATGAAATTGCTTAGTAACAGTGAGTTCCTCTATTGAGCTGCAGTTTCAATCTGTCTAGCAGTGACATGGTTTAATTGTATTTTGTGTGGGTTGCTTGGTGTGACGAGCTCTCCTGTAGGAAGAAAGTGCTTCTCAGCTGGGTGATGGATGACATCCCAATTGCTAATTCCTCTTGAGGCTTTGAGGTGAACCTGCTGACTTGGAAGCAGAACTCCAGGTGACCCACAGTATCATCTGTACCATGTTATCAGGTTGTTGGGAAACCCCTCTGCAGGTATTAACAAACATGCTGGATTGGTTCTGAAGTTGAGGTTGCCACTTTTAGCAGGCTCTAAAGAGTGTATTTTTTGCCCAAGTAAATGGGTAAAAAATGATGACTCCTATGCCACCTCCTGCCCTCTGACAGCGTTCATCTTTTAGCTAAAATCATATTCTTAACATGAATTCTAACTCCTGATCTGCTTAAAATGGGAGTTTGTTCCTTTTAGTCCCCAGCAAGGGTAAAATATGATCAGTGTTTGCTTACTCTTGTTACCAGGTATGTTAAATGAATAATTCAAATAATTTAATTACCTGTGTGATTAAATTACTGGGATTTTAACCAGTCCCATGCAGTTTCCTGCTGAATTTGTGGGCTTTTTTTGGCAGAGCTTAAGTTACATGGTACTGTGTTGCACATGAGGAAAACTATCCATAGTCATATAAATGAGATTCAGAGTGAACTAGAGAGTACAGAAATGTCATATCAGTATATGAATAATGGATGGTTTCATTTTTTATTAAATATATTGGCCACCTATCTCTCAGCACCCTGGAGAGCAGAATGTGCAGCTGCAACATAAAAGGGTGCCTTAAGCAGTTTCCATTAAATACAAATAATCCATACTGTCTTTTTTTTACACAACACACCTTGCCTTGTACCTGACTGCCGTGACAGGTTGTTGTGCAGAGTGTGGTAATGGAGCCCAGCAGCTTTGTGTGGGGATTTGACCGCAGCCGTGGGGCCGACACGACCCTCAGCAGCAGTTGTGGCCGTTCTCTGCAAGAGCTGCTTACCCGTGGAGAAGGCAAACCCTGGGTCGTGCCTCCCTCCTGCCATAAGTGTCTTCCTGGAGGACACAGGGGCTTAAACAAGACCCCAGCAAGAGTAATCACAGAGCACTGCAGTGCATCGGAGTGTGCAGTGATCCGAGCGGGTTCCCACCATCCATTTCTATGTATAGACCCCTCAGAAATGTGCCGGCACGAGGCGAGATTAAACACAGACATGGAGTCTGGTTCCTCAGTGTAACAAGGATCATAGCTGTTGACTTCTGCCAAGCAACGATCAACTTAGTGAGGGTGAACAGCATGATTAGCTCTATTTATATTGTTGTTTTGAAGAAAAGCTGACAGGCTGTCTGCACTGTTGTGATGGAATGAAAAAGAAGCCAGCCTGGCCAAGAGAGAGTCCATGCATGAGAAGTACCTCAAGCACTGATTTCACTGGTAGAGCAGGCAGGGAAATTGCTCCAAGGAAGTTACTACTCCTGGTTTTGATTTTCAGTGTATTTATCCCATTGCATTCTGATCCCATGAAGATCAGGACTAAGGTAAAGAGACTGCAAATGCTCTCCCACTGGGCTCCTCTGATAGGTAAGTATGGCTGATTTTGGAACTCAGTGCTGTCTGAGGCACCAGGCTGGAGACTCCAAAGGACTTTCCTGGCTGCCAAAGGTGGTTCTGTCAAGACAGGAGAATTCTGCACAGTTCTGTGGTTCTGCCTCAGTTCTTGTGGTTGCTTCTTCCTGAGCGTTGTGAGGACACATTTGATTGTTTCATGGGTTTTCTATTACTGGGAGATGGATATTCTTCTAATAAAATACATGTACTGAAAAACCACTGCCACTGTATGGCTGAGGTAGCAGCTGTTTGTGGTTGCAAATCATGCCTGTCTGCCTGTCACAGAAGGAGTGCTTATGCTCATCTCTGCTCTGATTAGGCTGTGTTACCCTCTCACTTGGCTCTCTGTTCTGTAGCTTCAGGACACAGTGGTTTTCCAGGGCATCAGGATCTTGCCTTAGATCTTCAGCTTCTGCTTTTTGTAAACACAGAAATCTCACTTAATGGTGATTCTGGATTCCTCTGTCTTCCTCTCACGTGCCCCTCTTGGGAGATTGTGGATGTGATCTGCTGAATTAGGAAGAAATGTGGATGCCAGACTCCTCTGTCGATAGATATTCCCACAAAGCATGGATCGTGAGATTCTCTTACTGTTTTTTTTTTTCTTTCTTTAGATACAGTTTTTTGTAAAATGTTTTCAAACAGATTTTGAGCAAATTTTTCAGCAGTTCAGGGTCAAATTACTGAATCAAGGCCCAAATCCTGATAGAAAATTCTGTGACTGTGCTGCAGGTTGGGGAAGACACAGAGAATGTGTGGCGAACACATCCAAGATTAACTGTGACAAGAAAAAGAGAGTATTGCTTTGTTTATAGACTAAATACTCAGTTTATAGCTTCATGGTCTTGCTCTGTTTCTAATTTTAGGAGAGGAGGAAAGATTTAATTTGCCTTTACTTTTTATTTGGATATGGAGCTGTAGTTGACTTTTAGCTCTGCGTTTTACTTCTTGACAGTATTGCTGCAGGAAAATGTAGCACTGGCTACATGTCAAGGGATATGTGCTAGTTTATTTTGTTGCCATGTTTGTGGCTTTCATCCAAGGTCACTTGTGTTATGGGACACCTGTGTCCAAGATTTATTCTGCTGCAGGAGATTGCCTAACAGGACATCAGCAGTTCAAAATTTAAAGAATTTCCAAAGCCATATTAGAGCACTGGGAAGCATTTCATCCTTTCCTGAATGGTTTCCATTTCACAACATAACCTTGTGCAATAGCATTTTCTTACTGTTTTTTGTAATATCCCCCTTTTGGTTGAAGAAAAACTGGGGGGAAAATTACCAGCTGTGGATATGACCTTTAAAGATACACAGGTGAGCACTAGGATTTGGAGTGCTAATGGGGAGATAAGGAAAAAAATAAGCACACCACCTGATTTTAAGCACCTAATTTAGATTAGGAGGCTTATCTTAGGTTTTTGTAGGAAAGTGGGGGGTAGCCCAAGTTATGTTCCTAAGTCATCAGATGCTCTAAATCACCCTCTGGCAAAGCCTGCTTCCTTCTCACCTTAAAAAGCAAGCCTGGGGAAATGAACCATCCAGGTTGGGTGGGGAATTCTGCTAATGTGAGCGCAGCATCAGTGGTTTATTTGGAGGGGAAAGAGAAACACTCAAGAGGATTATAACCTACAGTAATTAGGAAAAATCTCCCCTTCTAGTTTGCTGGTTGCTTGCAAGCGTATAGTCACTTTTGCTGATGCTTGTGCATAAGAGAGATTCTGAAAAGTGAGTAATTTGATGTGTATTCTTTGTCCTGTTATGGTAAATTATAACCTTTCCTTGCCCAGGAGCTGAGCTGTAGCTCTTCTTCTGATTTAAAGTGTGTTATGTTGCCTTAATTTCACCATTTATTGTGACTTTTTGGTGCTTTTTATTTTTGCTTTTTACTATGGATGCTCTAACACATGAACTGATACTACAGCATTCAGGAAACTTGTCAGGGACCATTCGAGTCAGCACTTCATCAGTGAGTGCTATGAAAGATAATCTATGAATGTCAAAGTTTTAAGACCTTGAAAAAAGGCCACTGGCAGGAAGAATTTGGAAATCCTCTGAAGAGAAGCACCTAAAGGTTTGCAAGATTCTGAGTGCTGAGTGAATGTGTTGAGCCCCTGGGCACATGAGGGGGTCCAGATCCTGGGCTTTGTGGTGGCCATTGGCCTATCCTTTAGATTTAGGGGAAAATCCTAAAGAAAGGAAGCATTGGAGGATTATGTTACAGAGCTGAATGTTCTAACAATTTTTATTGCTATCCCTGCTTGAAAACTTAGAACCACCAAACAGTTTGCTTTAGAAGGGAGCTTAGGAGGTTCCTAGTCAACCTGCTGCCCAAAGCGTGGTCAGCTCGGAGATCGGAGAAGGTGGCTCAGGATTTTACCCTGTCAGTCTTGCAGCTCTTTCTGTAGGGTGGGCAGGGGGAACTTGCAGAATAGCTTGGCTGGCCTGTGTGGGCAGACATGATTAGGAGGGCAGGTGTTTGACTTGTTCAAAATGCGATAATGGCAATAATCTTGAATGAAGTGGCTCTGCTTCAAACAGGGGATAATTAGAGTTTGCATTTGAAAGGAAATGAACAGAAAAAGCAATAAGCATTAGGCATGAGTCCCACTACCCGTGCAGTTTCTAACTCTGGAAACTACAGCTTGCTTCAAGTAGCGTTGGCTTCAATTGTGAGGGTATGTCACTTCCTCAGAGCAGTCCAAAAGCTGAAGCATGAACAATGGAGTTCTGTGGTGTCTGGGGGAGGGGAAGGTGCAAAAGAAGAACCTAAGTGAGAAGCCAGTCACTGTTCAGATTGCAGAGTGTCAGCAGGTGTCTGGTAGGTTCTGCTTGCTGAGGGAAGCAGGTGGCTTATTATTCACAGGAGAAAAGAAGCATCTCACTGACAAAAGATCTAAGCATAGGAGAAACAGATGAGTGGAGGGGTCTCTGGAGGTTTCGAGGAGATGGGCTCCATGTTCTTGACCTCCATGTTCTTGAACTTTTCCAAGATGACAGGACATACTGGTGAAGGAGAAAAGACTAGACAGGGAAATACCGGGTTTTGAGGGTTGTGAAATGCACCTGCAGTCATTTACTTTGTGTAAATTTTGTACTGCTGGGGAAAGTATAGGCACATTCCTGGCCCTGGAACTTTGCTCCAGCATAGTATAGAGCTGCACAACCAGCACAATTGTGCCTTCGAGTCTCCAGCTTTGCTGTCAAACTTCAGCTTCTTTGCAGTGATCCATCCATGAGAGATGCGGATACATACTGAATATATTTGTATAATGTATAGTTTGTATAATGTATCGTCTCTTTATGCCAGCCGTGTGGCAGGGAGGGAGGGAGGCAGGGATGGGTGGAGGCGGCTGGGACACGCGTGGGCAGGGCGGGCGCGGCCGCGCCGCTGTCCGCGGTGCTGACCGGGGAGCTGCTCCTGGCACGGCCGGCGGGGTTTCTGCCTGGTCTTACAAAGATTGGCTGCCTTATAATCTTTCTGTCTGTGATATCCCCGTGTCGTTTCTCAAGCGGCGTGGCCTGCTGGAACCCAGAGATTTTCACCATGGCAGGTAACTCTGAATATCTCCGGCTAGAGCAGAAAGCTACCATTACTGAAATAACTGTCTGCTAAGCTGAGCACAGTGGGGAGTCCTCGGGAAGATGATTCTTCTGAGAATGGCTGTGAAATTCTTCTGAAAATGGCTACACCAAAGCAAGGAGCCACTCCGCTTCTGCCATCCCAGCACGTTAACTGACAGAGCTGCAAAACCTGAATCCTTAAAAACCTGACTGGGCTGATATAGCTGAGCTTCTGTATGCTCTTGATTACGGTACTTGATTGCCTAGAACCGCTTACAGTACCTAAAAATATCTGATATATTCAAACTATCAGCGACACATCCAGCACATAGTACTGGGTGCCACCCACTGGCTGGAAACATTTTTTTTTCATCATGTGCCTGACTTGCTACAGGAGCCAGAAGGCATGAGAGAGGCAGGGCTGTTGCTGAAAGAATCCCCCTTCCTGCTTATCTAACGTGTTGAATTGGTTTGTGGTTCAAAGTTTTGTATTCCTAGCGGCTCTTTGTGACATGTGATTATTTAAATTGCTGTAATCTCTCTGGTGGTGTTAAAGATCTGCCTTAAAGAGTCCAGCAGTTCCTAGGAAAGCTGATAGCAAAAGGCATTTCTATAGGTTTCATTACATACTTCTGTCACTGTGATTTGGTCTACAGCAACCTTTGGGTCCATGAGAAGATCATGTTGGGCTCAGCTGTACCATTCTATGGGTTGCCAGCATTTAGAAATTTAACATTTTTAGAGTAAGATTTATTTTTCACTGTGCTGGTGTGTTCTTGGATCCCTCTGACAGAGTGTGTGTGGCAGGCTCACAGAAAAAACCTCAGCACCCGCCATCACCTCCATTCCCTAGGCCAGCTGAACATCTAAGGAAGGAGTATGTGAGAGGAGATCTCTCAATACATGATTTCTGATGCTGTAACTTCTATCAAGCATCCCCTTTGGCAGCTCTCTGAAAAGCCCTTGTTAGTAGACCAGGACACTTTTCCCTCCTGCTCCTACCTTTATTTTGTGTTGGACCCTGTTTCTATTTAATTCAGGGAATGACAGAATGCCTTTATTCAGAGTGGCAAAACCTTGGTTGCAAGGGTCACAAGGTTTGAGATATCAAGCCTTTCATATATAAGAGCTTTTTTTCCTCTGTGTATTGTTCCTTTCACTCACAGGAAGGAGATGAAGTTTCATCTACAACAATCTTACTTTCAACATAAGGGTTTGTCCTCAGGATTATTGTTAGCATGGGACATTTTTGTGTTGCATGTTAGAATTCATGTGATTCTAGAAACCTCTGCTTCATTCTTCCCACATATTCAAATAATGGCTGTACAAAGGAGGCTACTCCTCTTGCCTGTGCCAAGCAAGAACTCATTTCTGCAATTGATGTACCACCCAATCTTTGCCTGCAGGACTATGTTCTGCATAAGGAGAATCAACTGTGGAGGAAAAGCTCCAAGAGTTGAGTACAACCATCTATAAACCTGCAACAAAATGCAAAAATGTTACTCATTAGAAGTTGTGCCTGGGGACGTGTGACATGTATAATTTTTCATCCCATGATCTTCAAGAATGAGGTACACGTGATTTTTTTTTTTTTTTTTTTTTTTTAATAATTATCATGTTAGGGAGATCGGGTCAGGCAGATCTGAGCTAGCCATCAAGATGATTTTTATTCTGTATGTCATCAGTTTCTCAAATTGTCATTCCCAGAAGGCTAAATTTTTTGGTGAGGTTTGATTGCATGAGGTGACAGGCACAGGTTTAGTTTCCCTCTTCTGTGCAGTATTCAAAGCTTATTTGATGGTGGTTGCAGGAAGATGCCCAATACCTTTAAACACCAGAACATTTAAATAAAGTCAAATATGATTGTCAGGCCAGCATATTCTGTCAAGTGGAAGAGAGTTCCATTAAAACAGAGCAATGTCTGTTATGTCCCTTTTATGAAATACTAGTTTTCTGACCTGATTATTCATATGGAGATTCTAGAGAGAGAAATATCTTTTCCAGAGATATTCATTGCCTAATCTTACCGGTCTCTTGTACGACTACACCCTAAGGAAACATCTTATGTGGTTTTTCTTCCCTGTAAAGCAGGAAATTGCCAATTTTGCATTAGCAAAGGAGTGAGAGTTTGATGGAGCTCTCTCTATGCTCCACTGGGGTTTTTAGTTATGTTGTAAATTTGTCAGTGGCTTGTGCTGCCCAACAGAATCCCCACCCTAAGACTGTGCGGCAAATGTCCTGATTTTGGAGAATGCATCTAGGTGATGTCTCTGTTGTTAAAGAGGCAATGGATTAGCTGTGGCAGTTTATTTCATCCTAATGAACAAGGGCAAGACCCTGACCTGCCTAATCTAGTTGGTCCTGCATGGAGCAGGACATTGGATTAGATGACCTGCAGAGTTCCCTTTCAGTCTGAATTATTCCCTGATTCCAATGAAGCTGCCTGAGCATACAGCCGGAAGCAAAGGTGCTTTGTACAACCAGTGCTGGAGCCATCACTGCTGCAGCTGCTCTTGGGCAGAAGTTTGCCTCCAAGTGCTTCCTTCGTTTCTCCTGGGAAGTGTGGAGGCATTCAAGAGATACAGTTTTTGGGACTGTGCTGTGGGGGGCAGTCCTGCATCTTTACTGGGATGCAGAGTTCCCATGCTCCTTTCCACTGCTTCCAGACAAGATAAATCATGCAAGACTTTAACCTTTATTTTGTGCAAATTGTCTTTTTCAGCACTGTGTGCCATGAAACATCCCTGTAAACAGGCAGGACCTGGAAGAACTGGAGTTCCTTTGAGTTATATGTAAACCAAGTTTGAGCACAAACAGTGACATTTATAGAGGCAGGTGGCTTGTTGAATAGTATGCTCAACTGCAAGCCATGGTACTAAATGTCAGTCTGGGAATGCCATAAATCCCATCTAAAAAGTGCTCAGGTTGTTTTATGTTTCAACATGTTAGCCCTAAACTCCTGACATGAGAAAAGAATAAACAGTGTGGGTGGCATAATTGTTAATTTTTTATATCCCAAACATATGCCTTTAGCAATCAGGACCTCATAAATTTTCCCTCAGTGCTTGTCAGCGTTGCTTTGGTTTCCATCTAGGGGCTTTGAACTCTGCTGGCCCTTCTCCAGAGCTGTCATCTTGCCTGCACTGATGTCTGCAGTTTTGGGGGTCTAGTGAAAATGCTCCTGTGAAAAAAGCACAGCTTCTATTGGTGAAAGACAGAACTTGACAGGTAGGAATGAGACTTGTTCCCATTTTAAATGGGCCTTTCTTTACTAATAACCCTCTCCTTTGTACTCCCACCCCTGCCTCAAGCTGTGGTTGTCCTACAGTTCGGTTCTTTCAGGTTTAGCACTTTGCAGCCTGTGCTGCTCCCATACTCATTTCTTCCACAAGTTTCCCACCTGATTGGGATTTGGAAATCCTGCTCATCCCCTCCACAGGACTCTGTGTTCTCAGTGTCACCAGATTTCAAAGCTGTTTGCTTCAGAGGCCCATTCTGACCTGCAGAAAAGCGTCTGCAAAGCCTGCTGGAGATTGGCTGCTGCAGGCCTTGCAGCAGGCAGTTCTTCTTCTCAAGGAAGAGGGTTTAAATCTGTTTTGATTTCATACAACTTTGCTGTTTGGTTTGCCACATTTCTTTCTTCTTTTTTTTTTTATTTTATATTTTTTTAAGCCTCATCAGTATTGCCCAGTATTCAAAGCCTTTTGACTACTATTTCCTGCAGGCTGAGGTCTGATAAATCCTCAGCAGTGCCTCCACAAGTATCTCCTACAGTGTGACTTGTGCCTTGCTCCGTTCAGGCCCTCATGGCTGTTCTCACAACAGGACAAAGCTGCTCAGAACTCACCCAAGGAGCCAGAACGGCAGCATCCCCCTTTCCCCCAACATGAGCTGACTTAATGCTTCAGACTGGGATGTGAATGCCAGCATGAGAACATCTGCTGTCCAAGTGGACTCTGCTGTGAGTAACAGGTCTGGGCTGATGCTCTGGCAGTGCCTGGTGGGGATGGCGTGGCTGGTCAGCCTTACCCAGCCCTTACAGGCCACAGGGTCACACCCTGCTGGCTCCTGTCCCCCCTAGCCAGATGAAACTTGGCCTGGGAAGGTTTCTGCTTGCCTCACAGCAAGCACCCTTCCTTGGGGTTTTGGGAAATGGCTTTCCCTTACTGAAAGTTCACAAATGCAGCACTTATTTGGGATGTTTCTGTGGGATGGAAGTGGGATTTGGGGTTGTTTGCACAGTCCTAAACGCGCTCCCTCTGAAGTCTTTTTTTCCTCCTTTTGCCTAAATCAGATTTCACCTTGATAAGTCTAACCCTGTAGCAGACCCACCACAGGGATGTACGTCATCTTTATGGAGGAAGAAAAATTGCAGGAAGAATGATGTAGTGCTACAGCTTTTCAGTGTGGTAAATTTAAGGTACTTGATTTACACCATTATAACTCTTCAAAATGATCTAAGAAAAACACCTCTGAAGCCCAAACTTTGCTTACTTCTCAAGTGCAAAGATTAACCTTTTGTGAAATCTTTGTATTAAACCTAGCTGCAATTTGGCAGGAGTTTAGGGAGGAGAGAAGGAAATGGTCTGGAAAGAGGATCTTGATTTAAGAAGCTGTTCTTAAACAAAGTGGCCTCATGCTTTTATTTCTTTTTTATCCAGCCTGTCTTTCAGAGAGCATTTGTTGGCTATCAAAGCACGTTTATTTAGACCTTTCTTTTATGTGACTAAGACCTTGTCAACCAGTTCTGGCTTTTAACTGCTTGATTCTGCAACCTTAATATTCTCTCAACATTGATTTGTATACAATTTCCTACACTTAGTCTTAGGAGCAAATTGAAAAAAACCAGCTTTCCCACCATATGGAACCATATGTACCCTCACAGGAGTCAGCAAAATGGCTGAACTATTTAGGCTACGCAGCAGAGACCTCCACTTGAGTTAAGAGTGTGCAGCCTGAAGAGTGAGCAGCGCTGAAGAGCTGTTTGCTCTGGCAGGGTGGTCTGCAGCCCACAACTGTCAGTGGCTGCGGCGAGCGGTCAGCAGCTCGTCTGCAGGAGTTGTGTTAAACATCAAATTAAGGGCAAAGCCAAAGGTGGGACGTCCTGTTTGAAAAACAGAGGGTGTGCTGTGGGTTTGCTATGAACCACTGGGCTACAGGGTTTGGGATCCCCTGGTCTGTGTGGCCAACTGCGAGAAGGAGGTGCCACCTTCTTCGCTGGGGAGCTCCTCAGAGGGCTGGGTCTTGTCACCCAGAGTGAGGTGCCCGAAGGAGAGGTGCCATCTGCACACACTGCTGGTTTGCCTTATGCCACAATGATCCCCAGCAGCAGAGAACTAGGGAAAATCCTTGCTTGGTCCTTGGCCCTACTTTAAATTGGTGGTGAGTTGTTGGACCTTTTAACTGCAGAGGCCTGATCCAGCCTAAATTTTACTGTTTCTTTGTTGTCTAAAGGTTACTCGTGCACCAAGTACATAGTTCTGTAGTATTTTCTGTGTTTCCTTAGATGTGAGCAGGGGAAATTAATGTAGCCCTGCCTAAGCAAAGACAATAGTAGGGGTTTTTTGGCAGTGCTAACCAGGGCATTGCCAGTAGCTGTTTATAAAAAAACCCACAAAAGCCAAATCCAAAACTGAGACAAAAAACCCCAAAACAAACAAAAGCCCACACAACCACACAACCTTAACTTGTGGCAGCTTTCTCGTTCCCCTTTTCTGTCCCTCTCCAAAGTCTGCTGCTTGCCCATATTACCCGACTGCTGCTCTGTGGCCCTCTGAACTCAGCCAGCCTCTGTTGGCTGAAGCCTGCAGAGCAAACACAACGCGGTTGTGTCGCAGAACACTTGTAGCATTGATCAGCTCCTTGTAAATGGTGTTATAAACACCCCCTGTGGGTTTGCTGCGTGCCTCGTGCGAGCGCAGGGATCTCCTGTCGCGCCGGTGCAGGCACTCGTGGGCAGCCGAGGGGCTGGTGCACAGTGAACAGCTGGGTGTGAACTGCTGGGTTTGGGCATGTCTCTCTTGGACTGTGGACAGATCTCCAAGGCAGCAGCACATCCACTCCTGGGATGCTGCTTCCTTTCAGTGTTTTGAAGCCTTGCTTCAAAGCTTCAGAACTTCTAAGTAGGCAGCTGGAGCCTTTCTTAGTATTATTGATACACTGTGGGTTTTCCCTCAATTCATCCGCAAAATGGATGGACTAATTTTCCTGGAACTGTCTGAAAAATGTTTAGCCTGGGGAAAGCATATTAGAGGGAAAATTTCTGCCTGAACACTGAATGTCTGACAGTTGCAAACAACTGAAATGGGGGTGTTGTAAAAGGGAGTATGAGGCATATTTGACTATGTCATCTGTGCCAGGTGTCTGCCTGTACTAACATTTCTGCTTGGATGCACAAGTAATATGTGCAAGTCCATAATATATCCTTTCCCTTTAGGAACCAGCTTTATTCTGGTAAAACTCATTAAAGTCTATGGAATTACAAGATCATAAATCTAATATAACATTGGAAAATCAGAGCCTGTGGATGTGCACTGTGTGTGGTATCAATCTATTTGCAGTGTATATATAAATAAGATTTGTGGTGAAATGAGAAAAACAAGCTGCTTGTATATCATCTAGGAATGAGCTCTATGCTGTGCTTAATATTTTCCAGAGACAAATGTGGTGACAGACTTATCAGAAACACTGGCTGAAATGAAGCTGTTGGTCCAAACATCCTCATCATCCTTTATCCTACAGCCAAAGCAAAAAAATGACACGTCCCAGTGGGTGTGGGCCACGGTAACATTACGTATTATTATTATTATATTCAGATGTTGGTTGTGTTTACAATTACAGTGCTGGCAGACAGACTCTATTAGAACTGCCAAAGCTGATCATCTACCCCAAATCTGATCATATTACTGAGAACACAGTCTGGGATTTTCCAGGGGCCAGAGACAAATTGACTCTTTCTTCCTCGCCAGCTCATCTTGCCGTATCTGTTTCAGACTGAGACACAACATCTATTTCATTGAGACTCCACCACTTGTTTTGGATCCTTCTGGGTGGTTGTCAGGCAGAGACCAAGCAAAGTGAGTGCCTTTTTGCCAGGGAAGGGAACAACATGCAGGTATCCTTATGGATTTGACAGGTAAGTGAGTTTACTGCATGTGAAAGATGAAAAAGGGCTTGTCCTCCCATTTTGGCACTCTTTTTTTTAATTCTTTTTTTTTTTGGTAACAAAAAGGGTTGTGGAGGAGGGGAAATTCCTGACAAGCTAGTGTATGTCATTTCTCTGTGGTTAGACTGATTATTTTTCTGTCCCAAGGACAGTAAGCCAACAGCACTTTCATGGTGTACTTTTCATGCAAAGAGTGAAGTGGGCCTAGCAGCTGAACTGGGACAAAAGACATCCTTCAGGCAGATCTATCTGTCAGCATTTCAGTGAGTTTCCCCTACACAGACTCTGTTTCCTGGATTTAATGACTCACTGAGTGAAAATGAAGAAATGAGCAGGTCAGTTTGCCCTACTGGAGAGAAAGAGAGATGCTCTTTGGAAAGCAGGGTAGATATTGTGATTATATACAAGCAGAGCCCAGGAAGAAGGAAATGGCCATGTGCTAGAGGATTATTCTGAGGGGAAACACTGTAGGGTAAGTAGTGGAGCAAAACTACTTGATTCTGACTCCAGCAGAAGGCCTGTTTTCTGCTCTAGGAATGATTCCCTACAAATGGATATTAAAGACTCTCAAAAGTCAGCAGAAACCTTCTAACTCCTGCTTATTAAATATCTGGACAGGAGCTCTTGGGGCTCTGTGACAGCAGCATTCTCCTGTCCCACAAAATAGGAACATTCCAAAGCCTCCCCTTTTACTCAACTGTTAGGTAAGCAAGGGCACTGGACTTGGTTGGTCCAGCCCTAATTTAGGGAAGGGGATTTCCCATATCCCATCTGACTGCCAAAACATTTGGTCACTGAAGTTGTCTGTGGCAGCATCTCTTTTCTTTGTGCTGGCAAGAGCTGTTGCAAGTGGAGGTCCTCTAAGAGAAAGAATTTGTTTTGATGAAGATGAAATTTATGTTCATGTTTTTTTTCTTTGGTGGAAACTACTTGCAGACGTCCTGGGGTTTCAAGGAAACTGAAATTGCTTTTTTATTGGCAAAAGCATTCGTTGCATCCTACCCTGCATTGTACAGTGCTTCTGAAATGAGGAGCCTGGGAGAGGGGCTGTGGCTTCAGGCTCAGCAGGACACAGTCTCAGGAGCAGGCAGCCAAAACCAGCTTCCTCTCACAGCAAAGAGATGCCATGGGAGATAAGAATCTGCTGAATCCTGACCTTAGTGGGAGATGGATGTCAGGAATCTGTTTATTGCAGAGATGAGATCTACCTTGGATGAGTGCAAAGGTCTTCTGACACACAGCTTTGCAGGGTGTCCCGGATTCCTGGGCACCACAGTTGGTTGTCCCTGCCATTTGTGGAGGCAAGGCTACCCAGTGGAGCCAACACAGATTTTCTGCCAGCTCTTTCACAGCAGTGAGATTGTGGATCCAAGGTGCCTACTCTATTTTAAGCTCAGGAAAAACTGTGATCTTGCTTTGGAAGTGGTGGGATTTTCCCACCCTATTCAGCTTCACAGCTGTGAGAGTGTGAAGGCCTGGGAAGAGGAAGAGAGGAGGATAATCCAGAGCTGCTGCCCCTCAAGATGATTTCTTGCTGCTCAGTCAAGTTGTCAACCTGCTCCTTTGGATGGGCGAGTCCTCACAGTTGCTCTTCCTGCCTTCCAGGTCTCAGCGTTGGAAGCTGCCCCACATTTCCCTTCAAACTGGTAAGTTTCCTCTAATTTTCCTTGGATTTTGATAAGCATGACTCTTTCTAATGGATTTAATAATTGATTTGCAATGATTTACTGCGTGATATTTCAATGTGATGTGATAGACAATCCAAAGGGGCTGAGTAAAAGCCACTGGTGTGTGTGCAAGAAGAAGGTGTAGATAGTGCAGTCAGCACAGTTCATGGAGAGGAATCATTTTCTCCCTTGTCTAAGCAATAGGTATTTAGGTTTTGCATGACTAAAAACTCAGCATTATCTTCTCTCTAACTCTTGCCTAGCTGTTGTCTTTTTATTTGAATGAATAAGCAGTTCTGAAGAGTAAATATAGCTGTTAGGTGTTTTCCTTTCTTTTTCTCCCGTGGACAAATGCAGGGAAACTCAGCTTGGATGTTATTTTTAGCAGCTCATCTTTGCTGCCTGACCTGTGTGACTGAGTTAAGGTCACAGGAAAGTGCATCTTTTTTCCCAGATTAGATGATGCACTTCGTGCACATGCTAATAATTCTGATCTCTGGGACAGAAGGTAGAGATAAAAAGGCACCTTAATTCTACTAGTCCTTGCTAAAGCTTCTCAGGGGAATTCTATAAGCTTCCTCTGTAAACTGCATCATCCTTTGGTTTCATCTTCAAAAGTAAGGGCATCAGCTACCCTGTGAAGGACAGCAGCACAGGCTGTTTTCCAGCAGAAGGATGAATACAGCATAGCTGTCAGTCCTGCTGCATTCTGAGTTTATGCAGTACCACTAGGCTGACTATCATCTCTTTTCATGATGTTGCTTCCAGTTATTTTAATTATTGGGAGTAGCTGATATGCTGGAGGGTAAGGCTGCTGTCGTTCAGGGGGACATGAACAAGCTGGAGAAACTGGATGACAGAAGCATCATGAAATTCAAGAAGGCAAAAGCCAAGTCCTGCACCTGGGAAGTAATAACCCCCTGCAACAGTAAAATCTGGGGACTACCTGACTAGCAATCAGCTTAAAGTAAAAGGACTTTGAGGTCTTGATGGACATAGAGCTGAACATGAGTCAAAAATGTGCCATTTCAACAATGAGAGCCAACACACCAGACGTGATGAGCAATAATGCCAGCACAGCTGGCAGGTCCACGGCAGAGATTGTTCTCCTCTCTTCAGTACTTGTGAGGCCACACCTGGAGTAATTCATCTCCCAGGAAGTATGAAAAAGCACTGATAAACTGGAGCAGTATTAGTGAATGGTAACTCACGTGGTCAGGGGGCAGGATTTCGCAATGCTTAAGGAAAGGCTGAGGGAATTGGGTTTGTTCTTGAGGGAAAACTCCGGTGGAACCTTATTGTTGCCTTGAACTACCAAACGGGTTACAGAGACAACAGAGGTGCTGAGAGGTGCCCAGGCAGAAATTACAAGAGGCATCAGGCACGATTTGTACCAGGAAATACCTACTGTGCCTGAGGAAAAAGTTTTTCACCCAGAGAGAGATGCAGAGCTGAAGAGGTGCCAAGAGAGGTTGGAGGTCCTGAACATCACCAGAACTTAACTGTGCGAGGCCCTGAGCAAGCTGAGCAAATTTTTAAGGTAGTGCTGCTTTGAATGGAGAGAACTAAATGTTCTCCTTAGTATTCTAATGCTTCACTTTTATTCAGTGTTGTCAGTCTTTTCCCAGCTCATCAGATTTTTCTATCAAACTGTTAGATATTCAAGTTATAGCTGTTCATGGTCTCTTACAAAGGAAATACATGTGGCCTACAACTCACATAGGTGTGGACCTAAGCTTGTGAACACCTAGGCATCTCTTGGTGCTGTGCATTGTATGTCTAACCCTGCCCTCACTGCATGCAAACACAATGCTCAGTGGCTTCAGAGAGGTTGGCTCTATCACCATTAATATTTATTTTTTATTGACATCGTTAGGGCTTTCTTACAGAACGAAAAGTTAACTCTTTACAGAAGTGAGTGCTTTCAGACACGACCTTTTGCCTTACAGCATTGTATGGCTGCTCCTTAAATATAAATCTCACATAAGGTGTGTTCATTTTGCCTTTCAATCATAATTGCTGTTTGATTCCCAAAACTGATTTTGGGGAAAAAATACCTCTGTTATAGTTCCTGTCCCCTCACTAGTGGTTCCCACTCCTTTACTTGTCTTCCAGTCCCTGCAATAGTAGACAGGACTGTGGTATATGACTAGGGAGAAGATCGGAAGTAGCTGAAAAGGAGCAGGGCTGTGGAATTCTCTGGCAGGTTCCCAGTGTGCCCCACCATGTGCCCCTGCTCCCCTGAAGAACCCTCTCATCACCTCACCCGTGCCAAATGCCAGATTAACTGCTTGTGTGGCCCTGATCCAACCGAAAGGGCAAAGCCCTGTGGTGAGGGCCAGCTGTAGGTGGCTGGAGGAGAGCTGGGAACACCTTCAAACTAGCGGGAAAGGAGAAGCTGACGGATGCTTTCCCACGTGGGCAGCAGCAGGCAGGTTACTGTTTCACAGCTCTCCTCTCTATCAGACAATCTGTCATTTGCAAAGGCAATTAAAGAGCGCACCACAAGAGCCTGTTTTGCTGAGCAGAGGGAGGAGAAGGCAGCTCTTTGAGAGGAGCGTGACCAGGAGCTGTGGGGAGGTGCTGGCATTAGTCCCCGAGTGATGTCAGCGGGAGAGCCGCAGTGGAGGTGCCTGGAGAACATCAGGCTGCTTATCTCAGCCACAGCTCATCCTTGCTGAGCTATGGGAAAGGTCACACCCGTGACTACTGCACGAGGCTTCCTGCAGACCCTGCCCCGTGGCTGTGAGTGAAAGTGGAAGGAAAAAAGAAAAATGAAACCCGAAGCCAGCGTTGGAAAGAAGGGGAATGCAGCTGTGACGTGTTATTGCAATGAGGATATGTATGTTTGCCAAATACATCCTGCTCCTTTTCCACTAGCAGATAAGTCACAGGGAAAACAAGCCTTTGCTGTGGCTGTCAGCTGATGAGGTTATTCCTTTGGTTTTCACTGAAAGATCTGGGGCTGGAGTTCTTGGAGTCCCTCCTCTCCTGTGTTACCCTGCCAGGGTTATTACAGTGGCTGTAAGCTTCCCTGCATTTTGCCTTAAAAATAACAAGGATGGTTACAAGGAGACAGAAGAGAGGGGAAAAGATGACAGCTTTGTCACTTCTGCTCCCTTGGTAATCATCTGGGATTTTTTTTGCTGGAGGTCAAGCAACTTGGGGATCCTGAGGTCCTTCATACTGGTTGTGTGCCCTTTTGCAGGGCAAGGGCACTCTTCTTTCATACTAATACAGCATTATAAAGCTTTATATTATCCCACTCCATTGCTTGGTGTATCTGGAATATGCCTTTTCTAATAGATTGGGGAAAACAAAGGCATTCATTTTCTCTCTTCTTCGAATTTAGATACTTTTACCAGGGCCTCTTTCAACAAAGCCATTTTGTTGTAATAGAAAATACTGAGATTTTATTTGTCTTTTAGCTGATATAATACATTTTTACTTCACAGTGATGTGGCACAGCAGTTGAATTTTCAGTTCCAGTGTAAATAGAACCTGCATCATATGACCAGTATGACACTTTGACACATCTCTAAAGCTCATCTACTCTCTCGAGTATTTTGGTGTTCCCACATAAAGCCTGAGGAAGATAACAACCTGATGGAAATGCATTCAAGGCAAAAGTGTTTTGGACATCTATTTGTTTCTTTGGGATGCATTAGAGTACCAAGAGTAGAGTAAAGCTGGGAGCAGGGTAGAGCCTCCACATCCTCAAGTCTCTGAAATGTTTGCAGCCCAGTTGTAGTACTGCTCTGTATATTTTAACTGGGTCACTGAGTGAGAACCATTTGAATGCTTCATGCTCTGCATCTTCCAAGTAATTGCAGTTAAAGGATTCATTTTAATGTTAATTTTCCCACTTACAAGTTTGAAGCTGAGCTTGGAGTTATGCAAAAAGGAGGCATATCTCAATCTGTTTTGAATCTGAAACCAACCGTCAGTACAAAAACAAGCCCACATTATTTACACTTTAAAACTTTCTATGTTGCGCTTTTGAGGTGGTGAGGGACAAAGTTTTCACTTTTAAAAATTACTCTTTAAAAAAAAAAAGTCAGTAAGTTTTCTGAAGAACCATAAAACAGGATGCTGCTTCATGCAGTCATGTCTGAAACTCTGGTTGTTTTAAAGAAAAGCAAAGACTGGATGTTTACAATGTTTTATCTGACTCATGTCCCATCCAGCTTCTCAGTTTGTTTTATTCTTCTCTGTAATTTTTTTTTTTTTTTTTGCCATTTTTTTCCAAAACATGGCTGCTAAGATTAGTCCTGTTACCTCCAGACACTAGGACTTTAGGAAAATGAAAACCAGGAGAAGTTATGTGATGACTGGGTGAGGTTTAAAGCTGAGGCTTGGGGCTTCAGAGTTCTTCTCCTGGCAGCACTTGAAGTTCAAACCCAAAGGGAGCTTAAGCATCCAGCTCAGGGCATCCTCCCCATATCCTACCCGTGTAAAAGGGAAATTACAGCTACGAGGAAGTTCAGCAAATCTAACCTCTTGACTTCTTTCTCACAAGCAGCCAGCACAAGTGTTTCAGAGGCTCTGTTTCCCCTCCCAACACGGCCCTGAGGGCAACGCAGCTCCGGGTTGCGCTTTCTGTTAAGAGGGTCTGGCAAAGCTCTGGGGCAGCCTTTCATTCGAGTGGGGATGGCTACTCTGTTTGCTTTGCAGTAACCCTGGTAGAGTGTTAAAGTCCTCAGGGGAGAACAGACACTTCCCGAAAGGAAGAAAAGAGGAACAAATTCCATCGACAAAGGGGTTTTGTTATGTAAGTAAGTGCTTTTACCAGCTGGCCGCTGGGAAGGGGCAGCCTCAGATGCACTTGTTGCCGTGCTGGTGGAAGTGGCTCTCGAGGCAGTGGGACAGCCCTAGTGAGAAGAACTATCAAGAGAGAATTGAAGTGGTCAGTGATGGCAGAGACAGCGGCCAGAGGCACGAGTGGGATTGTCGCGGGGGACTGAATGAGGAGAGGCTCTGAAGATAAGGAAAAAGGAGCAGAATTAGATTAGGGATTCAAAGCAAATGGTGTTATTTGAATGATCAGGCAAGAAAGGCAGCTTCAGGTGCAAGACAAAATGATAGCTGGGCAGTAAAGAAGGCCAGTAAGTGAATGATGCAGATTTTATTGCAGAAATATGCAGCAAAAGAATTTAATTATAGTCATGATTTATTAAAATGAGCTGGGAAGCATCCCAGTTCAAAAAAAAGCTTTTTATAGAGGAGGCAGCCCACATATTGCCTATCCAATTAGCAAGATAGATTTGTGAATATAGGATATGGAAACTGGCAGCCACAGGGTGAATGGAAGAATGTCTGTAAATCACATTTTGACAAAAGAGGGAGAAGACTGTCTTGGCTTATCACAACCACTCCCCTGTCTGTCTCTTTTCTTTCCAGTCCAGAACTGAAGTGTTTGTCCCCTCAAACAGCTGTCCTGCCTTTGCTTCTTTTGATGCTGTGAAGTTCATCAATATTCATCAGAACTGGAGAGAGACAGGGAAAGAGAGAGAGAGAGTAATTTTCAGCAGGGGCAGCTGAGTGACACACTGTCAGCACAAACATAGCAACAAAAGCAGATTCTTTGCCTTTTGGCAACTCCCATCATGGACACCGACCCTGCCACCACAGTACTGCTGCTGCAGGAGGTCTGCCAAGGACCACAAGGATTCAGATGTGATGCTCACACTAATCCTGGCAACTCCAAACAAGAGCTCAGGGAAGTTTAAGCAAGTTTGTAAGGTGATGGGCAGAAGCTTTAGAGGGTGTGCCATACTCAACTAGCTAGTTGGATTGTCCTTTTTAAGAAAAATCAGTATGATTATTTAGTTTTTACCTAGAAATTAAGCTTTTAAACCTGTGAACTTCTTTTCCAAAGTTCTGGTCTGACCAGAGCGATTCATATTTTCCTTGCTCTATGAAGTGGCTTCCTAGTTGGTAAAAAAGAGAAAGCATTTGCTCAAATTAAGACGTTTCTTCAGTAGAGTAAGTGGCAGTCTACGAATTCTGATTTGCTCTTTGGAGTTTCCACTGAAGCTGTTGTGCCCTCAGGCTGTAGCTCAGTGATCTCAGGTAGATACTGTGGGTACCCCAGAGTCTGAAGTTTAACATGAGATACATACTTGCCTTACAACAATACTCTTCTGCACTTGGAAATCTTCATCAGATGGAGATTTCTATATATCTGCAGCCATCAATACAGAGCAAGAAAAACAGAAATTAACCCCCAAATAGTCAAGTAAATCCTTTTTTCCCCAGCTGTCTGTTATTTAGGAATCTCATTTTGTGAAGGACATGAAAAGCTTCTGGGTTTTTTTGTTTGTTTTGTTTTGTTGGTTCTTTTTTGTTTTGTTTTGTATTTTGTTTTGTTGGGTTTTTTTGTGTGATGGGGTTTTTTTGGGGGGGGTGGTGTTTTGTTTTTGTTTTTTTTGGTCAAATCCATTTGCCACCAATCCAAACTTGCTATTGGTTTGGGATCTAAATGTGAAAATGACCCAGCACTGCTGAGATTTGCCTGGTTTCATGTCTGAGTTGGACTTGCATTTGGCAAATGGGCACTTGCAGCTGATCCAAACCCATTCAGAAGCTCAGCAGATGCTTCTCTGAGCCTCTTCTATGTTTTAAAACGGAAACAAAGCATAAAATCAGGTGCTTTTTGTGCTGTCCTGAATTATGGATTTCATTCTTCTTGTTAAAACACATTTGACACATCTTCTGATTTATCACTTTGTAACATGATAGAGTGAGTGTAAAATACCGGGTTCCACCCACCAAATAGTGATGGGACTCCAGTTACTGCTCTTTTCTCTAAGGCTCTGCTCCAGTTCTCTTGAATTCAGTAACAACCCCCTCAGCAGGGGTGAACAAGGGCTCTGTGTGTTGCAAGGACCCAACACTGCAAATAAAACTGAAATTAGTCATGGACTTTGAAATCCTCCATACGCTGCATTGTGCGGGAGTTCAAACCAGAAGATCTTAACAGTCCCTTATAACCTAAATCTTGATGAAAAAGGGACCCACGTTTTTGAGATTAACCATCAGAGGACTTTTTTACAAAGAGTTTTCTGAGGAGGCAATCCCCCTTTAATTTTCTGGTCTGAAAATATCAGAAAAATATCAGAAAAATATCAGCTTTTTGGATAAAGAACAGCCATGAAAACAGTAAAACCATTGCCACCATGCCTGCAGGCTTGCAAAAATAAAGGGAAAATGGGCTGCTGTATCCTAGATATTCCATAGGGTGCTTAGACATAATAATGTACTGATAGGTTTTGCAATTGTCAAGAGTGATCACCTTAATACTGAGCTCAAACCTAAGTGGAAAAAAACCCCTATTATTGTCAAGACTGACCTGAATCTGGCAGGATTCTTTGTTGTTTGTGACTTATATTTTTGAAATTGTTTTTCAGCTACTAGAACTATGGCTTCTCCGTAAGCTGAGCTCAGAAAATGAAGGTCAATAACAGGAAGAGAAAAAGCTGCTGCAAACCCATCTAAAGGCAGAAGGTTTAAACCTCTGGCTCACAGTGACTTATGGGGAAGCCACCGTCGTTTTGTTTGCAGTGATTAAAGGTGAGCATTTTAGCCCTGTGTGGGATTTCTTGCCTTGGAAACACATTTAGTTAATTATTACATCTTAATTTATTTTCTACCGTAGAATAAGCCTTGCTGTGGGAAGCAGAGCATAGGAAACACAAGATGGTGCTTTTCAGTGGCAAAGCTTCGACTATGGCAACGTTTTTCGTGATATTAAACCTCAGAATCCACAAGGGAGGTACCATAATAGCAAAATGCTATTAAAAATGATGGTGTATTTTATAAGAGCTTCAAGCGCCTCTCATAATATTTGCAGATAATCTCAGTTTGCCAATTTGTCAAGTCATTATTCTCCATCTGTGATACCCAGTGATAACCAAATAGATTTTTAATTCATTTTTATCAACGCTAGTGAGCTCATCGCTAAGGTGTTGGAAAAAAACCAAAACACAAGCTTTAAAAGCACTGTGAAGACAATATATTGTTATTCTAGCATGTGCTCAAACCCGCACAACTGCCAATTAAAATATTAATGTATTCACTTTAGAAAGACAGAGGGGCGATTTGCCTTTGTACACTACTATCCACACGTATTTTTTGCAGTTTTCTTTCTAGGGTTTAGTGGTCATGGGGATGTTTTGTCTGGCATGAGACAGTTTCATGTAATCGGGTGCAGAAACTAAAAGTCAGTGGTTGCAACTGGGCATTCACTCGGACCAAATACCTCAAGCCAGTTATGAGCATGTGGCCTCAGATCCCCAAATGGCAGGCACTTTGCTCACCCTGGAGAGCACAGTAAAAATTTAAACCTTTTTTTTCGTGGCCTGGGTGCTGGCAGACATGCACTCACATCCTTGCCCCTCAGTCTGAGCAGGAGCCGCTTCATCGGTGCATCAGAGGTTCCTTTGAGAAACAGGTGGAGAAAGATAGCTGGGAATGAGGGAGACTTCTGTGCTGTGCCTTGAAACTCTTTAAGTGCAGTGTGGGTTTGGACAATAGTGATGTTAAGTAGCACTTCTCACACTGTGCATTAGCACTGAGTACCCAAAAGAAGAGAGCCAGGCCTTCCATTGGCACATCTGTTCGGTCAGGTTGAGCGCTCGTAGCATCTTCTTTCCAAACTGCACTATTACAGCTGGACACTAGAGAGCTCCTTTTACCAAAAACAGCTCAGCAATGCAAGGGGAGGCTCCCTCAGAGGCGCCTTTCAAGTATTCTCCCTCTTTTTAGGGTAGTTTTACTCTTTTTTATTATTTTTTTTTTTTATTTTCATGTTAAAAATTAATATTCTCCAGGGAAAGCTGTCTGTGCCAGAGCGATGGCTGCAGCTGTAACTCCACATCTCCTACCCTCACCAAGGCAGAGATTTTGCAATTGTAACTTAGGAACTAATTATACAATTTCAGAGATAGCAAAAAATAAATCAAATGCTGCCAGCTTGGAAATGATAATTAAGTTTTCCTTGGAATAACAAACATGCTCAATATGTGATTTATTATGACTACTACTGTATTAATGATAGTAATAGCCTGTGTCATGCACCTATGCAGAGAACATGTTTTCCTTTAAATTGCCAGATTACAGTCACAGATGCAGGGTGAATTCTAACTAGCTCTCTGCAGTCACTCTGCTGATAACCTTAAGCCTTACAACACACAAGCTACTGCTAAACACTACTCCATTAGCAAGCAATATAACAGGATGAAGACTGGGGCCTACTTTTTTTTTTATTATTAGCTGTATTTGACCTGTCCCCCACAGTTGCCTTTATCCTATCAATCTTTTATTCAAAACCAAAACAAAATCTCCTATGCTGTCACTGTAAGGGCATAAGCGTTCCTGCTTTGCAGACTCTGACACAAACACGGGCTGCTGCTGCAAGATGCTACAGAGAAGTGACAATCCTATCCTATTCCCCACTGGGGATTTTGGTCGAGGGTTGATTTGCAGTTAGTCTTGTCCTGAGGTCAGCAGCTGGAGGGCACAGGATTTTAGGGGCACGGCTCAGGATTTTGCCTCTGGAGCAAGCCCTGTCTCACTCCTACCTCAAAATCCTGGAGTGCACAGACTGAAAAACTCTATATGAAAACTTCAGAAAGGCTGGGGAAAGCTTTGTTCCAGCCTCTCCTGTGCACTGTAGTGGTGCTTGGCTGGGGCAGAGAAATAGCTGGCACTGCTGGGACCTGTAACAACAGCTGCTACTGGAGCTCTTGCAGAAGCACCAGCACACTGGTGAGCAGTTTCTCCATTCTTGCCTCCTCCTCCCGTTGCAAGCCAGAATGCAGGAGCCAGTGAAATCTGGAGTGGGGAGCCTTTGTGCTGCATGCAGGTCTTTCTCCTCCCAATCTTTGTGTGCCCTCAGGCAGAAAATGGCCTTGAAATCAGGAGATGTGTTATTTTCTGCCTGCATTCCTTTCTCTCTTCGGGCACATCTCTTAGCCATCCTACATCTCTGTTGCTACAATAACAAAGCCAAGGGTTGCTTTCTTCCACCATTTCTTTGCCTCATTCCTCTGCCTGGTTTGGGACCAGGAGACTTTCACTGGGCAGGTATGAGGGCTTGCAGCTCCCTGGGTGGTTTTAACAAGGGCCAGGGTTGTAACAAGGGTGCAGATGGCTCCCTGGAGGTGAGTCCTGTGGAGAGGTCGGTGTCTGTGCTGCTGATGGCATAGCTGGGAGACCAGGCTGGCACAGCTGGCAGAGTGGTCCACAAAGTTGGAGGCTTGCTGTTGCAGTTGCTTAGTTACACTTTGAGCTAGATGGACCAATTCATTATGGATTAAAATGTTCCAGACCTGATTAGATTACTTGCAGGCAGCCTGACAAGGCAAAACTATTTATTGTTGTCTTTGCCTGGATGTAGAGAAGGATATTCTGCAGGAATGAGTCAGATCTGATCAGGTTTATGTAGAAAGCCAGGGAAGCAATATTGAATTCTGATGATGCTGCTCTTCCAGGACAACTCGACTGCGTTAATGACGATGAACTGAATTGTGTCATGAACATCTTGTCACTTAGTTTCCAAAACCAGCATGTGACAACGGTAGCTGAAAGGTGAACTCTAGTGTTTGTTTCTTTGTTCTTTTCAACCCGTGGTCCTCTGAAAAATGTATAGATAGCTGGAAAGAGAGAGGATTTTCAGTGTAGGGCAGCTCCAAAGAAGGTCAGTGTGGGAGGTGAGAGGCTGCCTTTTGACTCATCTGAAATTCTCTCTTATGAACTGCGCTGTGTGAGCCTTGGCCGTGCCATCCACAGCCCACACACTGACTCCCATACATGCAGGGCAAGTCCCCAGCATGGCACTCATCAACTGTCTTCCTAAATTACCTTGAGCTACCTGGAGGATTCTCTCCGATTTTTGTGAACAGAGGGCTCATAATGACAGAAAATGTAACAAAATCCAGCAGTAACTTGCTGAACTGGAGCTAACAAAATGAAAGAGTGTGGTGAAGTCAGAGCTAGCAGTCCCCTGCAAAACCCCATTTCTCAGAAAATTGTGTTTTATTGTTTCCAGCCCTGAGAGCTCACATTACACCCCTGCTAAACCTAGCAGGGTCCTGTCATTCATCAGTCAGTTTTATGGCATGACAGGAGTCTGCAAAATTAGAAGCCAGTTAAACAAATTAAAAAATTTAATGGAATCCTCTGTCTGCATCTTGCAAAAGAAAAAAGGAAATGCCTTGGGATAGGCTTTTCTCATATGGAGGATCATATGGGCCCCCAAAAGGCAACAACAGCAAGGTGGCCACTGGAGAGAGAAAATCTCACAAAATTTTATGAAGGAAATGAAAATATGATTCCTGTCAAGTCACCCCTCGTAAGTCCGTCTTTTCTCATCAACATCTCAGACCATGTGATATTGAGAAAAAATGAAAACACTAGCTGTGGCTGTGAACTACTTTTCCCCTCTAATTTTATTTTGCTTCAGCTGTCCAGAGAGCAAATCTTTTGGGAGGTATCCAAGACCTCAACATCTAAGGAACCCTTTCTAGAATCTAAACATAATAGCTCTGCCAATTTAGCTGACACATGTGGTTATTTCAGTGACAAAGTATTCTGGGACCTTCTAATCCCCTTCTCAAAAAAAAAAAAAAAAAAAAAAAAAAAAAAGGAAAAAAAAAGCCTGGTATCGCTTTATTTATCTCCCCAAAAAATATTCTGATGTGTGGTCTTTGGAAAAATGGCTCATTTAAAATCATTTTTATAACTGGTTATATTGAATGGATGGTGATCCATAGGCTATTCTTCTCATCAAGATGTCACCCACTGTCAGGTCTGACTAATAAGAGTTTATAGACCAGCGGTGAGTATAAGCGGTCTCAGTGACACGAATACAAACTCAGCAGCTCAGCTTACTGCAGCTTAGCACGGATTAATTTCCCGTGGCAGATGCCAGCCTCATGCCAAAAAAGACTAACCCCATCTTTATGATTCTTCTCTTCTTCACAACTGTCGATCTGTGCAAGCACAGAGATAACTAGGAACAGGCCCAAATTACAAAGTGGGGATCTCTGCAGCACTTCTTTGAAGTTGTGCTATGCCTACATTTTCCTTCAGGCTCCTCTCCAGTCCTTTCCTTTATAAAACTATTCAGTTTGGTCTGTTTTTACCCCTTTGATCAACAGGTCTGTTTAAGCGGCAGTGATACAAATGACATTGATGCTCAGGTAATTAAGTTTTTTCCTCTGTCTTTTCCCAAGTAAGGATTGAGTACAGAAGTGTCCTATGGTTTGGTTGAGTGGTTTGTTTGCTATTATTACCCTTTTTGTTTATACTGGAGGGTGTTGGCCTTTTGGCACTGAGAGGATGATATTGATGAGGGTCACAAAAATCCTTAGGTCTTGCAGAGAATCAGCTATTATTCTTCAAGGAGCTTCCAGGGAAGCTCTGTGTCAGCGTACGTGACCTCTACTCTACAAACAAAAAAGGTTGCCTTGTGCCCAAGGAACAGAACTCTGGCATGAACTTGGTAAATAGCTAAGATAGGCTGGGCCACAGAGCATCTGTGAAAGCCTGCAGGAAAAACTAAGAAGAACCTAGGATATGTCAGATGAACCTCGAGCCAGGGCCCTGAATTTGATGTGACGTCCCAAGGATGAAAGAAAGGGACAGGTGTCCTGTGCTGGAAGTGGTCTACTAGAGATGACAGAAAACCCTACAGAGAGGTGTTGCCAAGCAGGTTTAGTACCGGTGAGTATGTCAGATTTGCTCTCAAACTACAACTTTTTGTTTTATTTCTAGGCCTTCCAGGCTCCAAATGCTGTCTGGGAAGCTTCCAGATTCCTATTGAGGGATCCTAGGAGTGTTTCAGCTGAACTACAGATGACTTTGGGCTTTGGGCTGAAGCCATGGGAAATTTTCAAAGCTCTAAACCAGGTCAGTAACTTTTTAATATTTAAACATTTTTTAAAATGTTTAACAATGGAAATTCAAAGGTTACAAGTTCCTATTGACTGAGAAGAAAGCTGGCGTGGAATTAGGCAGGAGAAATCAGGTGAAACACATGAAGGGAGTGTGAGTGGGCATAAGAAAGTAAGGGAGACTCATCTCCTTGGAGAGACTCTGAAAGAAAGGAATTCTGTGGTCCTTGTTTGTAGTAGGAGCTGAAAACCCTGAGCTCCTAAGTGTGCACTCATCCAGGGGAAAGCTGGGAAAAGTCACATGTAGGTCTCCCCAGAGTATTTCAGGTGAGCCAAGATTTCATGTTCACTTGGCTAAAAGGTGTGTAAGTATTGTTAGAGCATATGGCTTGTAATTCTTTACATTGCCAGGTTTGTAGCTCCAGAACTCTGCAGTAACCATGTATCAAACCTCAATGTGCTAGAAGAGGAGAGAAAAGTGATTTTGGCCAAAACAAAACAACATTTGCATGTGCTCTCATATCCTCATATGTTCTTCATCCTCTTCCACCCTTGGATTCAGATTTTTCTCTCCTCATCTGGGTGTTCGATGGCTCTAAGCCTGTCCTTTTCTTCCTCACATCACTTCTTTAGGGCTTTGGTTTATACTCTGCCCTCTGTTTCACTCTGTGTGTAGTCTGTCTTCAGTTTAGGGAGGTCCTGATAAGCTGCACATGGATGTGCTGGCCTCTTGATGCCCTGGGTGCCATCTGCACCTACCATTCTCACAGCACTTCTTCTACTGCTCCTTCTGGTGCTTCCACATCTAGATAATCACTTTCATTCAGAACGGGCTTGATATTTTAGTTAAAAATTTCTGGAGTATTACAACATGTTTTACCTGTCTGCAGCAGACTCACAGGAGAGCAGATGAGTGTTGGAGAGCAAGGATAACTGGGAAGGGTCTGATTTATCCTACCACCAGTTTGAGGGTCACTTAGATGCATGGTCTGTGGGAACAGTGGAGAGGGAAAAGGGAGCACAGAAAAGCTACTCCAACCATTCCCAACTGCCTCCCTCTCCATCCCTATTTCTTCCTGATGCTGTTCTTCTCCACCAGGCTTTCAGATTGCTTCCTCTGAGAAGTCGCAGAAGGTTTTATCGCTTTGATTTTCAGCAGACCTATTAGCTGTCTGTGAATTTCTCAACTGCCTTGGGAAAAGAGCAGAAACAGAACCAGTCAAAAGCTGACTGGTGTGGTGGCTTTCCACCCAGCAGAGCTGGCTTAGGAGGTTGTAATTGTGCTTGAGAACTTACCTTTGCTTTAACACAGTCAGAGCTCCTCAGTACTCCTTGTTGTAAGAGGACTAGAGAGAAGAAGCAGAGCCCAGAGTGACTGATTGACGCGTTGTTTTATCTGGAGAGTTTGTTCAATGTAAACACTAGAAAGTTAAGCATTGTAAAATGAAACTGTAGCTGCTTGCAAAAATGAAATCCAAAGAAGTCACCTGAAAAAAAAAAAAAAAGTCGTATTCCTTTCCCAGTAGCTTTTAAGGAAACTTTCACCCTCTTCAAATTACAGTGACTTTCTGTGGCTTATTCTACAATATAGATTTTAATATTTTTGCTAAAATTTATTCCAGCTGTTGTTAATCATAGAGATGTGAATAATATTATTATAAAGAGTCTTGAATGGACTTGGTGCAGATTTATTAATTTGTAATTTTTCAATTTTAAACCCAAATATTAAAAAATAGATGAAAAGAAAGAAAGGTAATTGTAACCACTGGCTTCTACTTTGCCATGATGAAATTGAGCTTGCTTGGTAATCAGAGAATAAATGCAGAGATTTCCTGATTTTATCCAAGAGCCTGATCTTATCAGACCATTTGCAATGACTGCAATTCAGTCGAGTCTGGGGATGCCAGAAGATCTCATGTATAAATCAGTTACTTTTAGAAGAGAACTGCTGCTGCATTTCAGCTCAGATATTACAGAAAACAAGACCAACCGAATCTGAATAGGGAACAGACTTGGGATCTTTAATCTCTGTTTTTATTTTGCCATATGAACTTTCAAGAGACAATTGCATTGGGGAACGTTCAGCCAACTCTGAAGACTGAGTACAGGGTCAAATTAACTGATTCAGTACAGTCCAAGTTGAAAATGCCTCCTTTATCTCACCAAAATCAAATTCATCTTCTGAATCCAATGTCTCCCTACAGGAGTAATATGAATCCCAACCACTAAATATTGATCAGAGTTTCTTACCCTGAGTTTGACTCCAGTGCCCTCAGCAGCTCAGCATCCAACTGTACAGATACATGACAATTCCCTTTCACAGCCTTGTAGGAAGCATGTGGTCTCTGAGTTACTAATATCCATTTCCTGGGAAAGCTACCCTTTTAAAACAACTTCTCTCTAGCCAGATCCCTGCTTTAACCAGCCTCACACCCATGCTGATCTGCTTGTACTCAGAAAAATGTCATCCAGGGCTATGCACTGTAAGTGAAAAAAATGGTGGGTCATTTAAGAATCCGTCATTTGCTTATCCAGAAGTGGGCCTATCTTGAACTGGGTTTTCCCTTTTTAATTTTTGTGGTTCTGAGCCATTAACTGATTTCCATGAAATGCATAAAAATTCAGCTTAAACTGTCTTGTACTTTATCAGCAATAAGTAGATGAATGTTACAAGTGATAACTCTTATGACTCAAGCCCTATAGCCTGCACTTTTCCCTTGCTCTGCTGCAATAAAAAAGATCTGTCAGGCAAGGGCAAGACTGAGGACTTTCTTTGGGTTTGGGACATTTCTTTTGCAATGCTTCCAGCAGAGGAAAAATGCAGATCCATGCTCAGTAGGGAAAGAAAAATGCTTTCACTCCTTCACTTGCCATTTCTTCACGAGGTCCTGAACACCCAAATCACGCACACAGAAATAGAAAATACTAATCTCCTCACCTGATGAGAGAATCTGCTGGAGTGGGCAACCTCAGCCACCTATGCCACAGCCTGCCTCCACTAGGTAGGTGAAGAATCCAGTTCTTCTCACTACTGGGGCTCGTCCCAACTTTGTGTTGTCCCTGACCTTTAAACTGTGACTACCAAACATGAGTCACTCTGTGCCACTTGCTGGATGCCTCTCCTCTGTCAAATCATGTCAAATCTGTTCCATCCACTGTGGGGACTCAAAGATTCTGTACAATCCTGTCCACAGACTAAGGCTTAACCAGGGTTGCTTCAAAGGCAGAAAATGCATTTGTTTCATGAGCTGAAAAAGAGATTCCCTCTAATCCAGTAAAAATGATGGCAAGCTTTTTCTTAGCTTGGAATCTCTCGTTTTGCACAAGCATACGAAGCAGGTGACAAATGGATATGAAAATGGGTCACAGAGGATTCTGTGTTACTTGCCATCTGTGTCAGGGAGGGGAAATGAGCATCCGTAATGATCCACCAAACCGTGCTTACCATGTGATATCTTCTTGTTGATATCACTTTGTAAATACTGAGGGGTTTGAATTTTCAGGGCTGATATTCAGCACATGCTGACTGCCATGGTGAGAAGGCATAGGAGGGGTTGTGGGCTGAACTTGAAATACTATATCCCTATTGAAAAGGAGAGGTCATCCTGAGGATATTGGATTTCTTTGTCTTCTAAGGATCACAGAACCAGGGTACTAAGAAGTTTTCCTCTCCTGCTTATACTGCTTCTGGCTCTTGGCCACAGTGGAAAGTGAAAGCAAAGCCACAGGAACAGTTGCTGGACTTCAGGAAGAATTCAACAAGGAGAAACTTTCTGTCATCTGCATAGACCTAGAAGCAATTTGGTAAAAAGGAAAAAAGGATCATAACTAGGATTTTTCCAGCCCAGCCCAACACAGTTTTTCACTGTTGCAGTGCTCCCAGTAACTCCAAAGTTCAAATCCCACTTGACTAAACAGAATTATGCCTGCACTGAACTCCTTGGAGGGCCTCTTTACCACATGGATTGCTCTCTGTCTCTCCAAAGCTCTTCCAGCACAGACAGCACATTGGATTAAAGATGCCAAACTTGGTTCCAGGTTTGCAACGCTCCTTCATTTAGGGTGGCAATTTCCTTTAATAACTGGCAGAACGTGGTTGCTGCCTCATTCCTTAATTTATTTATTTTTTTACTTTTTTTTTTTGTTCCTTTTTTTCTTTTTTTTTTCTCTTAACCATATGAACATAATTGGTATCAACTGAAGATTATATGCATGGCAGATACAGAGTTTCATCCTGGGGCTACTACTGAAATGAATTGCAGAACCATTCAGTAACTGACTACAAGCAGAAATCAATTGGACCAGTTACCAAATGACTTAGTTTAAATGTAAAATTATTTGTTCAGACAGCAAGAAACTATTTACATGTGCTACTTTTGAAATTTACCTCTAGCTACGACCATATGGTAATTTAACTTTTAAATTGTATTTACTGCATTCTTATACTTTAATCAGTCAATGCAAAGCTAAACTCCTCAGAACTGCGCGTTTAAGTCTGAAACTCAAAACATTTGCAGTTTCTCTCTGCCTTTGAGCAGTTGCCATCTTCAGATAATAACAGATCAATCAGCGCTCAACCCTTTGAAGTGTATCCGCTCAAATGTGTCTCCTGCCTTGCATACGCTGCCGTATGTTTTACTCCAAGTGGAGCCTAAACTTTCCTGCTTCAGAAGTAACGAGCTCTGCTCAATTAGCAGAGCCAGGTTTTTTTGAGCATCGCCCATAATTAGTTTCAAGGTCTCTAGTTTTAACAGCCATTTGCTAATCTTTTTTATAGAGCTGGCACAAAACTTGTGATTCAAATACAAGGAGGCAGCAAATAGCTGGAGTTTTTCAACTACACACTAGTCCCTAGAACTCAGCTAGGCTTTTCTGAGAAGCAATTTGGCTTCACATTTCAGGAGCAATGACATGGCTACTTTAGGTAGAGAAAGAATCAAGGCTTGCAGAAGGAAGAAATACTTATTAGACCACATATTTTTGGAAGTGATAAAGCTGCTTTGGAGCAAATCATCCCACTGCTGTATTCTCTTCTTTCTCTCTTTCCTCTCCCTCTATGCATATGCCTGCATGTGTATGTACAGACTTGACATCCAATATACAGCGGTGTTCAGTATGTGTTCTTCTGCTCTCTGAATTCTTTTTGCTTTTAGTTTATTTATAGGTGGTCAGGACTTCTAGCAACAGACAACTTGAATTCAATCTCTGATGGTGATTGCTGCGTGACAAGGTAAGGTTTTCCTTTGTAGACAAAGTAGAAGGTGATATGTTTGTATTTCAGAGGGTCTTGGTGTGAGGAACAGGAGGTCTTCCTCCATGGCTGGCTGGCTGGAGCATTGCTTTGTCTCTTTCTGATGTTTGCTGGAGGGAAGAAAGGAAAGATCTGATCTGTCTTGCAGAAGTGAGTCTTGAATTGGTTAGGACTGCCATCTCTCTCTTTTTGGTGTTATCAGGCGTAGGGGGTGATGAAAGCAAACAGGAAATTGTAGATCTGTGTAAGAAGCAATGTTATTTATTCCATAGAATGTGCCTGTTGTACTAGGTGACATTTGATGGCTGTGCACGATACTGTCATAAGATATTGACAGGAAATTCCTCGATGGGAAAATTATTTTTTATCACCTCTTCATCATTTACCATTTTAGAACTCTGTATTTTTGGTGAGCTTTGTGTGAAGAACTAGTTAAGCTCAAAGAGTGAACAGCAGGACTTGTAGCACAGCAGGGACATATACCACAGTCCTGGATAACAAATGGAGAGACCTGTCGGGTTGCTGATGGCAGCCCTGGGCCCTGTTTTGTGGCAGGAGCAGGTTATCAGTGGGCTGTCCCCAACCTGTGATGATGGAGGACAGAAGGCATTAGTGAGAAAGGATGTGTAGACCCTCATCCATGGAAGAGTAGACCAGAGGTACAGGGGGAGGGACTCAGCAGGCTGCTGGGTGTATTGGGTTTGTTGGGGTCACATAGCAGTGCTGCTGACCCCACTTTAGGCTGCCTGGCTCACTCACATGCAGCTCATCTGCCCCAGAGAATAGCTGGACTCTCAGCTGCCCATTTCAGAACTAGAGGGATTTGCAGATTTTGTTTGGTGGAGTAAATTAGAATTTCAAATATTACCTTCAGGCTACTGTAAGGCAATTTTCAACATTTAAATCCTGCACGTTGTCTTTGTTTTCATCAACATCGTAGCCCATTTTTCCCCCCTCCCCTGCCCCCCCCAACTGTCACTATTTTTATTTATGTCAACAAAAAGTCCCTATTCCACCTTTAGGCATATGTAAAATAATGACTTAATTTCCAGAGCTGCTGGGCACTTATGGGCTGACCAAACTTTGAAACTTTGGTGAAAATGAACACTAACACACCCCCCATGCTGGTGAAAGCTCCAGGTAGCTGACTGCCTAAATGTCACCAGCAACTTAAAGAGAAAGTTTGAACTGATGACTCTGCTTCTGGTGGAGTTTCCTCCTGTCCCGGATATAAACACACTGTCCTAGTTGGAGTTAACTGTTATTTTTAGCTATGACAAAAGTGCATCTGAAAAGCCTGTTCTGTTGCACTTGGAAAATACCAGATCACTCGAAGTGCCAAATAGGCTGGGGGAAAAAGCATTCCTGGAGCGGGCTTGCCCCAGACAGTCTGCGTGAACTCTCCACGGCTTCCGCTCCCCTCTTTTTCCCACGCACAGGCAGGCTCGCTCACACGCACACACGGAGAGCAGCTTGGAACTGCACGGGCTGGTGGTGAGCCCTGCTCAGTGTATCTTTTCTCAAGAACAAATTCAAAGTGCGTCCAGTGTGTTCGCTCACCTAATTGAATCCAAGCTGCTTTGCCAAGCGGTGTTATTGCTTTGTTCTGTTATAAGCAGGAGGCTTTCTCTAAATGGCAGAACTTCATCAATAGAGTCCTTGTTTTCATGTTTTTTGAAAAATCCATGACTACATCGTTTTTGTACAGGGCTGAATAGAGGATCTGACCACAGCCTTTCCTTAAGTGAAAGTTACTGGGAGTTGTCACTAAGACAAGAAAGGTCATGTATGGGAGGGAACGGATACACTGCAGCTCTCAAATAATTTTGAAAGAGGGACAGGGGCTGGACCAGAGTGGAGGAAACAAGTTCCATGGCACCAAAACGCTTTCCCCTCCAGCAGGACAACACCGTGGGGGACTGTTCGGCACAGCTGATGCTGCAGCGTGGAGGGTGTGGGCGAGCGCTGATGCTGTGGAGCAGCGTGGATGCGGTGCAGCAGCATCGATACCGGAGCAGCAACGCACGCGGTGGGTGCTGTGGAACAGCGCGGGTGCCGTGGAGCCGGCTGGGATGTTCCCGCTCCCCAGGTGAGTCTGGCCCACAGGGAAGCTGCGACTGGGGGGATGCCCACGGGGGGTTGGAAGAGGCGCTGGCACCAGGCGGCGGGGCAGCCCTGGGAGAGGACGGACAGGGCGACGCTGAGCAGCGGGCTCCGCTCCGCGCCCCGCAGCGCTCCCCGCCCGCGGGCGGCGCGGTCCCGCGTGGGAGCTGCCGTGCCCTGGCGCATCCCCATCCCCGGTGCGCGGGGGGCACGGCGGGCTGAGCCCACCCCGCCGACGGGCTGAGGAGGTGGCGGCGGTGTGACAGCGCGGCAAGGAGCATGCGTGCGGGAGGGGGGGTGCGAGGGGGAGGAGGAGGAGGAGGAGGAAGAGGAGGAGGGGAGGGATGGCGCGGGGAGGCGGCCGCTGTTTATTTGCAGCCGGGCAGGCAGCGCCTCGGCAGAGCGCGAGTGGCCGGCGGCGGTCCCGCTGCCCGCCCCGCACCATGCGGGCGCCGCTGCCTCCCCGCGCCGCGGCGGCGGCGGAGCCGGAGCCGGGGCAGCCCTGGCGGCGCCCCGCGCCATGGCGGTGACGGGCTCTGCGCGGGGCTCCCGCAGCCGGGACCGAGCCGCGCCGGCCCCGTCCCCGTCCCCGCCGGCGGGCGGGCGGCGCGGCGGGGCGGCGGCGGCGGCGGTGCTGGCGGGGCTGTGCGCCCTGTGCTACGGCAACTCCCTGCGGGGCGAGTTCGTGCACGACGATGTCTGGGCCATCGTGAACAACCCCGACGTGCGGGCGGCCGCCCCCGTGTCCGCCGCCTTCGCCAACGACTTCTGGGGCAAGCGCATGGCCGAGAACACCAGCCACAAGTCCTACCGGCCCCTCTGCGTCCTCACCTTCAAGTGAGTGCCTGGCGCCGCGGATCCCCCTCTGTCCGGACCCTGTCCCGGCCCCGCGCCCGGGCGGAGGGGGGCGGCCGGACCCGGGAGGGGGTCGGGGGGAGTCCCGCGGCACCGGTCCCGCACCCTCGGCTTCGTGATTCAGCATTTCTGTCCGGAGTTGTGCGGGACGGGAGGCGCCCCTGGGGCGGGCAGGGGGCTCAGCCGCCGGGGCGGTCCCGCTGCTCGGCCCGGAGGAAGTTTGCGGGAGATGAGGAGCGATGAGGCGCCGCTCCGCGGGAGCCTGCCGCTCTCCCGGCAAGTGCCCCGCTTCCCTGGCGGTTTGGGAACAGGTGGCGCCTCTTCCCCGGGCTGCCGGGGGGATAAAAGGGAAAAGCGAGCGTTTTGGAAAGCGCTTTTGACTGACAAAGGTGTTCACGTAATATCTTCGTGAGTTCCTCTCCTTTGCTTTATGCCCAGTACTTTTTCTCCGCAATTGAGTGATCGCGCCAGAAACTTCCCGGGTTCTGTTTTGAAGCAGACCCATAGCCATCCCTACCTTTCTTCTTACCGCTAAGCGAGGGGTTCAGCGTCGCGGGTACCGCGCCGTTCTGTGCATCCCTCCTGGCAGCTCCCAGCCTCTCGTGTCAGTCGCGGAGTTCCCCGGCAGCCTCGCTGCTTCAGATGTTCCCTGTGTACCGCGCAGAGTTGTTGAGGAGGAGTTTCGGTTTTATAGGAATGAAAAGAAGTTGAACAGAAACAAAGTGACAGTTACCGTCGCTAATCCTAGAAAGAAAACCCTTACCTGCCTCTCTCCCCGAGGAAAAGAATTTGTTGCAGATCAGCTTAGCTACAATCCATACAGTTTGTCATTCTTTCCATTAGGTTTTTCTCTTTTTAATTTATTCTGATGAAACATTAATGATGGTGAATATTTAGCGCGTTTTAGTATTTAAAAATGATACCTGTGTTTGCAGGGAGCTGTGCTGAAGAACTTGGGTAGATGTTTAGCACTCAGGTCCTGTTTGCAGGTGATCAGCAGATGCTCATTACAAACTATGGAAGGCATAAGGAATAAACTGTACGGACAGTAGCAAGTATGCCAGGAGGATGTGTTACCCGATCCTAGTTGCCTCTGCTAATTGAGTAATTCATTGAAAGGTTTGATATGTAAATAGAATTTCACAAACTATGTGGAAATCACATGTGTGTGTGAAGCAAGAGCAGTTTTCGGGAATGAGACATTCCTTTGGCATTCCCAGGGAGCACTTGCTGCCCTTCTGTTGTAAAGGTGGGCTTGGAGCCAAGAGCCATTGGTATCGGCTGTCCGGGGAAGCAGGGCTGGATGGGCACAGGGTGGCATATCCCTGATAAGGCAAAGCTGAACAGCTCAGACCCTTTTAGACTGGATTGTTTAGAACAGGTTTTGTGCCTTCTCCTCGAAGGGTGTCTCAGCACGTTTCTTCAAGGAACGATGTGAGTGTAGGTTGCCACGGTCAGATCTGTCTCCGTGCACGCAGAGTGCCTTCTCCATCGTCTGCCCAGCCAAACTGTTGTAGCTGGCGATCTGTCTAATTAATCCATTCATCCATCAGTACACCTGGGGGTAATGTGAGATGTGAGTGAACCTGTGTGTGTCACCGCTGTCCACACTGCGTGCAGTATTAGTGCCGGACTTGGCTTCCTGGATCAGGTTGCAGGATTGAGGTTATGTTATGCTAACGAGCAAAGAGTCTTCAACTTTAATAATGGAATGCTTTAGTTCCCATTTAGTCCCCAATCTGTATTTGAACTGTTTTTGCCTTTGCTGTTTAAAGGTGTGTGCATGTCTCAAGAAAGGAGGAACTGCTGTCTCTGTCTAGTCCTTTTTGGAAGAGAAGTCAGACTAATTTTGTGAGCAAGATTTCATCCTCAGTGCTTATAATAACCATACAGCAAAGACATTGGGTCAAAGGCAGAATCATTTGTTCCCCATTTGGCATTGCATTTGGAATAGGGAAGGAATCGTTTATCTTCCCTGGCTGCAGAGGAAGATTATTTCCACAGTGTCCCAATTATCCTTTCAGCCATCCAGTTTCCACATTCTTCCCATTTAATTTCTACCAGTAGGGTGTCAGAGGAAGATGTTAAGCACTGGGTGGAGTGGATCCTCCAAACCCAGCGCTTCCAAAGAAGCCTCAGGGAGCTTTTGCCAGGCGGTACTGAGCCTGTGGTTGAGCTGTGCTCTGCCTGCCTGAGCCATCCACCCCTGCCTTGCCCAGCAGGAGGTTGCTGGCTGCTTGCTCTCTGCCCTCCTGCAGAAGGAGAAAGGATTTTTACCCTGATACTTGTAAAATGCTCAACAGAAATTGACTCCTAACTGAATGGAAAGGAATGTTGCGAACACTTTTGTTAGAATTTACTGCACCCACTTAGGATACTTGAGAAAATTGTGTGACGTACTTTGCAGGATCTTGCTGAGGGAAAGGAGAATGGACCAAAGTATTCTGGTACCTTTAATTTTTAAAGTCACTTGTTTTATTTAATTTATTTCATTGTTGTGCTTAACTTGGTCAAATCCAAGGTATTTTAATAGCAGCATGAATCTTTATACCTGCCTAGTGGCTCTGCTTCTCTTGCATGAAACTTTAATCTGTAAAGGCTTGCTTTGCATATTGCTGTACTAAGATTAAAGAATCTGAGAGATCTCCAAACTGCATGCACAGAACAGATGTGAAGGGTGGGCTGAAATTTGTATCTACAGATTCATCAATCTACAAAAACTTTGTCTCTTTTCTGCCTTTTGTGGCTGTGAAAGTAAGAGGAAGGACTCATGGTGCTCTGTGGACTTTTCATTAGGCTGAACATAGCCTATGTATAAGCTGCGTGTTCCTGAAATGATCTCAATTAAAAAAATTTATCACCCATCTGTCAGAAAAATCTGAAGCAGACATTGCTGAAATTGTGTAACAGTAGTGCAGTGTCCCTGACGAATTGGAAATCATAAGTGACAGTCCTCATTCCACTAGATGAATGCTCTGGAGCCAAGCAGTGAAAAGAGCTCAAGTATTTGACATTATTCACACCAGATCTGACAGTATGAATGATCAGAGGAAAATAAGAGTGGCCTCTGTTACTGGAACCATTAAGCAAAACTTAAAATATTCATAGAACTACTGCATTGTTTCATGTGGGTTAGCATCAGAGGGGGAAAAAAAGCCTTCACATGGATTGTTGAATTAAATAATGCCTGCTTTGTGGCTTTGAACTTCTCTTACCTTTTCTCTTGACTTCAGTAAAGTAAAGGAGTGATAAAACTACTTGGTTCAGAAGCACTCCTATTACACATGGGTAACTGTTAGGTGACAGGTCTAGTACAACTCCTCATCTGCACAGGAGGTGAGATGGTAGGCAATGGTTTTGCTTAGTCCTTAGGAAGAACTTACTTCGTGTTCTCCAGTTGCTGTCACTCAGAGGTGTTCACCTGCAGGTTTTTTTTTCTCCAAGCAGTGATTCAGTATACTTTTTTCTAAAGAAGGTGACTTTTTTGGAGTCAGCATATACTATTTCTTGGTGTCTTCCTTATAAAATGTTAAGATGAAGGGTAGGGGAAAAAAAAAGAACTGCCAGTTCTGTAATTCACTCAGGATTTTATATTTAAACTGGGTGCTTTCTGTCTTACACCTTGTCTCCACTAACAGAAGTTCACTGAATCATTTATTCCCTCAGTAGCACTTAAGTTACTCCTTGGTTCCAGTGGTTTTGCAGAAATGTTTCTCAGCTGTTGAAGCAGAAGGTGCAATCCTCAGTGCTGTCTCACTCCCTCTTTTCTCTTTTTGTCTGCCAAATCCCCATTTTGGTAGATTTTTCAACCCAGAAACAAACAGGTGATGAAGATTTGGTGTAGTCAGCAGCACAGCGGACTTGGTAGGGAATGGGGAGAGTGAAGCCTTTTGAAGCCCCCACGGATGCTGAGATTTAAAGACTTTTAGCCAGATTTGAGCCTCCTGGTTGGCAGGTGGTTGAAAAGCGAAGGCCCTGCCTGCTCAGCCTTGTTGGTGGTGCCAAGGCAAACGCTGGTGAGGGAGGTGCTTCAAAGCAACACTTAACCAGGGGCAAAAGGGAACAGCAGTGACAGGTCTGGGACATGTAGCCATGACAAAGACTTGGGAGGATGGCGTCGGGCAGAGAAGCACAGCAAATACCTGGTCTTCCTAGAAGGAGAAAATGACTGTTCACATGGAATATGCTTGGCTCTGTGGGAAGGGTGTGAGAGTATCTACTCCAGCTGCTGCTGGGTGGCTCTGGTGGCTGAGGAGGAGAGGAGCTGTGGGAGATAGGCTGCAAAGGGGAATGCAGCTCTCCCACCAGAGAAGATGTTTTTTATATCCTACTGGTACTCCAGCTGGAAAAAAAAATGGGGGAAAAGATAAATTAAAAAGTCTCTGGGCTGTGTTCAGGTGCTGATTGCAGAAGGATAATTCTCCAGGTCTGCCCATCAAGGCTGCTATCCAGTGATGGCTTGGGTATGTACCTTCCTGGGAAGTAAATGAGACCCTTCAGCAGCAGTTCAGTATTCTTGGTGGGCACCAAGAGCCTACCAGTAAGACTACCAGTGGCTTCAGATCAAAGCCTTAAGTGACTTTAAGCTTGGGTTAGATGTGAATACATACCCAGAGAACTGATTCAATAATTCACTGCCAGCCTTCTGATCTATCTAGTTGTTTACAGCTGATCCTTCTGTTTTTTTCAGCTGTACCAGTGGCACGAGTTTCAAGGACAGGGAGCTTAAGAAAACCTAAACAACCTGGGGAAGGAAAAAAAGACCTTAGGTTTTCTTTGTTCTTGATTTAATGCTGTATTACAGTTTGACATCGCAGGGTAATATAGTGGAGCTATAATGTGTCAGGTTAAATACACAGTGCACAAGTATTTTCTTCACTCTGTACATCACAATGTTTGTGTCAGTATTTCTCTTGTACAGCTTAGTCTACTATTTCGACCCAAGCTGTGGCAATCACTCTCCACATTGATACTGTGATACCTGCCATGAAATTGATGTAGTACTGGTGTAGCCACACCGGGCGAGGTGCAGATTGTAAACAGAAGCAGATGCTTTTATTAGACTGGCTGTGTTATAGTTGGAATATACAGACACGCCTCTAAGCACATAACCTTCTCTTTTGACCCAGAGCAGAATGCCTTGCTGCCATTTCAGGTTTCTCCCAAAGCTCAGTGCCTCAAAGCTTAGGGATTTTTTTCCAGGTGCACAGAAGTCTCTCGCACAAATATAATTTTTGTAGCAGGTGTCTGATTCTTTTGGTTGCAGGTTTGGGCTGTGTTTCTCTAAGGTTGCTTTCACTCCCTGGAAGGAGGACAGGACTGCTGGGGAGGGTCAGGGGAAGCCCAGAGATGAGGATCTGCCCAGTAGGATGGCTGTGTACAAAACATTTAGGACTTCTGCTCTGTCATATTTTCTCACTCAATAAAATATGCCTGTCTCTTGAATTAAACCCCTTTTATGAGGGGAAGAGTTCACTAATTCTCCTGAACGACTTGGCAGAGGTGAATACAGTCACGGTTATTTTTGCTGCTTGCTTCAGGGGTGTTTTGTCTCTATTTAACACCTACCAGTTCCTGGGGATTTTCTCTCATTGGGCATTCTATTCCTCTTGCACCAATGTCACCCTTAATTTTCTTTGGTCATCTTTTACCTAAAAGGCTCAGGTTTTGACCAACCTTCTTACCCACAGGAGCATCCCTGTCAATACTCTTTAGAGTTCATGAAAATAAAGTGCTCTGGCTGCTGCTGGTGAGCTAAAGGCATTTCTCTGCACTTGCTTGCTCTGTTTCTTACTGCTCTCCTGGCCTTTCTCATTTATTGTCTCACAGATTTAAAGAAAGAAAGGGAAAAGAGAAAGGGCTGTTCTCATTTCACTCCCTGTGCTTGTTTTTGTTTTGTTTTTCCTTGCCTCTGTATAAATCAAAAAGGCAATTCTTTCATGGTCTGCAGCTTAGTTCCAACTTATTTCAAATTTGGGGAAAACTATTATACCTGGTTTGAAAAACTGTCTTTAGGCCTAATAACTTTATACTAGACTTCTGTTAGTGTTGGTTTCTCTTCTTGCCGAGTGACTGTGCTAGCCGGGTTCTTGATCACGTCTCATCTCTCCCTGCACTCGGAAGAGGATTGCCTGATTGATGGCTGCTGAAGAGTTTCACGAGATGTTAGTTTCCATCAGTGCATTGCTCTTGCTGAGATCCTGTTCAAGAGTAATTTTGAAGACAAACCTGCCTTTTGTTCAATATCCAGGTAAAACGACACCTGGTTTGTCAGTTTGTAACTTACCATCATCCGGATTTCTTTTATATTTTTTTTTTTTTTTTTAGTTTTCCAAGTTTGTGGAGGCAAATCTAAAGTTGTGTGAATGATGCTCTCATTATTCTTAACGCAGGGACGATCATCACCCCAACACTTTCTAGGGTTTCACTAGAAATTTCTACCCTGGCCTGTTTGCTGCTCTCAAGATGCTGCTTCTTTCCAGTCTAATTGTGATTTCTATTTTCTTTTCCTAACTGCTGGAAAGCAGTAACCTGCCTTGAATGCCAACACTTAACTAGTGCTCTTGTAAGTGATGACTGTTGTGCTCTAAGGGAATTTTTGTAGCTTGGGAATTGATAACGGCCTCTGTCTTCTCACCCATCGCCATTATAGCAAATCAAGTAACAAACCGTTTAAGCCTTATTGTCCATTTAATTCTGAGGCATTGTACTGTACTATGGAATGATTATCAGCACAAATCAGCATTAAGTGCTGTTGCACTGTGGTGGAAGCTCTGCCCTGCTTGTGCTGGCTGTTGCACTAACACTTCTGCAAAGGCACTTATTTTCCGTTTACTGCTACAGGTTTTTCATTCATCTTTAAGCTGTTTCTACAAAGAGCTTTAACCATTATTGCCACTGATGCAGCTGCACCTCTTTTGGAGTGCAAATGCTCGATTTCCTGGCACGCAGTACATGCATCTGTGGAGTTTATAAGGAGATTCCACCATACACTGAAATTGGTTATTACTTTGCATAAAGTTTGCCATATATAACACACAATTTTAACAGGAAAAGAAGATGATAGGAAGCTTAATGCATTCTTATGTTAGATTAATTTATATAAATCTGCATGTGAGCCTTCCTTTATAAAAACTGTGGGGGTTTTATGAGGTGTAGGATGCTCTGAGACTTTCCATTAAGTGTTACTTGCTGTAACAAATTACCATTATTATCCTGTGCATTTCTGTTTCATAAAATGTTGTGTTTCTCTGTTAGTCTTTTGAAAATAATAAAACAGATTAAACTAAACAAGAGCTGCCCAGGGATAATAACAAAGTCTATAAAAAGAGAAACTTGCCAATTATAGTTTACAATGTTATTAAATCATAAGAGGCCTTAAAAAGGGTTGAATGAATCTTCCTGTGTACAAGTGGAAGAAAAGCACTATATTAGAGCCCGGGGGTGCTGATGATTGTATACAGTCACTGGATATTTATGGGATTTGTCTCTTGCAGCGTAGACCACTCTGGTTCTGTGTCTGTGAGAATGAAGTCAATGAGTCCCACTCTATTGCCAGGCCCTCTCTGTAGGGAGTTGCTTACCCAGATGTGGCCCTGTCTGATGACTTATCTAGAGGAGGTTTAAATTCCTGTGGCTTGAGGGTAGCATGGTCCCTGCTCTACAAATGCCGTTCTTTGAGGCGGCTGTGCCACTGGGAGGGAGGGCTCCTGGTTAACTGTGGGTTCTGATAGATGTTACTTTTCTTTTAAGAGCCAGAATGATTTACTTCTTCTGGAGAGCTGTTTTATAGGCTCTACTCAGTGAACCTTCAACAGCTGGTGCCTGTGAAAGTCTCTTTCTGAGAGTGGAGCTGCCTAATTCCTGTTCCTGGAGTGGATGGTGAAGGAACGGAAAAGCTACTGTAAGGTGGCAAAGCAAACTATACTGCTGTTCCTGGAAAACATCCATGAGCCTTAACAAAAATCAAGGGATTTTTATGTTAGAAACATATTTCTTATTTTGATATACCTCCTGCTTGGGCATGTAGTTTTGGCAGTGCTGTGCCTTGGGTGTGACATGCTGAACCACACATGCTACAACGCTTGGACAGAAGGACAAGTGTTGGGACGAGAGTCTTGGCTTGTGTACGTGTTTCAGTGCAGACTTTTCTCTCTGGTGGGGCGTGTGATTGATGCTGAGATTTCTGCTATCAGTTTTTATTTTGGTTGTAGCTTGGGTTATGCAGATCAGCTCTTTTAGAAGATACCTTTCAATGTCACCTAGTATGGAGAGGCTGCTCTTTGGTATATGTGCTCTTCTCCTCCTTTGCCTTGGGGTCTTTTGAAGGCCTTTGTGTCTGAACTGCCATTTGCCATTTCTCAGGAGGCTTAGTGCACTCTTTGACTCCAGGGCCTCTTCCAGCAGAGGTGTTGAAGCAATGAAAAACTCTTTTTCTCCGTGTATTTTGTGGGTGGCTCCCTTGAGGAAAGACCTCTGCCTCTGAGGTGGTTGTGTCTCTTCTTTCAGATGTCTCTATTTCGAGGAGCACCGTCACTTGCTGTATTCAGCCCCAAATCTTTAGAATGCTATTTGCAAACACGTCTCTGGTCTGACAAGCAGTCAGTTCAAAAAGCCTGGCCAGCCCAGCCCAAAGCATCTGCTCTCCTAGCTGTGTGCTGTACCAAGCCTGTAACACATGCCTTACAAGCTCAGACAGATGTTATGATCTTCATGCAGAAGTGGCTAAGGTCTTCCAGCCCACACAATCTGAATTTCCCCATTTCTGGGCCAGTTTAGATATGGGAAATACAAGGACACCACCACTCTCACCCACCTCCAATGGAGTACAGTTGTGGCTTGCCAGAACTTCTGTTCATGACCATTATGTTGGAGAAAGACCATTTCTTCTTTAATTTTGAGATTCATATCTCTGTTTTACTTCCTTTGTTTGCTGAGCTGTGTGCTGTGTATAATTGCTACATGCTGCTGCCAGTAAACAAAGACAAGGGTATTAGAGTTTAAGAAGGGAGAAGTAATTTTTTATTTACCCATCTTCTCCTGGTCCCTTGGCCAGAAGTTGCTCCATAGTTCCTCTACTGTGGAAAGGCAAATTTGCTCCACTGCAGGCTGCTTTTTTTTTTTTTCCCCCATGGGTGTGTGAGCATGCTGGGGAGTTCTTGTGACTTGAATTAGAGCCGTTTGGAGACCCAGATTTGCTCACCCATTTGACGTACAATAAATTCAACCACTGCTAATGTTTCAACATCATTCTGCTGGGACTGTTTCAGGACGAAAGAATGTTTCCTTCGTTGCCATGTGGCCTAATTTCTTATGACAAAGAGCTTTAGCAGCAAAAAAAACCCACTGGAGTGAATATAGCACCTGCACACACTCATGTTTAGTGTTCATGGACCACCAAAGATGGTGTTTAAAACATACACTGAGGTATGCATGCAGTCTGATTTTGGTGTTTATTGGAAGGCTTATCTGTGTAACATGGTATGGTTATGTCTGTGTTTTGTTCTGCTTTATTTATTTATTTATTTATACAAAGAATACACTGGGGAACAGCCAATCTGCTCAGCTGATGCTCTTACAGAGCTGTTTTCCATAATTTACATCAGGTAACTCACAGCTTACAAGCCTCATTGACTTGATGTGTTCACCCTAAGAAGGGGCACACCCTGCCTTTGGGATAGGGGACCTGATGGGGTACAGGAAGATTCCTTCCCTGTAAGGTTCTGCCTCTCCTGCCAGTAGAACTGTTTTGCAGAATGGGAAGTGATCAGGTGTGATCCATGAAGACTAATGATAGATTTTTTTCAAGGGGATTGTCAGATGTCATGGATTTAGTGATTATTTTTCACAACTTGGCCAAATAAATAAATAAATGAGAATCTCTCACATTTCTGTGCATGGGTTCATATCACCTGATAGCCTAAGCACTTTGTCTTCACTGTCCTCACCTGCTGCACCTGCTCACTCCAGAAATCAGGTTGCCAGAACACACTTTGGCATTTGAGGGGGACTGGTGGTGACAATTGTGCTGCGGCTGATTTACAGCCAGAAATGATTCACTGTTATAAAGAGCGTGTCCTGCAGGTGATCCCTGACATTGTGCACATCTGCAGGTGTCTCTGAGTGGGATCTTTGGCTCCTTTGGGAGAGGGTGGCACTGTACTTCCCTTTGTAACCCTTGTGCACTGAAAGCAAGGTTTAGGCCCAGAGTTCCTGCTGCTGCAGTGTATTTGCAGCTGAAACTCTGGCTGGATGTCTGTTGCTGCCATTTGTTGTAGTTTGTCATTCAGTGCTGGTAGAAATGAGGGAAAGTGATGGATGTTGCTGCTCTGAAGTGGCTTGCAGGAGAAATGGGATAAAAAAAGAAAAAGCCCCAACTCTTCACGTATTCTTGAATCACATAGACTGATGTCTTGTCAAAATGTAACTGCATCAACCCATACTTCAAAGGGAAAGGTCAAGTAATTCTAAAATCTCACTTTTTCCCAAACTTTTGGGAGTTTCAGCTGTTGCTTCCACAAACACTCCAGTGGGAGCACAGCAGGAATGCACAAGTAAGGCTCCTGGTTCTGGTTAGATTGGCTTGGAAAATGCTGCCCAGGACAGCTAGCACTCTGTTGCTTATGAATAAGGCATGTAGAGAGTTATTTATAAAAAACATATGTTGTCTGGCTGTCACAGACCTCTCCACACCTCCTCTGTCTCACAAAAAAGCCTAAGGTGTTTGCATAGTAGCAACAGCTCAGTGTCTTTGCTGTTGTGTCGTGTATGTCACGGGAGACCTGGAGCCTCTGAGTAACAACAGGAAGGATCATTGACCCTATAGCATGTTTACAGCTACATGCAAAATATTTAGATTGGGTCATCTTTTCACTGGGTATCTTGTAATTTTTTTTTTTTAAATGGCCCTTGAGCATAAGTCAAGGAGCATTTTCCCAAATTCCTTGTTCATATATGGAGTTTTCCCTAGACAGAGGCTCCATGTGTATGTGTGTATATATGTGTGAGTATACATCTCTTTGTCCAAATGTACAGATGCTGTTAATACTAGAGAGAATTATCTTCCACTGCATCTAAGTCAAAGCTTGTCAGCAGCTGTTAAGCAAGCTGGCTGTAAAAAACAGTGACCAGAAAAGTGTGTTAATACACTCTGTCAAACAAATGTCATAACAGCTTGTTACGTTTTATTTTTTGTTACGATCGACACAAATAATGAAACCTAATTGTCTCATGGAGTCTAGGGTCATGTTAGCTATCTTATCTTTACTGTCAGTGTCCTTATAAAAGTGATGGTAACTATTAGATGAGCTTCTTTATGTATCCTGAAGTCAGTAAAGCGTTTAAATAAATGCTTAACCTTCAGTATGTGAAAGTATTCTGGAAGTTAAATGGGGATAAATGCCCCTGTAATGCCAAGCAGATGCTCCAGTGCCTTACCAATCCCTGGCTGTTCCCAAGCACAGACATCTATTCCATAGTAGCAAATCACTGCCTGTGTTGTAAAGCCACCACGTGTGTGACAGGACTGCAGAAGGTGCCAACAGGGAAATAGGAGCAGTGCCATGCTCCTGATGTTGGCCAGGGTTATCTGCTGCTAAGGAAGCACAGGCATTGTCTCACTGCAGTAAACTGTGTTGGGAGGGCACAAACCTCTCCTATCTCAGTGTCAAGAAGGTTGCCAAATGCAACAATGTATTATAATAATTGGGGAAGTGATTTCTCTTTAATCAGATAAACCAGGAGTTTAGAGCGATTTTCAGTAATTAGTTGAGTAGCACTTGCGTTAGAAGACTGCAAATTGGGCAAAAGGCATAGTTTAGACTATTTCAAAGATGTCCTGCTATTACAAGACCTCTCCAATCTAGTAATGGTTTTGTTTCCTTACAGGTTAAACATATTGCTGGCTGGTATGAACCCCTTCTATTTCCACGCAGTGAATGTAATTTTACACTGTCTAGTGACTCTTGTGCTGATGTACACTTGTGACAAAGCTGTGTTCAAGGACTGTCGACTTGCTTTTGTCACGGCGCTGTTCTTTGCTGTGCATCCCATTCACACCGAGGCTGTAAGTATGTGGCACAAAAGCTAAAAATAAGTTCATTCTTTAAAATTTTAATTTTTTTTTTTTTTTTAAGGAAACCTCTGAGTCATACAGAATATGGTACTTGTGATTTTTGCTGTGGAGGAGCAGAAGTGAGAATGTACTATATTTAAAGTAATTTGCAGGAGTCATTAAGGAAAACGCGTATTCATCCTTGCAGTCTTTCCGCTCTGGCACTGAATTCTAAATGATGGTCCTAATCAGCAGTGCTGGGAACTAATGGACAGTCATGAGTCTTCTGAAACCAAAGACCTCAGTGAGGCCGTGCTCTCCTGCTGGGACATTGTTGCATGCCTTCAGTCATCTCCTATAGTCATCAATTTAAGGGAGAAAAAGCGAAGGAAGCGTTAGTGTGTATTCTGGAGGAGCTCGCTCAGATAGAGGTGATCTGACCCATGGATTAATTTATGTTGATTTCAGTCAAAAGCCAGGAGTATCATCTTCAGAAAAAAAGCAACTTGTTAGCTTAATGAACATCAGGATAAGTTTACAGAGCTCATATTGGACGTTTTTCCGTTCTTACAAGGAAACTTTTTAAGGCATAGTCATTCTAAATCTGCAGTCTGTTAGCATGGGGAGACACTCCTGTAGCTAAAATGAGTCTTGCTGTCTTTGAGAAGGAAAGGCAACGTCCAGCTATCCACACTTAAGAACAGGAATGCACTCATTAGCTGAGATACCACTGACATCACCTGCTCTCATTAGGAGCCTTTGTAAATGAGCGAGGGAAGTGGCTGCTGCACTGAGAACTTTTGAGGAGAGATTACCTTAATAACAGAAAGCCACAAGCTTTACAGTTACTCTCTGTGCTGTGTTGTGTGAACTAATCAGCTAGGCTGCTTTTGATAATACAGCTTTATATTATAAGGGAGGTTTTAGAAGAGGCACTCTTTGAATTTATTTTTGTCTGGGTCAGAACTTTAAAAGGTTAAAATAAATGCCAGAGCACTGGATATGGCTTAATTATATAATCTCAAAAGGGGCAAAATTTCAAAGGGCCTTTTATTTGCTTTATGAGTGATTTTTAGATCTTTATGAAATAGGATATTGAAATAATTGTAAAAAAGAGTGTTTATACATTCTTCTTCATTATTCCCTTTTTAATGAAAAGATTTAGTTAATTAATATGTAGAAAAATCTTCCATAAACTCAGATTGTTCATAAAGAGAATAAATTATATATCACTGTATCCCTTTTTGGTGATAAAGTTCATTCAAATATTATTTATTAACTAATTCCTATATAATAAGTCTTTTCCAAAGAGTTGCTGTTTCAGTAGTCTTTTTCTTTAACAAAATTCAGGTCTTGGAATTGGATGCATTTCTCATCTGAGCCGTATTATACAAAATTAAAACAGATTCCTAAAACTGGTATTCTCTGTGCAACTTTATTAATATTTTAATAAGAAAATAAGGAATGACTTGACTGTTGGCTTACTCATTTGTTTTACCAAGTGGGAAATGCAGCAGGCAAAACTGAGCATATCCTACACTATCCAAGTAACATTTTGCTGTAGTGAGGGAGGATAACACTGAAAGATAAAAAGCTTAAAATAGTAGCAGTTAGCATGGATTGTTGAGGCAGTCACTGAGTGTTCATGCCTTTTTATATATGTGTTTTTACACCTGTGTGTCTTTCCCTTTCAGGTAACAGGTATAGTAGGCAGAGCAGATGTCCTGGCCTGTCTACTCTTTCTGTTGGCTTTTCTCTCCTATAATAGGTATGTGAGAACATTGTGAGATTCTCTAGTCTGAGCAGGGGACCAAAGGGAAACCTGTCAGTATTTGGTGGTGGTTGTTGTTGGCAGAGGTACTTTCCCCAGCACTGCTGCATGGAAGTGTCCTGACCCCTGCTTTCAGCTACAGTGATGCTTATGAGAACAAATAACCATAAACCCAGAAGTCAGCATTTATGGTTCCCTTTTCCATTGACATTACAGCTGACCATACACCAGGGAGGGGTTGCAGAGCTAAAAATTATAAAGGAATGTTTTCAATAGAAGACAAGTTGCCTGTATGTAGAGTGAAGAACAGACAGACACTTGCCTGCCCTTGAAATACAGACTGTGACTGTAGGACTCTGAAATACCTGGTCTGGGAGAGTTGAAGATTGTGTCTAGACCATTAGTCATCCTTTTCAGATGAAAACTTGGCACTGTTTGCTGGTCTGTGTTCTAAAACTGTGACTGAACAATCATAGATACAGAAATAGCTTACTTGGGTGGGGTTTCTGTGCCTTTTGCATTATTTGCATTTAGCAATAACATTGTCATCACAGCCATGGGGAAAATCTGCATATATCCCTATATCCCTCTTGGGCTGTTTGCTACAAACCAACAATGCTGTTTTCATCACAAGGTTTCAGTGGTGTAAAACTGGTAGTGACCTTGCAGGAATGTGCCTGTTGACTTCACTTCTTTCCTAAATTCTCCCCTCTGACACAGGCTTGCTGCCCAGTCTGTTAATGATTAGGACATATCTTTGATTCAGGGGAGCATGGGTGGGATGGAGGAATTTTTGCTTGCCTAGTGCTCTTTGTCACATAAGGAGAATCAAGCATGTATGTTCTAGATGACAGAAAGCAGGTGTTTTTTGGCCCTCACTGTCTTTGTACTTACTCTGCTTTCCTCTGACTGTTTCAAGTCCATTTTATTTTTCTGCTTGTCTTTTTTTCCCCTCTTGTGCACCAAGAATTCGAGCAGCTCTATTATTTGTGTTTTCCTTTCCTGTCCTGTGTCTAAACCTTTCCTCACTTATCAGCAAACAGTGTAGATTGTTCATGTCTTAACATGTTCATGTCAGCATCTCAGGAAATTAAGGAAGCGTCTCAGCATTTGTGTGAATGTAGTAAACATGAAAATAACCGAGAAGTTGAGATATTTTATGTCAATTCTATTTTTCAGGAGTGTGGATCAGCTTTATGTTGGGGAACATTTCCCTCCCACTGCCTCCCCATTCTTTTTGCTGCTTAGTTTATTCCTTGGGACGTGTGCAATGCTGGTGAAAGAAACTGGAGTCACTGTGTTTGGTGTGTGCTTGGTTTATGACTTCTTTTCCCTCTCCTACAATGGGCTCAAACTGTAAGTAACTTGATGTGCTTGCTGTGCTTTCCAAGTGTTTCCACCTGTGAGTCCAAAATATATATTATTATATATAGTACTGGGGAAGATGGACTTGCCCTGCTGAGTTAAATGGCACACATTTGACAAACTGGGAGGTTTCATTCTGTGGGTTTTTTTTTCCAAGGAGAAGTTGTTTGTTTTCTCTTTTTGTTTGTTGCTCTCTTGTGACCTGAACAAATTCTGCTGGATAGAGAGACCAGATGTGAAGAACTGATCCCTAAAATGCCCTGGCAAGACTAACATTTATTTTTTCTGTGGGAGTTCTGACTGAAGCATCAACATCTCTAGATATCTCTGGCTTAACTCCTTCTGTTAACAATGCCTGCTTGATTATTCAATCACAATGTCATGGGTTTAGAAGTATCCTATGATGATTAGTAGAAAAATCAGGTTTGATTTTTTTTTCTGTCCTTGCAGAACGGAAGAAGGGGGAAATATCCATCCAATTCTGGAATGGTTGGAATAATTAGCAGCTCTTAGCAATCGCTGGAGAAAAATTAAAAACTTTGAAGTTTGTACCCCCCCACCCACTTAGTGTCACAAATAACTATGCAATTCGCTATCTCCTTTAAAAGTCAGAAGTCCTTTGTTTTATAGAAGCTGGGGTTTTTTATCTGTTTCTCTGCCAAAACATCTCTGGTGCAGATCTGCCAGTGAGTGAATGTAAGAGCTTACTGCCACTGAGAATGAGAGATCTTGCTCATTTCTTGTGTTCCCACCGGTGCTGCCCCACCAGCTCTAGAACCTGTCACACCCCTGCCTGCACTCGTGTATCTGGGTTATAAAAACCTAGGACACCATAAAAAAGGATACTGAATTCATGTTTCTGCAACACTGAATTGAATCAGCTCCTAGAGGTGTTTGGGGAGTGCCAGAGTTGGCACAGTGCAAGAGCAGCAAATGTAGGGAGGAGGAGAAGGGCTCTCCTCTTTCAGGACCATCTGCTTCCCTCCCATCTCAACCCTTTCTCTAGGTCCGAATAGGGGACAGGCCACGTTTTATGCTGCCCTGCCCTTCCTCTGGCCCCTCTAGCAGCAATATCAATCAGAGGGCAGGTATGATGGATCAGCAAAGGATTTCTCCTCTTTTGATTGCATAAGTAATTCATAATGGTGGGCAAGTAGCCAGGGAGATTTCTGGGGACTGACAGCCAGCATGCTTGTTAACACTTGCATTTACAGTCTGACAGGCATGTTCCAGGAGCTGCCTGGGTAAAGGGAACAAAACTGTTAATTAATTGGTGGAAAATCTGTGCCTTCCCCCTTCCCTCAGTCTTCCCCTTCCAATAGGTTCACATTCCAGTGCCCTCCTCAAGTTATTTCTTTGCTTTAATGGCATCCAGTTACCCAGATGTGGCACTTGCATAGCTTGTAGGAATGAAGCTCGGTAGTCCAGGTGTGCTGCATTTTCATATCTGCTCTGGTGCTATGTATTGTGCACTCATCTGTTGTTTGTGCTGCTCAGGACTTCTTTCCTGCATTTGACTTTAAGGGACAGCAGAAAACAAACAGCCTTCTATGTGCTGCTGAAACTCATCTCCTGCTCCTTCCTCCAACCTGTACAGATTTGTTTTCTGTTTAAAAGAGGTGGAACATCAATTATTTTCTGAAGCAAAAAATGAGGAAGGGCACCATATTCTTCCTCACAGTGCTTCCCATCTTACCAGAGGTTCAGAGAACAGCTTGATATGGGAGCGCTCATCTTCTGTTGCTGTTAATTCTCTTCCTCTAGATCTAGTTAGGAGCTAATAAATCCTGTCCTCCGAGCAGGCAAAGACTTTGTCTTTTGAATTAAATAAAATGTCACCTCTCGTAGTGCGATATCTTCTTGTGCTGATTTCGTAACGTTCAACCTTTTGATAAGTAAAAGTGGGAAAAGAAAAATCCTTAAATCCTTTTCTTTCCCCCTTCCCTTTTTTTTTTCCCCTTTTCTCTGCACGTGTAATCAGGAGAAATGGAGGGATCCACCAGAGACCTGCCCGGCATCCCGTGGCTTCTCCCTCTGCCCCGCTGCAGGTCCCCCTGGCCGGCCGGGAGAACGGGAAGCATCGCTTTGCTCACCGGGGCACCTGGAGCTCCTGCCACCCGGCATCGTCTGAGGAGCAGCGGAGCGGTGGCCTTTCTGTGCCCGGTAGAGCCATGTGGGCCATTCGGAGGTACCTGCAGCTTGATCCTACTTTAAAGTGTCAGGTCACTTTGTTTTTATCCTGAAAGACACTGTAATTTTTCTTGCGCTTCCGGAGAGGGAAGAGAGGAGAAGGTAGAAGGAGTGTTAAGGGAAGAAAGAGGGGAGTATCTGAGGACCTTCCATGTCCTGCAACTCTCTGTCCTGATACAGTACTGGCAGGCATTGCTTTTCTTCCCAGCTTCTCCCTGGAGAAGGCAAAAACTGTCGTGTTGTTTTGAACGTGAAGAGGGAGGAGTATGCTCATGTATACAATAATGCCTGAAGTGAGGTGAGTGCAGTGCAAGTAGCTTATTATGGGATATTGCTGTGTATCTCTATGCATGTTTGTGGGTATAATTTCTGCACATGTGTACACATACATGTAGAATATGTTCATATTTATATATATATATATATATGAAAGCCGAGGTGATGCCCACTTCTGCTCTATGCCTTAGAATGTGCATGTAACAGTGAGAGCTGGGCTCAGGCAATGACAGAAGGATTTTCCACTGGTCTTGTCCAGGAGTTCTTGGCAGCTTCTTTGGGAAGGAAAGACTCCAGGGCCATGCTCCGGCACAGGAATAGTGCTTGATTCCCTTATTCCTGTGGAACAGAGTTAGTAGGAGCATTTAAGGGGATGTGAGTCAGCAGCCACCCCATGGATCTGTGCCAGCATGTGGTTTTTTTTCCTTTTAGCCTTGACCTTTGTACAATATCCCTGGTAGCCCTTGCCCAGCTTGCCCTTTGTTGCTCATTTTTGGTTCTAACTACAAAGCAGTCACAGTGTGATATAATTTGGAGACCTGTAATAATGTGTTGCCCTGCACTGCCTATTCCTTGGAGAAAGCGTTTTGTTCTTTTTATAGATCGGGAATTACCTGCTGCGGTTCTCCCCATGTAGAACTCCTGCAACCTGGGAAAGGGAGCATTTTATTCCCATGTAACACCCCTTAGTATGCATTTCAGTAGGAGCTCTTTGTTTGTTGTTGGTTTTGCTTGTTTTAAGTGATCTGGTTGATGCATTAGTACTGATGGCATATAGGCATGACATCTGTAGCTTCTCAAGTCAGAGTTTCCTGCATCTGTATTTCAGATGTTCATCCCACTTGAGAGCTTCTGTCCTGCGGGTGTTTTCCCTGATTGGTATGACTTAGGAATGGTTGGGCTTTTGGTTTTGTTTTTAACAAGGGAGGCAGTGGGTTTGGTTGTGTTGCCTCTCCCTGTTGGAATCTGTGACACAGTAACGGTAAGGAAGTCAAGACTTTCTGGAGTGGGTAAGTGGCAGCTGCTCTGGCACAGAGGCTCTTCTGGATGTTGGGAACAGCTTTAAAGTTCTTTATTTCATCTGCTGTATCCACAAATGAGTAGTGAATTTGAAAGTGTGAGTGACCCTGGTGTCTTCTGATGTTCCAGACCAGAGTGGGCTGTGTAAAAGCCTCATTTAACATTTTTCCTCTGAAGTTTAAGACCTGATGGGGAGGAGTAACCTGAGCACAACACTGAAGTTGTGATCCCTTCGCTTTTCTCTTTGATACTTGTATTTGTCTTCATTTCCCCTGATGAATACTATGATAGAATTGTTTAGGTTGGAAAAGACCTCTAGAATTACTGAGTCCCAGCATTGCCAAGACAACCAGTAAACCACGTCCCCAGGTGCCACCTCTGCACATCTTTTAAGTACCTCCAGTGATGGTGACTCCACTGCCTCCCTGGGCAGCCTGTTGTTGACAACCCTTTCAGTGAAGAAGTTTTTCCTAATATGCAATTTAAAACTTCCCTGGCATAACTTGAGACCATTTCTTCTTGTCCTATTGCTTTTTAGCTGGGAGAACAGACTGACACCCGCAATGGATGGGAGTATCAATTCAAAACCATCTTCTGTCTTGCTTCATCTTCTTGTTCCTTGCTTCTTTTACTCCTGTTTCTTCGTTTCTTCCTGCTACTCCTTCTTCCCCCTCCTTTGCTTTGTACTTTTTCAAGATACCCTCCTCTACCCCAGCTTTTAGGAAGGTCCCTTTCTCACACCGAGGGGAAAGCCTCTGATTTTCCAGCCTCTTCAGGAGAGGCCGCAGAAGTTGTGTTGGAGAGACCGTACATGTGGGATGGCTTCAGAGAGAACTCATCCACGCTGCCAGTTGGCATTTGCTTTCCGGCAGCTGCCTCTTCAAGTGTTGTGAAGGGTGTCTGCACATGGCAAATCAAGCTTGGCACGTACATAGCTGCTTTCTTTTTAAAAAGGGACTCTCATGGTGTAAGCTGCTCAGCTTCTTTTCTCAAGTGACTGACTGTGTACAACGCACTTGCGACAACTTGTTGTGTGATGCTTCGTTGTGGAATGCCCAAAGTAGAGCTGGCTTGGTCCCAGTGGCTGAGAGGGAAGCCTGCTGCCACACGTGTGTGTGAGCGTGGTGCCTCAGAGCCCTGTGAGAAAGCCTGGGTTGGGTTAATGGATGCTACTTCGGAAGGCACTTCGCTAAAACACTGCTGGCAACCACTAGTTTTTCCCTTGCTCTGAATTCCTGCTTCCTCTGAAGGTAGCTGACTAACTTCTTGTTGTATGGAATGAATGTACGGATAGCCTAGGCAATTTGACCAGTGCCTGCTTGTGTCATGTCAGTGTTTGCTGGTCACTGTGAAAAATAAGTGTGCAGCTACAGCATTTGCAATCTCAAGTGATCTCAATTCTCACCGCCTGGACAGTGCTTGTGGTAGTGTGGAACAGTAAGGTTAAGTGTATTGCAGCTCCCTGTCCACTATCTGGGGATCACTAACAGATCATGTGACTGTGGCCTGCTTACTGAATTCTTTGCTGACTCCTCACAGGACAGATTAAAATAGTTGAAATACTTTCTGTACACTGTCTTTCTTCAGTGCTCTTGGCATATTATATGATATGAAGTAGGAAGCACCCCTGCTATAGATGAAAAAAGAAGAAAAAAATGGAAATCGCTGTCAAGTCTGTAAGATTAATTACACAATTTTTCATTGTAATTCACATTTGTCTGACTTGTGTAGGTCTTTTTCCCTGACAAAAGGGAGGGAGGAAAAGTTTTAAATATTTCAAAAGCTCCAAAGCTGGAGGGCAGTTTTGGCACAGTGAAGTAGCTTCAGATACCTTGTTTAGTGCACCAGATTACTAATTGTAAGGTCTTAATTAGAATAAAATAGTAGTGCACAGATTAATCTATACTTTTAAGTACTTAAAAAGTGATCAATTAGGTTTCTATTTAATAATAATTTATTATACATCTTCTTACTAGAGCTACCAGAAAAATGCAGGAAGATGTAATGGAGGAGTTAAGGGAATCAGTCTAATTAGCTGTAACTGGAGATGGTTATGTAAATTCTTGGTGCAGAGAGGTTCGTGTTCTTTATTGTCACTTGCTCTTATCTTCAGCTATCCAGTGAATATGTGGGTTGCAGTCCTGGCTGCCTTCAGGAGTAAGGAATGAGTTAGTCAGGATGAAACTGTAGGTTTTATCACCACAATTTATTGCAGTTTTGGGGAATGCTGGCATGTGCTGCTGAAACGAGGTAACTGGAATCTCTTCTGGGTTTGATGGATCTCCATGGGTTTTAAAACCTGAAAGAAGGTTGTGGCCACATGTGCCCTCCCACATGACACAAATGGAGAAGGGCAGACGAGAACTTCCAAGTCAGGCTTGTACTTCTGTTTGGAATGAGACCTCAGTGTTTTCACTGTGATGGTGCAATATAAATATTGATACTGTTAAAAAGCAGTTGCTCACCACAGCAGTACTCTGTCAGATCCACAATCACATTTAATAAGGATTATATATACACATAAAAAACAAGCTGTCACAGTCCCTTGTGCGACTTGTGTCCATTGTTGTTGTCACATTCCCTTTTTCATGATTTGTTGAACTCAGCTGAAAATGGAGATCTATTTTTTGACCTTTTTAGTTTTTTTAGCTAGTTGTGGTTCCTGTCATGTCATATGTGCCTCACACTTAGCATTGCTAAATGCTGTCCAGCCCATGAACACCCTTGTAGCACCAATCACTCTGACAGTTTTGAGCGTTGTAAATGAGCCTGTGGTGGGCTCACAGTCTAAGCTTCTTGAAAAACAAGACTTCACAATAGGTTGCATACTTTTGAAATTGAAATCCGTTTCTCTTTGGTGTCCTATAAACTCATTTTTATTGCATCTACTTGCTGTTGGTGACTTAGCTGGAGAGACTCTTCCCTTGGAATGGACAATAGACCATTTTTTAATGTTTTCTGTGTATACAAACTGTTGCATTAATTTTTTGAGGGTTATTTCTATGTAATTATTTTACTTGAAATTTTTTTGCTGAGTTACAGAAGAAGCAGGTGTATTTGGAGCTGTGCCCAACAATATCACTTTAAATCTCTGTGTGTGTGCAAAAGAGAGTGAGGGAGCTCACTGCTTGTTAGCTCTGTGGGATCCAGGCACAAGACCCCATTGATCCAAAATTCAATGAAATCCTTAAGGCTATAGCAGGGATAAATATTATCTGATGACTAAACCGGCAGTGCTGTTGTTTCCTTTTACAGCAGCAAGGGAAGGAAAATGAAAATGCCGTGCAGAACATGGTGCATTCCAGGGATGGCTGTGCTGGCCCAAGGATTGATATACTGTGAGGAAAAATATGTTGAGGTCATAATGTATCTTCCCTGAGTCCCTGCACAGCGTGCGTGGTCAGTGGTTGAGCTGAAACAGATGCTGCTCTTTGGGACGAAGGAAGAGCAAAGGGAGAGGTGGGGGAAAGCACTGGCACACAACATGTGGTGACTACATAGCAGTTCCCTGGTGCTGGCTTGGCTTTTCCTCACTGGGTGCTTCTATTTCCAAATCTTGTGTAGCAGTGATTTTTAGTTGGTTTTTTTTTTTTTTAAACTAATGTGACAGTACATTTCTGCTTTAACGTGAAGTTGCTGTTCCAAAAGCAGAAGCCTCAGCTGCATTTCTAATGCTTTCCCTTGCCACGCAGTGTAGTGCTACATCTTAGATTTGTAACTGATATGGGCAGAGTAGCGTGACCAGTTTCCCAGATGTGGGATTTCATGTGTGCAAGCTACTTTTTCTTGAATTTATTGGAGGGTGTTTTATAGGAAGGTGTGGCTGAGGATACGAAACTGCCTGGGTTACAGGAGTGCGAGGAAGACACTTTCTGTTAAATGTGGTACAACTTTCTTAAACTTGGGTAAGTTGTTCATAGTGGCACTTACACAGTCTGGAGGTCAGTGGTGGTTGTGTTCATATGCAAAGCACAGCAGTAAAAAGCATTGTGTGCCTCTGAGAAAACAGTAAGGTAACTTATTTGTTATACACTTGCTCCTGACCAAAAGAAAAGCCTAGATACTTGTCACTGGCCTAAAAAGTCCTTGCTATGCAAGAGCAAAATAGCAAGGAAGTGATAAAGGGCTTTGCAAACATGAAAGCAATAGCTGGTGGAGAAATTCGGGACAGTGTGGGATTCAGCCTGTGCTGAAAAAGGTCTGGGACCCTAGCAGTCAAAATGATTTTCTTCTCTAGGAAAGCAAAATGAGTAATCTGGAACATTAAGCAGTGAAGCCATCCAAGGCTTTTCCCTTCTTCTTTTTTTGGTGGTCTCCTGAGGGCTGTGAGGTTTTGAAAATAAAGGATCAAGCTTTTAGTCCGTGATGTTCTGTGTGAAAGGAGAGAAAAGAAAAGTGCTGAATTGTCACTGGCCTGGACTGGTTTATTTTCTTTTTTTTTTTAATTGATATTTAAAACTGAATTGAGAACAGGACAACACAAGCGAGTCTGAGCAATAGCTCTGTCTACTGCTGTGTCTGTGTCCTGTCTGTTTAGGAAATGTTGAATGAATCTTCAGTGATGATACTTACTGTCATGCACAGATGAAACTTGAGGCCACCAGAAGGCTCTGCTAGAGTCTAGAAACGTGAGAAGTGGGTGCCCCCAATTCTTACAACCTTGGATTCAGCCAAGGATTTACACGCTCTGGCCGGCAACTGTGAGCCAGAGAACCCTTGTGTAATCTTGGGAAAATAATTACATCTCTCTGTTCCCATGGCGTGTGCTGGGAGATGAGGCACAGTAATACATGCTCCTTTCCCACCTCCATTTGTGTGATATGGTTGTTGCCATAAAAAAAAAAGAAAAAAAAAAAAAAAAAAAAAAAAAAGGAAACAAAGCCAAGCACTATCTCTTATGCATACTTGTGGCATTGTGTGTCTTAATCTTTGAAATCTGCAAGTGCTGTTTCAGTGCAAGTAACTGAACTCATTGCTGGCTGACCAAAGTTTACTTAAAAACAGCACTGCTTTGGTATGGTGATGACTAACATCATGTTGCATGCACACACAAAAAGACATGTTTAGACCTCATTATGCAGCAAAATTAAGCACTCACCAGGTAAGAAAGACCTGATTTAATTTTGGCCTCCCTGTGTGTTTATATTGTGACAGTTGCTAATTGCACTATCACATAGCAATTTTTTTGCCGCATGTTCCCTGCTTGATCCATTGCCCAGAATGGATGGTGCTCACTTAATGAGTAACTATTCAGTATTTTGTTTCTTCCTTGTCCAAAGCATGGCCCCATGCCCTATTTACTTCGTGTTATTCAAGTTCTGCTCTTGATACAGATTTACAGCTTCTAGATAATTTCTCTGTGTACGGACTATCGAGTGCTGGTATTTCCTTGCAGTTTGTTGCTTTGGTCTGTAATCTTTTAAAATACTTTTGGCATAGTTTCTGGATGTGTAACTTCCTTACTATTCAGAATAAGTAAAGTGAATAGCCAGAAATTTTGTAGTGGGAACCACATGGGTATTAACAGTTGGATTGAAACCTTTGGACCTCTTTCATTAACATCTGCCACTTGAGCAAGCAAACTCGCTGGTGGCAGCAGTAGACTGTGCTCTATAGCAGTCAGTATTAAGAGATGAGGGACTTTTTCCTTTAGGTATTTCCTTACAGAGGAGGCACAATGACATGATGTTCCCTTCCAGACTTGGAGAGGAATGAACACTGGCATGTTCAGTTTCTTCTTCTCCCCAGTTTGTTGTCCTGCCTCACCTATTCCAGCCAACCCTCATCTCTTCCCTTGCTTGCTTCTCCTTACTCATTTAATTGCTTCCAATCTTTGCTCCTCAGGCTTTGCCCCTTGGATCTTCCTGTTTTCCTCAAAAGCCACTGTGATAAAGTCAAACTCCCCAGGTCCCTCCCATGCTCTTGGCCCCTAAGTCCTTGCCCAGCCAATTCAAGGACCCCAGCCTATGCCTTTGTACTGCCTGTTGCATCATTTGTGTGCTCCCCACAGCTCCCATTTCTCCAGTTCACTCTGCTGCTTGTAGGAACTTTGTCCATCGAGGCAACAAGATCCCTCTGGGCTCTCCCAGCTGTCAGCGCTTGCTGTCTGTGCTTGTCTTCTCCTCCCCCACATGGGTTTCTGCTCCCTGGGCTGCCCAGTTTTTTTTGACCTCATTTCTCCAGCTTTGGGGTTTGGCTCTCCTCCACCCTATAGCTAACTTAGTAGTTTTCCCTATGCTTGCTGCTTGGGTTTGAGGAGGACAGAGCTTGGAGAGCCAGGCAGAAAACAGGAGCCTGCTCTGCTCTGGTGCTTGGGGTGGTGTGGAGCCACAGTTGCTCTCACTCTTGGCTTCTTTGTGGATGGAAAAACAGGCACTTGTACAAGCACTTGTTTGCATAGAAGAGGCTCGGTTTTAAATTTGACACCTTTTATTGGATCCGTGTTTCATCCATTGGTCTGGATAGGGTGGGTTTTTTTGTCTTGCGGTACAGAAAAACACCTCTCTCCCTCTTTTTAAATGCTTCTGAGAAGGAAGTGGAAAGTAAATAATATCCCCCGGACAGTGACAGTACCAAGAGAGCCTATTTTTGGTAAACAGCAAATAAACTGAAGCACTTTGGCTTCATGTAGATTGAATGCCAGAAGAAAGGGACAAGACTGAGTCTGATATTATTTTTCGTAGCTGTTGATGTCCTAATATGCTTAAACTTTTTTTTTATTGCCTTTTTTTTTTTTTTAGGGAAGACTTTTTAGTCTTTAAAGATCCTCTCACTTAGTTTGTGAAAATCCATTTTTGTGAATCCATGAGTGGAAATTGTGCCTGGGACAAAGAACCACGCTGTGAAAAACAGAATCGGGAAGAAAAGTTAACGACTGGTTTTGGTGGTTTCTTTTTTTTTTGTTGTTGTTGTTTTTTGTTTTTCCCTGCATCTTCTGAAAGATGCTGATGGCTTATTCATTCGTGTGCAGAGGAAAAGGGGTCTTTTTCTCTCATTAGCGGGAGTTGTGTTTAAGCCCTGAAGTCGCAGTCACTTCATTGTATGTCGGCCTCTTCTGTTCCCCGTGCTGCTAATTGGAAATCCCCAATTTGTAGGTGCAGTCTGTGTGTCCCAGAGCTGACTCACAGGAGTCTCTGTTCATTCCCTTTACTTCACAGGACTGCCTTTCTATTCACAGTTCATGGCAGTCTCATTAAACCAGCGTTTGAAATAGCAGTGTGCCCGTGTTCGTTGGCTTTCCCTGAAAGCCCTGTAAACCAGTGTCAAGGAATTAACAGCGGCTGAGAAACAAGAAAAAACCCTAATGGCTTGCCAGGTCATTTTCCTTGCAGTAAATCTAGGTTAGTTTGACACAGAATTTCAGTCACCCAGGAAATAAAAAAAACCAAAAACCAACAACCACAACACCTGAAGATAGATGATACCCAGATTGTTGCAGGTATTTATTTCCCTGGATAGCTAATCTAACTGAACAATTTCTCTCTTACACTTTGACTTCCAGGCACATTTTTGGACATCTAGTGGAAACTCTGAGGCTGTTCTCGGGCATGAAGGATTCAGCTGTAACTACCTACCTCATTAATGACTGATGCTTTCCAAGCTGATCCATGTCTCCTCTGTGAACCTGGCAATCACAGCATGTATTTAAGTGAAGGACAGCAGGCTCTCAGGACTAAGTTATGTGGCTTTAAGTGTTCACAGGCTGGTAAAAGCAATTATTTGCTCAAAACCATGAGGACACTAATCTCATCAAATGAGACTTCAGGTAGATGGTTTCAGTTGTGTGATGAGTGTTACTTTGATTTTTTGAATGTGAAGTAGCTGTTGAGATTTAATATTTGGTTAAAAGAGACAAAATCTGCTAGCATGTTTAATGCTTCTCCCATCCTCCCTGTATGCTTTCCAAGATGAACGGATTCTTCTCTGACTAGAAACTTAATCTTCAACTTAATCTAAAGAAGAGTAGTAAATCCTCTTTCACATTTCTAATGCAGTTATCCCAATATTCTTTTCCAACTAGTGCATTAGAAACCTTAATCCTCTACTTGGCTTGGAAACGCTGGAACACACGTTTCTCTCCTGATTGCAGATCTTTGAAGTGCAGATTTTTTGTTCCTATTCTTTTAAGCAATTTCCAGAATGTGAATATCCAGGAAACTGCAGCGCAGAAGGGACTCTTGGAAATGCATTCCACATTCCCAAACATCCGTGCTGAAACTCAGATACTGTCCAAAGTAAGCCGTGAAAGACAAGGTTTGTGCTTGGGCTGTTGGAATGCTGCTGTCGAGTGTTTGCTTTCCAGGTCTGATAGGTCTCAAAGCATCTGGTGACACTCTGCTTTCTTTGCCTTTTGAATTCTGTGGTTCTTATTTTTATTTATTTTTAACCTCCTTTCTAAAAGTTAGGTTTGGTTGTCTTAAGAAAGTATCATTCTTTTGCCGTGTGGATAACGCAGTTGATCCCTCTGTTTAAAGCTTTGGTTGGCAGCATCTTTCCTGTAGCTCCTTTGCTAAGGCTGGGGGCTGAAAAGTCTGTTCAAATCTATCCTTTTGTGATCTGTGAAATCCCTTGGTTTTGCAAATCAACTCTGGAGTAAGGAAATATTAAATGTAAAATTAGTACTTTGGAACTATGATTGCACTTTGGCTGTAATAGTACAAAAAGTATGGAATTAAATACAGTTTCATTTAATCTATGAAAGATGCCAGCGCACCCTCTGGGTGTTCATTTGAGCAGAGGAAAATTAGCAGGAAAAACTTGAGAAGAAAGTTTTGCATGGATGCAAGGACTTCATTGATTGTTCAGAATAAAATTCAGGGAAAGTGTAATTATCAGTTTGGAGTGGAAGGGAGAGGGAACATTACTGTTATTTCCCTGCTATCAAGTGCAATTTTATCTGATCATACCAAACTGTTGCACATACTGTTCTTACAAGACCGCGTCAGAAATTTCTGTAGGAGACAAAGCTGCTGTAAAATGATGGTCTTGGTTCTCTCGGAATATTTTGACGTGAGTTAATTTAATTACATTTGCTGTAATCTCTGTCTAATCTCATGACAACAGCTTGTATCACTGCTACTGTGCCTGTGAGTTATCTGTAAATGTTTAAAGGAGGGATGTTTCTTTTTTGTTCTGGTAGTAAGCTCAGTTCATTTGTTTTTGTTGTTCTCCCTCTTCTCTCCACTGTTCATTGTGTCACACATTTATTTCAGCAGATGAATTACTTAGACTACAAATGTTTTTGGTACGTTTTCTAAAATTTTCATTTTAGAAAGCTGTCACCTGGCCTGTGATCTAAATGGCTGCTGATGCTGATCTTTCTAGTCAATCTGTTACGATCAGCATTCTTTTGCTGATCTTGGCTGACATACTGTAGATTCACTGTCATGACCCTGCTTATGATCCTGAATGGTATCTCCATCATGGAGTTACTCAGTATGGAAAACCAAATTCCTTCATTCATTGCCCGTGTGAAAGCTTTTGGAAATGATGGATAGCTTTCCACCTAGAAAACATTTGTTCATGCATTTAGTCTAGTACTGTGCATTAATATAAATAGAGGAATTTTTGCATGATATTTCTTTGGGGGGAAAAAAACCCCAAGAACTCCTTTTACTTTCAGTTAGAACTTGTCCATTGAACTCATTATCAGTATATTTAACATAATACAAGAGCATGGTGGGAACACCATATCAAACCATCGGTCCATCTAGCTCTGGCATCAGTGGTCATTACTAGATGCTTACAGAGAAAAAAAGAATGGGAACAGGGCCAGTGCAGGGTTATCTCTCCTCACTGGGCCTGTGCCAGTCAGTGATTTAGAGTCTGTGGATCTCAGTGCCGTATCTAGAGCACCGTGTTTAAGACTCTCCATGGACCTGTCCTCTGTGGAGTTGCCTAATTTCCTTTTTCGAACCCTTCTGTCCTCTGCCTTTGAGGGCATCTTGTCACAATGAGTTCTGTGATTTTAATTACACACCTTATGAAGGAATCTTTTTGTTTCCTTGAACACTGATAATTTCATTGGGAGCCCTTTGACTTTATGTGATAAGAAGTAGAAAGTAATTTCTCTAATTCACTTCCCCAAGCCCTTCATAATTTTCTGCGTGTATGTAGTATTTCTGTGTGTACTCCCTTTCCAGGGTGGAGAGCCCTGTTCTCTTGACTGTCTCCTCACGCAAACACCATTCCATGTGTCTGATGAGCCTTATTACCCTTTCCTGTACCTCTTCGATCTCTGTTGGATCCTCTGGGAATTGGGCAGAGGAAGGGGAGGTCTCAGAATAACATGCAGTACTCCAGATGCTGGGACTTGAATGTTTATTCAGAGTATTATTGCTTGTTCTTTCTGTTCTAAATGTGCTATTCAAAAGTTGTTTTTTCAGTGCTGATTTATGGCATCACACTTTTTTTTTTTCTTTATTGTTTATTCTTTTGCTCTGACTGTCGTATGTTTAGGTAACATGTACAGTAAAAATCTGAATGGAAAATCTGAATATGTTTTATTACTGTGTTTTGAATTCTGTGTACTGGCTTTGGCTGAGGAGCATCCTCCAACTGCCTGGCCTGTTCCCCATTAGAGGGGAAAGGCTGGAGCAAGATGCTAAACTGAGCTAAGATGGGCCTGGATAATTTTGGGGCCAGAGATGACAACATTGAAATCTGTAGCTGCTGTATCTGGGGCTCAGTTACCTAGATGTGGGTTTACAATATATCTCCCCCTTTGTAATTGCTGTTTGGGGATCAGTAATACCTCAAATTAACCTTGGGCGAAGGACCTTTGGTTTGGGCAAAGCTTATGGGCTTCTTCAGACACCCACTGGTGAGACTGAGTCCTCTTCATTGCTTTTCCTTGGCTCCAGCAGTTTTCTTTTCTCCCCTGCAGTGTAGTCAGAGTGCAGAGAAGCTGCAGCTGCTGTCTTAGCTGCCTGGGACCCAGGGTGTGCATGTCACCGAATCACAGAATGGGTCAGGCTGGAAGGGACCACAGTGGGACATCTGGTCCAACCTCCCTGCTCAAGAAGGGTCCCCTAGAGTATGTTACTCAGGACTGTGTCCAGGCAGCTTTTGACCATCTCCAGTGAGGGAGACTTCACAGCCTCTCTGGGCAGCTTGTTCTGGTGGTCAGTCACAAAGTTCTTCCTCCTGTTCAGCTGAAACTTCCTTTGCATCAGTTTCTGCCTGTTGTCTCTTGTCCTATTACTCAGCACCACCAAGAGGAGTCAGGCTCCACCCTCTTGACAATCACCCATCGGATACTGACAGACATTGATGAGGTTCCCTCTCAGTCCTCTCTTCTTGAGGCTGAATAAGCCCAGCTCAGTCTTTCCTTGTAAGAGAGATACTCCAGTCCCCTCATCATCTTTGTTGCCCTCCACTGGACCCATTCCAGGAGCTCCGTGTCTCTCCTGTACTGGAGAGCCCAGAATTGGACACAGCACTCCAGATGTGGCCTTGCCAGGGCAGAGTAGAGGGGCAGGATCACCTCGTGTCTGTGCTCTGTCAGTCAGGGAGAAGCATCACCTCTATAAACCAAGGGGCAGAAAGTCTGAGCGTTTACCCCAATTCACAAACATAAAATCTGACATAAAGTAATCCATGACACAATCCAGGATTTTCCAAGTCTTAAGCAGATCTACCTCAACAAAAGTCTTCCTTCCAGTAAATTAATAGTAAGTAAATTCTTTCTTAAAATTTACTGAAAGGATAGAGCCCCCCCTATCCTCCTCTGCTTTCCTACAAGCTGAAAGCTTCAGCATTTGTGGGATTTTTTTTTGAGTATGAAGATCTAGACAGTGTGAGCCATGATAGCTGCTGTCCCAGGGCTTTCATGTCACTATTTGTTGCATTATTTACTTTGATCTGATTTGGCCTCTTGACTCCATCAAAAGCGCCTTTCAATGTGAATTAATTAAGAGAACTGTATTTTCTTCTTTCAATTGCCTTTAAAAGAGAAACACTCCCAGATGGCATTAGGGAAAGAGGGAGGTGTTTTTTTTCTCTGCATAAGCCTTGCTTTTGTCATGGACTGAAGGCTTTCTCTGCCCTCCCTTACACTTTGGGAGTCTGTTTTTATGGATTGAAGGTGGTTTTTCTCAGGAGTTTGGAAATGCCAGAACCGAATGAGACCCCCTCAGTGGCATCCCAGCCCTCAAGAACAGCTTTCACATAACAAGGATGACTTTAATAATGCAGCAGAACACTCAGTTAATTATGAGGTGTGAATAAGGAATATGTTTCACAGTGCCTTGGCAATTTTCTGAGTTCACTGATCCGTAAACAAGATTATTCCCTAATAGTCCTTCATCTCTGCCATTATTACACAAGGATGTTCAACTTTAAATTAAATTAAAAATTATCACCATTAAAGTTTGTTGAGCCATGGCTAATCTTTTGAAAATGTTTCCAGGATTAACTATTTTAAATTTGCTTGGTTATTTGGGGAAGAGAGAATTTTTTGTCGTTCTTGCTGTGCCATTTCTATAAAGACCACACTGTAGCAACCCTCAGCTGGGAAATGTGAATTAGACCCGTTTTTCTTCCTTTCTTTTCAAAGCCCCCAACACTTCAGACAGCTGATATTTTGGGGGGGAAGCTGCTTCATCAAGGTCCATGGTGGTTTTTTTTTACAGTCCTTTGAGCTGCTGCTAATCCAAGAGCAAGGAACTAAATTTGATTCCTGACTGCCAGCTGTCCAGCCTGGCTGTGTCACTGGCCCTCATCCAGTTTGTATGGGATGGAAGTGACACAGGGCTGTTGGCACAGAACCGTCACGCGTTCGCGATCTCTCGGGGTTGTGCAGAGCCACAACTCCTTGAAGACATTTTTACCATTACTCGAGTGTCATTGTAGATTTTTAAGGTCAAGAGGGGCCATTTGTGGTCATCTAATCTGAGGTGGAGCGTGGTGTGAGAGACAGAGCTTTGTCTAAGAATTACTGCATGAAGCCCGTGTTTCTTTGTGAGCTGTGTCGCACATCTGTCAGCAACCCTGACTTTAAAGACTTGATGTGACGGTGTACGTGAAATATCCTAAGGTGGATGGTTGCAGCGGTTAAAAATGTGCCTATTTCTAGTCTGATTTATCTAATTTCAGCTTCCAAGCACTGCATCTCATTATGTCTTTTTCCAGTAGATTAAACAGGGCTCTCCTTGCTGAAAGTTTTGCAGTCTCTGATCGTTGTTTTATTGTCCTTCCAAACAGGCTGAAAGGCTGAGCTTCTTCAGGGTATGGCTACCCAGCAGTTGCTGTTGTGATGCAGTTTATGTATTTGGATCTGAACAAGTCTCAGATTAGATAGTTGGGTCCTGCTAATAATATGCCTGCCCTGGCATGGAGATCAGAGTGGGTGAAGCAAGCTTTCTAAGCATTTGCCAATCTTTGAGTTTTTTTTAATTTTTCCCACTGGATGTCATGCTAAACTGCTTCAAGGCAGTAAAACACAGTCAGGTTTTGCAGCGCAAAATTGACATATTGCAAAAACCAGTGCTTTGCTGAGTAAAAACAAGTAGATTAGAGTAAAATCAGTGCATCTTTGATAGTAAATCCCTATGGAGCAAGAACAAGATCTTCCCATGTGTTTGCTGTGTTTCTAGCACAACGGAGTTTCAATCTTAATTGGAAAATTAGTCATATGAGGAGGTGCACTTGATAGTGCATCTGCACACACAGATGACATTTGGATGGTGTGCTGCTCCCGATCTTGCGAGCGTTGCCACGCATCAGCGAACGCAAGTGCTCCGAGTCTGGAGTTGACATTTTGTCTGGAAAGGCTGTGAGCGAACACGTGGTCTTTGAAATGCTGCGCTGAGCCCCCGTTCACAGTGGTCAAGTTGGGGAAAAGAAGAAAATGGAGACTGTTTGGAATGATGGTCATTTTTAACTCAAGATTTTCTCTCACCGTGTAGTTCCTAGGAGGTTTTATATTGAGTTTAGTTTTAGAAGCAAGAAAATATATAGCTTGCTATCTTTACTTCACACTCAATATGTTTTATCATCAGGAAGTATAATTTGAGAGGGGGAAAATGCCTTCTGCTGAGTTGCTGGCAGCCTTACCTAGAGCGCGTAGGAAGCTGTCAGGAAAGCAGGGATGTCAGGTGTTGACCTACGCTGATGATGCTTCATTTGTGAGATTCAGTTAGATTAAAGCGCAAAGTAATATGATTAATTTGGCTTCAGGTTCAGTGTTTTAAGAATGCAGAAGACAAAACATCAGCATTGTGCCTTTATACCAGCTGAGACTGTGACCCAGCGGGCAGACTACTCTGTGGGTTCCATTATCTTTTACATAACAAGTTTCATATTCTCACATTTGATTTTTTTAAGCATCTGTCATTACCTCTCCAGAAACCCCTTGTAAATTAAAGGTGCATCTTGCATAACTGAAGAGCAATTATTGTTCCATTACCAAGTAATGAAGTGCACACTTGTATGGAAAGAATGATGACTCCAAATTTGATAAAGTTCAGTAAGATTCCCAATATAATTTCTGGAAGTGTTTTCTACCTTCAAAGCTTATAATTTAATAGGTGGCAGATCTTATGTTCTTAAAAAAAACTATTAAGGAAGAAAACACGTATGAGAACATGAAAAAGGGAGCTGTTTCCATATCAAAATCGAGGCATATGTTTTGACCAAAGATGTCTCCCTGCCATGGCCCAGAGTTTGGGGTTACTGACACTGATTTAGCGTGGTGGTTCAGAATGTCATTTGCCCCCTGGTAATTCTATAAAGACAAGAAGGAGGCTTCAGGGGAGGCAGGAGTCTTGAAATTCAGTATGGTGTGGACATCCCCCCAGTTATATTTGAATAAGACTTTAGTTTTCATAGAATCATTAAGGTTAGAAAGGACCTCCAAGATCAGGGAGTCCAACAGCACCACTCTCTTCTCCACTAAACCGTATCCCCAAGTGCCATAGCTACACGTCTTTCGAACCCTTGCAGGGTTGGTGATTCTAACACTTCCCTGGACAGCCTGTTCAATGCCTGACCACACTTTCAGTGAAGAATTTTTTCCTACTGTGCAATCTAAACCTCCCCTGTTGAAACTGTAGGCCATTTCTTCTTGCCCTGTCGTTTGTTAGCTGAGAGAAGACATCAACCCCCAGTTCACTGCAACCTCCTTTCAGCACTGCAGAGGGTTGTTGTGTCCCAAGTGCAGGACCTGCCACTTTGTCTTGTTGGCCCTCATACCATTGGCCTTGGCCAATCAATCCAGCCTGTCCAGATCACTCTGCAGAGCCTTCCTGCTCTCCAGCAGATCAACACTCACACCCAACTTGGTGTCATGTGCAAACTGAATGATCCCCTTGTCCAGATTGTGAATAAAGATCTTAAAAAGGACTGGCCTCAACACTGAGCCCTGGGGAACATCACTAGTGACAGACCACCACCTGGGTGGATCTCCTTTCCCCACCACTCTCTGGGCTGTCCATCCAGACAGTGTTTTACTCAGCAAACACTGCACCTGTCCAAGCCGTGAGCAGCCAGCTTCTCCAGAGGAATGCTCTGGGGAGACAATATCAAAGGATTTACTAAAGCCTTTTCAACTGGATAACATTGTAGGGCTCTTGAGCGAGTCCAGATGGTGCTTCCAGGGCCCGCTTTTGAGATGTGGCATTCCCAAATGCAATCACTTGCAGCGGTAATGCTCTCTGCCAATTAGGAATTGTCTTCCTTTGGGCTCCCCAAACATTGAGGTACTTAAGCAGGAAATCATTTTGAATGTCTAGTCCTCATGTTTAATGCTTTTTTGAGTAGAGCTTAGTGTGATGATCACGATCTGCTAATCCCTCTAGCAGAGCCCCCTGGTAAGTGGGACACGTAATCACAATGATTACTGGGTCATTGCCGCCGAACAGCTGGTGTCGATCACTGTAGTTCTGTTCCTGTGCAGCACAGATGAGGTTTACACATCTCCTGTATCCTCATCATAAGACTCAGGCCCCCTGCAAGCTTAGTGAGTGGTGTGGCCAACAGTGCAGATCTCACCGGCTTGCTAAGCCGGCCTGTGAGATTCTTCTCACCTTCTTAAACTAGGCCGGCTGAATTTTAGATCATTGATTTTAAAGGTCTTTTCCAATCTGTTAATGCTTATTTTCTTAGGTTGCTTCTCTGATGGGAGTTGCTGTGGCTTTAGCAAGGAGAGAGATATACTCTCTAGTTCAGTAAAAGAAAAAACCCCAAATCTAAAGAAACCAACACAATCCAGAAGATAGTCTGAAAATGGTCACTTCTGTCAAAGGAATATCAGATGATAAGGGACTGCTTGGCTTATCAGACATAGAACCTCTGTTATCGTGCACAGCCAGTTATCTAATCCCTTTCATAGACTAGCTCAGTGCTGGCTGTGTCCAGCTCAATTGTCTCCAAGGCTTCCCTTCAAAGGCTACTCTATAATCTGATGAGTTTGCCTGGAAAGCTTTCTTTTCCTTACCTAAATGCCTCGATGGCCAACTTTGCCCACTTAACCCTTCTGTTTGTGTGTCTCTTTTGTCTTCCTTCCTTTCCGTGCCTGTATGGTAAGGTGTGAGCGCACAAAACTAAAGAGACTGTCAAGTGAGGTACAAAACTGGGGTTAAGGTCTGAGAATGCAGCATGAACTCTTCATTACCTGGGGAGGGAAGGCAGAGGATCGCCATGTGCTGTTACTAAATGGCATACTAACCTTCTTACTGGCATTGTCTAGGCAGGCATTGTGCAGTGACAATGGCTGAGACACTCCAGAGAAGCTGCCTTTGCTTTTGCCAAGGAGAAACTTATGTACTTGTTTTCATTTTTATTTATTTCCTTTGGTCAAGTGCCATGAGAATATCAGCAATTTCAGAAACTTAAGCTTTTCATTCTGACTTGCAACCACTTTGAGAAAGCACAGAACAAAAAACATCAGCAGCTGCAAACGTGAGGGATAAAAAAAATACCAATATCCCCTCCAGATATGTTTAAGGTCCTCTTATAGGAGAGTGAAGCAGTAGAGAACCTCCTGCTTTATCTTGGCAACTGGCAAGCAGGAAAAATGAAGTTGAACTATTTTGGATAGTGGCTTACGCCCTGTTGTACACTACTGCAAAACACATCAAAGTAAGGTGAGAACTGAAACTTAAAACTGGACCAAAAATTTAAATATCAGCACATTCCTGACATGTTATTGAAGAAACTTACTGGCTTCTTACTTTCTTCTGGACTCCCAGAGGCATTAGTTCTCATTCTATCAGGCGTTTTGGAGACCCCAGCTCCCTTTTCATGAGTGTGTTGGATAGACATCCTTTGCCATGCCAATGGGGTGCTTCTTGCCCGTTGTGCCAGAGTCTCAATGATTGTGTGACTGTAAGAAGAGATAATATGAATCATAGTTTAAGAAAAGGATGATTGTCTTTCCTTTCCTGGTAGTGTATTTCTACTTCCCAGAGGGATGTCTGGCTTTTTTTGCTGTCTTTGCCATGGATTTCAATCCACAAAATTTCAATCCCATAGAAAGAGTGCCTTTTACTGGGGAAGACTGATTTGCTCCTTTTTGGCTGTACTGTCTAAAAAGGATGCAGAATCTCTGAGGCAAGGGTGTGCACCTCTGTAATCTCTGCCCCTCTTGGAAGATGTGTAGACATGGTCATCCCCACACCTGGCACAACCCCAAGTTGACTTTTCTTCAGCCATTAGGTGAAGCTGGGGTCTTCCCTTGGCTGCATCTGGCCTCTATTGGCACATGAGACAATAAAGTAGCTGCTGTTTGATGGGTTGTAGTCTGTAGGTTGGTGTTGGGTGAGGGAAGTCCTCTGTGGGCTGGGTTGTTCTGTCTGTCAGCTGTCGAGCATCAACTTCAGATGATTGGCTCTCCAGCTCTTCACTAAGCAGCACCCATCACTCAGCAGTGGTACCAACTCCTTTTTAGCTAAATGAAAAAAAAAAAAAGCTAGAGAGGAAATAACTTGGAGCTGCATATAGTAGTGGTCTGAAGTGTTTCTGGTTCAGAGGAGACAAAATAAACTTTCTGCATGAGCTTGGATGTGTGGTGCTCAGCCCCCTCACCATTCTCTGGCAGCAGTGTGATATGAAGGCATTTGACACCTCTCAGTACTGGCATCAGGAAGAGACTCATTCTTCTTAACACCTCCTAGCAGTTGGGTAACTAATTTCCTGAGAGCAGAGAAAGGAATGGTTGTCCTCCCCTCTCCCTGGCAGGCTTTGGGAGGTGAATTCCTTTGTTTTGGAAACAATTTCGTTCTGAAAACACTCTTTTCTGTAACAAAAATAGACTGTATGTTAATCAGTCTCTAGATCTGATGTGAAGACTGAAGGTTTCTGTTGCAAGGAGCTGCCTTTGGTGTCAGGCAGTAGATGACAATGCATGGATGCCACGCTATCTGCTCTGAGTAACAGCATGGTATCAGTTATGTACTGGGGTACAAAGAGCTGAAAATGTCTGAGGGGAAGGGGTTTCAGATTTCTTCTTTAGTTTTCTGGTTTTCTGGTTCAGTAAAATCTGTTATATGGAGCTATTAATGTTAAGAAACAGAGCCTAAACAGCTCTGCTCCCCACTTTCACCTGCTTTACTCCTCCCTCCTGCCTCTTGCTGTTCTTGCTCTGGGTGCCTCAAGTGGACAGGACCTTTGCTAAGGATGTGTGACAGCCTTTTGGGTAGAGACCTGCTGCGGTGTGTGAGGAATTACAATGTTCCCTGACCTGCTGCCTTTGGGAAAGCATCTTCTTCTGCTTCCAAACTTGCGGCTTTTCCGGTTGTCCTTTCTGTCTGCAGCTGTACTGACCACTCCCCACTCCCCAAAAAGCTGCTTCTGTTTGTTGTTTTTAAGAGAAATAACAACTACAAAAGCAGCAAATTACGTCTGATGTGATCGAGCTGCCTTTATTTTCCTTTCTAGCCCCACCATGTTGGTAAGGATATATTAATGGCTTTCCTAACCTTAGTTCACGTTCATGGAATGTTGTTTATATATTATAAAGTAATGAATGTGTACAATTCAGTAGAAATTAAATTGTCCCTTTAGTTCTACTTTTCTTTTGTCCACAAAATTGTTAAGCAAATGGATGTATATTTATGGATTAGGTACCATCTTCCCAGAAGACAGTAAGAAATTAATACATACAGACCATGTTGCAAATTGCATTTAAATAGCTATTGCCTTCATTTTCTCACACTTGAGTGGGAAATCATGCTGCACAGAGAAATAATGACTGTGTGATAAATCTCAAAAGAAGTATAGATGAGGCCTCCTTGTAATGAGAGACGATAATTAGCAACTGCTTTGTTTCGGATGATGCGGATCTGTGTGGCGATTGTGTAGGTGTGGTGAGAAAGCAGAGGAGGGCCAGGATTAAAAAAACTGACTCTTGAATCCCCATTTTCAATCTCAACCAACTCAATATTGCATAATAGGAGCACAGTCTAGTACAAGCACTGCCAAGAGATAAAATGCTGGGTTTTACTCTTCCTCCCCCACCTTCCTGCCCTCCCAGCATCCCCTCTGCTGTTCTCTGCAGCATGCTTTCTCTGGGATGCTTGGTATGTTGTCAAATCTTTTTGTCCTCCTTTTTTTTGGTAATGGTGTTTTCCTTGCTGTGAAATAAAAGATCCCACCTTACCTCCCTTCTTCTTGCTGCCTGAGTTTTAATTAATGTTTTTGCAAAGCATGTTAAGATCCTTGGATAGCAGTGTGGTTTTGGCAGTGGTTCAGTCTCCTGGAGAAAAGCATAATACCTTAGAGTCTAGGAGAGAAAAATCTAACAGGTTTTTAGAAACAGACAGGTTAAAAAAACCCAACAATTTAGTGGGGCAAAAAATTGCTTTTATTAAACTTATGTAATCTGAGGCTTTAGTCTTATAACAGTGTGGTGTTTTTTTAGTAAATGGTGTGGGGCGTCTTTCCTCCTGAAGTTGGGAGTCATCCCTGTTGAAATCTTAGGAACAATGTTCATTTTGCACTGGTTTATTTCTAACACACTATTTCCTTACACAGCCCTACTGTTCTCTATTCTCATGATAGAAATTAAAAGGAAACTTTGAAATGTGTCAACTGTTGTCTTAACCAAGATGGAGCCCACCCTTTTTTTTAAGCAGTTCAAGGAATAGAAGCCACAAAACCCTCTGGATTGCTGTCAGTCCACAGTGGGGTAAAGATCCTGAACCTGTCCTACATAAAGTATGCCAGGTCAGTCTGTCTATGCCAGCCCTCTTTCTCTGTCTCCAGTATTAATGCTTTGAAGCAGGTTTCCATTTCAGGTTGTTACCGCAGTGCTGAGATGTAAATTGGCAGCAGGATAAAACTGGTGCAGCCATCACCCATTTCTCAGTGTTGATCCAAATGTAGGAATGGTGTTTTTGCAGTGTGTTACAGGGAGGCTGTGGTGTCCCAGAGTCTCCAACAACCAAGGCTCTTGCAATGCCCCAGCAGCGTGGAGCTGCTGTAGGGTGGGTATGCATGCAGCAGATGCTGCAGAGTCTGACAAATTCCCTGTAACTGCATGGATAGAGAAGTCCTGAAGAAACACTGATTAAGTGGGTTTTCCGGTGGGTTTTTTATGTTGTTTTTAATATGTTTCTTTGTTAAAGCTATCATTCTGATAAGGGTGTTGGTTTGGGGATTTTTTCGGCATAGTTGGCTTAAGTGAATGCTTACAAATTACACTTAAGGAAACTAGTGTGAGGAATGTTAGGAGTCACATCTGCAGTTCCTGTAAAATGGTTAACTTCATTTTGGGAACAGTTCTACATTTTCCACATGCTTGCTTTGAAGAGTGGCCATGAAGCAGCTTGAGGACATCTGGAAGGCTGGATAACTGGTACTTCTGCAAAATGCAGGGAAGCTATTTGGGATGGAAAGCTGTTTGTTACAAAAAGTTTACTTGCTGGTGAGGATGCATTGTACCAAGCACACTCACTAGATCCTTTTTTTGAAGGCACAAGGATTGTTGTGTCTTCTGTCCTCCCGTTTAATTTCCAGCGGTGGTGATGTTGCCATTTTTTCTGTGCTAGGCATTGCTGTGGATTGTTCCATTTAATCCACTCTGCCACTCTGGAGGTGAAGCTCTTGGAACTTCTGGTGGGAAGTATGACCATGACCGTGATACATTCCTGGAGAGCACTGGATGGGTACTGTAGTAGGCTCTGGGCATGGACAGCTTGCTTACATACGAAGGGACGGGGTGATAGTTACCAAAATATGTCTCTGAGGAGAAGCCCAGCAGCGTGGCTCTGCTGGACTTGACAGTAATTGAGGGATGGAGGCTCTGGTGGGATTCATTGTCTGTGGGGCAGTCAGATGCTCCCCTCTCAGTCCCGAGGTGTGTGGTCCCAAAGAGCCTGTCCGAGTTCAGGTCTCTGGATTTTGGCTGAAGCAGATGACTGAGGTATGATTGCATTGACACGGACAACCTGCAAGCCATAAAGCAGCTATCCCTCCCTACCTTGTTTTTCCAGAGTTGCCTCAGCCAAAGTTCTGTAAGACTGGCTGGCACTTGGGACTCTAGATAAGCACTCCTCTGGCCTTCTCATTATTGATTTTAAGCATGTGTTCTCGTATCAACGTTATTTGTAGTCATCTTATTTTTTCCCTGTCAAGAGGCAGCCTTGTCTGTGTGCTGGTATTATGACATGACAGCAGCTTTTCCTTTTATGAATCTGTCTCTTTGATTGACCCACAGAGCAACAAAGGGAAAGCTAGCTCTGTGCCTTTTGAGGCTCAGCAACATATTTTTCCATCAAAGCTGGCATCAATTGCTGGAAACTCAAAGGCAGAGTTGCCAAGAAGATGGAAGTATCCTGCACTCTTGTGCACAAGAAATACCAGACCCAAAAGGTGGTTTTTCTCCATCAATAGCTCTGATTATTTTTTTCAGAGCCTGAGCACTGAGCTGGACAGTGAGGGGTTTGAGGGAACAGAGTCCATGGGAGGTGAGCTCTCTCTGTAGCCGACGGAGAGAAAGAGGGTTCCTAGAGGGTGACTCAGAGGGAAGGATGGCTCTGCATCCCCCTGTCCTCCCCATTCACTGCTGATCAAAAAGGGTGCATGGGGTACTCGTTTCCCTTAACAAAACTTACTCTTTCTGAATACCCTCTCTGCTGCCACTGCTCTTGCAGGAGTTTCTAACAGCTTTCACTAAGATTTTAGTGTGTGGTTTGGAGTGCTTCGTTTAGTGAGAGTAGATTGATCTGCCAAATTCCCAGTGAGGGCAGAGCAAAGAGGACAGGAGAGGAAGCCTCCCCTCCTGGGTGGGGGTGATGGTCCTGAGCGGGCTTGTGCTTGCAGAAACGTTGTAAATCCTGAGCAATGGGTTGGTTAGCACCAGGAATGCTGGCAGGACACTGATGAGTAACACCCGATGGCATTGTCCCGTTCTTCATCAAGTGCTGGCTCTCTACCAAAAGTTGTTCTAAAAAGTAATAATAAAGAAGGGGAAAGAAGTTATGAGTCCTGCTGTGAAGTCAGCAAGAGCCAGCTGTTGACAGAAGCGAAAGCGTGATGGAGTCTGTAGGGTTTCAACTGCTGTTACTGTAACTTGGTGGATGCTGGTATTACATTTATCAGATCTGGCCTTGCAGAGTCAGGAAGACAGATCAGTTAGAGGGAGAGAGGAATTGAAATAAATGAGGTATCTGGCACGATTGATATTTTAAGTGAGCTTGTGTGTGATTGGGGCATGGTTGGCTGAGACAAGGAGCGTGATATGGTATAGTACAGTCCTTATTCTGGAAATTTATTGCCGTAGGGGCATACACAGGATCCAAGTTACATGTTTGAAATGCTTCCACAAACACCAGTGTTTGCATCAGCTCAAAACCACACAGTCAGCTGTAAGCCTTGCTCTGTGCCCAGGCCACAGGAGAAGGGTATGGAGGAGCTCCGTGCAGGAGAAGTCCTCTAACATGTGCTGGAGGTGGCTGCTGATGTCCAGGCAGATGAGCAGGCAGTGGGGGCAGCTTTGGGTTTGCAGTGTTCCAGCCAGCACAGGAGCTTCCAAAATCAGTGTGCAGCCTGTGCCAGCAAAGAACCAAAGCAGAGTGTGGCCTGCTGACCTTGGAGGAAGGAGGGAACAAGAACGAGCTCCTGTTGACTCCCAGTAGGGTGAAAATTAATTTATTAGGTTCATCCTAAAGAAAAAAAAGAAAAACAAACCAATAAACCCAAACAGCAAACACTCCCACCTGGACATCCTACAAAGCTTTGCTTAAGTAAAATTGCTTTTTATTAACCCTAACCATCTACACAAAAAACCCCAACCAAACAAAAACAAACAAACAAACAAAAAACCAACCCCAAACCAAAAGGCAAAAGGAAAAGCCAAAAGACCTCATTTCTCTGTGAACAACATGTTTTGTTTCTGTTTTGGCCATTGTCTAAATAAGAAATGCAGAAAAAGAGCTACATTCAGTAACAGTCACACTTTTCCCAGGGATGGAATAGAAAGAGGAGGCTATTAAGATGCTGCTCCTTGTCTCCACCAGCCTGGATTGCTGAAGGCTGGTCAATGCAACTTCACGTAGTTTTTCTTGTGGAGCTTACAAAAGTGCAGTGTGGGTCTGGCAAAGGTATTTGCAAATCTGGCTTGAAATAACCAAAAAGTTTCAACTCAAACACTCCTTTCCTCTCCAAGCATTTTAGAAATGTTACTGCTTCCCTGTGAAACTATCAGTATGGCACACATAATAGCTAAGCCTGTGTAATTGAACAGGAAAACCAAAAGAAGGAGGCAAAGAATCAGCCCCTGTTCTCTTTGGGAAGTGATATTTCACTCAGCAGCAAAAGCCACCTTTTGAGCTGGGAAACAGCGGGGTCGGTTCAGCACTTTTCTGGGGAAGTCTGAATTTACACCTGAGTGCTTGCCTGCCGTGGTCAGTGGAGTTCAGGGTGGTCAGGGAGCTCAGGGGAACTCGGGTGTTGCCTCTGGTCCCTGTCTTGATTTTGCTCATTTGTGTAAGGCGTTACTTAATCCATATTTGTCTATGGATGCAGTAATGTCTCTTCCCACTCTGTATTCCTCTTTCCTCCCTCTGTTCCCATCTTCACCTTAAATGCTTGAGAATAGATGGGAACTCTGCTTCATGCAGTACTTACAACACTCATGGCTGACCTTCAGAAGTTTTCCCTTTTTTCCCCTTTCAGTATGTTCATAAGGAAGCCAAATCACTTAAACCAGCTGGAAGATCCCTGAACTGCCACAGTTCTGTAATATTCTATAATCATTTCCCTCCCAGCTTATAAAACTGGCTCTCACCAGTTTACTGCCAGGCCCTTTCATTGCAGATTGAAAAAATAAAGGTCTCTGAGGGCTGTCTGCTTCTCAAGTCTGTGAGAGATCGATCGGATCAATTTGCCTCTGTGTGTTTCGATGTCTCTGTCCTAATTCTGGAGACAGCTGCTCTGGTGTGCTGTCAGGTGGCTGTTGGCGAAGGGAGTGACTCCTGGATCTACCCAGGGCACTTAAACGAGCTCATTAGAGTTTAAAAAACCCCAGTAAACAAAAAAGGGAGCAGTGTGTTATTGCTCTGTAATAGGTACCAGTAAATTGGGCAGAATTTTTTGTCTTCCCTGAGGTGAGTGGCCCAGGGGGTAATGCAGCACATGTGGTTTGGTCAAGAACTTAAACTCATGCAGATAATTTATAGTGATTTTCGTAATGTTGAGTTTTATGAAGTTGCCTAAAGCACAGTATGTTCAAGGCTTTGCCTTGTTTCACTCCATCCATCTTGGAAAATCCGTTTCTTTCTGGCCCTTGTGAAAAGTGCCCTTTTCTGTCTTCTCCATCATAGCCCTGAGCTACCAACTCAAGGAAACAAACCTGAAGCAGACAAAATAGCTTCGCTCAAGCAAAGTGCGCTTGGGTGAGCTTGTGCTTTCTGGAGGAAGCCTTGACAGGCAGCAGCCACTTAGGTGAACTCCACTCCACTCTACCACTTCCCCAGCTCCTCAGAAAACACTGCAGCAGCCCCCTGCTCTAGGCAGGGCAGGTTAGAGAGTCCTCACCAGGGAGGAGAAGCTCTGAGCCAGGGCTGGTGTCTGTACCGTAGGTGCCCCCTACGCTGAGCACCGCGGGAGGGGCGTGATGGCCACGTTTAATAGCAAGTGCTGCTGGTTTGGAGGTTGCACCTTTTTTACCCCTGTGGATCCACAAGGTAGGTGTGACTTGAAAGATGTTGTTCTCTGTATCGGCTTCTGATACAATCAAACCGAGAATGCTAAAACTGGACATTTGTGTGGTAGTATTCTTACTCTCTTATTTTTCTCAGAATAACCTTCTTTCTTCAGGGTCTGAGGGCAAGAGTCTTAAATAATTAATTCAGGAATGTTTTTCTTCCCATCCATTTCATCCCTTAAAAAAACTGCAAAAGTAAATCAGGAAGCATAAGAAAGAAAGACAGTATTCTGGAGTAAGTAAAGTGTTACTGTTTCACAAGACTTTTTCCTACTGAGACCTATTTTGGAAAAAGGCCCTTTTGCTTGTGTATAAATAATACATATACATGCAACCTCAAAGTTTTTTCAATGTCTTACAAACAACAGTCTGTATTCATACTTCCCATTTTTGAATTGTGTTTTTAAAATCTTCCCTTTGTTTTCACTCCCCAGTTTAGGTTCCTGTGATTTGTTTTTGCTTGGCTTTTGGGTATATTGGATGCTTTACTTGTTTAATTGCATTTTAACCACAAGAGTGCATGTGATTGGCACTTGGAATAAGTCTCTATTTCTCTGGGAATGTTTGTGGAATAGCAATTCTGATTGCTGCTTTGCGGATGTTACATTTAATCAATAACTCAAATACAGAAATAATGGCAGCTCTCTGCCTTCAGTCTTGGTTGGCAACATTACCCATGCTGGCTGGTACTTTTGGTTATTCAACAAGGGCTATTTATTGTGTTTAATAATAGGATCAGACATATGCAGTGCAAATACTAAAGGGCAACAAGAAAAGAAAAAGAATTGGTTAGCTTAATGCAAATACCTGTTTTCTGTGAGTAAATCTATGCAAGAGTCTCTGGGTCAGTTTTGTTGCAGCACTGCATCTCCTGGGTGTTCTTTACAAGTGATTTTGGGAGAAAAGGTTCTCCTCCTTTGGGTGCAGTGGGACTGCTGCTGTGCTGTGGAGCAGGTATCCCTTCAGCACTGCGGAGCTGCACTGCACAGCGAGGCTGCGGAAGGGACATTTGTTACCAGCTGACCTTGTTAAAGCGATGTTGGTTATGGGCCACCAGAATGACCCAGAACATGGCTAGACTGGAGGGGAGCAAAGCCTTGAACAGAATTCCCGGTGTGTTTCCATGGGTTTCCCTGTAGCCAAGCGGGTGATGTGCTTCTAGCGTGGGGAGCCTGGGGCAGAGAGGCTCTGGGTTAGGTGGGAAGGTGTGGTTACTCAGCATCAGCTCCAGCCCCACCGGTGCTGTAAAAGTTTGATGCGGTTGGGGGTTGTGCTACAGGCTGCGGGAAAATCCTCTAGGCAGAAGCTGCTCATATTTTTGGCTAAAGTGCAATATCCCATAAACATTCATGTGAGAAACTGTGCAGGATCTTTCATGCTTGCCAGGCTTTTAAATATCAGAATCTAAGCCTACTTCCGTGGAGATGGAGACTACAAAATGATGTTGTTTTCTTGCTACTGCTTAAATTTTGGAAGTTGCCAGTGGAGTTCAAAGCAAATATCTTGGTGACTTAAAGAAGACTGAAACATTTGTGGTTTTATTTTTCTGGCAGTAGATGAGACTGAATTGTGGTCGAAATAGGATAAAATGTAATTATTTTTTCTAATTCTGCCAAGTTTCAGAATTATTTTTTTATTGATGTGCTTTTGGCTTTTAGCATTTATTATCTGTTTAGATGAGATATAAAGAATAGCTTTGCAGAGGAAATCCATTTAAAGTAAGCCACTAATCTTTACTGGCTATTGCAGATTTTAATTTTTATTTTTTATGGATGAACCCTATCATAACTTAACCACAAGTGCCTGTGATGAAAGAGCTGGTCCATTTTTTTAATTTGAAGAATTTAAGGATTTGTAGATGTTTGCATGGAAAAGCAACAGAGATAAAAGTTGTTGGAAATACAGTGTTTGGTATTTCATGCCAACAGTAATAGCACAGGCACGATTTACTTACAGGGCTGCTGACAAAAGAAGTAATTTGCTGCCAATTTTTGAATTGTTTTCTTTCAGATTCTCTCTGTGTTGCAGTATAACTTTGGCATTGAGTTGCATTTGATTGCAAACATCAAAAAGTTTCTCTGAAGGGATATCAGCTCTGAAGAATGTTATTTTGATTCTTCACTATATTGCTAACAGACTCGTGTCATTCACATTTAAAAAGAACAAGCTATTTTTGAGGATGTTAAAAATAAGAGACCATTTTCTAAGGGAAAAGAGTGAGGAAGGTTGGGTTTTTTTAACCATTTATTTTGTTTTCAGAGATGGCTGTGACATATTTACAGATTGCGTTATTTAATCTGGCAGAAGCAAAGGGACATGGTAGATCAAATGTCAGATTAAGAGTTTTCCAGAAAGGAAGTACCTTCTTCCTGAAGTATTTAGCACTAACATGCAGTAAACTGTGCTTTAAGTAGGTGGAGCATGGGTTTCAATTTGAAGGAAAAGCTTTTGTAAAAGGGACCAAGCTTCAGTTTGAGGATGATACAAGTAAATTTAGTGTCTCTGCCACTTGTGGCTTTTGACAGAAAGTCTGGATCCAAACAAGGACCATCCCTTTCCTATCTATCATGAATTCGGGAAGATTCTGCTATAAATGATTAGGTTATAACCTTCTTAATTTAGTGGGCATCTTCAGAAGAAACCATGCAAGCTTTTCTATCTTCCTTAACGCTTCAATAAAGAAAACTGTTGCTATTGCAGTAGTGCTTTTTTCACAGTACTTGCTCTCTCCTGCTCTTGCAGAGCCTATGCCAGCAGGGTCCTTTGGTCCACTTAGACCTCACTGTCTTAAGGCAGGGGCAGCCAGAGGAGGAGGAGGAAAGATGATTATCAAATGCATTAATGTCCCTGCCTGAATTTTGCCTTTCGCTTGTTTGTACTTATTTTCTCATTTTCAGTTTATGTTTTTTTCTCCATGTCCATAAATTGGTTTTTGGATATTAGTGCTGGTGAACTCCCCACACATACCCTGTTTGACTGTGGTGAAGGTCCACAGTTCCCCTCTCCCATCAGAGCAGTGTGTTGACTGCTCCTCTTTTCATCCTCTTATCTCAAAGTCAAGGATTTAAATTATGGATTGCCTGATTTCCCCACCCCCTCCCCAGTGAAGTGCAAAATGTGGATTTAAATTGAATTTTACAGGTAGTTTTGGATTACAAGTAAATTATGTAAGAATTAAAAAAAATTCCAAACAAATAGGTTTTGAAATAAAGCTCTTCGGGCTACATTTACAGGAGGTTGGGGTGCTTGTTTTCTCCCTGCATTTCTTTGCAAATTGTGCCCATGTTTCTCTCTGAAACCAGACTTTTGCTTACCACTTCTATTTGATTTACCAGAAATGCTCATAACTAAAATGTTACGTGCCTCTCCAAGCATTGCAAAAAGGATTTTTTTGGGCTGATGCTAAATGATGATTTATAAAATACAACTCAGTTGAGCAATAGATTTAAGAAAAAAACCCAACAACCCACAACTGAGCATTTGCCCTGATTGAGAACAGGTTCGCCTGTAAAAGCTTGCTTTCTTCTCCTCCTTCTTCAAGTCAAACTCTGTACCAGTAAAATGTTTTAAATTCCTTAAAAAGTTGTTCCAGGTTTGGGATTGGGACCAGCTGACCCTTACCTTCCCCTATGCTTCTTATCAGTGCCTATCCCATTTTTAGGGCTGATGCGTGGAGGAGGAAGAAGGGTCACCAAAAATAGTGAGAGTCTCCCAGACAATGATTTCTGTGCCCTTTCTCTGCTATTTTTTGGTGTTGATGGGTTTTTCTTTAAAGTTTGCTTACTGTCATCCTTGTCAAAGATAACAGCAAAAAGTTAGAGTCTTAATTCCCTAATTGCACATACATAATTTTAAAGCCATCCTGGTTCTGTCTGTAAATTAGCAGACTAGTTGGATCAGTGTGTATTTAGTCACATGAAGCACCTTACAGAGAACATCAAAGCAGGACAGCGCACCTCCACATCTTTTATGGCTTGTTTGTAAATTTTTACTAGGACACTTGCTTCCCAGGGACACCTCAATAATTTACAGCCACGATAACAGAGCCTTGTGCATGAGTGGAGTCCTCCCTTCTCCACATAAAAGCTGCTGAGTAAGCTAGTTTTTTTGTGATTAGGGAGTGTGTTTTAGATACCTCACAGATCTCATGCTCTCTGCCTGTGCAAGCAGCCCCTTCTCCAAGCTGGCCATGCAGAGTGAGCGTGGTCCGTGGATGCCATGCTGTGTCTTGGGGATGGCTGTATTCGAGTGCTGCCTGATCTTTTCTGTGCAGCTCAAAAGGCAGCTCAGTCTGTAGGAGTCCTGGCTGTCCTCTGTGGTTTTGGGTCCATCTGCTTGTGCTGGGCTGGTTCATCAACAGCGCAGCTGCTTTCACAAGTGGAGCTGCTCTGGGGAAAGCAGGGGTTTTCCTGCCTCCTGTGCTGCAGTCCAGCTCCTGAGTGCTCACTGGGGACACCAGTGAATAGAGTTCCAGTGGCAGCAGATTTTTTTGGATACTGCCACTGGATCTCTGACAGCAGCAGAGATCTGAGTATCTCCATGTATCTCTGTCTTTCTGGCTCTTCTCTTTCCCCATCCCTTTCCTCTTTGGGCCTACCTACCTTTCTTGTCCCTTTATATCCCCTCTCTTCCTTGTAACACATACTCAGATAGCCTTCTCTTCAGACACAAGTTTTCAGCCCTTTGCAATCCAAGCAAATGGTCTCCTCCAGGCTGGATACAGGCATTGCAGGAGAGTCTCCTATCTCAGTGGCTTTGCAGGAGCAATGCAAGGAGAGTCTGATGCTGTTCCTTCTGGAAGGTGTTTGGTAGGGCTGGAGACCCTGGAGAATTGCTACAGATCTCTAGTGAGTGTTGCAGTTGGAGTTCTTTTCCCAGTGGCTCGTCACATGCCCAGAAGCAGAGTCAGTTGTCACCGAAATCAACAACAGCAGCATCTCTGCAGTCCCTCTACTAAACTTCAAATCCTTGCTCCAAAGTACAGAGCCACTGAAGCTTTCCCAGTGAAGTGGTTGCACAACGTTGCTGATATGGGCAAATCTCTCTTAATTGCTTTTTCAGGAACAGCCTAACTATTTTACCGGGTACTTTCGAGGAAGAACAGAGTCTCAACTTGACACAAGCTCCTGGAATGCAGAATTTTCAGCCTGAATGAATAAAGCTGGTCAAAAGCACAAACAGCTGAAAATACGGATTTGTAGTTGAATGTGGGGAGTAGCCAAAGCTGCTATCAGTGCTGCTTATAGTGCAGTTACTTGAAATACCCCTACACCAGCCCTTCACTGGGCCAGGACAGGGAATAACGAGCCTAGTGGAAGATTTCAATGCCTCAGGTGTGTGTGATGTGGGGGAAATAAAATGGCTGAAATCAATGGAAGCTTTAAATTGCAGGCACAGTGCTTTGGTTTCCTGAGATCTGGCGGAAGGTGACCATGCTTTGATGAGGTCTTATTTTTCCTGTTAGCCCTCCTCCACCTTGTCTCCTTGTCATGTCTGTGGAATGTCTGGTATGAAGAGAAACCCTTTTTCATCTTCTTGGTCACATCTTTGATCCGTTAAGTGCATTTTGCTACTTTCCTTTTTTCTCTTTCTATTCCTGATCCTTTACTGTGCCTCTCTCTCCTCCTTTCCCTGTTCCTCCCAGTTTTCTTCCTCTGCTTTCATCCCACACAGGATGAGGTATGTATTGCCTAAGAGAATAGGGAAAAGCCATGAGTGGGATCACCACCTCTGCTGTATATGCCAGTGCAGTTATGCCCTGCTTTTGCTTTCCCCAAAAATCCAGTAAACGGCAATAACTCCAAATATGGTCAGAACTGAAAATGTACACAAAGAGTACATGACATTATCAGTGCAAATGAGTTAAAGCAGTTGTGGCTTTTCATCAAATCTCTTCATGGCTCCCAAAAGAGTCTGTAAAACTGCTTCTGTTTGTCTGTGTTTATGCATCTGGGTCTGCGTGGGTAGTGGTAGCTGGGCTTTAAAGCTCTCTGGGGAGATAAGGAGCAAGGATGCCACACACATGCTGTGAGGAATGTCAAGACTACTCATAAAGGAGGAAGCAGGAGGGTTTTTCTTCTTCCTTGCGAAACCTGTAGTTATGACTGGTGTTTTATTTCCCTGCATTGACAGGTATTTTAAGCAAGTTAAATATCCAGACGTGTCTGGAATATATTGATTTATTTCAGTTTTTTTACTCCATGATGGATTTTCATTCCTATTTTCTCCCTGGGTTTTCACATACACTTACCCTTCAGTGGCTGTCCTCAAGAGGAATATAGGCTGAGCTAGGTGGAAAAGATACTTCTCCAGTATAAGATGCAGCTGGCTGAAAAGACAGTAGGGAAGTCCTCTTTAAGTAGAAAAGGTAAGGTGGTCTCTATAGACAGAGTATGGCTCCTGTAAAACTTGCTTGTTCTCACCAGGAGAGTCTGTCAAACCAGTTTGGAATTAGGTGTGCATCTATCCATGACCTAAAGCTTTGATATGCACTTAAAATAGCCCCTTCTGAATTTAAAAATGTCTTGATTAGAGGTGTCTTACTGTTATCAATAATTGAGACTAAGAGAACAGCCTTGCTTCTTTACTTGTCCTTCCAATATCTTCTTTTAGTCTTAGGGTTTTGAAAGTGCTAGTTCAAAACTCTGGTGGTTGCTGGGAATTGGATCTGTTTCCTGAGAAGAATATAAATGGGAGCAATATAAATTGATTGATCCCATATAAATGGGATCCTCTCACAGTGGAGGGACCTGGCCAAAACATGCTCTTGAAGTGCCAAAGCTTATACTACTCCATAATAATTTTGGTGGTTTAGGTGTTCCTGATTGGGAGCATCTATCTTAGATCTTAATTGTTTGAGAAAGCCTTCAAAGAGAACACAAAGCAAGTTCATGTTTTATACCAAAGCTGAGTCAGCTGCAGTGTGGGATAAACGTGTTGCCCACAGTGGTCTGCAATAGCTCACACAGTCGTGGCAATGAACAGCAGCAGAGATGCTGCTCCACACTGTTCTGTAAACTCTGGATGCCTCCAATGGTACAGGCAGATTAAAAAAGCTGCCTGCTTCTTGGAGAAGTTTGTTTTGATTAACACAGAGTCCATATGGTACCAGCAAAGTTTACGTTCCTGTAAAATGCACGGTATTGGATTTTACTAGGCCACCTACCCTGCTGTCTTCAATTATCAAACCTCACAGTGCCCTGATGATGTAACTGATTTCAGGATGAGCTGTGCTTTTCAGGAAGCGGGAGCTGCCAAATATCTGTCTTGGCCTCCGCTCGAACTGCACGAGAGAAGTCCCTGCATTATTAAGCTTTTCTTGGATTTATTGTTTGTTGTGATTCTGGTTGCTTTGGGGAGTATTCCTGAAAGGCTTTTAAAAGATAGCAAGTAGGTAATTACATGCTGGTTTACTTTGCGGGAAAGCTGGCACGAAGCAGAAGTGAAACCTCTGCCCGCATGGGCTCTTTTCGCACTCGTTTAACGAAGCTGGAGATCTGGATTTCCTCCTCAAATTTTATAATTTTCTTAGGAAAATCTGGAAGAACCACACCTCGAAATTTTCACCTACTCTGGAGGTAGCATTTTGCTATGTGGTGCTACTATCAGTACCCTTTCCCACACCCTCTACTTTGGGAATGAATGTATGTGTGTGTCCTGGCACAGGGAGCTACACTGACCTGGTCAGGGCGGAGCAGGTGACAGGGAGTGGTTCCCATGAACAGAGGGATGTTTGGCAGCCTAGAGAGATTGGCAAATGCATGGAAATCTGACCTGTAAATGACTTTTTACAAGGCAGCTGTTTAAAAAGGGTATAAAACAGTTTAGCTGTTATAATGGTGATTTCTTTGCTTCTCCTAGCTAAAGGCAAAATTAAGAGCTTTTGTTGATCTTCAGGTTGCCGGAGCAAAGTTCAGTGTAACCTGCAAGCTGCAATTTTATATGTAAAAAGCTATTTCATTTTACATGCTCTGTGTCACTGACATTTAGCAAATTTCCTACTTCTATTGAGGTCCCATTTGCAGTTCATTTTATTTTAACACACAAACTGAGTGTTGTTCTTTGCCTGCTCCAGCCGTGAGATGTTGTAATAGTTACCTTCCCTGACACAAGTAGTAGCTCTGCTAAGATGCTCTGGAAAACCACGTGGTTCTTGTAAAGCTTTGAGGCATTGAGCATAGCCTGTTGGTTTATGCCACTCCCACAGGTCAGTCTGGTGGGTGCAGAGCTGGATTACTGAGCAATGAACCATATTGCCTTTTGGGGTTTCCAGACAGACTTCAGAACAGCAACCTTCTCAAAATGGAAAAGCTTAACTGAATTATTGAGGAAAAAAAACATTTTTAAACTGAACCTGCAAAGTAGCAAAAGCATTTGGAGGGAGGATCAGAAAGCTCAGAGCTCTCTGAACTCTTGTTTCACCCATTCCCAGTTACCTGCTGCTTTCATTCTGGTTCCTTCTTGCTTGCTGCCCATCTGCCCTGTAGCCCAGAGTGGTGATTTGCAGTTAGTGTCAATGCAGGGGTTTCTTTTTTCCTGGAGGTGTTACTGCTCCACCACATGAACTCAGAGTTTTCTGAAGTGCTTTCAGAAGGCCTGCTCTGCAATGGCCAAAGCTCCCCTGCAATCTGATTGAACATTTCAGATAAACTTTGAGTTGCAGATAAGGGCATGGACCTGTTGGAGTGAGTCCATGAAGATGGTCAGAGGGCTGGAGTGAGCACCTCTACTCTGAAGACAGACTGAGAGAGTTTGGGTCCTTCAGGCTGGAGAAAAAGGGACTCAGGAAGACCTTAGAGTACCTTCCAGTACCTAAAAGGGGTCTACAAAAAAGTTGGAGAGGGACTTTTTACAAGGGCATGTAGTGATAGGACAAGGAGGAATGGCTTTAGATTGAAAGAGGGCAGGTTTAGATTCAGTGTTAGGAAGAAATTCTTTATTGTGAGTGTGATGAGACACTGGAACAGGCTGGCCAGAGAAATTTTGGATACCCCATCCCTGGAAATGTTCAAAGCCAGGTTGGATGGGGCTTTGAGCAACCTGATTCTGGTGGAAGGTGTCCCGTGGCAGGGAGGGCTGGAACTAGGTGATCTTTAAGGTCCCCTCCAACCCAAACCATTCTATGATTCTGTGACAGACTCGTGTCTTGAAACTGTGCTTGGTAGCCTGCATGGTCTTAGGCTTGCTGCAAGGAAGGTACAAGATGTGGGCAGCATTTAGTTCCTCATAGGCAGACAAAAAATTTTAAAATCAAGACGTTTAAAGAATAAGTATTCCTGCACTGTACTGCAAAGGATGAATGGGCAACAAGTGATGCAGTTTCTCAAGGATGAAGTTGTCAGACTCCTTGACGCTGATAAAAGTGCTCCTTTGTCTGTTACTGAAGTCTTGGTGAAAGAGCTGAACTGTTCTAGTTGATCTTTTCCCAGAATAATTCCACCTAAAGCAAATATTTGTAATGGAAAATTCCTGCCTAAAGTGATGCAGTGAGATAAAAGTATGAGCGAGTGAAAACAGGTTCTTGAAAAGAGTCAGACAGCATGATAAATAGAGGGCTCTCTTCTCTCCACACATACAAATGTAAACAAAGTGCATCCAAACACTTGTGTTCCTGCTGCAAATCATGAGGTGGTTGAGTTTCATAAAAGGTTCCAGTAGGGAACAAAAGACTGGGGTTTGGTCCAAATGCTGTTAAAGTCAGTGAGAGGCTTTCCCTTTGGTTCCAGTGGGCTTTGGAGTAGGGCCATGGTGAACACTTGAAGGCCAACCTGACCTTTCGTGGGGAGAGAAAGCTGAAGGCTTAGTTTCATCTCACTTGCGCTTGCTGGAGCCTGATTAAAATCAGCGGGAGCTCAAGAAACTTTGCACTTTGAGGCGTTCAGCCCTTGAAGACTAGTCTGACATTTAAGTCAGGTTTGGTGCTTAAATGTCAGCATTTGACAATAAGTAGACACCAAAGACTGAAAGTCGTCAGGCTTGCTTTACGTTGTATGGTTTAGTTTCTTAGTTTTAGGCATGACACTTAGGGAAAGTTTTCTGAAGAGAGCTACTTTGTAGAGAGGAGCCAGATGTACTTGTTTCCTCTTTTTAAATGCTGCCTCTGTTTCTTGCTGGCTTTGCCCTGGTGCTTTTTTTCTGCATTATATTCTTTTTTTCATCTCACCATGGTGACCAGGCTTGCAAACTTCCTACTATAGAAAATTTGAACAAAAAGCCAGATATTAAAGACTCTTGGCTGCATCAGGAAATGCTTCAATCTTGGTTTTTATAAAGACTCGAAGGGTGGGAGCAATCAGCTGATAGACTGTCTTGAGGAATTTGGAGAGGAAATAAGATACGTTTTATATGCCTAGGTGTTCACAGGAGAAACATATGATGATTTCATGCTTGGAAAGGTAACTTGCTTGAAGGTGTTGCAATACAAGCTGCAGTTTTTGTAAATCATTTAAATAGAGTATCATGGTACTGATTGAATGTTCCACAGCAGAATGTGCAAATGTCTTCCCTCTGAATTTATTTTGTTTACTTGATATTTATAACTTCTTAAAATAACTTGTCATTTTTTTCCAATAGTTTTCGAGCTCCTATATGCTTAAAATATTCCAGTTGTTTCTTCTGTATTTCTTTTTGTCATTGTTTTATTACAATAACGAAGCATCTGTAAGGTTCAATAGAAATGGAATTATCATGGAATTAATGTCATGGGTATGGCACTGTTTGTTATATTAAGAAAGCTCCTTAGACTTTGGCAAGTGCTTCTACTCTACATTAAAATAAATGTGTAGTTTTGGCTTCAGATACAGTTTAATTTTACTCATTGAGAAACAGGAAGGGTTTTATGAACATTCATACAACAGTAAGCCACCTGTGTGTTTGTCTCTGTGCAATTAATTATCATAGCACTTTGTCAGCAGACTTGTAATGAAACTTAAGCGTGCAGAATACATTCAAAAAAAAATGCTTAAAATGAGTTCTCCCAGATAGTTATTTTCATCTCTAGGGACTCAGCTGAGAGCTGGGAACAAAGAGTTTTTGCATTTTAATCATGACCTAAAATTGAATTGCTCTGTTTGGGTGACCTTTTAAAAATGTGTCTCGGTGTAGTCTTCTGGGAGTCTGAAGACAGCAATCTTACTGAGACACACGTGGGATCTTTTTGAGGATTAAGGAGTTAATTGAAGATTTAAAAAAGAAAACCCAGACCAACAAACAGACCCCAAACCAGATTTTGATGGGAAAACTGCAGTGTATTGTAGTGCGTATTACCTGAACTAGTCACTGTGTTTTACTTAAGTTATGTGGAAAGATCTTTGAAGAGTTGATGTCATTACTGCATCATTATTTTAGGGTGGTTAAAAGAATGTACATTTCTTTTCTCCATTTGAATAACGAGTTATGGTTTCAAAAGCATTACAACAAATGTTTGTTTCCTCATATTTCAGCTACCTGACTGCAAATAACAACCAGAATTTCTTGTATACCGCAAGGCCTTTTTTGAAGAGAGCTGCTTTGGTGATAAGCTATGTAAGTATGAATGGACTTGACTGAATTTCCATGTATTTGACAAGAATGAACGATGTGTAGTGGTATCCCAAAAGACTCAGAAACTCAGGTGGTAGATCTTAATACAAAGTTAGTCTTGGAAATCAGTCTAGAAAATTTCAGCTGGTCAGAAACAAGAATATTACTGTGTTTTCAGTTCAAAATTTTTTTTTGATTTACAGTGGTTGCCCTTACAACCATGTAATCACGTGCAAGTATTTCCTGCCCTAAATACAGGGGACTCTCTGGCGCTGGGCTGCCTTGTTAGGGCCATGCTGTTAATGCCAGTGCAGGGCTCAGTAAGAGTCATAAGGAAAACTTTTCCTGCAAATACCTGCTGCTTGATGTGCTCCAGGCAGTGCTTGACATGTTGCAGGGGAGAAAACAAACTCCCACTGTGGGGGTGTGCTGAGTGTGCAGCTCCCTGTGCTGCTCTAGGAGCTGGATCCCCTTGCTTGTCCTTTGACAAGTGGTTACCAGAAAGGTGGAGGAGTGCCAGCTCACAGAAATCCTTCCAGGAATTAGGATTGCACATCGTGAGAAGCACCAGTGGAGCTTGTCCTTACACCTGTGCCAGCATGAATGGACGATAAGAGCTTTTAAGAACGTCAGTCGTGATTTTCCCCTCTGTATTTAGGTAGAGGTCAATAGCAAAACTCCGCAGTTTACACTGCAGCAGGGTGACGGATTTGTCCTTCAAAATGCTGCCTTTGTGGTGGGTGGCCGAGATGTGCCAGTTGGTGTCAGTAAAGCAGACGTGGAAGAGGGATACGATACACAACATCACAGCGTGCTGTCTGTCCTGAGGGTTTGCGGGTTTGTCACCCTGCATGGGGGGGCAAACTTGAATTTTGCCTACGCTGCTGAGCTGCCTCACTTTGCAGAGCATGGAGAGCTATCACAACAAAATATTTGCTGGAGGCCTTAGTTCTTTTTAGTAGTGCATTGCTAACAGAGATGTTCTTCTTTGAAGGTGGTTCTCGTGTTGTATTTCCGCCTCTGGATAATGGGAGGATCCATGCCGATGTTCTCGGAGCAGGACAATCCAGCCTCATTCTCACCGTATTTCCTGACGAGGTACAATGCCAGTGATCAAACAGAAGTTTTCAAAACTGTAGTCTTGACATTATTTTTTTTTCCTGCACTAAAATGGTTTACAAATGGCAATTGAGAAGACTTGTTTTGTTGTCTTGATTACTTCTCATTGCTCTGTCTGGAATAGAAAGCAACCAAAGCACACTGCTGGTCCTCTAATATGGAGTTATATTAGAGGTGCTTTCTTACTGAAAAATATGCACTTATTTTTATGAAAAGCTCAAAGAATATAGTTCAATTGCTTGAGCACAGGACTGGAAAGCCCAGTGGCTGAAACCTAATTCTAAACATCAAAACTGGATGCTTCTGAGATATGGGATGCAAGCATTCAGAGTTTTGGCTTCAGCTGAAGTTTGTGTAAAAAAGGGATGACCATGGCTGTTGGTGGAATATCTGTGACTGATCAGTGAAGATGGAAGGGCCATGTGCATAAGTGTTTGCTCTGTTGGCTACTGGATCCTTCTGGAGGAATTTCCTGATGTCTCAAATGAAAATGGGAGCAGTCCTCCTCTGTGCCACTTTCTGGCATTGCTGGCTCCTCATTCCAACAGTGGAATTGCAGCTGAGACAGAGATTAAGATCAAGCCTGATTCAACACAGAATTGGGCTGGATGTCATTTTGGGGACCTTTATGATAATGTGGCAACAGGTTACCATCAAGGCTAAAAGTGCTTCTGGGAAACCCTTTGTCTGATTTGGAAAGTTCTGATATGTTTGCAGTGTTTCTGGTGGAGTCATTAATATCAGTCGTGGTGCAGCACAGTGTGAAGGATTTGCTGCTGTCCCTTTTTCATACGTTTGTGCTGAGATGGGGTCATCAAGTCATAAATGATCCTGGCTTGATTTCAGTTACCTGTTCTGTGCTGCATGTGTCTTTTGCATGTTTGTCTCTTTACATCTTGTAATGACAGGGGAAGGGTTTTCAAACCCAAAAGCTAAGTCATTCTCGAGGGATGAAAAAGTGACTATTTTTACCACCGGCACTATGAATTTTATTAATAGCCTTGGGAAAAACAAGTCAGAGTGCTACTGGCTGAGGTTCTCCCTTGGCCCCAGCAGCAGCCCTGGCTTCATCTACAGTTCAGCAACACCTACCTGCTCCAAACCTAATTAAGGAAATCCATGCCAGTAAAAAACAGTATTACTATTCTGAAGGGATTCTAAACCCCTGTAGATAGTCCACTTCTTGCACTTCTGCTGAGCTTGATCTTCATCCTCATTTTAGCCAATTTACTCAGAAGCCTGTATCTACCATTCAGGAAACCCGTCCTTCCAGCAGGCCTCAGTGTCAGTCCTGCAGGTAGACAGAGATGCAGTGACTGTCTCTGAACTGACAGCTCATGATGCACCCACTGACCACAGCCCTTATCTTGGCAACAAACCCTTTCCTTCCTCACGTCCTCTTTCAGACTCGAATTATAACTCTCACCTGAGACTTTATCTTGCCATGGCCAGAGCTGAAGCTGTTGCTGCAGAACTGACATTGTGCCAGTCATCCTAAGTGCAGGACTGAGATGTCAGATGGAGCTGGCAAGGTTGAAGTGGCAGAGATGTGGTGTTGAGGAAGGCGATTCTGCCCCTCTACTCTGTTCTTGCGAGGCCCCTCCTGGCATAATGTGTCCAGTTCTGGGGTCCTTAGCTCAGGAAAGACAGAGATCTGTTGGAGTGAGTCCAGAGGAGGGCCATGAAAATGATTAATGGGATGGAACACCTCTGCTATCAGGAAAGGCTGAGACAGTTGGGGTTGTTCAGCCTGGAGAAGAGAAGGATCTGGGGGGACCTTCAAGCATCTTCCAGTACCTAAAGGGGTCTTAAAAGAAAGACAGAGACAAACTTTCTAGCAGGGCCTGTTGCAATAGGACAAGGGGTAATGGTTTTAAACTGAAGGAGGATCGGTTTAGAGTAGCTTTAAGGAAGAAATTCTTTACGAGTAGTGTGGTGAGACTCTGGAACACGTTGCACAGAGGTAGGTGCTGCATCTCTAGATACATGGAAGGTCAGATTGGATGGGGCTTTAAGCAACCTGATCTAGTTGGAGATTTCCCTGCTTGTCGCCAAGGGGTTGGACTGTGATGGCCTTTTTTAAAGGTGCTTTCCATCCCAAACTATTTGATGATTCCATGATCTGCGTGTCTGGCCAGCAGAATGGTGAGGCTGAGATGCAGGGTTGGTGTCCAGCTTAGGTGCAAGGAAGAGGGAGGCTGAAGAGATAATGTTGTTTTTAAAGCCTAGCATTTCTGCAGGGTGGAAATAAGAAGTGGTGTTACCTGAGTAAACTGCTTGAGGGTGGTTTGTGAGTGATATAACTTGCTGGCCCTGGTGTTAGGAGTGACATTAGGTTAGGGTCTAGGATGTCAGGGCTCAAGGATATTCGGCATCCAGGTAGGTGCTGGTGTGTGTGGTTGCTGCTCAACTGGTGGATCCCAGAGAGTTTGTGCTTATGGTTCAGCCTCAGAGAAGCTCCTAAGCAGTGTGTACTTCAACTGTGGACATCTACAGTTGCAGCAGCATATGAGGAGCCACTGTGGGAAGCTTTTAACAAGGTTTAAAGGCAGTAATTGGGATACAGCATTGAATTTAAAACCGGGATGTTATTTGCAATTTGGGTTGAGTTTGAAAGAAGGGAGTGGAAGAGCTAAGTTTGGTGCCAAGACCAGAAGGGAGAAGCCCCACAACACTAAAAGAAAGATCAATTTTGGGTGGTGATGTTGTGGTGATTACTAACACCGTAACTGTAGTTGAAGCAAGGGTTAGTGCTCGGGCAGCAGGCAAGTTGTTTTGTAACTCTGAGGATCATGCAGGTCACAAAAAGAGTTTCTGTTTTCAAGGAGTTGTCTTTATTTGCTTTGAGCTGGAAATGTGGGTTTTGTGCATGTCTCGTCAGGGTAAATGTTATGATTTTCAACAGAGTTGAAAATTGTTGTAAGACTTGGCCAGTTCTGTGGGACTAGGAGGAAGGCTGACAACAGTGGAATAAAAAAGGAAAACAGTACTTTGGAAATGTGTGGCAGTCTTTGTGAAATGCATAAAGTGAGATCTGGAGTTGGGGTCTTGGCTGACACAGAATGAACCCAAAGGAGTGTTGTTAACTCTTGCAAGGTTTATGTGTCAGCTGGTGAGGCATCCCAAGGGTTATTGGAACCAACATTAGGGGTAGGTGTAAGTTGTTTGTAAAAGTAGGGAGTCACGAGGTCAGCATTTGTGCTGTTGGTAGTTACATGACTGGGGGTGTGGGAGAGGTCTGTGGATCCATGACTGTGTGAAGGAGGGGAGCATAGAGAACTTAAGATGTGTCAAATGAATCTGAGAGGAGACAGATTCAAAGCAAGCCAAGGAGGTAGCTTGCAACAGGTAGCTGAGTTGGGAAGCTTCTTCCTGCAGGACACTGGGAATATGCTGAAAGTTTATGCAGGCTCAAAGAGAGATTTGCCAAGTTGAAAAAAGAAATCAATGCTACTAAATGTGCAGAAACCACATCCAACTGGGAGACATCATGCTAGCTAGAAACCGAGAAAAAAATTATCATCTTCTTACATACTTTGCTTGGCATTAACTTTTGGTCACTGCTGGAGAGAGGATCCTGGTCTGAATAGACCTTTGATGCTAAGTTTCTCCTTAGAACATGCCTCTATGTTCTGTGTAACCTGTCTACAATCTAAGAAAACACAAATGTATAAATCAAAGTAGACAGATAGTGTTTTATTTAACAATTGAAAGGCTAAATATGCTGAAATAGTGACAGTTTTTCAGTCTTTAAAAACAGGCATTTGTCCAACATGTTTACTAAATTACTGTCCTTAAAATTACGAGTGATATTCTCAAAACTTAGTGATATAAACAAAAGCCACATTTCCATGGCCTTCAGTGTGTTGCTTGGCAAACGTGATCTGAGAGGATGAGATGTGTCCACCATTCCCTTTCTCAGCAGAGGCAAAAATGAAGGTGTTGGGAATCCTGCTATCCATAAGCCCTGCCATTAAAGCCTGTCCATACAGGCTGTTGAACACTGCAGGAAGGACGTACCTGCTCCAGTGGCCTACCTTAAAGAACACCGATTTTCATCTCAAAATCTGCTGTGGGTAGGTGATATTTGAAATAAGAAAACCAGTCCCAAACCTCTGTTCAAACATTCTTGCTTGTGTTAGGCAGAATCTGGGGAAGAATGCAATTAGAAAGGTTTGGAGGGTTACCCAGCTTTGGGTAAACAGTGTGCTGAAGTGCAGCTCAACAGTTAGGAGGGTGTTGAGCAGTGGGCTGACATGCTTCAGACGTTTTGCACAATGTTTCTTTCTTCTGCCTTCTGGAGGGGAAAGAATTAGGAGGCCTCTGGATAAACAGATTGTATTACTAACACCGTGGTGTGACAAAGTCCTTTTTGCAGCATGTCTTAAGGTGTGTGAAACAGGTTAAATCTTACCTGTAATTTCAAACTAAAAGTATGTCTTTTTAAAAACCTATGTCTTTGGGAGTCAAGTTATATTAATCTTTGCTGGCATTTGCCTTGTGACCTCCGTAGGCTGATCACTCTGAGCATGAAGCAGGTTATTTGTGGTGTTTCCTTAAATAGTTAATGCATTTCTGCTAGGACTGCCTTGAGATAGAATTGTCCTGTGGTTGAACTGCTCTCTCTGTAAGCTGGCTTTCTGTATTTCTTTGCTGTTTCAATCAGGTAAATGAGAATTCAGTGCCGCAGAAAGCTGAGGAAGTGCTTATACATAAAAACTGGCACATAATCCTTTTCACAGAGATTTGTGACTGTTTTCTGAGCAATGCATTTAATCACCCCAGTTGTAACTTCAAAGGGAATGAACTACCAAGAGGCAGACCATGGACCTGTGCTGGAAAAATGGGTCCCTGTGCCAGCCAGTTCTGCCAAGGTAGCAAGTCAAGCATAGCAACTACTCTGATGTGGGGTTTCACTGACCTTGGGCTAGGAGCTGGCATCAAAATAGACCCCTGTGACATATCAGCTATTGATCAGCCAGGCTTGCACATGCTACCTGAGTGGTGGTCAAGTTCTGACTGTTATACCAGTGCTTTCTGTCCTGTGCCCAAAGGTGTTTAACTTCAGCCCTACATGTAACCTCTGCAGGCAGCCAGCATTCAGGAATCACTTCTAGACAAAAGAGGGGACAACAGTGTTGATAAGAACTGCTCTCATGCCTACCCAGGCCATACATCAAGTGTAAATATTTCCAGGGGGCTGGGGATAGGGAAAAGCCTGTCTGGAAGATGGTGCTCCAAAGCAAAGGCCACCCTACAGAGAAAACGGCTTTCCCACAGCCACGTGAAAGATTTCAGCTCCTCTCTCAGTTAAGTTTTCTGGGCTTGATGAATAGACCCTGATAGGTAGTGCTGCTCTGGAAATCAGTTTGGTGGGCATTTTAATGGCTCATAGTGCTTGCTGCAAGTGTTGGTTACACAGAAAGTCTTTCCTGCCAAAAAGCTGGCATATGGAGTAGAGGGGGTGCAGCCTAAGCAGAGGCCATTGACTCCTACAGGCCATGCATTTTGCTTTCCAAAATACTTCCACACAGAAGGGGCAGACTCTGAGGCAAAGCAGTGTGCCCAGGATATCCCTTTGGTTTCCATCAGTATGGAGTAGGGTAACTCCCTGGGATACAATGGCCCATTTCCAGAAGGATTATCACAGTGGGTTTACAAGGTCTGGCTTTTAATTTCCTGAGGATCAGCCACCAGTATCTCAGTGGCTGTCTAGAGGACCCTCCATCTGCTGCTGCCTCTTCTGAAGCAGTTACCCATCAGTGGCTGGGGGATTTGGGCTGTGTGACTTCTGGAGCGTGCTGCTGTCGGTGACGAGCAGAGGATCAGCTCTGATGGCAAGACGTGCCCTCACCCACAGCACGTGGGGGTTTGCAGGGGGAAAACAATATGAGATCAGTCCCAGGTTTTCCAGCATTGAGACTCTGACAGCAGGCTTGGGCTTCACTGAAAATTCACAGGCTCTTTGAAAGTCTTTATTCTTCAAGAATTCGATATTTTTCAGTTTCTTAGACCCAGAGTTGAAAGAACTGATAGAGAGCCATTCACCAGATTAAAGCTCTTCAGGCTGTGTAGCTATAGAGGACCATGTAGTCTGCTTTTCTTCCTGTGCCCCTGCTTCCCCCAGCCCCCCGTGCAGAGGAGTTACCTTGATATTTATCAAGCTGCAGCTGTCTGTTTATCTTTTTCTTCCCTATTCCTATCCCCTACTGACTCGCAGCTCTTTTTCCCCTAAATGCAAAAGGTTTGATGAAAGGGAATACACAGTAGTTTTTTCAGTTACAAGTGTTTTCTGTGTAATTTATACTCACATTTGGATGTTAAATGGAAGTAGTCTGTCTGTTGCTCGTTTGTGTGGTCTTACTCCACCATCACCAAGTGAGCTGGATAGACAGAGTGGCAATTTTTTTCTTCTAAGGCTATGAAAAGAAAATCTTTAGGCTGACAATATACAGAGCAGGAAAATAAACTCATGTGGGAAGGCGTGACTGGACTGACAGTTCCCCAGGGGAAGTGCAAATATATACAATTTTTGGACAATACCCTTACATGCCACTACCTGGTTATAATTGCAGCCACGTGTGCCCTAGGAGGACATTATTGTGGAGTGACTTGTTAAACACACTTGGGTTTAGGGCTTTGTAGAGGATGAAGAGAGCCTTGACCTGAAATCAGTTCAGCTGTTAATGCAAAAGAGAGAAACTCTTTTCCCTAATAAGAAAGCTCTTCTTACCCTTAATAGTGAACCAAAACCTCCCAGAGTGCCTGGCACTGTGGAGGTCTTCTCAGAAGAGCATAACCAAGGTCTGTGACTTCTGAAAGGGCAACAGCTATCTTCCTGCTGCTGCTTCAGATCCCCATCTGCTTTGCACATCCCCTTCTTTTCCCAAATACTACTTAAGTGCACTGTTACCACCTGTCTTCTAGATAGGCCCTCTTTTTTTTTCTTTTGCAACCAGGAGAATGCTTTGCCTTTGTCTTGATAAAACCCCCCAGTGTCGGAAAATCTTCCACTTGCAGATGGATGCTTCCCACTGGGTCTTTGGGATTAGGGTTGTCTGTCAGGAGTAGGACAGTTGTCCCAGAACTGGGTAGGTGGTAGGTTACACTATTGTATGCACCTACAAAAAGTAGAAGCACTGCCCCCCACTCTTCCATGCAGCTTCAGTGGGATGTGGTTGGACCTTTGTGATCACTTGTGTAGCACAGTTTTGGAAAGAAATCTTAGTCCCTGGGAGCTGGAGGGGGGGGGAGGGGAAGCTTGAAATGCTCCAAAATCAGAAAACAAATGAAATGCCTCATAAATTTCTATAAATCTTGTGGTTTTTCCCTAGTCTCACAATCCTTGTGCTCTAATTGCCTGGGTTTGGCAGTGCTGAGACAAGGGCTTTTCCAAGCTCAGCAAAGGGTCTGTTAGACAATTCCTCGAGTATTTTCCTGTCATATTGTTTATGGCTTTAAGTAGTATCCTTTACTTTCATTTTTGCAGCAGAAACAGTAAGTTCAGATAGTTCTGCAACAGGTTCTAGGTATGAGTCATCCTGTATTTACCTCAAAGCTCGCAACAACAGTACATTTAAACTAAAAAATTTAAAACCAAACAAACCAGATTGCCATGACAACACCGGCTACCTCCAGGAGGAGCTGTGTTTTTCTGAGCATGCCAGAGATAGTGAGAAGTGTAAAGGAACACTTGATACCTGCTCTAACTTGGATTTCCATGTTCAATTTGCAAATAAAAAATTTGCTGCAATGCAAATGCTGTTACCCAGCCTGGGGGAAAACTGTTTGCCTGCTAAGAGGCAGATTCTTCCTGTCACCTCACTAATAATAATACTCTGTTTTGCATGGGATTAACTGAGAGAGCAGGAGATGTTATAGGCAGGGATTTTTCTCTCTTGGAATTCCAGCAGACACGAGCAGCAATAGAGAAGATCATTAATTTAAAATGTAATTCACTCAGTCAACTAATTAAAAGAAAACACTTTTGTTGCCATTTGCAGGTAGGCTGCTGAAATGTAATTAGCTCCTAGAATGATTTCATGAATCTTCAAGTCTTTTAAAAATTTGCAAATTATTTCCTAGAGACGTCAGCTTTGCTGAGAGGCTTCTTCCAAAGTTTCTCCTTTGTTCAGCTTTTTCCTTAGTCAGCCTTGTGATACGAGAACCACATAGATATAAAGGAATATCATGTGCTTTTGAGAGCCATAAATAAAAGCAGCAGCACTGAATTGTCAGTAACTATTATTAGCATCATGTTATTTTTCTGTTCTAGTACATAGAATAGCAATAGTTTGTAGTGCTTTATTTTATACAGCCATCCATCATGTTCAAGGACAGGTTAGCAATGCTGGAAGCATAGCCAAACTTTTGCTGGAATCAGAGCTCGCTCAAGGCTTTCTTGCAGCTTACAAATGCCTCTTAAAATCAGGCAGTGCCCTCATAGATCTTGCTACCGTGCCTGCTAATGGCACATGCATGTTCAGTGAGAGTGCTCAGGCTTGGCAAGGAGATGTGACCAAGGGTTCTCCACAAGGGTGACTGGAGAGGCGAACTACTTGACTGTACTTAGATGGTAATGACTGTCACAGGCTTTAAAATACTTCACTGCTGTTGGGAGACCATATTTAAAGACAAATTATTGCCATAGTGGAACACAGCGATTGTCCATCTCCTTTGGGACCCACCTCTGGCAGCAAGTTGTGCACGTGGCTCCCAAGGAAGACTGAAACCTTGCAAGGACTTGAAAACAGACATTTGTTTACAAACCACTCCTGATCAGTGTGGATCCTGGCGAGTGTCTTCTCATCTTCAACAGCGGTTTGTCCTAACCTTCCAGCAGAAATGCATTAACACACACTGATCTGGCTGCCCTGAGTTCCTCTTAGATGGTTAAACTGACTCAATTTGTTATGGCAGCAAACTGTGTTTATTTATTTTGTGCTATGTAAGGATTTACCAGCTCCTGCCTTATCAGTGAAGATGCAGAAAAGCCACTAGTCTGTCTTGAACTGCAATGCTGCAGTTTGCAAAGATCCCAAATGTCGTCTCATTCCTTCCTACCCAGCAGCCCAGTCTGGGTAAGTAAGGGAGGGTTTCTGATGTGTGTTGTGATTTGCATACAAACCTCCATGAATATTGTGAAGCTTATTGAAAATATTAATATGCCACGGCTTAAAAGGACACTCTCTGCAGAAACTGGGCTCTCCTAAAGCATCAAGTGCAAAACTAACTCAGCGCTTCTGAAAATCCTGTTCAATGTATGCACTTGTAGTAACAGTATCGTATGTCATGAAATTATTCAGATTGACCTAAATAGATGTGCTTTTTCTTTTAAAAGTAAAGCTAGAAATGGATCTCAGTTTGGCTTTTAAGCTGTAAATAAATGCTGGCAGCCTTTTCTGAACTGGAGTTGTGTCAAGACTGATAGAGAAGTCTGTTTTATGGTGGCTGAGCAGACGTGGGTCAGGCCACACATAACATAACAAGCGAGTGCCTTGGCCTGATTAAACCCCAGCAGTTTTTGTGTTGCTGTGTTCCTCTGTAATGTGGTCCAGAAGAGGCTGGGTTGGTGACTAGAGGACACATTTGTTTCTTTAGAAAGAGCGAACAATCAAAATTGCAAGAAGAGTTTGAGTAAAATTAGATTATGTTTTTGAGCGATGCTTTCTTAAATAGAAACTGGCTTTCTAATCACTGCCTCTGTTAAGAGATAAAATGGATTTTGTTTTCACTTTTACCCTTGTTTAGTACCTCAGGATGGGGAAGGTGAGGAAAATGGAGGGATGGAAGAGAAGTGTACGACATGGCTGAAAACCTTAAAAATGTGGGAATATTCTACTTTGCACCAGAATTGGGAGCTTAGAAAGATTTGTGGGAAAATAAGAATGATCCTCTATGACTATTTGCAGTGAACCATTATTCCAGCTCTGTAAGCCTCCCTGCTTTTGGGTCACTGTGCTGCTGGAGTCGTTTGTTTTTCGGATGAGAAGAGAAACTGATATCCCAGCAGTTTGTAGCTATTTAAAAACGTTTTCACAGAAATTTAGGGCCCAACACCCACCTGGGAACTTCCATCCTGCCTGCCTGGAGTCACATTTAGCTTCAGTGTCTTACTGTTCTGCCACAGATATAATATAATGTTATAAGTGCTGTTGTAAGGGGCTACATTTTGACCCCAAAGAGGCATGTTTGTGAGTGGCAACTGAAACAATCCTCTGTCTACGTGGCTTGACATCTCTGCCATCCTTTGTTATCGTTTTAATAAAGCTGCTAAGGTACCATGGCAACTGGGTGTGATAACAACTGCCAAAGCAGGCTCAGATGGAAGAAATCCTATGCAGGATAGAATATAATTTTTTTTTTTTTTTTTTTTTTTTTTAGTATTTGCCATTTTTGGTGCTGTGCACAATGTGGATTTTTCCATTTGTGAGCCAAGGAAGAGTTTGTCTCTTCAAAAGCTGTTGCAATTTTGCTTGGTTGACTTCGTGATTGCTGGAATAATCTCCAATCTCTTGTACTTAAAAGTATTTCTACTTCAGATGCACTTTTTGGCAAGTAGATGCCAAGAAGCAAAAACCTGGAGGGGGAGAGGGATGTGGGTTTGATTTTTATTTTTTTTCTTGTTTTCTTTAACCCAGTCACACACATGCTGTTCTTGTTCAGTCTTTTGAGAGCCCTGCATACTTCCCAGAGGGCGGCATGCTCCCCATTTCCATTCCCCATTAATTTCCTCTCTACTGAAGGTAACAATTATTGGAGATTACAACAATTTGAAAGGTTCCCTACTTCTTCATGTTTCTGTAGCACATCTCGTGCAATCTGTCCCCAGCCCTAATAAGCTGTGATGGGATCAGCCAAAAATCATCCTATGTCTCCTTTCTTCTTTATTTTCTCTCTGTGCCTTGGTTTGCAAAGAGAAAAGAGAGAAGGGTCTTGCTTTAGGTGCTCAGTGTTGTGGACATAGAAGAAATCCTACATTTTAAGTCAAACCCAGCTAGAAGGATGTTTTGTGTTGCAGCAGTGATGTAGTGAACAGTGTAAAAATTCAATACATGTGTGTATCTGCTTAGTTACTATTCATTTATCCATGAAGCTGGCAGAAAGTCACTTCAAAAGTCCAACATTCAAATGGGAGATGAAAGTCTATTAATTTTCCAAAGGCTGGTGCATAGAAACCGTGTAAATATTGCTGATCTTATGTTATTTCTTAAAACAACCCGTTGAAGTGCCTCTTGCCTGTGTTGGCATCTCTTTATTGACAGAGAGGTGTGGTATCGCCTGTGTGCGCACAGTGTTGCTGTTTGGTTGTTTTGTTTTTTCCTCCTCCCACGTATTATGTGGCAGTTGCCAAAGGAGAACGTTTCCTGTGTTGGCAGTCATTCCATGTATTACATTACCTGTTTTCCTTTGCAGGTTTTTAACTTATTCCTACCTTCTGGCCTTCAATGCCTGGCTTCTGCTGGCCCCGATCACCCTGTGCTACGACTGGCAGGTCGGCAGCATCCCTCTGGTCGAGTCCATCTGGGATGCAAGGAACTTAGCCACAGTGTTCCTGGTGCTGGTGATGGCATTACTCAGCCTACACTGCATTGCTGCATTCAAGGTAACATCAAAAGTCATGCAGTCCGACACATGAAAAAATAAGGATCTTTTGTTTCCTAATCTTCAGATGAAATGGTTGGTAAGCACAAGTTTTCCTCTGGAATGCATTGGATTGAGGTGAAAAAAACATACCATTAATAACTGATGCAGGCAAGCTTAACAGATGAAAATATCTCTCTAGTTGAATGTCTCAGTCTCTAATTGGTCTGATTTGAGGGCAAAACTTGGCCCGGAGTCCCACATTCAATTACTGTTAATGATCCAAACCCCACTAAAGTTGTTAAGCATCTCTGCCTCTCCCATAGTCATTAGGCTTTTTGTCACTTACTTCAAACAGGACTGGGAACTGTCATCTGCAGAGCCATTTGAAAATAAAATCAATTCTTGTATTCGCACTTCTGCTATGCTTCTAAAACCTAAACGTTGGATACATCTTGATGAGGAGATTTTTTTGTCAGAGGAGTAATGGAATGTGGGAAATCTGAAATGATCTGGAAACTGTTCTTTAGCGTAAATAATATAGTTGGTAAGCCATACTTCACAATTCAGCATCTCAGAGGCACAGTTAATGGTACTGCAGACATGGGGGTGAGGTTGTACTAGCCTTGCCAGAGATCAGATACGCACTTACGTGGAAAGGAGAGTTTCTTTTGTGGATCATAGGAACTTACAAGCTGTTCCTCCTTCAGCCGTGTTGTGGAAGCTTCTTTAAGAAAGGTGTTGGTAGTCATTTTAGAAACAAGTAGAAAAGTTACTCTCTATTAAATGAATGTATCACTGAAAAGCATAGTAGAAGAGTGACAGGTTTTTAATACCTATGTTATGCTGAAATGTGCAGGTCATGTACATGCTTCAGTCTACCCTGGCAGTCTTCCTTGTGCTTCTGATAAGAGAGACAGAAAATGAACCAAACAGTTTGAGGCTGCAGAGTCATTAATTTAGATAATACATTGGCAGATGCTGTGTGGGAAATATGGGAAAATACCCTATTAGGTATTCACTAGTTCTACCTGCAGGTTGTACATCATCTCGTATTCCTCCTGCTTTCATTATTCACTGCTAGAGATATTCAGCACTGTTTGTATTATACCTAATCCTATTCCCAGGAAAGTTAATGATAAAATTCTCATTAGCCCAGTACTGAAGACTTCTGAAAAATCTTATTCCATGTTCTTTGAAGTTTCATTTCATTTTTATTTCTTCTCCTGTTGTCGGAATGTGAACTGTGTCTAAGATTGATATTGTTGGTTTGCTTGGAAAAAGTATTTCAGAATTATCCAAAGACATTTTGTGTTACTTTATTTTGGGTAAAATAATAATCCAAAAGGATTCCTTTGGGTAAATTAATCATTTGTCTTCTGTCAAACTGCAAAACAAAATACTTCAAAACCTTCTGTGTATTGAATGTCTAGATTTTATAATATTTTTATTACTTATTTTTTAAATCAAAACAAATCAGTCTGAATTTAGGAATACCACTGCTTGATTTGAAACTACAACTTCTAATTTTTTGTGAGAAGTTCGGTTTTGCTCTTGACCACTGTTAATGTTATTAAGCAGTATGAATTTCACCCTTTGGGCATTTACTTACTGGATGCTTTAAAATTCATCTTGCAAATTTCTTTGTGTTTATTCTTGAAAACCCCAAACACTGAATCAATTGGATCTGAAGCGATCTGCTTTTGTATCTAGTCCACTAAAACTAGAACCATCTTGACAGTCTCCGGTTGCAGCCTCCAACAAACCCACTGTGAACATGGAACTGGTGATGATTCCTGGGGATCATCTTGGACATGCTTCCCCCAGCCCTAGGTATAGAATCACAGAATGGTTTGGTTGAGAGGGACCTTAAAGATCATCCAGTTACAATCCCTCTGCCAGGGCAGGGACACCTTCCACTAGACCACGTTGCTCAAAGCCCCATCCAACCTGGCCTTGAACACTTCCAGGGATGGAGCATATATATGCCTATAATTAGAGGTATAATTGGAGGGAGCTGAAATATTTTGCTTTTCAGGAAATTCTAACTTTCTGAAGCTTTTTTCTGTTTCATTTTTAACAACTCACATAGTCACCCGGTTGTGATACTGCCTTTAAGTGGTATGAAGATTGTATGAAGGTTGTGTTGTGCTGAGTAGTGTGAATTGTTGAGGAAAGCAAACAGCAGGAAGTGCCACTTTTCCTGGAAATAAATTATCCTGTTCGTCTTCAAACACTCCCTTTTACAATGGAGAGAGGGAAGTTCAGGACACATGAACTGCAGGGAAAACTCATTATATTAGGCTCTTAAGAAAGCACCTTTCCAGGTGCAGCAGCAATGGCCTTTTATATGACATTGCTTCCCTCCAGAGGGACCATCCTTCAGTTAAGCCCCAGACAGGCTATTTCTCTGTATTTTACAGCTTGTAGGCAGCACGAGACACATCAGTTGGCTTCTCACACTTCATGAAGTGTAAGATGTTCTGCTTTCTTCTAAAGCAAACACACAGAACTTTCTTAGCAGCCATTTTTCTCTCCTTTTTCATTGCAAACTCCAACCTGGAAGAGATAGCTTGGAATTTTCCAAGGAATTATTTTTGAGGGAACAGACATGTGGTTTGTGTGCCTTTTGTCTGAGAGTGTAGGTGTGCAGGGGTAAGAGAGGACAAAACCTCGTGTTCATTCTCACTGGCACCATCACTTTCTTTCTGTGGCATGGAGAATGGGAATGCTAGAAATTGTTTTGGCAGCAGTGAGGACATTTGTCCAGTGAACGCTGAACTGATTTTCCGTGGCAAGAGGAGATGTGTGTGCATCCACAGCACAGCTACAGTTGTAGCTGTGAATGTGTATGTACAGAGAGTCTCTCACAGGAGACTCACAGAATATACTGGGTGGACTGTAATTAGGGAATGCATGGATTGGATTTCTGCCTTTGTTGTCGTTGAATTTTGAACAGGGCTGATTTGTTGTTGCTGTTTTGATTAGGGTAATAACTCTGTTGGCATGTATGTGTAGGGCTGATAAAGGACATCTAAGGCATGAAGCTTTCTTGTTCTGGTTTCATTTTGTGAGCATTGTTATACCTCAGAAGGAGAAGAAACAGTGGAAGATTTCTGTCCATAGGTGCTTTCCTTGGAATATGTCTGTTACTAGATGGGGCTTTAATGCTGAAAACTGCAGAAATGCTAAGGCAGCTCTCCAGTTTGTTTGGAGACAGAAGCATCCCTTCTCATCCTCCCTGTGCACTTTCACTGTTGGCCTCCACCTTACTTAAAGAGGAAGTCACTTGAAAAAATTGCTTTCCCAATGTCTTGTGTAGAATTTCCATTCTCTGGGTCACTTCTCCTGTGTAGTGTGAATCCCTCTTGCCTGTCAGCCAGAGGGGCTCTCTGAGCAGCTCCCCAAGTAAGACTTGTTGCTCTGCACGGTGTTGAGGTGCACAGCCATGCTGTGTCTTGCTGCAGCCATCCCTATCACATGTCACAATTAATGCCCATCTTCAGGAGGTCTGCCATGAGTTTAAAAAGAGGCCAGCTCCTTGTTGCATCTCCCACTGGAGGTGAGAAGGACCTTGCTGTCACCTCTGGCCAAGATTTTTCCATAGTGACTAATGTGGCAAAGTGGCAGTCCACCATTAAGCAGCTCTTTGAAACCTTTTGGGACTTGATTTTTCACCATGCAGATGCTCAACATGCTCTGCAAATTGGCCTGTCTGGAGCTTTTTTAGCCAAAGCACCAGGAATCACTGGTTTGTCTCAAAATCCTCAGGTTCTGCCCAGCTCTTTGCAGTGAAGTTCCTCACATAAGCTTCAAGTAGTGTGCTGGGGGTGTTGTTGCAAACACCTGCACCCCAGAGATATATTAATAGCTGGGAAAAGAGGATGACATTTATTTATTGTTCATTTTCAAAGACAGCCTCAGCTGCGAGGAATGGATGTGATCTGACTTCCAGCTTTGGGACAGGATGGGTTACAAAGGCACCAGGGAATGGAGGAAGTACTCTCTTGTGGGGTGTCAAACTTGCCAGTTGCAAGGTCAGAGAAATAATCTGGTGCTTCAAATGGCCACTGGCCTACCCAAGGGCCCACAGTGCTGCCTTCCTATCCTGGAAGAAGTGGCAAACACCTGGAGAACTCGAGGGAGGACAACAATTCTTGGCATTATCACGAGGGTGACAGTTATTTCTTTGACGTGTCATAATAATTTAACAAGCATGAAAGAAAGACCCTTCAGATGCCACTCTGCATGGCATTTTTAGGTTGCTGCTTAATTAGCAGTGTGATTAAAATGCGGCTTGCCCTGTAGTTGTAGCTGTGAATGTGTATGTACAGAGCACATGATGGATGGGATTCCACTTTCCATATGGTACCTCATACGTGGAGTGCTGACAGTGGGAAAACTCACGTGTGTGTGATGGGCTAGTGCAGAGCCAGGTGATCTGGAAAACTAAATTTGAAACAGGTAGCTTTTGTACCTGACCACTTTGGGGAAATGTATCGTGCCTCATACTGCTTGGCCCTCATGCATTTGTGGAGGGACCTTATGGTGATTCACAGCACCTTCTACCTGTTCAGCAGGAACACGTGATGATGAGCAGCAGTTTGCTCATGTCTGGGAGGAGGCAGTGCTACTTATGTTTCACATCAAATAAAAAAGTATGTCTAGTGTCCTCTAGGGTATACCTTTTCAAAGAACATACTTTGCTGCTGTGTGTGATGTGGCTACGTACGGTACAGGAAGTTGTGCTGGTTTTCAAGTTACATTTATTAAATGCGACATGAGATACATCTTATCCTGATCTTTCCTCTTCTACAGTTGGTCATTTTTTACTTCAGGTCTAATTTTAAAGGTAATGCTGCCTCTTTAAATTTCCCTGCATAGTGTTTCTTAGCCAAGACAAGGCATTTGATATCAAATTATGATGACTTTAATTCATCCTCTAATTGGCATCATATTGCCATTTATCTGGTGGATTATATGTATGGATATCATCTGAGTATATTCTTCAGTCACTTGAAGGCTAAATTTCTTAGCTGACAATGTTCAATTCCATCAAGGAGAGGAATTCATTTGTATCTGCTCTTTGTGTGCATGTTTCTGTTGTTTTTGCTAGCACTCACTATGTGTATTCTGTCATGCTATTTACTTTATCCTGCACTCTGGAGACCTTTGTCTCGTTTCCCAGGTTGGCATTTCATTAATAAATCACAGCTTATGGACCTTTCTGGGGAACAATTGCCTTTTATAATATTCTACAGTAGTACCAGCATCGTTAGAAAGTATGCCTAGCATAATTTATATGCTACAACACTTCCAGAACAATACCTGCTTCAAAGGCACAGCAAGGTGAATAAGGCTATTTATTGATGGAGTCTATCTGACGAGCTGGAAACCACAGTCATTTTCATAAAAGGTCCATTTAAAATAAATCCTGCTTTCATTTTCCTGAGGGCCACTTGAATTCCTTCCACAGAGAGAGAGAAGGTCAGGACTGATGTTCTTAATCCTTAGCAGTGAGTTTTTTTCTATGCTGCTTCTGTTGTTAATATTTGCTGCGGGGAGAGAGTAATAAGCCAGAAAGACTCTGTTTAGTGAAAGCTGGAGGAAGGGGGGGGAGCCCCTTGCGGGCACCCCGAGTGCCTCTCTGGCTGCATTTCTGCTCTGTCGACTGCTGCAAACAGATCAGCTGCATGCAGGTCCCTGGTGGGGCTGGAAGAAACAGGAAAGCCTTCCCAGGGTGCTTGTTGTGCCAGCTGACAGACTCAAGTGAAAGGAAAAAACCTTCCTTAGTATGTGTGTGACTGCTGTTCTGGATTAAAAAAGCAAACACAAGAACTATCGAAACACCTTGCTCTTTTTCTCAGTGGATGTTCGAAATAACAGGTTTGGAGTGTGAGTAATTATAACCATAGCTGCAGTAGTTCTGATTTGGCTCACCATGAGTGTATTCAGCATCTCACCAAACAGGCTCTTAACACCTGCAGGAGTTTTTCACTCTAGGAAGGTCATTTTCATAGGGGCAGGTAGTTCTGCCATTTTCAGTATATTAACACTGAAATACTCTTTTTATTCTACCATTTTCTTCTTGTGATTTGAGTTAATATTTCAGGGCCCACTCAGAGCTGAAAGGTTTGGAGTGGCACAGTAATAGGGGTGAGTAGGAGAGGGTAGGTGAAATGAGGACCAAGAAATTTACAGCTGGAGGAGGTAATGATGCTCATCATGGCTATTTGGCCTTAGTAAAACATTAGGGTGCCAAGCTATTGTGGTATTTTTGTTAGAATCCTCTTGTTCCTGGTTCTCTTCTTAAGAGCAAACTCACCATGAACAGAGTTGCTTTTCCAAAGATCATTCTTTCATGTACTGCAAGCAGTGCATTAAATTTTGCCTGGTTTGTTTTGTTTTCCCCACTTGGTGAAGCAGCCTACAGTCATGGAATAAAAGGGAAGAGGGAAAAAACACCAGAAGGTCAAAAGCATTATTCAAATTCCTGGAGCCATTTGTTGATTTTTCCAATTTCCTTTTGGAATGTTGCACTTCTCTTTCAAAGGTGTGTGTGCTCCTTCATCTTGCTCAAATTGGCTTGTCAAGTGGAATTAGAGGTTGCAGAGATTAAGGATTGGGAAAATGATCTTATATCTTCAGGGAGTATTAGAAATGTGGGTTAAAAAGACCATTAACACACAGCTGAATGGATGGGTAGCTGACGTCTACAGGGGAAAAGAAAATAAAAGGTATCAAAATTTTACTATAAGACACTAAAGTAAAAAGTGAAATATTGTGGAATATACTTCTGTGCCCTGCTGTTGGTTATGGGAGTGGGGAAGGACTATTTTCTGCTTTTATTCTCTAATTGAAAGACTGATTTCCAGAGCTGTTGAGCATCCACAGTTCCCATTGATGTACAGTTTTTAGGCACTTCCAGCTCTTCTGAAAAAAACGCTGTTTTACCTAATGGTGTAAACCAGGACTTGATTCCTTCTGGAAATGAAAGATCTTGTTAGAGTGGTCTGAGATATGTGCCAAGGATTCCTCTTCAGGTAGTCCTGGGTTAGGAAGCCGATGCTGCTTTCAAGGTTTTTTATTCAGATCCTGGCTGGTGTGTGTTTGCCTGTACACCAGTTCCCAAACAGGTGCTGCAGCTGGTGAATTGGAAAGTAGTTTTTGTTGTTGCCAAATACTTGAAATAGTATCAGGGTGTCAGGTAGTTAAAAAACAAACAGAAGTGATGGTCAGAATAGCGTTGGAGATCTCCATGGCTCTGGACTATCTGTGAAGTATAAAATGTGCTTAATTCTAGTCAGTAGTAACTGTGAGTGATTTCTGTCAAAACTCTGTGATCACCAAGGAAAATTGAGTTATTTTAGGAAGTCAGTGAGTTGATAAGCCTGGCATTCAAGCAGCTGGTGCTACTGAAGATGCTGATTTTTTAATTTTTTTAAATGAGATGAAAGAATAAAACTGATAAATTGTAGTGATTACAGAATTTGTGGCTCTATTTGTAGAAGCAAGCTGATTAAACCAGATGTCTGAGCCAGACTTGAAGCTGGGAAGTTACCTTTGCCTTACCAAATGTTTGAGTTTTTTGGACCATCTGTTGACACCTGACTTTTGGCATCCATTCACTTAGAAATAGTGGCACAGGCAGCAGAGTGAAACAGCCAGAGCTCCACAGTGCCCACCTGTTTGGTCGCAGAAGATAAAGATGTCTCTTCCTGATTTCTGCTGGTGATCTAAAGGAGACCATGCTGATGGTACATGGAGGATGGTACAACTGTGCCATGACCTGCCTGTGCCTGCACCAGTGAGGTGGGACTTGGGAGCACCCAGTGCTTGCCTCTGGGAGCTTTACAACCACGGGGATTTTTGATTCCTGTGAAGAAATGAATTACCTGGAGTTGATTCCTGATTAGCTTATGCTTTCTTTTTATCATCTTGTGCATGAATGCAGAGTGAATTTGATGTACTTCTACACCATCCCTTTTATCTTTATTACCATATATGTGGAAAGTGCGAGAGTAGATGTTTGCAGATCCTGACCTCTTGCCAGGTGAGATGCTGCCAGTGGTTTGATGCAGACTGGTGAGGAGTCATGTTGCCAAGCTACTTGTGTCTTCACAAGAGAGTGGTACAGCAGGAATACATGAATTATGTTTGTGTGCTGTCTGCACTAAGGACTTGCACAAATGGATGTTAGGAATAAACTGAAGAAATAGGAATAAAATGAAGAAACTGTGGTCTACAGACCACAGACAGACCACGTGGTGGTCTACAGACCATCATGTAGCTTCTTTGAATCTCTGTGTCTCTTTTGATGGATAATGCATTTAATTCCTAGGCCTGCAAGCATTTGAAAATGAGGAATAGCAGTCATTGCTTTTATACAGCCATGCACTCCCAGCTTTTCTGTGCAGGCGATCAGATGTTCCAAGCACAACATCTCGCTGGCTGCAATGGGCCATCCAGAGCTCACTGTCAGAGGGTGATTGATGCCTGTGGTAGGAAGGAAGTCTTTACTCCATGGAGCTGTTGGTTCTAAATGGTGGAGAGGTGACACTTGCCTCATTCTCAAAATAAACTGTTAGAGGAAGAAATTAAACCCATTTGATTGCTACCTTCCCATCAAACAGGCAACCACGTATAAACACTTTTGGAAACACTCAGAGGTAGAACAGAATGGAATTTGCTTGGGTTTGTTTGCCCAGCTGCTGTCTTCCCTGAGGTGCAACTTAGTCCAGCCAGAAGGAATGCTGTCCTCACGGCTCTGCTTTCCAATGCCTCGGCCCTTGGAGGTGCCAGGGGATGTGAACATCAGTCCTGTCACCACAGTCTAGACTTAATGGATCTGGCACCTCAGATGATGCTTTCTCAAGGGAAGAAGTAAGGAATTTACGGTGGGCTTATGCAGGTCCATAGTTAGAACAGATATGTTGAAGTCATCTGTGCACCTCCTGCACTTGTGCTTTGAGGGCTCTGACTTGTAGAAGACTTGTGATTTAGCAGTAGTCAGCAAATACTTATTTATGGTTCAGGAATATGTCTTCTACGTAATATGGAAGGACCTCTTTCAGTTGTGAAATCAAGGGTTTCTTCCTTTTCCCCCAAGTTTCCAAGGAAGCAATTTTTGAGATTTATTGCTGTGTTGATGATGTTTGACCTTGGAGTGATTCTTTGATATTGTGTTTGAGATACTGTGGAGAAGTAGTGTTCTTTACTTGGGAGAAGTAGTGTTCTTTAGGTCTTTGTAAGTCTATGAAAAGTAAGTTAAACCCCTCTTTTTTTATTGGTTTTTGGTTTGGTTTGTTGTTGGTGTTTTTTTTTTTTTTTACAGTATAATGAAGGTTTAATTGTAATGAGTTAAACATGAATTTGAAAAATCCTTCCTCCCATCAAGCTATTTACTATAAGAAATGCTATTTTGAGTTGAAGTCAGATTGTCTTTAACAGGAGGAATCATTCTAAGGTTAATTCAGAGGTGTTTGTTCATTCATTTTTTTCCCTCCCAGAGAGAAACCTCTCTGACAGAAAAGTTTTGTATTTCCAAAAGAAAGCACTTCCTTTAAGATGAAAGGAATTGTCTCTTTGTAAAAGGAATGAAGTGATCTGTAATTTCTAGTCCTAGCTTTTTTTATTCAAAGGAAAAAGGAAGAGAAACAAAATTGCCTGTTACTCTTTAAAAGCTTTTACCAGTGCTCTGGGTACCCGAAAGATGCTGATTCTGACACCTTTAACTCGGCTGTTTCAGGTGGGCTCATATGACCAAAGTAGTTAACCCATATATATGGTCCCAATATTTCTTTTATTTCTTTGCCTGGAAAATGTAACAGTCCACATACAGGTTGAGTCTGTTTTATTTAAAAGACACGTGAAAGGCATTTCCTATGGCTTGTGTTGAGTGGGAGATCCTGCTGCCTCTGTTTCTGCAGCCCTACGGTAACAGTCCCTGAGATTCTTGTGCCATTCTGTCCTGCTTACTTACTTATTTATAAATCTGTCAGTCCCTTCAGGGAAAAGGGGAATAGAAGGGGAATCCTTAGTAAATTTTGTTGGGAAAGGGGATAAAGGAGAATATGGTATCTCATGATTTGTGCTGTTAGCTTTTAGCTGTCTGCAGTTATCACCTGTGGTACACACAATCCTTTCAACACATCGTGGTTGTGTTTTGGTCCTGAGCTGCCCAGGCTGTTAGCCCTTGCTGGAAAGGCAGGGACAGATAGCTCTGTTGTGCCCTGGCAAGGCTGGGCTAGAAGAACGTGCAGCTCTCGGGTCAGGGCAAAGGCTGGTTTTGTCAGTATCTAATTGGTCAGTAGAAACTGTTTAGGGAAGTGAGAGGTAAGATCTGGCCGTGAACAGGGGAGCTTTGTCCTCCAGTATGAATTTGGAACTATGGGCAGCCAGTCATTTAGAAACTGCCTGAGCCAGAGGCTGCATCCAGACTGTCTTGCTAATGGCCACAGAGGAGTTTCAGATGCCCACCAACCACACCTATTTGTCCTGCCCTGCCTGGAGCCTCTCCCCAGCCTCTCCTCCCAGGCAGGACCCAGCCACAGGGCCAAGATGTCATACACGAAGTTCCTGGACAAGTTTTGGAGACATTTATATCTGGGCAGAGGAGAGAAGCCCGGACTGAGCTCTGAGATGACCACAGCAGCTTGACCTGCTGGCTCACAGGCAGGACCACGCGTAGCGCAAACCCAGCTGCAGCCTGGCCTTCGAGGACCAGCTCTTCACAAAAGCCTCTGCCTCAGTGGAATGCTTTAGAAAGGCCACTGCCAGTTACTTTTTGTTTCAGAAATCAGTGGCACCGTGGAGGGTTCTGCTGCTTTGTGAGGCTGGTTTGTGAAGTGCTGGTCTGCTGTCTCTGAGCCCTGCCCAAGGGACTGAGCTGGCAGCCCTCAATGGCATTAACCCAGAGTTGTGACTTGTTGTGCAGACAAAGAGGGCATGCAGTACCATTTTCTCCTTCAGCTGAGCTAATTCCCACATTTTCTTCTTTCCCATTTGATGTACAAGTTTTGTCTTTCTCTAGCATTCAGTTTCCTTTGCTTATCTAGAATGTTGCAGCCTTGAGTAACACCATGTCCTTCCTAGAGATGTTTAACTAGAGGTTGTTTTCCCAATTATTGATTTAATGAACAACAACTGGAGAAATATTTGATAACTGGTTTGTTTGAAAGCAAGTGCATATCTTGGTGGCAGAGAGCATTTTATGCATTAGCAGTGTGCTCCCTTTGGCCCAACATACCTTCTTGTGCCTCCGGGTCTTTGTTGCTAAATCCCTGGGGTAAGAGTGGTGGCACAAAATGGGTGCCATAATTAAGTCAGACAAGGTGGGAAGGGAGTGTCAAATGGCAGGAGAAAATGGAATATGTTTCCGGAACTGGGTGGGAGGGAAGTTGAAGTTGAGCTAAGGACTGATAATTTGCATTCAGAGTTGGGAAATAATTTTTTTTTTCTTTTTTTTTTGTCTGTTCAATTTCTATTGTAATTACAAGCCAAAATGAACATTACTGGGCACCTCTGCTCATCAGCTTTATGGATTGGCATCAGCTTCAGCTCCGAGAACAATATATTTTAGGTGCTCTTGCGACTGCATGTAGACACTAGTAACTGTGATTCCAAGACACTGAAAAAGTGGATAATAGAAGCACCACAGATAGCTGTGGTGCTGTTTAAAGCAGATACTGATAAAGAAGTATGGAGACATCAATTCTACTCCTCTCTCTGTCTCATCTTTCCTCTTTGGGACAGAGGAAACTAGTGAACTTTTTTGTGATCCTAGGGTTCGGCTCCTCTAAAGCAACATCAGAGCCTTCTGACTTGTGCCTGTGCATTTGGTACCCATAGAAAGTGTTCATTGTCTTTCCCATAGAATAGAAAGAATATATTTTAATAGTAAGGCTTCTGAATTTCAGCCACTGTTTAGACCAGTGGTAACTGGTGTTGCAGTCTGTAGCTTTGCAAAAGCAAGACAGCTTGTACTGCTTGGCCCGGCATCATTGATTGGGCTTCCTTTCTCTGCTCAAAAATCTTGTTCAGTGATCCTAAATTTAGCTCCCTCCAGCAGAGAAGTCAATTTGCTCTCCAAAGTTGAGAAATTGCCCACGACAATTGGAAAGTGCTGCAACCATTAAGTGATCCTGGTTGCATCTGTTTCTAAGCGTGACAAAGCTTCGTCATTGGGTGGCTGATGAGGAGCGCTATCGCGGGGCGTGAAAGCACAGATGTGTGCCTGAGTGATTGAGCAGGCCTAAAGCTACACTTCTGTTAGCCTGATGTTGTTCTTTGATATCATCAGAAGAAAGCAAGAGCTGTTTCCTCCTCTTGGAGTGGAGCTAAATCTGAAGCTCAACTCGCCCGGGGAGGTTGGGGTCTCTCCATGGCAGGATCAGTGGCTGTTGCTGATCGTGGCATCCCGAGACACTTGTGTTGGCCCCACAGATCACAGTTGTTTTGAATTGCATGTGGTAATTTGATTTCTCCTCAAAGAGTGAACTAACATTAAAGTGAGCAGAAGTAAAGGGCTTTTACTGAACTCAAGTGAAAAACATCAATTTTAGCGTACAGGGTGTCTCAGATTTCTGACTCTGTGTGAGTATGGAGACCTTGTGTGCAAAAGTATCATTTCAAGGTTAGATATTTCCTTGAAAGGGATAAAGTGACTGCATTAATGTGTCATTTGGGGCTAGTTTTCTTTACACAAAATGTGACTGATTGAACAGTTTTTTCTCTGCTATGAACATTTAGGATTGAACACAGCACTCTGTGTGTATGTGATATGCATTTGTGTATTTACATACAGTCACACTGCCGTAGACATGCTAATGTATACATTTACACTGTTCTATACTTACATATTACCATTATTGGTTATATCTTAAGTACTAGCTGTGCCATGCATATGGGAGAACTGACCTTGGAAAAGATACCAAGGGTAATAATAGACACTGTGGGTAGTGTTTGTGCACTTTCTGGGCATATTAAATGCACAAACAGTGCATAAATATCAAAGAACAATGTCTTGGAATAATTTCTTCTAAATACAAAACATATCAAATGTTAAACTAAGTTGCCTTTTTTATGACTCTCAGAAGGAAAGGGGAAAGTTAGTGGTGAATTAAGTGGATTTTTTTAGTTGATTCTTGTTTCATTTTGTATTATTGCAGAAACTGGAACACAAAGAAGTTTTGGTTGGCTTGTTGTTCCTGGTTTTCCCATTCATCCCAGCCAGCAACCTCTTCTTCAGGGTGGGATTTGTTGTGGCAGAGCGAGTCCTTTACATGCCAAGGTAACTATTGCAATTGAGTTTGTTTCTGATGAGACCACTATCTCATTTTCTAAAAGCAGGCATGATTGCTTCTTTGCTTTTAAATACTTCAAACATCACACTGCTAGTTAGTGCGTTCTCTGCCTTTTAGTTTTGGTGTGATAGCATGAGAGATTTTACAGTCAGCTGAGAGCAGATTGCTTGGCAGGAGCAAAGCTACCCAAAATCCCTTCACTTTCTTTTTTTCTTTTTTTTTTTTTTTAACCATGTTTTTTTTGGTGTACTTGTCACAGCTCAATACAGAGATGAGGTGGTGTGTCTTGAGTATTGTCCTCTAAGACTCTCTTTCTTGGTAGCATTATCAAATTAAATTGTTTAATATCTTTATTTAAAGGCAGAAGCTGAAAAGTTAACCTGTGATATTGTTACTGGGGTATTGTTCAGCTTTCCCACTACATAAGTTGGTCAGGACACTGTTGCTATCTTAAAAGGCTGCTGGCTACGGTTTTGTGGAATATGAGCATGAGCTCCTGCCTGTAAGCTATTGACTACACATCTAAGAGTGGAGGATTTGCAGCTGTTGAACAGGGTGAGGAAAATCTCACCATGTCTCTGTTCCTTGGCCTGTGCCCTGAAATTTCCATGAGCTTTCAGCCTCCAACAGTTCAGCAGTCTGGGTGCTTCCAGTTGCATTTACTCAGGGACAACTTTGAGGTGTTACTTCTGACATCTCCACAGTATCCAGACCAGAAGCTGCAGTGGCAGTCAGAGGCCATTGATCCAAGATGCATCAGGCCATTGTGAATTTCACAGAAACACACGCTGGTTGAGGTTGGAAAGGACCTCGGGATCTGGTACAAATCCCATGTGCAAGCAGAGCCAGTTGGCTGGGACCATGTACAAACAGCTTTGAGTATGTCCAAAAAGGGAGACTCCACAGGCTCTCTGAGCAACTTGTGCCATTGCAGTTTGTTCCTTCCATGAGCATAAATGGATTCTGCATCTTGGATGCTGCAAGTCAGAAAGCCAGGTTCTACCCTTGGATGCAGAGGGTCAACATCTGTTCTATCTAATGGGAACTGCCAGTTGTGGAGCTGTTGACAAAACACAATTCCCCCATTTCACTCTGGATTACTCTGTGACAACTGAAACCAAAGTTTTATTCCACAGAATTTTTAAATTGTATTCCTCAGAAATTGTGGATCCAAACATACTAAGAAAAATGCTTATAGATAGTCTTTTGCAAAACTGTATATATTCTGATTGTCATTTGTGTAAACACTACCACAAAAGGGCTGCTCACTGGTGTAAAACTCGGGCTGTGTAGGAGATATTACATATATTACAAGCTTCTTATGCAGTTAGGCTGTATCCCTGTGCCTCTATATGCTGACGTGCTTTTCAGGTCAAATCCTGCTGCCTTGTTCCCATCACTAGCCCTGCGTTTGTTTGCTGAGAGTATACCTGAAAGTAGAGTGAGTGAAAGTTGTCCCTCTGAGTTACTTTGCAAATGATACCCTCAAACTAATGGATCTTTGCATCATTTCAAATTAACTTGGAAAGCAGATTGCTTTAAATTCATGTAACAGAAAATGAGGAAACACATGAAAGCGCAAGGCTATTAAGGAAACAGTCAGCTGAGCACAGGGCTGTGTTGAGTGGTTGCATTTCTGAATCTCAAAAGAACAACTGCGGAAAATACTTCAGCCGTCAGCAGTTCCTTGTCCTCCTCCAGATGAGACTGCTGATATAATGAGAGGAGGGGCAATGAAGAAGAAAAAGGGATATGTTTGCACAGAGAAAATTAATCAGCATTAACATGTGTGCATATAGTTTGTATAATGCTTTTCATCTCCCCGAGGGCTTTGCAAATATATGACCTACAAAGTAGGTAATTGATAGTTGCTACTTTTTTTTTTTTTCCAGTTAGGAAAACTGAGGCAGGAGGATTAAATGATTACTCTGGAGTAAGTCTGTGTCAGAGGCCCTGGATCTCATACTTTGCTCAGATGACTCCTGTCCTGCTTTGCAATATTTAGTTTTTGCTCTTAGCCCAGGCTGGCAGGTACCTGGCATGAAAAGGGAAGGCAAACCCTGGCAGTGGATGGGAAAGGTGGGCAGTTTCCAGCCAAAGGATCTGGAGAGAGCTGAGCATCTCTTTCATCCTCCAGGTGCAAAATGGCATGAGGGGTGAGGGGGACTTCTGTGAACGTTCATGGCTATGGCAGCGCAAAAATAACGTGATTTTTTTTTCGTTTCATTTTTCCCCTTGGGAACATGGCAGTTTAGCAACGATGGCTCTGGGAAGCGCTTGTGTTCTTTATTTAGAACAGCCTTTAGCAGTTTGCTCATATTACATCTCGAAAGGGAGTTTTCCTATCCTTTGCCGTTCTTTCTCTAAAGCTCATCAAATCAGAGGTTGCCGTTCAGCTTTATTTACACAAAAGTCCTCAGTCAGATGGAGAGGACTCCGTGATTTATGCTTTTGGGCTTATGCTGGAAGGTGCTTTTCTATCTCTCTTTCAAGTAATAGCCATTTATTAATATTTATGGATGTGACTCTTGGGTATTATGGATGTGACAGTTGTCTATGTGTGTCACAGCCTTAAGTCCTAGTTCAGTGTTGCTCAGTAGTTACCTGGGGAAAATGTCAATCATTTTCTTTTCAATAAAAGTTAAGTAAGGACCCAAGAATTTATGTAAAAGATGTTGTAAATAGAAAGAAGCCTTTTACTTGGTGTGTAATTATATGGCTGGGTCTTGTCTTCTGGGGATTGATGGGTATTTGGAACAATTCCTCTTCTGTATGCTGCCCTGCCTCGGGGGATAGGCATATAAGCTGTGCCAACATGGTTCAATGTTTTCTTTAATTGGGTTTACTTAAACAGGAATATTTGGAGAAAATATTTCTTCTATTTATTTTTCATTTGAGGGTTACAAGCTCTTACTTGTTTAAATCAGGAATTTTTAATAATAGTATTACTTTAGCCTGAAAAAAATTAATTGGAAAACAGTTTGTTGTCTTTTAACTGTAAAATTTTGTTGTTGTTGTTTTCTTGCCCGTTAGAGGGAAAACCTTTTTTCAGGAGGGCAAGGGGTGTGAAATACTTGCCTTGGGAGCAGTGGACAGGATACAATTCTCTAGGCCAAAGTTTTTCAGAGAGGCTGGATCAGTGAAAGTCTTAAACTAGAGGTTTTCACCTCTTCAAAATGTCGATGTTCACTCCGCTCAGAATACCACAGGCAACCTAATTGTTTGAAAATCCAGAACAACTGTGCGTCCAGTTATTCTGAGTTGTGAGCAGCTTGTCTGTACTTACACAGCAGCACCAGCTCTTCCTCTGTGCATCCCTTCACCGTGCAGAAACAGGAGAGGCAATGCAAACTCTCGGGCTATCTGGGAGCTGCCTCCCTCCTGATGTACCAACAGAGCCGAGCTTGCTCTCACCTCGTGGGATCACACCTTGCCTACCACAGCAATTTCTATGTTTTCTTCATCTTTCAATGCTAGCCTGATAGCAGTGGCTCCTGGCTGAGCTGCTGTATCATAGCTGGACAACTTAAACTGTTTTCTCAACCCCAAATGAACCAACAAACCAACCAAAACATTGCTACAGGGGTTATTTCCAATTTGCTGAAAGCAATAGGCAATCCAGTGGTACCTGCACCATTTTTACGGCAGCTCGTTTGTGGTGGGTAATGCGGTGAGTGGGTTGCAGAGTGCACAGTTGCTCTCTCCTAGCACAGGCAATTATGGGTTGCTGTCACTTTTTTTACCAGCTCCTCACTATATCAAGAGTTGATGTTGCAACCCTAATTGTCAGTACTAGAAGATGAGATCACTGCTATATACAGGATGGCATTTGCTTCACCATCTATCTCAAAATCTGCAAGGAAACCAGTGTCCAGAAAAAAAGCACACTTGTATTTCTCAGGAACTTAACACATCATGTTAAAGCTTTCCCCACACCATAGCAAAGCAGGGACCATATGAATTTTTGCCTTTGCATAGAGCATGTTTTTAATTCTTTGTGCTAATGCATTTTTGCCAATTAGTGTAATTCTATACATTATTAACTTTCGTGACTGGAGATTAAAAAAAGAATCTGGTAGGCAGTGGAATTGTCTGTAACTTTTATGAACCCTGTAATTCCTGAGCAGAAGTCCCCATTGCTTACAAGGCAGACAGTTGAGGATGGGACTTACTGCTGCTTCTTTTTGCTGGGAGCATGTTCTGTTCTCCATATTATCTTCCTTTTCTTAAAGACCAGCTGTGCAATGGAGTGGTGATGTATTTTCAGTTTCCTTTGCCGCTCTTTCTGAGTGGCTTTCTCTTTGCCAATCTCTACTGTTACTTGAAGCTGCAAGTTCACCAGGAGCTGAATTTCTGCTTGCCTTTTAGAATTCCTTCAGTATTAGATCAGATCCTGTAAGGGATCATCTGATTTACAGAAGAAGCCTCTCTTTTCAATTGGAGTCAAATACTGACCCCAGCAGAGTCAGCAATGAAAGTCCCATTGGCTCCATGGAGCCTGTTTATCTTCTCCCTGATCTCAATTCAGCAACATAATTAAGCTTTTTGCCAGTTTTCAATTTAAGTCCACAATTCATTGGGGATTTGTATATGGAATGTAAGCTACACCTGTTCCATTTACTTAAAACAAACATGATTTCATCTCTGTTGCTGCTGTTCTTGCAAGGGCCACGGAGCAGCTGAAGTTCAAAAGAAGCAGACTGGATTATATTCCCTGTAATTCAGCTGTGGACCTGAGGGCACTGGGAGTGAAAGGGTGGGCATTATGTGATGGAGATGGGCCAGGCTCCAGCCACAGCTGAGTCCCTCTTTACTTTGAGGGGATGCCTGTCCCCCCCCCAGGGTGTCAGTTTGAGCAGCAGTGTGGAAAATGGCTCGTGGCTGGAGGCGAGGCGGTCAGGACTTCAGCTGAGACAAGTGATTCTGGTGCTGCTTCCCCATCTATGAAACAGGGGTAATAACTCCACTCTGCCCTTCAGAAGGGGGCAGAGAGAGTTCTCATTAATTAAGCAGCTACCTTGCAGATGCATATACAAACTTTGCTTCTAGTTTTGGAAGGCTTTCCTGATCCCTGTTGAACACTTCAAGGAGAAATCACGGCAGCCATCCCTTGTTAATGCAGGCAAGAAATGCTGAGATGCTAGTGCCATACATTTTGGCAAAAGGCAGTAAAGTTGTAGGAATAAAAACTGAACTTACTCTGCAAAGCTGAAAAAGATTAGCTCATGGCACATTTGGTCTAGACTGCGGTATTGCGTTATTTTAACTAAATTTAAAACATGCTTTTGAGAAATGTGTTGCCTTTTGGACAGGTACAGTCGATTCAGGGGAAGGCTAAATTTGTGTGGAGTTATGGACATTAGTGGCTATACTGGAAAGATTTCTGGTTTTGTTGTGATAGATTAAGTTAAAGGAAAACCTTCAAATTCATTTATTCTGCTATTGAAAATTATACAGATAGCTAAAGATATTGATTTTAAAAATAATAAATTAAGTTGATGTCGTCTTGTAGAAGTATTCTACTTGGTCATGCTGATTAAAAGAGGAGTTCTTATTTACAAGGGCCTTAAGAAGATGCCTTGTGAAATTAAATAGAAAATACTCTTACATGGAGTTTCTGGAGATTGGCAATGGAATTGAATGGGAAATTATGTCCCTACAACAGAATTCCAGAAGTTATTACAGAATTTGAAATGAAAACTGTAGCATATAGACCCTTCCCCACTAAAGCATATAAGATTAAGGGAAATGTCTTTGGAATTCCCATGGCATTGTATAGGATTTTACATTGATAAAATGTTTTCTTTCCATAATTCAAATAGTAATGAAAAACCTCAAAGGTTTCTGTATTACCTGTAAATATTTCAGATAGAAATCTGTTGGAAGTGAAACCTTGGACTCAAAGACTCTGATGAAGGGGGCTTGTTCATCACGTGACTTTTTGGAAGGAAAGGAAGGGAAATGTGTCCAAATGTTGAATAGCCATTCAAGGGTTAGCGGAATCATTAATTTCTAGTCCATATTTTCTCTCTAATAAGGAAAAGAAGAGTTCCTGTGTTTCCTCTAATTACATCACGTTCTGCCTAGAGGACCACATTGCCTGTGGAGGTAAATCATTTTGATGGCTTAGCCCATCATGTCTAAGTGTCTTTAATACAGGCCCGCATAGCTTTTAATTTAGAGCCAATGACAAAGTCTTAACACTAACTCATAAGGTACCTTTCCAAATTAGATGTATTCTGCCAGTGCTTATGATTCTCTATGTCTTTGTATTACAACCTGCAGACTATTCCAGGAAAAGCCTGCTTAATTGCAGTGAAAATTTGACATTCTATTCAGCAGACTCAGTAGTAAGTTAAGTACGCTGCCAGTTCCTTGGTGTCACACTGATACTTCTGAGCTGTAAGGCTGTTTTTTCTCCAATGGGATTTTTTTTTCTTTGCATGTTAAATATTATAGCTGGATGGTGTTCCTTAAGTTTTTAAAATCTCTAGTAACCAAGAAAAAGTTTATCAATTCCATTTTGTCATTACCAAGAGACAGACAATTTAAACAATGCTTTTCCTGTTGTCCCAAAACTCAGTACCAGTGAATGCTGCTAGTTGTCTGCATGTGACAGACACATCCTGCATCCTCTTTGCCTTTGGACATTTAGTCCAAAACGTGACTGTTAAAACAGGGTTTTCACTGGTCCTACTATCTGATTGAGAAAGTTTTGGTACAGCATTTTCCCATGAAAAATACGACATCTTAGCTAACCTAAAACTTTTTGCCAAGGTTTGCTGACTGTAATGAAACTTTAGATAAAAAGTTGGAAACAAAAAGACTTCTCCAAGCCAAGATGGAGTTTACAGTCAAAAGGAGATGAACAACAGAAATGGACAGTTGGGTAGAATGGCCCAGAATTGCCTCTTCACAGGGGGGACACACATGCTCATCTGAGAGTTGGGACATCAGGGTTCATCTGCCACACATCAGCATTTCTTCAGGACTGTTGGTGCTGATCTACACCCGGCTGGACCACTCCGTGGGGGCAGTTTAATCTAGACCTGATCTAGGCCCATGCTTGCACTCTTGTCCAATTAGCCAGCCTGTAACTTAGGCTAGCCTTGTACCAGCTGTGAGGGAAAGTCTTGATCCAGCAGTGAGCTTGGCAGTGCAAAGTAAACTTCTTAAAATCTCTGGAAAACATTTGCACCTGTGCATTGTGGTTATTTCAGATCAGCACACAGCTGGGGAATTTTGTGGACCCCAAGCTCAAAACTCTCCACATGCACCCACTTCACCCCCAGCTCTGGGTCTCTCCTGGCACAGTGTTTTGAACCTAGGTGATCCAATTTGCAGGGAGTGCACCAGCTTCTAAGTTTCTGGCTTTTGTGGGTGACTCAGGAAATGTTTTTGTTTGTTGAAAGGTTGGACTTTATGATCTTGGAGGTCTTTTCCAACTTTAATGATTCTATGATTTTATGACTCAAGTGCAAGCTAGCATGCACATACAAATACACTCTTTTTCCAGATGGAAACATTTTTTTATTCTTTTTTTTTTTAAGTGTAGATTTTATCTTGGCCTAAACAGCTCTAGCCTTGAAAAACTTGACATTTTTCATAAAACAGCATCTTTTCTACTCTGCCAGCACAGCTCATCACTGGAGCTGCATGCCTGAGAGTGCTTTTTGGGGCAGAAAGAACCACCCTGGCCATGCTTATTTTTGCCAGCTCTCCTTTCCACATCTGACTGCTGTGGTGAGGCAGGAGCAGCCCATAGGGCATGCCAAGCGTGCTTTTTGCAATCAATTACTCTCCATTAGAGAAGTGTGAGCAGAGTCGATGAGTTTAACAGGGATGCACTGCCTTTTCCCCTGCAGCCACAGCCCTGCCCGAGAGCTGCATTTCAGCTGACTTTGGCTCTTCCTCTCAGTGTTGTTTCCTCTGCTCAGGCTGCAGAGCTGGAATGGCTGGGACTCAGAACACGTAAAGCATGTTGTGCCAGGTAATATATGTGTGGGACTGGGGCTAGGAAGCTTGTGGGGAACTATAAAACTGAGAGAATCAAATGTGTGCGTTCAGCATTTGGACCTGGCAGCAGACAGAGTCTGTCTCAAGGCTGTGCTCCCTGTTCTCTGAAGGGCAGCAGCAGGGTATGCATTTAGTCATGAACACAAGGGTTAAACTTGCTTCAGAGAAGCTTCAAAGTGAGGGTTGTTTTTTATGGAGGGAAAGGGAATCATCTAAAATAAGTGCTGGAAATCAAGAAGGAGTTTTGCAGTCCAGAAAGAGCCTCCGGGGTGAAATGTCGAAGCCAAGTGCATTTTCTGGTCTCAGTATAATTTTGAGATAATCCCTTTTGTTGCATTAGCAGCCCCTGAACAGGGCAGTGTTTCTTCCATGCTTTGACAGGCTGCTTAGAGGCAACTCTTTTCCAAACTGATAGGTAGGCATGTATGCACCTGAATTCTTCTCTGGGCTGAGCTCTGGGATCTGCAGTAACTGCTTTGATGGGATAGTGGATTTACTCCAAGTTTACATGTGCGTAGTTGAGATTAAATCAGTTTTGAATAAAGCACAAATAACTACTTCACAAGTTTTGATATCCACAAAATTACCGTGAAGAAGTGTAAGGAAGGCATGTTTTTCTCCCACCTTTTTCAACTCCTGAGCTTACAGCCCTACCTGGGTGAGTTAGAAAAGGCTGGAGCTGCACCGCTGGTTTCCAGGCCCGTTCCCTCAGAACTGCAGCTCTCAGCCTGCTCTGCCCATGCAGTCCTCCACAGAGTGGAAACCTGCGCTGTGCAGAGTCGTAACTTGGAAAATACAGTAGAATGCCTGCCTAGAACATGGTTCTTCAGGAGCTTTCTGCAGCAGTAGGTCTCCAAGCAATTTCTGGAGGAGGTAAAATGGTTTCTGATGCAAGGCAGATTGCTGTAGCAGAACATCCTGATAGTCTTGGGCTTTAGCATTAGCAACACATGTCTTTAATTAGACGCCATCACCAAGAGCCAAATGCAGTGAGAACTGTTCCTGACTTTTACTAAAAAGTGAGAGAAACGTGATCTGTAGAGTGAAAGCAGAACTGTGTGTAAGCATAGTCAGTAACAGCCTTGCCTTGGGAAAGGAGCCATAATGGCCAAAGGAAAGGTTGAATTTGTAATCTAATTACCCAAGAAGTGTTTGCAAATATTAAGTATCTGCTGTTTTGGCTCTAGTTTTGATTGGGTGGTACATGTAGAGCCCCATGGAAAATGGGATCTCTGTGCCACCTAATTCCCATCTGCTTGTGCCTCCTATCACTTTGCTTCTTTGCAGGTGGAACAATATTAACCCGAAGAAATTACAGACAAAAATCTGTCATTGCACAGCTCCCTGTGTGCAGTCTGCCAAAAAACACACATCAGTGGCACAGAGGGTTTCCCTGCCTGGTGCATCCCTGCCCTCGCTGCAATTCAGGGCATGCCTAACATACCACTTTAGTACCTCAGGAGCCTGAAACATGAGGAAGCATGAAATCACTGGCCTGCTGGCCCATTTACACAGCTTTCCTGCTGCATCACTGAATTTCTAAAGTCACAAATTCTCCCATAATAAGTGTGCTCATTGTGAGTCCACAGAAAAAAGTATTATCATGTTAACCTGCTGGGCTGTTCCTCAGGTCCTGTGTTGCAGGACCCTGGGGACCAAGTTTGCATGGACTTTTCACGGTGGGGAACAGTTGCTGTAGCAGGTTGCTGCTTATCCCATGGAAGGTAAAAAAGAAAGGAAAAAAAAAGCTTAGCAGTTTTACAGTAATCCAGTGGAAAATGGACTTAAAAAAAGAATAGTGGGTTGGGGATTTTGCTTGTTTCCCATTGTTTAGGTTTTGCTACAAGGTATTTCAGAAAAGTGCTTGCATGACAATGCCAAGACAAAAGCCCTTCTGGAGAAATGGTTCCCTCCCTAGGAAATGCTAGAGTTAAGGAAAAAACCAAACAAACCCCAAACCCACAACCTTGCAGCCTCAATACATATGCAGATGGCTACCGAGATGTGTGGAATGTAGTACTTAAGGGTAAGTTTTTCAAGTGGCAAACAGGTCTTTGATGAAAGGTCCTTTTGAGACATTTTCATGTTTTCCCGTAAATGTGTGCAAGTAAAACTGGTTTCCTGGTGAGCCAATGGTAAGGTTTGAGATGGGGTTGACTCCCTATCACTCTGAGAGAAAAAAAAAGGTGAAGTATTTGAAATGTTCTTTGTGTTTGTGGGTGATGGCAGGGTCAAGGCAGAATTAACCACACAGGAAAGGTTACCTGGCAAGTTTCCTTCTTGAAATAATTGCAACCTCACCTGTATGGCCCTTTCCACCAGGGTACCACGGCTTGGGCTGCTGCTGGCTTGCTGAGGTTCAGAGCATCTTCTTCCAAAGGGCTTCTCTGAAGCCTGATGAGGTCGAGATCAAGAGAAGTGGGATGAACTTGCATCTGGGGGTTGAAGCGTGGTGGTGGTGGTGGTGGCTCTCCAGGGATTGTCAGGGCACAATTGTTTGATTGTTTGATTGTTGCTGCTGCAGCACCTCGGTCTTCACAAGCTCGGTGCTTCACTGGTTCAGAACTACATGGTCTCTGTACTAAACCTAGTTTCTGTACTGGGACTGCTGAGTCTACTGTGAAACAAGTGTGTTGTAAAGTATGAGGGATTACGTGGTTTTGGAACCAGGAAACAATAGTAATATAATTATGGGGTATTTTTTTGACAGATGCTATAATACATTGGTGTGGACATTTGTTTTGTTTAGAGCAGACCACGAGATCTGGAGGAGGAGTCTGGATCTGCCCTGATTTCATCATAGCTATTTGGCCTTAAGGTAGAAATGTAAAAAGAGATGCAAAGATTACTAAGGATAATGGCTTTGGGGATATTGCAGGGAATTGTTTTGCAAACTATTTGTGGCATGGAATCACAAATGCACATTCTTTCCTGGCAGCAAAGGACATGTGAGTGCTTTGTCTGCTTCTGGAAGTCCTTGGCCTGCAAAAGACCGCAGTCAGGAATGTAACATCTGCCCTCAGCCAGGGGATGGGCTTGAACTGACCGTGTCATTAAAAGAGGCATGCAAAAAGATGGCATCCACTTGACATCTGCACTGAAAGGTCCTAACACGGGTGTGTCCTCCCCACCCTTTCCTTGATGATCTTTGGTAGGAAATGGTCTGAAGTTTTAAGCCAAATTCACCAGGTTCTGAAAATAAAAATATTCACCTAGTTCATGCTGTCTGATACTTCCCCTTCTTTTCAGCTCCCATGCACTTTACAGTGCAGACACATTGACTGTAGGACAGTTAGACTCTAATTGTGGCACAATTCAGTCCTGACTCAGTCCTAACATTTCCAAAGTTATGTCTCTCATATTGAATTGTAAATCATGCTTCAACCTTACCCTTTAACCTTACAAGTGGCAGCTTTGTGGATTGATATGCTGGTACTTCATGAGCTAGGCAGCCATTTGGGAACCCATTCTCCTCTGTTAATGGACTTACTGCTGAACCCTATAGTCTTGTTGCAGTTGCTGAGCGTGGAGCCTGCTTTTGGGTTACTTACCTGTTTATCTGTTGGAGAGTCCTGTGCTCTGTTGAGCAAGATATCTTGGTTTCCGTGGCATACTCCCTGTGTTGTGGGTAAAGTCCTGGACTGCAGCTTCACTGCGTGTTTGCCAGTCCTCTGTCAGCAGAGCAAATCACTTTATTGCCATGTTTCGGGTTCCTGTTCTGTAAGAGGAAAATTGCAGCAGACCTCCCTTAGAAAGTGCCTTAGGAGGCCCTGATGGGAAGTGCTGTGTGGAGCTGGGCACTGCTGTGTACCTGCACTGTGGCACTGCCAGTGAAACTGGGATGGGAGCTGCCCTCTGAGCTGAACTCTTACTTCTGCCCGCCATCTCTCTGTTACTGTTGTGGCAATGCACTGCAGATGTTAGAGAACAACCCCTGGCAGCAGCACCTTTCCCGGTGGCTGTGTAAGGTGTAATGTGATGCTGGCTGTGCCTCAGACAAGCAGACTGAGTACTGCTGCTAAGGCAGAAATTCCCAACAGCTGGGACAGGATTTGACATAAATACCAAGACACTGACGTTTGCATTTTTTGTTTTCTGGGCGCGTTCACGATTCTGTAGAAAGGGCCTGTTCTTGAATATGTGAAGGTGTAGGCAAATTACTTTGAAAACGGCCCTGTGCTAAAGCAATTAAATAATATTTATGTCAGATAATTAATTCCAAGGGAAGGATAGAATTGCAGAAAGGCAAAATAACGGAGTGAAAACCTGTCTGCAGGCTTTTGAGGCATTTTTTTGTTGGAAAGGGGGGATTATTACAGAGATTAGCTTTTTAGAGGTTTTAAAGTAGGGTTCAATAGGTATAAAGGCTGGAATGTTTGGCACCAGCATCTCTGTTTGTAGCTCTAAATGCTTACAGTTAATGTAGGTGCAATAAACATACATGTGCAAAGGAGTTAATGGAACGAAACAGTGCAAGTGACACAGAAATGTGTTGCAGTGAAGTGCAAGCATACTTAAGTGAAGAAAATACATAGTTAACAACTTCTGAAAAATGGGAGAACTCAAAAAACAATGAAGGAGTTTTGAATGATTACCAGATCCAGTGTTGTCTCTGGATTTGCCCCCTATGCCTATACTTCTCTCAGTGTTCTATGAGGCACCTGTACTGAGGCAGCAACAACACTGGTGTGTCACAGTACATACTACAGAGGCACTTTTTTCCTCAGTGAAAGGAAGAATTCTGGTCCCTCTCCATCCTTAGGAAGACTAAGCAATAGCAATGAGCCCAGCTCTCCTAGAGGGCAGAAAAACTATGCTAAGAAGCAGGCCCACAGCTCCTCAAATATGGAACATTTTTCTCATTTCCACATCAGCTTTCACCATATCATGTGCTTCCTTGCAAGGTCACCTCTGATGGGGGAATTGTGTTCCTAGTTTTTCTTACCTCGTAGCAGTCTCACAGGGAAATTGCTCAGATGTTTAGGTACAGACTAGGAAAGCCTGTGGATCTCTGGCTGGAGTGTGGGTGGGTATAATTATCTCTCTGCCTCCTGCCTTCGCCTTCTTCTACTTCTTGAACTACTTCATTCAAGTGTAGGATTCAGCTGTGCTGGTTTAGGGAGGGGTGTTCTTTTGTCCCTATATATTGATCCTCCCCAAGTATTATTCCAGAGCCTTCTGGTCCCTTTTTTCATCAGTGGGAGCTCCGTGGACTAAGATAGGTTTTAAGACTAACACTAAATCAGGTGTTAAGTAACCTGAAGAGTTGTAGATAAGGTAATGAAATTCGTTGAGCAAAAGAAATTGAAATTCCTTTTTTAAAAAAAATACCAAGTAGAATTAGTGGCTTACTAAGCTCAACAACCGAAAGCACTGGATTTCCAACTCAGAGGGGCATCACTGGAATACTTAACCCTTGAATTAAGGTAAATAATTATGGAATTTACTTAAAATTATGCAGGAATAAGACTTCAGTCCAAATGTGGTTTGTAAAAATGCTGCTGTAGTTATTCCCAGAGAGCCACGAAAGGGGCTGGGGGGGCTGGAGAAGACCCCTGTGTTGGTTCATGGAAGGGCAGTAAGGAAGGGCATCTCAGCTGTTCTGGGCTGGGCACTAGAAAGGATGGGCTGGCCCTCATGTAGAAGGGCAAGGCCCAGATGGACTCCTGCCTTTCCATGTGGTCTCTGTCACCCGCTTCTGCTGCGGCGTTGACTGCAGCACTTTCTCCCCTGCCTCAGCTTCGCAATTTATAAACTGGAATTAAAAGCTGCCACCACTGGGATTGTTTAGAGACTTCCCTCTGTTAAAATACTTTTCATTTCCACGCTGCTCCAGTAGTGCTGAGTATTACTGTTATTACATGATGCTTTCTTAGCTCGCTGTTGAGAGAAGCAGCTGCCTTCTGCGGGCTGGTGTAAGCTGCCATTGTGCTGGGTGGTATTATGTACGCTACTGTACTTCTGGCATCCGGGTCTATCATTTAGATTAATTTGGAAATTGTGTAGTGACTTGAGGAAATCTGCTGTTGAATTGAAGTTTGTTAGCCCAGAAAATATCATTAGTCCAAACCCCCCTGTAACTGTGTATTATGAATGCGAAACTGAATGTTCTTGCATATAAAACAGACTCCTGAAATTTAAATTTTGGTACATTTTCCCTTTATTTTTTTTTTTCTTCCCAGTATGGGGTACTGCATCCTTTTTGTCCACGGTCTCAAAAAGCTGTCTACATGGTTAAATAAATGGAGAATTACTGTTCTGACCCTCTTTGCTTTACTGCTGCTGCTCTTCTCCTGGAAGACGGTGAAACAGAACGAAATCTGGCTGTCACGAGAATCCCTTTTCAGGTATGAGTGACCACGGGAAAATACTTATATTTTTGTTTGAAATAAGTTTGTTACATGGACTTTAGCACAAGTCCTGCTACTGATGCATCAATATAATCAATATTTTTATTATCAGAAGATAACACCTACTTTCTGGTTTTTGGTAATTGCACAAAAATAGGTGTCAGCACTTCATATGCTTATGCATAAACTTTGGTTCTGACAATCACGTTTTTGAGACATGCTGTTTTTAAATAATTTTGATTCTGTAGATTTAACAATAGTGCAAGACTTGCCTTTTTAAAGACAGCAAAAGTTTGTTGCAACCCTCCAGAATGCCATAGTAACGCTACTGAATATATTGAATTTTCTATAGCAATGTTCTAATGACAAAAATGAAATGCCATGAAGTGCTGAACTTAATGTACCATATTTCATTTTATTTGATTACTCTTTGCCAAACAGCTCTCTTTACAACCTCATTTATGTATTTTCTTGCACTGAAACAGACTGTTTCATTTTGTGTTTTGCTGGAAAATGTATTGCATTTGCCTCCAGCTGCTTTCAGCAGTTGTCTAATTGTGAAGTAATTGCAGAAACACAGGTGATCTGCACATGGGTTGCTTAGCTTTATTTTCTAACTTATTGGCCAGAGCAAAGTTTAATTTATGCAGCACTGAACGCATGAAATTTTTTTAATGTGTAACCTTTGGTCTTCAGGAAATACTACTGAAGTCATTGGAGCTCTGTAAGCGGGACTTTTTTTAAAAAAATCTGGAATAGAGGTTTCTTCCCTCTGCCATGATTCAGTGCCTGTCTCCCTGAGACACTGTTTGCTGTTCAAACAGCAGCCATGGTGACTGGCCTGGGCTCACGCAGCAATCCACGTGAGACGCACCTCCAGTCCAAACCTTCCGGCTAACAATGGCTGCTTGGAGGAAAGTAGGATGATTTCCAAGTTGGACAACCCTCTTCCTGAAAGGGAGGTGGGAATATGACGGTTCCATGTGCTGACTTGCAGGCGTCATATGGTATTCTGTGTTGCATAGAGTTGTGGTCACCCGTGTTTAGGAACAATGAGGTCAAACTGGAGCAGATGGCAGGAGGACATTTCCTCCTGCTAAGGAGCACTCTTGGGATGATATAGGGGGCCAGTGGCTCTGTCGTAGAAGACAAGGGTAAGATTTTGTCTGCTTAGTTGGGCACAAATGGATTTCTGTCCTTCCTACTTCCATTCAAAGCAGGGTGACCATCCACAGCCAGCTCAAATTCCAAAGCCATGCCAGCGCTTCAGTGCAGCACTGAGCTGGAGCTAACACACCTTGCCTCAAGGGAGGGATTTGGAGTAGCCCAGTGGCTTGGGTTGAGCTGGCTCACTCTTCAGCTCAGGTCTTTTGGGGACACTTGCAGGAGAGAGATCTGCCCTGGTCTTTTGAGAAGACAACGAAATTCTAGGTGTGTTCCTGCTGGGTCACCTCGTATTGTGGCTTGCCCCTGAGAGCAATCAGCAGCAGCTGCCGAGAAAAGCAATGTAAGAACAGGGCCAGCAACAATGATGCCTCTCTCCAGTTCTTTCCCAGCTTGCAGTAATCTGCAGTTTAAAGACTTCCTGAGTCAGGAGTTACTTGCTATTTTTGCTTTTAACAGGCACTGATGGACTTTTCTTCCATAATGTCTCTGACTGCTTTTTCAAATCTATTTTTAGTTTTGGCTTCTATAGCATCCTGTGCTCTGGGCTCTGTCGTTAAATTACACAGTGTACACACTAAGATTTCCCTTTTGTGTGCTGTGAGCCTTCCGCCTGATTATCTGGTTTGTTGTCCCCTGGTTCTGGTGTGTACTCTGAATGAGTGGTGAGTAACTATCAGCTTGTCACTTAGGATAAAGGCACTTCCATGCCTTCAGCCCCCACTCCTCACCCAAGGCTGTCTCCTTTTCATACTAGAATCTGCTGGGTTTGAACTCTCCTCACGTGGAAGCTGTGCATTTCTGATCCCTCTTGTCAGTCTTCACTGGATACTTTCAAACTCTGATCCATCCTTTCGAGAAGACCAGAATCTCCTTTCAAGAGATACGTGCAGCACAGAAACGTGGGAATGCTTTCTTGTTTGTGTTCTCTTCTCCTACTAATTCCTGACCTTCTACTTGCCTTTTGTGACCTCTCCTAAGCAGTGGGTGATAATTTCACAACACTGTCCATACAAACCCCCAAGACACCTATTGTGATTGGAAACATTTGATTTATAGACATCAGCCTGTGTACACATTCACTGCTCCTTGTGTCTATACCAGAATTGCATTTCATTTGCCCAGCCTTCAGTACTGTGGGATCCTTCTGTGACAAAGTGCAGTTAGCTTTAATTCCTGCAGTGTGATTCATATTGGTGTCACCAGCAAACGTGCCGCCTCGCTATTTGCTCCCTTTTCAAGATCCTTTGCGAACATGGGAAGCAGCTGAGACGCCGTCATTTGTCTCTGGGGAGCCCTGCTTGCAGTCTTCTCCAGTTGTGAAAACTGTTCTCATCCTCTTTCCTTGCTGTCTTCCAATTAGGTATTGATTCATGAGAGGACCTTCCCTCCTACTCCATGATGCCTTGAAGAAATTGGAAGTCTTCAGTGAGGGATTTTATAAAAAAACCCCTCTTTGAACATCTAAATGGACAATGTTGATGTTTGTGATTTTGATTGACTTGGGCTATATTTAAAAATTCATAAAAGCTTTCCATAGTTTCAGTACCATGTACCTCTTGAATCTATCAAAGAACAACAGATCTGCCCAACAAATTTCTTTCTGTAATACACAAGGCTAATTATTCCCTATTGGACTATAGTTACCCACAAGTTTGTTAAAACTAGGCTTTATTATGGTTTTTCCCAAATGACCTGGAGTGGAAATCAGCCTTGCTGGTCTGTTTTCTCCCAAGAATCCCTTCCCTGGAGCCAAATGATATCGTGTTCGTCACCTTCCTTTCCTCTAGTGCCAGTCTTGTTTAAATTATAGGCTACCTACCGCAGCTAGTAGCTCCATGCTTGATTTCCTTTGGATGCATACTGCCAGGCCCAATGGATTTATAACTGTTCTTGGTGTTGATTTGTTTAAAAGCCTCTTTTACTGCAACCTCAGTTAGAGACAGTGCTTCTATCTTGCTCCTGTGAGGAAAGGCTCCTGTGTGGCAACCTCCTTCAGTTTCCCTGTAGTGAGCAATAATGCAGAGAATCCATTTAGTTTTTCTGCTGTGGTCTTTTCTTCTTCGAGCACTACTTTTAGACCTCCATCATCTATTTGCCTTAGGGGATCTTTGGCAGGTTTCCTCTATCTTATGTATTCCATTATTAGCTTTGATGGCTTTAGCAAGTTTTTCTTTAAATCTCTTTTGGTCTGCCTAATTATGGTTTGTGTTAACTGGCTGACGTTTATGCTCTTTTCCTTTTTCATTCTTTAGCTGTGTTCACATTTAAAACGGTGTTTCTCCTTTCTCATTTCTAAAAGCTTTATTTACTGTGCTGTTTACCCTTATTGGTCTTTTTGTTGTCCTTTTAAGATCTTTTTTGATAGGTGTTACACATCTCTCCAAGTCTGTATTGTGGTAGGACCCTTCTTGTTGATGGGAAGGAAATCCAGAAGAAGAATAGTGTAGCAAGAAGATGATGTCATCCCAGGAATGAGAGATCTCCTCTTTGGGGTAGAAGGAGGATGCTGTATATAGATGAGTAGAGAAGGGAGAAGAGGGTGGAGGCACATGAAACAGCAGCAGATTTAAATGGACAGAACAGGAAGAGGAGATAAGGAACAGTAAAAGAGGTCTGAGGGAAAATAATAACAAAACAGAGCAAATCTATAGATGTGGGAAAGGAGACATAAATCAACCTACTAGGTAGTCTCTATGTGTTGAAGTTATTTTTTTTTAAGAAATATGTACTGAGAGAATCTTTACTCATTTTCCTGGTTCTTCATTCCTCTTGCTGTTGCTGTTGTAATTAATTACTGCTTCTTCCCTCCACTTAGTTTTTTTCCTTCACCTCTGCTTTTCATTCCTCCATTTGCTTGGATGTGTTCCTTCAGGGTCAATCTGTCTTGATTCCCTTTGCTGAGGCCTGTTCTGTCAAATACACTTTTCCTATGCTGGCCCAGGAGATGTTTTTGTACTCAGTGTGTTACTAGTTTTGTGCTTGTACCCCACTCTGTCCCCTTCCCAAGACTTGCCCTGATTTGACATTGTGTGGCAGCACTCTCAGTCTCCAGCCCAGAGACCAAGTTTTCTGGATACAGAAATCCTGCCAGGTCCTGGCTGAAAGCAGCAGTGTAGGGAAGGATGCTGCTCTCTGAGGAAATGGTGCATCTCCAGGTGCATAAGCAGATATACAAGGGCTAAATAAGAAGCAAATAGACCACAAGTAAAAAAAGTGGCTAAATATACAGAGATCTAAGTATTTGAGGCATATTATTCTAAGGCATCTCCAGAAGCCCCAAGCAGTTTGTCTTACTGTATTGGCAGGTGGGCAGAGAGGAATTATTTGTTAATTATTTAAGGAACTACCCTATTGAGTGAATGCACAGGCCAGAAGGTCAGTCTCCACAGACTCCAACTGCGGTCAGTGTTAATGTCTAAAGCCAGGGAAAGGGAGGTGAGGGCTGTGGGCTGACCTCTGTGTCCGCTATACTGACCTTTTCAAGGTTTGTCAAGCTGCCATGTTTCCTGTTGCTCCTGGAAAGCATCTGCAAGCACTGCCCACGTTTGTGACAGAGCCTGGAAACACACCAGGCTCGCTTGTAACCAGCAAAGGAACTGTATAAAAGTGACTCTTTCTTAGTCACCAGTTCTCCTTCCCAAGCCATGTCTGGTGACTTCAATAACTTACAAAAACTGCCCCAGCCTGGAATGTGACATAAACTGCTGTGTTATTTTGTTCGTTCTGAAAGCTCACTCAGCGGAGGAGAGTAAGTCCCGTTGCTTTTTGGGCATCTTCCGTAGAACAGTTTAATGTGGCCCAACATCGATATCTGTGAAATCAATACAAGGGTAGGAGGCCAAGGAAAGTGATTGTTTGTGTCATCCAGAGAATAATTTGCTGTAGAGAACCTTTATTGATGATAATGATTCCTAAAGCAGAGGAGATCCCATCGGTTTCCCAGGGCTCCTGCTGAGGCAGGAGTGGCCTCATTTCCTTGTAAAATGAGCACTTTTCATATGGAAATCACAGAAAATCAGTGAAGCCTCTGCCTGCACCCAGTCACTTTGAAGAGCAGAACATGCACTTAGGAAAACATCAGAGGGGATCACAGGAGACTTTTCCGAACTGAAGTGGGATTTGGATAATGCTGGTATTTGTGGTTGGAAAGTATCAGTGGTATTTTATTTCTCTGATTTATAGCTAATAGGGTTTTGCCTTTCCATGGAGAGGAAGTGTTACGTAAAAAGGTTTGCCTCTATTGTTTATTTTTCATTTATGTCACTTACTGCTGTCGTAGAAGTCAAAAGGGAAGGAAATCATCTGGAGAAGTGATGTCCCATCTCAGTGGGCTTGCTTCTGGCTGGAGCCAGATCGGTGCCATGGGTTTTCAGAAGGGCATGTGTGTGCTGAGCTGGGGAACAGGGAAATAGGAGGGTTTGGAAAAGCACGTTGGAAAATTATATTGAAATTGTGAGAGACTGGGGGCTTGTGGGAAGCAGAAATGGAAAAAACATTGTGTTCTACTTTGTTATTTATACTCCACCCTTTCCTGCTTGGCTTTCACTATTGACATTATTGTTTCCTCTGTCAATGAGCAAACAGTGTTCTTAACTGGTCAAGAGTCAGTTAGCAGGAGTGTTTGCCTAAACTCTCCTGAAAATTCCCCTCTGGGTCCAGTCCTGTATTTGCTGCTACCTCCCACAGTGCAGAGACTCCAAGCAGCCTCAGTCATTGCTATGTGCATTTGCAAAATGAAACACCCCCCTCCCCGCCTGTGCAAGGAGAATAAATAGGTCAGGGAGTGTGATGCAGAAGAGAGCATCTTAAGAACCCAAACCCACTTCTGCCTTTGCTGTGTCACCCCCACCACCAGCAGAAGCACGCAGATGAAAGAAGCTTTATTAGTGATGTTTTAATAAGTGAGACCAGCAGAATTAATAATAAATTCTACTTAAAGGGAAACAGTCCAAAATTAAAATATTCAAACATATGCATCTTACTGTTAAAACCGTATCTCATTAGAACTGAAGTGCTTGTGCATATGCAATGTACTGCTCACTGTTCACTCAGTCTGCTCTGTTTCAGCAGAGGCTGTAGCAGAGCCAGCAACTCATTTCATGTAGCTCTGAGAGAGCAGCAGTTTTGAGTGCCGTGTCTCTGCCTATAATGCTGGCGCTGATGTAATGAAACCCTCTTTGTATAAGAATTAATATTCCAGTAATGCCCAGAGGTTGTAAGTGTGTAGTTAATAGCTCCCAAGGCCAGTGGAAATTAACACAGCCATAGCAGTCACACATTACTTGCTGCTGGTGCAGTATATCTTTGTGAAAACTAATATAGAAAATCATTCTCTTAAGAATAGCATCAATTAACTGATTTAATTCAGCGATTAGTCACAAAATGTCTTATTCCTGTAGTGCTCCCAGTAAGTAATTTGGAAATACCTGACGATTAGGAAGCCAAATGCAAGGTGTTTTTTTAATTTCAGCAGACGAACTGTGGCTGTGATGGGTGGAACTCCGTAAGGCAGCTGTGGGCAAAGCTTTGGAAGCTCTTACAAGTAGGCCTTAGCAAATGCTTGATACCACTGGCTGCTGATAACCAAAAGGATTTGCCACTGCAATTCTTCAGCACCGTTTTACAATGAAATCCCTGACAAAGGGTTTCTGCAGCTCTGGGTGCATTCTTCCCATGGGAGAGGTGTGCACCCACTGTAGGGGCTGTGTGTGATCCTGTCTCGCTGTGATTGAACTTCCATGCTCACTGAAGTTAAACAGCAGAGACAGACAAGGCAAAGCAACAAGACTTGGGAATTTCCTAATCCTTGCTTTCCCTACCTGAGGTAGCAGGGTTAGAGATGCTGAGTGTTGAAAAGCGAACAGCTGGCAGGAATCTGCTTGTGAGCAAGGAACACCTCTTTTGTCTGCTTTTACATGAACAGATTTATTCATCCTTATTTCCTGTTACCTCAGAGAGCCCCCATTTATGTGCTGGAAAGGATTCCCCCGTTAAACAGAGGACTGACTTCTCTGGATTCTTGCAGGGGAAATGTTTCCATGGTGTACGTGCTCCTGTGATTTCTTTCTCTCTTTAACCTTGAAACAGTATTTCCTCTAGCTGTGCAAGGTGTACCTTGCTTTCTGTGCTCTCAATTAAGTAAATAAGCATATGCTTGCTCTTCTTCATTTGTCTCTGTGCTCTCATTATTAATTCCAAATGTTGAGTTTCAGTCTACACGTGGCAGGGGAGATGAAGGGGAGGGAGGGGGTGGCTGTGCAGCCAGATATCCTCGGTGATGTATTGTAATGCCAGAGTGTTAGGACTTGCCACGTAGGGGTGAGAGTGCCCTTAGCCCTCACCTCCCGGCCATACCGTGCTCGGTGCTAAGCAGTGCATACGTGCTGGCTCTGTACTGGAGTATGCCATGCATCCCCTCTAGTGGCTGATGCATATGGAAAAGATACCTTCTTTTTGGGTATCTGCATCTGGCATGTTTAAATCAAGATTTTCATAAGGTGCTTCATGACACTCAAGTTTTAGCAGGGACCTTGTTATTAGAAAGTACCACACGCTTTCCCTCTAAATATTAGGGTTTTTTTTGGTTTGTTGGTTTTGTTGTGTTTTTTTGGTCTTTCAGTTTAATAATTCAGATTTTGAAATACAACAGCATCTGGCCACAGGGAGTGTTGAAGTGTTGGTGCTAGAAGTGCCTGTGGTGACAGCAGCCAGGAGAAGTTGAATTGCTGCCACGTATTTATGTCTGCCCGGGGCACTCGGTGTACCCGTGCGTGGGACAAGCTTGGGGTTATAACATGAGTTGTGTTGACAGAAGTGCACAGGAGGTGACAAGGTGCTCAAATTACGAGCAAGCTTTTCAGAGAAAGGGACCATGAGAAGAAGGTGGGCCCAGGGGAGGGTGGGGTAAGCTGGCTGCTAACACTGTGCTGCTTCTCTTCCTCTCCGCAGCTCAGGAGTGAAGACCCTGCCCCACAACGCCAAGGTGCACTACAACTACGCCAATTTTCTGAAGGACCAGGGCCGTAACATTGAGGCGATCTACCACTACAAAACCGCTCTCAAGTAAGTCCCTTGAGGGCCTGCTGGGGCTCTGGCTGTGCGGTGCAGCCTGCTGTTAACCCATCCCGGTCCTGACAGGCATGGGGCACGTTGCCTGCTCCTCAGCCTCAGCTCTGGGGACTTTCAGAACCTGGGAAGGTTCTCTGGCTCGGTGTTTGTGTGTAATTAAATGAGGTAACCTGGCTTCCTTCCAGCTCCACGTGTGTGTGTGTCTGTGTGTGTGTGTGTGTGCACTTCAATATATGAGATAGAAATGTTACCATAGCTACACATTGAGCAATGAGGTGTCATTTACACAGCTGAAGGTATGCTGGTAAGCAGGAGGTAGTTGTCCTAAATGCATTTTCAGATTCCTGGGCCATTTATCTTAGTAAATTGTTAATGGTGCATGCCTGGAAAATGTCAGCGTGGTAGCCGTCTGAAGTGCAGTAACAATAATAGTGCTCACTACTTGTACTGAGGCTTCTGTCCACAGAGCTTTGCATGAACACTAAACTAATTGATCCTGAAAATGCTCCTATACAGTCACAGGGCAAATATCATTGCTGTGGTTCTGTACAGGGGGAAGCTGAAGCAGGAGGATGAATTGCCTTGCCTATAGATGAATGGTAAATCAAGGACCAGGGCTGGGCTTGTAGTATGGGACATACCCTGTGGTATCTCTGAAGGACCCTTCCTTCACTCACAGTTGGGGTCAGTCCCTGCAAGCAGCTTCCCTACTCTTCCCATTCCTGCCAGTGCTGTTGGTGCAGCTCAGCTGGGGCCTCAGCTGCTCTCTGCTGCCCGGGCAGCACTCACTGCACCAAACAGGTCACCCCAGTTCCCCAAACCCCTCTACTTTACTCCTTGGGGCTTGGGAGAAGGGACAGTCCCTCTGGGGAATTGGGTGGTGGCAAGTAAAATAGTGTGCAGATAATGTTTTCAGGAGTAGAAACGTATTTGTGGAGGACAGACAAGGTGAGGAGCGGCTCTAATGGACAGCAAGGGCAAAGCACAGCTCCAATAGGGCACGTCAGGAGGTGCAGGAAAGGTTCTTTCCTGACACATGGTGTGACAGAAAACTCCAGAAATTGCATGTATGTTTTGTCTTTTGGCAAAAAGATAGGGTTATGATAAAGGCTTTCTGAGGGCTCCTTAACGACCCAGGTTAAGCTGGGAGGACTGGAGTTCATTGCCACTGATCAGGGCTTGAACCTGGGTGAAGGTGATTTTTAGCTTTTTTGAGCAGCATCCTGTTCTGTTTTACCATGCTGGGCATTTAGGAAGTCATTTAGAAAAAACCTATTTTTTTAATGTTTCCAGGAATGGAAAATCCAGCACAACCATCAATAAACTGTGCTGAAGGTTAATTACCTTGGCTGTTGAAAATGTCCTCCTTTATTTTTAGACTGATTTGTGTAACACCAGCTTCCAGTCATTGAATTTGTTTACACCTTTCAATGCCACACTGAATATCCCATTACTGAAAGCCTTTTTTCCATAGAATGTTCCCTTAACATCCCTTAACCTGGTGCTGGTGTTTTCAGTGTTATGTGAGGTTCTGCAGTCCTCCAGTCCTTCCTCTAGCTAGTCGTTCACCTTTCTCCAAGATACCAGAAAAGCCCATTTCAAGTTAAAAAGAAAGAGAGACTAACAAAATTTATCCAAGCTCTGTAATGAATGTGCTAGTACACAGAGTAATGTAGCTGCTCCTGCCAACATTGCCTCTGCTTGTGTAAATGGGATTTGCCGACAAAAGATTTTGATCTACTCTAACTCAGCAGCACCCATTTATTGTAATTATAATGCTGTTTTCTGCTCTGCAGTATTTCAATTATGAAAGAGTCTGGTTTGAGAACTGGTTGCAAACATTTTCTCAACTGTATTACAGAGCACAGTTTGTGTTGATGGTATTGTTTATAGAGCATCTGAAGCCTGGGCAGGGTTTGTAGCCACACAGAACCAACTGTGCTTTTGCCTAGGTGCTCAGTGTCTCAGTGGCACCAGTACTAGTGCTTCACTTGCTTTAGTAATTTCAGGGTTAGTTGGCACTTTTGATAAGCAAAGCTCTGCCTCCACCTGGCACGTTCACTTTCTTACCCTATAGTGCAGACCAGGAGTTTAGAGTCCCCTGCTGGCTCCATCACTGGGAAGCTGCACTGCTTGTTCCCATCACCTTGTATCTCTGCACTTACACTTTTACTTTTTCTGACCCCTTCTTCTCACCTCTGTCGCAGGGAAATTATTTGGGGCCTGTGTAATAAGCAATAGAATTGGTAAGTAAAGAGTGTAGCGAGTTCTCCTGTTGAGAATTACATTCCAATGTTTTCCCCTCAGACAGACATGTCTGAAATGCCTGAAGTTGTGTGTGAGCCTTGCAGCCTCCACTGGGTGCCTACACTGTGTTGAAGCGCTGGAGAAGGTGCTGGGTGTGGGACAGGCAGCATGATGATGGATATAGTGGAAGACCTTAGACAGGTATCACAGAGAACAGATGTCATGTCCAACCTGTTTATCCATCCTCACAGGCACCAGCTCTTCAATTGCTGCTCTGATTGTAGAACAATTTGTATAGTTAGAGAGCAGGAAATTGTAGCTGTAATACCCTGACCAGATTTTGATGATTTAGGATATTTTGGCTTGACCAGGGAAGCTGAATTACCATGCTGTAAATTTCCTCATCAGGGAGTAGGCAGACCAGCAGCTATTTGCACAACAAGCTTCCATGATTTCCTCCCTCACTGAGTGTCTGCTCTCCAAGCGAGTCCAGGTGGTTACATACTCCCCAGGTTACAGAAAACCCAAGCCACTCGAGAGGCTTCACAGTCTAGTGGCAGCACCATCAGAAGTACAGAAGATAAAACTATTATATCTGCCTAGTGCTCAGTGAGCAGATCAAAACGGAATTAATGAGGAAATGGAGTCGATAAGGACACGGGCTGTTGCCGCCCGGGAGCTCCTGGGAGGTAGGAAAGGGAGAGCAGTATCGCCTCATACTGGCTCCGTCTGAGGCACGTGGGTGATGGCTCATCTACTGCTCCAGCTTGCTTCTAAAGCTTGTGCCAAATTATAGTGCAGGTCTGCTTGATCTCTGGTGAATGAGTTTATTGTTTGCTAAATAAAAGTGATCTTGTCAGTGGGTACCCTGCTGCTGAACCGAACGCAATTACCATTCTGCCAGCATAAGGATGCGCTTCCATGCACTCCTGCTCTGCCAGGAGTGCTGGTTGCCATGTGGCTGTTAAGCAAAGCAACCCATTGCTCCCGTGAATTTGTAGCTATATCTGTGGGAAAAGATGTTGAAGTGGGCACAGGCTACCTGATGAAATAATGGCAATTGATACTAAATCCTGGGAAAGTTGATCCCCAGTGCTTTAATTGCTTGCTCCCATTCCTGCTTTCAAAGGCAGGTGGGATCCTCTGCTGGCACATGTTGGTGTAACTCTGTTAGCTTCAGGGCAGAGAAGTGGTGGAGAAGAAGCATGTGTTTTCCCTAACAGTGAAACTGCAGGGCAGGTTTCCAAGGCAAACTTGGCAATCAGTCCCAACAACCACCCATTTATGCCATTGCAGGTGGCCCATCAGAAAACTCATTCCTCACCCCAACCCAGGGGCCAGTGACACAACACCCTCACCTAGCCAGACTTAGGTAATTAGTGCAATCTAGTTATGCTGTCCAAGAGTGGGGGAAATGAAAACTGAAATGAAATGCAAAAATAGAGAATGACATTTGATTTAGAGATAGGAAGAATGAAAAGGAAAAATTCTGTGTACCTAGGAAAAGCTCCTCTTATACATGTAGTTCCTAAAAGGGAGCCCTTCAGAGATGCAAGAGGAGTTGCCCATAAAACAGATCTGATGAACAGCTGGCATTCTGCAATTGGAGAGTGAGTTATAAACCTTTCAGCTTACCTACAGTAAAACAAGAAAAACACAGTGCAGGATTAGACTGCTTCACTGGTTTGCCTGACATAAGGTAGTGACCCCAGGAGATAGTTGTTGTTTTTTTTCCTGCAGTAAGTAAAGGCCAGAAATACTCTGTCTGAGATGTGTATTGACCATGGCTACTCTGAAAGCTGCCCTCAACATTCTTACTGCTGCTTCTGCTGCAGGTTTGCAGCTGCTGTTAGGAATTTCAGGGAACCTCTGCTCCTGGAGATCAAACAGTGATGATCTTACCTGAAATAAAACTTGTCTTGCCACTCTCCCATTTATGAATGGGAATACAAGATCATGCAACCTCACGCAAATAGGAAGAACAACTCTGATGTGCTAATGAAGACATTTTTGCTGTCGTTGATAGTAACCAAGCTTTTGTCCTGCTTCTCCCCAACCTCGGTGTTACTGTTGAGATTGTTTTATCTCTCCTCAGGAACGCACATGCAGAGAGAGAAAAACAGCAGAGCCTTAAAACCCATGTGATAAACATTCATTATCAATCAAATCAATCTCCTTTTAACAATAGAGAGGGGGAAAATAATTCACCTTCCCTCCTACAACTGCACCCATTCAACATTTTAATTCCCAAAGCAGTTCTGTCTTACCATCCTTCTCCATGTTTGTTGCCAGGGCTGTGCTTCCCATGGATGGCAGATCGATGTGAGCAACAGCAGGTGGGGACGATGGAGGTTGCTGAGTTTCTTGCAGGAGTTGGATGAATAAACATGCTAATAATAGTTCTGTGCTATCCAAGCTACATTTCTGTGTCTGGAAAAAGGTCAACACCTAAAAATTCACATTTGCTCTTCTGAACATTCAGATTTGCCCTTAATTAAAACATGACCATAGAGTGTTGTGTTTAGGTTAATAGTGGGGGAGAAAGAGTTATCATTGTGTGAAGGCAAATACCAAGTGGTTGAATCATAACTGAATTGTTTCTTCTTAACTGATTTTTTTTCTTGATGAAAGTCACAGAAATCAAGTGGGATTGGGGAACTAAAAAAGCAAAAGTACCATGAAGAAAGATACACAGACAGTAAAGCTGGAGGCGGGAGAGAGGGAGAGAGACACTCAGGCTGGCCCTGCAAGCTTTAGGCACGTTGGGGTAATGCAGGGCTGCTCTCTGGGGTGCTGCTCTTTCCCAAGGGAGGCACAGGCAAGTGTGTGACCTGACCCTTATCATCAGTGTAATACCTGACAGTACAGAGTCCTGCAGGAGGTGTCTGTATGTGTAATACTGTGAGTTTATGTACATAAATGCACTGGTGTGTGTACCTGAGAGTGCACACACTTCTGCAGTGTGCCTGGGTATGTGTACACATCCCCAACAAGTTCATAGCCACAAGCTCCTTTTAGGCTTTCCCTGCCAAACACTGCCGGCCAAACAGAGCAGGAAGGGGACCAGCATGCTATGCAGAAATCTTAGTTCTCCCTCGTGGTGTCTGCCAGAGAAGAGAGCCTTTGCATAGCGAGTAGGAACCCTTGGGCTGGCTTTCTTTGCAGCACAAGGAGCTCTCCCGCTGCTCAGCCTTGAGAGAGGGGAGAGAGTGGGCCAAGAGGCAGAGGAACCCGTAGGAAAACACCTGGGGCTACAACATGTGTGGTCTGGCTCTTGCAGAGCTTGCAAATAACGTATCTTAGAGCATTGCTCAAAGCAATGTAAACTGGGAATGCTGGTTTGTGGCATCAAAAAGCATCATGAAATGATGGTTAAGTATCTTTGGTACTCAAACATAGGCTAGATGGAGGAGAAGGGAGGAGAAAACAGTGTGAGTAGCTTATCTGTATCCCTCACTGAGGGAATAAAATTGGTTCATGGCATCACTGGAATGGGTAGAAAAGGAACAAGCGAGGCTGCTCTTTCTCCTCACTCCACTTAAGAAATAAAGCCTTAATGCTGTAAGGGAGACTCAGGTTTCTTTCTAAGCTTTCCCACATACCTTCCTGCTGGGTTTTTATATATCTTAAATCAACAGTATCTGAGGTTGTTTAAATTCAGTTAAATTGCACTCTCCATGCAGTAAAAAAACCTGTGTTCTTACAGCCCTTTATGTGTGTGTGTCTGTGTGTGTGCCTTGAAAATGCCTCTCAGCATGGACTGCAGGTGGCCTTGGATACCATCTGTGATTTATTTCTGGGAAGAATTAAAATACCAGCACCATTTGTTAGCCTGTTTTTACAGTGAGTAAAAAAATGTGCAGCGCTGCTTTGCTGTGACTGCCAGGGCTGCAGTTTGCTTCTGAAACCCTGAGTGCCCTTCTGACACTTAATGTTACTTAGGTCAGGCCCTTGGAGCAAGCCCTCTGGTTAGGCATTTGATGCAACATCTTCATGGAGACCTCACGTAATACCCTGTGTTGGTGGATGTTACAGGCTCGAGGCAGGTCACGTCCAAGCAGTCGGAAGCATCTTTGTGCGGTGTTCTTCTGAGTCGCGCTGTGACAGTCGGCTTAAGGGGTAATTGGTGCTCTTGTGTAGGTGCATGGTGGCTGTCCTGAAGCTGGACAGAATTGTTGAATAATTTAATAGTAATTGATGGCTGAAAAGGCTGCCTGATAATTTGAGGCTTAATGGCCTTTACAACACATTGCATGGGGCGATGGCCAAATTACTTCAGCCGGTGTAATTTGTTATTGAACCTGTTTTCTATAAAAGTGCTAATCCCTGCCTGGTTTGGGGTATGCTCCACCTCTGCTCAGTTTTTCTGCTTTTTAGTGATCAAATAACAGTCAGTCAAGGCACAGGCCTTTATTTACTCAAAAGCTGAACTGGTATAAGTACAACCATGAGCCCTGATGCAGAGGCAGTATGTGTACAGTGTAACTGCACTGACAGTGATGGAAGCTGGATGTGCCTGCTGAGATGGACAGATGTTTATAACTCAGCCCTGGACCCTGGTAGTTACAGGTAGGGTCCATTCCTACGCTGTGAGGTCTGTTGTGGGTGCAGGTCCTTCTACACTGCCCTTCAGAGACTTGCTGGCTTTTCAAACGTATCTTCTTAGAGAAAAGCCCCCATCAGCTATGAGAACAGTGGCTCTATAGCCTTCCTTGGGCACTGCATCATCAGTCTGCCTACTTACATATTGGGAACTGATACAAAAAATCTGGTGAATGGAGAATGCTTCCCTAATGAAAAGCTGTTTTCTTATTAGGACAAGGCATCTATTTTGATTTTTATGTGGGCTATGCAGAGAGAAACACAGCTGTATTTTGCACGTGTTCAAGTCTTACCTTCCACTTTTAGCTAATGATAACTTCAAATCCAAGGATTAGTTACTCGTTCCCACAGCCATTCCTTTTTTCTTAGCCTGCTTTCCTTGTCTTCATGAAAACTTTGCTCGAAAAATCACCAGGTAGGACTGATAATTGTTGTGCTAAGTCATGAGAGATGATTTCTCTGGTCCTTAGCAAGGCTTAGCTGAAAAGTTGATTCCCTACAAATGACTGTCGAGGATAACCTTGAGACTTTCTGTGAAAGCTTCACAGGAGTGGTTGAGGCACTCTGCTTATCCCCAGGCTTTCCTTTGAGGAATTTGGGCAGTGCTGGAGTGGGGCTGCTCTGATTTACACCGAAGTCTGAGGCAACCCCCAGACATCTTGGAGACAGCCGTGATCACGGGTGGCAGAATGGGGCTGTGCAGCTTCCTCCGGCGCCTGTGAGCCTCGGGAGATGGTAGGTGTGATTTCTCCCCCACCTGCTTAGGTGAGAGCGTGTTGTTATTTTATCCCCTCGTGTAATGTTTGATTGAAGAACTCACAAGATGGTCTCTTGTTTGCTGTGGGGTCCCTCAAGACCCCGTGAGCTCTGTGGAGGCGCCTGCACTGTTCACACTGTCTGTAAGTCAGGCATGTTGTGAATTATTAGTCCTTTGTTGGACTTGAGTGGTTTCTGGGATTTTCAGGACTTATGTGGATCCTGTGTAAATTCTTTATGCGAGAGAGTAGCAGACAGCCCAGTTTGATAACCTCATGTTGCCTCGACACTGCAGGGAACATGTGAGTTTAGCATGAAAGGTTTTATTTATTTATATTCAGGTGTGACATTGTTTGACTTAAAATCCTGTTTTTCTCCTCAACTCTATCTCTTAGGCTTCTATCCCTGCCCAAGTTTGAAAATCTAATGAAAATTCATTAACTGTAATATTGTAAGATGCTACATGTTGGTTATTTAAATTTCATGCTCCTGGACATTGTTGTGGGTTGTTGTTTTTTTCTCTTAATGGGCATCAAGCTCAAAGAATTCATGAGACTTTTGTCAATTTACGGATTAAATCTATTCAGCTTCTCTGGTTTTTTATTTGACTTTCTGTCCTGGAGAGGTTTCCCTTGAGATCAGGGTACAGCACGGCTGCCATTCCCTGTGCCTCGGAGGCTCACTGTGGTGGAAGGGTTTGCAGGTGGCAGGGCACCTGTGGGCTGCTGTTCCTGCCAGCTGGGCTGCTGGATGGGGAGAGAAGCCATACAGCCAGGACCTTTCTTCCTTCCACTGATATCTGGCTGCGATTCAGCACTTGCTATTTGTACCAAATTGCCCTCTGGAGATCCCAGGTTAGATCAAGATCCTGCTGTGCCAGCCACTGACTCTAGCTGGAGGTTGTCATTGCCACAGGGGGCTTGTGCTGTGAGGAGAGGCAATTGGACAGGGCAGGGAGGGTTTATTGTTGTTACTTGGGTGACAGGATATGGAGCTCCTGAGAGCTAGAATTCTCCTTGGCCACAGGGGAAATGTGACAGAGATGAGCACTGTTTCTCAGTATCCACACTGCAGGTACTCAGTGCCATAACGTGGGTGACTTCTGTCTGTGGGAAGGTAGAAGACATTTGAGATGGGCTGGGATACCCAAAGCATTGGTGTGGGATCCTCCCCCACACCCTTCAGCACCAGCAGGGGAAAGATACCCTGTATGGGTGTCTCTGAAAGACTTGTAGACACTGTTTGATCAGGCATGCCCCCATGCTGACTTCTTGAGCAGGACCTCCATCAGGACCTCAGCTGGCCCATGTAACAGCTATGAGGATCCTAACAGGGCACACAGAGCTCCTCAGGGATGCTCTGACAGCCCCCAGCATCAAACCTGAGATGGGATCACTCCCTGTCTTATTCCTAGCCTTGTGTCAGACCCTGAGCTGGATCTCTTCCCAGCTGAGAGTATGGAAATGGTGTGATGTAATGCCCTACTCTGGGCTGTGCTGTGTGCAGCCAGGAGTCTGACTGCTTTGTCACGCTTCCACTGAAGAAGATTATGCCTGAGGCTTTCAAAGGAACCTAAAAGCATTAGATCTCTCACTTGCCTGACTTTCAACAGGATTTCCAGGTGCTTTTTTTTTAAATACAAAAAATCCCAGCCTGCCACAAACCATCTGCCAAGCTGAAGGGTGTTACCTTTTAGGAAATATTGATGCAACTACTAAAACTCGTCAAGAGAAAACCAGATGCTTCTTCATATTGCAGGATCACCTCTCCCTCTGTAAAAGGAATTCAAATGTTGCAAATTGAAGATCTTTTTGAGAGAGACATAGGATCTGCCTCCATGACCTACACATGTCCACGCAGCTCTTGGAAGGTACCACAGTATCACGAGGCCATGACCCGAGTTGTTGCTGGTGCAGGATTGCATCCCTGAAGGATGACTGGTCTCTGAATTACATCAAATCAAGTTTTAATTCAACCTGACATAGAGCTTTATTGAGAACCTACATAAATACATGAAAATTGAGTGTGATGTAATATTAAAATTGGAAAATAGGCTTGAAATAGTATACTGGAGTAAATTTAAAATGGGCAATATTAAAACTTGGCACAGATAGAAACATTATTCATGTAACATTCTTACTTTTGTTGGCAAAACGATGCCAATAATTGCAGTATGTGTTGGAATGGGGCAAAACGTGCCTTAAAAACAAGTTGCCATGCTGCCAGCAAGTAATTGGGTTTGGGTAATTAAGGCCTGACTCCATGTGCTTCATCTGGCTGAAACGAGCCTTGTGGATGCTGAATGTTGCAGTAGGGATGCACAGGCACAGGGAGAGGCAAAGAGTGGGTATCAGGGAGGTGTCCTGGATACCTGGACTGGTGAGAGGAGGTCTGTCCCGGGGGTCTTCAGCTTGTCCTCTCCTCTTTGACACAGAGAGGTAACACAACGTGTTTTGTCAGGGCAGTGCAGAGGGGTAATCTATCAGAATGTTTCAAAGGTGGAGAAGTCCCTGCGAGTGCTTAGTTTAAATGCATTATTTAATCAAAAGATACATAAAAAAACCTCCAGGCACACTGGATGTCCCCAGCTGAATCAGTTGCTGATTTTAATTTCTAGGAGAAATTAATGTGCTTGGAGTCCCTTTGAATATTATGCAAGATAATGCGGGAAGGTTTTTTCTTTCTGCTCCTGCTGCCGTGGCATGGCTGGGAGGTTAATGATGGCTGTTGTTGCTTACAGTTTTTATAATGACTTTAAGAACTCATATTTTATAAGTCAATGGGCATGTGCTTTCGACAAGTTTATCATCAGCACTTGGGTGGTGGTGAAGGGCTGGGCACTGGGCTGAGGTATCAGGGAGAGCCACCCTCATGCATGACATCTGGGAAGCTGGGCTGCTTTCAATAACCTCTCTTATCATGCAGTGGCTGCAGGGGGCTGCCCAGACCCCTGAAAGACATTATTACAGCCTTTTCCATGCTGCCCATGGTAGTTTCCCAGGCTAATTGCATGTTAGTCTGGCCCCATCCCCTGCTGCTCACTGCCCACACAGCGATGGCTGGGCAGGAACCACGGAACGCTCTTAAGAGCAAGTGGGGAGTTGTCAGGCTAATGCCTTTCTCCCCCTGGATACCTCTGGCACCAGCCCAAGGGCCGTTTAAAGGCAGGACTGCAAGCAGAGCTTGCCAGTTGTTTAAGTGGTCTCTCTCGATCTGAATTAAAAGAATTAAAATTCTTGGTGGATTATAGGTTGCAGTCATGACAACAAATTCCCTCCCTTTCTCTTCTTTCTGGAATTGGCTTGTAGTTCAGATATGGTGCCAAACAAAGTCCCTCTTTTTTTTTTTTAAACTAATGTTTCAGGTAATAGTGGCATTAAATTAAGAAGCAGAATAAACGGTCATCAGCGTTTTGGTGACTGTATATGTTTTATACCCAGTATCTTCTTGTGAAACTGGAAATCTCTTGACTGTGCAAGTCTAAGGCTTTTGTTCAGTGGTATTAGAGGGAATTTTGGTAGCATAAAAGAAGAGGAAATAATTACTAGCAGGAGTTCTTGTGGAACGCATACCTGTAATAGTTAAAGGGAAAGCTGCTGAAATTTATTCTGACAATTGCAGATACAGCACTGGAGGAGTCATTTGAATTATTCATTCTGCAACAAGGAAACATCCCACTTGTCTTCTCTTTAGAAATGAAATCTCAGTCTGATTTAAAATATAGTTTTATGGGTTGCTTTCCTTTAATTTAAGGTAATTTTGCCATTTCAAGACTTCTATTATAATTATCCTTGAATGTAGATTTTTAAAGAAGATTATTCTGATTTCTAAAAAAAAAGGATAAACTGATTTTTTTACATGAACTGCTACTTGTAGAGTAAGTTTAATGAAATTCAGCTTGCTTTCATAAATAATGCAGTACTTGCATTTGATTAGGTGAAGCCTGGAGGAATTTCTACCTAATCAGATGCATAGCAAGAAGGATATTGCCTGCAGACTGTTACCATTATCAGTGGTGGTGGCAAGGAAAATACAGCTCCGTGTGTGCCCAGGTAGATGGCTTTGTTTCTCAAGAGAAGTTGCAGGACAAGCTGTATATGGTCCAACAGCTGATTCCTCGCATCTCAGATTGTCCTGACAGTTTGTAAAACAAAGTCTGGATTCTGACTGTATCATTGTTATGGTATGAAGCAATTCCAGGTTAAATAGAGACCTCCTTGTCCTGGTAATGTGTTTCTAGCCCTTCTAAGAAATGAATACATGCAGGGAAGAGACAATGTTTGCATTAGAGAGCTTACGATCAAAATAATCAAAGTAGATATCAGGAATCGTTGAGAGCAATTCCAAAAGTCTTGAAAATCAGCACAAACCTCCTGATAACTTAAAAATGAGAAAAGTACATGTGCCTCCATCCATTACAGCAACAGACCACATACAGCAAAAAGCAAGCAGGTTTGGAAATGGCGTATCTGCAAGTTTTGCAGAAACGTTTTGATAGTTCTTGAGTAAATGTTGCTTTAATTACTAACTCATGGTCGAGTTTTATGTATTTCTTTAAATCCAGCCACAAGACTTTGTTCTGCTCTGTTTTTATTCCCAGGGAGCTGTTATTGCAGCAGTGGGTGTGCCTGAACAGAGGGTAGTTTGAATAGGGCCATTAGTCCTTTATTTAACATCCTTATTAAGAAATAAAAGAATAGTCTGGTCCCCATTCTCTAACCCTGAGGCCATCTGTCATAAACTGAGCTGTAAGTATTCAGTAAGTAGTTTGTATCCTCTGAGAGACAGTGGGCAAGTCCAAGATGGCTTTTGGGTCCTAACCCTGATGTGGGCTTAGGGCTGGACAGCTCCTGGAGACTATATGAGGGTGGTGTGAAACTGCTAGGCATCATTTCAACAGTATAAACCCAAAGAGGGCAGGTTTAGGTTAGATATTAGGAAGAAATTCTTTACTGTGAGAGTGGTGAGGCACTGGAACAGGTTGCTGATAGAAGCTGTGGATGCCCCATTCCTGGAAGTGTTAAAGGTCAGGTTGGATGGGGCTTTGAACAACCTCGTCGAATGGAAGGTGTCCCCACCCATAGTGGATGGGGGTTGGAATAGATGGTCTTTAAGGTCCCTTATATCACAAACCATTCTATGATTCAATGATTCTGTAACAGCATGGGTGGTCATGGGCTCAGACTCTGATTCTGGTTACTTTAGCAGAGGCCATGCTCTCTTAGGACCTGCTTATGCTTTCTGCTAAACTCGGTTCAGTGGCAGCTTGCTCTACCACTATAATAAAGTAATATTCCAAATAAAATATTTGGACAGAAAAAAAAGAACTGAACCCTAATGGCAAAGCCCAACACCACTGCCTTACCTTGCTGTGTTCAGATGTTTCTCTTAATGTTGTTCAGATATGTAAAATTGCAAATGTCATAAGTTCTTCAGGCCAGATAATAAGCAGATTTAAGCTGACAATTTGTGCTAGTTGAGGTTCTGGGTTTTCAGTTGTATTTCTTGGAAAGGGCAATGAGTTGTAATGAATAAATGTAAAACACAAGAAATAATGTGGGAAACGTGTTTGCATCCTATGATTTGCTGGTGAGAGGTTTTAGCACTGAACTCAGAAGTGTATTTATGGAGCTGCTGGTCAGGACTGTGCAATTTAAAGGTGAAATCAGTTCTCTTTTTTAATCTCGAGTTTTCATTCCACTCCAAATTGGTGCAAGCAAATCTCCTGAGCCTAAAATGCCATGGGAGCACTAAAGGCCAAGAACAGAATTAATTTCTGAAAGTTTGAGAGCAAAACCATCAGGTTTAGGGCTGTAAAATGTTAAATCTGTTTCTGACTTTCCAAGGATTGTCTGAAATACTTTTGCCCACTCATAAGTCAAGTAACTTCATGTCAGATATTAGAGCTGTTTTATGTGTGAGTACTGACAGAAGTAGTGCACAGCTTTTATCATAGCCAACTGTTAAAAAAGCCTCAAAAATATAACTCCCAGACCTTTTTCTTGGTCCAAAATGATGTTAAAAAATCCATGGGAAAAATGGGAAACAAAACTGAGGCCTTGGTCATTTGCTGTAAGACATTCTTTGCTCAAGGTTCTGATCAAGGTATCACACAGAGCTGCATCCCAAGTGCTGAAGGGCAAGCAGGCTTGGTCCTTTCCTTTCCTCCCCTGCTATTGCCATGGGAAGCATGCTCCAGCTTCAGCTGGGGAGACTTAGCCTTGATGACCAATGGATTTTAGGGGCCAAGGTTAAGGCTCAACACTACATGCTCATCACTGTCTTGTCTTTTGCTGCTGCTTCTCCAAGGTGCAGGAAACCTCACATCCCAAAATGCATCAGGCCCACTGGGTAGCTCCAGTGCTGGAAAGTGATGCTGTTTCCATGTCAGCTGCAGTCTCACCAGAAATGTCCTACTCTTTGCTACTCTGTGGCAAGATCAGTTAGGGATTTCTTCAGTAGTCACTCGAGCAGCAAATGCAGGTAGCGTGGGTGAATGGGGGCACTGGGCAATGCACCCAAGGGCTTGCACCAGGAGAAGTGGTTACTTCTGAGAGACAGGATGCTCATCTGTATGGGAAGGACGTTGACAGTCTGCATTCATTAATTACTGTGAGTAGTGATTACCATGTTTGTCTTTTGTTACCGTAACAGGCCAAGTTATAAAAAACACATGGGGCTCTATCCCTCAGCGATCTTTCCTCAAGTATGTGGCTTTGCAATCCTTGTCTGCTAGGCTTGGTGATGTGTGGAAAAAGGACTTTGTGCTCTTTTCTTGCACTTAATTGTAGGAAGCATCCTGGGTTTGTTACTGGTGCATGTCCATTTCTCCCAGAGTTCCCTCGAATGTTCCCAGCTTCACCCCCAAATAAGACCTTGCCAAAATCACTTATGTGCTGTGGAGCGAAAATGTGACTGATACAAATGTTGCAGCAGTGTATAAAATGCTAAATTATTCATGGTACTTAAGCACAGAAAATCCCAGGGCTGAACTGACAAAGTGAAAAACTCCAGGCAAAAAAAAATCCCTCACCATGGAAGGTCTGGGATTGAAAACAGTTGCAAACTTTAGAGTCAGGCTATATTATAGAATCTTAATCCCATCTTCCTTTAAATGCCCCTCCTCATGCTGTACCTTGTGCTGTTATAGCCAACTGCTTTTAATGTCATTATCCACATCACTTTCCCGTGAACAGGGACCGAAGGCAAGAAACATCAGATGACTTGTCCTCATCCGAAATAAAAAGTCTGCAGTGGCAGCAGGATTTGTGACTAGGTCTTGTTGAACTCAAGACCTGACCACCTTAACGTGCTTCCTCCCTATCACAAATGAAATGGACATCTGGAAGAGTTCTGTGGGATTTCACACCAGAGCATCGGACCTTCTCTCCCAGTTTCCCAGGGATCTTTGTGGAATATCATGAGAAATTTATTTCTTTATTGTAATAAGCCTTAGTTTTCACCTATCTATCATACAAAGAGTCCAAAGTGATCTTGCCCTGGATCACTTTCACCACTGGAGTGAAAATTGGTCTTTTTGATGAAAGACCAATATTAATGTAGGAGCACAACTGTGAGAATTTAAGCTGCTGAATGGACCACGATGTTCTGCTTAATTCAAAGAGTGTTTTAACAGAGATGCATTGGGCCCAATATGTAATCTTACAACTGAAACGGGCAGATGTAAAGATCAACAGGTCAGATAAAAGGAGAACTGTGCTGAACCAAACGCTACAGGAAGCTTAGAGAATTCAGATTCTTTTGTCACTTTGCTTGGTCCTGAAAGCTTTGTTCAAGAGCTGATTTCAGGTTTCCATTTGCACTTTATTATCACTTTTATTGTGAAAAAATAATTTAAAAACCCCCAACAAATCAATTTAAACAGAGTTCTGTTGGCTTCTGTATATGTCAAAACATATTTCCACTGGAAACATTTTTTGACAAAGCAGTTCTTGCTTGTTTCAAAAACATTTTGAATAAAAGCATTTGGGCTGCTTTAGTCACTTTGCCTTTTACTTAGAAGGTGAAATAAGCTTTCAAAGCTGCTCAGTGTTCCCTTTTGCCCTGGAGATACATAGGAACTGTAGGAGAAGATCTGATTTGCAATCTCTTTGGGAGTTGAAAAGGTTCCTCAGGATCTCATCCAACCTGCAGCAAATGAAGGGAAAACAGGGTTTTCTAGCAGACATCTTTCCCTTTGCCAAGTGCCGAACAGCAGTGGTGGCAGCATCAGTGAGCTCGGCTTTATTTGTCAATTAATGAGCACCTGTAACTTGATATTTTTTCATTTTTCCTAGACTGTACCCTCGTCACGCAAGTGCTCTCAACAACTTGGGGACGTTGACCAAAGATGTGGTGGAGGCAAAGGACTACTACAGACGGGCCCTTCAGTTAAACCCTCAGCACAATCGAGCTCTCTTCAATCTTGGCAACCTACTCAAGTAAGTTGACTGCAGAACTGGCACCAATAAAATTCACATTCCCTCTACACACATCACCAAAGTAGTTTTTGCTGCCAACTCGTGAAGGAATGGTGGTATTTCTTATTGATGGCCAAAAGTGCCAGCACATAGCTGAGGCTTAGTCTGGGTATCCTTATGCTATCTGCCACATCCCTTCAGGTACTGGTCACGAGTGTCCTTCAGTGGTAGGGAATTCACTTGTTCCAAATCAGGCATCAAAAATGAGTTGCCTAAACCCAAACAGTCACCTGAGATTCCCATCTTTGTTGAGACGTGCAAGCCTTTCCAGTGGAGGAAGTTCTATTGTTCAAAGACAGGCATCAGATGCAGAGATAATAAATAACACAGATCCAACAAATCCCTGTCTGCAAGTTCCCACTTCTCCTCATTAGCTGCATGGAAGGTTGTTTAGGCATAAGCACCTAACACTGAGATGCTCAGAGCAGCAGAAGGTTCATTCTGTTGCACAGTGTGTCTGCATTTGAGGGCAAGGCTGGTTTGTATCCCTGCACAGTTACTCTGCTGAGCAAGAAAACAAGTTAATTAGAGCATTATTTCACTCATTGTTATTTAGAGTGTCAGCCATTAGCAAGGAGAATAGACAGCCATAATCATGCAAGTTCATTTGACTAACCATACCTAAAGACTGAACTTAAAGCAGTACAAGAAGCCAGTGTAAGAAAATCTGCTAAGGTTTCAATGGAAAAAAGTAAAATATCTCTATTTAGCAGCAGCAAAATGGTCCTTGTTTTTGTGAGGATATTGTATTATTTGCTGACAGAACTGCAGAAACTACAGCAGTAAAACTACATTTTTGCTGATATAAATGCCCTTATTTTGCTTATAATAGGCCTCTAATAGATCTTTTAGGGCAGACTGGGCTTTGTGCTGGTTAAACCATGACAGGCTTTAGCGTTGGACCGGTTTTAAGGTGTTATTAAAACTTACTTGGTCTTTCTGGTTCTAAAATGTTGCTTTGACTGAGATTTTGTATAAGGATATTAAGTGGGTTGCTGAAGTTATGCCTGGTGTATTCAGTAGTGAAGAAATTATCAGAATAATATTACAAGTAAACAATCTTAAATAGAAAATAGGAAAGTGCTTTACTGGAAATAGAAGGAAGGAAAATAATAGAGTCTTAATACAAGAGAAATGAAAGGTCTTTGTATTATTCATCAGATTTGGTTGATTGAAATTAATCTTAGGTGGCAATGGTGTTTAAAAATACATGTTGTCCTTTTAATCCATCATGTTTGCCTTAGTTATTATTCTCTGTTATGTTTTTTTAATATAAAATATTAATACAAAAGAATGTAAGACAGAAGAAGCACCAGGACATCCCATGTCAGTTATGCTTAAATGTGGACTGCCAATGGGCTCTTATGACCCAGCAGATGGGTAAAAACTGGATTTGTTGCACTGGAAAAGCACAAAAGAGACATGTGGGGAAAATCTCTTAGAATTGCTGTTTGTTTTCTGTGCAATATGTCATGTGTTTTTCCCAATGTGATGGTTAAGATGTTGTGTGTCCTGTTGGATTGTATGTGCTCTGCATCCTTCTGTGGTGCCGTATTTTGCAGTATGTTAAACGTGTGTCATGCTTGTGCTAAACTTGCCGAAAGAACGTGCTCAGGTTCCACCTGCCCTATTCCCACATCCATTTGCTCCCATTTTCTGAACTTTCTTTAGGCTTCCAGTGTCCAGCACATCTGGACAAAGCAATAGTATTAATTATAGTGGAAACTGGGTGCCCTCATCTCCCTATTCAGCTTCAAAAAACCTGCAGAAAATAGGTCGAGCTCACGGTGGAGGGATTAGCACGTATGTAAAGCAGATCCTGTGTGGGCAGATCCATATGATTGTCTCCCCTAAAATGGTAGCCCAAATCTTTCCTAGATCATCCATCAGCTTGACAGAGAGCATCAGCCATGCTGCAGAATGAGGTGACTTATGAGATGACCAGACAGGTACAAGGCAGAGATTTCAAGTTCCTCCTTCCTACAACTTTGTCTTTATTTATATTTTTTACCTTGGTCTCCAAATTATCCTTTCATATATATGTATATCTATATATATATGTAGCAAGCAGTATTCTGCAGACACTAAATGCTAGTATAATCTAGGTAAGAAATGAAATAAAATGAAAATCTGCAGAATATTACAGACAGATATTACTTTCTGGCTGTGTTATGAGATGTTATGAAGAGTGTTTTGATTTTTAAAACATATGTCAGAGAGAAGATAAATAGTCAAGCCATAAAAGCATTTTCTGCCCTCTTTGCAGAGGCTTCAGTCCATAGTACAGCTCAGGAAGAGCCAGATCTGCAACACTTAAGGCATGTCCAGTAATAGCACTGCTTGTGCTGGGACATGTAATCAAACTTCTGGCATAGGGAATTCCCACTTGAATTCTGCTGAGTTCCTTATACCCACCCTTGCTCATAGCGTGGAAATCTGATGGCAGATATTAGATTTCAGCTCCTCTGGAGTACCAAGAAAGGGGAACCTACAGGATTTTGGAAGGATGGGTATGTTATTCCCATGTGGGAAACTGCCTTTCATTATTCCATGTAAATAAAGCCATTTAAGTATCCATTGCTTTTGCTTTAAACTTAAGGAAAAAACTGTTTTGATGACAACAGGGTAGAATTTTTAAGTTATTTTCTGTGGAAGTCCTAGATGAAAAAGGATGTTTCCATTTTCTGTTTGCACATAATGAAGACAGCTATGTGCCAGAAGATGAATGTTCTCAGGAAGCATTGCAGGGTAATGGCTGAATAAGCCTCTGGTTTTGTTTACATATCCTAAAATAAAGTTGCGTGTCATCATTTTCTTGCCTTATATAAATATTAGAGAGTAGATAATTAAACAATGCCAACAGATTTCTTACTTAAAATAGACCCGAAAGATGGACTATCTAAAAGTGAGAAATCTCTTTGCTTTCATGGTCTGTGATCAGTGACATAGAGCAGCCTGATGCTTTCTTGTGTTTTGAATATTTAACTCCCCTATATAAATTCAGTTCTGCTGGGATACAGATAAATATCATTCAAAATACCTCACAAACTTATGGCCTGTGGATTATTCTGTAAAGGGACAAGAAATAAAATATCATGAACATTTGAAGTAAATATTTATCTCAGCTTTCTGTTGCAGGAAGAATGGACAAGAACTTATTGGCAGTACTGAATCAATCCATTACCTAAAGCACTGCAATATTCAGTACACTATTTCTTATGAAGAAAAGCCTCAGAACTCTTACGTGCTTCGAGAGCGTTATGGCTTCATTTTCAAGGGGAAAGCGAAATGCCTAGAAACAATCTCCACTGAATCTTGAGTTTGCTCAAAGGACTGATTCTCTTCTGAATGTAGAGTAATACACAACTTGTCCTGAGTGTGTGTTGTGATTTAGTCCAAGTTTAGCAAACCCATCTATTCTGAGGAGGGAGCACTGTCTGCCCTCTCTGATACAGGCTTCTGGATGTATGTGAAAGTGCTGACACAGATCTGTGTAACTGTCGGAGGATGCTGAAAAACATCAGATAGATATTACATGTATTGAGATTTAAGGTATTTTAGCTAGTGAAATGGTCCTTCCTTTCATTCAGAGAAGCAAACCAAGTGATAATGTTCAGTGGTACTGCATCTGGCTTTCTGGATTGTCTGTAGTTAGCATAGTCTGTGTGGCATGAAGTACTGTAGTTTTCTGCCAGTATCACATACTCATTGTAGCCTGTTGTTTAAAAAAACCCACAAATTCTGGGAGTCAAATTTACAATAGATTAAAAAATAACTTAGATTGGAACAGCTCTTTGGAGGTCATTTGGAGATCAAACCAGCTGCTCAGAGCGAGTCTGATTGGATCAGGTTGCTCAGGGCTGTGTCCAGCTGAGTCTTGAACACTTCCAAGGACAGAGATGCCTGAATTCCTCCATGCAACCTGTTCTAGTGTTTGACCGTCCCTGGGGTGAAAAATAGTTTTTCTTCTATCTAAGAATGTCCCATGTGTCTTTTGCCTCTTCTTCTGTCACTGTGTACCTCTGAGAAGAGTTTGGCTCTGGCTTCTCTGTATCATTTGACCTGGGAGTTGCCAGCAGCACTGAAGTCACCCCTGACCCTTCTCTTCTCTTCTCTGGGCTGCACAGACATAGCTTGCTCAACCTGTCCTCAACGCTCTAAACTTCTTTAGTAGCCCTCTGGCAGGCTTTCTCCAGTAACTCCATGCCTTTCTTGCACTGGGTAGCCCAACTCTGGACAGATGTTGCTTCAGATGTTGTCCCACAGGTATCATATAAAGTGGTAGGATCACTGCCCACTGTTGGCTTTCTTTGCCATAGAGAGTATTTTGCTGGCCCATGGTCAACTTGTTTTGCAACAGGACCCCATGGTCAGGGACACCTTCCACTAGACCAGTTTGCTGAGGATCCCATCCAACATGGCCTTGAACATTTCCAGGGATAGGGCATCCTCAGCTTCTCTGGAAACCTAATCCAGTGCCTCACCACCCTCACAGTGAGGAATTTCTTTCTAATATCCAATCTAAACCTACTCTCTTTCAGTTTAAAGCCATTCCCCTTGTCCTGGCACTACATGTCCTTGTAAAAATTTGTTCAGAACGGTTGCAAAGTCCTCTAGAGCAGCTAGCTTCTGTTGTTCTCTGTTGCAAATGAAATTTGCTCCAGTGCTAACAGGCCTGTGCATCGTCAGACTTTGGCAGGGTGGTTCAACCTGGTGCTTCTCCAGCTGTGGGACACTTGCAAAAATATGGAAGAGATGGCCCAATGGAAAGAGCTGTTCCTTGCTCTCATCTTGATCATGCTGATTGTAGAGGGGAGCTTGAGTAGAAGAGGGAGTCCAGAGAGTGCATTATAAAGCAAGCTAATTGTGGTAAAAATTGGATTAAGTGATCACAGTTGAATTTGTTCTTCTCTCCATCACAGTGAAGGTATACATTACCTAGGTAATCCCGCTCCAGATTCCCCAGTTTATGATAAATTAGTGAATTGGACTGTTCTTCCAATGCTTTGTGCTCTCCCAAATTGCAGGAGATTTATATAAGTGATGGCCTTGATCCTGCAAAGTGTTGGCCTTGATCCAGGAAAGCACTTCAACTAGTAATTAATTTTCAACTTGCATACATAAAAGTTAAGTACATGTTTAAGTGCTTGGCCAGAGCACTTGGTATTTTGCAGGCCTAAGCCCTCTGAGAAACTTCTGGATCTGCTTTTTTTAATGTAATTCAGTCTGTCACATAAAAAGATGCCGTAATCTTTCCCTCTTTACCCCCACTTTAAGGAGACAAACATTGTTCTTGGATCAAATGGAGAAAAAAAAGAGGCCATTTGGAAAAAAAAAAGAGTAATTAAGAGGGCTGCCCCATGGTCAGAGTGCATGCTTGTGGTTAATGGGAACTTCTGCTGCTGCTGAGTGGATCACTTAATCCTTTTATTTCTGTAGCTGGCATTTCCTAGGGTTTTTTGCCAAACATCACTACCTTTATAAAAGAGTCATCTGTTTTTGATTTATAAAAATGTGTCATGAAACTCCAGCCAAGGGATCCAAAAGTTTCATAAGTTGACAAGCTAGCTAGTCTTTAATTAGTGTAGGAGAAAAGTGGTTCTTTATTTGTTTTTGCTTCATTCGTGTAATTTATATGGAACACCACTGGAAGAAGAAAAAGACTAGCACAACTGGTTTTACTTAGCTCAATTCACAAGCAAAATATTCTTTCAGTTACACAACTAGAAAGGGAAAAAATCTGCAAAGCCACATATGTTATCAGCTGAAATTTGCACCTTATAAACAAGATCTGGTTACTTGACCATGTCCCTCAGATGAAATCTAAGGCCAAAGCAGCAAGGTGTTCACATATTTTCTTTTCCCCAGAGCCCTTTGTTTCTTTTTGTAAGCCCTGCTATTCATATTCTTTGTACACCCCGCACAAGGAAAATGTTGTTTCAGTCCAGCTAAACATCCTTAGATTCTCATTTTTCAAAGGAGAGAAATACAGAGTGATATTGGAGAAATTGTAGCTCAAATAAATAAACATCCTAAGATTTTTGTTAGGGAAACCATTTCCATTTTCCATGGCAATAAATGCAGAGCAGTGCTGGGAAAAAAAACAGGCTCATCAGTGTCTCTCAACTATCTCTGTTTAGAATATTTACGATCTGAAGAGCAGACTCCTCTAGCCTAATGATTGACTTGCTAAAGAATTTAGAGATCCCAGGCAATTTAACATAGAGACATTTTAATTTCAAAGCTTTAATTTAACAAAGTCACAAACTGATCTATAACAGTACTTATTGTCTAGGAACATGCAGAGACTCTGCAGGGTTTTTTTGAAGGAAGTGAAGTGTTGTGGTGTCTCCAACCTACTGGTGTGAGAGCGGAGTTGTTGAGAGCAAATGTCGTGTTTCCAGGTCACAGTACTTCCATCCTCTTGGCACCCTCCCTTCAGATGCTTATATACATTGATTAATTAAAGCCTGTGTCCTCCAACCCCTTGGGAATAACACATGGAAACAGCAGTGGGCTGAGGAGATGCTGGGTATGCACACTGAGGAGAGGAGGCATGAGTCAGTCATTTAGTCTTTGTTGGAAAGGTCAAGCTGGGGACTTCCACATCTCTTTAAAGTAGTTATTCAGTGGGATAACTAAATATGTGCTTACAGGAATATTCCTTTCTGTTTTTTTCCCCCTTCTCTGTCCTGCAGGTCCCAAGGGAAGAAGGAGGAAGCTGTAATCTTACTGCGGGACTCCATTAAATACGGCCCGGAGTTTGCCGATGCTTACTCAAGCTTGGCCTCTCTGCTGGCTGAACAGGTAACAGGCATCACTCGAGCTCTCATGCCTTCTGTGCATGTGTATGCACTGCTGCCACAGCCACAGCACCTCCTGCACATCCCAGTGGAGCACCCTAGCACACAAGTGGTGGCAGGTCCACGGCTCTCTGCAGAGAGCTCCCAGGCTGCTTTACGGATGGCCTTTTCAGGATGGGAGGCAACTCATTCGCAGTGAGTAATTACACCCACACGGTGTGGCTCTGAATTAAATCACTGCTGAAGTTGTGAGTAAATCCCCTCTCTGCAGCTCCCGGTGTCTACGGGCAAAGTCTTAATCCATTGCACCTTGGATGTTGTGACAGCGGGATAAGCGAGCGCTTCCCCCTCAGACACACACGCCTCCATAGATAACCTTGAGATTGCATAATAAATCACTTGAGAGCTGGGAAATGTCAGAAACCAGTTGGCCTCTGCAGCCCGAATTCTGCCCCTTGCATGCACCCATCAGGATACAGCCCTTAATTACCGTGGTAGATGATCACATGTAGGGAGTGGGAAGGTTTGCTGGCTTTATGTCGCTCTTAATGAGCAGCTGTTCAATATTTTATTTAACCTCATTGTTCATGTGCCTCCAGGCCTTATTTACTGTGCGTGGCCCAGGCTGAGCTCTGGAGGCAGGATTACTCATTTCCTTTCAGGCTTGTTCCCCACACTCATTACTTGGGCTCTCCCTACTCTCTGTGGTTAGGTAATTTTATTTCTTCAACTTCCCTGTGAGGTGAAATATAGTCCCCACAGAGGAAAAGAGAAGTTGAGGCACAAAATCCTTGAGTTCAGAAGAAGCCATGAAGCATGGGTGCCCACGCTGAGACCACCAAGCCCTGCTTTTCTCCACACTTGCAGCAGATGAGGGATGCTGTGCTTTGGGCATTGCGCCCATGGGCTGTGGCCACAACCAGTGGGCAACAAGGGCAGGTGACAAGGTCCCCCTAACTGCACAGCTCCAGCACACCTGTGCAAACCTTTTGGAAACTGATTTTTTTTCTCCTTCAATTTTCAGATCTAACTGTTCCATAGCATGGGGTGCCAAAGCTTTCTTAAAAGATTGCCAAATGTAAATACAGACAGAGCAAAACAGTACCATCTTTTGCTGTTTTCCGTTAATCTGGTTAGTGAAATCTGCTCTCTGTAAGGGAAGTGTATAAATTTCAGTGGAGGTCTTGTTGTGGTTTAGCCTTCTTTCTCTGCAAAACTCACCTATGATATATGTGGGTTACTGAAAGATATTTTATTTTCCCTCTTAAGTGAATTCCAAATATTATCAGTATTATCTGCATGGATCTAGAAATACAGTGCATGAATTGAAAGATGAGCCTTGTTGAATGGGAACCGTGTTTTGAATAAGCCAATCAATGTCTATACTTGTCTCCTGCAAGTATAGGAAATGAGTCCTCTGCAGTAATACCTGGTTTTAATATTAATTGAAATTATTAATTAGAACCATCGATTGTACGGTCAGCAGAGCAATAAAACTGTTATAGAGTCCTGAGACCTTCTGCCCAAAGCAAGTGCCATTAGTAAGTCCAGCAATTATTCATCTCTCTTACATATAGATTGTTCATCCTCTTGTGACTTGAGTAAGTGGTAGGGAAAAAAGATAGTACAATATCCTCAGAAAACAGTAATTTTCTGCAGACTTTTAACATCTTCTCATGTTCAGCCACAGCAAAATACTACCTGAGTGTGCACCTCCTGCCTTGCACACCCATCCTAGTGTGTGTAGGTTCTGCCCTACAAATGTATGCTGCTGCCTGTGGCTGTGAGCTGCAGAGTCTTACCCTCCAGGCAGAAGTTTTGGCATCCTCAGCCCAGAAGATAATGACAGAGCCCATTTTTCAGTTTTTGGTTTTCCTCTTTGCTCAAGCAGTAGTGTTGAAAATAGCTAAAAGTTACAAACCTGGGTTTTTTTGTCTACTTGTGACACAGAGCCTGTCTGACAGCTGCAGGGGTATCTGTGAAATAGTGCTGGGATTGCCTTAGTTGGTCCCACACAGCACATTCCCCATCGTAAAGGAGAGGAATCTGAAATAGGGCTTTATGGTTCGTTTCCTTCTACACCTGTAAAGAATGCTGCAAAGAGGAATGTCCTGTGTGCCAGAGAATTAACCTGTAACTTGATGTAATTGCCCTCTGCTCTCCTTGGTTGCTGATTCTGAAGGCAGAGCTGACACGGAAGAACAACTGCTGCATTGTATAAAAGAGTTTGGCTTTTTGTGCCTTTTATAAATGCTTCCCTTCTGACTGCTCTTTCTGCTGGGAATCGTAACTCAGTTGCAACATATTCTGGTTTTCCTTATTTTCCATGATCACTGCAGTGGTGCTGATAACAGAAATCAAACTTTTGCTGGTTGTTTTCACAACGCTCCTGTGACACTGGCTCTTCAGGATTTACTCTGATGCGCTTGAACAGCACCTTAGTCCCAGCGCTTGCAGTTCCATCCACCATTTCGTGCTACTTGGTGGCTCTTTTTAGGTCCTGGTTTCAACTGATTTTCTGTGTGTTGCGTAGAAAAAGAAACTTTTTAACCCAGAGGAGAGCCTACTCAGTCATAACCATAGACTGCAAAACTGAGCTGTATGAAAACCAGACTTAAAACCCTGGAGCTCAACTGAAAGATTCTCATATGCATAATTTTTTTAGTATCATAAAAATCTCATACATTTTATAAGACAATCTTCTGAGTTTCGTGAGGTTGATGAATGTTTCATGAAGGTCTGGGAGTGGAATTATTAAGTGTTAATGAGAATCAAGCCTTGATGAACTTAGAGCATTTCTCCTAAGAAGACGAGAGGTTGTGAGGGGGGAAAGCTCTGGCACAAGAAGCTGGTTCCACCCTTCCCACTTTCTGACTGTGCTTAACGCAAACAGTTTGTGAGAGAAATCATCCCAGACTGGGCACGGAGCCCGAGGCGTGCAGGGTCAGGATGTTAGGTGCCAAAAAAGCAACGCAACCGTGCTAAAAGTGCTCAATATTGGTGAATGTGAATGTTCTGACATGGAACACTGCTAATCCGGTTTAACACAGCCCTTCCTTGCGGGTTTATGATCAGTAAATAAAATGAACAGACTGACATACGTGCACCCAAAGCCTCATTCCTTGGCTGAAAATTAAAATCAGAGGAAAAGAAACGAATTCATAAATTCTGGAAAATATGCTCAAAAAATTGCTCTTCGTTTTAGTTGATTCTGACGATCATTACACTTTTCCTGACTCCGCAGGATAGTGTTGTCAAAGTCATATCAGTATATCCAAAATATCCAAACTTAAACACTTTTTAAAAACATTATTCTGTGCTTTATTTTGCACTATCTTTTTTGCTGGCTGACCTTTATCATGTAAATGTGAAAGGACTTAACTGTGGCAAGCTGTGTGATTCTGTGATCAAGTCATACTCTTCCTATATTCTTCCAATTAATTCCAGCTCTCCAGTTCTGAAATAGGAGGTGAGAAAAGAGTCCTCACATTAAGCAGCTACAGAGCCAAAAGTTCCTGTCAGGTATACTCTTTAAATTCAGAGAAAGCCCAGGAGGCTCTGCTATTTGCAGGACTTGAAGAGAGTCTATAGCTGGGAATAGACCAACCAAACTCATATTTTGGTGTGAATTCAGCTCCTGAGCAGGAATTCTGCACTGGGAGCTCCAGGCCCTCCTCAGCAGAGGCCTGGTTGGCTGATTTTACTTGGGAGCATCATCAGTGAGACTGTGGAGTTTGTTGCTGTAGGGCTGTACTGCTCTGTGGAAGGGGAAGAATTGAAAAAAGCATCTTTGGTGCTGGAGGCTTGCCTGCCACCCCTCTGCACTGTGCTTGTCTCTGCTGCTCACAGCCTCCTTCCATAAATACACCTGACAGCAAAGCTCTGATGTTAGGGGGAAAGGAAGACTGCAGTAATCTGTTTTAGAGAGCATGCAGGCAGTGGGCACGCACTGTCTGACTGGGGGGAAATGGAAACCTTATTAAGTTGCTGTTTGATCCAAACAAGACACTCTATTTTTGTTTCAGGACCGGGCTACCTGTAGCTCAGGCTAGATAGAGGCCAACCAGTGGGATGCTTTCTGGAGATGGGGTGTTCCCAAAGAAAGATGTGTATTTTCTAGAAATGCTCAGCACCAACAAACCTCCTTGAAATCTGTGCAAAATGTAAGGGCTCGGTGCATCTGGGAATCAGCAAGGTGGCATGTCCCATGAATCCCAGTGAACTACACCTCACACACTGACAAGGCTTCATTTTAGACTGAATCTGTCAGATTTTCCTCACTCTTTCATTGTCCTCCACCCTTCTCCATCTTCCTTTATTCCCCTGTACTTGCTCCCTGCCCCCCAGCTATCCCACACACACCCCAAGCTTTCATTCCTTGTATCTTCCCCACTGCTTAGGGAATGAACAGCAGAGCTCCTGAGGGGAAAAGTTAGCCCAGTGAGATGCTCATTAAACAAATAAATCAAAATACATCACCTCCCAGATGACAGATATTCCTTAACAGAACAAACACAACCCCCGGCTCTGTGTTTTCCCTGGCTGGGTATGTGCCCAGTTGGGGGGCTCACTGATGTTGCACAGGAGCCACCTTTTCACAGGTACCTACAATTGCAAAGGTAGGGAGGAATGCTGTCTGCATTGCTCTGGGGTACCAGACAGCAGCTATATCACACCCATGCCATGGGGTAAAATTTTTGGCCTCCTAGAAGGTGGGTTGGGCTGGTGGCCCGAGCTCCCTGTGCAGCGAGGGACTTGTCACAGACTGCAGGTATGCAGCAAATGGTGCTGACAACCTTTCTGCCCTGACTAAGAAATCTCCTTCTCTTTTAAGGAACGGCTTAAGGAAGCAGAGGAGGTCTATAAGGCTGGCATAGAGAATTGTCCGGAGAGCTCCGATCTGCATAACAACTACGGGGTTTTCTTGGTTGATACAGGTAAGTGAGAAGGAGCAAGCTCTCTGCCTTCTTTGCTTTGATTTATTTTATTAAGCAGTACACATCCAAAAGGGTGTCAAAAGCTTCCAAAGTAATAGATGTGCCTCCACAGTAGCTTGGAAATATGTATCCCTGTGCTGCTGAGATGGCACAGGAGAGTGAAATTTGTAATCAGAGCAGGCAGTGTGTGGCAGTGGCATCCAGCCTGGCTGTTTCCTTCAGTGTTTCTCACCGTCTTCGCATAGGCACTTGTCCTCTTCAGTGAGAGCTGGGCAGCACCCTGACAATATTGCCTTTTCTCCAGGAAGGCATGGCCACATCAAACCAAAGCACAGGCACACAAATGGATCATTACAGCCTTTGGAGCACGTGCAGTCCTACTTGGTGACGAAGCAGCTCTTTGACTGTAAGGGTTGAGTGCCTATAAAAACGAACATGGCTTTTAAACAACAATCATCTGTGAAAACAAAACCTTATATACTGTGGGGTGAATTGATTTTTCAAGAGCTCTATAATGGCATCCTTCATTTTCTGGGCTCCTGGTTCCCTTCCAACTTCCTTTGCGCTTTATGGCATTCACATAACACCAACAAAAATATCACTGTACTTGCCACCTTTTATTGACAGATTTATAAGCAAGGGCAAGTTTGACAAATGACTAGTGAAAACGGACTACTGTCTCACTTTGGTCCCTGCAGAGCAGAACCAGGACTCAGTGAAGAAATAGCATAGGCTTAAAGTGTGTGTGGTTGCTACCCATTCTGTCCCTTTCACACTGTGTCCAGCTCCAGTGGTGCTTGGGAAGAAAGGGTGATGGTGTCTGTCAGTCTTCAGCAGGCTGTTCTGCCTCTGAGCTGATGCTTAGCCATCGCTCTCCTTTAGTACTACTGTGAAACAAATACAGAACCAAAATGAGTATTCATAAGCAAAAAAGGCATCATGGCATTAGGGACAGAGGTTGAGGTTCTGAATTTGCTCCCTGGCAAAATTCAAGCTTGCAAATAATAAAAATTCCTGAGTAATTTCACTCTGATGTTGTACTCATCTTTGCTTGCCAACCCCGATAAATTGTCTCATTCCTGCCAAAAATTGTGGTTCAAATGCAGTGCAGAGCACTTTCGGTTTTTTGCACTTGTGTACTCTGCCAAAGTCAAAACTAACATTTCCTGGTTTACTCCTACGCTTCCCTACACACAAACAAACAACAGGGAAAAAAAAAATCCCACTGACTTTTCGTACTTCAGGCATGATGTGTCAATAACCCTCCTAGAGACGTGACAAGGCATGAAGGAAGTGGCTGGTAGTGAGCCTGTCACAGGCTGCGCTCTTCCCCAGCGGCACAGGGAGATGCTGTGAAGCACCACACCAATTAACTTGCAGGGTTTTGTGCAACAAGCCTCCAGCAAGTGTCAGCTCTGGGGAGCCACAGCTCTAGACAGCTCTGCAGTGGTCACAGACACTCGATGTGTCTCCCTTAACGATGTGCATTACCCCTGTGTGTCGAGCAGACCGAGGTGTGTGCCCAGCTGCTTCCCAGGGTATTTTGTAGATATAATTTTCAGAAACATCTGCCTGCTCAGTGGTGGGGAAAGATTGAGGCTGCTGCTGGGTGTTTTCAAAAAGTCATACCTTGAACGGTACGTTGTCAGCCTTGGGTGAATCTTAAGCACTTCTAAATCTCCCCACAGATGTTCCTCCTCTCTCCTGTAAAGAAGATGCTGAGAAATGTCCATGTGACTTTCAAGTTGCATAGATGGTCTCAGAAAAAACAAACTAGACCTGAAAAGCTATGAAAATAAAATCCTCAGAGCAGCATATGTACAGTGCCCCAACATGCACAGGCTGTTTTCGAGGTCTGCTTTCCAGCTAGAAATGGAATTAAATACATTGGGAAGTGATTTGGTTTAAAAAAAAAAAAAAGCCAACACTCAAAGACTTTGTTTGTGGACAAAGCTCCAGTATTGGTTTCCATCAGGAGATTACCTGGTCTGGAGTTTGTAAACCAATTAAATGAGCCCTGGGGTTAAATGCATTGCTGAAATGCTGAAACATTATACTTTTACCATTATTTAGCTAAATACAAATATGATACTAAAACCAGAACTTTAGGCTTTGGGCTAGTGGTCTCTCACCTTTCTTTTTGTGTTGTATTTTGCTGTGGTGCTCAGTGATGTCATGGGCTGCAGGACCCTGCGCCGGTAGACGTTTTCACACAGCGAAGCAGTGCCACCCAATGGCTCCTCTGCAGCACAGAGATGGTGCCTGTGTGCTCCAAAATAGGCACCTGGCCACCTCTGGTCTGGGATTTATTGCCCCGAGGTGGGAATTAGCTGGTCACCGGCAGCTACTCCCATTCTTGTTGAGCAATGCACAGAGGCTGAGCTGGAGCTCAGAGTAACACAGCAGAGGTGGAGGGAATAGTGTCTGTTTGGAAAGAGCTGAAACCATTTGCTGCTCTGGTCATGGTGTGGGAAATGCTGGGTGGCTTGTTCTCTCTTCTCTGCTGCCTCTCTCCAGTAGGCCTGGTAGAAGAATTCTCTACCAGGAGATGGGCCATGTGCCCCAGCCCCTTCTCTGGGGTGGGCTCTGTCCTTAGCACAGTGGGTATGTCCCCCCATGCAGCATGGTCAGAGGGTGCTTTCAGTCAGGAGTCATCTTCTGGTGACCGTACCCTCGACTTGCAAAACTGCATCCCTAGAAAATCTGTTTCTCGGGATCATCTCTGAATATTGCAGTCTAAATCTTAGTTTGGACAGCAGTTTTTCTTACACTTTGTTTCCAAAGGCTGAGGCAGGATTTCTTTCTCAAAATGTTTCCCATGCACAGAGCAACAGGTGAATGAAAACCCAGAGCATTACTGTGTGCTGAATTAGTGACAGGATTTTTCTGATGCACCAGTTTAATAGCTGTTCCCCTCCCCAGGGTCTCCCGAGCGAGCCATGTCCCACTACAGGCAGGCCATCCGCCTGAGCCCCGCTCACCACGTGGCCATGGTGAACCTGGGCAGGCTTCACCGCTCCCTGGGGCAGAACAAAGAGGCTGAAGTGTGGTACAAACGGTAAGGATTTGGGATGGGAGACAGAGGTTCTCCTCCTGTCCCCGTACAGCTGTCTCTGCTAAAGAGTTTCTGATACATGAATCTATCAGTGCATGTTTGAGGTTTCCTCTCTTCATTCTCTTATCTGTTTGATACTAGATTTGGCTATTTTTGAGGAGTGCTTGGAGAGGCAGCACGGCCTCTTCCCAGCAGTGTGCCAGCAGGCAGGCTCTGACTCCCAGTATGCAGCAAAGTGGGCTGAGTGGGGGGGGTTGTCTCCTTTTTGTCATATAGATTTATGCTCCCAGTCCCCAGGTTCCACCACCATCTGCCATCCCCACCCTTGCTGCATGCTCGTGTGCACTTCAGAGATGGCCCTTTCCCCTTCTCAGGTGGCCAGAGGGATTGCTGCTGTGTCCCTTCCCGGGACCTTAAATTTGTCCTTCCCAGGTTGGGATGAGCTGGGTGCAGAGCTTCACTGCTCCATCCCAGCACAAGGACAAGCACATCCCTCGCTCGTCCACTTTGATCCCCACAGCACCTGGAAGCATCTCTTTTTCCCAAATTCCAGGGCCCTGAAGGTATCCCGGAAGGCTGAAATCCTGTCCCCGCTGGGAGCTCTGTATTACAACACGGGGCGTTATGAGGAAGCGCTGCAGGTTTACAGAGAGGCCGCATCGCTGCAGCCCTCGAACAGAGAGATCCGACTGGCACTGGTGAGTGCAGGGCCAGAGCGGGGCCACAAAAGGGGAGCACCAGCCACTGGGTGCAGCATCGTGTATTAGCTGAGTTGAGCTTTTTAAGGTCGTAATCCTTTATAACGTGTCTCCGTAGGCTCAGGTTTTAGCAATGATGGGGCGGACCAAGGAAGCCGAAAAGATGACGAACCATATACTCAGTGAGGACGTGGAGTGTCTGGAGTGCTACCGCCTTCTGTCAGCCATCTACAGCAAGCAGGAGCACTATGCCAAGGTACCATGGCTATGGGGTACCCTCGGCCTGAAGGGACTTGCACACTGAGAGGTTGAATTTTACACTGCATCTCTCCAGAGACATCTTATTGCACATCCAGTAGATTATATTTTCACTAAAACCTTCTGTGTGTCTTTGTACTGGCACTGAGGCTAAGCAGTGTAGCTTTCCTATTGCTTACAGCTCCTGCTGCTGTGAGCCCCACTGCCCATCAGCCCCAGGCATATAAAACACTCATTTCCACACATGTGTTAATGATATGGGGCAAACAAGGGAAGGAGGAAGAAGACTCTTGTGCTGGGAATCCTCAGTGGTGAGGAGAGAATGAGAAGTGGAAAGGCACTGAATATGGTAATGCATTGTCTTCTTGCTTTTTCACAGGCACTTGAAGCTATAGAAAAAGCGCTTCAGCTAAAACCAAAGGATCCAAAAGTCATATCAGAGCTTTTTTTCACGAAAGGAAATCAGCTCAGAGAACAGAACCTCCTTGACAAGGCTTTCGAGGTATGACTGCTCTAAGACCTATGGATAGTTTTGTTAGAGACAGCTCATTGCATTTAATACTCACTGGTACCTACACCCTGTCTGTTGACTGTAGGAACACAAAGTTCATCACTGGTACAGGGAAAGCTATGGGGCAGCTAACTTTGCCAGACTTAATTGCAGATTTTTTCCTCATTTCTGTATGGAAATAGAGGTCCCTGCTCTGGGAGGGGTAAGTACAGAGTAGTGGTGGGGTTATGGAGGAGCCTTTTCTCATTGATCAGATCCCTGATCCATCCAACCCCAAGCCCCTCTTGCTGTCTATGGCCAGCTCCATGTGACTTAACTGGAAGCTTGGGGACCTGTGAGTATCCACCATGTTGTTAAATCTCATCTTATTAAGATGAGAGATGGGCTTTAACTGTGGAACAGGAAGCTTGGTAGCTCAGAAATTATGTTAGCGTTAAACAATAGTACCTTCCACTGTCTAGGGGAAGGTGTCCCTGCCCATGGCAGGGGAACTGGAACTAGATGATCTTTAACATTCCTTCCAAGCTAAACCATTCTATTATTCAGAGAATATTATTAGGACAGTTCTGAAATAGTCTCAGTGTCCTAGAGATGTTTAGTCCTCGTTTGAATCCCTTCCTCTTGAGACACTGTAAAAACAGGACTGTTTGACAGTGTCCAGAAGGTCCTTGTTGCTTCCTCTCCCACAATGGCAGAAGCAATGGCACTGCCCTCAGGTCCTTGTGAAACCTCCACACAAGTGGCTGTACTGTAGCCTGCTGCCAGCTCCAAATTAAAGCCTTGCAGATAAAGAGCAACCACATGGCTTGTGTTTGGCAGGCACTGTGGTTGTCATTGCCCAAGGAAATGACCCTGATGTGCAGGGGACCCTAGTGTGGTGCTGGGGGCAGGGAGAGAGCAGCAGGTACAGCTCCTCACACAGTGCTGTTGGCAGGAAAAACCCATGAGATGAACTCAGCCGTGAAGCAGTAAATTATATTCCCTCTGCTGTAAAGAAACTGAAATTCAGTTTGTGCATTTTATATGAGAAGAATTTGAAATTACATTTTAAATGGCTTCAGGAGAGGAAACTTTGTTTCTCTTTTCCCTCCAGCACTGGTTTTGTTTGAAGAGTCAGACTCTTAACCTAAAAATGTTTCATGTTTATGTAGAGCTATAAACGGGCTGTGGAGCTCAACCCAGACCAAGCACAGGCCTGGATGAATATGGGGGGCATCGAGCACATCAAGGTATGACAATTTTGCTTTTCCTTAAGCTGTCAAGTGCACAGACTACTACTCAGGACAGAAAGCTAAATTGTTTTCAGACTGCCAAGAGTTGCATGTTTGTGAACAGCAAGTGTCCCCGACATATTTTATCCACAGTGGAGGAAGGTCTCTCCACCCCAGCTAGGATTTCCCAACCAGGCTGCTTGTTATTATGCATCCTGTAATGTAAATCTCACATTTTAGAAGGGCAGGCTGCAAGGAACAACCTGCCTGTCTCTAAAACTTTCCTGCTTCAGTTGTTGACCTACGTTAGAAAAATGTCACCATGAGTCGACTTTTAAGGTTTCTCTCTCCCTAATTAATTTAATAAAGTTGTCTAATGCAGAATACTGGCATGAAATTATGGAAATAGACAGCCTGCCCTGTGGTTGCTTATTTTTTTGAATACTTTAGCATATCATTATGACTTGGGTCTTAAGGAGTCACACCATGTGATGTCCTTAAGCTGTCCTGTTGCTGAATAAAATTAACTCTTCTGGTACAACATAACAGAAAAATGTAAATCTACTTCTTGCCGCATGTGTTTCACCAAATTTAAGCTGACAAACAGCACTCAGTGATCTATTTCATAATGAAGAAGTATTCTTATAAACCTAACAGTGTCAAGTTTTCTAAACTCTGTTTTCCCTGTATTGTGGTCTTTGCCTTTCCCTAGAAATGAACTTTGTGTGTCAGGGGATGCGAATGAAATCTGTCACTCATTTTCTTCGTAGGGGAGCTACGTCACTGCCCGTGATTACTATGAGAAAGCCTTACAGCTGGTTCCAAACAGCAAGTTGCTGAAGGAGAATCTGGCCAAGCTGGATCGCTTGGAGAAACGGTTTCAGGAAGTCCAGGAGAAAGACCAAACATAGCGTTCTGTCACCAGTGGAAAGACACTCGTGCCCCTTGGAGAAGAGTATGGTGGAAGCCTGTTGCTCGGAGTGATACTGGAGGAACTTTGATGGGACTCAGAATTATGGAAGGCAGATTTTGAGTGCATGCTTATGTTTGACCAAAGTTACGGGAGACGTTTGACTCCTGTGGGACATGGTGGAGAATTAATGAAAATCTTCCTTTAATCAAGATTTATGTTTAGGCTGAACCCATTTTAATCACACCAGGAGTGTGGGTGGGACATGTACCTTCAATATCTTGGTTATCACTGGGGAAACCATGGAGACAAAGCACTCATCCATTGCAGCAGGGGTGAAGTAGCACCTCCTGTTACTCAACACAGGCTCACCTCGTCCATGTAGGGTACCACTGATGGGCTTCATTGCAAGTGCTGCCAGGTCCTGCTGCAGACAGGAAAGGTGGTCATAATGGCCACATAAAAAGGTTCCAAGGGGTTAATGCTGAGGAAATGGTGGCCACTTTTATAGCTCTAAATGTGACTTGAAAAATATCCTAAAGGAAGGGAAACTATCTAAATATCACCCTGGAAGGATGATTCCACAAGTAGGGCAAATGATCCTTTGAGGGAGAACCTAACCTGAATGTTTTACTCATTAGATAGTAATTTTGTAGTAATTCAGGTTCATGATATCAGTTTTGTCAAATGTCATATGGCTTTACCCTTTGCCCTCTCCCTCCAGGCCAAATAGTTATTATTCTGAAAAAAACTGAAGCATCCAAAGGCAATGGGAAGCTCTAGGATTATTTGTCCTCCTGCTCAGTCCCCAGTAGGAAAAACAAACAACATACCAGATCAATATAGGAGGTAAAGTAAAGCCACAGAGAGATTAGGGAAGATTTCCTAGCCTGGAAAGGTACTAAGGAGGCTCTTCTATGGGTGTGCAGGGACAAAACCCATTTATCATGGTGATAACACTGACAAAACACTTTGTCAAAGTGTTCTCACCCCCTCCCTCGAGAGATACAGAAAATGACCTATAGCAAATCAATCATAAATCTATATTTTTAAATACTGAAGTGGGAAAACAAATTCTCTTCAAAACTGGGGCTTATATTATTGAGCTTTATTTATTTAACTTATAATAATCAAATAATTAATATATTTTCTGTGTTTTATATGAATTGGGCAATATCCTTCACAGCTGGCCTCATGACTGGGCATTTTGACTTGTACAGTCTGAAGTTATTAAAATTCAGTACCACCGAGGCGTGCTCGAGTAATTCCATCTAATGATTCCAAGGTAAATGGCTGCAGAGCACATTGGACCACACTGTCCCTGCAATAACAGCACTTCTGCTGCTTCCACCAGGGTTTGTACCAATTCACAGAAAGTGTTAGTGGGATTGTGCTTGGCACCTTTGGGTTTGGGCATCGGGGTAGGTCATCAGTTTATTCCTCTTGCAGCAGGAAACTGCTCTAAAAGTTGTTTTATTTGAGCTCGATTGTGGCCAGTCCCTGCAGAAAAGCAGCCCAGGATTTGGCATTATTAGTAAAGGACAGTTTAGATTAGGTATGCCATGCCTTAAAACACATCTGTCAGGAAAGGCCTGTGTGGCAGGTACCCATGTGGTGCCTGGATTTAACTGGATGCTGGCCATGGCACCTCAGCAAGCTCCTGATTCACTCAGTGTAGATGGGACAGATGTGCTGGTGGCTTCATGGGTTTCACTGTAAAAGCTTGGTGTCTAACTGCTACTGGTGGTCAAATTACTGACAAGTTATTGATGTGACTCCAGCTGTGTTTGGAGCTCAGAAGGAGTCCAGACTGATGCAGTTGTCTGCCCTGCCAGGGCTTGAGCCAAGGAGACCAGCCAGTGCCTACAGCTGGGCAGAGGGGGGAGAGAGAGACCACTAGGGGGGAAGAGGCAGTAACATGTTTCTGGGCTCTCTCCCACCAAACCAGCTTCCCAGGAGATCAGCTGGGACCAGAATAAGCAAGTCTTTTGCTGGTGAATTTTCTCTTCTGCCCCAGCCCAAGCAGCCTACTTTGCTTTGCGTGGCCAAGGGCAGGTTTGAGCTCCTGGAGCTGGGTCAGCAACCTTCCCTTGTCTTTTCATACGACTTTTGTGGCCGTGGACTTGCTGAACTGATGTTTCTGCAGCTCCCCAGTGCAGGTGCTCTGCTGGATACGGTGCACAAAGTAGCTTTGCACAGCCCTGGGTTACCAGGATATTCAGGAGGAGATGGGGTCATTCATCGTGAGGCTGTAGTCAGTTCATTACTGGGATATTCAGAGGACCTGGACCATAAAGCTCTCTGCCACTCCCCAAGGTGAGCCTGCCTTTGGAGCAGCTTCCCCAAAGCCCCAGGATCCCAGGCTGGCTGGCTGCCTGCGGTTCCACGGCATGGCAGTGAGTTTGGGGGCTGGCAGAGCAGCGTTTGGTGCAGCCCCCAACAGCAGTACCGTGCAAAGCCCCCTGTGGAGCATCTACAGAGTGCTCCAAGAGCCAGCCAAAGCATGGTGGGTAGGGATGGGGGGAGATAGGCCTCCTCTAAAAATGTGTATCAACTATAAACTTTGCCTCATAAAGATATATTAAATAAATACTGTATATTCTACAAGCCTCACTGCAGTGTGTGGCTTTAAAATTGTGGCCAATGAAACGTATTTTTTCAAATACAGAAGAAGTTGTATTTTTTATAGCAATGCTTTGTGAGAGGGAAGACTTAGTTTTATGTTTTTAACTTCAGCTTAAATATTAGTTTGTCTTTCCTGAGAGACCTGGTAGAAATTATTGTCTCCTTCTTGTCCTAGAACCCAATCAAAGCCATCTTGACCTCTTAAAACTGGTGCATGTATAGAAGTAGAGTATTGCTTTGGGTGCCCCTCTCCCAGATCCTGGAGAAGGATTACCATTTGTGCAACACTGTCTTACTTGCAGAATAATGGAGAAAAATGAGACCATCCTCCCAGTAAGGAAGGTGGTTTGGTTGGGAAGTGTGGCATGTGTTCATCCACTTGCCTGAATCAGAGAGATCCATGGGCTTTAATCCCAGGTGAACCAGTTTTTATATTCCGAAAGGGCGACTCTCCATGTTTTGGAGCTGGGTTTATGGTAGTTATGGAGAGAGGAGGGCTCACTAATGAACCCCACTTTCCTGAACCAGCACTTTATACCCCATCCATGCAGGATGACAGTCTGCAAACTGGCAGAATGTTTGGAGAATGGCACAGACCGTGAGCTACCAAAGCAGTTAAACCCTTGTGAAGTTCTGAGCTGATTCCCTATCTTGTTGGTGCCTGTGCTGAAACGCTGTGTTTGTTCAGGGCATTAATCATGTGAAAGGTTTATTGCAGGCAAAGAAGAATAATGGAGTATGATATGAAATGGGTTACCTCCACCAAAATGGAATGCTATTGTGAAAGATAAATGGAGCGACTTACCTTGTGATAAACTGTATGTTATCTTAATTAATCATAGGAAATGCCCTCTTCCTCTAGCATTGCACAGCCTCTAAAATAATGAGTTATAAATACATTGTTTTCTGCCAAGTCCAGTGCTCAGCATGGTTAGCAGAGATTGCAAATTAATAAATGGATGAAGCTCTGCCTGGTGGGGGAGAGTTCATGCTCTCTGCAAGTTGCATTGGCTAAACCTCAGTGCTCACCAATATTAAAGCAGAGAATTAATGGAAAGCTGGTTAGACAAGACTCTCATGTACTCACTGTGCATTCTAATCCTAAATGAGAAACATAATAATTGTGTTGCATTTTCCTTTCTCCATGAATAATATTTGCAGCTGATGGATTTTTGGTTTACTTTATTTCTCATTTAAATTCCAACATTCTTTGCTTCCATCCCTTTTCTGTCCCCCAGGATAAATTATGCAGTTGGGGGGGGGGTGTATTTTCTCTCTCTTGTAGAATCCTTGGAGTAGATATTCCAACAAATATGTAGTCAATTTGTTTTGGCCAAACAGTAAGTGAATGCAGCAGTGCAAATGGCCTTCATTCCAGAGATCTTGATGAGGACAGGGGGCTGTGCATGCATGTGGGTGGAAAGAAGTTAAAAAAAAAAAAAAAGATATTAAAAATAAAGAGCCTAACTTGCAGGGGAGGCTGGATACTCCTAAAATTATCTAAAAACTTTGAAAGCTTCACAACAGTTATAGAAACCAAGCCAGATATGGTGTATAATATTCGGTGAAAGAAGACAGTTGTCATTCTAATTTAATAATTAGGCAATTCAGAATATCATTGTTTGGTCTTTTGCCCCGCTTGTCCTCCAATTCAGTGAAGCAGCTGGTATATGCTTAAATCTCCTCAATCTTTTTGTGATTAAGTTGACCAAGTGCTCAATTTCTATCTTTCATATATGCAATTATGCACAATCTTTGGACAAAATTAGCCCTTAGAGGGTTTTTTCCCCCAACTTTCAGTCTCTTGCAGCAATTTCAAAATGCACCATTTTGCTTTCATGTATATTTAAACCCAGCAGCAAAAAAAAAAAAAAAAAAAGGAAAAAAAGGAAAAACAAAGAAAAACAAAAAGGAAAAGGAAAAAAAAAGCGCTTGGCATTCACTAGTGTTTTAATGTGGCAAACTTGCTTCAGGTAACCTTGATAACTTTGTGCAAAAGTTCATTGCCATGCTTGTACTGACTTGCTGAAAATTTTTTCTTCTGGAAAATACCCCCAGTGGTATCCTCTGTAAAAGTTATGGCTTCTACAACTGTATTACTGTAGAAATCTCTGCCTGAAGTGGATGTCACTCTGTGTGTTCCTCTCATGCAGGAGTTGTTTGCATTGCCTGCTGTTCATATGGTTCTTATTTCTGTATCTAATTTTTTTTAATTAGTTGTGCATATCTTTTAAAAAAAGAAAAACAAAAATAAGAAAGCAGCCCATGGAACAGAAATCTTTTAAAAATAAATTCACACATAGCAGCAGCTGGATGTATGTCAGTGATACAGGAATTTGCAAAGTCTTTGCTTTTTTCACTGTGGGATTTATGGCTAGATTTCACATAAAGGAGTTATGCTCAAAGTCTTTGCAAAAGAAAATGTATGTAAATGTCTATTTTATATAAAAAGTAAGAAAAGTAAGTGCTGTGCCTGGTTTTGTTCTCTTTCTTTAGGACCAGCCATGAACAAGTTCTTCTGGAGGTGGAAGGGCCAGAGTTTCTTACTCCACTTACATTTTACTGGAGTCCCAGTTATTGGTCATATAGGAGCAACTGTGCAGCACATGTGTTTGAGTGTGGGCATATAAAAATATTGGAGCAGGCATTTTTTTGGAGCTTGAGGATGAGAAAAGATGTGGGCTGGTGCTTACATGGTCTTGATGGTTGGACACGTTATACTGACATAAGTTATTCATGTCAGGCTTTATGCCTCTGTCAGGAATGTGTCAAACAAGTCTACAGAGTGTAAAGAGAAAAAAAATTAGAAATTAAAAAGAAAGTAATTTTGTTGTAAATCCCTTCTTCCTGGCAGACGTTCCTAGATGCTCCTGCATCCTTCTAATGTTAGAGCTCACTCAGGGGATGGTGATAAACACCTCTACTGAAAATGGATCTGAAAGAGAATCAAAAGCCCTGAACATGTGCCACAGTGTTTCCTGCCATCCTGGTGTGTGCAGGACGCAGCACGGAGGGGAATTGTGGGCTCACTCAGAAATCAGGCCATACACCCTGAAGTTTTCTCAGATCCCAACAGTGCAGAGTTTCTTAATGGAGTTTCTATCCAGTGCCCACCTACTCAGATCCTCGTTTGTACTGATGAAGAAATGAGATGGGCATCCAGGTCGTAGCCTGGATCCTGTGCTGTGGATCAGTGTGCAGTTCTTGCCCTTCGGCAGAACAAGGAATACATCACGGATGGGCAGTGGCCCGGCGAGTGGGGACAGGCTGGGCAGTGCTTGTGAAGCCCCCTGGCTGCTCAGGGACTCCCGAGGTGGGGTGGAGATGTTCTCCTCTTCTGTGGGTGATGGCTGGGACCTGTGTGCCTGGAGGCACCGCAGCATCTGGAGGTCTCTGTGGTTCCCAGCCCAAAAATGAAAGGCAGCTCCATGCTTTAGTGGCCCTGGCAGCATGTGGATAGCAGCTATCCCAGTAAAAAAAAAAATGGTCAAATAATTTTCATCCTTATGGCAGCTCCTTGAGCCTCTCTGTAAACCCCATGTATTGCTTCACAGATGAAAAGCTGCTGGAGGCGTTCGGCTCTGTTGGTGTCCTCTGGGAAGGAGGAGGCAAACACATCACCATGCCTTATCAGCGTGCTCTTCCTGGCCAGCCCGGGTGAGCAGAGACCACAGAGCGAGGAATTTGGCAGGGCTTGCATTTGCCTGTGCCAACCCTCCTCTGCAAGGGCTGAGGCAGCTCGTGTCTGGTGGCAATGGTGAGGGGGGATGTTAGACCCTGCTGCTGTCCATGGAAGCAGGCAGCAAACTGCAAACAGGTGAGCCCAGGGAGCTGGAAATCCCCAGAGACAATGCTGCAGAGCCTCCAAACCCAACTGGGTTGCAGCCCTGCAGCCTTACCTGCTAAAATTGACCGACTCCTCATCTACTAAAGGGACTGGTTGGCCGGGACCGGAGTTGTTTCTCCTGTGTGAAGCAGGGCACAGCCTGGGCTCCAGCACTGGGTACTTTTCCTGGGCTGTGGTGAGAGCAGAGCTCTTCTCACTGCTTGTGTCCCTTCTTGCTCTACATGGTAAGTCCTGTGCATGGTCTGTGGGGAGATGTGCCCAGTGTGGGGGCTACAGCAGCGAGCACTGGTATCGCCTGGACCTTTCAGGTATGAAACAAGTGATTGTAACCACTCAGTTTTCACAGTCATGCTTGGTTGTGCTTGCCACTGACAGGTGATTTTTTGCTGCCCTTTCTGTAGCTCTGCTGGGACTGGAAGCCTTTCATACCCTCTCCATCCAGGTGCTGCTCACCACAGCCCTCTCCTTGGCTGCTGTGGCAAGTGAACCATTCCCTGTGCAGGCTGCTCTGCTGCCACGTGGTCCTTTGGCTGTGCAAGAAAGAGAAATAGCTTGGTCCCACTGCATTTGCTAACTGGTCTCCCTGGGGCACCAGGTCAGAGCAGTGCCTGGGAGAGCAATGGATGGCAGCATGATCTCAAATCCTTCTATATCCTCCTGCAGTGGCTAATGTGTTTATAAATCCCTGTCTGGCCTGCTCCCACATCCATGTGAAAATTTCTGCCCCAGGGATGTTTTTAGGTAAGAGAGGGAAATAAGCACAAGGCAGGCTGTGAAGTGGGTCAAGCTGGGCAGAAGAATGGTGATCTGGAGAGTAACTTGCTCCTGGTAATGAAGACAGTGCTAAAAACATCTGATCTGCTGGGGCAAGAGAAGGGACAATCAGCTCATTGCCATCCCTCCCACGCTGCTTCAATATGATGCTGGTCCTTCTGCTGTTGCTAATGTTATTTCTCTCACCACCTAAGGGAATGGTGTTTTCTCCATCATTTACCACCCTGATAAAGTCTATTTATTTTCCACTTCACTAGTGGGCTCGCTGCTATAGCAATAATCACCACAGTCTCTTGTTGGAAAGGCTAGTCAGCACCAAGGGCTAGGGAGAGCTTGGTCCAGGTCAGTGGCTTAGAAAATTGTGCCTGAGCTCTGCAGTAGTCAAGTGCTTTGAGGCCACAGAGTGAACTGGGAATATGATAAAATTCTATTAAAAAAGGAGGAGAAGGAGAGAGAGAGAGAGAGAGAGAGAGAGAGAGAGAGAGAGGCTGGGCTGAACAGGGCAGCAAGTAGCTGAGTCCCTCTGCAGCCTGGAGTGCTGCAGGAGTTCTGCAAGGATCCCCACAACCTTGTGGGTGAGTCCCACTTATTACTGCTGAGGTCTTGGGGTGGTTGGTCTGGGTAGAGGAGAAAGACATGGGCTCCTCAGTGCACTGGCACTCTCATAAGGTGGTGTTAGAAACTTTAATTAGGTAGCATCACCTTCAAGCTTACACAGAGGACACTCCCAAAGTTAGAGAGGGCTGAAGTGGTATAATTTTGGATCCAGTCTCAGGGTGACTCCAGTGAATTGTTTCAGGCTCTCACCAGGGCAAGCACAGTTCAGGTACCTCCTAAATCATGAGCATTATATTGCTTATGTTTGCATGGCTGGGAACTAAGCTCTTATCCCAGCCTTGGCTTGGGAGAGGCAGGGGACCCCTCCTGTTGGCATGAGAAACACATTGGACAGGAGTGATTTTTAGCTGGTGCAGACACAGGCCAGTTGAAAGGAATGGAGGAAGAGCTGCTGTCCTCTTCTCAACAAGAGGGACAGAGGCCTCATTCTACCCCTCTCCCACAACTACCCAGCCTGGAGAAGCAGACCTCCAGCTGGGGTGAGAAGTTGCAATCAGTTCCTTTTCTTTGCATCCCAGGCATTTGAGATCCCTCCTCCCGTGGGATCTTTGGTGTGATGGTTGTGTTCTGGAGCTGGTCCAGGGGAGCAGCCCCCCCTTCCTCCTCCACCTAGCATGGTGCCTGGCAGGCTGGTCACTGTGCACATCACTCCCTGGCTGAGGACTGGTGGGCCTTTCCACAGAAAACAGAGGTGGAATCACCATGGATTTTTCTCATACTGTACAGTTCAATGAAGACTTATCAAGACCCAGCCAGCCCTAAGTCAAAATGTCCCTGTGCTCACTGCTCACATTCCTAAGGCACAATTTGTGCCAGAAGCTCTGTGAGAAAGCTGTGTCTCTGGTGTATTCCAGACCAAAGTCAAGACTGAGTGCAAGGCCAGCTCAGTTCAGAGACAACATCTTTCATTATGACTGGCACAGGTTAAAGTGCCCCAGGCCACTTAAGGTATGGAAGCTTTTAAAAATAACCTTTGAGTAGTCTGGTGGTATCATTACAACATGTTGCATTTGTTACCTAATTTTGCTAGTCTCAGTTGCAGTTCATTAAGAATGATTAGGCTACTGGATGAAATCTAAATTTGCTTTTTTATGGCTGTGCACACACCCCATGAAAGTACATCACAGGAGACCTCAGCTTTGCACACATCAGATTCTTATAAAAAAATGCAATTGCTGTGTGTTTTCATTTATCTCCATATAATTGCCTTCAGCTTGGAGCTCTGACTGGAATCAGGAAAGCTATGGCACCTGGGATTTGTCCCATTAATTCACTACCTGCCAGAAGAGCCTGAATTGATGCATTTGAGCATGTGGGGTCTTGTCTCACTGAAAAACACTCTTTTTTTCAGGTCTTCTATGTGGGTCTGAAGTGCAGAGTTTGTCCCATTGACCTGAGGAGCCCAGAGGATACTCTGCAGCTGAGATTAGTTGTTGGGAGACAGCTGGAGCCTGGAGGGCAGCCCTGGCAGGTCCCTGTTGCAGAGAACTGCCCTCTTCTATGGGAGTGGGGAGGAGAGGCTGAAGCCACCTCTCTTTAATCCTCAAGTCATTGAATGCTGGTCACTCAAGAACAGAAGTTGGACTAAAAGTACTTCTTTCCCAGCTTTCCAGTCTGGTCCAAGAAGATGTGGCTATTACTACTGCCTGTTGCATGGCCACCTGGAGCAGTAAGTCAGTCTCACCTCCTTACTCACTCTTAAATCTCTTGCAGGAAAAATTCCCCTTAGGACACAGGTTGTTCCCAGGCCCAGGTGTGTGGTCTCAGTTAAGGAGGGAAATGGCCCCTGTGGGGCTGAGTGAGGTCAGTGCTCTGCCACAGCCAGGTCTGTGGGATGTGTCGCTCCAGAGCCTTGGGGCTGAAGCCATGGGCACCCCCAGTTTGCTCCTGCTGGGTCTCTGCATGTTTCTCTCCAAAGCCTGGGAATTTCTGTGCTGTGTGGGCATCCCTGGGGCAGAGATCAGGGTGTGGAAATCCCCTTGCTACCACAGTTCTTCTAAATGTCTGAATTACTAATTCTATATGGTTTTGTCTTCTAAAGAGCTGTGCTCACCTAAGCAAGTATCCAGAGAAGCATTTCTGAGGCAGGAGGAGAAGTACTGCAGCTTCCTGGTAAAAGCAGCCCTGGCAACTATCCCATCACTCAGCAGTCACATTGTCTTCTGTACTTTTAATGCAAGACCAGCTTCACAGGCCACGCTAAAGACCTCTTAATGGGCAGGGACAATGATAAAAGTGGCCCCTTTGCCAGCCCTTTTATAATCCATTATAATGTAATTGCAGACCAGTCATCTTCACATCTGTTTCTTGCTCTATTCGAGCATCATTTTTGAGGACTAATGTTGAATAATGAGAAAGTTGCTATGGTATAAAAATTTCAATGTGCAAGATTAACCTTGATAATGAGGAACCTCTTTGTTTCTCTATTCCGTGCAAAACCAGTCCGTGCTTTTACTCTCCACTGTTATGCTGCCAGTGCTGTTCCTCTGTTCCCATTACTGCAGCATTTGCATTGCCAGGCAATCCTGGTGTCAGACTTTGCTGGGAAGCATGGGAAATTTCCATTTCCAGTAAACAGCCCCTTGGGGATTAAAGCTGAGCCGTGCCGTTAGTGGTTCTGTTACTTATGGCTGGAAGTGATTATAAAATGAAAGTAAGGGTTTCCCTGAGTGGGAAAATAAAATAAATCTTGATTTACTAGAAAACATTGAAGCAAAGGCTCATGTTGAACCTTTGATATCTTGATTCAAAATGCTTGGGGCCGCACTTCAGGGGCAGGCAGCCGTAATAAAGTGTGTGCCTGCCAGCCAGGCTTGCCATCTCCAAAGGCTGCGTGGGTGAAATAGCATGGTGGTAATTCACACTGGTTGGACTTTCCTGAAGGGGTGCAACCCCATAGAGAAGAGGTATTAAAAACAACAAAACAAAACCCTATAAATCTACTAGAAATCAGTGATAAATAGGTTTCAAAGCTCTTGTTTGAGTACTGGGGTTTCTTGGACTCTCAAGAGACCGTAGTCTGGAGAGAAAGGGCAGCTGCTTCAGATCTGGGTTTTGTCCTGTTCTGACAATAATTCAGCAGAGCCTTCATCAGCCCTAATTGCAAAGATTTCAAGATGAGCTCACTGCTGTGTTTCGTGCTGTGCTGTGAGAGATGGGGATGGAAAACATAGATGAGACTCAGGCAAGTTTCCACTTCTGTGAGTATTTCTCACAATGACAGGTATCAGAGAGATCACTGAACCCAGTGCATATCTCACTGAGTGCAGAAGTGTCCCACCCTGCACCCTAGAGCACTTGCTGCAATCCTAGAGGAGGATTAACACCTTTGCTAAAGGTCTGGTTTGATAAAGATGGGATCTACTGCTCATCTGTTTATTGGGTAACTGCTCTGATAGTGGGTCTACTACCTAATTGCTAAAAGAAATACTCAATGTTGTTTTGACTCTGCTGGAGTTGATTGCTCTGAGTTTAACTGTGACATTATATTGCTTATAAAATATGCAGAAAATCCATAGTGGGCATGTGCTTGTCTAGTGTTAATTCAAACTATGTGTAGCTGCCTAAAATCATCATAAAGCTCTCAGATCTAGGCCTCTGCTCATCTCCTTAAATGCACTGATAACAAAATTAGAAAGGAGGATTTATGGGGACAAAATGACTTGGCAATCAATTCTCATTGTTTTTAGGGCTTCTCCTATCCCCTTTAGGATCCCAGACTGCAGGTAACAAGGGCTGAGCTTGATGTTTCAAGATCAAAAATGGAGGGCTCTGTGAGTTCTAAGGTGAAGAATAAATCATCCTTTTTGCTGTACCAAGCTGGCTGCAGTGAAATCTGCTGGCACCACTTCTGGCAGCTCTGTGCTTCCCAAATACGAACAGTGGCTTGATGGATAGCAGATGAAACAAGAAACCTATTTACTCATTTAAAAGAAAATCCAGTTTTTCCAGCTGGAGGTCAGGAAACTTCTGCATTGCTGCTAATGTGAAATCAGCCTGGCCAAAAGTCCTGTTTCTGAAGGCCAGCCCCAGATGCCAGGGTAGGACCAGACTGCATGGCTGCAGAACCTGCGTCCCCTCAGTTATGCCTTTACTTCTTATCACAGTTAACACAATTGGGTTAATTGTTGTCCTAGGCTATGATTAATTGTCCCAGAAGCTCATGCCTGAGGGTCTGTTCTTTGGCTATGCCTGTGCTTGCTTTGTGAGATTCCTGTGTGCCTTTGTGTTGCCCTTGTACAAGATGTACCTGTGTTGTTTCCTTCTCCTGGAGTGGCTGGAAAGCCACTGGGCTCCCCTTAGCACAGCCCTGGGCTATCACCCCGCAGTGGGCTGCAAGGGTCCTGCCCACCAAGAAGCATTAACACCTGGATTAGGATCTGCTCACTCGAGTACTTCTGCAGGCAAAAAGCAAAGCCTCTGGAGGCAACTCGAGGGTTTCGGAGTTAAGGAAGCAGCGCAAGTCTCTGACTTCCTAATCTTTTCAAAGGCAATTCCTTGTGTTGTATAGAGATATGATGGGTTACAGCCAACTGGCCATGACTGCCTGTGACCATCAGATGGCAGATCAGCCAGCACAAAATAACCTTCTGTCACTGTCATGTCTCAAAACACTGGCTTGGTCAGTGATAGCCTTACGGTTTGCCCACGATGGAAGGAAAAAGGGAAATAAGACCAAAGAAATGTTTGTTTCTGAGCTCAGACATCCTGGCAGGCTGCTTGAGGGCTGCCTATGTGCCTGTACTCTGTGGTTAAACAGATAAATCTCTAGGTGTGAACTGGGCTTGACAACATCTGAGGAAACTTCAGGGGTCCCTGCTTTGCTGCTCTGAAGGCTGGGCACTGCCAGTGCCCCATCAAAGCTGCCAAGGAGAACTATGATCCATTTTTCTCCATATCAAGGAAAAGCAAACCAATATGACTCTAGATTGAACTGAGCTGAATCTTTTGAGTTTTACGTGTCCTACATAACTCCTTTGATCTGATCAGGACTGGTCTTTGGGGAGAAAGATGTAAAGAGTTTCTCACAAACACAGAATCGCTCCCCCAGTATGTGAGATGGATGGAGGCAATCCAGTTGCCTTGTCTCTGCTAGGCTGTTCCACCTCCTTGTCCTCTTCCCAAGTATCCCAAGTATTCCCAAGTGTGCTTATGTTAACATTCAATCTTCCTGATCCCCTCCTCTCGGTTTGTGGCTAACTTCAGTTTGTGTTCTCCTTTTATAAATACCCACATGGGACTATGATGTTTTTGGAAGGGAATTATCAGAACAGTATGACTTGAAGGGAGTTTGTGGCTGTAAATCTGACAGGTTACTGGAGGAATGTGGTTCCTGAACTCGTCTGTGCACCCTTTCCTCTGCAGGGGATGAGGTTAAGGGATGAAGACTCCTGTGCTGGGACACTGCATGTGGCTAGTGGCTGGGGCAAGGTGTCTGAGGGAGAGTCAAATGGCTGAGTCTTCTGGTCACAGTTGCAGGAACAGAGTAATGGTTAAGGGAAAGGAGACACTTTGAGAAATAGAAATGCAAGAGAAGGTGACTCCTGCCAGATGGAATATTCAAGTACCCTTTGCTCATTGGGTCTGCTCTGCTTGTCAGAGGAGCAGCCCCTGTAGAGAAGTGCAGATCAGCATTTTCCTGCAGCATGGGACCTCAGAGCACATTAGGGAAGGTTGCACTTTGCTGCTGCGCATATTCATGTGTGCATATTGGAGCAGAGCCATCCTTACAAGGTGGGGTCACTGGCTCCTGTCCTGCAGGAGGTGGAGCTGCCCCTCATCGACAGCCAGACCCGCAGTGTGATGCCGAGGGCAGGGTGCGGGGCTCCGTGCTGGGCGCTGGCTTTGCTGACGGTGTGCAAGGTAACAGCTCGTCTGCCCTGGCTCCTGCTGGGCAGCAGGCTGGTCCTGTCCACCCACACACCACCTTCTCTCCTGGGGAGAAAGGGAAGCAACAGCACTGAAAGTGCTGTCAGCACTTCTCTGAGTAAGGGCTTTACAAGGAGCTTCAGGATAACGAAGGCAGGAGCAGTCTTTTACAGGTGGGAGTATGGATGTGAGCAGGAGACTGAAGCACGATTGGCCCCTTGCCTAGACCTGCCCTGGGCATTGCTAACAGCAGGACCTCCATCTCTGCACACAAGTGCCACCACCTCTGCTGAAACCAAGGGTGGCCCTCAGTGGTGGGACTCCAGGCACGGGCAAGGGAACCTGGCATGGGCAATGCTACCAGGAGGTTGTAAAGAGGGCAGTTCCCACCTCCCACCTGAGGTCACAGAATCACAGAATATCCTGGGTTGAAAGGGACCCACAAGGATCATTGAGTCCAACTCTTACCCATCTAGATGGATGCACAGGACCACCCCCAAGAGTCAGATCATGTGCCTGTGAGTATCATCCAAATGCTCCTTGAACTCTGCCTGGCTTGGTGCTGTGACCACTTCCTCTTACACACACTCACACCTTCTGATACCCTTGCAAAGACACTCCCACTGGGCAATGGGCTACAATAGAGGACTCTGGAGGAATAAATGTCAGCATTGCTCCCCAGTGAAGTTTGGAGAGGGTGACTCTGGAGGCCCCTTTGTGTGTCTGAGGACTGGTGCCACTTGAACTCTGACTGGTGTGGTGTCCTGGGTGGTCAGTTCTGCCACAGGATGGGATACCCTCGTGAGAAGCACCATGGCCCAGAGCTCACCAGGCATCTTCTCACAGGTGGCTGTTTTTGTGACTTCATTGCCCAGCACATGACACAGGGCAGGTGTGAGTACTGGGAGGTTTTTTTTTCCACTCCTACCTGTTCAGCACCATAGGAATCCAAATTGCCCTCCTCTTGCTGCCTCCCTCCTCTCCACCCACAACACTTCTGTTCAGTTTCCAGGCACTGCATCAGCAGCAAGGTGTATTATCTTTTAATTTGGGATGGCAAAACAAAAGGTTTAAACATATAAGTCCCCCTTCAGAAACCATGTTATAATAGCAAGTCTGACCCCTGCATCCCCTGAAGGAGAAGCAGAAGGCTACTCAAGCTGCCCTTTTTCTGGCTGAATGCAGCCCTTCCAGCTCAGTGAGGTGTCCCTTGAGTGCTGCATACCAGCCCTGCTCTATTAAAAGTCTGCTTTGAATGCTTGCCAGCTTGAAATCTGAACTGCTGTTGTGCTCCCGAAACTGCGTGCAGGATTGATCAGGGGTTATCTCCTCATCAAATACAACTTTGAACATGAAAGGGAAGAGGGGCATGGAATTAAGTGCCGCAGTTTTCTTGGCTTATTGGAACTGCCTTTTATAGCTAGGCACAGGTCTAGTGACTCCCCACTGGCCACTTGTATTTTTCTGTGCAGATAATTATGGGGCTAATACAAGTTATTAAAGAGATGGTGTTATTTCTATCATAGCCATCAAAGTTGAGGTGTTGGTACTAACCAATACCCAACCTATTCAACCTATTATGGCTTTGCTAGGGATCCTTAATGATTGTGCTTTCAAAGGGGGACTGTCTACAGACAAGGTGCCTCTTAATTGGGTGCAGCAACTGCAAGGAGCAGAAGCCACGTGGCTACAAAGTGGGTGCATTACCCCTTGCAAAGCAGAGCTCTGTGAATTCGGGATTCACACAGACTAAATGCCCATAGGAGATGAAGGGGAGGACGTCATAAAAGTGGTGTTTCATTACAAATGAGTGTGGAGTAGACAAGTCAGCTCTTAGCAGGCTGGACAAATGTGAGCCCAAGGTGTCAGTGGGACAAGTGGAAGTCTGGGGATTTTAAAGTAGGTCTTTGGGATGGAAATTGTGTGTTCTCATCTGAGGCATCTCTCAGCTGCATGTCAAGCACTTTGTGTTTGAAACAACTGCAGTACCATAGCCTGTGGCTTGATCAGCTGTGCCTGTATTGCAATAACCCTTTTCTCTCTCTAGCTGCTGTGCCAAGCCCTTTCCCTGCACCAGTGGAGTGCAGTTCCCAAGGCATCCTGCTCTTTGGAGAAAGTTGCCTCATTCTGTACCCTCAGGCTTTGGAGGATAATGTCCCTCACAACAGGTAAATGGAGTTTGGCTGTGATAGCCAAACACTGAATTTTCCTCATGGCACCCACCAAAGTGTTTCCCAGGGCTTAGAAGCCCCAGCCACCACCAGGCTGGGCACCACTCTCAGTAGTGTCTGGATAACAGCAGCTGTGTGTTCCCTGCAAGGCAAATCCCCAGCTATGCTTGCTGGGCAGGATCATGCTGCAGGGGAAGGTAGCAAGACAAAAGGTCTATTTGTAATACAGATTCTGTACAAGCCACTCACACAAAAAGGCTGTGACTGGCTAGAGATCTGCTGTGCCCTTTATCCTTTGGTTTGGCCATATCAACCTCAGCTCACACAAAGAAGTTTTCAGGTCCTGCAGCAGGCAGGGGAACAAGATGGACTGGGCTGGTGGTGCGTCAGTCACATGGCACAAAACTATTGCTGCTGTAAGGAAGCATCAACCCCCACCTGGTGCTGATCAAATTCATGGCAGTCCTCTGCTATTGGTAACTCTTTCCCCCCAGATGGCTTATGCTGAGAGGGAAGATCATAAAATTTAACAGGTGGAGCTGGTGACACCGGTTTTCAGCTTCTGGTGGGACTGACAAGGGCAAAGCTCAGCCATGCAGAAACATGCCTTTAGTATTGCTTGCTTCTAGCCTGTGCACCTGGAATATAATAGTACTATAGCACAAAATTATCTTGATGTGCTTCACTAAATTAGATGTAGATACCAACTTGGATGTGACCCTGACTATGTGTCTCTCTATTTGAATGAAAGAGAGCTGATCCCAGTCTGGGAGCCTTGGAGGTGTGAGGGTTATTGGGTATAATTTCTTGTCATTCACTGTCATGAAGAGCAGCAAATCCAGCTGGCCTTTGAAAGCAATCTGTATTTTCCACTATGAATCTAAAGAGCTAGAGAAAACACCCAAACAGAGCAGGGCAGGTAGGACTGAGGATCATGTCCACATTTGTGCTGGCAACCAGTGCAGTGTGGTGGGTGTCTCGATAATGTGTTTCAAGGTGTAATTCTGTGCCTCCCCTGCCTTGTCTCCAGTATTCCTGTTTTGCTCCTTCAGACCCTGGGTAGCAAAAGAAACTGCGTGCTTAGCCTTGCTTAGCTGGTGTGAGTCCAGGTGGGCTTCTGATGTGTTAGCGTGGCCAGTAATGTGTTGAAGACACAACTCACAGGCTGGCTCTTGGCTCAAAATTATGTTATGTGGTATAACGAGCACGCAGGTAACTGGGTAATCATGCAGATGAGACAAAGAAATGTGGCCCACTGTCCCTCTGAAACGATAATAAATGTTTCCTGCAAATACTCACTGCCTCTGCAGTTTAACTTAGTAATGGTGATGTGTAGGTAATAATGTTGATCCTCAGTCATGCAGTTCATCCACTGGGAATATTTGGTTGTTCATGTGGTTGTTTTGGATGAAGTCCAATTGCCTCAGTTTCTTTGTACTGCCTCTAAATATTTTAGAGGTAATGAAAATCAAATAGTCCCTCCACTTGGTCTGAGACGAGACCTTCCTGATGGGATCTAGCCTAGTGAACCCCTCTGAGATCTGCCTGAATAAATATATGTTCAGCCCACCCTTACAGCTCCTTGTCTTCTTGAGGTAAATCCTGCAGGGATGTCTTCCCAGCCCCTCTGCTGGCAGAGTCAGACCAGACCACAGTTATATTTTTTCCTGGTGGGAGTAATGTTGGCTGTGGCTGTGGGCTCACCTTCATGGCCATCCATAAGGACTCTGAAGCAAGTGATCTTGCTGATGCTGTAGAAACTCCTTTCCTCTCTTTTCTGACCCCTTTAAAATAACTACTACCCTTAGTGTGCCTGGTTTCCTTAAAAACCAAGTTGTTGATTTGTGTTTATTGAAAGTACTGTCTAATCCCATGTGTTAAATTGTCTCCTTTCCCCTCTGAGTACTGCAGGCTCTGGCTGTGGCAGTGTCGCAGTGTTAGTGGAAGAGGGGAAGATTGATACTGCTAATTAGCCTGGCTTGTATCCCAGGGACATGAAGTGCCACTGGCTCATTGAAGGTCCAGCAGAGTATGTCGTAAAGGTAATAAAAAGAGAAACTGCTCTTAAACCTCTGCACTGAGAACTGTTCAGGGGAGCGATTCAACAAAATCCTGCCAGAAACATCTGTGACGCGCGAGACTGTAAATTCTAAAGTTTCCAGGTCGCTGATTCTTTGCAGGGCATATTTTGTCAATTAGACATCACCTCCGAACTCCTATGTGAAGGGGCTGTGACTGTTGTAAGGGCTTGAAATCTGGAGGCACCAGCCTCATCCCAGGATAGCTTTATCTTGAAGTCCAGCACAGCTCTGAGGACAAAGGGAAGGCAGAGAGCATGTTGCAAACAAGAGAGTCAGCCCTTTTCTCAAGGCAGTGTCAACCTCCCCCACAAGCTACTCCTTAGTTCATACCAAAGTGTCTGCTTCTCATTGTGCATGGGCTGTTTGATAACAGTCCTCACTCCTACTACCAGCATCTCTCTTATTTTTTATTGCCTGCTGTATCTTGTGTGCAGCAAGCATCCCACCAAGCTTAGGATGAAGTCCTGTTGCCACTTACATTGTTTAAAGCAGAAACATCTCTCCTCCCCTGTTGCCTTGGCTAAGGGGTGAAAAAAGGTGTGTCCTGGTTTTATCCTGGTTTTGTCTAGGATAGAATTAATTTTCTTCCAGCAGCTCATGCTGTGTTTTGGGTTTAGTATGTGAATAGTGTTGATAACACACTGATGTCTTAGCTGTTACCCTATCAAGGACATGCTCTGCCAGTGAGGAGACGCACAGGAAGGTGGCAGGGAGTGTGGCCAGGACAACTGATCTGAACTGACCAAAGGGACATTCCATCCCATAGAATATTGATCCTGGTGTATAAACTGGGGATGTTGGTTGGGAGCCGCTGATCAGTGCTGGGAAACAGGCTGGGCATCGGTCAGTGGGTGGTGAGCAATTGCATTGTGCATCACTTGTCTGTCTGGGGTTTTATTCCTCTCAGTCTCTTTTTGCTGTCTCCCCTTTCATTGCAATTATTATTGATATTGTTGTTGTTATTATTACTAAATTTTATTTCAACTGTTAAACTGTTCTTAATTCAAGTTTACGTGTTTTATCTTTATTTTTTTTGCAATTCTCTTCCTCTTCCCACCAGGAGTGAGGAGGGATAGAGATGTGAGCGAGGGACACCATGGTGCTCAGTCACCAGCTATGGTTGAACCATGACACAGTGTTAAACCTAGGGATGACTGAGGATAGGCAGACCTGTTTCTTGTTTTGCTGCTGCTCTGTTGGTGCAAGAACCTGCAGTCTGGATGAAAAACAAAACAAACAAACGAAAAATCACCCACTGTCCATACTTGAAGGAAAAACTCTTGAAAGGGCAATCCATATGGGGCACTGACCTTTCAGAAGTACAAGGCACTGAGTGCTGCAGTAAGATGACAGCTGAAATGCCTTAAGGCAAAGCTTAGGCCACCTTCATCCTCTGCAGACCTGTTGGTAGCCCTGCACAGGAAGGAGAAATCAGGCCAAGACTGCCAACAGATTGTTTTGATGCAACACATGACACACTCACCAAAGGAAGTCATGCCCAAATTCTTCCCAGAATTCCCAAAATCTAGCTTTTTTCCAAAGGTTCAGAAGTTTGTTTCAATCTTGACAATTCCCTCTTGTTTGTCCCCTTTGCAGCTGGAGTTTGAAGACTTTGCCATGGGACTTAGCTCAGGCTGCATTTTATGATGCAGTTACTATTTATGGTGATGAAGAAAACCAGCTGTGTGAGCACTAATTGTTTCAGGCTTAACTTAGAAATCCTGTGGAAACAGACATGTTTTATCAGCAAAATATACTCTCTCTGATAACATGGTACTTGGTACCTCTGGAAGGGCTTCTGCAGTAGCTTTGAGGCCCATCTGTCTTGCCCATCACGATGGCCAAGCATGCCATTGGCACAGGAGATCCTTCATCCTGGTCCAAAGTCTTGCTGCTGTTGCAGGGCTGAATATAGGACCATGGTTCATGTTCTGCTGCAGAGACAGTGTGTGCTGCTGAATCCAGCCTCTGCTCTGCATCCCCCTCCCAAAAAGAGAGCAAAAGCAACTTGGCTCTGAGTGTCATTGAAAAAGACAAATGTTCAAAGTAAGGCAGAGTGAAAGAATAGTTGTTGGTGCATGTTTAATTCTACTGAAATGGATGTGAATTCTTAATAAATTGAACTAATTCTGTTGGAAATTCATTAATGAAAAATTGCTAACCTGAGGCATGTCTTTCACACACTTTCAGAAGCAAATATTTTTTTAATTTCTCACTTTAAATATGCTTCAGTTTCATCAGTATAAAAATCTTTAACTTAGTGAAAGAAATGTTCTTAATTTTCCCTTTTTTTTTTTTTTTAAATTTCTGTATTTCCAGATGTTCTCTCTACCTGGATAAGAACAAAACATGTTGAAACAGCCTATCTTTTTTTTTTAAAAAAAACCAGCTTCCAGACACCATGCTCACTTTTGCAGAGCTTGATGTTTATTTTTAAAGTGAAAAGCAATCTGGTGCTCAAAAGGGAAGATATTTGAATTGAATTCTGGCTACCTCTTTACAGATTTCTATGTAAACCAAAAGACAGAGAGGGACTGGCACTCTTTTCTTTGCACCAAGTAATCTGGGTAAGAGGCTTGAGTTGTCCAGGCTTTGTCATTGAAAAGTGATCTTTGGCAAATGCTTCTATTTTTCCCCCATTTGTTTTGTGGTGGTAATTTAGTTGCATGTATTTACCAAATGGTGCATAAGTATTAACACTGCAGTTCATGAAAAGAAATCTGGTTTCCATTGGAAAGGAGGATTTAAGTTGGGGGGGAAGGGGGGAAGAAGGCCAACAAATTTAGTTATGGAATCTTTCAGGGCAGAGCTTTCAGCATCCTGGAGAGTTCTACTCGATGCTTTCCAGATCAGCTTTGCCATCAAAAATTCAGATTCTTACAGGAAAACTCTTCTGGAGCAACGTTCAAGCTTCCTATCCAGCTGCAATTATGGGCCTTCCAGTTGCTGTGTAAACTGAATGCTGTCAGTAGGAGGAAGAGTCTAGAAGCTGCTCTCTAGGTCCTCAACCTCTACATGCAGACCATTCAAGAGAAACTTTTTGCTTGCAGCCTTCAGTGGTGGCAGATACAATTCTCAGGTGTGATGTGTTGATCTGGAGTTTTGGTTTGTGCAATGGAGAGCATTCAAACTGTCTGTTGAAGATTATTTGTAATTCCACTATGAGAAAATTAGGATTACCTTCATCTCCATGTAGCATAACTATAGAAGATTAATTCTGGCTGCTATTGCTTGCTATTGCTTACTGATATCACTGATTATCATTGCTTTGCAGGCACCTTGTCTTAGATCAAAAGTTCTCATTCTCATCAGAAAGTCATCAAGTCTTTATGGTTTTGGTTTGTTTTGCTTGTTTAGAAATCTAGATGACATTTCTCATCCTAAAAGTAAGATTCTTGTTCATTCCCACAGCTAATCTCTGTGGATTCTCAGGGTTGAGTTCAGGTAATACCATGCTGGTACATTTTGGAAGTGATGAGGAGAACAGCTTCAGAGGGTTTAGAGCCCAGCTCACTTTTGTTCATTCAGGTTAGTGGAGAGATGCTTGCTGTGTCTAACAATTTCCATGTCATCTGCAGCTATTCTTAGATACCTGAGCTTACTTTTTAGGCTAATCCTGCTGCATCCTGTAGAGGTAACTTTAAAAAAGAATAGCTACTTGTAGCAGAGCTCCCTTTGCTGAATAAGGGAGATGAATCAAATGTGCTTTTTTATTTTCACTGAGAAATGAGATGACTGACTTTTGCTGCCTGAAATAAGCAGTCTTGTTAATTCTGTCAGTCTGATATTTCCCTTGAAATCTCATTATAGAGGAGAGTCTTGATCCTGGGTACTAGTCTGCTATTGTTGCTTTCTACTTTCATGGGTGTGTGCCAGCTGCTGCTTGAGGGGGATGAATAACTTTTCCTTTCCAGAGTTGAGACTGAGGGGACAAGCCAGAGCTATCGGCCCAAGTCAGACCTAACTCTTACTTTCTTCTCTTGAAGAGAAGGCAGGAAGAACAGATTTGGGATTAACTACACCAATGTTGCCTCTGAAGGATGTCCCCTTAGGTAAAGAAATTAAATTCTGCTCAGTTGATCTAGTCTGAGGAGCTCTCCTCTCACGTATAAGAGGCTTATGCAGCGAGGTAGATGCTTTCTGACCTCAAGCCCCCTTTTGTGAACTTTCATGGATGAAAAGTGATAGGTAGGTGCTCCATCACTCATAGTCCATACTTGTGGTATATCCACTCCATTTCAGTTGCATGTACTTCCTACTGGGAGATGAGACAAAGCAGAGAACGGGAGAGAAGCGCGTTCAGTGCCTGAGCCTCACTTGCTCCCTGAAGGGCTCACCCCCTTAGGATTCCAGCTTTCGTGTATCTGTTTTTCCTACCCCCACCGCTTCCAGATAGAGCAGACAGATTTTCTCTCTCCTGCATCTTTGGCCTTGCTGTATATCCACAGTATGAGGTTACCTAGGAAAATAAGAAACTTGCCTGTGGAGGTATGGTTAGTTTTCTGGCTCTGGCAGACACTTGTGGGTTTTTCCCAGTTACTCCCCAGTGGCTGTTCAAGCATGTTAATGGGGCTGAGGAGGCCTGTCCTCGCTGTTGGCCATGGCACACCTCCCTGAAGCTCCTTGGAGGCGCTCCCAGTGCGATGGGGCTGTCATCAACCCTACATGGCTGCTGACAGCCGCCCACTGTGCGTAGCTGTGAGCTGTGACCTGCATGTTCCCAGGCCTGCTCCTCCAGACTGGGTGCACAGCTATAAATTATATTCGCACCTTCTTGTCCTCTACAAAATCTTTCTTCTGCCCTTCCGCCATGAACACTGATTTTAGAGATGGGAACAGTTTGGTCTTCCTCGTAGGAGATCCATTAAAGTTAATTGAAGTATCTGCTATCAGAGCCAGAACTGATGCAACACACTTGTCGTGGTGAGAAGCTCTTGCTCAGCAGTCCTAGGAATAAGTGACTAATTAGAGAAGAGTCAGAAGGGATGTATGACTGCTGAATTAGGAAGCTGTATGACTGACTGTAAGTAGTTCCAATATGTTTGCTTTTATTCTACAGATCCAATAAACCCTTGCACTGGACTGTGACAGCAAGAGCCCTAAGAAGGTCAATACCACAGGTAAACCCTAAGTAATACCATTAAAAATATTTACTTTGGTGTATTTGACCATGCAATATTTCTCAAAACACATGCATATGCACAGATAAAACAGCGTTGACAGCAAGGCAAAATGACTGATATGCAGCCCAGGCTGAAGAATGAGAAAGGAAATCCATTAACTCTGGTCTTATTCAGCTAACTTGCAGTGTAAGGAAGCATGTTTTATACCTAGTTCTTACTATCAGCAGTAAAAAGTCTTAAAATCTAACATAGACGACTGAGTGTCCTCAGCATCTTCCTCCCTTGGTGCCAAGCAATATAGCTGTCTATAAAAAGCTTACTGACACTTTCTTCCCAATGGGATAAATGGAAAAGAAGCTCAAGTGACTCACACTAGTCTTCTGTAAAACCTTGGAGGCTTGTATTTGCACAGTGAAGTAGTCAGCCTTCACTCTAGCCTCAGGAGGTCCACATAAACTAACCCAGCAATCTTCACAGCTTGGTGGCAAGGTAGGGAATCTGTTTTTCAAAGTCCTTGCACCTTTTTTACTTCTTTTCATGACCTATTTTGAGCTTGGTCATAACTTGTGGGATTTTTGCCCTCTTCCTTTACAAATACCCTTTCAGGATGCACTTCTCTGCCCTAGTCACAGATGAGACAGGTGAAGCCCATCGTGGTGTATCCCCACTTTGGCACGGTGAGCTATGACTCCAACACTGCCCTGATGCAGCTCATCATCTCTCTGGAGTACAGTGCTGCTGTGAGGCCAGTGTGCCTGCCCAATAGCACAGAGACATTATCCTTTTCTTCCCTCTATCCTGTGTCTGGATGGGGATCATCAAAGAAGGTGGGTCTTCTGATTTTGCATGTTTGCCCATTATGAGCAGAACTTACCTTTCCATCAGAAGTATTTTATTCTTTTGCCCAGACCTAACCTCATATTTGTTTCCAAACCAGGTGGGAGCCAAGCTAGAGCTGCAGCAGACACGAATACATGCACTTCAGAATGAAATCTGTGAGATAAATTACTACTTATCCTGGAGGGATCACCACAAGGATGCTTTGTGCAGGCTTTGTTTCCGTGGGAGGCCAGGACGCTTGTCAGGTGAAGCAAAATGAAAGGTGAGCACTCTTGAAAGTGTTTGCATAAGTATGTCTGTGGATCACTTATGGAAAGGGACTAGGAAGGACAGAAGGGAGAACAGCAGGTGACAGTCAAGAGCTCCAATGTCATGCAGTCCCTGGAGTGGATGTACTTACAAGAGTCAACGCAGTCGATCTGTATGGGAGATATAAGCAAAGTGCAGTGTTGCTTAAGTGGAACCACAGAGTTTAGAAAGCTTTCTTTGAATTGTAATTTCTGTGAGACCTGTGGAGGAGAGGATGTTCTTCCCGTGCACTTCCCAAGACCCACTTGTGATCCCATTGAAACATTTCCCATTGGCGCTTGCCTGGAACTCTTTCATGGCACCCTTTTGTCAAGATAAACTACAACTTTTATCATTTTTATAAAACTCTTGTATTCAGAGCACTGTTCAAAAACTGACTAATCTCTCCAAAATCACATGGCAAGCAGGTAAGGACAGCTGAGTAAATAGAAGGCAAAGTAATTCTGACTGAGGCATCGTCAATCTGAAATGTGAGTTCTGCTCAATACCGCAATCCTATGGCAGGTGAACAAATTCTGTGTAGCACTAAAGAGCACTATTTAGTCCTATTTTGTCTGCAGCCTGTGCTCAGTCTTCACTCTATGCTGATAAGCAAGCCTTTAAATCGGTCTCTTCTTTGCAGACTGGTGCTGAGTCGCACCAGTGGCTGTGTTCCCAGTTCCTGCAGGAGGGCTTTTCTGGGAAAATCTGATTCCAACAGCTCTCTTTTAGCTGCAGCAGTGCAGTGGCCAAATGAGATCCCTGTGAGTCCTCTCTCTTTTGGTTTCCAGGATAGTTCTGGTGGCCCCTTGGTCTGCAACATTGAAAATGGATCAATTATGCTTTACAGCACTGTCAGATAGGCTGCTGGCTGTGCCTGCCCAAAGAAACTAGGGTTCTATTCAAGGGTGAGGATTTTCTTGGACTGGATAGGGCTGCTGATGAAAGGTGAGTTTTCTTTGTCTAAGTGAAGTGAGTCCTGAATATCATGCCTTTGTATAACATATCCCAAGGGCATTGAGGTTTTGACTGATAGGCTTTTTAGGGCAACTTAAGATGAAGGAAAAAAATCCAGGTGACTTCCTGCAGAAAGTCTCTACTTCCTCCTCTTCCTCATGCCTTCCTCCTAAATAAAGCTTATTGGAAATCAGAAAGGGAGTTCCAGAAGTGTAAGACTTGTATTTGACACTTCTGACTCTCAAATTGATCATAATCTTTGGACAGATACTTTATCAGTAAAAAGCAGCTGCTTGTGAAAATGCCTATCAGCTCCATGCTTTGATGGGCAGAATAGTTTGGGAAATGCTGTAAACTGAACTTGTGCATCCAGGGATCTAGATATAATTAGCATCATATTCAGAAGTCTGCAGGATAAATTTTGCCAGAGAAAGAGTAGCATATGCTAGTGAATAAGGACTGATTGCATGAAAGTGATGGCATCTTACAAAAAGAAGAAGCCCCTGCTCTTAAACTGGAGGGGCTCTCATGCAAAGAAATGAGGGGAGCAAACCTATTCAAAGAAGCTCCACTGGTGCTTCCCTGCACCAGCTCTCTCTCCCCTTCTTTCCCAGATGTTTCTTTCCTGCTTAGCCTCCTCAGATCAAGGTGAATTTGGCTTTATAGTTTCACTGGCAAGTGGAGAAATCCACCACTTCATCTTGTTTAATCTGATGGAATTTGAGAGATTTCAGAGAGACCAGATAGCTTCGAGTCCTTTTTTTTCCCATGTTAAATAAATAGATTTGTCATTCTACAGAAATGTTTTACTTTGGCTCAAAGTAGTTGCACTAGGAAACTGCTGATGCAAAACCTTTGTATTCCCAGAGCTTCACCGCTCCTCCTTCCCTGCATGTGCACACATACAGCCAAGTGTATTAGTGAATAGCTGTGATCGTCCCACAGCATTTCTTAAGAGGAAAAAACCTAATCCTGGACAGACCTTTTGTGTTTCTGCCCATCCTACATTTTATCCTTTTGCTGCCAGTGGAAAATGGAAGACTCCTGCTCACAGGAACAAATTTAATCTCCTTTCCCTGAGTGCTGAATAAAGTGTGCTGCACTTACGAGCAGGAAATTAAAGTATATATTAAAGAAAAGGGCATGTTGTGGATATGCTCTACTCTCAGGCACTTGGACTCTCCTGTTTTGTGCTGCAGCTGCCAGTCTTTCTCCCTTGTGGCATCCTTCATAGTCCCACACTGATTGAACAGAAATGCTACTACAGGTGTGACTAAGGGAGAACTTTCTTCTAAATTAAAACCAGGTGACAAAACAAGACATCAGTTGTATGGTAGCCAGAGCATCCCCACAGACAAGCTGGGAGTTGGCTGAACATCTTCCATACCCCTGGATCTGACACAGCTGGCTGCTGACCACCGACTCTGAAGGCAGTAACTGCTTTCATGGCCAGGCAGTGGATGCAGGGAATTGCTCAGCTCTGCAGTATAAATCTTTCTCAGAGGTGGAGCCTGTAGCATTGCATGCAGCTCTCACATACACTTCTATGCAAAAGGTTCAAAGCCCTGAGGGCTCTTTGAGCCAGATACTGACTCACAGGATCAGTATACTGGTACTTGCCTCCTTTATCTGACCTTCATGTGATTGTCTTCCTATTGTGGGAAGTGCTTGGCCATGCTGACTGTTCTGTGTTAAGCTGCCTCTAAGCACGCTGTGCCTCTCCTCAGATGCTGAGCAGAGCGTGCTGCAGGGAAGTGGCAGTGCACCAGAGACCTCGGCACAGGAGCTCTCAAAGCTAATGGGAGAGGTGTGCAGGCAGGGGCACTGCAGAGCTCTGTGGAGCTCCCGTGTGCCACGGGAGGCACTGCTTGGTTTCCAGAAGGCAATGGAGCTGGTTCAGTTCAGGATCAGCTCTGGGTAGTGACTGCTAACTAATCTGAGTTTCCTAACATCTCTGGGCAAGTGGATACTACTCTCTGGATTTTGTCCTGGGAAGAGAGAGTGTGTGTGTGTACACCAGGAGAGGGGAAGGAGGGAGGCTGGTGAGCAGAGACAAGGGAAAGAAGACCCTCTTGTAGCTAGAAGCAGTGGGCTTCCACAGTAGAGCAAGGATCCATTACCACTGATACTGCAGAATTCCTATGTGCTTGGATACGTTGCTTAATCTGCTCTCTCTCTTCCTTTACCATTCCTGTACATGGAATAAGGTACCGCTTTTTCATCTTCCATGTTTTGGACTGAATTTCTCAGGGCAGAGAGAACTACTTAATTTCTTATGCATGTACTTTGCCTAAACAGAGCTGTGGTCTTGGGGTGAGACACTGTCAGCTTGCTGCTGCTCCTGAGGCACAACAAACAGCCCTGTCCTACTAATGTGGCTCCTCCTGGCTAGTAAGCATTTAAATGTTTCTCCACATCCAACACTGCGTTGGAGGAAGAATGATGAAAAAGCTAAAGTAGCCCGAGTTACTGGGTGACACTGGCTTTGGCGACAAATTGGAGAATGCAGTTGCTCACAAATTTAAAAAACAATCTGTTCAGGAGGGCACGTGCTACCAGTGCTGCTCACAGACTTGTGCAGTAGCCAGGCTGCTGGCATGCAGAGTGTGCTTTCCTCTTCTTCCCACTGGCATCCTTGCTGGTGCTCCACAACATCACACCACTGAGATAAAAATAGGTCCCCTGAAGTGGCGAGCAACAGGAGGTGGGGATGGTTCTCTCCATGGGGAAGTGCAGCATAGCCAGCAGCTGTGGGGGTATCATTAGCACAGCAGCTCCAGGGCTGGCTAGGACAGGCTGGAGATGTGGATAAGGCTCTTGCCTGCCCTGCAGCAGGCTTGGCTCAGCTGAACTGCTCATCCCTGGGTGAGCTCAAAGCCATGGCAAGCACACCGTGCTGCAATGACCTGAATTGGGCGTCGACCTGAATTGGTTGTTTACCTGAATTTCGTGTCAACCTGAATGCAAAAACAACTTTGAAAATGTACCTAGGGACAAGCCCTTGTGTCTCAGCCTGTTGGACTTTACCCTGTTCCCGGATGCAGCATCCAGACTGCACTGGCATTCCCTGCTCTCCCCTGATGCCAGCACAGGGCCCTCATCCTTCAACAGTGCTGGAGCCCTTGTGCAAAGCTGTGTGATTAACTCATTGCTTTTAACCTAGACTGTGGTGGAAGAGGTTTGGATTTGTTTAAAGCCAGCTCTCCTGGAGGAAGGGTACCTTCCTTGTGCTCTCTCTCACCGAGAGTTAAGGCAAGTCTCTCTTCCCTACATGTGCCCTCTCACAAGCACTGCTATGTAAAGCTGTTCACACCACAGCACCTTCCTCAGGAGGCAAATATTCTTCATCTCCCTTTTGGATCTGAAGGATTTCTGCTCAGCAGGAGGGCTCAGCTCCTCCCCTCTGTGCTCTCAGTATCCCGTGCAGGTACGCAGAGACACGGCGTGGTGTCAGCATCCCATCTGAGCAGGAAGCCCATAAAGCGTTGGTGTGGGAGGAAGCACACTTAAACAGAATTTAAGCTGCTCTACAGAGGGTATGACTTTAAAAATTGCTGCCTTGGGAGACAAACAACTCTATTATGCTTGGTACTAAAGGGACATGCAGTTCTCATTAGAGATCTTGTTCCCCTCCTCCTGCTCTTTTATAACCACTCGGATGCTTCCAAATATTTCCCTGTTGGTCTGGTCTCTTATTTAACGAGTGCTGAATCTGACTGCACTGTGTGTGCATGCAGCTCCAGGCTAGGCCTGCTCTCCTCCTGTGTTAGTGGAGAACCAGGGAGTTCATAGACCAAAGCATAATATTTCATAACTCTTGTCAAGATCTGATCACAAGGTCAATTAAAAAAAATAATTGCATTTCTTCCTCAATAGTGAGTGAGTATTTGAGGTTGGTAGGTCTGTTAGCCCAGCTATGTAACCAACTTGGTATCTGTTTATCTCTTTTCCAGGCATCGATTCAAAGCACAGCTCAAAGCAAATTTGCAAGCAAGTCTGCTTTCCCCTGAGGCCTGGCAGCTCACTCCTGTGCTGCCCAGCCTGTGTCTCTGCCTCCAGGTTAAGGCAAGAGGGCTGCCTTGTGATCACGTACACTTTGAGAGCTCCTGCAGGCTTGTACCAGCTCGAATGCTGGACCCTAAGAAATGATCCAACTGATAGGAATGGGTTTTAAATATTTATATATATAGATAGAGAGATGCCCCATGCAGGCTGAGCTTTTTATCACTTTGGCTTTTTCAATGACTCCAGTAGCTGTGCCCTTGCTAGTGATATCAGGATCTTCAGACTTCGAGAAAGTCTGGTAATACTGGGGCAGGGGAGGCAGAGGTTTTAAAAAAACTAGAAAACTAAATATTGGGAAACCATTTCCCACTAACTTTATTGACCTGCTAGACTCTCTTCAGTCCCAGGCAGGACTGCCAAGTTTTGTGGAAAGCTCTTACTGTCTTGTCTTAATGCTTTTATCACTGAAGTGCACATTTATCCACAGAATGTGCATCAGAAGTGGAGTTAGAAGAGCCCTGGGGATTTATATCTGCTCCTTCTTCATCATGTTATGTGGGAAGCCCAAAGTGCTCTTGGATACTCTGACTGTCTCTGAAGGGCATGGCAAAGATTATATTACTATAATCTGTCAATAACATCATCACTGAACCGCCAAGAGGAGTTTCTTGGGATTTATGAAGAGAATCAGAGAGGAAGAAAAGTGCAAGGTAACAACAAATGATCCAGCTGAGGACACTCAGTCCTAGAAATTTCACACTTGCGCTTGGGCCAGTTTCAAAGAGCCCCGGACGTGTTGGCAGCCTTAAATTAAGCTTCAGAGCCCAGGCTGTAAGGTTGGCTGAAGACCTTAATCCCTGTGTCAGTGTGTCAGTGTGCTGCCCTGATCCAGTAAGAGAACAGCCCTCTTAGTACCCTAGAGAACAGTAAAAGGGACTACATAGATATAAACTGTGATGTTTGAGCAAACCCTCAGGGACACTTGTCTATATAAGTGACTGGTAACTTCCTGCACTGTCAGCTTAGTTTTCAAAGCCAAGCCCCCTTCCTCCACACCCTGTGAGACAACGATGTGAGATGCAGTGATGGTACATATGATCTGCCTCTTGGAGTTGGAATGAATGTCACTGAGGCAGCAGGGGCTGGGAAAAAAGATGTGGCTCTTCATTCCGAAAAATGCATTAACTTCTATGTAGAAGGTATAGTCTTCCTAACCATGACTCTGCTGAGGTGCAATCCCATCAAGCATCTAGCAGTCTAGACAAACAAAATCCACAGAATATAAAGTAAGCTAAATCAAAAAGAAAGGGAGAAATTTAACATTGTTTACTTGGAAGTTTAAGTTTTTGGAGGCCCCTCTGTCTACATGTGCACAGCATGCTGTGCAGAGAAGTAAAACCTCGCTGGCAGTGCAGCGTGGCAGGGAGATGGAGCACATCGTGGAAATTCCATTTCAGAGTGCACGGAGGAAACGCTTTTTGTTTCCTGTTTTAAAGAGTCTACACACAGAGTAGGGGAAAAGGAGGAAGTGGAGAAAGTGCTGTATCAGGCAGCAACCTGGAAGCAAAAGGAATTAACTGGAAATTGTTGGCACAAAATGTAAATGGGGAAGGGGAAAGTAGTAGGAAACGAGTGGGAGAAAACTCCAGAAGCTAGAACTTGCAGAGGTTTCATTAAGTATGCTGAAGGATCTCTATTCCTTCTCCCAGCATCTTCTCCCAGCATTTCACTGCAGTTTTTTGCCTTCTATTAGTTTATTCTGTCTCTGCATAGGTTTAATTTTTTGCGGTTGCAGATGTTATACCAAGAAGAACTTCTTCTTGGTAGATACCCACACTGATTTACTGGTAGACGGTGTGGTGGGGAAAAACACTGTAAGCCTTTGGAAGTCCTGTGGATGAGTTTCAGTGTACATGTTCCCCAAATATTTTCAAAATTAAGTGATGCCTTTGGAGGAAGTTTTTAGATAATAGCTCTTCTGTGTAGTCCTTCATCCTCTTGACATCACACTAGTGGTGATGGCTAATGCTCAAGAGAAGAGGCTCTGTTTGACTTCTGCCTGGGTGTAGATGAAGGCTAAAGGGAAAATAAGATGTTCTTCCATGACACTCAAACAAGAACACTCTTTTGTTACCAAATACAGTAGTAATGCTTCCAAGTGAAGACTGTTAGCATAATGGAACATGCTAGGAATGTTTTTTTTCATTAAGGAACAAAACCAAAACCCACCAAATCTACAGCTGAGCATGTCAGTTAACTCTGAGTTGGGAGTGAAAGCACAGAAGAGGAGAAAGATAGAGGATATGCTAAGGAGCTCTTGGAGCACTCCACAGCTATCTTCTTCCAAGAACTAATTTATAAAAGCAGACAAAAAAAAAAATCTAAAAGTGTGTCTATTACAGCTGAGAATAGCAGTTTAGCTATCATAACTATTTACATGGAGGACAGAGGAAAATGCTATCAGAAATGGGGCCATCAATCAAACTTTTCCCAGAACAGGAGTCTCACAGATAGCTCCCTGGAGCGTCCTCCAGCGCACAGGCTCACTGCTATGTAATAGCGTTTGTTATGGCTGGCAGTTTTTCAAGACTGGGTATATTAAACTAGATTCCTATGACTGTTTATATGCCAACATATTGAAACAGCCTGTTTGCTTTCCCCCCTCCCATCCTCCTTCTCTAGAGTTGGTGAATAACAGAAGTTTGTGGGTGCCTGTCTCTAAACTAAATTATTTTTACCAAGGAACTAAAACATAGAATTAGGCTTTAATGTAAGCATGAGCTGGAACTTTAGGATGCTGTTGTGATAGGGGAGAAAGAGGCTGGAAAATTCAGAGAGCCAGTAAGTAACCAGAAAACAATTTAGTGTGCTTAACAACGGAAAGTACCTATCAGTGGAGATGGAGTATTGGCAAAAATTCCCTGTCTCATCCAATTTTCAATGTAAGCCTAAGAACAAACCCGTACGTAGTTGAGCAATTTTTCAGGACAGATAAAGAAAACAAAATGCCTAGACTTGTAGGTAGACTTGAGGCAGCTGATCCTGTGCAGTGAACTGAACAAACTCTTGCTGGCCAGCAGTAAGTCACTAGTGCAGGACAGGGACTGGAGGTGCTGCCTCATCAAGAGGTGACTGCCATGTTACTGGAGCTGAACATCTTTGGAATGTGAATAGTTCTTTGCTTTTCCACCTTTCCACAGAGTAACTTGTATGGCTTTGGCCTACGCATCTCAAGCGGTGTTTTTACAGGGAAGTTGTGCTTGGATTTGCTTCTGTCTGTGCTGTTCAGTACTGTGCAGCCTCCTGTGGTTCTCCCAGTTCCTAAACCTGTGATGAAGATTGTGCACTGCTCCATGGGCCCTGTTTCCTTCAGCTTTGAATGCTTGATGCTCAGGGTTCAAGGTACAGTCAAGCTGTACAAACACTTCTCTCTAAAGATGAACTGACCTGTTTGACTGGAGCTTCAGGAACATACTTGTTTTCAAGATGCCTTTATGGGCTTTCTGGAGACTTTACAGACAGATGTTCTCCAAATGTATGAAAAAACAGAGCTCTCTGAAGCTCTAGCCTGTATAAAACTGTCTGATATGCACAGTGTTGAGGCTTGAAACAGGTTTTGTAGGATTATAGTGAACAGGGTCTGGCCTGGTAGAATGGGAATGTAGTCGTTTTTGTAATTGGTTTGACCTCTAATTGAACATATCTGTTTTTTCCAGATGAACTTTTAAAAGGAGTATTTCAAGGTTTTACTCTTCAGATTGTTTCTCAACCATGATTCATGGTTTTCCATGAGGGTCACGTAGGAATTGTTCTGGTTGCTGGTGCAAGTCCTTTTAAAACTTGATGTTAAAGCTGACTTTAATGCTCTACATTCTTATTCTTTCCAGGACAAAAAACTGTCAGTGCTTCAAAAATGCCCAAGCAGATGATCTCAGAGTTGTCACAAGGCACAGATGTCACTCTTACCGATTGGGATGGAATGATTCAGTCACTGGGATACCACATGAGATACACAAATGCCACCAGGTGAGCACCTGAGTTCTTCTGGACTGTGTAACTCCCATGAAATCTGCAAACACCTGTGACGTGTTTTTTAATGAATCCATGGGTGCTTCAGCTCATGTTAGAAAACTGGGCAAGTTCCTCAAAGAGAGTGGGGAAAGCTGGTGGGTGCAAGTATTTTGTTTGCAGCAAATAGCAGGTAAACCTGACACCTCTGGGCAAAGCTCTGACCATGTCAGAGGCCTGAATGTGGCATAACTGAGGGACTAAAAAGGGGGATGCTAAACTATTTCACTAAAAATCTTTTGGCACTTTCATCCATTGCCTTTTCTTCCTCCCTTATCGTGGAGTTAAGGTAAGAGATAACTTTCCATTCAGGAGGCAATACCACAGACTTCTAAAGCATCTGAAAGGTTAACTTCAGAAGTAATAAATCATATGACCAAAATAGATTTGGACCAGTATCCCACCTTTGATTTTTTTTTTTCCTTTTCTCTTTTTAATGGGCATTGCAATCCCTTTTGCCTTTGCTCCCATTTTGATCGCTATCCCTAGGAGATCAGAGCCAATTGTTAAATATGCCAGCACTGTGACTTTGTTCTTTGCTTTGTGCTGCAGCTGCCACGGGAGAATTGTAGCCCCATTAAAATCCATTATTCGCCTTGAAGTCCTGGACTTTCCGGACTGAAAGAAACCTGTCTAATTGTCATGGCCAACTGGTGGTGTGTGAAGGAATTGGACTAACGAAAGAGTTACTCAGTGAAAGAGAGCTCATCTTAATTCTGGGGTGAGAGAAATGGAGGAACTTAACCAAGTTTCTTCTGCTGACAGACAAGGGATTTTTACATGGCACATTTCCGTGCTCCAGAAGGGATTTCTGATACTTGGAGTTACTTCAGCTAGCCTGGTACCTTTTGCTTCCTATAAGCACTTTTGCAATCAAACTCGTTGGATACAAGGTCCTAATCATGGCATGGCCGTGCCTTGGAACTATGTGAGTCTGTGCAGGATGCTCTTTCCCAGACTTTGACTGGAAGTATGACAAGTTGCTGTGTGTGTCTGCAGCTGTGTGCCAAAGACAAGGCAGCAGGTCAAAGTGATGGGGCCAAGGGGAGGGAAGCTTTTCCTACAGCCCTGCTCAGTGAGGGAAGGTACCCACCTCACTGAGGAACTAATGGCCTGATTATGTAGGACATTGTCAGGGAAGTGAAGCTGTGTAAGCTTCTGTACATGGAAGAGAAACTGGAAATTTGAACTGTTAAGAGCACTTATTGACACAAGGTTCTTCAGGGCCAGCTCTCAGTTATGTGAGGCACTCCAAGTGGCTTATTCCCCAGAGGATATGGATGTCCTGCAGCCCTGTGAGCATTGTCTTGCACAGAATATGTCTACAGTGTCTTGCACAAAAGAGAATGAGGGGGGTGTTGCCTGTCAGGGCAGGGATTTCTTCTGACCAGAGTAGTCCAGGCAGTGGGCATTTGCCACTAGAGATTTGTAGTGGTTACAGTGAGTGTCTTTAACTATTTGGCTGTTTGAAGGAGGCCACCATTCTGGTTACAAGTATAGCAAGTTATCTTCTGGCCATGTTTGTAGACTAATGCATGAGCTCGAAGCTGAATGACATCAGGATTTTGCGTTAAGAAGCTTTTAGAAAGTGAAATCTTTTCTGACACTGCCTTTTGAAAGACTGTGGCTTGCAGCCCTCAGGAGAAAAAGGCTCACAACCCATTCTGGTCTATTTTGCAGGCAACTGAAGTGGTGACACTTCCATCCATCCCATAAAATCTTGAGGTTCAGTAGCGACAGCGACCTTCCCTTCCAGGACTTCAGCAGCCATGAAAGGCTTTCTCTCAACTTCCTCTACTCAGGAAACATCATCTGGTAAGTCTATTATGATTTTGTAGGGAGGGTGGAAAAGTACAGCCCAAAATATGGCTGTCACATGAAAAAAATACATCTATCTGTTCTGAAGAGAAATGGTGGTTATTAGTAAGAGATCTATTAGAGATCTTGAGTGTTGACTGAATGCATAAGTAGTGATCTAATTACTGTGCTCATTTCCTGCTAAAAACCTGTAAAAAAGAGATCCTGTCTTAGCTGTTGCTCTCTATCTGCCCCTTTCCATTCTGCTCTACAAAACCAGAATCTCCTGTCCCTGTTGTCTGCCCATTATTCCTTCTATAATCTCTCTTCTGCTTCTCCATCCAGCAGGCAGTAATGCTGCCGGGTGCTGCTGTTACCACTGCTTACCTCCCCAGACTTCAGCTCTGCCACATGCCCAGGGACCTAGGCAGTTAATTGGGCTCTAAGCTTAAAGACCAAAGGAAACCTCCCTCACTTTCTTGTTTCCCAGGCAGGGACAGAGCTGGGGACATGGGTGGACAGTTTTCTCCGTGAACAGCACTGCCCTGGCACCATTAGGCAGATTAGTACTTTGATCCCTGAGATCAGAGAAACTTGGAGCAGGAAAGATGTGTCCAGTCTGACTCTTCTGTTTTGTGGGAAGCAAACAATGTTTTGTCTTTTAGCAGCTTGAGCCACATCTAACCTTCTCCCATGCCCCTTTCGTCTGTCCTACCTGTGCTCCTCACTGCTGTGGAATGAGCACATCAGCTTGGGCAAGCGTGTTGGGATTCTAGAAGTAAATCACAGCAATTAAATTTCTCTTATTAAAATGCATCAGCCTTACAGCAGCATCACCAGAGATGTTTGCTTTTTCGTGCAAGCATGCACATATCCAAGATGAACTTCAAACCCCAGCTCTGTGAATGAGGAGGTGGCTTTTCCATCCACCTGCACCCTGGCCAAAAACTCCTCTTGGCTCAGACTCCTCTCCCCAAAATAGTCTGTAATCTCTCTGTAATTGTGTACGTCAGCTAAGATAGCACTCTGCTTTTAGGTCAGGAATCTTGAAACATGGAGGTTGCTGACAAAAATAAGACTGATTGTAACTTTCCATAAACCTGTTGAGAGGGAAGGGGTAGAAAGCCTTTTAAAAAAAAAAAAAATCCCTCTCTTCTTTTTATGCACATTCTATGTTTATGGCTTGGGAGTTAATCTCTGTCTTGGGTAAGTGTCAACATTTGGGTATGAAATGGTCACCAGCAACATTAGCCATGTCAGTACTAAATGTACTTTCTTAATTCTTCACATCCCTATTTTACCGTATTCACTTTCAATTCTTGCTACCAGGGCTACTATGTGTATTGGGAGAAATACATGGATACTTGAAGGAAAAAAACCAAACCCAAAACCAAACAAAATAAAACCTCACCAGAAAAGTCCCAAACCTTACCTAAATCCAAAAATCTCAAATATGTTGGATCTAAGATCTCTGCACTTTGTATGAAGACATGAACTTTAGCCAGGTTGACCAGGCCTGTCTGAAGCATGTTCCCAGATGTTCAGCCACAGGGGTGGAAGTTTAAAATCCTCATCAAGGTTCTACAACTTTCATGTTTCCAGCAAGCTTGGTTTCCTTTCCCTCATCACCCCAAAAAGTATGCTGTCAGCCCTGCTCTCCTTTCACCCCACTAAACCAGTGTGTGATGGTAGTCAGTTTTATTTAGGGAATTCCTTGAAACAATGTAGACTATTCCACCAAATCATGTAATAAAATGTAGAGTTAATTTTCTTGAAAGTAGCTGGTGTGGGGCTGTGTTTTGGATTTGTGCTGAGAAGGGTGTTGGGTAACAGAGATGTCTTTATTACTGCTAAGCAGTGCTTACACAGACTCAAGGCCTTTTCTGCTTCTCATTCTGCCCTGCCAGTAAGGAAGCTGGGGGTACACAAGGAGTTATGAGGGGACACAGCCAGGACAGCTGACCAAAGGGATATCCCATCCCATATGGCATCATGCTCAGCATATAAAGCTGGTGGAAGAAGGAGGAAGTGTTGGGGATGAACGTTTGGAGTGGTGGTGGTTGCCTTCCCAAGTAACTGTTACCTGTTATGGAGCCCTGCTTTCCTGGGGATGGCAGAACACCTGCCTGCCAGTGGGAAGTGGTGAATGAATTCCTTGTTCTGCTTTGCTTGTGTGCATGGCATTTGCTTCACCTATTAAACTGTCTTTATCTCAACCCACAAGTTTTCTCACTTTTTCAATTCTCTCCCTGATCCTGCTGGTGGGGAAGTGAGCGAGGGGCTGCGTGGGGCTTAGCTGCCAGCTGGGGTTAAACTGTGACAGCCACAAAGCAGTGCTGTTGTTATCACACTGTTTGCTGAATGTGCTTTCCCTTAAGCTACTTTCTGAGATCATTTCAAGATACTCTTCCATGCTCTGATGTATTCAAAACTGCAGCGACTTAATTCAGTGCTCACCCCAGGCACTCCACACTAGGTGGTAGTCCCTGTATCTCTGCAGTTCACACTGCCACTGAACCAAATACAGGAACATCCCTGAGGAATGACTGATTATTTAAACTAGTTCTTGGATTGGCTTGCTTTTGTTTAAAACAGATGCTTATTGGGAGGAACGATTGGTCTCAGCATGTAAGTGACCTCGGATTAATTAATAACCACTGCCTGGAACCCGACACTGTAAGCGGGAACCAGAAAAACAAACAGTTTAAGCCATCTGTGCTAACTTTTGCCTGAGAGCTTGGCTGCTCGTATTAGAGGGTTGTGCCTTTTCCTGCGGCACACAGAAGGGAGAGAGGGATTCCATTATTAAAAGGTTGGTTCCCGTAGTGTGATCCACCAGAAGACGGGAAATAGGGGGATGTGTTGTACCTCAGCCCTCAAAATCCTCAGCAGGTTTCTCTGTACCAGTTCGACCACTGACAAGATTTAAATGGATTTGTTTTCTGTTAAACCTTTTTTTCCTCTAGATTCATCTTCTGTTTTACTAGTTTCTGAGCAAAGTGAATACTCTTCTCTTCCAGTTTTGTTCCCTTCCTTTCTTGTGCTGACATCTCTTGTGATCAGTGGAAGCTGCTGGTGGTGGGATACAGGTTGTTTATGTGCTGTTTAATTTGCTGTTACTGGAGATGGTTGGGAACACTGTAGCAAACTAATTTTGTAAAATGAAGACTTACTGTAGTGGAAACACTTCATAAATACTGTTTCAGCTGAAAAGGTCAGGAAATTATTTTCACATGCAGAATATGTTTTCCTGGAAAATGTGTGGAGAGCTGCTTACCCAGGACATGTTGCCAGCCTGTACACATCTTGGTAGCCTCCAGACAGGGCCATTACTATTGTCATCTTGTCAGTCCTGGAAAAGAGAGATGGGCTTGCTGTTTCCCACGTGTTTACTGTTTGAGGCCATGTGGAGCTGCCCTCCAGCAGCTTAAACCCTCCTGTGTAGCATCCCGTGCTGCTAGCAATGGTGGCAGTAGAGATGGAGTATGGACTTGGATGTGTACCTGGTAATTAATGTGTGCATGCAGTCCTGGGAGAGCTTGTCCTCTGCCCCCCTAAACGTGCTGATGCCTGTATTAGGTACTTCCTAGCCTCATGAGGCAGAGGTACCACATCCTTCTGTTGAACCTTCATCTCTGATTTATGTAGATACCTATGAGGGTGGCATAGGTCTCAGATGCTTCATCAAGAGCTGTAGATTCACTGTGAGCTCCATCTGCACTGGGGTCTGGTGCCTGAGGAGGTGAGGGGCTGACTCGCCTCTGGACTCCCTGTGTTAATCGTAACGGCAGCAAAACTTCAGAGGTACAAGCCAAGGTTCTCTGTCAGCACAGCACCCAAAGCACTGAGACCTCAGCTTGGATTCCCAAAAGCGTCCCCGTGATGCAAGGTTATAAGTCCTGAAGTGTGAGTGTTGTTCAGCAGCAGATGCTACAGGTGATCTGTGGGCTCTTCCTGTTGTCTGAACTATAGAGTTTTTTAGACTGAAATAAGTATTTGCTTTCCTTCTTCCTTGCCCAGTGCTCAGACAGAACAGCTGGTGGGGAAGCAAATACTTGTTGCCAGATGTGAATGATGTCAACCCTCTGCTTGTGAAAGCCATGTGCACACACTGTGGTCTTGGTGGGTTTCCTCTCAGAAGTGACCTGGCACTCCTGGAGCTGCAGAAACCCATCGATCCAGGCACCATTTGTACTTCCACCATATTCAGCTGTGCCAGGGTTAATGCTTATAATAGGTCTCAGACATGGGGCACAGTGTTTCGTATGTGTGTGGGAAGGGGTTTGTGAAGACATCTGTGTATCTATGTAAGAGTGAAATGAACAGCAAGCCTTCAGGCAGGATTGATTCCTCTAATCTGGCTAAAATACAGAATGAGGGTTAGAAATGTGACTTTAAGGTATAAGTACAGGGTAGACATGACCTAGAGAATAGAAAAGGTCACCTGTTCTACCTGTCTTCCCAACCTGCTACAGCTGTACTATTGACTCCATTAAAGTTAATGAGCCAAAAATAAGCAGGCATGTCCCAAGGGAGCTGTTCTTATTTTTTTTTTCTTCATAAAGACCGGTATGCACAGCACTAACATAATATGCACCTCTGTGCTGGTAGCAAAGTAATGTTTGAGATTGCAGGAGCTGAAATTTAAAAGAAAACTGTTAAGTTGCCTGTACCCTTTCTCTAAACCCCAGAATATTTTTGTTAGAGGAATATTTTGCTGCAGTATATAATTTAGATTTTTATACAAAAAAAGTGCCAAGCTTGGACAGAGCTGAGAGAAGTTACTCCTTCCAGTTTGCAATGTGCAGCTTGGGGCAGGACCTGGGGAAAGGAAAGGATAAAAACTGAAGACAAATATTAAGCATTAGGGAAATGAGATGTAAATAGAACCAGTGCACTAGCACAGAGCTTGTGAATAGGAAGCTATATAGCACATGGATCTTGCCATGTCCTCTGAGTAGTATCCACAAAGAAAATACCACAGTTCTTCAAAGAACTGTCTAACTACGTGCACTGATGATGGGAGGCTTCTGCACTGAAGGAGTGAAGTCTGGGGTCAAACTGGCCTGAGGAAAGTGTCTTCCTTCAAGTCCCTGGATCCATGTCTCTTTGGAGGGCCTCGTCTCTCATCTTCTTAGAAACAGCCTTAAAAATATGTTCAGTTTGACTGTGCTGTGGCCTCAAACAGTGGTATTAGGAGAAAGCCTGATCTGACTCATTAAAACAGTGCTCTTGGGCATCCAGTAAGTACAGCAAGGGAACACATACATTATTAAAGCTCTGTCTCATCTGCTCTGCAGTCTTGTTGTGGGATATTTGGGAGGAGGGGGGAGATGAAGCAGCGAGTTGAAAAGCAAGAAAAGCAGAGGGCTGACAGAAGCAAGAGCAGGAAAGATGTACCTGGTGTTGATGGGAATTTGCTTTCCAACACAGACAGTTCAACAGGAACAACCAGCTGCTGGCACACGGTGGAGAGGAACAAACACTGCTGCAAGATCTTAACAGCAGGATGGGGAGAGACAGGAGGTGGCAGTGAGTTCACCTTACTCTGACATGAAAGAGCACCTACGACCACTCGAGGGCAGTGCCAGCTCAGGCTGGGGGCAGTGCCAAGAGAGATTTCCCCTGCTCCCTGCATGTTGCCTGCAGTGTATGAAACATTTTCCACCTAGGAGCCAGGCTGTCTCTTCTTTCCTTTCCCCAGGTTGTCATATATACCAGGTTTGTGACTCAGATCACTTCCCTCCAAACCCTTCCTCTTTGGAAGTTCAGACTTGAGTGCTCTGTTTCAGAAATCCTCCTTTTTTACTGCAGTAAACCTTGTGGTGCTGTAGCACTGATATCAATTCAGTTCCTGAAAGATGCCTAGGAAATATTATCCTTCAGCGTCTGGGTGCATGGCCAGCATCAAGTCCTTTACAACAGCTGGTATTCATCTGTCAGAATTGGTATCCCTGTTCCTCTTGGATAACCTGATTTACCAGAAGTAAAGTAGCTGCTGCAGCAGCAGCACGGGTAGGGAAGATGGACTGCTTTGGCTGTAGAGTTACTTTGCTGGAAAGGAAGTGATCTGAAACTTGGTGTGATGGCTCATCCATTGTAAATATGCCTTCAGGTTTCAGAGAGATTTATCTGTGTCAAGCTTTTAGTCTTGTCTCTCCTATTAGGAAGACCATACTGACATGATTCCATTTGCTAGAAGGTTGTTTTTTCTTTTAGATGTACCTTCTTGGAGGGGGCAGGGAGGGGGAGCTAGACTTACCTAAATTTTTCTATGAGCTGGACTAGACTTGGAAGTGAAATGTGCTCGTGAAGGAGGATTTTAATGCTCGGCCCTATCACATGTATCAATAAATTACAAGCCAGGAAACCTCTGCCTGCATCCATCTCCTCTGGTTTCAGCACTCTTGTGCACTGCATACACATCCATTCTTTAAACAGAAGGTAGGAAGCTCTTTTCCATCTCTGTGCTCTATATTGTAGTCCACTTAAAAATGGAAATACAAACATGAGAGTTTATGTGATGAAGCAACATGATGTCATGTAACCAAGTGAACTTGGCAACCATCTGCTGCTAAATGGCTGAAGAACTGCAGCCTGCCCTTACACCAGCTCAGAGTTAATACACACATACATACAATAATTAAAAGATCATGTGTGTAACTTTTGATTTAGTAGACTTACAAAATACCAGCATTTCTGTTGCTTAAAAGAAACCCTTCTTTCTCCTATCCACATCCCATGCTGCTTATGGAAAGAAAACCTCATATTCTAGCACAATTCAGAAAACATCAGTCAATCTGTACAAAAATAATAGTTCCCCTGAACTAGCAGAGCTGTAAATTGCAGTATTTTGTCAGGCTGCTGTTGCTGATGACTGACTTGTTGTGTTATAACTAACTTTAAAAAACTGCTCTACCATCATGACAGCAAATGTGTTGTGGTTTTGGCTTAAAGATGTGATTTCCACAACGTGTCTTCAGCTGTGCAAATAGAGCAGCTTAGGGTTTGCAATTTAGTGCTGTATCACAGACCAGGGAGCTTTCCTATTGTGAAAATGTGTGTGGCAGTAGGGGAATAACATACTGACTGAAACCTTCAAAGATGTGGAGGCAGGATGAGTCACCCTGCCTGCTCCTGGGGGCAGGGAGGTAGGCAGAAGGAAACCTGTCCCCAGGGTTCCTGATGTGCCAGTCACCACTTCTTACATCTGGAAAGAGGATGCACTTCCCAATGAAGTGATAGCCTTGTCCTAGGAATGCTCCTGTCCATGCCCTGGGAGATTGACAGAGCTGTGGGGTGAAACCAGGCTCTGGGACATGTTAGTGATGGCAGCAGAACCCCCTGGCCTGCCACGTGGGACTTTATACCTTAAATTGCACCAGAAAGCTTCTGGCAAACCTCAAGGACAGAAATTAACACTCCTCTGAACATTTTTTGTTTTATGAGGTAGAAAGGGATAGCCAGGTGCTGAGGGATGTAACTACTGACCTGCTAAGGAAAGTGTCACCATGTAAAATAATTTGGACTTCCAGTGCAGAGCTAAAATTGAAATGAATGTGTAGGATATCTGCTCTTTATGTTGCCCCTCAAGATCTGCTGCATGGTCTCCATCTGTTTGATGCAGAGGTATTTGGTAACAGAAGAGACACAATCCAAGGTGAGGTGCAGCGCTTTGCACGGAGGAGTTTTCCCTCCCCAGCTTTTTAAAGCAAGTCTGGATCTTATGTTATAAATTTACCTCTGAGGGGCAGGGAACAGCAGATCCAAGAATTATTTGCATCTTTTGAAGGAAGAGGCACAGCAATACTGAAGAAGGAGGCATAAATGTTGGGGAAGAGTTGCGTAATTAAAGCGTGACAAGTAATTCCCGTAAGTGTGGACTCTAATGAGCTCTTTCCTCTAGTTCTAGACTTGTTTGAAGCAAGGGTAGATCATAAATTAATCTATAAAGCATTGTGGCTTTGTTGCTGGGGGTTTTTTTTTATTTATTTTTTTGCAGAATAGCTCTTCACTGCAGGGCAGCAGCTTTACTACACTGCAAATGTTATTCCTGATTCATCCTTTCAGAAACATCCATGCACAAATCCCACACTGATGGTTTTATGGTTAAAGAGGGCACAGTAAGTGTTTGCTGCCCCAGCTTTAACTCTTCTATGCCATTTGGCTGCAGTGTCAACACAGGAATTCAAAATCAAGAGAAGATTCTCCTGACCACCAGCTCCTCCACCAGCCCAAGCTGCAGTTCAGACTAACCTGGCATTTTGGTTCCTTGGGCTCCAGGGGTTGTATATTAAAGTCTGGAGAGAGAAGGAGGGCTTCTGGCTGGCATTAGCTGGTTGTGCCTGAATGCTGTGTGTGAGCTTTTTATGGCACAAGGAATGGGACTAGGAAATCACAGAATTCTCATTACAATTTCTCAAGTAGCCGGGAACACAGCACATCCTGATGCTGCTATAAATGTCCTTCTCTTTGCAGTTACTGCACAAAGTTGATTGTCCTATCAAAGAGGGATGTTCTACTTAATTGCAGTGAAGATGTTTTCCTGATTCATTGCTCTCACTTTGTGGATTTTTTTTCTCTTTGCTTAAAAGTAGCTTAACAAGAAACTACAAGCTGCTGGTTTTACAAGCAGAGGTTTTTAAAATTTTAGCAAGTGCTGGATTAAGATGAGTGGTGTGAAATTTTGATTACTTTTTTCTCCCAGAATAGCTTGTGCCTAATGTTGGGGCTCAGATATCTTTCTTTTCATGCTCTAAGTAGCCTGTCACATTTGTACATAGACTGAGAGGCCTCCAAGAAGAATCTGTAACTTTTGACATAACTAAACCCTCACAAACTCAAAAGCAGATCCGTATATCCTTGAAGCAAAATAGCCTGAACTGGCTGGAAGCTGTTGTTTTAACATCTACATTTCATTGCAAGAGCCAGTTCTTTGTATGTATATTTTCTTTGGATGCAGAATGAATGCACTCACATGCTAATAAGGATCAGTTGCTATTTTCTTCTCAAGACACATGCAGGATTTGACCTATGCTCACTGCACTCTCTGCTCGCCCCTAATTTAGTGGCACTGTTTATGTAATTGCTGCTTTTCTGATTAAAGTGCATGAGTACAAGCTGAAGGTTTGACACAAGGCAGCCAAAGCTTTTTAATTGCCTTTAGCTCGCCTGTAGCTGCAGCACAGCTCCTTGAATGCAGCTGACTTGCGAGAAAGTCTGGGAGAGAAATGATGCACTTTTTATTTATGCTTTTTCTTTGGCAAAATTGCTCTGTGAATTTTTATCACCTAATGGTTTCTCTGACACATTTTAAAACTGTGCAGCTTCTCACCAAGAGACTATTTTATATGAGACTTGGGCCGGTAAACCATTTCTGTGATCTGGGAAGTGCTATGCTTCCTTCACAGAGCAATTCATTTTGAAATTAGCTGGGCCTGCCTGCTCAGGAGGAACTCACAGTTGCTTGGCTGCTAGTTGTGAATGGACCTATTAAAAGCCATATTTCTGCAAAAAAAAAAAAACCAGCAAAAATCTACTGCTGACTAGCAGGTCCTGAAATTCATGCATATCAAGGGTAGCATAAATAGTTTCAGTGTGTGATTTTGGAGAGAAAAGTGGTCTCGGGCTTAGTAAATACTAACTTCTACCCAGTCTATTGGAAAAGGTGGTTATATAAGGTAGAAGTCAGTTGGGGCTTCAGCAGAGCTGGGAGGAACTGGCTTCTCTTCCTTTCAAAATGCCTTTTAAAAATCACAGCATTTAAGTGATATGGTTGCTAATTTGCTTGTCCTGTACTAAGCTGTGTCCAGCCTTGTGCTTCTCCCATGTGGTTCCAAAGTACAGTCTGAAGCTCCAGGTCCTTTCTCTCCCTTGTCTAAGGCATCTTACAGAAATGCTATCACCCTATATCGCCCCCACTGATGCACAAGGGAGGTCTGGTCCAAGGCAGTTTAAATGGGTGGTTGCTGCTGCCTCTGACCAGCAAGGTGGAGTTGTGCCACCTTGGATTCGAGCACTTTGAATTTGTGTCTGTGTGAAAATCATTGTGTTATGGGTAGATGCAGTGGCAGGCTCCTGTCAAGTGATGTGCTGCTTTCCACTGTTTTCAGATAAAAGTGTCCAGCATGAATCCTAAACTGTATTTAACTTGCATTTGCATGTGAGGTTTAGTGCTCAGGACGGGACAGGAGACCTGGAACACTACAAGATACAGTGGATAAGAAGAGGTGTAAGGAATGTGTGCCATAGGCAGAGGACGGGGACTCGTATGTAAAGGCACGACAGCAGGAGCACACCGTGCTCTAAAATCATGACAGACTCCATGTTCACACTAGCAAGAAAGAGAGCAGGTTCCAGAAGGAGAGAGGGCACAGATGTTTTATTTGGGAGTGAGGGCTCTTCAGTCTGAGCAGTAAGTTGGAGAGTAAAACTAAGTCCTGAAGACTTGCAGTTGGTCATCAGTGAAGACAGTCCATGACAGATTTCCCAGGGTCCCTAACCACTGCTGTTTGCCTCCTTTCTTTCCCCTGACCATGGAGAGGAATCCTAGTTAATGGAAACTGCAGACAGTGCTCAAACTGGGGTTTGAATTTTTGTGATACAGAGCTACCCTGAACACTAATATCAGTGCTCAGCCACCATCCTTATGGAGAACCACATTTACCTTGTCCTGTGTCCTGGGGACATATTCTGCATGTCTATATTTTCTTTGGATGCAGAATGATTGCACTCACACACTAGTAAGGATTAGTTGCTTTGTGTCCCCCTGTTTTATGTGAAGGTACCACCAACAGACACCATTTCTTGAGGAACTGGCAGCACTGGCTACTGTTGACATTGAGTGGGTTGGAAAAAGGGAGCTTACTCTGCTGTGAGCACAGCAGTGCTTGGGCTATCTGGTAATGAGACCAGTTGGGAGGGAGCTATTCTCACTTTGCTATCAAGAAATTAAAACACTTCAGTGGAGGCAGTTTGAGTTGAATTCCTCAGTAATTGTCACTCTTCTCTCACAGAAGTTGCTGAGGAAATACAGTTCATGTGAAAAGCCTAAGGAGCACCTTACCCTATCACTCCCTTCTCTAGCTCAGCTGGAATTCAGTACATTCTTTTCCTCCAAAGTAAAAGTATGAAATTTAGCAAAAGTGTGTGCTGTGTCCTGCTCCTCCTTTGTAATTCCCTGGGAGTTCTGCCCAGAGGTGACTGGGTTGTAAATATCCACATGGTCCTGTACCAGTTAGGAGTCTGGAGAGTGCTGGGAGCCTTGTCCAGCTATGTGAGCCTGTCAGAGTGGTGAGGCAGAAGGAAAAATACACTCACCTGGCTTGCAAGAGGCAAAGCAGAGCTAACTTTTTAAAAAAATAAAACAGCCTCAATTATACCGCATATCTCTGAGAGTAGAAAACCATTATTTAGTTGCTTGAGGGTTTTTCTTGTCCACCTCCTTTTTATTAAGCTCATTTTTCTTTATTTCTGACTTGTGACAGCTGAAGCAGTTTTCTTGAGAGAGAGAAGATGAGTGTATATATGCCAGGTGACCACATGTTTGTTTACTCTGATGGCGATTGAGTCTTCTGGCTGGATTAGGGTGGTCACAGATGCTCAGCACATTGGATCACAGCCCTAATTTTGAACATGCATGCCTTTAAGTGTGCACTTAACTAAGAAATGCTTCAGCTCAGGTTCCTAATGTTTTATCTTCGGGCTTCCTGCAGGTATTTCCTCACTTTCCTCCTCTGCTGCCACCACGTGGACGTGTCTCAGTGTCCATTTAAGGCTTGTATTAATCTTTGAGAAGAATATCCTCTATCCTTGACTGTATTGCAGTTTTTAACTGTACACAACATGTTTCTTCATTTGCCATGAAATTCAGCTGGGAGGAATCTGACAGATTAAAATAACAAAGTAAGGAGAGAGAATCTCCATCATGTTTTACTTTCCCATTTTTCTACCGAAAAAGTTCCAGAAGGTGTACATTTTTCACACTCTGGAAAAGGTTATGTAGAGTAACTGAGTGTGCATAGCAAGTTACAAACACCAGACTGAAGCTTCACAGGCATCTCAATCAAAAGCCAGGCTCAAGCCTGAGCACAGTTTTTCCGAAGGGCTGCTCATGAGGCAATTATATGCAGAAGGATCTGTGTCACTGAGGGCTGATTGACTGGCTTTTATGTGCCATACATTCAGCTCTGAAAATTGCACTTGGGACTCGACACCGTTTAGGATGTCCTGGAAATGCTATTTTGAGAGCAGAACTCTATTAAAATTGCCAACGTGGAGTTCTGGAGAAGAAGAGGGAGAAATGAAGATGCCTGGTGCAGCTCACACAGTTCAGTGACAGAACTGCATTGGAGCAGCAGCACAACCTGGATCCTGTTCACCTTGGGGCTTACTCAGGCCAGAGGCAAGTGGGTAACCATATTTGAAATTGGACACAGAAAAACATGACCTAATTTTAGATTAAACTATAACTTATTTTCCTATAGTTCTCCATCAATAACTTTCAGCATTAAATGCATCATTTATAATCTTGTGCTATTAAAAAGAATATGCAACTCCATTAGAAAGTGGTGGCAAACTGGGACAGGTCCTGCAACCTTATCTTTTGTGAGGTTAACTTGTTTCAGTATTACACATGAGCAAACCACTCACCAGGTATTACTTTGCTTAGCGATAGGGCATCAGAAAGGGAAAGAACAGCACTCTTTCCCTCTGCAATGAAATGTTGAAAGCAATGAAAGGTTCGGGTGGGGGACTGATCTTGTCCCCTGTCCCCTCTCAGTCCCGGAAGAAGTTCAGGGCTGGAAGTAAAGCCCTGAGAGTGCTTTCTCCTCACTTTGTATCAGAGGACACCCTTCTGAATGGCTGGAATGGAGCAGTCTCGTTTGATCAATTTACAGCCTTGTTAGGGGAGAAAAAGTTTAAGTGAAACACAGACTTTAATGCATCAAATGCTGCTCTAGGTGTATGGGAAACTTGTTCAGAGTGATAAGTCAGCTACCAGGACCGATTACAGCTGGGTTCAGTCCTTGATATTAGCCACATAGCAGGTTGTTCAGTGTGGTTACAATACCTACAAGAATAGCTAAATCTCATGTGGTTTTATCCATTACAACAGCTCTGACAGAACAAGTTTGGCCCCGGGGCTGTGAAGTCCTGGTGCCAATATGATAGAGAGTTGCTACACAGTCTCAGAGAATCAAGAATGACTTTCCATTTTCTCTCTCATTCCTCCCTCTACTGGCCAACAGAATAAGATCATAACGCATTCAGAATTTTCTTTTGCTCTTCAGAGACATCCTAGTCCAGAATTCAGTAAAACTTCCAGCTTTGACTCATCTTGAAGGTAGAATTGAATGAGCTGAAACAGGTGCATCAAAGACCTACAGAGGGTTTCTGTGCTGCTCTGGGGCTATCTCTGGTTTCAGCCCTGGGCTACCATCTGTCACAGGAATGTTCTGAAAAGGCTGACGTCCACGAGTGCCTTGGACAGAAAGTGCCCTGAGAGAGAGAGCCTGGTGCATCTGGCTGCCTGGGGCCAGGCTGGCCATTATCACTCCAAAACTGCAGAATGGCCACGGGCTGAAGGCACCTCTGGAAGCCTCCACTCCAACCCCTGCCCAGAGCAGGGTCACCTGGAGTAGGTGGTAAAGGGCTGTTTCTAGTGAGGTTTGGAATATCTCCAAAGGTGGAAACTCCACAACTCTGAGCAGCCTGTTTCAGTATCTGGCCACTCTCATGGAAAAAAGGTTTTTCTTACATTTCACTGGAACTTCCTGTATTTCAGTTTGTCCCCGTTGCTTCTCATCCTTCCACTGGGCATCACTGACAAGTGCCTGGCTCTGTCTTTACTCCTTCCTATCAGGTACTTATAGACACGGATAAGATGCCACTGAGTCTTCTCTTCTCCAGCCTGTACTGGTGTATGGGGTTGTTTCTCCTCTCAGTTTTGGACCATCTGAGGGTGCACTTTGCCTCCTGCATTCTCTATCAGTTTTAGGCTTTTCCTTCTAGATTGCCTAGTGGTTTATATTTTCTGAAAAGCAATCCCTGAGTATAAAATGAGATGATATAGCAACAAACACTTTTTAAAGTCTGCTTCTGCTGAAAGAAAGCCCATCCAGCTGCATTAAGAGAAATATGAGCCTCTTAAATCTGCTCACCACTCCAAGACAAGGAAGTTATATTCTGTTCTGCCTTAGACAATTTAGTAGCAGCCATTTCAAAAACACCCTTCAGCATCTTAAAAGCAAGCGTGCTTTTGACAAGACTTGTAACAAAAAAAAAGGACCCTCATAAAAAGCATGAGTAATAAAAGATACTCTCTTAAAACAGCTGGTGAAATAAAGGGAGATTTACTGGACTAAACTTAAATTTTGCTATCTTTTCGACTACTGTCACCTCAATGCATGGGTAAAAAAACTCTCTCCTGGTCTGTATGAGAGTTATTTGGAACAGACCTACTTTAGATTTAGTACACTTCTTAGACTGACAGTGAGAAAGGCCATTTTTAACCATCTCTTTCACCCTCAGGAGAACTCTTGGTCTTTCTTCCCAGCTTCTTCCAAGTTTTTCATCTATGGCAGAATAAACATTTCACAGCTTTTCTTCTGAGAGTCTCAGAACTATCCTGTGTACTGTGTTGAGGTGCATTTCTTATAAGACTTTTTGAAATCCTCCATCTTGCAGGTTCACCCTGCTCCTGAAGGGTGTTACTGAAGATGTAACCTGCCATTCCTTTGGCAATGCTTTATATGGCGATTCTAATATAGCACTTAGTGGTCTCTACCTTTCCTTCTCCTCAAACTGCAGTTTTTCACACAACAGCCCTGCTCCCATAGCTCACAAGTGATCCTGTATACTAAGGAGGAATTTCCCATCCAGGATGCACAACTGTTTGGGATTGCCATCATTTTCGCCATCAAAATACTTGTTGCTCTGAGGTGTTTTTTAAATTTCTGCAGAGGTTTGTGAGGACACAGTTCAAAATCATCACCCTGCCAAGATAAAAGTTAAATATCTCAGTTCTGATCCCAAGTTTTTGCAGTGAAGTGGTGCCAGTAGCATGTTTACTCAGAGGAATATAGTGTGGATAGGCATAAGCAGTGGTAACAAATTTGTTGGGTTTTTTTTCCTGGATAAGTATGTAATGTAACAGCAATGCAGAGGGCCCCTGAAACACTGGCATCCTGCAATGTCTGATAGTTGAATCCTTTGAAAACTTCCTGCAGAAAAAGGAATATGAAGGATTTTGAGATGCAGTGGTATCTGTGGGATGCCATGTGATGAAAAATGCCCAAGTTCTATCCACAGCTTTCAGGTTTGTTTCTTGCCAAGCACATCATCCATCAGGTGATGAGCTCAGAAGTTATGGATTGTCAGTGAAACACCGGGGAAGCAATCCCTGGAGAACTAAACAAAAGCCATGACTATTTCTTACTCATAAAGGAGAATCTGAAATACTGTGTTTTCCAGTTGTAGGGCTGGTGTGTTTCCATTACTTACTTCCCAAGAGATCCAAAGGTGTAGTGAATTGTACTGGAAAAGCAGATTTGGGATTTTGTTGGAATACCCAGGTGCAAAGTCTGGAATACTAAATTTTGCTGGGAAGAGTGATGGAAACCTCCCTCTTTCTGGAAAGCATTGTGTCTGAGCGTTGCAGCCATGGGATATACCCTCCCATGTATGGAATTTAGGAAATCATTCCAATCAGCTCAGCAATAACCACTGCCTTCTCCCCTTTCTGTTCACAGAGGTACGGCTCTTTCAGTCAAGCAAACATCCTTGAGTGTTTTGTACTGGCATGAGTGATTTGCACTTCTTCAGGGTAAAAACTACTTGCTCCCCCAGTCCCCATCCTGCTGGCCATCCACTCAAGAAGTTGCCACTGAAGACAGGCAAAGAAGTTGTACCTCATGTGAGTACCTCAGCCTTCTCCTCATCCTATTGTTACCAGTTTTCCAGCATTGTTTATTGGTGAGGTATCGTTGTGGTGTGTGGTATCAGTGAACAGTTGTCCATAAAGTTACTCAATAGTTCCTTTGGATTTATCTGCTTTCAGATGGTCCCTTTTCTTAAAAAGACAGAGAACCTCTTTTTCTTAAAAAAAACCCAGCCAAACCAACCAAAACACCCAACTTCCCATAAATAGTTTCCCAAGCCTTCTGGGAAGTATGAGTAACTAGTATGAGTTAGTTGGACCCTCAAGACTGCTGCATACTCTTCTGTGAGAGCTGCAGTTAGCTCTGGTATGTGAACACTGCTAACACATCCATGTAACAAGAACTATTGTGGGATGCAAAATGCCTTTGCAGACTGCATTTTCAAGTGCTGTTAAACTGTTTTACAGCATTAGCTTTGACTTAGTTGTTAGTAGTAAAGGGGTGAATGAGGTGTTTGAGCATTTTGTTTGAGGGCTTGTTTATAATTCTTGTAGTCCTAACGGCACTATAATTCTGAGACTTGCAAAAAAAAGGGGCCTACCTAAGTAGTGGCATCTCAGTCTTCCATCTTTGCATTTATATGAAGAGCTCAGCTTAGGGAAGCTCAGGAATTGTTAGACAGAGCTGCTACTGCTGCTGTGACGGTCTGAGAACTGGCCAACACAGCTCAGTGTTGTACATCCGTAACTCAAGCAGTATTTCTGTTTCCCTTCAAATTTATTTGTGCCATCTGGGGACAAAACTGTGAGAGCTCTGCTCCTGCCTGTCATTTTTCAAGACCTTAAGGTTTCTTGCAAAAAAAGCACTTGTCCTTCCAGCAATATCAGCTTTGTAATGCGTTTTCTTTAGCAGTGACACGTTTAACCTTTCTCAGAACCGTTGCCATTATAAATATATGGTGCTTTTCAGAAACACAGAAAAATCACCCTATAAAACATGATTTATTAACCACGTGTGGAGGCCCAGTACTTTACAATAGTATTTTACTCTCTAGTTATCCAGAGCTCTTCTCATCTGGGTAAGAACAGCAGTCGGCTGCGTACGACACACTTGGGAGCATGAGGGTCAACACTCGGCTCTCAGCAACTCAGAGGCCAAAAATCTGCCAGGCACAGGAACAGAAACCTATGTCCACCCAAGAAAGCAAGAGTCAACACCTTCTGAGGGTTGTTACCTTTGAAGTACAGAATAAGAGTGCCAGCTGCATGGACTCTGGTAGGGAGATGTTAGTGGGGACAAGTGTGATGATCAAGGCAGGACACATCTCACCAGTTTCTTGCTGTAAGGCTGCTGTAGAGGACCATGTGTAAAGCTTTACTACAGACAAGAAAACAGCATCAGCCACACTCTGCATCCAAAGAAGCCAATCACTGCATTGTCACCAGCAGTCACAGACGTGGCCAGGCTGTGGTAAATCCATGCTGGCTGTTTCTAATCACCCTGTTATTCATTTGCTGGGACTTGATTTGCGACCTTCCCAGGCACAGACTGATCTGTCTGTCCCTGGATCATTTTTCCTGCCCATATTGCCCATACTCTTTCCAGTCATCAGGAACCTCCCCAATCTCCAAGGCATTTGATGGTAGTGAAGTGGCCTCACAAAGATGCTGGGTACCTCCCTTCTCATCCTGGGAAGCAGATCTTCCTTTTCTCCTCTTCTACTCATTTTCTGTCTCCATTTATTTGTTGTTTTCCTATGTAAAATACTCTTACAGGGATTTTTTCCTCCTGCATCTCCACGATTTCCCTCTCTTTAATTTCCTTTATTTTTTTTTTCAAATTTATTTTTTATTTATCCTCACACTGGGCACTACACTCAAACAGTTGTTCTTGAATATGACCCCTCTCCAAAGAACCATAACATGAGAAGATGCTTAAACAAACAAGCACTCACCTAAGCACCATTAACCTGGGCTTATCTCCCCACATCATACTTCTTTTTTAATGAAAAACTGCTGGCTGCCTCAAAAGATAATGTCTAAACAAGCACAAGCACAGAACAGCTCCTTAGAGAGAAGATCTCTCCAGTTTTATACACTCAAATTTATTACTGCATCATACTTCTAAGAAAATAGTTTTTCTTATGCTTTTCTCTTCTGCAAAGCACCCTTCTCACCGATTATTTTTAAACTTTCATTACAAAAATGAAAAAAAAAATCTATGAAACTTAAGTAGTAAAATGAAATGATCCTGATTTAGTAATGTTAAGGGGCGTATTCAAACTGAGGGGAATGCGATCTGGAATGTCTACCCATGGTGTGAGGACTGAAGGAGATCACAAAAAGACAGAAGAAGCGAAAAAGATGTTGAGAGGAGGTGTGTGTTTAAAAGACTGGGGAAACGCTGCCATGCCGGGGAGACATCGGCTGAGCCAGCTGGGGGCTCACACATTGCCCCTGGTTTGAGTGGACAACAGGGTGTTTCTTATGCTTCCCTGCTCTCAGGGTAAGTTTTGGGGATTCACGCCCACCCACACTATTTTTGTAGCATCACCCCACGCCCACACTAGTGCTCTGCATCCAGAAACTGCCTCTAACCTTGGGAGATGGATTTGCCCCGTCTCCAGCAGCATTTTACAACCTTATGCAGGCAGATGTGCACCAAAGCCAATTCCCAAAACATCTCTGCTCTCCCCCCTCTGGAATGCATTAATTATGGAAGCATCCAGACAGTTCCTCCTGCCAAAGCCACCCGGTGTTCTTATCTCAGGACAAAGCACGTTGCCCATGAGAGGTGAGGAAAGGAGCGGGGCAGGACATGTGTGAACACCCGACTGTCTTTCCTCACAGTCACGGGCTTAGGTGGAAAGTCAGCATTAAATCTTTCCTCACCTTTAAGCCAGTTCATCCCTTCATTGTCTCCAGATGCAGGCAGCTTTATGCCTACCTAGGAAAAAGAACTGGGGATATCAAGTATCTGCATTTTTAAATGTTATCAGCGACTTCCCTTAATTTATTACAATAAATTGCTGATGGAGGAAAAGAACAGGATTTACCTGCATATACATAAAGATAATTTCTGCTACTACTTTTTTCAGACCTCTGAAGATTTGGCTTTCTTCCTTCTCTCTCCCTCTGTCATTTATTTGAAATCTGCCTTATTTCTCCCTGCATTGGCTTTGGTGTCTAGACTGTCTTCCATTTTTCATTAAAACAGTGTTGTTTTTGCTCACCTGCTGGTTATTTCTTTTAACTTCCCTACTGCAGAGAAGAAAGTGCCTTACATTTGGAACTAAGTTCAGCACTGAGACATCCAGGAGCTCCTAATTGTTAGGACCTACAACCCAGGTTTTTAGGTTTTTCTCCATCTAAAGACTTGCACCCTCCAAAAAGGCCCTGCTTTTACATAGGAACGCAACTCACTCAAACATCATACTCCACTGTGCCACACCACTGAGAGCCCCCAGGTAAATTAGAGACTGGATGAGTATGTATCTACTACCTTGTGCTGAGAGAGCCATAAATACAGGAGGTCAAGAGTTGAGACAGATTATGTTTGGGAAGTGCCACCTTGGGTATGACTTAGTAGTTAATAATGTTTCTATTGGGTTTTTAAGAGATAAATTAGAGTTTTCCTATTGGCACAAAAATTTTCCCAGTGTGTGGGAGCATTGGGCACCCACAACCCCTTCTCTCAAGCAGGGGGAATGGATCCTATCAGTGAATAACAGAGAAGCCTCTTTGCAATGCAGCAGTGGTTGTGTGTGCAAGAGATAACTGCTCCAAATGGGTTTGTTATGGTTCCTTCTCCTCACTGGGAGGAGAGAGAGGACTCAGGAGAGAAGAAAGGATAACGATGCTGAACTGCAGAGCTCCTGTGAAGATACCACATGTGCTCTTCTGCTGGGTATATTTCCTTACCATAGTCTCTTGGCCTGCTTTTCTCCATGACCATGGTCTGTGAGCTGTCACAGAGCTCCTTTGCTCAGTTCCAGTTCCTCAGAGTCCCTCACTTTTGCAGCACTGTGGGCATGCACATGCCCTCGCCCTCATGCTGACCCCCTCCCATGGCCTGTGTTTTGTTTTGCTCATCTCTCCTGTGGCTCATCTTCGTGTTGGGTGTTGCTCTGAGAGGTGTTGGACTTGATGTCTTTGTAGAAGTCATCTCCTGGGAGAGCTCCATGACATCACCAGAGGGCATCAGACAACAGAGCATGGTAGCTTTGGGATTGCTCCACGCTTTCCAAGTAAATTCCTCTTCTATTCAGCAGCACTCACCATGTATGCCTTCACCCCTCTTGCTCTGTTCTCCAGTAGGTCTTGTGTCCCCTCCTCCCTCCTGAGACCCACTGTTTTTTGATGTGCTGCAGGTGATCCATGTCACTTTGGGGATGCAGGGCCAGTAGGGTGGGTCCTGCCACCTGCAGTCACAGGGCAAAGACACCTGTATCTCTGGAGAGATCCAGTGTGCCACGTAGTTGTAGCAGAGCACAGAGGATAGTCAGCAAGGTGGTGGGATATGACGGTCAATCAGGAGCTTAATTACAGGTGCACAGGAGGAAATTGCCCAGAGAGGTTGCAGATGCTCCACATTCAAAGCCAGGATGGGTGGGGCCCTGAGCAACTTGATCTAGTGAGTGGCATCCCTGCCCATAGTAGGGTTTTAGAACGAGTTGATCTTTAAGGTCCCTTCCAACCCAAAGCATTCTATGATTCTGTGAAGGACATTGCTCTTCCACTGCTTTCTTTCCATGGAGTAAGTGCTGGAAAGCTGGGTGTAGCTCTTGTTCAGTGTGATGCAAAGGCAGGGGAGGTGTAAGTGTAAGATATTGCCATACAGCAGTGCTTTGCGTGGCACTGCACATGTTAATTGGGTACAGAGCTGCTGTTAGCACTGGGACAGCACCTGGGGATAGGTTTATCATCTTGGGTGTGAATCCAGACTTAGGGTGCTTGTAACATAAAATTGTTCTCCAGTTGTTTGGGATCCCTGTTCAGGCACAGCAGTCATGATCTAAATTGTGGGTGGTTTGAGTGTGCCTTGCCTAGAATCTCAGAAAAGTTGAATGTGTGTGTGCTTCTCTGTTTAAGACCAGGATTAATATGGTGCATGCTCTAATTTAGATTCCAGGAACGAAGTTCAAGAATCTATGCTTGCACAGCCAGGAGGGCTATTTGAGGCAAAAGTGAAATTGATTTTGGTTTAAAAGGGCTGTAAAAGAAGATAGGAGTAAATATGGAGAAAAATAATCTAAAATTGATTAGAAAGGACCTATTACCCAGCAGGCAGTAAACCACTGAAGATAGGCCATTGAATAACCATGAAAAGAAAATGAGAATGCTCTGGTATATACAAATAAGAATCGAACACTGCACTTCTGCAGTGATATTTTTTTTGCTTCAGTCAGTGTGTCACTCTGACTGGAGAGTGTTTTAAGATTAGAAACTGCTGTGAAAGACTAGAGGATGTGTGCCCTAGACCTTGGAAAAAACTTTGGATCAGGATTGGTAACTATCAGGGTGATTTATACCAAAGTTCACCCTAGAAACTCAGCACTAGGGACATACTCTGGGAGTGGAGTGTAAGCAGAACTTGTGGATCAAATTAAGCCACAGATACCAAACTGAAGGAAAAAAAGATGGATTTCCTACCTGATGCTGGCATGGAAAAGGACAATCTGGCTGCACACTGCAATATCTGGAACGTGAAACCGCGGCAGTGGTTTTAATTACATAGGTGGGACTTACTGAATACACTGGTTTGGGAACTGTAGAGAGATTCCCAATGAATGGCTGTATCACAGACATCGAGTTACTGTACAAATTTCAACCACATTTTTACAACCATACAGTGAACTTTGCACACTTAGTGATGTGCTCAGGGCATTTCTACTTCTAGTTCTCTCTTCAGCCCAGATTTGATGCTGTATGTAAGGCATATCTTACATGTTAATGAGAAAATAAAATTATACATTCCACTTTGTACTTGGGAATTTACAGAGGTTCTATTACCCAATATACCTATGAAATCCTTAGACTTATGGATTAGTTCCGAGTGAGTGAAATAATTAATGTCTCACTAAGCTATATATGGCACAATTAAATATTTTAAGAGTAAGAGCCTAAGTGTTAGTTCAACCATTCAAGTTGGTACGAGTTCAGATTTAGAATATCATGTGCAGTCTTCAATATCATTCACAGAATTCTTGATGTGAAGTGCTTTTAGGATAGTCCTTGTAACAGCTAGGACAATAAGTTTAATCTTGCACCCAGCTGTAATAATATCTATGTTTCAAATAATTATATTAATGTCAACTATTGCATAGATAAATGAGAATTACTGTTTCTTTGAGGTAAAGGTTTATGCAAACCAGTGCTTGAGATACTGCCTCCCTACCCAAGGAGTGACTGTGGCTCAGTGTTAGCTTGGACTCTGTCTGGTTAGACTGTCACCTAAGGGGCAGGAACCAGAAATGGTCCAAAAGTCAAGGTTTTTTACCTGTCTCTTCAACAGACCTTCCTATAACACTGCACTGTAGTGCCTCAGATGTTGTAAGTGGTCCACAGGAGCGTCTGTGACTTCTGTCTTCAGGAAAGTGCATTCTCCATCAGCACAAGCCAAGGACTGAACCTCTCTCAGACACTGGTGACCTCCATGGCATTCCTGATGCTGTTTTATAGAAATGAGCCACAGGCACCTGCCACGTGGTGGCATTTCTGCATGGCAATTCCTGCATTGGAATAATTAGAGCATGAGTGTTACAACCTTAATGTGGGATTATAAACCTATATTCATGACTGCTGTTTGTGTCCAAAATCAGCAATCTGGCTTGTGTCTGGATCCAGCCCCTGCCCCTCCCCTGCCCTGCGTGTTCCCATATTGGTCTTCCGTACATGGAGTGATGGTAAGTCTCTGAGGGGACCAGCATTCCCTATATAAAGTAACCCGCTGCAGGGGGATCAGACTGAAGGAAATGATGGCACTACAAGCAGCTGGTGGAGTGGGATGGAGAAGCAGTGCTTCTGTCTTTTGGGATTCCTTTTTTCTTGTGAGACCTTAGGTTTCCCTTCAGTCCTCTGTGTCTAAAAGCCCGTGATTTTACAAAAGAATCCCAACCTTCAGAAAAGGGAGAATTATGTTTTTACCAAACATATCTGCATCTAGAGGGGCAGAGGAGGGAGTTTTGAAGGGCCTTCATTTCCTGCCAGTGTTGGGGTCGGAGAGTGAAAAGGCTGTAAAGAGGAAGACACTGCATCTTTCAGAGGAGCAATGAGAGCAGGTCTAAGCAAGTCAGGCACAGATATATACTTGCTCTGGTTTTACACTCTCTGTTGTATATTTAGTTTATTACAGCTGCTGGAAACAAAGAGCCAATATTAGGTTTGAAAACATGACTTATATAAGATAAAGGAACCCAGAAATACAATGCACATAAATATGAGAAGAGGGAATAGGTTGCTCTCAGAAATGTGGAATAAATTTGCAGAGGCACAGTAAAAGATGAGAGATTATAAAAAGGCATTAGGGCTGACACTGTAAAGGAGTCAGGGAATTACACAGCAAGCTCACATTACCAATTCAGACTGGAGGTTGCTTTAAAGAATGGCCTGGTCGTTAGAGGTAACAGAAGAGCAGTGCAAAGTGCATTGAAATCTGATATTCTTTGGAGAATTCAGCAGGCTCATATGGGTATAGAAAAATGTAAATGGTAAGCATAAGCTATGTACATGTAGCAGCCTCATAAAAACGGAGAGATAAAGAAAATTGTTGAAACCGAGCTATTGCTTCAAAATACCAACTAAAAAAACAATACAACTCATGCTGATAGATCAGGAGACGCTACAGCCATGGTTTGAAGCGTAGATATATTTATACTTTGCTTTTCTGCCAGAGACTACATGGCAGTGTTGGCTCATTGTTTGCATTTCCCTCTGGTTGTGCTATAGGGAATCCAGCATTAGAGCATCTCGTAACGCCCTTCATATCTGCATTTGCCAGGCACAGAACCACAGAAGGGGGCTGAGTAATGAGCTGTGCTTCAAAGAACAGAATTTTCAGCCATTTTCAAGGGCTGCCGGAGAAATTCCACAGTGTAACATCCGCTCCTAGATATCCTGTATTGAAAGGTCTACTGAAAAATGGAATTAGGATTACTTGGATTTTTTTTTTTTTTTTAAGCTACCAGATCTGAAAGAGATTCTTCTGCTGAGCTTGAGAGACTGCCTTTAAAACACAGTCAGTCTCCCTTTATTTTAAGAGGTGATTGAGAACCAGACTTACTAGTACAGAACTAATCTGAGCGCTTATAAATACACTGAAAATATGCAAGAGTCATACTATTTCATGGGGAATAAGGATACTAAAGTGCAAGGAAGATGCAGCCTGCATACACCAGCAAGACTTCGTCTCTGTGTGACAGGGAGATTGCTTCTTTCTCCTTCAGAATACAAACGCCTGAAGGACAGGCTTTGGGAAGACAAGAGGAATATGGAGATGAAGCCTGGGGAAGCAGCATTTGAAAAGATTTTACTGAAGTCAGGCAGAGATCAGTAAGAGCTCCTGAAAGACATTTTGCATGCTTTTAGAGCATCTAGTGCTATTTTTTGTATAAGAGCCATAGGAGGGGAAAAAGAGAAAGATTTGTAAAATATGCTATTATCAAGATGATCAGTGAGAACTGGTCTGAGAGGATCAGACTGGAGACAAACTGGAGCAGAGAGACCCACTTTTGTACCTATACCTGCCTACTGTATTATACAAATTATTAACTTTCCCTACCATATACCCTAATTAAGGTTTGCCTGCCAAGGTGCAAAGACTACTGAAATGACATTTTGAACTCTTTTATGGTTAGATACTTTTAGTCTGGGTGGGTTTGCTATTTTTATTTGATGAGTTTGCAGTTTTTTTGGAGGGAGGTGGGGGCTTAAGCTGCGGTTCAAAGGTTTAAAGGGCAGATGAAAGTAACTTTGCGAGTGTTTGCAACCTGTAATTTTCCATTTGTGTTACAGTCACAGATGCATCTAATGTGCATCTGATGCCTAATGTGTTCTGCAGCTGGCACAAGCACTGTCTCACCGGAGCTCCTGCCCTACCAGGTGGAGGACAACAGCTCCCAGGTGTCTGTCCCAGCGGAAGTGTGACTGACTATAAACCTCATACCTTCAGCTGGAGTTTCACCACTCTTGTGAGCTCACATGGAGTCACAAGCAAATGCTCCAGACCTTTGAGAGTCTCTGGTTTAGGATCACTGGGTACCCTCTGGTGCTCCCACTGCCTGTTGTAGGGAAAGCCACATTGATCTCTCCTGCCCAGAAGAGGGGGGTGGTTGTCTTGCAAATCCTTCAGTCACCCCCAACCTCACCCCACTGCCATCACCTGTTTCACCACCTCGGGCTCCTCTTTTCTTCCCTGGCTGTTCCCACTTCCAGGGTTCCCACCCCTCTGCCTCTGAAGCTCAAGGAGTGATGCAGCTCTCCCACAAGGACAAGTCACTGCTGGGGAAGTGCTGAAACAATCAAGCATGGTGAGCAGGAAAGTTCTGAAAGGAGCAGGTAGGAATTTGGTTGGGTTGTGTGCAGCACAGTATGTCATGTTGGTAAAACAAAAGGACCAATATTTTGGATTCTGTGGCAAAGTGTCAGTGTACAAAAGCCTTAGTAAACAGTCTGCTCACTGCAATACATGGAATACATTTAAATTTAGCCTGATTTTGTTTTTTTCATCTTTGGCTGTGACTCAATGGTGGCTTTGTTTATAGCAACTGTTTTTGTGTTCCAGTGAATCACCTCATGCAGAGCTGGTGTTCAAGAAAGAAAGGATGAGTCTTTCTGGACCGGGGAGGGGCAGCAGGAATTTGATGCGTATTCTCATTGTCACAAAACTTAAAACTGAGTGTGTATTGAACCTGCTGAGAATTCAGCATCTTACTTCACTTTGGAGAACCTCTACAAAGAAAAGAAACTATGTCTACTCATACCAGACTGTACTTCAGGGAAATACACTCAAAGGGTGCCTTTGTTTGAGAGTGCTGAGACGAACTCTGTGGCCACTGTGTTGTACTGGAACAATATGGGGATAAATTTTCTCCCACCTCCCTCCATGATTTCAGAGCCATGCATGTAGGTACTGCATCCAGGAGGAACTGGCTGCAGATACCTCTGTAATCAGGGTCCATGGTCACTGAGCAGCAGAATATGAATGTTGCACAGAGAAATCAGAGATTTACTTTTCTATTACTTGGGAACATAATAAGACTCCTCAGGACCACAAATGGAAGTTAAGAAAACAAGCTTGATTATTTTAAGATTATGGTGAAATAACCCAAACTTTCTCCCGGTTCTCAAAAGCATTGCTCTGGGAACAGAGTAAGGTACTTTGGAGACTTTTCACTCAGTATTTCAGAATGTTTTGATGCTTTGTTGTCTTTGAAAGTTACCTGAAAATAAACCAATTTCTTATTGCTTCTTCCACGTATCTCTCGGTTTTCTGAAAACCCCTCAAGTAACATTCCTGTAATTACAAACTCAGCTCTTGTTTGTTTTGAAAGGCTTTGCCTAATGGGAAAACAAGTAATTAAGAACTCCAGCCAGCTGTAGCCAACTTTAGCCACAAAACTGATCATTTCAGAGGGAGCTGGAATAACTGACTCAATAGTCAGCTTGTGAAAACTTAAATAGTTGTTTCAGAATACTGACCAAAAAAAAAAAAAATTAAATTGGACTCACTGAATTGGGAATTGTTGATTCTGAGTTCATATTTGAGTTTTCAGAGTTATTTAAGGTATTTTTTTTTAATACATAGCAGGCTGTGCCTTTTCACCTCAAATTAACAAATCAGATTTTTTTTAAGGTCTGAGTCCTTAACTGAAGGAATATGCTCTTGAGATGTATGATACTGCCAAAGATCACAACCACCACTGAAAATAGAAAATAGTGACCCTATTAACACTGAGATTAAAAAGGAAATGAGGGTGAGGACTTGTACTGCGAGACTGTGAAATGCAGTCTGATGAGACTGAGCCGGACATTTTTGTACAGTCACGAAGCAGCAAAGCAAAGCTTGTTAACCTTTTTCATCGATTCCAGTTTCCTTTTTGTTTAAATTGAAATGTCCAATGTTTCCTACTTTTTTTCATTACTACACAGTGTAATACAGTTGCTGCTGCTATTAACCTTCAGGCAGACAGAAAATCAGTGAAGGTTGATGTGTGATACACTTTTATCTGGAACTAATAGCCCTTGCCCTCAGTTACAGGGAAAATATTGTAAGACTTGATTTGTGATAAAGATAGTGGAAATAAGAGGTAGGGCAGCTCAGAAAAGGCATTTCTTGTTGTCTGATGGTGAACTCTGCTTCTTTTGGCCACAGGTGTCTCACAGTGCAGAGGAAGGAGTTACAGAGATAATTAACCCTCTACAAAAGCTCAGTGTTCCATGAGTGGCACGTGGAGAAAGTGCAATGGTAGTAGCTGCTCTTGAATCCCCAGTGAAGAAAATCTCTGCCTGGTGCAACAAGCTGCTACCTGTGCAGGGGATGGAGTAGCAGAAAATTCCTAAAAATATCATGAAACATGCTTTGTTGGGCTGCACTCTGGTGGGAGCTGCAGTTGTGTGACTGCACTGGGACTACTGCTGGAAATTGTGTTGAAAAGGCGCGGAAGCATCCTCTGCTCAAACAGGTGATGAAATTTCTTTATTGTGGCATGAGTTCCGTGGGTCTTAACATTTGTTTGTAGATAGTAGCATCTGTGGGGAAAGAGATGATGTTTCACGGGGGGGAGTGAGTGGGATAACTTGGATTTTCAAAATTTCTGCTTTCATGTATGCCTGCAGTGTTGTTCATGTCATATGGATAGCTTCTGTGGAAGTGACACAATATGCTGGGCTGCTGAAGATACAGCTGCCAAAAAAAAGGTGCAACTGATTTACTATGAAACTTGGTTTAGATGTGTACTTGGGCAACAGGTGAACAGTAAGAAACAGGACCATCAGGTCTTTACTTTGTTTAAAAATGGAGGTTTTCTGACTGGTGATTAAACTAGTCAAGGACATTCAGCTAATATCCCAGTAGTACTTTGAAAAAGTCAGCTGACAGTTCTACTTCAGAAGCAAGGCAGTCAGGTACAGGATACTCACTGAGGTGTGCTCTCAGGAGGTAGAAAACAACATGCAGACAGGGTGCAAGATTGCAGTAGAGGCCATAGGTGATAACTGGGCTTGGGCTTATAAATCACATGGCAGACTGTGGTAACACCGATGCTTTTACTGTGGATTACTGCTTAGGGCCAAGTAATAAGTGACAATTTGGCTCTTTCATAATTTGCTTTTGAAACAAGGTGTTGTTGAAACAGATTTTTCCCATGTCCCTTCAAGTTTGTTGTCAGAGCTGTGCTGCACTGGGGCTTTTGCAGCAATGTCTACAATAAAAGGCAGGGAAGATTTCACTCTGCTTGCCTGTAAGAAATTACTTGACTTTCTTTCCCTCTTCCACCTCTTGCTGTTTGGACCCATCCTCTGATAATGGGATTTTTGCACAAGTGGTTTGTTTTTTGCTACCAGTGATATTAATCTTACTTGCCTGTCCTACAAGGGAGAGCATCTTGGAGGAGGGAGATGGGGCAGTGCTCATGAGAAAGAACGTGCAAAGTCCTCCCCTCTGAAAAAGGAAGGCTGCAAAGTCTAGATTGCAGTCTAATTCCTTTGGAATCAGCAATCGCTCAGTCCAGACTCTCTCTGCCTCTGGAAATGTTACTATCCAAAAGTAGGAAGGGAAGATAGTTGGGTTCTTACTAATGTGAAGACAAGAATCCTACTTGGTGTTGCTGAGGGCAGTTAGAAATAAGGAAATGGCCCAGTATTTACCAAGTTCCTGAATATTAATGTTAATTTTCTTGAAATCACCTAAGGGGCGTGTCATTGTCCTTCTTGGCTGGTGTGATTAGTGCTTTTCTATCTCCCAAGATTAGAGACTTATGCAGGAGTGGATGAACTGTGAAGTCAGTTGCTCCCTGAAAAATGATAACATTTTTCCTCAGTTGCACGCGTGGAGGGCTTGGTGAACAACACTTTCCCAACATTCTTCTCAAAAGCCCAGCAAAAGTATTTCAGTCATTGACAGAAATTGACTGCCACACACTTCAGCCCCTTAGTTACTGCTGTACCTCCATCAAAGGTAACAGCCATTCCTGCATTCCCCTGGCGAAAAATTAACTGTCTGAATGTCTGTGCTCCAGCAGCACTTGCAGGCTGTACTGCAATGGGTTAAGTTTTGCCTGTGGTGGATGGATGGATCCTTTCCTGTGGCATAAGTTGTACATGTGTATGTCCTGGGATATATTAAGCTGTATCTGCAGAGCAGAAGCTGTGGTGGTGACCAGTCTCAGAAAACTTTGAGGAACCATAGTGGAGGGAAGTGGAGTAAGTGTTCCCGGGCAAGAAAACACCATCCTGTCACACAAAGAAAGCAGCTCTAGGCTCCAGCAGTGGTGCTTCCCTACTCGCTGGGGCCTGCAGGCTCGGTAGAACACAGCCAGCGCTGGGAATCAAGAGCAAGGAGCACTGGAAACCCAGGCTGCGTGGCTCCTTGAGAACTATGTCTGGTTGTTGACTACGGTGCGTCTGGGCAGGAACGAGCTGCGATCGGGGCTCCTCTCGCACGGGAGCCAGCGATGCTCCCGCCTCTGGAGAGCCGCGGTACTCACTACGATGCAAACCTGTGCCCAGTCGCCTCCTTCCCAGCACCGCCGAGCAGGGTGGGCGGCAGTGACCCCGCCGAGCCCCGCAGCCCCCGGGGGGCGGGTCTCCGCTCCCCCTGCGCCCAGCGGGCACCTCCCTCCGGGCGCGGCCCCGGAGCCTTGGACGCGCTCCCCATCGCCCTGCGCTCACAGGGGTCAAACACCACCGAACCAGCTCCCCCATCGCCCGGCGCTCACAAGGGTTAACACCACCGAGCCAGCTCCCCATCGCCCGGCGCTCACAGGGGTCAAACACCACCGAGCCAGCTCCCCATCGCCCGGCGCTCACAAGGGTCAAACACCACCGAGCCAGCTCCCCATCGCCCGGCGCTCACAAGGGTTAACACCACCGAGCCAGCTCCCCCTCGCCCGGCGCTCACAAGGGTTAACACCACCGAGCGAGCTCCCCATCGCCCGGCGCTCACAAGGGTTAAACACCACCGAGCCAGCGGAGCCCAGCGCGCCGCCCCTCGCCCGCCGGGCCCGCAGCGCCGCCGCCCGACCCCGCCTGCCCCGGCCCCGCCGCCGCCGCCGCGCTCATGGCCCCGGCCCCGGTAAGTCCGCGGGTAATTCCACAACAAAAGCGGGGCGGCGCCGAGCGAGGGAGCCCCGCGAAGTGAGGGGCTGGGGAGCGCCGGGGCAGTGTCGAGGCGCTGCGGGAGAGCTGCGGGGTCCGGCCCGGGCGGGGGCGGTGCGGGCGCTGAGGGCTCTGCCCGGCCCGCAGCCCCCGCTGCCCGCTCCGCCCCGGCCGTGGGTGGGTGGCCGCACCGGGCCGTGGCTTCGCGGAGGGCCCGGCCGGAGCCATCCGAGTGGGAAATCTGTAGCGATCGGCTCGCGGTTGCCAAATCTGACGCCCCCAGCCGGGACCCGAGGGCGGTGATGGCAAGCAAGGATGCTGCCAGAAGTGCCCCCGCTACTGGGGCTGGAGGAGATGTCATTGCCCAGGCAGCTGGCGGGGACACAAGCCCTGGTACCTCAGGCAGGGATCCGGCAGCTTTGGCTACTTTCTAGGGAGAAGAGAATGAGCTGGTGTGCCAGGGTGATGCCAGGGCAGTGTGTGCTCTGTTAGGGATCCCTCCAGGTAAGGACTGTGAGCTGAGTAGTCCTTTGTGAAAGGAAGCCAGCAGTCTTGTTCCAGGGCTTGCATATTTCCCGTGTGTGACCTGCCTTGGGAAAGATTACATTTATGAGAACAAATGGAGAACCTGTGATTTTGAGATCTTCTTTCTAAGGAACTTCCTTCAATGGATAGAGAGCCTGTATTTTACTCAGCTGTGTTTGTGACACTTAGGCAGTATAAAGAAAACCAACATCCCTGACCCTCTCCACAGGGATGCTGCTTGGTGTGGTGCATCCTCGAGGAGAAATGCCTTTGGTCCCCTTCTCCTCATAGCCCTCGGTGGAACAGATTACAAGAAGGTCTGCAGAAGGAAGGGGTTTCTCACTTCAGTGGTGGTCTCTTGAAAGCCAGAACCACTGAAGCTTATACTGAGTTTGAGGTAGCTCCAAACTCATTCTGAGTGGACATTCAGAGCAGCAGAGCTGGTTCCTGGAGATTTTCCACTCCGCTTTTGGCAGGAAGTGATAGCCCCAAATGCCTTGACACAGTTTTACTTACAGGTATGTTCAGTGTTTAGAAAAGGAACAGCACTTCAGCCAAAGTCCCCATAAATCAGACTAATTTTCTGAGACAAAGGGAGGCTCTTAATATGAACATTTATCCTGTGTGTTTCATAGCATCATTTTGGAAGTAGATGTCAACCATGTGCAAGCCCCAATCCTTGCAGGATAAGGCCTTCCTGCATTTGGAGAGCACGCCCTGTGTATCTGTATGTGTACATTCACATGCATACTTCCAAAGAAGATCCTGCTCTTAATGCTTTTGAGCAGAAGCACTACATTTAATGACAACATTCTCCTGTGACATTCCTTGAGTGACACAACGAGCATCATCACAATAGTGAGCAAACAGTTTTTGCAGGACAGAACAGTATCTTTTCAGTACATTCCCTTCCAAGAGGATACCATCTTTTTCTTTGAATCCTGAGCAACAGCATTTCATGCGACTCTGTTTCCCCATGCACTTGGAAGAGGTGGCTTTTCCCCTGTAATTTCCCACTCTGTTGACCCGTCTCAGTTGTTTGGCTACTGTGCCACATTTGCATTGTTCAGGGCCTCCAGCAGCCTCGTGGCAGCCTCCTGCAACTCTTCTTCCTTCACTGCCTTCCCAACAGACAACAGCAGCTTCAGTGTCTGCAGCGAGCTCTGCACCTGGCTGTCTAGCAGCCTGAGGAGGAGATCCTCGATGTCACTGTTGGGCAGCTGCTGGCCACTGGCTGTCGCCTCTGTGGCTTCTGGGCCAGCAGGTAAGACAGTGGAGGTCACAGGTACTTCCGTGTCAGGGCTGGAGCCAGCTGGATGGGTACTTGTGGGAGATGTGGGGTAAGGTGGCTGCGGGTTGACGTTTCTGGATGACGCGGCATCAGTGCTCGTGGTAATGTCGTTGGTGCCGGGTGCAGGGTGCAGCTTGGCGCTGCTGTCTCCTGGGCATGCAATCCTCTGTGGAGGAGAAAGCATACCTCTGTAGAGGCTTCAGGAGCAGGCACCTAGGCACTCCCCTGTTCTGTCAGTTTAGCTCTCACTGCACAATCCCATCTTTCCCACTCCCTACAAAGATGAGCCCAAGAAGGCAAAGAAACCTTCATATCCTTTCTTTGTCAAGTCTCCCTGTAAGACTAGCATGGGACTCACAGCTGTCTTTACTTTCCTTCTCTTCTAGCCAGCATGAATCCCCCTCTCTTCTGGAGAAACCTAGATTGTCTCAACTTGATTGGGAGTGAGAGCTGGAGAGGAGGGCTGAGGTGGTCCTCAAAGGATCATTTTCTTGAAGATAAGTCCTGCAAAGTCTCCTTTTTGGCAAGTGGCTTCAGGTGCCATCTGAAGCTAATCAGCTTGGTGTGAGTGGCCCCTGGAAGGTGGGCTGGCCCTGGCTCTCTCCTCTCTTCCCTGCCTTTTAGCCTCGTTTCCCATTTCCTCATTTTCAGGGCTCTCCCTTTTACCTGTTACTTGCCCAGGGCACACCTAATCTCCAGGAAATAGCTAAATAACTCACCTTAAGAAAATACTTTTTCTTAATACAGCGGTAAAAAGAAAAGGTGCAGAAGTTGGGGAAGAAAGGATGTCCTGGCATTTCGGAACATACGGGTCCTAGAAAGAGACAAATAAAGAGACAAATCTAGTGATAAACTTCAGTGCTGGCATCTTGCCAGCCCTTAGCAATGGCCTCGCTGTCGAGTGACATCCCTGCATGAAAACCCCTGTGTCATTTGGGCATCCTCTGAACCTTGTGAGAAATTCAGTGGTTTCTTGGTCATCTCCATGACCCAGGGTGTGAGAGGAGGCTGGTCCTAGGGTCATGTGTGGATGCAATCAGGTGTGAGAGAGGATGTGCATGAGCACATGCCTTGTCTTCTCTGCAGGATTGCTTCCCACCTCTCTCCCTCACCACCTCCTGAGTCTATTCTCTCCCAGTGATCAGGTCCCATGCCGGCCAGGTGGGACCCCCATCCAGCCACCCTGCTATTGGGAATCGCAGTTGGCTTTACCTTGAGGGATGACTCCATGGTTTTCATACTTGTCCAGTGTCTGGACCAGTGAGTTCTGGCAGCCGTACAGCTCACGGAGATGGCAGGCAGTGCTGGCTTGGAGGGTGATCCGGAGGAACTTGAAGAACTGGCGGTACTCCTGGTTGGAGAGTGGCGTTCCTGCCTGCTGTGCCTTCGTCCCCTGAGGACCAACTATGCAGACCCAACCCAAGAGCACTGGTGAAAAATAAAGTGCAGGGAGTCACAGGGAGAAGGAAGCGCTAATCACGCCACATTCAGAAGAGCTGGAGGGCTGAATCCAGATCTCTGTTGCCTTTTCTGGGTGCAGGATCCAGCATGTGGGAAATGCAGTAACAGACTACAGATGGTGGGTCCAGACCTGGGGAAAACCTGCTCCATCCATGTTGAAAGGGGTGTGGTATTTTGGGGACAGTACTTGGCTGAGGGGCCTTCACCATAGCTCTGGAGATTCAAATCTTGAACTGGGAGAAATCTCTTGGAAGTCATGGCTTAAACTGGGAATATTGCTATGCTGTCGGGGCTGGAGCAAGGAGACTGTTCTATTTCAAGATTTTTAGCCTCTGCAAATGTTCTTCCTCTGGCTAAGTAGGTCTTTAACCAAAATCCTCTCTCAGACCTCTTTCTCCTGCCTCCTCTGTTGCTTCACTGGGCCAGCTCTTTCCTCCTGGCCAAGTCTAGATCTCTGTGCTTCTGTCTCCTTTAATGCACCCAAGTGTCCCTGTCTCCAGTCTCCACCTCTGCTCCAGCCTGTGCCTACCCATCCAGCTCTGACTGCTCCCCAGCTCCTAGGTCACTACCAGTACCAGTGGATGAAAACTGGCAAAACTGTAAGCCTTGGGATCTTTGCACCAGAGGTGTTGGAGGGTGTTCCCCTCCCTTCCTTTTGCCTCCAAAGTGCCCAAGCTGAGGAGCGATGGGGAGGGGTGCAGAGCAGCCACTTCAGCTGCCCTTCCTCACAGCAGGGCTTGGAGGAGAGATGTTTCCTACTCACCAGACAAAACCAGGTAAGCCCTCATAGCCGACATCGAGCTGTGAGCAGGGCCTGCGACAGGCAGGGCCGACAGTCGGGGCCCAGTGTGCTGTCAGAGGTGTCACCTCCACTTCTTCACTGGTGATGTCATAGCCAGCTGCATTCCCAACACTCCATCCTCTGTTGCTCCCGCTTCCTCCCTCCTTGCCTCCCTGATGCCTCCCTCCCCCTGTTTCCCCCTGACAGGCTGAGTGTGGTCACATTGGTATTTGTGCACAAACTCCTGCTTACTGCCAGCTCTTTGAAAGTCCATCTGGAAGGAGGCCATTTTGATGGAGCACAGGACAAAAAATTCTGCCTTCGGACTGCTCCTGTCAATAAATGTGTGAGCTGATCAAAATCTTGTCTTTTGCCCAGATCTGTGCGTGCTTGGCTGATCCACTGAGAGCAACTGAGCGAGGTACTCCTTCAGTGAAGGCAATAAACAGGGTTCCAGACAGAGGCAAAAAGCAGCCTGGTTGTGAAGGTGGCATTTTTACTCCATCTGCAGAACGGAACTGCATTACCTACATTATATTCTCCTTTAGTTCACTGGGAAGAAAGGTGATGGGGAGAACAGGGTTTGAAGAATCAATATTTTTCTTATACAAAACTTGTAAGGAGGCATTTTTGGTCTGGGAGTGCAGCAGGAGGAACATCCAGACACTTGAGAGAAGGCAGCAAGCTGGCAGGCAGCTCTCAGTGTGTGTAGTTGACCTGTCTGTGCCACATGAGATGGCCCTGGTTATCAGACCTGAACAGAGGTGTCACAGTGTGCATGGCAGGACAGAAAGTGACCCTGACTCATGTTTCTGGGTGTCATTTTCCTATAGTCTATGTTGCTTCCAGCTCTTAAACACTTACCCTCCTGAAATCTCATTCTACAGCACTGCTACTATGATGGGTATTTATTATGTCTGGTTTCTTTCCTCTGATCAGGACCTGCAGTCCCCAGGTTGGCTTTAACCTTTCAGATGGAGTGAAGAGAAACAACCTTTTGGTCAAAAGCAACTAAATACGAGGACAGTAGAGAGACTGCTCACAAGGTGAGAAATTGCATGAAGCATGTCCAGGAAGGGAAGAGCTGAATGCTGAAAATGTGGTGGGTACTGTGCTGCATACTCTGCAGTCATCCTGCCTCTTCTGCTCCCATACTGTAGAGATGCTGCTTTCAGGAAGATTTGTAGGCACTCCTGGAATATCTAGACCCTGTCCAAAATGAAACCAAATCCTGTGTATTTTTCAGCAAAGACTACGCTCAGAGTGTTAAAAGACATAATTAACCAAAGTGTGGCTTTTTCTTCCTTTCACACAGACAGTATTTTTAATGCTTTATTGGTCACTTTGCTGCTTTGACATGCTTTGAGATGCTTTTGAGTACCTTTATTTGTACTACAAATGTTTTTCATCCCTGAGTGTTGTAAACAAAAATTTGGGAATTGATTGAACCAGTGTGGTGGTGCCTTCCAAAATCTGCAGATCACCTGAAACAAAAGCTGCTGCATGACCTCACATTCCATGACAGAGGATGATCTTAAGCAGTGCCATCCAGCTCATCCGCTTACCTCACGCTCCAGCATGCATTTTCAAGGTGTGTTCTCCAAATGAGCAGAACCAGTGAAAAATCAGGAGCCTCTAAATGTTTCAGTCTAAAGGTTCATTTTCCTGCTTGATTAATAAAACAGTTTATCTTTCCACTCACTTACCTATCTGTTCTGTAGACAAAATTTAGATAGAATTTGCTGTAGAATATATAGGGCTTTCTTTTCAAGGAAGAGTGCTGTGACTGGAAAGAAGAAGAATAGTCTACTGGGCATCTACTTGGGTAGATGTTCCAGTGGTGATGGCTATTTCCTTCCTTGATTAAGCATGGGAATGTTGGCAGAAGAACAGTGGTTCACAGGCAGCAGGAAGGGAAGCAGATACAGTGGGGGTTGATGAGGAGAGCAGTCTAACCTTGCTACATGGGAACTTTGAGGGCAAGCAAGTGACAGGTCTTGCCTTTTAGGGCTGTAACTTTATGACAGAGGACCCCCTTTGCAATCTGTGCCACAGTGGCCACCCATTCTTGAGTCACATTCCATTCCTATGCTCCTTGGTTTCCGTGCCCTCTGCCCTGAGAAGATACTGAGGGGCTGTCTCCTGTGCTGTCAGCTCATGGTGCAGCAGGTCTTGGTGGCCCTCCTGTTTGGGTTTCTCCTTCAGAGGGGCAGGGGGTTATTCATTGCTAGTTCTTCTGTTCACTCCAGCAGGTGACAGGACCATGGGTGACATGCAGAACGGCAGCCTTCATCAGGAAAGTCCTGTGAGAGCTGAATTGCGTCTGTGTTCCCCCAGGAAGCTCACAGGAGATACCTTGCAGGACACCAATCAAAGACAAGACTGCAAGCAGAAGCTGGAGATGGAAAGTGAGACGGAGGCATCTTTTGCAAAGAGACAGGGAATGGTAACTCCCTACGGGATGGAAATCTGGGAGTGTGAGGACAGCGGTAGAGGCCACATCAGCAAGGTTATCCTTGCTGGGGACAAGCCTGGCCCACCCATGTGTGGGAATGGTGCCATTTGGATTCAGCAGGTGGGAGAGAAAACCTATGAGTGTCGCGAATGTGGGAAGAGCTTCAGCCGGAGTTCTTACCTGAGCCAACACCAGAGGATCCACCTGGCAGAGAAACCCTTCAGCTGCTCCGAATGTGGGAAGAGTTTCACCCGCAACTCGGACCTGATCAAACATCAGCGGATCCACACCGGCGAGAAGCCCTACCAGTGCAACGAGTGCGAGAAGACCTTCAGCCAGAGGTCCAACGTGATCAGGCACCAGCGGACCCACACGGGAGAGAGGCACTACCTGTGCAACGAGTGCGGGAAGAGCTTCAGCCAGAATTCACATCTCATCGTCCACCAGCGCAGCCACAAGGGTGAGAAACCCTTTAATTGCCTCCGGTGTGAGAAAAGCTTCAGTGACCGTTCCTCCCTGATCATACACCGGAGAGTCCACACGGGAGAGAAGCCCCACAAATGCCAAGACTGCGGGAAGTGTTTCCGGGACAGCTCAGCCATCATTCGGCATCAGAGGATTCACACGGGAGAGAAGCCATACGAGTGCACCGAGTGTGGGAAAACCTTCCGGCAGAGCTCCTCACTGGTGACCCACACACGGACGCACACGGGCGAGAAGCCCTACAAGTGCCCTGTGTGCGGGAAGGGCTTCAGCCAGAGCTCGGCGCTCACCACTCACCGCCGGATCCACGGCGGAAAGGCCCTGCCCATGTACCACCACCTGCCTAACCCCTACCAGTGCACCGAGTGCGGCCGGAGGTGCAGCGACCACTCCACCCTGGCCAAGCACCAGAGCACACACGCTGAGGAGCGGCCCTTCATCTGCGTGGAATGCGGGGACAGCTTCCAGCGGAGCTCGGCTCTCAACGTCCACCTGCGGATCCACCGTGGGGAGAGACCCTACAAGTGCGAGGAGTGCGGAAAAACGTTCAGGCACAGCTCTGCCCTCGGTGCCCACCTGAGGATCCACGCAGGAACCAAGCCCTACGAGTGCGGCGAGTGCGGGAAAAGCTTCCGGAAAAGCTCAACGCTTAAAGTGCATTTGAGAATCCATGCGGCCAAGACACCCTATAAAAGTGTGGTGGGTAGAAGGGTGTTCGCTTTCCGCTCGCTTCTGCCATAAGCCTGGAGTGGGTGTTCAGAGCAGGATACTAAAGTAGTGTTGGGGGTACCTTAAAAAGGTGGGTAATGAGAACCACGGTGTGAAGAGACTGGAGAAACAGTATCTCTGGTGTTAGGGTGGGGTGCTAAACCCCAGTGTCACAAAAACCATGAAGAGGTCTGGAAACAGGGAGTTAGTCCTAACAGCTGAGTCCTGGTGGTTTAGGAAGAGTGTGAGGAATGAGCACCAGCTTCAGGGTAAATCAGGGGCTGAGAATACGTGGTAGGATAACAGCTGGGAGAACTGAGCTTGTAAAATACAACAAAAGTGAAGATAATAATAAAATGTTTCAGGTTGGTTCTGGCTCAAAACTTTAGCTTGTTAGACACTGTAGTAGTCTTAGGAACTGAACTCTTATTTTTCATGAATATAGTAAGTTTACCCTTGTTTGACAAGTTTATCCGTGTTTGACAAGGCATTTTCAAATCTTTTGAGTCTGAGACTTTGGAGCTGAACTTCAGTCTATTTTGTCTTTTCCAAATTTTATGTGGGACAATGAGTTCCTACCTCATGACAGGTGAGTATGTACCCAGAAAACGTGGATGTGGAAGCATTTCCAGTTGAAAAGCAGCCCATTAATAGTCTGTGACAGCTTCTCCCAGATTTCTTGTTGCTGATTTGAAACTCCTTTCACCTTGGGACATCAGTGAAACATGGAAAAAATGTGGCCTTATTTTATTTAACCAAAAAACAGGATTTTCCCCCTAGATGTCCTAGTCTGAAATGTTACGTGGCTGAGTTCTTACTGCTGGTCCAGAGACTGACTGCAGTTCTGTAGTCCTTTTTATGCTACTCTTCTTTAGCTCACCGTTGTTTGAAAATTATTAACATATAAAGTTCAGCATCTAACAGTTAGGAACGATTGTATTTGCATTTATTACTATGCCAGCGACTGTGTATTACATAAACCTATATTGCAATGTTTTGTTACTACGTGTTTCCATCCGAAATAAAACTTTTTTTTTTTTTCTTTTTCGCTCCCGTGTAAAATCTAGTTTTCCGAGCCCAGGCGGGGTTTGGCGACGCGGGATGCTCGTGGAGACCGATGGGAGCAGGGGAGGGAGGACGGGCCGGCCCCGGTCCTTCCGCCGCGTCACGGGAAGGGGCGGGAGCGGCTCCGGCGCCCGGTTCGAACGGGGCGGGATGGAGAGCGGGATGGAGAGCGGGATGGAGAGCGGGATGGAGAGCGGGGTGGAGGCGGCTCCGGGCCCTGCGTGCGGCCGGTTCCCGTTCCCCTACACGCCGTACCGCATCCAGGAGCAGTTCATGGAGGCGCTGTACGGCGCGCTGGAGGCCGGCCGGGTCGGCATCTTCGAGAGCCCCACGGGCACGGTGAGGCGGCGGGGCCGGGCACGGCTGCGGGATGCATGGATGGGGGGGTGGTGTGGTCTGTGACAGCAGCGCTCCCTCACCCTGTTGGCTTCCCACGGCAGGGAAAATCCCTGAGCCTCATCTGCGGGGCCCTGTCGTGGCTGCGGGACTGGGAGGAGAAGAAGCGGCAGGAGGAGGCGCGGCTGCTGCAGGGGCTGAGCCCGGCGGAGCCGGGACATGCGGGAAGCACCGGCACGGCCGCGGAACCGGACTGGGTGACGGCGTTCGTGCAGAGGAAGGAGGAGCGGGACAAGGTGGACAGGCTAAAGGTTGGGAAACGCTCATCTGTAGGGGATGGGTGAGATAACGAGGAAAGGATTGGGAAGGTTGATAGCGCAGAATGGCTGGGGCTGGAGGGGACCACTGCAGGTCATCTAGAACAACCTCCTGGCTCCAGAGCCCCTGGAGCAGGATTCTGTCCAGACAGCTTTTTAATACCTCCAGGGAAAGAGACTCCACAGCCTCTGGGCAAACTGTTCCTGTGTCCCGGGTGATGAGTGGAAGGACACGTGAGGCAAATTTGGTGGTGGTCTGTGATGCAAACTTGGTGGTGGTCTGTCTGTCACAGGACTTTGTTTCCATGAGGAAAGCTGAGGCATTGCCCTGCGAGTTGCATAAGATAGGAAACTATATTGCTTTGAACAGAGCAGCACCCGGTAGGTGCTCGAGGAGAACGGGGCTGTGTACTGACAATTTCAGAGTTGATTTCTCTCTATTCCCAGAGCTTAGTGATACCAAGGGTTGAGGACTAAATACACTTCCCTCTTTATTGTAGGAAGAGCAGATCAGGAGGAAAAAGCGAGAAGATCGTCTCGAGAAAATTCGCAATAATGTGCAGTTAAAATATGCAGCAAAGAGGAAGGTGAGTTATTCCACAGAACCTTCTGTTTTGGTTACACTGAGTGTTGTTCATTGCTTATGTCTGTGCCTTCAACTGCCTTTTTGAGGAGCTCTTTGTATTTGAATGTTGAAATTTGCCATCCAAAATTTTTGGTTTGATTTTCTTTTTAAATGATGTGAAAAACAATTTGTGCATCAATAATTTCCTCTGAATGTGTTTGTGTGTGGGTAGAAATGACGTGTGTTTTGATGGCCTCTGGCCTTCTACTTCTCTTTAAAAGTTTTAATACTTGGATTTTTTTTTTTTTTTTAAAGCTCTCTGTACTTCTAGAATAAAAACTGTGGTTAAATTTATGGTCATGGGAACAGAATACCATGCAAAGGAAGCCAGGTCATGCGTTGGTTGTACTTCACTCACCACTAGGGAACAATTGTTTTTGTTTAGTTCCATGGTAAACATGATTATATTGTTCAGAAGTGTTTCTTTTCTGCATACAAAATATTCTCAGGTGTATTTTCCTGTAATTCAGGTGAATGAACTGGCCTCAGTACTCTTAACTCTAAGAGGTTTTTGATGGTATGAGTGGAACTTTCCAGAAATACACATTTCAGGTCCCCAAACAGGCAGATTTATGAGACTGCCAGGCTGTTAGTTTCTAGTGTGCTCCATCTCAAGTGTTGTGTAATGTTTTGGTCAACTCCTGTCAAAGGGATGTTACAGAAATAGTAATGAATGACAAATGAAATACACGTGAAACAAAGACCTTGTCTCTTTTAAGAGGATGAAGAGCATGTGAAATGAGAAGCAGGATAAAAAGCAAGAAAGTAAATGAGAGAAATATAGAGATTTGGAAAAGCAATAATCTTCTACATAGGGCTTACCAACTGCATTTCTTTAGAATGCCATGGTAATAAAACACTCATTGACATTGGAAGATGCTGTTTTCAGATTGAAAACCAAACTTTTATCAGGACACAAAAATTAATCAGGAAACTGTTCTTTAACAGCTTAATGGAATTTTTGTTGAAGGCTAGACTTGTGTTAGAATAGCAATCACATAACTGGAGAAAAACAGCAAGAGAAGTCTTGTGCTCTGTGTTCTAAAACAGATGCTGAGTTTATCCTAGGTTTCAATTAAGTGTGCACTGAGTGTTTGATTATATCCTTATACGTTTGCTTGGGTTTATTTACACACTTTTTTTTCTCAGGCAGATTTGGGCCACTTTAAGCAACTAATGCTTACATGAATGTTTCTTTGAGGATCTGTTAGTTCAGCAGGCCTTTGGCACAGAAGGTTCTTTATGTTTCCCTTTCGTGGCTGTCTGTGTGGGCAAGTCTTTGATTGTTGGTAACAGCTGCATTCTGTGGGGCTGAACAGCTTCAGGCCCCTTTGGTGGAGCCTGCTTGTCCTGCTGTGGCTTTACCCAGCAAGTCATTCCCTGTGCTGTGTGTGAGGGACTCTGCAGTGTTCTGACCTGTCTGTGCCACGAAGTGATGCTGGTGCTGCCTCTCTTTTTACATGAGAAATACTGCACTGCTGTGTTCCTCTCAGAGATCCGAGGAGGATGAGGCAAAGCGCCTTCTTCAGCTGAGCAAGGAGGCTCTGTCACAGGGAGCTGGAGGGGATGTTCTGGACCAGCTGGATCACAATGAGGAGGAGCTGATTCTTGCTGAATATGAGAGTGATGAAGAAAAGAAGGTGGTATCTGGGTAAGGACAGGGACTGAGGGGGTTCCATGCGAAAGAAGCATTTTCTGTATAGTTTTTGGCTTGCTCTGATTAAAGAGATGTCACCTGTAATGGTGCAGATTTTATTCAAAAGAGTTTCTCACCTTTTCAGACTGTGTAAGGTAGTGGTTGTTCTGGGGTTTTGTTTAATTGTTTGTTTGGGTTTTTTAAGCTTTTCTTAGATTGATCAGAGTGACCTGAAATGCTTTCTGAGAAAGAACATCTTAAAATGTGGGGCAGTGTCCTGCCTTTACCCACACCTAGTTTCCCAAAAAGTGCCTCTGGATACTGAGTGAATGAATTGATATTAAGAGTTCCTTGCATTGGAAAAGCAGAATGGAACCCACAACATCAGAGGAAGCTGTCAATCCTGCAGATTAGCACTGGCATCTTTTGATACTTTAAAGGGAGAGACATTCACATTTCTAAAGATGGAGCTTTTGCATGAAAATCTCATGCACACTTTCCTCTCGTACATTCGGTTTATGCAGAAAGCCAGTAGTCATACTTCAGCACAAAAAGTCAAATGTGTTTAAAATACAAATTTACTAATTAGTATCTAGACAGAATCCTTCTGCCTTAAAAAATTGAAAACCACTTAACTACTTCATTTACATGGAGTTTATCAAACATTAAACTGCTGTTGCCTTTGAGGAACTCTGTGGCAGCTGAGGGCTTTCCTGAAGCTTTTCTTTATGTAATAGCTGAAGGGTGGTAAATTGCCTCTAAAGGGAAAACTTTACACAAATAAATAAATAAGCTCACCAAAGAATAGTATAGCAATGATTAGCTTATGCCTGGGGCTTAGAAACCCCAGAATCAAGAGAAAAAAAATTCTTGAATTTGCAAGAGGCAGAGCCCTAAAGACATTTTCCTTTTAAAGAGCAAGGCTTGACTTGATTGTGCATGCTTACACTATTCTTAAAAAGTTGATTTTTCTTTTACCACCTGGGTTAAGATCTGAGGTTTTTTTTTGAGATGACTTAACCATCAGTATCTTTTGAGACCTCTCTCTTGTAGTAGAGCATAATTTGATTCTTACTGCCACTGATCTGCTGAAAAGCAACTGTTTGAGCTTTCTATTTTCTTAGGCTGGAAGAAGATGATGATGATTTGGAAGAGGAGCACGTGACTAAGGTGAGATGAGGAAAGTAAATAGTGTCACCTCATAAAATAGTGTAGGAGTGAGCAGAATGATGGCTTCCTTGCACCTTTCCAACACTCATGTGGTACAGAAGGATTTAGGAACTAGCGTACAAGAACTGCTAAGTTTGTTGATAGTGACAACTAGTTCTGCTGTGCTCATCTCCTTCTGGACTACACTGGCTGCCTAAGCAGCTTTGTCTGCTAGCACTGCTTAATTTTTGCTGTGGCTTGCTGTAAAAGCACACTGCAATAAATAGCTTTTTATTACTCTCCAATGGCGAGTCCCTGTTTTTATAGAGATGTTGGAAAATTAGGTGGAAACAAAGACAAATGCGCAGGTGAAAACAAAGATGGGGCTTTTAGCCTCAACAGGTGTGACACTCAAACTTGTGTTTTAGAAGGCTTGAGCGAGGTGAACCTTGTTGAAGTGCTTGGCTGCATCCTTGCAGGGTTGGTTGTAGGTAGGGGATTGGCTCCCATGTTCTTCTTGTCTTCCCTTTGTTCTCCCTCGTTGCAGATTTACTACTGCAGCCGCACTCACTCCCAGCTCTCCCAGTTTGTGCACGAGGTCCAAAAGAGTCCTTTTGGCAAAGACACACGTCTGGTCTCCTTGGGATCCAGGCAGGTATGTGGTGTAGTTCTCCAGGGACCCAGAGGGCATGTTAACCTAGTATGAGAGACTTTGTGAGGAGGTGTGTGGATCTGGTGCCACAGAAGGCACCTCGGGGATTGTCTGAGTCTCCCACTGGATAAACCAAAGGAGTTGTGGGTCTCAGCACAGATCTGTGTGATGTAGATTTTTCTGTGAACTCTCTTTTGGTCATTTACCCTTTGATGTAAATGCAAGAGTCTGTTTTACCTTTTCTGATGTAGAATATTACAGATGTCTGAGTCACTGAGAAGGTGCTCCTCCTACTAGTACTTCTGGCAGCATTTTTTAGAAGCTGTTGTGTAGCAGTGAGCCCTCTCAGTGCACCTTTCCTCATTTTTTTTCTCCTTGCAAAGTTTTTATGGGTTTCAAGCATGTTTGTAGCAGTTAATATGCACACTGTCTGACTGGTAGACTTTTCCATTTTGGAATCTGGCCTCAGATTGCTTTAAGGAAGCAATCAGAGCATGGGGCTCTCTGTTCAGAATTGACCCCCTTCCTCTTCCTCTCTTTGCACATCCCAGAACCTGTGTGTGAACGAGGAGGTGCGACGCTTGGGTGCTCTCCAGCTCATCAATGACCGCTGCATGGAGATGCAAAAGAACAAACATGGTAGGAAGACTTCCAGCCTGGGGAAGCAATTGCTGATAAAGCTGCTATAAGAGTCTGGAGACAGCGGGTACTGCCAGTCAGTTCTGGCAAGAGAGCATTAGGAGCTTGGAAATGACAGGTTGGAGCAGCAGAGCTAGAGATCCCCAGCGCTTTTACTTTTCTTGATCTCCAGGCTACGATACTGAGATCTGGATTCAGAATACTGAATACTAGGATACTGAATACTGGACTCAGTATTCAGTGTGTATTCAGTGCGTTAAATTGGTCAGGACTATGGAAGGGTACTTGTGTTTGTTAACTCAGCACTAGAAATGTTGGTAAATGTCACATGGCTAAATCTAACTGTCAAGAGTAGTGTCCACTGTGGAGATGGAAATGTGAAAGCTGAATAATTTTTAAATAAGCCATAGGTCAAAAATACATGACAGAGCTTGCTTTGAAATCCATGAAGTTCTGCATAGCGGTTGTTTTAGGCTACTGCGTGTTGCTCATGGCTTTCTGTTGATTTCTGCTGTTAGAAAAGAAGAGTGATGAAGAGAATGAGGGGAAGAAGAGACGCGTGAGCCGCGCCGTGTGCGCGTTTTATTCCTACGAGCAAATGCAGTTTCTCCGCGATGAAGTTCTGGTGGAAGTGAAGGATATTGAGCAGCTGGTGTCTTTGGGAAGGGAGACCAAAGCCTGCCCATACTATGGGAGTCGATATGCCATTCCTGCTGCTCAGGTAAGGTGCGCAGTTTTAGCAGAATTAATGCCTGGTGCTCTAAAAATAAATCGATTGCCTGCTCCCTTCATGCTGTTGCTCAATATTGTGGGAGCCTGTAAACAGGCTGTGTTTCTGTCAGCTGTAGTTTTGCTAAGAAAGCAAAGGAAAATGAGAATTCCCATCAGAGGTTAATAGGGAGGCTGTGAGGATGTCTCAGCATTCTGAAGGATTTGAAAGGTGCAGTAAGTGTGAGGCAATACTGACACATGGGTGTGCTCTTAGCTCTTCTTTCCTGCTTGGTTCTCTCCCTGAAGACATGCTGTCAGTGCTTCACAGGAGATTTGGAAGGTAACCTGAGCCGATACGCAATTGTAGCATAATAATTTCTCTTCAGCTTACATCCCAGTGGCCCTCTCAAGCCAAGTGTGCTCCTGTCTCTCTTCCTGCCTTTCCCATAATAAGTCACTTGACTGAATTCTGCGAGGCCCTCTGAGACGGGCCTTTAATGAGTGTTTGGAGAGTGCCTTGGGTTTGGAAGGATGAGAACTGGAATCAGGGCAGTGTGTGCTTCTCCTGTAGCTGGTGGTGCTGCCCTACCAGATGCTCTTGCATGAACCTACCAGGAACGCTGCTGGGATCAAGCTGAAGGACCAGGTCGTGATCATTGACGAGGCCCACAACCTCATAGACACCATCACCTGTATCCACAGTGCGGAGGTCAGCGGCTCTCAGGTGAGTCACAGCCTGGCCTGCCAATGGAGAGGGAGCTCTGCATCCAGCAGACTGCCCTTTCTTCTCTCCTTGGTAACAACAGCTCCTTCTTTCTGTTTGTGCAGCTGTGCTGTGCCCACTCCCAGCTGTCCCAGTACATGGAGCGATACAGGTGAGGATCTTGGGGGAAAACTGCACAGCAGTGGCAGGCAGTCTGGATGCCATGGCTTGTCTTTCTTGCAGAGTCTTTCTTGCTTTTCTCTGGTGTAAAGTTGCTGCATTAATAGTTCTGCAGATGAAAAGGCAGTTGCTTCATTATTTTTGTCTAGAATCTGTCTTAAGTCAGACTCCTGGGGCTGGTGTTAAGCAGTGAGAAGGGGATACCCTGAGGATTGTGGCTTTCCCTTATACTCAGTTCCTTTCCAGATATCTCCCTCTAGTCACTTCTACTTTGTGATGCAGAGTTTTAAAAGATTCAGTCTCTTATGTCTCTCCTGGACCTTAGTCTTTCATGTGCTGACTGGCATTGTGGTAGAGGCAGTAAGCTCTGAGGAGGAGGAAGCTGTATATGGGTTTTGGCTCTGCATCTTGTCATCCCTGCTGTGGTTGGTTGTTGTGCTCAGTGCTTTGAATAACTTTGAATTTGTGGAGCATTATTGCAACAGGGACTTGAGGCATCACTGCCACTGTAATAACAATCTGTAACTAATGTGTGAGGAGAGGGGCAATGGTAGGAACAGTGTGGGGTATGTGGGTGAGTGCTTTGGGGTGTCCAGAGGACTATGCCCTGCCACAAAGAGGGAGAGGGAGCCTGGGAGAAATCATTCTTGGTTCCTGTCTCTCCAAAATGAAGAAGAGTTCAGGTACTTGTGTCTGCAGCTCAGCTGCTTGTGTTAGTGCCTGAAGATGGTTTGGGGCCTAATATCTGTCTCATTTTTCATAGGAAACGTTTGAAGGCAAAGAACTTGATGTACATTAAGCAGATCCTGTATTTACTGGAGCGATTTGTGGCCATGCTGGGAGGTAAGAAAACCAATTCTACCTCCAGGAATACTGATAGGCTCTGAGCTAGCTAGTGCTTCCTCAGGACACTGTTCCCCTCCCCACTCCGCAGAGACTGTGGGGAAGTGTTGCTCACGTATAGCTTCAGAAGCCAGTAATTTTATTTCTTAGGCTGGTTTGTAAGGTGGGGAAGTTGACAGGTGTCTACTTGACACTCTTCTTTTGTTTCATTAACTGAGGATCAGCAGATGACGTAAGTTGTAGAGGCAGTTTTCTTCTCTTTCTGGGTGGTTTTCAGATCTGATTTGAGTGGGGATGATGTAAGATGCCAAGTGAGGAATACAGCAGATGTATGACAGTGCAGCATGAGAGCTGTGTGGAATAAATCTCCTGGGTCATCTGGTGGCAAGGCCTCTACACGTGTCAGCATGCCTCTGCAGAATGGATCTTTCTTGAGCGGTGCCTTTCCTTTGCGAAAAAATTACCATTTTGCTGTGATTTTAGATCCACAGGAATTCACAGAGCTCTTTTTCTCTGAGGATTTGCTTGCTAGACCTCAGCGTGTCTTGAGGGGAGAGCCTGTCCTAAGTTCATAAAGACCTTCCTCTATGCCCAGGAGAAACGCAGCCCTTTGGGGCAGGGGGCTGGTGGTGCTCTCTGCCTTTCTCTCAGATCATAGAATCATAGAATTAACTGGGTTGGAAGAGACCTCTGAGATCATCAAGTCCAACCCTTGATCCAACCTCACTGATTACTAGATCATGGCACTCAGTGCCACATCCAAGATGTTACTTCTCTTCCTGCTCTGTCCTGCCACTCTTCCCCACACTCAGTGAAGTGCTTCCATTAGAAAACGCAGCCTCTGTGCAGCTTCATGACTGAGGCTGCAAAAGTGGGATGTGAGGTGGATGTTAAACACTAGGACATAAAACGCGGCGAGTGGCAGCAGTTAATCCTGTTCTGGTTGTTGGGGTCTGGGCATGGAGGTGTTGTCAGGTTTTCCCCTCTTCCCAATCACCTGCCAGCCTCTGTGCCTCCCAGCTCCCTGCTGCTGCACTCAGGAGGGATGCATTGCAGTCCCTGTCCCTTTACCTTTGCAGCATGATGACTACACAGTGTGTGAGCACTCCTGAGCACCCACCCTGCCTGCTGCTTCCTGCCACAGAAGGAATGTAGGTGGTGCTTCTTAGGAGGCAGCAGCAGGCTTGTCCTACAGTGTAGGGCTACACTGCAGGGCAAATTAAAACTGGGTGGGAGCTGTTTTGTCTGCATAGCTACATTTTACAGAGGTGTAGTTATTTCTTGGGTTTTGTCATGGTGCAGGGTGCCTATCAGCTCAGTCGTTAGTTTCTTGCTTAATTTTGAGACAGACCCATTGAAAGCCTTCCTTGAATTGGTTTCATGTTTTCCAGGTAATGTGAATCAGAATCCTGCCTGTCAGACAGTCTCCCAAACAGGTAAGGCTGGAGTGAATGCCTGGCGTGTGCAGCTGTCAGTCTGTGGGTGTGGGTGCAGGCCCAGCAGTAATAAAGTTTTTTCTCCTTTCCCCCTTTTCTTTCAGGGACAGTGCTAAAATCCATCAATGACTTTCTATTTCAGAGCCAGATTGACAATATAAACCTCTTCAAGGTAATGCAGATGTTGTTGTCTGCTGGGGCACAGGTGGTGGTGACTTGTTCGAGGTTATTGGGGAGTGCGTGTGAGAGCTGGCAGTGGAGCCAAGGCCCACATGGCAGGGTCTCCCCACCTCCCCAGTGTACAGGTCTCTTCTGCAGTCTGGGTAAAAGTGCATCGAGGCTGGATAAGTGCTCTTGGGCTAGAGGGAAGCAAGGGATAAAGCATGTACAGGTGCAGAAGCTGTCTCTGTAGGCAGAGCTAAACTGTAAGGGCTGAGGATGCTGAAACCATACTATTCCAGTATTGCAATCCATCCCTTGAACCTCCAAACACAGCCCTTTAGCACTGTTTGTTTCCACTCTGGATGCAATGCCTTCGTAATAAACCGTTGTCTGTGAGGCAGAGCTCACAAAGGGCTGTGCAACTCTCCCCAAAAGCAGAACAAGTGATATCCCTGCTGGTCAGGGATCAAGGACAGCAGGATGGGAGAACAAATACTGAATGCCAGTTCATTTTTCTGTCTTCCTCCAACAGGTTCAGCGTTACTGTGAGAAGAGCCTCATCAGCAGGAAGGTACTTGCCCCTGAGGTTTTATGGTCAGCAGTGTTCCAATGCTGTTTCAGACATGGAATATGAAGTGGAAGGTGCAACAGCTGGGGTGGGAGCCTGTCTTCTCCACCCTGCTCTGCAAACAAAATAATTCCTGCAAAAAGCACTATATGTGCAGATTAACTTTTGCTTTTCCAGCAGAGAAACGTACAGTGTGGTGTACCATGGTATTCCAGTGGTTGCTAGTTCTGTGCTGCTTGGCCTCAAACCTGCCAGCTGGGTAGACTTGTGCTGGAGGAACAAGCATCAGAGGCTTGTTTTGGTTTTGATTCAGTAGCTGTAGGAAGGTAATGGAAGCCCTGGGCTGTGCTGATAGATTCTGATCAGGCTGGTTTGTGAACACCTACTAAGGAACTTTATCTGTGGCAGACCTGCAAACCTGATTTTATCTTGTCTGATTCCTACTGTTGGTATCTTAGTCTTTGTGCCTTTTGTTTGGCAGCTTTTTGGGTTTATGGAGCGATATGGAGGCTCTTCCACAGCTGTGAAAAACAACAAGGAGAACCAGAAGCTGGCTGGTTTGCAGAACTTTCTCCTGACCCTTCAGCAGGGATCTGATAAGGAGGGTGAGTTCAGACATCTTCCCCTTCAGGGCACAGGGAGGATGTGGAACCTGCATCAATCTACATAAGGAAAGGTGGGAGGCAGATTTGAAGAATGAGAGACTGCAGGAGGTGTCCTGCATAGGTGTTTTTTAACAAGTCTGGCTAGGTGACCTAGGCAGCTATACATTTGATTAGAAGGTCTCCTGAGGTCCCTTCCAAGCTGAATGATGATGTGAGTCCATAGTCACACTGCACACACTCAAGCTTTGCACTGCTGTGACCTGCTGGCTCTGGGTCCAGAGCTACTGTGTGTAGCTCTGCTTAGTGGTGCTGACCACACAAAAAACAGATTTTTTTTTTTTTCTTTCATAGCAATGAGACAGAATTTGAGTTTTCCCCTTTACTGGGTCTTTGTTCTCTGCCTGTACATGTAGACCAGGTGTCACGTTCCTGCAGAACATATTTCATGTTTAATCCCTGTCTTCAGAAGTGTGGCCTAAATTGCCTGCCTCTCCTTTCCATTTTGGGCCAGCAGGTACTGCCCAGAGCCCTCCTGTGGAGGCTGAGAACGACCAGCTCCGAGCTGCCTCTCCACTGATGCAGATTGAAGGATTTCTGTCGGCCCTCACAAATGCAAACCAAGATGGCAGAGTCATTCTCAACAGACAAGGTACTGGAAAGGGCGAGCTGGGGAGAGGTGGCATGAGGCAGTCACGAGCAGGGTGCTTCATTGGCAGTGAGGGAGAAGATCTGGAGCCTGGGAGGAGCCTGCAGCAACATTTCTGTGCCATATATGATGCAGGCTGGCAGGGTTGGTCTGTATGAGGATGCTCACGACCCCAGAGGAATTCTTAACTAAGGGCATTGGTGCCAGGGTTTGCAGATCTCTGCTCCCACTTTGGATGTTCTCATCCTGCAATTTATTGCAGCTCCGGAGAGATTAGGAAGCAGAAGGTAACTTCCAGCTTGGTTCACCTGCTGATGCCTCTGTCAGTGTTGAATAGCAAGTCCTTGCTTTGAGAAGTGAGGCAGAGGGCCCAGGGCACGAGGGAGAATCTCTTATATATCCCTGAGTGTGCGTATCCCACAGCTAGCTCCTGATTCTCCTTCTCTCCTTTTCCCAGGCACAGTTGGTCAGAGCAGTCTCAAATTCCTCCTGCTGAATCCAGCTGTCCACTTTGCCAAGGTGGTGGAAGAATGCCGTGCTGTGATCATTGCTGGAGGCACCATGCAGCCGGTGAGGAAATCAGGATGCTGTACTGGGATCTCAGGAGGTGCTGTGTGCAAGCAGGCATGGAGAGAGAGCAGCTGAGCCCCACTGGGATGTGCTGCTCTTCTTGCTCCCCGTGGTGTGGGTGGGAAAAGACTTCTCCTACCTGCCCTTTTATATGGGTTCCCTGCATGAGGTGTCACTGCCTGTTTATGGATGAAGTGGTAGGTGCAAAGGCAGGATTGCCCTCGTCAGCCTTTCTTGTCCTCAAGACGATACAGGCTGAGCTCTTGGTAGTTTGGAACCAGCACGGGGAGAAGTTGGAGGACCCTGTGATACCATCTGTCCTTCTGCAGGGACAGGGATCCCATCCCACAGGGACCATCCCGTAGGGATTCAGGAAAATCAGTCCCGATGTGCGCAGGCAGGGGGCGCTGCCGCTTCTCCGGCGGGCCGGGAGCACGGGCCGGGAGCTGGGGGGCGGTGTTCGGCATTCCCTGTCCCCGGTGTGCTCATCCCGGAGGGATCTGGCCGGCACTCCCTCGACACTGGTGCTCGAGGAGCAGTACAGGTGCCTCTGGTGTGGTGTCTTTTGGGCCACTGGTACTTTACGTGTGGCTCGTGGTTCGTAGGTGGCTGATTTCCGAGAGCAGCTGCTGTCCTGTGCTGGTGTGGACCCTGCACGAGTCCTGGAGTTCTCTTGTGGTGAGTGTGCCGGGCTGGCAGGGAGTGCTGCAGTCTGCCTCTGGTGCTGTTTTGTCAGGGCAGCAAAAGTGTGCAAGTTCCCTTCCACTCTGAGCTTCCTCAGTGCCAGTACTGGCAGGCAGTGTGCCACGCCTTCTTCCCAGGGGCTCAGGGAATGGAAGTCGGCACAGCTGAGTGACTTAAACACTTTGGCTTAGCCAGGATAACATTTGCCTCTGTCATGCAGGTAAAGCTCTTCAGCTTGTGGGGTTTTTGCTAACAGCAGTGATGTTGACTCTCACTACTTGTTTTTGGCTCCAGGGCATGTGATTCCTCCAGAAAACATCTTACCCATAATCCTCTGCAGTGGTCCTTCCAACCAGCAGCTGGAATTCACCTACCAGACAAGAGACCTGCCCCAGATGGTCAGTCTGTCCTTTGTTCCCTTCCTTTGGACCCCTTTTTTGCTTCACGTGCTTATGTTTCATAGGACAGCACACTCTCTGTTTGAAAGGTGAGCTCACCAAAAGCCACGGCAGGGGAAATCCATAAGATTTGGGGCAGGTGTGTTGCCAGGTAATTGAGAAAGAGCAATAGCAAAAGGGATTTTGAGCTGTTTTGTCAGAGGTAGCTTTTGAGGTGAGTTACATAGCAACTTCTGTTTGGCTGTACTGAGATCCTGCAGTTGTGTGCTGGGCATCAGGAGGAGGTTTCTGACTGTGTGTCACAGTTTGAAGGGCTCAGTGACAGTGGAGCAGGGCAGCCCTGCAAAATGCAGCCCAAACCACAGGGGCAGCAGCAGGTGTTTTGGCACTTTTTACCTTCTTCCTGTGGCAGGCCAGTAAACACCCAAGGCCAGACCCTAGATCTGCTCTGGCCCTGCTGAATCTCCACCAGACATGCTAACTACCTCTCAGCATCTATTCTGGTGTGACAGCTTCCATCCACTGAGGCAAACCCTCCTTTCCCGAGTGACCAGTGCTCCACAGCACTAACAGAAACACCAGGTTAGGGAAAAAGGCTGAGCAGTGAAGAACTTTTTTGTGATGCTCAGCTCTCCTAGAGAGTTCTCTTAGACTTGGCACATTTCCCACATTTTTATCTCCCCTAAGGCATGTCACAGGGAAGGTGTGGTGCTGGGATTGAGCACAGAACTGGAGCAGCATTAGCTGGAGCTCCTGCCAGCTGCAATATGCTCTTATCTCTCTTGCAGATGGATGAGACAGGTCGGATCCTTTGCAACCTGTGCAACGTGATCCCAGGAGGTGTGGTGTGCTTCTTCCCCTCCTATGAATATGAGAAGCAGGTGTATGCACACTGGGAGAAGACAGGGCTGCTCACCCGCCTGGCAACTAAGAAGAAGGTGATTGTGCAGCTGGGGCAGTTGGTGCTTTACGTGGAGGTTTCAAAAATCAAACAATTACATATGCACTACAGACCTCTCTCTCTCTGAGTTGTTCTCATACCCTGCACAGCAGAGCAGAGAGGATGTTTATCTGGCTAATCCCTCCAGTTACAAATACATGATACTTCCCGGGTGGCTGATCACTGAGCTGGGATCTAAATTAGACTGAGTGCAGCTATACATTCTCTAAGTGCACAGTCTGTGTAGTGGCCATGGGGGGAGACAGTCTTTGATTTCCATAACCAGCAGGCTTGTTCCCATGTGGTTGGGGTGCTGATCAGATTGAGCTCTTACAGGGAATGTGTTTTTCCCAGGCTCAGCTGTGTCCCTTGAGCACAGACCAGCACAACCAAGGGCTAGGCAGAGTGGGGCCACACTGCAGTTCATAGAAAAAATGGTGGTTTGCTTCCTGGTAGATGTAACCCGGATGAGAACTGGAAGACCAGCAGTGGTGACTCCTGCTGAAGGAGCGATGCAACACATTAAATAGGGAAATCACTGCAAATCTAGAAATCTTTGCAATGAACTTTTCCAGTTATTTGAAGGCTGGGTATTGAAGATCAGGCAGTTCAGGGTGTGGTGCAGGGATCTTTGATCACATGCTGGGGGTGCGGGGAGGGGAGGGGAGTTACATATACGCTGGCTGTGACTTCTGTTTGTTTACCAAAAGCTAAATAACTTACCATGTGGATTAGGAGAGCGCAGTCTTGTGCATTTCACAGCCTTGGTGCCAGCATTCTGGAGTGTGGATCTGCCTGTAGGTTTTTGTGGTGGAAGCATTATGCTTCGGCTTCTCCATGTGTTTGTACAGCTACTCCTCCTTATGCCTTTCAGGTGTGTCCTGTCAGGGTCCCAGTGCTCTGGCTGGTGCCTCCAAGGCTTTCTGCCACAATCACACAGTTTGTTGTACCTTTCAGCTCTGATTTATTCTTGTTTGGCCTTTGCAGTCTCCAGCAAATTGGATATGCATGAGCAAGGCAATTTTGGTACAAGTGCAGCAAGTGTGACTTTCAGCTACCCACACATGACCAGACCATAGCACAGGAAGGCTCGAGTCCTGAGGTCGCTCTGGTGACATCACACTGAGATTGTATATAAATAATGTAGGGAAAATTAATTTAAATCAAAGGATTAAATAGCTACTCTTCAATAAATTAGTTTGGGCCTATATTTGTAATTGCCAGTTATTTTTCTACTGAAGGACTGGTTTTGACTGATAAAATTTGATAGTAGTTCTTGCTAACCAAGAAAAAACACATCCTTTAGGTTCTTCACTGTCACAGAGAAGACAGATGTTGCACCTCTTGTTTACTAGGAAAACAACTTGTGATTTAGGCCAAGGTGCAGCATCGATCAAAATACAGCTTAATTAACTGCAGGGGCTTTCAGTAACTAATTAGGCATGCAAGAATAACATAAAGAAATATTACTTTATTTGTGCATTGCATAAAGAGCTGATTTATTCACTGGGCAAGTGAAGCTATCACTTGGAATTAATTAATTAATGATTCAAATTGATCAGTCCTGTCACTGTCCTCCAAGATCTTGGAGCTGGGGAGTCTCCTCACCCTGGAGGACCTTGATTCAGAGGTGCAAAAGGTGCACACTGCTTTCCTGCCTCTCAGCTCTTGGATAACTTTTAACTTCTTGCAGAATTAAACAAGTCTGCCAAAGCTGAAAGGGAATGTTGGAAGGGCAGGAACAGCTACTGCTCCCTTCACAGCTCAGCTGGAAAATGAACATGCAGTGCCTTTCCACAGTGGAGAGGAAAGGTGCTGGTTAAGTTGGTTTTTCAGGCAATTTGCCTTTCCCTGATTTCGGTTCCATATGCTGTTTAATGGCGTGAGAGTGAAATGATTTGCTTTCTTTAAACTGTTTGCTTCCCGTTGTTGCGACTGACACACTGTGCCTGTGACAGATCTTTCAGGAGCCCAAGAAAGCCAACCAGGTGGAGCAGGTGCTGGTGGAATATGCCAAGTGCATAAAGGTAAGCTGAACTGGCAGGCTGGTGGGAGTGTGGTATCCCAACTGGTGTGGCAGTGCTGCTAAAGAGGGCGCTGCAGCTTTAACAAGGGGAAGAGGGCTCTAGCTGAGGTGTGGGAGTGTTTCTGAAGCACAGAAATCTTCCCTACTCTGGTTTAAGTTGATGGTCCATCTCCTGCAGCGCTGCAGCCAGGCAGGAGGACAGATGACAGGGGCCCTGCTGCTTTCTGTAGTTGGAGGCAAAATGAGTGAAGGGATCAACTTCTCAGATGACCTGGGAAGGTAAGGTGACTGCTCCTTCTTGAGAGGTGAGCTCTGACTTGGGGTGACTCCAAGCAGGATGGTCACGTCAGTACTTGCACAGATAGAAAATCTGGGGAGCACGTGACTTCAGCTGACGCTTAAAGCAACAGGAGGGTCTGCTGGGTGGTGAAAACCTGCTTGTCCAGGCTACTTTTTCTGTGAATGATGTAGTTAGGCTTGCTGTGCTACATAATCCCTTGTTCTGGCACCCTGAATCCCTCTGCAGCTCTGTTCAGAATGTGCTTGTCAGACTGCTGTGCTTTATTGCCACCCTTGGTTGTCAGGGCTGGCTTTCGTGGGTGCAGTGACCTCTAATTTATCAGTGTATTGGCATAGTGCTACAGGATGAGACATTAAGAATAATGCAGTCCCTTCCTTGCAGGTGTGTGATTATGGTGGGAATGCCCTACCCCAACATTAAATCTCCAGAGCTTCAGGAAAAAATGGCTTGGCTTGACAAAACAATGGTAACAGAGACACTTACACCTCTGCCTGTTTCACTTCTGCTTTATAGTACTAACTTTTCTCTCAGCACAGGCATGCAAGAGATGCCTTTGAAGGCTTTGTTGTGTTTTTCTCTGAGCTTGCCCTCGTTTCCCAGAGTGTGGTACCGAGAGCACAGCCTTCTCCAGGCAGCTCATGAACAGGTGCTGCCAAACACAGGGAAGAAGCTCAGTGGAGGGAAATACCACCAGGGCTCACTGGGAACTTTGAGTTCCAAAGGGAGCAAGGACCCTTTACGCCAGAGGGGGTGGCAGGGTGGTAGAATCTGCTTGCCAGGATCACTTTTCTTGGGTCATTTGTCCTTTCTTACTGCTCACTGGATGTGCTGTTCCCAAGCAGCTGGGGAGAGTATTTCTGCCTTCAAGGGAGCCATGGGCTGGCTCTTTGTGAATGCTCAACAGAGTTTTCTGACTGCAGCCTTTCTTCTGTCCCTCCTTGCTCTCAGCTTGGGGTCTGCCTCGCCACCTGCTCACTCTGCAGGGGTAAAAGCATTGGCCTCACGTTGTCATTCAGACTCCCTAGTTTGATTTTACCTCTGCCTCATGTTCAGACCTGCCTATTTCTCCTTTCCAGCCCAGAGCTGCTGGCCAGGCACCTAGCAGAGTGCTGATTGAAAACCTGTGCATGAAGGCAGTAAACCAGTCGATAGGTAATTCATCCTTCCTTGGACAGGCTGGGGGATACGAAATGTGACTGCACTGAAGGAGCAGGGTGGGAAAAAGGAAGCATTACCCAGTTAGTCTAAGTACAGATGATGGGAACATGAGCTTCCTTGTCTGAGAACAAAGTACCTGACTGGGCCATTTTTTGTTTTTATGCTCTGTACAGGCAGAGCCATTCGCCACCAGAAGGACTTTGCAAGCATCCTGCTCCTGGACCACAGGTACGCACGGCCTGCCATCTTTAACAAACTGCCCCAGTGGATCAGGGAGAGAACCCAGGTGAAACCTGCCTTTGGATCGGCATTTGCAGAATTAAGAAAGGTCAGAACTCCTATCTCATGTACTGCTCCCCCAGCCATTTCCCACTGTGCTCATCTGGACTTATCTCAAGTCTTCCCTTTAGAGTAAAGCCAGGGACAAACTGTCTGGTTTTGTGTGTTCTCAGTTCCATCGAGGGAAGTTGGATGCTTTGTGACGTGGGCCAGAGAACAGACGGTATTCACCTCTGTGAGTTACACCTCTGAAAAATGGGTGAAGCAACACAAGTTTCTGTTTTTCTGTACATGGACTATGTAAATTTCTGCCTCCTTTGTGGATGTTTGCTGTTCAGTATCTGAGCACTACGACGGTGAGACAGCCTTCAGCACCATAACCAGGAGGGAAACTGGCTGTAGGTCTGAGGCAGGTGAAGGGAGTAGCAGCAGGTTTCTATTTGTTTACAGCTGTTAAGGTTTTATTTAAATTGATTAAATACTTTCAACCAAAACAAACATTAAGTGTGGGGAGTATAATTATTTTAACTGAATACATCTGTTTTTTCCCATCAACCACCACATGTAGGAGGCCTGATGGCCAATGACAACATAGAGCTTTTCACAGGAATTGTAAACTAGCAGACCATTAGTTTGTGTCCTTTGGAATAACATAGCTGGAGTGGTAAGAAAGACACAGGGCAGCTCTTGCTTCAAGCAGTCAGTAGATTCAAGGAGCGGTTTGTTCTTTCCAGGGGAATAAAGATATGGCCATAATACAGCATTTCTCCTTTGATCATGCTTAAGCACAGGGTTGCTCTGTTCTTTCTACTGCTTAAGTTTTTCAATTCAAGGTAACTTTTTTAGGTTAACATTCCTGGAGTTCTTTCCAAGGTTATAGGTCAGTGCTGGAGGGCAGCAATAACAACAGGGACAGCTACATCATCCCACAGCCGCCCCCAGCTTGTTCTGTCATTCTGAGCAAGTTTCTTCCCAGGAGCTTCCTTTTCCTCTCTGCCAGTTTCAGCAGCTGGATGCTGCCTCTCAAGGCTCTTCACAATGAAGAAAGTACTTATAATTATGACACAAGAGCTGTTACCTACTCCCTGTGTGTTAATCAGCCCCATAGGGAAAGAAACAGCTGCCTATGATAAACTTCCATTGTGAGTCTCCTGCCCCTTCAGAGGGTACAAACCCTGCACAAGCTCTGCCTTCACCCCAGGCAAAGAGGGAGAGGGGGGCACCTGCTTCTAGAAGCTGGTGGTGCTGGGCTGTAAGGCTGGTCTCTGCCAGCCATGAGTGGACAGCTGGGCTTTCCCTTTCCACATCTTTGATGACACTTCCCACTTTTACCAAAGTGAAGGTGGAAGGACCTGCTTCCTTCAACTTTATTGAAATTTTTCAGACAGCAGCAGATTGACACTAATGCTCAACTGACCCCATCTATGACTCCCAGTCATCTTCATCATCCTCACCCACGGGCTGCTGTGGGGGTGGGAGGGGTGGTATCGAGTCCGACATGCGAGCAAAGGCACCAGCAGGACTGCCTGGAGCATCGGCATTCCCAGAGGCTCCTGGCCCTTTCCCTGAAATACCTGTAACGGAAGGAAAATCACCAGTAAGCAACACCCAGGGACACCACACAGACTCAGCAAAGGGAAGGGGGAAAGCCATGCTCCCAGCACCCAGGTAAGTAGAGCAGTCAACATGTTCAGTACTGCCACAGTCCTGTGCCAGAGGCTCGTTTAACTGCAGCTCCACCTGAGCAAGTCCCTGCTGTTCTCTGCCCAGCACTGAGGCCTAAATGCACCTGGCCCTAAGTGCCCCTGGCAGGGCAACTCAGGTGCCCCCATGGGTACAGGCAGCTTTTGGAGTCCGTCCTCTGACTGAGACACACAACTTCCTCCAGTGCCTTCAGCTGGACTTGAGGTGGAGATCCCTCTGCTCACCCTCTCTAAAGACACTCCCAGCCCCACTTGCCAGGGAAAGTCTCTGTTCCTGTTTCTAGAGCTGTGGCTGACACAACTGAGGTGCCAGGAACTGCTCTCCCTCTTTCCTAGGGGAAGGAGCAGCCCACCCTGCAGGACAGTACCTTTGCGCCTCAGCACCAGTTTGTTGAAGAGGTCTGACATCAAATCTCCACCTTGTCCCGTAGCTCTCACTGAAACAGGAGAACAAGTCAGTCAAGAAACACTAGTCTGAACCAAGCCCTATGGCAAAAGCATTCCCCTGCAATACTGTCTTCAGATTAAAGAAAAGATCCCAAACCTCTATTCTTGTATCACACCCCAAAACTATAGCCCAGTTCCAGGTCAGGAAAACAGTAGCCACAGCAGCATAATGGCATCTTCTGGGGAAACCCAAGAGTGGAATTCCTTGAGGGGCTGTGCATTTGCAGTCTCATTCTGCCAAACCAGTTCCATCACTCCCCTCCCCAGCTACCTCTGCCAAGGTGCTCAGACTGGTTCAGCCTTGGCCCTGGGGTTTCATTTGTGTGCCTGCTCCCATGGGAAACTTCTACATATGCCCTGAGACAGAGCGTGTCTCCATGAAGAACATGGATGCCCTGGCAGATGGGGTTCAGCGATTTCACAGAGTGGGAAACACCTGAGACCTACACAGGCCTGTGAGGAGAGAGAACCCCTTTCTGCTCTGTGAGTTCACTGTGCTCCTGACTTGCCTGCCTGCCCCCAGACCCACACCTCCCCAGCCTGGGGCAGAGAGCAAGGAAGTGCAGTTCTGCTGAAGGGCCTCAGCACCTTGTTCCTGTTCCTTCTGTTTCTTTTTCTCCAGCTTCCTCTCCTTGACACTGCGGAGGTTGGCCTTCCCAATGCCACCAGCCTGGCGGATGGACTCCAGGAGACTGGCACGCCCAGTAGAGGGGTTCACCACCTCCTTTGGGGCTCCCTGGACAGAAGCTGCAGGGACAGGAAGGACAGGCAGCATCAGCTACAGGCCCAGCCAAATTCCAATGGAAAGGGTTACTCCAATACCCTGCCAGCCTCCCCACTCTACTGGAAGGCTGGGAAGGCACAGGAAACCACCCAAGGACACAGGCTGAAGCCAGGGAGTCGGAGTCAGACTGGGCTGGTGAAGCTGTGGAGATGCCCAGCCCTTACCTGCAGGCACTGTGTTGCTGCTCTCCTCGCTCGCTGTGCGTGCCGGCTCCGAGGGGGCCGTGGGCTGGGGCAGGGGTGGAGGAGGAGGCACAGTGGTTGGCACAACAGGAGGCGGTGGGGGAGGCGGAGGGGGAGGAGGTGGCAATAGTTCAGCATCTTGAAGATCTGAAAGGTGAAAGAAGTTGTATCTGAAGGATCCCAGGGAATGGCACACTGAGAGCTTCAGCTCAGAGCTTCACGTGCCACAGCAGCAATGATCGGAGCCCTCAGCACACGCGGTGCAGCAGAGCACTCCCACCTGTGCACCATCTCTGACCAGCAGGCAGGGCCAAGGGGGAGTCTGAGATTCCCCTACTCCCTTCCCCAGCTGCATCCTGCTCACCAAGGGCATCCCACCAGGCTGACATGGGGCCAGTCCCTGCTCCCTCCTCCCAAGCCATGCAGAAGGTGAGGGAGGTAAGGGGCCTGAAGTCCACACCCGAGCCAGTTGCAGCTTTCACTCAGGCCTAAGCACAAGCCAAAGGTATCTCCAACATCCAGCTTAAAATCTCTACCAAGGGACTTTCTGCTTCATTTCCATCTTCTAGCAATCCCTGCCTTCCTCCTTCCTGGGATCAGGGATTGGAAATACCTGGTTGCAAAGGCTCCACCAACTCAGTGTTGAAGGTGGGCAGCTCTGGAATAGCACTGCTTGGGGCAGACGGTGCGATGCCAGGGCCCAGGTCAGCGCTGTACATGAGATCTGCAGCAATGCCAGGCAGGTCTGGCAGGTAGGATGGCACATCAATCTCAGGGACCTGGCCCAGATCTGGCACGTAGAAGTAATTTTCAGCTACCTAAAAGAAACCCAGAGCAGCAAGATAAGGCAGTGGCTATGCACTTGCAGCAAACAGGGGCACTGCAGGGAACACTCTGGGTGGCAGTCAGAGCTTAACTCGTGTACCTTGGTACAGTGGCCACTCATCAGCTACCCCTGCAACTCTGTGCTCAGAGGTTACCTCCTGCAGACCAGGCCTGGAAAAGGCAGGCTGCAGGAGGACCAAGTGAGGGACTCTTCCTAATTTCGTGCAAGGGGACTCTCCTCTTCTCTGAAGGTTTTATGCACTAATGTTGCAGCCAACATATGTCAGTCCCTTCTCCTCCAGAAGAGGATGATGCCTGAACTATTTGAGATTAAGATGCAGGAGAGAAACCCAACCAAGTGGTTAGATGGGCTTGGTCTTGTGTTTAACACGGGAAGAACAGCAATGAGGTGCACTGTGAATAAAGGATTTATTCACTATATACACTATCTCCTCCAGTCCAACATGATGAGCAAATGGCTCCTAGGTTCCTTTTCCCAGTTCCAAACCACACATTCAACCACACACATATTCAACCACCCTCTCTTCTCAGAGAGCTGAGCACAACCCTCTGAAGTGGAAGCAGCTGCATCTCACCTGTCGGTCCAGCTGTCCCCTTTTGGTGATGGAGAGAGGAGCATCAAAGAGCTTCTCTTCTGTCTCTGTTTCCAGAGCCACATGGGTCTTGGTCACTGCTCCAGCCAGAGGATCCAGGAAAACATACTTCTTGTACCTAAGAGTAAAGGACATGTATTTTAGTGTTCCTACCTTGAGAGCCAAGGCCAGAAGAAAGTGTACCTGAGAAGGCCTTGGAGGTGGAGACCTCCTGACTTCATTCAAAAAGGCTGGGCCTTCCAGTTTCCTTCTTTTAGCCACATTTTCCAGCCTTTCCCCTCCACAACCAGGAAGGGATCAGCTACCCACCCTGCCCGTGCAGCCTCCACGTTCACCCTAAAGCAAACCCCACTGCAGTGCCACCATTACCAAGCTCTCCCCTTTCCACCACCCAGCCTGAACCATGCCACAGCCTGCAGCAGGACACCAGTGACTTGTCAATCAAGGTCCAGGAGGAAAGGCAAAAAGAGAAAACGATCCATGACTCAGGAGAAGAAAGAGAAGGTCCAGCATCTGAAATCTCTAAAAGGGCTTAAATAAGCTCTTCAATACGGGCAGAAGGAGGAACCATGAGGCAAAGCCCAGTAATGGGAAAGGGAACCGCAGTGAGGGAGGTGGTGGAGACAGTGAAACAGTGAGGGCAGTCAAGTGATGTTGCAAGGAATCACTGGGAGAAGAAGCAGTACCTGGGCTGGCACATGGGGCAGAGAAGGATAGGAGTGATGGCACATCTCAAGGCTGGAGAGAAATTACAGGGGAACAATAGGAAAAAATAAGCTGGGGACAGGAAGTGCAAAACTGGGTTGAATGCAGATGAGTAGAGGATCAGGTGCAGATAAAACAACTCCTTCCACCCAAGGGAAAGAATGGGGAAGAAAGGGTTCCTAGCTAGAAGCCAGATGTAGCAAACTGTCCTATCAGGAGCCTGATATGTAACACCCCCAGGAAAGCAAGCAGTTACTGCTACCCCTGGGAAAGGGAAAGCTCCTGAGGACAAGCAGGGGCAGGTGAGCAGCACAGCACTGCTCCAGCTCTCACAGGTTCTCAGTGGTATTGAAGAGTAGCAGGGAGCTGAGGGAGCTGATGTTCCTGGGAAGGCTGCCAAGGCCTTCTTCTGCATCATCCTCCTGGTGAATTTTGGTGCTCACGCACACGGGGAAATACTTGAGCTTTTCCTGCAAGAAAACAGATAACAGGTAGTAAGACACTAAAACCACGGCTGCTGAGGTGGCTGTCCCCAGCCACCACAACCTACATTGCTGGCTGCACTGTACAGTCTGGAAACCCTACTGCTTCCTCTCTATCTCCCTTTGAGCAAGGAAGCACAGGGACAACATTGCAACCCCGCACTCATCACAAATCTCGGCAGTTCAGACTCATGGCATGTGCTTTTGGTGCCATGGGTGGGTCATATCGAACACGTGTTGCTGTGGCAAGGATCCACCAAGGTGAAGCCACCACTCAGGCTCTATAGTCAGAGGCAGGGATCAAGCACAACAGTCTAAAAGGCGTTGTTGTTACAGTGTCTCCAACTGCTACACGTTTTCATGCAGGCAGAGTCCCCCAAACATCTCTATTACCTCCTCTCTGCTGCCTTCAGTTGATGATTTAAGAACTGTGATCCCACTGTTCAGGTATGCAGGGAAGGCAAAGGAAAAGAGGTTGGGAAAAAACAGAATGCCTGCACTAGGCAAGAGATCAAGAAGAAGAGAGTGCGCAGGGTGGAACGTGTGCCAGATGGTTTTGCAAAGCCTGAGGGATTTGCAGGAGTTTTCAACTCTAATGAACTGAAATCTCCTCTCTCTCAGTTCTAAAACTTCATGCATAATATATATATAGAACTCCCTTTAGAAAAGGACTTATTACATCTGAACTGCCTGACTTTTATAGAGCACAGGAATTGCCATCCCACATCAGACCAGTGTTTCGGCTGGCGTGACAGTGCCCACTGCCACATGCTCCGGGGGATGAAGCTCAGTGCCCACAGCACTCTTTGCTCTAGTGGGAGGAAAGGCATCAGTTCCTGAACCCAGAGACGGTTTGGGATGGAAAAAAACATCACCCCAGACCCCTTCACACACCTCAGCCCCTTTACAACTCCTGCTTTCTTCAAAAACTAGGACAAGCAGCAGCCACAAGGCGTAAGTGTTCATACCAGGACAAACCAGAGCAGTCTGTCAGGTTAAATAACTGGCCACATTTGTGGTTTCCGTCTGTCACCAGAAGATGACCACTTCAAATAGTGCCCACAGCTTCCTAACAGCCTCACTACTTCCAGCATCCCTGCACCATCCCATTCTCTGTATCATCCCACCTTGTATTTGTACGGGGGAAATGGAGGCCACCACTGGTTCAGCTTTAAGGCCACACCGCAGTGACACAAGCGGTTCCTCCCGACTGAAATTTCAGTCTTGAATCTGGTAGCCACAAATCCTAGGAAATGGCTTAGTCACAGCTCTTAGTTAATCCACTAAGAGTTTCTATGATACTCTGAGTCTATAAAATGCTATAAGAAAAGACCTAGGAGGTTTTGATTTAATTCACGTTCCAACTTGAGAAAAATATACTGAAATGAACATCTTGTATTTTTTTACAGAAGCAAGTAGGCAAAAATATATAAATTGTTATTTAGAGACTGCAGAAGCAGAGACTCAAAAATAAAAGTTCTTTTGATCATTAATATTCATTTCCCAATGTTTAATTTTTTAAGCATGAGGGAGTACTGACTTTTTTGCTAGAACTGTTCAGACACACTTAGCCCTTAAGTCATATATATATTTTTTTAATTCTCTCTTTGTAGATTTCAGTTAGCACTGGAAGACTGTGCATCACTTTAAGGGCGTAGTGAGAAACCAACCATTACCTACATTTACTTATAAGCCTCATCTAAGGCAGTTATAAAAGCACTAAGCATGAGTATTACTTTGAAACTTTTAATTTATGTGCCATCAAAGTGCTAGTTTTATTCGAGTACCTAGATCTGTTTTGAAATTTGGAACACACTGTCAATAACATCCTGCAACTGTAAATTCCAGAAGTTAACATGCCATTTAAAATGTAGTTTTCTTATAGGAAAATTAAGGCCTTAAGCCAAAGTTCAGCAGCCTCGACATACTGAAGTCTTGGGGGATGCTTGAATGCTCAAACACCCCAGCCTGGGGTTTGGCACTTGGCAGGATCACACCCCCAAGGACACTGCATTTTCAGGCATTTTTCTCCCTAAGAACCTACAGCTGAAAATATATAAAGTCACCCTGGTTCTGAAGTTTAATTAAGCACACACCATTACAAAGGGAATTGGTGTGATACCCCACAAATCCCACTCCCCCATACCAAGGGAGTGCTTAGACTATCTGGAAAAGCACTTCAAGATAAGCAACTGGCAAAAAGCTGTTTTAGCCTCCCCATGCCTATGGTGGGCTCTGAGAGAGGCAGGATTCCCAAGAATATGCCAAGTTACTGACATTTTTGAAGCCTAGCAAGGTTACTCCAGCAGCAGACTGTAACTTTTGCTTGCACCTCCTCCAAAGCCCAGGCAGACCATGTCTCCCACCCCATTTTTCAGTCTCCTGAGGGGCACATGCAGCACCCAGACACAGCTCCCACCCCAGAGGCAGGGCACAGAGGCTGGGAAGCTCCACAGGGCTGCAGAGAGCTCCCTGCTGAGCCCTGCCCAGCTGCTACCACAGCAATGTGCAAAGAAAGTGGCTTTTCAGCCTTACCAGGACTGTGTTTCTGGCACTCTTGGCCCTCAGTGCTTACCTTACCAACCTAAACAGTGTCCACTCAGTGACTGAGTTTTCACTTGCTTTGGGGTGAAGGGGGAAAGAAAAAATTCCAAGGGGGGAACCATTTTCAAATCAACTGCAGAACCCCACAGATTTCCAACACAGCTGTTATCCCCCCGAGCACAAACCCTAAATGCTGAGCACAGGCTGCCACCATTTACCCTCAAACCGACACGAGCAGAGTTTGCTCTCCTGGTGGGGTGTGTGCGAGTGGAGTTACCAACTGCTCCCAGCAAAGAGGCCCTCATTAGAAGTGAAAACAGGCAGTGAGCCTCTGCTGAAAGCCCTAAATAATTGAGGAGGGCATAAACGCAAACATTAGACTTCTCCCTGCCACATTTCATTACTGCAAGGCACGTCAGGCTCCGTGCTCAGCTATGGCTGAGACGGGTCTGTCCCACTGGAGCATGGTCAGAGCTCGGTCGCACCAAGCACCACTCAACACACCAGCTGCTCTTGGGGCAGGGCCCTCCATCGTCCACCACCTGAAAGCAGCACCCCCCATTCCACAGAGGACATGCAGGTGTGTGAGCCTGACAAGACTGACAAGGCTGCTGCATGAGGCAGGGTCAGCAAAGCCAGAAAAAGATCAACAGCCCCAAAGGAGGATCAAAAGATGGGTCACAGGAGGGGAAAAACAAACACAGACATCCCCCAGAAACGATTTCCCTGTGGGGATGCAGCCTTAATCACAAAGGGCAGAACATGGCAATGCTACGGAGACTACCTGGGACGGGAAGAGGTGGCATTGCAGGCAGGTGGCTCTGGGGAAAGGCTTGTGGAGCCTACTGGAGCCAGCAGGCCAGATGAACGGGCACACCATGGGCTCTTTGCAGGACACTGCTTTCTACCAGCTGAAGCTCTTCTCAATCCCCCTCCCGTGTGAGGGGCTGTACACTGGCACCAGCCCTTCAGGGTGGGGGCACATCTCCCTGTCCACTCACTGCTCACTGCCTACCTCTACTCCCCCACGCTCTGACGGGACGGGGCCACCAGCCAGAGAGCACCACCAGCTGGCCTCCCAAAGGCCGGCAGCAGGTCCCACACAGCTCTGCCCTGCCCTGCCCTGCTGCCAGGATCACGAAGGAAGCAGGGACCCTGCTCGAGGTTGCCAGCTGTCCATTCGGCCAGCAGCCCTGCCTCCTTGGCCTGGCTGAAATATTCATAACTACCTCACTGTGTGAGGCCTCAACTCCATTAACACTGAGGAAAGTTTAGCATGATGAATTATTCAGTGGCAGCTTTATTTTTGGGCCAAGTCACACATGGATTAGGAAGGAAGTCTCCTTAGGGGTGGAAAGCAGGGAAGTTGACAAGCTGATCCCTAACCTGCCTAGAACAGCACATTTGCTACTCCTGACACAGCATATACACATCAACTTTTAAACTTCAAGCACATCAACTTTTCCTCCTCTCCTTCGAACCCAGGAATGTTGACTCAAATTGTTGAAGAATCCTTTGGTAGCACTTCCTGCCAAACTCCTTCCTTCTCAGACCTCCCTAAGACCTCCCCTCTCTGCCATTCAATCCACAAGTTAAAAGGGAACTCAGAAGTTCAGAACCTCCTTCAATGCCACCAGCTGCAGGTATCTGTGCTATGGGCACACCTGGAAGCCCTAGCTGTGCTGGGTATTGAGAGATTCAGCCCCTCTGAAGGGCTTGAAACCTACAATAGATGAGCACAAGGCAAAGGAAGAGCAAAGCACAAACTAAAGAAGCAAAATTATATTCTCCCCAAGATGTACAACTTTGCTGGGAACTACAGAGACAATACCCAAGTGAAACAGTTTCCTGGCGCAGAGAAATGCTCCAATGAAGAACTTCTTTTTCTCCTGACACACAATCCTTCTTACCTTTCCCCTCTCACCATCGCTTACATCAGAGCCTTCAGAAACTATTTTCCAAACAATATATGACAATATACATAGTCAAAGGATTAAGCCCAGGCAGCAGCACCCACCAACAGTGCTGCAGAAAAGAGCATTTCAGGAAATGGAACTGCTCCAGAGAGTTGGCAGCTGACAGCCACCCAGAGCACTCAAACACCCAGACAAGGTCTTGTACTGACACAGCCCCCTCAAATTGGCATCTCCACAAGCTTCCCAGCCTGACCCCACACCCCTCCACTGACAGACCAAATGAAAATATGTTCTGCTCCCAGCCCATATCCCAAAGCCTTGGTCCACTTTGTCAAAGAGACTAACAGCCTCCCATCTTCTTTTTGCTTGTTCATGCCAAGGTCGGTTCTCTTCCTCCTTACCTGCAGAGCTTTCTCATCCAGCATTCGGTGTTTGCTCTGAATCTTGTGTCTTGGCCCTTTCTGTTTAGCTGGGTCTTCTGCACCAGCAAAAATTGAGCTGTACTCCTGCAGCCGTTCAGGGGCCGGGTACTTGGCACTGGAAAATACCTGTGGAGAAACAAGAGGGACTGAAACATCCCAAGAGCTGGGAAATTCTACAGCACAGAAACACATGGAGTGGTGTGAGCACCCCATCTGTGCTGCCAATGGGAATGGACAGCCCTGGAGACAGCAGGCTCCTAAGGGTTATGTGCATGGACTGCCACTTCCAAAACTGGAAGTGCCAGAACCTCTCTATAAAAGTACAAGGAGATCATTGGCAAAAATGCTTCCACTGGCAGGAAAGGAGTTGGAAATACTGTATAAAATGGAGCAAGAATGGTGAAAGGAGGATTTTTACCAGTTTTACATGGCTCAATGGGATTAAGATGCACTAAGGGGAGGCTCTCTAACAGCAGCTTTCATTCAAATAGCCAAAGTGCTTATGAGTCTGAAGTGCAAGGGTATTGAGTTTACTCAGCACAGGCCTTTCATCTTTCTTGGTAAGCAGCTGGGCCAGAAACCTATAAAGGCCCCTATAAAACCTGGGGCTGTGTGGCTCATGGGTCTAAAATTCATCAGTTGGCCAAGTCAGGAATGGGATTCTCATCACAACCCTGCTCAGCAGCAAGGCATGGTGTGGCAGCTGAGCATCCTTTCTTCACCAGAGCTTACATCAGGAGTACAGAGAGAAGGTGGAAGGAAGAAAGGAGGCAGTGCAGCCTTCACTGAAGTCAATACCTTAATAGCCTTCTTGCTGCCCTTTATCTTCTCAATCTTCGCTTGGGCGAGTGTGACTCTCTCACCAATGGCCTGAAGCTGTGCCCGGCTGGCCTCCACCCGCTGAGAGATCCTAGGAGGCAAGCACATTTCCTAGGATGAAGAATCTAGAACCAGCAATTTTTTTGGCAACAGCCAGCGCCTAGACCCTCAGAGAAGAATGCAAGTCTCGGTGGACTGGGTTGTTTCAAAGGGCAAAAGAGTGCTGGTTGAGACACACTCATCTCCCTCCCATTGAGAGCTTTATGTACTCTGACATGACACGACGTAGGACTAGTCCGTGACTCACAGCACAGTGTTCCTGAGGCTGTTTAAGGCACAGAAAGATGGCAAATTTTTGCCAACACCAGAGGGCCACAAGCCTCTCTGCAGGTACTGCTGACAAGAAAGCCAGAGCCAGTTATCAACTGCCAACATATTTTTAATAAAATGACTTGTCAGAAATGAAAGGCAACACATGTTAATGAGCAGAGTTCAGGACTCACATGGCTTATACTGTCCTCTCCTGTACCAGCAGTTTGTTACACAACTTTGTCCATGCTGCTTAGCAGTTCTGTGATTTGGTTTCCACATCAGTTAAATAAGATTAGGTCCTCATTTGGAGAAAAGCAGCACAATAATGTGCATCATTTTTGCATGACTAGTTGTGCTGGTTTTGGCTGGACTAGAGTTAATTCTCTTCATAGTAGCTGGTATGGGGCTGTGTTTTGGATTTGTGCTGGAAACAGTGTTGATAACTCAGGGATGTTTTGGTTATTGCTGAGCAGGGTTTGCACAGAGCAAAGGCCTTTCCTGCCTCTCACCCCACTCCACCAGTGAGTAGGCTGGGGGTGCACAAGGAGTTGGGAGGGGACACATCCAGGACAGCTGATCCCAAATGACCCAAGGGATATTCCATTCCATATGGATTCATGCTCAGCATATAGGCTAGGGGGAAAGTTGGCTGGGGGCCACTGCTCAGGGCCTGTCTGGGCTTCAGTCAGTTGGTGGTGAGCAATTATTTTTCATTTGCATCACTTGTCTTTCTTGGAGTTTATTTCTCTTTCTTGTTTTTTTTCCTTCTCATTACAGTATTATTATTATCATCCTATTTTATTTCCATTATTAAACTGTTCTTATCCAAGGTTTGTTCCTTTCCCACAAAGCCTACAGCAGACACCTTGCAGCCAGGGGCACAGCCAAACCTGCCTGCATGTCACGCACAGTGGCTGCCATGCTGCAGGAACTGTCACACAGGTTCAGCCAGAGGTTAGGAGGGACGCTGGGAGCAGACAGCAGCTACAGTAAACTACAGTCGCCCTCTCAGAACAGACCTTCCTTCCCCATGCATGACCAGCAGGTTCTCCCTAGCTTCAAGCTCAAGAGTTGAAAAGTGTTCTGAACCTTCACCCCTCCAGTGAAATCAGCGAAGAGTATTTTTATGGCTATACAACCCATTAGGAGAGAGAGCACTCCAGCAGTGTTTTGTAGCCATGAGTTCCATCAGATCATTCTGTGCCTGTAAAAATCAATCTCAAGTATTGTCTTTCAATTTCCCCAAAAGTCTCTCTTTGCTTTTTGAGAGAGCTCTCTCACTTCTTTTTCTGCTCTGTCTGTATAATTCCCTTCAGCAACAAATTTGACATCAGCAGTGATCCATGATTCCCAATTTCAAACTGTACCAAACCCATCTTTTCAAGTATTTTCACCCTGTGTAGCACATTCCCTATTACAGTACAGAAATGGACTCCCTAAAGCCCCCCACAACGTAGGTAGTGAAAAACAGCCAATACAAGCCTGTTTCACCTTGCATCATTCTGAAAGAATCCCACTTCTTTCACTAAACAGCTTTAAGTATTTGTTTGTTTATAGCCATACTCCCCTGTTTCTGGAAGCATGAAAAACCTTCCTTATGCATATGGCAGGATAGCACACAGCCTGTTTCCACTTTATTCTGTTTGGAGTAGGAGACGAGCAAAATTGAACCTCATGAGATTCTCCCTCTCAGAGTTATTCTCCATTTCTCCATCCTTTTATTTTAAACACAGTCTAACAGCTTGTATTTTGTACCAACACTGAGTACAAATCTGTTCATGATTTCCTTCCCACACCCTCCCTCTGCCTCAGAGGAGTAAGTCCACATCACTTATACACTTGATAGGTTCTCAAAGTAGTCTCTGTTGTTCCTTTCAGTGTGCATTTCCTGGCACCTGTCTGCAGCAAGTTTCATGTGTCATAGGGTTGTCCCATTGCCTTGTTTTGTTCAAGTGTGAGATGCCTCTGAAGGACCTAAGTCTTCCCTAACTGCTCTCCCCAGAACATTTTCCCACCTCACAGTTCACCTCTTTTCTAGAAGTTTCATAATTGTATTGATTGACACTATTTCCAGTACTGCTCCTGGGGGCATTTGACTATTTTTACTTCCTTCAAAACTGAAAAAAATCCCAGTCATTTGTTTCTGCTTTGCTGCTCTCCCTCAAATCAATGATGCAATTTTCTCTCTAACCTGTGAGTAGACCTCTCTCCTAGAAGAACTCAACAAAGCTTTCCTGAAGCTCCACATAAAAGCAAGGTATCAATTGCCTTTTAGCCAATACCCTGCTGACTCCCAGATACAATTTTCAGGACCTGACAGGGCGCGTTTCTCTCCCAGAAGGAAGTGTTAAGTAGTTATGCAAGCTCAGACCTAGAAACCAGTAAGTGTTCTCCTCCCTTCCACTCCACGAATGTGAGTGGGTCAAATGAGGCAGTGAAATGCTTCCCTTGCTCCCTTTCCTGCCCCACATTATCCCCAGTGCTTCACCAGGTATCAGCCTCTTCCTCTCCCTTGCCTCACTCAGTGTTTTGCTGGCTGTGAAGAAGCAAAGGAATTTTTGAGGAATCCCAGTTACACCTACCTTTCACTCTTAACCCCTCCTACATTTAACTCTCATTCTCTAAAACACCAGTGTAGGAGAGGAACAGTGCCACAACTCCCTTTACAGCCCCACCAAACACAGCAGGCTATTCCAAAGGGCTTCTCAGTGCCAGAATCCTCATCCCTCCTGCAACACAGACCACGGGAATAACAGAGAGAGAAGTACCTCTCAGTCTATCCATGTTGCACACACCTTTCTTATTTAAAATTTGCTGGAACCTCTCTTAAAAAGGAAGCAGCCCTAAAACCTGGACATGACTGGCAATTACTGCGTCCTAGCTACAACAATAATGGTGCATTCATAAGGAAAGAGGGAAGAAGACATCCAGAGTTTCATCCATCCCTCCTGCCCACCAAATATAAAGGGCAGTATCAGGCAGACAGCCCACTCCCAGCACAGGCTGGGGAAGTTGTCCAGTGGCAGCTCAGGTGTTTCAAACCATGACAGCTCTTCCCCAAGGCACTCTGTACTTTCTCCCGTGATCTGCTACTCCAGGATTTGACAGGCCAAATCCCACTGACCTTAGAAGTTCTGCCAAAAACCTTCACCTGAGGTGGTACAGATGCAGGCCCACAGCACAGAAGGAATACACATCAGTCTACAGAATTAATTTATTTGTTCCTGAACAAGATAACTTTGAAAACAAATATTAAACCTCCTCAATCCAACTAACCCAAATTCCATCACATGTACAGCCTCCTAGAAGTGCATGACTGTTATGCACGTACAGTTCAAGATACAGCTGCATGTGTTAGTTAAAAAAGAAAATATACCATATTGATACTGAAAACATATACAGAGAAAAGCCTCTCATGTTCAATCATCCTCCAGTAATTTCAGTATTTCTACTGCTGTGGAAACTGAACTTATTCTAAGCAGTCAACCAGTGTTTGTAAAGAAAGGAAACAGAAAGGGAGGAAGGGATGTTGCCAAGGATTTCAGGAGCAAAGTGCTTGAAGCAAGGTGGCATTCGGAGCTCGTCACTGAGTGGTGTTTGTTTGAAGGGCAATTGCAATCAGGACAGCAGGGGTAAATGTTAATAAAATACCCATTGCTGCCCCTCAGAACCCTTTGCTCAGACAGCCAAAGCTACTATCATTGCCTGAGTCTACCCCGTGCCTAAGTTATTAGTCACTGCTGTGTTATTTCGCTCTTGGTGCTCTCTTCTGCTTGAGAAATGCCTTTAGTTAGATTCAATGTGACTCTGGAGTTGCCAAGAAGCAGGAGGATAGAGCAACAGCCCCTCCCTTTCATCAGGATGTGCTCCATTTGGGACAAGTGAACAGAGGGCCTTTGGAAAAGGAATAGATCACCTACATTCAAATCCTGGGCACAGAGCCAAACCAACCTTCCCCTCCCAATGCTTTTCTTTGGGGAAGTAATACATGTGGTAGATTAAATCTATCTAGTGGATTATCTCTTAATCCATACAGACTTTTATTTTTGATCTAAGCAGATATTAAAGCCAATCTTTCAGCTGCTTTGATTCAAGCTTTCACTTTCTCTTGTACCTCTGAAATCTTTTTGCCCTCAAGCCCCCTGTGCCTCACGCCCAACTTAGATCTTGTTTCTCCATTCTCCTAAGGGCCCTCATCCTGCTGCCTTAAACTCCTCTGCATTTTAGAGGCAACTCTCTCCAACACCACGGCAAGTTCCAGGAATATTTCCTCCCAGATCACTGCCCCTGTCCTCTGTCCCACCTGCAGCCACAGAACAGATCACTTCCTCTTGTTTCCTTATAACTCCTCTGATAAACCCCACATTCAAGCAGCTACTTAAAGACCTCCTCTGCTGCATCTGTGTCTACTTGTGGGGTAAAAACTACTGTTCTCTTGCTCCCATAGGAAAAAGATTTGAGGCATTAGGAATCTGGCATCCAGGACACTGGATACTGCCTGACAGTCATCAGCATTGGCAATAATGCTACATTTCTATGCGTGTCTCCAAGCGCTCCACAGAGCCAACAACAGAAAAACCAAACACATGATTTTTATCATCTATATTTGCTAGGGATCAGACACCACCAGAAAGAAGTTTAAAATCAGAGCAGGTTTAAAAACAGGCTGACATATTCCCAGAAAGGTGGCTGAGCAAGACAGAATTCATCTGTAAGGAAGCATCACAGCAGCAGAAGACCCTTTGCTGTCTATGCCGAGTGTACATGTCACCCAAAAGTGACAGGGATGACAAAACTTGTGAAGTGGGAGAGAGAAGAGGCAAGCTCCACACCAAGGTGAACGAGAAAGGTGAGGCAGCAGAGGCTGGAGCAAACCTCTCTAGAATACCAAAGAACTTCAATTTCATGTCTGAAGCACAAAAGTGAGCGATCAACCAAGGAGAAAGAACATTACGGAGCAGAATGAGAAATGAAGTTGCACAGGAGGATAAGGCAGACGAAGTATTAAATTACTTTTTCCCTTAAATAAGGAAACATCACAGCAAGTCAGGCTTCTGGTCTCCTCCCAGCCCAAGCTCCAGCTCTGAGAGATAGCAGGGGGATGCTTGGCAGTGCTGTTCTAAACTTCAGAGTACATACAGTAAATTTATTCTATAAAACCTTGGCTTTTTGCCTGAAAGTCAAGCTGCCTTTTTTTTCCCCCAACAAAGTGTGCTTTTATTAAATTCCTGCCAAACTGCAGGAGGCATGAATAAGAAGGGATGAAGTTTATGGCTCTTGTATTTTATTACATTCCCAGACTCTCCAAGCGGCTGGTGCTGGAGCAGGGTAGCAAGGGAAGAAAACAGTTCTGGCTGCCATTCGCTGTTCCACAGCAGTGGTGCCAAAACTGACATGATACCGCTACTGATGAATGAGATACCACTAAAACTCTAGGACAAGTTTCAGTGGCCTTCCCAAAATCAGGGAACCACTAGCGTGCATCATCCCGTGATGAAAGCAGCAAAGGAAGATGGTGCTGAGGGAGATAAATGTCCACCTTTCTTCTCAGGCTTCTGAGGTCCTTCCTCACCTATGACCTCTGTCACTGCTCTCTTCTACATGTATGCTGAGAAGAAGAAAATCTCGAAATTTAGAAGTTTTATCTTGTTCAAGAATCTTCTCTGAGAAAAGCCAGTGGGCTTTTATGGCTCCTCAGGCTGCTGAAGTGATGGGGAAACATCAGTGCATCACCCCCAGTACTCATAACTCAGGGCTTTGATGCACAATCCCTAGACTGAAGTGGGCCTAGAGAGTTTGGTTAGAACATATGGGTGTTCAGGCTGGCTAACAAAAGATAATGTTTTATGAGGCACCAGAGTGCTCTCTACAAACAGCCTTACCCCTTTTCTTCCTACACACTGTGGTGGGCCAGCTCAGAGTTCATGACTGGCAGTGACAAAAATGAAACGCAAGAAACCCACTCCCCACTCCCACGCAGTGCCTCTGCCCCAGCAGCTGGCAACACCTCAGGATCGAGGCGGGGAGAGCAGAGGAAAGGCTGCTAAAACATTTATGGTTTACAGTGGTCCAGGGAAGCATTCAAAGCAAGCTCACAAAACCAATTCACCTCAAAAGTTTGAAAGGCAAAAAGCAAAAAATGTATATTATTATAAAATTATAAAAAAACCAAACACGTTCAGCCACTCAAAGAAAGATCAACTTGTTTGCTTTCTGCTCTTCCCTCTCCATATTTAAGCAGTTTTTAAGGTCTTACTTCATGTCTGAGTAAGTGTAATCAGAAACTGTCATCATACACCATCTCTGACAGAAAGAAATCCCAAGTGAGACAGTGTAATCAGTGTTCCTTCCTCCATTAAGGGCTTGGGTATTATACTAATTAATGTTTATCTCACTTTGATTGCTCCTCCAGCCTGATTTGCAGGTGTTTAAGCATTTGCACAGTGCCCTGCTCCTGTGATGCTGAACTGCTTTGCAGATTGGAGAGTGATCAAGGTTGCCAGGTTATCCTCAGCAGGATCTGGCATATATCACTCTCCACAGGTCATGTTCTCATATAAAAATCATTTCAGTTTGATTTTTAATCTCTCATTTCGCAAGGCACTCCTGCTACTGTGAGTTAAGTTTATGTAAAACTAAAAACTTAGAATTTTGAACCTATCATCGCAGCACGCCCCTCTCTCCTCCCCTGCAGCTTGTTCTCTTCCTCGGAAAAGCAGCTTCCCTTTTTCTTCACAAAAAAAAGGTCACAAACAAGTTCCTCTTTAACCTTCCAATCTTTTTACTTGCTTCCCACCACTGACTGATCTGAAAGCAGATATGCTTTCCTTTTCTTAGAAGAAATATATACTAACTAGAAAGTCTGTGTAGACTAAGCAGAAAGTCAGTGTTTGCAGATAAATTACACAATTAGATCTATTTAAACTACACAGGTTACTTTTGGTAAAACTATTTCTTCATTAATAGTGTTAAGATACATAAAAAAACCAGATTCTACCATCACAGTGACAACTTTTGGGAAAGATTACTTTTAAAAGAAGCAATGGGAACAAATGGTTCTTTCCCAGTACTGCTGGAGTTTCACAGATGACTTTTTGAGTTCTCCCTCTGGCAGTGGATCTAATTCCCAGAGCAGCAGCCACAGGAATGGTCTTGAGATAGTAGGCAGCTGATGCTGTAAGTATAGATTCATAGAATAGTTTGGGTTGGAAGAGACCTTAAAGGGCCATCTAGTCCAACCCTCTGCAGAGAACAGGGACATCTTCAGCTAGATCAAGTTGGTCAGCCTGGCCTTGAATATCTTCAGGGCCTCTACCACCTCTTTGGGCACCTGTTGCAATGTTTTACCAGCCTTATCACAGAACATGTACTACTTTAAATATTTAGTCTGAATCTACCCTCTTTTAATTTAAAGCCAGCACTCCTTCCCTCATCCCAACAGGCCCTGCTAAAAAGTTTGTCCTCATCTTTCTTATAATCCCCCTTTAGGTACTGAAATACTGCAAAAAGTCTCCCTGGAGCCTTCTCTTCAGGCTGAACAACCCCAACTCTCTTGACCTCTCCTCTTGGGAGAGGTGTTGTAGTAACTGATACTATTGTTGTAACTTCTAAAGTTACTAATAAAGTATATTAACTGGTTAGTTATCTATACAGTATTCATTCATCCTTGCAAATATCTCACAAGTATTTACTCACTGAAGCCAAATATTTTGTAGTAATAGCCTTAAGTGTTTTCAGTTTTGGTTTCCTCCTTCTTTTTTTTTTTTTTTTTTTTTTTAATCACTTGTGAAAGGAAGGCTAATCCTGTTTGGACAGAATTTTACAAGACTGTCAAAAGTAAATTTTGTTGCCATGTTGCTTGAAGTAATAGATCTTACTTGGCAGATAGCTTGAGAAGGTGTTTTGGCACCTTGTAACCTTTAATTAATCAACTGTGTACACAAACATTAGGTTTCTCTTTCTCCCATCAATGCTCCATTCTCAGACTAGCCAAAGATCTTCCTCCCTGTTCCCATTGAAAAGAAAATGCATGCCACTAAAAAGAGTCACAGCAAAGATAAGCAGTGGAGAAATGCCCGGGTGACCCTGTGGTGAACTATACCTGGGGGTATGGAGAGCTAATGCCTTTAAAGATCTCAGATTCCACTCAGTCACCGAGTGTGGAATAAATTCCTTCCCAGCCTTCATTTGGGCACCACGTCTGATTCTACACAGACGATGTTTCTGTTACGCAGCTCACTCTTAATCAACGTTGTGCTCCATGTTTCCTATCAGCAGTTACAGGGGATAGATCAGCCTGGATTTAGATGTCTGATCTGTGCCCTCTCTGGGGCAGGGTTGCAAGACAAATGCATAAGCCACCAGCTAAAAACTGTGCTTCTTCTGAGCTTCACCTGAACGTTGCAAGAGCAAGAGATGAGCACTGACAAGCAGCTGCCCCAGCCCTTTCAGCCTGTGCCTCACTGAAGCCAAAGATGCCTCACTACAATGCCATGATCACGTGGGAAGAGAGACATTTGCAGAGCCTTCCTCCCCACTGGCAAGGCAATCCACACTGATTCAACACAGCAGAACAAGAGGACAGTCCAACTTACAGCAGAAGATCAGGAAGCCCCTCTTCTTTCCTACCTTTCCCCCAGATCTTCCAAGTGGTTTTAAATCAGTTTTCTTGACCAAGGTAAGTAGTACCCAGTTGTGATAAGAACCAGTGTAGTGAACATCCCTAAAGGTTTTACTACAGGTCTTGCCCTTATGTAAGGCTGAACATATTGGGAAAGCTGAGCTCCCTCTCATTCATTGGGATGGAGGTTTTTTTACACCAACACAGCAAACGGCACAAATCTGCTCTCAGTCTGTTGATCTTCACTAACAAATCAACCCACTATCATCAAGAATAAGAATGCTGATCAAAACACACCTGCCTCCAGAGCAGAAAATAATCCATGGTAATAGGACTCTCTCATGGTTTTCCAAGAAAAGCACTGCTTTTCTTTCCATTTAATCAAACATCCTTAGAACTTCATAACTTTTCACCCAAAGATCTCAAAGCAATTTCCAAGTGTTAATTAAGTCTCAGTTGCTCGTGAAACCAGGAGTGGAATCATTTGTCCCCTGTAACAAAAGAAATTCACACTGCAGGCCCAGCAGATCAGATTTTCAGTCCATAGTTCACTAAACTGAACAATTTTGCATTAATTCAGAGGAGTTAACACATACATTTCAGTAGTTAATTTTCCATTTTACTGAGCTTAAGACCACCTGTGCAAATACTTCTGCCTTTTTCAGCACCTCCCCATTGTCAAACCCATCCCACTGATGCTCTCTGGAATAAACTACAGCCAGCAAGCCCAGACACAAAACACTGCCTGTTCTCTCACCACTCCCACTTCTTTCTTGGGATCCAAAATATAGCCTGTAACCACATTTAAGACACATGTTTAAAGGTAAAGGCTTTTGCACTGACTTTAAATTTTCTCCACTTCAGAGTAGCTGATGGCAATCACACGAAATTTGACTTGAACACGGTAAGTTGAACCTTTCAGTCCCTTTTTCAATAACAGATACTTAAGAGCTACCATTTACAAGCCAGTGCTCACTCAACAAAATCTGTCTCTAGAAAACTAAAAATCCCTAACTAAAATCTGTCTCTATAAAAACTACTGTCCTGCACAATTGGACTTGCATATTCAGGGGAAGGAAAGCCTAACTAAGAAAAAGGACTTGCTACCATAAAACTGTCTGTTTCACCAGCTGGGAAACCCTAAAAGACAACTACACTTCATCTCTTCTTCTAAGTCTTGCTTCCTTTCTGACTTTCATCACATAATAAAGGGTCTGCCTCTGTGGTCTTCCCTCACTCTGTCCTGACCCACTGAGGTCATCACCAGATACTTGGTAAATGACCAAACCAGCCTTTGAAGCACAACCTGGAGTACCCAGGTAATTTTGTTTTGCACTCGATACTGTGCTTCTGTTCACCATATTTGCTGCAGAAAGTACCCCTGTACTTTCAACAGCTTACATTTCAAGGAAATTTCTTATATTTCCTTCCAGTCTTCCTTCAGTTAGATAATTCTGGTCTTGTGAACATTGACACCCTGCTTCTGCTCAGCAATGAACCTCTTCAGCACCCTGTGAGGACTAGTGTCCATCCCCAAGATTCCCCCCAAATTTTGCTACAATTAAAACAAGCCCAACCACATAAGACACACTTTCTGAGAAACAGTTATCAGCCCTTTGCTGTTCCAAAACTCCTTTGCTAACTTATCTCTTTCCTTCCTCACCTATGCTTTCAATTTGAACTCCTTCTCATAACAGATACTCCTCTTTCAAAACAGGTCTCCTTCTCTTAAAGGAAATATTTCTTTACATAATTTTTGCAAATGAAGATTTTTATTTCACAATATTTGCTCCTCAGAAGCAGAGGTTGTTTGGTGTTACTTATTCATTCCCCTGCAATCAATTGCAGTCACACTCAAATCTCAAAAGGCACCTTCTGTGACATGCCCATCAACAAGCTAATTTGAGCCTAAGTGCTTCTTCAACAAATTAGAGCAACTCTTTATGACAAGTTATCCATCTAACACCTTTCCTGAGTGATTACAGCACTTTCTTCAGGGATTTCTAGCTACTTTTCCTCTGAAAACTTTGGCCCACAGGCAGAGATGTTCCTAACAGCATCAAAAAGCAGATAACTCTCTGCTTGGACCGACAGCTGCTCTGTCATTCCAATGAACAGTCTGTGACACATCAGTGATCAAACATCACCTTTAGAACATTTTTAGATTTCATTTTCCCCACTGTCCTTTTAAAACTCATATTTCCCACACAGTGATTCACAAATAGTCATTAAGAATGGAAACACAATTTTCACAGTAATACCAGAACAAATCTGCATAGTCCACTTCCCAAACCTCCTTTCCTACCCCAAAACTGCCAGGACAGTAAATTCATAAATTTTAATAGCCTAACCCCTTTCCCTCTGAAATACTCAAACAATAAATGTTCTCATGGACCAATGCCTTCAGCAGCAGCTAAACCCCTCATCACAGCTAAAAGTAAGCATGAAGAGTAATGAAGGGCACGATTTTGGCTGTGTGGTTGTTTGTTCCCCACCACCTAAATCATCCATGTGCTGGAAAAAACAAAGAAAATCCTGCCTGATGCTCAGCTGGGAGTTTTACACCTCCCTTCCTAAAAAAAAAAAAAAAATAGTCACACAGAGTCTGAGTTTGCTCTGGAATTAACAAAATCCAGGATGTCACTTTCAAAAGTATTGTTGTTGAAGCAAAACCAACCAACCCAGTCACTCGGACAAATCAACCCAGAGAACTGCTCTGTGGAGACCATGAACTTCCTTGCTTCTTTGTGCTGAGCTACAGGAATGGCTGGCATGTTATATATATATGTCAGAGATAATTAGTAATGCTATTCCTGTTGCACCACCACAGAGCGGAGCTTTACCTCCTCTTCTAAAAGGAATGTCTTGTTATGCCTCTTAAGCCCAGCAAGCATGTTTTCATATTCACCTTTGCTGGTCAATCTAAAACAAGAGTCCTAGAAGTAAATTCAAATGCAAATACCTGGTTTTATAATGTATATTAATCCAGAATAAGGATCATGTTCTTGGATATATTAAGAAAGGAATCCAACTCAGAAGACAGTAAATTACCCATGTGGGGTTTCTATTTAACTCACTCTACCATCCAAATCCCTTATCCCAGGCTCCAAAAATAATTTTTTATCCTCTCCTCTCCTTAATGGCACAGCACGGTGAATTCCTTCAACAAAAGGATTGCCTGGTGAATTTAGAGGGAAGAGAAACAGGAGCCTCTTCATTAGCATCTGCAGATGGATCTACTGTCTCCAAAAGCGCTGCTCTGTCTTAACTGTCAGTTGCAGTTACACCCAAACTCTAATCTATCCCATTTGCAAAAGCCCAGTGACAGCATCACAGCCAGTCAGAAAGGACCATGGAAAGGGAATTTAATCCGCCAGTCAAGTGTGAAGAACAGACCTTTGGCACTGGTGTTCCTCCCGCAATTCTCCCCTCAGTGTGCACACTCCCACTTACATAGGAGGGAGCCTGTAATACACATTTCAAGCCACTCAGTGTTATTTTCCAGACAGTTTTCTCTGCACTAGATCCCTAATGGAAGTCATGCCTGTAAAACAAAATTACTTACTTGCATCTCTTCCTCCAGGGCTGACTGAGTATACAAAATCATCCATAGAAACAGAAAATTACCCCAACACATGTGTGGGGCTCCAGTATCTGAAGCTGGTTGAGAAGGTAGAGCCATCACTTTGTATAATAAAAGAATAACATGGCAGTTGTGTCAAGAAGAGTGGGAGTGGGAGAATCTGAGAATATTGCTGAAACTGTAGGCTAAGGAATAAGGGAGCACTTCTGCTCTGAGGCACACACTGACTTGTTATGATCTGTTTCTCCTTGCCTACTTCCAGACAGAAATAGCTACAGCCACTTGGGTAAGGGACTGAGCGGGAAAGGAGTGCCACTGTGGATGGGGAAGTTCATAAGATCCTTGCCAAAACTCTCTTCATTAACAGAGACTTATCGCTGGGCAAAATCTCAGCCACTGCACCTCCGATCTGGATCCTTCCAATGCAGACCTGGATCCTTCCAATACGCTGACATCCAGAGTCCTTCAAGGAAAGGATGTTTACTGAGCTACACAAAGAGCAGAGTTTCAGAGTTGTCCTGGATAATCTTCTCAGGGCACTACAACAGTAGGAAGACATTAGGGAAGCACACAGAATGCTCCCATGCTAAACGACTGCAGCCACGAGAGGTCTTTGCATTATTCACTCACAGGTGTGGCTGGGAGGTCAGTCCCACCTCTGCTCTCTGGGCAGTCCCCAAGGCCCAGGTCACTGCCTGGACCCTGAACTGACATGGACATCTCACTGAGCTCCTGAGGGATTGACACTGTGGCTGTTACCAAAACACAGCCAGAGACACGCTGTAGCCCTTATTTCCCTAACACACTTTCCCACCAGGCTCCTGCCGAACTGCTGCCTCCCTCCAATACAATGCTACTTTCAAGGCACCCCTGAACATTTCTGAACACCAGGTACCGGTGATTCACATGTTACCATGGCTGAACTGGGTAGAAACTCTGAAACAACGGTCAAGAGATGAGCCTAGAGAAGGTGTCAACGTGCCCATGCAGTTCCGGCTTCGGAAGTAACTGATAATAAACATGCAAAGATGGACACCTGGCCCCGTTGTAAAGACTTGCACAACTTGTAAAGACAACTTTTTTTTGGCACATGGTCAGGAGGAGAGATCACCACCACTTCCATCCCCTGCCAGATTTTTTCACTTCTTTCTCAAAGGGCTCTCAGTGCTCTTGCCATGCAGAGAAGAGCCTGCTTTAAGGTTCAGTGTGGAATTCTCTTCTCACATACCTTTAGACCCCTATGGATACCACACCACCATTATTATTCCTAGACATATTACTCTCATGCTGCAGGATATTATAACTGATAGCTATTTAAGACCTCACTGCATTAATGTAAGACTATTTCTGAAGGCTGTAAGCTTCCACAAAAGCAGACCCCGCTGCACTTGGCTTCAGAGAAGGTTATTTCACTACAGTTACTTAGTGCACACTACCTTTGCAATGCAGAAACAGTTCAGTGAGCAAAAACTTCCAACTTGTCAGTAGCAGAGAGGTCCTCCTGGGCTTCCTCTTCTAAAAGCAGCAGAAGCAGGAGTAATTACACATCTGTACTTTTTGCTCCAGGATAGCTCATAAAAGTTTAAAAACCAATTTAGAGCAGTTGAGGGTACACAAAGTGATCCATCTTTCAACTTAGTCACAGCTCTGTCCTCAAACTGTGCTCTAAAATAATCTCTGGTGAAAGAAGGCAATCTTCATCAAGATTATCGCTTCTCACCTCCTCCACAAATGGGTCTAGCATTTGTTTCTTTTGCCTCTTGCTGCTACAGGCTGTATTTCCATAGATGGTTTTGCAACTGGCTTTATCTGTCTTGGAACACAGCCTTTGAATAATATGCAGTGGTGGCTACTATTGGTGCCGTCTCTTGTGTTAAAATCAGAGCTCTTTAAACATTTTAGGTATGTTTTGCTGAGCTATAGGGAGTCTACAGATGGTAGTAAATTAATTTTAGTCTACAAACACATAAAAATATGACCAAAAAGCAAAGAAAATTAATCCAGAAAGCCACTGTGAACTAGATGTGCTTGTATAATTTTTTTTTTTTTGATTAATGATTGTCTTCAAGACGCAAATTTCTGCTGCATGAACAGAGTCTGCACAGCAAATGTGTTAAGATTTATCACGAACTCTTCCAGGACACCTCTTTTCAGGAAATCCAGTTGCAGACAGCAACATCCCTGTAACAAAGGATCAGCATTGTCATAATCAATCCTCTAGAGGCTAAGGTGGGATTTCCCCTTGCTCATGACCAGACCAAGAAAAAAATGAATATATTCCACTGGGTATTTTTCCAGGTACCAAATCACACTTGCATAGGTAGATAATTCTTACAATTTTCCCATTTCTGAATCTCTCACATGCTTTCTCAGGGAGTCTGTCTAGTCCTGTCTTTAGGGACCAGAAAGAGAATTTGCTCACAAGAATTTTGAAAACTGCTACTCAATATTGAATTTTCTCCAACAAGGCACAGAACAAGAGGTTTCCCTGTCAGGGTTAAAAAAAACCCAACTAAAATAAATCAACAAGCCATATGTACCCAAGTTACCTTAGTTTCTCCTTACTATTTGCCTTTCCTATTGCACATGCCATCTGCTTTGATCAAACTATCTCATATTTCCACAAGATATTCTACTACCACTGTAAGAGTAGAGAGAATCCTCTCAAGAGCTCTGTTAAGTCTGGAATCGTTGTGTGCCTCCTTTTGCTAAGGTCGGAGGACCCTCTCCTCAATTTTTCATTTTCCTTCAAACTGAAAGAGGACAGATTTAGATTCGGTATTAGGAAGAAATTCTCTCCTGTGAGGGTGGTGAGTCACTGGAATGGGTTACATAGAAAAGCTGTGTATGCCACATCCCTGAAAGCATTCAGAGCCAGGCTGGATGGGGCTTTGAGCAACCTGATCTAGTGGAAGGTGTCCCTTCCCATATTTTTAGTGACTGAGGATATGAGTAAGGCTTGTATTTCCTTTGGGCTCCTGAATGGCCATTTTAGCATCCTGGACACAGTATTCTATCATTCTCTTTTCAGATGCAGAATCAAGCCCTTCCTCTCCACAGAATGTCTTCTGCTTTAAAAAACATTTTGCATTAATGCCAGCACTGAATCTTTTACTTATTCATTCAATTTTATCACTATTTGTAGCTTGCTATTAGGTGCAAGAAGTTGAAGTCCGGTTGGAGGAGGGTATTGAAGGTGAATTTCCTTAAATTTTTTTAAATTGCACTTTTAAAAAATGCTGAAGGCCTTGTTAGTGTACAAAAGGCTACAGCTCTCTTATGAAGTTGAAGCCTGCCTTTCAATCACTTAAGGCAGAACAGATTGATCACCTTCCTTTCAGGGTAATGGGATTCGCAGATAAACAGACTCAGACAAAACTGATGTTTGGAAGAGCTGTTGTTAGTGGATGTAGTGCAAGGGCTTAAGTAACCATCACTACATTTCAAAGACTGTCATAAAAAGCATCTTGCTTGCAGAATCAAATTTAGCAGTCTGTTCCTGTCCTTCAAAAGACACATTTAATCTCTGGAAGTCCAAAAGACAGATTTTCAGTACTTTCTGAGATGAGCAAGAATCCTGTCTTGCTAATTCTCCACCATGTTTGTTTAATTTTGAAGGAATAATCTTTTAATGACTTAATGTCGTTTGCTCTCCTCTTTGCTACTATTCTCATTACATTTCAAGCTGTGACAGCTCTATCTGTGCCCCTTCCCACCCGCTGCCCCACTCCATGGGCTGTCAAGGCATCTGAATAGAGCCTGGGGCCTCACATCCCACAAGATTTTAAGCTTAGGGATTTTAGAAGCATCCAGAAAGAGTTGTGACCTGGACTCTTGCAGAACAGTTAGTCTCCCTTTGCCTATTGGTAAGGGCATGGGATGCTTGCCAGTGCCAGCTGCCACCAGCACTCCAGGCGTGCTGATCTGACACTCCTGTCACCTCTTAAATTCTTCCTCCTATAGTCTGGGAACCCCTCTGAAGCTACATCTTTGCAAGCTTTCGAATTTGGCTTCCAGAGGATCATGACAGCCAAAACAAATGGATGGTTTCTTACCAAGTGTATGCTACACTTAAAAGAAAAATAAATCCACATTACTTGGACATGCCTCTACAAGAATAACAACTATCTGCAGGCAAAATGTCTTCCCTGTACTCCATTTCCTCATGTCTACATGACAATCCACTCACTCTTTACCTCACTGTTTCTGCTTAATCTTCCTGGCAGTGAATGACTCCTCCTACAGCCTCTCAAGAGAGGTATCTGAAACTAACCTAGACTTAGCATCCTCTTTCAGGGACAACTTCAAAATACCACGAGGCGACTTGTGGTTTAGCAAAAGTCATAACACTCTCAAATTAACTGGAGAAAAATCAATTCCCTGTGCTACAGCCAGCCTCCTGGTGTAAACTCCCCTGCACATGACCCATCACTGGAGCCCTCTTGACAGCCCTCCTCCTGGTAAAATCCAATCCTTACAGCCAACAGAGGAACAAATACAGTGAAGTGCCCAAGCTCCAACCTGCATCCCAGAGCCCCACTGCACAACAAACAACACAGTACAGCTTGCAGCAAGTTTCCATTCCACAGACCTCCTAAATCAAGTACATTTACAGGGATATCTTCCCTGTAAAGTTCCCCCACTTCCATTATCGATCATCATGACTAATGGCAGTAACAAGGGGAACACCCAAATGCATCTCATGATTAAGATTTTGTCTGTATTTTCAATTTCAGGACTACTCACATCTCAGCTCTGCTCCTGTCCCAGACATCCCTTAAGGCTCTGCTGCCCATCAGCTATTCCTTACCCTCCTTAATCACACATTTACCACATTTCCTCTCCACCCTTAACAGCACTTCCACAGTACTTCTGTTTTCCAGCTACCATTTTCAGCAGTGTGGCTTTCAGGTAAATCTTTGTTTAATATTAAAGCCCTTTTCAAATATTTATTATCAAATTAACCTGAATCCAACTGGGGAGAAAACAGAAGGACACATTGTTTTAGCAAAGTATTATTCCAGACAAATAAAAGACACTGAATAAGGATTTTTAAAAGGAGTAACCCAAAAATTCTTCTGTAAACTGAAAAAAAAAAAGAAACACAAGGATGAGAAATTTTGTATACTGGAAAACTTGTGGTTGGATCACAGGCAAAGTGAACCAGGACCTTGATAACAACATTTCAACCCCAAGTACTTTTCTTTATACTGCTGTAGAACTCCATGAGATAACTGGCAAAGGCAATTTTCCACAAATCTGTAGCACAAAAGTGTACACTTTGAATAATGAACTGACATCTTAGAGATTATTAATATTTCCCAATGATACAAACTCTCCACAGAAACTGAGAAATCCCAAAGGATAAGCCCAGCTAACTAGGGGAGCATCTCAGGAAAGCTAAACCCATCACCTATCTCCAAGTACTTACTACAACAACATTCCTGTAAAAAATTCCACAGCACATAACTCCAACACAAGCTCTCACTCAGAAAATGCTGGTAATGAGAAATCAAACAGATGAAAGGCTACTGTCGAGTGTTTAAATTGGTCATCCTGCCTCCTGTGACTTGTATCTAAAACACTTCTTAAAAGTCCAGGAGTTAAAGTTAAGTAGATATTATGACAGATTGGCTAGTTAGAATATTTATGTTTTAAGCAGTAATGATATGTATTAAAATCTCAGGAGCTACAGGCAATGAATCTGATCCTTACTGCAGCTTCCACAGCAGATTAATTACATGAATTCAGTGAACATATGCAAGGTTAAAACTTCCATTACTCCAAAGCATAACCCTGAAAAGGACATGCAGCCTCTTTATCCCCTCACTGACATCAGCACCAAGAGCATTTCCTAAGAGGGTGGGACTGTTGACAGTACTGGCCTAAGACATCAGCCTGTACTGCCCAGCAGCCAAGAGCCTGCCCAGCTCAACACTCTCCCTTTGCAGGACGTAGTACTTTGATGCTCTGCATGTGGAAGAATCTTTCCACAAATGGATCTTTGAATGAATCAGGTGGGTCCCTGCTCCCGAGGGTTAGAAATATGATGGAGATGAATGATAAGCTGATGTATCCTGCTCTTGCTTAGTGATTCCAGACTGCATCCAGGTTCCTAGACCTACCCTCCAAGGCTGGCCCCAAAGGGTCTGCTCTGGGTCTCAGCCATAGTTTAGTTGTGGTTTTGCATCTGCACAACCCTTGATTGTCTTCAAACTAATGAACTCTGCTAAGTGTCTCATTCTCCATGTACTTCACCACAGTTGAACTTAACAGCAAGTAAGCTTGTTAGAGAGTGACAGGAAAGAAGAGCTTGGTGAGGACTTGTCTCATGGGTATTTCCCAGGTTCTCTGAACTATGGGGAAGAGGAGGAAAGCTCCTCATCTGTTCTCCTAATTCTCCAAATGCAAAGGTGTCTTTCTCGTGTTCCCTTGACATGTTCATTTTAAGAACTCATATTCAGCTGTCATGTCAGCAACAACTCAAAGCAGAAACTTAATTCAGCTAAAATGTAAAAAAAAAGATCCATTTATGTAAAGATCCCTCTTTCCGTAGAGAGTAAGAGACTCTTTCACTCCACCTTCAACAAACAGATTGCCTTGCCACTCTCAAAAGCACTGTACCAATCCAACTGTTCCCTCAAAACAACTCCAGAACATCTGCATCTCTGTAGTACTGAAGTAATGAGTTTGACACACACAGCCAAGTCTGCCACACTGAGCAAGTGTCCTCTCCACCAACACTGCAAGCTGCTGTTATGCAGATCAGAACAGTCAGCTTCCCCAGATAAGGTAGCCCCTTCCTGGAAATGGAAGACAGAGCTTATCTCAGGAAAGGGAAGATAAAAGGTCACTCTTCAATAAGTGGCAAAGTTCTCACCTTGAAAGCTTTGTCCCTTGATTGACATGGAACAACCAAGGTCATGGAACTCTTAATCAGATGCCTACATAATTAGTAAATCGCTATTAATTTTATCAGAGAGCCAAGACCTCAGAGGAAAGGCAAAGCAAACAAAGAACCCAATGAAGCCTCCTCTGTTGTTGGAGAAAATTGGTAATTAAAAGTCATGACTGCACCAAAGGATGAGGGAACAGCATCACAGTCACTGTTAGGATCTCAGGAGTGACTTGCATACAAAACAGCAGGCTCATCTCCCTGAGGAAATTACAGGGTACTGCATTACAAAGCAGTCACGAGGAAAAAAAAGGAAATAAAGGAGACAGAGAAACAGCCACTCCTGTCTTATCAACAGCTTTATTTGCCCCACAGAGAGGGACAGCACTGCCAACCAGCTCCAAGTTTGAGAGGTGCTTTCCACATGTTTCTGGCAGCTCTAGAAAGCCTTCTCTCAGCCCCCTATCATGAAGGATTCCCATACTGTGACATGCACAAAAGAATGACACCTTGTACTCGGCCCAATCCAGCCCACACACAGCCCTTGCCCAGAAGTCTCTGCCCAAAGACTATTCCACCGTAAAGCCTTTATTTCCCTCGGTGACCTGAGCTCAGCCCCAGTGACTGCTCTTTCCCCAGAGGCTGCCCTTCAAAACATCGCTATCAAAAACTGAAGAACTTCACTCTACCCTTAAGAAAACCCCAAAACTCAAAAGAAGACAGAAAGTCATGGTCCTGCTCACACAATGATAAATCAAACTAGGTACTTGTGATCCCCTCTGAAAACAAAGCAAGTTCTTTTGCTAATCAGGCAATGAGAAGACAAAGGCTGATCTGTTCCCATACCAACAATATGACATCATCTTGGAGCACTGAGACATCAAAGATGGCACTGGATGGAAAAAAGCACCAAACTATCCACCACCATTTGCAGGCAAACACAAGAATCTCTCTGATCTGCTATACAGGCAGTCTTATAGATCCAACCCTAAACATGACCATATGCAAGAGGAGCCAAGTCTGGGCCAAACCCCTGAAGAAATGGGTTTAGATGGATTATGAGACAGTGGCAAGAAGAATACTCTCATGTGCTCAGCCCTCCCGACACGTAAAAAGTGCAAAATACCAGAAGCCTAAAGAGAACAGTTTGTAAGTCCCAGAGATCAGAACAAAGAGACATTTTCTACTTCACTGCTTCAAGTACAATGACTCAAAAAGACACATCTTCAAGATACTCTAAATAACAAAGCCTGTCCTTTAAAACACGAGCAAGAAGGAATAAAGGATAACGGCAGCAGAAGCAATAACGCAATTTGTGGGACTCTGCCACTGAATAAAAAATTAATAACCAACAAGCTCTGGCCATTTCATTATGCCTCATTTTGACAGACCCGAATCCAATAAACTTTTATTGAAGTGCATCTGGTCCGTTTTTATCCCTTTTCTGACCTTCCATTGCTTGCCACTGCAATGAACCTTCACTGCTGCAACCTTATCACAGCACTGTTTCATATTGCTGAATTCAAGGCACCTAACCCCCTCTGGGAGCACTTTACCTGTTGAATATATCACCAGACACCTTTTGCAGGTACTGAAGTGCATCTGCCACCTGCTGAACAGCCTCCTCCCTGCGTAAATCGGGTTGGATCAGCGGGACTGAGTATGTCTGCCCCTCCAAAAAGTGCTTCTGGGCTACTGCAGCCATTGTACCTAAAGGAAAGAGCAAACAGATCATTATTAATCACACTTCCATTTTATCACAGCATTTATTCAGGGACTTCCACTTTCTGCTCCCCTAATTATTTTAGGAAAGCATTTGCAACAGAATTGGTGAGCTGTGGAGAACAGCACAAGGTAGTAAGGTTGACATATTGGATTTTTAATAAATTCGAGACAGCCACAGTGAGGTGGAAATCTCTTGCTTATCTGAATCCTCTTGGGAACCATAATTTTATTTTTTGCATGCTACTTAACAAATCTCTGCTTAGTACTGTGCTGAAAACAAAGACCACACTTCAAAGCAAAGTCAGTTTAGGGTGGCAATAAGAGTCATCAGAACCTGCTGTCCTCTCCTCCCATTCTCATATTCCCTGTGGATATGTCTCGGCAAAGTGCAGTATTTCATCTTACACTTCTGCTCCATGAAACACAACCACCACTTCCTTCCAGGAAGAGCAGCCATGAAATTGCAAGGCATGCAAGTGCACACACCCTCTTGCTCCCAGTAGGCTAATGAGAGTTCTTCCCTTCTGAGACTCCCAGGAGCTGTTTGCTGCTTCTGGTGGCTGGAGTTTACCTTAGAACCTATCTTAAAAGAAGCCTCCTTATTTTAGGAACCTTTTAGATAACAAAACCTAAGTGGTCACTGACACGTTTCAGTTGTGTGCAACACATGCACCAGAGCAGTAAACGTGCTCTCAGATGCAGCTGGGCCCAAGCCACTGCTCTACAGCCAGCCAAGAGACGGTTATGTATCACTCATGTTTCTGTCCTGACAGCCTTGCTCACCTCTCCCTCAGAAACTCCCAAAAAATCTGCCTCCCACATTTGTATTCAAAAAAATGACAAAAACTTTCCCAGGACATGGAGGAGAGTAAAGAGAAAAAACTCAGTTTCTCTCAGCACATTAGAAATTGCAAACTCACAAATACATTACTGTTAGGACAGTCCAAAGAATGAACAGAGTAGAGTATTCATACAGTTTTCTAACCCAAACTCTACTGCTAGGTCCACACAACTCTCTTCAAACTTGTTTTTTCTGTGTTTTCTTATCCAGGCTGTAAAACCCTCCACAGTCTACAGGTGCTCATTACAAGGTTTCATCACACAGAGTGCTGTACATCGGTATAAGAAAATATTCCTTAAGCTGAGGAGAGGCAAAACAAATAAGGATCAAAAAGCAAGGCATCAGAAACAGACAGGGATATCTCAGGACACACCACATTCCCTCCATGGTACCTGGAGTTCTGCAGGAGCTAATCCAGAGAGTACTGCTGTGTGCAACCTGTATTCCTGGCTGTATACTAGGACAGACTGAGAACAACACAGAAACACAGCCCATACTGGAGAAGTTCACAGAACAGGAACCCAAAGAGATAGTTGCAACATAAAACATCAGTTTAGTATGTGAAAATTAGAGGAGTCTTCACGCATTCTTTAAAGCCTCTATCTTGCTTCACAAAATGAAAAGAGAACCAATCAGACTTGCCTGCAGCCATTCCTGTACTTTCAAGAAACACCATCCATCCTCTCCAAATTTGTCCTTCCTGATCCTACCACAGCAGAGTAAGGAATGACTTTCTGTAAACGTGATGCAGCTGTTATTTTAAGGGTGGGTTTTTTTGGGATGCAGTGGTTTTTGGGTTGTTTTGAGTGTTTAATAATGAATCACATGAGATTTAAGGACACCTAGTAGCTTTTTGCAGTTAAATCTGCAAAACCAAGCCTAGCCATCAGAAGAGCTGGCTCTGCTGCAGGAAGCCTAGACCTATTCTGTTCCATTTCATGCATCATTGGCAGCCAGACTCTGTATCCGCACTCTTTAGCGGCAATGTTTGCACACTGATTAGTCTTCTTGACTGAGCCTACTCAGCAGACAGGAAATTATTATTTAGAGCTGTAAAGCATACAAGTTAATCAGAGAGGAGTACAGCTAATTTTGAGATGGCATTTTTTGATCTGCTGACCACAATCAAGCTCGAATCCTCTTCCTTTCGAATCTCCTATTTGACTGTCAAGGCGGAACAAAGCGAGCAGATAACACAGCGAGCACATGGTGATGAGTGACTCTGGCTCCAGCAGCAAAATGAGTTTATGATCCTCCCTGCCACTGGTCACAACTCTTCTGTTGCATCAATGCTGCTCATGTTGGGGATGCCTATTTTTAGCTCGGATCAGTTCAATGACCCAATTTACTGCAGCCGGATAAACAGCTGTAATTGCCCAGTCGTGAAGCAGCGTGGGAAGCAGGGGCAAAAAGGGGACTTCTAAAACTTGCTTCATTATCAAAACCATCCCTGTGTAATGGTAATCCTGAGAAGGCCAAGCCTTTCACCTCTTGAGGCCAGATGAGATTATACATGATCTCTGACTCTCACCAACCCTAATTCTCCCAGTGACCTTTCTAAAGCCAAGCTCAGTTCAGCTGCTGACTGACAGATGCTCACACTTGGCAGCAGCACATCCATAGGTACTACCAAACTGTTTTTTCCCTGCAGTCAGAAGCTACAGACTGTCCTCCAGGTCCCACTGCTCCCCTGTAAAGAGAGGAGCACACAGCAGTGGGCAAAACAGGAAAATCCCTGTGTGCTCCTGCTCACACTGTCAGAGTTCATCTGACAGTAAACTTCAGCTTCACAGGTTCTTAACGCAGCCTCTCGGCTGAGCTCCAGATTCTCACCTTTCCTAAAAAAAAACCACATTGGAGAAATGTGGTAGACTCTTTGGGAACTGCTGTCAGAGACAGATACAAGAGATAATTCTTTCTGTGCAAGGAAACAAGTTGGAGATTTATAGCAAGAAGAGGAAAAACAGCAACACCTGAATGACTAAACTCAGGCAAAATTCCACGCTACAGCTGCTATTTATTACCTCTTAGGACCAAACTGGAGAAACAAGACAGTTTTACAAACACTTTGAGTAGGGACCTGACCATATGCTTAGAATAAAAGTGGAATTGCTTTCTGTAACAGAAAGAGACTGCAGGAACAAGGAGGATTTTAACAGGGAAAATTCAAAATATTCCCAACTAAAGTCAGGAAGGAAATCAAAGACTGAATGTCACTCAGCAAGACTGACTCTTCCTTTACCTCAACCTTCAGTGCACTGAGGAGGAAGCAGCACACTTCCTTGTCATGCTCCATTATCAGAATTAAGACACTATATAAAAAAAAAATTTAAAAAAGTGCCGCATATTAGATATATCTCAACTCTCCCGCCCTGTCCAGTGTCCAAGCCTTCATGTAACATACACAGCAAGGATGCAAACAAACTGATCATATCTTACATATGGAAGGGACTTCCAGCAAAGCAACAAACTGGTTCCAGTATTGCTCCAGAGTCTGACAGAGGGACCTGGCATGTTTCAACAGGAAGTCCAGAATGCTGGAATTATGGCAGCTGACATGAAATACTCAGATGCTACAGCGAGAGATGCACATGTGCCCAAAGCGAGTATGATTCACAAGAGCAGATGTCAGATCACCCAAGAGATTTAATCATTAGTTGTGTGACCACCTATGGGTCAGAAGAAACAGCAGTACAGAGCTTTTTTTTTTGGTGATCAAAGAGGCTCTGGAAAAAAGCTGCAGCATCTGGGGGCTCCATCCTCTCTCTATTCAATTATTTTTTCTATGTCAACTTCCATGATCAAGACAAATGTGCTCTGGTGTTATATAATAACCTCATTTACCTTATTAAAGTGCAAACAAAGAGAAAAAGGTTGTTTTCTCACTGCACCACCTGCTTCCAAGTGCTATATCCTGATTTGGAAGCTCTGACTAGAGCTACCAACTGCTCAGGTTTGCACTTCTGCCTTTAAGCTGTCTATCCTTTCACCTTAGGCAAACTGGTGCAAAGCTTATCAGGGCTGGTGCCTCTCAAAGCTGCTCCTTCCCTCTCGATTCCAACACTCACGCTGAGCAAAACAACAGCAGTGGGAAATGCAAAATCAGCCTCCACCAGACTGTCTTGCCTTTCCAAAAGACTTTAAACCAGGATAGATAAAGGCTGAGCACTCCAGGGTTTTCAGGCACCTGGAACCAACAACTGGTGTTACTGCTGAATCATCCCAGCCAAATACAATACTCTGATGGCTGTGTAGGGATTTGTAGCTCTGAACCTGGAAAACGAAGTACACAATTCACTGCTCTAGATATGTAGAGTAATATTCCACCTATTTTGCTCACCTCTTGGGTTACCTCTCCCTGGATCTGAGAATAAAACTTCTTATATTAAGGCTAAGCCCAAGAGAACTTCTCACAGAGCAAAGAGAGCCTGTAAAAGAAGCAACATTTCCCAAAAGTTCTTTAGAAAATACCTCACTATGGAAGATCAACCACTGAGACGATTATCTACAAACAAAAAAAAACCCCACACACAACCTTAAAATACCTTACTTTTTCAAAGGAACATAAACAAAGGCAATATTAAGAAAACAGTTTGGCTGCCCTCAACACAGGCAAGCTGTAAATCTATGTACAAGCACTTACCAGATGTGTACTTTGTTATGAAAATAAAGGGAGAATAAGGCAAGCCATCAACAATACCTGCTTTCTTAACGTGCTTCAAGAGACTAAAAAGAGAGAGCTCAGGGGAGAAGAGGGATTAAATACTTTGAAAACAAAATCAGTGTGTATTCTTCAAAGCTACAAAGGCTGCTTTAGCAATTACTTGCTGCTGCTTCTGTCCCTGCACTGGAAAGGCAGCATGAACTAGATGCCTTTAATTCCCACAGGCAGTAACATCTCCAAAGAGAAGTGTCAGGCTGTCTCTAGCTCTGTGACTCTCCTTCGTAGGATCCTAATAAAAGATCAGTGCCTTGTAGACACCTGAAAGGACAGAGAGCCCAGCAACATGCAATAAAACACAAGTCTGCAGAGCCCTCAACCACGTACCACTACACCACTGCCACCAGTACGGTTCCTCAGCGGGAACAGACCACGACACAAGTGAGCTGCTGGTTAAGGTTAAACACACTCAAACGATGCAGTCGAGACAGGCTTTGGGCATAGCTTATCAGAAAACGCTGCCTCCTCTGATAAAGGAAAGTGAGAAGTCATCCCGAATTCCTCACTGACCGTAACTTCTTACACATAACACTTCCTACCACTTTCACTTGGACAGATGTTTTCCTATGCTGGCTGATAATAACAGACCTCTTGTTATCCTCACTCCAGTCCAGTGTACTACATCAGCTCACTGCTCACAATACCCGACAGTAGCTTTTAGAGCTCCAAAGACTCTCAGTTGCTACCGTGTCTGTTGTATGTCACATCCCAAAGTTCTACTGCTGTGCACTTTAACTATGGCACTCTGTAGTACTGCACTTAATAGACTACCACATCATCCTCATTCTCTACTTTCTGCATGGGTTTCCCACAAAATGTCATGGTCAAATCTGCTGGTGTATTCAAGTCATTCCTTGGCTACGCTAAAGGCTTGCCTAGAGGCTATCCCAGAAAAATATCAGAATCAAATCCTCCAAGGAAAGAATAATAATAAAAAAAGGTAATTATATCAGCTTGCCCTCCACAAATAAAACACACTCCTGTGAGTTTACCAGCTGCAAAGCCCGAGAACCATCTTTAAAGAAGAGACTTGAAATCACAGAAAAGCAAAACATGTCATTGCACATGCTCCTCCCGTTAAGGGACGGGACAAGGCAGTGTGTGCACGCACACTTTTACAGATGTAGACACAACTCGAACAAAAGCCAGAAGTTGCTCATGCTCTGGCTGTAAATGTAGCTAAAGAGCCTGGACATAAGTCCTATTTTATTGTGCAGCCAACGATGGCTCTGCCCTGTGTTGACATTCACTGGAGGGGTTGAAATTCAGTCCTCCAGCAGAGCATACAGGAGGTAACTGGTATTTCCAGCAGTGAGATGAGAGGTTCACCACAGTCCCTGTACTAAGCCAACTTCAGGTTTTTTTCAGGGAAGCAAGGCAGAGGGAGGAGAGAAGCACTTTGATAAGTTAAGAGGATGAAAAGTCTATTTATATTTTTTAATTAACCATGTTCTACAGTGTTATTAAGCAGCAATCAAAGATGCAGATGCTACTGATTTGATTGGCAAGAAGTACACTGTGATGAATATTAAGGAACTCTGCCCCTATAAATAGGTCTAATCACCATCTGAAGGCTGGAAGGCAGTGATGAAAGAAAGCATTAATAAGACCATAATTAGGCCCCATAGCAGGCTGTACTCCACCAGGGTGCTCATGTTACTAGAAGTGTCTTATAGGAGCAGCCTCAAACTCCACTATAGACATTACTGCTTTGAGTCTCAAGACCTCTAGTAGCTATTTTAGATAAAGCTAAGAAGAGTGGGGTTTCTCCATCTTTGGAGGGCCTGGCACTCAAATCCCAGTGCCATTTCTGGAGCAAGAGTGCTCTCCATTCCAGCTGTCCCTCCCTGCCCCCTTTCAGTGAGTGAATTAAACTGAGGAGCTGGAGTTCCCCAGACACAGAGACTGGCAACGGGTGCAGGAAACTGGAAAGCTTTAGGAGCCATCTCTCTCCCTCCCTCTCAGCAGCAAGAGCACATTATGGCCACATCTATATCACAACATCAACTTAGCCATAGCTGTAAAAGCCATTTCTTGCTCCTCTGCTCTACCTTTAGAGAGACACTTACTCAACCTCACACTTTCAGCCTATCCTTACAGTATTCCACCACCAAAGCAATCTCACCTTAGCTGTCCCAGTAGCAGCTACAGGAAAAGAAAAACCTTTTTCTGCTGCACTAACTGCCCAGTGATACACCACCATAGCTTCCCCATATCCAAACAGTGTGGAATTACTGGCACTTACCATATATGCAGAACCTCACACATCTGGGTACCACAAGAACATCCTGTTGCACCATGATGTCAGCTACAGTGCAGGTGCCTTTTCCTTAGCTGCATCCATGGACAGCCACTTAGTTCAACCCAACATACCGTGGGATCTGCATGAAAGGTACTCCAGGTCCACTCCATTTGAAGTATGTGTTTCACTCAGCCTACTGACTGCCAACACTGCACTAGAAAAAAGTATTAAGGTAATGAAGATACTCCCTTTTGGAAACAGCAAGAGAGGCTCTGATATGAAGCTTGCATCTGAAACCACAAAAGTTTTATTTTTCCCCAGTTAATTCCTCAAGTTGCAGAGGGAACACAATAAACAGGCTGCTTTGCAACAAAAGAGTAGCTTACTGACAAGAGCTTCTGTAAACTAGGGGCCTGAGAGGAACATGTCTCCCTGGACCACAGGCTGTGTCAGAGACCAACAAACACCCTTTGTCCTGTCCTGCTGCTTCTGGAATAAAATATTATCTGTATGTGATCCCTCCTGAGTTATCAGAGCTATCAAAGGAAAAGCATTGGCTTGTCAATAACCTACTTCTGAAAATAGTATTTAAGGCAGCCCCTTCTAAAGAATCCAGAGCCTGCTGACACCTTTGGCTCAGACACTTTGCTTTGAAAGAAACAGCAGCTATCACAGCTACTAAAAGCAAATGAAATCTACCAGCAATATGACATTAAAGCAATGACATTATGGACAGGGAACTAAAGGCACATGAACTGGATGTCTTCCCACAAGCAGCATTACCTCTTGGATCTTGTGAGTGTTGGCCTGAACCAACACAACAGACTTTATGATCATTCTCAAATGGAGACTCCCACTTTCCCTAAAATCTCCTCAGACCCACTTAGATTTGCTGGTTTGTCACATACAAATTCCTACTCCACTTAGGCTTAAGAGAAAGAATCAAAATTTGAGATCTCAGAGCCCAGCTTTACAATAGCACGTGGCAACTCACTGGCAAACTGCAAAATACCTGACATTTAAAGATGGATCAAGTATAATCAAATGATATTGACTCTCCAGAAGATAGAATGCTATTACATTAAATTTTTAAGAGAATCTGAAAGGTAGAGACTTAAAAGAATTTAGAAGTGCACTTCAATCCTCTCAGCTCCATAAGCTAAGACTGCCTCTAAGGCACTTCTGTCCCCAGGACAATCCTTTCAAGGCAGAGCTCTGCTTTGTGAAGCACAGGCAGCATCCCTCACTGCCACGAGGCACTGAGCTGCATCACCTTGCTGAGAAAGCCCTGTCCTCTAAGCACAGGCTGAAAATTATTTCTTCCAGCTGGATACATAAAGCTCATTTTGATGGACAGATGTTTATATCTAAAGTTAATCAGATAATCCCCTCTGCTACTGTCACCTTTGGCTCTCACCACTAATGGAGACAATCAGATGCTCTAATGAACAATTGATCTGATTCTAAGCCATCTACCACTGACCACAAACACTCTGCTAAATGCCTGCCTTCCCTTCCTCTCACTATTTATTATAAAAGAAGACTAAACAAATAGCCAAGCTACAGCTACAATACAGACACAAAAAGCAAAGCTGAGAATCCCATCCCAAACATCCAGACAGAGCTCTTCCCTCGATTTCCTAAACGGGCCACTTTGGTTATGTATGCCTGAAGTACACAGGAGCCACTGGTTATGCCAAAAGTCCCCTGGAGGGTCGTTTCCCTGCAATAAGTTCTCTTAAACACTGGAGTTCCAAACACAGGGTAGCTGGAACGCTGCTGCAGAGCCTCCTGCAGAACATTCGGAGCTTCTCATTCTTGCTAAGAGACTGCAGCAAGAAATACTTATTTCCAAAAACACAACACTTCTAAACAAACAAACAAACAAACAAAGTTAATTTTTTCCTCTAATTTCAGCCTCCTGCAGAGGGACCTTAGCTGCAGATATAACCACTGCCACATCTCTCTGCCATGAACCCTAACTCGCAATGTCCTGTTTTCCACCTCCAGCTTCAGAACCCTTTGCTCCAAAGTTCTGGAGTTTTACAGCCCCCAGACCCCACACACAGTGTTACAATGAACCCTTTAATGAAGGAAACAACCAAATCAAACTGGTAACCAAAGCAGTTCCTGCCCGTTTTAGGCATTCAAAAGCAAAAAGGAATGTTTGCACTTCTGGAAGAAGACAGGAAGGAAACTTATTATATAAGGAATGTCTTCAAGCCTGTTCACATTCACTGGGAGGAATATCCCTACACCGTGGCCTGGATGACAGGAGCTGATGAAAAGCTGGGTCAAAAAAATGACACTTGGATGGACTATCTGGTAAAGGTTACCTTGTGAAGGGGTCTGAGCAGAGCTGATTAGCTACAGAAATTGCTTTTTTGCGTGATAAAAATTATTCCCTTCAAGCTCCTACACCACATCCATGGGAAACATAACAGTTTCAGACATAATCCTCTTCTTCCTCTGCACATTACCTTTAATCTAATGAATGTTATAAAAAAAGAAATCTGCCTTGTTTTCAGGATTATTTCTCCCCAGCCCTCAATTTCTATCTTTCTGTTTCACTGCCCAGGCTGAGCCTGCAGCGATTGGTATTACCAGAACCCAGAAGCCAGACTGCAAAGCAGTTCCCAGAAATTATCTGCTTTCAGTTTTCTGGCCAATTAACTCCTGAGTTGAAAGAAGAGAACAGCACTTTTTATCTGAAGGAATGAAGACTTAAAACTCAGTTAAAATATCCAGAGTGATAGAAGAAGGGCTGATGCTAAGTCAAGCAGCCTGTGCTGCTCTGGAAGTGCCTCAGGCATTTTTCTGCCTCAGGGCTCTGGAGATGTGGCTATTCCCTCTGCCCCCCCCAACCCCCAAAACATCCCAGAAATACAGAGGTGTATCAGGCAGCCTCTACATCCCAGCTTTACTACTCAGACAAGACAAACATAATGAAATATCAGGAGAACTTATCAGGCAACCTTCCTAAAACAAAGTCTAAGCAAGGGACTTGCTAAGTTGACTGTCTGATTCCCCAGCAAACTGCCAAGCAGAAAGCCTCTAAAGGACGTGCCAAAGTCACTCTGCTTCCAGCCCTTGCCTCTGGCAGGAGCAGCACTATCCGCTCCGCTTCCTCTCACCGCTCAGGGAAGGCTCCACATTTGAGAGAACTGGCAAGAAAGAGGGGCAGTTTCAGCTTCTCCCTCATCTACCCCAGGACAGGTCAGCTCAGCTCAGCCTGGAAATCACTGCCAGCAACAGCCGCCACACAGCCCAAAGGAAATGAATAGGTCAGCTCAGGCAAAGCCCCGGCTGACATTTGCCTGAGTCACGTGAAATGCTGCAACCACAGTTGGCATTATCCCACACGCCTTGTTGGAAGCTGCGCTGCAGAAGTGAGCAGAGTCAAGAATTAGCCTCCTCTTCGGAAAGAGGCCTTTGGGAAAATCCAGGTGCTGTTCAACCACTCAACACCTGAACCACAACATTAAATAAGGAAACAACAGGAAAAAACAACAACAAAACAAACAAAAACAAACACAACAAAAGGGGGGGGGGAAGCTTATCACAGGACTTCCACTGATTACTAAAATAGACACTAGACTAAAAACAGATACTAACAATGACCATCACTGCTGGATGTGGATCAAAAATGTTCCCTGTGTCCGTCAGCAGCCTTTCTTCATGTGTACAGCAAGGTCTAGCAGCCCTGTGGTCCTTTTACTGTTGGCCAACTCATTCTTTATTTTTAACATAGAAAAAGATTAATACAATAAATGTAATTATCACAACAGCATTGGGGTTCACTTGGGGTTCACTGACAATGAGGCTGCAGCATCTCCTGTCCACTCCTACAAGGTACCTGATCTACATGGAGAAAAGGCATGGCCCTGACCGTTCCCCAGAGCGCTCTGTGGAGCCCAAGAGCCCTGCGTGTCCCTGCCAGCTCAAGGTTTTCATGCTCCACGCATGCCTGGCAGGTTTCCCAATCTTCGATGCTCAGCATCAAAGCACAGTGTAAGAATCACAGAATGGGTCAGGCTGGAAGGGACCACAGTGGGGTCATCTGCTCCAACCTCGCTGCTCAGGCAGGGCCATCCCAGAGCACATGGCACAGGACTGTGTCCAGATGGTTCTGGATTATCCAGTGAGAGAGACTCCACAACCTCTCTGGGCAATCTGTTCCAGTGCACCGTCACTGCACAGTAAAGTTCTTCCTCCTGTTCAGGTGGAACTTCCTGTGCATCAGTTTCTGCCATTGCCTCTTGTTCTACTGCTCGGCATCACCAAGCAGTGCCTGGCTCTGTCCTCCTGGCACTCCTTCAGATACTGACAAACACTGAGGAGGGCCCCCCTCAGTCTGCTCTTCTTGAGCCTGAACAGGCACAGTTCCGTCAGCCTTTCCTCGTTAACAGCGATGCTCTGGTCCCTCAATCATCTTTGCTGCCCTGCAATGGACCTGCTCCAGTAGCTCCACGTCTCTCTCGTCCTGAGGAGCCCAGACCTGGACACAGCACTGCAGACGTGGCCTCACCAGGGCTGGGCAGAGGGGCAGGAAACAGGAGCACTGGGACATTATTGCCTCAGCCTGCTGGCAATGCTGTTCCTAATGCACCCCGGGGATAAGAAAACCGCAACAAACCCCTTCCCAGCCCTGCCGTCCTACCCGAACAGGCGCTGCGTGGCTCTCATTCCACACCACCAAGCTCGCCTTCCCCAGGGCTCCCGGGGTTCCCGCCGGGCAGCGCCGGCGGCCCCCACACGGGACAGGCCGCTGCCCCGGCGGGGTGGGGGGGGGCTGTCCCCACGGGAGCCGGGGGTGCTCTCCGGAGGGCTCTGTCCCGCCGTGTCCCGCCGTGTCCCGCTGTCCCGCCGTGTCCCCCCGGCCCGGGGCTCTGAGGGGCGCAGGGCGCGGCTCCGCCCACCCCGCGCGCGCCCTCCCCGCGCTGCCCCGCGCTGCCCCTCACCTGCCGCGCGCCGGCCACGCCCCGCGCCCCGCGCCGCTTCCGCCCTCAGCCGCGCGCGTCACTTCCGCCCGGCCCGGGCGGGCCGCGGTCACAGCGCGGGAGGGAATCCGGGAATGAGGGCGGGAATGAGCGCGGGAATGAATGTCCCGAACGTGCGAGGGACACGCAGGGATCGGCACCGCGGGCCTCGGAGCAGCGCCCAGACGCTCCTGGAGCCCCGGCGCCTCTGCTCGCCCTCTGTGCGATGCCCAGCCCGGGCCTCCCCCGGCTCAGCTTCGCGCTGTGCCCTCCTATCCCGTCACCGCTTTGTCGTTGCCACGTTCAGCCCCGTTCCTGCATTTTGCGCTTCCCCGTTCCTGGCACAGCACAGCGAGCCAGAGGGGGACTCTTGACTCATTTTCTCTCCGGTGCTCGCGTTTATGGAGTCGAGCCATTTAAAAACTTGACTTCCCAAACGGGGAATTTTTTAAGTGCGCTCTGCTGGTTCCGTCTTGCGTTGCTTTTCACGCTCCTCTTTCAAGCAGCCGGGATCTCCCGGCACAAAAGCTCTCGAAAAGTGAATTACCAAGAGCGCAGCGTCTGTAAACACACACCCCACATTTTAAAGGAGCATGTGCTACGCGTGACAGAGGTATTTGCATACCCATCCGCTCCAGGATCAGAAACAATTTCTCAAAACTTAAGTGAACAGGTACAATTCAACACTATTTGAATAGCAAATACCAGCTTTTGGGTGCACCAGGGAACACTCGTGATTGATATGTAGCATTAAAAGCAGCGCACAGGGGGAGAAAATGAGGCAAGCCTCTTCGAACAGTGGATGCACTTGAACACATCAGGACCCACTCATGCATATTCAGCTCAGGGGAAAAGGGTAAATTCGTTACATAAATTACCTGTTGCAGATTGTTTGCTCGGTTCCCCTCCTTTGCAGTGGGAAGCAGGGACTGAAGGGGGGGGGATGTTGGGCCCGGTGGAGACGCAAAGGAGATCAGGAGGCAGCAGCAGCAGCAGCTCCCCCGATTCAGAGCCCGCAGGAGGGTGCAGGGTTTGCCCTGCGGTGCTTTAATGATCGGCCTGGTACGACCCATGAATATGGAGAGCACGAAGTGAGCGCTAAGGACCAGGGTAAGAGTGGAAAAGCCTGCCAAAAACTCAAAACAGACAGATAAGCAGATCTAGCCGAGTCTGAGCAAGCAGCCTGTGTGTGTGTGTGGGTGTCAGGACCTGTCAAAAACAAAATGGGGAAGCGGATGTAAGAAGCAACAATCCAGTCTATTCTGATCCGTTTTTATTTATATACTGCTGACGGAAAGCCCTCCAAATGCTTTTTTTTTTCTGCTTGGGTAAAATCCAATTCAAAGCGTTTATGACATTTAAGAGGAAGCAAGAGGTGGCACATGTCCCCCCGAGGAAGAGGAGCCAGCAGGTTTGCAAAATCCATCATTAAAGGACAAAAAGAGAGCTAACACGGAGAGAAAAAGGGAAGAACTGAATCTCAGGCTGGGTGGGCAGAGCAGCAGGGATGCTGCAAGTCCTATGTGAGAGGCAATAGCAGGGTAGCAGTGGACTGGACAAAGCACCAGGGAGAGGCTGTAAATCGTGGCAAAGTCCTCTGTAATGTTGTCATATATCAAACTTCTGTGCAGACAAGACCTATCTAACCAGGCACAAATAGGTGTGAACAACAGCACTGAAAGAGTCTGGAGGCAAATCAGGAGAGCAGCTGCTTAACACAGTGTCTAATTCAACTGCAGAGCCAGCAGTCTCCATCCAGCTGCGTGTCTCAGCCCCCTCAGCTGGCTGGTGGATACTGTTGCCTAAATGGCTGTGGGGAAAAAAAGATTCTAAGCCAAATTAGGTAGGAGATAAGATAAGGATACAAAAGTTTTAATGAGCCCCCAGGCTTTCTGGAATACCCCCAGCGCGCGCGCGCGCGCTCCCGAAATACAGATGTCCACAGTTTTTATAATGATTTTTGCCCAATCCCCGTTCTGTTACCACCCAGGTTCTGCCCCCGCCACGCCTCTTGGGAATTGGGTCTGGGGGCGTTTCGGGACCCCCTCTTCTTCATCTTCATCTTTCTCAGAGCACGTAATGTCCTTGGAGGCCTTCCAGAATTCTAGGCCTGAAGGTTGTTGGGTCTATGGCTATATCTTGTTCCGTAGGGTTAGGGTGTTCTTCTACAATTCTACCTTGAAAAAGAGACTAAACAGGCTATGGAATTTAGGGAATTGATATGGGAATGGGTAACAGGGGTTTGAGCTGGTGTGTTAAGGGTAAAGGGATAATATGCTGCTACTCTAAAATCTACATTTACTACATAACTACTTCTAAGGTCTACAAAAATAAAAAAATTAAAACATCAAAACTCCAAGGTATCAGTCCCCCCTTTAGAGACTGGACAAAACTCAAAAATTTTGTCCAATCTCTACTACTTACTTCTAATCACTTTCCAAAAAGATGAGCAACATCTACAACATTGGTTCATGCAATAAGCTATTACACAAACACTAACTATGTATATTACCAATAGAAACAGTTGTTTAATCCAGGTCCAGTTCGGTAACCATGAAGTAAGTTTGTGGAGAGTGTCTCCCAAACCCAATGAGACATTGTCCAGAGATACCTGATGTAGAATTTTGGTTTGGTTCTGAATTGCAGCCAAATTCATAGTGCAAATTTAGCACTCACTTTCACAAAGAATATTAAGTGCATTTTACTAAACCAAATGTAAATTAGGCTCCAAACTTAATTCATAGTTACCGACTGTACAAATAGTATGTACAGCAGAAACAGTCTATGCCACATCCTCTTCGTCTGAGTTGGGTTCTGATTTGCTGATAGTTCCAGGAACTGAAACTTTCTTCACTCTGGAGTAATGAAACTAGGGTCCTTTGTCGGTAACTTTGACGGCAGTGAGGGAAGTCAGTAGGACTTGGAAAGGTAAAGTAGAGCCGGTGTTGTTTCTGGCTTGAGCGTGATGCTTACGGGTTCTGCTCGCTTGGACTTCCCAGGATATTTGTTAGTCCACATTAAAGGGGTTACAGTATTCTCAACCTCTGCAGGGATCTCTCCGTGGTTCTCCTGTATGAAAAAGGTAGCTACCTCGATATATTTAGTGTTAGGGATGATAACTTTTATTCTCCCCCCTTTACAGAATTTAATTAAGAACATATCATTAGAAACTTTTGTGCCTGTATCAGTAAACTTTAATCTGCTCCTCTTCCGATGCTGTAATTCTAAACCTTGGTCCCTCCCTTTCCCCGTAGGATAGGGTGGTGCCGAAGGGATGGGGGCAGGTTCGTCCCCGCCCCTCATGGCAGAGCTGGAGGGTCCCGTGTCAACCGGGGCAGGGACCCCGGCTGCAGACACTGCCCCCGCTCCTCCTCCCGCAGCCTTGAGGTCTGAGCCTTCTGTTCCCACAGCAACTGAGCCCGCGCTGTCTGTAGCGGCCCTGGCGGGGACCGCCGCCCCCGCGCCGCTACCGGCAGAGCCCGCGGCTCCAGCCAGGACTGGCCCCACAGCCCAGGGAGGCGCTACCGCCCCCCCGTAACCAAAAGGGCCTGCAGCCCCGGCCAGGAACGGCCCCGCAGTCCAGGGGGAGGCTATCGCCCCACCCCGACACTGGCAGAGCCCGCAGCTCCAGACGGGATCAGCCCCACAGCCTCGGGAGGGACCATCGCTCCCCGATCACCGACACCCAGGGAGCTCGCAGCTTCAGACAGGACCGGCCCTGCGGCCTCGACAGGGGCTGGTTCCGCAGCTCTGGGAGGGGCTACCGCCGGTCTGGCCGGTGCTAGAATTCCCGGCACAGCCGGGGCAGAGGCTGCCCGGGCTCCTGCCGCTCCCGTGCCGGCCGGAGCAGCCGGCCCCAGCCCCGCGGGTCCCGGAGCACCAACAGCAGTTCCCAGGACCCCCGCTTCTCCCGGAGCAGTCCCAGCTTGTCCCACCGTTGCCCCCGAGGCCCCCGAAGCAACTGGACACGGCACCGCAGATCCAGCCGTCCCTGCCGAGCTGGCAGGACCCGCCCCAGGTGCTACCCCCGCTCCTGATGGACTTACGCCTGCTGCGCCCGCAGCCTGAGCCAAAGGGGGGGGTGCGCTTCCTATTCTCATATTTGGGGGAATTAAAAGGTCCAGATTTTCATCTCCAGGGCTTTCAAGATTAGTTTCCTCCTCAGGATCATGCTTAGCACGATTTTTCTTTTTCTTTTTCTCCTCTAATACCATTTCTGTGTGTTCTGCTTCTATTTTAACTTTGTCCTTTTTATATACCTTTCTCAATTTTGGACGGGTTAAGAAAAGATAGAATAATTCTGCATAATGCAATTCTGACCACATTTCCTCCTTATGAAGGATTGTCATAAGATGAAACACTGTATTTGCCTCAAAAGAGCCAAATTTCGGCCAGGTTATTCCTCTAATTTTCCCGGTATAGGGCCAAACATCCATAGAGAGTCTAACTACCTCCCGCCTTTTTAAAGATGTCTCAGGGCCAGTTAAATCATCCCAATACCGTAAAACCAAAGCAAGAGGGGTTCCCTCTGGAATTTCCTCTTTAGCTTGTGTACATCCCATGTTAACAAACAACACACGAGGAAAACGACAAATCTAACCTAGAACTCACAGCCACACACACACCGCAGACCTTGTGTCTAATCCAGACACTACCAGGTTCAGGCAGAAACACAGAGTTTCAAGCGGGAGGCGTCCCCCCCTCTCCGGCCGCACCTGGCCAACAAGAAACCCGAAATCCTCCTGCCTGCCCTAACTTAAACTTTCCGGGCAGTTCCACTGCCCACTCCGGCAAAAATCCCTTTGCCAACAGACTGGGAAAACACTGACTTTGGGCCCAAGTCCAAGTTTCCCTTCCCAGCCTCACCGTATTCCCTAGCCCTGGGGAAACTCCTTCCCGCAGCTGCTAATTAAAATTCTCTAGGAGTTTTGTTCTTTATCTTACCTCCTCCACGTGCGGTTCCGAGAAGCTGGGCCCCCCAAGATCAGAGCAGGAATTCTTCAAGATATGCCGGCCGGAAAGAAATCCCTGCAAAACGGAATACCGATCCAGAGGAGTCACAGGTCTCGATTCCCCGTACGGGCCACCAAACTGTTGCCTAAATGGCTGTGGGGAAAAAAAGATTCCAAGCCAAATTAGGTAGGAGATAAGATAAGGATACAAAAGTTTTAATGAGCCCCCAGGCTTTCTGGAATACCCCCAGCGCGCGCGCGCGCGCGCTCCCGAAATACAGATGTCCACAGTTTTTATAATGATTTTTGCCCAATCCCCGTCCTGTTACCACCCAGGTTCTGCCCCCGCCACGCCTCTTGGGAATTGGGTCTGGGGGCGTTTCGGGACCCCCTCTTCTTCATCTTCATCTTTCTCAGAGCACGTAATGTCCTTGGAGGCCTTCCAGAATTCTAGGCCTGAAGGTTGTTGGGTCTATGGCTATATCTTGTTCCGTAGGGTTAGGGTGTTCTTCTACAATTCTGAAACAGGCTATGGAATTTAGGGAATTGATAGGGGAATGGGTAACAGGGGTTTGAGCTGGTGTGTTAAGGGTAAAGGGATAATATGCTGCTACTCTAAAATCTACATTTACTACATAACTACTTCTAAGGTCTACAAAAATAAAAAAATTAAAACATCAAAACTCCAAGGTATCAATACCAAACGACACCATTCCCAGCCAGTGGAATACTGGACAGTATAGTGCAATCCATGCCAGTGGAATAATGGACACAATTTCTTCTCTCTCCCGAACAATGTTTACTGGATACATTTCATAAACTTTCACTGTCTCATTTTGGTGGTCCTGATGTCAGGATCCTTTTAGTTTAGCAAGGGCTGCTCTCTCTTGTGCTGCTTTGCACTGGCAAGTTACAGCCAACAAAACCAAAATCACACACAATATTTTTTCTCTTCTAACCAGAGCAGCACTACTACCCACTGCTGCCCAGGCACAGGAAGATTTAGATGGAGGTCCTTCTTCCCACACAGTCATTAAGACAAGATTTTTCGTAGGGTGCAAAAAGCAGCACCTTGTGGTGAGACAAGTCATGCATGACAGCGTGGCAGAGGCTTTGCAGTTAAGAAATGTGATGACTGCTGGTTTGGAAAATGCCTTTTGGCTTACCCAGAGCCACTGCCCAAGTCAATACCAATGGGAAAACCCTAACTGGGGTTGGGCTGCAGGGAGGTGCTGTTTATATTAAACAGGATGGTGGCACTGCCACTCTCAGTCATTTTGCTCTGAAATGGCAAGATAGTTCAGGGCCCCCCTTCACGCAGAACCTGCTTTTGCCCTTGGCCCATTGAATACACAAAGCCAGGTGTTTCCACTGGGCTCCCTGTGGGCTGTGTGGAGGCTTTCCATGCTCTGCTTTGCTGTCAGTCGCCAGCAGAATCCTCCCTGTGAGCCACTGGCTTATCCACAGCAGCTCAGGGCATGTCAGGTTTCCTGTGCTTTTGCACGCTGTGCTCTGGATAACTGTCTGGAGTGCTTGTCCTGTCCATTAGCTTTTCCATCACTGCAACATTCAAGCATTTCCACCCTGTCCAGAACTCTTGCATAAAGACATTTTTTTCCTGTAGGCTAGACTCATTGCAATTATCTATACACAAACTGATCACTCATCTGTTGTCGTGTCACAGCCACAAATTCATGTGAAACAGCCAACCCTTTTAGATTCACATTATATTTGAACTCATTTTCACATTTCTGAAACTGCATTTTCCCACTAGAGTGCTTTTTCTGAAGTAAAAAAAAAAAAAAAAGGCAAACCAACAAACCCAGCCTTCAATACATTAAATTAATTTTCTCTTTCTCTTGCTATCTTTTACTGAGCAAAGTCACCTTGGGCAAGTAATTAGCGCTTCACTTTCCTCGCTAGAAAAAGGGAAACAATAGTATTTTTCCATCTTTGATATCTTTAGGATGGAAAATGTTGCGGCTTATTATTTATTATAATGTTTTACACCGAAATTTAATAACATAAAACTCGGAACCTGAAGGAAAAATGTAAAAAGTGAAGGTGAGGGGAATACAGAGTGCTGCTGTGGTTGTGTTTTTTCAAGGTGCTGGAAATTCTTGTAGTCCTTGAATAGCATCTGTCAAGCATTCAGGCAGAGCTGGCTGAGCCACTTTTGCACAAGGTCAGGAGAGGGCAGGAACACAGATCAGATCTTGCTCCAGACATCCTCTTTGTTTTGCAGTTTTTCAGATCTGAGGGATGTTTTGCTATTGCAGTTGGACGTTGGCTTGGGCTCACCTGACATTTAGAAGTGTTTGGACCTCAGGTTTTGCTTCAGGTCTGACTAATGCTTTGCTTGTAGTGTTGCCGTAGAAGGACAGTCAGGATCCTCCTTGAGCATCTGTCCCTTGTTCTGTGTCTGGTGACAATTAGCACCTCCTCTGAGTGCACACTAATGATCAGAATATGCTCACAAGATGTTGAAATTAGACAAAATTAAGCGGTGTTTCGTCATTTGGGAGTCAAGAGTAAAATGATAAATACCTTTGTTTTTCCTCTAGAGATACAGATGCTCTAAGTGTAACATTAATATCTGTATTAGCTCTGAGGCATTCTTACTGCAGGGGGATAAAACAAGGGCCAAGTGCAGCCACCTGTCCTTCTGCTCAAATTTTCCTCTGAATCAGATTTCTGGAGACACTTGTCCCACCCACTTCCCCACAAACATGTGACTTTCCTCTTCCCTTAGAGGTGGGGCTTTGCAGTAAAACGCAGTGGAGTGGACCAAACCAGAGCCTGAAGTTGATAGAAGCACCATATCTGTCCCCCTTTTCCTTCTCGGCCATCTTGTCAAAGTCACAGAATCACAGAATATGCTAAGTTGGAAGGGATGCATAAGAATCATCGAATCTAACTCCTGGCCCTGCACAAGACCCTCCCCATGAGCCGCACCATGTGCCCAAGAGTATTGTCCAAATGCTTCCTGAACTCTGTCAGGCTCACCCCCTTCTTTTTCTATACTTTCTTCCCTATCATCCAAGCCTCCTCAGCCTTGGAATCACAGCTTTAAACATCACTTGCCAGCATCACATTACTTATTCCTCATGAGTGCCAGAGCCCTTCTGACCCCCTGTGCCTGCACTGCCCATCAAACTGTAAGCTCTCCAGGGCACAGCGTGCCGCAGTGTTTCACGGAGGGCTCAGGCTGTGGCTCTCAGGCAGTGCTGGAAACCACCCCCTCAATAAACAATAAAAATACAACTTCTTCAGTGCACACAAGAGTATCAAAGGACTCCTGTATTACTGTCACAGGCTAAAATGGTACCTCTTTGTGCAGCTGCACTGAACTAGTGTCTCACATTGCTGCACCATCATGTGGTTAGTAGGGGAAGGCTGGATACCAAAGGTCTCCGTCCTGAGTGTCGCTGGGAAGACTCTTAGCTATGAATTCCAAAATGCCATTCTTAACCTTGCATCCACACAGTTTTGCATACTCACAGTAATTGCACTTAAAAAAAACCCAACCAACCAACCAAGCAACCAAAAAACCAAACACAAAACAAACAAACAAAACACACACAAAAAAAAATGGAAAAAAGCATGTTTATGAAATAATGGGACATTTCAGGGGGAAAAAGTAACAAAAAATAGAAAACAAAGAGTAGAAAGTCTGTGGAGAGGAGCACAGATGAGGACAGTGTTTCATGCACATTCTTTTCTACTCTGTGTCTCCTTTCCACATTGTCACAGCACCCCCAACTCTGAGAGTCCTGAGCAGGGCTGACCTCGCTGCACACGTGAGATCTGACCAGAGCACAGCACACAGCAGGATGGCTGCAGGCTAATGCTTTTATTTTTGTAACCATGTATCCCTAAGAGCATGGTAACGGGAGTTAGGGATCAAATCCATGCTTCTTGCATAACGGAACACAGTATTCCCGCTAGGCTACCTGGCAAGAGATCAAACCTCCCATACCAGGCCTCTTAAAAAAAAAAAAATAAATGAAAGGGAGAAATATTAAGAACAGCCATGGCTGTAAGAGAAAAGCCACAGGTGTTCTAAGGACCACTTCTCCATGCTCCCAACAGGCCCAGATCACTTGTTTAACTTTAAAGTCAACGCACACGAGACTCACAGAATCAGCAACATTCTAAGACACCCAGCTATTTGCCATGCAATCCCAGTTACTGTTTCATATTTAAACCAAAACCCAGCTATCCAAACGCTCTCCCCTTTATTGCAGCCACAAAACCCATTGCTGGCCATTCTTTTTTGCTCTAACAAAGCTGGGAGTTGCCATGAACTAATTCCCCTCTGCCACCTGCAGAGGACACGAACCCAGGGAGGAAGGAGCCAGATACAACTCCCTGCTACCATGTTAGTGACTCATCATGAATGTCATTCTTTTGATTCTGACCACATCCATTAAGTTCCTTTAGCACAGTGTGGGTGTTAAATATTAGATGTTGCTTCCAAAAAAATTGAAGATTAAATTTTTTTTGCCATTCTGAAAAGCTCGAATAAGTGGCAACATTCTGATGAAAATTCCCTGCACTCCCTATCCAGCTTTGGACATGACTTTTTTTTTTTTTTTTTTTTTTAATTCTTCTTGACTTTTAATTCCTAAAAGAAGAAGAAAAAAATACAGAATTTGTAAGAACATTTCTTCCTTTTTATAAAAACAGCTCTTTTAAAAATTAATATTTTTCAAGTCACATATATTTAAACCAGGGACTTTAATAGTGTTTTATCATTTCCCTACATTAGCTTCAATGTTTTTAAATGTACATTTTAATGCTTCAAGACATAAGTCATTGCTGGATACAAATTAGAGGATTTATGAATATATTTGGAATGTTAATAAAAAGGGAAGCATGAAAAGAGATGCAAGACCCTACATTAAAGATTAGAATTAAATATAACTGGAGAGAGAGAGAAGGATGTTCTATTAAAAGCCCACTGGAAATATTAGTGTGTATTAAGAACCTACTGACAAATGCTTGTCTAAAATAGTGACAGCAGGACACTCAATACATTTTAGGACAGTCTGTTTCCAAACAGAATAATGAGAGGTGAAAGCAAGGTGGGGAGCTTTCATTAAATAATTCATTTTCATTATTGTCACCATCAATTAGGACTCAGTCCTGCACCATTTAATTGTACTTTTGACATCGCCTCCTAGAAACATATTTCAGAAAATGAAGTAATATGTGGTAAAGAAAAATTTGCACTTAAATGAAATTTGCACTTTAATAAAAGCTTGTTCCTGCAGAGTTAGTTTTAAGCTGGAAACAATTTTTCATCTTTTCAAACATAAAAACTAAATAATAGAAATCAATATTCCCTGGGAATGAGACTCACCCCTGTGAGAAGTTCATCCAAACTCTTTGCTGTCAATGGCAAGCTCCTATTTTAGGATTTAAGTGGGTATTCAAATGGCTGGTTTGTGTGAATAATTCATTATTTGATTCAGTTATTGAACCAAAAAATTAAACTCTGCTTTTTTTGTAAAGTCACCCTTAAAACACTGTTTTTAGTGTGTTTGGTAAATAGCAAAAACTCCATAGTTTTAGGGTAAATCATTTGCTATTTGTTTGGTTGGAACCAACTTTAGTTCTGTGATTTTTTTTCCAAGTATGTGCAATAATAGCAAAGGACTAGATTCACAGAAGAGCCTAGGCATTACCTTCAGAGATGTTTTTTCTCATTTTCTACTCAAATGGAAATTCAGTAAAAACTGGAAATTCCTACCTGCAATATTTTCTTTCTGAATGAGCAGTAAAATACATGTTAAACATTTCCAGTGAAGCTATTACTTCTGCATTTCAATCTTTCAGATGCTTGCTAATGCTCCTCAGCATTCACATGAAGCTATTTCACTTCAAAGCTTACTATATCGGGCTATTAGAATTCTTCTGTGCTGCAGGCCAAATTTCCTGGTGGTCCTTAAAATTATGCCATTCTAACTGCTTTGTAATAGCTGTATGCCAAGGTGCCATGCTAATTTTACTACATTTTTCTCTAGAAACATGAATTTATTTTGTGTCTGTATTATAACATCAGGTCCCTACTTAATTCTATTTCTAAGACTTGCAGATATAATCTTTCTTTTCATTTATGAAGCAGTAGGATATATGTGTCTCCTACTTCAGCCTTTAATTCCCCCTCCATTTTAGAGTGATGTGGACAGGCCATAATAATATGGTGTGCAGCACAGCATCTATTTTAACAGCATCTTTGTCATTGTTTTATAATAAAACCAGTGCATTTATTTATTAAATACTTCTATTAGTACTTCTACATGCTAGTTAAACTGATATAGCTAATTTTTAAAAAAATAGTGGAGTTAAGCATCTATAGATAACTACTCCAGTCTTAATTTTTTTCCTGTTCCTGGGAGAAGACAAAGGGCTTAGAGAAAAAAAAACCACCCCAAACAAACCACAAACCCCATCTTCAAAACTCACAGATCTGGGAAGTTTCATACAGACTGGAGAGCAGGAAGGGGATGTGCCTTATGCGCCAGTGAAAAGCCTCTTCCCTGAGAAATGGGTTATAATGAGGACAACATGTGACATCATTCCGTCCTGGTCCATGAGAGTATCCTGACCAGGAACTGCCCAGCAGAAAGACAGAAAGACACACAATGGTGCAGGATTCCACTCTGTTCCCACCACCTCATGACTTCATCTAGGACATGCAAACAAAAATGTCTCAAAAAGAAGCACTTTGTCATTCCTATAATGTTGTCCTCATTGTTTTAAATCTCCAAAATGTTCAGTGAGCACATCTCAAATTCACAAATAACTTTGCACTGACCAAATGTTTATTTTGGCAAATAACCGATTTGTGACTAGAAAGTCACTGCATCCATTTCAATGGGGCCTTCATCCACTAACATGAACCAGGAACCAAGGATTTTCATCAGGAAGGAAGACAGGACCACAGCCAAGCTCCTAACCATCTCAGCTCAGGCTGAGAGGCTCTGTTCGATCAACGACAAGAGATGTGTTCTCAGAACTACACAGAACATGAATATGGCCTTGAATTTCCCATTGTGTGCAGAGAATCAGGGTTGAGCCCAGAAATCCTGTAAGTTTGCTTGAGGAGGCCTCTTTGTCTATTTTTGTCCAAGTATTTTGCTGCCAGGCAGAGGTGCTGAGCTGGATTGCAGAAGACAAGCTGCATCCTGCTCTGAACGGTGAGATGGCACCGGTGTCCTCTGCCTGCACAGCCTCGGGGTACTCCTGCCTTTAACATGGGGGACTTGACCTTTCTGGTACGCAGGGGAGTAGGCTAAACACAGAGATGGCCAGGACAGGTAAGTCCAACAGCATTAGGAACAAGAAACTGGCTTGTAAGGAAGAGAGTCAAAGGACTCAGGACCTTCACAGAACAACTGCTGCAGGTGGGAAAGAATATCTGAAAGGATCCAAATATATAAACATAAAGGAAGAGAAGGATTTTTGGGTGTACCTCAAAATGAATATGGAGGACTTATCAAAACCGCAAATGAAAATATAAACCAGCTACAAGCATATCCCTTAAAATTCAAACTGTGATGGCAGTAGCTCCAGTGGAGAATGGGGCAGCACCTACCTCTTATTATGCTGTCTGGTATTTACAGCTTACAGTTGAGAGCTCCTAACTTTATTTTGGGTTTTATTCACAGAGTGACAGAATGGTTGGGGTTGATGACCTCTGGATATCATCTAGCCCAACCCCACTGATAAAGCAGGTTCACTTAGAGCAGGTTGCACAGGATCACATCCAGGTGGGCTTTTAATATCTCCAGAGGAGACTCCACAGTCTCTCTGGGCATCCTGTTCTGGTGCTCTGTCACCTCAAACTAAGTAAGTTTTCCCTCATATTCAGATAGAACTTCCTGTGTTTCAGTTTGTGCCTGGCACCCCTTGTCCTGTTGGTGGGGACAACCAAAGGGACTCTGGCCCCATCCTCTTGACTGCATTCCTGATAGTCATGCAAACTGTGGCACAACATTCCACCTTGTCTCTATCACTGCAAAGTACTTCATAGTTTTTCCTTCTTCTCCTCTTTGGAGACTCAGCCAGGACAGGAAGGACTATCACTTTATGAATTCCTCCATTCCCTATTTGAATATAGGCAGCAGGAGCTGGACCTTGAGTATGCACTATTGCCTTCACAGAAGCGAAGGAAATACAAAAAATTAATGCCAAACCCAGTATTGTTTCAGTCACATTTGGTATTTTATAGGCCTGTTTTGTTCAGTTTGGTATAATACTGTTTATGTCCTGAAATTTATGCTGTGAAACACAGAATGTATGTTATGGAAGAATTCCCCCTGCTGCAGAACCTCGGCCTCTCCCTTTCCAGAGGCTCAGGATAGTACATCCACCGTGCATGATAATCTAGTGCCAGGCTTGCATTAAGAACAGCTCAGTTTATTTATCTCCTCCTGAAAATTAACTTTTAGTTCACTTTTCAAACTGACCATCAGAATCAAAGAAAAGAAACTCTGTCATGTTTTTTTCATGACATAAAAAATCACACCGTATCAATAAAGTGTTATCTCCATCTGAAAGACTGGCAGAAGGAGGTAAATGCAAACTGCCAGCTGATGCTCCTGCTAGACAGACTTTTGTGCTTGGCTTGAACTCACTGATTTCAAAATGAGGCCTCATGCACCTGCTTTCCTGGAGCAGCTTATAGGATTGGGGTCAGAACTGCAGCTACCAGGGGAAGCCTTTCCCTCAACCCTGCTTCCAGTTTTTTCTTATCATTGTCATGCTTATATCATCTTTAGTAGCAGTAATGCAGCCTGATCTCTCTAAACTATGTCATACTAGTGGAAGTAAAAAAAAATAAAGGTTGTCTGCCCTCTCCTTCTCTATGCTCTCCTTCTTTTTATTTTTTATTAGTATTTTTTATTTTTTTAAGATATGATGACCTCTGAGAGACTGCCAGATTTATTTTGGCAGATATGGCTGTTAATTCATATCTCCTAGGGCTGAGAGACGTGATCTTAATTTGGGATGTCTCTCTATTTATAATCTGTTTGCTATCTTTAATATTTGTGATTTGTTTATCTGACACAGATGACATGTTTATTACTACAAATATGCTTATTGGTCATGATTCATAATGGTCTCTGTTACTTTGGACTGTTTTTATTTATCTGTAGGCAGCTCATGCTGTTTTATATGTTCTGTCACAGTTGGTTTTGCTTTGCCTTTTTGTGCTGATCTCTGTAAAAAAACCATCACAAAACATCACATAAGAAATTAAAACCCAATGAGAATGTTTCCAAAATCATCACTCTACCACATCCATCCAGCAGTAATTTCAATGTGAAACAGAGTACAAACCTGAACAGATGGGAAGCTTTTAAACAAATCATAACTTAAGACATCAGCAAATAGCTCTGGCTCCTTTAAGGATCCAGACCTGAAACTAAGACAGAGTCAATGGAAAGACTGCTGGTGTCCTTTGACCAAATCCCAGGTACCCATGTGCCCCTGCACAGTGACATCTTTGGAGAGAGGATTCTGTTTGTTCGTGTGGCCTTGACAGCTCGTTCACGTATGTGATGCTGCCCTTGCTCCTCAGAGAGAGTAAGGCAGCAGCTAAGCACAGCTGGAGCAAAGATCTGATGCTTCTTGCTACCAGATGATGTAAGTGTTAAAAATTCAGATAGGTTCAAGGTGAGACCAGACAAACTGATAGAAAACTACTGAAGGTTTTTGTTTTAATGCAAGAGTCTTACAAAGTGGACTTCAACCTAACTTTCAAGTTTTGAGTCTTCCTTTTGACCAGCGTGTCTGTATAACAGGTATTCAGCCATTCTCTTCAGTTTACTAAGAGCATTATTCAAATGCTTTTCTGCCTCCTTCTGCACATTCCCTTCTCTTCCACAACTTCCACATCAGCCTTGCCTGCAGACCAAACATCAGCCCTCCCCCTGCCTCAGTTCTGCCCACCCCAGCAACCAGCAGCCTGTGCATCCTCAGTCCCCTGCCCTCTGTCACTTCTCACCATCTCCCTGTGCCTCATGCTTCCCAATTCACATCAGTTCTCACTCCCCACCATTCAGCCAGTGTTACTGCTTCTGGCTCCTAAGCCCTCCCTCCCTCCACGGACAAGACCCCTTATCCTTTGCTCTCTCTCTCTCTCTCCACCTTCCCAAGGTGAGCACTGCAGACAGTGCTGCAGAGGGAATGAAGAACTGAATGTTATCTCTGCAAGGGATGGAACAACAAAGCAGTGCTGCTGGGAGCTGCTGGGATTTTTTTTCCTTTGTTCCCTCATTTAAAAATGAATGTAGTGTTAATTGAGAAGATACTTCTGCTCACTATCTGAAAAACTCTGCTAGGCTGCTTTTACTTGGGAGATGGGGAAATAAGGTAGCCAGCAATTCAGTAGGGAATTTCTCTCTGGCCAAGGTAAGGTTTCAGCTGCTTGCCTTGTCACCAGATTGGCTTCAACCATTGCCAAAATCCCATCAGTTGTGAAGAAATTCAGAAGACAGAATGGCTTGCACCCAGAGCTGAAACTTATCTTAAGCTAATGCATGCAACACCAAAACAAGACCTGTGGTTTGCCACCGTCTGACTTATATCCTGCTCTTTACATCTGGGCCTCCCAAAACAGAGGGGTCTTTTGTGTCCTTTGAAAAAGGCTGTGTAAATAGAGATTCTGCTGTATGGAGTCAGTTGCAGCAACGTGGATGGTGGTGGCTGTGTGGAACAATTCTGCCGTGTTCCTCAAAGAAAAGTCTGGAGCAAGTTCTGTTGGTTTTGAGTTGCAGCATCCTTTTTGTCTCTTCATCTGCTCCTTGAAACCTTTCAGACACCAAAATAGAACACAGAAATATTTTTCACAAGTCAATGTGTCTGAGCAGAAAGGATCCTGTCTGTAAGCAGATTTGAAGACAAAGGTTGACCTGAGCAGAAGCCTGACCCCATAAATAATGAGCAGCAAGAGACAGGAGCACATCTCAGCAGCGACCCCTTCAGCAAATATTTGGCCTGCTTCTAGCTGGACCATGCTGCGTATCAGCCAATCTTAAAGACTACCTCAAAAGCCAAAAAAAAAAAGGAGACTCAAGTTTTTAGAAAATTACATCATTTAAAGAGTTTAGCCTGTTTAGCTTGCTAAAAATATTATCATCAGGTGATCTGATCAGTCACCTTCAAGCAGAGAAAAGCTTTAGGACTAAGGAGCTCTTTACCCTGGTGGAGAACACCATAAATACTCATGCCTGGAAAGTAAAAGGGATAAATTCATATAAGAAAAATATTCCAACTTGTCAACAATGACACAGATTAACTATGATGAAAAAAATATCAAGGAATGAGACAAGTTCTCTACTTTTTACTGTCTTCCCAGTGGTACCAGAGGCACTTCTGGAGATAGGTTTTTCTTAAACTCATGTTCCAAGTTGCATGAGATTATACAGGATGCAGCACATCAGGCCAGATGCTTTATTGATTTGTCCTGGCCTTAATTTCTCTGAGAAGTCAGCATCTGCTTCCCCCTGTTATGAAACAGGAGCATGGACCAAACAAGCCACGCTGTCAAGGTGAAGCAGGACACCACTGAGGGTCTGGAATCAGAAGGTACTCTCAGCTTCAGATGAGGATTGAAGGAAGGCAGGAGGAGTCCTCTGGTATCTTCATCCTTAGTCCTGCACCTAAAAGCCAGGTGTTACAGTTTTCAGCCTTACCTTCTCTAAAATGAATTCTGAAATAAGGTGAATTTTCTTGCTTGTGTTGGGGCTGTTGAATTGTTAATTTATACTTACTCATAGCACAAAATTAGAAGCAAAGGGAAAATATCTTGTTCTATATATCAAACATAAAGAGCTGAGATATGGTAAGGTCAAATACTTCCTATTCTGTCAATGGTCTTTTTTTCTTTTCAGTGGAACACAGCTAAGCTGAAATATAAATATTTTAAACAGTAGCTCATCAGAAAAGTGCTGTATTGTATCCTGAGCTGAAATGTACACTGTTCATGCAAGTTTTTAGTTTCCTTGACAGTATTTGATTTCTGCCATTGCAGAAAAGGCTTCTAGTAGGAGTATGAGTTTAGGTTTAACATTATTCCATTTCTTCTTATTTTTTTCCAGTGTATCTATCTTATGCAAGGTCAAATCACACAAACCTGTCCCATCTGAAAATCTCCATGTAATTCAGAAGAGCCAGTCAGATAATATCTGGAGAATCAAGCTCATATTTAGTTTTGGTTTTTTTTTTTTTTTCACTTAACTGCAGTATTTACAAAAGACTGAACAACTGTCAGCTCAAACAAAAACCTGATCGACTCTGAAGAAAATGTCTCTCTGTGGCTTTTGCTCTCTAGAATTAATCAATTAAGTGGTCAAAGCTTAATCTCATGAAAAAAGACAGGAGACAATGCAATATTTAGCAACATGAAAAGGGGAAGAGCATTCTGAAGAGAGACCTTGATTCCTTTTAATTTGCAGTAAATAATAACAAAGCTGCAATAGCACAGTTCAAATACAGTCAAGATTTTAAAATGTGTCAGAACCACACATCTCAGCTAAGGCTACAATACAGATTTTGTACCTTTTTTGTGATGAGCAGCTGTTTTAAATATTTATATGGCAGCTCAGCTGTACTCAACTGAAAAGCAAAACAACAAAAATTGAAAGAAACTGAAGTATTTGTCCTTACCACATCTCAGCTCTTTATGTTTTGATTTATAAACCGAGGTGTTTTCCAGTTGCTTCTGGTTTTATGGTATCAGTATGAATTAACAATTCAAAAGCTCCAGCATGAGAGAGAGAGATTTTACCTTGTTGCATATATCAGAACTGCAGACCATAACACTTGGTTTTTAGGTGCTGAACTGAGGCAGAAGGTGCCATAGGACTACTCCCACCTTTACTCAGTGCTCACCTCTTGTGATCGTGGGCAACATGCTTCACTCATGTTAGCTTCATCTTATCCATCTGTTTAACAGGTGTAAGCACAGAGTGACTTGGCTTAGACTCAAGATGGTGAAACATCTCTCATTGATCTGAATAGTTTTGGATGAGGCCTCAAGTGAAAGAAGCCTGAGTGAAAGAAGCATTCAGGAGATGCACTTTTTTTTCCCCCTCCAGCCATGAATTATGCATGAGTACATTGTGATTGTCTTGATTCTATCCTCTGTTTTGAAATTATTCATCTAATTCCTCCAGAATTTTTTTGGTCTGCAGGCTGTTTGCAAGCAGTTCTGAGAATCTCTGCTCAAGCAGCTGCTGACTTCCAGGTGGGGCTGATAGAGGCCCCGTCTTCCCCCAGAAATCAGAATGGAGGATGGCAACACAAACCCACGATTCTTGCATATCTTACCTCCTGTCTTTTCCCCTAATTCTGTGGGGTTTTATATGACATGTATGATGCTTCCTTAGGCATACTCTGTAATAACTGGATGAGAACAGATCTGGCTGTGAGGATTTCACTTGAGTTTCTCACACAGTTTTGAGGTCCAGGAGGAAGGGGAGAAAACATTAGGTTAATTAGGGTGGGTTGACTAACAATAAATGTGCCTTTTTTGAGTACCAAGGACTTGACCTTAAACACCAACAATCTTTGTGGTATTCAGGTGTGCTTGTACATGCATTCCTAAATTCTCCTTCTCAAAAAAAAAAAAATCCCCGAAAAACAAACAGACCTAAACAATAGATATAAAGGTCCTATAGAAGTATAAAAAAACCTTATCCTAAGCTCATAAGCTTATGATCAAGAGGCCACAAAATCGTAAGTGGAAACCTAACCTATATGCCCTGCATCTCCCCCCAGTAGCACTTTGGATGGTAAATTACAAGGAGTAAATTGTTACCTTGCAAGGCTGGGACATGGAAGGGGGAGGAGAACGGGGTCAAATGCAAGAAATGAGAAGATTGCCTGGATTTCCAGTGATGATCTCCTGTCCAGGAGGAGTTAGAGTGTAATGGAGAGGATGGGAATGCCTCAAAGAGAATTTCAAACAGAAAAACATGTGAAGTCTCTACCTGTGAAAAGGCTGGAGTGATTTGTTTGCATCAAATTTCAGTGAGCTGCTGCAAATTAAAGTGGGATTGGGACCTCTCAGAAAATGTTACAAGAACACTCTGCAGTGATTTTTTTTTTTTTCTGCAGATGAAACACCTAAAGCTGTTACTACTTTCCCTATCATGTATGCTTATTAGTATACCCTTATTTGTGGATTCACTCTACTCTGAATTAAATAGCTAAATATATATAAAATTAGATAATGTAGTATTAGACCTTTCCATTAAATCCCAGGGCTTGACTCATTTGCATTTTGTTTTGGTTTTATAATGCATGCTTATTTTAATTACTACTGCTGCACTTTATTTGTAATTGTCTGTGCAATGCCCAAGCACCTTGCTAAGTGGATAAGGGAAGCACTTTATTCTATAAGAACATAATTAATCCATTATTATTCATTATTATTTTTTCTGGAATGGACTGAAAAGAATCAGGACTTTGAAAAATACAATACCATCAAATTATCTATGGCAAAAATAATTTCAACACAATTCAGGCTTTCCTTATCTTCACTATTGTTTCCCTCCAGATAACATCTCTCCTAAAGAGAGAAGCAGCAGCATTTAATGACCTGAAGATTGGGCTAAATGCCAAAGATGTTTGAAATCAAAAATCTGTTGTGCTGTGTGTGTGCGTGGTGTCATCAGGTGTCCCGTCCCTCTCCTCCCCCCACCTTGCATCCTCCCTCTCCAGCTTCCTGGATTTGGCCTTGCATAAATCATTTAACCACTCTGTGTTTATATTTCCCTTTTTCTGATGGCTACAACCCTACAATTCACCTTCTACAGAACAGTACTTCGCTAATGTGCAGAGCCTTGCCAATGATGTATGCTAGGTATTGTGGCAGCATAATCAAAGGGGCACAGTGATGGCTGGATAAAAGAGGAGGCGTTTTCCAGCTATGCAGAATTCTTGCTTACCACGGAAAAGAAGACTTTCAGTTTCTTCTGATATCCTTACAGATTCCTCCTGAATGAATACCCCGTCTTCACTGAATTTTCTTATTACTGGGGATTATGCAACTCTATTAACTGTTGAAGTTTTGTAAGGAGATCCCTGCATAGCCCCTCATGTCAGGCACAAAAGCATTCTGATGCATTTTCCTTTGGCTCACACTCTCTGTCAAAACCTGGAAGGTCAGGACTGGTCTTACCATTTCTGTCCATCAATCACCACACCTGCACAGAAAAGAGGTTTCTTTCTGATTCTCTTGCTTTTTTTTTTTTTTAGCTTACCAATCCACGGCTGTAGGTCTCTGCTTAATTTATGACAAAGATTTATTAGTACAAATTAGGTTAATGAGGCTGGTCAAGCAAATTAAAGGTGCATTGAATACATCAAGTCCACTCTGCGCAGTAAAAGTCACATCTTCTGATAGCCATTGAAGCACCATGACACAAGAATTCCAAGCTGGTTTTCCCTGTCCCCAATCATCCAAATCAGGATTATTTTTCATTTTTAGTTAGTATTTCCTTAAGAACACACGCCACGACCTGGCTGACTCCACCTGGATAGGCCAGTATGATGTCTATGACCCTTATGTCTTCATCTCTTTTATCCAGCTGATGTCTACTGCAAACACAGAACTCTGCACAGGACCTGCCTCAAGAGTGAAAACAGCCTCCTCTGTTCTGCCAGATAAGCAATCTGTGCCTGAAGTCTCTCCTAAGAAGGACCAGGTAGCTCTATGTGTGTGTGCACACATACATATGTGAGTGTACAAATAGCCCCCCATTTGTTTCTCAGAATGTATTAACGCCAAAAAGCACATTATTTCCATTGCTGTCCCTGGACTCTGTTCCTGTGAGAGAAGACTGAAATGAGGTTGTTCAGTAGTGTCTCTGAAAGGAGACGGCATGCCAGCACCGTTTCCCAAATGATCACTTCCACTCTTCCCCAAATATAGATTAGGTGTTTTCACATCCCTGTCTTTCTGTGTGAGCCTTTTTTCACATTCCCCTATAACCATCTCTCCCGTTGCTAAATAATGCCAGTTCCTGCTCAGTCAAAACGTTAATGGCATGCTAGGCAATGAGAGGGAGGAAGGTTTCCCCTGAAATTTTCCAATAAAATCAAAAGTGTGTGGGATTTGAATGCTCATCCTAGAGTTCACTCTGGAGTCTTCCCCTAACACACAGGGGACATATGGCAACATTTCATGATCCCTCAAAGCCATCTCTAAGTGCTTGCTTAGAGAACTGTGAATAGCACTTCTGTTTTAGGAGGAGTCTGTGAACAGCTTCTAATCCTGGTGATCCTGTTTGCATCAGTTTACATTCCCAGGGCTATCTGTGAACAGAAAAGACTGGAAATACACCTTTCAGCTCATCTGAACCAGAGATTCTCTTTTACTCTGCTTGTTTCCTCACTTCAGGAAATCCTTGCTACAGTGCAGGTTTTGCTGATCTGAAAAGGCAAAATGAGCTCTACACCCAAAATCACTCAAAACCAGTTGCTTTTTGTCCTATGGCCTTCCACTTTTTTGTATGATCAGTGAAGTCCACTGACATGCTTGTCTAAAACCTGACTGCTAATTACACCTCCTGGATCTTCAGCACCCATAGTGATTGGAAAGGCTACTGCCTTTCTACCCATTGTGGAAAGCATCAAAATTGTTCACAGACCTACACAGGAGTTCCTGGAAGTAAATTAAATACCCTTAGCCAGGTTATTTATTGATGAATGTAATAGAAAGCACACAGATAATTTTTCAATCTCAAGGTTTTAAGTTTGCAAACTCTTTTGGCTGTGGATAAGGAAGGGCAATGAGAAATGAGGAAAGCCTGCACAGAGCCTAACAGCAAAGGCCCTGCCTGTCAGTTCTCTGTTAGCACCATCCACAGTCCCTAAACCCCCCAGCAAAACTCCACGATAAACTCTAGCTTTTCTCCTAGGAATCTAAAGGACAATAAAGACTCCAAGGAGTGACAAACTTGCAAGGAAGCAGGAGGTTTCTTTAACATCCTCTTTCCTCAGAAACTCCTTCTGTTGCGTTCAGATTTAACCTTCCATTCAGCTGCCCACTACAAGAAGGACATTGCTGAGTTCAGGGAAGGGTAATGAATCCTGGGGAGGGTCTGGACCTAAAGTCTGACGAGGAGTGACTGAGGGATCTGGGGTTGTTTAGTCTGGAGAAAAGGAGGTTCAGGAGACACCTTATTGCTCTCTACAACTACCTGACAGGAGGTCGTAGCAGGGTGGGGATCAGTCTCTTCACCCAGGCACCAGCGACAGGGTAAGGGGAAATGGCCTCAAGCTGTGCCAGGGGAGGTTTAGGTTGGATATTAGGAAAAGTTTCTTCACTGAAAGAGTGGGCAAGCTTGGGACAGGCTGCTCAGGGAAGTGTGGGAGTCACAAATACAAGCAGACGTGGCATCCAGTGCTATGGTTTGGTGAGCACAGCTGTTCAGGCAAAGGTTGGACTTGGTCTCGGAGGGCTTTTCCAACCACGTTTCTAACCAGGTAAGCTAAAAATACGGTCGGTATCAACGGGGCAGCCCAAACTAGCACCATTATTCAAGCCACTTTGGAAAAACACCCCAAAAAGAAGTCACTAAGTCACCCTGGATAAGGAAAGCCCAGTAACACCCAGAAACGCCACTCGGGGGGGAAGAGCGGACCGGCCGCTGTGGGGGCTGCGAGGGGCTCCTCAGGGGGCTCCCCCCGGCACCGGCGGGGCGGCGGCACCACCACCCACGGCAGACACGGCAGCCGCGGCCAGGCGGGCGGAGGGCGATGACGGGGCGGCTTCCCAGGGGGAGCACCGGGACAGGACCCGCGGGAATCCCGGACACTCCGGACCCTCCACGGCCGCGGCGGCCCCTCCCGCGCGTGCGCGGCGCGGGGCGGGCCCGCGCGGGGGCCCCTCCCCTCCGCTCCGCCCCCGCCCCTTCCCCTGCCGCGGGAGCGCGCGCGCGGACCCGGCGGCGCGGGGGCGCGCGTGCCCGTGCGCGCACTCGGGGCGGCGAGGGGCGAGGCGCGTGCCCGCGTCCCGCGCCGCTCTCGCCGGAGCGCCGGCGGGCGGGCGGGCGGGCGGGCGGCGGGGCCCGCGCCGGCGGCCGGGGCATGGAGAGCCTGCTGGAGAACCCGGTGCGCGCCGTGCTCTACCTGAAGGAGCTCACCGCCATCGTGCAGAACCAGCAGAGCCTCATCCACACCCAGCGCCAGCGCATCGACGAGCTGGAGCGGCGGCTGGACGAGCTGAGCACCGAGAACCGCAGCCTCCGCGGGCAGCAGCAGCAGCAGCAGCAGCCGCCGGCCCCCGCCGAGCCGCCGGCGGCCCCCGCCGAGCCGCCCCAGGGTCCCCCGCCCGAGCAGCCCCCGCCGCCGCCGCCGGGCCAGCCCGACCCGCTTCAGCACCACCAACAGCTCCCGGCTCAGCCGCCGCCGCCCGCGGGCAAAGCGGCGCCGGCGGGGCCCGGGCGGGCGGCCGGGCACCAGCACCCCCCGCCGCAGCCACACCAGCACCCCCCGGACAAGGACGGCAGGGAGAAGGTCTGCTGCGCCGCGCTGCTCCAGCACAAGACCCCCCAGGCCATCGGCAAAGGCGTCCTGAGCCGGAGAGCGGAGTGAGTGCGAAGGGGGAAGGGGCGGGCAGGGGTGGCGGGGGCAGCGGGAGCCGTTCCGGGCCCGGCTCCAAGAGGGAACTGGGTTATACCCCCCTGCAGCCTCGCACGGGGAGAGAGGCAGTGTGTGGGTGGGTGGGGGAATCCCTCCCTCGATGCTTTCTCGGGGAGAGCAGGCACAGTGCAACGAGGAGCCAGGATGCTGCTTCCCAAAGGCATCAGCCTCCCGGTTCGCCGCGCTCATTTCGGTGGACAAGTGTCCGTGGCCCGTGGGAAGCCCCTCGGGCTGCTCTCCCGCGGTGCTCACACACGGCATCGTGCCTTCGTTGTCTGTCACAAATAACCGAGTCCTGGATCGACGAGGAGTGAGTGCGGTTTAGCCCAGGCAGGGAGAAGCCTCGCAAAGAGCAGCGGCGTTGTGGTCGCTTCTCTTTGCCTTAAGTCGCTGGTATCTGTCAGAAAAACCCGTCATCCCTGGGGTGAGCTGGGGTTTTCCTGCCCGCGCTGATGTAAGGGATGCATTATATTGCACGTGATGTGTGTATGTTCATAGAGATACTGATACCGTACACAGCTTTGACATTTAGGGCGCTTATCGCCCTAAATGTGTGTAGGTTGTCTTTTTTTTATTATCATTTTATTTTATTTTTTTCTGTGAGTGGCACCTGACACTGATCCTGCTCTTCAAAAGGACAAAGTATTTTTTGTTAGTCTTTGCTCTTCAGTGAAGAAAGCTTGACTACTAGTAGTGAATACTGATAATGATCTGTGTGCATGCATGTATAGTAAACAAGGATGAGCATTTCAGCACTATAGGTGCTGGAAGAGGCTACTACTGAAAAGCAGCATTCTGTTGGATTATGTATTCAGTATATACCACCAGTTCACCAGCTGGTAGTTGCAATTGCAGTCAGTATTGTAATTTCCTTTGTTTAGGCACTTTGAAAGCAGGGGAATGCTTTCTGGTTGAAAGCCAGAGTTAGTGAAGTTAGGAGAAGGAACATAGTTTCTGCTGTGGGTTCTTTTATGCAAGAAAGAATCTGATATAAGTAGTAAAACTAGATAGAAATGTCTTTTGTAGAATGATCCCTATTGTTTTGGCTACAGTAATGTCCAAACAAATGAAGTACACAGCACACCGTATAGCCCAAAACGTCTTCCTTGTCTCTTTTGACAATTTAAATAAAAGGGACCCTTCTCTCTTATGTTTGTTTTGAACACGCAAGCAGAGCTACAACATGGAGCTGGATTTTCAGCTGGTGTAAGTGGAGTTAAACCACTTCATAACAGCTGAGTACCTATCGTGATTTTATGAAAATCAGTGAGGATATTACTATTGAAAGAAACACCATTAAAGGAATAAGTACAGTCAAGGCATGCTTGAATCCCAAAAGGCAGATTCATACTTCTAAAATACTGCACTGTAAAACTTAATTTTGCAATCACATCTTAAAGGAAGTGAGTGGGCTTCTCAGAGTATTAATACAGGTAGTAAGCCTTTACAGGATCTGGCTCCTATTCATCATGCAATAGCTGGAGTTTAAAAAAAAAAAGTAGGGCCAGATGCTGAACTCATGCCGGTTGTTGTAAATCCAGAATAGAATGCTTTAAGTCCCTGAAGTCAGACCAGTAAGAAACCCATATAAAAATGCATAATCAACCTCATTGTTTTTTTCAAGAGTGACTCCCTGCAGTGAGGGCTCTGTTAGAAACATCGTCTCAGCAAGGGCTTTCCTTGCTTCTGAGCAGAGTTTCTAACATACGTCATTACACAGACTGAAGAATCAATTTCTATGCATAAGCCTAAATACTTCCTTCTTATCTGAGCTCTTTTTGCAGTAGGGTTTTTGACTGGGGGAAGAATTGTAGATTTTTAACTTCATGCCAAAATGCACAAAGAGAAGGGCATTAAGAACACAGCTGATTGCTGGTATATCATATGATAATCTTTATATTTCAGATAGATAGATAGATAGTTGGATGGATGGATGGAGCCTTTTTGTGGAAAGTCAGGGCTGCTGCTGGGGATAACAGAGCAATCCCTGCAGCGTTCTTCGCTCAGGAAGATTAAAATAGACTGCTTATGTTTCCTTCTGTAGCTTAGGCAAACCAAAATCTTTGTATAGAAAAGGAAATGTGAGAGATGCCAAACATTTCTCACTCCATCAGGTTCTTTTTTTCCCCCCCCATTGATTGTATATACTGGGTTTCATCCTCTCTTGTGTCTATTAGAAGAAAATCAAAGAGACTGCAGAATCTAACTTACAGGCAACTTGGATGGAGGGTGAGGAGTCTTTCACCACCTATTGACAGGATGCCCAATGTTCCTTATGATTCAGCTGGCCAACCTGAGAGTTGTATTTTTGCTTTTGTGTGACAGCAGGGGACATATATGTTAATACTTGCACAGACCAGGTGTCTGCACTCTCTTCCTTTCTCTACTCATCTAAACATGCTTTTCCCTCTGTTATAAACCCTGAAATTCAATATTATCTATTTTTTTTTTAACTTAGCCAAGAGTATAGGACTGACTGTTCACTACAGAAAATGGCCACTCTAAACAGAACAGAAGGGATATTTTAGCATGTCGGGAAGCAGTGGCTGAAAGCAGGGGTTAAAGCAGCACCCAGGCAGTGCCAGGAATGGAATTTCCTCTGCCTCTCACAAAACAGGAGGTTCTGGCAGCATGTTTAAGTGGACTTACACTGGCCCTTCTCACCTCAGACACAGCCCAGGGATTTTGCTCATTTTGAGTCAGGTTTGAGGTTTCTTTGCAGCCCAGCTCACCTCAAGCTCTGTATAGAAGTGAAGACCTGAGCTTTTGGACACATGTGACTCATTCATGTCAGCTGGGGCAGTCTTCCACAAGGGATTTGTAAGGAAAACCAACTGAAGCATCTCTCTTATTTTAAAGAAAACTTCAGTCTTATTTGTTTTTTCTTCTTTTTTTTTTCTTTTTAAACTGACAACTTTTTTTTCTTTAAAGCCTTAATAAATAATAAAAAAACCCTTCATTTTAAAAGGAGACAAAACCAAGCCCATCTCTAAAAATGGAAGAATTCCTTAGTTATGCAGAAGCCCCTAATTGTTGCTGCATGAGTTTGTGTGAGAAAGGTAGCACTGAGCTTACCTATGAAAGGCGAAGAGAAAAAGTCGGAAGATTCTTGCAGAGATTTTCAGCAAGAATTAGGCTGATTATTATTCCACGGCATCTGTCTCTTTCTACCTTAGGAGGCTATTGCATAAGCACCTCACAGCCTTTAAAAACAAAATAATAAGGTCATTCGTCATGGAATGTTTTTGCTTCAAAAATACAGGTTGCCAAATTAGCATTGCTCAGATCACCCTTACTAGGCAGCCTCTTGTCTTAAGGGACCATCCCGAAGTGTCGGCAAATCCTGCAAGTATAAATTTTCCTTCCCTTCTTTATCCGAATACCACCTTCTCTGCCAATCCCCAGTACCCTTCACTGAGTATCAGGGAAATGCCACAGGGTTGAATTTAGCAGATTATGTCTAAATGACCCAAATCCTGCTGGTTTTTATCAGTGAAACTCTCAGTAGGAGCTCTGTGTATGGAAGGACTTCAGATTCTGAGCCCAGGCATTAGTGGGAAAACTCGCTTCGATAAATACAATTAGAATAATAGCTAATAATCCATTATAGTTCCCTTCATCAAAAGACATGGGTGCAATTTACAAACATTCTGTGTTAAAGTGGCATTAAAGTCCTCTTTAAACCATGTCACCAACAGTGAAAACAAGACATAGAAACAGTATTTGTCTGGCATGACATAATGAATCCAAGCACTGCCTTTAAATTATCAGCCCGTGTTTGCTCTACAAGATATCCCCTCATGCAAAACAAACTCTTAGAGCTCCTGGAAGAATTTTGCTAAAATCACATTTTCCCAGAGGCCTTAAAGCTCATTTTGGATTTGCGTTGGATTGAAAACTATCTCATTTTATTTTTTATTGGTCTAGGACAGAATGTTTAACCTTAGTGAAGAGGCAAGTTTTAAAAGACAATGTTAAAGTCACTTAGTTGCCGTTGTGGTCTGAGACTATTTGTTTATTTATTTTTTCTTAATTTCAAAAACTCAATTATGTAACTCTAAAATGAAGATATTGCATATGCAGAGGTGCTGTTTACCATAATTTTTCTTTTTAACTATGCGTTGATGTTCTATTCTATGGATTATCTCCAGGGTAAAGACATGAGAAAAAATCCCACTGATTTCAATGGATACTAACAATAACTGTAAATATTATGTTTACCATTAACACATTTTGCTATAATTGTGCATTGCACCAGCACAACCCTTCCACCCCCAACAATTAAAAAAGAAAAAAGAAAAAAGACCAGAACAGCTCTGAATGGCTCATGTACCCCAGATATCTATTCCTTTCACTTTGGCCGCACAAGGAATGCTACTTTTGCCCTCTGCTTTCATTTTTCCAGATTTCCTCCAGCATATTTCAGTGTTTAAGTCCCCTGAGCTTTCACACACCAGAAATAGTTGCATTGGTGCTGCCCTGGGTTCTGCAAATCCCTGCCAGCAATGTACTGTCTCAGCAGCAGAAGTTATTTGGAGTCGAGTGCTGCAAGCGGGTTTCAGATGACGGAGGTCTGCTTTGGCATAGCTACACAGATGTTAAAGTCCTGCTCAGATGATTTTGAAATAAAGAGCATAACGAGAGGAAAACAGAAAGTAGACTCTCTGTGACTACATCCCATTTAAAGATTATGTCCGTGCTGGTTCCCTTCGCGTTGTAATCAGCTAAGACATACTTTGTAACACGAACACAGCTGCCTCTTATCTACATCAGGGCCTGTAAAATCCCAGGCAGAGAAATATGGAGATAATTATTCATAACAATATATAAATTATAACAGATGAAGTGAGAGAAGGAAAAGGACTCAGTTTAGGAAGGGTTCAGGATGAAGTTCTAGGTATAAAATTGCTGAGTAAGGGCGGCGTGAGCACTTCCACCCACAGGGATAGCACTTCTGTATGATGCTGTATAAAGTCCCAGCCAGAGCAACACAGTGTCAAGGCTGAAATTACTAGTGTGGGAAATGTCACTGACAGGATGGGAGCATCAGGAAGTAATAACAAGGAAGGAGTCTGTGAAACAATGCCTAGTAGTGCTTTGGACATACACCTCCTATGTATCTGTATCCTGAACCCGTTAGAGCAGTACTTGGAATAACAAAGAGTCATAGCAATCATTTAACAAGAGAAGTCAAGGGCTGAAAGTAACAGCAAAAAAGGTGAATTTAAAAATGCTTAAATAAGAAGGGATGCAAACACATTATTTTTACTTCTTTTAATAAAAAATGGTGACATTTTTATGTCACTCAGCTACATGTTCTGTTGCAACCAGGCTGCTCTTCCGTGGTGGTAAGAGTACCTTGCTTCCATACGGTCTGTATCGACCCACTTGGTGTCACTTCCCAGGCAGATCCAGGGTAAGGCTCTATAAGAAGACTTTAGGAGCAATGGACTCACATGGCAACACTGTTAGCGTTCAAAAGAATTCTCACATGGCTGTTTGGAAGACGAATTAATAGGAAAATGTCCCAAATGAGTAGGTGTTAACAGTGCCCTTGAGAACTCCTGCCAGGGCTTCGGTGCCAGGCGACTCTTGGGTTGGCTGTCCCATTCTTTGGAGCACAAGCAGTGGGAAAGGACACCCGTTGTTCTGAGATTTCAGCAAGTGCCTGGTACTTCCCTGTCCTTTGTTAAATGGTGTGCACAGGATTATGCAGTTTAGGCATGGATCGTACAACTTCTGCATGCAGAAGGTGGCTACTTACATAAGGCAGACTGTACACATTCCCACCTATGCCATACTTGAAATTATTTGCACTTTTAGTCAGACTCAGAGAAATCTAGCCTTGGGATGCTCATCTAGTCCTTAGTGCCAGACCAGAGCCTGTCAGCTAGAAGCTGGGTCTTCTATTAATTGTAGCACCTACCTACTCTTTAAAAAAAAAAAAAAAGTTCACATAATAAAATTATTTCTGCAAGCAAAAATAGCTCTGGACAAACCTATATATTAGACTGTAGAAATTTCTCTGTTTTATCTTTTTTTCCTTCTGCCTTGGAATGCAAGTTAAACCCGTAAAAAAGAGCTACTGTCTCTATGCCATAGTCTTTCTGTATGTAGGATTGATTCATCTTCTGCTTTCCTGTTATTTTCCTTATAAATACCATGTTAGGTTGCTTATTTTCTTCTTTCTTTCCCAGGTCAGCAGTGGTTTATTTCTCTTTTTTCCATTCTTGGTTATGAAACCTTTTGTTGTTTGTCCCTTAGGAAAACATTATAGAAAACCAGAAATAATTCTCTGTTTAACAGATGGAAAATATTCCATTTGTTATAAAATTACATGTAGCCTGTGATTGTTACTTGGTCCACATTCTATTGAACCATGTAAGAGCAAAAAGGATAAAAGAAAAGAGTCATTTATGAAGGCAGAGCCTGAAATGTGACCATTTTCCCATTCTTTCTGAATTTTTGAAAAAAATATAAACCTTTTTTCCTTCAAAGAAGTGTATCTTAAAAAAAGACTAGCATTATTCTTATATATTGTATATTCTTGTATTCTGGATTTTGTAATTTCATTTAGTTAAGCCCTAGGTGAGAAAATGAGAGTCTTGACTATTGGATTTGTTCTGCCCAATGGCTCTGTTCAAGATCTCAGTTAGAGCATTGGACTAAAAGTCCTAAGACAAGGCTTTAATTCCTCCTAAATTTATTTTTAACAGACTTGTGATGCTGGACAGACCTTTTCATCTCCGTGTTTTTTAAGATCTGTGGCAAAGCAGCTGGAGATCTATTGTTACAGACACGAGTGGGCAGGTAGATCAGGAGCGATCCTTTTTTTAAATTCCAGCATAGGAAGCAGCCTAAAGCTCCTGTCCTTGCTTGCAGTGAGTACAGCAAGGCAATATGGATATTTGCACACAGAAAAGAGAATGTATTTGCATGAGCTTTTGTCTACAGTAAGTGTCTCAGAGCCAAGTTGAAGCAGCACCTAGTTTCTGTGCTTTTTACATACAGAAAAGCAAATCATCTGCTGGAGGAAATCAGTGCATCTTTACTGACGTCAGTACAGCCCTGACAATTTACATCACCTGAGGATCTGTACCAGATTTTGTATATCTGTCCTCACACACAAATTCACATCCATCCACTGATGTAAATGAGTGTTGATGATAGCAATGGATAGCAATTCATAGAGATAACAGTGAGCAAGGAGAAAACCATTAAGCAACATTCTGATTCCTTGTGTAATAGGTTTGTAATGTTTTCTTATGATGTTTTAATATAAGGTGGTAGGAGTTTTGATGCTGCAGGGTTATAAAGATAAATTTGCTCTGTTTGATAATGTTTTTTTTCTTTGCGCTGTGCATGCACAGTCTGCTTCTCACGCAGGTATTACTGTATTATTTTTATTGCTTTTGCCAAGATTATGCTCATTGATCAGCCATTATGTTCATGTGGTCTGAAGTTGCACTTTCTGAGGGGGATAGAAGGGGATCAATATTTTTTCCATGATTAATTGCATCTAAGAGGGCACATTTTGATGAAATTGAAGTGATTTTGAGTAAGAAATTAGAAATGGAAAACCTTATCCTTCCTGCCTTCTTCTAGCTGAAAACAAAGGGATCTGTGATCTGCAGAACTAATGAAGCTTGGCTTCCAGAAGATTTGTGTCACCGTTACATTTTCTGGTGCCTAGCAAGACGTGAGTTCTGATCTAAGCTTCTCCTGGTGTCAAGGCTTTTATATCTCTCTCTAACATGGAGACTTCTCTGTAGAAAAATGGTTTCAGTTCAGTCAACAGCCTTCTCCTCACTGGAGAACCTGCGAAGTTCTCTCTGCTACACCCTGCCAGATATTTTCATGAAACTTCAGTTAGAGGTTAGTATCTCTGAAATCACTGTAACTCACTTAAACTTGGTTGAAACTCTCTGTGGGATCTGCAGTTACAAAGTAGGAACCAACGCAGACACACATACACAGAGAGAAAGAAAGAGACACACATGCTTAGAAGGAAAAAAGGAAAATATTATATGGTCACAAAGGACACATTTTGCTTAGGAACCCAGGGAATGAAGACCAAGTCCTAGATAGTTTTTTGAATTAATGCACCAGTATATCAGAATGCCTCAACAGTCCACTCCAAATCTGTGACCCTTTCTTGGAACAGGTGTTCTGTTTGTCATAGTCTCTTAAAAGTCTTGGAATATTAAAGTTATAAAGAATTGGTGACACACAGGTGGATGTTTACCACTGGCAAATGGAGTCTGTTGCTCCTCCTGGCTTTGCATATGAAGTTGGTGGATCATCTCAGTCCACCTGCCAACATTTGCATGGGCATGGATGGGCTGCTGCTCAGGCAGTTACTGCTAAGAGAGCTTAGTTTATACTTGCTGAAACACACTAAACCCTCCATGTCATTCTCAAGAGTAGCAGAAAATTGACACTGAAATTATTATAGATCTTGAGGAGGCTTGGGATTTTCTTCAGGTTTTGCTGTAGTTTGGATGTTTCTTCAAATTCTGACCTTTCCATTAAAATACGGGACCTTGCTACCAGTCTGTTTGTCTCTGTGATGTTGATTTCCAGCCAGTACTCTGAAGTGGTTCCTCCTATCCTGCTCCAGTGTGAGAGCTGCTCTGATACTGTTGCTCCTTCTGCCTCAGCATCCAGAATCCTGGTGTTGCAGTGCCTGGGTGGACCCTGCCTCAATGGAGCATCCCTGGATCTACTTCCTGAATCACTGTGGTTTTGGCCCTAAGGTTCTCCACAGACTTTATAAGTGAGAGCACTTTCGAAAGGAGATGGTATCTCTCCAGATTTATAGAGATTATTACCTTTCTTTTTACTTCAGTCATGGAACCAAACTTAGACACGTCTTTCCTTGCTTTTTCCCCTCTGTGATTCATACCATTTCTGCCTCATTTGGGCAGTTCCAGGAGAAGTTTCAGCTCTGCAGTCAGCTCAGAATTCTCACAGATGTCCTTGTCTTTAATTTGCTGTTTTTAATTTGCAAATCCATTCCCAGTAGGATACCAGTAAATTGCCTGTGTCTGCCTAGGTACTCATGTGGCCACCTTCACCATAGTAACTGAGTGTCTGGATTTGTCCTGAGAGCCCATGCTGATATCCATGCACATTGGACCACTAACCTTCATGTGAACTAGCAAGGAATCTGAGGAATCTCCTGCCTCACTCTGAGCATTCACTGGTTCCCATACCAAAGATCTCTCTTCAAGTAATTTTTTTCTATAATGTTTTGTGCTAATAGATCTATATCCAGTCAAACTCCTGAAGCAGACAGACTGCATGGCTCTGATCCGTAACTTGTGCTATTTCACAACCCAGGTAGGTCTGAGAGCCAGATTTTGTTCCCACTTAACTGTAAATCTGAGTGGCTCACTTAACTAGGTGGCTTCAAATTTGAGAGACATGAGATAACATCTGATGTTACAGATCTTCTTGAACTGACTTCTGTCCCACCACTGGAGGAAGTTGGAGTTAGCTATTAGCCTGTTAGATTCTGTGCATGCTTGCCGTGACAGTCATTTGGGATGGCACAGCCAACTGCTGTAATGCTTCCCCCAAGAATTCTTTATTACTCATTTGGGAAATTACTGATCTCCATGTTAAGCCGCAGCAACATCCGCTGTGGGACCCTTGTTTCTGCTGAGAAAGGAGTGAGTTTCTCATCTTTGTCGAGCTGAATACAGAAATATTTTCTTCACTAGACATGCTCTGACTGGAGCTATTAAGCCACCTTTATCACCTCATTTACCATGGCTTTTACACAGCCAAGTAGTCAGGGAATACCAGATTGTATCCTTGGTGGATAAAAAGTGTTGGCAAAGAGTTTGAGTCTCAGATATTTAAAGGTATCTGGCCTCCCAAAAGTGGAAGTAAGAATCCACTCGATTTTAAGGTGGGGATCAGATGTCTGCCAAACTCCATTTGCTTTCAGCAAGTTATTTTACATGTAGGCAGAAGAAAGGAAGTACTGGTAACGGGAAGAGGAGCAGAAGAGGATGAGAGGTATCTACAGGTGTCTCTATTCTCTGCTAAGGGCAGCCCTCAGGCTGGTTTTAGGTATATATTAACCTACTCTTCAAATCCCAAGCCTGAAAGTACAGCTGGAGCGTTGCCTCAGGAGTACATCCCAGCAATGTGCACATCTGCATGCTCTCTGAAGCCTCTGCAACAGCCATAAGATAGGATATGCCATAATTTGGGGTTCAGCAAAGGTTGTCTACAGAAGTGCAGGGAGATACAAGGTGGTGGAAGAGTGGACAGCAGTGGGGAGGAGTTACAAGGAGAAGGGGAGAGAGCCCAGTGGAAACTGCAGAATGCAGGAGGGCTGGGAGCTCCATATCCTTATCCTGCACAGGCTGTGAAGTTTTTGAATGCGTGGTTCATTTACATGTGCGACTGTAATGATGCTTTGGTGTAGCTGAGGGAGGGAAGGAATGACAGGGGTTTGTGTTCTATTTTTATGAAGCCTCTTACTCAGGAGAAATTGATAATAAACAGCACACACTGAACAGTATCCTTAACAGATACTGACTGGTTGAAGCCCAGTAGGCAACTCCTGGGCTTAAGGAAGGAGCCCACTACTGTATTCCCAGAGCATATGTGACCAGTTCTCATCACTGTGGTGTGGGAGGTTTATCTGATCTCATGAAGCAATGCAGTTTAACCTGGCTGGGCAGTGTTTGGGAAATCTCCAAGAAATACCTAGAGTGCCAGGAGAGGACAGCAGAGTTTGTCTACAGGTAGCATAATTTTCAGGATATCTCTGCCTGCTATTAACACCTCTGTTTTTCAGATTAATTGTTGGGAACCTTGACCACTTGTGACCCTTCACAGGATATACACACAGAGAGCAAAGGTGTTATCTCTGTTCACATCTTGGAGTAAACATGTCTTCATGTTCCTCTCACTGGTTTTGCCTGATTGACAACAGGCCTCATTCTTCACTGTCTTCTTCTTGCGAGGTTGGTTTCTTTTGTGTGACATAGGTTTGAGATGCTGGCAAATCCTCACTACGTGATTTACATCCTGCTGCTTCAAGCACAAGTGATAATATAACATATAAAGAATCAGAGACATTCTTCTGCTGCAGTTTTTACAAGGCTTCATTGCACTCTGCTGTGGCCAGCTCTCAGATCTAATACCAGAAACATCTGTACTTAAGAGTTGAGCACATATACACAATAATGTTACATTTTTAAGTGCTTTAGGAAGTAATGCACTTATTCACAGGGGAAATGTTGCTATTGAATGTCCCTAGCAATATCTAAAAGTGCAGGAAGCAGCAAGTATGTAAGCTCTAGTACACCCCTAACTATGACAAGATCTTGCTGTAGGATGAATGATACAAATACCATGGGAATGTAGGCCACAACAACATCAACAACAACAACAAAAACAATGATAATGATAATAATAATAATAATAATAATAATAGTGTTTTCTGCATTACTCTTTAGCAGTTCTTACAAAGGTAGTTCTCATTTGACAGGAGGGAATGAAGACATGCAAAATGCTTTGCTTGAGTTCACCCAACTAGTGAAAGCTGAGAGTAAAACCTGTGTCCCAGGGCTCTGATCTGTCAAGTAGGATGCAGTGCCTTGAAAGGAGGAGACAAACAGGACAAGAAGTGTTAAATGTTATAAGGTCACTTCTATAGCTCTAAATCCTGCAATCGAATTCACTCCCTGGACAGCTTGGTATCAGAAAGAGTTTTGGCCAGTTAAAGATCTGTAATTGGCCAAAAATCCTTAACAGCTTTTCATGATTGATATCTGTTATGTATACTAGAAAGAATGAGCAGTGGAGGCTGGAGAGATACAACTGAATATTGAGTTTGGGGAGGAACTGAGACATATGGTTTTAGGTTGGCAAGGCTGTGAACGTGTATTGCATTCAGGCCCGGCAAGGTCTGCAAAAGCAGCTAATGCAGCGAGAAAATGTGTCAGGGTAAAACAGTGCAAGAAAGCACGTACGCATGCTGGAGGTGTTTTGCTTCTTGCAGCAATGAACCAGCTGTGAGTTGCACAGTTTGGTGAGGGGTAGTGAGAGAAGGTAGACTAAGAGTCTATAGTCTGCTGTTTCAGTCTGCTTTGATGGGAAAAAACTCAGGAAGCACATGGAAGACACCAGAAATACTCCTCTCGTGGGAGCTAAAGGAAAAGCCTCCTACAGAGCAGACACTGCATGTGACCTAGGGAAGTGGAAAGTAATTATCACATACAGAAGTGCATGTGAATAAGTTGACAGGGTATACCTGCTTCAAAAAACACTGCCTAGCAAAGCACAGTTTCTTCTTCCCACAGCTATATATCCCTTCCCCCTGCTCTTCTGAGCCATAGTGGGGACTGCAGCCTCCATCCCCTCCTCCCCTGACACAATCACAGCAGTACATGCAATCACCAAGTCATGCAGGCAGTTTCAAAGTCTTGCTCTCTCAGATCTTTCGTGCCTCACCTAAGGAGAGCTCTTGCATGACAGATATGTGTGGCTTAATTGGATTCTGGGCTGCATTTTAATTTCCAGTAATAAGAAGAGCATTTGTATTCCCCCATTCCTCCTGGTTGTGGTACAGGGCTTGATGGTAACAAGTTCCATTAGCTTATCCTGATTAGCTGTTACCTGGGGACATCAGTTTGATATGGATTTGCCATCCTGCCTGGTTTTTTATTCTTTATTGGGGCGGGCCCCTGTGGTTCACAGACCCAAGTACTCTTTGACACACTCTGGTTCATGTTTGGGAGGGGGAACACTCTGGGAATTCCTGCAGAACTTGTACCACTGTCAGTGGGTGCATTCAGTAGAGGCATAGGCTGCATTTGTTAACGACAGAGTTGGCAAGGGAGATCTGGAACAAGGAATGCCTTCAGGATGTGAATGTGCCTTGGATGTTTCTGGAATTTCTTTCTCTTATCAGCAAGGAGCTGTTTGTGTTGGTTACTTTCCCCCTCATCTTGTACTGTAGGAGTATCCTGATTTCCTCAATTTGAAAGGAGATAGGACCTTGGAGTATCAGGACCTCAATCTCATCTCTTATCTTCCAGGTCCATTTTTTTATTTCTCCATTCTGGTGTTATTTGCTGCTGTTTTGAATTCCCTGAGGTGAACACTAACCAGAGGCACAATTAGTAACTGTTCTCTGGGGATCCAGTATGGCACTAGTTGGAGATATGTCACAAAAATTAGTTAAAATATGACCTATTTCATAACATTTCTCTATTACTAATCCTTTCATTAAATTCACAAAGGACCTGAGTGGTTCCTGATGGCAGAGTGGCATCTGGAAAGATATTAGCAAAAATGATACTGGCCTCCAGAAAAAGAGCTTGGAGCCCCTCTTCGAGACTTCACTGGCTCCTTCCAGATAGCACCTCCTGTTTGTCCTTACTTAGTACACTCTTGTTCTTCTTTCTCACTTGCAATTTTAACTTCTCTTTCCCCAAACCCTCCATTCTACAGCTCTGCTGTGAGAGCAGCGTAGGTGAGAGCTACACCTCAGTGGCTGCTTGTGAACACAGCACTGCTGAGAACAAGGCTGGGAGGAAGGTTTCTGCTGCTGGATTCCCAGGCACAGTGCTGGGAGGGCAAGGAGCATGGCATGCCTGCATGTACTGAACAGTAAACAGGTAGGATGAAGTGGCGTGTGAATGACGCACCTGTATCTCCATGAGAATGTCTTCCTGTCCCTCTAGATACACATCTCTGCCAGAGAATAGGAGTCTGAAGGAATGAGGGATTCAAAAGGATGCAAACATACATAGTCACACGCAACTGTCTGGGTGAACTGTTTAGGTGAGATGTGCTTTATGTCACATACATCCAGTTTTTATAGCTGGTGACTTACAATGGGTTTCAGAAACCCACTGCATTAACAAAATCATCAATAAGGAATGATGGAAGGGAATATTCGCCCAATGGTTTTTAAAAAGAACTTCACATTTAACTGTTTTGTTTAGTGGTGCAGTGATGACTGCAGGAAAAAAAGTCAGCTCTTTTGACCTGTGTTTTCTGCTTCAAAGACTAAGTGAGCATATTCTGAACATGGGACTAAGAATGCCCCAGAGATAGCTTAGAAGAAGCTCTGAGTAAGCAAAAAAAAGTCATGCTTCAAGAAGGAAAGAACTAAGTAGAACCTTCTAAGCAAGAGGAAGTCAAATCTGGGAAATTTCTGAAGGTGTACAAAAAACACAGGCGAGAGTGCTCAGTAGGCAAGCAAAAAGCTATCTGCCTGTTACCCAGTTCCTGCTCTACACTAAAAACAGACATAGTTACATATGATACTAAAATCAAGCATAGCCTTCCTCAGTATCAACCCTCAGACCACAGACCGTGGAGCTAAAAGACACATCAACCTTTCTTGCCACTCCATTTCTGAGCTGTCGTAGCGGGTAGTGTGGCAGGTGCTGTAGGATCATCAGCAGCCACAGCTTTGTTTTGACACAAACTTTAGAGATGTATTTATTGATACTAACTCCCCAGCTGGGGATGCTCCTATTTAAACTGAAATAGAAGATTTTGTCTACTACCACTACCCTCTGCTAGGGGAATCTGAGGGGATCTCTCGTGACAGTGTGACTGTAGAGTGGCTCTTGTCCCAGTAGGCTCCCGTGTGTTTGGATTAAGATAAACTAGGGTGAGCTTAGTGATGCTTGTCTACCATTTATGTGGGCATTTGTGAGGTTGGAGTTACTGGGCAGAACTGAGATGAGCGTGAGAGGTCATCATTTTAAGGAAGAGACATGGAGAACCGGAGGAAGAGATCCTGCAGAACTCGGATGGAGCGCTGTGCAAAGGAATAGCAGATGCTGCATGTGGCGAGACAGGTGAAGGAGAAAGGCTGGAATAGCATGAGAAAGTGTAAGACAGGGTTCTAATGCATCAGCAGAGCTGCATGGACAATCCATACTGGAATAATAGGCAATAACATAAACATCTCTGTGCATCAGCAGTAGAGCTATGTGGATGCGTAGGTCTGGGCTAGCAGGTTTTGGGTGTACTGGCAGTAGCACAGGTGCTCAGGATTAAGCTCATGCAGGTGCTGCAGGTGAGAAGAAACTGCAGAGCTACACAAAGGAAGCCTGCCTGTGCTCTGCTTGGCACCAGACAGTTGCCATTAATCTTTCACTTCCCGAAGCACTGATATTCATATAAATTATGAAGTAAAAAAAAAAGAGGTTCCTCAAATGTAGCAGGAAAGGCTCTTTAGCTTCATATTTATGAACTTAGATAAAAGAGAACTTGATAGGAATCCGGAAAAGTGACATCTCAATTTTATCCTGCCCATCATGATGATGAGTGCAAACATTGGTTGATTACTTCCTACTGACCTTTCCCTTTCCCTTGTCCTTTACAAAGTTCCATTTCTCAGGGACTCCTTTTCACTGAACAGTTCAGGCTGTTCTTTGTCCTTACAGCCTTGTGATCTCCACTAGCACCAAGCCAGAAATCGCCTCATTTGCTAATAGGTATGCTAGTTAATAATAGCAAATCCATCCACTGAAGATATTTCTGGCCTGCTCTGCAAGACAGGGATGCTGTTTCAATGGCACAGTGCTGGCACACAAATGGGAATGCTTGCACCCATTTGTGTAGCTGTGTGTTGCACACGCTCCATGCACCCCTGAGAACTTGTGATGCCCCACGTCGCTCACTGAGCTGTAATTATAATGGTGGAGAGAGCATCACAATTCCACAGATAGCTGAAAATCTCCTGGGTAGAAAGGCTTGCTGAATTTCCATGCGCAGGATTTCTCTGTGTGTGCGCGTGTGACTGTTTGGGGATTTGACTAGGAAGAATCTAAACCAATTTTCTCAATCAGTCTTTTGATGTTGTTGCTTTAATTATTAATTACATAAGAATAGGTTTTCAAGAAAAGATAGATCAAGACGTCTCCCAAACAGCATTCAAACCAGTCTCCCAGAAAAGACTTTCCACAGAATGAACTATAGATCTAAAGAAGAAAATTGCTCACATATTTTGTCTGTTCCCAGTGTCTTCTAAACACTTAGTGTAACATTCCTGTTCTGGTTACCTTGGCACAAATGGAGAGCAACCATCGAAGGCAATGGAGCTGATCCAGTGGAAGTCTACAGCCATGAACAGGAATAAGTGAGGAGAGAGCTGGGGCCTTTGGTATTCTAGTGGACCTGCAGGCAACAGATGCATATTTAATTAAACTTTTAGTAACTGGATTGAGCAGTTAATAGATAAAGCTATTTCAGCCACGGTAGAAGTACAAACTGCAATCCTAACTAAAAAAATATCTTGAATAAGCAAACAAGGAGGGTAGCACAGTAGTCAGTAGTGGCTGTTGTCTGTGGGAGAACAATTGGCTGTAGTAATGGACATGGCATGGGTCCCAGTGCCACAGCAGCTGTTCTGTGCACTGACCACATATCTCAGAGTTCATGCCTGTGCTGGTTTGTACCACAAGTGAGACAAAACTTTTATTTTCTAAACACTGGAAGTATAAAGTCTTTCTTACCCTATTTCCTCCTTTTTGTTTAATTCAGTAAAGGATATTGGAGAATCAAAAATGGGAAGGTCACATGAAGCCAACACACTTCTTTCCTACCACACTCCAGTATTTAAATAAAGAAAAAAACTCAGAGAAAAACATGGTTATCACCAAGACTCTCACAACATGGAATATGAGTTACCCTTTATCCCTCATCCCCTGCTTCTTTCCTGACACACACTGTTGAGGCCAAAAGCCCCGGCTTCCTTTCAGTAAGGATCTGACACAGAAGAAGTTAAGAAGAGGTAAGTTTGAATAAAAACTGTGGGAGGAAAGGAGGTATGAAATTAAAAATACAGTGTTGTATGAAAGCATCCTTTATAAATGCTAAAGAAGCAAACAGCGAAACACTTTATTTTGCCTGGGAAGTCTTTATAGGGGCACATGAGAGCAACATTGAAGTCTGCTGTAATACAATACTGTATTACAGTAATATATGTATGCAAATACTAAGTTGCCTCTTTTTTGGCTCCTCCTTTAATACACTGAGGGTCTTAAGACAGACTGCAAGTCTTCCCAGGGAGAGATAATAAAGAGAACATTGATACAAGAACTCGTTCAGAAAAAGGAGTTTCAGGAGAGAGATTTATGTAAAGATTCTTCTAATCACTCCAGCCCCAGCTCTGGTTGACAGCAGTTGTTTTTATGAAGGAAGTTAAACACCAAAGTCCAAAGTGACTGCTTCTCCTCTCCTTCAGAAAGCTGGGTTAATTAAACAAAGCAAAGCAAAACAACAAACATCTGGAAGGAGAAGATGAGGTAGTAGCTAATGCTCTCAACTCCATTTCAGAGGCGCGTGCCATCCGGAGTCACAAAGCACATCCTGCAAGACGGCATTTAGTCACCCCGAGTTTCTGCTCCTGGGTCAGGTGGCACACTGCTGCTGCATGTCAAGCAGTCCATTCTCAGATGCAGCATTGTTGTTTTGTGGAGAGCTGTGGGTGATGTGGCATGTTTCCCACTCTCAAATGTGCTGGTATTGCTTGATCCCAGAGGTTCACAATTACCTCACAGCTCATGGTATTTCATATGGAGCTGATCACTACAGGAGCCTCCGGATTTGTCTTTAAGGACCAACCTCCAGATGCATTTGAATTTAAATTCTGTAAGGTTTTACAGTTCCCTTTTCTCCTTTCTTCCTGACTGTAGACTCCATTTCCTTTGTTATTAACAATTCCTCATCTTATCTTTCATTGGAACATTCCTTGGACTGATGTAAAAGCCCTATCTTATTAGTCACCAAGGCAGAATTAGGATGCCAGAATCCCATTGTAACACACCCCATCCACCTCTTGTACTTCTATCACATTGATCCTTTTCCTTTTTTGTTTTGAAGGTTTTTCTTCCTGCGAGTCTCCTGTTGGTCAAAAATATCACACAGCCAGAAAGACAAAGGATTTTTATTTTGTCTGAGGTCAAACAATAAATATAAGTGCCATTCTCTTGATCTTTTTGGCATGTGGAGGCTGCCACAGTCTTTCTGAGCCATTAGAAGCAGGAGAAAGGCAAAGGAAGGGGAATGAAGGACTGGCATCTCCTAATTTCATCCTGACACTTGGAGATCTCAGTACCAGCTGTAACAAAGTCCCTGGTTCTAGTTCCCTGCAGACAAAGGCAACCATGCTGTAGATATCTAGTAACAAAAATCCACAGCACTTTCATGCTGTGTGCATTGCAGGCAGCAAAACACTTTCCAGCAAACTTGGAGCCTCTAGCAAAAGACCAAAAGAACAAAAGCCAGAACTAGAAAATGTCACAGAAAGAGAGCAAAGGGAATCAAGACTATTACACAAGTCTTAATTACTGTAGAAATAAAGTGTGATAAATCAAACTCAATGACCCTGGAAAGCAAGCCAAGCTGTCCACTGGAGAGAAGAAGGATTAGAAAACACTTGTAGGCTGAGGAGTGGCGTGGAAAAATACAACAAATGCTTTGAGTTTAGAATCTCCCAGGAAAAAAATAAAAGAAAGAAAGGCACAGACTTACATACACACAGAGTCCTCCCTCCAACCACAACACCTCAGCAACCCACAATTAAGGAACCTGTCTATACTTGGCATTCACAGAATTTTGTTCAGAGCACTTAGCATATGAAAAGACCAACCTACTGAGTTGGACTAAGATGGCCTGCATCTTACATGTCTACATAGAGGCTGTGAAATTTGGGGTACTGTATAAAGGAGAAAAAACCCAACCCTACAGAGATTCAAACCACCATCACTCCTCTGCTTGCTAATATCTCATTAATACCTCCTGGCCTCAGCTGTGATTTAGCTTCTAAAAGCTGAGGAGTCAGTCTAGTTATGGACATGCCTTCAGAGGTTTAAAAGTTCAGCTCTGGGTTATTGAGAAGAGGGTGATAGGGGAGGCCCTAAATAATTGTCTTTTCCATTTTAAGGATCATGAAGGAAAATGTGAGGCTATGACACTGAACTGTTGAGTGAAGAATATCCCTTCAATCTCTCATATCTTATCCATTCCAGCTGGCCACCATTGGTTTTCCACAATCAGTATAATGTGGAGTTGTACACACATGTGAAAGTTCAGCTCACCCCTTTGTCTCTTTGCTAATTTTCATAAGGAAAGTCTCTCGTGCACTTCCTTTCTGCACGTGGCCCTCAGCAATGCCCAGCCCCGCAGGTCACCCACAGAGCGTGCCTTTGACACAACCAGGCAACACCACCAATTCCAAACGTGCTCTCAAGGTGCTCGTGACCATTCCAGTGGATTCCACTTCTCTTGCTGTATGATCCCAGTTCTATGGCCTGATAAAGGCTTCAGTGTGCATTTCACAGGGGCTCTTACACAGCAGTGCAATGAAATTGCCCTTAGTTTCCAATAGTTGCATGAACTTTATCAGAGGGCTCTTGGCATTCATACCTTGCACTGAAGCACTAGCTGAGGCAGTTAAGAAATTCTCTCCCTCTATGCACAGCTTTAACAAGGTTTTTCAGAAGCACTATTCCCCTTAGAAAAAAAAAGAGTTTGTGAATTAAGGAGTTCAGAGAATATGTAATTGGAAACAGTTCCATCAAATAATGGCTGTAGACTGGAATTCCCTTCTTGCCCTGAGGGACATTGTTCTTTTTTTTTCCAGGCCAGAAGAATATTAATTCCCATTTACAGAATCCTTTTTCTTTCTGAGCACTCAAACTGACCATTACCTGCCGCTGAGACGCAGCTGCCTCTGGGACAGAAAGCAGCAGTTCCCTGTAATCAAAATTGCCATTTATTCCACAAAATCTGCTGTACAGGTGTTGTGCTGACCAACTGAGACCAGGCTGTTAGCTGGGGCCCCAGTGATTTTTGTTAACCAAGTGGAGCTTGACAGAAGGCTCCATGTTTAGACACGCGAGCATGGAACAACAATAACAACAACAAAAATCCATTTACTCTTTCTGAGAGTTCGAGTGACTTCAGCATTCCATCTTGCCAGGGGCACTGAACCTTACAGCATCAGGCCATGGCACGGGTGCAATGATGACTCAGAAGGAAGGCCACCACTTACTGCAACACCCCCTGCAGTTTCTGCTGGAAGTGTTCAATCCAGCTGTGTGCCTACAGTGACTCACTTTGCCCGCAACAGCCGAGGAAGCTTTACCTGTGGGCCATTGCCTGTTGCAAAACAGACCTTTTCAACTCGGTGAAGGAGGTCTAGCAACTGCAGTGAAAACTTGTTACAGCCTGTCTGCCCTGGAGTCACCCTGAATATGACCTTGCTATGAATTTTGTCATTCCAAACACAGGGATCTCACTCCAGGTTTTTTTAAAGGAGAGAAGCGTACCTTTGTAGGTGGCAAGAATACGACACAAGTAATGCCCAGTCTTTTTTTTTAAAACATTACTAACTGCAAGCCTTGAACTAGATGACTGATCTGTGCCTGTTTTCACATTTTTTCTTATATAAAGGCTCCTCATGCTGCAGTTTCTACTGGTGAAAGGAAACTAAGCTATCAAACACAAATGAAAGGGTAATTTCCCTTTTTGTAATCAATCAACCACAACAATTTAGTCAGAAGTGCAGGAAGACTAAAGCAAAATTAGGAAGAATCATACAGAAGCTTATGGATGCTCTAAAAGCAGTAGAATGACATAATTTTGTCGGAGCTCACATAATCCAGCCTTTACACTTGTCTTAGGACAGCAAAATAATCCAAGGAATGTTGGTTTCTGAGGACATGCTGCAGTCATGTGTGGGATCTTTAGCTTACCTGCATTCTATAGTCAGGCAGGGCGGCTCTTAGTTCCTATCCAAAATGGCTTACTGACCTGAGCATTTATTTTCAGAGGGAGTTCAGTTCCAAAGCAGAGAAACTGTCTTCTCAGGAGCTCACAGTGCAGCAGCACATCTCAGATTTGGAATCTGAACAGCAGTGTTCCCATCTGCTCTGACTGACTTTAAAAGGCTGAGTCTTCCAAAGTCACCAGGACATTTCAGGTGCTTGGTTTGCATTAACACTCACAGAAAAAGAGCAGTTTGATCCTCCCAGAATGACTTAAATCCTTAAATGATCTTCCAGTGTATTTTCCAAGAGAAAGTGTTTGGATATCCCTGGCTCAAAGCTCATACTCAGCTCTGCAGCATACTGACTGCCAGATCCCACCTAAGGGATCGTACTCCTGTTTACCTCTGCCATCTACCTGCCTTATAAAGCACTTAGGGGATTAATGGAAGTATTTAAAAAATGTCCTATTGTTCTTATTCCAAACAGCTGCCCTACCTTAATTTTACAAAATATATCAGTAGTGCCACAGAGGGCAAGGTACCTTCACTGTCTTCTTTGGCCAGCTATGCCATTCACACAGGTTGGGACTCAAGACACAGAGGTTTAGCAGCCAGGCATTAATTTTTATCTCTTCCACATCTTCTACAACATTCAGGTTTCTAATATTTCCCCCTCCCCAATACAAATGCAGTCACATGTGCATCCATGGTCACCACTATGGGATGAGAAAGACCATGGTGTGCCCCAGGTCATCGAATAGCACTGCAGTGTCTTTCCCACAGCTAGGGCATGGAATACATCACACGTCAGAATGGGGTGGCTGAGGGAGAGGAGGCGAGTGTTGTCTGCAAAGGTAGTTTTGAACTGTTCTAACAGCCTTTTACAGGGAAGTAAACTTCACTTCTCAGGTGAAGTTCAGCCACCCTAAGCCAAGCTGGATCATGCTACTCAATGAGGGAGAAAACACTGCACTCAGTCCATGATGATGGAATTGTGCTACCAGAATAACAGCATCTAGTGGCTAGTCTCCAAGAAGATAAGTTAGAATTCAGAATCCCTTTCCACTGAGCACAAGCATAAGAAATTCTTGTAATCTCCCTCTGGCACCATTTGAGAATATTTATGAACACTAAAACTGGTTAAGAAACCACCCACAGATTTTCAGTGTATGATAAAGTCTCATGAGAAGCTGTATCTTTCAATAAAATGTGATGCTTAAGAATCAGCAATCTGCTTTTTGTTCCTAGATTTTCCATTGGAAGGTCATTAAAAGAAGTTAACCAACATTTAAGAATCTCTTAGTGTTCCTTCTGGGCCAAAAAACCACTTCTTGTCAGGAGAATGTTTGAACTCTAGCAATTTTTGACTAAGTTGTTGTTTAATGAATTGCCATTCAGTCAAAAACTTGAATGCTTTGACTTCTTTTCCTTCAACCAGAAGTGATATGGGTCATGGCATCTTTGGAGCAAGCTGTCAGAAAACAACTCCATAATTTTGCCTCTAATTGGACCCATTAACAGAGCAAGGAAACTTCCTACTCATTATTCCAGGAATAGCAACAATGCCTTTTGAAAGAGGATTAGCTGAATATTCAAGTGTGCCAGTACTCCTCAACTCTGAAAGCTCTTCCATTGATGCCAAGCAGCAAGATTAGTCTGCAGGAGGGGGGAGCCTGCACAGCAGTGATGTGATGCTCAGGATTGATGACATAAGCTGCAATGGAATGAAAATTCCTAGCTATTCCATATGAGCAAGCACGGTTATAGCAAGGTAGCCTTTCTACTGGCAGGCTCAGCAGAAGAATTCCCACCTGTGGGAATCTGCAAAAGCTAACCCCTCCTCAAACCTAAAACCAAAGACAAAGTACAATTCTAGGACAACATGGAAGAGGGGAAAAGGCTGCTTTCCATTCTGTGTGCATGGGATGGCTCATTGCTTTCTTGTTCTTCCCTCATACTGTAAGTTCCTCGTAAAGGAATATGTGTGAGGATCAATCACAGAAGGGGATAAACCTCATTATGTGAGGGCTTTATTTTGTTGGTCTGTGTTGAGTGATAAGGAGAGAATGCCTCAAATGCTTATAAGGAAGTTTGTTGGTGTTTGTTCCTGCTGGCTGACTGAGGTTTCCATTTTGCTGGCTCTCCATTTTATTTTCCCCCCTGCTTGCAGTAGCTGTTAGTGATGATCAGATAGTAAAAGAGATTTAGTGTTGCCTGTTGGGGCATGTTGCAACTTTTCAGTTTGATCATTTTATTATATGAAGCCAAATTAAGTATCTTGCTTATGCTGCACTTCCCACTTCTTGATATACTTTCTGCCTGAATGGAAGCAGGCAAGGTGTGAGGACTCAAGTAAATTCTTAATGTGTGCCTTGGGAAAGTGAACATTTTTAATGATCCCACGAAATAGACCCAAGTTCTAGACATACCATTTATCTCTAGTTTTCTTGAAGCATATGTGCCATCTGCTTTTTGCTGTGTAGTAGGAGAGATGGAAAACGTTTGGCTTAAGAAAGGCTGGAGACTGGAGGAAATAATCCTAATGACACCTACGCATTCTCACAGAGATCTTCTTTTAGCTCAATCAGGAAAAGGTTCTTTCTCCATAAGAAGGCATCAGGGGCTCCATTTCTCTAATCTAAGCATACAAGCAGATGATTAGCCATGTGCTGCTGTGCCCATTTTTATGCTGTTGCAAGGCTTCGATGAGCTTTAGTGGTGGTTTCAATAGAAAGGTATTGCTTATTTGGTGTGCTGCTGAATAACTAGAGATTCCCACTGTCTGACTGAGGTTCTGTGTTCTCTTCTGCAAAGGAAGAGACTGGTTAAAATACGTGTAAAGCTGGTTTAAGAGTAACAACTGAGCACTACAGGTCAGCTTCATTCCTGTTCCTGTGGTTTATTAGTGATGTGAACCATTTCATTCCAGTTCACTTCAAGTCACCTTTGCTACTTGTAATGAATGGCTTGGTTTGCTCAGCCTGTAAGGACCAGGTTCAAGGCCTTTTAATGTGAGCTCATTTGCTATTCCAGTGACAGGTTACACGGCATCTGCAGCCCCGGCAGAGCAAGGATAGTACTTAATTCAGACAGACACAGCCTAATGCTTCTGAGACAGACATACTCTTCTGGGACCAGAGCTTAGACAATGTAGTAGAGCATCAGGATTCAGATGCCCTCTTTCTCAAGGAGAGATGCCCAGTTCTGTTCCCTGTGTCTCCTATCCAGTAAAGGAACTTCCTTTAGGAGAGCACCTGGACGGGTGAACCACTGGGCAGAAGTGACTTTCGCTCTGTTCTCTAGAAAGTTGCTCTCTCTCACAGAGAGGCTTTTTGCTCTGTGAAGTATCACAAATCAGGGCAGAGGAAGGAGTATGGGAGGGCTAGATTTGACAACTACAAGCTTTAGCAGTCAAGTGTAGGTTGTTTCTGTCTTTCAATCAGTACACAGGCTCTTCACTTCCCCAAATTGTTGAATTCTTTGTGCTAGTTTCTCTCTCTCCTGTGAAATTAATTCTTTTGGCTCCTGTTCAATATGATGTTAAGTGTCTACTTAATCCTTTGCAGTAGTTTGAGCCGGTGAATAGAGAGGAAGCTTGGGCTATTGCTTAGAAACCAGGACTGAGGTGTTAGAATGGTAGGAGCTTCATGCTATAGACAAGCTTGCTGTGTGACAGTGGGCAAATTGTATTGCCTCGTTTTCCTTCAGCCTCCCCCTGTGTGACTAGATGAGTGTTACTCATTTCCCTCGCAGGGGGTAGCGGGATGTGCCTGCCAGTGGGGTTTGTGAAGGGCTTTGAGAACGCCGCCTTTGAGAGATGAAGAGTTTTGCTGCAGTGAGCGCCAGATGACTGGACATGTTTGACAGCACTTCGTGGAGCAAAGAAATGAGTGGGACTGTGCATTTGTCACAAAGGGGAGACAGTTTTCTGAGACAGCTTTTGAAGCTGAATTCAATGTTATTATTTTAATGCAAGAGTATATTTTAATTTAGACACAATACAAGGCGCCACAACTACAATAGGTAAAGTAGGGCTGAATCAGTCAGCCCTACTGGAACATTCCTAGTGCTGTCCCAAAGCCAGCACTGAGATTTGGAACTTGGGAGCCTCAGATGGAGAGAATCACATACTATGCTTAACAACACCATTTTTCTCTTTGAGTCAGTTTAGGTGGAGCAGTTTGAGTTACAAACGCTGTTTGGTGAGAGAGCTCTCGGGGGGCGGTTTTAAATTTCTTACCCGCATTTGTATTTTTCCAGTGGCTCAAAGCAAGATATACGGGCAACAAAACAACTTCCTATCCCAGCAGGTGGAAGATGGATCCTAAAAAGAGGCAAGACCTGTGTGGCAAAGCTCAAGGAAAACAAAACCTGAGAGAGTGTTCTGCTTGTCTCTGACAAAGATTGATAAAGTTTTTGGTATCTAAATATGTTTTGATGATGAGGTCTGTAGGTGTGTATGACATTCCAAATTAATGGTACAATTTGCCAGTGAGAATATTAAGAAACCAATTTGGAGGCTGAAATTCAGATCCAGTTTAGCCTTTTTGTGGGAAAGTTCTTAGGATTCAGAGCTCATTTAGGAAGAGAGAGAAGCATAAGTTCAAGTTCCCACAGATTTAGAACAAAGGTTTTCTTCTCCAGACACTCAGAATTAGGTAGAGGACAAACACAGTGCACTCAGTCTTCCACATGCCACATCAACAATTGGAAAAGTCTGTTATGCAGGTCATTTATACGACAATCAGAGGTCTCCTTTTGGCCTTCTGGCACACTCGTGAGAGGATGATGTAAGACAAGACATGAGATAACTAAACATAGAGATCAGTCCTGCTGCTCTTTTCCTTTCAAACGGAATTTAGCCCTGCTGAGAAGTTCAGAGTTGACATTACCAAGGTCTGAGATTTCCTGTTTACCTCAGAAAACAAGCACAGCACAGGCCATAGCAGTTCATGCTTCCTTGGAGTGCCTCAATGAATCATCATCACCCCTCACCCAAAGGGACATGCAGCAGGAACACAGGGGAATGTTCTTTCATCCACCACCACTTCACTCTTTCCAACTGTCTTCAGCCCGAGGATCAAAGGTCTTTCCAGACATTCCTAAATAATGTTCCTACCACCTGCAAGAGGTTCACTGATCTCAGTGAGGAGATGGGGCAGCTAAAAACTACTGGGTTTTTTTTCCTAAAAGTGAAGCATGCACCTCCTTCTACTGCAAGCTGTGCCTGCTCTAAGAATCAACTTAGTGGAACACAGTAAGTCATGTAGAACTTTGTAATACTGGCACACAGACTCTATACAGACTAAGTGGGACAGTTCACACCTCACTTGCTGTTGCTTCAGTATTTTTGTGGCTTGTGCTGGATCATGTGTTGTGGATTATATGTGAGCTGTGGATTTTTCAGAACTGTATGCCTTGCACCCATAACCTCTCTCTAAACCCATGTTCAAGAAGTATTCAGGATGGAATCAGTAGGATGGAATCAGTGGAGGCTCTTAAGATCAGGCTGTTGATTCTGCCACCCACAGTAGAATATTCACATTTGAAAATGTTTAGTTAGAAGTGTAAAAAGATTGAAGACAGGGAGGACAACACAGGCATTGCTAGGGGAGGCTGCCGTGTGAGAAGCCATACTGTTTACTGATTCTCCCACTTGAAATGGCAATAAATGACATTTCTTATGCTACAGACAGAAGAAAAAGATCTGTTCATAAGTAGGAAGAGCCTTCATTTGGATGCAGATAGTTAGCATTTGAGTCAGGACAACCCTTAAGAGCTGAATTGGCTAGGATTCACTGCATGGGACTTGAAATCAGATTATATACAAACTCAGTGGAAATACTGTTTTAGTGGGAGTTGGAGGAGATCCCAGATGAATAACAATCAGATGCCACTTCAACCCTTGCTCTTGGACAGCTGTATCTTTTGTATGTGCTGGGAAACATTAAAAAGTTTGGAAACAGTATTCATGTGGTGCCTTATCGCAGTTCTAGGGCATTCTCTGGCCTTCTCACTGTACAGAAGTGCTAAGAGTTTAGTAGGACTATTGCTTGGCATTCAGGAGAGTGATGCTAAAGGATTGTGTGTAGCCAGCCAGGGTACATTCTGTTTCAATCAAACCTGCTCTGCCTTGAGAAAACTTAAAGGACAAAGGATGATTAGATGTAGAACTGATGCCTACACAAGCAAGTAGGTGGTCAAAGACATTAAAAGCTTTATTTACCCTTTTCTGGCTAGCATATTGATAGAAGTTATTATATGTTTCATTTGAAAAGGTTAAGAATTCCATAGAGGCCTCCAAACTCCTCCCTTATATTCTGTACCTCAGACTCTACGCAGAGGTCTCCGTGTACATCACTGGAAAACTTTCAATCTTCCGGAATCCTTTCAGTCTTTTTCCTTATGTGGAATCTCCTAGTACATGTGGTTTTGCTTTTGTTTATTTGTGGGATAACTTCTAATATGGTTAACCTTTGCTAGAATCTCTGATCCTGTCTCAGAACTGTTGATAGGGGGATTGCACAGAAACATTGCCATGGCACCCGTGCAGTTCTCCAATGGAGCTGACAAACTGATTCTAGAGTAAGAAATATCACAAAGTGCACTGAACATATCATTAATTTATTTTCACTTTATTTACACAGCTACAGAGTGAAAAAAAAAAACCCTGAATTCTAAAATTCATGTAATTTGCCTGACTATTGTTTAAAACAGAATCCTGCTTCTCCTGATATTAAGGGCTGACATTCCCATTAAACTTGTTGTTTAGATAGGAGCTACAAGTCTCTAAATCAGATCCACCCATGCACAGGCTATGGAAATGCCACTGATGCCAATAAATTTAGAGTAGGGTTGTATTTTGCTTTAAGTGTCTTTTTAGATGATTCCTCTCCACAAGATCCAGTCTCCCCTTGGTACTTCAATTTCACTATAACAAAAATTCACTTTTAGGGTTTGACTACTGAATATTTTTTAAATAGCTTTATGTCTTGAAAATACACAAACCAGTAAGGCATTTTCAGCTGTTTAAACGGTGAAAACCAATTGCTCCAGACAGCACCTTAACAATGTCACCTGAAACATGCAGTGGGGTCATGGCCAACAGTTACAACCCATGGCTGAAACAGCAAAAAAACCCCTATTTTTTTCTCCGTTGATGCTTTTCATACAATTCAGCACTGTTTTGCAAAGCTGTCCTATGGCAGTAATCACGATGAAATCTCAATAAATGCTAAAAAAGCATGGCTCATTCAAGTGCAGCCTAACCATGAGACTCCAATCTGTAATGCAAACTGTTTTACAAGATGGGAAATTCTGTTTCCATCCAGCTAAGAATGGAGTGAATGTGGGAATAGAATCCAAGTCCTGCTATCATAAGACCTAATGAGAAAGACAAGCTCTTCCACTTAAGTTATTTCAAGAGCATTACTTTGGCAAGGAAAAATATTGCTATTCTAAGACCTTGCAGGTTCCAAAATAACATCCTGCTGAAGCATCCTAACATACTTTTCCTTTGAGCCTTGTCTGTGCTGGGTCAAAACTAGCGATATAATCTTCACTCTTAAGTCTGTATAGTGTAGACACAAGTGGAACACAATAATAAAATTGTTAAGGTAGTGGCTGTTCCTAGAGATACAGGAATTAAAGTGCCTAGTAGCTGAGGATATGGGCCTGAAATGTCTCATGTATTCCAGTTATTCTGGTAAATTACTTTGGAAAAAAAAAAAAAGAGATGGTGGTTTTCAACATGCCTAAAAGGGTGGGAGAATTCAGTTGTTCAGCACAAAGGTGCAAAGGCCCGTGACACCAAACTGGGCAGGAATGTTCATCTGCTGGAGGGTAGGAAGGCTCTGCAGAGGGATCTGGACAGGCTGGATCGATGGGCCAAGCCAGTGGTATGAGGTTCAACAGGGTGAAGTGCTGGGTCCTGCACTTGGGTCACAACAACCCCAGGCAGTCCTACAGGTTGAGGTCAGCGTGGCTGGAAAGCTGCCCAGTGGAAAAGGACCTGGGGGTGCTGGTTGACAGTCATCTGAACATGAGCCAGCAGTGTGCCCAGGTAGCTGAGAAGTTTATTTTTTACTAAAAATTTATTTTTATGAGGTTGTTTTTCATATAAGAAGCTTCATGTCTCATCACAACACCTTTTCTACAGCTCTAGGATCTCTTCATGCACTACATGAACATTTATTATACAGAACAGCTACTGCCAAGAGTGGAATTTCCCCCACCACACAGCTTCCAGGGCTAAACTAGAGTCTAGGCAGAATGTGTTCACCACAAGAATCAAGATTTCAACAGCTCCTAGTGCTAAAGTAACCACTGCCACCGCTGTTGCCTCTTCCCAAGATGGGAAGTATTGTCACATCCCAGCATCTGGGATCTGGAACCATCCCTGATGTAGCTTCACAGCTGAAGTGTGAAAGCACAAATAGCACTGCCAGCTTATGCTGAGCCTCATGGTGTCAGCTTATGCTACAGCCCTGTTGGCACAAGGGTACTGAAGCAAACTTGTGAAGTCCCATTTGTTAGAGGAGATTGCCCAGCTGTAAGTAGCACAAAGTTCAGAAGGTCCACATCAGTCATTCTTGTTTCAGAGTAGAAACATAATCAGTTCCACAACTCCTCACTCTGATTTCTAGTAATTGTTTGTGAAACTTTCCTGAAATATCTCTGCAGAAATCAGGCTCCTGTAATACAGAAGAATCTCTTATGTTTATGTTTCCACAACCACACATTATATATATCTTTTTTTCTCTCCAAACAAAGGACTCCAGCACATGGTGGGAAGCTCAAAGCTTTATTAAGTAGACAACAGCATTGGCTTTGTAAGTCAGATGCTTTAGCAAGTTAAGAATCCCCAAAAGGCACAAGCTAAGCCTGGAATAAGGCCCTACAGAGAGATCCAGTAGTCAAGACAGACATAAGTAGCTGATTTACTTCCATATGAGCTGTACAGATGGTTGCAGGTGCAGGCTGTATAGGTTCTGATAGTCATCACTGACTGAAGTACTGCTCTTTTGGCCAGGTATATATATGAGTGTTGTGTTAGCTGACATTTCTATCTCAGTTCTGAGACAGGATGTGGATGACCAATTAGTGTATGCAAGGCATGAGGTTAAGAAGTGATGCCTTTTCTATTTTTGAGGTGATTTTTTTCCCATTGCTGCTGCACCAGACAGAGAGTATAAAATAATCCAGCTCCTGGGTCTAAGACTAACCCAAGCTGTCATCCTCTTGATAAATTGACTTGACAGTACATTGTATGTTCTACTAGTTATAAATCTCAGGAATTATTGAACAGTTCAGATGGGGAAAGGGAACAACTTTCATAGATTTTCCAAATCTTAGAATACCTCATTAATTCCACCTGTTCTTCTGCAACTTTGGCAAGGTCAGAAGTTTATGAAGCCTCAGGAAACTGTGAAATCTCTTCTTAACTCAAACCCAAATATCTGTGATGGTCATGTGCTGAGCATTCAAGTTGCATCCTCTCCCATTTTGCATTGGTGCCAAATGGTACTTTCCTTCCAGGACAATTAGATATGCAAATTCAACTGCTCTTGGTGCCAGCCAGCTGCTGTGTCCACAAGCAGCCTTGAACGCTGCCTGCTTTCCATATGTCAAGGCCCTGCTGGAAGCACATGGGTGTGTGTGGAAGGGAAATGGGGAAATTAAATTTCCCCTGATACAGCAGTGACTATTGCTATCTCTCCCTTGAGGCATTGGAGTCAGGTGCTGCACTTTTCCTCTGCTCTCCTTCCCACAGCAGACGCAGCTCAGCTCTGAAGCGCCCGGGAACAGCAAAGTTAAGCCTTGTGTATGTCACCAAGCAGCCTACGTCCAGTTCTGCATTCCTGATTTCCCTTGTGGTCCTTCCCTGTTAGGAAACCCCTCCATTTTCAGTTGTGGGTGTCACTGATGCAACAACCTGCAGGTGTGGTAGTAATTGGTTTTCCACAGCCAACGCCCCAAGCCCAGGGCTTGAAGCAGCCCTCTGCAAGCTGAGCCATGATCTTCCCACTGCATTTAACTGCAGTCCTCGTGTTACACTGTTTTGTGTCAAGCCTCAACAGCAGAGCCAGAGCAGCTCAGCACTTAGGCAGCTGGACCTACCCTACAATCAGTCTTGGTAATCTTTGGTGAGTACGCAGAATAAAACCACGGCTTACACTGAGTGCATCAACCCAGTGTGGTAGGAATGAGCTTTTCAACTTGTCTTTAGTAGCTGGTGCAGTTCACTGTCGTGGTGTGCTGGTACCCAGAGCTGCCTGCAAGTGCCCAGAACGGCAGGGGTACGAGCAGCACGTCTGGCCATGCATTGCCACGCAGGGACAGGCCTACAGAACACGGTTGCTAAGGTGCATGAAGAGCTCAGGGCTGAGCCATCTCTGTTTATACAGCTAATTTGCATGTTTATGGGATTCTGAATTACTGAACAGCACTCCTTCATTTAGCTTTGTGTCATTCTCCAGTGCTGAGGGACACTGTGATTTCAGCCTCTGGAAAATTCCAGGGCTTTCTTCCTGTTCTAAGGGGTTAAACTTGAGTTGCATGAGTGAGAAACCAGTAAGAAGTGTAAGCCTGATTAAAACCAGATCTAATACTCAGTCATAACAAAAATCCTTTTACCGAGTCCAATTCTGACACTTATTCAAAAAATAAAAATAATTTATTCTTAGTGAGGAAGAGACCTAAATTCCGTTTATATCTCACAGTCACAGTAATTACGAAAGGAGTTGCCAATTCCACTAACACAAGCCTCAGCTTTTTATAGTGTTCATACGTATTGGCCCAAAATAGGAGAGAGGAAAAAAGGTGTTTGCTCTGCTAGCAGAGCATTCAGGAAGAGTGCTGGTTCTGGATCCCTTTAGGACAACCACATGCTCATTGGTATTAGGCTGACAAACTATAATTATTATATGAGGTACTGGAGGGGATTTGGAGAATGCTTATCAGTGTAATTAAAAGTGAGCTTTTGCTAGCTATTTCCATTTTATGTAGTTATAAATCTATTATTTGAACAAAGAAGAAAGAGCCTTTGCATAGTACAAAGCCAAAGAGGTACAGAAAGATGTTTCAAAGCTACAGAAGGTCACTATCAGCATGCATTTGCAGACATGTAATTATTCCATTACATATATAACCTTTAAAAGAAATGATGATATTGAAGATAGTTGGAAGAGAGGGATACTGTCTTGGAAAGGTCACCCATTATCTTGGAAAAATAGTTTTGTATTAATATACCATCTTTCCAGTAAGTAATTAATTGATACAGCTTCTGTTTATGGTAATTATTTAACTGAAATTATTTCAGGAACTTACACAAACTCCCCCTCACACATGCTTTGGATTTACATAGCAGCTTCCTAGTTGTGATATCTGAAGTATAGTTTTGGCTACAACTTATTAAACCTCTGCTCACTGCCAGTGAGCGTTGCATGTGTCACTAGAGGATCCCCTCCGTGTGACTAGATGTGCACATACACTTGGAATATCAGATTGCTCTTTTATACAGTAGCTGTTTTTCCTGAATGCCACTACTCAGCCTGTTAGCAAGTCAAAGCTAATGATGTTGTGACTTGTCTAGCACAGTAAGTCATCAGCTGTTTCCACCACTGACAGACAATCCAAACAAAGCTGATGGTGCACACTGGACAGCTGCACAGTCCAACATACGGTGTTTCTTCCCATCGTGGCCACTTTACCTCCTTGCTCTGAGTGCTTACAAAGCACCAATCCAATTAGCAGACAGTCATGCTCTATGTGGCTGATGCTCCTCTGGAATAGAGAAATTCAATTTAAATGGACTCCCAATTGACCTGTGATTCAAAGACATTTCAGGAGAGGCAGACCCCCAACCCCTCTAGCAGCTAATAACAAACTCTCTTCCACCCAGGAAATTTCTTCCTGGAACTTGATTAGCAAGTACAATCATCTCCCTCATCTCCCTCATCCCTGTTCCTACTGTGCCTTAGGAAAGAAATTACTAGCAAGAGGAGAAGTTTCAGAGTGAATCACTTCCACTGGGCACATAGGAGAGCATGAGAAGCCCCCCCAGAAACCCAAAGAGGATTTCATCAACTAGTAATTCCATGAGAGACACCGACATAGCAACATCAGAGATGCAAGTACCCCTCTCTAGAGAGCTTTCGGCAATGCCAGCTTCTCCCAGGCCATTCACATGTCCCAAATTGGAATGTTTTGTTCCATCCAAGTTGAGTACTATTTCCAACCCCCTTCAGACTGCTGCCTTTTATGAAGGCACTGCATGTGTATGCGATGCATTATGGTTACTAATTTAAGGATACAACTTTCTTTGTACAGTAGATACGTGATCTAAGGTTTCCTCCTGTGTATAGTGTCCGTCACTTAGACAGTCTCTGGTTGTAATAGAGTTAGTCCACAGCTAACTGAGAGTGAGTGTGTCATTCTTAGTTTACTTTACATAAGTTACTCCATCCCATTGTAGCTGAAGCACCAAGAGCCATGAAACTGCACAAAGTAAAACTCCACACAGCATGAGGAGGGCTGGAAGTGGGTACAAAAACTGGTCCCAGACTTTGCATTTGGCTGTCACAAGGAGATACCTGTCAGACTGGACCCAGTATGGACTCTCCCCATGCAGCTGATTCCTGAGTACATCCCATTCCTTCTTTCACTCTTGCCCATTTCTAGCACATAGGGAAAATCTGGCGGTTAGCCCAGCTACTCCTGATGGACTTAATAAATGGGTGAGGTTTCCTCCAAGTGTTTTTGGGTAACAAAATGGACTCATCAGCAGCAATTTTCACTGAACATAGTGAATCCACAGGTGACATCTTTCTGCCAAGTAGCCTGTCACCAAGAGAAAACTGTGTGTCTAGGTCCATGGTAGAGAAGCAGACCCTGCTGAGCCAGAACACAAGAGACCACGGTTCATTTTCACCACCTCTCAGACACATTGCTGACTCTGACCCTAAGCCAAAGAATTCCACCTTACATTACAGAGAGTCTATCACTGTGCTCAGACCCTCTTTACAACACATCCACACTGATTTTTCTACTGATCGTGTTCCTTGCACTGAAATTGGTGCAAAACACCACAATTTCTTTCCAAAATCCATGCTCTCATCTGCCAGTCATGCCCACACTTCCCCAAGAATTTCTTCAAGGTGAGAGTGAAGATGTAGAGGAGAAATGCCTACCACTTTTATGGACTAAAGTAAGCCAGGAAACCAACTGTTCAGGAAGATATGGCATTAATATCTCCATCCCTAGAAGCAGATGGTGATAAATGAATGGCACATTTGACATATCTGTTATAGTCACCCAACGAGTTAACCAAAAAAAGATCAGATCACAGCAGCATTGGCCCAGATCTTCTTCCTCTAACACAGGAAATTCCATTTCCCCAGCACGGTGCCTTGTGCTTATCCTTCCAAGCTGTGCTGTTCTGAAGAACCCGCAGTAGCTCAAAGGCACACATTTGCGTCAGTGTGTCACGTTGGATTTTCACTTTCCAAACAGTAGTGTATGCATATGGTATTTTATACTAGCAAGGGCAATTTGTTTTAAGATATTTCATAGGATCTCTAAAATTAACATATTCCAGTGAAAAAATGTAAATACTCTGTCAATGGGAATCCCATCTTGATCCCATCCCTTAGCACTAAAAAAAGGAATTTATAGTAATGCTATATGAAGGATGTATGACTTAAAATGAGTTTGTACCAAGAAACAAGATGATGATTAAGCAGGCACTAAGTAGGTTTTAGAGGATGATTGCTGATCTTTCGATAACCAAATTCATAGAGAAACATCATGGAAGAAGACATTCTCTCCAACACTCATGAGATGTTCAAGACAAGACAAGTTCCCGACTACCAAACGTACTTGATTTTTCATTTCTGGCAGGTAAACAGAGAGAATAGATGCTCCTGGCAAGTTCTCCCTTCTTCGTCCCTGCTCTCATGGCTTTGGGACTTGTAGGGCAGTAGGAAGAACAGCTTTGAGAATGCTAAAGAAAGAGCTGTATAATGATAGGTGCTCAAGTGGACTGGAAGACAAGCTATCATGCATCCTGGCAAGGGTGGGCATGTGTGTGTATGTTGTACTTTCATCCATCGTGTTGCCACTGCCACGAGGTTTCTTCAGCAATTTGCTTCTATTAGGTAGGAGATATGTGCTGGCATCTGGACATCATCTAGACATATGTTCATTTTTTTTTGTAAATTAATTAGATACCTAAGTCTGTGAAGGGTTACAGGCAGAGCTAGACAGGCACTGCGCTGAAATAAGTTAAGAAAATGCTTGATAGCATAGGAAGAGGCAGAGGCTAAGAAATTAGGGAAGGGGAAATAAAACCAAAGTAGACTAAAAGTGTTGGTAAGAGCTTACAAGGTCGACACACACAAATTCAAAATCATCTTCTTATCATCTCTTGCTCAATTCTTCCCCATGCTTCATTTGTTGTAATTTTATCCTCAGCACTCTACCATGTAAATCTGACTCCAGACTCTGTTCGGTCTTGCTCTCCTCTTTAGGAGAAATAATGGCACATTTTTTGACTGAATACAGGAGTGAAAAGAGAAGATTTAGAGAAGTTTCTGAAATTCATAAGGTGCATCCCAGGGACACTCAGGTTGGGGTTGTAGCAGTTACTGGGAATGTAAAATAACATGACATTTTCAGTCTCATTGCACTCCTACACTTCAGTATCTTGGCTAATAAGCCTCTTGCCCCTTAACACAGGATTTCTCAGTCAGTCACATTTGTGAATCTGGTTTGTGTAGCTGTTTTTCAAAGATAGCCAATATCAGATGTTCAAGAGGGAAGAGTAAAAAACAGTCACAGTAGACAGCTATAGGACACCCATAAAAGCTGCTTTCTCATGCTGAAAAATTTGAGTCCTATACAGTGGCCTTTCTCCAAAGAATTTCTTCAAGGTTAGAGTGAGTAAAAGTAAGAGCATAGGAGAAATGCTTGCCATTTATATGGACTAAAGTAAGCTGAGAAACCAACTGTTCAGGAAGACATGGTGATAACCATTCTAACAAACAGGATAATCTTTTAAGTGTTCTGTTCCTCTCTGAATTTTGTCAAATTCTTGCCCTCAGCAGTATCCCATAACAATGAGGAGGCCATCAGACTTACAAGGAGTTAAAGAACTTGAATTACAGGAATTACTTTGAATTTAAGCTTCTATACAATATAAACTCTGCCCATACTCAACTGCCTTCAAAACACCAGTCTAATGCCCTACAATTGAGATGAGCAATAGAAAGTTTTAGTGGAGGTATTTTGGAGTGAAAAGTGAAGAACTAGGGGAAGAAACAGCTAGCTGCTAGAAGGTGCTCTTTTGGAAACACCGCCTCTTTGAGATCTTACTTCAGCTCTCAGTTCCAGGTTGACTGGAGTCAAAAATAGATCTATCACAGAAAGGGGGATGATAGAAGGAGTAAGGTCTGCAGCTAACCTTAGCTAGGTTGTGTCACATTATCTTGGCAGAGGTAACATTAAGCTATAATTTTGGGGGAGTCAGAAGACTGTGCGACTGGCCTTTCATAAATTTCTCATTGCTGAATAGTTCCTGTTTGTGGTTCTCCAGTACTCATTTTAAGAAAGATAACAGCCAGTAAAACTTAATCTGAGATGAATTCAGTTCTCCTTTGACTCTTTCTGCCTTTAATCTTCCCCTACTAGGCCGTGATTTTCTGTGACTCCATCTGTTCTCTTGGCAGCTATCCAAAGAAAGGCAAGATAGAGACAAGTAGCAAAAGGCTCCAGGAAAGCTGAGATATCCAGGACTACAAACAATGACTGTTGGTCAAAGCCTCTAGCTTTTCTTCAAAAAGTGGAGTTTTAAAGGGAAGGTTGCTTGAGCTGGACTATTTATTTACTGATAGAATGTTGCCTGAGGGGATCACCTTTCAGCATTTTCAGATTTCTAAGAACTCGCTGTGTGCTTGGGCCAAGGGCAAGGCTACTGATTATGCAGGCCAGTAGGGCTCAAGGACCAGGATACAGGGGTTAGTTAAGTGCTGGCAGCTGGGGAAGCCAGTGATCTTCATTTAGGGCCCATGCCAACAATCCTACAGAGCTGACCAGGGCGGCAGTCACGGTGGGATGCACGGGTGTTGCAGCACGATAGAGAGAAGCACGCGCTGTGCACCCGTAGTGAGAGCAATTTTCATTCTGTCTCGTTTTGGCATTTCTTGTAGTCTAAAATCATTCATGCAGAAAAACACATAGCTGCTCTTTATCTTTGGGAACAGGCCACACAGGGTATTTGTTTAATTAAAACTGACTGCTGGAGAGCAGGGAGCACCACCGTTTTCCATATGGTGTCTGGGTTGGGGGTTTGCTTTTGTGGGGGTGCAGGAGAAGAAAAAGAGGTTAGACTTGTTTACCATAGTACAGCTCTCAGCAGACAGGTATTTCAAGACAGGTATCATCAGTGCTAAACTAGTGGGCACTGATGCTTAGGGTGGGCAATACTGAACATAAAGCCCCAGACACTTGTCCAAAGGGAAGATACAACATTAGGGCAATTTTAGGGAAGTTTGCTCTCCTTTGGCCCTCTGATGTGCAAGCTGTGTAGCTACAGAGACTTTCAACTTTTGCAGCTCAACTCTTGTTCCCTCTACAACACCTGTTTTTAAGCAAAGAGAAGCTTAGCCCCATGGGATCCATGGCTGTAAAGACCAGCATTAGTCAGGGGGCCCCTTTGCAGCACAGTCCAACTTTCTAAGAAGGAGGAAAGGTAGAACTAACTCCTGAGCTGACTAGACAGCTTGTGCTAGCCAGGAGGTTTGGCACAAGCCTCTCTGAAGTTCATCACAGCAGGAATTGCTGTGGCTGGACAGTTAATTCACAGATACCCCTACTGAGGCTGCAGGCTGCTGGCTGGAGGATACCTCTTGTCAGGAGCAATGTTGAGGACAACTGAATAAAATTCGGTCAGCTGTTTTGTCTCAGAGGAGAGAGGGGCTAATGTTTCAATTGACAGCATGGGCCAAGCTTTCTCTGCATTTAAGATAGGTCTGGACTGTCAAATCCTTGCCTCCGGAGCGTGTGTCCCAGCTAGATGGAGCAGAGCACTGACAGGCTCAGGCTGTTCCCAGTCCTCCTTTTGCGTCTGTGCTTGTCCTTGTCCTCTGCTGCTCCTCCCCACACTGGTCTCATAGTGCTGGCAATATGTACCTCAGCATGCCTCCTTCTCTTTTGTACAACCCACCTGCCTAGAACACCTTTTCTTCTTGCTGGTTTTGCCTTCCAAGCGTTCATCAGAGTGCAGTCCAAGACATAATAATTTGTTTATTTCTGAAGCAATAAATTGGAAACGGAACAGTTCAGCAGTATCCTGACAGATGAGGAGAAACTGTCACCACAGTCACCTTCCTGATCTGCCTATGATAGTGTTTGTTTAATTTCGGTATCTGCAAGGGTTTGCAAGTCTGAGGAAGGCAAGGCAGAGGGCAGAGAGCAAGAAACAGGCAAAAAAAAAGCAAGCCCTGGACCTACCCTTTTAATCAGTAGACCATTGCCACCTACCTGAAGCATTTTAAAAGAAGCAAAATTACAGATCAGCACCCCAAAGTAATGAGTCTGAATCTGCTGTTACTGGATTGAAGTCAGATTGCCTTCCTCCCTGTTTTTCAAAGGCAAAAACAAGCCTTATGCTTTCTAGTGTTGAACTCTTCAGCGGCCGCATATTCAAGTTTTACGTAGCCTTTGTGACTTATGAAGTGAGATTTGTTTAAAAACAAAATCAAAAGAAAGCACAGAAAGGAAAAAAACCCCACCATCAAAAGTCTTACACTGACTTCTGACAGATACTAAATATGTCAGGATTCACTTTAAACCTGCAAAGGCTGACAACACCACAGGGGAATGAAATCCAGGTAGCCACCAGCCATTACAACCCTGACAGGCCCTCTTGAATCACAGCAACAAAAACAACATCTTACCTGAAGACTTCATAGTGTTAAGAAGACAGTTGCTTTCCTGGGGCACTTACTTGAGGCTTAGAAGTGGTAGTAAGGCCCTAGGACACTTGCCTCTTGCACCCCGATGAGAGCTGCTTTGTCCTGCTAACAATACAGACTCTTCAGGGTGGGAATAGGTCCACTTCTTCCACAGCAAGTTAACCCTGCTCCTGTCTGGGTGCTGTGCTGCAAAAGCAAGGTCATGGATTTGCAAAATATCAGATATATGCAGGATCAAGAGATGGAGAGAAGGGGAAAAATGAGCAAGGTGAAACCCAGTCCCTGTGGTGCATGCCTGGGTAGCACAAAAGAGAAGGAGAAGCAGGTTGTAAAAGAAGAATGTAAACAGCCCCAGAGCTCCAACTGCTCTTGGGCATTTGAGGAACTCGGATTTAATAGGAATAATAAGATCTCCTTCCCTGTACCCGGTTCAGGGAAAGAGCTTCCAGCACAGTCTCAGAATACCCATTTACACCTCATATGTTTACTTCCATCAGGCAGTGTCTGCTCCTCACTGCCTCCCTGGTGGCTTCCCCATGGGAGTCATGGCCCTCAGAGGGGGACACAAGGATCCCAAATGGCCTGGAGACAGATTTCTGCCTGTGGGCATGATCAACAACTGGTAGTGGCATGTAAGGGGCACAACTACTTCAGAGATCTTGACATTTCAGAGGTTCGAGACAGCAGAAAATACCCATGGCTGGTGTTAAGCACACATGAGAACCAGAGTCAACAACTGACTGTGCAGCTGCAGTGCTCAGAGCATGCTGGTTCTCTGAAGAGGTTTTGTGAGATGTTTTTTTCTTAAAACACCCACGGGAGACTGAGCCTAAAGTCCTGAAACTTCACCCCACTCTGCCTTTCACTGTTTCCCCTTCACTTTGCTTTGTGTTTCTATCCTGATAATTAACTAGCAAGGCATTTCATCTATATAAAGTCTTCTCTATCCTTATTCCTTCCTCTTTTTCCTCATGTTTTCCCTCCCTCTTGTTTGCTTTCTTCATGTGTAATTAGAAATTGAAGTGGTGCATCTGCTGTTCGAATAAAAGCGAGGAATAGTGTAGTTAAGTTAGGGAAATGTTTAGATTAGAAATGGCTGAAATTTGGGGTGTTTGTTTTTTGGAAGATTCCATTTGGTAGCTGGTGAAGGGTCTAGAGCACAAGTTTTATGAAGAGCAACTAAAGGAGCTGGAAGGTTTTAGCCTGAGGAAAAGGATGCTCAAGGCTGACCTTACTGCTCTCTGCAACCTGAAAGGAGGTTGTAGCCAAGTGGATGCTGGCCTCTTCTCCCAAGTTACAAGGACCAAGACAAGAGGAAATGGCCTCAAGTTGCCCAGGGGAGGTTGAGATTGAATATTAGGAAAAATTTCTTCACTGAAAGGGTGGTCAGGCCTTGGAAGGAGCTGCCCAGGGAAGTAGTGCAGTGACCATCCCTGGAGGTAATTGAAAGACATGTAGATGTGGTGCTTAGGGACATGGTTTAACGGTGGCCTTGGCAGAGTTGGAATAATGGTTGAACTTGATGATCTTAAATGTCTTTTTCAAAGTAAATGATTCTATGATCCTGTGATTCAAAAGTACGTTGTTACTTTTATCTGGAAATAGGCCCCTTTTTTAATCCCTCTCAGATCTTGTAGAGATGAAAGTAGGAAATGCCAATAGATAATACTTCTGAAATGAAGAATGCACCTCAGAATGGATACCAGCTGTTGCTGAATCAGCTGAGAGCCTCGTGCATTGCCACACTGCAGCTGACGATGTCTGTGACTCCAGGGCTGCTCTCCAGAGCCCACTGCCTTGGCACAGGTGTTCCACACTGCATGGACTAGCCAGCTCCCAGCTTTGCTGCTTTGGGATCTGGGTAGGGTGGAAAACCTGGTAGCCCCTCTCCAAGAGGCTGCTTGTATGGCATAGCTGTACTAGAGATGTGAGAGGTGGAGGCACGGCCCTCCAGCAGCTTGCCAGAAAGTCCAGGTAAATCCCTGTAATTTGAAGAATCTTTTTAAAGCCCTAGGGGTTTTCACCAGATAGTTTAAATTTGGTGAATCAGTATTTTTATGCAAACCCAAAATTTTATCAGAAAAGCCCTGACAGATTCTGGCTGGAAGCAATGTGACAGGATGTAGGAGCTGGAGTACTTCTGTGAGCCTGCTTGAACATAGACTCAAATGTGATCCCCACACTTGCTTCAGTGGAAAGACAACACAAGTAATTTTTGGACACATCAGTCAGATAGCTCCATGCCACCTGAGGAGTTTAAATTGGAAACAACATAGTGAGAACCAACAATAACCAGACTGGCAGGAGGGAAGGGATGAGAGCTGGGTAGTTTCAGAAGTGGAAGGCCAAGGAGATGAAGTTGCTCTGTCACACAAACATGTCCTCTCTTTTCCAGCAGGTTATATGTCACAGGCAGAGACTGAGGGCATGGTTAGAAGTCAGTGAGGTAAAGCTAAAGCTTTTGTCTTCCCCTTGCTGTGCTGCTCCTGGCACTCCCGTTGTTTCTATGGAAAGATTCCTTTTGAGAAGCCATTGGGAGCCAAGGAAGTGGAAGAATTAAGCAGTTTGTTTTATTAAGCAAGCTGGGAAAAAGTATCATCCTTGTCTGTAATTTAGGTTATCTTTGTGGCCACGTCTGTCAGGTTTTGAAAAAGACAAAGGTGATAAGATTCACATTTCAAACTGATGGAAAGCATGGCAGGGTGTTTGGAGGAATCTGAGACCCCCAAGACTAGTTAGCTGTGCTGCTTATGTCTGGGTTAGAAGCTGCAAAAATATTTTTAAAAGGAAATGACTGCATTTGAGCCCTGGGTCTCCACAGTAGCACTGAGAAGAGAGCTCCAGCTGGTGTTCCACTGGCTTGGAGACAGGGTGCTTTTACACCACCTAAGGATTCAGCTTGCTTTATCTCCCCTGCTTTTCTTCTCCTCTTTTAATTTTCTTTTCCCTTTCCCTAGTACTTTCCCCTCTTGACGTAGTGACTCTTTTTAGTGACTCCTTTTCATTGGTGAAGGTCAGCATGTTCAAAATTGGCTGTTGATATGTGCTCAAGGGCCTCCCTGGAGCTCTCTGCAAAGGATCTAATTTTTGGAGGTGATGAGCAGCTCTTACTGGGTTCCAATGCCATGATAAGTGCCCAACGCCCATGAAAACCAGGCTGCTTACAAATGCTTTCAGGTAAGGGACTCCAAGAACAAGTCATTCAAGATTAGTGAGCAGTTTTGGAAGTTTGGTCTAGGTGTTGAAAGTTTTATATTATTTAAATGTAGCCAAGTACTTGCTTGACATAGGTACATAGAGTTGTTGAGCTGCAAGTTGAATTTTGTCTGAACTATACGGCTGTGTTGTGTAAGTCAAGGGCAGATTGTGGGGAAACTTGAAGCTAACAGTCTGAACATTAATAACAGTTAGAATAGACTCATCTGTAGCTTAAATATTACTTAAAATTAATAGATGGAGTGGACAGCCACGGTCACGGGTATATGAACTGTAGCAAACATTGTATTGACTACAGAACTAACCAAAACTCCCACTGAAACTGATGGAAGCAGGATGTGAAGTTGAGCACAAGACAGCCACTTGGCAACAAAAACACCAAACCAATGAAGGGTGAGAAAACCCCATGCTCTAATAATGCTGTTGGTCCAGACTGTCACATGAGGGATGGAGAGTTTAGGTTGTAAGAGTATAATTTCCCAGGCATTTCTTTGGTTGGGGTCCCTCTTTTGAGTCAGCAAGCTCGAGCTACCAAATACCATAACTGATCTCTTCCAATAAACCTACCTAATGCAGTTGAGACTGTAGTGTCAAAAACTTCTGTAGCACTAGGATTTCTTACTTTGGATGAATTCTTTTGTCTTTCTTATCTAGTAAATCCATTTTTAGTCTTCTGTTTTCCTGTTTTGCTTAAGTTTGCTACTTCTTATGGGTTTGCTTTTCTCTGCTATGGTCTCTTCCCCTTGTCATGGGCTCAGCCCCTCTACTTGTGCTTGTCCTGTCAGTTTTCTGCTATTATTCCTGGTAATGTCCAGTGATGATGTGCTAAGGCAATTTCTTTACTCTAGGGAGGTTTCAGGAAAATTGTCTGCAGAGGTAATTTAGCCATTGTCAAGTAAAAATCAACTACTTTGCATTACAATGTATAGGAAACATGTCTAAGGGCACGTTTCTGTTGCAAAAGAGATAAAATACAGGCAAAACTGTTTTTCATGAGATGTGTGAGATCATGAGACAGATTCTTATGGAAGAAAAGCTTTTTATTTGGGCACTTTTGTCCCATTCTCTACAGCTTCACATGAACATCAGGACAGGTAAGGTAAGGGAATAGAATTGTCAGGCAGCCTTCTACTCCCTGCTCCCTACACTTTGTTGTACAAAATATTCATGCAATAATTAGATTACTCTTTCAATATCACTGGGGTTCACTGTCCCCTTGGAACAAAAAAGACATTCTCCATTGAGTTTTCTGCTGAGTTAACGGAACACTGACCTACTATGGTTTGTTTTTTCTTACAGGAATGAAACTGTTTTACACCAGTTCTGTTGCCCAGCAGCTGACGCAGAGCAGAAGCCTTCATCTTCGGACTCATCACCAAGGTGGGAAATTGCTGCCAGCCAGACCTTTATTTTTGCTACTTCCTTATCATCCATTACTAATCTTCTCACCCCAGACAAAACTCACATATTATACATGCCAATCCTCCGCCATCCTCCCTTACATCCCGTGTCCCCAGTACTGCTGTCTCTCTCTCTTCCCTCCCAGAGATTACTGTTTGTACTGTTGTGTAATTGCTTGCAAACCCTCCACTCACACACACCCATTCACCTCCAAAAATGAATTTTCAGCCTCTCTTCAAACATCTACTTCCATCAATCCACATTCACACTTGTACGTTTTCTTACCCTTCTGTGTCACTGTGACACCAACATACAACTGCTTCACTCTTCTCCTTCAAATTAGCTACCCCACACTGTGTTCCTGGACACAGTATAGATCCATAACCTTTAAACTACAGCAAAAGTTACCAAACAAACTCAGGGTTCTGTCTTTCACCCTGAGACAGGGTGGGGGGAGCAGTTTTACATGTGTCAAAATGGTCTGAGCTTGCCAGCAGAGAACAATTATAGACAGGTGCTATTAAACATCACCAACTTGTATCCAGTGCAGCAAGGTGTGGAGACACCAGCAATTCTCGTAGCTCTCCCCCATCAGTGAAAGACGTCAGTGCCAAGAGCAAGGGATCCAAGGAGCTTCAAAACTACTTGAGATGCACGTACTGCATATAGCTTCTGTGCTTGGCCTTGTCCTTCTGTTCTTGCTGTGTCCTTCTCTTCTCACAACTTCCCACACTTCCATCTTACAGACCATCTCCTTTTTCTCAGGCCTCATCACCATTCTGTCAACAGCAAAGACTTTTCTCTTTAAAGATTGTCTCATCACACTGTTAGACTTTTACATCTGACCTTTGGTAAGAAGCCTGAGTTACTGGGGAGGGCTCTGAACAGAACTGGGCAGCTGAATTGCAGTAGTGAGGCTACAGCATTTTAAAAATGATATTTCTCTTGTTTGTTCTGCTCACTGGAGCAGACTGTAGTTTCTGATTTCCTTCCAAGAAAAAAACGTGAGTGCTGGACCACTGTGAAGAGAACAGGGCTGGGTGGGTGTGTATGTTTGAAAGAGTTCAGCAGTGCTTGAAGACAGGGTAAAGAAGCAGGACCCCTCCTGCTCATTTGTGTATGAAAATGGAAGGAGTAACCCCACGATGTCTGTGCTAAGGGCTCTAAAACATAGGTAAGATTTGCATGACAGCCCTCTGCACCTCCATGGCAGATGGGGAGATGCTGGCAAGGAAGGGGAGGAGACAGCAGAGGAGGAGACTACAGAGATTTCTGTGGTCAGCCACCTCTCTCTTGCATTTCTGGAGTGAGAAAGTTTTGGTTAAGTGTTCTATTTTGTCTGATCCAAGTCTCAGTTTTGCCATAGTGTTCTATCTTCATATCCTCATCCTTGACCCTGCCCCATCCTTTGTCTCAGCCTCCATCTTATTTCTGATCAGTTCCTATGGTTTCTAGTATTTTCGTGTTCTACAAGGCTGACATTGTTAGTCTTTGGCTCTAGGGTTGTTTTTGTCAAGTTCTTGGTCAGGCCTTCCTTTCATCCTGGTGACTCTCCAAGGCCCTGCCCATCCCTTGAGCCTGAGTCTGTCTGCCCTTCTACTGCTGGGGTTTGACAGGTAAATTGAAGAAGAAGCAATCATTTGTTTCAGTAATTTAACAACTTTGGCAACTTGCATCCACAGATCAGTCTGAGTCAGGAAATTCCAAAGCGTGAATGAATGACAATGACCTCAACTGCTTGTTGCATCTGGGCTTCCAGTTAAGGGGCTTCTCATACTGATCTGTGCCTGTCCATTTTATGCCTTTTGTGGCTTGTCCCACTCTGCAGGCCTCATACTTTCCTTGCTTTTTTCTCAGGACTTTCTTGTGTCCTCTCCATTTCTAATCCCTCCAGACTCCAAGAGCAGAACTGAATTTGTGTGTGTGTGACACAATATTCTATGCAGACATAAAGAAGGCTGAAGCCACCATGGTTATTCGAGGGTGAAAAACAGGCACAGAGAATTTTTTTCTGTTTGAAACAGAGCAGTTTTTATGTGTGATCTCCCTGTGTGACTGTCTCAGGTGAGAAGAGCATCACTACTTCCCACACTGTACCAGAAGAAAAGCAGAGCACATGCAGCACTGTTAAACTCACCAGTCAGCTTTATGCTGGCCAGAAAACATCTCCCAGCTCCTGTCAGGTCCTGCAGTCAGCCATGGGCTTCCTTCATGTCTGAAGTTACATATACAGTGCAGTGAGGAAGCCAAAGAATGGCAGGAAGGGAAAAAGTCAGGGTCACTGTGGAGCTGATGTCCACATGGTGCTCTGGAATGGCTTAGTATGGTGCTTGGAGAAGCTCATCAGATCATTTACAGAGCCTGTCATCCTGCTCAAATCATGAACAAGCTCCCCATGGAGCCAAAGGCAGAAGAAAAGTCAATCAAGACTGAAAGGTGTTGGTCAGACAGCCTGAATAGGCAATCAGTTCCTGGGTGAGCCAAGCATATCCCTAAATAAGCTCATCAGGTCTCCTGGTGGGAGGACCTGGTACATAGGGGCTCCCTGTGCAGCTTTTCTGAGTCTCACTGAATGGACAGCCAGTCACAAGTGGTGCTGTGGTGAATTTTGATGAACCAGCTTGAGTTTATTCTTTCTTTCCCCCTTCCTTGATAGTTTCCCTAAATGAGATAAATCCTGTCAGAACTGATGCCACTAATAACCATCAACCATCTAGTTTTAATTAGAGTTTGCTTCATTAATGCCCCAACTCCTCTCTGCGCAGCAGATTAAATAATGTACTTGCAGCTCATTTACACAAACCCCCAAACTGCAAGGCTGAGCTGCAATCCTTTAATTAAACAGCCCGGCTGATCCCTGCCGCTGCCTCGGCTCATCAGTCTAAGCCGATTAAAGAGAATAGGGACTAATAAAGAGCATAAACAGGGAAGTGACTCTCATCTCTTCAAGGGACTTGGAGGCTCCAGCGGTGATCGGCTGCTTTCTCCTCCTCTGCCAGGAACCGTACCTCAGCCCACACCCCGTCCTTCTGGGGCCTGCAAGAATGGTCCTGCTTTCAGCAGGAACCTGGCCTCGTTTTGTGGGACAGGAATCCTTTGGGAGACTGAGGGAACATGGCCAGCAGGAGGGTGACTCAGCAGGCAAGGTGAAGATAAAAAGGGACATCAAAGCAGTGAGACGAGTGAGTGCCTGACTGCAGGAGAGACCAGCAAGAGCAGCCATACCGCTCAAGTGAGGGGCAGATGGGAAAGGAAATGCAGGGAATGACAATAGGAGGTTGGCTGCCAGGAACAATCTGGGACAAAAGTTTGTCTCTGCTTGTAGTTTGTGATGGCCATTGTTGTTCTCGTGTGGTCTTCCCTAATGTTTGTCTGCAAGATTTCTGACTCTTTCTTTGCTACCAATCTAGCTAAAAATGCCTTGGCTTCACATGGACGGGGATGATTAGGAACATGTCAGTGTCTAACCACTCAGCAGAAGCCAGCTCAATGAGGTGATTGGGATTATTCCCACTCATATTGTTCTGCTTTGCTTCACTGATTGCCACAAGCAGAGCTAGCCCCCTTCTCTCCTGCAGCATGTGAATTCCTTGTGGGGAAGTTACCAGTTCCATGAGTTTAGCAGTGCGAATTTCCCACCTGGCTGCTTAGCTGGGATGCACCAGCAATTAGCAAGACTGGTGCTGTAGGCCATGAATATTAAGAGACAGATTTGATCCAAGATTCTGCCAAGAAGCTCAGAGCCAAAGTACAGGATGAGGTGATGGCAGCAAAAGGCAGATTCCTGCTGCTGAACTCTAAGGGCTTTCCCATTTCAAAGTGCAGTATAAATCCTGTTGTGTAGACCACCATTGTCTCCAATGGACTTGTACACTACTGGCTTCATGACCATAAGCCATCTTGCAGGTTGGGTTTCCATTGGGGATGCCAAAGATCAGGTTAAGTGACAGGAAGAAACTCCATGGATGGCAGTAGGAGCGAACCCTGCTCCTTTATTGAGGTGCTGATTAGAGTCTGATTTAGCCAAAACCTGTAATTTTATAAAGCAACTGCTCTTTTTCTTGCTGGCTTCTGCCTGTTAACAGTGGGGTTTCATTCTGGGGATTTGAATAGCCTAGTAATTGCATTTCCCACTTCTCCCAGTCTCACACAGTGGAGACTGGCATCCCAGAACAATGACCTTAAAATGTGTCCAGCAGCAGCCCAGCTCTAACAGGATTACATACCATTTTCCTTTGTGTGAGGTAATAGAGCTGAGATGAGAAAGATTTGTTTCTATTAGAGTAATGAGGGGAAATGATGGAGTCACAATTGGAGGGAACAGTATATTCATTCAGTTGCCTTTCACAGGCTTTTCAGAGCCTGCCTCTGGCTCGCCTGTGGCGCTGAATAGGAAATCATCAGAAAATCACCTCTCCTCCAGCAGTGGGAAAAGTTCTACACGAAACTTTAAGCGCATGGAGCAGGTCCACTTCGGCAATGGACATGGGGATAGCACTGGAATGCTGAAGCATCATGTCACAAGGGAGAGTAGGTGGGATCTGGGTACATTTCTGTAAAGGGCAGGATCAAATCCCACAGTAAATCTATGGAAAGTGAGGATGTTCCACTGCATTTGTGGGAAAGTCCTTCCTATCTGTAAGAAGTTCAGATGAGGCCTCACCTGCTTTTAAGGCAAAGGAAACAGAGTCCTTCCAGGAAGACGGAATAGTCTTCTAGAAGGGCTTGGAGGTGTACCGAGCAGAAGGGCTAGGGTCTGAAACATCTATGGAAAAGTTGGGTGAGCTCTGTTCATATTTTCCTGTAATATTTCCACACTTTTTAGTAGGGAGACTGCTGCTTAGATCAGGGTTAAAACATGATTAGTGCAACTGGCAAAGCGTTTGCTTCATGGTTACAGACCAATGAAATTGTAACTCAATATAGTTGAGACTTCAAACAGCTGTGGACTCATTTCTAAAGTGTCTGCTGGATTAGTCACTGTAGCAGGTTGGTTGCTTCCTGGCATCACAGCACCAGAGTGGTAAGGAGACCTGTGAACCATCAGCTACATCTCCAAGCCAGCCTTCCTTGCAGTTCTGGTGAAATTCCTTCTTGCCCCACATGTGACTTACCAAAGTATTGAAATGAAAATACGTGTTCTTGCTGGCAGAGGTCCTTTGTGCTTGTTGCTCCATTTTTATATATGGGAGGCTGATAAGAAGATGGATAGATTTTGGACAGTTCTTTCAAATCAAACCTTCAAACATCTTTCTTCCCAGCTCTCAGAGCTGCACAGGAGTGTGCTACCCCTTAAGCAGCACATGTTTAAAAATCAAAATCTGATTTCATTTACCTCTGGAGATCTGCTCTCTCTGATTCTTCATGTCTCTTTACCTGAACTCTGTTTCCATTGAACATGAATTTGTTCTTTGTCCTGTGAAGTCGTGTTGGAAGGTGTTGGCACAAAAGAGCCATGAATATTATCCACTGCACAGTCACAGCATCATGTCCTTCTTTGGCTCCCCACTGCTGTAGCCCAGGAGCATCTCTTCTCCCAGGACAGCTCTCACTTTGCCCTTGGATCACTCTAGGTCCTCTGACAGTTAGATCCTCCTGAGAAATCCTCAAAACTTTGTTTAGATTGTGAATGAAATATACCTTAAGGCTGAAGCCCAAGAAGTTGTTGAGAACTGACCACTCACCAAGAACCACTCTCCCTCTGGACACTACTGAAGTACCTTGATAAACCGTGGGGAATGATGATTTTCCACCAGTATCCATCACTCTTCCAGCATTACAGTAAAACAACTGAGTTGCTCAACATTTTGTCTGAACTTGTAAAAGATTGACCTTGCCTCACAGAAAGAATGCAAATCCAGCTCCTGAAATGGGAAATTAGCATTTCTAACTTAGAATCGCTGGCAGGATATTGGACATAGAATCGGGAGGTCAGTGCTTCCTCTCATCTCAGAGCTACTCAGTGACTCTGTCTCAGATGTGAAACATGATGATGATTCTAGTCTGTATCAATTCAGATCTATAACCTTCCACTTAAACAAGCATAACAGCTCTGCCTAATTGGCCCCCAGCTGGCAGTGTCAAGTGGATGATCCTACAATTAGTGGACGATGGAGGCTGAATTCTCCTCTGATTCTTAATGGAGAACACTCCAGGTCAATCTTAACAGGACAAGGACATGCCAGTGCAAAGCAAGCCTCCATACCCATGGTCTATGTCTTGTGTGCTCTGAGGACAAAGGACAGTACACAGAGCTCTTCAGTCCGACTTCTTGTATGCTTGCCAAAGTACTCCACAGCACTGGTTTTGAAAACACCCAGAAGTTTGAGCATTTCTGCTTTGCTAGCACATCCTGTTCGTGCTTCTCTTCTCATTTCTTTTCCTTATTGAGGTCACAGGCATGAAGAGAAGATTTTTTTTTTCTCTGCTTCTTAACAGCTCATCTACTTCTTATTCTTCCCTCCCTGTAGACTTAATAATCCTGTTCTAGAGAGTACGACTGGAGGTTGCGGGGATGCTGCAGACAGGCAGGGATGGGTCAGCAAAGTTCAGATAAATATTCCCCCGGCTCACAGTTTTCAGAGTTTGGATTTTAGTCTGACACAAAGGCGTGGGCGAGGAGTAATGTCTAGACCCAGACTTGAACTCTTCCTAAGCTAGGGAGTGAGTAGATTCCTCACTGTTTATTGGTGTTTTGTACAGTAAGGACTAGCAACCTTAATTTGCTTTGCAGGAGCCCAGGTCCAGAATCACAAAGATGTTTAGTGAATGTAGATTTAGAACAAATATGGAAACACTTAGAATTATGAGCAAAAAATGTTTTAGAGAACATCCTTAACATCATAGTTACCAACAACCTTGGGAATCTCTTGCAGGGAGGTATAGTTGGCAATTCTTCTGGTACTATGACCTGGGAGGAATGGCTCTTTCTGGAAGCATCCAAAGAAACAGGAGGTCAGTTTCAGATGCAGCGTCTCAGTCCCGTAAAGGAGATCCACCAGGACATTTTGGCACTATCTCCCCCACAGACATTTCTCAGCTCCTCTCCAACAGCTGGTGCAGCCACTTTCAGGCAAGTGTGGAGAACATGAGGGTGGGGAAGTAAAGTAAGGAATAGATGGGCTCTTCAACAGGAAAAAAAAATATTTCTGGTGGAATCTGGAGTCTCCCTGTCACGTTGGTTTGTTGCCTTAATGACAACAGGTGTGTTCACAGTTTCTTTATTTGCCCCTATCAACACCTTTCTTCTGGAAGGTGGAAGATCCTAGGAGAGAGAGGCCAAAGAAAACACACTTGAAGTTTCTTATTTTGAAACTGCAAAGATGCCCATCGGACACATGTTTTCTGAGAGCCTGGAGCTGGGCACAGCCATTGCCTAGCCACATGTTCTTCGAGTCCTTCCTTTTCCCCCATTGCTTCTGTTGCTTACCTGGGTCCTCCCCTAGAGGAATTTGGATTTGGATTCAAGTGCTCTTTTCCCACATGTGACAGTGCTTGCTATTTCTTGGGCCATGGTGATACCTGTGAAAGAGGATCAATCATAGCCAACCTTACAGTTGTGGAAGCCACTTTCAACACTTGTCGAGATCAGTTAGTTGCATTAATACCAGACAATTCACTCTTGGCTTGCAGATGATCCTCATGTTATCCCTCTCCTATACTGTGAAGAATTCCTTGCCTGTAACACGGCAACTTTTTTGTACCAGGGGAATGCAGCATAAATGCCTGCTGTGTGCTGTGTTTTCTGTGTGCTAATGCCACAGGGATGCAAGAGAAGAGGCTATGCCAGCCTTGGAAATACTCCTGTATCTAGCACTGAAAAACGGGCACAGACGGTTGATAAAATAATAGCAGATGGACTGTGGTGGAGCTCACACCATTCATCCTAATCCTCTACTAATATCATCTGACCTGATCTGCATCAGTCAAGATGCACCCATCCCCAAAATTGAGCCATTCCAGGCCTTTTGTACACTATGGTGTGTTCTGTTGAAGTTGACAGGTGGTTTCTGTAGACCCTCTGTCCACAGGCTTATTGATGGCTTGTAAGGCAGAGAGGGATAGGGCAAAGAGATGAAAAAAAGGAGCCAATGAGAAAGAAAGGGAGACAGACTTATCCCAACAAATGTAACAGTGCTACTGTAAGAAAAATGAATGGCAAACATGCTATATAGAGAAGAATGACAGGAGAGAAAGAGCAGGAAAAGCAGGAAGATAAAAAATAGTGTAAATGAAAGAAGAAACTGGAGGGAACAAGAGCATATGAGCAGGAGATAAATGAGCAGGTCCCTTGGCTGGAATAATTCTGTTCATGCCAGCATTCTTTGGCAGTGACAGCAATGAGGCTGTGGCCTTTTATTACACATTTTCTTGTAGTGTGATCTCAATCCAAAGGCCTTTTGTCTTTTTTGTACTCTGCAACACTAACTCACTCCTGTGAAGGTTCATCTTCTGACCACCCCCATGGGACAGGCTCTGTTCTCAAATACAATAAGCTCTCCTTTTGAAAAAACATCCCTGCACCAGAATTCCTTCTTCTGCATGTGGCCCTGGCAGGCTTTCATATGCTTCAGGAAGAACTGAAGAATCTGAGATGCTGAAGAGGAGCACACTGTACAGCTGCTCAGGCCACTCTGTTCAGGTTCTGCAGTCATCTAGATAGCTGAGGGAGCGAGTGTAAAAAAGTTGGGGGATTTTTGGGACTGTCACCTTGCCTGTTCAAGGCATAAACAGGACCTTCAGGAGTTCAGTGGGATTTTTCTTCTGAGACTGAAGAGCCTAACTCAGGCCACGCCACTTGGAAATGTGTTCTAGTAATTTTTAACCATCTCTGGCTGGCACCTTGGTTCTTCAACACATAGATTGTCCCACCATTCCACTGGGAATTGTGTTTGCCTAGTGACTAGAGCTGTATGTCACCTTTGTTGTGCCCCACACTGGTATGTTGCTGCTTTCCTCTAAACAGGTCATGATGCTGTTATTATTGCCTAGGCTGACTGCAATCTCTTTCATTCCATCTTTTGGAGAAAGAGGGAAGACTGGGATAGGCTACCCTGTGTACACATTGCTGGTACTCTTTTGCACGTCTTTCAGGGTGGCTGACAGAATATAACAGATGCCTGTGGTTTCATAGAATACACAAATGGGAGAGTGGTGGGTCAAGATGCACAAAACTGGATGATGCAGAATGATGCTGTGGGAAGTGTTGCTGTGCTGTTACAGCACAACTGGATCTGGTAAGGGTGTTACAGGTTGTCTTAAAATAGAGCATTATTAGGCTGGATCCTTCACCGACACAAAACCATTTCGCACCGGTCAGAGTACTGCTCAACCACACAAAAGGATTGGTTGTGTCTAGGCAAACTCCAGTTTTTCTTAATGATCTTGCCCTGAAAGTTCCATGTCTGAGTATGGAGAATAAGGGTGGGAATAATTTTCATTCCTCATGGGTAAATGAATTTTAAGTGCCATAGGGGAATATGACCTTGCATGACCGAATGTGTAAGGTGCTAAGTCATCCTGTATTCCAAATGGGAGTGAGGAAAGAAGGAAAAAGGAATGAAGCCTCAGGGAAGAGAAGTGACATGAACTGGATCAGAGCGTGAGTGAAGCAGCGGTGATAAAATAGGTTAAAACCTGGAAATGTAGAGCTTTGTGCCTACTGCATAAGGCTGTGGGTGTGGTCACTGGGTTGGGAAAAGGAGGAAGGAATGCTAACCTTGCTGTTTCTATTTTGGTCTTCAGCCAAAGGCCAACACAAACCCCTAGATCTGAACTCAGTGGCAAAGTTAAAACCTGAATCATATCCGATTTCGTAAAGCTAGTGAATGGGACTGTCTGTATTGAGGAGGATGGTGATTTGAAGCTGTATTACTCTTTTTGTTGAGGAGAACTGGGTTTTCTTCTGCTTGGTTTGATACAAGCAGTGTCCTTCTACTGGGCTGCAGTGATTGCAAGAGATGAAACAGCTGAGATACTTGAGACTAGAAATACAATTTTTCTGAGTCACAAGAAGATCTTCCCGTGAAATGGCTCACTCAGAAATGGCCTTCAGAAATCAATTACCCTGATCCCTTAGGAGAGAACCCAGAGGTCCGGTCCAACATAGGGCCCATCACAACAGGTGGAAAAAGAAGACCACAGAAGCCCTTGCCTTGGTTTATAAATGCCAAGAGCTGTGTCCCTCATCCAGCTCACAGGCAGCTGGATTAGGAGAACAATGGGCTGAGGGGATATGCAAGGTTTCCTTGCCTTGTAGAGACTCTGCTGCCTCCCAGCCCTGAATTCATCTCATTTTAGCAGTGAAATTCTATCTTCTGCATGATTGCACCGGCAGGCTTTTGTCAGCGAATTTGGTGATGTTCAAACCTGCCTCGGGGATGAGGAGCCAAGAGATCTGAGTTGAAGTGGCAGAAAGACTGCTGCTGAGAAGCCAAGTTTCTCTTTCCCGGGGTGCTGAGCGGGCAGTTACACTAATGTAGGATGCCATCTGTTTTTTCCTTCTCTAAAAGGTCGTGTTTACCAAACATTGGAGAGGCAAGAGAGGTCCAGGGTTAAAGTAAAAGTAATTAAACCCTGAGAGCAGGGCCTCCCATGCCTTCAGTATCCACTTGGTGCTTTTCACACCTCAGTGATAAGCACAGGTGCCCTGTTTGAAACAGCCACAAGTAACCCCCTCTGCAGTGACAGGCTGTGGGACCTCCTTGTCTAACCTGCAGAGACAGCACAGAACCAGCCTGGGGTGTCAAGCCCCAAGGTGTGACAGGCAGCTCAGAAAGGGGCTCTACTTCCTAAGCTGAGCCCTGTGCTCCTGCAGATGGTGAAACAGAAGGCGTGGCTAGAAAGGGAAGATGAAAGAGGGGTGACCCAAGTGCCCTTCCGAGGTGTCACCCAGACACACATAGGAACTATAAGAATAAAACTATGACAGCCACACCACCCAGCACAGCCAGCCTTGCACCATGAGCACCACTTTTGATGTAGTGAGAGCTGCCTTAGCTGTTCCAAGTTACCCTCTGGAAGAGCCTGTCTTTCCCCATGAAAACAGAGATCCCAGTCCTCTGGTGGCTGAAGGCCGTCATGGAGAACCAGGCCCTCAACAAGCAGCCAGCCCAGTCTGACACCTGGACAACCATCTTTGCACCATGAGGGTAAGGGGTGCTTCAGAAAAGTTTAACTCCTGTAGTGCTGTTCAGTGCCACAAGGCACAACAACACAGCAATGTAGGAATTACAACAGCACATAGGGATCAAGTTTAAATACCAAATCTGAAATGAAGGCCCTGACTTTGGCATGTTGGTCCCTGTGGGACAGGAGGCATTTGCTAGTATTATTACATTTTCTGTCTGCCTTACGTACATCTCACCAAAACCTCTTCGAGGAATGTTGAAAAGATGTTGCCTGCTTTAGTCTGTGCTAAAGGATGTTAAATTTAATTGATTTCCAATGTATTTACTGTACCCTACTGTCAAATCTGTTTTACAGGTGTGCACGCTAGCCTTTTTATGAAACAAGTAATATATTCTGGGATGGGTAATGAGCTCAGCTAATTATCATTAAATCCTCTTGGGTAAAACTAGTGCGAGAAGATGGCTTGATGCCACTGCTTTGCAAGGTGTTATGTGAATGTAGACAAAATCAGAATCTTGTTCCTATATTTGTCTTTGTTGGAGGAGACTGTCTGAGAAGGCTGCAGCTCGGCTGGCAGGGGATGATTTGCCAAGATCAAGTTCCAAGTTCCCTGCCTCTCTGGCAGGAGAGACTTTTGCCTTCCATCAGTTTCAGCATGCTCCCAGAGAGCATTGCCTCCAAGTCACCCTAAAACCTGAACTTAAACGCAAATCAGAAGCAATTCTTTAGCACTCAGACACCCTGCACGTCAGAAATCTCCGAACCTTGAAAAATCCCATAATGTATTACCAAGCCTGTCTTAGCCTTTTTTTTTTCCCATTGAATTCTGATGAACCCATTCACCATATGTCATGGGTGTCCTCAGGGAACAACTGAAATGGTATAAACTGAAAGGGCACTTTGGACCTTGCTAAGTCAGCAGTTGATTTATTTTTTTTCCAGAACAGTGAAGCTCAGGAAAGACAGAGGGAGCATAGGTTCTTGCAGACTTGGGGTCTGGACTCCATCCTACTGACATTAGCTGGTGACCTCTTTTTCTAATTCTCTATAAGGCACTTTGTAAGGGTTTGTAATTCTGACATCTGTGAAGCTTTGAAGTCTCATATGACTGTCAGGCCTTGATAATATTAATCACTTATGGCAATTTAAAAGCAGTATATATACAATAACCAACTGATCCTCATACTGAGCTCTGTGAAATGGATTAATAAATTTTTGTGGTCTTTCACAACTAGTCGATGTAGTCTTTGCCTCAGTTACAGGTCACAATCCTGCTCACTGACCTTGAATACCATGAAGAAGGTGTTTGGTAAGTTATACATGAGAAACAGCAGTGTGGTCTTTGCCTCTGTAGTACTTCTGTAACACCTCACAGCCTTCTGTGCAATTAGCTAGACTTTTTTGCATAACCATTATACCTGGCATCAGGGCATCTGAAAATCCTCTTCTTGGGCAACTGGTTTCTCACCAAATCCAGAGGTGATATTGCCGTTTTTTGTTCCTCTGTTATTGCTCTTATTTATCTGCAAAAATTTTTCTTCTTGGAGGAGATAAGGAGCAAAGAGATGAGTTTTGGGTCACGACCACATGGGAGCTCTTTAGCTCTGGAGTGATTATTGAGAAAGCTCAGGTTTAATTTCTTACTGCACTAACATTACTGTCCCTGAGAAGAATAGCTCTTCTGGCCCTTGAGCCCTGTTTAGTCACTCAGCTATCCTGTAAACACTTTTGTGAGAGCTCTGAAAATTAGTCTTAGACTTGAACTGATTCTGGTATTTGACAGTGGTGCAATGGAATGCAATGTCTAGAGCACCCAACTTGTGTGTTCCTGCCTGCAGGTCTAGCTTGAAATTGTCATTAAAGATTTGTTGTTTCTCAAGTCATCAAGTATGGAGAATGTTTAAGCCTGACAGTCAAGATCCAACAGATAACCATGGTTCATCTCCACAGCTGTCAGTTAGAAACACAGAACATTGCCAAGCTGGAAACATGTACTCCAGCAAGGAGGTGATGAGGAGTATGCAAGGAAGGGCACCGTCCTCGTGCTTTAGCAAGTGAAAAGTAGTCGAATCTCTCCCAGGACAGACAGTGATGCAACAGCTCTGTGCAGACATGGGGAGCTGATACTGCTGGGAATGGGTGTATGGGCTCCTCTGGCTTGATAATTTAGTATCACTGATTTGGTCTTTACGTTTCCAAAGTATCAGGAACGGAGAAAAGAGAAGGTCATAAAAACCCCTCTACATAATACCATTTCTCCTCTATCATCTCCCTACATCCTTCCCTTACTCTAATCCTTACATAAAATCTTCCTGAGAAACCTGCACATAAAAGCTTAGTATCAGAAGTCTTATTTACCTGTGCTAAATAAAAACATTTATGGGTGCCAGCTGAATTGTCTCAGTGAGAGCTTTTTCACCATCCTGCTTTCTTGGAACAAACGCTAGGATTCAGCTCAGAACCCTGATATCCCTGTTTTGAAATGCTAGACTGGTGAAAGTATTTTATATAAGCCCCGAGTCAGATTGTCTGTAGTCACCGTTTTTTTAAACAAACCTGGTTGCTGTCTGCAGCAGGCATGTACAAGTCAGCAGTGCAAAAGTACAGGAGATACCTGAAACATGAGAGATGTTTTTTACAGTAGGTGAAATCTGTTTGTAATAATGACTAAGCTAGTTGCTGTGGGTCATAAAAGTCAGATAGGAACATCTAGGAAGAAGAGAACAGCTGAAATTTTAGTTTTTTTTTTTTTTTTTTTTAAATCTGATTGCAAGTGATTTACATTAATATTACAACTTTCAATCAAACAGAATTCAAAGAAATTACAAACCTTCCCTACTTGATTGTATGACTGGCAGAAAATTGTTGAATTTATCATGCAAGTGTAGCTGTAAAAGCTGTGAAAAATGGTGGTATATGATACCTCAGGACAGCAAGTAAAGAACACTGATTACAGTTGAAACTGCAGGGGTGATGCTGGGATACAGAACTAAATTAACCTAGTTGGAGTTTGGCCGGGACTTTGGGATTCACACCTTAGACTCTGCATGGGACTTTTAATTGTTGCAAGTGGTTAGACAAATTTTTCTCATCCAAGAAACTGAATGTGCAATAGATCCATTCCCTTTCTTCATCCCTCAGCCAGGGAGGCTGATTGCTTACTCACCAAGGGAAAACAAGTGGATCCCTGTAATTTGCTTAATAACGTTTTTTTCCCAGAGATCTTCCATGCTATAGTGTCTATTCTTGCCCTACTTATTTTCCTTACTGTTGTTTTTTCTGTTTGGTTGGGGTCTTTTTTTGGTTATTGTGATTATAATAGCTCCTGAGCCATCATTTTTAACAAAACCTATGTTCTACCAATGCAAATCAACTGTATCACTCAGGACAGAGGGAAAAAAATCAGGATTGTTAAGTTCTTAGCCTGTATTTCACTGCAGCATCGGTTTCCATCTTTAGCAGCGTATTTTATTTCTTATTGGGGGCTTCATCAGTTGATGCTACTGGACAATAAAAAATAAGCCTCCCCAAAACACTTCCTCAGGTTCAAAATGGGAGTAAAACTGGGAGGAATATAGGTAGTAAGTGGAACCATAGGGCTGTAATGCTAACATTCAGACTGCTAAACAAACTCATTTTTTCTAGTGCTTATAAGTCACTGAAGTATACCAGCTGAAAATGAAATTTCCCAGGTTTGCCCAAAGGTGAAGTAGGTATTTTTTCCAGATTTTTTTCACACTAAGTAAAACTGGTTCAGCCATTTTTTATCATCTTTTTTTCCCACAACAGAACATGTAGAAACTATTCCCACTTCAGCAAGAGTGTTTACTATTGTGTTCTGAACAGCACAACAGCCGAACAAGCATGGGGTTAAAAAGTTTATATTTAGCATAAAAACATCTAGCTGAAAAATGCCTTTGAGTGCTTCAGTGGAATCTGATTTTGATCTGACCGAATTTTGACCTGCAGAAAATTCCACGCTTAAGCACAATCCATTCTGTATGGGTGTACTCCCTGGGCTCAGAGCACGCAGGGAGGAGGAAGGCAAGGTTGCTGTGTATGTGTGGGGAGCTTTTGTCCTTGTCCCAGCTCTGTATCTTCAGGGGCTTCAGTTCCACCCTGCGAGGGCAGCGCTGAGGCCGATGGTGCTTCTCGCACATCTGTGACCGAGTGTGTGCACTTAGTGCTTGCAGTCGTAGGGCCCTCCTGTGTCTCGAGGAATAAACTAAATGTCCAGTGAGGTTAAAGGGGGTTTCTGACCATTTTGGATTGGTCCAGTGTCCTCTGCCCCATTGACCAGGGTCAGAATCAGGTCTGGTAAGGGTACTCAGGGTCAGACACAGCCCAGTCATCAGTGGTAGGTCCATGGTGGTGAGGCAGGTCCAAAGTCAAGCTGGGGAATCAGTCTTCAGGGTCTGGATCAAGTGTGTTTGTGGCCACATGATGGGGAAAGCCGAGGTAGGGCTGGAGACCAGCGTTCTTACAGTGTGGCTGGGGCAGCGACTGATGACTCTGGGCTGGGCTGAAAAGGGAGAGCTTTGCAGGGGATATTTGTGGGACCCCCAGGTGAGACTGGTCAGGCTTTAAGTGACAAGGCTTTTCAGAGAGCCTGGGGAAACTTCGTATATGGAGATATTCAAGACTTGCCTGGAGAAGGCCCATCTGTCTTTGAAAATGGCCCTGCTCTGAGCAGGGAGTTGGAGTAAAGACCTCCAGCCTTCCTCCCAGCCCAGGTTATTCTGTGATACTACAAACCCCGCTGGTTTTACTTCTGTATTAGCAGCGTGTGCAGGATGTGCTGTCACTGGGAGTGTGACACTCAGGCTCTAAACCGTGTGTGACAGAAAACCAAACAGATAGTGTGCACCCACCAGAGGTGATGTACTCCTTACAGGGCAATGGGACCGAATGTTGCAAACTCTTGCTCACACACTTCATGTTCTGCCATGAGCAGCCAGTGAAGGTCCTCAGAAAAACAGAGCTAAGCATATGTGTGAGCGTTTAGAGGACCGTAACATCAGGGAATATTTGCTGGCATTTAGAGACCATCCATGCTCCAAGGGAAGTCAACTGGCTCTCTAGCCTACTGCCTCGAGCCCTGATCTGCCCTGATGAAGGTCTGTGTGGAACACTGTGCGCTGAGGCCTTGACTCAGCAGAGCAATTTGGGATGTGTGTCTTGCTGAATCAGAGCTTGTGTGTCTAGCAGAAATTGCTTTATAGGGCACAGTCTGGTTCCCACTGAAATACTTGCGAGGCTTTCGGCACACACTTCAACGAAAACGTGATCAAATCTATGTCACCTGGTCATCCCTTGAGCTGAGGACAAAAACTGCTGCTCTGCTGGTTAAAATGAGAATGTATAGAACAGGGGCTGCCAATATATTGAGAGCTGTAGGGGAAAAGTCTTTTGTTAAGGTTTCCTGCAATGTGGATGGACGTGGAACAGAAGGAGTTTAAAATGGCTACATAATTTAGGAGTATATCTTTAGATGTAGAAAAAGGTGTAGTATCAGGAATAGAACAGTGAAAACTTTTATAAGGTGTACAACCTAAAAGAATAGTTTTATGACTCATTTTAATGGTGGTATTTCCTGATGGATGAGTATGCAAAGATGTCATTTTAATATGCTTTGACAAAGTTGGTTATATAGCATTTATGTAAGAGACTGGCTTCTTCTGGGAATATATTTTTTAAATCTAATTGGTGACTACTTGCACGTGTATGAAAGAGGAAGCTTTCTACCTTGAAATCTTTCTTGTTTCTGAAGTTGTGGTACTGTCTTTGCCTTATCAGTTTTGGAGCCCTTTTAGAAAATGTGGGAATATTTCTAAATTTGATTGTTAAATCTATTGAACAGAAGAGCTGCCACTGGAGAGAATAAACTTTCTAAAGTACTAATAAGTGTGCAAAAGTGCTCTGAAGCTTAGGAGGCAAAGTCTTTTTACAGTTAGAAGACTTGTGCTCCTACGTGCTTACAACACGTTTGAAAATAAGACTTAAATGCTTCTAGGTAATTTGGCATTACAGAAAATCATATCTGATTTTCCTGGTTTTGCTCTGACATCAACACCAATCATAATATGATTTATTATACAGATGATAGCAGAACTAGTTGTATGTGGAGCAAATCCAAGAGAAATAAATACGATTCATATGTGAATTAAATAATTTAATGGTGTTTAAATATGAGAGGCAGTACACATCCTTGGTTTCAGTGGAATTAAATGCATTGGTTCTGTAGTAATTATTTCCAAACTAGATGTTGCTCTCAGCTAAATAGTCATTCCTTGGAAACCAATGGAGCTGTGTTTGATGGACATGGTGCAGTAGAAGCCAGAGTCCATGCAGACTTGCACACTCTTGGAAGTCATAAATTATTCCTCTGTAGCCACTGGAAGGAGGCTAATGTAACAATGAACAAACACTCTAATGGTTCAAACAGTCTGCCAGAATATCAAAATCTTGTTTGAAATTGGATGATTTTGGAATATACTTGGCAAGAAGGGTTAACTACAGACTTCCTCAGCACTTCAATGGATCAGACATATGCTAATCCCATCCCGCCTGGAGCAAGATGTCAGCTCTCTTAGAGTGCACTGTTGACAGGCCCTGGTTTCACACAATTGCAGCTGTGGCTGACAGGAGGAAAGGGTGTTTTCCTTTCCCCACAAAATCTCAGTGGCACAGCAATTTGTGGGTCATAAAGAGAAGGCTTCTTTCATGGAAGCTCTGCAGGCTGCTATGCCTGTATTGCAGACATAGTTTAGAGAGTCAGGATCTCAGGGCTGGCTGGCTCTATTGCCCCTTTATACTCTCAGCTCTCCAAGAGTTCCTCTGGAAACTCTGCAACATTCCCCTGCCCATCTCCTACATGCCCTTACAAACTCCAAGGGAAAACAGGATCCTTGGGGTCCTGGCTCAGTGCCAGATGGGACTCAAGATATGCAGAGAGATGCTGATCAATAGGCAGCAAGGGCACAGGGGTGATTGCCAGCTGCTAGCTGCTCCAGAGGGCAGGAGAGGTGTCCATAGGCCACGACACCCTCCTTGGCTCCCCACCTCCTCCAACTGCAGCACCTGGAGCAGAGCCAGCCAGGCAGCTCCAGGAGTCACAGGACGGGTTCATACAGGGGTACCAGCTCTTAGGGCGCGAGGGATCAGAGTTTTGGCTGCATCAACCCACAATCCTGATCCATCGCTGAGAGAGACCCCTCACAGCCCAGGCTCCCCAAGCATTTAAAATGCAGTTCAGGGAATGAGTACAGTGAAGAATAATAAACATGATCATAAATCAAATATAATAAAAACAAATAAAAAAAGCGAAACGTTGCGTTTTGTTCACAGTGACGATCCCAGCGGTTCCACAAGCAAGAAAGCCGGGTGTGAAACGGAGGATCCGAAGGAGGCCGGCAGACAGAGTGGCCAGGAAGGCAGGTCCGACACCCTGACGCTAAAAGCCCAGCATGCGGAGCTCCACGAAGAGCAGGCAGCGGGGTGTTCCCCTCTGGTGCAGAAGGCGAGCCTCCACCACACGGGCTCCCCAGTGAGAGTGCAGCGCAGCAAAGGGGCGGCCTCGTGTTCCCACGCGGCTGCCTCCGATTATGAGCTCTCCCTTGACCTAAAGAATAAACAGGTACCAAGGCTTCCTCCTCAGGCTGTGGGAGAAGGGGATGGGGCGGGTGGGACTGCATTCACACTGTGGTGGGATGTCTTTCAGCAAATCCTTCGGCCTTTTGTTCGCCTTGAGCTTTTGCCCTGCCTGAACTGGCCTTTTGCCTGCGTGGGGCGGATGGAGGAAGTAGCTTCCCCACCTCTCGACTGCGTCACCCTTTCACCCAAACCTGCTGGTCTCTGCTCCTCATTGCCTGGGTTCTGTGGTCCAAAGTGGACCTAGAAACCCAGTTGTGAGTGTAGGCTTAGAGACGGGTTGCAGGCAGCCGAGAGCTGCAGCATCCAGAAATATTGCCTTGCTCACAAGCATTCAGTGCCTGTAGGGCTCCAGCAACTGGTTGTCCCAAATGATTTCCCTCATGGGACAGGTCTCCAAGAACCATCTTGCTATCTTGGATCATGCAGGGTAGGTCTCCAGTGCACTTCTGCATTAGCATGAGGCGTTCATTCAATGAGTGTCCTGCACAGCATCTACCACGATGTTTGTGTATTGCTGCCATGACTGCCTTCAGTGCAGCAGTGGATGTTGAAGAGACAGGCAGGTTAACCAGGCTGAGAGGAAATGATTCAGTTCCAGAAGTTGCAAGCCTTGCCTTCTGTGCCTGAGGCTACAGCCAAGCTCCAGAGCACAAGTGTGCCCGTCTCTAGATGCATCTCCTGATGGGCTCCCATCAGGGGACAGTGGGACAGGGGCTAATAGCAGCTGGGCTCCTCCCTCAAAGGTAATGAGGTGGAACATGCCCCCCTACTCCACGTCACTGCAGATTACAGTCCAGAAGAGCTGTTGTGCAAAACAGAACCTAAATAATAGTTTCTGTCTTTTCCCTGGTATGGCAGCTCAACTGGAGGCTGTTGGACATGCAGACCCTGCAGTCTGTGAGGTGAGGATGACAAGCAAATACTAGTGACAGTGTCCAGATTACGTTCAGTGGGAGAATTCAGCGGGAGCTGTGCCACTGCAGCTGAAGGGTCTCAACTAATGAGGTTTCCACAGAAGAACTGCTACTTCTAGGACATCTCTTTGCCACTTCCCTTAAGGCATTGCTGCTGTCCCTAAACATACATGTCAGATCAATGGCTCAATAAATTTCTGAGCAAAAGAGAGACCTTGGCTCTTTAGCTCTGTCTTTCTCAAAATACTGCATACTCAACTCAGAAAGAATTCTTGCTTCACACCAGGAAAGGAAACAAGAGAGACTAATTAACTGGCTTAACAAAGGAATGTGACATATCCTTGGGGTGGGCCAGATCTTGACTGCTGTATATGGGCTTAGCCTCCTCAATGTCCTAGAGCTGCTCTGGTTTGTCCTGGGGCGTGTCTGTCCTGTGTTATTTTAGCTTTAAGGTCACGTTACCCTATCATTGTTCTTGCAGCAGAGGCCAAACCTGCCCTGGATGCATGTGAGAGAGAGAGACATGTTAGCTGATTGTTCATTAATTTCTGGTGCCTCGCAGGACTGACCTTGCATGGACTTAGCCTATCTCGAAGGTGAAACCACTTTTCTCACAGCAGAGGGGTCTTACAGTGTGTGTGCCTCTCCAGCCTGATGGTTGTCCTCAGTGAATGACCTCCAGCTCTGGAAGATTTTCAGGCAGTGAAGAGTATTATTTCTTCAATTCTTGCACTCTAGTATGTGTTTTTATAGGTATTCCTATCAATTTATTTGTCAGGTAGTTCTGTTAAATGGGAATAAGAGTGATAGGACCCACACAGCACTGTCCCAGTAGAACCCTAGTCATAGCTCAGATTGTAATACATTAACAGAACTTATGATAAGAAAAACAGGTGAAAGGAGACATTTTTAGTTTCAAAGTGCAGTTGAAGTCACATTTACCTTTTGGGAGAGGGCTGAGTGTTAGGCCTGAAAAGGCTTGGACCAGTCGTTGCCCCTCAGCATCATAACGCAGGGTTGGTGAGCGGCTTCATAGCTCTCCTTGCTTTCTATCCCATGAAACAGAGATTGCTGACAGTGCACTGAGCAGAAGTACACTGTGCTGGGAGGCTGGAATGGAGACTCAAGTGCTAAAGTTCCTTTATGCTTAGACTCTATTGAATGTTGGGAAAATGGAGGGTATCGGGAGAGAGGAGCATACCTTCTGTCATACACACTGTTGGGTTGTGCTGAAGGGTGGCAGATGTCCCAGGCATGAAGGAAAATATCTCTTTAGCACATGGCCCTTTTAACAATATTCTTCCATTGTGAAAGGCTGGAGGGAGGGAGAAACATTAAGAAAGGGAGATAGAGAACATGTATGCTCTGTATGTCTTTTTTTTTTATTTTTTTTTTGCGATGCATGCATTGCCTGGAGTTGACTCAGATTCTGTCCCCGAGCCTGATTCTCTTCTTGCTAACATGGTGGCACATCGCCATGCTAAGTGGCAACCTTGGTGGAAAACCAGTGCTAACTGAGAATAAGATCAGGCCTGTTTTCTCCTGGCAGATTTATGAATTTATGGCTATGGGCAACAAAACCATGGGGCGTGCACCTCAAATGTTTGGCCATATCCAGGCCTGGCACTTCGTCTTGCCTTAGGCTGACCTTGTTAAAGCTCCCTTCATGTGCAGTCCCTCATGGCAATGGATATTTCCCAGCCACTTCTAATTCAGCCACAAGGCCTGAATTGCTTAGAATGAGTGTTCATTTCGAGGCCCAGAAATGTATTAAGCTAATTATTCTTTGAAATCCCCCCCAATCCCTCTCCTGCTTTTCCCTTCCTCTGGCGCCAGCTGTCGGATCATTCCCCAGAGAAGAGTAGCTTTAAGTAGGCAATTACTTGTGATTCATAGGGTTTATTAGGAGTGAGAGAAGGCCAATCATGTCTGGCCTTTCTCACCTCTCAAATGGGAAGAGAAGGTTCCTCCGGCCAGCCAGAGATACATCTCCATTACCTGTGACTGCTGTGGTGCTAATGGATGTCCTTCCCTCCTCTCGAGAGGAGGAACACAGGCCCCAGCTGTGTGAAATCCTTAATTCCTTTGGACTGTCAGTTAGCCCGACCTGAGAGCAAATGTGTACACCTCAGGCATCAGTAAACAGTAAATGGCTGGGCTACATGAAGGAGAGAGAGAAAGAGAGACCCACTCCTACAAAGCAAGGGTGGGGAGCACACTTCTCTGTGGGGGTGCTGCATCTGGCTTTGCCAGTCTTTTCAGGCATCCTTTGGTACAGTGCCTGTCCCTGTTATTCCAGCTGCAAGATATTGTAGGATTCCCCTTGCTTTTAACAGGCCAGATGTTAGTGGATGCAGAATCCATCCTTACATCCCTGGAATGAACTGGAAAACAGACTAGTTTGGGAGTCCTCTCATTTTAGATCTTGTTCTGCTTCTTAATGCCTTAGTCCTTTTGGAGGACTGAGATTATGGACTGCAAAAAGCTGGTGATGTTTTTTATCAAGGTACTGATAGCTTGCACTGTTCTTTTAGACTTTTAGAAGGATGTCTTCTCAGTAGTTATTAAAGTCTGCCTTTTGGGGAACTGTCCTTGCATGAGATAAACTGGCCTTTTACTTCAGATCAGCAATGACATCTTGTCTTGGCCTCTAATAAGATCACAGCATATGAATTTCATGTTTTCAGAATGGCTGTCACCTCCTTGGAAACCTCAGATAATTGTAAGGCTCTTGCTTCTTCATTATTTTGCATTTTACTATTATTCTGTCCCTCAGGTAGCTGTGCCTGCCCCTCCCATTTATTTCTCTTTCCCTCCCAACACAATTAGCTTTACATTTTCATTAAAAATATCATTTATATTAAATGCTCACAGTCAGTTGTCAGTAATAACTGTCTGGGTTGGGCCTTTGCAGGTTACTGGTTTAATTTGCATTTGTCTGCATGAGCCTTCCTCCTGAAGGGAAGGGCCAAGGGATGGCTCAGTCTCTTTCCAGGCAGAACAACTTTAAAGATATGTGGCAGGAGTGCTGGTTTTGTGGTGGGCCTTAAGACAGTCATTTTGAAAAGCAAGACAAAGAACCTGATCAAAACACTTCTGCTTACTACCCAGAATCTCTTTTTGTCCCTATATTCCTCTTTCCTGCCATATCAAACACTGGAGGATAAGGCGAGTCCTTGGTTATCCAAAAAGCTTGAGGGCAAGGCAAACAGAAAACAGAAGCCTACCTACTTCCAGAGGAGTTAGTATTGGAAAGATTCCAGAGGTGATTTACCCTTCTCACATCTGTCAGACCAGGCCTTCACTTGTACCCAGATCACTCCCTGTAAATTATGTGGTTACAAAAAACGAAGAAGAAAGCGGATGATATGACATGACTCTGTGAGCTGAGGGTCATGCTTCAGTCTCCCTTTAACTACAAAATCAATTTGCACTTAAACTCAGATCTTGTGTGAGCTCAGTCCTTCATCCTGTGAGTACTGAGCCAACAAAAGGCATGGTGAGGGGCACGTGGTATCTGGCTGGGGATGAGGATGCAGTCAGTAAACTCATCCTTCAGTTCTGCTAATGAACTCATACTCCCCACATGAATGATGCAGTGAATCCTCTGTTAATTCAGGCCTGACTTAACTGGCACTTCACCTTTTTTTTGGCTTTTCCACATGTGCACACATGCATATAAACACTATGGTCTGCACCTGCACTTTGCCTTGTGAAGTGCTGGCAATGTAGAGTTTAGCTCATAGTACAGCTAAAACCTCAGTGAGTGTAGTTCGAGGTTCATCCTTCTTTTTTCTTCAGTCTCATCTTCCATGATCATCGTTACACTGTCCCCCTTGTCCTCTGTCAGTCACTCACTGGAACCACATCATCTAATGTTCTCCTGTAGCACATTAGTGAAAGCCCAGCTGCAGAGGAAGAGTGATGGGATTACCAGAAAGTATATGTTCTAGACTACAGCAGAGAAATGGCCATAAACACCTGCTTTGCTGAAGCCAGTTGAGATGGCACTTCAGCTGTGTGCATGTATTTATGTATTTACATATGTGTTTGTTGTTACCAGTAAACTCTCCTTCTACTAGTTCTTAATATCTTGTTTCAACACCAAATATTCAGATTTTTTTTACCTTTCAAAACTGAGAGTCTTTCTTCTTTTGGGTACTTCTCTTTTCACTGCTGGCTGATACCTGAAAAACTCAGATATGAGAATAAAAGGCACTTCGGGATTCAGACTGCTTTTTGAAAGACACAAACTCAGAACAAGCCCAGCCTCCACTAACTTATATGGAAGCTGTTGTTTCTCACTAGCTGCTATGACCAAGCTGGCATTTTCTGCATTTAAAAATTAAATTTTCTTCCCCTTTTCTGAATGACTTGTCCTTTCCCTGGGAGTATTTCCTAAGGTGAATAAGGAGGGCAGAAGCATTAATAGCATTCTGAGACAAGAGATAATGCTTGACATTACCAGAGCACTGCTGAGCAGGAAAGCAGGAACACACATTGCTGGAATATTGTATTTGCAGAGATGAGCTTACCCTAAAGGCCATCAGAAGTGGGTCTGCGAGGGAAGGGCACCTGCAGGCTCCAGCTTGTTATGACTGGCACTCTGGAGAGAGGCACAATCAGGTTACCGCTGTGAGGAAGTTCCTAGTGCTGGGGTTTTAGCTATCCATGCCCGAAGGGGAACCTGTGTTGAAATCACAGGTTGCCCTGAAAGCAATTCAGCTAATTCAGTGTTAGAAGTTCCTTTGACAGTCATTAACCTTAATCAGTACAGGAACAGGGGTAGCAAAAAGCCACTAGAAGTCAATTAGCAAAAAATACCCTCTCATTTCCGTGTCTTTCAGATCGAAATGCTAGAGCACAAATACGGCGGTCACCTGGTGTCTCGCAGGGCAGCTTGCACCATCCAAACCGCCTTCCGGCAGTACCAGCTCAGCAAGAACTTTGAGAAGATCCGCAACTCTCTGCTGGAGAGCCGCATGCCACGCCGCATCTCCCTGAGGAAAGTCCGCGTCCAGAACTCGGAGAGCTTCTCCGCGGAGAAAGCCCTGGTGGAGGGGTACAACTTCGTGGGCATCCCGTTGGTGAGGTCCCCGTCCTTGCCAGCCACCATCAGCGGGGCCCTGACCGAGCTGGAGGACTCCTTCACGGAGCAGGTTCAGTCCCTGGCCAAATCTATTGATGATGCCCTCAGCAACTGGAGCCTGAAGACCATGTGCTCACTGCAAGATGGGGGCTCATACCAGATAAGGGAGACCTTCAGTGCTAGCTCAATGCAGCCAAACCAAGACTTAGAAGCTGAGCTGCAGGACAAGGAGAAGGAGGAAGGTCTCATGCCAGATACTCTACCCAAAAGCAGCAGCACTCTCATGATGGCTTTTCGAGATGTCACAGTCCAGATTGACAACAAGAACATCTCTGTCTCGTCGTCTACCTCGGTGTCCATGGCAAACTGCCTCAGCAGCAATGACCAGCCTGGGCTCTCTCAAGCTATCAAGGCTGAAGAAAGCCCAGGAGAAGGGGAGGGAGAAGCCAGTGAACCACCAGCTGCCCCAGAGAGCTTATCTGAGTCCGGAGCTCTCCAGAACAGCCACACTTTCACCGAGGTGGATGTCAGTACTAATGGCACGGGAGACAGCAGTGCTGAGCCTGATCAGATGGCAGTGCAGAAGCTCCAGTTTGATGCTAGCAATGAGGCGGGGCAAAGCAAAGGCTCCGAGTCTGAAAATGCAGACAACTCAGAGCAGCTGAGCAGCAGCAGCACCTCCACTTCAGCCAAGTCAGCCTCTGAGGTGTCCTCGAAAGAAGCACTGCAGGCCATGATCCTCAGCCTCCCCAGGTATCACTGCGAGAACCCCGCCAGCTGCAAGTCCCCCACGCTTTCCACAGACACCATGAGGAAGCGCCTCTACCGCATCGGACTGAACCTCTTCAATATGTAAGTGTCTCTTCCTCTGTCATGTTTCCCAGCCTATTTCAGGCCTCACAGGAGCAGGTGATCGCAGACTCTTGGTCTAGATCCATCTCTGGGGAAGTTCTTTCATATTCAAGGGCATGGCCATCTGGGTATGCAGTGAAGAACACAGCTTGGCTGCCCAGAAATTTTCTCCCTATACTCTCACAAGTGCTGTCCTGATCTTCTGTCTAACAGAGGAACAAGCCCACTGCTCCACGACTAGTGCCCATGCTCTCAGAATTCACTGTACCTTCAGTGCCAGTTGCCATCCATTTGTCATCCACCAGCTGAGCCTGGGATCTAGGCTCCTGCTCCACTCTGTGGAAAGGAGCAAAGATAGCTGGCACGGTAAACCCAACCCTGGTTCCTTAACATGGGGCAATTACAAGTAAAGAGAGAGAGGTAGAGCTGAGCTTAGCTAGCCCAGTGTGAGTCATAATGACAAAATTACATCTCTGGCTGTCATTTACCTCCAGATATCTGGATAGATTTTCACCTGACAGACCAGGTTTAGTCATCTCAGTCTCTTACACGTTTGAGTTCGATATCCTGTGAGAAGGCTGCAGGTGTGAAAGCAAAAGCAGAGCAGCGCAGAGGTTACCACAAGAAGAGGTTAACTTGTGGGGTCACATATAGCCTACTGTGGATTGGCACAAAGCAGCTGAGTTCCTATTAGGACCTTTGGATTTGCTTGTTGAGTTTAGATGAGACTTTTCTCATCTAAGCAAGCCGTGAGAAGTCCTGGGTTTTGTTTCATCATCACACTCTTATTTTATGCTGTCTTGGTTTCCACCTGAGTCCCCTAATGGTGAGGAAATAATATACCCATACTAGAAGAATGTTTTGCCATACATCAGCATGGGCCTTTTGGTCAGAGTGGGGACTGAGGATTATGCAGTCCTAGGCAGAAGTTTTGCACAGACAAAGGGGTAATGCACAGCATTTATGCACGTGTAGTATGAAGGCTGTGGAGTCCATGAGGCAGGAACCAAAATAAGAGGTTTTTAGGGCTGGGTTCAGAGCCCATCCAGAACTGAAGTAATGTTAGATCAGACAGATTTGGGACTCTTACAGAACTGAGGATGACATATTACTAGTTCTGAGATCAGATTGGAGGACAGGAGTGAGGAAACTGACCTGTTAACTCAGAGGAGTGCAGGTTTTTTTTATTCTCTGATCGGTATCTAAGTGGACACTTGGCTCCCCTTGTGACACCATAGTTCACCTCCACGCAAGGGGCTGGGAAGGCTTTTGGGCTCTCTGCAGATATTTGGTTGTTGGTCTCCCTGTCAGTTCCTAGGAAGGAGCCAGTTTACCCTTGTGGAGTTTGTGATATGGGCACTGACCCATGGGGCACAGAGCTGAGGTTATGTGTGTGCACATCCTGGACCAGCAGCTGGAAGCCTGCAGTTGCCAGCAGCAAAGTCTATCTGGCCTTGTGCTGCGTTTTTGGAAAGCAGCACTCTGGCTCGGAGCAGCCGCTGGGAACGCAGCGATGCTGGATGCTGTGCTGCAGTGGTGCTTTCCCCGTCCCCACTGCACAGTGAGGGGGTGAAATCCCTGGAACAGAGAGTGCTTCATTCTGCAGCGCTGCTGTAATAGCTCAGTGTGTGTGGGCAGCTGGCTGCGTGGGCAGAGGGAAAGCCAGCAGGACGTGAGGAATCCCGCAGCAATTGCTGGCTGTGCTGAACACCCCTGCAACACTAAAAAGAACAGCAGAGACTGGGCTCAGGAGAGATGGAAGTGGAGTTGTTTGCTACACACATCTGGGTAAAAGCTGCGTGCTGCAGTACATGGGATACATCTGCAGGTGTTCAGTGGCAGAGATGCTGTACTGCTATCAGGATTTTGTGAGGAACAAATTGAATCCCAGGAAGAAGTGCCGAAAGGCTGCTGTTAGTGAAAGAGTAGTGTGTGCAAGTGTATCTGAGTTATAGTCTAGGCAGTGCAGGAGGGCTGTCACAGCTGGACTGTTTTATCCTGCATCCTCTGCATTGTGTGTGCCATCTCTACTGAATCTGCACATCCATGCCAGTACAGGAGCTTCCTTTTTTGTGGCCATATTCAGCTCCCAGCTCCTATGGAGTAAATCTGAAGTCAATCCAGTGGCTTAGGAGTCACACTGGAGTAGCTGAGTTCATCCTCGTGTTGTGAACACTGTATTGTCCTTTGCCAAATACGAAAGTGTGCAGGTGGATGTGCGTTTTATGAATCCCTGTTGCTTGACTTGACTCATGTCCTGACCATATCACCTCTGCACTGAGCAGGGAACTTTGCCTGCTCTTCAAAGGTGAACCAGGAGGTCTGTGTGATAATGCAGAAGGTGTATTGTTGCTTTTCTGTGAAGAAGGCCTGGGTTTTTCAGTATCAGATCTTGCAACTCTCCTGTTCACACATTTAATGGGTTGATTGTTCTCACAGTCACCCTCCCCAGGGATGCCACACTGCCCAGGATATTTTCTTTTGACGTTACAGAGTAAGCAGAACTATTTCAAGCTCATCTACTTTTTGTCTGCCCATGAGGCCCCTGTAAGGAGCAGGCCATTCTGCTGAATGCTGATCCCCTTATAGCTAGACATATGTTGCTCACCCACATACTTCACCAGCTGACAGCGTCACAGTCTGTGCTTCTGCGCATCATGCATTCACGTGCTCCGAAATCTCATCCTATCCTTTCCCCACCCCAGGAAACAGCCTGAGCAAACCCACTCCTTGAGCCTTGACAAAGAACCCTGAATTTGGGTTAATGAGGGAAGTAGGGCATCCTTTTCATGAAGTCACACCCTTACCTCTCCCCACTCACCAGCTGAGAGGACCCACGGAATGTGGCGATCTTCCTGGCATTGCACTCGTTCATCTCAGCCGAGAGCGCACCTTGACAGAGACCCTTCAGTGGGGCAGACTGAAATATGAGAAGAAAACCTCCTGCACAATACACACGTACAATCCGTTCTTGTCTGTCCTGTGGGACGGGCACCACACAGGCTCACAGCCACTCCCAGGATGCATACAAGCACGTGTGCTTACAGGAGGCATGAGGAGAAAGCCAAAATATGTAGACACACAGGCTCTGATGAACATGTAGGGTGCACGTACAGGTCATACATACACACAAATGTGTGCTTGTTGAGACATGCACTACCCCCCGAGAGGGAAGGGCAACCCCCGGTATTGATACAGGCTGGGGGATGAACGGATTCCGAGCAGCCCTGCTGAGAAGGACATGGGGGTGCTGGTGCATGAGAGGCTGGACATGACCTGGCAATGTGCACTCGCAGCCCAGAAAGCCAGTTGTATCCTGGGCTGCATCAAAAGCAATGTGGGCAGCAGGTCAAGGCAGGAGATTGTCCCTTTACTCCACTCTTGTAAGACCCCACTTGGAGTGCTGCATCCAGCTCTGGGGTCCCCAGAAGGACATAGATGTGTTGGAGTGAGTACAGAGGAAGGCACAGTGACGGTCAAAGGGCTGGAACACCTCTCCTATGAGGAGAGGCTGAGAGAGTTGGAGTTGTTCAGCCTGGACAAAAGAAAGAAGACTTTTGTTCTCCAGGATAAGACTTTGTTGTGTCCTTTCAGTGGTTGAAGGGCACTTATAAGGAAGATGGGGACAGATGTTTCAGCAGGGCCTTCAGTAGAACAAAGGGTAATGGTTTTAAGCTGAAGTAGGGTCGGGTTAGATTAGGTGTAAGGAGAAAGATTTTAAAATGAGGGTGACAAAACATTGGAACAGGTTGCTCAGAGAGGTGGTAGATGCCCTACCCCTGGAGACATTCAAGATCAGGTTGGCGGGAGCGCTGAGCAACCTGATCTAGTTGTAAATGTCCCTACTGACTGCAGGAGGATTGGACTGGATGGCCTTTAAAGATCCCTGCTAATCCAAACCATTCTATATGTCTGTATCTAGCACTATCAAGCACAAAATCACTCCCACAGCCAGGCAATTGGGCCCACTCAGCACTAGACCTGTTTTCAGAGGGAGAAAACTCCTCTGTCTGGGATCTGCACAAAGCTCCCTCTCAAGCTTTCTCCCACTGCCTTCTCTCACACACAGAGATTTCTGCCTGAGGGTGAATCAATAGAGAAGGGAAGAATAGCAAAGGGTGGGGAAAGCGGAGGAAGAGACAAGCAAATCTGAGTATGGGATTTCTGTTCAGTCAGCCAGCACCAAGCTCAGGTGAGGAAAGTAGAAGGTGTCACTCAACACTGAGCACTGAAAACGTATGAAAAAGAGAATTATTTTTTTAACAGAAAAAGTACCCACTTTTCATTATCTCCCTTTGAGTCTTGATCCTCATTTGCCCATAGACCATGGCAACAGTGTCTACTAAGTTTCTTCACAGACACATTTTTATCTTTGCCTTTGTCTGCCTTACAGAATGTGCAGCTCCAGCTCCCCTCAAGCAAAAGGTGATTTGCCCAGCTCTCACCTCTGATACTTGGGGACAGCTCTCTGTGGGTTACATTTGAAGCAACTGAACATACTGACATTTCCTGAGCTGTCTGTGTGGGACACAGTGGGATGGGGATGATACAGGAGCCTTTGACTCTGGAGCAGATGGATGGCAGAAGAGAGTCACTGATGAGGCATGGCATAATGCAGCAGGATCCTTTGTGGCAGTGGGATGGCACTTGTGATTACCAGGTGACTGCAGGTCCTATGCCATCACTTTGTCCTCAGCAGCAACTGGGTGGGACACTACAAGTCACTTTTCCTCGTCCCAGCCAGTCCCATTCCTGCCACAGGCATGAACTCATAGGAGCCCAGGCACATACCAAGGGCTGCATTGCTGCAAGCCATGAGGGGAGTCAGAGGCAATAATGCCTCAAAGAGATCATGCAAACTCACCATGTGTCTGTCCTTCCTTTTCAGAAACCCAGACAAGGGGATCCAGTTCCTGATTTCCCGAGGCTTCATCCCGGACACCCCCATTGGGGTGGCACACTTTCTGCTCCAGCGGAAGGGGCTCAGCCGCCAGATGATTGGGGAATTCCTGGGAAACAGCAAGAAGCAGTTCAACAGAGATGTCCTGGAGTAAGTGTGGAAACCTATTCCTCTCCTTCCCGCACTTTAGAGGATTTGCCAGCCCACTGTGCTCCTGGCTGCATTAGCAAGCACTCCGTTATTCTCCATGCCACTCCATCTGCACTCTGCAGGAACCCCACCATTCCCACTCCCTATCCGGCACCCCTCAACACGTTTTCCAGTGTTGTGTTTAATATCATCAGCCCTTTCATTTCAGTATCTCCTCAGAAGGCCTGTGATCATCTAGCAGGAGCACAGCACTGTCAGGGCTTAGGACTAGTGATGCTGGGAGGTTTTGGGTCTGGGAAACTCCATGGCTGGTGTCTCACTCCGTCCAGATAAAGCACCTCTGATACTTTCTGGGAAACACTAAGAGAGGCAGAGGAGGAAAAATATCCCTGCTCCTTGACCAGCAGGGAGAAGTGAATGCTGGCTACACATCTGGTTCTCCTTCTGTCCAGGTTGGAAATGGGTGTCCTTTTCAACTGTTTGTCTGACTGCATTACAGGGATAATGAGAAGTGGGCTGAGGAAGCCTGCATGAGGAAGCATGCTACTAAGGGTTTGTCATTGCCACTGCAGTCCCAGAGCACTGAGGAACATCCCCACTCCAAAATCTCCAGTGAGCTGAACTGTCCTTTTTCAGAACAAGATCTCAGATTTCCCCCCTGCTTCTGTTCAGTCACTGTCTTTGCTGGATTGTTACCTTCAATTCTCTCCTGTTCACTCAAGCCCTGTGTCTCTCAGACACTTCTCTCCTTTCAAGTCTAGCTCATTCAGAGACACATTTCAAGGGATGACCAGCACTCAGCTGGGTCTTTATTTTATTATGCAGAAACAGAGTTCTTAGGTGGGAAGTCCTTTGCACTGGGTCCTTTGTTATACTCTCCCCTTCTCCAAAATGTTCTCACTTTCCCTTGAGTTTTGCAGTGGTTTCTCTTGAACCAAACCATACAGAAGCCCCAGATCCAATGCACTTCTATTCCAGAAAAAGACTGGAGGACGACAAAGTTTGAGAGCCAAATCTAGGTCCAAATCTCAAAATTCATTCCCACAGCAATTGCTGTTGCTTATTGCTGCAGGTACCTGACCTTTAGTTCATCTCTTTTTTAATATACTGTATGGGTATTGATTTGGCCAGTAACAAGACACATGTTCTCTCCAGTCTCTTCATGCTGAGAGCCACAATTAAAAGTAATTGCCTCTTTTTCTCCAGCAAGTAATGTGTGGACTGCTTCACCTGACAGATAATCTGCTGAAGTCCAAACCTAGTCTCTGCAGAGACAGGGAAATATTGCAGTAGCAATATGCTGTTGCTTACTTGTAGTCCTAAATCTGGCATCATCCCTGCAAACGACCATGTTCTTCTGCCTCCACAGGGGACTACAAATTCTGTGTCAGCAGCTCCTGAGAACAGTCCCTATTGCAAAGCTTGGTACCTGCCTCCCAGCCCCAGGGCCAGGGAGCTGCTGTGTCCTGGTTACCTGTCTTGTTTCTGCATAGAGCAGGGGGGCCACTGAAGCCAGGGGCCCTACTCCATCATGCTCATTAACCTGAGTTTCCACTGCACCTCTCATTGTACCACTGCAAATGTTTACGAAAGAGTGACCTTGCCATCCTATTCACAGTTGTAGAAAGCAAGGCTTAAAGATGGGGACTGAGCTATTGAGGCTGTGGATATATCTTGGACATGGACTGCGTGTGCCTGGATATGTATCAAGCAACTGATCTGAATTCAGGGTTCAAACCCATGTCTGATCTCCCCAGGCAGCAGATGATATGCTTGCACTAACAGTCTGTGCTGCCAGCCCCTCTTCACAATTAATGCATTAATTCATCTCCCTTAAAGGCAAAGATAAAAGTAGACTTAAAATGTACACCAAATTTGTAAAACAGGAAAGAAAGAACACGCACATTCAGCTGGTTGTAGCTGTGCTGTTTGAAGGTACTTTCACTCTCTTCCTGTGTCAGTTCTGAGCTGGAGGTAGCAATGTTTGGTGGGTTTTGCAAGCAAATTTTCATCAGCTGCTTGTGAGGGCTGGCTGGGCAATGGCTGCACACCCAAGAGTGTGACATGCATGGAAACAATGGAGAAGGCATTGACAGGAGAAATTCTGGTTTGGGATTATCATCCTGTATATTTTACCTGCCCATGCTGCAGGAAGAAGAGGGCTGGCAGTGTAGTGTACTGTGCTGGCATTTGCAGTGCACTATAGCTCAAGGACTGGTCACAACTTCTGAGCTGTTTCTATGGGAACAAGAGGCAGATCAAAGACCTTTTGACATCTCAGAACTGTCTTAAGACCTAGTCTGGTTCTCGTTCTCCATCCAACTCCATCAAACTAGCTCAGGAACACTGACACAGACTGGGAGAATAGCCTCTGCAAGGGCTGTCTTGCAGTCCCCACATCTACCCATGCTTAGAAAGCCAGTGTGGTATTCCCTGGAGACCACGTTGAAGCAACAATACCCCCTACAGTAGCTTTTGCACAATTTACCCATTAGCACAGCCATTGTTGTGTCCCAAATTGGCAGAAGAAGAACAGGCACTGTTAGTTCTGGCAAGGTCAAATGTCCAGGCAGGGCAGCCATGAGCACACAGTAGTTCTTGGACAGCTTGACCATCTGCATGAACAAGCTTGCATGCAGTCAGGGATATCTGTGCTCTTTCACCTCCCAAACCTGACCCTGGAGCCTCCTCTACCTCCCCAAAGCAATTTCAATTATTGATACCGCTTGCTGTGTTAGTTTAGCTTTCGCTTGATGTGAAAACTTATGTTGCAATTGTGTATTGTAAGCAACGTTTCTACTGCAGCCAGGTTAAATTAACCCAACGGCATGAATAAATAATAGGACAGCTTTTAAAACATCTGCAGAAGTGTCAGCCTCCCCTGTGCATTTGGAGGTGGGGCAGAGCTGCCCAGGTTACAAACTCTAGACTCAGCTGTAAAGTCCAGCCATAAGTCTGCACTCTGCGAAGTTCTCTTGGCTTCCACAGATATTGAAGCTGTGCTGGCTGACAGACAAGCCAACCTCTGTCTGTTCCTGCTGTCACAACAGAGCTCAGGAATGCAGAGTGGCATTTGGCACTGTGAAGACAATCCCACTTTGCTGCCCACCTAGTAAGTGCAAAGCTCCAGAGAAGAACCATGCTGGCTGCAAAGCCTTTTATGTACATGAACAGGATTTAGGCGATGGTAAGCATTTTATGAGTCTTGGAGCACTTGGGTAGGCTATTTTGCCTTCCCACACCTTCATGCCCAGCACCTAAATGCCCTGAAATTATAGTCTCCCTTCCATCTTCCTACTTTTATCTTTCAACCTTTAACTGATTTTCTTGGAACTCAGACAAGGTGTCTGGATAACTCACAGGTGATTATACATGCCAGCCAGAAGATCGAGGGAGAGGGCAGGGGATTTTCAACAGTTTCTGACTATCAGGACACATACACTTTGATAACACTAGCCTGCTCAGGTCTGTCTCTTTAGGAAGATGCACTGTGTATTTTTTCTCTTGTAGAAAAGGCTTCAGTCTTAAAAACAAGGATTTATGTCACCTGTTGTTGGCCACCACCAAATTTAGTGTTTTCTAGCAATTCATGAATTCCTTTCATCAAAGATCCATGTATCCCTCAAGAGTGTTGTTTTCCTCAATGTGCTGGTTTAGGCTGGACATCTAACTTTTAGGCATTTTGTGTTACAGGACATAAAGCCCATCTCTAACCTATTTTAAGCATCCCACAGAACAACCATGCACTGCAATCAGCATCCCATAGTAGGATCCAGCTTCTTCTCCTGGGAATTTGCTTCCACAACCTGTCCTGCAGCCAGCTGGGAAGAGTCACTGGGGACCTATCCCAGGGTTTCAATGTCTAGCAGTCCAGGGAATACAGCTGGAAAGAGGTAGCCTGGGTCATTAAAGCACCTATGTGGTACTGAGCAGTCTTAATCAAACCTATTTGGCAAGTACAGCAGAAAAATTACTCTGTTACTTAAAAAAAGTCAGGCCCAAGGCATTAAAACCTATTTTTAATATAAGACTCATCATCACTCTTGCATTCTTTATTCATTCTCTATTTATCTGTTGCTTTTGTTGTCCTTCATTCATACTTCCCTTCACTTTAGTTCATTCTTCCCCTCCTCCTGTTTCTGACTCAGGAATTGCTTCCATTTGTCCATTCCTGCTCATTCATGAACAAGATAATGTGATGCCATGAATGGAATTGGCTGTGCTCAGGTCGGGGGACCCAGAGGTGCAGAAGTGACTGCCCTGGTGCATTTGCTGTCAGAGGAGAAATGGGCAGGGACTCAAGCAGAGGAGATGATGTGCTGAGTCGGGGGCTGGATGGTGTTAGACTGTGAGTTGCTGCTGGACACGCTCTCCCTGTGGGTGAGCAACTTTCCTGTCTGTCAAGCCTGTATTGTCTTCTCTTTCTCTATGGAAAGTCAAGGAGAGAAAAGCTGCTTTTAGGACTGTAAGTGCAGAGCTGGGAGTCCAACAAAGAGACTGTCTCTCAAATAAGTGTTAGAGTCCTCTTGGACTGGCATAATGAACTTGTCAGCTTAGCCCAAACTAGCCTTCTTTCCCCTTCTCACTGAGGACGTTGCAGAGGATCAATAAGGAGCTTGCGTCACAGGAGGGTTTGAGCAGCACAGTGTTGCAGCTTATGCTGTGGAGCAATAGGTAATGATGTGATGGAAACAGGACAGAGGGAAGAATGTGTTAGGCAGTTCTGGCCTCCTGCTGCAAGCAGAGCTGTAGCACAGATCAAACATAAGCAAGAAGTGCTTTTCCATGTCAGGCTTGTGAAGGCTGAGGGTGCAACTCAAACCTGCCTAGGTCCACAGGAAACCAGTATTTGTTCCCCAAGGGAATGTTCCAAATGTCCCTTGGAGGGGAAGGTGTAGGCTGGGCAGAATCATCCCCTGCATGGTCAACATGTGTGGAGTGGGAACAGCTCTGTACTTATGAGGCAACTTTGATGCAAGGCATGGTACACTAGGCAGTGCCTTGCTTAGGAAGGAGTGAATGCCCAAGTAGCCATGTGAGCTACCAACAACCATGGGAGGGCAAGTGGGCATGAATCAGCCCCAGAAAAACAGCAGGCAATATGTGTCATGTGGCCTCCCCCAGAAAAAGAAGATTGGTGTAGGCCATGGTCTTCATTGTAGAGACTATCCTTGCACAAGGGGGCACGGAGGGCAGGACTGGGACACACGCCTGTGCCCACTGGTGCAAGGAATCAGTGAGTGCTGCTAAGTTTTTGTTCAGTTAGCACATGCAGGGCAGCCTCCTCACAGGAAGCTGAGCTCTTCCTCTACAATTCACCCAAATCCTGGATCACCTGCAGAAAGCCCATAGAATTAGGTAGGATGAGAAAAGGGATGGTTTTTTATTAATATCTTTGTGCCTTGTGATTTTAAACTTTCCACCTGGCTGCCTCCCCCATTGCTCCCTCCCTGAGTGTAGGCTGTAGGTTCATTACAGACACTTTTAGTTGCATCCCAGCTCCTGCTGCATTGTCACCTGAGCGGAAAAGCTGGAAAATAGGTCATTACACTTGGGTGAGCAGATCCCAGCCCCACATGATACAGCTGCTTCCTGCCTTCACTGAACCCTTTTGCCACAGGCTTTTTTTGCCATGCTTAGCCCTGTGCTAAGTCCTCACAGCTCTGAAGCCATTATGTCCACCCTCTTTGGGGGAATGCCCTGTAGCCTGGCTGCCACAGAGATAATATCTGGGCAAAATAACCTATCTAGAAGCCCACTCTTTGGTCCTGGCAGCTGATGTGGAACACACTGCAGTTGTGAGGTGCCTGTCTGTTGGAAGTCCCAGGGCAGATCAAGCTCCCCATGTACACAGGTGGCACAAGAGCCCTCAAACCCCACTACTTTGTTTGTGAGGCAGGGTGTCAGCACTTTTCCTTCACACTTCAGCAACATGATCCAAACATCCAAAGTCATATCCCTGCAAACACTAAAATGGGCTAAGTGCGTTTCTGGATTCACTGTGAGCTCAATTTGTGTAGCTTGTTGCAAGTTTGTGGGCATGAAGGAGTTGAAACAGGAGGAGATTTTATAAGGTGATTACTGTGCCCCTGCTTCACTATCCTTCAGGCCTCCTGGTGGTCTTGGAATAGCCATCTCACAGCTGTTCTGCTGTTTGTGAAAAAAAATGGACCCGGCACTGGTTTTGACATGTGCACATAAGTTCTTGGTTTATTCCTTGGATGCAGAGAGCCACTGACTCTCATATCCTGTGTCAGCTTCCAGGGTCTCTGCCCTGGAAAGAAAAGACCTCCTTGCTCTGGCTTTATGAAAAAAAGTTGCATTACATTTCAGGGGAGCTCTGACAGAGGCACCACAGTGCATTCAGGAAGGTAGCAGGAATCATCATAGGAATCTGAGGTCAGGCAAGGCAGCAAAACTTGTAGCCATGTAGAAGAGGAGCAGGAACATGGCAGCCCCATAGCAAAAAGCTTTTATTTGAATGGACTTTCCTATGTCAAATTGCTCACAAAAAAGTATCAGACAGCTATGGTCCACCATTCTTTCTGGCTGTCTGGCAGCAGAAAGTAGCAGCCTACCTGATGGCTCCTCTAGGAGCTATTCCTCAGGCCTTTGGCACAGGCTTTGTCAGATAAATAAAATCCAAACATAGGCTGACTTTACTTGAGTCAAACATTCTTCTTGACATGTCCTTTCTGCCTGGTCAGCTTTTCTCAGGAAGCAGGACACCCTTCTTTGGGCTTAGAGACAAATGGAAAAGACTCCCAGGAGTTCATCTTAAAATTTACAAAGTAAACCTGCATCTGTGAGAGAAACTCTCAAAGGAGAAGCTGAGTATGACTTATAACAGTATAACAGTGCCTGTTTGAGTCTGAAAAGAGCTAGGAACAGCTGTCTTGTCCTACTTGTCCTAACAAAGGTTTGATGCTTTCTGTACCAAGGGCATTGACTTTATTACTTGAGATTTGTACACAAAGGGGAGGACATGTTAGAGCAGCCTGTGTGGATGGGAAAAGACTGATCAAAAAGGGAAGGAGGGAGCAAAAGGCAGATGATTTAATGCTGGTGGATTGGGTGACCTCAGCAGGTCTCCCTGGTGTGTGCAAGGACTCTGCTTTCACATGTCTGGAAGCAGACAATAGCAGCAAAATCATTGGGGTCAATGCTGAGAAACATCACACTTTGGAAAGGATTAAAAAATAATAACAAAAGTCCAAGTGCAGAGGTGGTTGCAGCTGTGAACACAATAATGACTAACCAGAGATAAACTCTTTTTACTATCAAAGATAAATTCCAAGAAGCAGAATGCCTTGATGTCAACCCAAGGGAGTGAGTATAAGTATGAGAAAAATAAAAATAACAAAGGAAAGAGGCAGTGGAAGAAGGTTTTTCTGTTGCCAGAAACCATTTGTGAGTACTTCTGCAGTCCACCTCTTGGAGAGAGAAAAAAATGTTTCATGGAAGATTTTCTATGAGAGCAATTCCTTTGATTCTCTTCCCTTGCTTCTCATCAATTGTTCCTAAATTTCGATTATATGGAGTTTGTGCAGGGAAAGAGCCCACATTTCATAGCTGAGGCTGTAACAACTCCAACCTGAGAAGATATAAAGCATTTTATGTTCAGTCAGAGCTCTTGGTAAGTTATTCTGTGGGTGTCACCCCAGTTAAATGATGATATCTCAGCTTTGAATCAATAAGGCAATGGAAGAATGGAGAGACGTCTCTGAGCATTTGAACCCTGTCCCTCACCCATTTGAGGCATTGTACAATAGAGTTTTATTCTAGTAAGGCTGCACATGGCACTCAACAGCCTAGTTCACAAACCACTTCCCAACAAGCCCACAGCAAACTGCAGCACTGCAGAAAAGACCAACAGACACATTTCCAGTTTACCACAGAAAGGAAGAAGAAGAAACTGGTGACAGCACATCCCTTTATTGGAATATATGTCTGGCAAAATTTCCAGTAATCCTAGGAAATGGAAGGATCTAGAAGGGAGCTAATCCCTTCCCCCTCTATTTTCCCTGTACCACTCCTCATAGAGTCCCAGACAACCTGTCTCGGGGAAAATTTCCTCCTAACCTTAAAGTTGGGGTCAGTTTATCCTTTGCAACATGAGAAAGCAATCCAAACACAATACAAACAATGAAATAAAGAGTGGGGAGGGGTAAATAGAATTAGTATCCAAGGCATATAGATGCAGCAAATGTGAAGTTCTTGAATTTTTAATACATTTCTTATGTCAGGTTGGTGCCATTAGCAAATTAGTAACTTTGTATTTAAGGAAGGCTTAAAGCAAATGGGATTTTGGCAGCTGTGAATTTCTTGGTCTGTCAGACAGAATGTCAGCTTTGAAAATGTATTTGTGGGAAAGAATAATGACAGATAGGAAAGTAAATGCTACATACAAAAACCACTGGACAGTATTCAATGTCTGTCTTTGTTAAAATAACTAGTTTTCTAGACAAGGGACGTGCAGAAGGTAATTCTATACTTCAGCAAAGCGTTGGAGATGAGAAATATTTAGTGGAGAATGGAAGAGAGAGAAATTAGCAGAGGAATCATAAAGAAGGGAGAGAACTGGCTGATGCAGATATTAGTGCATACATACTCTGCTGAAATGGGAATTTGGGCCTAAGGGAGGTTATGAACAGACTTTTCTGAGTCTAGTCTTTTGATTAATGCTTGCAGTAATGACCTGAGCACAAAAGGTAGGAATAGCTAACAGAATGTGCTGAAGCCACATGAGGAAGGTGTTGTCTTTACAAGTGACTGAAATATCAGGCAGTAAGAATAAGAACAAGTAGATTATTTGACTAATACAGACAGCAAGAACTGTAATAGCAGGTTTTGGAGACTAACAGCAGGGCCTTTATAAGCTGACAGTGCTTTACTGGGAAATACAAGAGGTGGCATCCCCTTCTTGGGGTATCTGACTTGGCCATGAATTACGAGTGGGCAGTGCATCACTTTGAAATGAAAAGTGATACCAGAGGAGAAGGTTATTGCTGGTAACATCATTACTTCTGTACAACAGCTTCCCTTTCCTATTTTCCCTGAGCTGGCTCTGGTCTTAAAACACCTAATGAATGTTGTGGTTGAGAGGAAGTGAAGAGTGGTGAAGAAGGTACGGGTTGGCAAAGGGGATGGATACTGGACAGAATGGAGGGTGAGAACAGGCCAGTGAACTGAGATAAGAGGAGGGTGGATAAGCAAGTAGTGAACTAAGTGCATGTGCTGACAGGGACGGAGGAATGAATGATGTGTGAAGGATTACCAGATGATAGGAAAGTCAGAAATAGATGGATTTATCTCTGTATTGATTACTGATATAGGTTGTCTTTAGATACCTATTGATATAGGTGTCTAAATATCTATGTTAATATAGATGTCTTGATGTCTATATAGATGCAAGTGAATATCAATACATATACATATTATATATATACTTCTTCTGTATATGCATGTGTAAATACATATGCTGTATGTGGTATGGTTTGTACATATCATGGTGTATATACACATACACACACAAATATATATATATATGTAGTTAGGCACAAGAATTACTCACCAGCTGTACAACACAGAAATCACTTGTCTGAAATTACTGCCTACTGAAAGCATGACCTGGGCAGCTGCAGTGATGTCTCAGGACATTTCCCATGGTATTTCCCTGGGGTACTGAGCCTTGGCACTGCAGTGAGGGAGCCTGCCTGGTGTAATCCAGGGGAGGACGTTCTGATGAAAGCTGTCCTCCTCTCACAGCTGTGTGGTGGACGAGATGGACTTCTCAGGCATGGAGCTGGATGAAGCCCTGCGGAAATTCCAGGCCCACATCCGCGTGCAGGGGGAGGCACAGAAGGTGGAGCGGCTAATTGAGGCTTTCAGGTAAGAGAGTGAGCCCTGCAGCCCCACTGCTGCAACCAGGTGGAAGCAGAGAACACACCCAAGGCAAAAAAACAGTAATGAAGAGAATGATCATGGATTTTCCTTCCAAGGAGGGTGGCCATGGAGGGGCTTCTGAAGTGTGGAGTCCTCTGTGCCACTGTTGCATATGAGCCACGTCTGTGTCAGATGTATGGTGGCATGAAAGGCACAAAGGGCCAGAGTGAGGCCAGTGCTGACATGTCTGCCAGCCAGGGATTCCCTGTTCACTGGTGTGTTCAAAGGAAGGGCAGCAGTGGGGCTTGCAGGGGTGCTGGGTTGCTCCTTTGGTGCTTCCAGAGGAGTGCTTTGTCTTTAGCAAGGCAGGCTGGAGTAGACACCTGCTGTATTACCCCTAAACAGTGACCCCTCTCCAATCTCACTTGCTTTTTTGGCTCCTGAGGACAAGAAGGCTGAAGTTTCAGTGGCCTACTTCAGCCACTGGTGGAGAAATCTGCCTTCAGAGAGCAGTCAGTTCCTTCTCCTTTGTATGGGAGGTGGAGTGAAAGGAGCAATTTGTTCCATTTGTGATAAAGCCATTGGCACCCTGGAGCAGAGGGCTCCCATGTTCCATGTTAAGTGTGTGCATCCCTCCTGCTGCAGCCAGAGGTACTGCATGTGTAACCCAGATGTGGTCCAGCAGTTTCACAACCCGGACACCATCTTCATCTTGGCCTTTGCAATCATCCTCCTCAACACGGACATGTACAGCCCCAACATCAAGCCCGACAGGAAGATGATGCTGGAGGACTTCATTCGCAATCTGAGAGGTGAGGGTCCTATTTGGTTTTGTTTGCCCTCTTGCTGCTCTAAATTGTGCCCAGGTGAAGGCAGCAAAGATCTAGGGGAACTGTCTTTCTCCAGGCTGCTGCTGCTCCCTGTGAGCCAGACATGAGAGGCCCTTTGAGGTCCCTTCTAGAATGCTGGGGAAGGGAAAAATCTAATTAGTTTTTTCCTCTGCAGAAAGCTGTCCAGCCTTCTCTGAAACCAGCCATTTTCCTTGAGAGATGGTTTCATCTTTTAATAGATCTCATTGCTTGGAAGCAGTCCATTGTATTAAATTTTCCTATTGTTCGGCTCTATCCTTCTTAGACCCTGCTGGATTGTGCTAAACAAGCCCTTCCCCTCCTTGCTGGTTTGAATATATGAACACATTTTCCTTCTATTCAGGCTAAATCTTCCCCTTCTTAATTGCCTGCAATTACTTATAGTAACTGTAGGCGTGACAGAGTTCACGCATACATTACCTCTTTGCAATTTCTGATACATCAGTTCCCCAAATCGATTTTCTTTTGTTTTCAAGGTCGGTCCTTCCCATCTTGGTAATAGGTTGCTAAAAGCACTTCTTCAGATGTGGTCACAACACGCTCATGTATAGAGCCACTGCCTCGTCCTTATTTTCAGATCTACTAATGCAGCTTAGTATTGTTTGGCCTTTTTGACATCATGTCTAGGCAAATTCTTGTCTAATTTCCCAGCCATATTCAGTCCTAGGTCATCCTAGGTCAGCCATCTTCCAAATTTCTTTTACTGCACATCTGCAATTCAGATGAAGCTCCCTCAAAGTTTTTCCAGTGTAAACTCCTGTATTTTTTTGAAGATTTTGTACTTCTGTGGGTTCCTTTGACTTGTTTCTTTGTCCTGATTGCTGTTCAGAAAGCGTCGTCTCAGCCTCCCACACCTTCCACAATTTGTCATCTGCTTCAGACTGGCATAATATGACACTGAGGTCCCTTTTCAAGTTAATTCTAGAGATACTGAATGGGGATGCTACCTGCCATCATTACCTTTAGTATTACAGCTGAAAGCACTAACTCAAAAGGGATTTTTTTTTTATTTTGATTGTTAACTTACTCTTTAGAGTTGCTTGAAAATCTGCCAGTTCACATCACAATGAATTAAGCCAGCATGAGGGTCCCTCACCTCCGGTGTGTAACCACCACAATTCACTCAGTCGAGCGAGTGAATGTCACCCCATTACAGACAAGGGGAGACAGTTCATTCCAGACTCACCTGCAGGCCAGTGCCCAGGTCAGTACCTTCACCAGCCTGTGTTTGAAAAAAGGCAGAGTGTTCAGGATGAATTTGCAAGGATGTGGATGAGGGAGCCAGGAGATGTCAATGCCTCTCCATTCCTCAGCAGTTCCTCACCTGCATCACTCAGGGTAGTTCTTCTCAGGCCAGGTTGCTGGAGGGAAAGCAGAGAAAATCAGTATAGAATGACTGAAGGAATTCTGTTTGGAGAAAGGACTGGCAGCTTGATTTGCAGTGTTTGGCTCAGGGAAGGGTAAAAGAAAACTCTTCTGACAGGCTCTGAAGGGTCAGACAGCAAAATTTGGAGAATTACCCAAGGAGATGTAAAAGAGGAAAGGGGCAGGATCAAGACAGAGATATCACAGACAGAATAGCAGGAAAGTATTACTCCTAGGAGATAACACAGAAGGAAAATGGTGGAGGTCACCAAGCAGACAAGGAGAGCTGATGCTTGCATTGGCAGGAAGAGCTGCTGAATCCCATCATAGGTCTTCTCCACATCTAGCACTTCTGATGATATGAAATCAATGCAGGAGTTGCTGCTGAATGGCCCAAGATATATCAATGTGAAATTGTGGCTATAAAACCTTAGGGAACACATGGAAAGGAGCCACCATGCAGAGCAGTGGAATAATGATGTCTTCTGCATTGGCCTTAGAGGTGTCAGTCTCTCCTGCTGGTGTATTAGATGCATTAGAGCAAGAAATAAGACAGCTTAAAGTGAAGTATTGCTCTTCCCCTGCAGCCTTCCCAGCACTGCACAGTGCAGAGGCAGTAGTGGCTTGCCAGGAACCGTACATTCTCTGTGTTTGGTAGGGGTGGACGATGGTGCTGACATCCCACGGGACCTGGTGGTGGGAATCTATGAGAGGATCCAGCAGAAGGAGCTAAAGTCTAATGAGGACCATGTGACTTATGTCACCAAAGTGGAGAAGTCCATAGTTGGAATGAAAACGGTGAGCACCCATAACCCTCCTGGCACAAAACCCTGTCCCCTACCTCCCTCAGTGCCCTCTTTTCTGTGTTTATCCTCTAGGCCCTTCCTCCTCCTATGTAATACTTTCCTTGTTGAATTTACTCCTTTTTCTCCAAACACTTTTCTCCCTGCTATCTCATTCTCTCCTAATTTTGGGGGATCTCAGCCAGAATTTACAGTATCTAGGGCAGTAATTGTTTGCCTAAGAATTTTACTGCAGGTCCTGCCTACCAGTGCTCCACTGATAGCTCTGCAGTGTTTCAAACTTTCAGGCCTCCTAAGGGTGTAGGAATTGGAAGGCAAAGTGATAAAAAACAATTTTAGCCATCTGTCTCTAATGAGTTCCCTAAAGATTGCTGGGGTTAAGAGATCCCCAAATGCACAGACAGCTTCTTTAGCAGTAACCAATCTGTAATGCAAAAACACACATACTGTTTACCCCAAAGGAGCAGAATAATTTCTCAAAGCCCAGGAAACCTGCAGATGTCCAGCAGGGTGAGAGAGGATAAGCAGTTACCCAGGGATTGGAAGGCAGAGGTATATAAAGGCAGGGGTTGTGATCAAGAGGGTTGCCTGTAGCCTGCCCCCTGATTTATCTGGGTCACAAAGGCACGGCTCTCTCTGCTACTGCACCAGCAGGAAAAGTGACGGCGAGGAGTGGTGGTGAGGAGACGATTTGAGTGGGCAAAGCAGGCAGAATTGGCTTGAGCTATTGTCGCTGGGCAGGGTTGTACAGGCTGAGGGTGGGAGAGACACCAGTGGCACCTCCCTCAGCCTCTGCGTCCCTTGTGGGTTCCCTGCAGGTTCTGTCCGTGCCCCATCGCCGGCTGGTTTGCTGCAGCCGCTTGTACGAAGTGACCGACGTGAACAAAGTGCAGAAGCAGGCAGCTCACCAAAGGGAAGTTTTCCTCTTCAATGACCTGCTGGTGGTGAGTGTGCTCTGACAATTAGGCACTGCAGTAATAAAACTCACCCTGATATCTGTACAGAAATCTAAAACCAATCCACAACATGCATTTCCCCCCTGTCTCCTAAGGACAGACCATCTCCTGGTTCATCAGCATTGTAAGACAGAGCTCTGGATCCTTCACTGTTAAAAACCTATTAAATCTAAAACTCCACCAACCCTTGAAAAAACAAACTGTCACATCCCAGAGCCATCCAAGCAATGTCATTGCTCTCTCTCATGCCTTTGCCAGCAGGGAGGTAGGTTCATTTCATGAAAGCGAGGTTCATTTCTTTGTCTGTTTGTACTACAGTAGGCAGAGCCCTCTCATGCACTTCAAATCTTTCCTGCCAGACACTTTAAAACCACTGCCTTCTAACATGGAAAAGGTTGTAGCAGACTATATAGTACTTACCAGACCCCCAAATGTGTATAGTACTTTTGAAAGTGTCCTGCCCTAGCAACCTTGAAATGAATTCAGGCAGGTACAGGAGAGCACAGGTACACTGAGACTGGGAGGAGGATGAACAAAATCCTGCTGAATTTAATGGCAAAGTGAAACTGTGTTTTTTGCAAATGTAAGGCTCAAACCAAACCCTTTCGTAGAAGCAGAGGACAAGAGATCTTTACCACTATTCCTCTGCATCCATTTGTACAGTTGTGAATCTGGGGAGAGGGTCTGCTCCTTGCTATCCCTCTACTCCAAGGATCCATAAGAACTACTGCTGAGGAACGAAGGCAGCACAGCATTCAGTTATGCTCTTTTTCCCAGCTCTAAGATATTTATGACAGGCTTCTCTTTGCCTTTTTATCTGACCCTTGGTGTAGAGAATTACCCTTGCAAAGTCAGAAATGTGGTAATCAAAAAGCCAGGACCCCTGGGAGACAGAGAGCTGAGTGGGCCCCAGGATGATGCCTACAGAATTTCAGAAGTGTTCTTACAAGTGCAGCATGCCAGGCAGCTTTCTGGGCAAAGAGCCTGTCAGTCACCAAGCTCCCATCTACACTTAACAGGGCTTGCTAAAAGCTTTTTTGCTTTGAGCAGTTTGCATTGTTCTTGCCTCACTGTTCCCCAGGACCCTGCCCAGTGATGCATCTCTCCCTCCAACAGATCCTCAAGCTTTGCCCGAAGAAGAAAAGCTCCTCAACGTACACATTTTGCAAGTCAGTCGGCCTGCTAGGGATGCAGTTCCATCTCTTTGAGAATGAATGTAAGTCCATTGCTCCTTGGTTGCTTGGAGGGGTTTGCCAGGGAAAGGGAGGAGGAGGGAGGGGGCTGTGTCACCCAGGGTGAGTTGGCATCAGGAGAGAGATTCTATCAGAGTTAAAAGTGGAGGGGAGAAAATCGAGGCTTGGTGCTGAGGAGATCACTGTTTAGGGACAGCGTGATGAGAAACTCCTGGTACCTCTCCTAGGTCTGAGCACCTGCAGAGGGGACTCATTGAGGGCTCTGGCTTGTCATGGTGTCAGGGAGAACACTAGTGGTGAGGAGTAAGGGAATCAGTCCCCATATACATCCTACTGAGCTCTCAGGAGCCAACTGTAGGTGGAGAATCCTGTTGACAAAACTGCTGCTGCCAGCTTTAGCCCCTGTCCCCTCAAACCCGAAGTCACAACTCCCACCACTGCCTCTGACATTGGTATAGGCTCAGGTGCTGCCGCCGCCTCCCTGCGCAGTGCCACGCTGTGCTGTGCTGAAAGCTTCCCAAGACAGAAGCAGAGCCCTTGGAACAGCACCCACCAAAGCATGGCGAGGGGCCAGCCCTAGTCAGCCTGACCTTGATGGTCTGGGAATAGAGCCATGATGTGTCATGATTGAGGCTGGTTGTGCAGTGGAGGAGTTCCAGACACAGGCAGGCTTCCTGCTGGCACAGGCAGAGGGGCAGCACCGCAGTCCCAGGCAGGCATGGCTGATGCCCACCGGGGTTTCATGAGCACATGCAGAACACGCCACAAGAAAGGCACACTGTGGCTATACTAAGTTTTTTACATCCCTCCTCTACTCTGCTGGCAGCGTGAGTCACTCCCTCAACACCCTACCCTCTGCAACACGCAGAAGCTCTCACATGCCTGTATGAACAAAAGGGTCATTCATAAGTGAGCATCCCCAGGAGGCATCATCAGAGCTGGAATCAGCTTTCAGGGTTGGCGTGACTATCCTGGTAGTGCCCAGAGATCTTCTGGCAAAGGCATCCTATTGTGTATTCCCTGCAGAGACAGAAAAGCAGATGTCCTAAAGAGCTTGTGATCTGAACAAGATGAGAGGGACACAAGGTGGGGAAAGGGGGCCTGGCACACAAACAGGGGGAGCTGAGGGCTGGCAGCAAATAAAAGGTTAGTCCTTTGGCATGTTTGGTAAAGACTGATATGGGAAGGCTCATATACAGGACTGCCAGTGGAAGGCAGGCAGATATAGGAGCAGTGGAGGAGAAGTGAAAGCAGGACAAGGGAAAAGACAAATTAAATTTAGAGAAATGTGAAAGGAAGGAGAAAAGAGAATGAAACCACTGGCCATTGAGCAAAAAGTAGAGGAAGTCTAGTCAAAAGTATGTCAAGTTCTCTGTACACTCTTGCTCTTCTGCTTGTGTTGGCTGAATTTCCAGTCACCACTTGCACCCAACCTGATCTTTGAAACAATGAATTTTGCAGTGATATTTTCACTCTCTGTGCATGTCCTTTCATTTACGTTCCTGTGTATTTTGCCTGTGGGGAGTACTAAGTGGAGACCTAAAAGCCCACATCTTTCTCTTAGCCATTCTCCCTGCACAGCACAATGAGCACCCCCACCAAAGCTGTGCCAACACCCCTGCCATGTTCTCTGAAGATCAAAGTAGACTGGGAAGAAGTCCTGCCACTGTGGATGTTAGTGGCTGTTCTGGCTTTGACTCCAGCAGATAGCCTCTCCTGATGCATCTCCCACAGGATAAAGGGTTGTTGGCCTCACAAACACCATTTACTCTTCCATGGATTCAGAAGGGCTTTACAGTCTCTGTGCTCAGGTTCCCAGGGCCAGCATCGCACTAAGTGTAACAAAGAGCTAGATTTTTCTGGGTTTGGTAGCACTGTGGTGCTGGTGGCACTTGCTTTGCTGCTGCAGCTTGGCCATTCTGTTCTCTTATAGGGCTGGAATGCTGCAGATTCCCAGAGTTTGCAGTGTGACAAACTCTGGGTGTACCATTCCATTGGACTCATGCTGAAGATTCTCTGTTCTTCAGAGATACCAAAGCAGCCAACTACTCCAGCAAGAATGCCCAATGTCTCTTTATTTATATCTCCTTTACAGATTACCCCCATGGCATTACACTGGTGACTCCAGTTTCAGGCTCAGAGAAGAAACAGGTACTACACTTCTGTGCTCTGGGTGCTGAGGAAATGCAGAAGTTTGTAGAAGATCTGAAAGAGTCAATAGCAGAAGTGACAGAACTGGAACAGATACGAATTGAGTGTAAGGGTCTCTAATACAATTCACAATCCAATGCCATCACACTGCATGTGACTACAGGGGAGAAAGGGTAAAGGAAATGAGTTCTTCAGGAACAGCAGGAAAGAGGATGAGTAGCACAAGTCTTAACAGGACTGTTCTTGGGTTCACTGAAAGGATGAAAAAGCAGTCAGACTCCTGGCCAGCAGGAGGAATGGAAGAACTTAACTACTTATGATGCTTATGGAACAGGGTGTATGATACAGTGGCCTGGAATAGTGCAACTTAGACTGTCAGGCTCAGAACACTCTCCTCTGTCTCATACTCCTTTGACTGTGCAAATATAATTTGTAGATAGCTGGGACAGGTCTGGTACCCTGCAGAGTTGTCCTTCACTTCAGGAATGTCTAGAGGGCAAGCAGTCTGTGCCATTCCATGGCCTGTCTTATACAGATGAGATGTCCATGTAACCTTTAAAGTCTCTTCCATGTATAAACTGATGAGCCAAAGCAGCTCAGCATCAGTGGTCCCCTCACGTGCAGCACTAACTTATTCTGTATAAATGCAGATCATACATAGAGGGTCGTGTGGACATACATAGTTCCTCCCCATGTCAAGTCCTCTCCAGTTTCTGGTTTTTTTTCTTGGCTGTTCCTCTCTCCCTTCTTGACACTCCCTTGTGATTTTCTTGCATTACTTCTCCTTGTTGACTTCCCATTTTGCTCCTTCAGTGTGCTGGTGTCCTTCCCTCCATCCCTCTCCTCACTGATTTCCAAATGATTGTCTTTCAGGGGAACTGGAGAAACAGCAAGGGGCAAAGACTCTCTCATTAAGGACCAACGGAGCCCAGATGGAATTGCAGTCTAAGCAGGGCTCTCCAACAGGTAAGAGGACACCCAACTTTTCTTGGTCAAGCAGTGCTGCCTTTGCAAGTATGTTATTGTTGGTTCCTGTGACCATAACTGCAAAAAGAAGCATTCAGTTTTGTATCCTTTAGCCTTGGGCAAATAGTGGAAATATGAGAGCATATGGATTCTTCAGATATCCTAGGAAAACCACTGAAGTCTCAGTACCCAGTCTGTAGCTGTAACATCTAAGTAAAGAGGTGTTACTGATGGAGCATGGGTGACTTCTGAAGAACCTGGCCCACTTTTTCTTCCCTGAACTGGTGAAACACAGTCTCAGTACAATTAGCTTCCTCCAGCATCTTCACTAACACTTTGGACAAGGCTCTTTGTACCAAAGGCTTCGTGTCTGTCCATGCCTAGGCTTGTACACCAGCAAACATCAAGTGCAGAGGTGAGTTGCTACCAACTCACTGGAATGGCACTGAGATCAGGACCTAAGGACAGGACCCCAAAGAGGTCTCCTCTTATCCCACTAAGCAGCTATCAGGTTGTGAGAGGGTCTGGATTTGTTCTTGTTTGGCCCTGCACCTCTCCCTTTAACTTTCCAGTCCACAGTATGAGGGCCAGCTCTTGACTAGAGGCACAGACCTCATGAGTGAGATATTTTGTTTTATTTCAAAGGCAAGAAGGATTTGGGGGAGAAGGTCTCGGACAGCACAGTGGAGGTAAGTAGAGTGCAGAGTAGCTGAGGTAAGTAATTCCCTCTCACTTCAGCTCTTCTCACATTCTCTGTTGTTTCTTTTCTCAGGTTTTAATCAATGCCTCCCCAGCCAGACTGACAATTTTACCAATTTCCAGAGATACAATTAAAAGTTACTGCTAGGACGGGTAATACAACTTTCAAATCCAAACTAAACTTCAAAGCATTTTCAATCCGTTTTTATAACTGTAACATCCTTCATGGACCAAACTCCCAAACGCTGTAGACTAACCCACCCCACTGCTTATGGGGAGACTGAGAACCCCACTATAGACTTCCCTGACATGCTAACTCCATGCAGCATCACATGCAAATTCCCCGCAGCCCAGCTTTCCTGCACAATCTCTGCAGCTCTGTCTCTCCATCCCCCCTTGGAGGGGATTAAGCATGGCCTTTGTATATCAGACTTTCCCTAGAGCTTCACCTGCGTAGGCAGGGAGCTTGGCTGTCCTGTGTACATCTGTCTTTGCAGGGATGTAACATCCAGTGGGTTGCCTGTTTCTTCACAGACACCCATACTCCCACTGCCTGTGAGGAAACAGGAAAATGCAATCTTCACACTGAAAATCTTATCTACTACTTCCTACTTTCTCCCTGTCTGGAATATCTCCATTATCCTGAACTTGCCCTTTTCCAGGGTAGTTCTTTCCTTTCTTGTCAAAGTATATTTAATTGAAGAATTCAGCATCTCAGTGGGGAGTGGGTGCTGCTTCTTTTTCCTGAAGAACACCGTATTTCCCTGCAGATACCCCCTTCTTGGGGAAGGTGCCTCTGCCAGCCAGTTTCCTATTTCTGCTGGGACAACTGTTTCCTTGTAGAGAATGTGCTAATGTCACTGGCACTTCATGGCCCAGCAATCAGTTTTTCCTATGGGATGTTCCACCTGAATAAATATCGACACAATATTAAGTCCTGCTGTGCAGTGGGTCGGAGAAACCTCCGTGCTTGGCTAGGGACAGGCAGCTCATCCTTGTTCCAGCATGGTGGGAAGCTTGGTCACTCCACAGCCTCTCTGTCCCAGTTGCTGGCGCTGCTGCCCACCATGCCAGACATCAGGGCACCCCCACTGTCCCATCTGCCCATCTGTACCCCTGCCTAGCTGGAAGTGCCATGACAACCTGCAAGCACTTGTTTCCTACCCAGAGTCTGTCACTTGACTGGTATTCTGTTTTGAACCAGCAACTTTGCTCTGGTTTGGGGTCTCCATCAGCCCATGTCCTTGTCAGGAACTATAACTTCATCCACCCTGTAGGAAGCATCATTTTCCCGCTGCGCTTTCCCTGCTAGGGACCTCCAGTCCAGACCAGCTCCTCCTTTTTAAACTGGTCTCAATGAGCTCCCTTATTTGACTCTATTATCAGCATCTCGCTGTGGAGACCCTGATGACCTCCTGCTTCCCTACTGCCTTTCAGCTGACCAAGTAATACTCTGCCAGCAGAGGAGCATTTCCATTTCTCTGAGATTATCTAATCTGCTGCCATTTCATCATGAATTTCTTTTTGTCATTGTATGAGCTAGATGGGCATTTTTCTTTCTTTCTTTTTTTTTTTTAAATTTTAAATCATTTCCTTTCACTGACGAACCATCAAATGGATCAGAGGGAGCTGCCTTTTGCTAGACTATGTCAGATTTCTGCTTTTTCCTTTGTAAACAGATTAGCCAGTCATGTGGTGTACCTTCCTACTCAGAAAGGCAGGGAGCTGGGAAAGGCTTGAGTTTCTCTGTGACTCTCTATCTCAGATTCAGCTGCTGTCATTTTGCTGAAGCGTGCAACCTCGATTATCAGAAAACCTCGTGGTCTGGTTCCCCTCTCCTTTTTGTGGGTGGGGACAAAGGCATGACCTCCGAGGTCTGTTCATTACCATGAGAATTCACGGACGCCTCCACTCCTAGAGTCGATTTGCGTTCCCTATGCCGTTTGGATTAATCAAAGTTGCACGGCATTTGGGAACGCCGGCTCTGCTGCCTTTGATGTGATGGAAAGGACAGGGGCACTTAGGCCTAGATGGGGGCGATGGGGCTATTGAGGGGGGCTCTGCAGCCGGGGGTTGTACCTATTCTGGTTTTTTGAGGCGGGGGGGGAGGGCTGAACGCATGTGAGGCCGGCCGGCGGTGGGGATTCAGGGCAGCCAGTAGCAGCAGATGGGAAAAGTCTTGTAACATTTAATGCTTCTTTGGCTGTTTCTAAACTAGGTGTCAATTCACAACAGGCTTCAAACGTACCAGCACAACTCCGCCCTGGGGCCCGAGAGTGGAATGCAGCCCAGCATGCGTCTTAACATGCCACGGGAGCGGCTGGAGACAGCACTGGTGCCCGCGCACCCCGCCTCGGCGGGGACACTTGTACAGTGCCAGCAGATTGTCAAAGTCATTGTCTTGGACAAGCCGTGCCTCGCTCGGATGGAGCCGGCCCTCAACCAGACTCTGACACGCTATGTCACCTCCGACTCCTGCACCTCCACCCCCTGGCGCGGTATGGGCAGTGGGCTCCCTGGGACCCCCATGAAGCTGGTCCATCAGCCTCCCCTGCCCCCTCCACCACCTCCCTACAACCACCCCCACCAGTATTGCCCCCCCAGCTCCCTGCTTCAGAGGCGCAGGTACTCCAGTGGCTCACGCAGCCTCGTGTAGCCACACCACCAGCACCAAAACAGCACAGACTTCCCCGCTTCCCTTCCCCACCGCCTCCCAGGGACCCTTTCTGCCTACAGAGATCTAGTTTGTGATTTATTTTTTAGTAAAAGAAGAAGAAAAGAAAAAAAAAAAAAAGAGCCAACTGACCTAACTCTTACCCCGTCTCCCCTCAAGATGATGCTAATTGTGAGGAGCCATCTGTAGAACCTGCCAACCTACATGCTCACACATCCTCACCACCCTGCCAGCCTGGCTGGCCTCTGTGCTCGTGCCGTCCCCATGTAGCACTTTGCTGCCCTGTTCCTGAGAGGCTTGATGACCTGCTGCTTTTTCTAGGCACTGTGTCTTCCGTTTCCTACTCCTCGACTTCCTTTCCTGCCTTGCATTTACCTGGCCATAGGTTTGTACCCATCCTAAAATTTTGCCAGCCTTGGAGAGAAATGGACTCACCCGTGCCAAGGACCAACCTTGGGGCACTCCCGGGGGTGGAGTTCTCCCTGCCACCACTGCTGCCGCCTGCTAAGCTGGAGCTGAGAACTTGTACCACTTGCCACGCTTTCTCCTCATCACTCTTCAAGTATTATCTCCTTGCAGTAGCCGGCTCCAAGCGAAGGAGTGCACAAGAGAAAGAGAGCTTGAGAGGAGGAGAGACTGTCCTGAGTTGCAGTACAACGCAAAGATGGCCTCACTGAACACCAAAACTCTTTCTGTTGTTATGTTGGATCATTGTACCAGAGACCTCTGCTGAGACCTAGCAGAGCTCACCACATGTAAATACACCTGTACGGTAGCGTATGTATGGCGCATGCTTACTAAAGGAAACACCGAGCAGTTCTGAGGGAGCAGAAGGGAGGGATTCAGTCCAGGGTTCTTCCTGGAATGGATGTGTACTTTTCCAAAGAGATGGCACCGGGAGGTGCCCTCCCACCTCAACACACACACACACACACACACACACACGATTGTCTTCTCTAAAACAGACCCACCTCTGCTTTCCTCCTTCTAGCTGTTTTTGTGTTTCCTGCCCACCTGCATTTTTATATTCTGAAAGCAAAGCCAAGTGTTACGTTCGCCTTCAGGGGTGGATGTTCTTCCCTTCACTTGGGCTCTTCCACCTGTGCTAGAGGGAAGGGGCTTTTGGCAGACCACTCATGTGAGGTCCCATCTGTATCTCTTGCCTGGCTGTACTCTTGCATCCATCAGCCCTTCCTATAGGAAAGCTGCCCAGACTCTAAGGCCTCTTCTCCTCTCTTCCTCTCTGTCCCAGCTTCAAAGTGAGGGGAGGGGCAGATCTCGAGATAGAGATGACAGCTCAGCTCCTCTGCTTTATTGGGGACATTGATGTGAAGGAAGACGGCATTAAAAATGGGCTATGGATGTATTTTTAGAAAAAAAAAAATCTCTTTGAGCAGTAGGGAGGGGAAGTATTAATTAGCTTAAAGGCTTTGGTCTCGCTCACTCATTCTATCTCCCTTCAAGGCTTAAGAAGATCAACTTTAGGATTTTAAAATAGGGCAGAATGCCTTTTAGGGCCTTTATTTTTATTTTATTTTATGAGGGAAAGACAGAAATGCTCTTCCTTCCCATGTAAGGCTGAGACATGAGCACTGGCTGCTGCTGATGCAACAGTTGAGTGAGGAATAGCAGGAGTTGGCAGCAGTGGTGGGGATGTGCAAAATATCAGGGAAAGAGGGACAGTGAAGACAGATCCAGGAAATTCTTTTTTGCCATGTGGGGTAAAAGCCACATGGAAATTTCCTTAGGGATTGTGCCAGTATGCTCGTCTCTGGGGTTATTGCCAGTGACAAAACCCACAGTGCATCAGGGGCTGGTTTGGCTCCCCTCTGTGCTCTCTGGATGCCTGTATGGTGGTGCTGCCTGTGCTGAAATGTCCAGGTGAGAGAGTCCACATGTGTGACCTGGGCTTAAGCCCAGCTGGGGTTAGGGAAGTGGACAGGGGCAGGAATGAAGGGTCTCCTGTGCTTGGCCAGCCCTCCAGGGCAGGAGCCTGCTCACTTCCAGATCCCCTTTTGCCTGAGGTGACTCCAGGACCCAGGTGTGCCAAGGGGTATAGGTTGTTTGCTTGGCTGTCTGGTGCAGAGCACCAGGCTGCTGCTTTTATACCCAATAACAAATGTGCTGACCAGGAGCTGACAAGCAAACCTCAGGGAGGGCTGCAGAAGCAGTAGACAGAGAAGATTGTAAGAAAACCCTGAACAGAAGCCCAGTCTCCTTCCAGACCAGAGAAGGTTTGTTCTAGCCAGCCCCTCAGGGCAGTTTGGATGCTCCACATTGCAAAGCCGGACACAGGGAGAGGTCCTCTCCCCCAGCCAGGGCTCAGACCCTCACCCTCCAGCCAGCTGAGAGGCACAGCTGGCCTGATTTGCTGCTGACTCCCTGCAGGGTGACACCCTGGCACCTCACGGCAGCCAGGATCTCATCTGAGCTGCCCGTAGCTTCCTGAGAAAGATGTGTGGCTTCTGCCATTGTCCAGCCAGTGTAGTCAGTGTGTGACTGCTGGTTAATTTTTACTCGCTGCTGCAACGGAAAGGGTGGCACTGCCCTCCCTTCCTAGCAGTTACTTTGCTGTCTGAGAGGAATGGCAGTACTTGTTCAGTTTTTTTCCCAGAGTGCAGTGAGCCAACGAAGCTCTGTGTGTGTTAAAATAAATAAATTAGATTTTACTTGACATTTAACACAAAGTGACAACAGCAAAAAAACCTTAAGGTACTTGAGGAAATAATTTTTTTTAGATAAAATATTTATAACAATGTCTATGAAGTTCCTACAAGAGATGTTTGCTGCTTTAATAATTGATTGGGAGAGCTACAAGAATTTAAAGAAGAAATAAGGAAGCTTCCATGAGACTCCCTTCTTCATGCTGGATGAAGGGTGGGAGCAAGTTAACTGAAGTGCCGAGGTACCTGAGGCACAGTATTCTCTCAGGGCAAGTTGGCTCCGTTTCCCTGACCTTACAAAGGCTATCGCTGGCCTTGAGCTTTGGATAGAGAAGCAAATGTAGATAACCCTTGCTGTCTTCTAGCCTGCTGGCTACCACATCTTCTGTTGGGCTTGGCTGGAGAGACACAAAACTGCTCTATTCCAGGTTGTCATGGAACAGGTTGATCTAAATTTTACTGTGTAGCTGAGCCCTTCGGACTTCACTTCAAAATACAGATTTTTTTTTTTTTTTCCTTTGAAGGTTGGTCTCGAGGGATGACAAGCACTTTAAAACATATCTGCACCTCATCTGATCTATTGTATTGTCTGCTCCCACAGCCCTCCCACACGCCAGCGAGACACAGACTCAGTGTAGCTGTACTGCTGTGAATAGACACCCTTGCAAACAGACGGGGTGCAGGCTGGAAGGAGCGTGTCAGTGACAACCTAATGAAGGACAAAAATGTGTAACACAGCTCACCCAGAGGGATCAGCCCAAAGGAAAATCACCAGCTATTGACAGCAGTGATTCTGATCATGAACTTAGCACAATCTTTCAGGTGGAGGGGTCAGGCAGGAAGCTGCTGCAGAGATTAGCTCAACCCAAATGAATGTCTTTTTGCTGCCAAATTCATGTCCTTTTATATTAAAAAAGGAGAGGGGGGAGAGAGAAAAGAGAAACCCAGTGACAAGTACTCTGCAGTGAGTGTCATATAGTCAATGGCCAGATGAGAAGATGGCTTTGCTGGACAGTAGGAGAGAATAAGGTGTTACTGAGGTTTGCAGAGCTGTGTTACACAGTCTGTCAGGCTCCATCCTGATGCTTCCTCACGCTGGTACAGGCCCAGTGAAATTAATCTGTTTGCACCAGTAGCAAAGGGATGGAAAAACGCAACAGGAGAATCAAGCTTTGCAAACAATTTGGGTTTAATGTAGTGTTTGTCCTCTGCTGTGGTACTTCTTTATGCCATAGTCTGGCCCACTGGGGTAGCAACACTCAGTGCTTTCATGAGGCTTTCAAAGCATCCCACTGTTCACATTTTCTCTCCTTCCTGTAGATGAAAGGTGTGAGCATGGTCCACAACCAGAATTTTATCAATACTCATACTTCCTCACAAAAAGGTACCACCAGATTTGGAGGTATTTGAGGGCCTCTGAGCTGTAAGGGTTTGAGTTTTGTTACATATTTTTCCGGAGGCTCAGCCTGCAACTATCTGCACGTGTTTGTGAGGTTTCCAAAACAAATCTGAGCCCTAAATCAAAGATGCTGCTGCTTGGCGGAGTCTCTGCTTTGAAATGCAAGTTGCTGAGCAAGCTCCCCCATCTCCCACTCCACCAGCTGCCTCACTGTGCTAGTGTAGGCTCCAGGGACTGCCGGCAGTGTTTTGTGAGCTAGAGCTGTCCTTGTTCTGCCCTCTCTTTTGCAGCCATGCCTGGGACAGCAGCTTTGAAGTCACCCAGCTCTTCAACACTAGTCACCACCCCATCTGAATGTGTCTTTTTAAAATCTAACAACAGAAGTGTTACCTGTGCGTAGGCTTTTGAAAGCACCTGTCTGTCTGTACCTGTCTCCTGCTGTAAATACCACCAGGAAAAGCTTCCTTTGGGAAAAGTGGTGTGGTCACACCTAGCAAAGAGTCCAAATGGCTAATATTTTGTAACAAAACGACAAATATAGATCAGAGGTATTTTATCTGTTCAACTAATAGAGTTTTAGAAATTATATTGAGATATGTCATTTGTGGGCTAATGTCTTCTTTGCCTCAGCCCCCCCCTCCCGGTGTCCCTGGGCTCCAGTGGCGTGTGCCGGCGCACGGCCACACGCACCAAGGGTGTGCTCCCATGGAGTGCTGGGCATCCTGGCCTCCTGCTGGCCTCAGGGGCAGCCTGCTGCGGCTACTGCTGGTTTTTCATCGAAAGCAGCAGGAGCTAAGCTCAGTGCTCCGACTCTCTGAGGATCAGATCCAGAGGAAACCAGGAAGAAATAAACTTGTTCAAGAGGCGGCAACTTAATGTAAAATTCACCCCTGCAGTGAGGCAGAGAGGAAATCAGTGAGGGCGGGGGGGAAGGCAGAGCCCTTCTGTGCTGCGGCTCCTTCCTTCCCATCATGTGTGCTGGATGCTCGTGGCTGTGTGGTCTGCACCCCTGGGGAAGGAGGCCCGCACACCCTTGCAGGGCTCACGCTGCTGGGCGGGAGAGCAGCTTCACACGTGCCAGCTGGCCATGCAGAAACCCATGCACCCGGAGACAGCAGCACATACTGTGTGCTGATGCACACACCATCTGCCAACACGAAGGACTCTACGGCAGATAACGTGTGGGCATCTCTGCTATCCACGGAGCAGAGCGTGCTGTGCAAAAATTTTGGGCATGTGCAGCCACGTACTGCCTGAGCAGGACAGCCGTGCTGGCTGCAGTCCCCATCGCAGCACATCTCACAGGCTATGTAGGCTCAGGCTTGGTTAACATTTGGATGGGAGACACGTAAGGAAAATGACATTTCCCATGCAAATCAGAGTGACGTGCATATTTACACAAAGCATAACCCCAAGGTTAATGAAACTGACCTTTGAGAGAGAATCAAACACGTGCACCCAAAGCAAGCTCTCCTCTGCAGTGGGTGGGGGAAGGCAAGATACATCGTTGCAGCTGAGTCAAATAGATGCTGGGATTCAGATTGCTCCTGCTAAATTGCTCCTCCTTGTCTATAGATTGCAAATTCTTTTCTGGCTTCAAAGAATCCCTTAGATCCCCAGGCCCACCGTGAAACACTTGGGAGGACAGAAATCTCTCTCAGACACAGACAGGGAATTTCCCAGGGATTCAGAGGCTTTCATTTATGTTTTTGTGTGCCACGGATATATTATAAATCAGCCCACCCCAAACGGTCATTTTCTAAGATGTTTTGGAACAGGAGATTATTGAAGTTTCTGCCTGATGTTTAGATCACACACCCGGCTGTAAAGATGAAAGCAATAAAAACAGATTGTCTATATGTGAAATACTCCTAACTTGCTCCAATGTGCAGATACTATTATTAATCGGAAGATGGCAAGTCTCTTTGGGATGGATTCTTTGTAGACACATACAGGTAGCGCTGGCACAAAGGATTACAACCCAAAAAGCATACACCACCACTGTCACGTTGCATCTGTAACCTGTTATATCTATACAGCATCCTTTATGGGCAATAACTTATTCATAGTGTGGTCGGAGTTGATCAAAATACATCGCTCTTTTCCACAGAGAACTTTGCGATGCAGTTTTTCTCTGGAGCTTTTCAGATGGACTTTAAGTTAAGCACATCCCTCAAATGTTTTGCTGTAAGTGGTTTCTACCCACCTCCCATCAAGCAAAAAATGCAGACTTGCCACTGAACTCAGCACTTCATAGCCTGCTGCCTCCTGCTTTGAAGGTGCTGCCCCTTGGGTCAGATACCCATCCCAAAGCCAATGCAAAGAGTGGAGCCCTCCCAGAGCAGTGGAAGGTCACCCCAAACCCAAACCCAAACCTGCCATGTGCCTGCAGAGTCACTGTTGTGTGCAGGTTGCAATGGGTCCTCTCCCACCTCATCTGGGGTACTCTGGAAAGATTGTGCTGGTGCCTCCTGGGTGCCTTGGCACAGCTGATCACAGAGTCAGGCTCCACCACTCCCCACGGATTCAGGTTTCCTGTCATCACTGCTGCTGTGGAAGAGGTGCCCCTCTGTAAAGTCACTGCCCAGATCCTAAATCCAATAACCTAGAGCCATGAAATACATCTGCCTGACCAAGGAAAGGTGGCTGGAAATAAGAAGCTGCCTCAAGGATGATGATGCATGGTTAGCAGCACTGTGGGATTTAAACAGTTTAGGAGCTCTGTCACACTTGGTGGGTCTTGAAGCAACTTTCCTGCAGCTAATTGAGTGCATGCAACTGAGGTTAAAAGCTGGCTGAGGAGCTGTGTTTTCTGTCTGATGCCATAAAATCCACAAGCTGAGAATGTTTTCAGGCATGTAGGGCAAGATCTTACTTAACACAGCACCTATGCTCCAGCTTGGGTTCTGACAATGTGGCACAGTCACCAGTTACTTTTTTGAAAACAAGAGTCCTGTCTTTGTAATCCTTCCTCCTCGTGAAGGATAGAGTGTTCAAAATAATATCAAGTTCATAAAAAACCCCAAAACACAGGGAATGTATGGGGAGAGGGAAAGATCTTCTTCCATAGGACTGTAGGACTAAGACTGTGGCAGTTAAAACACTTAACGTGATATATGCCCATCATGATATTCCATATGTACCTTCCTATTCCCTCCTGTTATGAAAGGTTTGGCTTTTCAGTACATTTCAACTCTTTATCTTGTGGATTAATCCCAGTCAGCAACTAAGTACCTCACAGCTGCTCACTCTCTTCCCCCATCCCAGCGGAATGGGGATGAGATCAGAAAATGGTAAAATTTGTGGGCTGAGATAAGAACAGTTTAATAATTGAAATAAAATAAGATAATAATAAGATGAAAGTGAGAGAGAGGAATAAACCTCAAGACGGACAAGTGATGTGCAATGCAATTGCTCACCACCCACTGACCGATGCCCCAGCAGTGATCAGGTTGGCTCCCAGGCATCTTTCCCCAGTTTGTATATTGGGTTTGATGTTCTGTGGTATGGAATACCCCTTTGGCCAGTTCAGATCAGCTGTCCTGGCCATGCTTCCTCCCAGCCCCTTGTGCCTCTCCTCACTGGCAGAGCAGGGGACATTGAAAAGTCCTCAGTTTAGGGTGAACACTACTCAGTAGCAACTAAAACATCACTGTGTTATCGACATTATCCTCATCCTAAATCCAAAACACAGCACTGTACCAGCTACTAGGAAGAAAATGAACTTTCTTCAGCCAAAACCAGGACATATGTCAAATGTTCAGAAGCTGACTAGATGATCAAACAGGACCCACAGAGTGCCAGCAACAGGAGAACCTCCCCTAGGATCTGACCTCAGCCTTCAATCTCAGCTCACAACTTCTGGCATCCCCAGTGAAAAGGACAACCCATTGAGTAGCTCAGGACAAGCAGCCAGGAAAGAAATGTGCAAGGGAAAAGCGGGAGCCCTTATTAAATAGCTTGTTCGAAGATAAAAAACCTGGCCATCTGTCGACTTGCCCTAGTAAGAGGCACTGCTATAATAATTAGCAGAGGGAAAGGCGGCAGAGATGCCAGTGAAAAAAACCAGTAATTTGCTAACATTTTTCACAGGTCTGCCACGAATGCAGTGGGAAGAGCAGGAGGAAAAAAATGCAAAAGAGGAAAAGGTCATGGTGCTTCTCTGGGGCAGACATTGCCAGCAGTATGGAACAGCCCAAGGGCTGCAGGATGCTTTGGGCTGATGCAATTTGGCACTCAGCATCCCACGAGCTGATGCTGTCACGAGGGACTAGAAGCATCTGATCTCACTCAGATCCCAAGGCTTTGCCCTGCAGGGAAGTCCCCACTGCTGGAGGGTCATCCTGGTGCTGCCAGGGATGGGGGCAGCCCCCATGGGGTGGGTGCATGTGGCATCCCATGAGGCAGTAGCTGGGATGCCGTCAGGGGACTGGGCTACCACACATAGTTCACCATGGCTGTGCTGCCCACCCCTCAAATCTCCCATTTAAACAGTTCTGGCTAATACAGACTCGCCCTCCACCCCCAAAGGAAGTGTTCATTCTTCCTTTGCAAAGCTCAAAACATCTGGAAAACCCTCAAAATCCATCAGTGCAGCCTGATGGTGGCACCTGCCCAGCGCACTCTGTTGTGCCAAGGCAGGTGCCCAGGTGTGGGATACCCCCTGTACCCTGAGCTTGCAGAGCCTCCTGGACACACACACACGGTCCCTGTGGAAGTGTCACTCCTGCAGTCACTCCCGGAGCCCGGAGAGCACCACTGAGCCTTGTCTGCCACTCCCCAAGCACCCGCGGTGACTGGGGCTGTGACAGCTGCCCTGTCACCACCTCCCCCAGGAGCATCACGCTGAAGTTCCCCTCACAGAGCTGAAAAGCTGCTTAAAAATAAGAATCTTAGATTATAATTCCTAATCCCTTCATTTGCAGCAAACGCAGAGAGGGGACAGAGACTGGCTCTCTTTCTCTTCCTCCTGTAGGACCAAAACGCATCAGAGCATTTGTGCCACGGGCTGGGCAGGCAGCGACCTGGAGCATCAGGAAGGCAAGGAGAGGCAGAGGGGGATGTGGTCCCCCTCCAACCAAGGGCAGTCGTCTCTCTCCATCTCTTGTCCTTCATCCCATACAGGAGTTCTTTTTAAAGGCACATCAGTCAGCTCTGGCATGTGCTGGAGGGGGATGCACAGGCAAGAGGGTGGCAGGCTGGGCTCAGCCACACAGATAGGAGAAAGCTGCCACCGAGAGGCACGTGGGCTCCCCGGGGACGGGCAGAGAGCAGGGCATGGAGTCAGAGCTGCCTGCGTGCTGAGACATTAGTGCCTCTTCCCCCTGGGCCAGCCCAGGGGCTGATGTACCTCCCAGCCTGTGTAAGGGGACCCAGAGCCCTTGAGCAAACAGCGGGGAGTGCTCTTTGGGCTGAATGCAGGGGATGAGTTTACACTGTAGAACCTCACATCTGGATAGATCCGGGGAGGTTTTGTCTGGATCTGGGTCAGCATCGTCAGCACAAAACTGTCAGGTGCTTTTCTTTATGGGGTCACTGCTGGGATATTTGTATTTTCCCAGACATCACAATGCAACGCAAACTGGCCAAGAGTCTTCTCTGAGCCACATAGCTTTCAAAAGGAGAAAAACCCTCAGCTGTGCCACCATACCCTGCTCTGCCTGTGGCCCCCTAGGCTTGAGGGAGATGCAGTGATCAAGCAGGAGTGCTCACACAACAGTTTACCTGCCCCTGTGCTCTGGCTTTGGGACCCTCTGAGGCCAGCCCCCTCCCCATACCATTACACCTGTGACTCAGACAAGACCCTTCCTGATGAGTTGGGTTTTCTCATCTGGAAACAGAAGCCTCAGCCCTCCAGCATCCCAAGGAGAAAGCTGCAGTGGTGTCAAGAGTATGGTCAGAATAAATCCCTCCATGGCCAGTCCTCAGAGGGCTGCAGCTGTGTGGGTGAGGGCTGCCGGTCCCCAGGAGCTGTGGTGGGGACACATGGAACCCCATGAGGGCCCGTGGCTGGTCCCTGGGATCCTGGAGAATGCTGGTGCTGTTTTCTTGGCAGCACAGCGGCATCATGCCAGGCTGTCAGGAGGCATCTCCATCAGTGTCATGGCTGTCAGGTATCGGCATGGGGAGCACTAACCTCTCCTGAGCATCTCCAGACACGGACACTTCCCAGCTGACAGCATCACAGGGATGATGGACACATGCTTGGCAGGAGCCCCACGCTGCCCTTGGCAATGCTGCCTCAGCCAGGGCTGTAATGGGGACACTGGGATGCCACCCCATCCCCTGCCACTTGCCAGGCTCTGTCCAGGATCACCTCCTGGGTCTCCCCCATGGTTTTATGTTGTGGTTCAAACCCCTTTATCCAGTGGTTAACAGCTGCACATGGGTCTCAGTCCCCTGGGATGTGCCAGGGCAAGCACTAATGCTGGGGAAACACCACACAGTCCCCCAGGCAGCCCTCCTGACACACACCCCTGGGGCACAAGAGAGGACACACAGGGACACATGCTGGGTAGGGCACTTGATGCGCTGCAGGAAGGGACAGAAGTCCTGGGAGTTGCTCCTGATGGGGAGAACAAACCCCAAGGGCTGGGGTGGTAACATCACTGCTGCCACACAGCTCTGCAGAGGTTCGACGCCTGCCTGGACCTCTGATGGCAAACACCACTTTAACGTGCTATTAAAGACATAGAAAGTGGAGGAAAGATCTTAAAATGCTTGGAGCGTGCAGTGCTGTGCCTTTTGCTTTCACAGTGCACTTGATACCTTGTTACTCACCTCCTGTGAGTTTGTGGAGGGCTGTCAGTAGGGAAGGGGAAAATCTCTGACGTCCCTGTTGTTAGATGGCTGTGAAAAAGCACTGGATTCCCATGGCAGGAAGGAGCACTGCTAGCAGACACAGTGAGAAGCTCTGGTGAAGGAAGGAGCCATGGAGCTGCACAGGGGTATCTGGGTGAGCAGGAAAGGGCCCAGTGCCCCAGTCTCTGTGCAGAGCCTGCCCACCCCTTCCTGCCAGACTGCCTGCCCTGGACACCCCCTGGCCCAGCAACAGGCAGGTCTGCCCAGCAATTCAGGGCTGACAGGTGCAGAGCAGGGCTAAGGAAGAGAGAAAACTGGCACGGGCAGGCAAGCCTCTTTCTGCAGAGAGAATGTGAGGCAGGTAAGCAAGAGGATGCAAAGCAGAGAAGGGAGGAAGAAGTGACAGGTACCTGACCCAAGGACTGCTGCAGTGGCCAAGGTGGTGGAGGGGAGATGGCAACCAGCCCTCGTGGTAGCTTCCATCTTTCAACCCTCCCTTGGCATATCTTCTCTTGCCTTTTCAAGGGCTTTGAGGGTGAAATGATCAGAATGGTCCTTGCACGCATTTTTGAAAGCTCACAGGTGTCACCATTAGGTTTCAGAATTTCCAGGCTCTTTCTTCCTACCTTGAGCTGCTCAAGTGGACTCTGACCAATATCTGGAGTTGTACAGAGGCAGGATCAGACATCGGGAGAGGAAGGCCAAGCTGTACAAGCGCACCATGAGGCACCGAGGGAAAAGGACAAGTTGCTCATCCAGAATGACACCTGCTTTAAGGGCACCCCCTGATGCTCAGCACAACTGTGCCCAGCACATCACGTAACAGAGCTGTGGAGACACTACAGTCTACACGGTGGTCGGCTGGCCGAAGCCTTACAGTGCAGCCTCACACGGCATCAGGATCACGTCACAGGCATTGCACACGTGTTTTACAACCAGCTGCCAGCTGCCAGCTCTTGGAGCACATCTGGGAGAATGGCAGCAGGCAGAGCTCCCCTCTCCCAGGGCAGAGGATCACACCTGGATCTCCGGGGGAAGCAGCACTTGAGCAGCAATGAAACAATCCCGCCTTCCCCATGGCCCACCTCAGCCCCGCTGCAGCAGAGGGGCAGTGGCATTTATTTTGTATTTTGCAGCCCTCAGGAAAAAGAGGATTTCAGAGGGATTTGAGCACAGCTCCCTAAATAGCTCCTTAGAATTAAGAGGTTTCACAGAGGATTATTTCAGGCAGCTGCCCATGATGGGAGGGAGAGGCTGGCAGGTGCTGGGGAGGTGAAGGGCAAGACAAAAGGCAGGAGTTCTGTACGTGAGCACAGGGGAGCAAAGTCCCTTTTGGAACCACAGCAGAGGGGAGAGGGGAGCATCCCACCCCCCAGCTATGTATGCATCCCCTCTTCTGGGTGAGTCAAAAGGAACCAGGAGCAGAGGGCTGGTGAGCACAAGTGACACACCATGGGAACAGCACAAAAGCAGTTCTTACAGATGAGTCACTGGCACGGAGTAATCAGTATCCAAAGCATGATGTCAAAAAGACAATGTGCAGATATGGCTGCTTTGCTGGACCTGGCCATAGTGGCATTTCAGAGGTGTGGGATGAGCTCACGGGGAGCCATCACCACCCCTGACCTCTCACTAGATGGGAAACCTGCGTGTGAGGGAGGTGGGAAGGCTCTTCTGGCACTAGGGATGAGATGAGTTTGAAATGCTGCAGAAGGGCATCAGTCAACCAGACAGAGCTTGACTAAGGACAGATTCCTACCTGCAGTTTCGCGTGCCAGACTTCACAGATCCAAACATTCATGGTGGAAATAAAATAGTGCAAAAAAACCTGGAAAGGCCACAAAATCTTTCAGAACAGGCACAGCTCTGTGGACACTGGTGGGATGTGGGTCAAAATGTCTTTCCAGTAATACCAAGAGGTAGCATTGCTTGGCGCAGTGCTTTCTGGTGCAAAGAGGAGGAAAAGACAGCTGGAACTTCTCCACAATTTTGGTATTGGGGTAAAAATTGGTTCTTAGGGACTGGAGGCTGCAAAAAGGTGAGCTTCTCCATGGGGTCCTGAACTCCAGTTTTCAATGGGTAGAAGGGTTGAGTATGCACACAGTGACCAGCTGAGCCACAGGCACACAGGAATAAGTAACAAGGCTGGAAGGAGAGCACATGAGAGAAAGAGGGAAGAGAGGCTGGGGATAATAGAAAGAGATAGAAATGAGGAAAGAACAGAAAGGAGAAGAGAAAGCTCTGACAGCAGTTAAGCTCTTTGGCCAAGTGTTTAAAAAATTACCTGACACTGATTTGTTCTGCCTCAGATCCGAGCTGCCCCAATGAAGTTGGAAAAAACCGAGGTCTTCCATGTTTTCAAGGCCTCTCTCAAGAACCGACTCCTCTGTCCATCACCTGCCTGTGCAGTCTTGCATTTGAGGGGAGGGAAGTTATGTGACCTGGATACACAGGCAAAAGTAGGTGTCTAGGAAAGGTCGTTACTGCAAAGGTCAGAGGTTTAACATTTATTTTCAACACAGATGTCCCTCTGTTTATAAAGAGTGGTTTCCTTTATTGCCCTGGTTCATAAAAATAGGTGAAATTGGAATAGAAATTTTCAGCTGTACTAGCGCAGACAATTAAGGGACAAGGAAAGATGACATGTCTGTGACGAGCTGAGATTAATTGTGATGAGCTATGATTGCAGCTTTCAGTGTTTGGCTTTCGGCTTTATGAGATCAAGCCTGTAAATTCAGTGTTTCCTTATGTCTGTTTAACAGCTGTGATTTTTTTGACGCAAACACCCAAATGATTACACATGGAACAGGGCGTGATCCCAGCTCGGGGTGTTGGAGACCACAAAACACACACTCAAGGCCTGGCAGCCACAACCACTAAGAGCCACGTGCACAGACAAAAATGGGTTACACATCTGAAGCAACATTAATTGAGATGCATTGGCAAGTTGGCAGGGGACCCACCCCCAAAGGTGACTGACTTCAGCTTTAACCAGAAAACTTCTTTCCTCTTTCTGTTACTGATCCTCAGGCTGGAAGACTGGTAGAAGAACAGGTTGGCCCCGTGCACTGGCGGGTCCCAAGGGCAGGCAGCACAGGCAAAACCTGCAGCATTTTGCAGCTGCTGTCCAAGTGCAGGACAACTGTGTACAGGCTCATCACTCAGCTGGCGCCTGAGGGGGGACCTCGAGGGGACTGCAGTGTGTCACTTAGGAGACCAGACCCTTCGGTAGGAAGTGTGGGTGGGACATACCTTTTCTTGGATGCTCATTTATAAGTTTGTTGTTTCTGAGCTGAACCTGGGAGTGCGAGCAGTGCCAGTGCTGTGCCATGGGTGGGGAGAGAATAATCTGCACTGTCACACCGTGTGTGCACACGTGTGGTGGGTGCTCTTCAAGTGCTCTGAGTACACAGGTATCTCTGCGTGGGGTCATTGGGCAGCTGGCACAAATGGGAACATGACTCTCACACCTACACATGGTGCTACGCTGAGACACCTCCTTTCACAAGGCTTTATAACCAAAAAATATGTTGCTGCTTTAGGAGTGCTCTGAAATATTTCCCAGCCTTCTCTGAGGTGTTACCCTCCTCCAGCATCATCTACACCAGCTCACTGTCTGGTGTGTGTGTTGGGAGTTGGGATGTGCCAATGCCAGCAGCTGGCTGTACAGATACTTCCCAAGGGACATCAGCACTAGTTCACAGAGGTGGGTTTAAGCATGGGGGCTACATCCTACCGACTGCCTCAGGAAGCTCCTGGGATGTGGGTGTTGCCACCTCACGGAAAAGGTATAAACTAAACCATCCATGGGCACTACACTGCATCTTATTATTTCCCACCCAGGGATGCAGCCAGGGCGGGTGTTTGGCAGGAACTATCCTTTTCCAGATGGGGGGAGATTTGCTGTGGGGAGTCCTGGAAAATCTCTCTATCACATGGTGGACCTCTTGCCTCTGCTCAAAGCTGGTTGTAGCAAAGAGTGGTCAATGTAGGAGATTCAGACAGCCTCTAGCAAAGAGCCCTTCACTTACCCTTTTAGCTGCATTTTAGGAGAGAAAGGCTGCCTGCTCTGCAGGGCTTTGACTCAGAGGGCCAGCCCCAATAGATGCAGGGAACACAGCTGGAGACTGCCCAGGGCTGAAACATGGCACCTGTGAGAAACACATGTTGTCCTTAAGCCCTTCTCCAGTTTTGGGGTGGTGTCCTACAGCTACCAGCATGCTGGCCTCCTCACTAGAATCCCTTGTTCTGCACTAGTATCCTTTGTTCTGCATATCCCCTCCAGTTTTTTGTTAGTGTTGGTTTGTGCTCCATAAATCAACATCCACCTGCGATTTGAACCCGATGTCAGCGAGATCTGTGGGAGAAAAGCACAGCTGTGTGCTGCGGTGTGCTCTGCAGAGTTTCACATGGAAAAGGCAAGAAAAGCAAAGAAGTGGACATCAGATCAGTCTAAGCTCTCTAGAGACATCACCTCTCCTCGGGAGGAGGAAGGCGTGGGCACCGGCTGCTCCTCCCTGGGAGCCTGGACCAGGATGTTGCAGGATGAAGACGGTCACCGCACAAAGCCCTGTGACAGCTTGTTCAGGGCCTTGGTAAGCCAGGCCAGGAGGGACACAAGCAGGCTCCTCCACCAGGTCCTCTCTTCAACAAGTGAAAGCCATCGTGGAGCCAGGGACATGAAGCTGTGCCAGAGGAGCTCGAGGGACAATGCGGAGCGAGCAGCTACGGGACAGGGCGAGGATGTTCGGGCTTTCCTCCTAGACAGCGGCATCCGAGATCCTCCCATTCAAGGACGTCTTTGGCTGGAGGCCGTTGTTCTGCACGTGCACCTCTGCTCTGGGCTGTGTCATCTGCTGCAAACGCTGCCCAGGAATGAAGGGAGAAAGTGTGTCAGCCAGGGGCTGGGGGCGGCAGCAGTGGGACAGCCAGGGCATGGCAGCAGCTGAGGGTTGGGACTCCTCACCCCAAGCCTCAGAGGTGACCCTAGTTACAGGGCAAGGGGATGGTGCATGCAGCAAGAGTGGCTCCCCCAGCACCACTCAGCAGTCCTCCAAAAACCTCTGCAAGTCACCTTTGCTTTGGTGCCCCACACGGCACAGCAGCTCCCCCTTTTATCTGGAATACAGGGATCATCCTGATAACACAAGCAAACTGTTAGAGGCAAGAGCAGCTGCAAGGAGGGACTAGAGAGAGCTGCACTGTCACAGGCTTCAGAGCAGACCCATTTTCCAACTACTGTTGATTACAAAGCATTACTAAGTAACTACAGCAGCCTAACAAGGTTATGGTCTGTGCCTTTGATGTAGATCAGACCATCCACCTGCACAAACCTTTGCACAGCAGCAACCCCTATCACCCCGAGCTCATCAAATTGAAAATTGCAGAGTCAAGTAATGTGAAGCAAAGAACCCAGCAAAATATGGAGGGGCAAGTCATTGCTGGAGGCGTGTGGACTGAACGTCAGGAGTGATGAAGAACAGTGAGTCACTTTTGCCGGTCAGGGAGAGACTGATGCTGTGCACTGCAGAAGAGAAGCACAGCCGGATTGAGCCTGACCTGAACAGACATCACTAAGACAAGTAGAACCTCTTTTCAGCAAAGAGAAACAAGCTCCTACTCTCCAATACCACTGAAGTAGCTGTTGCTGGGTGTAGTCCCTGAAATGTTCACTGAGTCGCTTCTATCATTCACGGTCTGGTTTTTTCCCCTCTCACATTCATGCTCAGTAGAATCAAAATGACTTGTAATCTTTCCTGTCTGTCAAAACCACTTTATTCAGGATTGGCATCTAATTTCCCTCCAGCTCCAGCTCTATTACAAATTAATCCAGGATCTGTGCATATAAGAGGCCAAAAACTCTGTCTCTCTGATACCAACACACGAATGCACAGATTAGCCTACTTTCTTCCTGGTGCCATCTGCTGCTCACTCCTGGGCCTACGAATGATTGAGAGGGGTCTGGGTCTCGTGATGTGTGTGGGAATGTTAGAGGAAGAGCCAGACAGGGAGGGTACACATCAGCCACTCACGCTGCTTGCTGGTACTGCTGGTTTGCACAAGATGTGGAGGGGTGGGTGGAAACACGCTCCATGCCCTGGGGTGGCACAGGAGTCCCCAGCTCTTTGGAAGTGCTGGTGTTGCCACTCTTGCTATGTGTATAATTAGTACAAGCCCTTTGTCAGAAGGAGTTGGGCTACTCCTGGGAGACCTCAGGCCAGCTTGGGCTCCCCCAGGTGCTGGAATGTGCTTCCTCCATCTCTAGTAAAACAGGACTGAGCCTAGGCTAAGGGTTGAACTCACATCTGTACTTTCAGGCTTTCCTTCTCCCCTTTTCCAGCTCACATAATGAGGGAATAAGGAACCCTCTTAATATCTGAGAAAGGAGCTACTGCTGGAATTGCTGCTGGCCTTCAACCCAAGATCACCAAAGTGGCTTGACAGCATCCTGGCTTGAGTCCTGCAGGAATGCCAAGGTGGATCTCAACACCAATGACAAGTTCCTAAACCCAGCTTCAGATGAGAGACCAGAACTGAATGCAGATCTGAGACCCCAGACTCGCTCAGTTCCCACACCAGAGCACATCCAAATGGAAGCCTGGGAGGAAGAAAACTCAAATCCACCTGCAATTTGATCTCAGAGGTAGAGAACCTGAAGTTGACCTAAGCCTAGTAATTCCAGCCAAAACATTTCTGAGTTAAACTTTGTTCAAAATACAGCATCAATGAAGTAAGCTCATGGGGTTTAGATGGAGTCTGGTTGCTATTGCAGCTGGGCTGGGAAAGCCATAAATGAGCACCCCTGGGGTGACTTCTTACATCTGTAGTTTGCAGCAGACAGCACCGAGCCAGGGACTTTTTGCACAGTGCTCTCAAGACTGAATGTCAACACTGTAAATAAAATCTTAACAGTAAGTACTAGATATGACATACAGACTCATGATTCACTGCTACATAAAAGCCTGCTCAAATTACTAAAGAAAACGCTTTAAACAACACTAGTGGGTATTGTGGGTCCTGCATAAAACTCTTCCTTTCTTCTTAACCCCTCAGTGACTGAGTGCACTTTGCAGAGTGCATGACAAACTACCACTGTGCTTGTCTCCATTGGTAACAGGTCCCAGTCTGAGACGCTTCAAGATCCCTGCTTGGAGGATGCTGATCTCTCTGCTGAGAATTGTCAAGTAACCATGCTCTCATAGCCAGGGACTGTCAGGAACTTGCATTCCTCTGGCTTAAGAAACCTCAAAGATTTCTTGCCAGTCTCTTCCAGGGCTCCAGTCCCCTGCACCAAAGGGATATTCCAGGGGGGAGGGCTCTCTTTTTGTGATGGTGACAACACAAATCTCCATGAGGAACAACAGACCAAAGTGTAGAGTACCTGAAGGTCTGCCTACATGGCCAGCCTCAGCCAGACACCCCTACCCTAAGCAGAGATCAGGAGTGGTGAAGCTGTTCATACCTGCCGGAGAGTGCCCTTTGAGGTGAAGAAAGAGTACAGCATGTATCCTGGAATCAGTACCATGGAGGACAGAGCCATGAGCCAACCAATGCCTTGTCCCCATGCAGGATAGACGTATTTTCCCAGTGTCAGAGGGGTCATTTCCACCACACTGAAGAAGAACACACCCTGGGAAAAGAGCACCAGACATTGCAGGTGGAAGGCATGCAAAATCAGGGTCCATCCATTCTTTCCTTCGTTATGCTCTTAGTTCCCAACAGTCTTAGAGCAACTGAACAATTCTTTAAACTAGTCTGGGTTCTTTCAGCCCACCAACTGGTATGCTGAAATAAATTCTCCTCATCCCATGTAAAAAGCTGTAACTGGAATACGCCTGATGTCCTTCTTCACTAGGCTACTTAGACAAGCAGTGCTCACACACCAGTTCCTAAGCAAGTTAACAGCATCCTCACAGCTGGCCTCAGGACTCTTCATCCTCCTGTCACTGGCCTTATCCCACCACTCCCTGCACTACTTCTGCTGGAAGGGCAAGAATCAGCAAAGGCCAATTGCTCTACAGTCAATCATCCTGCATTTGCTGATAGCTTTTGCTCTGACAAGCCTGTCAGGGGCTGAAGCTGGAGCTGGAGTAACTAAGGGCCTTCACCAGAACCAATAACAGCTTTTCAAAACAGTAAATTATTTTGCTTATCTTCTGGCACCTCAGAAAGAAGAATGAAGAACTGATGGCCTCATTTAGATTAAAACAATCACCTAGAACTTTTCTTATGGGTGATTAGCCTAGCAGGCAGGGTGAAAGAGGCTCCTGTATCACTTTGCCCATCTCAAGTCTGCCTTGGTCCACCTTGCACCAGCCTGATACTATGTGGAGAATATATTGTTTCCCCTATAGTCCATCCAAACTGAGAGGCCCTTCTTGACCCACACCTGCAGATAAGATGCCCCAGGTCTTACCAGGCAGACAAGGGGTGTGAAGAAGGCCCAGCAGATCTTCCACCAGATGCAAGGCTTGTAGCCAATCATTTCTTCGATGTTCCTGTAAAACCTGTTCACACCTACAGGAAGAAATGAGCACTGAAAAATACATCCCACCTCAGCACCATGGTCAACACATCTTGTCATGACACAGCACAGGCCAGTTACAGCAAGAGGCATGAGATGCATTTTCTGGAGGGGATGGGGTACTGGGACACAAAAGCAAATTCCTGCTAACAGCTTCCATGTTCCTGGTGTCCCCTTGAAGGCCCAGACTAAAGTATCCTAGGCATCTGTCAGTTTGTGCAGAGGTCTTTGTGATGGGCTGGAGAAGAGAGATGACAGCCTTCCACTCCTGATTTTCTGGTATTATCAGTCTAAGCTATTTTCAGTTGCAAAATTGTCATTGGCTTCACTGTGAGAGGCTTTTGAAATAACTCACCGTGGCCATGGAGGAAACAAAGGAACAGGGTGTTCTGGGCTTACCATAACACCAAGAAATTGAGATGGTCTCAAAGAAGACAAGAAAGAGAAGACACATGCCACTGGCTGAGTAGTAATCAAACAGCTTGAAGACATAAATGCCACCCTGAAGAGACAAAACCAGGGTTAAGGCGTTATAGATTTTGATCGACAATATCAGCCATCAGCTTCGATTGCTACAGTCCGTGTCTGTTGGCTTTAATGTTAATTTCCTTGGACAGTAGAGCCAGTGTTGCAATGTTTCTACTGGAGTCTGGTTCCCAGCAGCAAAACTGATGTGCTCTTGCAGACAATTAGCCAGTCTGTTCAGGCATAGCCAAGGGTGAGAAGAAAACCAGAAATTCACTAGGATCTCTTACATTTCTCTGCTTTAGACAGAGTTGCTGAATTTAGTCTGCTCTGCCCTTCCCAGGAGCTTTGCCTTGCCTCCTCATGAACTTTCAGTGCTCCACAAATGGTCTCCAGATCACTCAGCCCTCACCGTCCCTGATGTGAACCTTGGCTTCAGTCCCAGAAGTCCAGGGTCCCAGCAGACTGGGTTTCTTTATGTTATCTTAACCCTTTGCAGCAAGCACTCCCCAGCTTGGGCTCTGTTGGCTTGAGCCCTTATTGCAAATAGCAAAATGTCAAGACAGATTGACACCAGGATAATGGTAAAAAATTATGGAGGCATCCTAAGTAACTCAAGATGTAGCAGTGATGAGCAAAGCCTTTTATTCAGCATTAGGAGAAATGCTGTCACTTCTTCCAAAGTTTTGGTGTTGCTGTGCAATGCCAAAGTGACTAGAAAGGTGTCATGAATGGAGGTACAAGCATGGCATTCTGTACCTGGGTGATGTTGGAGAATCCAATGAGATAAGAGATGAAACAGACCACTGCGATGAAGGTCTTCTTCCTGGTTCTTAGGAGATGAGGATACTCATCCACCAGGGCTGTAATGAACCCTTCCACCGTGCAGAACTATGGGAGAAGATATACAACAAGGACATACACATAAGTAGCCTGACATCACTCCCACCCACATCTAACTTCAGTGCTGAGAACCTCATTGATTTAGGAGCTCTCTGCAGACTCTCACTGAATATAGACAGAGCTAAAAGCACTGAAGTAAAATACTTTAAAATAGCTGAGATAAATCTCTGTCTTTTGCCTCCTGTGAAAAGCCCCTCCTTTCTTCCCACAGACTCTCCGGGGCCTCCCCCCACTGCCCTGCTCCCCCACGCTGCCAGGCTCTGTGTCACAGCTGTGTGTCTGGGACACGTGCTGGACCTTGCTTGCTCTTCCCTTCCCTTCCCGTGTGTGCTCTTCCCAGCCTATGGCAACAGCACTTGTGCTGTTCAATGGTCTAAAACACTCAGTAAGGAGCTGCATTACCCACTGCCCAGTCTCACGTGTGTGTGAATAACTCCAGCATCTCTGACTACCCAGTCCTTTTTCAAGCACGCCACATTAAATGCATGTGGCACATCGAAAGCCCATCCTCACAGCACATCATCTTTCTAGAGGTGGAAATACCTGGATGGCTCATGCAGCAGTATAGAAGGCACAGTACATGTTGTGTGCACCACAGCACATTCCCTGTGAGTGCTACCTTTTCCTGCTAGTTCTGCCTTCTGGTATGAGGGCAGTTTGACCACATATATATATTCAAAATGCATCCTTCCCTCCTATTTCCTGCTAAATTGTGAGATTTACTTTCATATCTCGCTCCCAGAAACTACAGGTAACATACAGCTCCCAGAGACCACATCATGCCTCTAGCAGAAATCCTGGGAATTAATGAGAGCAGCAAATTCCCAGCTTCCCTGGTCACCCTGAGTAAACGTACAAGCCCATGCAATGAAAGTGAAAGAGGTTTCATTGCTCTTGGCAGTCAGAGACCTCACTGTCCCTGAGAAGAAAAAAAAACCCAGAGTGGAGGTGGAGGTATATGGACTAAAAAGCACAGTAGAGGGTTGGAAAGATGTATGGAAGAAAAGCAGGGAGCCTGAGCCATGCCTATAGCTGGGCAGGGATTTTGGAAGAGCTTGCACACCACTGGCTGCTGGGGCTGGCTTCCACGTGGGACACAGCAAGGCAAAGGGCGATGTGCCTGCCCAGGGTTTTATATCCACACGGAAAGCCAGTATTCCCAGAGCTTCAAAGCTCAACTTCTTCAGCTTGAATGTTTAATGAGCTCAGCCTTTTATGTTGGACACAAGAGCCATTAAAGCATCTTTTGCCATTCACGCGTGGGTTAAGCTGCCTTTGTACTCACTGACAGCGAGCTCTTCACCCCATCCCACCTGGCTTGTTGTCTGGAAGAGTCAGGACTGAGCTGGCACCACAGTGTGAAGAGATAGCATGACAAAAAAAAACACTGTCAAAAGCTATTCTTTCCATGTGGATGCACGACCAGGCACCGCTGGAGCCATGGGCAAGGCCAGGAGATCTGAGACCAGAGAGGGAAACGGATTTGGAGAGGGGCCAGGGGTGGTCAGGGTCAGAGGGTGGTGTCCAGCAGAGAAGGAGTGAAGAATATGATGCCTCAGATAAAGGTATGGAGTAAACCTGACAGCCCTTTGGTGCAGGAAGAAGGATCACGTCAGGGAAAGACTAGAGGGAAATACATGGAGGTGGGTGATGAGAAACAGGGTTACAAAGTGAGCTGAAATCTCTTTGTCTCCTATCAAAATCAAGCTGCTGTGTAATGGACAAGGTGGTGAAACAAGTGGTGGTACACTGCTTTTTCTAGCCATAAAACAAGTAATGGCCTGTTTTTTTCACTTCCTGAAATGAAATTTCCTGAAATTTTCATTTATTGAAAATTGCCTCATGCCAGCCTCAGGTTTCAGAAGGGATACAGCCTGGAGAAGGCTCACCTTTCCAGCCCTGTGGACTGTGGCTCCCTGGCTGGCCTGGGGTCCACTTTTCCAGGCCTGCATACCAAACCTTAGCTCCTCACACGAGGTAAGCAGGCATTTCATCTGAGTGCAAACATGCTGCTTTCAGGATTGGTGAGGATCTGGGCATTGGGGTGCCTCCCGTTCTTGCCACTTCAGTCTGCTTTCCAAAAAACTCTGCTTTTCCCCCCAACCTCCTCCAGACACAATTTTTAGCACATACTCTGTTTTTCCTCATGCCTCACCCCATGATATTGTCTCTTTCCTAAGCATTTTATTGCCATTAACTTACCCCTTTTGCTCTTTTTCCCCTTCAAGGCTTAATCATTACACAAAGGTAACGGGTTTGATAATCTGGGTTTGGGAGTCAATATAGGTGGCACCTCAGTCTGTAGGAGAGTCCCTCTCCCACCCTCTCCCAATGTCAAGGGCTTGCCATTCCCTCCTCAGCCACACAGAGCACCCCGACTGGGACCCGTGGATGCGCGGGGAGCTTGACCACAGATGTGCAGCCAGAGAACCACGAGTGGTCTCACTGCTGGCAGCTGGAAATCCTCATGAATAACCCGTGAGAGGAGGCCTCACATGGGACAGACGCAGGCTTGCAGTCACAAGGCTTGCTAGCTCCCCTGAGGAATGAATGCCTGACCTGGAAACCGGCAGGTTAAAAGAAAGCATTAGCATATTACGCAAGAGGGTCTAGACGCAAGAGGAGTAAAGCCCGGATGGATGAGAGCAGAGTGAACATTAAGGCACACGAGCGGCAAGTGGGGGCACAGGAGGGAGGTGCGTGTCCATCAGTGTAGGTCACTCATCCCATTCAAGGAACTCCAGATGAGAAGAGCACCCCGGCAGAAAGAGGCAGATGTGGCTGTGCCGCATCAACGGGAGACTCGCTGGACCTGCTCCCAGCGTCATTAAAGGGCTGGAGCTTGTTGCTGCATCGCAAATACGGATCTCAGCCCGACCTCCCCTCACTAGGCTGGGCTTCCGAGCGCCTCTGCTGTGCCTACAGAGCCGTGCCGTGCCGGTGACAAGGGGCAGCCTCAGCCCAGCAGCCCTGGGGGTGCAGGGTGCAAGAAATGCCCTACGGCCCTTCTGCGCCTCACGGACTGGGCTGCTGACCCAAATGAAAAATGCCTGCTCCCCAGCTGCAAATACCACGGAGAATATGAAATCAGCACATAGCAAAAACATGTTTTCTTCTTTTTTTTTCTTTTCTTTTCTTATTTTTTTCCTTATTTTTTTTTAAATGCTTCAAAATTCACATGGAACTGCAGACATTGTTGCAGCCTATGTTACTTGTTTTATATGCACAAGCTGCCATGCTGTTGCTGGTGTGTTTGAATGAATCAGAGCTCCAGCATGCAGACAGAAAGCTATTTCACGTGTATTTAGCTGTGCTTTTTAAGAGCTTGTTTTCCTTTCGTTTCTGCCCAGCCTTCTCCTCCAGGCAATGACAGCCCCCCCCTAGACTGCCTGCCCTCTGAGACTGGCTGTCAGAAGGGACATGGAGAATTTCAAGGGGTATTTCAGAAGCAAATGCAGCAAATAAATTCCACAGAGTGCTTAGAAGGCTTATTGTCATGCCTTGAACTATTTACTGGCTCTGAGCGAATAATCCATGGAGATAATTTTTATTTTCCTGTAAATGTAGCTTCTTTCAGAACGTTTAGTTGTTATTTGATTTGGTTTTTTTTAATAAATAATGTCTGTAGTAATGCAGACATGAGTTTTATAATGTATTTATGAGAGTGTGCCATCACTGAAAAACAGATTTGGTTGATTAGATTTTCCTGGAAACCAGGTGTGACATTTCAGGAATAGGTCTGAGTGTGATTGTGAACTGGGCTTGGGTTTGTGAATGCTACCTGTAATCCAGGAGAACATCCATTTTGTACTGGTGTTTTGTGCTGTAAGGGAAGAGCATGAGGGCATAAGTGAGGATGGGGTAGGCCAAGGGCAGGCTTTTGCAGGAGCCTTTGATTTTGATGCACTGAACAGGGAGGCACACTGCAGTTCACTGCTTCACTGGGTAGCTACTTTTAAGCTGAATTATCAGAAAAAAAGTATCACCACTTGTAAAAACACAGAGATAATGGAGGTTTTTGTTTGTTCCTAAGGGCTCTGAGGGGGCGGGATAGAGACCTTTTGCTACATCCAGCTGCTTCCCCCTCAACTAAGACTTATTGATGGCAAAGCTGTCCAGGTACTCAGGCACCAGCCTTTCCCAAGGCATGATTCCTTCCTTCTGCCAGAATCTATTCCTGCTCACTTACAAACCAGACCAGGGAGCTGCAGCTCTGCTCGGGATCACTTTTGTCATCCAACACCAACGTCAAAACACTGCACCAAACCACTGTCCTCACACTCGGAGAGAACCCCAGTTCAAACCCTGCATCACTGCTTTTCCCAGCAGAACCTGTCAATGCTGCACCAGAGCACTGGGTCTGGCTGGAGACCAGTACCTTGGGCAAAGATGCTGCCTCTGGCTCCTGGGAGCAGGGAACATGGAGCCCTTCTACCCTTAGGCTATGAAAAATAGCAGAAGTAATGACATCCTCTTGCCTCATGGGAAATGCAGTTTGGTCAAGGTGACAGAAAACTTCCAAGCATCCAAGCTTCTCATAGAACACCAAGAGAGTTGAAATGACCACAAACTACGATCATGCAGGCATGAAATGAAACAGTTCATACTGATTTCCCTTACTTCATGTACCTATATTGGGAGTGGGGGGGAGTCACGTCCTACAAGAACAAAGCAGTTACTACTTGAAAAAAGTATTTTTTTCCTTTTTCCTATGATGCAAAGTATTTTGGCAGGACTAGTTTCCCACTAGGTCTGCTCAGAGCCTGTGAGGTTCAGCTGCCAGGGTGACCCAGCAAGGTGGGGACAGGCTGTGTGCTTGCAAGCAGCACTGGCACTCGGCCACAGGGTCAAAAATCAGTGTGAACGGAGAAAAGCTTGCCAAAGATCCTCTCCTCCTACAGGGAAGTGGTGAATATCTTATAGGGCTGACTGGTTCTGCTGGGCTGCTGGAAGCTGGTCATTGCTCTCATTTTAATGGGCAGCAGGACAAGGACCAGTGCACTGGGAAGTTGCCAGATCCCATCACACTTGCAGTATATGCCTGCATTAGGGAAGAGCACAAAGGTGATGTCCACACAGGAGGTTTTGTTTCATGCAGCTGCATTTCACCACTAAGAGTTAAAAAACCACCCTGCTCTGCACTGTCCAGAGGTGCAGGAAGGGGCACCACCATCATATCTGAAGGTATTTTTGTATCTTACCCCACTTCGTGCCTGGGTTGTCTCACCTGGCTATCCAGACCCAACATCATCAGCATGGAGAAGAAGAGGACTGACCAGAGGGGGACAGGGGCAGCTGTGTGACAACCTGTGGGTAGGCGAGGAAAGCCAGTCCAGGGCCTGTGGTAATGAAAAGAGGGGTGAGCCCATGTTTAAAAAGCATTTGATGGGAAGTCTGAGCTAAGGCCCACGGTTGAACAGAGGGACAACAATCACAGCCAAGACCTGTGGGTATTTGATACAGAAGCTGGGAACACCTGAGCTTTTGCCTGTGACACACCAACCCAGTGGGGTGTACAGGGGTAGGATGAGGAGGCAGCAATGACTGGAGAAACAGTCATTGGAGAAACAAGTCCTGCAAGCAAGCAAGTCATCAAATTATTGCAACCAAATGGAGCTGGAGCATTTTGGAGATACAAAAATCAGAGCTGGTTATAACTTTCCCAGTGCTCTTTTTTTTTTTTTTTTTTTCCCCCATCACAAAATGGTGTTTCTTGAGATAAAAGCTTTCTCTGGGAAGACAGCAATTTCAAAATATGTCTTTGCACAAAAAGACACAGTCCCATCTTGGTTAAAAAATTATTCTGAGATCAATTTCAAGATTGCTCATGAAAAAGGGACTCCATTATCACGTCTACTGAAAACATATTCTCTACAAGAAGGTTCCAGACAGCAAATGGCCTAAATATTTCCCTACAGCAAAATCACATAAAAGTTCAGCACTAGAAGGAGAAGAACACTAAAAGCAGACAGAGATGCCCCTTGCAGCCAGAGTATGACCAACATCAGCCACAGGTGCCTGAGACCCATCTTAGTGAGAGGGTGCTCAAAGAGCATTGCACACTTGGGTGCCAGTCAGGAAAGGCCTGGGAGCATCCCATGCTCACAGAAAAATTGCTTTCACAGGTTGCTGTTGTATTTGAACTGGGTTTCTGCTTACCTGAGGAGGCCAGCTCTGAGACTGACTTCTTTGTGATGTGTGACATGAAGCCAATGATGGAGAAAATAACAAATCCAGCAAATACGCTTGTAGTGGAGTTTATACAACAGACAATAATGGAGTCTCTGGAAGAGAGAAAGAAGGAAGAGAAACCACCTGCAGGTCCCTACCAAGAGGCCAAGAACGGAGGGTGGGGTAAATAAAAGACCAAGCTCTGCTGAGAGCAGGTCCTGTGCCCTGGAGAGGTAGCACAGGTGAGATATGAAGTGTCCTGCAGGCAGGGGAGCCCCTCTATAGAGATCAGAGTGTATCCCCTGGGCTGCGTGTTGGCAGTAAGGGGACAGTGGAAAACAGACACCCCAGACTCACCATGACCCCCTACCTCACCCCGAGCACTCCCCGCCATCCAGGAGGCTGGGAAAGAATCAACCCACCTGTAGACATTGTTGTGGAAAGTGTTGTAGCTCCCCAGAGCGATCAGAGACCCCAGGCCCAGGCCGTAAGAGAAGAAGATCTGTGTGGCTGCATCCATCCAGACCTGTGGAGAAAGAACCGGGAGAGGGAGGGACTCCGTGCTGCAGGTGCATCTCCTGCAGCAGCTCAGTGCAGCTTTGTCTTAGCCTGTGAGGGTCGTGACTGCTTGAACAAGGAACTATTCCAGGATTTTTTCAAATACTTAATATATTTAAGGGAAGTGCCCTTGGAAGACTAACACAGAGACAACTGGGAAATAGGAGCTTTCCTCACTAGGCTACAAACCTCGGAGTCGGAGAGCTTTCTGAAGTCAGGCGTGAGGTAGAAGAGGATCCCCTCCTTGGCTCCTGGCAGGGTGACTCCACGGAATAAGAGGATGAAAAGCATGAAGTAGGGATAGGTGGCCGAGAAATACACTACCTGAAAAAGACCCCATGGGAGAGAAACCCTCAGCCCACCAGTGCCCAGGAGCTTTCCTGCCCACTTTGTGTCACTGCATGGGGCATGTCCCCCTGTGAGGGGGGCAGGCTCCCCAAGCACAGCCACTTGCAGCAGCCTTTCCTTGCATTTGCTGTCTCCCATTCCCATGCTAGTAATGTTTCTGTCTGTTTGAGGTTTCTCCCTGCCAATGATGTGCAAGGACACACTAATCACAAAAGGAGCATGCTGAAGTCTGGATGAAATGCCCAAAGACAAGGGAATTGCACAGGGATAAATTTAGTCCACGGAAGTAATCCCTTTAAGTCATCACATCCTTATTTTGCAGAGCTAAAGCTGGTGTTTCTCTAGACCAATGCATCAAGCAACAAGAGTTGTCTTGATTTCCACACCTTTCTTCTCAGCATTATTTCAGGGACTCACAAGTACACGCCATCCTTCATCACAGGGCCCATACCAGGAATCACCAGGGCTTTGCTGTGGGCTGCGTAGCTAAAACCTGTTTGGGAGCCACTGGGGAAGTTAACAGCTTAGGTGACCTACCCCTGAAGTGCTTATTTCTGATCTCTCCTCTAGATTATTCCTTTCATAATATTGTCCCGCTGCACCACGCTGTGCTCTAAATAACACATCCCAGTATCTCAGCATCACGTTTTCACTAAACTAAGCAATTACCTTTCTGCTGTGCTAGCCTGAAACGATACACAGTGAATAACAACGTGCTTCTCATCTGAAGGTCTCCCACCAATATTGAAAGGGCAGCAGGGAAATTTTCAAACGAGATGGTGAGGGTTTTTTTCACCAAAAGCATTTTAAGAGACCGTGATTTTCAAAAGGGGAAGACCAGAAGAGGTTTTGCTCTCTCAAAATGCTGTCCCAAGGTGGGAAATATAAGTAATCTCTGAAAACAACTTCACAAGCCTCTTCCCAGAAGGACTGAGCGCTCAGACCCGTGACTTTACAGGGAAGAGCTATTCTCTACACTCAGAATGAAAATTACCATAAACATGGTAGCAATTTTAACAACCGTGAAAGGTAAAATGTCAGGAATTCAATAGCATCTACTGTGATTCTGCCTCAAAACACCATAACCTCAGTTATAGGCACTTAAATAAAATTGAGTCTGGAGGACAATTCGACAGCCGAGACCTGAGTGCAGAATGAGGGGCAGCAACGAAACACCCGGCCCTTACACTGTACCTTGCCTGTCCACTCCACACCCTTCCAGATGGAGAAGTAGACCAGGAGCCAGGCCAGGGCCAGCGTGCCAGCCAGGGGCCAGCGGACAGAGCCAGGCTCCCCCAGGCCTCCCGACATCTGGTGCATGTTTCTCCTAGGGATGGGAGACGTTGTGTTAGAGGGGAGTCCAACCCTTGGGGGCAGAGGGATTGGAGATCCCAGAGGTGGCTGCTGGGTGAAGGGTCAGGTGAGGACAAGCACGAGAACCCACAAAACCCTAGAGAGGCCTGAGGTTCATCGTGATGGGATACAGGGAGGAGAAGAGAGGTGGAGTGGCTGTTATCCTCTCTGTCCATCAGACCTGAGGTTGCACAGCGCACCCCATGCCCACCACGGCCAATGGCTGGCTGTAACGCCCTCCTGCCAAAGTTATCCAAGGAAGAGTGCCAAATGGGCACCAGCCACAGTCCTGGTGGGCAGGTACGACTGCGGTGAAGGAGGAGAAACCTGGTGTAGGCAGGCTGTGGACGTACTCCCAGAACTCGGTGACGGCGCTGGTGAGGTTGGTGGTGTCATTCAGGGAGTAGTTGGAGAAGCAGCGGTCGGTGTTCCAAGCATTCCCACAGTTCTGCCACGGCAGGTCCTGCACCGGAACAAGGACAGCAGCGTTGTCATTAATGTTGTATCTCCCAAGGGCAGCACTGAGAAGTGAAATTTGGCTTATTTTAAACTGAAACCCCATTATTTTTTTTTGCAAAGATGATGGACAGCAGCATCGGATGGGCACACCCTTGTAGCCAAAAGCATGAAACCATTTTCTAAAATATGGTAATCTGTGACAAGGATTTTCCAGGAAACAATATCACAGCTTGATTAGGACAGTGCTGTAGCTCTAATAAAATGTTAGCAATTCCCCAGATAGAAAGCCATTTCCAATTAACTGTTGGTAATTAATAGCTACAAATTAAAATGGCTACCGAGAGATATCGTGTTTATAACCATTACAGTTTTTGGCTAGCTTCACTCAACAAGTGGCTGGAATTTATTGCACAAAGAATAAACAGTTTCTTACCTCTCATTTATACTAAAGCTTAAAAAGCAGCATGGCCCTGAGAATGGGGGCTAACGGGTTGTCTACCCGAATAGACTAACGTAGCACAAGCACAGGAGTGAATTTAAAGCTCAATAGATGCTTCATGCTGTCTCTTGCCCTGATTATAAGTAGCACAAAGGGATTCCTGGGCGATGTTTATGCTGTAGGTAGTAGGGGTGTGACGGCAGCACACCACTACAGATTTAATGCGATCAGCTCTGGCACTGTGAGCGGTGAAGCTGCAGTGTCAGGGGCCGTGTGAGCATGCAGGTGGACTCACTCGTGCCGGGCCAAGGCAGCCCAAGAAAGGCAGCTCAGGTATGTCTTACTGTGTAACAATCTCTTTTCCTGAGCACAGTGCACATAGATAAATGCAGAACAGCTATGCTGGGTGATTTCCCTCTGCAGATAAGACCTGGGGCTCCAGCTCAACAAAGCTCTAAGAAGATGTTTGTATCCATCACTATTCATCCACAACCATTGACCTCTTCAGAAATATTATCTGTGTTTTAAGTGTTTTGTGGCATCAGTGCCTTTAAGTGCTGCCTTCATTGCTCCACCTGAATAAGCTGATTCCAGGAGACAATGCCTTCTAAGGTGCTGGCTTGGCAGAAGGGTGGCTGTTGTAGGGGTGGGGGGGAAATTCCGTGGACACCCAGGCTGTTCCAGGCTGTTCCACCCACACGGTGATTTCACTGAAGACTTGCTAACTGCACTGAAGTAAAGGCAGTGGCTCAAGAAGTGCCGCGCTGCAGCCCTTCAACCAAGTGCTCTGCACATCAGAGGAGCTGCACAGCTCTTACAGGGAGAGGCAGGCTGGGGGACAGTTTGTGCTGCTCCATTTCCTCTGAATTTCAGAGGACAGAAACTGCAGAAGGGTCCTATTATATATTAAGCTTGGCTGCTATTACAGTTCAAAGTACTCCTAGTCAAATTTAGGAGGGATAAGGACAGAAATTAGCCTAGTTTTTTTATTTGTACCTTGGCTCCTTTCGGGAATTTGGAATTATCTCTGGTAAAAGAAAACGTCTTGAGCCAAATACCTGCACCTGCCTGTGTACATATGAGCACTGTCAGCAGCTGGGTCTGTGACACCCAAATGTACCAAAGCCTCATCTTGCCCAGGGATGGGTTCCTCTGGGGCAGACCTTTGTTCATTTGGGAATCCTCTGAGGCTGCATCTATTCATCCACAAACAACAAGGTTGTTCTAGATCCAGGAGCCTACAGCAGTACAGTACTGGGGGTAGCAGCACAGTGGGGAATGCCAAACGGAATAATTTAGCAAAAGTCTTGATAGGTATTTTAAATTCTGTTGAAACAAAAAGTAAAACTGGATGTACAGCATCATAACAGCATTTCATGCTTATATCTAAATTAAATTTTAAAAGATCCCATTTGAACCATGCAGTTGTTGTCTTTAAGGCTGCAGGTTGTTCAGAAGTTATGTTAAGGAACCTTGTCCCAGTTTCTGGGCTGAAAGTAATCATTCAGCTACCAAGAAGTTGATATGGGGTATGATTCTAACCTTCTATGGTAGAAGACCCTGCTATGGGAGAGGAACCCACTAAAAACCATACTGTCAAAGCACATGCTAAGAGAACATCACAAGCAGACATCTAGATACTTTCTGAATCATTTTCCCAGCAGAAAAAAATCTCCCAGATTTCATTTATCAAGGAAAGTGTGAATAAGAACTAATTAAGGTCAGGACTAAGTCCTAGGAAATAAGAACCTGTTGTAACAAAACCAGTTATGGAAATGTGCAGCTCTAGAAATACAACAGGGTCACAGGGTGTGTTTTAAAGACTGATGTGAGCGGGGAACAGTTCTCAGAGAGGAGATGGGACCATCCCCTCCAGAGGACCATCCTCTTTAGAGGCAACATCAGTACCCATCAACACTACAAAACTGCCCCCAGGGTTGATGAACCTCTTCAGAGAGGGTCCAGCAGGTTGTTGACAAGGGCTCTTTGCACAAACTGCAAACAGCTAGTGCCTGTTTTGTGGCATAAACCACTCAGCCCCCACAAAGCAGGAGTGAGGACCCACAACACAGCCAATGCCGTGCTGCAGATACACCTGTGACTCACCGCAGTGAAAGAGTTGAAGAGATAGTAGAGAGCCCAGGCGATGATGACAATGTAGTAGATGTTCAGCCAGAAGGAGAGAACCATAGCTGCCAGTCCCACTCCTGCAAATGAAGGCAGAGAGCAACTTCAGTCCAGGTCTCCAGTACCCAAGTGAGTTCATGGACACCACAGAAAGTTTTTTGGCAGAACCAGAAAAAGTAAATCAGCTCATCAACAGAGGGTGTGCTACAGTTGCACTCTGAGCTGGTCAGCAAGGGAGGCTCATTCCCTCTCCTTCCTCACCCGCCCATTTTCAGAGGGAACAGTGCTACCTTTCAGGGTACTACAGGTTCTTTAGGGACAGAGCCCCATGAAAACAGGATCTGGTCACTTCCCTGGCAGAATCACACTGTCCCACATTCAAGGCATTTCTAAATCACTGCTGGTTTCTAGAAAACAAGTACTCCAGGCACGGCAACAGGTTCACGTCCCCTCTTTACACCTCTCTCATGCAATTAAGGTAAGCCTACATAGGGAGGCTTGGAGCAACAATGGGTCTTCTGCAACCAGAGCCACTCTATCACATCCCATACTGCTCATGAAGTGCCTTGTCACCACACAAGACTGTTCAAACAGAGCACAGTGATGTTAATAACTGCAGACATCAGAGTCAAGGACAGTTGGATAATGACAGAGGGGAAAAAACACTCCCCTCACTTGCCACCCCATCCCAGAGCCAAGGGATTTGTTGATTTGCTCATCAAAGCTTTAATGGAATCTGTAGTTACCTGCCATTGCTTTCACAAACACACAGTACCTTTAAACATGGGTGCCAATCTCCAGACTCCCAGTCCGCCGATGGAGGTATATTGGCCCAGAGCAGTTTCCAGAAGGAAGAGAGGAATCCCAGCAAACACCAGTGTCAGGAAATAGGGGATGAGGAAGGCCCCTGAAAGAAGGAGCAGTGTTATCAAACAGCTCCCCCTTTTACTGTGAAGCAAATGCCTCCAGCTGGGGTTTCTGGCTCCACAGCACCCATGTGATGAGGAGCAGCCTTGCCCAAAGATGACAGTTTCCAACTGGAGTTGTTGTGTTCTGTGAGTCTCCCTCTGAGATCTCCACTGCTTTACCCTTATCTGTTCCTATCACAATGGGTATTTATGTACCATGTGTACATCTACACTGGCATCACTAGCTATGCAATGCCAGTCTCACTTTGTTGTTAGCTATGCTAAACCCAATCTGACAACAAACCCAAAACTTGGACACTGACATTGATAACTTGTTCTTGTTGATGCTTTCTGTCTTACCTGCACCAGCTCCCAGTTCTTCACTTTGAGGGAAAAGTGCACAGGAATATCTGGGATTGGCCACTGCTCTTTTTTTAGAGCTATTTCAGTCTTTTAAGAAAACTGTGACTAAGGCTGTATTTTCTCTTATAACAGGGTTATATTCCTAGCTAGCCATGTTTTAGATTTTACCCTTAAAATTCCTGGTAAAACTATTACTCTTCTCTATGGCCCTATAGAAATCCCATCACTACAAATGCGGTAGTGCAGCCGTTCCCTAGAGGTATTACTGGCACCCAGTTATAAGAAGAGTGAATAGAACAGGAGAGCCTTGCTGTGTGATTTGAAGGCTGTACATGTCCAGGTCATCCTGACATTTAGGACCTGGGACAAAGCTCATTTTCCACCTTTCTCATGCATGTGCTGGAGCATGCCATCCTCCCTGAGGAAGACAAACTCTGGCTGGGGACTGAGTGGGGACACTCAGTTTGCTCGGGAGCAGCTGGCCGTGTCCGGGACGGCACTGGTTTCTGCACTAGCCGAAGGGCTGAGCTGTCAGTATGAGTCTTCTTCTCCAGATAATAATGGGAAAGCAAACACGGAGCCAGAGAGCAAAGCCACTCTGGAGAGCTGCAGCCCAGCTTGCACCTGGCAGAGCCAGGCTCCAGCAGCTGCTGTCTGAGGGTAGGGATGCAGCGAGGCACAGCCAGGGATGCTGGCTCAGGGGACACCCAGCTGGGGACGCCTGCCTGCCAAGCAGGGAGCTGAGCCCAGCTGGGAGAGGCAGGTGCCAGCACCCAGCATGGGAATCCGTGGGAGGCAGCATGCAAGAGGAGCTGGCAGTGGGTGGTAGGGAGGAAACACTCTCCGGGCCAGCAGCTCGATGACCATGAGCCTGAATCACAAGCTGGCATGGAAGCACAGGCTCCCAGCTTCACCAGCAGCCTGACGGGGAGGAGAGAGCAGCTTTGAGCAGCGCTGCACGCCAGCATCCTCCCTTGTGTTCTTGCTGGTCACCACAGGCTGCAAGGTCCACTCCCCTAAGAAGCCCTGCAGGAGGACATGGATGCTGCCACCCTGCCACTGTGGAGTTTGGAGGCTGAGCTTATCAGCAGTGCAAGTGCCTTCCTCGCTTCTGTGCAAGCAACTAATAAAATTTGGCCACAGCCCTGATAATCCTGCATTTCTCATCCACAGCAGGCCAGGAAGGTTTGTAGATGAAAGATTTTATTAGACTATTGAGGGAAAAAAAATAACAGATAAGCTTTTGGACACAGGTCTTTTGTCCTGGCCCAATAAAAATTCTCGAGAATATTGGAAAATCTGCAAACCAGGACACGGGTAACAGCCCCAGGTGCTGTACATCCAGAGTGGAAATCAGTTCTGAAATTCGTACCTAAAGTCTGCAGGCCTGTGCCTAAATCCTTGGCACAGAGAGAAAGCAATGGTCTTTAATCTCTGGCCCTGGATGAGCTACTAAAGGTCTGGTTCAGATCCCGAGTCTGCTACAAATGTTGTGTGTGACCTTGTGAGTTGCCGCAGCCCATGGAGTCAAAGGGGCGTCGCCACCGGTCCTGCCCTGCCTGCTCAGAGCACTGACCCTTGGAGGCAGGGAAGGATGCCTGGCACCCACTGAGCAACCCCAAATCTGCCTGCAGTCTCCAGCTCCTAAAGCCATAAAGCAAGGAATAACAATTAATCCTTAAACAGGGAACACTGCCCACGAATCAGAAGTTGAGCATTACAGGATGTTACATGCTGTTGCTTCCAGGCTCAGTGTGCAAATGAGGAACGCACGATGCTTATTTAAAGAACTGCTTTTCTCTCGTTATTCCAGCTCAGGATCTCACAGACAATTTTTAGCACGTACTGAGCCGCATTTAGAGTGATTTTGGAGTCCGGTAAAACCCTGTTGAGATCAGAAGGACTGCATGAGGTTAGAAATCGGTGTGGAGGCTGGAGCGTTAGGCACAGCTGGGCACATCCAGCTGTGTGCGGAGCCAGCGGGGAGCCCAGGCATCAGCTTGGGCGAAGCCTGCCCCCCGCAGCGGGCTGGGCTGCCGTGCCCCGGGCTCCCTGCGCCGACCAAACCAGCCGTGAGCCGATGCAACGTGACAGCGGCAAGTGAGACGACAATATTTCCATTCAGTTCAATTTGCCTGTGCGTAATGGAAGCAGCCCACACGGCCGCGGCTCTGAGCAGCGCACATGCAGGACGCTAAAATTAGAGTCCCACCCACGGTCTGCTCTGCTCTGCTCCGGAGGCGCCTCCGTCGGGGCAGAGCCAAGGCGGTGCCCACCCGATCGCGAATCAGATGCCGTGCGACCCTGCCTCGCATCGACTCGCGGTGACGCTTTCGTGCGTCAGCTCTCCCGCCTGTCTCCGGCATCGGCAGCCTCCACTTGCCGCTCATTATTGCCGGCTGCGGGAGCAGTCGCGCCTGCGAACAGCCAGACCTGCTGGGGGTGAGAGGAATGAGGGATCCGGCAGGCGAGGCAGGGTGTTTGGGAGGTGGCAGGCACCAGTCCCCTCCCTTTCATCTGTCTGGCGTTCCTGCTCACAGCCGGCTGGTCCCTCTGCATGCCTGCAGGTGCCAGGGCAGAGATCACCCTGTGTGCCATTGCTCATGCTAATAATAGTGCTCCACACCTCCACAGCACCCTCTGTCCTAGGTTCTCAGCTGATTTTATAAATAGGGCTGATTTTAGCTTCACAGCACCCTTCATCTAATTATAGGTATTGTCATCCCCACCTTTATGTGTGAGGAGACAGCCGCGGGCATCACAGATCCAGTGTGAGAGTTGAGATGACGCAGCAGCCACAGGGCAGATACTGGCTGGCACTGCTACTTAGCCACGGGGCTAATGTTGTGTGAGGAGGGCTGGCAGTCAGGTGCCAGAGTGTGGCTAGATAAAGATGACAAACCCACGCCGTGGCTCTGGCACTGGTGGCACAGGTTCCCCTAGGAAGGCCTGGCTGATTCCCATAAACCTCACTCAGCTCAGTTGCATATTTATGCCTCTGCACAAAACCCAAAGAAGATGTGGATGTCCCATCCCTAAAAGTGTTCAAGGCCAGGTTGGATGTGTCTTTGAGCAACCTGGTCTAGGGAAAGGTAGGTGGGAACTATATGATCTTTAAGGTCCCTTCCTCTGGTTCTAAGATTCTATGAAAACAACATACTTCATTAAAATCTTGTCAAAATTGATAAATGTCTGATCTCCTGCTGGAACTCACTCCACATGCTTCAGAAAAAGGTCTAAGATACCCTGAAATGCCATGGAGTTACATGGGCAGACTGCCTCAGGGAGCTAGACCCTTCTCTTTTCCAGGGTTGGAGGAGAAGAGCATCCTACACCACCTAAGACACGAACAGCAGAAGTGGATTTGAGTCATGAGAACCAAAGGCAAAAGGAAAATAAAAATAATGGGGAGAAGAAGCATGAGAGGAGACCCTCAGAGCAGCATGAATGCATGTGGTACCAAGGACAAGGACTCTGGGCAAGGAAGAGCTAAGAAGGAAGCAAAGAGCCATGTGGGAAGACTAGCAGGTGATACTAAAATTATATGTACAGCCTGAAAGGGGAGAAAAAGGCGTTTGGACTTGTGTAGGAAGACTGAGGAATGGTTCAAGGAAGTGAGCAGCTCTTCAAGGTGGGGAAAGAAGGTTATTTTAGTAACAGGCACAAACAATGGGAGAGCTGGGCATAGAGTGAGGAGAAGAAGAGCCTCTGTTCTACTAACACAAGCCCATACTACCCTCCCAAAAAGCATCTCCCTGGTAAGGCTGAAGAAATAGCACCATTTTGGAGAGGAGCTGAGGTACAGAAATTTATTTTCTGACTTGATCCAAGACATGCAAAAACTCTGTAGCTGGGCAGGGAGCTGATGTCCCAGATCTCTTGATTTCTAGCCCAGCAGTGTTTCCCCATCTGCCTGCCTTTCTCTGGCCTTCCAATGGTTTGGCAAAGCCTCAGCAGATGACTGGTAAGGAAAGGATGTAGTGGTGCAATAATAAAGAGAATTAAAAGTAGCTAGTGTTAGCTGTCTGCAAAAGAAGGCACTGCTACCAGATGCATCCCACTGTAAGTGGGATCTGCATCCTTTGCCACCTGCCTTCTTTCTTATGGCCTCTGTTTCCCAGACATTAGGATGGAGATGATAACTGTGACCCTTCTTACAGCACTCTAGTAAGTCAAAGCTCATTTCCTTCCATAGATGATGACACATCATTATGTGTATGTGTACATAAATACATGTTTGTATATATGTCTACACAGCCCTGCTGTGGTCCATGCAAAGCTTCTAATCAGAACTCCTCAGACATGTAACCCAAACTCACATCCAAAACTGTTATCCCCTGAGGACACACCAGGCTGAGGAGAACCCCACCATTAGCAGGTTTCCCTGGGAGCACCCCAGCATCTAAGCTGGGTGCCTATGTGCACAGTCCTCCTTGTAAATAAATGAGGACAGCTCTCAGCTGGAGGACCAACCCAGACACACCAAACCAAAGCCTGTTCAGGGACAAGGCTGCTCAGGGATGAGTGCAGGCACGGTGCGTTTCTCTTACCTCCTCCATTCTTGCCACAGAGATAAGGGAAGCGCCAGACATTGCCCAGACCGATAGCGTAGCCCACGCAGGAAAGCAAGAAGTCAAATTTCCCCTTCCAGGAACCTCTGTCTGGGAGCTCCTTCTTCTTCTTCTTGGTGCCCACAACCTCAGGGGTGATGGGCTCTGGCTCCTCCAGGGCTGCCTGCTTCACCTCGGAGGGAGAGTTCAGCTCCACAGAGGGGTTGTCCATCTTGCCCATGGTGACTCAGATGTGTGGCCACTCTCGCTGAGGGGCTGGAGGAGCAGCAAGGGCAGCTTCTGCCTCGGCCGAGCACGGGCGAAATGGGAAGCACTGGGCAAAGCTCCTGATGAGAAAGGAGAGAAACAATCCTGTGTCAGTGTAGTGGACTTAGGGGAGGGTCTTGCTGGGTCTGAGGCGGACTCACTGGGTAGACTGGTGCACATCAGTGCAGCCTATCCATGCCTCCCTGCTTTTCCCAGAGAGAAGGAGGATAGTTTTTCCTTGCTTGAAGCTGCCCTTCTGAGGAGTTGTGCCCACACAGACTGCTAACAACAGACTCAGACCTGGCTGTTACCAGCACATAACAAACACCTCAACTGTCATCCTCTCTCCTTCTCATCCCAGTGCTCTCTAGGAAAAGCTCCTGGACCAGTACACATGCAGAGAAATCACAGCCTGTGGGTGACCCACCACAGAGCAGCTCAGAAAGAGACATATATCTGGCATGCCTGAGTGACAGTGGAGAGGGGAATGGTGGAGGTGCCACATCTCCCATGTCTGGGGCCCAAAACTGAGTGCACCAGCCACGGAGGTGGCATGCCCTAAGGAGTATATAACCATCACACCAGAACAATTCAGAAAGAGAGCAAGAGCAGGCTGTGTTATTACACCTGTGTCTAAAACAATATTGCACTTGTGTCTTGAAAACTAAGTGCAGTTTTCCCCTCCTGTTGCAGAAGCTATTGCAAAGTCAATAAAAGGCATGGAGGAGAGACAAAAGGATGCTTAAAAGTGTGGACCATCTTCCATGTCAAGAGAGGCTAAAAGAGATAGGATCCATTGTCCTGTGGAATATCTGACAGGGGCCTATAAATGTATCAGTGTCATAGAATATGAGTATTCACCATTTCTGACAGAAAGAGATAAAACCAAGAAAAAGGAAATTAAGAGGAAAAATAATGGAAGGAAAATCCATCAGAATCTACCCCTGAAGTTCAGGAAAGCCCTGAGCTGTAACTTACTGGAGGTTGAGGGACTCTTCCAAGGAAATATCACTCCCTACTTTTCCTGTTTGTATCATCTGCCCTTAGCCAGAGCAAAAGACAGGGGACTGGCATGGTGCTGGCTCTCACACACGTCTCAGCCCATTTTACAGAGAGACAAATTTAATCCTCCATCAGGGACCATGAGGGTGACCGGTATTACAGTCCCCTAGAGAGGTCTGTTGACAAAAGCATTTCCAGATACACACACTGGAAAACAAAAACAACAACAAAAAACCTGCCAAACCAAACCAAACCAAACCAAACCAAACCAAACCAAACCAAACCAAACCAAACCAAACCAAACCAAACCACTCCCCCAAGCCCCACTGCCCTGCCCCCCCCCCAAAAAAAAGAGAAAGAAAAAAAATAAAAACAAAGTGGATATAACATAAAACACAGCAATGCTATGAAGACATGTCCTGCTCTAGCAGTTAAAGCTGGCCTTGCTTGAGCTTCTTACTCTTGACAGTCTTGTCTCCTAAGCAAACAGTACACATTTGTCCCATGGGATGCTTGGGGGACTCATTAATTAGAGTTTCTGAAGTGTCCTGGACAGAGATGATCTCCCATGTCCAGGCAGTATTGACTCCTGCTTACTACAGTGGGCACCCCATGATTACAGCAGATAGATTTCCTTCCCACACACAATTCATCACTGAGGTTAGGAAAATGGTATCAACTGTGAAAGGAATGGCTGAACTAGAAAAAAAACCCCAACTGTAATTCATTCTGGTAAGTCAGTGGAGAAGCCAGAAATCTCCCTACTGTGGGATGAAGGCTGTAATCAAACCCTCTGAGCTATGGAGCCCACACCGAGCCTCACAACTCCTCTAGCCCAAGGATGGTTGCAGATAAGCCCAGTAGTAAGTGGCAGCATGAAAATGCTTTCTGGGGAGAAGAGACCATTTCACAGAGCCCATGAGACAGATGCCAGAAGTATTGCAGGACACCCAGAGCCAAGGCTTTGGTTAACAGATCCCATTTCTGTCCTACACCTTGTGATAGATAGCACTGTCACACCAGCTCCGAGCTCCTCAGTAAGGCAGGCAGCAAAAGGATTATACAGAACATGTAGGAGGAAAGTAAAATAAAGACAATTTATAAATCAAAACAGAAGAAATAGCACCAAAACCCCTGGGAAGAATTCAGAGCTGGGCTAAGTTAGGATAATTAGCTATGCCTGGAGACATAACAAATTAGACTCAGCAGAAGCCATTTTGACTTTTTTCTTCCTGAGACAAAAAACAGTAGGTAAGCTGCTATCTTAAAAAAGTATGTATATATCCTGTGCTCTTTTCCCTGTTCCTGTTGCCACAATTCTGGAGAGATGCTGCAGTCAGATAATCACACCTCATATTTCATATTCTTGGGGTAGGATGATAGAGGAGCAGCAGACCAAACTGGCAATTTCTTCTTACCTGAGAAGTGAGGTCCTTCATCTCCAGCTCAGAAAGAATAAGCTAGATTTATAGAGGTTTCTCCACAGTCAAGAAATTGAAAAACAGTCAAGAGGACCCACTGAAGATTCATCCCACCTACTGTCCTGTCTCCTACAGTGATGGATGATTAGGGCAGAAGAGCTCATGCATGTCCCACATCCTGGCTGTGCCATGTCCTTCCCCAGGCATGTAGCCCTGACCAGGAAAAACACAGACATCAGTTGCCCCAGGCTAAGTGTTTGACTCCTATGTTTAGACACCAGCTCACACGCTAGACAAGTGGTCCTACTGCAACAAAATGCACCAGCCCCTCCACTTATCTACACGGGTCTCCTCCAGCACAAGCACAGGGCTCTGTCCTGTGCTGACAGCCTAGAGAGAGCAGAGTCAGTTCAGCAGCTGTCATGTCAGATTATTCATTCTGAAAAGCACACGGCGCTCTGGGCACAGCAAAAAATGCCTGAAGGACTCAAAATGATAATCAATAAGAGCAGAGCTACAAGCTGGAGGTGGGCTCTGCTTCACAAGGACTTGAAAACAAGGTCAGAGAGTTCAAACATGACACTTCAGCAGGTTTCTCATTCAGCTTCCTCCAAATACGCCATATTCTGAAGCCAGGACTTTCAGAGCAATCAGTGAAAGCTAGCACCATAAATCCCTGGCAGCAAAGGAGTGAGTTGTGTTTCACTGAGTTGTGCAGAAGGCCTGGTCTTCTCCTTCTCAAGTCAATAAAAACAACTGCCAACGTCCCCAGCGGGTGCAGAGCCAGGCTGAAACACATTCTGGCAAACAGTCCTTCCCCTCCTCTTTTTTGAGGGATTTTGCTTCAAATAATAAAATAGCGCTGAAAAAGTATTACCTCCACTTGAAACGCTGCCACCTGAAACTGCTAACAACAGTGACCTTTTTACTTTCCCCTGCTTCAGCATGAAATATTAACAGTCTCCTCAAATTTGACAGAAACCAAAAATTTCGAAGGCATAAAATTGCCTGAACTGAAACAGCAAAATGACCTGTAGAAATGTGTGTAAGAAATACTTTCACATGCACCCCCACCTCTTATTTGTCAGTGCCGTAACAGCCACACAAACCACTTCTGATCCATGCAGGTAGAGCCACAATTAGTTTAATTACACAGTGCAGGCTGTTGTTCAGTCAATTAGACTTTTCCTTCCATCCGCACCATTTTAATGACAAGCCAAGTAGCCCCAAGGCTCTTGCATCTTGTTTAGAGCCGTGACCAGCTGATCAGGGCACAGCAGACTCTTGGTTGATTTTCTGCTCTCTGCAGCAGCAACATATGCTTGAGCTTCCTGTGTATGTGAAAGCTGGAGGGTCTGGGGAAAAGCCCTCCATGGGATCCTGAGGATGCTGGCAAGGTGCTGGCCCCACGTGGAAGCCACTCAGGGCTGGAGCGTTGCTGTGCGTCCATCTGGGTCAGACTTGTGATTCACAGCCCTCTCTGTGTTCTGCCCAAGAGGCAGCCACTGCAGTCACCCAACCTTTCATCTCCCTTCCCCAGAAGACGAGCAATTGCTTGGTTACAGGAGAAGTCAGCACTCACAGAGGATGTGAGAAGAAAGTAAAGCAGTTCTCCTGAGTGATGGAGCTGCTGGGTGGCCTCCACCTCCACCCTGTTTTACACCCTCTTGCATAAGATCTAGGTTGTTGATGTCCAGGTCTGACCTGCATCTCCTGCCCAACATCCCTCTTCCACCAGCAGCCCGGGGTCACCCACATCACTCCTAATATTGCAGCAGGTGAGATTGGCACCACACCAGAACCCTATCCAGTTGAGCAGAGGGGCAATTGGAGCATGAGCCACATTTCATAAACCATTAAACGAACGGAACACCTGCCTGAGGTCAGAATACATCCTGCAGCCCTCAGCCCTGATCCCAGGAGGGCTGTGGCAGTCCCCCAAAGCCATGAAAAAACAGGTGAAGAACCGCTGAGCTTCCGATGCTGGCCGCATCCTGCCATGCAGTTCCTTTGCCAAGGAGCACCTTCCTTGGGTTACGCATGCAGGAGGAATGGGGTCAGCCATTCCAACACCCTCCCTGTCTCCAGGTGCCCACCTGAATCTCCTCTGGCTCCTCATCCCTCGGGGGGAAGTGGGCTCAGATCCTGCTCCCGGCCACAGATCGTGCTTCACTCACCACTGCTGCTCTCACCTGGGTGTCTGGGGCTGCCTTATGTTGTCCCTAAGGGAAGTGGGGTTTTGTGCCTTTTTTGAACAATGCAAATTATGCAGCCTCTGAGCCATTTTAGTGCTCTCATTTAAAGCCCATCCTGGCCCCTCAGAAGCTTCCCCAGGAAGCAGAGAGATGGCAGGGCTCTTCCTTGGGTCCTGCATACTGTCCTGATTCAGCCCAAGCCACCACAGCAGCAAGAGGATCAAGGCCAGGCCACATCCTGCTGCCTTCATGGCAGTCTCGGAGCAGACTGTGGGCTTCCAGATTGGGAAAGACAGACAAGTGGCTTAAAGGCATCCCTGTCTCCATCCTCCTCAGCAAAAGTACCACATTAAAAAGATTAAAGGCCTATTTCTGCTCATTTTAAATGTGCTGATTAAATTTAAAAGCGTTTTCCTTTTCTTATGTAGTGCAAGCTGTCACGCTGGGATGCCAGTTTCATGATGTTGGTAGTTTATACAGCTTTGCTACGTTATTCTTTTGCCCTGCCTGAAGCAATATGGACATTTTTAGCCCAGCTTTTTTCTACAAAGACCCATCTGTCTGTTCCCAGTTACTTTTTGAGTTCACTGGTGAGCTTCACCCATGCTCGAAAAAGGAGCACAGCCATCAAAGACATCAAGCTCCTCAAGAAGTAGAGAATGGAGAGAGAGAAGAGCCTCAGGTTAGTGCTCCTCCAGAGGAAGGGCAGTGGGGAGATCCCCAGAGTGCCCTGCTGTGCATCAGGCACGAGCCAGGCAGCGTGCACAGAGCCAGGGAAGAGGGAGGCAGCTCTTAGGAGGGCAGCCAGGAGACATGGGAGACAGGCAGAAGATCTGAGGATGGGGTAGAGTGGGGGACTAGGAAGGCAGTAACAGTGCCATAAGGGAACTGTCATCAGGTAGAGGTATAAAAGCACATTAGAAAGAGAAAAGCAGATATAATTAGTTCTGCTGAGCCAAAAAAAAACCCCTCAACTCACTATTTCTCTTCTAAGACAGAAGCTGCTGTTTTGCACATATTTCTCCACTTTTTTTTTTTTGTACACACAACCCCAGAATAACATTCATTGGCCTCCTCTACCTGCTTTGTTCCTTGCTAAAGCACAGCTACACTCCAAAGAGAGACTAATGGAAGAAATGACCTTCCCAGTGCCTTCAGTGAGAACATCACTGGGACAGAAATACCTAGAAATGAACACAGAGAGGGCAATTTCAGATTTCTCACTCGCCTTGTACCTCCTCTGCCCTTTCATGACAGCCCAGACTGGTGTACAGGCACTGCCACCATGATGTGGGCAGGCATCCCTGCTGGCCTCTTCTCCCTTTCCCCCAGAGAGGCTGCACTGTCACAGCTCAGCTGTTGCAGCCTGAGTTAATGCTCACACTGGCCACTATCTCACCAAAGCTGTGCCTCTGAGCTAAGATTTTAGCACAAATCCTGATCTGCAGCAACATCCTCAGTGAGACCGTGGTCTTCACAGGGGTAAACTTCCCTGTCTTGCCAGGACTCACAAGTACTGTGCAAAAGACACGGCTGTGCACTATGTGAGGGTGAAGAAATTATAACTTCACACACATGGAGCTGCATTTGATGTACCTCCAGAGATGCTGCAAGAGATGTCAGTGCTTATTTGCTGTGTTTGGCTTGGTATGCTTTGGGCTTTTTTTTTTTTTTAGGCTTTTGGTTGTTTTTTTTTTATGAAGTCATTGAACAGAGCAAATTGAGCAAAATTAGTCTGGTAATGGAAAGTGGTGACCTTCACTGTGACCAAGGTCACAGCAGCTACTGAGCACCTCATTCAGAACATGGCACCTGTGAAAGTGCCTGCCACCACTCTGGCACATGTAATTCAGCTCTGAGAAAGACTACAGCTTCTGCACGCAGAGCATAACATTGTTTTCGTGCTGCAGCATAGCCAAGCCAAAGAGAAAATCTGTGTCCACTTTCAGATGCCAAATTATTTGTTCTCCTTCTCCATGAAACTGGAGAGATAATTGTGCTCCAGAGTCCTGAGACTGCCGCAAGGCTCCCTTTGTTCATGTGCTTTTTTGGGGTGGAAAATAGAGAACAGCAGAGCCAGCTGCCTCTGCAGGAACCATGCAACAGCAATTCTTTCTTTTCCTAGCTTTCCACTGAATACTTTCCAGTGGTCCCAGAAGCCTGTGTCATGATAGGTATTGACCAGTGAACAGACATGCTAAGAATCATTACTTTTCCCAGAGTATTTCTAGTTCTGTTAGTCAAGACAGAAAAAAAGTGAGAGAAAGGCATTATTACCATGTACTACAACTGTGTTATTTCTTTCCCCTTGTTCCTAAGTGACACAAACTGAATACAAATTAAATTTAAACCAAGGAGCATCAGGAGGATGTGAGATAGCATTATTTGGAACAGAGTTCTGAAGCAAAGTGTTCAACGCATCACTAAATGTGGAGAGATACAGCCAGACCTTCAGCTCACCTTCCTTGCAGGGGCAAAGACATCAAACTGCTTCATGGTAAAATACAGTGCACTTCTATCCCTCAAAACACTGGTCTGAACCACTTTGAACCAGTCTCAACCGGACTGAACCAGTCTGGACTGGTTTGAACTGGTCTGAAGCGGTCTGAACCGTTTTGGACTAGTTTGAACGGGTCGAAACCGATTTCAACTGGTCTGGACCGGTCTGAACCTAATTGAACCGGTCTGGACAAGTTTGAAGCAGTCTGCACCGGTTTGAACCAGTCTGGACCGGTTTGAATTGGTTTGAACTGGTCTAAACCCGTGTGAACCATTGCTAACCTCCAGCCCCTTGGCTGAGATTTTTTCTCAAAATAGCAGAGAAAATGTGCTCATTACCCCGTAAAAGCTCCATCCCCTGCTGTCTCGGATCAACCTGCAACTAGCTGGGCATTATTGTCTCTACGACTTAAACATTCAGATCTCCTCTCCCTACTTCTTGTGCTAGGCTTGATACAGCAGTGCAGAAGGAGCAGCTCTTCCCCCAGGAACCAGGATATCAGGAAATGAGGCACATCAAGGAAAGGCAGTTGTCCCCGTTGCCTTGGCTGGAGACCAGAGCAACATCTCACACAGCCAGCGTGTACCAGACTGCAGACTCTGACCCTCCAGGGCCAGGGACGGCCTTTACTTCACAAGCATCTCCACGGGGGCAGGCATGGCACTCACTTGCTCTATCCCCAGCAAACACGACCCAGTGTTGTGCTGTGGAGACGTCCACCCCAGCATAAGGACATGAGTTGCGTGTTTCTTGTGTCCATGCAGTTTCTTCAGAAGAACACACATTTCCAGCTGCAGGTCTTCAGCCTGACTTTTGTTCTCTCAACAAAATCCCAAACCGTCGCAGAGCTTCTCACGGAGGGAGGAAAACTGAAATTAAATGTGCTGGAGGTCTCCACCAGGTGCTGGCAGAATCACAGCGAGGTCGCCAGCAAACTGAGGAGCCTTTGGTATCCATGCTGCAGCTCCAGGAAGCACTCACAGAAGATGGGGAGCAGGGAGACGGTAGGAGGGGAGAGAGGAGGTGTGTGGACGAGTTTGACCAGAAGACAGAGGTGAGATGGGGAGGCCTTCATGTAGGGAGCGAATCACCTCCTTCAGGGTCAGAGCCTCTTGGAGATGATAGACAGTAAGGAAAGGCACAAACACAGTCCCCAGAAACACCTTGGCAGCTGTACAGGCAGGGAAGCTGAACTCCACTGCCACAGACCACCAGAGCTTGCAGGACCTCTACAAATGGGTGCCAAGAGCCCGAAACACTGTGTTTCCAGTTGATCCTTGTGCTGCAGTGCATTAGGCTGGGAAGGGCTGTCCCAGCCCCAGGGGAGGGGCAGCTGAACCCATGCCTGTTCTGGGCATATCACCTAACCCATCCCCTGAGTCCTGTCCACTGGAGACCCTCCCCAGGGAAACTGGGTTTTCCTGTCAGTCCTGATACAGCATCTTTACTGGGCCATCATTTGTGCTCACTACATCTCTCCCCAGCCCACAGGCAATGCAAGAAGCTTTTCAGTATTTGGGCCCACAATACCACTTTCAGGTGATGTTCTGGGACTGTCACCTTGTCCCTCACTCTGCCTGGTAGCACCAGCTCCCCAGATGGGAGCAGGGGGCTGCTCACCCAGCAGGGAAAGGAGCAGTACCTGCAGGTCCTCCCCAGCCACCCCCACTACTGCACGTGGGGATTGATGGCTCCTGCTCCACTTCTCCACTGCAGCAGAAACAGCCTCCCCAGACTGGGATTTTGCTCATAGTAAGGAGGTTTGGGAGGCTGGTTGCTGCACCTGCCTGTTAACACCAAGGGGAATCCAGTTAGCTCTTCATGGTAGTGACAGATGCAAAAAATGCTGTCTTCCCAGCAACTGGTGTCTTTCTTGACCAAGGGGACGTTGCAATGGCAATGGCAACTGACATAAGAAATTTAGGCATAGCAGTGGTGCAGCTGTGGGTAAAGCATAGACAACACCTGCTCCTGCTTTGGGCAGCATGCCCACATCACACTGCCCCAGCTGAGCACCAGGCAGGCAGGTCTGCTCCCATTTACTCACCTTTCCAGCATCTTTTGGGAGGCAGAAGCCACCCTGCATCCTGCCTTGTCCTCAAGGTGCTGCACCCCTCAGCCATATCCAACTCACCGTGGATGGAAGAGAGCTCAGCACCTGTAGCACCTCTTCTCCAGGGATGCTCATGTGGGCATCCCCACCGCTGCTGCAGCGTTCCCTTCCGTGACCCCAGTGCTCATACCTCCAAGACCAGATGCTGTTGTCCCAGTGGTGTCCCAGTGGTGTCCCAGTGTCCTCACGGTGCCAGCCAGTGGTGGGTCCTTGGGGTGCACAGAGCTGCTCACGGAGACGCCAGCCCAGGGATGCACACACTGAGCTGCTCCCACACCCAGAGCGGAGCTATGAGCCCCTCCTGCCGCAGGGCCCTTCTCCCCCTGCCTCACCCCACACAGCTCCTCAGTGCCCATATTGATGAGCCCTTAATGAGCTTTGAGCTCACGTCCAGTCAAATCAACACCCTGCATGTCGCGGGTGTGGGGGCGGGGGACCCACAGCCACTGGAAAATCACACAGGCTCCAAGGGCATGGGCAGGAGGGAGGGCAGAGGCACCAACAAAGGGCCTGGAGCCAAAGAAAGGAGTGGGTGGGTTAAAAGGGGCTGGTTTCACCCATGTTCTGCAGCGGCTCCCACAAGGATGGCTGCAGCAGTACATAAGAGGCCAATTTGCAGGTGATGTGCACACCTCTTACCCTCTGTGTTTGTATTTGGACAGTGGTCTCCACCGTTCTCCGCAAGCAGGGCTGGCTGCATCCATGCAGAGGATGCAGAGGAAGGAAGGTTGGGTCTCTCTGCCCATGAGCGTCTCCTGCTTTCACATAGCCCTGCCTGACCCAGCCCTTGCACAGGGCCAGGCTTGCAACAGTGCAGCCCTGGGAAGAGGGAAAAGGGCAGGCAGAGTTTAGGAGGTACAGCCACAAAGGACACTGTGGCATCACCGGTCAGGCTGTGGGTCAGGCTTCTGGGGTGGAGGGGGCAGCCACAGGAAGAGGGATACTTCTCATTTGAAGTGTCAGGTACCATCCATCAGCCAAGGAAAGGAGCCACATGAGAATGACCAGTTGCTTGGTGTGTAAATCCTGTCATTGTCTCTAAAAAGGGTTGTGTGGGACCTTCATTTCCCTTTCCTTTTTCTTTCTGGGGCCCAAGACAATTTGCATCCACTGGGAGTACAGAGAAGTTGCTCTCAAAAGCAACACGTGGGAGCTGCCAGCTCTGTCTCATTTGGGGCAGCACTGACAGAAGGGCAGGGGAAGGAGCCCAAGTGAATCAAAGTATAATTCTCCCCAGAGATTGCCAGTGAAAATGACACCTTTGCCCTTAACCAGCTCCTGTCTTTGTGTGAAAGCAGAGCTAGGGATACTTAAATTAAGGACAAGTACATTTAGTGGATTTCAGTGCTGCAGAGACAACATGATGGCTTGGATTCCCCCAGTACCCCCACAGACATGGGCTTGTTTCGCCCCACTCGTGACACTGCACCAGCTCCCTGGATGCTCAGGCAGGCTGAGGGTACCGTGGCAATACCGCACTTTTTATTCCTTGATATCAAAACTCATGTTCTTTAAAGGTCTCCCCTGTCCCCTTAGAGCAGGCAATCACATCATAACCCATCACAGCTAAACCCTACAGAGTTCATCTGCCAAAGCCCTTAACTCATAGGGATGGGAAGGAAAACATGCTGCCTTACAGCTTCGTTGAGGTTGCTGCTCATGGTCCCATCTACATCTGTGCTAATATCTTGCCAACAGGCTATGTTTAAAGAACACATTTCAGGCTAAGTGGTCCCTAGAGGAACACAGAGGAGGCAGTAAGACTCCCACCAGGTTATTTTGGCCATTAAAGGAGAAAGACAGTGGTGCCAGAAAGGTTGGCAAGGCTGGAGAGAGGGAAAATAGAGAAAGGAAACTGTTTCCACTGGGTAAACCCAGGGGTGGTTGAGAGCTGAGTGGGAGGATCACACACAGTCTGGAGGCATCCTGACAAAGAGGCCTCCTCTCTGAGCTGAAGCAAATGCAGTGAGTGATATTTCCTTCTGAAAGTGGGTCTTACAGAGCACCCTGATCCCTCTCCTCTTCCAGGAAGCCTGTGTCCCTCTCACTATTCTGTGAGCTTGAGAACCTCTTATTTATCAGCAGTAGAGTCAAAAGAGAAGTAAACTACATCTGTCTCAGAAATCTTTCCTTTAGAGTCTTGTCTTGGATGAAAAAACAGACAGTGAAAATGTTGTACTGCCCTTGCTTCCTGGAAACTTCATTCTGTGTCTCTGCAAGTGAGCACAGCCTGCACTGGCCAGACCTGCAAGGACAGGGAGCACGTAGTGAAGAACAGGGAAATCATTACTGCCTGTTGTGCCATGGAACACAGCTGGAATCGCTGTCAGGTGAGTCCTGCAGGAGCAAGATCAAGTCTCAAGCCTGGAGAGCTTTTTCTATGGCAAAGGGTTGGAACTAGGTCCCTTTCAATCCAAACCATTCTGTGTTTCTGTGAATCACAACTCTTGGTGAAAGCAGAACTGGCTGTCCCATGGGAAGTGTGCAGGCACAGCCCTGGATGTGCTGGACCATGTAGGAGGTTCAGTTCTCCCTTCTCTGCCCACTTTTCTTTGCAGTTGCCATGGGGCCCAAGCCAGGAAAGGGCTCTGTGGATGTAATGCCATGTTACCAATTAGATTTGCTTTGGCCAAACCAACGAAATCAGAGCAGGTACCTGCAGGTAGTTTCAGTGAGGAGCCAGAAGCAAAGACCCTGGCCTCTTTTTGTCACAATGAATGAAACTTCAGGTACCAAGATATTGTAACTCACACATTTCTGAGCCTGGCATTAGCCCATCCATCACTGTTCCCTCTTGGTCTTCAATCTCTCCTCAAGCCCAGTTGCTGATGTGACACCTCCTAAAATAAAAGGACAGAGAGAGACAGCAGCAGTTTGCTTGCAGGGTAGGTGCAGATCTCAGGCCTGAGGGAACCAGCCTGTCACATGTGTCTTCACAGTTCTCCACACGGTCCAGGCTGAGGAACACCTGAGAATTGCAGTGGGTCGACTGGAAACACAACACCAGTTACCATAGAAAGCACATGCTTTACTGGAAGCATGGCAAACCATCTCCCCACCTCATGCACTTCTGATCTGGAGAGAAAACAGGCCAGAGAGCAGCCATTTCCACTGAAGGGATAAAAAACTGAATTTAAAAGCAATGAGTGTTTTCTGTGTCACATTCTGTTGTGTTGGCTAGAGGCAGAAGCAGGCAGTGAGTATCAAAGGCACTGGAGAGCAAGAATGTCTCTCAGAATCAGTTTAAGCATCACCTTCTTTTCCAGAAGAAAAGGAAGTGGGACCAAGAAAAGAAGAGACTCCATGTATATTTCATACTTGGCAAGAATTAGACATGGACTGGTAAGCCCAAATGGATTTGGGAATATGCCTTAGAAGAGAAGCAGAATTTGTTTGAAAAGATGGGATTTGGAGCTGCTCTCTTGGTTGTTGTCCATAAACATTCAGGAGACTAAATTTTGATTCACCAGTGTGTTCTCAGAAAATGGGATCTTGGCAGATACTCAGAAAAATACTCGCTGGCTTCAGTATTTGCATTTGAAGCGTTTGGGCTGCCACCTCCAAAGCTTTTGGTGGTTTGGGAAGTATCCAGCAAAAGAGCCCAACCCCACCATATAATCTGTGTGAGTAAACACAAGTACAAAGAGTGTTTTCTGAATAACAGCTATTGGACACGATGACAGTGGTGAAAGCAGCCAAATAATCAGGCTAGACATCTCTTGGTTTAAAATTCATTTGCAAAAATCATTAACACAATCACTGTAAAACAAGCAGCAGTATAATCACTTGAGGATAATTTGCAAAGAGGAATAGGGCTGCACTCATTGAAAAGGGCTGTTATGAGACACAAGGCTGCCTGGCTCTGACTAAGCCCACCACCTCCAAAGGGAAGCAAAGGTGGCCAGCACAGCAGTGCCCTCAGGCATTGCTTTTTTGAGCCCAGTATAAGGCATGGTCTTCTCCTCTGCAACCTCAGCCAACCCACCAACCTGCAGTGGGGGCCAAGCTGGCCAGCCTCCTCCCTCCCTGAGCAGGCTCATAGCTCAGGTCTGGTCTGACTCCTGCCACCCCAGCCATCCTCCCTCAAATGGTGGTCAGTAGGGAATAGACAGGGAAAATGTGTAAGACCAGGGTAGGTAAAACAGGACAATTCCTTGTGTTCAGTCCTCCCAGCTTCCACCCATAGGGTGCTCTACATGACTCCCAACACAGGGAGCCTGTTGAAGACTCCTCTGGTGGGGTCTAGGGTTGCTTTGCCACTAGTGGCTGGACTGTTAATACATAATCACCTGCCAGCCTCACTGGCCTCTTCTCTCCAGGAAAGAAATTCAGCTTCTCCTGATCTTGGGCACCCTGTGTGATCACTCCCAGTCAAGTTGGGATGAACCAGTCCTATGGCATAGGGAAAGGCCTTGCCTCACACATTTACAGCCCTCCACAGGCTGCCAGCCGTGTTGCTGGAGCACACAGCTTCTATGAAATATCCTTTCCCTGGAAACTTGTCCAATACTTTTCACAGATAGTGCTTTTATTTACAATTACCTTCAGCCACTGGTATTAAATCTACATTTATGCTGCTTGCCCCTGCAGCTGCTAGGAGCCCTTGGGAGCAATTTCATCTGAAGATGACTTATTTCAAAGACTGGGCATTTTTAAATCACTCCTGCTGCCAGCAGCACAAACAAAACAGAACACGTTGAAGGAATAAAAAATGTAAAAGAAATATGGCAAGAACAAAGCTGAAAATAAATACAAGAAAAGAAAAGGAATATCCACCCCTTGAGGAGATTAAAAGTGACCTGCAAAAGAAAAATAGATGGGGTTGGAACACTTTTGTTCAGGGCTCATCTATTCACCTTTTTCCCCTGGAATACTCTGGAGACAGGGAGAACTAGTGAGATAATGTCACTGGATATACTGGCAGTAAGACTTTGTCAATGGTGAAACAGCCGAGTTCTGTTAAGCTCAGTGTTTTTTCTGTTGTTTGTCCTGTGCACCTCACCTTAACTCATGTGGTTGAGAAACACCTGGGAGAAAAACTTCCTCTGCTAAATATTTATCAGCACTGACCTTTCAGTCAGCAAGCAAGACCTGAAGGACCAGGAGTCCCCCAGAACAAAATGAAGAAGATCAATCTGATGAGTCCTGGGATGTCTTATGGGAGAAGAGGGGTTTTTAGGTAGAAGAGAAAGAAAAGGCCACTAAAACAAAATCCATGCATTCAAAAGGGTCATAATGGCAATTTCCCTACTCTTTCTTTCCATTAAGAGCCTGCTCCTCCATTTCGTGTGGCTAGAATTCTCCTAGCTGTATGATCATTTTTTTCCATTTGATTGAAATAAATAGGGCTGTACATGGGGAAGTTTCTGAGGGAAGAGAACTGCTTCACATGGTGTAGCACGTCTGTGTGCTTCTGTCGGCAGCTGAAGTGCAGTGAAAGCCGAGCCCTCTGCACCCTCACGTCTGCTTCCCCAGCCGCAGCACAGCTGCAGGCGGTGCTTGAGGATGGCCCGCACCTGCGGGTAGCCCAGCCCATCCTCTGATGACTCTGACACCTACAGCATCTCACCGCGACACAGACTCAGTTTCCTGCCGGGCAAAGTCAGACCTGAGCTGCCCTTCCGAGGTGTGAGGTTTAATTACCAGCGCCCGCCTCCCGGCAGCTGCCGGAGGGCTCTCGAGCTGATTGCTGGTTGGTTTGGAGGCACTGGTGAGAATAAGGCACCTGCCTGTGGGCTTTCAGCTTTCTCCAGAGATGCTCCGAAGCCCAGAGAACCCAGAGTGCAAGTATGCCTGGGGTTCAGGTGGCACAGGGACACTGAGGTTCGCGGGTGGCCCCATAGGCCATGTACTGCTGGTGTCCATGGTGGGGTTTGGGAGCAGATTCTAAGTGTGGCAGAGTCTCCTCTTGCCCCCACCTTCCCAGCTGTCTTCCCTGCCACAGAGGTATCTGAATGAAACTGGGTGTCCAGTGTCCCTGTGATATGCAGCTCCTGGTCAGCACACAAACAAGAAGCACAAGGCCCTGGGAGTCAGAAACGAGAGATATCGTGGACACCAATCATGGGATTTCTGCAGGGAAAAGGACTTGTGTTACAGCAGCACCAACCCACCCTTAGGTCTTGCCTACCCATAACTAACGAGTGTTGCCCATCTAAATCAAAACGAGGTAGGCTAAATTAAACCAGAGCAGCCTACTTTGAAACACGATTATTCCAGTTTAAAGACCATTTGGGTAATAACTGGACATAGTCACGTTGATGAAAGTGGGCCTGTATCTGCAGAGTGTTTTGATAAATGTAGCTAAAAACCCTGATCTTTCTGTCAGTGAAACTGCTGTCACAGGGACTGGGAAGATTTAGCTCTGTTGCTTCTAATCCATCAGAAAGAGTGTGAAAAGCAACACGGTGTTCAAATTAGCTCAAACTTGATCCTGATGGACTTAATATAAATTAAAATTAGTGTGGAATGGAACATAAATAGAAGCATCCTCACATACTTTGGAAGATTTAACTGAAATCACATACTCTGTTGAACCAACCTAACTTTAAAGTCATTGTGCCCTTAGGTCTAGTTACATCACTGATGTAGCTCATATGATTTTTTCCCTCTTTATTAAGAAGCTTATGCTGATAAAAGCTCTGAGGTAGACACTTTAAATCAGCATAAGTACAGTTATACTGATGCAGCTTATGCCACTTCCCAGTACAATTGTATGGCAGTGCTTTCCTACAGGGAGAAGCCTTATTGCACAGCTGTGCTTGACCTCAAAAGCTCAGGAGTGTGGGAAAAAAAAAGTGATAGATGTGGAGAAAAACTAGGACAGATTTGGGTATGAGATGCAAACCAGGGCATGTTACCAACAGAGGCAGTATAACCACTGCCCACCACAGGTGCTCCGTCACGATAAGTACGTGGGCCTTGGGGACCAAAGGAGGAAGGAAGAGCAAAGACCTGGCTCCTCTGTGAAGTGCCACATGGGCGCAAACTCATTTATCACCGCATAGGAAGAGACAGTGCTCGCACCAAGAGGGAAAATTACTCCAGCCTGCAGCCATGCTGCTGCTTGCCCCTGTGATGCACACAACCAGAACTAGTCCTTGTTTGCAGCAATTGAGTTTCACACCCTCCGGGGAAATTGCTCCTATCGATAGGATCGGGCAGTGGGAAATTGCTTTGCCATCGGTCGATGTGTCTTACGTCAGCCTGCCCGAGGGACTTTGGACAGAACAGCCAGAAGGTGCTGCTGACAGTTCTACTCACAGTAAAACACGCTTCCCTTCCTTCTAGAGAGGGAAGGAGTTTTGGAAAGTTTTACCAAGATTACAAATTGCCTCCACTTATAGCTGAAACCCAGAAGCTCACAAACTCAAAATGCCAGGAGCCATGCATTTACTCACTGGCCTCTGTCACAATATCACAGTAGTGATGTCAGTAAGACAAAACCTACCAAAGCACAATTCCCCCAGATGCCATAACACACACATGTGGAGATCTGGAACATCTCAGGTCAGTATCTATAACTTTCCAAAAGGCACTGGTCCCTTTTACCTTTTTCATCTTCACCTGAAGCCTCACCAGTGCATGAAGACCAAACAGCAAAGGTTTTGCTGCTGCCTCACCTGGTCTTGACCACAGACCATGGCAACTGCTTGGAGAGACCTCCCAGAAGTAATGCAGGTCAGCATCCTCCTGCCCTACTCCCAGCTGCCCAGCTCCACCTGCCAGGAGACCAGGGAAGCAAGAAAGTAGGACTGAGCTCAACGACCCCCAAATGCAAGGGAAATGCCACCCCATGTCTTGAACTGCAAAAGAGGCTGGGCTGGGTATCTTACTGAAAACAATGTAAAATTTTAGACACCAAATAATTTCTAAAAACTTGATCTTTTAACTGTGGGCTGTGGCAGGTAACTCATAAACAAACAAAACAAAAAAAAAAAAAAAAACTAAAAAAAGCAAACCAAAACAAACCAAAACAAAAGAAAATTAATTCTGGGTATTTTCCCAACTTATTGCTGCAAAATCAATATGTTCTGAAAATACTCAAATATCCTCTGCCCACAGGCTCTGAAAAAACTAACTGTGCCTGACCACACTGCTCGCCTGTGTGGAGACACACAATCCCACGCTTGGGCTCCTGGACAAGGAGGTTTATGGGTCAGGATGACTGGAAGCTGCTCCTGGTCTTCCCTTTTGCTTGGCTGGCAGCTTATGCCTGAGGTAAGGAGTAAAGGAGGTGTAAAGCTGAGCCTTGCAAAAGCCTTTTTGGGGTGGGAAAGCCCAATGCTGGTGATGAGAGACAAACACACATGGGACAGGATTGCATGGGGCATGGGAGAGAGAATTCCACCCTGTTACATGACTGGTATATACATCACACCAGTGCCAAGGGGAAACACACTCACCTGGCCTGTCTGGGGAATTCATACCTCATCCAAAAGCATAGCACAGGAAACTAACACTGCCAAGGCATGTTTTCCCTGAAGTTATGAGATTCATCCCCAGCACTAGGCCAGTTCCCATTGCCAGACTGCCTCCCACCATCCCAGCCAACCCAGAGGCTAACCCAGGGTTCCTGATTTACACTGCTGTACCTTGCCACTGGTGGGATTTCTCTTCAGCAGCTCCTGGGCCCCCTTGTGTGCTGCTTGCAGCACCTCTGCTTCTGGAGAGCCCGGTCAAGGAACACGGGGCCACAGCTCTCAGGTCATCCTCGCCTCAAAGCTAGTGCGTGGGGAGGCAAGTTCGTGTTGCACAACATGGCAGTGGCCCTCCTCCAGGATATGGGAAAGTGACAGGTTGCTTTTATGCTTGGGGGTGGGTTTATTCCTCCATGAGAGAAAGAAGCTTATTTCATCTCCTGTTGAAAATACGAGGTCGAGAAAGGCAACAGATGGCCTGTAATCTCTCATCTTTCTCCAGAGACCACTATCTACACCATGGCACAACAAAGGCTGCACACTCGATAAAGCGTGTTTTGGAAAAGTTTAGTGGCCACTGGCAAATAATGATTCAGTGAGAGCACGCCTCCAGTCCAGAGCAGCCATCCTAGTCAGCTAGCAGGATAGAGCTCCCCATCCTGGCTGTAACCCTGGCTGGGCAGGAAACTATTCTACTGCCTGTAAAAACAAAACAAAACAAAACAAAACAAAACAGAACAAAACAGAACAAAACAAAACAAAAAATAGGAGGGAAAAAATCAAAAGGCCATTTCACAGAATGGTTCTTGGCATGTCACCAAAAGCAAGACAGGATGGAATTGCCCACAATTGGCTTTGCACAGACACAGAAAGCATTTCTCCCTGGGAATCCCTTTCCTTTCCACATATCTTTCCAAGCTCAAGCTTGACAAACTGGAACAGACAGCTCTGAAAATGCATGTCCCCCTTTGCAGTCCTGGGTCAGGGATTCAAAACAGACCCAGGATCATGCTCCAAAAACAGTTGAGGAGGGAGGGCTTATTCTAGGTTTGAAAACAACACAAAGCAAAACCATCTCCCCACTGTCACCTCAAGCACTATTAGAGACATTTCTTCTCTTCCCTTGGCCCCTAGCAAGAGGTTCAGGAATAAAGACTTTCACTTTAATGCCGCAGCCCTTCCCTGCAGCCCTGCATAGGGAACTAGATAGCAGCATATGCACATCTACTCAGCCTCTCGAGTCTTACATTTTAATTCTTACTTTTTGACAGCATGTATAATTTTATCTTGTCCTTTGATGAATGTTACTCCCCTCTTACCTTGTTCAAACATGACTTAGCTCATTAGTAAGATGTTACTGTACATAAGCACGTGTAACCTAATAAAGCAAAGAACCTCAAGAAGACCTGATGTGTTCTATACCCTCCTGACTGCCCACTGTCTCTTTCCTGGCCCTCGTTTGCTGTGCTCTCAAGTCACTTTGCACATCTCTTATTTCTTCTACCTGTGCAAGACCCACCTCCCTTCCAGATGGGGAAAGCACCTTAGCAAACCCCTCTTGCCACACACCAGGGAAGCAAAATTCAGGGAAGTGCCCAGGTTCCAGCACAAACCACACAGCTGCTGCAGAACACCCATAACTCACACAACACAAACACAGCCTAAGATCTGAGAAGCCAGTCTATTCTTCTCAGCAAAAATGCCCTTTTTCCTCCAGCTCAGTCCCTACTGCTCTTTGTCCTCTTCTGGCCCTTGGCACGCTTCAATACTTGCACAGGGTCAAGGGCAAATCAAGAGCTTTGCTCAGGGTGAAGCTGTGGTTCCAGTCCTTGGTGGGCAACCCCTGCACCAGGGCTGTGGTGGGCATGGCTTTTCTCCAGCCAAAAAGTAAAGATGAGGGCTGAAGGAGGGCACAGCTTCATCTCCAGCTCATTGGAAGCTACAGCAGGTCACTGTCCTTTGCCTGAGGGCTACCATGGTCACCTGGGGCAGGAGAAGGTTCAAGAGCCAAGCCCCAACCAAGATGAAATGCCACTGCAATTCTCCTCCCCCAAAAAACTATGTTGAGGGCTGGAGTTACATGAATTGAAGATATCCTGATGCTGGACAAAGATAGAAGTGCAAGAATTGATGTAAGAGTCTTCCAGAGCCTGCAGGACCAGGACAGAAAGGGCTCACAAGTCAGCTGCAGCCCCAGGGCCATTTGAGGTCACCACAATGTCTCCCTACCTGACCAAATCGCAGAGGGCAGCAGTTCAGTCAGATCAGGAATCACCTTTGTTCAGATGAGGATCTAAGGGAAGAGGCTCAAGAACTACACACTTCTCTTTGGGAAAAAGAAACGTGCCAGAAGGGCACATATAACCTCTCTGGCTGGGAGGGTAGATAAACAGTGGGAGGAAAACAGCAAGGAATTAACTCTTAACAAGTTCTTGGCCTTGTTTGCCATTTGTTTTACCTTTCTTTCTTTAAATTTTCTTCAGCACAAGTTTCCTTCCTTTTTTTTTTTCTTCTGTCACTGTTGAAGGAAGAAGGGTGGAAAGGCTGAAACAGAGGAAACAGAAATAACAGGAAGGAAATAAAGGAAGAAAGGAGAAGGATAATGCAAGGTCTTTTAGCTTGGTACCTTTTTTATTAAATTATTTCCCTGACTTTTCATTCTGGAGAGAGGGATGAAAATAGCCTCTTTTAATAAGGAAAAAAAAAAGGAAAAAACTGAAAACCCAGAAGTGGTAGTTAAGTGCTTGACAGATGTCTGTCCTCCCTTCTATACAAAGTCTTTTTCTTCCACCTAGAAAGAGCAGCACAGTATGGCCACCTTGTACTTTCTCTTGGACTTCAAATGCATCATTTCTTGGCATGTTACCAACAACTACAGGGGAAAAGAAAATTACCTCTCTCCTCTCCATACCATCCCTTCAGTACTGTATTCCTGGGTGGGCAGGACAGGAGCACTTCCCCATCAGACTCAGAGGTCTCCAGAAGAGCCCAGTTCCAGGGGCTGATGGAGACCTGTCAGATCTGTCGTATGCATGCAGCAATGCCTGAGATCTTTGTATAAGTTTAGAAAATTACTACTTGGTCTCTGACTGTGCTGGAGATTTTACAACAAAAGACACTGGCATTTTCCCTTGTCTCCTCAGCTGGGTGTATCTGAGTGGTTTTAGTTTTTAAAGGAAAGGGAATTAAATTGCTGTGGGTCACTGAGATTTCCCTTAAAACTCCCAAAATTCTGTCAGTCCCATCCAAAGACACTGGATTCATTTCCTGATCCTGGGAATTTTGGAATTGCTTTCAAATGGGGACAGCAATACCTCCTCTGCCTTTATTAAAATAAGTCGCTTCCTGGCAGAGGTGGGTGCTACTCTCAGATTATACATAAGCAACAGAGGAACCAGTTCATGCAGTATTTATTTTCAATAACACAGCCCCATATTTGTGCTCAAAACTGAAAACTGATTTATCTCCATCTAGGATTTTTGCAGTTTTGCCCAACTGCCTCATAAAAAGGAGTAAAAACGTCTCCATGACTTCTCTCCACACCGAATCACGAGCAACATCGCTGGGAGGGGGAGGGAAAAACACCAAACTACTTACCTTGAGGCCTGACTGCAAGCCTCTAGATGCTAAGCTCCTCCTGCAACTACTGTTGCAATGTGACATTCAGCTCTTTAAAAAGTTAAAATAAAATAAATGGTGCCTTATGTGGTGCTGCAGTCCTTTGTAGGGAACGTGAATGAGATTTTGCCAGCTCTCTCCACCTTCTGCAGTAAAACATCTCCAATCAAGCGATAATGTCCGAGAGAGGTACAAATTCTGATACTTGACTTTCAGTGTTCGTTTCACCAACAGTTTGTAGTTTTTTAAAGGAAAGGAAATTAAATGGGGGAAAGATTGCCCTATGCTAATTCTCCAGTTAAACTCACAGGAAACTGCAAAAGATAAGGTTCCCATAGCAATTGGAATAGGTACCGAATTGCACAGATGAGGCCCGATTTCCCTGCTTACTTTCAGTGCTGGTCGTTTATCTCCACACAGCACAGGGAAAAGCAATTACTTGGAACAAGGGAAAGGAGCCTGTGGCATCTGTGATTCATTTTGATGGCCATTCTTTGGCGTGGTTGGATGCGCCAATATTGCAACACAGCCACGCACCAGAGTGTGTGTACCCTCGACCACAGCAAAGCTCTCAGGGGGAACCTGCCACTGGCCTTTCTTGTGGTTCTGACTGTGAAATTCTAATAGACATTCCAGCAGGATTTGACAGGGAGTTTTACAGCCCCAGCCTCCACAGGATAGAGTCATCTGGCACCGCACCAAACCCCACATCCAAGCACAATTCCTCCCAGCCATCGCCTCGCATTTTTGACTACCCTGGCAACGACAAGCCTTTAATTCGACTTCCAATCTGCTTCCAATAAAACCCATCTAACCTATTAATTATGCTTTATCTTGCCTGAGTGGATGATTATTGCGCCCAATTATGTCTTCCTTATCCCCTGAGCAGTCACCTGCAGCAAAGCCAAGGGAGTGTAATCATTCTCCCACCCTCGCCCCAAAGCTACTCTGCAGCACCGACCCAGGCCCATCAGCTCCTTCATTAATTCCTCTACAAAATGCCCCAGGAGTGCAGTTAAATTTGTGGGCGTGCAGTCCCCAGGGTCTCATTTCTCCCAGCTGTGCTGCAGCTCTTTTTTTTCCCTTTATTTATTTTTTTATTTTATTTTATTTTTTACCAGCTGCTCTGAGACTTTTCTTGCACTCCATGAATTTTCTGAAAGAATTGTCAAATATTCATCGGTTTCACTCTCGGATGCGTTTTTACTGGGCCGTGTAGTTTTGACCAAGAGCAAGTCCCCTAGGTAGTTATTCCTCACCCACTTTCCAGCCTGAGACTGCCCTGAGATCCATCATGAACAACTATGATTGTATCAAGCAGCCTGTCACTCTCTTCCCTTTCAGTGACAAGCTAAGGCTGTAACTACTAACACTGCATCCTCCTTTTTGTCACTGGCTGTATTTTCCTTCCTCCCTCATACATAGGTGACCTAGCAATGCATTTTCCTTTGTCATCCTCCAGCTTCTTATGTACTTCTGAACCAACTTACTTATTTCCTGCACTAACACCCCATCATTTTGTCCTTTTGCATCCCTCACTTGGCTCCTTCACACCTTTACTCTCTTCTTTCTCTCTCCACTGCGGTTTCTTTTCCTCCTCCCAACATGAATGCACCTTTTGCACCTTTTTTGATTTTTTTTTTTTTTTTTTTTTTTTTTTTTTGTTTTTTTTTTTTTTGTTACTGTGTTGTTTTTCTCTTCCAAAAGAGTGTCAGTACTGAAGGACACTTCTAACAAAAGTGTGCTGCAGTCTCCCCAGCTACTGGCAGGACAGAGTTGTCCCCAGGGTGTCAAAAGAAATACTGTCCCCAGTGGGCGCAACCAGCTGGCTGGAAGGAGAGGGTGTCCCAGATGCTTCTGTCTCAGACGTGAAGGAGAGAAGGGAAGTGCCCGGGAAGGAAAGAGCAAATCAGTCTGCCTTAGAAGTGGGTTTCTCTCTCTGTGATGCTGAGCACCTCCTGGATCGGAGGAGACCATCCCCGGCGCCTCAGTTCGGACAGCCCCGCCTTGTGCTTCTTCGGCTGCGGCAGATCCTCTGCCGGGGAAATCAGCTGCATCAGCCGCTGCGGAGAGGAAGTCTCTGTTAATTAAGCTGATAAACAAACTGACAGCCAATAGTGATCCACAACCATTGCTAGGGGCAAAGGCATCTTAGAGAGCCACTGCTCCCAGCTCCCTGCTCCTCTCCCCTGAACAGCTGTGAATTTCTGGTGTTACTCATCCGACTTTTGAAGTCCCTCTTGTGCCACACACACCTTCCTGGGCTCCTGATCTCCTCCCAGAGCCAACTAACACTCGATGTCCTGCAGCTACCTGCCAGGCTCCATGGGACAGCGTATCATTTCCCTGATGAAAGCTGGCTTTCACAGTTACTAACTTCTTCCATCACAAGCTGTTCAGGCCTGTGCATGCTCCTCCCTTGCACAGTGCATCCCAGCAGAGCAGCCAATTCATCCATGACTCGTTGGATTAATTTTAGTGCTCCCGCTCCTTGTGAAGTGCCTGCCAAAATCATGGATTTTGTTCATTTATTCAAAACTATTTGCCCCATGATTTCTGAAATTGACCTTGGTCTGCAGCTGCTTTGTGAGCAGTTCATTGTGAATTTTCAGTCTTTGGAGCTTGAGCTGCCTTAATCAGACACATTAGGAAACAACATTTGTGTTTCTTGGCCGGTCAAGTGTAACAAGAGGCATCAGTTTGTTGCAGTGACTGATCATAATTACCAATTACAAACTTGCTTTCAGTGAGTGTTTTGCAATATTCAGTTGAAAGGCGCTGTTCCTGGAAGCATCTATGCCAGGAAATTATTTCACTACATTTCTGGGGTGTGTCTGGAAAAGGAGAACAGGTATATTTTGGGAACACTTGTTTTCAAAACAGGTGCGAGTATTCCAGGAGGTATCATGTGGCTGGCTTTGAATCTGCCCTGAATCAGCCCAGGTTTAGCAGCCAATTCCTTCCCACATACCTAAATCACTTCTGTGGAAGTTTCTTCATACTAATGCAACTGAGGGGTCCCTGGAAATTACAAACAATATCATTTAAACCAGGGCAAACAGAAAAAAACCCCATCTGAAACAGGCCAAATCATTCCTCAGGAGTGCTCTGCAATAAGCATTAGTGCTACTCAGAGCAGCACTGCTGTCCAAGGGCCTGAAGCACTTTGCCACTGGTGAGAGATATTGCTTGTTTAGCAGGCACAGCAGGTGGGCAATTACTTCACTGACATCTCCATGTTCTCATTTAGACATATAAAGCCCCTGAGCCGTGGGGACTCAGGTATGTCAGCCACCCAGCCAAACTCTTCAAACCAGCCAAGGGAAAGGACAGATGCATCACTGCTAAACGGCCCAGAGCACAGGAGAGGGCTGTAAGAGGCAGGACTAGAGATCTCTGAACTTGGAGCAAACCATATCACAGCACCTTGGCACAAGATTCACCTGCAGTTCCTCCTACTGTACAGTTCCCAGCTTCCTTCCGAACTCATAATCTCTTCATGTCTACCAATAGCAACCAGGAGTCCAGAGGGTCAAAGGCAGCTAAACAGAAACTATTTCAGAGCTTCATACTTCTCTTCTACCTTCCTGCCTGCATGGCTTATGCCCCTCTCAGTGTTTCACAGAAGACTTTAATTGCTACCTGGGCCTTGCCCTGTGTCTCCTCCTGAGCCTGGGATAGACATTACCCAGCTCTGCCACAACTCTTGTCTCTCCCTGTTGACACATCTCCCAGACAGCAAATAAAAGCCCCTGTGGGTACAGATTCATCTTCTTTGAGACAATGGAGCCAACCAGAACATCCTGGGCCCAGCCCATCCCTGGATGTGTTGGCAGGGCAGGGTCCTCCTCTCCAGGACCCCAGGATGTGACCATCACACCCACACCACAGCCACAGGGATGCTCCCACTCCCTGTTCACCTGCTCCCTCTGCCCACCCCAACCCCCAACCAGCTGCAGTGAGGATGGGGAAGGACCAGAAGAGAAACTGTGTAGAAATTTAGATGTACTGTGCATCACTCAGCTCTTTCTTCGTGGCTCAGGTGAGGTGTCATCACCACGACACCATCTCCCTAAATACAGTTTTTCCTAGGACAAGGACAAAGGTGCCTACAGTGAAAGAGGACAGGCTTGGGCATGGCACAGGGAGACCTTTACAGCTCTGTGAGCATGTCCTCTTTAATATCTCTGGGTAATTTCTTTTTTGAAAATAGCATAGTCCTGTCCCAGGAATAAAATGGACAAGAAGTAAAGGCAAAACAGATCCTGGTTCTGCAGTGGGTTTGCACTGCTACCTACTGTATATACTATATATACATATATCTGTATGTATTGCACTGAGCATGGTGGTGCAACACCTCATGGAAGACTTTGGACATTTGATAGTCACCCTGGGAGCTGTGCTGAGGCACTCCAAGCTCTCCAAATTGCCAACAAGACCTATAGAACATTCTGGGGAAGGGCCAATCTCACCCTCTCTTGCCTTCTTGCAGGAGAGATATGCCATGTTCATGTTCCCTGGGGCCCTCCATGAGCCACCTGGGGGAAGCAACAGCAACATGCCCAGTGATCACAACCCCCTTACCTGCTTCAGGGGTCCTTTGGTTTTCAGGAGGATGAAGATGGCGTAGAGAGGAATACAGACCATGGAGGAGAGTGCCATCAGCCAGCCCAGCACGTAGCCCCAGGCTGGGTACTCGTAGGAATTGTTGTATTTCAAGGGTGTGTACTTGATCAGGGAAAACAGGAAGACGCCCTGAGGAGCAGAAAACACAGACTTAAACAGAGCAAATGGGAGCAGCCAAGCCCAGCAGCCTGGGCACCCTGCAAGCACCATCTGTGTGGCAGTGAGTGTCCTGTCTTGTATGAGCTAGCGTGGACCTGGCTACTTGTGGCGAGCAGAGGTCGGTGCGTGCTGACTGCACAGGAAGTTACCTGTGAGCCAGGGCCAGGCATCTCCCCAGTGTAAAGCCTTCAGGCTTCCTAGGAGTTCAGTAGAAGCAAAGTTGGCAGCAACTCTGAGGGTCTAGCAACACTGAGGCAGCAATTTATTCATATCATAGCCAGGAATTGTTGTTCTCCCTGGCAGAAGCCCTCCTGAAGTACCACGTGTGGGCGCAGATTTACCCCTCCCAGGGCTCTCTAGCTACAGAGCTTTCAAATGATTTGTGCTGGCTCAAGCTTAGTCTGAAAATTTCCCTGATCCCTCTCCTCCTGCTGGAGCCTAAGGATGAAGGACTAGGAATATTTTGTAAGTTGTAGCTATAGATCCCATCTGTGTTCCCACTGAGGTCAAAGAAAACAACTCTCAACATCAGATGTAGGAGCAGAATTTGGCTCAGAATTCATGTAAAAGTCAGCGGAGCAAGACTGGACATAAATTCAAAACAGGCAAGAACTTGCCTGACTTTGGGTGCATTGTCTTTAAACACAGTCACAAAAGTTTTACAAGTGGTTTAATAACACAGAAAGCTGTGGAAAGACATTTCCAAACCACAGGCAATCCCAGGAACACAGGCTGAAGCAAGTGTTTCAGAGCAGGGTAATTCTCACTAGTCTTCTATTCAAAAGTAATTTGACCAAACCTCTCCAGTCTTTTAGGATTTATTTCCCTTTGCCTTCCCAGTAAACAAAGCGGCTTTTCAGGCTCAATTAATTGTCCAGGCAAAACGTAAGGCTTTACTTTACAAAGGGAAAAAAAATAGCCACCTCAGCTGTGGAACAAGCTTCTGCTTCTCCACAGCAGCTTGAAAAAATTACAGCAGCACCTTGGAGGCAAATCAACCTTTTTTCCTGGGAACTCAGGGACCCAGAGTGACATACCACATGGCCATAATGGCACTCACCAAGCACAGACCCGGGGTGAACACCAGCCAGCAGATCTTGATCAGGGGCCACGGCCGGAAACCAATCATGTCCTCAACGTTGTCGTAGAAGCGGTCGGCACCTTGGCCACCAACCATCACAGAGACAAAGTCAGAGGTCAGATCACTCTTGTTTCCTCCAACCACTATTCACATCAGATCCCAACTTCCTTTATCCTCGGGGTTTACTCCTGGTAAAAACACGGCTATCCTAATAATAGAGCAGCAGGTGGTGGGCCTTTCTGGCGCTGAAAAGGCCCATCTGTGGCTAAATAGAGATGGAGGTTTTTAACTTCATCCATAAGTTGACAGAAAGATTGACACAGAAGAAAAACACAGTCCCTCAGAGAGCAGCAGCTGTAAGTAATAAAATGCAGCCCATGTACTGGTAAGGACTGGCACGAGGAAAGGAAAGGTGTCTGGTTTATAGATCAGCAAGGAAAAGTTCTTGCAGGTTGAGCACGTGGGATTGCATGAGTCCAGAGTGCTAAAAGGAACAAAGAGAGTGGGGAACACCTAAAAAACCCCTCTGTTTGTAAACAGATACACTGTTATGCCTGTCAAGATTCCCCCCAGAGCTGGGCGTGACTGCTGTCATCAAGAGCCTGCCTCCCACAGAACACTTAATTTTTGGCATAAACTGGCAATCCAAACTCTTCCAGAAACCAAACCTTCCATCTGCAAGTGCAGCTGTACTGTCCAGTGAGAGCTGTCCAGTGGGTGCCTGATCTCCTTCTTCTCTACTCATTAATTTCACTGACTGGGTTATGTTGTTCAGAGTACGTGGGACCCACCTGAACCTCATGGTGCACTGGCGTGGGATACATCTCTGAAAAGCATGTAAAAGTCCTGTCGCTGGCTGGATTCTAACCATTGACCCTTCCCAGCCCAAGGCACAAAGAGGAAATGTATGAAATATCATATGGAAGCAACAACATAATGCAGATGGACTTCAGCAGACCCTGCTGAAGCTCTAGGACATCTTCAAGGATCAAGAGCCTAATGTTGGCCAGAAAGAGATTTAAAATGAAGGAAAATCAAAAAGCCATTCATAAGATTGATAAGATACCCTAACATCTTCATAAACAGAACTAACCAGAGATATTATACTAGACTGCCTTGGGTAAAATAAGACAACAATATTAGACAAAAAAAAATGGAGATAGTCTATCCAGAAAAAGGGTTACCAGTTAAGCAGCTCTAGGATGAAGTAATAGCATAATTGTCTTATTAAAGTTTTATCACAGTGCTTAGCTGATAAAGAAGGATTCTGCTTTTGGAGGTTTTCATCCACCTGTGAACTCATGGCCACACCACAGTTCTCACCTGCAAGCGCAATGAGACCTTGCTTCTTTCCATCTTAACACCAGAAGGCTGGGCTGGGCACAACATGTACCTAGAGAACTGGCCACACTTCTGAGGGTTTGGGGTTTGGTGAGTTTTATTTTGGTCTGTGGCTTTTATGTTTCAGAATTAAATTCCCTTATTATGTTTTCTTTAAATGTATTTTTTCTACAAAAGCACATTATGTGTGCTTTTCTATTTTTTGGTAATTCTTTGCATTATTTTCTATATCCCATGACTAATGCTAGCAGAAAATCTCTTTTAAACCCAGCTTTTTGAAGTATTTAGACTGGAGGGGGGTAGTTCTTTGAACACCTCATGGTGTTGAGTTGGCGAGTTAACAAGTAGCCCCAAGCAAAGACAACAAGCTGTGGCATATCAAGGGACATACAACCTTGTGTGGGAGCCCAGCCTACACCAGAGAACCTCCAAGCTGTAAATATCATGAGGCTTCAGATAGCATTTCTAAAAATATACTGGGGATGAAAGGAGATGCTATATAAAATTTATTTTGCCAAAAAGCTGAAATTATCTACAGGGTGAAAAAAAAAAAAAAGGAGATATAAATGACGTGAATTGCAGTTTAGAATATGAGCATAGCACAGTGTCTTACACCATATAGTGTTCCCACAGAAACACACTGTGATGTCAGAAGGGACAGAAAAATTAATTAGCAATACAACTTTGTGGCAGATAAAACCTCCTTGCAAATTTGGATGTAGGATCTAGTCAAAGAGACATATCAACTAAAAAAATAAAAAAATGCCAAGCAAAAAGAACACAAACACATCCATCCTCCACCAAGACAACAATCCAAAACTAAAGTTGTTAGTTACGATGCGCCTCCACCTGTCCTTATATCTGCTCTCTGTAGTACCATCATCAGGTCCTGTATTTCCATGGCCACTGTGGCAGTCAGTGGGTGATGTGGTGAAATGCAATGGGGACTGACATGAACATTCTCAGGAGGTATATGAGCGGGAGGTTTTATATATTCTGAGTTTCACAGGCAGAGGAAAAAGTAATTAAACTTAAGAAGTCATCAGTTCAGTCATTCAACATTGCCTTTGCAAGCAAATTAGGAGCTGAAGGACGTGTGCTGGAGGAATGTGCCCTTCCTTCCCGGCACATTAGAAGGATTAGATAAAGCTCCTGCAAAGAAAACCATAAAGACTTTCCCAAAGAGATTTTTGTTGGAATGAACAAAGAGGTTTGCTGCTATCTGCAATATCCCAAGACAAGGAAGAATGGTATGCAGGCACTGGACAGTTAACCATGCATGCTGGTACCACTTCCCTTGGGCTGATCAGATCCCACGTACCTTCAAAGTGGTTGCATGCTTTTCTGACAAATCATGTAATTTTGCTACATAAATTGAGGGGAATAAATTTCACATGAATCCAACTAGAGATTTGCTTATCTCTTGTCCTTATGGAGCCTATCTCATTTTATGTAGCTTATAACAACTGCAAGCGAGAGCCAAACTGAAAGAGACAAAGATTTCATTTTATTTTTGCAAGATTCAAAAACCAGTGAGTTTCACACGTCTGCTAGTTCGGAATCTACGAGAAATGCCTCCCTGTCTTTTCCTCCAATCTGCGTTTATTTGCAGTCATCTATATCAAACTCCATCCACAACATTTCAGTAGGTGATGACCCTGGCTCCGTGCCATGGTGCTAAGCTTGTATCTGCTCCCTCTCTGTCTCAAACCTGCAGCATCAACACCTGCAACAAACCTGTGCAAAGAGCCAGCAACGGAGGCCTTGTGGCACTGCAACCACTGCAGATCCTCTGGGTACCAGGTGCACAGAGCAGACCCCTTACTGTCCATAAATAAAGCATGTAAGGTTGCCTGTAGCCAGTACATCTGAGAGGAGCAGGCACATGGAGCCAGGGCAAACCGACAGGCAGCATCCAGGCAAAAGGAGGCTGCTGCTTCTGGAAGCCACGCTGCATGTGAGCAACAGAGCTAGAGAGAGATTTATTGCAGCAAAACACAGGTTTGCCCTGGGGCCACCCACAGGTACCCATTGGCACCAGTTTGCTTTAGGTTTGTAAACGGTCCTAATGATTTTAGCCCTGGCTGTCCTGTAGTGATTGAGGCCCTTGCTTTCCCCTGGAACAGCTAATCCTAATGTGCATGCTGTGACTGCCTGGAAAATATCGTGTCTGCAGCACATTTTGGTAGAATTATGTTGTGAATCCCAGTGCTCAAAACCCGCGCCTGCTTACAGAGGGGCTGCTCGTCCCAAAGTGGAAGGGAGAGAGGAGGAGGAGGGGCATGGAGGGGACCAAAGTCCCTCCAGCACTCCTCTCTAGGGAACACAGCCAGCAGGTCCGATGCTGCATGATCCTTTCACAGGCAAAGAGCAGCACGCGAGGAAATCCTCAGATCTTCGGGAGAGCAGCTGCCTGGCAGCAGAGGGAAGCTGCCAAGTGGTGGGTGGTTGGCGTATGTGCTGGGAGAGGGGAAACTCAGAACGCATATTTGTGTTAGCAGAAATGTTGTAATTCTTCACAGTGTAAGCAAGAGGCTCAGCCCTGCCAATTCTGAGGCTGGGGAAAAAACCACAACTTTAATCAGCACCAGGCACTTTTTTTTTTTTCCATTAAAATGCCTCACCTTGGCTCTCTGACTACATTTTGGATGAGAATCTTCCCAGTGGATGCAAAGCAGAACATTAAGAGGGTAAAATCCCACAAATCACTCCACTGTGTGGAGTGATACTGTTCCCCTTCGAGGCTGCTGGGGCAGCACCATCTCTCCTGCCATTGTTTGCCATCACTTCTCTCCATGGGTCATCAGAAAAGGCACGTGGCCTCTGTGGCTGTAAAAATGGCAGGGGTGCTGCATTCATTAAACCATAATTCAGTTCAGTGAATTAACCTAGCACGGTGTGATGATGAAGCCCTGTCACAGATGGATGGGGATCTCCATGTCCCTATAAATCCCAGAAGGACTGGGCAGAAGCTGCCTCTAAATAAAAATCTGGCCAGGGTCTGGTATTTCAAGCTGTCAGGTGAGCCTCCCTTGCAGGACATCTCTCTAAAATAAATCATTCTCATACATCTGCTTGTCTTGCATTCCCTGGAGGTCAAATCCAAGCAGCTGGATCAGCTACCCTTTCAGGAAGACAGGAGTTCATCCAGCACTTGGCTCCTGTTGTACACAGAGCATTTGGAGAAACTGATAACCCCTTCATCAGCACCTGCACTGCAGCCAATGCAACCTCTACAAAACTGTGAGCACCAAAGAGAGCTCACAGGGACTGACTGCCTATAATGAGGCAAAGGTGCCCCCAAATGAAATTGGCTGGTGGCAGATTTAAAACAAGCAAAGAGAGTGACTCCTCACACAACACCTAAGCAAACCATGGAACTCCTTGCTGCAAAATTTTGCGGATGATAAATGGTTAACCAAGTCAATTAGGAAAATTAACAGAAGAGAAACAAACAGATTTCACTTCTGGCTGTGGAAATCCCTGGGCAACAAGCTGAGTATTACACCTGACTCTAGGACCCTCAGCATAGAAAAGACATGGACCTGTCACAGTGGGTCCAGAGAAGAACCATGGGAATGATCAGAAGGTGGAAGCACCTCTCCTATGAAGGCAGGCTGAGAGAGTTTGGGCTGTTCAGCCTGGAGAAGAGAAAGCTCAGGGAGACCTTGTTGCAGCCTTTCAATATATAAAGGTGGCTTATAGTGACATGACAAAGCTTAAAAGTTTTAAATTGAAAGAGGAGAGATTTAGAGAGGATACAAGGAAGAAATTTCTCGCTCTGAAGGTGCCGAGACACTGGAAACAGTTGCCCAGAGAGGTTGTGGAGGCACTATCATTACAAATGTCCAAGGCCAGGTTGGACAGGGCTTTGAGCAGCCTGGTCTAGTGGAAAGTGGCAGGGAGGGTGGACTGGATGACCTTCCAACCCAAACCATTCTATGGTTCTATAATAAGTTGTTAAAAGCTGGAAGAACATTCACAGAAAGTATAATTCCTAATTTTTCCTCTATTGTATTCCTCCATGATCATCCACTCCTGACCATTGAGACACAACATGATGCTGTGCTTGCAGTCTTTTCCTTAGGTTAGGGTGGCAGTGCTGCTTGAAGTAGTTGGAACCAGCAGATGTGTGATTGTGGGATGTTGAGGGTCTGGTCTAAGCTGGCATCTACTATGGCTTTGCACGATCCTTACAAGTACCACGATCATGTAGCTCCACAAAGCTAAAGAGAGAGAGCAGCTTCCCTGTGTCAGAGAATCAGACCCTGAATCAGACTCTTTGCCCAAAAACCATCAGCCTCAACAGAAGCTTCAAGGAGATGAACTGAGTGCCCAGGAAGAGATCTCCTGTATGATATCAGAGTATACTCTTCTCACTGCACATACTAACAAGCAGTTGGTTTCTTCCTCATAGTTTGGTGGGCTCAGTTTAATCCTGCTCCTGAATAGTTTAGTTACAGATTTCACTGAGAGCCAAAGCAGTCCCTCCTTTTTTGAGGGGGATTGCCATTACAGCCTGTGCAAACAGGAAGCGTGGATCATCACAGAAGTGACACACAGCAGGTCTGCATCCTGCATTTTGTGTTAAATTGACTGATAGGACTAAACTAAACTCACAGTGTAAGCAGACAGTGACAGACACCAAAGAACAGCAGTCAATCCACTATAGCTGATTTCCTAATTCAAAGGGCAGATGGGAAAAACAGCAAGGTAGTTCAACACGAGGCACCTACAGAGAAGGAAAAAACATTCCTACTCTAAATGTGGAGCAATTAAGAAATGTTGCAAGGAAACACAGTGAAAACCAGACAAGAAAGAGGGTAATTACAGCATTTTTTTGCCCCCTGAGGATCTTTTCTATCCATTCCCACTTCTCAACCCCCATTCCTGCCTTGAGAAAGAGCAACACAGATTTTTGTTCCTCCACTTACCATACACCCATCCTATACAGATGACTTCAAAAACAGCCAGGAAGAGCAGGCATGTGCCACTGGCAGCATAGTAGTCAAAGAGCTGGAAGATGTACATGCCACCCTGTTGAAGAGGTAGAAAAGAGAGGGCCATGGCAAGACTACTCAATGTCAGGGAAAAATGAGTGAGGCAAGTAGAAGAATAGCAGCAGAAACACTGAGCCTAGAGCAGGTGGGAGGAGAGACTTCTCTTGGGGCTGCTCCCACTCTGTCCCAAAAAGACAGTCAGGCCTGGTGGCAGGAGAGTATTTAATGCCTGTTTTATGATCCTGCTGGGCTAGACTGGCTTCTAAGTTCATAGGAGCAGAAGCCAACCTGTTTGTTTTAAAACAGTGAGCAAGTTTCCAGCATTATTTCAAAATACTATGCAGCAGTGCAGAACTTTGCACCCAAAAAACTGAGATCTTGAGCACCAGGATATTCAGGTACCTCATTTTATCTGCATCCAGCTTTACACACTGCTCAAGGTCCAAGCTCTGCAGTGGTAGGGACGTGTGGCTTCCCTCCTGCCTCTGCCTTTGAGCTGAGCCCTGAGGACTTGCCATCAGCTACCAATACAGGCCACTGGATGATTTTCAAGCCCCTCCAAGTCAAGCAGATGCTTTCAAATAATGCTGAAGGGCTCTAGACACGCAGTTTCATTCAAACCAGTTGCAGTGGGAGCTGCCTTCAGCAGATCCTCAGTCAGGATCCTGTTGGAGGATCATTCATCAGTGCCTAAGGAGTTTAGCAGGAATTTGCTGACACTACAGAGCACATGGAGGCAGCACGGAGGAGGGCTAAGACCCCCCCCCCCCAAGCATGTGGTATGCACACAGAGCACAGCACAGCACACCACTGTGCAGGAAGGGGTGTTTGACTATCAGCTGCAGAGCAGTGTGAACACCGTGCACATACTGACACAGCTCTGCTCCTTCTGGTCCCAGGGAACACAGACTTCCCACGGGCTCAGGCAGGGTTACGCTGCAGCCGTTTCTCCCAGGCTCCCCTCCCGCTGCTCTGCTTTGTGTGGAAAGCAGCCAGCAAACGATCACTGCCCTTAGAAGAGCTTGTTTTCAAACAGCTCAGCTTGCTTTAGCGATCAGGTCTGGTATTTGCACAAAGCCGTGTGTCAGGCAGCCTCGCTGGGCTGTGGGGCCGTCTCCCTGGAAGGCTCAGTTGTGCAGAGAGTGCACCAGCATCACACAGGGTCAGAGCAGCACTGGCTGTGAGAGACACCAGCTAATGCATTAGAAATGAAGGATAATTAACAGCAGCAAAGACGAGCTTGCTGTCTCTGCCCAGACCTCCAGAGCTGTGTAGCAGGGGTTTTGGTGCTCAGCTGTATAACCCAGCTATACTCCTTTCTTACCTCAGTGATCAGCAGCAGCCCCAGCAGGTAGCATATGACTGCAATGGCCAGGATCAGCAGCTCCCGGCGCCCCTTCTTCCGAAACACTCCTGGGAACATGTCAATAATAGCTGTCACCATGCTTTCCACACAGACAAACTGCAGAAGAAAACAGGTCAGAAAAATCAGTGGCTCTCCTTCCCCAAGCACACACTTCCTCTCGTCATCCTTTTTTGCCTCCCGCCACCCAAATCCTTGGTTTTTTGTTTTCCCTTTTTATCTGTCTTGCTTCTACCGAGGGCCAGCAGAAAGAGAGGAAGAAGGCCTGATTCTCTAGGTACAGGGGCTGAGGTGCTGCAGAGCAGGGCCTGAGCAGAGCACCCTGCCTGGCAGACATGCCAGGACTCCCCCCTGCATCCCTCATCCCAACACACTGGGTTTGCACACTGCGCTCTGCAGAGTGCTCTGCTGGGGTTTGCTCCTGGCATAACAGGGATGTGAGATGGTAAGAGATGGGCACACCAGTGAGAAGAGGACACAGGGATTGCTCTGCTGGGATGCAGCTGGGAGAAAACAGCCCCATTCCCCCTCCCAGACTGCCCTGCTCTGTGCTGGGCCTCCCTCCGTTGAGTGTGCATTTTCAGTGCTGGCACGGAGATGGGAAGGGATGTACCTGAGACATCCTCACATACACACAGGGAGGAGGATACTAAACTGAGATGCCAGCCCATGTTACCATTGTCCTGCCACTGGCCCTGGCTCTGAGCTCCCTCAGTGTGCAAGTGCTGCATACAAGGCAGAGAACACATGGATGGTACCAGCAAGGCACAAACCCACCTTATACTTCACAATGACCGTGGGGAGTGCTCAGGGTGGGGACAGGCATCTGGATGTTAGATGAGATGGGGTGTTTGCTGTACCTGGCTGTCCAGTCCCAAGAAGATCAGCATGAGGAAGAAGAGGCAGGACCAGAGCTGAGACACGGGCATCATTGTTACTGCTGTTGGATATGCTATGAAAGCCAGGCCAGGACCTGCCAACAGACCACACACACAGGATGACCACGTGTGCCCCCCACACCATCACCTGCCACCACCGCCCTGCAGCACAGAGGAAGCTCACATACGTCTTCAGAGTTTGTATCACCATGGCTTCTTGCCCACACAGGGCTGAAAGTTTTGTCATGGAGCACTGGTCCTGCAGACCTTTCTGCAGACTCCCATAAGCAACAGAGGACATAGTTGTTATCTGATGTTACCTGATTCAGCCACTTCTGCAATGGGCACGCCCTGCTCTCGAGCCATGAAGCCCAGCACTGAGAAAATGGCAAAGCCAGCAACGAAGCTGGTGGCACTGTTCAGGAAGCAGAGCATGATGCAGTCCCTGCAGGGAGGAGACCAGAGAGAAATCGGTGTTTCCCGCTGCAGAGCAGTTCCACTTGGGATCATGTCAGTACTCAGCTTCCCCAGTCAGGCAGCATTAACCAAGAAACAGCAATGTTGTTTTTGAACCCCCTCAGAAGCAAAAAGCTCAGGGCAAAGCCAAATATCAGCCTACCTACCTTGTGCTTCACTGCACGTGGCACAGAAAGTGAGGTACCACCAGTGGCTTGTGAATAGGATGACACAATGATATACAGAGGGGTATGGCAACAAAAAGGATGACAAGAGCCAAGAGAATGAGAAAAATAATAGAGAAAGTGGGGAAAAGAGCAAATTAGAAGAGGGAAGAGGTTGCAAAAGTAAACACAGGCAAGAAAGAGGAGCATCTGAAAGCATGAACACATACAGGTTCAGCAGTTCTGGTAAGCAAGGGTTAATGGGCTAACAAAAATCCTCACCTGACAAGAATTGTGTCTACACTGTCTTTATTAACTATATTCTATGGAGGCTGGAATGTGCTTTGCTCCTTGTCCTGAAACTTTTGTGCACTTGCTCCCTGCAAAAATGGGTCATTGGTCGGAGCTGGTTGGGCTGGAAGCCCCACACCCCAGGATCCTGCCTGGGCAGCTGCCAGAGCTGACCCACAGCATCAGTTGCTATGGGGCAGTGTGGACACCCAGCACATTTGGACCACCCAGAGCTAAACTGCCAGTGCAAAGCACCTAAGGAATTAGAGGAAGGCATCAGTGCACCACTCCATTGGTGACAGATACATTCCAGGAGAGACAGAGGAAAGTATTAACTGCCCAACCAACAGCCGTGGCAGCACCTACTGAAGAACAGAAGGAGGGATAATTGAAGTCTCCCAAGTACAATTGCATTTTCCTATTTGTGCTGGAGCAATACATGAAGCCCCTGATTCTCAGGACTCTGTAGAAGGTGTCAGAAGTGCTCCACTGAGCCCCACGTCAGGCCATGGATAAAACAGATCTGTAATCCAAGGGCATGGAGAAGGCCAGACAGACTTGATTAATCTCCTTGATAGGGTCAAAACGCCACTGGCAGTACATTACCCTGGTGGCAGTAAAGCACTGATATCAGGGGGCCCTGCCATCCTCTTTGTACCACCTCCCCTGCCTAGCAAGTGAAGGCAGAGCTGGCTGTGCCACCCCTGCCCACTCACCCTGTCAAAATAGACTGTGGTGTCTACACAGTGGCTGGAGACACTCTCCATTATCATTCTTCCCCCTCCTCCAATATCCCATTTCCAAGCTGACTCGTGCAGGAGAGCACAGTTAAAGCCATTTTCTGGAGTTCCTCTGTTCCCTCAGCCACTCTCCACCCCTGTGCTGAGTCCTCTGCAGCCCCTGTGCTCTGAGCAGCTCCCCAGTCAAAGCAGCATGACCCGAGGTCTCCCCCGGCTGCCTCTGATGCAGCTCTGTGCTGTTTGATCAAAGTCTCCAGAAGGATACAAGAAGTTCAAGCTCCCCTTACCTGTAACAGTTGTTGGTGTACTTGTTGTAGCTGCCCAGAGCTGTCAGGCATCCCTGGCAGATGGCATAAGAGAAGAGGATTTGAGTGCCTGCATCCATCCAGACCTGGAACAGAGAAGGTCAGTGGTCGCCAGACCTGGCAACAACAAAACTAAATGGCTGTGCCCTGCCAACAACAACTCCTCCAGCCCTGGGGAACAAACCCTGTGAGACAGAGAGGGAATCAGTGAATGTAGAAACTGGGATGATTATCTGGGAAAAATGAGCTTACAGGTCTGGAAATTCTCTAGGAAAACTCTCCTGAGAGGACCATATTTTTGCATCCCACTCAAGGTGGCATCACTTTACCATCCTGCACCTTTGCACTCAGGGTTGAGGTGGCACCCCTGATGGCATGGCTCCAGCAGAAGCTGACACTGATGGAGTCTGTGATCCCTACATGTTCCAGTGTTTGAAGAGCCACTGGTGAGTCAGCCCAAATGAGTGTGATCAGTGGTCAGTGAACTCCCTTCCCTGCTCCCTAATCTAGTTTCCAGCATCCCTGAGTGCAGGGTGAAGGGCAGAAAACTGCCAAGCTGAGAGGTTCCAGGCCAGTGGGCTGTCACACACCCAGGTTCCCCCTCGCTCTGGCACTGCCTGGGAAAAGCTGAGTGGGCTTCACCACTGCTCCAGCCCTCTCCTCTGTGGGCGTGCTGACCTGTGGGCTGAGCTGCAGCTCTGCTCTCAGGCCCTCCCAGGGAAAGCCCTGAGCTATGAGTTAGCAGGCAGGCAGGGAAACAGCCCACCTTTCTGATCATCTCCAGGTTCCTTGCTCACCCTCTTTTTCCTCCAAGCAGCCCCCAGCTGCAAACATCCAGGCAAATGTAGCCTTCAAAGAATCCCAGCCCGGGCACTGCTGCCTAAATTCACACAGGTTTCTCATGGAAAGGCAAGTACACGGCAGCCCTTCAGACACGGACAGACATCCCACTTTAACCAAAGCCCCACATCCTGCCAAAACTCAGTAGCAGGATCTCACTCCTGCTATGCTGGGTCGCAGCAGCCTGGAAAGACCATGTCAGCTTTAGTTAGGCTGGGAAAGATAGGAAGGTTTCCAGGGAATACGCTTTGGCCACGAATAAAACACACTCAGCCCCAGCCACCCCACTGTTATTTATTTTGATATCAAAATGCCATTTACATTCAGATGGCTTTTTGCTTTCAGTGCACCACAGATTTTCTATTGACAATACACAGATGAATCTGAAAGCAATTTGCGGGGGGGACAGCAGTGGGTTTGGCGCTGGTTAGGGAGCAGCTGGGGCTTTGGGCAGCTGGGAAGACATGTAAGGTCAACTGAGACTGTGGGCTAAGCCTGTTGCTTGGCTGCCTCCACAAAATGATTCAGCGGTGGAATAATTAGCAGCAAGTGTCATTTAAATGCTCTTCTGGGAGAGTGGTCGGCATTAACACCTCCCAGGGCATTGATGAGCCCACGTGGGGAAGAGGAGCAACCTACTGCTACAGAAAGGTGTGGGAGCAGACACCCCAGGGGGATCCTCCAAGAGGGGCCCTGTGCAGCCCCCAAGGGTGCTGGCCACATCCTGCCAATTTGGGCTACCTTGCAGGTCCTGGGTTTGCCTGCACCCTCCTCCCTTTTTGTCATCTCTGACCCTATTTTTCATCTTCTGGGTACATAACATCCTTCTTCCCAAGGTGGGGAAGGTTTCCATGAGCTCCAGTGAGTGGTGGCAGGGACTGACCCTTTGGCCAGGCCCTGATCCAGGCAGGTGGGGCCAGCCCCCAGGACAGGTGAAGGGAACTTACTGCCCAGCTGTGGCACAGCCCATGTTACATGCCTGTGGTCTCTGCAAGCACAGGGACCCCACACTTCTTGGGAGGGCCCTGTTGGACCCAAACAAAGTGCTAACCAGGCCTGAAAAAAGTGAAAAATGGTAGATTATATCCCTCCCCCCATCCCTCAATTATTTGCATTTAACAGTCAGGAAAACCATCTGTTACATGCTGAATATTTGATATACTCTTCTGGTTTTGCTGAGCCCATGAGTGGAAATGATCTAATATGCCCATATGCTGCAGATCACGAGCAGGGGGACTAGACCCCTCTCAGCAATTTTAAGGATTCTGGTTCTTTAGTCTCCTTTCAGAGAAGACAGCTAGATGCTCAGCTAGCATCAGACCCAAAGGCCAGGGCACTGAAAACGTTCTCGTGGCCAGCACTTGCCTGACACCCCACCCACCTGTGGGTCTGCCAGCCTGGAAATGTCTGGCTTCAGGTAGAAGATGATCCCCTCGACAGCCCCTGGCAGCATGACTCCTCGCACCAGCAGGATGATGAGCATCACGTAGGGGAAGGTGGCAGTGAAGTAAACGACCTGCAGGCACAGGGAAACAAGAGGAGAGAGGGTGAGCAGGGAGGCAGTGCAGGCATCACCTCATCTCATCTCGTCTGCAGGCCCCCACCCCAGCAAGCGTCCCTGGACTCTGCTGTTGGCTATAGCTGCTACTGCTTGCATAGGAGAGGGGTGGGAAAGAAATTAATCAAGGTTATGTCTCACTGGTGATTTGGGTAATCTGCATTTTGTTCCTCATCCAAGACTCTGCCACTGGTTGCTCTGCTTTGTTTTCTCTTCCCAGTCAGTGTAATTTCCCTGCTCTCCAGCTGTTCTCTTCATCTTTCTAGAGCTGCAGAAGAAACCCAGATCTCTTCCTGTCACTGAGTTTTAATGAGGAGATATTAAAATGGTCCTATGCACAGCAAGAGTTTTCCAAAATAAATAGCAACTTTTGCTGCCCAATTTGAGACACCTCTGAGGAGTCTCATTTCCAGGACTGCTCATGCATCAGTCTCATCCCTTCAAGGCCTCTGAGCTCACACTTAAAAAATGGGGGCACCTCAAAGCCTTTAAAGAAAATGTAGACCATTACTTCTGTAATACTTTCTTCTCCCTTCTTCTTGGATGTGATGTAAATAAAGATTACAGTAGAATTAATCATCACTAATCCATTGCCTAATGTAACATATTCTTTTTTTTCTATTTGTAAAATATTTGTGAGCAAGTTGCAACTTCCTAACATTTATTCATTACTAAAATTTAGCCAAGTAATGTGAAGGCTTGTTTACTCTGTGGATTCATAGTGAGAGGCCTAAAATGAAATTTTTTTCTGCTTAGTGATAATTGGTTGAATAAGTGACAGTACGTGCTACTGTTGCTGATCCTTGACTGAATGAGAATGCGAGCACTTTGGGCACAAGTATTAAAATCTACCTTCAGAAATCATTTCTGGTGAGCATTTATACACATCTGCTGGATGCATAAGTAAAGGAAACATGGAGAGAACACAAAATTGGGCAAAATTAATGAAAGAAAAAGCCTTTAAAGAAAATGCATTTTCTTGCAGTTTTTGAAATTATTTTCTTGAGGTCACAACTGTTTCTTTGAGTTTGGATTCCTTAAATAACAGAAGCAGAAACATAAGGGTCTGGCAGGGTTATCTGACTTAGAACAGTCTCTCAGGCATGCACAGCCCTCTGTTTAATCTGCAGCTGTTGAACAAAGTTATGCACCTACTCAGAATTCTTGGGTCTTCTCTACTGCATATCCTAATACATTGTCAGTGAAGAAAGAGAAGGAAGTAACTGAGTTTTTTGACAGTGCCCCTGTAATATGCAGAATTAGCACCTGCAGAGAAGACAACTGACCTGTTGGAGCTGTAGTGTATTTTGGGACAGAAAAACCCACCCTGTGCTGTTGCACCACGTCCATAACATCTTGCTGGTAAAAAGGAAGCCCTGTATCCTAAAACTTGTGATGGAAAAATCTTCTGTAATTTCAGGAAGACCATTCCAGCTACTGTGTGCACTCAGCTCTTTTCTCTCATTTTCTGGCCTGGTCTTGCCAAACCCTGTTGGCCCAACCTGCCTGACCACATTTCTTTAGTTTTCTCCTTCTGCAGGGAAGGTTTCTGCACCAGGGCAGCACCAAGTGAAGGAGAGACTCCATAGAGAAAGCTGAGAGCTGAAGGGAACCTGGGTTGACTTAATTACAGTGCCATGCAGATCAAACAGCCTCTCAAGATCCATTCTCCCAAGATCAGCATGATGCCTCTTGTGAAGATGGCAAACCAGGGGACATCAGGGATTTAAGGTTTAAAATGCAGAGCATTCCCTCTCCCCACAGAGGTGGAGTCTGGCTCTCCCTCCTTGAGAAATGATAGACAACAGGTCAGCATCAGCAAGAGCTAGTCATCAGCAAGAAGTGGGAAAAATCTAATGAGCAGAGCAAGCTGTTGTCTTGCTCTGCTGAAACGGGTGTCCAGTGCACTTTTCAGGTGGCAGAAGGGATTTGACCCTGGAACACAGGTGTCCAGTGCTACGGGAAACACCTGCCAATAGTAGAGATGCTGACTTGAAGGAAGCAATCTGCTGCAGAAATTGATTCCCCTCCCTTTGCCACTGGGACATCCACTGGATACCCACAAGACTCAACCATCATTAATAACCCACCTATCTCATTGTGGCTCCAGGGAGGAAAGTGGTCCTTGAGTAAGTCAAGGCCATGGCAATGTCCTTAATACCCAGCCCAAGGCATCACACACTCATTCACTCCAGCAGGAAAAGCAGTCCACCTGCTCTACAGGATCAACACGGGAAGGGAGCTTTGGCTCCAGCCTCACTAGCAAAATGAAGAAAGTGACCTTCTGAGCCAAAAAACACAGAGGCAGAGAGATGGAAAAGGACAGCACAAAGACACTTCTCTCACTGCAACTATTTTGCAGGATAATAAGCCAGGAGAGATTCATTATCTATTCACTGATCTGGTTACAGGCAGCAGCTTGTCTGTTTTGCTCAAGTGTTTAATTACTGCCAGGGATGGGAAGTTTGCCACTGCAGATTATCTTGTTAAAAACACCCCCAAGCCACACCAGGACAACACACTGGCGAGCAGAGGATTCCCAAGGGCAGCTGGGGAGTATCCATCAGCCACTGTGGGTATCTGCAAGGGAAAAGGCTCCCCTCAGTTCTTTCCCCATTCTCCTCTTCCTGTTGGAGCTACTCTTTTATTCTTCCTTTTAGGGGCTAAACACCACAGTATGGCCTCACCAAGTTTTAGGTTTGACTTTGGTACTTTGTCTCCTGCCTCTACTTCATGAAGAGGGAAAAGAGATTGGGGAAGAAATGTAAGATGGGTACAAGGAGGCTTATGGACTGGGAGGATAATCTCCGTTCCTACTTTGCCTGTGGACTTGACCCCTTTCCAGATGCAGAAGTAGCAGATGATCCACGCCAGCAGGAGACACAGAGCCAGCTCCCAGCGCACAGTGCCCAGTTTGTGAATACCATCCGTGAGCCCCAGGACTCGCTTCCTGCCAGTGTCCAGGGACAGGGAGAGAAGCATTAACACTCAAGACCCAACTCACTCAGACAGACCTTTCCCATATTACCCCATCCAAAGTCTTAGCAGGCTATCCACAACACATCTGCCCAGGGCTCCCAGCCATTTGAATCACCCCAGCTCTGCCTAGGGCTCCCCTCTCCCTCATTCCTGCAGATACTGCTCCACCATGTCTTGTAGCTGGCCCAAAATCTCCCACTCTCAAACTCATGGTGCCATGCCCATTAGACCCAAGCTAATCAAAATCAACACCTGCTCCCCACTGCTCCCCCACCCTGGCAGATGCCCAGCAGAGACTACTCAACCCAAAGCAGGCCACCAATGCCATCATCACCCCAGGCCATCACTCTTCCTCCCCATACACTGCAGGCACCCTATATATAAGCATAAATGATCTTTATGATTCCCATGCTGTTCTTTCAGCCTCCTTCCTTGAAGATGCACCATCATGAAGGTGGACCACACGAAAGCTCAGGACTGCAGCTCATGCAGTCCCCAGGAGCCCAACCACACACTTACGACTCCTCTGCACACCCTTCTTCAAACCAGTCCCCTCACGGTCCCCTTGCTCTCTCTGCAGAAAACCTGAACAACCCTATCAGAAGGGTCTCAGCTCTTGCTAAAAAGTGTGTGCAAAGAACAGGGCAGGAGAGGGGGGCCAGCACTGTGCAGACTCTTTCTGCAACTGTGGGTGCTTATCATTCTCTATGTGCCCTGTGGTGGCTGCAACAGATAAAGGACACTCAACCCTTTCAGAGACACTTAAGGACACATAAATTGGAGGGGGGGGGGGGAAGGAGGCAAAACCAAGCAAACAAACAAACAAAAAATCCCAACTGCTGAAGCTGAGTCCCTGACATCCCTCTTCTTTATGAGACCTTCCTCAGTAGAGTGTGGAGAGGTAGTGTGGCACCAGCAGCCGTTTCAACCTCTTTTTGGGACACTGTCTGGCCTCCTGCAAGATCTCTCCCTCAAACAATGCTTTATTGCCTCCAGCCCCATGACCAAACCTCCTCAAATTCCTCCCTGGCATCTCATGAATGCACCTCAAATCCCTGCTCTCCAGGGATGATCCTGAGCAGCAAGACAAGGTCAGAAGAAGGGAAAAGGCAATTTGGACCTTTCTGTTTCACTGTGGAGGACTGTTCAGTCTGCCCTGGCCCCTCATGCCCACCTGCCAACAGTAGCCTGCAACACCCAGCACACGTATCCCCTGCTTCCAGCAAGTCCTCATCTGATTTTGGTGCCTCTTTTGGTGGCCACGCTCACCCGGGCACCTCAGTGCCAAAAAGAGAACATGCCTGTGCATGTGTGCACATGAGCACCCTTGGGCAGGCACACTGTGGGGTGTACCCGGTCCTCACGCCCCTGGGCTCTGTGCCAATCTCCTTGGCAGCTCCCTGTGCTCCCCATGTTCAGGTCTGACATGTGGCACCTCGCTTGGTCCTACAGAGATGCACAGCCCACTGCCCAGATACTCCTAGAGCTGCAGCCTTTGGATGAGAGAGGAGCCTGAGCAGAGGGAAAGGGATCACATACTCCCAAAACTCGATCATTGAGGAGGTGGCGTTCGCAGGCAAGGTCCTGTTGTCCAGGCTGGATCTATTCAGAATGTCCACACAGAGATCTACCAAAAGAAAAGGAAGCTGATGAGCCAGAAAAATTCTCTAAGGCTCCTCCACGGGGGACGCTCCTTCCCCTTTGTACCCTAACCCTCACTCTGGCAGCACACAAACCCTTTACCCCGTGCTACAGAGCATCTCATTAAACTTTTGCATCTCATTAAGCATCTCATTAAACTCTGGCTCTCCCCAGCTACGAATCCCAATCCAGCAGTAGCCAGAGGACTTCAGGAAAGGGAAAAGGGAAAGAGAGAACAATTCCCTGCCAAATGGAAACCAGATGGCTGCAAAATATAGATTATTGAGGGGTAGCCACTATGAGTAGCCAGGATAGAAAATCCCATTCTCTTCCCACATCATGTACCATTCCCTGTCCACACATGCATGCATATGTTCACACACACCACAGATGTTCCCTCCTACCATCCCCAACTGTGTTACACAGCATGAAATTACTAAAAACAGAGGAGATGCCATGCATCCAAGAAATGCACCTCACCTTGCACTTCACCAGCGAAAGACAATTCACTGGAAAAACAAAGAAGCCCAGATGTGCCTGGGAAGCTTGTGTCTGTTAAGATAACATCTGTGGCTTTCCTCACAAACATGCTGGAGGAGCTGAAGGAATCAGATCAGCTCTTTAAAAGGCTGGTTACCTCTGCTGGGATGAAGGGGCAGAGGAAGCTGTGAGTGAATGGCCCATGGGGTGGAAAAATTGAACACATCACAGAAACTGATCATCTGACAAGAGAAAAAGGGAGGGAACCGAGCTGCTGCCAAGCAAAACAACCTGTTCAACATGCTAAAAAAGTCCTGTCAAGGACATGAGATCCATGAGGATTACTTCACATCTACCCCATCCTCCCAGTGCCTTGAGTAAAACCAAAGCCAGGTCTTCTCTGCTGGGTGCAGTTCTATGAATCGTGGGCATGAGGAGATGAGACCCCATGCCAATGTAAAGGTATAGAAGCTGTATGGATGTGATTAAACCAGGAAAACAGTGCCCTTAGAGTTTTGTGTTAGTGGTTCCTTCACTTGGGGACCTGTACTGGCAAAATTCTCCAGTGCAGGCTTGGCCTGATTTAGCCAAAAGCTGAGTGTGCAGAGGAAACTCTTCAGGCATTGGCAGCAACTGTGCCAGTAACTCTGAAGGAGTGGAGTAGAGTAAGGGAACTGTAAGACAAATTGTTGTACCAGAGCTAATGAAAAGCTCCTGCCACATGAGGAGGACTCTAGATTGGCTTGAAAACTCTCCCTCCCACCTCTCCCACTTGCCAGAAAATGCAGATTTTTTTAGTGAAATCACATTGCAGCTCATAAGAGCTTCTTATCCAAAGAAAAAAAATATTTTCTACAAAACCCAAATAATTTCTGGGAACTGGAAAGAAGCTAAAAGCTGATCAAGGGAAGGTGTACCTGAGTTCCAAGGGTTATTGCAGCTAGCCCATGGCAGCACTGAATTGAAGGAGCTGAACAGGTAGAAGAGCGCCCAGGACAGGATGACAATGTAGTAAATATTCAGATACCACTCAATGATTTGTGTGGCATATCCAATTCCTGTGAAGGAAAGCAAAGGAGATGAGGATGGGACTGCCAACCAACTCCCAACACATGAGGCTTGCAACACGAACAACGTGGCTCACTAGACAATAGGGCAAGACCTATACAAGGGAAAGAGAAGGGAATTTGTGACTGTGCATGCAGATAGGACACACACTGGTGTGTCAACTGGTATGTCTAGACATGTCTGTGCTGGAAAAGGTCTATGTTGGAATAGCCAGAAAACTTAACACTAATGTGAAAAAAAAATGTCTTGACCACTACAGTGCCACTGCATTGCTGTGCCTCTCCTCCAGGAAAACCAACTCTAGCCTTTAAAGAAAAGAAATGCAGGTGAGTCTCTTACTTCTGGGAAGACTCAGGAAAAAAATGTTCTCATAGCTAATACATATGAAGTAAGGTGTTGGGGCCAAGGTACAGACTTAGGAGCACAGCACTTGTCTTGTGCCAATTGTGCCCATTGCTTGCTGAGACATTAGAACTGTACTCAGGCCAAAAAGGCCCAGCTCATTCCTTTAAAACTGGTTGTCAGTGACCTTTGAGATGCCACTGCTGTTCACCTCCAGGCCTGTGCCAGATGTCTCCAGTGCAGGAGGTTCCAGACACCCCAGGGAGTCTTAAATAGCACTGCACACTCATGCTCGAGCAAACTAACCAGGCCTGAGCACAGGTTTCCCTGGCTGCAAAAGGTGGGTAATAAGCTCTCCTCTGGGCAGGAGAACTGAGGAAATTAGATTCACTAATACACTAATGCCATTAAACAACCTTCCCCAGGGCCCCAGAAGTCCTGGTACTTATACTCGTGCCTTAACCTAAACCCTGTTCCATCTCTGAGCTGTCAGACCAGTACATGCAACGTGGTCCCCTCCAGGTTGGATGATGCCAGCCTGCAAAAGCTGCCACAGCAGCCTGGGCACAGCAACGGGCAGGGAAAGCACTATCAACCAGCCAGCTTTCCTCATCCTCTTGACACTATTTGTCCTGGACTACATGCAGGTGTTTATGTACTGACACTTCCATCCTCCTCCTGCAAGCTGGCCATCCTGGTTCCCCTCTCTCCCAGGCTCTGAGCTTCTCAAAGCAGAGACTGGAGTTCAACTGGACCAGCACAGCCCCCAGTCAGCACCACACACCCTCAGTCACCTACAGAGGGGTCAGGGAACTGCCCCTGCACACACAGCAGTCACCAGGAGGGATAACAAGGCTGGGAGAGAGGAAGGGAGGGAGGGAAGGAGAATAAAGGAGAAAGAAAAAAAAAAAAAGAAGAAGAAGAACAACATTTCTGAAAAAGGCTCTGAGTCACTAATTCTTAGAAAGTGCTGCCAGTAAATCCTGTAACTTGACTAACCTTCAAAGATGGGACAGATCTTCCTCCAGGCAGTGACCCCTCCCTGGCTGGTGTACTGCCCCAGCGCCGTCTCCAGGAAGAACAGGGGGATTCCGCAGGTGAAGAGGAAGATGAGGTAAGGGATGAGGAAGGCTCCTGCAGAGAGGGGTGAGATGCTGCCTCAGAAACCTCTTCAAAAACCTTATTCTCACCACTCCTTGCCAGGTACCTGGGGCCCCAGCTGGAATCAGCTGGATAAACACAAATATTTCTCTGAATGAACTGTGCAACCTCTGCTAAAGAGACAAGGTCTCCAATACCGTCATTTTCAGAAAAAAACCACAAGGGTGGTCTGTCTTCTGCATTTGGTCTTGGCCAAAACCTAGAGGTAAAGAGTAGCCAGATAAGGGGATAAAAAAAAAGGCAGTGCTGGAGTTCTCCCTGCTTCATGCTCCTGACCTCATTCCAGTTTTCAGCGGGAGTGGGGTGAACCAAATAAGTCCTTGTTTCACATAACCACATTTGTTCTGCCTTTCACAAGACTCACAGCAAAACTCCCACTTGCCCAGAGGATACAAACCTGGAGGCTGGTGACATTTCTTAGTAACTAATACATTTGCCAGGATATAAATTTACTTGAGATATATTTCATGTCAAATTTGAAAAGCAGTTTGCACCAAAAGAATGGAAATAGGGGAAGGGCAACAGAGCATTCCAGCATTTTCAAAATGAAGAAGGTTAACTTCTCTCTTCACAATCAATTTTTTATTACAATGTAGAGGAATGTCTTAAGAGAAATCAGCCTGAAATAGATCTCAGATTAACCCTTGAAGAAGTGGAAGAAGGAGAACAAGAGCAGGATTTTTCCAGAAACAACAACCAACATAAACAAAGCATCAGAAAAGACAAAACCAACAACAACAAAGTTGAATGCCCCCCCCCCCAAAAAAAAATTGGTTTAATGCCCTGTTAGCTGTCTGAATCTTTTTTTTCCTTCTTTTCAGTTCTGCTGCCAAACCGAAACACCCAGTAAATTCACTGCTCTGCTCAAAACTGGTCCTGAGATGTCATTTTCACAGCCGACCTTCCTTCGTCACCTCACCGCCTTTCTCCTGATCTCTGATGTAGGTTTTCACACTTTCACTCTGCTCCAAACAAGCTAAGGCAACTGCCTTCCTCGCCAAAACAGCTGTCAAGGTCTTGCCACTCCATCCAGTAAGCTTTTGGTCATAGGGAGCTCTCGCTGCCAGTGCTTGCAGTCACCACGAGGGTCCCTTTCTCAGCCAAACCCAGGCATTGTCCCCCCAGGCCCTCTCCTCCCCTGCCAGCACAGGCATCTGCACCGAAATCCCTTCCTGTGACAATTAGCAACTGGGAACACTTGCCCTTGTTTTTAAGCCAACAATGTTACAATAACAGGGAACGTCCATATTTTCCCCTAAACACAGCTGTGTGTAGCTGCAGGAGACCCAGGGCCAGAGGGAAGGAGGCTGGTTCTCAGGGTCAGGGCAGGTTTACAGAGCAGGGAATGGGAGCTGTGTATGCTGAACTAGAGGCAGCTGCTGCTTTCAGTGCTGCAAGATGTCTATCTGTTTGCCAAATCTGCAAGACAGCTTTATCATCCTGCACTCAGAGGAGTCTTTCAGCAGATTCCACACCCTCTCCTCTGATACCATTTGTCCCAGAGGTTGACCCATTTCAGTCTCTGAGCAATGAGGGGTTGTTACACCTCTTGCCTTGTCTCTTGTAACCATCCCAGTTAGCAGCTGAAACTCCATTTGTGATCCTCTCCTCAACTTGCTTCTCCACTGGAGGACTGAGGAGGGCCCCCAGAAAGAGATCCTTTTTCCTTATGAGACAATAGCGAGTTCAGGATGCTGAGCAATTAGATCAAATTTGATAGTGCAGCCATAGGTAAGGCTACAGTTGGTTGCTTTACAGCCAGGTAGTGCCATTGTTTCTATGGCATCTGTCTTACAGCTTTATAACCATCTCAGTACATCTGAAGGTGGAGAAAGGTGACAGGACAGCAGTCTCCAGTTTGGGCAGGAGGGACAGGGATGCAACATTTATAGGTGGAAAATACCTTTTTTTGCAATTTCAAGGACTTTTCCAATGATGAGAATATCTTTCAGTGCCATGGGAAAGACAGTGCCTTGTCCCACGCAAGTTTGTCAGCCATCTGGTTCCCCAGAGCCCTGGAGTAATATACCTTCTGCAAAAGGCAGCGTGTGAGCTGTGAGGGAAGGCCCCTCCCATCCTATTCTTTCCCAAGCCTAGTCTTGTTGCCCTCTAAATCACAGCCTTAGATATTCCAGAGTAGTTTAATTTAAAAAAAAAAAATAAAAAATTATTCAATAGATATCCAAAGTGAACAAAAGTAGCCTTTTCACTTACGCTAATTAGCATACAAATTGCAAGGAGTACTGAACCGGATACCAGAGGCATAAACTATGCAAAGATATCATCTGGAAGAAATTTTCCATGCAAAACCCATGACTTCTCTCTCCAAGCGTCACTGCAGAATGGGCTGTTCAATCAGAGGCACCCCTGGTGTTTACTAACCCATGCTGGTCTGACTTGCTTTTGGGGCCTTCCATCAAAACATTGAAGAAGAAGACTGGAGGATCTGCTAAAAACCATCCCAGGTTTAAGAAAAACTCAGTTCCATTTTCTTTAACTATTTCTTACCCAGCCCCTCTTTGTTTTAGAGGAGATATTGTATCGTCTCCTCTTTGATTTGGATAAACTCCAGCAACAGCACAGAGGGCAGGAATTTGGAAGCCCTGGGATAATCTACAGTGGAACCACTCATCTATTGGTGAAAGCTCACAGAACCTTGGAAAAAAAAAAAAAAAAAAAGCCTTTTTGGCATGGTTTGCAGAGAAAGGAATTTTAAAGTGGGGGGAACAAGCAAGTCCCAGAGCGTTATTTCAAGGTGTCTCTAGAGAACAAGAACAAAGGAGAAGTTATTGCTGTATTTGACATGTAATTTGTTATTCCTCCTTTTCTTTTACAAAGTTAGATTTTGATTCACCAAGAAAAGTTAGTGACAATCAATTATCCCCTTCCGTTTCATTTTATTGTTATGAGGAAGTTCAATTTTTAACCATGTAACGATCTTACTGCAGGGTTATTGGAAAAGGAGAGCCACGCAAAGAAACAAAGGGGAAGGTGAAGGAACCCTTCCTGGGCATGGGTTTTCCTAGTAGTGGTTTGATCACTGGGGGAACTGCTCCTGAGAAAGAGGTAGAAATGTCCTCCTAAGGGGTATCAGGCCTTGGCAAGGATACCAGCACCATCTCAGCTTTTCCTCTGTGACACAGGAAGCAGGAAAAGATAATTATGCAGGAGGAGGCTGCTGATGGCTTTCTGACCATTCACAGCATTTGATAGCTTCCAAAGACCACCAATTTCTTGAGATACCCAAGGGCCTTAAGGAGTTACTAGAGTTAATCCAGCATCCAAACTTGAGATTGCTGCTTTCAGAAACAGTACCTGCTGTAGAGCTGAATTCACCCCTCAGTTTTTATTCCTCCTGGTTTTGGCAGGAGCTAACTTGCTGGAGGAGAAGATAAGGGAGTGCATGTTGGGGCACATGAGGCACGGGAGAAATGGGTTCAGGCATGCACGTATCTCTTGTCATGCCTACAGATCTAGAACATCTCGTGCATGCTGTGAACTTACCACCACCGTTCTTGTAGCAGAGGTATGGGAACCTCCACACGTTACCCAGACCAATGATCTCCCCCGCCACAGACAGCACAAACTCCATTTTGCTACGCCACTGGCCTCTCTCTTCCATTTCCTCCACTTTTGTCTCTTCAGGACCTGCAATGGCCCCATTGGGCTCTCCTTTCTTAGGCACAGCTCTTGTCATGGCTCTGCGGGACAGAAGAAAAGGAGAGCATGGGATGCAGAGAGCTGCTGCAGGACAAGCTGCTGGGAGGAGGGAGGGAAGGGACCTGTCACCACAATAAATGAGTTCCCAGTGTCAGCCTGAGGTTCCCTCATCCTCTGGAAAATGGTTTCTTTAGTGTCAGCTCAAAGTATTACCCCAAAGTTATGTCTGTGCTGAAGAGACAGAGGAGAGGTCGCTGCTCAGGTGAGATGAACCTGCCTGCACTACCCCTTTACTTCAGGGCTCACCCCTGAATTCACCCTTCCCTGCCCAAGGCCCCCTTCCTCATCCTTCCCATCCTGACTAAGTGCTCTGCACCTCCATCGTTGCTGAAACCTTGCCTGTTACATTGGAAACAGCAGTTCAGAGGAAGAGAAGAGGAGCTGGAGCAGTGAACTGAGGCAGGAGTTTCTTCTCCCCCTGTGCTTTATACAACAAGTGTCTCCTTCTGGAGTGGTTTTAGATGGCAGGAGAGAAATGTTAATAAGATAAACAGTCTGTAACGAGAATGGACAACCTACTATCTTCCTTCAAGGCATTGGTAGGAGCGTTGTCTTTGTCCCCCAGGACACCACATTACACGACCACAGCCTGACAATGCAGCAATGCACAGACGCTTAATTTGACCCAGGCTCTCTTCACTAACAAACAGGCATCAGCACTAATCCTCCACCTTTGCCCAACCTTTCAAAGAACACAGGGCAAGGAAACAAAGCAAAAGGGCCTCATACTTGTGAGGTGTTTCATGTCTGGGCAAGGGAGTTCTGACATTAGGCAAGTCCAGTGCTGCAGTGAAAAGATCAGCAGGAAGAAGCCCAGATAGAAACACAGAGTGAAGTCACTGTTGGAGGAAATACATTGAATGTGGCTGCACCTCCAGGATGGTACAAGGAAGACATTTTCCAGTCTATACTAAATCCTGCATTACGTTTAGCATCATCTTAATGAAGCAATGTTAGTTGTTCCTTGTTAAAAGATGCAATTTTCTATCATCATGAAGTCCTTTCATTGGCTAGTTACTTTAAATCTAGTCAAAATTCACGCAGACCAAACTGAATCTTCTTTTCAAGAGCATTTTCATGTTGTTACAGGCATTTGATTATAAGAAGAAATGAAAGTGTGAAGAGAGAAAGCTCCCTCTGACATAGCTAAAAAAATTCTTCTAAAAGTCTTGCTCTAGTGAGTTACCTGAGGTAGGGATGCACATGTCAGTCCTGACAGAAACCCCAGACCTAACACGAGCAGGGGAGCTGGGGAACTATGACAAGGAAGTCCTAATTTTAGCTACATCTCACTGGTGGCACTATTAGTAAGCACATCTTGGCCTCTGACAGAGTGATTGGCATCAGCAAGGAATACACACTGCCATGTTAGGATTAGGAAACTACACTGGAAACAAAGCAGCAGTATCTCTGCTTCCATTTCCACCTTCTGAGACTGCAAAGAAATCAGGGCTTGGTTCCTTCATAGTAACTTACAGGTTCAGTTTGCTGGTAGTTCACCAGGTTTTCTTAATAGCACATCTATCATTCCTTCTGTGCCACCTAAGGGGACATCCCCATCTCCAGGGAGCAACAGGGACAGCAATCTGCATCACCCACACCACTTAACACTTCCACTGCCCCCAGATCTGTTCTGGACTACTTCAACTTGCTCTCTCCCAGGCAAAGTCCAAGCACAGTTCTGGAGGCAGCTCAGGCCAGGGACCTCTCCCAGTCAGCAACTCAGTGGTGAGCAGGATCTCGTCACCTTTGATATCCTTTACCTTATAGGACAACCAAATCTATCTATCCACCCCAAATCTATCTATCCAGGACCACAATGGCATCCTATTCCCTCCCTCCTTGTGCCTAGTCTCTCTCCAGTCATCTCCCTCTGGACCGGCATCAGGGCATGACATGTTTCATGGGGAGTAGGGAATACCAGTGAGTATGACCTAACTGGAAATAAGAGCACACGTGTAGACCCTAACATCTAACTGTCCCAGCAGCCAAGGAACACCACAGCACTTGGTTTTGGTGTAATTTTCAGTGAGCCAAGGGGGAAGCAGGAGCAGGAACTGGTTGGTTCTGCTGGCACTTACCCCACACAAGACAGCATCATTATCAAAGTGTCTCATTTACTTTTGTAAATTAAATGATTTCCTAAACGCGAACCCTCTGGATATATCAGGCCCTCGGGCAAAGAAACATGCTTGCGTATGAAAAGACAACTTCTAATGAATGTTCACAGCAAAACAAGTAGTTCTTTAACACAGACATGTTTCCTCCCTCTGTTATTCAAGCAAAGAAAGGAAATCAGATCTCACAGTGTAATACACCACTTGCTCTCTAAATGCCCAAGGCAACAACAGTCTTTGTTCCCCCATCTGCTTTCCTGAAGAGCCCATCCTATTCGCTTTGAAATCAGCAGCAGATATCCATGGACTCTGAATGTAGAGGGATGAATCTCATGCAAAGCATCAACCACTGTAATAGAGGCTGCAGCAAGAACAGGGGAGCACAAACCAAGGAGGAGAGCAGGCAGGGGTCAGAGAAGAGCGTCCTCCAGGCTAATATCGGTGCCTCTCGGAAAACATTGCATAAGATCCTGGTCCCTTATAACTGTGAGAGGGTTTTAGAGCTATTTCCAATAAGAGCTTATAATGGGCAGTACTGCAGTGAGTCATAACCAGTTTCAGTGTCAAATGCAGATGCATCAGGGCACTAAGGAATCAATCTCTGTTTTATCTCCAGCCCTTTCCCTTTATGGCCCATACGCTGGAAGCACCTATTTACTGGTATGGCTTGCATCGTCCCAAACCCACCAAGGGCTCTAACACATATCTACATATGAGTGTAAAGGTGAATCAGCCCTCTAACAGGCTCATACAAACCTCAAACCTCACATTTAAAGAGGGTGGTATCAAGGCACACATCCTAAATGCTGGTTTGCAGCAGCAGCTCACCAGCATAGAGATCCATCCTCCCAGTCCCAGCTTTGCCCCCTCCCCTTAGCTCGCCTGCTGGGCTGCATAGGGAGGTGGAGACATTGTGTCCTCCTACCAGCCATTTCTCAGCCCAGGCTGAGGCCCCTTTCCCCTCTGCCTGCCTGCAGCAGGGCCTGCCAGCTGGCTAATCAGTTTATTCCGATGCTGCAGCACAGCCTCCTCATCTTTGAGAGGAGCAGAGCTCCACGCACTGTCAAATGTGAGAGAAAAAGTAACACATACTTAATGAGATGTGTTTGATCTGTCACAGTCCTTGGCACACTCCAATTTGCTGCAGTCCAGGGCTCATTATCAAGTACAATGATGCTTAAGTCTGGGTTTATTGAGGATGTCACAGGAAGATGGCAGGAGATGACTTACCTAATTCTTTGCTTTTCTTCTTTTAATGTAAGGTGGATGCAAGAGCCAGCCTATTTCTACTAATATTTGTGTTTTACTTCTCTTCTGTTAGACCTGTTTCACATGTGGGGGAAGGGGAAGATCACAGTAATCACCTGTCACCAAGCCCCAGGAAGGGAATGCTATGAGTGACAGCCTGCAGCCTCAGCCCTGTCACCAGCCTCCACCCCAGGGACACCTGGACCAGGGCTTTGACTCTGCATCTGTCCTTTCACTCCTGAGTAGGCCAACACAAAGGATAGAAACTGGGATGCTGCAATGAGGAACACAGCTTGGACAAATACAGAACAGCAGGGACAACGCAGCAGCTGTGGCTTCATTATCCTTTAAGAAGGGGGAAAGCACCCTGATTATGAAGTCAAACCTCTTCAGCTGGGAACAGAAGATGGATTAAACTGGTGCACAAAATTTTGGCCTTTCATGTCATGAACTACAGCTTCTACTTTCCCAGACAAAGCCATGCATAGCATTACACATCCCCACTACTTCCCTCTCAGCTTTGCCTGCTGCTTCTGCGAAAAAGCCTATTTATGTACCTCCTGGCTCTCTTTCTAAACATCTAATCCTACTGTGCCCCTGCCCTGTATGTTCTGGGGCCAGATGGGGACTCAAATAACTTCTTGTTTCCAGCTAAGAACAATTTGGTTTTCCCACAGCAGCCACAGCCACCTACTGTGTTACATCCTTCCTGACAGGAAGGCAGACATTTTCCTCTCCCTTTGGATACCCCTCTCCCTAATACATGAGTTCAGAGTAAAGACTGTGCCCCTCACTGCTCACCTGCACCTTTTCTGCTGTTCTTCACCAAATTTTTGGGGGAAAAAATGCTACGACATTCCCAGCTTCTTTTTTTCCCTCTGCCATAAAGTTTTCCCAACTGTTAAGATGCCACCTGATGCAATCCACAGTCTACCTCTCCCCTGGACCCACTCAGCCACCACCACCTTCCCTTCTCAGCTCCCTGTAAACTCTACAGTCTCTTCTAGAGGTGCTTTGCTGTATTTTCAGCTCTCAGCCCTTTGAGCAGGTGCTTTTTGCCAGGCCTGGAGTACCCTTCACAGGAATGACCTGCAGTCTGTCATCTTCCCACAGAGTAGGAGGCTTCCTCTGTGCCCAGTGCAACAGGCAGCTCTATATGAAATCGTACAGGACTGGGCCTGGTGAATGGAGGCAGCCACATTTTTTCCCAAAAAGATTTGCTGCTGAAAAAAATAAGAACACACTTGGATTGCAGCAGGATCTGGAAGGAGAACAGGCAGCGTGCAGGCAGCCTTAAACACAGACCAACAAGTTCCCTTCTTCAACATTTGAATGAGCTAACTCAGTCTCCCTCTGGTCTGAAATTTTGGACTTTCTTTGTCCCACACCTGCCACCAAGGGATTCTTCAAATATGGTTACAAAAGGCAAGGAAAAGCCAGGAACACCTCTGAAGTGCTCTGGACACTCACCCGCTGGGTCTGATGTGCTGAACACACAATGCAGATATGCAGGAGAACAGCATTTTTTGGCTTTATTTGGAAACGAGATGCCCCTAAAGAGGAGAGGTAGGAGAAGAAGAGGAGCATGTGAAGAGAAAGTATCATTTGAAAGCAAAACATGGTGGTATCCTCAGCCTCCTCCAGGGTAAAAAAAAGGGCTTTTTCAGAGTTGTTCAGGTGAGACAAGGAGCAAGAGAGAGACAAGAAAGTTGAGAGTGAAGCCGCCTGAAGTTTTGACACCAGAGGAAGAAGCCAATGGCAATTCTCCCAAAGCTTTTCTTCTTGAAACTCACTGCCTGTTCCTGACTCCTGTCAAGACAGGAGCTTCTACTGCTGGGAAGTTAAGATCCTCCATTTGACCTCTTCTGCTGATTTATCTTAAAGCAAATGAGAAGAGGGCAATCTCAAGAGGGAATAGTGAAACAGAGAGAACTGCAAACAGAGATGTCTTTAAAAAGCAGCCAATAAAACTTATTGGAGGAAGCACAGTGTTAAAGCTCCTTAGGACACTGGCAGGTGCTGCCTGGGCTGCAGAATCACAGGTGACAATGGAGACAGCTGCACTGCACTTATGTTTCTTGGTTTCAACTTGAAATTAGCAGCAACCAAGCACATCAACTCCAATTTAAGGTGGGGAGGGAGGAATCAGAAAGCAAAGCAGATTGGGTTACGTTACAAAAGGAGGAGCAGGAGGACATGGAAAATTCTCTGGTTGCACAATCAGAGCCAGCAGTCAGTCGGCAGCTGAAATCCTGCACTGCATTTTGATGGCAGGAGGCGGGGGCGGCTGTGGGAGCAGAGACGGAAAATCAGGGCTCAGAGAGGAACAGTAGTGCCAAGGTGCAGCTTGAGGAACAAACCCAGTTAAATTTGTGAGTGGAGGCTGCTACTGGAATAGGTCATCCCTGCAGGGTGGTCAGGAAAATATTTGCAGTAGAAGTAAGCGTTTTCCAACCAATCTAAGAGCAGCTACATGAGTGGGGATGGCTGCTTCCAAACCCAGGTGCTGCTGGAGAATGGCTCACTCCAGCTGCAAAAAGCAAAAAGACAAAGAAAGATGTAGCAAGAGAAAGACTGATCAACTCTAGGACAGCAGCTGAAATTAAAATGCCTTTCGTTTCAAACTGTTGAAAGCTCTTTGGCTTCCTTACACTTTCTAATTAACTTCCAGATTCTGTGGGCTGCAGGGTATTCTCAAAGCATCTGTTCAGCAAGGTTCATGGGGCACAGGAGGCTGTTACAAGGATCAGATCCTGCCTATATTTTCTCCAACGTGGAATAAGAGCAATTCTTCTGCAATCAGTGAGTTTGCTACTTACTGGCACCAGAAAGAGCGAGATAAGAAGCAAATGAGAGTTTGCTAATGACATGTACATCTGCGGCACAAGCTGCAAGGATTACAGAGCATCACCCTTCAGAGCACACATCCCCAGCTCAGGAGGGTACCAAATAGCTCCTGGCCTGTCTTCTGCTGCCAGGACAGGAGAGCCTCCTAAGTACCTAACAGTGGCTGGACTTTCCTGAGGATCAGTGGCAAATCTCTTGCTAAAAGCAGGGTAGGCTGTTGTTCTCAGGGCCAGATCAGTCTCTGTTGGTGTCCATGGCTCACCATCACTGCTCTGGGCTACAGAGACACAGGGGTGGTTTCTTTCTTTAGCTCAGAAACAAGTCTGATGAAGTCCATAAAGGGGGTGTAAATATGACCAGAAACCAGCCTTTGCATAAAACCAGATACTCTCAAGACCTCCACTCAGCCCATAGTCTGGTTGCATCTGCTGCAACACAACGGAAGGCCCAGCCACAGCAGGATCCATCCTTCTCACAGGGCACCAGAGTGACAGGTCTCCTACGGACACAGAGCCAGCCTGGCCCCAGGAGAGCCCCTAGAGCCACCTCCCTGGTGGCTGGAGGTGTCTGGCTGCAGTCCCGTGGCTGGCACAGAGGTCCTTGTGCACAGCCAAAGCATGGGGACAGCAGGGCTCCTGTCACTGGATGGAGGAGCAGAGCAGGTGAAGCGCACAGAGGGTGAAAGCTGTGCCGCTCCAGCACGCTCTGAAAACAGGCCCTGTGGGGGCACAGAGGGGCAGCAACCTGTGGTGCAGCCTGAGGGTGCCTTATGGGGAGAAGACAGAGCCTGCAGGACGGGACATGGTGGCTACAGGGCTACAGCAATTTCACGGAGCAAGGCACAGCACCTGGCAGCCCTGGGCAGGTCAGGGGAAGAGACAGAGGCTGCCAGCCCTGAAGGCTTGGCCACCTGTGTGCAGCCTGAAACTGGAGGCCAAGGAGTTAGGGAAGGGTGGGCAGCAAAGCCACTGGAGCAAGAGAGCAGAGGAGCCAGCACTGCAGCCGATGGTTCGGAGGTGGGAGAGCAGCACAGGGAATTTGGCATCACACTGCTGTAGGCGGTTGTATCTGGACTCCCCCTGGCAGGCACACCCTGCTGGACCTCCCAAAAGCACAGCCTGGGGGCACATGCTGCCAGGGATGAGAAAGGGGGAGCATGAGGGAAGCACACTCAAGCAAAACTCTTCCAAAAGGCAGTCAAGGTTAAGGCACAACACGTTGTTTTATGCTTCTCACATGGAAGACGAGAGGAGCCAACAGCTGATGTGGCAGAGCCTGGTGTCTCAGCCCAGGCATGTGTGGAGACATCACAGAGCAGCAGAGCTGCAGGAGCTCCCCACCATGATCATCCCCACACTGCTCAGCCCTGCACAGGGAGCCCAGCACCCTGTGTCCTGCTCAGGTGCAGCCTAGGGATCTACCTGGCGGACTCTGGGCAGGCTCAGCCATCTCCAGTTGGTGCTCAGGACAAGTCACACCAGGTGAAATCAGTGCAGGCAGAGGTGCATGGAGACTACGACTCCAGCAGCGCCAACAGTGCCTTCCAGCAGTGCCTGCTGTAACACCACATTGCAATGCCACGGGACTGCATCCCACCTGCACCCTCTGAGAGCCAAAGTGTCTGCTCTCCAGTCTGGGGCACCAAAACTTTCTTATAGCCCTGCCCAGGAGCACAGTCAAGTAGAGATACGGCACAGGACATTCTAGCCTACGCTCTGCAAGGGCCACATCTGCACCCGTGAATCCAGCAAAGTCAGGCTGTTGAAGAGCTTCAAAGGTCAGGTCCAAAGTTCAGCCTCTCATATCAGCAGCTGTCAAAGAGGGAAAACTAGGGCAATGGCATTTCCAATGGCATTGGTTGAAAGCCCTGATTAGTAGTGATTACTTTAAAAACACTGTTGATTTAAGAAGACACAGATCAGATGTTATGAAACCCCCACGCGTTCCACTTGGGCTTGTTCACAAAAACGCCCGAGATCCCCAGAATTTAGCACATGCAGAAACTGTGCTCTCTCCCTGCCTCACCGCTATGCAGGGGCAAATTTGATGAAGCCTTGGTAAAAAGAAGAGCAAGGAATGCACTCCCAGGCACATCTTTTAAAGCTGCAGCCACCCCAGTCAATGCTTTAGGGCCAGCACCTCTGCAGGGCAGCACAGGAGGAGAGGGAGTCACTGACTCATATTTGCAGTAGCTGAAATGCCTACAGCCTACTTCACTCTTAGCACCTTTGCTCCTGTACCTATTATCACTTAGTCATCTGCCCTTCATTCCTGTCCTTATCTGGCTCACTCTCATCTCTCTGCCCAATCTTTCTGCTGAGTACTTTTCTCTCTCTCTCTGCTGCCACAACCTTCAGTACCAATTATCCATCCTTCAGGCATCTCTTTGCTCTCAACTTCCCAGCAGCCCCCCAGCAGCATCTCTGCCTGTGCTTTCCTATAGAAACCATTGAAAGAAAATCCTCTTCCCTGAGTTGATCCAAACTGATTATTTGCTCCTTATTTTCCATCTCTCTCTTCCTTTGTTTAGCACTGGGAAGATTTTCCCCTTGCAGATTTGCTGGACCACTCTCCAGAGCACTGGCATGCAGCAGGGAGGACCGAAGGCGCTGGCACTCTTGGTGTGACACACAAATCCAGCCAGATCTGCTCGACAAGCAAACGCCCAACTCACCTGAACCCTGTGCAGGTCTCCCCCAGGCAAGCCCCTCCCGTTCTATCTTGTCCTGTCCTTTCCCGTCCCACTGGAATCCAGGCAGGGAATCCACCGAGTGCCAAAGAGATACAGCAATAGTTAAGGCAGAGACTATCCTCTCTCCTCCTCCTGTCCCTCCCCTTCCACCAGCTCCCCCCACCAAATTATCACCCAGCTCACGTGTGGGTGGTGGGACATTGGGCAGGAACTTTCTCCCCTACTCTCTTACAACATGCATCCCTCCAGACCTTGAACTGTGGCCCTAACAGGAAAACAAAATGAGACACCAGCCCCAGGCAGGCAGGGTAAAGGCCCAAAGTTTGCAAATATCCACGACAGCAGTCAGGGAGTGACTCCAGGTCATCTGGACCTCAACAGAGAGGGACCTTCCCCCTTGCAGACCCTGCAGCGTAGCCCAGGCTGGCTGCCACATGCTCCCACTGCACTGGAGCACTTCGGTGGGATAGTGGCATCTCTCAAAGTCATCCTACAAATGTGCAGAATGAATCATCTCCATCTCCAGGGAGCACTACATTAAACCTTCTTCAGTGGCCAAGCTCAAGACTCACCAACACCATCAGACAGGTGAACAAAAGGCAGAGGGTGGGTGAAGGGGCGGGGGCGTTTGTCCTGGGGTCATGCAGAGCCCTCCCTCCGTGCCTGTGCCCAATGCTGAGTGCAAACAGAGCTTGTGGGACAGAGCTCTGTCAGCAAGGAAAGGTACTGCTGGAATCTTTATAGTATCTGGGTGCTCACTACAAATGAGCAATCCCTCTGTGCCTAGCCCTGATATGCTTTTCCAGGGCTTCTCATGACCAACACCAGCAGTAGGCATTCCAGTTACACCATTTTTCTCAAGATAGTTCAGCTCAGATTTTTTCTTTTTTTAATGTTGTGTTTAATGCTATTACTGTTTTGTCTCCTGCTTTGCCTGTTAGTGTGCCTGCCAAATTCCTACTGACCTTTTCATGTACCCATGTGGTCTAACCAGAGCAGCATGTGGGGTGGGAGGTGGGACATATCCAGCACATGCTCCAGTTGCTCGGCTGTGTCAGGGCTCACCAGATAAGCATCCCTCAGCCTCCTCAGTGGGGAACCAGGAGCTGACACGAGCCCTCACCACCACAAAGTGAGGAAGCAGTAGGTTTACATGCCTGCACACGCTTATAGAGGTCATTTGTAATGTTGTCTCAAAAAAATCTTCCACAGGTGCCAGAAGCCAGTGACTCAGATTGCATTAGATTCCACACTGGATTGCCCTGGGGACAAATGATGCTGGAGACATGCATAAGGGGAATCAACCCTGTGCCTGATGGGATCCTTGGGATAAACCACTGAGGTCGGCACTGGAGGCAGTAGGGAAAAATGTCTCCATCTACTTTGGGGGTGTAATTTACTACCTCAGCTGACACTGGAGGCAGGTGGTCTGAGCCCACACTTCTGAGCAATGCAAAGAGGGGCCAAGATCTGAGGGACATCCCCAGGTTGGTGGAGCTCTGAGCCAGTCCAGCCCTCTCCCAGAGGTACCAGGGCAATGGGGCCATGAGGGCTGGGGTGGCAGCTGGAGCAGGCGATGCCTCTTCACAGGCAGCCAAGGACAACGTGCAGTACACTGTTTCTGGGATTAAACTTTCCAAGCATACCATTTTCAAAACCCCAGCTTTCACCTTCCCCATGGGCTACTTGAGCAGACTGGTCCCATACCCAAAGAAATACAGGCTGATTCTTCCTTTGCACGATCTGGCACCAACATCAGAGGGGACAGGCTCCATCTTCTGCCTTTTAGGGGCTGTCTCTGAAGTCCTGAAAGACTGCAAGGTGAACACCATGTGCTGGCTACACAACACGGCTACTGCACTGCCTCTGTGGCTGCCCATGAAGGACAGTGCCACTGCCTGTCCTGCCACGGAGGACTGGCGTGACCCAGCACGGCTGAGGGAAAGGTGCAATAGAGGTTATCCAGATATGAAAAGGGGATTGAGATAAGCCTAGGTAAGCAGAGCTGACCTAAAAACTTGATTTATCCACACTGAAATGTTTCTCAGGAACAGCGCGGGTTTTGTGCAAAGCCGTAGATGGGAAATGACCTGTGACATTCAGGTAGAACAAGAAGAAAGTCAACCTAAATGAAAACTTTATCCAGCAATGTGTGAAAGTCATTCTCCAGGAGGAAAAAAAGGCTGCTATTTCTGTTTTCCAGCCCAGAAGGTACCAGAAGTTACACTCAGGCTTCAGTGTTTCCCACCAGGCAATAATTCATGGTGGTTTTAAATCCTGCTACAGGCATGGAGCACATTTATCTCAGCATGGCAGCTTCCACATGAGGGATTGCACTGGAGTGATGGCCCAGACTGAAAACCAGAAATCACCTTCTGACCAGCTCAGCTGAGGGGGAAACAGACTGCGCTCAGGAGAGGGCAGGGTAAGGGGTGATGCACTCCCTGACCAATAATTGCCACCTTGGCTGGCAGAGTCAGCCCTGGGCTGCACAGGTGTGTGGGTAGGACAGGGGCTGCTAAGAGGCATGACAACCTGACTGCAGAGCTCCTCCTCTCTGAGTGTGGGTGAGGTTGCTCTTAAACACTCCATCCCCAAAAGGGAAGCGCTGCTTGCAACAAATCCTAGAAATGTTCTAAGCACCGCCTTCCCCAGGCAGCATGAACCCCTCTCAGGCATGGGACCTGCCCTGCTGTGTGCAGCTCAGACATCAGCAGCACACAGATCTCCACAGCTCTCCCCACAGCACACCCTGAGGTGCTTTGCAAAGGAAGGGAGGGCACCATCTGATTTTGCAAGCAGGAAAACCAAGACAAGAGGAAGCCCCATTGCTGTGCCCAAGGGTGCACAGGAGGAAGGGGAAGGCCCTGCTATCCCACCACACAGAGGTACCCACTCCATCTGCAGCTCGCTCAGAGCCGGTTGCATGGGTTTCCATCCCCTCCCATCAGCAGAGTAGAACTACCCTTGAAGTGACCTGATACCCTCAACCTGCCAGGCCAAGGGCAGCTGGAGACCAGGACTCAGCCTGTTGCACCAGCCTTTGCTCTGATGGATGGGTAACCATAGCATCAGATCTGTCCTGTACCTTCTCAAAGATCTCCTCCTCCCCACCCTGCTCACCCCCTGCCAGCTGGCAGTGCACCCTTGCCTCCCTTTGTACCTTCTCTTTTCTCAGTGCACGTGCTGGCTTTTCCCATTATCTGGGTCTCCCCACCCTGTCCTCCCTTGCAGCCAGCTCTGACATGCCTGCAGAAGAGCCAGCCCAGAGGGGCAGGCTGCCAACACCAGCCCACGCCAGGGCCACACTCCCTGGCAGCAGCGAGTCCAGTGCTCCACAATGCTTCCCTCATCCCTGAGCCAGTGAGATGCAAGGATTCAAGCAAAAACGAGTCCATTTCTCCCCCCACCCAGAGCAGCCTTTGGGAGAGGTCAGCTTGACACCCTGTGGGTGAATCCAACATGTGCTCCTGCTTTACAAACACCAGAAGCTGCAGAGGCAATCACTGGGACTTGTGTTGGAGACAGCAAACCCTGCAGCCCCGGCTGCCCAGCTTGCTGTGCCACCTGTAGGAGAAGTCACCACTGCCCTCCCTTGTCCAGACTAATTCCACCTTTTAACACCTCTGCTAACAAAATGGGAGAAATGCTTCCCCCTTGGGTACAACACTGCTTCCTCTTTGGACAAGAACTTGCCTAACTGACTGAGCACTGTTTGCAGAGGATTTCCTCCTAGGCATTCGTATAATTTATGTTTTTGTTCATTCTACTGAAGTAAGCCTGTGACTTCTGACAACAGTTCCACCGAACTAATCATTAGTTAACATGACCAAAGTAACAAGCGTTAACGAGACCCCACAGAACCATGACGAGCTCCAGCAGCCACAGCACTGCTCCCTCACTGAGCTCCCAGGGAAGAGGAGGCTGCCAGGAGCCTTCATCTTTGGAAGTACCGGCAGGGTGAGACATCCCCTGTTTCACAGCATTCCCGGTGGGGGAGAGGATGAGGCAAGGGCAAATGGCTTAGGAGCCCAGTGCTGGCAATAAAAGTGGTCAGGAGGGAGGACTAGCAATGCTGGGGGGATATCCATAGTCTAATAGCTTCTCTGAGTCTCACAGCAGTGCTCATTATTGATCAGAGACCGAGGAGGATCACAGTACAAAGGCAGGCAGAGGACACACGGGTATGTGCCTGCTCCTGCTTTCCCTCCCTGCTTCCTCAGGCCGGCTGAGCCTGGTGCTGTGGGATGTGTGTTGTGACAGCAAACACCTCCAGTATACAGGGCACAAGGAGAGAGAAAGGACAAGGTCAGTCTGCAGGCACATGTTGCTGCCCAAAATGATGCAACTCTGGACAGATCAGATGGAGAAGGGGGTAAGCAAAACGCTGGGTAACTTCTCAGAAGTAACAGCTTCCCAAATCTGTCTCTGTGCTCCCACACACATGCTTCCCTTATCTGCACCATGCAGATCCCCATCCTGCAGGCTGCTAACCACATTAGGAGACAAGAGCTCAGCCAAACACCCTGCTCTGTGGGATATGCTCATTTGCACCCGCCTGTAGCACACACTTCACAGATTATTTGGGGATCTCTGCTTCACAGGATTATGTATCTCGTGTGTTAGCATGTTAATCTTCCTCTGTTCTCTCCATTTATGCACCATGGCCTGTCTTTTCCCAACACATCCACCTTTCTTGTCAGCAAACAGCAACTCCCACTGCATAATTTTTCAACAGCCATGGAAAACTGTCTTGTATATATCATTAGTGGCAAAAGGAGCAGGATCTCCCAAGGCATCTCTTCAAACATGCTGGGAACCCCAGGATTCAGGATGCTCTCCATGAGACGCATCCTGTTCCACAGGCCTATCCCCGAGTCTCTCCCCTGCCCTGTTTGAGCATCTCCATCTGTAGGTAAGGAGGGCTGAGACATCCCTGGCACCACTGACGCAAGCATCGCAGTATGAGAAAAGCAGAGCCTGGTTTTCACAGACAGATGGATGGAAAGGTCACCCTTTCCAAGCACTAGCAACCTGGGGAGAATCTCGGGGATGGTTTTATTTTTAGGTGAACTTCTCATTTGGAAAAAAAAAAAAAGAGAGAGGAAAAAAAAAAAAGAAAGGGTCTTTAATCTCATGCCCATTATCCAGAAAATAATGGATTGAATTCTCAGCCTAAGTTGCAGGTTTTGGATTCTGAAGGTGGGAAATTTCCAGTGACCACACATCTCCTGTCTAAAAGGACATCAGCATCTCCACAGGTAGAGAAGGTATGAATAGGTGTAAATTCCACAGACTGCAAGGAAGACTGGGTTGATTTCAAATTCAGTGAAAACCCTTTCACCACAATCCAAATCATGAGCAATCACCATATGCTGAAATTACCATTTTCTAAATTTTACCAAAGTTCCCTCTAACCATGGGGTCTTAAAAAGTGCTGTGAAAGATTTCATGTCTGGAAGTCTCAAATATAATAATTTCAGATTTAGTCCATCAACCTGATCAATGAGCAATGCAGAATATACTTGATTCATATTTTAAGCCACATCTCATAGGTTCTAATACTTTGTCTTAAATTGCAATCAGAAACAATATATTTATTTAAGAGTGTTCATCAAAACCTTTGGTCCTCTTGCTTATCTAACCTGTCTAGCTCATCCAAAGCTTTACAGCAATTGGGTCATGTAGGAACACAGGCTTGGGAGGTTTCGTGGCTCATACATAACCAGATCAATAAACCACATGCCCAACCCACTGGACACCAGGCTATTTTGAAACAAAGCAAGTCACAAGGCTTTCAGCAAACTCAAATTTGCCTCCATGCAGCCAAGCAGACTTTCTACATCAGCCGTATTTCAGAGACAGCTGTGCACAATTACTGTTTTCTGTTATGGTAAAAATTTCTTCCCAGTGGGCCAAGTATCTTATAGATATTACTGGAAAATGAAAGTATAATTGTGTTTAAGGTTAAAATTACATGAATAAAAATATCTGTTGCTGGAGCTTCTAATATGATTCATTAAAAAAAAAAAAAAGTGGTAGGAAAAAACTTCTGTATTGAACTCTGTTCTCTCATTTCTGAAAGTAATTTCTGCCTGCCAGTACCATATCTCATGGTTGCACATGGAGCCTTGCAAAGGAACCTGCCCTCCTTAGACCCTCTGTGGAAAATATGCTGGGAAAAGAGAAAACAGGCTGGAAATGAGATGAGGTTTCCACAGCCACTCTGGAAGAGAGCCAGTGAAGCTCCAGAGGAAAACAGATCAATGGGCTAACCCTTCTGGAGGTTAAATCTGCACCACCACAAACCCTCCCAGCAGCAATGCCCTCAGTACTTGGTGCTCGTCAGAGTTTCACAGCCTCTAGGAGCGAAAGTCCATGACTCCTTTCCATCATGGACCTGTCTCCCAACGTCAGGTTAACAGGCTCCAAGAACACTAAAAAACCGGGGAAAACCAAGCCAGGAAAGCCAAACCCAAGAATTTGCCATTGCCTGCCTAGAAGCCTCGACCAGTACACAGCCACAGCTGGGGTCACCGTTCCCTGTGGGAGGCAGATTCTGCAGAGGAAACCTCGACAGGTGACCGGGAAGGCGAGAAAAGGGGATGGCCGGGTCATCGTGACCCAGGGGTCCCATCGTCCCCAGCCGGGGACCCCATCCCGAGCGGCGGCGGTAGGTGAGGTCCTGGGGCCACCTTGTGGCTAATGGCATGGACTGCTCTAATTTGCTTTAATTTGCTTTAATTCGCGTCTTCCTCTGCCCGCGTCAGCAGAAGCCTTGGCTGCAGCGTGGTGCCCACCCGTGTCTGTCTGTGCTTCGGGAAGCTGAGCGCCTCTGGCTGCTGGCTCGGCTCTGTCCAGGCTCCAGCTTCCTCGGGGTTTCCTGGGAGCCATCCAGCTTCCCAGGGTTACATGTCCTCTGGCTGCCCTCCTCGGATGCTGGGGCTACAGCACTTGAAACACCAGCTCTTTGATTTTTATGTGTTTTTTTTACCCAAACAGCCTGGAAACAAGGGGCCCTGTTTGTTGACATAACATGCAGATTCTGCTTCCACCACTCAGCTCTTCTGCCACACGCAGGAAAACCGAAATGACTGGCCCTAGAGCACCTGGAAGGCAAGTCAGCATAAAAAAAAAAAGACATAAACCTGAAGAGAGGAGGGAAAGCTTCCCATGATCCCTCGCTTGCAAGAAGAAAACACCAATCCATGCTTCTCTCAGACCCCGGGAGTAGCCCCAGTGACTCATCACACGGATGACACTTTTGTCTGGGAGCTGGCAAGGGCTCCAGCAGGAGCTGGCATTGCACTCCTCTCTTCACCTAGGGTACCCCAGGGCTGCCACATACAGGGGCTTACCAAGCTTCCTCTCCTCTGGCTACCCTCCCATTCCACTGTGCCAGTGCAACAGAGATCCAGACCTGAAAGCCCAGCACAGCTCCACTGACACACATCTCACCTAACACGTCATGGGCAAGGGATGCTGTTGAGACAAAACTGAGACAGAACAGATCTACTGGGGGAAAACATGGATTTAATCGAATGAATGGAGGAGCTCCCAAAGTCCACACTGGAGCCCCACCTCTGAGGCTCTCTGACACTCTCCATTCCAGGGTCAGTCCTTCCTTTCTGCCCACCAGAAGCCTGGGGATGCTCAGGAACACTGGTGATTGATCTGCCCCTTCAAAGCCCTCTCCAGGGAGAGAATTAAGGTGCATTGCTAACTCCACACAGACCATCTCCATGGCAGCCTCTTCCTCAGCCCTTGGAATCTTCCAGAGAAGTGAGCTCAGCCCAGAAATCCCTCTCTTCTCAGCAAGCAATGAATCCTTGTGTTGTCCAACAGGTGGTAAATGCTGTATAGAAACCATCCTGGGGGAAGGGAGGGAGAGCCACACCGGTCCTAGCAATGAGATTCGAGCTCTGTCAGCGTCAGGAGGCCAGACCTGGTGGCAGGAAGGGGCTGTCCCATGCCCGGCCTGGAAGACAAGTCCTCAAGTGGGCAGGTGAGTTGGCGGAACCTCTGGAAGGCAAAGACAGGCACTAAACACAGCTGCAAGGGCAAAAGGGCATCTGGGCCCTCCACTTCCAGCCATGGGTTTCACTGAGCCAGCCAGGCAGGGCTGCAGGTCTGATCCCTGTCCGCTCAAGATGTCCAAAACAAGGACAGTCAGCGCTTCAGAACCTGAGGGGGTAAACTCACCTTCCAACCACTTGCCCCAAGACAAGCACTGAGCACGTGAGGGACAGCTCTGTCCTCCATTTGCTCCAGGCCAGAGCTACAAAGCAGTCCAAAGAAAGGCTGGTGACCGAGTACCTCCAGGTCAGCCCTCGATCAGCACAGACTGCAAAGGGTGAGCCTGTGCACACAGTTTTGGCTTTAATTGGGACAGCAAGTGCGTAGGGGGCTACTCTCATACCACATTATGCTGCGTGGCCCTTGCCATGCCCCTGCAAGCTGTGTCAACTCCTCCCTGTCTGTGATGGACACAGGGGTCAGAGGCCCATTGCTGTCACAACACATTCTTGAACACTTGCATGAGGCAGAGAATGGGTGGGATCCTGGGGGTTCAGGACTGTTTGTGAAATCTCTCCCTGAAACCATGAGCCATGGCAGGGATGGGATGCCCATCTGAAGCAAGGTCTGGTTTTCCAGATCCCTACCCTCTCAGTGAGATCTAGTGCAGCCAGCAATGGATCACAGTAGCTCTGGAAGCAGGGCAGATCCGGGGCACTGAGACTGTGACGGGAACTCCAAACCCCCAGTGATCCCATCCACTCTGTCCCTATGGCCTCAGCCATAGACTGGTGAACTCAGCTGATCACAATGTTCAGGGCATCTGGAGCTTTCTCAGAGCAAGTCCTCAAGCCTCAGTTAAGGACAACATGGAGATCATCTTTATCCTCTCCATCTAATGACCTTTTTCCTATTAGTACTTGCAAAGAGACAGAAGCAATAAAAAAAGGGCACCAAGAGGCAACAGCCAGCTTGGAGCAGCCCTCCAGCAACACAGAACATAAAAACTAAGTCTGTTATAGCAACAGACTCATTCAATAGATTTATTCACTGCTAATTAACCAGCAAGACACAAATGATCCCCCTGCAAGGCTGGACTTCAACAAGGAAGCACAGCCTGTGCCCTGGTCCCAGAGCATAGTCCAGAGCCCTGGTCCCTTACCTCTCTGAGGGAGCCTTTGATGGTGGAGAGTTTGTAGATGATCCAGAGAGGGATGCACACCATGGAGGAGAGGGCCAGCAGCCAGCCCAGGGTGTCACCCCACCATGGGTACACGTACTTCTTGTTGTAAGTCAGCGGGGTGTATTTGATCAAAGAAAACAAGAAGGTTGCCTGGCAAGGTGAAAGAGTAAAAGAAAAAAAAAAAAAGAAAATCAATACCATGAGCAAAGAGAGGTCTTCCTGGTGAGTACACACCTGCACAGTGTTGTGGTAACAAAGAGCAACTCAGGACAGCAACAGACAAGCTTTGCTGGGACAGCCCCCACGGGCAGCACCAGTCATGGCATCAAGAAGCTCATCTCACCAGCAAACACTTCTATCACAGCTGATTCAGACCCCTCTGCCCCTTGTTCAGCGCCACACCTGGCCCCCAAAGCTCCAAGCACATAGGACAAGAGGCTCCCCTAGTACAGGCCACATAACCCCCTATACATATGCACATCCCTCTGCATATATGCGGGTGTCTGTTTCTCAGAGGCACCCAGCTCTGCCCATCTTCTTCCCCAGAGCTCCTGTTCCCGTGGGCCCTCACCATGCAGACAGCTGGGGTGATGAAAAGCCAGCAGTACTTTATGATGGGCCATGGCCGGTAGCCGATCATATCCTCAACGTTGTCGTAGAAACGCTCAGCACCTGCGGAAAAGGGGAAGGACGGGATACCTCACTGCTACCAGGGAAGTCGGGCAGTGAGGTCTGCAAGAGCAGGGTCCTGCTGCACCACTGGTGGGGTGCTCCCCAGAAGATGAGGCAGTAGCCTCAGCATCGCAAACAGTCCTCTTGGGGAGCCCGTCAGGAGTGTGGCCAGGTTCAGTCTTTGTCCTGGGCTAACTTCCTCTCTCCCCAGAACAGTCCAGTGGGTCAGCAGGGCCAGCCCATCATCATCTCCAAGGCTAGGACCTGAACCCGGGCTTCACCCATCCCTTGTGAACGTCAAGGGTGAGAGAGGGCTCTCAAAAGTGTTTGAGGGTCTCAAAGCCCTCTATATGCAGGTTGGGAAAAGACTTTTCAGACAGTTCCAAATCTCCAATGAAGGAAGGCCTCAAAACAGGAGCAAATAGGAACATGCAGGGGATGTCTGCTGAGCAGATGCCCCAGGGTGTTCCTGTGAGAAAGCCCCCCTCAGGTTTAGTCCAGGGGCACCAAAGCAAGGGTTTAGATGTCTGCCTTGCACTGCAAAGCAATTGCCAAGTTGAGTGAGCTACAGACCAGCACTTTGAGATGAACCAGGCAAGAGCCTGAGAGACCAGAGCTAGGGATCCCCCCCTGGTTCATACTCACCATAGACCCAGGCAATGCAGAGAGTCTCGAAGATGGCCACAAAGAGCAGACACATGCCACTGGCAGCATAGTAATCAAAGAGCTGGAAGACATACATCCCACCCTGGGAAGGGCCAAGTGGGCAGCAAAGTGAAACAGGGAGGGAGAGAGGGAAGAGAAATCAGGCAAAGAGCAAGAGCCAGAGCAGAAAACAAACTCAGCATCTTCCCCAGAGTTGGAGGCACCTTCCTCTCTCTGGGGCAGGGTTTTAGCCAGCAGCAAAGGGCACATCCCTTGTGCTTGAGGCCTGATGGGGACATGCAGCCACCCTGCTCTCAGGAGTCTCTACAGCCCTTCATTTCAGGGCAGGGCAACAGACTCTGCAACAGAGATTGTGGGGATATTTTAGGAGAAGACAAAACCAAAGCAACTCTTGTATCTAGAAGTGAGGATGGAAACCCCCTCAAGATAAACAATCCATCTGATTTACTTTGGACTCTTAATTTGCAGAGGGAAGTAACTGTGTGTGCAGCCTGGCTGTTTCACTGCTCAGGTCTGCAAGGCTGCCTCCAAAACAGGAGGTGAGTAAGGCCAGGCATGATGTTGCTGGTGTAACATCAGAAGCAGCTTTTTCAAAATTATGCCCAAATGAAGACAGAAAGTGCAAAGAGCATCAGGGCAGCATCAATACACACACATATACTGATAGGCACAGTTAAAGGTTTTAAACCAGAACAGTTTGACTCCAAGGCAATTAATCACAAGGGTAATACAGAGGATATCAGTATAACAGATAAGGGGCATACTCAGGCCCACCGAGTTTGCTCACATCAAGTGTTCATGTAGCTCCATTCAGAACAAAGGCACTCCCCTTACCATGCAACAGGCTAGAGCTGTAAAACGTTTGGCTTGTGTAAAGATAAGTCTATAGCCAAAACATGGGCTGCTCAGAGCTCCAGCTATCAGCTTTGGCAGGAGAAGTGTCAGGACTGTGACTGGCACAAGGGGTGAGGGCTGGAAGGGAAAATGCGAATGGCATGGGCAGGGCAGGGCAGGGCAGGGCAGGGCAGGGCAGGGCAGGGCAGCCTTCCTCAGGCTGTGCAGCAGGGTGGGACTCCCCAGCAAGCTCTTGGCCCCAGCACAGACCCCACGACCACCAGCACCCACTCTGCCCCATCACGCACCATGCAGGTGGCCTGAACCCAAAATACCTCTGTGAGCATCAACAATCCAACCAAATAGGAGATGATGGAGACCAGCAGGATAAGGATCTCCCGGCGGTTCTTCTTGCGGAAGATGCTGGGGTACATGTCCACAAGAGCTGTGACCAGGCTCTCCACGCAGACAAACTGCAAAGGACGGAGATCCCATCTCTGTCAGCCCATCCTTACCAGCCTCCCAGCCCCAGTGGATTCCCCTTGCACAAGCTGAAGCCTGTCCTGGACAGACAGCGGCTTTTGTCTGGCAGGGAATCGCTCTACACCTGCACCTTTACCTGGCTGTCCAGTCCCAGCAAAACAACCATCAGGAAGAAGAAGCACGCCCAGAGTGGGGAGAAGGGCAGCATGACCACAGCCCGAGGGTAGGCGATGAATGCCAGGCCAGGCCCTGCAGGGAGAAGGGCTTTCATTTCAGAGCGGGCAGTGGCAGGGCAGCGGCACGACACAGCTGGGGCAGACCTGCCTGAGCAACCACCCAGCCAAGGCACAGCTTGTGGCCACGCAGCCTCTCACTCCAGTTATACCTGCACTGTCCATGGAGCTCAGACTCGTGGAGGGGTGGAGGAAAAGCAGGAAGGGAAGGAAGGGGACTGGCTGCATCACCGTCGCAAGGTCTGGGAGCCAGGGGAAGTCTCTGAGCCCAGGAAGCACAGCACGAGCCTGGGCGTAGGCCATGCAGTCACCTCACCACCCTCCCCACAAGGGACAGCAGTTGCCTAACCCCAACCCTTGCCCTTAGAGGCAGCTTAGATTAACCTCAAACCACAGCTGTTGTATCTCACTGTTTCATGAGTGTGCATTTGTTTCTCCTTGGCTTTTGGAGGCAGAGAGCAAAGCTGCCCACCAGGATGGGAACCTGCAGCTGCAGCAAGGAGGGTGCCCTGCGGGCATGTCCCTGTCACTGGGGGCTCAAGGGACAGCACCCCCACAGCCCCATCCCACCACAGTCCTCACTCACCTGACTCCGCCACCTCGGCGATGGGCACACCCTGCTCCTCTGCCATGAAGCCCAGGATGGAGAAGATGGCAAAGCCAGCCACAAAGCTGGTGCCACTGTTGAGGAAGCAGAGGGCCACGCAGTCCCTGGGAGAAGGGGCAGAGCATCAGCCAGGTGGGGGCCCAGGTATGACCTACACCCCATGGATCCCCCAGCGCAGCACCCGCTCCTCTGCCCCAGCCACTGTGCCCACAGCAGGGCATCTCTCCCAGCACATTCACAGCTCAGCTCAGCACCAGGAGCGGCAGGAAGATGCCCCAGGGTGGACAACACAGTAGGATTTCCCCAGGGGAAAGTCTTACCCAAGGAGAGCAGATGCATTCCCCACCTAAGGTCCTTGCTCATGAGATTGTCTGAATCTGAGTGCCAGGGTTTTGCCTTTTTTTTTTCGTTCCTCACTCTCTTCCCTGGTCCCTCCTGTAGCAGAGTTTATTTTTGACTGAGAAGGGGACATGTTTTTTTTCCTTAATAGCTTTCTCAGACCAGTTACAATCCTCTTGGTTCTCAGCACTACTAGGTATCTCCTGGTCTTTGCATTATGAGAAAAAGATAAACAGAGCCATCCAATTTATTTTCTGTGATCTATTCCCTTTTGTCTCTGTTTCATCTCATTCTCATCCATCTACTCTTTAAACTAAACATCTCTTATCTATCCAATTCCTTTTCACGCTCCAGTCTCCCCAGTCCTCTTGTGACTGCAACCCTGGGGACAACAATAACATTTGCAGCATCATTCTGAGATATTCTGAACCAAACTGAACGTGCTCTTCCTGGCATTTCATGGCCTGCTCTGACTTTATTAAATGCTGCTCTGCAAATCTAGTGTGATTTTCTGTATCAGTCTTTAGGCATCTAGCATTTTTGGGGTTCCCTTCCCCTCCTTCAACTTTGACTAGATCTATTCTTGATCTGCAACCTTTTCTAGAGAGAAAGTACAATTCATCCAGAGCTTCTACATGATACAAATTCAGGTTATTCCTTCCAAAGTGCAGGTCTTTGCACTGTCAAGGACTGCACAGCACCTAACACCATTGCTCTGCCTTTGCATTTGATTTATAAGGCAAGAGAGATTGAAAGAGGCTAACGAATCTCCAGCTGGAAAGAAGGGTCACACTCCACCAAGCCCAGCTAACCCAATTGGAAACCATGCCAGAACCTTGTATCTCCAGTTGCTATATACTGCCTGGTCTCCACTTAAATGATATTCTCAGTCATTTTATACAAATTCCCACTTGTTTCAAGTAGTTCCTGTCCTTTCCTGGTGTTTCTTTCTCTTTCCCCTGGATGTGTGCATGATGGGTCAAGCCCTCCTTGGAAAGGCATGGACTGGAAAGTGGTTTTCCAGTCATCCAGCAGGTGGGAAGAGGTGTCAAGGCAGAGAGGAACATGCAGAAAATGGCCAGAGAAGAGAGTTCTCTGCAGATTTGCACTTGAAAAAGTGAGGAGCCAGGAAACACTGAAGAATTTCCTAGCTGTCCCAGGAAACAAGAAATGGTTTATGCTGTTTGGTACTTTCTTGAACCACTGCCATTTGAACAATGGTTCTTCCTGCCCACATTCTTTCCTGTTCCAGGTCACTGAAGGTTACCCTGGGTCTGGCATAACAGAGTAGGGCACTATGCTGCTGTCCCTCTACCCTTTTATAGCCTGGTTCTGTCTGTCTGCCTATCCAAAGCAAGTCTGGAGAGCAAAGGACTGATTTGTTGAAGCTGGGTTCATGCCTGGAAACAGGTATGTTCTAAAACTAAGAACAATTTTCCTAGAAAAGCCAAATAACGTAAAGGGTCTGTGTGCAAACAGACTTGCCTTCCCTTTGTCCAGCATCTCCCAGCTGCAGTTACTGAAGCCCTTTACAACCTTGCTGCTGAGCAGCCTCTGTCATCATGTCCATGCTACACATTGCACTGGAGGTACAAAGGGCTAATGTCCAAGGACATGTAGCAGGCCAGAGACAGATCCATTATCTCCTCTTTTCCTACAGCTTTTTCTCTCAAAACTGAATCTGTGATGGGGGACATGGAAAGAAAGAGGAGTCCCAGCCCACCTGCTGTTGGAGAGGCACCCCTGAACCAGGAATCAACTTCTCCTAGGGTGAAGAGAGAGAAAGATGCCAAGCAAGGATCACGTAGCCAGTGGTCGGCCTGGACCTCCCATGGCAACAACCACAATTTTGAATTTAAAAGATGGGGAGAGAACCCAGTGTCAGGAGCAACAGAATCAGCAGAGAAACAGTGAGAGGAGAGGTGTGCAGGTCTACCTAGAGGTGTCCTCTTTCCTCTTGCACTACCCTTTTACCCCTGGGGATGTAGCTCCAAGTGCTGAATACACAGCAAATGAGCTTATTTTCACCTGACCACTTCAGCCTGGCAGCCTAATTCTATTTGGCAACCTGCTTTCATGCAGTCCAGCATGCAAAAAAACCAGAAGTCATCTCTGCAGGTTTATATGTAGACCACAGGCAGCACGTAGGAACCAAGAGCACTGACAACTGTGCAAGTCACTGGGTCCAAGTGAACCATGGAGGGATAAATCACAAGGTGAAAGAACTCTAGTCTACAGCCAGTTAAGATCTCACAGCTCTTCTTCCCCTGCTGCTACTTGTGCATCCATGTAGTGGAGGAGGTTGTTCTGTGGGCTGGGATCACAAAGCTAGCAAAGAGGGTCTAACTTTGCTGGGTGTGGAAGAGCAGATTTGTCATCCACAGCACGGACAGAAAAGTCCCTTGGATAGAAAGAACAGAGAGCTGGATTTGGGGCAAAATCACCCAGAAAGAGTTTTCCTACACCTTGAGTAGGAACAGAAATCACAACACTTCAGAAGGCCAGTAGCCTCCAGCAGTTCACCAGCCTCTGCACACTGATGTTCAGGGAGGGGAAGGCTCTAGGCAGCAGAGCCGTGCTCCAGTTACCTGTAGCAGTTGTTATGGTATTTGTTATAGCTGCCCAGAGCCGTCAGGCATCCCAGACAAATTGCATACGAAAAGAAGATTTGAGTGCCTGCATCCATCCAGACCTGCAAGGGAGATGCAAACAGAGGTGAGAAGACAAGGCCAGCGCAGACACCGCACAGATGTGAAGAGGCAGAGCCTGGAGGCTGCTGTAAGCAGCAGAAAGGCCAAGGATTGGGACGTCAGCAGTACCCAGCACTTAGACAAGCCTTCTCTAGAGGCAGGTTGTGTGCCAGGAATTATGGTGCTCAGTGAGACACCCAGGGGGCCTAAGAGTGCCGAAGGGAAGGAGTGCATCAGGAGCCTTGTCAACCCACATCCCGTGTAGCTCTTCACCACCTCTTTCTTTCTCTGAAAAATCTGCAGAACCCTGTAACCGTGGAGAGCCTTCCAGCAGGGAGAGACTGGATAAACACTTTCCATGAGAGCTGAGGGAGCCCTCTGCTACCAGAAAAGGGGAACTTGATTTGGGTAAGCCTGGTCTCCCACTGGGTAGCATGGATACAGCTTCTGGTGGTGGCCCTTTTTCTCCAAGACCTAATGGAAAGGCTCCGGTACTTAAAAGCAAATTAACTGGGGAGGAGAGGAGTACTAGAAATAAACAGAATTGTTTGCAAAAGATAGCTCCTAAAAGAATATGCAAACCCTCTGTTATTCCCATGAAGCGCTCTGCTCTCACTGTCAATAACACGTCCCAGTGCTCCAAGGCTGACATTTGTCAATGCCAAATTTGATCTGAAAGCCTAGCTGTGTGCAGTCACCAATGCAACCACTGTCACTGCCTTCTGCAGAGAACAGCAAAAGCAGGAAGCAACAGTGAGGAATGAAGGAATGACAAAGAATATTTAATAAACCTCTGTTTTCTAAGATCTTTTTTCCCAAGGGGTTTATACAACAGAGATGACAATCATTCAACTGCTGCTGAAGGGTAGCCCCATTCTTTAGACAAAAGATAATCTAGTCAGGAAAGAAAAGCAGAAGAAAAGTATTACTGGGTCAACTTTATGAGAAAAGTCTCCATTTGGCTGTATTCTCCTCTCCCAGCAATGCCATTGAACCCTCAGACAAATGCCAGCCTTGCCCCAGGACCCCTCTGAGAAGAACGGGTGTTAATGGAAAGCATCACATTGGTTTTGGTGACTTCAAATCACACTTGTACCTGTCAGCCAAGGCCTCGTGTCCTGAGGCAATGGTCAGCTTGGCAGCACCTGCCCAGCCACCCCTGTTTCTCAGGCCACCCTTACCAAATGCACAGTTCTGACTTTCCTCTTCCATACTGGCCAAAGTGCAATCATGTGGCAAGAGGTTTTGTTTCACATTTACCTCCTGCCCTTCCTGGGCTGATAGACCTTATGAAGGCATGCTAGGATACCATTAGCTGTCGTTTTTCTGGAGGATATTCCAGGTTTAGCTCCAGGCACAGACACGCAGAACAAATCCTCTCACTTCCCACTGATGCAAAGCCCAGCAGGGCTGTCCGTAGGGCGAGAAAGAGAGGAACTGCTAGGGCTGGATTTGGGGAAACTGCTCTTCCTGACTGTCCTGCAAGCAACTTGTCTAACGTTTGACCCCACATCCTCCACTTGAGTCCATGGAAACCCTGGGCTTTGGGTTTCAGATCAAACAGGGAGTGAGGTCAAATCCTTGATTTGTAGAATGGGAAGGCATAGGTGACGAGGTGGGACTGGAACAGCTAGGTCGAGGCACTGGGAAGTTGAAAAAGTAATTGACTTCAGTGTATTTTACTCTTTTTGGGGGAGATGAGTAGGAAGATGTGTTTAGAGAGCAGAGTATTAGTTAATTTTTTCATTTCAAAAATACTAGAAAAAGACCAAAGCCCTTTAAAAAACTGATTCCTAAAACATCACTGTGCTTGTGGGCAGTAAGGGCACAGCTTTCACTCTGCAGCTACCTTTTAGGCACAGCAAGGCACTGAGGTGAGCTGGACCAGTTGACACTTTTACATCAGTAATTTAAACATCTTTGCACAGATTGGGGTGAAATGTTTTGTTCGGTTTGCTTTTTATTTTGCTCGTTATTGCTAGAACAATTTTGTTTTTCATCAAAATCCAGCTCAAAAGACACCCTCTCATGGGGTTTGTAGCCCTGGTAGTTTAATTTGTCAAGATAACAAGACTTTTGTCATTAAACTGCCTACCCTACACTTGTCGTAACATTAGACCCAGTTGACAAGTTTCATCCAGATTTAAGAGTTGTTAGAAACCTCAAGAATATCAACTACCTATAAATTTCACAACGGTTAAGGAACAGGAAAAAGATAGGAACTCAGGGTCCCCACTGAGCAGAAAGCTACAGGGAGGAAGAGTCAACCAGTGTTAAATATCAGATAAATCACACAAATGAGAGACATGAGAAATATCCCTGGGGCAGGAAAAGAACTGCTGCTTTACCATCCGTGGTAGAAGCCAGATATCAAGACACCAAGCTTCATTAGCCCTGTGGCTTATGAAGTGGCTCATTTTTAAAATCCGGTGATAACCTCGACTGTGTAGCAGAGACCAGCCCCGGGTCTGTGGGCTCCCCACTTTCCTGCATGCTCTGCCCAACACCACATCCATGGGATGCACACTGGGCTGTGTGGGAGTCCAGCCCCAAAGGGATATCTTTAGGGAATACAGGACCTGCCTTAGCATATGCTCCCATTGGAAGCAAGGCAGCCTGTGGCTGAAACTGTAAATAAAGCTTGAGTTTCAGAGCTTATGATCCTACTCAGTCAGCGTGACTGTGAGCACCAACTCAGGCTGTGTGCACATTATTTCATGTTTTAGAAGGTTACTACAGCTCTTGGGCCAAACACCAAGACACATTTACAATCTTCCCAGCCTCTTGGCAGTTCCCAAATTGCACGGGGGTCGATGGGATGCAACAAGACATGCCATGGGTGCTCCTGACCCACTAGTGATGGAGTTGAGCAGCAGCAGCAGCAATTCCCAGGACTGTAGGATCAGTGGGGTCAGAAGAGGGTCCAGCCTCCTCAAGCCTCTCACCAAAAGCAGTGCTGCCTATCCAGCCCCATGGGCTCACGGGGGCTACACAGACCACTCACTTCAGCAAACAGCAACCCAAATCTCTCCTCCCCAACCGCAGGTTGAGTCTCTGCTCAATTCTCTCCCTGCAGTCACTCAGAGAAATGTTTTTTTCAGCTGTTCCCAGACCTCTCTGACTAAAGGGGCTCACTGGGGTCAGACAGGGCTCTCTTTCCACTGCAGATAAAAACATCCTGCTGTTGTCTGGCCGCTGCTCCCAAAGAGACTGGTAAAGTTTATCCTGTTCACATTTCACTGGCACATTGGCGGCATGGGCATTTTGATTTGATTGTTGTCTGCAGTTTTCTAAGCCATCCAGTTTATTTAATTCATAATTCAATTTCTTTGAACATGTTGTTCAGTTTGTAATAACCTCCTGCTCTCAGCTTTTAGCCAAAACCTTTACACCTGAGCTGCAGTTATCCAAGATGGTTACGGCCATTCCTTCGTCCCTTAATTTTCTCAGCAATATTTGCTTTATTACTTGTACTGAAATTTAATAGCCCCCTGTACTGAAAGAGATCCTTCCTTAGGAAGATCTCAAAGCATTTACAACAGTAAAGACCATTTTTGAGCAAATGTTACTGAACCCCAGTGTATGCCATACATCAAATACAGGTGCCATGCTGAGAAGCATCCCATAAGCAGGCAGAGATGATACAGCAGAGGGTGGGTACACACTGTGTGGAGGGTCACACTCGGTGTGATGCAGAGCAGAGAGCAAAAAACACCCAGGTCTTGAGCTACAGTTCAGCCAGCATTTCTTTTGCTCACAACATCACGGCTCACAAGCCAGCCTGTGGTGCTGTCACTACCCACCAGCCACCCACTGCACCACACAAACACATCACTCGAGCCCAGCCTTAAACGGGGAGATGGCGATTCCTAAGGTTTTGCTGAAAGACTCCCAGAGCACCATTTCCAGATGATTGCCTTTCCCCCTTCACTCAGGACTGGCCCACAGGCACCAGCCCCAAAGCACAGCCCACACCCCACAGTACTGCAGCAGCACAGAGCTGTGCAGCCCTGGGGCCCTGCTACACAGGCCAGGCTTTCCCTCATTCCCATTTATCCCAGGAGAGAGGAGGCAAGGAAGAAGTCACTGCCATTTCTGTAAAGTGTTCCTGATCCTTCTGTCCAGCCAACATCCAGCCAAGCATCATGTTCTCAGTCCCAAGCCCCAGCTCTGCTTAGAAAATACATCCTTGGACATCCTTGGGAATGGGGGACAGGGGCTTTGCTTCCTGCTTAATCTCCCTGTGTCAGCACTCAAGGCCCCCATAATCCCCATCGGAGACCACTGACCTCATGTCACTCCCACACCTCAGGGGAACTGCAAACCCAGAGGGATCCTTTACAGCCAGCAGAGCCCTTCCACCACTGGGATTTCTTTAAACACCACAAGAAAACAAATAGGTTTCTGGTTCATCCCCAAAAACGCAGCTGCCTGCCCCAGGGAGGTGCAAAGGGGCAAGGAGTGCTCCGAGGGATGCTCCTTGCTGCCTGGGAAGCCAGGCATTACAGTCCTCCCTGCCCTGCTGCTTGTGGGCAGACAGACAGACAGCTTTATTCCTTCCTGCTATGTCAGCACTGAGATCAGACTCAGCAGGGCTGCACGGCCGTGGCCAGACAGCCACCCGGGTCCCATGCTGGCAGAGCTGGGAAGAGGCATGGGAGGAGGAGGAGGAAGCCCTGCAAGGTAAATACAGCTGTGGTTCTCCCCACGTGGATGCATTGCTCCAGCAAGGCGGAGAAGAGAATTCCAGCACTGAGCCCCTTTGACATCGCCATGGGAGCTACAAGCTCTTCCTCTCTGCTGCCATATACCTGCCCTCTGTCCCCCAGGAAGAGTGTGAGCAGTGCCTGGTCTTGCAGACCCTCTGCCAGGGCATGAGGGCACACGGTGGGAGCAAGAACAGCGTGGCAGGGCAGCCCAGCTGGCGCACGTGTCCACGCACAGGAACAGCGGTTCGTCCTCCGGCACGAAAACAAACACTCCGGCCGCCAGGAAGGGGAGGCGGGGGGCCGGCAACAGCACAAACCCAGCACACAAACCAAGTCAAAGGCCTGCTGGGAAAACAATAAATAAGAGGAACAAATAATATTTAGCAGGCCCATGGTCACCCTCCCTGCTCGCTGGGAAGCAGCAGCTCTCGCTGGCCATGGAGCAGCATCAGGGAGGGCCTGAATTTGGAGAGGATCTGGGACTCTGACCCCTTCCCCAGCGTGGCTGCAGGGGCCCTTGGGTTAACTTGGCAGGTCACAGCCCTGCAAGATGCACACATCTCTCATCCTCCCTGTGGTGGCCTAAGAGGCTTATCCTCAGCACAGCCTCAGCAGTAAGAGCTGCTCCAGCCCAAACTATCAGCATTCTCCCTCTCCAGCCATGGGCAGAGTGGACAGACCCCCAAAAAACTGGGGGCATCTTCTTCTCTTGCCTCCCTTCCTGTCATACCTTTTGGGAAGCAAAACTCCCAGGGGAAAACTGCAGGGGCAAACGCTGCTCCAAAAAAGCAACCATCAGGGAAATGGGTGAAAGGAAACGAGAGGAATGTAGGGAAAGATATTTGAAAAGTGATACAGTCTTCTGCTGGCCCTTGGCACCTCTGGTGCTTTCCTGCCCTCGGGACTGGGATACAGCCTCCAAATTCAAGGGTCTTCAGCACATCTGGGGTGGCTGGAAAACAGCTTGTCACAGAAAGTTCTCTCTTTTTATATAAAGACTGGATAAAGTACAAGCACGCACAGCAAAGTGGAGGATTTTCTGGAAATTTCAAGAGGAAAACAAGAGTGGGAGGTTCGCTGCTTTTCCAGAGACAGATATGCTCAGGGGCTGCTGAGTTTAACTCCTCCGTTAAATCTAATGAAATTTAACTAAAATCACTTGAGATTTGGTATGAGTGAAAGGATACTATTACGTTTCTTCTCTTTAAAGCAAACCCAAACACCCAGCTGGCACTTTCTACATCAAGCCCATCAGTCCTCACTTTAAATCTGTCTATTTAAACAGTGCCTGGCAGTGGTATGAAAGCATCAACCAACAGAGAGCCTGCCAGCATCTGAGAAAAGTTCTTAAAATGACAATTTTCACACACTTAAACCTTATTCCTCTCTGAATTCCTCTCGTTTCAGCTTCTCACTAGTGGATTGCACTGTGCATCCTTCTGCTTAATCATATTCATAATTTTCCAGCATTTTCTACTGAAATAGACAATTGATAAAACTGATAATTGCAAAGGGTGGAGCGAACAAAAGTAGAAATGGTAGACGACCCCATGACTCTCTTTTGGTTAAAACACAACCCGTTCTATGAAATAAGAAGGAACCTTCTGGAGCACAGAAAATGCAATCAAGGTGGGGGAGAAAACTTTGGACTTAGTTTTGGCTGACATGCTAATATATAATATTAACTATCATACATGTAAAAAACTAACTGTGGGGTTGTTTTTCTGGATTTTTTGTCTGTTTGTTTGTTTGGAGGCACACAGTTCAAAACTGATGATCTCTTTGGTGGTTTTGCTGGTATCTGCTTGTATTTGAGAGCAGAACTGGACTGCATTATTCAAAACTTTTATTTGGCAGTTTCTCTGGATAGTCTGATCTACTTGTCAAATGCAATTCATTTACCATTTTAATTATAAGCATTTCATAGGTTTAGAAAATGAAGGTGCAGGAAGATTTAGAGCACTGTAGACTTCATGGCCAGAAGAGATCACCATCAATCAGCTCTCCTGACTCTCATAGGCAGGATTTCCCGGTTCTGTCCAAGGTCATTTGGCAGGTGAAAAGCAATGATTTCCACACAACAGCCTGATGTTCTGACACTTAATCACATCTGCTGCTGCACCCTTGATAGAATCTGATAAATAATTCATCCCCTCTTTTCACCTAGTTTTTCACATACCTTAGAGGAGTTTTGGTTTCGTCCCCTTGTATATTGTTTGCCCTTTGTTTAAACCTCCCCTTGAGAAGCCTTATAAGGTTCAGGTTGCAGAGGGTATTCTAAATTTTGTTTTTTAACTTCCAGAATCCCTTCCCAGGCACTAAAGAACCCTCCATTTTTCCGGGCAGTGCAGGGCTGTGGGTAAACAATTACAGCTCACTGTCCTCTGAGCACAAATCAGTTATAATCGACTTGGTCCCAAGGGGCTGGCAGGACTCACACTGTCCCTGCACAGACACAGGGGGGCACAAACACACACACGTGGAGCTTGGGGCACTAAACCTTCCCTCTCTGATGGGAAAAATGAAAGAGAAGCCTCAAGCCTTGCTACTCAGTTCAGTAGGGCGGTTAAAGCTCGCTGGAGGAAGGCAACCACTGCTGCCGACTTCTGCTTTTCCCACAGAAGTGAAGCATTTCCTGGGGAATGATGGAGCTGGGGAGGGAGGGAGGAGCAAGTTTTCCTTCCCTGGTTCATCGGAGTTTTCCCCTTGCTCTGAAGGGTTACTCTGCTTTTCCACCAGCGCATTAGCATTTTCCAGGCTGGAAGGAAACTGCGCTTCTAAAGCTCAGGCTGTAATTGAAAAAGTTTGCCAGGACAGACCTAATGAGGACACAACTAGTACCAACCATGCCACGCCTGAGGTGGTTTAATTCAGTCCCCTGGGCAACACAACCACGGTAACAACAGGACTTTTCATAAGGGAAGGAGCACCATTTGAAAATACTACTTCGTTTCAGAAGACTCTTGCACCTCGTCAGTATGAATGGAGACACAAACACTGCAAACACAGATCTGTCCTAACCCCCTTCCAAGCCTTGCTGCACCTTCATGCCAAGGGAACAGCTGTCCTACCCACCTCCTGGCCACAGACAAAATAGACAGAGGAGCTGATGGTGTAAAACAGGCTTCTCACCCCATGCTCAGGCACAGCCTTGACCAGAGAGCGACTTCCAGAAAGCTGAGTAGGAACTCTTAAGTCCTTCCCATGATAAAAACCAGACTGCCTGGATCTGGAAACCAGACACTTGTGTTTACCTCCCTGGATCAGAAGCCCTAAGTCAAATTGACTTGCACGGAGCCACGATGCACCCTGGGCACAGGCAGAGCCCAGGGATAACCTGAAGCCTCTGACACACTGCTATGCCCCCCCACCCCCAAGGAAAAGGCATCCTCTCTCCTCCATCAGGGAGGGCAGGATCAGCCAGAGCTGTACCTCCCCCAGCACTTATGTTCCCGTTCACAAAATTGATAACCAAGGCAACACTGGTGCTAGACCAGAAAGAGTTAATGAGGTTACCAAGGGTTGTGCTGGCCTATTTTCCAGGCAGGCACCCTTTAATCTCCTTTGGAAACACCTTCACACAAAGGCTGGTACAGCAGCTCAGCTGGAGCCAGGATTTAACGTGGAAGAACTTGTCCCAGAGAGATTAAAAGCAGCAGTCGGGCGCTGACCCTCCTGTCAAACAGGCAGGAATTTCTCACCAGGGATGGGAAGGCAAGGAAGGCAGCCAGATCCTGGGGACTGCTGCTGCAGCATGCCGTGGCTCCCACCATCCATGCATCCGGCATGCTTCCCTAGGAAGCTGAAGCAAACATGTCAGGAGCAGGACTCAACCCAACAAGTTGCCAGCACAGTGCAAAGTGGTGCTCTGGGCACCGTCTGCCTCTGCAGCAGAGGAGCCTCCCCAGGAAAGGGGGGGGACAGCTGGCACCACTCCTGATGGAGGGTTAAATCCCAATGCCACTGAGCAAGTCGGGCTCAACTCAGACAGGAAAATATTCTAACAACACTGGAGGGTAAGAGAGCAGGGACTATCAGAATATGCACCAGTATCACAGCCCTGCCTTATGGCCACAGAGGGGGAAATGAGGAGTCAGAAGGAAGAAACTGGAAGAAAGAAAGTGGGAAACAAAAAACAAAAGGGAGAGAGTGAAGGCAGCCACAGGAATCCATGCAAGCACAGCTCATCCATTCAGTCCCCCGTCCACCTTACCTGGGGGTCCCCAAGGCGACTGATGTCTGGATAAAGGTAAAAGAGGATTCCCTGGGATGCCCCGGGTAGGGAGACTCCCCTGATCAGCAGAACAATCAGCATGATGTATGGGAACGTGGCTGTGAAATACACCACCTGGGAGGAGGATGAAGGGAAAAGTGTGAGAGAGCAGCACGGGCCAGAGCACCCAGTGCTGATAGCACTGCACTGACCCCCTGGGCTGAGAGAGATGGCCAGGGGACACATCAGGCTGCTTCACCCAGCACCTTTCTGTCTCCTGCAGTAGAAAGAAATGCATTTTAAAATGCATCCAGAAAAACTGTGGCATGCCACTGCATGTCTGGAGCCAGAGAAAACCTTTCTAGTCCCAAGAGCAATCCAGACCATAAGCCAGGCTGTCACCAGGATGGAGTCAGAGTAGCCCTACTGAAGCCAGCAGTGTGTTATCTACATGCATCAGAGAAGGAGCTGCCCCGGGTATCTATCTGCACATCCCTTCTCCAAACAGAGTCTGAGTCACACACAAACAGTCTCTTCTCCCCAGCACTCAGTGGCAAGGGTAAAGGGATGTGCAGGTAAGAGATACACCCTGAAATGTGATTGCCACCGAAGGACCACCAGGGACATTGGGGGGTGCCCAACTCAGGGCTGGCACCCACCTCTCCCCACTGCAGGGACTCGCAGAGGCTGCCTCTGACTGACCCCTGCTCAATTACCCAACACAGGTATTTCAGGCAGAGCAGGGCAGCACATCTCAGAATTGCCACCAAGGATGCAGAGCCCAAAAAGAACCTTTAACCTGTGTCCTCTTGCTTTTTATGCCACCAGCTCCATGAGCAATGCAGACGTACTCAGGTAGGGTTGGAATTCCTTCCTCTAGCAAAGGAGCCACATCCCTTGTGGGAAAGCTGGAGGCCAGTACCCACTAATCCTTTCAGGGACTTCACCTCTGCTAAGTGTAACACTCAGTTTGGGGATTACCAGGGTACTTTCAGGCCTGTTCAGGCTAATTTCTGTAGCATACCACCACAACACCACGTTGTAGTCTGTGTTTCCCCATACAAACAAACTGATATCAAGGGCTCACGCAGCCTCCCCAGAAATTCAAGTAATGTCATCAATCCCTTCGCGTTGCTTCCGCACCTTCAGGAGTTATTGACCACCCTGAAAAGAGGTTGTTCAGCCCATCGTGTCGTGCTAGGCCAAAAAAGAAATGTTGCTCTTTCAGGTTTTTCCTGTGTGGACGTGCTGAGCGAGGACTTGCACCGGCATGCTTCACCCGGACGCTACCCTACAGCTCTCTCCTCAGCCTTGGCAGTTGTGCACTGGAGAACTGAGGCTCCTCTCTGGAGGAAGCGCAAAATGTAATGGTGTAAAATGATCCATTCATCACACCTGCCTGTCCATCCGGTGTAAGCTGTTTCGAAATCCACCTGAAGGCCGCCATCCCTTAGCAGGGGTTACAGGCTGTGCCGCACCTATAGCAGTTTCTGCGTTAGAGGAGGTCCTGCTAAGAACGAGCGCACGATTTCCCACTTTCACTCTGCCCCTGGGTAATCCTCATGATCTGAGTGGTGATTCAAAAAGAGGTTTTTTCTGGATCCACTCCGATACACTCCATGTGAATAAAGCAAGGTCCAAAGCTCCTCACGGCAATGCGAGTCCTCCTCTAAGTCGGGATACACACTCTCCAGCGATTCAGTTTTGTATTGTAGGAGAGAAGGATTTGAGAGATAGCCTGTCCTTGAAAAACCACAAGACTAGATTATCATCTCTGCCTGCAGCTCCATGTTTTCTATGCATTTCAGGTGCCCTGCCCTATATATCACAGCAGTCTTGGGTAATACCACAGTGGTCAGTGAAAAACACTTCCTTGCTGCAGCTCAGGATTGCCTGAGATGTCTGGGGGAGCAGATCCATCCCCGTCTGCACCCTAAACACTGAAGAAAACCAAGGACAGCATCCTTCAACGCAGGCAAACACCATCAATCATTTCATTCTCAGATTTTCAAGGAGCCTCTGATTTAGAGCTCTTCAGTGACAGTTTATCAAATCCTGTGAGTTTAACCATCATCCCTGTATTTACCACACAGCCAAAGGCTTTCTTCAGGAAATAACAGGATGCAAGTCTAATCTTTCTCAGCCCATGAAAGCCAGATTAAAAACAAAAATCATAAAAACAACTCATTGCCTTTGAACCCTAGTGCCCATTCTTCCAGGATGCCAGGTTGCACATTCTTGGCCGGATCTCTAAATAACATCAATTTTAGGAGCTCAGAGTACAAACTGTCAGATGATTTGGATTTCACATTTTGGTAGCATCCTATGTGCTTTACAGCTTGTGTAAATTAGTGTGTTAAGCTTTTCACTCAACAGTCACTCACATATCTCCACTGAGACCAGAGACCTGAATTTGGAGAATGTTTTGCTGTATTAAGAATGCCAGACTTCTATCTAACAACGGGAACATCTGGATCCAATGAGATATTAGTCAGCGCTTGGATCAGACCCAATCTTTTTATTTCTTGGGCATTGCTAGCGCTAACTACATCACTAGGAACCTTGCCGGGATCAGTGTGATTGTTCTGTCACATGCTGGTCAACAACATCCAGGGTTTTACTTGAATCTGATCCACACGCCTCAGCAAAGTGGTTCCATCTGTGACAACCTCCTGCATCTGTGAGCGCTCCTTGGGGTCAGGCAGGTCCTGTGTTGGAGGATGCAAACTGCTGCTGGTGTTCTGAGCAGGGTGATTTCAGCTCATGTTGTTTGACCCTCCACAGGCAAACGCACACAAGTAAGGTGTATCTCTTCCCCAGTGGGGTTGTATTCCCACAGGCATCATTTTAGTCAGGTTACTAAATATGTGGAGGGTTGATAAGCCTATGGATACTGTTGCTTCACTGAAAGAAGGTTTCTGTTTTCAAAAAGATCTCACCATCACTAGTCCTTATGTCTGAAATAGATCGAATTTGTTCTCGGCACTTCCCACACTATGTTTGCTGTATCTTAGTATCATATTTGCTGTTATTAGACTGCCTCTGCTTTCTTATAACAGGTCATCACAGCAAGTGGTTGCTCTTTTCTTCTAATTTTACTCCATGGAAACCAGAAAACATCATCTCTGCAAGATGCTTGATTTCCCTGTCATGTTTCATAACCCAGACTATTCTGGAAGCAGGAGAAACTGCTCACATCCATGCCATCAGCTTGATGGAAATGGGCGCAGCTAAAATTTACACCCCATCACACATGATGTCTTGTTCAAGACGTGCAGAGAAGACACCATTTAGGAAACACACTAAACATTTTCATTTTCATCTGTTCTTGCTGGCTCCAGACAAAGCTGGCTGGGAATGGGGTCAGGAGGCGGTAGCAGAAACTAAGTAATGGGGTCAGTGCAAATGAGAGTGGCACACTTTGCAACAGAGGGAGCATGGGATGGAGCTGGGCAGTCACACCAATCCTTCCCAAAAGCATTTAAATATATAACCCTTTGGTGACTAGTGTGGGGAATACAAAAGGAAACCTTTATTGCTGGAGAATACGAGCAACTGTATGAGGAGTTGGGACAAAAAACAAAAAAAAAGAGTAAAACACAACTCCCATGGTGATGAGGCAGAGAGGGCTTTGAGGCCATCAGAGTTACCTTTGTTTACATCTAATGAATTTGAAAATTTTCCAGCTGCACTTGCCAGCAGAGGCAAAGACATGCTGCCTGCTCACACCGTGGAGGGAGGGAAGTGAACATGCAACCAACCCACCCACAGGAAGACGGCAGAGTCTCCTGGGCCTGCGGATGGAGAGGGACCAGATGGGTATACACATCTCGGAAGTTAATGCCCTGAGATGCCTCAGTGCTCCCATCCTTTCCTACTCAAAACACAGGGCCTGGCTCACACTCCTGCTGCAAGTTGAGCCCTGCAGACTCCTGCCAGCTTATGCAGACAGGAGTGGTTCCCAGGGAATCTCCAGGACCTCTCTGAACCTATAAAAGGTGCTTAGAACAAGCACTCCAGCTGTGATCAGGGGGAGAGGCTTGACCTGAACCAAGGACTCACCTTGCCTGTGGACTTGACCCCTTTCCAAATGCAGAAGTAACAGATGATCCAGGCCAGCAGGAGACACAGAGCCAGCTCCCAGCGGAGACCACCCAGGTGCTGGATGCCATCAGAGATCTTTAGCACTCGCCTCCTTCGTTGGGGAGAAACAAAGAAACATGCAAGTGTCACTGATGTCGGCCACTAATGTTCCCAGTAACCCCCTGGTTCTCAGTGCCTGATGGCTTTGGGAAGACAAGCTATCTTACTATAAATGTTCAAGCCTCCAAGGAATCAAGCAGTGCTCTCTCCTGAAAAGCGCTGTCAGCCTGGAAGATCACGTGTGGACACTTGCTTCTACATTCACTCTAGGGCTGACCTGTTGGGCCAAGATATTTCTTCTCCTGTCCTCTCCCACCCTTCCTTTGTATTGTCCTCTGTGGTAAGGGCTGTTTCTCTGCCAGATCATGCAGCGTTTTCAACACACAGGCTTTGCCCAGGTCTTTTTCATGCACATTACAAAGTTTGTCTACACTTCTGGACATGCTTCAAACCTCAAAGCGAAGGACACACCACACTTACCATGCAGAATCCATCAGGACCACGGACCACCAAAGAAGTAGTGCTGTCCAACCCCTTCTCCACAGTACACTTCTTCTGTCTTTAGAAGCAGCTATCTCAGGACACAGAGCAGCACAGCATCCCGTTCTGTGACTAAGACCCAACCAAGACTGCCGTAGTCCCCACTGCACAGTCAGAAGAGGCCACCTTGGGCATCCTCTTTCAACCAGTGTGGAGATAAGATCCTGGCTAGACAGACCCCAGTTCAGATGAGGTCAGACAATGGCAGCTTTCCACATCATGCGAATGTCAAATCTTCCTTATGCTTACAAAACTAAGGACTCACCCTCCTCCATCTCCTACACCTCACAGATCGATCTGAGTGGGAAAGACCACAGTGTAGTCCTAAAACCCCAAGCCTGAAACAACCAGAGAGGGATGTGCACTACCTTGGAACCCAGCATCAGTGCCCACCCTGCTGCAAAAGACAGTGATTATCCCAAAATGAAAGTCGTGCTGCAGGAGAACCACAGTCTAATACACACTGTTGCCCTTCCTGCCCCACAGCCTTTTGGTGGATTGAGAGGATGAGAGAGGGGTTGGAAAAATCACACTGCTCTCCAAGGTACATTTCGTCACGTTGCTCTTTGTCTGCTTCTAAGGACATGGACTATGTAACCAGTGGGCAAAGGATGCCAGTGGACCGTAACTAACTGGGAACTGTACTGCAGCCAAAAGAGGCCTCTGGAGCCTGTCAGCCCACTGACAGGTCAGAGCTTCTTGAAGAAGCCTCCTACCACCCTGCCCAGGGAGGGCAGGAACAGATGCTGCATCGGAAGCAATGGACAGTGGAAATTTCCAATCCCGTGTGCTTACTCCCCAGTAACACAGGGACGGTCACAGCAGTGATGGAAACATCAACTTTTCCAGCATCTAGCCTCTGGAAAAGTAGTTTAAGGTAGGCCACTATCTAAATCACGTGTGTGCAGCAGGCAGAGGGAGAGCACAGGCTCTGGGAGCACGCAGGAGACAAAGAAAAATTGAAAACTTTAAGAGCAGCATGCCTTTGCTGAGCCAGGGATGCCCTGGAGGTACCCTGTGTGTGCTCCATGCACCAGCAGCACCTGGCAGTGCTGCTGAGGGCAGCGAGGGCAGAGCCCTCCGTCCAGCTAAACACACAAGGGAAATGCACAGTGGCAGCAGAGGGGTTACTGGCACAGTCTAGCAGCCAGGGCTCAGTGCTTAGCTGGACCTGCTCTCCCAGGGGATGCTGAGGACCATCAGAGATTCCAAGCCAGCAGGCCTATGCCTTCATGCCAGAAATAAGGTTACTCTGTACCCCAGGGTAACTAACACAAGGGGAGAAAACAATGAAAATGAGAGACCAAATTTCAGTGTGAAGTAAGTTGACCCTACAACTTCATTTCAATTTTGGTGAGTTTCTCTCCTCGGGACAGCTTGCATATTAGTCACTCTACAGCGAAAACATCACTTCTTTTTCTATTTTTAAAATAAGACAAGCTCACATACAAAAGTCACCACCCACCTTGCCAGACCCTCCTGGGAACATGCTGGTATCACAGAGCAGCATGGATTCAAAAGAAAGAGGTCAGTGAGACCAAGAAGGCCAAAAGGTCCAGAGGGACAGGAATACAGCATCAGAGAAGGACAAAGGCTCTGAGACCTGCTAGCACAGCTCCAGATAAACACCACGAGCCCAGCAAGGTTACCCTTGACTGACAATGCTGCCCCTGAGAGCCTTCACTCTGACCTGCCCAGCTTCCCCTCTTGTGTCCTCTTCTGGCAAGGATGGGCTAACAGGATGTGCCGCTGCAGGGTTTGCCCCTTGCCCGGGGAAAATATGTCTGAGAGGAAAGGGGTCTACAGGCCTGTCCTTTACTTACTCCCAGAACTCGATGACAGGGGAGGTGGCGTTTTCGCTGGTCACGTTGAATGTTGAGTTTGCCTTCTGGAGCTCCATGCAGTTCTCTGTGGGAGAGGCCCAGGGAGAGAGAGAGTGTAAACAGCAGTGCCTGGAGTACCAGAGGATCTGAAAAATCCCTCCCTTTTTATCCACAGCGCTGACGCTGATTGACATTGACTCTGGCACAAAGTTTGCATAGGCCCAAAGATGCACAAAACAAGTCCACATCAGGGACACTTAAGATGATTGCATTTAATTTTTCTTCCAGTGGGCACAGTCCCGACCAGCACTGGGTCTGTGGCTAACACACAGAACAGGTTGACTGGAAGATCCAAGAAGAAAGGTGCTCCTGGTGGCTGGAGCCCAGAGCAGCAGCCACCAGGGAGGTCACCACTGCACTGCGCTGCACTGGGCAGGTGCTACAAGTGGCTGGGCAGTGGTGCTCTCTAGCAAAGCCCCAGAACAACTGAGCCTCTTCCCCAAAAGTGCCAGCAGCACTGCAGTGACCCAGCACCCTCCACCCCATGTCCCACCTACACAGGGGCGAGACACTCTCCTGAGGTTTGGCCGTGGGCAGTAGCAGGTCTCCCTCAGCCAGGATGTGCTGGAGGACTGGGAGGGAGCTCCACACCCACCTGTGTTCCACTCGTGGTCACAGCTGCCCCAGGGGAGGTCAATGGTGAACGAACTGAAGAGATAAAACAAGGCCCAGGCCAGGACAATGATGTAGTAGAAGTTCAGCAGTATGACGATGACCTGTGAGGCGTAGCCAATTCCTGCAGAAAGCGAGTCCCAAAGGCAGGTGACCCACACGCCAGAGGACGGGAACAGGACTCCCTCTGGGAGGTGCTCACCCAATGTTTGCATCTGCTGCTCTGCATTTGGAGCACGCTGCTGGAGGAGTGCCAGCGGGGCAGCCACCAGAGACATCATCAACTGAGACTCTCAGAGAAATCACGGAAAGTGGCTCGATGCTGGATGACTGTGCTGAAATAGCGCTAGAAATGGAGGATCTGACTGCTAGCAATTTATTAAGAGAGCTGACACCTTTCACCACTAAGGTTTTAAGCCACCTGCAAACTCAGGAAAATGACACAACATTGACTTGAAAAAAATAGCAGAACATTTTAGGTTCCTCATAACCTCCAGAAGGGTTTTCCCCATTTAGCTCTTGGAGGACAATTTTGATTTGGCACAAAGCTCCTGCCCAGAGCTGTGGCCATGAAGCAGGAACCTGGGATGCAATGTAATGATGGGAACTGTTTGTGGGAAAAGGTGATCAATTTTTTCCAGGGTGATTTTGGAAAGGGGGCAGCCAGTGGCCCTTCCAGGCTGGGGGGCAGGGGTGGGCAGTGTATGCGTGGAGGTGAGTAATGCTCCAGGCTGTGGGGAGAGACATCACCAATCATCTTCCCAGGGTCCAAGAGTCTCCCCACCTCTCCATGCCCTCCCAGGCTCACCCCACTCACCTTCGAAGAGGGGGCAGATCCTGCGCCAGGCCGTCACCCCTCCCTGACTGGTGTACTGTCCCAGTGCTGTCTCCAGGAAGAAGACAGGGATCCCACAGGTGAAGAGGAAGATGAGGTAGGGGATGAAGAAGGCACCTGGCAAGATTCAAGTGACAGATACAAAAGTAAGCCCCATGGGGTGACTGGTGTCAGGCCGTCCAACCTGTCACCAAGCAGGTTCCTCCTGGGTGGGACAGGTTGGGAGAGATGGGGACTATGGGTGCAGGAATATCATGGAAGGGATGTCAGGGAAAAGGGATTTTCCCCACATTTCATCTCTTGAAATGACATGAGTGCATGAGAAGTTCAATGTTTACAAAAGATCCAGAGGGAAGAAAAGTTTCTAGGCGTGATTTTTGTGTAAAAAGCAAATTATCAATAGCTGCATGGAAATACAGAACACCCTGCCGTGAAGCTATCGAGACTTTTAATCAAGTTGGTGACTCCTTTCACATTGATTATTCTGAATAAGCTGACAAACCCATGGATGACAACACCAAGGCACTGAGGAGCACAGACAGATTGCCATCTTCACCCAGGCTGTGGGTTTGCTCAGTCTTTGCTCACAGAAAAGCAGCAGACATGCACACAAAAAGCAAGTAGTGCAGCAAAGTATGTACCTCATGCCAGCAGCCAGGGCTGCCTTCCTGTTCAAGCCCTGTCATGAAACAGGCAGGGAGGGATGAAATGCATCAGGCTCTTGATTACCCCAGGCTCATGTTAAGTGCAGCAATGGCCTTTACCCCACAGAACACAGGAGACAGCCCTGCAAGACGGTCCATAACAATCCTGGGGCACAAGTAAACTCAAAACCCAAAAGATTTCATTAAGAAGCTTAGCTAGCATGCAAGGGCAGGAAGAGGGAAGGGGGACTTTAGGGACTGGCCAGGATTCCCACCCTGCCGCTCGTCCCAGCCGGGTGCAGAGCCACAGCCCTCCTGTTCTTGCAAAAAGAACACACGAGCAAAATAAATAGGGAAAGGCATCTTGGCAGCTCCCTGTGGACAAACACAAGTTGAAGGGGTGCTGGGTTAATGGTTGGACTCCATGATTTTATAGGTCTTTTTCCAACATTAATGGTTCTACGATACCTGGTAGCCCCAGGTAGCATCTGTCCACATGTTTTCCCTCTACCAATAATCAGTGAGGGCAAATGGAAGGGAAAATGGTTGTTTCAACACCATCCCCTCAGCCCCCAATTTGTGTGAAATCATATGATCACAAAAGTTGAGCCCATTTCCAAGAGAGATTGTTGTCATAAAAAGGTTTGTGTTTAACTAAACTGCACCCAGGGTATCCCAGTAGAGGTCTCTGAGGTGGCAGGTCAAGCTTTCCAGCCCAGGTTTCCCTTATTTGCAGCCTGCAATCTGGTCTGTCACCTTCCTCAGCACCTCTGGTTATTGCAGGTTTCAGGCTTTGGAAGTCTAACTGGGGGTTCCTGATGCATGGGCTGGGAAATAATGCAGAATTACAGTGGAGAGAAGGAAGGATTTGCAGAGACATGTCTGGACTAAAGTCAGTGACCTGCCTCACTCCCCTCACATTGCAGATGGGGGGTCAGCAGGGTGGGATGGCCCCAGCACCAGCCCCAGTGCCCTGCCCGTCTCATTTCAGCTGGCAGAGGAGAAAAAGTCGAGGAGAGGAGCCCAGTGGATCTGCCCTGCACAGTGACTCTGAGGAGGGTGTGACAGGGAGGGCAGCACACAGTGGGGGCTGTGCTGCAGACACGGGGCCATCAGCATGCCCAAGCATCCCCTCCAGCACTGGGCTGACATCTCTCCAGCCCAGCTTTGCCCACCCTCCTTGCAGCTGAACCCCACTGAGAGCAAAAGGGGAAACGCTGCCACACATGTCCTCCACATCCCCCTCCCCAGTGCAGGGATGGCAGCAGTGGGAGCCTTGGGAATGGCGGGTTTGGGAAGCACTGGTGGGGGGATGTGGTGCTGGCAGCCACACCACCAGACAGGCTTCCCTCCTATTTCCCAATCAGCCTGCCCAGGGAGGGCCTGACCCCGCCACAGGAGGTGAAAGCAAGAGCAAACAAGAGGAAAAAGAACAATTTTTTGCTCTTCTTTGTTTTTCCTCCACTATGTAGGGCCTCAGCATCAGGCACTGAGCACTAAATATGTAAGGGACTCCTCTTTCTTTGTTATGTGAAAATATCCCTAAGGAGAGGAAAAGTGACTGGCTCTTTGCATAATTCAGATTTTGCAGATACCTTTTTCGTGAAGAGGCTCATATTTAGGCAAGCAAAGCAGGAGCTGAGAGCAGTTATCCCCAGTGCCTACACGCAGTTCAGCGTGGAGAAAGAGTCACCCAGCGGGGCAGACGAGTGACAGCGCTGGTACAAGAGCTGTGGGCTGGCCGTGACTGACCTGGGGCTGGAAATTCACAATAAAGGCCCTGCACCTTTATCGAAGAATGACAGAAGCAAATGCCTGGATGAGCCTTCTCAAAGGAGTAAAGGACTAAACCTCTGGCAGCTTTTAAAATTAAACTTGAGGCATTACAAGGGATTTGACACAGCATTGTCTGGGATAGGCTGGGTTCCGTGAGGCAGGAGAGAGCCTTGTGTCCTGCACAGCCTTGTCACACTGCTCTACCCCTGGAGAAGTCTTTTAGGAAATGCTTTCCTCTCTGCACAAGAGTCTCGTGCCCCATCCTTGCTCTAATCTTATGGAAAGGGGACTGGAGATGAAAAATCTGCCTGAGACCTCAAACTCCACATGGCCTCTGCTGCTTTACAGGACTTTGCTTCAGGCCCGTTTCTCTAGGAGAAAAAAGGTTTAGAAATCCCTTTGTGTCTTGCCTCTGTTGTCCAACCACACACAGCAGCTCCCCTTTCCCCAGAGCTCTCCCTGAGCTCTCCCCTGGCACCCAGAGCAATGGGTGCCAGGACAGGATTCCAGGTCCCTCTCCCATTGATGGAATAGTACCCAAGAGGGGTGCAGCAGTGTGAGAAGACACAGCTCAGCAAGCAGCCAAGAAACATTTCCCCTAGAAAAAGAAAATGCAGAAAACTATTTTTTTTCAGCAGGGAAAGAAACTGCCTGACCACCTGGCGAAAAGAAACAAGCACTGGGCAAAGCACGGCGTGAAAGTAGCTAAACAGCATTTAATCCTCTTTTATGCCCCTGGGATGAAAGCAGTTTAGTGAGGCCCATGAGACTACCCCAAGCTCAAGCCAGGGGATTTCAGCCCCAAGCCCCCAGCACTCACTCCCCGCCAGTTCCCAGCCAAGCGCTGTTTCCCCTCTCCCCTGCCCTTCCGGAGGGCCCAATTAGCAATTAATCACCAGACAGGGAGAGCAGCTCCCTCTCTCCACATTTCACTGAGCCAAATTTGAGAAAGAAGGGTTTTGGGTTTTTTAAACCATTTTCTCCCTTAAAAGTCAGCCACAAGCTAAAAGCAGGCACAAAGACCTGCCAAAGCCCACAGCTCACCTGCAAAGTGATTCCAGCTGCGCTGCCAAGCTGCAGTACAGCCCAGCATCGTGGGGGATCAGCCACTGGTCACTGCCAAGCGCAGCCTGAGCAGCACTGGTGTGTGCTGGCACCTCAGTGCCAGCAGCAACGCCCTGGTATCAACCCTGCCTGTGCATCAGGCACATCCATCCACACACCTCACAGCCCTGCCATGGGGATCAGAGGCAGGGTCCCCTCTCCCACATGCTTGCAGCTCTGGCAGATGCCAACAGGGTACCTTGGGATGCAGGAGGGATGTAATACTTCTCAACCGAGATGGGGAAAACCCCATCATTCTCCCCTGTTCCTGACACCTGGCTCCAGCACCCCAGGGACACTCCTCCATGGACACAACCAGGACCAGTGGCCAAGAGCTCCTTGGAGTCCCACAGAGTCTCCTGGAAATGCTGCTGCTCCTCGCAGAGCCAGTAAAGACATCAGTGCCCCATGGCCTCCCACACCACTCCCTGGTTTGCCACCAGGACCCACCATCTGATCTGCACAGGATGTCTGGTGCTCCTCAAGGAAGCAGTGCCTGGGGTGAGACACACTGTTTCAGAGAGCCAAGCCCCTTCCCTGCTCTTCCTGCCTCTCTGTGCAGATAGCCACCCACCTCACCAGCAGGACCAGAGCTCCACACACCCCAGAGAAACACAGCTACAGCCATCAGAAACCCTGGAACATTGCTGCCCAGTTATCCATGTCCCACTGGGTCGAAACAGCCCCTGCTGGGGGCCCGGGCGGTGGCACCATGCTGGCAGGTTGGCACCCTCTCTTTAGACTCGTGACTTGGGCATTGCTGAGAAGCTGCTGCCAGCACTGGGCAGGGCCAGACACAGATGTCACAGAGGCAGGAGGGACCGTGGAGAGACTCTGGTGACCAGGTGCCCCTCGGGGGTCATGGCCAGGGCTGCACTTACCTCCGCCGTTCTTGTAGCAGAGGTAGGGGAAGCGCCAGACATTTCCCAAGCCAATAATCTCCCCAGCCACAGACAGGACATACTCCAGCTTGTTGTTCCATTGACCACGCTCCAGAGTCTGGTCCTCCTCCTCCTCCTCCTCTTCCTCCTTCTCCTTTTCCATGCCAGGGTGTGCGGGCACCATTTCACCATTGCTGACAGCGCCGGGGACTGTGTAATCCATCCCACCTTCAGAAGGAGTTTCCTTTGTTACATCCAGCACAAGCCATGCAATAAGGCAGAAACCTGGGCTATGGGAGGCAGGAGAGGGGCAAGGACACATGCACAAATACCTCAAACTGTTCCTTTCTTGCTCCTCATACTGATTCCTGCTGGCACAAGGTGCTAAGGGGATCTGTACACTTTCACTACTGAGTCCAAAACCAGTTCTTAAAAGCCACTATTGGTTTCCTTATTTTAAATTGACTCATCTCAAAACACTACTGCTTCTGGAACCCCATCCTCTAAGCACAGTGTTACACAGAGAACCCAGCGGCTCAGTCAGGGTGGAGCTCCCAACATGGCAAGAATGGGGAACAGACTTAGGGCTAGAGGGGAATGACAGGAGGATAAAATACTTTACAAGGTATTTTATAAGGGTTTCTCTTCTCTCCTGTTGCTGCTTACCAAGGTCTGGTTTGACAGACCGTGCAATGAAAGCCACAAAACACACAGAAGTCTCAGACACAGGAAGAGGACGAACTGAAATAAGAGAAACAAGTTTCTCTTTTCAGTGGTAGCAACTGTTGCTGACAATCTAGGAGGCTGAGTGAAAAGGTGATTTTCAGGATGGTGCTATCCTTCTAATAGCAGGAAGAGAAACAGTGCAGAAGTCACGACAACCTGGGATCTCACCTTTCCCAGGGTCTGCTCCTCCCGACATCTGCCCATTGCCTACCAGGGCTCCCCACAGAACTACTCCCAGGAAGCTTTGGCACCATCTCTAAATAGATCTGTGCTGACAGAAGACAGCACAGAGTAGGTGGGCACCGCTCCCACTGTCCCAGCTTCCCCCAAAAACCTCCAAGAGGACACCTGTCCTCCCAGGAAAGCCAGGGCACAGCCTGTGTGACTGCTGATGCACAGCTGGTGCCTCAGGTCACAGGTATGGGCAGCAGAGGTGGCACCAGCTCTGCTGCAGCCATTTAGTAGGATTGAGAGGTGTCTGAGCCTGTTCCTCCTGGGCAGGATGCCCCGCTGGCCACCAAGTCCCACGGGACAAAGGGTGAGGACTGTGCTTCCTGACTCGTGCCCAGTTGTCAAAGCTGGGATTGCTGAGGACCTTGTGCCAAGGAGGGCACCTTCCTCCACACAGTGCCAGCCCTCGAGCCCTGCAGGGGCAGCTCCCCCAGCCCCAGCCTTACGCTGCCATTCATCCCCGCCCGCAACTCTCTCGCCAGGAGAGCAGGAAAAGGCACTGCCAGCAAATGACACTCTCCCCCATCCGGGGAGAATTAAAAAAGGGCAAAGCAGCACTCCCAGCCTCTCCCCTCTCTCTGCACAGTCCCCTATGAAACACTTGGGGACATGAAGAGGAGCAAGAAACACTGGCAAGCGTTTGACAGGGGTCGAAAGGAAGGACTGGGAGGACCCCTCCACGCTAGAAAATTATTAAACAGGCAGAAAACGCTCCGTGACCTCTCCTCCACGGCAGCCCCGGGAGGGTGCGGGGCGCAGGGGGAGCAGGGCAGAAGGAAGCGGGGGCAGAGGTGTTACCTTGCGGACGGCGCTGTCGGGGCGAGAGCCGACGGGAGAGGCGAGGGCAGGACCGAAAGGTGCTGGCTATTTAAAGTGTTGGAAAGAAAAAATTCAGCGGTGGTGTAATCCTAGACTTCGCCCAACCCACATTCCTTCCCCCACCCCCCAGGGCTGGACAAAAACCTACACATGACTGATTTCATGGCCAGTGCAAAGGGGCTCGTTCCCCCCGCCTGGGAGAAGGGCTCACGCCGCCTCCGTCGGGGCGCTCCGTGCCGGGCCGGGATCGCTGGGCTCCCGCTCCCCATCGCCTCCCTGCCCAGCACTGTCCCTGGAGAAAGGGGAAACCACCACACACAGGTGCCTCAACAGCACTGCCTGAGGGAGTGCAAGCCCCGAGACCTGCTGGGAAGAGGTAGGACATGAAAGCCAAATTCACGGTGAATTCCCACCACGGGGTCTTTCCTTGGCAGGGAGGTTATGGGCACAGGGCAAGGTCCTGCATCGCAGCCCGACCTGCAATTTCCAGGGCTGAGCTGTGGCCAGGAGCAGTGGCAGGCAGCAAAGCTGGAAATAAACTCAGCTAAACTCTCTGCTGCTTCTTACTAAGGGCCCAAAACAGCCTCATTCAGAAACTTGGCAGGTTGCAAACTCTCTTCCCTCGCGCGCAGGGATCTCTGCCACCGGTCTTTCCCGGGAGCAGCGCTGCCCCATCCCGGGTCATCGCTCCAGAAGCTGCAATGCGGACGGGCAGTTAGGCAGCAGATGAAAAAAATCACGCAGCAGGCAGACAACCTGCCCCAGTTGTGCAAACCCAGCACTGCAAAATGAGCTGTGTTGGGATTACAGCAGGTAGTTTACCTGTTGACATTAGCTCCGTGCTTAGAGGCCATAAAAGAGGCAAACAGAACAGGATATTGTTCATGGTAGACGTGTTACAGCTGTGACGGTCCGAGGATGCAAGTGGGGCAAGGTTTTAAAATATTTTTATTACATCTATTGATAAATATCTAAGGCAAGATAGAACAGGGGGCAAAAAAAAAAAACCCTGTGCTATTGGGTTCGGTGTCCTTGCATCAAGTGTGTAAAGCAGCAGGAAAACCTGAGCAGTGTACAGACAGTCTGGGAAGGCAGTAGGAGAACAACAGGAATGAACTGGCAAACACTGTGGTGTCACCACGTTAATCTATAGTGCACCCACACAGCACCAGAATTCCCACAGGAAAAACAGGGTAATGGAAGAGGGACAGGCAGATGTAATTCAACCAAGGAGTGATCAAATCTGCAGTGGCTCCTCATTTTGGGAATAGATGCCTTGGATGAAAAGAGGGTGACCACAGAGGTCTAGAAAAAGGGAAAAGACAGAGAAGAGGAGTATATTGTTCACTACAGAGTAACAATTAATGCCACTCAATGAATAACTCAGATTTAAAGCAAAATGAAATACTTTTTCCCCCCAGTGTGCATAATTAATTAAACGTTATACCTACGGCCATTACCACAAAATATAATATGGAAAGGATCTAAGCAAATTCACACAGGGCTGCTCCTCCTCTGCAGTGATTAAACAGGATGGTCCAGCTAAAACAGCTCCAGCCCTCAAAGTGGTGATTCTTGAAAACCAGGGAAGATATTCCAGAGGAGGAGTTACACAATACAGTGAGAAATGGAGAACACCCCTGTGCAGAAACCATCTCACGGTGGATAGGGTAGCTGTTAAATAGTTATGCTAAGAATGTAGGGATTAAAAACAACAGCAAAAACAACATCTTGCCTTGTGCAGCAGATTGGTGTGAGGAGAGAGGAGATTGATTAAGGAACCATTTCTAGAGATTCTCAAAACTATTGTGCTCATCAGCATCACTGCATGAATATCCCTGGGTAAGCACAATTACTACAGCATACAGATAGCAATAATCTTATCAACAAGGAGACAAGCTAATTGGCAGGAACTAATAGACTATGATAGGAAAATGTGCAATCAATTACAAACTATTTGGCTTCCACCCAGTGAGATAAGACTGCACTGAACACAACAATAACTTGAAAATGAAAACAAATGTTCAGTGTAAACATAAGCAGCGAGGGGAAATATTAAATCTACAAGTGCAAAAGCAAGCTGGAAAATCCTGAGGAAAGCATTTTTGAAGTAAAACATCACTTTACACATCTTCCAGAGTGAAATAAGAAGTAGTCTATGTGGTTTTGGGAGATGTTACTCGAGAGATGCAACAACAAAAAAAAAAAGGTAGAAAGATAAAAGAACCAAAAAATACCACAAAGAATCAGTTAAGACTACAGAGAAAAGTATGTTTTCAATACATATTTTTGAAATAGCAGAAGGCAAAGAATCTGAGAGGGACTTTAATTAACCCATCAGAGGCAATAAAAAAATCTTAAGGGAAAAATGCAAAGGATGAAATCTCAGTGTTTAAGATTTTGAGCCTATAACAATATCTAAGGCAAGTAGAAGAATGGGGACAGGCAGAAACAAGGCCTTAGGAAATAGATTTTCAAAGAAATAAGAGAAATGGAAGAATGTGACTCTTAAAATAAAAATAAAAGAGGAACAAACCTAGATAACATGCACTCTGCAGTAACAGGAAAACAACTTTAACCACAAATCTACCAAGGCAGTGCCATTTAAAAATATTTGGATAGATACACACGCAAATATTTACATGAATAAGGGGAACACCAGGGAAGAGCTTTTGTTGCAGTGTGTCTCACCTGGAATTGTGCAAGCTGAACCTCTCTGGGAGGCTGCAGAGCACCTTCCTCCCAATGTTCCACGTGCTGGCAAGTGGCAGCCCTGATGCTTTGCCTGTCCCATGTGCATTGCTCTCGTGTCACCCCCTAGGAAGGCACTGGGGGGTTATTTTGTGGGTGGTCTCCCCTGAAAGAGGTGTGAAATGAGAGGCTACCTATTCAGTAACCCCTCCACCCTCCCCCAGAGCACAGGGCTGATGATGGCACCAACCAGAGCAGCCACACTCCTCCCAGTCCCATCCCAGCCAGCCAGGCCATCACCCCCTGTTTATTGGGACAGCCCATGCTGGAGTGATGCCTCCTGGAGCAGGTCCTGAAGCAGCCTCCAGGTCCAGGCAGGCTGCCAAGGGGACAGAGCAGCACCATGCTGGTCCATGGGGCATGAGTAGGGCACAGCTGGCTTGGTCACTTCTCCCCAGCGCCCGCTTTTGGAGAAGAGCCAGAGCACTAGACCAGGGTGAGTCACTGTTGGTGTGCCTCACACCTCAGGCAGGACAAGGGCTGGGAAATCCTGATCCTAAAGGCAGTTGATTTACGTTGCATTTTTCTTATACCTTTATCTTACAACATTTGCCAAGATTTCTGAGTTCATCTTGATCCCAGTCTTCCATCAGCAGCTGAGGCTGCGCTCCTGGGGAAGTGCTTACAGCCCAAACAACGCAAAGCTGAAAAAGCTTCCTCTGGAGATAATAAGGTACTTTGACATTCTCTGGGTCAGCTGTGCATAAGAACTGGCCCCAACCCAGCCCCCTGTGCATGGCTCACACACAGGAGCGCTGGCCCTGCGTGCTGTGGTAGGAACCACTGAACCTACTCCCAGGTCTGGTCTTGCTTCATGTCTATATCCAGCTTAGCAGAGGATGACTGTTAATTAGATTTCTCTCCTCCAATGGACCAAGCCACTTCCAGCCATCTGGAGAGGTAGCTGAAACCTAAAAGGATGAGGGTTTCAAAAGACACCCACTTTGAGGAATGACGAGGGGGAAAGAGGAGAGGGAAATGTTTAATAGGAGACAAGCATAATCTCTTACTGCTCTCCAAGTAGCAGCTGCTCTCCAATGAATTATGCTCCAAACCCACCAAACTCTGTTTAGGATAGTGGCCTGGGAACAACTGCTGATGCTTCTCACTCCCAGCGTGAAAAAGCCACCAGCCACATCTGGCCTTTGCCGAGCCCTGAGATCAACTGTGCTCCCCATTTCCACCTCCCCCTCCACTCCTCTGTCACACGTGACAAACTGCCTTCGTGTGTTTTGAGGCCATGTAATCTTGCAAGCCACCTCCCAGCTTCCAGGAACACAAATTTGCCGTTATATTATCTGGGAACCAAAGGCCAGAGCAAATACGATGCATTTCCTCTATCTGATAACCACCCTGCCACTGGCCTGCTCAGCCTGAAAATGTTATTCAGCTTAAGCGACCGTGGCTGTAGCAAGCAAAATTGTCACAAATATGCACAGAAAGGGGATAAATAGAGGCTGATACCGGCTGGCACATTACAGGAACCTGGAGACTGCTCAGCGGAGAAAGAAGCCAAAGTAAGCACAAAGGAGTGACTCCTGCCTGGGCCACTAAGCTCTCCCAAAAAGGCACATATATTTTGAAACTACAGCGGCAGAAACCAAAAGCCATTGCAAGAGCCTGCAGTTCCCACATGATAGAAGATCCTACTGCAGCCATGTGGACAGCCTCATTCAGGCACAGCCTCCCTTCCAAATAATGGCTTGGGAGACCAGAATCCTGAGGCGAGAAAACCCCTGTGCTCCGTGGGTGCCTGCAGAGGAGTGGAGGCCTCGCTTTTGCGCCCAGGTTTGTGGTGCGAGATACGTCTGTCTGTGGACACCGTGCTCTGCACGCTGGAGATAAACAGGTGACACTTTCGCACGTGCCAGAGCTCCGGGACCAGTCTGAATGTGGGATGGCACACTCACAGCACTGGAGAACCCTCTCCTGCAGATAGCACTGCCGTACCCTCTGCTCCTCTGCAGGTAGGAGCGGCGGGTGAGTTGTGCTCAGCGTGTAGGTGCTGGTGAGTTCCTCTCCAGGCACCTCTGATCAAAAGCTGTAGAGCGTAGGAGGAGGTAAGTTGAGACCAAAAGAACTGCGCTCCTAGACCTGCTTTGGCTGTAACATGAATTCCCAGCAGAAACAGAGCTGCAGATTCCTGTCACCACTCTCTCGGCTATGTCCAGTGCCAGTGGTTTCCCTCCAGACCAGGAGGAAAACAGCAGTGCTCCTTGGGCGTGCACTTGCCTGTCAGGAACACGAAAGCAGGAACACACAGATATTTGTATTGAAGGCTCAGGCACAAGCACAGCAGGAGTGACCAGGCAGGCAGATTTACCTCTGCCTTGACTTCTCCTTAGTACCTTGTCTCTGTTAAACACTCTGGTCCTTCGCACACATGAACAGTGTTTTTTCTGCTCGGGATCCAAAAGTATCCTCATTTCATTTATGGGCCAAAATAAAAGCACTGCAAGGTTATGCAGTTATAAGCACACATGTATAGATACATATTTATAGGCTTATAATAAAATACAATATTATACAAACGAGAGCTCAGCAGCAAGCAAAGACTCCCGAGCCTGGAGACTTCAATCTTTTTTAGCATCTCCTTGTACTTTCCCCTCAATTCCATCAGGGAACTCCAGTTCCTCAGGGCTCTTCCCCGATTCCAGTTTGCCAGCAGCTGGGCAACCTGAACAAACCCAGGCAGAGTAACCGTGGCAACAGAACCTGAGCACATTTTAGGGAGAGGGCAGAAGGCACCACCCTTCTAAAGTCTAGTCATGGACCTCCTGGTGTGAAAACTGATCAAGAAATTAAAACTCACCAGTTCATTGTTGCAGCCAAGGAACCAACTGGAGGACATCTTCATATCAAGAACCATATGCCAAAGGAAATCATAACTTTAGGATAGTAATGACAGCAGTGTTGCTTAAGTGGCCTAGAAGTGAGAAGCACAGGATCAGCATTTTGATTAGGTACAGGGTAAATGGGGGTGTAGAGAAGGAGATGTATGTTGGGACCATCAGGATGATGGGTTTTCCTTGTTGTCCACACATCCTACTCTGAGATGAAGGTCTAACTCTGAAACCAACTGTCTACAGAAAGAATTACATCAAAGCCATTGATAGGGCTGGAATTTGCATGCCCCTGCACCCTGTCTGCCTGCAAGGGGGATGTTCTGGCAGGAAACAGGGAAAACTTTTCTCAGAGGTGAGACTGGGTGTACTGTTTAACTGATTCCTCCCCAGAAAACCCATAACCTGGTTTTAAACAAACAAGGTTTGGGCAGTGTTCTCAGGGCATCTGTTCATACTTACTTAAACACTGTAACAAAAACACAAACAAACACCAAAAGCAAAACAAAAAAACCCCACCCAAACAAACAAACAAAAAAACCTTTTCCATTCAGGACTACTGGGCTGGTAACTACTCAGAACACAAAGTTTCCATTCTGGGAGAAAATCCAATAATCAGCTAGTCACTTGGTGGACAGAACGAGAGAAGGTTTTTAAAAGTTTCTCAAAAAGAAAGTTTTCTATGCAAGAGTTGACAAAGTGAAAACTTGGGCATTTCAAAAACAGTCAATAAGAAATAAAACACGGGTTCAGTTTTGCCCACTTCCAAAAATTAGAATTACAGCAGGTTTTAGAAAGTCCCTGCAGTGTTTCTCTTAAAAACATCCCTGGCAGCCCTCGTGAGCACACTGAGTGCCTGGCTGAGCTCCTGGGCCACTGCAGCACCCAGGGGTGCTGGACTTGGAGAAGCATCACTGGGGAATCCAGAGCCCACCCCTGAAATGCTGCCTGGTCACAAGCACCCCTGCAAGGCTCTGCAGAGTGTGCCAGCTCCTGGCCAGTGCTCATCAGAAGCAGTTTGTGCCTCTTGCTTTGCTCCTCTGGCCACCAGCAGCTCAAGGGAGGGCAGGAGGAAGCAGAGGGACCTGGTCTTGTCTATCCTTCCCCTGGGCTGCCCTGCTGAGGTCTCTGCAAGGTAGTGTAGCCAGACACTCAGAGCTTAGAGTTACCTCTGCAGACAGAGAGCAGGAGCTCACACAGAGGAGATGCACTCCCTATCACTCATCTGCTGAACTGGCTCACTGCCCAGTGGGACTTTGAGACATAACATGAGCCAGACCCCGAGCCTTTAGCTTCCCTGGTGGATGGAATTCTGCCTGAAGCAAGAATCACAAGCCTTCACACCAAGGCCAATCTTCTGTCTCCAAGTCATTCCTGTTCTGGTAGTCAGTTGCAATATACGACACCAAATCTCTCTCTCAGGCTTGAGGTATTTTCTATCCAAAATGAAAGAAAAAAGTAAATTGTGACTTTTGATAACTTAAGGCAATCTTATTTTTCTGTTGATGAGCATCGGAGATGAAAAAGCTAAGCTTCAAATCAGATGCAGCTGATGTCTGAGGAAAGCTGACCCTTCCAGCCAAGAGGAGGGGTGGCAGGGGATCAGGGGCTTGGTGCCCAGGCACTAGGCACAGAGGTTTTAGCAAAACCACATGTGGATTGGGTCTAGCCCAGTCAACCCACCACACACATGCTAAATGGAGAAGGTAGCTTCCTGGCACTGCTTAAGACCAGCCTTACTCCAGAGGAAACAAAAGGGCTGCTCACGTGCTTCGCTCTTTGTCATTTTTGAATATCAAATTCCAAGCCACATTACCCTTTTGCCACCATGAATTCAAATGCTGGTGCTCACCTGAAATAAAACACACAGGGGCTGACCTGACCAAGAGGTCAGAGGGAGAAATACACCCAAACACAAGGTATTTCCATCACCACCACTAAACTGACTACTTTCCTTTAGCCAAACAGGCTCAGAGCACCACAGCTCTTTTTGATAAAGACACTTCATTCCTGGCACCAGCAAACTAAGGCAGAGGGTCAGGAACTGCTTGCCAATCATCTGACAAGTGCTGGGAATATGGTGTCATTAAGTCTCTCATAGCCCAGATCTGAAGGTTTCATAGTGATCGGGTGGGGGTGAGGAAGACATAGTAGTTTGTTCAGATTGGGGAAATAATTAAAAATGCAGAGCTGATGAAACCTTTAATCTTGGTATTCATCATAACTGGGATCTGGGGGAAAAGGAGAATGGCCTTTGATATTCTTGTTTACCCTAGAAGTTTCTTACCACAAGGTTGGATTTGTGTAGCAGTACCAGCATACACCCTACTGCTAGAACAGAACCTGTGGACTTACACCAGAGCAGACCAGGAAGCAGCCCTTCCTTACCACTGTCCAAATCTGGCCCTAACGATGCCAATGGGCATGGACACTTGGCTCACTGGAGAGGAAAGACAGAGGCTAATGGGACTTCAGGAGGAAGGAACTTGCTGGAAAGGTAAGACCAAACTTGGTGGTGCAGCGATGGTGAGGAACCCAAGCAATGCCCCACAGAGCCCGTTGACTGTGGCCACAGGCAACAGCTCACACACTGTCAAAATAGTCTGAAGATGCACATGCCCTCAGCACCATTCCCACACTCAGCAGAGCCTCTCTGCTTCCAGCAGCTGGCTGGTGGAGAAGCTGGAGGATCAGCCAGGGCTGAGAGGACAACAACAAAGTGCCAACTTGCATGGAGGATGCTCCACGCTGGAGGCAGGCAATGGCAGCTCCGTGCTTCCCACAGTTCGCAGTCTCACAGCTCCTCTGGAAGTAGTCAGGCAGCCCTAGAGGGGTGGGAGGCAACACCTCCACTGCTGGGAAGGGAAGGCAGTTTGGGAAAAGCAAAAAGGAGTCTGCAAAGAGAATTTGTCCTGTCTTCCTTTGGCCACACTTCTCTGAGAGCAGGGACTGCCCAAGGTGTAATGGGAAGGCCCTGAGGGATGAAAGCAAAAAGCACAGGGAATAATTTGTGTTTCTTTATCACAGGAGCTGAGAGAGAAACAGGGACATAGAACAGATGCTTTTAAGGACAAAGCAAAGCAAATTGTCTTTTTGCAGAGATCTCAGGTGCTGCTTTGTGCAGCAGCACTCCCTGCACACTCTGTAAATGGAAGTTACACATAGATCACATCCAATTTTTGTTCCAAACAGGAGTCTGACCCATCAGCTTCCTAGAATTGCCTTAGCAAGAAAAAACCCAACCTTTAAGTTACAGACAGCTTTTCTGTTGCTGTGTACTCCTCCATTATTTATTTGTTCAGCTTTGTGTACTGTCTTAACACCCCTAAATCCTAGGGCTTGACCACTCCAAGTATATTCCTACCAGAAGCCAGGGGAAAACAATGCCATGACGTATGGTAAGGCCCAGAAAGCAAGCAACCCCAGCTGTTTTCAAACCTTACCAGTACGGATACAAACCTGGATCATGGCTTGCAGCTGCACCAGTAGATCACCTCCTTCCAGCAAGAAGTGAAGAGCAGAAGCACCACACGCTCACCTGGGGGCTGGTTCTTCAGCACTAGGCAGGATTGCTACCAGGTGATCCCACTTCTTCACTGGGTGTTCTCAGACACTGGTGTGCAGCGATTGTCTCTCCCAAGACTATTTCTAGGAAACGCTAAATCATCCAACTCCTGTCTCTCTCCTGCTTGAGAGACTGTCCAGAAAGAAGGTAATGGGATGCAATGCTATCAATGCGCTGATAATGTCTAGATTATGATCTTTACAGTATTTCGCTCTGATAATGCCCTTGCAGAGACACACACAAGACCTGGCTAACTGAATTTCCAGCTGTATAAAGGGAAAAGTTAAATCATTAGCTGACAGAAGTAAACAGAATGTGTTTACCTGAGCTGCTTCTCAAATTCATAGTACAGATAGGAGTGGGCCCCACTGCCATCACAGAGCAGCAGTTGCAAACACCTCATTTCTCTGGGGGGCAACAAGTGTGCCCACTGCCCGGGGAGTGAGCTGAGCTGCTGCAAGGCTGAGCACAGACTGCATCAACCCAGAAAAGGATGCAGCAGTTTGATCAGCTGGCACATCACCCATCCATCAAAACCAGATGCCAGGCTGGCTAGAGACATCAACCATCACCTCAGGACCTGTGTGTTCAGAGGTGGCTGCTCTCCTCGGGTATTAACACCCATAGCAGTTCCCTCTGGCACTTGTCTTTAAATGACTTTTGGGGGGAAGTGTGGGGTGATGCACAGACAGCCAAAAATTGACTTCTGAAAAGCCTCCAATTAAGACACAACGCTCTACCTAGGATTAGAACTATTCACTGCAGCAGGGCTTTTGTTTCCAAGGCATTCAATGCATGTCTTCTTACAGGTATCTCTGTTTTTCAATAAATCCTCAGTGCTTTCATTTCCTTCACCTTGCAACTTAACACCCATTTGTACCGAGCCATCTCATTACATAAAGCTCAATGCTCTCACTGTCTTGCTGTGCAGTTTCCAGCTGTCCTATGCATTTATCACCCTCCCAAAGCCAGCATGGCTAGAATTCCGATAAGGGCTGGATTTATAGCACCTCCCAAATGCCTTGGCACTCCAAGCAGACTTGCTGTTTGGTTCAGGCAGGCTGACCAAACACATTCTCAGTGACCACAGCTGGAGAGGATGTGAAGTTCTCTGCTTTTCATTTTCATCTAACCGGAGTAAGGCTCAAATCTTGCTTTTAGCAGACCAGTTCTCAACATCTTACAAGGGTTTTCAAAAGTTATTTCAGGAATGATTTAAGAAAATTTTTCCACCCTTTCAAAACCTTCTATTTGCAACACACAAAATGACTGCTATTGTACAGTGGTTCCCTTGAGCAGTCATTATTTTTAAAGTTATGCAAAATGCACTTAGGATGACAGCAAGACATGTCTGATAAGCAACTAGTGACTATCTGATTACTTTTTGCTTTGTTTTGCTACGACTCTGTGTCATGTTTACTCTAATAACTGTTATTAAAACAACAGAAAAATGAAAGTGATAGCTCTCCTCAGTCATCTGCCTAGTACACACACTACTGCTGAATGAAGACTGCAGACTGTATCATTTCTCCTAGAAGATGAGATGCCCCTGTTCATGCTCATTGTATTATGTCTTTCTTCCAGTGCAAAAGGACCCTGCATCAGTAACACAGAGACTTCAACCAGAGCAGCTTGGACATGCATCTACACGTAAGGGAGTGACATACCTGCTCACAGGCCCACATGGAGTTAGGTGTGAGCAGCCCACTGAGAAACCTCTGGTTCTGCTACTTAGTTTTCTATGCATCTTAAAACCTGCAGTTCAGACAGGTTGTAGTTTTTTTTTTCTTCAAATTTGACATGCCATAATGATGAATGAAGCCTAGGAAAACATCTGTATGGAAGATCATTTTATTGATGGATTGTGACGAACCCTTCTGTACATCGTGCCCATTCAATGAAGAGGAGAAAGATTATGGAATCTAACTCAAAGCCACGTCCAGGCCCATGAGGGGTAAGGTGACTGGTGACTGTCACCACTATAATCCTAGCCCAACCTGGGTGTCTTCTGTGATGAACTATAAGGACAAGGGGAAAGCAGTGGGCACTTACCCAGACTTACCACAAAAACACCCCTGTGGAGTGGATGGATAACATACAATGGGGGTGGAAAATGGGGTGGATTTCTGTGCTCAGACTTCAGTAGTCAACAATTTGAAATCTAGGAGGTGGCCAGCTGCAAGTGCAGTACCTCAGGAGCTGGTACTGGAGACTACTGGTTTATGTCCTACCCACCTGGGTGGTGGGTTAGAGCACGCTCATATCTGCAGATGACACCAAACAATGCTGGTGGAGGACGGGAGCAGGACACCCCAAAACATGAGAGGACAGAACTCCCATTCAGTTGGATCTTGACTGGCTGAAGTGATGTGCTGATGGAAAGTTTGTTAAGCCCATTAGCCCTGCACATGAGAAATGAGAAGTCAAAAGACCTGGGGCTAACAGTGGCCACAGTGAATAGGAGCCAGCAAAACTTGCAGCTATAAAGGCCAGCACTGTTCCAGGCTGCACAGTAAAAGCGTGGGCAGCAGGTTCAAGGAAGTTATTTTCCCCACGTATTCAAGACTCGTTAAGCTGCATCTGGAATAACACTACCCAGTCTGGGGCTTCCCATTACACAATTAGACATGACCAACCTGCTAGAAGTCCAGCTGAGGACCACCAAGTCTGTCAGAAGGCTGCAGCTCATGACATGGCTCAAGGGAGCTGAGCTGGGTTTGTTCAGCTTGGAAAAAAAGGCTGTGGGACCTGCAGTCTTCAACTATCCAATGGATTGTTAGAGAAAATATGGAGCCAGACTCTTCCAGTGGCAACAGGAGAGCTACAGCAAGGGAGAATCTGTACATTAGATAAACGTTTGCGCTGAAGATACTACAAAACCAAACAGGAAGTCAGAGGTTGTTGAATGTTCATCCCTGGAAATAGTCAAAATTTCATTGGACAAAGCCCTGAAAAACTTCACCCCCTTTCAAAGTCAGCACTGCTCTAGTCAGGAGGTTGACCCATATGACCTCCAGAAGTACCCTCCAACCTAAATGTACTCTGTGGTTCTAAAAACTGAAAAGATCAATGCAAGCTTCACAGTGTGGCTAATGTAACAGACAACTGTCTGTTATCTTCTGCTGTCTGACTGTATTCCAATCCCTCAAGATAATTTCCATAATATCATCAATATTACCTTAAGCCCTCATTATCAAATAGCCCAGGCTGCACAAGCATTCAGCTACAGATGATCTGTCAAACCATTAAATCCTAAAAGTAACGGTTACTGAAGGTCAGGAGTGACATTTCTCTCTCTGCGAGTAAAGTCGCCAAATTCCAGGCTCCGGGTTTGACAAAAAAAGTTTGAAACCACATAGTTTGTATAAGATATACAACTCAAGTTCTGGCCATTTTCAGCCCCTCATAACAGCTCGGGTGATTTCTTTGACCTTATGTGTCAGACACATGGAAAAAAACAACACAAACAGTTGCGAGTAGCCTTTGTAGGCATTAAGACACGTACCTTTCTATATACACGAGCTAATGGGTTTTGAATACTGAGATTTTGTCCCCAAAGCAAGAGAGATTTTTTTTTCTACAGCAGTAGCAGACCTGTAAGAACATTATTACCTTAGCTCAAGTTCGGGTTGCTTCTTTGCTTATGTTTTTATAAAAGTTCAAACCCCTAAGATCTGGAGACAATACCACAGCTGCATCTTTATGTTTTTCAACCACTAACTACATATCTACAGATTTTTCCAAAAGTTAACATTTATTCATAAGTTCATACTATCAGCAATCCTTTGATAGGAATTATGCTCTTAAAAAACAAGCTTAAAACAATAAGATGTGAAGCTAATAATGGTCTTCAGTTTATGAACACCTTATCCAAAAGCAGACGAGACACCTGTAACAAGAAAAAGTGTGGCAACCTCCTTTCAACAGTGAAACAGAGGCTCTATGAAAAGGCTATACGTAAAACAACTACTAAAAATGTGACTTTTGCACGATTTGCACATCTCTTTCTGTTGTTTACTCCTTTCTGTGCTTGTTACAAGCAGAATGACGACTGTGGCATCCTACAGATGTTTTGTTTCCATCTCGTTGTAACCAGTGCTACTGTTAACGTTCTCCACCACACCTTCTACGCAGAGAAACAGGAACATGCAACGCAGATTTACTCAAAGGTCTCTTTTCCAGTTGATGGTGATTACACATAACAACGACTTTATCGCGACAGAGAATGCAGGAATGGATAAGAGGATATGCTCAGTGGCTAACAGGATACGCTAACCATATCTTCCCTGTTGTGTCACGGATTCTAGGAGTTCAGGAAAGAATACAGAACACTGGGATTCTTTAAGAAATCTTGTACTAGTCTACTTCTGGAACGATTAAACATCTGTGACAGATAGTCTATCCACTCCATATAGGGAAACATTTATGTAGTACCATCAGTTAAAGCTCGAAGGAAATTAACAACTGTTTAAACCAGTTTACCAAAACTAAGTGTACATTGAGAAGAAAAAAATTTAACTGGAGGCAAAAAGAGGGTTTGTCTAGCTATAGCATAGACTCCTTCATAAATAAGTAAACAAATAATACTCTTAAGTTTGCTAGGGTGCCCGTACAGCCACATGCTTAACCAGAGCTTGCTTTTGCTTTTAACGCCATTTTAGTCTCTAAGGAGCAGAAATTAAAAGTCTATGCCCAATTTGCACTTAAAGCCCCCAAGACCCCGTATCTTCTGCCCTCCATCTTATTTCATTTTCTTTTGCACATCTTCCTCTTCCCAGGTAGCAGGCACAAATAAAAGAAAGCAATAAAGTTCCGTCTACCTGAGCTGAGTATTTTCTTTTTTTTTGGATGGATAATTATGCCAGATAAATAAACTTCCAAATATTAGAGAACAAAGAGAAGGGACATAGAACAGTCAAGACAGCACACTTTTGTTTTTGTCAATATTTCTTTAAATCCCAATCCAGCTCCTAGTAAGACTGGACACTACTTTACAACACTCCTAGAACTGCAGAAGAATGGAAACACAATAGGGAGCGAGTGGAGAGGGGAGACAGCTCAGTGGCTGACTTCAGACATTCACATACACAAAGCCAGCATCCACTGGAGTCGTTAAGGCCCAGATGCCCCACTAATAGGAACAAACCCAAACACAAAGGTAGCACATGAAATGTATTTACCTATTTAAACACAGGCAGCTGGTCAAGCTAGAATGGGGAAGGTAACTGCTAATTCCTTGTACTACAAGGAAGGAATGGAGTAAAAAAACCCAAGCCCACGGGCAGGTTTTTGCTTTGTGAACCTCTGTCTGTGCTGCTGGTTAACAGTGGTAAGTATAAAAAAATCAAAGAAAAATAATCTATTTATAGAACAAGTCAGTAGTCTGAGACATTTAGAAAAAAGTAAAAACAAGTCCTTCTTTAAAAATGGATTTACTAAAACAACTGTCACCCAGGATGACCCCAAGCCCCTCTGGTCCTCTGGCAGAGCCAGGGGCGACTTCAAACCAGAACTGTTGCTGATTGTACACTGGTGCACATCCAGCAAAGCCAGCAGGGAGGGGGATTTGCACTGTGAACAGTATCTGCAGACTGCTTGTGGTATCACAGGAGGCCATGCCCGTAGCCTGGTGATACTGGAAATAGTTGTGAGTGAAACTTTTCACAGAAGCACATGTGCTCAAGCCCTCTGAGGTAAGTGGGCTGTCTTCTTTCCTTCCCATCCCTGGGTACAGATCTCAGGTGCCCTGGGTGCTGTACCTCCTCGCCAGCTCCATCCTGCGCGAGACAACTTTAATGTGCAGGAGTGCAGAACTCTAAGCAAAGCCTAGAAAAGGAGAGGGCATCCCCACGGAAAGGGAAGCTCTCTGCTCTTCCCAAGCTCTGGTCTAGCTAGACATTATCAAATGTTTTCTGGCCCTCCTCAGGACAGGAAGATCGGCTTTTTCCCACCGAGGAAAAAGTTTTGCCTAGTGGAGTAGAGTTGGGTTTCTTTTTTGGTAAACAGAACCTTTGCTGATTTCTGAGATTATGAGCTCCTCTGCCCTTTAGCTACAAAAGAGAAATGAAAAGAAATTCATCCACTTGCTCCCATCCTTATAGTGTAGTGTTAGCTGCCTGGATATGGAGGCAATTTAACTCTCCCAATACATTGCTCAGTGCTCTGGGCTGGCAAGGAGAGGCAAAAGATAACTTCCAAAGTCACCTCCTTAGGATAACCTGATACGCCCAAAAGCTCCAGCCTCTGCCCACCAATTCCAGGCCAGCTCCACTGCCAACATGTACTTCTAACACCCTGAAGTGTCTAATCTAACAGCCTCGAGTTTGCTCAGTCTCTAAGAGCAACAGCCACACTCAAAGATGGAAACACTCAAGTCAGAAAACACTGGCTGGAGCTCCTAATCAGGCGGTGTCTGCATAGATGAGTCGGTACCACTGTGCCTTGACATTCCCGTTGTATGAAGGAAGCCAGCTGTAAGGAACGGACCAACTCTGCTGCAGGTCTGTACATCCTCGGAAGTGAAGCTCAGTGGCTACATTAGCTTCAAACCCTCTATTCCTGTAGGGTTTCAGTGGTCCATTTCCCAACAAGTTTCGGGCATCGAGTAGTTGCTAACTTGTCTCCTTAAGATCTTCCACTGGCAGTTTGTAGCTCAACAAGAAGGGAGGAGGTGGTGCGTGAGCAGGGCTGCTCGGTCCCTGCATGGGTTTCTTTGCACAGTTTATACAGATGTAATCCTCGTTCTCAGCCATTTCGGGAGAGACGCCGACGCAGACCTGATGGAACCACTCATCGCAGCCCCCGTCACACTGCACCCAGTCCACCTGCAAGAGAGCACAGCAGCAGCACGGGGCACGTTACAAGGAAGGACACACAGGCACAGTTTATACGGAGAAAATACCTTCTATTAAACCCAACTGAGGTGCCTGGCACATAACAGCTTTTGGGCACAAATTAATGCCCTACAGAGCTTGTTTCAATAACTGCTTCGGTTTATTAAAAAATAACTCTCTTCCAACCAACCTCTTGCATCCTTAGACCACGACAATGCAAATGTACACTACTACTATTGAGGAAGATGACTCAGCTCTCCTCAAATAAGAGGAGGTGTGCTAGAACACATTTAAAATAGGAGGACACTCAGGGACATTACTTCAGCATAGATAAAAGTCTGCAAATACACATTCTAAATTATGTACACCCCCTTAGACTGTATTATCAAATGGCAGCTTTTGAAGCCTAAAAATTACAGAAACCAAAAGGACTTGATGCTTTCGGTAAAAAAAAACAACAAAAAAAACCCGTGTGACACCAATAGTTTTAATACTTTTCTACCAGCTAGATGTTTGGTATACAGCTGAACAACAAATACCAAAAACTACACACAACAACTTTAACTCTTAAACATCATAACATTTAACTTAGAATATTTCAGACTTTGAGTTGAACTTGCTTTGGAACAACTGAGAAAAACATAAAAAAGTAAATTAAAACTTAGGAAGGAAAACAGGTTAATTATTTGATTTCCGTAATTCCCCAAATAAAAGGGCATGTTAATTTGAGCCAGTGGGCAGAAACTGTGATCTGCAGGATAAGAAACACAGATTCTCCATTCTAATGGCATGCATTGGTACAGCTATAAAAACTGTTACTGCTGTAGTTCTGCTTTCACCTTACAGAGGAATGTGGTAACATATTAGGAAAATAGCACTAGTGCCAACCTATGAAAATGAAGAAATGTTATCTTTTACTTTAGTTTGTAGCAAACTACTCCTGAACATATTTTCAAAGTGATTAGTAATGGTCACCAACAGCTGCAGCTTCAGTCATTACACTCCTGTATCTACCACGTTTCACTTGTGTGACAAGTACCCATGTATGGTGTTCACCTGTCAAATGCACAAAAGTATATCCAGCCTTGTGGCAAGGCAGTCATTCCATTAAAAACTTCGTTCATGGAAGTTTGACAAATTTAGTACAACCTTATTTATAATAGGAGCTTAAAGGCACTCTCCTCACGCTTACAACCTCAATTTCCATAAAAATGTACTAATATGAGGAAAATATCACCTGTGAATTGAATACAAAGACTATCATCTTTTGAGTGACTGAGTGTAATTTCTGTCCTTGATCTAAGTTTAAGACTTCAAAACTGGTCTTTTAACTGGTTTTTTTTTTGACTGTTCCAATGAAGACTTGAACTCTGTTTCAATTCTGCACAACAAGAAATAATTTCTTTGAATTTGTGCTTGCTCCTACTCTCTCTTCTGCAAGTCAGTGCAGTATAGTCTCAGTCCCACAGTTATCTGGGGTGTGTGTTTTCTACTTTCTAGAAAGCAGAAAAAAACATTTTGAAAAAAACTTTTTTTGATCATCAATTAGTCTTTGTTAAAAGCTGACAATTAGGATGGGCAGTACCACTGAGACAGGCAGATCAAGTTTCTTCTGTAATAATCCAATCAAGTCTAAAAATCGCTCATTATTCATCTCCAACAAGAAAAATGAAGCACTGAAGCTGGTAGATCACTCAGCCTACAGCATCACTGTTCACAGACTGTATGCAAGACATAGAGAAAATTGACTTCATTTAGGAACATCGCACATCCCACTCCAGCTCAGAAACACAGGAACATTTCTATCTGAGTCAAAGAATTAGTCCTTGGAATCAGCCAATGCATGTTGCACATAGTCAACAAAAAATTACACAGCTTGAAGAAGTCAAACTTCCTGACCAAGACCTTTACCCAGACTCTAATTTTCCATCTTTTCCTGTTTTAAAGTACCTAAGAGAGTAAGGAAGATCTACAGTTTAATCCGCTACATCTGCACCTTGTGTACCTACCCAAGTACTACTCCATCCTCTCTCATTTCCAATCACACCACTTTGGTTTCTCATGCTGTTCAACCTAAACATTACGTGGCACAGAGGGGGTTTGACTTTGCACGGAATTGCCTGCGACAGAACTAAGGGAGAACTCACTTTGTCCTTGCAGGGCCTTTGGCAGTTCTGTGCAGCACACACGGCATTCTCGTCATCCGACTCTTCTGCTCCTGACCAGTCGTACTTAGAAGGAATATCTAGAATCTTCTTCTCTCTTTTCTTCTCTGTGCTCTCCTTTACTAGTTCTACCTTGGCAACAACTGCCTTCTCTCGCTTCTTCTTCCGCTCCTCTTCCTTAGCCAGTTTCTTTGCCAGCTTGTTCAGCTCCTTTGTCTTATCCATGGTGAGTTTTAGCTTCTTCTTCTTAGGTTTTTCCAGTTTTTTCAGCTCTTTAGATTTTTGCTTCATATCTCCGAAGAACTGCTCTGCTCTCTCCAGTTTTCGTTTCCGCTTCCTCTCAGAAGAATCTCTCCCTCTCATTTTCAGTGGTTTTTCATCCATGCTGTCATCCTTCATAGAAAGAGTGAAGAGAGATTTTTATTCAAATGCAAATTTCCTGCAAACCTGTTGTCTGAGAGATGTACTTACCTCTACCATTACACTGACATGGTATTGAAGAAACCTACTCAACAACATACAGTTACAAATTCTAAGCAAAAAGGCACTTAACTTCATTTTCACCATATTCAAAAAAATTCAGTGTTACCAACTGTGTCAAAGTACAATCAATCAAGAATACCCAGTGGAAAAAGTAAATCATCAGCAAGGGTAAGGAGGCAAAATAAGCAATAATTACAACTCCCTTCTCACATTGTTTTTTAATAGAAGTTGAGAAGATTAATCATTTGTTAGATGCTCTTGCTTATTTTTCATCCGAGGTCAGTCTTGCCTGTAATTATTTTTGAGAGAAAGCAACTGCTGTTTTGGAGATTAAGACAGCGTAATTGGTGAATTCTTAAAATGGATCATCAACTCAAGCAAGAGAAAAAAGTAACATCAGTTATTTGAAAAGCTTCCAAACTGGCAGACATCGTAAATATCCTGGCGTCATCGACAGCTCTTAAATAACAGATCCAGATCAGAAGTGAGGCTTAAAATTGGCAAACTCTGTCCCTGCAGGTAGCATTCACAGTGAGGAGTCCTATTTATATCTGAAAGATTCACATGCATAGCTCCTCTGTACAAACAGGATTGACTCAATTCAGTTAATCCAGCTATACACTTAAATAATTATTAATAGATTAAGAACATACTACAAGTGAGTAAAGACACCCTGTTTACTGTACGTTACTTAATATAGCTACCCCACCCCAAACCAAATCCTCTCAAGATTATTTTACAAAAGACTACTTATTTTGTATGTAAATAAACATGGAAAAATATTCAATTCAAAATGAGTAGTTCTGGTCAAACAAGTATTCATGAAGGTTAACCAGAAAATATCACAACACATACACAACCCACTCCCCTTACCCCACTCGCATGAAAAAAAAGCTTTGCTTAACTATTAATACAACAGTCTGAAATACTATTTATAAATTGTTATTTGCTGGCATTCAAACTGGTCTTCAATCAACTCCATGCCAAAACTATTACATTAAAAGAACACTAAGCTTAGGAAGTACTCAGGTTGAAAAGTGGTAAAGTAGTAGTACTTGGAAGGCGGAGTCAGTTTTATACTACTGTCCTAACTGATGGTAATTTGGCAGCACTTTTAACTCATCCAACTGTATATGGAAGGCATTCAGGAAACGAGACACGAATTAACATGCTCATCTAACCTTTGCACATGTAACCTTCCATCTTGTAGTACTGTACACCACCGAGAAATCAAGAAAGAGCCATCTTCTATGTGCTTCCTGTGCATAACCCAAAAAGCAGTCACATACTCCATAGCTCCACGTGGTCAAACTGACCCCTAAGTGCAGCTGACAGATGATAAAGAAGGGGTTCCAGGCGAGTTCTTCAACACAAGAGTTGACCTGTTCCAGCACACACCCCTTACCCACTGCACCAACACGGCCAAGTGATTTTGACTCGACCTCAGAATCAGCAGATAAACCTGCCTGATTCACTGTCAGCTGAGCAAAGCAATCAGGACATCTTCAAAGTAGATTAATAAAAATATTTTTACGTCTATGTTATTCTGAGGAAGAACAGGAATCTTATTACCTGCACTACCAAACCATGTTTTACTAAAAAATAAGTGTTCTTTCCCCAGTAACAAAGTTCAGTAACACGTAAGTATCAAGTTATATAAGCCATTGTGTAGACTTTCTATCCTCCTAAATGTTTTTTTTGTAACTCTTTTGCAGATTAGTTCTGTTTCCAAGCATAATCAAGAGCAGTGTTTCCTTTCCTAACCCCATATTTTCTAAAATAAGGTTTGCATATGGAACTGCTTGAGAAAACTGTTCTAAATATGGTTAATTGTGGAGGACAGTGCTATGGCATGAGTGAACAAGAACTGAAATTCTGGGTCTCTTATTCTGTTATCTTCTGGAATTTACTGTTCCCCCCAGTTGAAATCCAAACATGTCAAGCAACTAGGCACCAAGACTATACTAAAAAAAACCCCACCAACATAATGTGGTGGGATTTTTGTTCCACACCAGAGTATTTCTTCAAATTCCATACCTCCATGACGTGAAGAAACCTCTCCTCAGAGGGTGGGTGAGTCGCCTGTAAAATCCGCCAGATGTGCTGAGTTTCATCCAGCGACACCTCCAGTAGATCTCCCACCATCATCAGATCTTCCAGCTGAGCTTTTGCTCCAGGTGACAGCTCCAATACAGGCGGCTCCAAACTGCGAGGTACCAGTGGACTCTTCCGAGGCTGCTTCCTTGGAGTGCTAGAACCTTTCAGACAGGAGGCAGGTCATAGAATCAGTAAGGCTGGAAAAGACCTCCAAGACCATTGAGTCCAACTGTTAACCTGGCACTGCCAAGTCCACCACTAAAACATGTCCCCAAGTGCCACATCCACATGTTTTTTGAATGCTTCCAGGGATGGTGATGGCACCATTTCCCTTGGGCAGCCTGTTCCAACATCTGACCACCCTTCCAGTGAAGAAATTTTTCCTAATACCCAATCTAAATCCCCCCTTGGCAAAGTCGTACAAAGATAAAAGGAAGAGATGAAAACCAAAAGAAATTACATACTTTTTACAACACAAAAGAAAATACCTTGAGAGCAGCTTTTAGAAGCAGACGAATACGCGTGTTCGGCACAGAACGAAGGAGCAGTCCACATGTGGGTCACCACTTCCTCTGATTTAATAGGGATTTCCTCATCACAAAACAAATTAGGCTCCAAGCTGCTAGAAGATTTTACGCTGGCATTGTCCTGAAAGAGACCCACAGAAAACATGCAACATCTGGATCCAGAAAATACCTACTTCAAAGGAAATTCTACTAAGACTGAGCTGCTCCTAAAACCCGACTCTGAAACACTCCACCAGAGACACCACGACCATGTGCAAAAGCTACAGATTACATCCCTGCTTAAATAGTGGATGGATACAGGAACTAAGGAGATAGGTCAGTAGATTTATGGTTACTGCAAGAGAAGCACTTGGCAAGTTTCCTCACTCAGCAGTCCCTCAAGTATGGTCTTCAGAAGTCAACATAACCAAAGGATATTTACTCTTAGCCTACATAATTTATTATTTTGTTTGAAAAAATTGACTGCAAGACCATAAAAACTGGCATCTGTAGTAAAGCAGGGGTGTGCTGAGTAAATAACTGTGACTATAGAAAGATCTTAGAGGCGAGGTCCAGCACAGCAACAAATATCAAAATAATGGCAATCAAACATTGTTCTGGGATTGGGACTTTTATGTCAGTCTTGAATCATTTTAAGACAGGACCAAACACGGAAAGAAGAGGGCTGTGAATATTTCCACAAACGGAGTAATTGGCTTGTGCTCAGCAAAACGAGAGGTGTAAGATGCTGAAGGCGCTCAAGGTATTGGGAAAGATGGACATTTGACTGCTTGGATACATCACACTGAAGTGGGACATACGCCTCCAGGTGCAGCTGGACCCATTAGGACATGAGAGATTAGGAATCTCTTGGCAGTGGGAGCAGCTTTGTTTGACTCTGCATTACACTAGGCAGAGAAAGCAGAGGAGCACAAGCCCACTCGAGTAGATTCCCTGATGCTCCCTAGTACTATTCTCCCTCTTCTTACTCACTCCTGGAAGTGAAATTAGCTAGGATAATCTCCTCAACCAACCATCTATTTTCATAGCACTTTCCAGAATTCAGCTATTCCATCACGTCTGTGATGAAACTGGACAACAGGTTTAACATACTTAGCGCGCTGTGTACGACTGAAATCTTTCAGAAAACATTAAAAACAAAAAGCTGGCTTAAAAAAAGAGAAAGGCTACAGAGCAGTTATTGACAATATTTACCTGAAGATTAGTTGTGTGGGTCCCAAAATGGCCAACTCAGGAAATTGTACCACCCAGACACTGTCATTTCATGACATAAAAAGGGAGTTTAAGAATGGTAATCTCTGGCTTTCAGTTACATGTTTTAAAAGGAAGTCAAGTGCACGCTAATGATTTCTGTACAGAATTATAAGTGGGAAATTCAAATTTAAGTTGCCCAGATGAAAAGGTAGAATAAATATACTCAGAAAGAAGATATTTCTCCCTACACCATAAAGTTTTTACCTTATACAGTATCTTGTTATGGGTATCTCATTATACTACATTAAAGAAAGTTCAGGACTAATATGTAAATTGATTTTTTAAAGAATCACCATTTAGTGGCCATAGGCAACACAGGTGCAAAGAAATGAGAAAAATATGAGACACAAAAATGAAAACTATTGGTGAAGAAAATTCACAGTAAATTTGACCAGTGAATTATCCTTATTGAAACAAATCTTAAAACAGATCTAGCTATTGCACTCATAATGAAGTATTTACTGGCAAGAACAGTGTTTTAATTAGAAGACACACTATGATGAAACAGGCCTTTTTCACATGTATTTCCATAACAACTGGACACTTGAGAAGCCAGAGAATGTGGTTTTTGAAATACAGTCTACGGACCTCTGGGGATTCAGGGATTACTTCCACAAGAAGTTAAGAGCAAATTCATACACGATGCATCATGATCTACATTTTTTTTAAACCCACTGGAAAATGTTCATGCATCACAATCTGAAAAAACCCAGTCTAAAAATATTTAATTTCTGAGTAACTTTGCTTTTTCGTTTGAACTTTGCTTCTCCTAGTTTAAACCTGAAGAATTTGGTTGCCTGAAAATTTGTTTTCTATTCCAAACATGTTAGTTGACCTAACAAAAGACATTTCTGGTCCCTAGCAGCTTTGCTTCAACAGTTTTTTACTTTTAGGTTTCTATAATTACATATAGTGACGGAGATCCAAATCAAAAGGGTTAAGTAACAGATTTTTAAATGATGACAACAGAATCATTAAACAAATGAAATGATGCTCCTGCAAAACCCTCAGATCCTGACAAGCATATGCCATCTTTCTTGACATATGCTTTATCACAGCCTCAGAAAATGCCACATCTTTCAGAAATGCCTTATTAAAACTCCTGATGCAAAGAACATTTTGGAAATTATTTCTGTAGATAAAACTAATTTAATTAAAAGCTGTAGCACCCAACTGCAATGTACTCTTGTTGGCATTTCACATGGGACTATAAGAAAAACCTGAGTTTGTGCACAAAGCTGCAGAGAAACAAAACACTAAAAATAGGAGATTGCAGCAAATCATACCTGGAGAATGTGCTGTCCCTTTATAAACTAGAATATCTGCCTTAGAAGAATTTACATGGCCACACTGTCTCTTAAGATAGCATCTTTTAAGGTAGAGATGACACTATCGCTAAAAAGAAAACACTGCTCCAGAAGAAACAGTGGCATTACTTTTGTCTCTACATTTATCAAAAGGACATTTCAACACATGGAAAACACTTGGTTATCTCCACATTTGCCTTTTCTCATGGAAGTTCTCCTCTAGTTTAAAATACTTGAAAAATTTGACTGCAGGTACAATTTCTGAACTGAATCCAGGCACTAATTTTACAACACGGTCCAGACATCCAGTATCGAATATTTCCTCACGTCCAAAATGGAACACGTGTACCCCCTTTATGTGAGGGTTGAATGAAAAGAAAGGTATGAAAACATGAAAGAAGCTCTGACATCAGAAATGTTCTTACATAACATGCAGGTTTCAAAGACTAATTTTTTTTGCTGTAGCAAAAAACTTTTGAAGACCTCTCCATATAGACACATTTATGACTCATGATATCTTTGAATGGGGCATAAAGACAATGTTCATCCTCCATGGCATTATAAATACAAATACCTTTGTAAGTTTATCTTTTTCCTTAGCACTAAAAAGCACCTTTTGAAATTCACATAGGTTTGGAAATTTTGAATAAAAAGTATTAAAAAACTTGCCTCAGAACTGAGACATTCAGATAAAAATCAAGAAGTACTTCTGCAACAGCAGCCAGGTGAGAATATACACAGATAGCTTAGGATACAAAAAATATTCTGAAATAAATGAACTAATAGAAGACAGGTGTTCTGGATTAATTCCATGCAGACAAATTACACTTACCTTTATGTCATAGCCATATGTCTCCCTGATGTCTTCATCAGAGTCTGTCTCTTCATCATCATAATCCAAAGTCTGTCGTGGGGATGAGGACACGCTCCCTATCACTCTGTTAAAGGCTGACTGCTGAAAACTAGTCAGGTGTCCCTAAAAGAAAAATGAAATATGGGAATGAAACAATGAAATTTCCAGAAAAATCTATAAGAAAGCTAAAGAGTTACTGACAAAGAAGGCAAAGCTTCCATTAGATTTTGATTCCATGTTTTTGAATAATAGTGACTAGAAAGATCTAGATACTGCTGTTCAGTGCCAGCAAATTACAGCTTGTGGTTGAACAAGCTTCTTCACCACAGCATCACCTGACCCCAATCTCAAGATGAAGAGGTCAGCTGTGAAAGTACCACTGCCTTCCTACAGGCCTCACCGCAATCTACTAACGAGACACTAAATGCCTAGAAACGACAATCCATGAGAAACTGTAATTACTGAGACCCTGGATTCTGTCAAGAGGGAAATAGAACTGGGACACCAAGGTAGCAACTGCTTTACGCACCTTCGTGCCCATACTCAGCTGTTATGACTGACGTGATGTTTCTTACAGGCACCTTCAGCAGTTGCCACTGACAGTGAGCACAAAGACACAGAGCTGTTCCTGCAGCAGCACGTAGCTGGCAGAAGCAGTCAGAGCCTGATGAGCTCCAAACTAAGTAGTTTCAACACATCTAATCCTCAGCTTTTAACTCTCCTCCTCTCTCCTCCAGGCTTCTCCAAGACAGATAAGGCATTTCAACACACTGAATTAGGACAGGCACAGTAAAGAGCAAGATACCCCCATGCGTACCTGCAGGTCGGGGTTAGCTGCCGCTTTCTGTAGCTCTGCACTGATGATTTTCTCTGTTTTCTCCCGTGCTGCCTGCTCCACCATTCTCTGGCTGAGCACAGAAAGCTTGGCCAGAGCAGAGGACAGCTCGTCAGTGGCCAGTGCCTGCCGCGCTCGGTCCTGCCAGCTCATGGCCCGTTCCGTCAGGCACTGCAGGGCCTCCCCCTCTGGCAGCCGCACCGGCAGCTTCTGCAGGGACACCAGCAGGGACAGGATGGTCTCCAGCCGCGGCCTTCGGGAACGCATGCAGAGGGGACACAGGAACTTCACTTCTTTGGCCTGCCAGCTGGAGCCCTTCTTCTGAGAACTTGTTTTGGGAAGGGGCACGCAGCCGCTATGGAACCAGTCTTTGCACAGCTCGCACTGCAGCATGAACCCGCTCGCCGTTTTGCGGCAGATACAGAACTTGACTTCTTCGATTCGGTCCACCATTGTCATCTTGGCCAGGTTAGCTGCCCTGAGAGCATGCATGGCTTCAATCTCCTTCTGTTCCCGATCCTTGAAGACAGCCACCTACCCAACAAGGACAAAAAGCAGGTCATGACATTCGCAGCTAAGAGAGAATTCATTATTAGCAACACAGGAAAAGAAAAAAGAAAACCAAACCCAAACATACAAAGATATCTCCCTGTTTAAACTAGCCCAAAACTTAGGAGTTGTGTGATCTAATTAAAACCTTAGCTAAGATACCTCCTCCTCAATTACTCATTACTCCCTTGAGTCCTTCTGACAGAGATACTATGTAAACTTAAGATAACCTTCTCAATATCTACAAAAGTTTCAGAAGTTTATAATTATATCTGTCAAAAGGCCAGCAGAAGAACAGGTTTTGATTCCAGGGAAGAAGTCAGAATCTGTTCCATCCATCTGCCTACTGAGACAATGCAGCTGAGCATTGTTGCAATGTTGACTCAGCACCAGAATCATCTGAGTGACCAAATATCTTGTGAAGTGACTTACATTTCCTCAGTGTTTCCATCGAAGTAACTATAACAAAGCATACTACAGTAAGACAGACTGTGTATAAGCCATATTAATGAGCCTGCATATATTTTCTTTGTTCCCAGAGAAAGGGCAGCCAGATGACAACGAATTCATCTGATAAGCTGCATGAATATCCTCCTAAAAAGGAGGAATCAAAGAAAACACTCCCTCCAGCCCAGTGTCTATGACCAAGCATTTACAGGCTGCCCTCAAAGTTGACCTAACCAAATATGTCTTGGTACTGGTTAAGGCAGAGCTGCACCTCACTGCACATTACTGCAACGTGATTTCAGTAAGTGTTAATATTAGATGAGCAGCCACAGATATTAACCCAAGAGCATTTAAGTTACACACAGTCCAATTCTTATTAAATACCAGCACTTACACTCTGAACTGTGCTTCCCTCTACCTTCACTGCTGCTAAAGCTGAACCATATTCCTGTGTCAGACTTATTATGAGAGACCTGTTTCACTGAGATTGATTTATCAGTTCTTTCACAGGATTTCTACATAGATCAGAGACAATGTCTCAGGAGATACCACCTTTCATTGCTCCTTACCACAGCTGCAGTGTCCCTGGCCTCTTCCAGCCCATCCTCCAGTTCACTTAGGGATTCCAAGTCAAGATCTTTTTCCTTTTCCTTCTCCATCAACTCCTTTGCCCTCTTGCGCCTATTCTTACTGCTGCCATAAACACCAATGTCAGTCCGAGGGCTCAGAACCTGGAACACCAAGAAAACTTAGACTGTCAGAGCCAAGGGTGCCAAGAACACCAAGAAGTTCTAATCTACAATCTTGTGATATCAGGGACACAATAAGAGAACATTTAATAAAGGAATTACAACAATGTCACCAGAGAGCAAGAAGTACTCAGTAATCTAACACCTCTGATATCTGTCAACTCATGCTACCAGAGAATAAACAGAAAAGAATAAAAGTATTTCATACTTATGAAATTTGAATGTAATCAGTACCACCATAATGTGGCAGGTCAAATTGAAGTTTTCATGGTTAAGCTACCATACAAATAGCTAACCAAAATACTGTATGCTGTTAGATATTAGTAGTTTAACATTCACTTCAAGGGCCTTTATCAATCACAAGACTTAAAAATCTACCATTATTTCACGTTTACATCAGCAGTTTGGTGGCTGAAAGAAAACTAAAAATATGTTATGAGCCTTTTAATATCAAATATAAGAGGCTGCAAAGCACTTTTAAGGACAAGAATAAAATTTTAAGTTACCTTGACTAGTTGGAATGCATACTTAAATATGAAATCTGGCAATTAAATTCAACACAGGAAAGCTCAGACTGCTACATTTAGGAAAATGCAAAACCAGAACATATTAAATAACTAGTTAGGCAGAAGAATATAGAGAAAAAATTTGTATCTAGAGCGTATGACAAAACAAACAGAAATCAGTGTGATGTTGTTGCAATAGGGGCAGATCCTATTGGGAAACACTAAACATCAGTGTCCCCTTTGAGACATAGGATGTAATTATTGCACTTCACATGGCACTGGGGAAGCCAGAAAGAGAGGATGATGTCTAGTTTTGGACATCTCACTATAAGTGAAGACAAACTGCACAGAATTAACAACAATATAAGAGAAAGAAAAATATAGCAGTTGACCAAACTTGAATTGTTTTCCCTAGAAAAGGGAAGCCTGTCAAGTAGATATGATAGATCTTCAAACACATGATTGATTTTTATTAAAACAAAGACAGTGACTAGATTCATTGAAGTGAAATAAACAGTAGCTGCCTTAATTTTTCTTATAGTTAAACAGTTTTACAATATATAATCTATTTTCTTAGCATTTAAGCACTGAGGCAAGCTAAAACATTCATCAGTTCAAGACAGTGTCTGGGTCTGTTTCAGGCCTATATTTCTACAATGACAAGAAGAAATCCTTTGCTTTCCCTCTCACTTTAAAAGTAACAGATGAGGTTGTCCACACATAAACCAAGACTAATCAAACAGACTTTTTGCCTTTTTCTTTCTCTTCACCCTTTTCATTCTTTTTACCAGAGAACAGCTGAAATTCTATTTCATTCTGCAAAGGAGCTGCAATCCACTGTAGCTGAAGCAGCTGTTCACTGTGGACCATGGAGGGCCATCAAGGTCAGTTTTTGAAGGCTGACAGAAGTGCTGCTCACCTGTAGCAGACTGTAGCTCGAGTTCTTCTTCAGGAAGGTCCTTCCTGTGCGCTCTCTCCAGGCTCGTGCTGCAGCTACCTGAGACTCCAGCTGCGGCAGCGCATCCAGACGCACCGGTATTGGGCGGCCTTTGGCAGACAAGCTCTCCAGTTGCTCCAGGTAGGCATAGTTGCTCCCATTCTGGGGTGAAAGAAATTTTTCTAAGCCAGCAGTTCCAGTATGGTATCAGTTGCCAGCTTACTTTCAAGCCATACGTTATTTTGTCACTGACTAAAATAGAGTTCCATATTAAAGGAAAGGAGGGGAACGTTTCAATCTTACTGTTATTTTACAAATCCATCTCACACAGCTTTTATTTTAACAGTTGTGGCCAGCTGGCTTAGGGAATAAGACAATACTCCATTTTTATATGATTGTCTTAAATGCTGTCTGCTTAACAGCAAGCTATTACGTGTGAATTGTGCTTGGGCTGATGTGAAATCCATTGGAATTATCAGTTCAATTTACAACAAATATCTGATATAAGACTAGCAGTTGTAGTCCAGAGATAAACACCTAGAAATATCATGGAAGTCTGGATCAAGGTCTGTGGGTAGACTAATAGAAGGGAAGGCTACTGAGTTAATTCATCCATTTCAGACAGAACATTCTAGCCACCAGTGCCATTAAACCTTACACCATTCTGCGGAGAAAACACAAATAAAAAGCATTTCCATAGCCAGATTCAAAACTGAAGACCTGTGAGCAGAGCATCTTATGCTACAGCAAAATATCTCCACTGACAGTATGCCAAACAGTTTCAATACCAAATATCACATCATAATGAATTTGACAGCTTTTACATCCCACTAAAATGCATAAAAGGAAGGGAAATTGAAATTGGGATAGCCAAGGGGGAAATGAGCACAAAAAGAAAATGATATTTAAGCACACGAGCTATACATTTAACAGCTATAGCAAAGCTTTCCTTCAGGTCACCTTTGTGGGTAGAAAGTGCTAGGAATAAAGGACATGTCTAAACAAATGCAAGCAGAAGATTCCAGTCCCTGCTGTAACCCCTACCTGAATGGCCTCCACTTTTGCTGTCCAGTCTCTAGCCCGCTGCAGGGCTTCTTTCAGTGCCAGCACATTGGGCAGGTAAGCAGGGATGTTCTTTGCTTCATTCACGATGCCCTCCAGAGCCATCATACTTTGGCGTGGTCTAGAGTAAGAAAAACCCAGTTCCAGCCTTCTCTCAAAATGCCAGTTAACTACAGCCATAAATTTGACAGGCTGGTGATGCAACCTCATCACTACACTGCAGCGTAGGACACCATGGCTCTCTGCTTGGAGGGCGCTACCAGCTACCAAAGAACAGGAGGTGAGAAAGCTGATGGACTTTGCACAGTCAAGTTCAAAAGGGCAGATCATCACAGCTCCCTAACGTCAAGAAAGCTGCCCTGGGTAGCACACTCAGGGTTCTTTGTTGAGAGGGATGAATAACAAAGACAGCAGCAACACTAACAGCCTCCTGCCACTGTGCAACACGATAGGGAATCAACACTTCTGCAGTTCATCAACAACCTCAAATCCCACTCTTGAGCAATTTAACTGCTGGGAGGTAAAAAAACACCCCGAAAGAACAAAGGCACTACAGCTGCAAAGACCCAACTCTTCACCACCCTCCTCAAAAGAGGATGAGAAACACAGAAGTGTGTGGCCTGTAAGAACACTTTGCAAAGGAACACTCACCTGGCCTGCAGGCAGACCTTGGCCTTCTCCTCCCACCTCTCTGAGACTGTCAGCAGCTCCTGCAGCTCAGCCATGGCTTTCTCTACAGCATGGTGTGGTGCCAAACCCACACCCGAGTCAATCAGCTTCTTCATCACATCCAGGGTGACTCTCTGGGGATCCAAGAGGGTGGACCTCACCTCATCCAGCCACCGTGCCTGCTGCAGTTCTTGCTTCAGCCTTGGCAGCTCAGGAAGTTCTACATAAAGGCCAGAGCCCATGTCTATTAACTCCTGCAGCTTGGAAGAGTCTGGAATCTCATCCATCATAGCTTCTTGAGCACGCTCATGAAATTCTTCCACATCATCAAGCAGATTCTGAAGTAACATACAGTACAAATCAATTAGGGAAAAACGCCCACAGAATCAAAAGGGAGATCTGACTGAGGGATCAGTCAGCTGTGAATTTGTTTGTGATCATCACATCATCAGTCAGAGCTTCTACACACCATGCCAGCTAGCTGTCACAAGCCATCAAGTCTGACACATATTAAGTAACAGACCATCTAACTTATTTGATGGCCTAATGTTTCACACCCGAGGCATATTAGCTCCATTGAACTCTGCACCCAAAATAGTATGACTGCAAATGACTTCAGATCCCAACAAAACAGAGTATTTATCACTGCCCAGTCAACAGAATTTTAAAATAGTGGGAAGAAAGGGGACTTCTGCAAACAGGTCATCATTTCAATACAGTGTCGGGGCATTACAGTAAAGATGGCAATACACAGCAGAACAAGACATGCTGAGGAGAAATAACAAGCCAGAGATGTATGAGAACATCAATTCCAAAAGATCACTAAAGTAACAATGATGATATTATTCACTATTTCCTTAAACAGGCCCACCACTTAAAAGCATCAGGGATTTACTGCACAAAGGAAAGAAATGAAAATGCAAAGCCCTGTTATTAAAGGAGACAATTTCACAGAAAGCCAACTGCACTGCTGCAGTTGTCCTCATCCTCATGTTTTGGCACTGCAATGAAAAAAAACAAAGCCAGCAGACAGGAAAGAATCTCTGCAGGAGATTCATTCAAGGACATTCAACCAGTATACTCAATTGATTCACTCCCAAGCCTCTTAAAAAAAGACAGGTATTTCTGTCAGCAATCGATGGCACAAATGACGAGCAAAACCTGTATTTCCTAACCCTTAGCTTCCTGCCCTTTCTGGCTGATGCATCTTCTCATGACTGCCTAGAAACCACAAGGCATTTATAAGAAAGAACAAGACATGCATTATAAAGATTTTGATTTAGGGGACATACGCTGAATCCTGCCTAGTGACAACAGTAAATTATTACAGTTTAGTAATTACAATGCCTTTTGTGTTAGAAAATAGTCATCATCCAACATGACAATTATTTTACTATTTATTATGATGGATAATTGCATTCAAATGCCATGCTGAAAGCTAGTGAGTGCTTAGACATAAATGATCATTATCTGACTTCATTCATAAACTAAGAGACTACAGTTTGTAACCAGTAAAATAATAATATTTATTTATTGGCTAGTGATGATGTTAAAGCTTCAAGAACATGCACAGGCAGAGTACTTGAACTAGAATCAGTTTCCTAACGCTGGAGTTTGGGGGAAGAAAGACTAGTCAGGAGAAAGTACTTAGACAAATTAAAACTGTTAAGAGTTTATTGTACACCTGCAGCTCTGTCATCTATGAATTATGTTTTAATTAGAAGCAGGTTTTAAACACATTACAAACAAAAAAGCCCTGTGCAAAAAATTTTACATGTCTATGAATACATGATGATAAAATCTCATTAATAAATATTAGTATAAATAAATATTTTTGGGTTTTATGTGGAAAGGAGAGTAGTAAAACCATCCTATCCTATGAGGATGAGAATACACTTTCCACTCTCTACCAGCTGTTGGGAAACTCATTAAAGAACACCTCTGAATAAGACACTGATTAGCATGAACAGGCCTGGCTAAACTGCATCCTGGAGTCCTACAGTTTGCTGAGGGAACCCGTTTTCCACAAAACATGCCAATATCATAAAAACAAGAAGAAAGTCCAATATAAAGTCTCTCTTATCAAACACTGAACTACCACAGAAAAGTCAATATAAAATTAATACGAAATTAATGAATGAAGGACATAACAAACATTAGCAAACACTTAAGGAAAAGAGGCCATCTCAAACAAAACTAATTTATCTTTAACCTGTTTGGTTATGTAGCAGTAACTGCACATATGGTCGTGTTTAGAATTTTAGGCCCTCGAACATGCAGGTTAATAAATGGTTAATATACATCTCAAGAAGCATTTCTCAATGTGAAAAATCTTTATGAAGGCTACCTCTTGAAGGAGTTTTCTAGAACTTGGTTAGTAGGTGAAACACTATTTAGCATTTCATCATCAGTGACAGAGAAACAAATTAAGATAGCTGCTGAAAGCACTTGCTATGATGCAGACTGCCAGAATGATAAATGCCAGGGGAATCAGTATGATCTGGATTGCTTATTAGTCTAGATTCATTCCCAGACAGGTGCAAAGATATATATGAAGGGTAAGAAATGCAGGCCATGCATACAGATTAGGAGGGCTGTAACCTGGAAAGCAAGGCTGAGAAGTATTTACAGAATAACTGACAGTGTGGCTCTGCTTTCCTTCTCCCCTAAAAAACCACATCAGTGTAACTTTCATAGATTTCTACAAAACCAAACAAAAGGTAGGACTTAGCCAGAAATTCCACCTCTAGAGATAGCATTAATGATGCTGAAGTAAGAGTAACTGCTTCAGAGAGATAAAACTGGGCCATCTGGACCAGTGACAGATGAGGGGGGTCTTTTATCTGCAGTGAGACCACCCCATCTGGCAATGCCCACTGCAACAGGCACCCCAAGAAGTGCACACATAGTCATGTAAAGTGCTCTGTTCCTTTGCCCAAATGCTGACCACCATGTGCAACCCCCCCACACCGTGTCAGACTGCTGCACAAGAGCACAGGTATTCTTCCAGAATGCAGTGGAGGCCAGGTGGAATTAGGGTATCTCACAGGGCATTAGATATCCATGCTCAGGCTATCAATTTGAGAATTGCTATGACTACAGTAGCATAAAAATACAAACATCATCACACTGATGTGTTAGAGACTCGCTTACAAATGAAATATATGTTACAGGAAATATATGTTACAATCCAGAGCTGGAGAGACAGCAACATGTCCTCAGCAAAACTTCAACGACAACAGCAACATTTCCCAGTAATGCAGGAAGACACTGTACTTCCTTTCTTGAGGCCACAGACATCATTGCAAAGCAGTCATATGCTTTACATCAAAAGTATTTTTTAGTTAGAAATGAAACATCCCACTCAATCCACCTCTGACAGTGCAGGACTAATTCTCAAAAAAAAAAAAGCAGAAAAAAGCTTTTCATCCTTTACACCAGGCAACCTTATCTATTTAAAAAAAATACCACCACAAAACCAGAACAAAGTGAAAAGCACAACATTATCTAAGGAGCAGATGCAAACTTACCTTTACTTGTCGGGCCTGGCTGATAACACACGGCAAGCTAAAAAGTTGCTGTACAAATGCTTTCAGCTCCTCCATAGTCAGCTTGGTCCGTGTCCTTCCACTGTCCTGGCTCACTCTGCTGCATGAACAGACAGAATTAAACTATACTGGGTGGGAGATAAAATAGTGATCCCTGGATTTACTCCCAGTGACAGAAAGCTAACATAATTACTAAGAAGTTTACAAAAATATTTAATCACACCTGAGAACTCAAAATGAATTCCAAAATCTTGAAATAAAAATTTAATGTAATTCCCCTCAGTATCTTCAAGGGAATTACCCTGCTCTTCCAGAGGTACAATTCTCTAGCTGACTTTCAAGTCGAGTTTGTTACAAATATGTAAAAGAATATAGCCCCACACAGCCTGCTTTAGGCATCTCAAGAAGTTGAGTTGACTGTTGTGACAGGCACTGACAAGAAGTCTGAGATATGTAACAGCAACGAACCCTGAAAACTAGTCTTGTTTTCTGGTGCATTCTTCTGTAGCCAGAGAACTGCTGAAAGTGGCCTTGCAACAGAGGACTGCTATTGAGCAGGACATGTTCTGCAAAGACTTCCATTAAATATCACTTGAAGCAAGCAAAACAAGCCCCAAATGCAGTACAAGACTTTAAAGTGACACAGGGCACAAATTAAACACTTGGTACACATACCACTGGAAGGCACAACTTCACAAGCAGGACAGATTTCAAACACTTAAGAGCTGTTCCCTGCTAATGAATCTACCTTTTATTACTATAAAAATGTTAAAGACAAAATATTCAATCTCTCAACCTGTGGACTTACATATAACGGTAAATGTAAAATTTAGATTAATGATCAAACATAATTATATACCAGCTAAACCTCAGAGGGCAAAAAAATACTGCAGGCTTTGACTTGCTACAACAGACAGTGAGGGGAAGCGGTGGCTGCACCAGACCTGCTGTGCCCCCAAAATCCCTGCACAAGAGCAAATGGGGTGCAGGGCTCCAAGAGACAGCACTGTGGGAGGGGACACCAAAACATCCCCTTGGCATTTTATCCCTAGTCCAACCACGGACTGGTGTAGCATGAGATGCTGCACAAAAACATGCAACTATCCCTGCCTGTGGAAACTCACAGCTCCCAGAAGAAGGGAGAGATCTAGGATTAGCATATTGGTCACGGTTTCACAGCTGTACACATCAGCTGTTTTTCAGGTTTATGTATAAAGAGATGGGTAATGCATAGATTTTCTTTTGCTACATTTGAGTATGAGTTTAGAGCTGCATCAATTCCTGCTAAATTTTTTCTGTTTGAGCACTTACTTTTAATTTGCTTTTTTAATAACCTTATCCTTTGTGTGTGATCCTTCTCAATGTGTTAAATATAAATATAAATGTTAAAGAAGCGGTTAAACGTGACCTTTGTAATTACATTTCCTAATACTGTTCAAGGAAGTTTTAAAATCTTTCTCAAACCTGAATTTTGTAAAATATTGTTATTTAGCACACAACAGCCCTCAGACATATATATACACAAGTCCTTTTTTTGTCTCATAGATTTCTTTCAGCTTTAGATCAGACACACCATTCCAAGTTGCCAAATCTGTCCAGACTTTCTTGGGATAGGGCTGGAAACCCAGCAAATAATTAAATGAAGAGTTATTTCTTCATATATATATATATATATATATCAGCCTTCTCTCAACAGACCTTCAGTTGCTAAGATATAGATATATATATAGAGAGAGATATATACATATATGTTGATATATATATATATCTTAGCAACTGAAGGTCTGTTGAGAGAAGGCTGATATACTCCAACAGCAGGAGGAAGAGGAGGAAGCAACAACAGACCAGTAACACCTGGGACCTACCAATATTATTAAACTTCACTAGAACTGAGCAATACAACCCCTTGTCATGTTGCTTCCCTGATCTAGACCAGAGTTCTAAGTGAGTAACACTTCCCTCTAAAAGTCCTAAGTTATACACAAAAACTACACAGCAAAAAAAACCCCAACCAACTGCAAAGCCAAATCTTATGATCAACAGAGCAACTGCAAGCCAGAGAAGTTTCCTACACAACTGCTGGCACAAGAACTACAGTCACCTGATGGAATTATTTCCTATGGGACTTTTATTCGGTGCACAGAACACATAGGAGAGAAGGACAAACATGTTGCTGAAAGCTCACGAGAACAGAACAAGGAACACAGCCAGCAGACTGCTGCAGCAGGGCCAGGGGACAGAGTAACACTGAGGCAGGCACAGGCAAGGCAAGCAACACAGAGAACTGAGGAAGTTAAGCTACCAGAAGTCACTGAGGGAAGCTACTACTTTTTAGCCACCCATCACTGCCTCCCATGGTCCTGCCCAAGAAGCAAAAGATTGGCTCAAACTATAGACTGCTTTTGGTGTACTCTGCTGAGCTCCCCAAGACGGTTTTGTCACAGTCACAAACACCCATGTCAAAATTTACTTTTTTAGCTCTAGTTGTCTTTCCCTACAACTCTCCCACACATTCAGAGAAATGCTTAATCAGAAACCAAACACAACTTCTCCAAGACATTTCACATTTCAGTATATAAGAAGTCAGCTGAAAACACAGTGTTTATCACATCACAACCAAGTCCAATTTTTTTGTCCCCTTGTGTCACTGTATCTGCTTCCTCCCCTGCCCACCTCTCAGTGAGTCACAGCCCTAAGGACAGGAACCACTGAAGGAAGTTATTGCACACTGAGACCTCGGCATTCTTCACATTTCCAGGCCAAACTGAGTAACAAGAGACAGAGGGAAACTGTTGAAAAAATGCCTGTCCTACCTGTGTTTTTGCTTTTTGCTCAGAAGCAGCTGTGCTACTGAAGCACAGGTCTCTGCTTCTTTCACAGCATCTCGGAGCCTGCGGAAAAGATCATTCTCTGGATATTTCCTGTCTTCAGCATCCTCCAACATTACTCTCAGCTCAATCACATCTGTAATAAGAGTACACAAATCATTTTTATGCAAATACAAGAGAGATTTTTGATTGCTTCAAAGGTCTCCAATCAAGGTTCCAACAGGGTAGTTCAATTTGAAATGCACAATGATAAGCTGCATAACAGTCTTGCATTAGCTCATCTCTTTTTTTTTCCACTAAACAAAACAGTGTTGCTCTCATTAAAATGAGAGCACAGAACAAATGTAGGAGTTTCAGGACATCCTACTATGAACGATAGAAGTCTGACCTTTCTTGTGGTTGAGATTGGCAGACAGAGCCTCTGTAACTCTACTGACCCAAGTGTCATAAGACTGTGCTCTAACTTTCACTCCGTACAGCAAGGAAGGAAGGTCTTCTAGGGGATACCGGTACCTGAAGATATGGAAGGAAAATACAGAAAAAGTATTAATGCCCACACAAAAGCCAGGATATTGCTAATATTGAGTTTTTCCAGCTATGACAAGGCCAGAAAAACAGAACAATACCTGTTTGCCACAGGACCAAAAAACAGAGAAGACAAAAACGCTCCTTTCTTTAGTAAATGAGGAGAGAAGTGTGGCCAAATGTATTTGGTCACTGGTCTACAGCAAATATTAGATATGGAAGAAAAGCAGGCAGGAAAAAGAAAATCCTGCGTACCTTAGACACTTCTTCTGCATGGGGCATGGACATAAATCAGACGGATGGTACAAGCACACCAGACGCTCAGGATTACAGGAACACGTAAGAGCCGACAAGAAGCACGTGGTTCTGCAAGCTGTGCACTGACGTTCATCATCTGGAACCAGTTCAAACACCTCTTCTTCAGACATCAATACTCCCTAACAAAAAAAGAAATTAGACACTTGCTCAAAAACTCTAATGCAGGCAGGGGGAGGGGGAAGCAGAAGTTCTCTTGCAAGCATAGAATTGTCTTTTATTACTCACCATCTGTACAACAGTCTCCCTTAACCGTGTCTCTTCCTCTATCAACAGAGTCATCTCCTTGCAGACCATGGCAGCCAGCCCAACATCCAAGCACTCTGGATCTGCAGCCATCTTGAAGATCAGCTCTTCATGGGAGAAAACACAGTGACGTCCCAGCCTTCGGTAGTGACTCACACACTGACGTCCAATGGGAAGCTACAAAAAAACCACAACATCCACCATTCCGGGAAAAGATGAGCAAAATCATCTCTCCACTCCCACTTCCCTTCCTCCGACAAAAACTGGGAAAAGACTGAGGCTAAGAGAATTGTCTTTGACAGAACAGTGCCAACTGTAACAACCTTAAATCATGTCACAGATGAGAACAAAGGTAATATCCATGTTGGAGGGTAGGGAGACATCTTCCATTATCTTATGTGCCTAACTTACAGACACAAATTTAAGAGTTACCCTAAGCTCTTGTTACTTCCAGTGGAAAGAAACTGGCACCAAAGAGAAGTCATCTGGTCTATGCTAAGGTGAGTGCATTGCCCTCTGGATACTACTATGCTTGGACATAAACTTTTAACACAAGATGCCTAGGGATAACCAAAATTGCTATCACTCATTTTGTGCCTTTTAAAGCAAAAAAAGGAAGAGGCAAGATGAATCTGCCAAACGGATTCCTGGTTACATTTTCATAAGCCAAGGAAATTTCACATGGCTGGTATGAGTTTGGATGTTTTTCACAGAGGCTAAACACAGATTACATCATGAGCAAGGGAGAAAAAAAGAACACAGAGACACTGCCAGTCCTGCAGACAATTTTTCTGATAAGTGCATAAAATTCTCTGGTCAAGGGCTAAAATTTCTATTTGTAATTAACAAAAATGAAGCTAGAGATAGATAACCTAAGGTGAGATCATAACTTCCAACTGTAAACCCTGGATAGTAACAGAACACACTTTCTACCATTTACTGGACAATCCACATAAGCCATGCACTGATGTGGCATGGTTATTATAACTTAGAACAAGCACTAAAATGACTAAAAGCTGCGATGAGCTGGCACAAAAGAGGCACAAAACTGTTATATGCCTATCTCCAACATCCAAATGACAACAGCTGTTCAAAACAGCACATTAACCTGTATCAAAGTCAGAAAGAGGTATCACAGAAATACCAGGTAAAGGTACTGCAAGATGTCATTTTTTGGTCTGACCAATACTTAAAAAGGAAGAACATGTGCCAAAGTTTCAGTTTGAAGCTGCTTAAAGTTATGTGCTCATCAAAATTACTTGGTGTAATGGAAACTCACATCGGTTTTTAACTGCTATACCAAGAACTATAAACATAAAATATACTACATAACTTGATAGTTCTTCAGATAGATAGGTTACTAACACACTCCTTGCAGAGGTAACTGAGCAGAGACACAGCAAATATACACAGAAGAACAGACCCAGTCAGCAGTGCAGAAGTTCACAGCTTCAGCAAAGTTATATCCCTGGTTAAATCCAGAGTGATAGGCACGAGGAAAGGTCACAACAAACTCGCCAGCACACTGATTGGTCCTGAAAACCTAATAGGATAAAGGAAAGAAAAACAAGATGTAACATGCAACAGAGTTTAAGACACAAAACTACACGATGTCTGCACACCCATTTTCTGTACCTACAGAACACAGCTATCCCAACACTGGTAAGGACTGGTTCTGTCTTCTCAAAATGAATACTCAATTTACAGCCTTACTCAAAAAAGCTGAATGTATAAGCCAACAGTTGAAAATTCTCTTTATGAATCCCAAAAGGGATGTTCCTTTCTCATCGTTTAATCCATTGTAGACAAAGTGCAAAAGCTTCTGGAAGCAGTTTATGGTTTGCTTTGTTGGGTTATTTGCCAGGGAAGCAATTTATCCTAAGACAAAAGCAAATGATAATGACTGCTGCTTAGAGGTCTGCAGTCAATTATGTTTGGTCAAAAAAGCATTTTGTAATGCTGAGATTTCCACTGAACAGAGGACAAGTATTTTACTGTCAAGAGACACTAAAAGCATTTCAGACAAACTTGCTGTTATACAAGGGAAGGGATTTTTAAATTAAAAATTAAGTGTAATACACAATGTACACTTGTTCTATAAGGTATTTTATGTAGGAAGCTTGGCACACTTGCTTCTTTCACAAGATAATTTAAATTTCCTGGTGAGTCTACAGAAGATTCTAGAAAACAGCTTTAAAAAACACCCCATAAGTAACAAATTGAATATGCAAATGTCCACCATAAAAATTCTTCAGAGTTATGCCAAACCATTGTTACACAAAACTGGCAGAGAATGAAAAAAAGAGCTCACATAGGAGTACTTATGTAAAAAATGCTCGTGTGCTACTCACTGGTACACCATGTTCCATCAGCACATTGGGGTTCATAATAGTGACCAGCTGATGCAGGAGATCAGGCTGGGATTCAAACAGCTCAGGAGCCAATTCCTTCATCACATCTTCCAGCTGCTCTGCTGCATGAGAGGGCACACCATACCATGTCTTCGGCTCTCCCCTACCAAAACACAACCACAGCAATCAACGCGACTTCCAGGGAAGTGATGGTGCCACCCAACTGCAAACTGCACCTCACATCCAGCAGCACTGTCCTCATAAGCCAAATATTTTGCACCCAAATACAAAAGGTATCTTTAACCAGTGAGTATCTTCTTCAGGATGTACTATTTTAGTCTGAAAAATCAGTTATGCTACAGCACAGTTCTCAGCACACCTGACAGCAGATATGCCTTGACAAAGCAAGACTAACATGGAGGATAATTGTCACCTCCCATGCTTTAAAGGGGTAAAACGGGCAATTATTTTCCTTTAGGAAGGAGGAATTAAGTTTAATAAACAAAACCTTGGCTGTCACTGCTTAGGTTTAAGAAACAGATCACAATACTATTCCAGTCCTTCGAGTACTGTCTTAACCAAAATAAACTGTAATGATCTGGTGTCTGCAGTGCTGAGATTTTTAAATTACACTTTATTAAAAAGTACAAGCAGTAGTCCACTGAAATATCTGAACGAGTTTACATAGCACTATCTAAATGTATTAATAATCCTGTCCCCCACCATCCCAGACAATGCCCGGAGCAGCACTTCCTGCGGTTCCTGCGGGCTGCAGTGGCACCTGCTGGCAGCACACAGCCAGGACAGCCCAGGAAATCTGCTCCTCCAGATATGTGCTGCTGGAATTCACCAGCAACCAACCCCTCACACACTGACCCACCTAACAGCATCCTGAGGAAAGCAAATGAACTCAAAAGAAAACTAATTCCCTTCCTGAGTCTCTGGATCAGACCTTACTATCAAACATGCTTCTCCAGAGATGTGCAATCATGGTCTGAAGGTCATCAACTCATCTGTACCAGACACAAAGTAAATTTTCTAAAGGGTTGCTTCCCACAGCTTTCCACTGCTCCATCCACTGTGATTGAGTCTGATAAACTGAGAAGACTGCAATGCAAATAGTTTATCCGTCACCAGTCTTCTTTTCAATCACAAAAGCTGAACACTAGAACACTTCTAGGATTGTTCTGAAAGTCAGAATTACTTTCAAGTTTCTCTTCTCTTGAGCAAGAATATTTCTGTGTATACACAGACCTGCTGCTGAAGACTCAGTTCTGACACCTCTGTAAGCCACGAGACAGCAGACTCAATTTGCAGCACAGAGACATCCCAACTTCAAATCATTAAGCAGTGAACTAGTGAACTGCAACTCAGACCAAAATGAAAAGCTTTCTAAGAAAGATGTCACCCCGCAAAGTGTGATTTTACAGTGACACTGGAATGTTGGCCACACAAGAATATTTAATCAGTTAATGCAAAACACTAATTCAGTTAAAACAGTATCTGTATTTACTTCTAACCAGCCAAAGCTAAGGATATGAACCACTCACCATACGTAGCTTTTTATCTAAAAATGCCACCAGTGTGCAGAGGCACTTTCAAATAGAACTACAAATTTCCTACAGCAAACAGGGCAGTGTAAGGTAGATGCACAAAGGACAGCCCATACCAGTGCAGGTAGTTGATGGAATAGCTCCAGTGATCTTCAATGTGCCAGCAAAATGAGGAGAAGCACATCCCTACGTACAGCCAAGGTACCTTCATGCCAGAGATATCTGCATTGATGTGAGCAAGGACTGATTGTTCTAGAATTGGCATGTTGTTCAAGTTCCAACCAGAGAGCGCATAATCCTGGCCAAAAGAAGGAGAAAACTTGAACAAAATCAGAAGAACGTGAGGACACCAACTACAGAAAAGGAAATTCTATTAGTAGACACGGGGATATTTCCTGCAACAATGAAACATCAAAACTAGAGTAATTCCTTAAATACCTTAGTCATCAAATAATAACACTAAGATTTTAAGGCCAGTCCTGGTAATTCAACATACATGGCCCATCTTCTTTAAATCAAGGCTTTGCTTTCCTCCTCACCTCAAGACTGCAGGTTTCATGCTTTTCTGGTGGAACAAAATACCAGCAACACCAGCAGAAGAATATAGACAGAAGTCTTCAATAATGTAGGATAACTTGAAATTGTAAACAACGCAGTGAATCTTATGTTATTATTTCAGCTTTTTTAGCACCTGTTTTTCTTCACTGCAGTTGATGTTGATCTACTTTATAGACTCCTTTAGGAAGTTTTCTCCAGGGAAGAAATTCCTACTCATTCATTTTTGAGAAGACAGCATCACCTGTTAAGCACTCCCACCTTTACTTTCAAACACACAGGATTTGTACAAAAAATTTATAATCCAGACAGCCTTAAAAGCTCACTGCTGTGCTTTAACACAGTCTATTTTCCACCTTTAAAAGAGCTGTAAGCACAGATTCACAGGCATTTTAGACATATCCCACAGCTGCTGAAAGGACTGGTCAAACTCTCAGCTCAGCCACAGGCTTCTGCTGTCCCCTCTGCTCTGACACTACAAAGGCAATGCAATGAGTCAGATGACTTAAGTGATCCAGCTGAAAAAACTTTTAAGTGACTACCTTCATACAAATAGATCAACAATCAGTTGTGACTCACTCAGCAGCTGCACAGTCACTGCACAGCCAACAAAGGTACAAACAGGAAGGTGTAGGTATGGGTGGAAGGCAACAGTAAGTGAGGATTACCTCTTCCAGTGAGCAGCAGAAATTGATTTGGGGCTGCATAATCAGGAAACCACCACTTAACCCTCATTTTGTCTGAATTTAGGCATATAAGCAGCAAGGAAAATTGATATGCTATGCTAAGGTCTGAGGGAAAATAGGTAATATACTTACTAGATGTTCTTTATAAAATTTTCTGTAATAGGATGTTGTATCTACATCTTTTCATTCTTACAGTATGCACAGTCAGAGAAACAAGCTAAATCCAATTAGTTTGTTTTACCCATTAAGAACCTCCTAAGGAGGATATAATCATGTTTCTGTAGCTAAGTCTATAATGAAAAGGTTTGGAACAAGAAAGAAAAGATACTGTTAGTCTCCTCATACTCAGACATGGGGCAACAACTTGCACATCTTCAACTGCTAAGATTAAGTGATAGAAAAAGTATGACTTAAATCATGAAAAGGAGCTTATTTATCAGCAACCAGATCTGTAAAAGAAGCTCAGTTATCAGATTAATGCCCTGCTCAAAAGGAATGTTAAGTGCATGCAAAAGCCTTCAGCAATTTCTTCATGAAAAAAATCCATGCTGATTTCTGACCTAAATTCCTCATGTGAAATCTTATGCAGAGCAAAGAATGGAGTCAGTTTGCATATCCTGTTCCTCACCTCCTCCTCTGGCATCAGCTTTCGTCGGCCATCCTTCACGGGGAAGCCACTTCCAAAGTCTTTGGATGAGATATCAGCCCCGTATTCCACAATGACATCTTCCTCTATGCTGCTCACTAATCGCCAGAATTCTTTTTCTACGAGCTCGGTGGGAACCATCTGAAAGCAGAAGAGATGCAAGCAAGACCCAACATAAAAATTATTATTCAAGTAATAAATCACCATTAATTCTCCATGCATTTTCAAACACCAGGGTCACTGCCTCTCCCCTCTCCATCTCTTCAAAGTCATAGTTTGGTCTGTATTCCTCTGTAGTGCCTGCAATGCTTCAGAAATAGAATATCACAGCATGAGGGAAGGAATAAACAAAAAAGATGGAATCACTAGAAGTGCAGCAAAAAAGAAGGGGAAGAGGAGACAGCCAACAGAAGTCAAGCAGCAAACAGAATGAACAGCATGCAAATTCCTAACTATTTCAGAGGATAATGACCAGAACTTCTGAGTAAGAAAATTCAGACAAAAAATTGTGTTCAAAGTTTCATCTTCATATAGCTCATTATGATTCTTACTTATATGCATTTACTTATGAAGCTTATTTGTAAAATAAGCTTCCTTGCTTTGTTCCATGTTCCAAAGTTGTTTCATAAATTGGAGTCCTTAAAAGGTAGAGGCTTTAGCAAGAATGCCCATAGGTTACCAACGAACTGTGAGAGGAGAAAGATCTTGGTGCTGCAGGCAGCCTGCAAGACAGTGGAACTGTGGAAGTGTGCCAAGGCAGAAATGCTAGTTTGAAAAACGTTAAAATGTTTCAAATGTTTAAAATGTTTCATTTAAAAATGTTGCTGAAATGTAGAACAAAAAAAGAAAACCAACCCCAACCCTGTCATTATCACGCAGACTCAGTCAATTGACTTGACTCCAAGAAAGGACTGTAATCGTACAGAAAACAATGATTTATCCTCTGGATGAACTAAACCAAGAGAAAAGCCACAGGAAGGGCAGGAGAAAGACCCCTTTGCCAAACAAGAAAAAGATACTTACTCCAGTTTATCAAAACGGGCAAGGACTTTAAACTAGAACATGACCAACACAGTATACCCTAACAAGCAATAAAGCTTTCTGTCCATCACAGCAAAAGGGTGAACTGAAGTTGAAATGAGACCAAACGCCAGAAAGCTAAATCATTTGTTTACATGTTTGAAGCTTATGGTGCCTCTTTAAACAAAGCTAAGATGCCTTAGCAAAAATCAAGGATCAGCTGAAACCTCTTCTCTTTTTCCCTTACAAGGAATCACAACAAAAGCTGAAACTCACATGGACTGGCATGTTGAAATAATCAGACTTGAAGTTATCAGCCATTTCACCAAAGCTCTGGAGAGTATATTCCCTGACAGCTTGTTCAAATCCAAAGGCCTCACGGGGTTTGTTGCATTCCTAGGAGATAGAACATAAAAATATTGTTCCCTGCAGCAGACTATGACACAGTTACATTTTTAGCAAAAAGCCCTAGTGCTTGAGTCCTTACCAAACACAATAAGATACCACTGCTGAGTGCTTTCCACAGCTGAGGAAGTCCCACCACAACGGAAACAGCACAGAATTTACGGTACAGAAGTTCATCTAACACTGTAAACCCCATGCTACATGCTTCTGCTTTCCTGCCCAAAACTACATTTCCTCATCTACCACTGCCAGCCACAGAATGAGACTGTGCACAAGATGTTCAGGCAGCCATAAGGCATTTCTTAGACACATTGGATCCGAGCACCTGCAGAATAACTGCACAGGAACAAACCCCCCACAGCGTCTCAGTCTTATCAAGGCAGCAAATCATCCACAAATTTGGCACTGTGAAAATATACAGGAGGAAAGAGGAAGAAGGAAATTAGTGCAACACAGCCAGCAACAGATATGGCCCATCTGATAGAAAGCCTCCAAGTCTTTCACTGGTCTATTCCCATTCATACTAAAAGTGCAAAAAATAGTAGTGTGCATTCAGCTACTCTCCCCACCCGTTTCTAGTGTGTCTTTCTCAGCTCCTTTGGAGCTGACACAATGTTCACATGTACACAGGACCTATCTGAACACAAAGATGATGTATAACTATCTGTCAGATAGTCAGTCATAACGAAACACGACTAGGAAGGAATTCATCACTAGTTTCTTTTTTTTTCTCCAAGAGGAACTACCCTTAGACTATGCCCAACATGTATCAAAGTAGTTCTTAAAAGGAGCCTGCAACAGAGAATCTACAACATCTGTGAACACTGTCACACAATGTTGACCTAAATACATATAAAGAGCTCCTACCCTATTCTTCCCAGCTTCTCTTCCAGCACACCCTGCTGTTAAAATTACATTAAGCATCTGTGCACAATTAACATCTAAAGTGTTAAAAAACCGAGACAAAAAGCACTACTGAGCACTTCAAACATGTTTCTGCTGTTATTTGTTTACTCACCATTACATAATATAGCTATGATTTTTCCCCTTCTTCCTCTTACTTTCAATATATTTCCAGAATTTTTCAAGTACTTGCTGTACCATTTGCTAGTCACAACTTACTTGGCACTGATCTTTCTGGGGTCTGTATGCACATGCACATTTTTCCTTGGTAACAGTGTATCCCTGTTTTTACTAGCAGTAGCAAAGTTTCTTAGTTTCCACATTCTTAAACTACTGCAGCCACTCTATTTACTACTGTATTCTCTAAATTAAACCATCAGATTGCTGCATTTTGCTGGTACTTCTTTAATGCCATCTCTCTTAAGAGAACAACAAGCAAGCAGCTTAATCCACTCTGTGAGCAGCAGCCCAAAGGGAAAGCTGCATCTTTTCCCTTCCCTGTAACTATGAATTTCCACCTCTCTCACAACAGCATTTGGCTGAGTTCATCTGACAGATTCATCCCGTCAGTGAGAGCAGCAAGCTGATCCACCTCATCACGTGGCTGCACAAGGATCCATTCACCACCATAAGGAAACCAGCAGAAGCCACACAGAAGGGTGTGAGGGACTGGGGGCAAATGGGCACATACACACCTGGGCAAAACTGCCCCCTCTGAAAAAAACACAGCCTGATAAAGTCAATCTCAAAATTAGATTTAGGAACACTAAGCTTCTTCCTCTGAATCCTAAACCTACCAACTTCCTGAGTTTGCGAAATTTGTTTGCTTAAGATAAATACCAAGCCAGTCAAGTGATGTTTGCTGCCTTTAGGCTGTTGATCAGTCATCTCCTGGCATTTGGTAGCTCTTCTTTTCTGTATCCTCAAATTCAACTAGCTTCCACTTTCAGAGCCTGAACAGTTCCTTGTTAAGTTTAAACCAAATCTAAAATAGCTACAAACTTTTAAATTAGTTCTTTCACTTTCTGCTACAAGCTATTCTGAACAACGCTATCATGACTTACCAAATAATCAAAGCTCCCTGTTTTGCCCAATTTGCATATTGTGGTTACTTCATAGTTTACAAAATGTCTCCATCACTATGCTGAAACACCCACCACAACCTTACTTCTCACCCTAATTTCCCACTAGCAAGTTATTGAGTTTCAGCTCTTAACATACCAAGGCCAAAGTTTTAGTTTTCACATGGCCATGTAAGAAACAAAGGTTATGCCCAAGCTCTAGAAGGAATGGTTCTCTCTCCTTATGGCCCATCAACCAAGATTCATGGCTCATGTTGACAATACTCCAAAACCAACTACATCTTCTGCAAAGGTGGACTGGCACTGAGCTGAACTGCTCCTCTGCCCTTTCCAGGTACACAGGTGTACACCCAAAGCTTGAGCAGCTCTTGAACTGTACCTCAGCAACGCACTTTGGACACCTCCAGTCACCCTTGGGTACATCAGGTAGAGGAGGAATCAAGCAAAAAGTGTGATAGCTGTCATCACATCCATCACACAGAAGCAGTTTGTCCTCGTTATTTCCTCTACCGCAAAATAAGCAAACGTAAAGATCAACCTGTGAAGAAAATAAAAAGAAAAAGAAGTTACAAAAAGTTTCTCATTCAGAAGCTTCCTTAAACAAAGGCTCTTCAGGTCTCTTATCATGGAAGACAATTCAAACTAAATCTCTACAAAGTGTGCATGGTCAAGGAAAATATATATAAAAAAAAAAATTTCAGAAATATTTATGTCAATGCTAGCAACAGTCCAGCGATATCTTTGCAATGAAAAAGAAGCGATCACAAAACCCACAAACCTACAGATTTCAATCTAAAAATCCAAGAGGAATGGAAGGAAACTGCATGTAAAGGTACCAGCTTCTTTCTTATTCTCTCCAAAGCAAGGATAAAAACTTCAAATGTTAAGAGAGAAGTATTAATCCCAATAAAATAGCAAACAAGTTTCACAAGTATCTGTTCGAGGTAGTCTCCGGGACCAGAGAGAAAAGCGTTTCAAGAGGTCTCAAGTTTTCTTTGCTGTTGCTTCCTGTATTGTCCAAAGGGCTTTAATTAAATATAAACTGTAACATAATCTGAACGAAAAAAACTGTGTCTTACTTTATCACAGCTAAAAAATTACATCTTAATTTCTACTAACAACAAGAACTTCATGAATGACACCTGCTCCAAATTCTGCTACTGCTCCCCCCAAGTCACTGGCAACTCAGGGTATGAATATTTCCTTCAGGCAGCTCAAAGTAACACCAGAAATAGTGGAGTCGTTTTTTTTGGAGGGTTTAATTTCATCCAGATGTGAAACAGATGTGCCTTTCAGCCGATAAGGTTCAGTTGTGTTAAATACTTGATGTCAACCCCATCTTTAGTTACAGCAGCCTAGTTAAGCATGCGAGCTCCTAGCTAATGCAATAATGCACTTCTTAAGAAGACTGCTCAGGTTTCTTAAGAAACTATTTTAAAAAATAATGCAGTTCTATTAACAGGCATATTATTCTCCCCTTTTTAAAAAAACACACGCACTCACCCTTGTGGAATATCATGTCTGTCTAAAAGACCAAAGCAGCTGCTTTCCTTGCTTGTATAGAGAAGGGAGGGAAGAGGGAGGGAGGGAGGGAACCTCAGCAGGTATTTTCAGCTTCTCTTCCCAAAACTAACAATGCATTAAGATGGTGATCCTATGAGGAGGCTTTTCTACAGTACTCACTGGCTACCTATCACTGACAACACCTTCTTCTCTCCACATTCCTATTAACATACACAGTCTCTATGTTAGCATAAATGGTGATCTGTCAAATAAAAAACTGCACTGAAACAGATATTCACAACAAGCAGATCTGTAATTATGCATAACCACAAACAAGCCTCCTAGCCATGTAACAAAGGAGATTTAGACTATGATGATATATAACTATACTCATCAGAGGCAGAGGAGGGGAATAAAGAGGTGTATTTTATCTCCCCGTTAGCAATTCACGTAAATAAAATCAATTTCACAGTTAGAATTTTACAAAAAGACAAATAAATAAATGATGGGGAAGTATAAACAAACCTGTTCCAGAGTATTTTTCAGATCAAAGTTATACAAAGCAAATGCATCACCCCTGCATTTCAGACTGCTTTCCTTGAAGATCTTTTATCCAAATACTAAAAAATGTGGAACCAAATAGTACTGTCACAGAATTGCACAAAGATTAGAGTTACACCAACACAGTTCTGTTGCTACAGTATTTTCATTTTCACTTACAAACAGAAGTGAATGAAAAGAGTAAACAAATGCTGGTTTTCAAAAAAAACCTCAAGAGTCTAGACAAAATATTTTAAAATTAAAAAATTAAAGCACAATTAAAAAAAAAAATTAAAGTTGCACAAATTCTGATTTAGTTGCAATGGCACAATGATCTGGTTTTTAAATATCCAGCTTCTCTCACACTTTTTCCACCCCAGGAGGCATTTCCAAACAAAAAAATATGATTACTACAGTCTTAGGTTGCCTTGGCCTTCTATGGTTGAAATTTAAAATAAGCTCTTGTAAGCATTTTCAGGCTAAGAAAAAAAAACAACAGCTGAATTTTTAGTGAAGACTAATTCTTTAGACATTAAATGAATGTATCTTCTTTCATAGTCGTGTACACATGCTAAATATGACACTTTAAAAGCAGAAAATCATGTGCTTTGAAAGAGATCAAGAACAACAATCCAGTGCTTTTCCACGGCCAAACATCAGAGCAGTGAACATTTTATTTTTCTCCTTAGGGGTTTCTCTTGAGTAGACTTGTATAATGACTACTTTAAACTCAAAACAGAAAAGACACAAAAGGTGGAATTGCTAAAACCAAAATCCTGAAGTACTGGAGCACCTCAAAATTTCTTCTAAGGAAGAGAATTGTTCTACAAAGAGGAGCTCAAACAGAAAATGAACTACTGAAGGCATTCAAGCATGGGGCAAGTATGAACAGTAAAAAGCTTCACATGGCAAAGAAAAGATTAAAACAAAAACCTAGGGAATAGAGTATTTTTCAAAATACTGTTGTGTTCTTCCCAACAGTATCACCTGCTGCAGTGTGCAGTGATTCACCTATTTAGAGGGGTGGGGGTTGTTTCAGGGAAAAAAGAATAATCTTAGTAAATCAACCAAGTCCTTTTTATCAGAAATCACTGCAGAGGAATCAAACTTACAAAGTTGACAGAAAGAGTTCCCTTGCGTTGCCTCATCTGCATTCCAAATGCTTCTGATCTGGTTCCCTTGCGTCTTCGTGTCACCTCATCTTAAAATAAAGTTAAATGTTATTAATATCACATCCAGATAGACTTAACTTTCAGAAACACCACAGATACACAGCCTGGTACTCTGCACTTCAGATCAGAAACTACCTGACGGCCCAATGAAAACAAAAATGTTGTGTTTTACCTGGCCCATCTAAAATCAGCAAGGATTAAGAAAACCGTATTTTGCTTATCCTCACAGGTGATCCCAATTGCCTCATGAAACAGAGTGGATTACACCCATAATTTGTGCAATTTTATCTGGCACGATCAGTTTCAGTACTGTCAAATCCTGTTTTCCCTTCCAGTCACTCAGTTCAGGGAACAGCTGCTTAATTGTTATTGTTACAATGTAATACATAAAGAGCTGAAACTCTGCCAAGTTACATGAAGCACCCTGTAAACCTTTCTCGTGAATGAAACCCTAGAACACTTAGCTTTCTCTTTCAAGTTTTGATTTGCTTACTTCTTAATGCTGCCTCTAGAGACATTCAGAAAGATTTCACAGTCTCACTACTTTGCAAAGCAAAGAGCCCAAGATTTAATTACCCTCTTTATCCTTAGCTCCCAATGTCAGTCCCATCATCTTGGGTCCAGCTCCAAAGATCTGCAGCTTTTTTAGTTCAGTGTTTCTACTCACTTCTCCTCCCTCTGCCTAAAAAGAAAAACAAGACCACATCAGCACAAACCACCAGTATTTCCCCTCCAGGTTTCTTCATAATTTGTTTATATTCCACTCTCCCACAACATCTGCTCATCAAAAGAAAGGAAACAAGAAGTATGAAAAGACATGATTTTCTATTCCTAAAGCAAATCAACATAGGCAAATGGAATAAAAGACAGCAGTTTTGCCTCACATTTCCAAACTATTTTGCATCTAGTATTACAGACCAACTACAGAAAGTCACCTATACAGCAAATAAAAGAACCAGGTTTAACATTTAGTAAAAAAATAAGAATGCCACAGCAACGTTTTCCAAAATCACCGTGATTCAGTCATGGATTTTAACACACACACTGCTTCAACGGGATTTTGTTATCTGCTTCCTTGAGTAGAAACATCCTCAGGACACTAATGAGTTCCAAACAACTTCCTTGAGCTTGGCTGCTCCTGGGTTTATTTGTGATGAAATGTTATGAGTACAACTCAGATCACAGCAACTCAAGTTGCAAACTCAAAAGCAGAGGTGAACAGACCCATTTGGTGACAACTCCATGCCCCTGCCAGTGTCGTTTCCTGAAGTGTTCTGTTCAACTGAACTTCTTCCTGTTTCTCATTGCTGAACTGCATCATTTTCCCACATCGCTGCTGCTAAACTAACAATAAAAAGAACATAAAGAAGAATATATCTTGCTTTCATCTGCAACACAATCACCTTGGAATTCTTCTTTATGTTGCCTCCTCATACTTTGAAAACCCTTTCTGACCTGATATAGAAGGCCACTAAACTGTCGCTGTTTAAAATCTTCTTCCAGAAATTCACTGATCTTAAAAGATCTCAGGGAATCTACCAATTTTGAAGGTGGGTATCTAATTTTAAAAAGGTTATTACTCAAGTAACTTCCTGATGATACTTCATCTGTTATTTTTCAAAACGACGGCCTGATATGTCATACATGTCCCTCAGGGTGACAGGTTTTCACAGTTTTTAATCAATAAACAAAAACAACTCTTCCAAAAAGTGTTTAAAGTAAGTTCAAATGCATTTGCAATAAAGATAAAAAAAAGAGATGATTTCCATTTATTCAGCCTAAATGAGTTGTTTTCCTTGCTTCAGGACAGACATTCAAAGGGATTTCATTTCCTAGGCATTATTACTCTATGGAATTTTTTGTGATATTTAAAGTCCCTGTTCCCACTGAACTGTGGATGCAGTGTGCTAACGGGCATCTTTCCAAACTAATTATTGCTGATATTCTAATTCTGAACATTTATATGTTGGTATTAAATTATTTTTACTGTAGATAGATGTTACCAACTTTGTAAGCCCACTGTGAACCTGCATGCTAACTGGAAAATTTTTCCTCATCAATTCCTCACTTTTTGGATAACAAGCCATAAGGAAACACACCTGGAGACTTCCCAGTCCCTCATTTTCCATTTGAAATTCATTAACTCAATCGTTCTCTCAACTAACAAAACCCAACAGAATCAACCTACATAACATTTTTCAGCAAAGCCATCATTTCACCAGCATTTGTGAACTATCTCCACAACTTCTGCTATTCTGACCTAAGACAGTTTTCTCAATGACACATGAAAAATAATTTTATTACCATATTTACTAAAAATAAATCATTAACATGCAGCAACATCTCTTCAGATTTACAGCTTGGTTTAAAAATACATTCCTTAAATATATTTTCATAACTCCATTGCCTGGATTTACTTGGATTCCGCTAAACCTAAGCGGATGAAACCCATTCATGCTCAGGTGGAAAAAGCTGTAGTTTTGAAAAAGTTGGCTTTTTGAAAGGGAAATATTTTTTAAAAATCCAGACTTCTACATAACCTCATGAACACTGCCAGGATACTGACAGTTTAAGGTGTAAAGTACTCAGTATTCAGAAGCCTCACTGAGTAGTTTTTCGGTGGTGTCCTTTAAGACTGTAAAAAACCAAACTCAAAACTGCGAGCACATGGAAGTGGCAGTGGTGCATTCCTTGCCATTTTCTCACTGCTAACAACACAATCTCAGTTTTGCATTATATCTTCTCCACATCAGTGAAATGAACTTGATTAAACTGTGATTCTATTCTCATCCCTGCTTTGTGCCGAAGAGCACAGACATAATTTTGTTTCTTTCACCTTCTCAACTGAAAGTACAACCCAAGGGCTTTCCTGGTATATAGGCCAATCCTAATAACATGATCCGTTACACTGGATTCACACACACTGTCTTTTTCCATTGTCCCACCCTCATTAACTTGGAAACACTTGCATCCCCATTCCTCCACCCCCAATGTGCAAGAACACAATAGTTACAATCAAGAACCAAAATATTTACATGTTTGGGGCATTTGTCAGCATATCCCAGAGCTCTTTTGTTTCACTGTTTTGTTTCACAGCTATTCCCATGGAAGGAAATCTTTCAAACCAAAAAAACTGAAGCTTATTTTATTACGTTATTCTACAATCAACCAAACTTCTTCTAAGAGAAACCTGAAAGCAGACATACTGCTTAGAATTGGGTTTAAGTTAGGAAAATTCTCTGGACATCAAGTTAACATCCTTTGAAAAGACAGCACTTTTTGTTCCAGTACTGCATTTCTTTACCACAAATCACCATGACGTAACTTCATTAGACAAATCCCTTGTCAGTTAAAATACACCCTAACACATCATCTATGAAGAGACACTACTCTTTTCTAAGAAAGTACTCTCTTAAATTTAATCTTTCCTTCAGGATGTTCTTTTCTAATCTGAATTAATCCTACTTTTTTTTTTTTTTACAAGCCCTTAGGAACTCAGTTGCCCTTCTCCAGTTTTTATTTGTGAAAGCTTCCTTCACAGAAAAGAGAAAGAGAATAAAACATTCAGTTTATTTTCTGAACAGAATCTCTTATCATCAAATTATTCTCTTCCTATTCAAATACAAAGTTTTCAACTGACACTGGATTGTGGTGTTCGGATTCTCAACCCACCCTACCCACAAAATACCCATTCCCTATTTTCTTTCATTTTTCACATTCTCCAAAAAATCCTGAAATTTGCTTTTTTGAAGTCTGACACCTTCTACTGCTGAGGATGTTTATTCAAGTAATTTCTGATTACTATCTTTACGCTTTCTTATTTGTTCTTCGGCAAGTTATCTGCAAGAAGATGCACAGAATTTTTGGAAAGTACTTTCAGCACTTGAAAAAGATCTACAGAGATGCAGGGGCCTGTGGAGTTATCCATGCTCACTACCCAGGCACTGGACTACTTGGCACACTACACACAAATCATTCAGATGTTTCAACTAGAGCAGAATGACATTTATTTAGCAGTCTTTACATTACTTGCATATTACCTGTTCTCTGAAGACTATTTAGACAATCCCTGGTACAATTCCAGGTTTGCACTTCAAACACTAAACAGCGTCCTGTCGACACTAAGGAGGTGCACTGACATCTGGAACAATTGCTCCATGTTCTCAGGTATTTACCCTCTACCATTTGGGGCTACTGAGGACAAAAAAAAATCTGCCTCTAAATGGTGTTCCAGGGATGACTTATGATAGTTATACACAGCTTCCAACACAGCCAGAAACTAATCCTCCTGGCTACACGAGTAGGTTGAGCTTTTCCTGTATTACACAAGTCGTTTCAGCCATTTTAATAACTGTAATGCTTAAAAGATAGCTTGGCTACAAGCCTAATAAAAGGCATTTATACATATATATATATATATATACTTTTGCAGATGATCCAAATAAAATAATCTTTCATTTCTGAAATGCAGCCCTTTTAAACAAAATGAAGCAGCTACAGCAGTGCCAGGACCAGTACAGAATCATTTTTCCAACAAGGAGAAATGAGGAGGACCATTATTCTGTTGAAATCAGTAGGAGAAAAGATCACACAGGATCTTAATACCATAGAGGCGCTTCTACACCATGTATGAGGAGAAGGTCATACTGGCATTTTCCTGTAAGATTCAGTAAAATCCTAAAAAGAATTCCACACAGTGATGATCACAGTTCATGCAGTGTTTGCAGTTTTTCTGGATAGCTCACCAACAATGCTTTATTTAAGAAATCTGGTAAGATCACTGCCTGAGACTGCTTATGTGACACCTTGTTATATGGCTACCATAAATTACATCAAGTCAGCTTCAGTCAGCTAAGGAAACAGACTGAAAAAAGACAACTCAGCCTAAATCAATCATGACATCAGAGAAAAATGTGAAAGTTTATAAGGGATACTCAAGTATATCCGTGACAAGAAAGATGCATTTGAAAACAGGCAGTTTAAGAGCATTTGAAAAAAACCTGGCAGTTCTGAAACTAAGTCTAGAATGGCGTGAAGCAAGTAGGAAGTTGGTTGCATATAAATCCAGCTTTCGCCCACGCTCTGCTGATGAGCCAGCAGGGAGCCACCAGACTTCATGTGAAGAGCCTTAGGATGCTGCTTGCAATAGATATCTTCGTCAAAAGGTAAAGGCCTGCTTTAAATAGTGCAATAGAGCCATCAGGACAAGACCCCACAGTTGTTTCTAATGAGACAGCATTTAAAACAGTGGTGATTCAGTCTGAATTGACATTTACTGTGGGGTACTCCCAGGATATATCACCAGGTAGAATACCAGAAGTTCCTATAACACCAGTAATTCTGAAGAAAACAAACTGCTTTTCAGTAGCAAAACTGTAGTAATCCTATACAGTTCCAGCCATCACTCATCATCTCCTCACATACTTATTTCTTCAGAGAAGTAGTCTGCCCAGTTTGAGGCAGTCCCATGTGCAACTGCACAATTAACAAAGACTTACCTACACATATTTGTGTCACTAAGGGACATTTTTAAAAAGCTTGTAAAAATCTTTTAGAACTTTGCACAAGCAGAAGCTTTAATATAATTCACAAACAGCTTTCTATCTGTTTAGTGTTCACAGATGCATTCATTACCAAGGTACTTCGGCCACTCATCAATAAAAAAAAAAAAGGCAGCTTTTAGAAGTTTTAATATAAACAGTGCATCTACCACATCAAACCAGGTCTCAGAAAGACAACCTTCTCTGGATTTTATTTAGATGAAGACTGCTTCCTGGTGGTGCTTTTGAGCAGGCTCCCACAGCCAAAGGCTGCTGCACTGCTCTGTGTAGGAGCAGGGTATCAGGTACCTGGGATTTGACGCGCCTGGTTCTCTTCAGCACAACGTTCATTCTTGACGCCTGCTTTGGGGAAGCCTGGGCATCTGAGCTGAGGTCCTCAGCCTCCACTTTGTCCTTAAGATCCAAGTTAGGCTTTTGGATGCCCTAGGGGATCAGAGCACAGCACACCGTGATGATTGGTCAGGCAGTGCCAGTCATTCCACAGCCTGTGAATCACTCTGTTTGCGAAGAAACAGGACAAGTGAAGTCACACGGCATTACACACACCGTCTGGACAAGAGGTCAATTAATCCACACACCCTTCAACTACGGAAACCGAATCTCAACTACCAGCTTATCAAGAGAAAAAGAGATCTTTGCAATTAATCATATCATCTTCTGCCTTGTTTTCCTTCCCAACAAGAGCTGACTTCAGTCCTATAAAGAAATACGCAACAATAACTACGCCAAGTCACATAAGTTCTAGCACTATTCTGTCACAGGTGAGTGTGAGGGTGGTTCGAGCTTTGTGTGCAGAGCTGAAGCTTCTAAAAGCACAGGCCCTATGTCCTAGTTTTCTATGCAGTAACACAGCACTCTCTGTGCTGTTTGGGTCTCCTCTTCATATCGTGAAAGACAAGCATCTCACCATAAGGCTGACTCCGGACTGGAAGAGCTCATAGGGATACAAGATCCGTTCATAATGAGACTTGAGTAAGGACCCTGTGCCCTTCCCTGGAAGGTAGCCAAGCCGACTTGCCACTTTGGACCATTTCTTCTCTTTAGTGACTACTTCAAAGCCTCCTTTGCTGGCAACAATCTGAAATGCATAAATAAAAAGTTAAGGGTTTTGAGCCGCTCTCACCAACTTGCATAAACCAAGAATCAATGAAACCAATCAAATGTTAAAAGGTTCTATGGAAAAGTGACAGAATCCTGGATTTAGCTTTTGTTTCCCAGAAGACTAGTACTTTAATAATGAAGCACTTACTTAGTCTCACTACTTCATACATTTAATGTGACAATTTATCTAGTAAATGTAAATTGCATACTGTCCTAGACAGGAGGAGTCCAACAGTTAAAATTTATGATGTGTTGGAAACAATACAAACCCTACCACCAGAACAAACTCAGAAGTTAACTCTCACCAGAGTTGTACTCTGACATAAAACACAAGTCTGCCCAGAAGTAAAGCCCATTCTAATAGACCCCAGGCAGAAGGGAGTGTTGTGGAGCTCAAAACTTTAGAGTTAGAGAAACTCTCACAAAAATCCCTGAATGGAAGAGAGACTACTATAAGAAAAGGGAATTTACCTTCCAAATAACTCAGTCCAGCTTTTACACCTGACTTTAACTGGTTTGACGTGAGTAATTCCCATACAGAACTATCACTGCTTACATATAAAAAACAAGACCCTTTGCCTCCAAGTAATGAACATAACACAATATGAGTTCCTTCCTCAGAAACACTGGCAACATTTCCACTGCCTCCATTCCTTTTAAAGTTTCACTGCCAAGTAGTTAAAAACACCAAGGGATTATAATTTCATTTACATTATTGTAGGACTAGTACTATATCTGCAACAATGTAGTTTTGCTGTGCATTTCCTTACACAAGGATGACAAGGACCAAATTCATGCTTAATGTTTCACAAACTGTTAAAAATCACAATGCAAAAACATTTCATTACTGGAGTGAAATTCATGGTTTGCTTTTGAGGCTGAGGTAAATTCAGAAGTCTAATTGTGACAGTGACAAGTAAAATTGCTAATTCTAGTTCCTCCCATAATCAGACATGTTTAAATAAAACAGTAATCTTATTGATCATTATTTTTCCTCATATGTACAGAAAAGTTCTAGAAAAGCCTATTAAAATTAAACCAGTCCTAAATTTCAACTTATCTTCAAAATTTCCATTAAAATTTGTTTTCCAAAAGTATCTATACATGAACAATGGCTAGAGAAGCCACTAGCGAACTATATGAGCTGAGACCTGCAAATCTGCAGCCAACTAAAGTGTTCCAGCTCATACCAGTGAACCAGATATCCCCCAGTACCCCTGATACTCTGCATATTCCAGTATCAGCTTTTCTCTGCAACTTTATCGGCACTTCCAGACTTTCCAAAGTACTTGACTCCTCTTTTCTTAAAAATGAAACATATTCAGACCTTGACATTTTTACTTACCTGTGAGAAAGGAATCTTGATGGGGAATGGAAAGTGATGCTCTAACCTAGAAGCACTAGAACTACCAGAACTTCAGTCTTTACCCTGTAAGAAGAAATCTACCTATGTATATTAACAAGCCATCCTTAACAGCTAAGTTTATAATGGTACATATATTTTGCCAGTGCAAAAGCAAATTCCAACAATTCATTTGTGTGTAAGCTTTGAAACACAACACACCAAATATAGCTACAGTAGAACAGATTTCTAGCCAGCCTTAAGCTGAGTCTGGTTTTAAAATGAAAATAATTGTTCCTGAAACTGCCACTATAAATTCTCAAAGATGCATGTTTATAAAAACCTCTTCTGGGAGAGAGGAGGGAGCAATTACAACAATTAACTAGAGAATTCCTAGTTCAGAGCTGAACTGCACACAAGCACAGTGCTGCCTTCCCAAAGAGCACCTCAAACTCCTGCAGCTCCACCACACGTGAAAAAGGAGAACTAAAAAGCAAGTGGCCAGCTGACACCAGGACATTCAAGCTATATGAGGTAATGAATACTTGCTGTATAGAATCCAACCACAGGCAGCTGATTTAACTATGCTATGACATGTCTGCCATAACGGTTCAAATTAGGAATGTTGTTTACTGTGGGTTTTTCCCCCCAATTATTTAATCTCCACATTAATGAGATTAGTGCTGTAAAACAAACCCTCCCTGTTAGTTGGTTTCTTGAGCCTGAATGAAAATCCAAGTCCCTGCCTGACTAAGGCCTACAAATACCTACCTTGCTCAGACCATAGAGATCCAGTATCTTTCTCTCGACCACGGGGATTTTTAAATTGGATCCTTGAAGTTCCCAAAATTTTGCTAACTGATCCAAGAAATCCAGCTTCACTCTTGTCATTGCCTGCAATCAACGAAAGCAGACAATCACGTACATCCCAAAACCAATGTGACAAAAACCTTACAGTCCTGAGAGAAAAAGGTAAGTTTTTATAATGTTCTGATTTTCAATGGGGAACTTGGCAAGGGAGGTATTTCTCAGTCATGTTAAAAAAGCCTAAAAATAGAAACACTGATAAAAAAGTGTTTCTCTCTGCATTTAAGATCCTATAAACCAAACTCCTTCCTAACAGATTCGTGGTTTGAAACCAAAACCCAAACTTATGAAAAAAAAAAAAAAAAAAAAACCAGCATTCCAGAGAGAAACACAAGAGCAATTATTAAAGTATACATAGGTGGGGAGGGGGAGAGTTACAAACAGTTTTTATATATGCCTTAACCATGCAGAAGGGCCTCCTCCCCTGAGCATTTTAGGAGTACTCAAATCACTTTCCATAAGGAGACCCATTTACAAGCCAAACGATACACGACGTTTTGGCATGTGAACAGAGCAGGGCTTTGAGCAGTGTTGTAGAGAAAAGCAAAAACCAGGGCAGAATGGAACTCATGCTGCTTTCAAGAAAGCTCACATAGATTTCTAAATCATAAAATTAACCGACTATAATAAGGCCATAAAAAAAAAATCAGGTCTTTTTAAGGCTTAAAAGGCATTATCAAATCAGTATGAGGTAACCAGAGGCTTCAGAACAGCAGTATATATTTCAAGAGAAAAAAAAAAAATCCTTGCCTGTGGAGCTCTGAACGCTAGACACTGGCTGCTCTTACTACACACATGGTATTTGGAATTCATTTTAGACATTTCCAGTTGAATGTGAAAAACTCTTGTGGCTATTTTGGGTAATAAAATAAAAAACAGACTTTTCTCAAAGCCATGGAGAGTTATTTTATATGAACTCTGCCACTGCCAAGTATAAACATTGATGTGGTCTACGGATTTCTAAAGTATTCCCCATCCAGAAACCTGCCAAGATGCAAATCTCAAGCAGGGAGACCTCCTGCTTTCAGTGCAAACACAAAATTATATCAACAGTGGGCAAGCTCACCTCCAGTTCATTCAGGCGCTGAATTCGTGGAGTGAAACGAAAACTTTGTACTTCACAAGCAAATGGAGGCTGCCAGTCCTAAACAGAGACAGAAAGACATTTTATTGCTTCCAGAAACTTCTCAAGGCACAAAACCAGCAGACCCCAATGATGCCTGAGTAAACAGGCTTCCAACAGTAAATGAGTTTCTCAGTAAAACCAGTGATATCACTTTCCAATTTAAAGACATTCTTGTGCTTACACAATAACGTTCCTCCCACAATATTTTAGTTAGAGGAAAAGATCCTCACAGAAGTAAAAATGCAAAATAAAATAAGGTTTCAAACATTTCAGTATGCATTGCTTCACACTAAATTTAAATCGGTGGTACACCCTGTAGCTTGCTGGTTAGTTACTCTAAAAAAAGTTCCATATATCCTGCACCCTGAAAAATTCTCACTGTCAACAGCAACAAAGACTAAATAAAGCACATTATAACACATCTAGCATTTTCATGTATAAAGATAAGACCACCAGTCAGGAGCTCAGCTCTTTTAACAGAAATGGAGCCTTAAACAATGACCCTCTCAGCACCACCAGCCGGTTCAACCACAAGTGCCTCCCAGCCCCATCTCCCACAGTTGTGTTACAACATCAAAACAAGTCATTCAGTTTTTCAGCACTTTTTTTTTTTTTAAACAAAAGCTTCACTTACAGTGGATTATCTACCTGGCAGCAAATACAAGAGAGCAAGGACACCCCACTCCAGGTGGACAAGCCACGCTAATCATTTATTATTTGCTCTGCTGCAGCACACAAAGGCCTCAAGTCCAAGTGAAAAATATTTACAACTTCCAATAATGGTAAAGAGCAATAAATCAGCAGGGTTAGTGTGAAGTGTCTGATTTAGTCCTTCTTGCAGGCTGCAAATCAACTCTTGCATCCCGTGGAACCCTGCAGTGCGAACAGCTCGGCAATCGCGGAGAGACACGAACACATCCCACGGCCAGGAAAGTTCTCGTTATTCTCAATGAACAGGACCTGGATCGGTTTCTTGGGGCCTCTCAACCTGAGCCATTCTGCTTATTTTAGAAAGGGCAGCCCCGTGGAGGTCAAGTCTTCCCCGTGCCATTAAACCAACTAAAAAGATTCCGGGAACCAAAACAGGCCGGGAGGGGGATCATGAAATCCAATCGGCAAACCCCGCAACTCGGATCACGCTTTCTTTTCAGGTTTTTACCTCTCTCGGTATTTTCAAGCCTCTTACTTAACTGCCATATTTAAAGTCCATTTGTACTTTAATAATTCGGGGATCTAACTGCCTTCTGCCTTGTCGAGATGGTTTTCCCAGGTCACTGGACAAGTGATCGTGAAATAATGACCGAGTCATCGGAGTGATTAAGCTTCTTCTTCCTAAACTGCCTCAAACAAACATAATTCCCCTGCACAAACAGGGCGGCCGCGCTCCTCTTAACAGCTTACAGGCTATGCTTATAAACAACAGTCCGCTAAAAACAAACACCCTCTTTTCTCTCTCCTCCCCTCCCGGAGCAAACGCCCGAGTTCACCCACGAAGCGCTCGCAGCTTTCACAAGTCGGCCGGTGGGGTTTTTTACTGAAGTGACGAGAGCGTGAAGTCCCGGGCACCTCCACGCACCGTTCGCTCCTGGCCTTGGGCAGAGCAACCTCCCAACACCCCGCTCCGAGGTCAGACACTCCACAGGTCCCTCGGTGCCCCCGGCACGGGCCCCGCGGCCCGTCGGAGGGGACACCCGGCACGCCGGGCGAACCGGGATGGGGGGAAGGCGCTGCCCGGCCCCTCACGCCCCGCGCGGAGCCCCCGAGCCGCGCTCAGCCCCCCCGGGCGCGGTACCTTGGGGGGCCGGATCTTGCAGATGCCGGTTTTCTCGGCCAGGCCACGGATGCGGCCGATGAAGCCGAGCGGGTCGCTGAACTCCTCCCAGCTGGGCTCGAACACGGGGCACTCGGGCGGCGGCACGAACTCGGCCGCATAGCGCGACCCGCCGCCCCCGCCATGGCCGCAGGGGGAGGGGGGCGCCGGCGCCGCCGGGAGCGCAGGGCGGAGCGGGGCGGGCAGGGCGCTCAGTGTCCGGAGCGGGGGCCGAGGCGCATCCCCGGCGGGGCGGGCGGCGGCGGTGCCGCGGTGACGGTGGCGGGCGCTGTCCCGGCCCGGGCCGCTCCCCCCGCCCGAGCCCCGCTCCTCGCCTCCGGCCCGCCGGAAGTGACGGGCCGTACCAACCCTCCCCCGGAACTGCAAGGCGCGTTGCCTTCCGAGCCGAAAAGTAGTCCCTCCGGCGCTCCTCTGCTGGCGAGGCACCTCCCGCGCCCGCCGCCTCCGGGGACGCCCCTCCGGCAGCTCCCGGCGCGGACGCGCCCGGCCCGCCGCCCCTCGGGGCACCGCGCGGGGCAGGAGGGCGCCACGGAGCGCGAGGGCGGGGCCGACGCCACTTCCGCCGCGGAGGAATGTGCGAGGAAACCCGAGCCATTCAGTTCCGGTGCGGAGCGGCCGCGTCGCCCATTGTCTGGGCTGGACGGCAGGCCACGCCCACGGACAGGCCCCGCCCCTCGCAGACCCCCGCCCTCCCGTAGGCCCCGCCCCCTGGAGCGGGAGCGTCCGTCCGTCCGTCCGTCCGTCCGTGGCCGCGGGACCCTCCTGAGCTGGAAGAGACCCCCAGGGACCGTCCAGTCCAGCTCCTGTCGCCGCGCAGGACCATCCCCAACAACCCCACCGTGTGCTTGAGAGCGTTGTCCAAACGCTCCGTGAGCCTCTGGCAGCCTTGGCGCTGTGACCGCTGCCCTGGGGAGCCTGTTCAGTGCCCAGCCGCCTCCTGGGGAAAGAACCTCTTCCTAACATCCAACCTAAGCCTCCCCTGACACGACTTCAGGCCATTCCCTCGGGTCCTGTCCCTGGTCACCACAGAGTGCCTGCCCCTCCTCTTCCCCTCACGAGGAAGTTGTAACTGCAGTGAGGTCTCCCCTCAGCCTCCTCCAAGCTGAACTTCCTCAGGTCGTGCCAAGTGCTCCACTGTCACCTCCCAACCCCTGCTGCTATGGATGGATACTCTGCTGATCTCCCCCTACGCACTGTTTTATTTCCTAAGTCATCACAACTTCGAACTCGTTAAGTACCTCCTGGGACTCATTAAGTACCTCTTTACCTATCCATAGCAACATAGTCTTCCAAAATAAATTGTATGTTGTTAGAGTTGGTTTTTTTTTACCAGAACCCTGCCTTCAGTGTTCACCAAACGCCACGTTTCACTTTATTCTCTGTGAATATTTATTCTCTCGATTATTCAAACCTCGCTCCTGGTGTTCTACTTCAGGCTCAAAAAAAGTTAATTTCCTCACCCCCTCTTACCATGAGGCTTACAAGATCTGCTTCAGACCAAATACATTTATCTGCATCGCTTCCTTGCCTGTTTAAAGAGGTGTTGCCTGCATTGTACATGTGGTAAACACGTGTCCCCACTGCAAATGGTTAATTTTGACAGAAGTTACAGGTAAGGGCAAACTTATCTTATAAAACGTTGAGCAAATTGAGGTTATTCTGTTGTTGCAAAGTATTCTTGCATTTTGCAGGGGATTCCTGGAATGGCTGCTTGGTACTTTTATGTAAGACTGTATAAGCATGTGGAATGCAGATATTTTCTTGCCAGTATCCAGAAATCATAATTCTTTTAACTCCTTGCATTTTCTTTCTATTATTATTTGGTTGTGTCTCTCTCCTGACAAGCTGTACCAGAGCCCTTTGAGGAAATACATCTGTTTTCTATTCCCATCAGCAGAATCAACAACCTTCCCAGTTTGAAGATAAGCAACGATTTAGCCAGGAATACCAGAGGGAAAAATCTCCATGCTCGAAAGCTTTGTTTTGAGAACCACTCTTTTGCTGATTTCCCTGTAGACTGACTCTTCAAGGTTGTTTCAGCTTTGTGTTAATATGTTTGGGTTAGTGGAGGGCTCTGGAAGGCAATGCTGGGAATTGCAGAGGTTTTCCTAAAAGCAAAAAGCTAAATATCCCAAATAACCCAAGGGGGCATTTTTTTCATCATCCTGGTTCTGCAAGGTATCCTTTTTGAAACAGAATTTTACGCTTTTCTCTGTTACCTGCTCTGGTTTAGGGGCTGTTGGCTTCTGAAACACTGGTCCGTGCTAGGACTTGTGTACCCTCTGTCAGTCTTTATTCTGTCAGTCTTTATTCTTCTTAGTTCTCTGGAAGTATTTATCACTTTCCTGAGAGAATACTTCAGCCCTTTGTACAATGTGTTCCGCTGCTCTCTGGAGAGAGCACCCAGTCTAACTAAGGGGAATCACTGAATATCCTGGGGTGGAAGGGACCAACAAGGATCATCAAGTCCAAATCCCTAATAGCATTGTTTCTTCTGGACTTTGCCAAGACAAATGATCTACCCTCCTCTTTTCTCTGTTTCATGACAAAATCAGTTTGAAGAAGAATCACAGAATCACAGAATATTCTGACTTGGACGGGACTGACAAGGGTCATCAAGTCCAACTCCTGGCCCTGCACAGGACGCCCCAAGAATCGCATCACATGTCCAGGAGTGTTGTCCAAACGCTCCTTGAACTCTGTCAGGCTCAGTGCTGTGATCACTGCCCTGGGGAGCCTGTTCCAGTGCCCAAACACCCTCTGGGGGAAGAACCTCCTCCTAATATCCAGCTTAAACCTCTCCTGACACGACTTCAGGCCATTCCCTCGGGTCCTGTCCCTGGTCACCACAAAGCAGAGATCGGTGCCTGCCCCTCTTCTTCCCCTCATGAGGAAGTTGTAACTGCAGTGAGTAACCTCATAGTTTTATAAGTATGTAAGTAAGCCTTTTTTTTTTTTTTTGGTCATACAGAAAGTCGGTTTCTTTAAACAAAGTGTTAAGGAAAAAAAATTGGCTAAATGGCTCATTAGTGCATAGGCTTTTTTTTTCCCCAGCACACTTAGTGAATTAGGAGATCGTGTGTTGCATAAACAGTAAAACCACTAGTAGGTACTTCTGGGTACTCGAGAGGGATGGAGAGGCTAAAAGGCATCGAGATGATCCAAAGAATACATTAAATTCAGGCAGAATTCGAGCAGGTAGCTTATTGTGACTGCGCAACATTCATGTCTCGTTCAGCTCATTTCCAAACACAAACGGGCGTTTGAGTGGCGGTTTTTGCTTCTGTGTATGAAAAGAGTCCCCCCCGCCAGCTTTGCGTGTATTTGGCCCACAGGTCTAAGGGCTGCCCTCATAACACCAGGGTTAACAGGCGCAGGCCCCGCGGTCCCTCCCTCAGGCCCTCCCCGTGCCCCCGCCATGGCCGCGCACGCGCCACGGCCCCTCCGACCGCCCGGGAACTACAACTCCCAGAGGCCCCCCCGCCCGCGTCGCGACCGCTGATTGGCGCAGACGGTCGACGTCGCATGGAAAGCCGCCTGTGATTGGAGGAGGCGGTGGGGGGCGTGGCTCCACGCAGTTTAAGCCGCGGCGGGCGGAGTGTGGCGGTTGTTTGGTCGTTGGGGCCGTGAGGCGGCGGCGCGACCCCCGTCCCGGGAACCCTTGTCCTGGGAACCTCCGTCCCGGGGCTCTCCCCGAGGGGTTCCCGCCGGGCGCTCCCCGCCGCCAGCCTCCCGGAGTGCCTGAAGCTTTGCTATCCCCCGCCCGCCGAGGGCCCGGCGCTCCGCAGGGGCGCGATGAGCGTGGCGGCGACCCCGCGCTGCTCGAGGTAGTGAGTGTGGGGGAGCCGCTCCTCCCGGGGCAGCGGGGGGCCCGCAGCCCTTTCCTTCCTGCCCGGTGGCCTGGTTTGTAGTAGAGCACCCTCTGGCCCTCTCCTGTGCCTGTTGTGCTTCCTTGCTTTTACACTTGTCCGTTTCTGCTGCTCTTCCGCAATAAAGCGCTCACCTTGTGCCTGGGTTACTTCCTTCCTTCTGGTGTTACTTATTTTTCTAAGTGTGTTAAGGCATGTCTGGTCTTGCAGCAAGTTCCTACCTGGGGGAAAATCATCCTTTTGTATATATCATGCTTTTCTCAAGTGCTGGGAGTTAAGGAGCTTGGCACGTTTTCATAGATGTGCATTGGGGTTCTATCTAAGTAGCTTTAGAGAGTGGCTCCATAAAGGTCACTGCTGCCTCGGTGCCATCCATCAAATCACTTTATCATCAGCATTCTGGCACTGGCCCCAGGGTCAGATTCTGGACTGTTTTCATTGAGCAGATCTTTAGTAAAGAGGCTTCTGTTACTCATGGTATCATTTAAAAAAATGAGCTTTTCAGATCAACATAAATAACAAAAATAATGCATTCCAATGTAACTGTGAACCCTGCGGCTCTGTTTGCAAATTTGGTGCTTGTTTGAGCAGATTAAATGTTTAAATGTCGTAAATATTGTTTATAAGAAAATACATGTAATCATACATATCCTTAATTTTATTTGCATAACATTGACTTGCTTTACATCTAGCACTTCAATGTATGATAAAAGAACTTGGCACCTTCTACTTCACTATTGAGGAGGGACAAGCTATGTGGATAAGGTCAAGTACACCAGAAAGGAAAGCATGTAGATTTCTAAATCTACACCTTAAATTATAGTGGCTGGTGCATCAGTTTTCTTGAATTATTGCCTTTATTCAGTGGTCTGTCTCTAGAAAGTGTTTCTTTCTCTGGGTATCAGATAGTGACTGTCACAGATTGTTTTCCTGCTCATTTTAGTGGCTTCTAATTGCACATAACAATGGACTTTTTGTCCTCTGTGTTCTGTCCTTCTGTTCTTTCTTCTTCCTCTTTTCACATTCACCCTCCCTAAATAACCTATGAGATTTTGCTTCCATAACATTTTTTAATCCTTTTTCCATAAGTTTGCCCCTTCTCCACAGTATAGTAAACCTGCAAGCCATTCTACATCAAAAGTTTTGGTTCTCCTTAATGCTGTGACCTCCTGTTAACACCCACAGCACAATCAAGCTAATCTGTGTAAAAATTTAAAAACCTGTTCAGCTATTTTAAAAAGTGTTGGAATTTTCATCTCTGAAGCTTACATGTCTCTGTTTCTGTCCAGGCTGCCAAACCCCCATGTCTCATCCAGATATGCTGATTGCCAGTCTCCAAACCACGAGGACTTTACTCCTCTGCCTTCTATCAGTGAGCGCTTGGCCCGTCTCCATCCTTCCCGGGAGCTGCTGGAATATTACCGCAAGAAGATTGCTGACTTTGATGAGGAACAGGAGGATTTGGTAAAAAGGCTGGAGAGGTACAAAGAAACGTATGATGATCAGGTAGGGAAGGAGTTTTTGAGCAGTGATGGACTACATATCCTTCCACAAACTTAGTATTTTTCCTCGGTTGAAAACTCAGCATAGATGTCTCCAGATTTACCAGTAACATGGTGGAACTGAGCTATGAAGAAATAAGTAGGTTTTGATTGTGGGGTGTGATTGTAAAGTCTAGCTGTCCTCCCAAAGCAAACAGAAACATACCTTCTTCTAAAGTTATCATAGTTTGGTTATATCTCTTCAGTGGGGTTTTTGCTTCTGGTTTTGTTTGTTTGTTTGTTTATTTGTTTGTTTTTATTAAGGTCTGAATTTAGATGCTCATTCTCCATATTGTCCAGAATCTTCCCCTTTTTTCTCATAGTAAAGGAGTGCTCTTTTGTCCAAATGTAATAGGCTTTGAGTAATGGATATAATTTGTATTTACCACAGTGGAATTCATAAGCATAGCAGTAAACTACACAACAAATAAATGAGAGTTTGCAAGAAACTCCCAAACCTACAAATTTGCCTTTTAAGAGGAAGAAATCTTACAGAATATCTGTAAGATATTCAGTGTTCTGATCTGCCTTAGAGCATGCATCTGTCTAGCAGTCATCTTGATAATTGTGAATGGTCCTTTGGGAGCTGAATAATCACTTCTGAGGTGACTAAGGTGTCTTCCCAAGTACTGGCCCTGCTAGAATCAGCCTGAAAACAGCCTAGGGGAATATGCGCTGTTAAGTTACTTTCATAGGGGAAAAAGAGGGGCAGGTTCCAAAATAGTGCCTTCTTTCGTACAGGAATGATTTTCAACAAGGTTTGTTAGTTTTCCACACCGGGTAGAACATAATTAATGTAACTTAGTAACTACCCAGATTTCTCACTGCTAAGCCACACAGATACTTTAATGTGCATTCTTCAGTAATTTATTTTAAAAGTTATGTGCTATTGCAGAAGCTTTGCTATGCTTTTGTTGATGTCACACTCCCCGTACCTGTGCTGCTGTGACCACCAGCGTGGAAGTGCAACCACTGGAAACTGGAGACCCTTGCTGAGGCCTCAATGAACTGCTGTGTAGTGACAGTGATTCTTGGGGCTCTGAACTCCCTGCTGAAACATTTTAAAATAATTTTTCCAATACTGCCCTCAGCTGGACAAGTATTATAAGAGAATAAAATAATTCACTTGAGCTGCTGTTGTTCTATACCAGTTATAGGCTCAAGGCACAGGCAGTTTGAAGTTCATAAGTGTTGCCCAATGCTCTGTGTCATTTCAAGTACCTCATTCTCTCCACTCAGCACAAGTTGCAATGGGAAGTCCGTCAGCTGGAAGAGGAGATTTCTAAGTTGCAGAAGGCTTTGAGTGATATGCAAGTCTACCTCTTCCAGGAGAGGGAACACGTCCTTCGTCTTCACTCGGAGAATGACCGGCTGAAAATCAGGTGTGCTGTCTTAGGTGGTGTGGGCTGGGTCACAGGCAGCAGCAATTGTATAACTGTGTGCTAGTTCTCATCCAGATCTGGAGTCTTCGGAGAAGCAAGTATGGCACACTTCCCAGGGTGGGCTCTGCAGGGATGCTAAATATCTTTCCACTTATTATTCCTCCTATTCTGATAGTAGAAGAAAGAGCGGAAGTTTAACATAGGTTCACATTTTGATTCTGTGCTACCAATTTGAATGTGGAAGTTCTGATTGAAGCTGACTCTGGTGGGTTGACCTTGGCTGGATGCCAGGTGTTCACCAAGACACTGTATCACTCACCTCCTTCCCTGCACAGGGGAGAGAAAATGTAACAAAACGCTCATGGGTCAAGATACGAACACAGAGATCACTCACCAAGTACTGTCATGGGCAAAATATACTTGACTTGGGGAAATTATTACCAATCCAATGCTCACAGGGCTGGATCACCTCTCCTATAAAGACAGGCTGAGATAGTAAAGGCTGTTCCGCCTGGAGAAGAGAAGGCTCCAGGGAACCCTTACAGCACCTTCCAGCACTTAAAGGACCTCCAAGAGAGCCGGAGAGGGAATTTTACAGGAGCATGTAGTGACAGGATACAGGTGATATCTTTAAGTTGAAAGAGGCCAAGTTTAGATTAGATGTTAGCAGAAAATTCTTCACTATGAGGGTGGTGAGGCACTGGGACAGGTTGCCCAGAGAAGTTGTGGATGCCCCATCCCTGGAAGTGGTCAAGGCCAGGGGTGGGGCTCTGAGCCCCCATTAAATATCCCAGAGGTGCTACCACCATTGTGATGGGCTTGGCCTTGGCCAGTGGCAGCTCCATTTTGGAGCTGGCTGACATTGTGTCTATTGAACATGTGGGAAGAGCTTCTAGCACCTTCTTACAGAAGCCACCCCTGTAGCCCCCTGCTACCAAAACCCAGATGCAGATCTTGCATCTGCCTGGCAAAAGTTCTTCAGCCCTAAAAACACTTAAGCTGGAGTAGAAAATACAGACCAAAGCAAATAGTTTTCCCTCACTCTGAGATCATGATGGCAGCCACTCATTTTTAATGCCATTTAGTTGGTGAATGTCATAGTCCCAGTGAACTGTAATATAACCCATCATACCAGACAAGCTGCCAGTGGCAAAGTTGCTCCCAACCTTCTTCAGAATATTTGTGAGTGATAGTATCAAGTTTTCTCTTAAAGATTTAAGAACTTAAGTCAAAACATGTGTTGCTGTTCTTTGGCACTTTTCAAGAGTTTGATGAAAAGTCTGACGCAGGTCTTAATGTAGTTACAATCTGAAAGTTTATAACTTTATAATGAAAATGCTTTACCACATGTGCTATTGTTGTATCAACCCATGTAGTATTGTCATATTTGAAAAGAGGCTCTCCAATCCCAGCAGAATTGGTGGTGTTCTTATTATATTGGCAACGTCAGTAATGTGTTCAGGAGGTTGTTTTTAAAGTAATATTCTCAAGAACTGCAACAGTTTAGAAAACTTGTAAGCATTAACAAGTAATGTCTTGATGTATTAAAAAAAAAAAGTGCTTTCTTTGAATTTCAGGGAATTGGAGGACAGAAAAAAAATTCAACATCTCCTGACTGTAATGGGAGCAGATGAAGAAGTTACATATTTTCACAAGGAGCCTCCACATAAGGCAAGTTCCCATTTTTCTGTAGAACTCTACTTTGGATTGTAACATGAGTATCTGTGCCCCACAGTGTCCACAGACCTGCAAGTCAAAAGTTACTAAATGAACTCAGTACAGGAGGGATCTGTAGCAACACCAGGTCTCAGTATAAATGCTGAAAGGTAAATACGAACAAGCACACTGAAAGTAGGTCCTCTTAGCATCAGCCTCCTTCTCTCTTCAAAACATAGCTCTATGTCAGCCTCCTAAATGTCAGATAGGAGTCTGGAGTCATCTGGCAAATGGTCATTGAGAAGATGGAGAGAACACTACAAGAAGAAAAACAGTGCTGAAAGCAACCAGGTGCAGTGTTTGAAGATCAGTTATCTAGGGTAGCCTCACTAAAGAAGAAAAGGTCAAGGTTGCTGCAGCATTTTCCTGGGCAGAAAAACCATCCCCTTAAGGCAACACTGTGTCACATATTTGAGAATTATGGTTAAATTGATTAAATGGCAGTGCATGTGAAGTGCAGTGTAGCTGAACCTTTATAAAGTCATGAATGATTCAGACATAGAGAGTCTATGAGAGGAATATAGAATTTATCTTGGAATAAGGTGCAGAAAAAGGCTGAAATAAGCTGCATTGTTCATAGTTGCTCTGCACCACTCAAGTACTTCAAAAATCTTGAAGCTTTAAAATTCCTTGGTTTAGGATAGCTCTAAAATTAGTGCTATCATGTAGTATTGACCTAAAGATAAGCACTGGGGTTATAACCTGCTCCCTCATGGCCTTCTTTTTTTGTTAAATGAGTTTTGGTTCAACAGTTGAGCTGTTTCAATATTCTTGACACTGAGCTTTTATCTCAGGCTTGTTCAGTAGCTTGAATGAACGTGCTGATAAATGAAGCCTCGTGTTTCTCTGTCCTGCTGAGACGAGAGGGAGTATGAAACAAGGAAATAACATCATCTTCACCTTCCTCTTCTCCTCTCTATCCCCAAAATGCTCCTTTCCTGCTGAGGGTGCTGACTTTCATCCTAATGAAGCCAGAAAAGGCAGAATTACTTTCCATTTGTTTTGGTGAAAAAATTAGAGGCAGAAATGGCAAAACTCAGCCATGATAAAGGAAACTTTTCAACACGGACATTACACTTGTGAATGTCTTCCTTGTCTTGTGGTAGAAGTAAGGTAATGCTGTTCTTTTGGATATCTCATTTTAACTTCTTAAGATTTGTTCTTGACTGCTGCTTTGGAGAAGTCAGATGTTGAGTGCAGATATCTTGTTTCTGTAGGTTACTGTTCTGCAAAGGCCAGCAGAGTCATGTGAACAAGACGATGCTTCTAGCCCAGGTACCACACCAAGCTGGCTGACAGCAGCTCACCTCCTGTGTCTGTCTCCAGTATACTGACGTAATTCCTTATTGTGAATGCTTTGGTAAATCTCCATCAAGTTCCCTAAATGTCCATGTGCATATACATGTACCTGCAGTGCTCTTGGCTGCCTTTCAAAGTCTTTTCAAATAACCTTAGCTGGCTCTTGTGTCCATGATCTGCCCAGCTAAGGAAGAAGCTGGTGTGATCAATAGATGGCTGTTATGGAGCTATGCAGGTACCAACTGGACAGGCACCTTTGCCACAGCCATTCTGAGGTGTGAGGTTCTGCCTGACTTGCTGTAGACAGTAGTGTGTATTTGTATGCCTACAGACTTAATTTCTCCTTTACCTCATCTAAATTGACTGAAATTAGCCAACAAGCTCAAAACTCATTCAAGGCTTGATGTTTGTGCAGCTGTGACATCTGCCTGTTCATCATGTATGTAAGAAAAAGTGTCAAGTTTGCTTTCTATTTATGCCAAGAAAATGAGTACGTTGCCTAAATACTGAACACTGCGGTGTGATGGACTGGGATAAAGTTATGTGATCACCCTAAGTTGTGAAATTCTTTTCTTTCAGCTAGCCCTCTTAGAAGTCCTTGTGACTGTAGCAATGGCAAGGCTTTTTCCTGTTGCTGTAGGCCCACCAGAACATACAATATGTCATGCTTAGAAAGATATTGCAAGTAGATTGGAAAACCCTTCTCCATTTTTGTTAAATTTCTGCAGTAGGTACCGAGAGGAGCACCTCAAAAGAAACAGCACAAAGAGAAAAAACAGAAAGTCCTGAGAGATACCAGAGTGATAGTCAAACACTTCTACTACAGGTAAAAGCACTTGCTAACCAATAGATATAATTCCTAGCTTGCAGAAAATTGTGATTAAAAAAACATGCCGTCTGCTTAGATAAGATGTAGATGTACCAATGTTATCAGTCCTTGCATCTCAGTATAGATTCACACTTTCTGTCAGTTTACGTAGCTGTTTCTGTGTAGTGATTGTAGATTGAAGAACTTGGGTCCGATTCTGGAAGCTTTATGTAAGCAGCTGTTCCAGTAATGCCAACTGAAATATGTTGCCCTTAAATATAGAACACTTAATTGATGTTATCTCCCACAGTTTGATAGTGGCTATGAATTGACATTAAACCTACTGAAGATCTGCAGGGTCGGGTGTTTTGTGGAAGTCTGACAAAAGCAGTGTGTCTGAGACAGTATTGGGCAGCCCCAGTAATATGCACCTGTACAATGAAATGTTCCCTTTGTTAGACTTCAGTGAAAGGTAGCATGACAGAATGAAAAGGATGAGGAAGGATGGATCAAGAAAAGCAAATAAAGGACTAACTTGTACAGCAGATATTGGTGGTGGTGGTTGTTATTGTTATTATTGATATTTCTTGTTCAAGGGTGGTGGTGATTGACCTGATGGCTAGTTAGCTGTCTAACAACATTTATTCTGGAACAAAAGCATCATTCAAAATTGACATAAAAATAAGCAATCTAAATACCTACCAAAGTTTTTTTCCAGATAGTTTGTTACATAAAGGCCAGATGCACATTTCTCAATTACTTGCTTCAATGTATCTCACTGACTATAGATCAGGATTCTTTGCATCCCTCTCCTTCATTCATTATCTTGTTTACATTTAGTAATTAATTCTGTTTGAGTAATTTCTTTCTCTCAATATATGTCGACTTGCTGCCTTCCTTGAATTTAGGTATTTTTATATCACCCATTTTATTGGAAGATGGTAGCAGAGGGATGGAAGTGTCTCTGCATATTCCACAGGATTTGTCACATGTAATTTAATCATGTGCAATTTAAATCTTTGCAATATCTTCAATCTATTGTTGTTGTTTATGGTATACCTCTCTTGCCTATTTTTTAAATGATTTTTTAAAAAAATGTTTTAGTTGTTTGAAGTCCTTAGCACTAAAACAAAAAGAAAAGCTTGAGAAACTAGAACTGCCAAAGGTGTTATCGGGTAGAGTCTTAGATTTGAAGCTTGAAATTTAAGAGACTTGCAAGGGCAGGAGCAGAACTGGTGTGAGGTCTCGTTCAGCAGTGTCTGCCTCTGCTTATCCAGGTCCAGGCCTTGCAAGCTCAGATAGAAGAACAGACACGATTATCCAAGGAACAGATCGAGGCACTGCTAGAGGACAGGCGGATTCACATGGAAGAAGCCGAGGTCCAGCATCAGAGGGACCAGGAGAAGATCAAAGCTGTAACAGATAAGTGAGTGGGAGAGAATGACCACAATGTAGTCACGAGATGAGAAGAGATGGAACAATAGGCATGTTATGACTTCGAGTGTGTTGCTTCCTGCAGCAGGTAGAAAAGCTAATTATGCAGCCATCTGGTAGTATGTGTGGAAGATGATGAGTGGAGTAATCTACATATTTAAAATCCTATTTCACACAGGAAGAGTAGCACTGCTTTCATTAGGTGATAAGAGCTAAGATCAATAGGCGAGCACCTATCTTTTTCTTCCATGCCACTTCCAACTTGCAGTGATGACTGAGGAAATTAAGGTAGGAACTAGGAAAGAAGTTAATTAACTCCACTGAGATCCCTTTTTGCAGGCTCCAAAAGACCCAAAATCTCTTATATGAGAGTACTCGTGACTATCTCCAGCTCAAGTTTGATGCCAGAGCCAATGAGAAAGCGTGGATGGCAGAGAAGGACTGTCTCTTGAGGCAACTTGGCAAAAATCTGGATCAGCTTGTGTTCAGCACTGAGACAGGACAAAAGAAGCATAAAGGTACCAAGAAGGTGCTTCGAACAGATGATGGAGCTTCAAAACTCCAAAGCAAAGAAATAAAGGTAATTTTTTTTTGTCCTGGCTAGAGGCTCTTTAACAGTTTTTGAGTAGAAAATTGCAAGCATCTGGGCTTTGGCTCAATAGGCAGTAGCTAGCAGCTGTTTCAAAGCTGTACTGGCTTACTGTAAGTTACATTGCTTTTGGCACTAATCTAAAACAAAACTTCTCCTGCTTCGGAATCACCATTGCTTGCAAATTTCAGATAAAATGTGTAGTTAGGATTTATTGTTGTGTGTCACTGGCAGTTTCTTTCATGCCCAGAAACAAATCCTTAGTTCTGTAAGTCATTTGATCTGTGGGGCCAAGAGTTTTCAGCCTTCTGGTTGCACATGGGTTTCTGTTAGTGCAAGTGCTCTGAGCTAATAGACTTAAAATGCTGTGTCTGGATCTTCCTTGCTGCTGTCAGGGGAGAAGGAGTCCTTTCAATTGATGTACTCCAGCTATTTTACAGTAGTCAGGATTTTTCTTCCACTTCTGCTATACTTCCAATGAGAAGCTGGGAGATCTGAAGTGGGTAAACAGGCAATAAGGAAGTGGAAAGTAAACAGGCAATAGAGAATGTTATTCAGCTACCACTGAATGCAGATACTTCTGAAATGCAGTACTGGGAAACAGCTGTGAAGAGGGGAGTTGAATATTTTTATAGGGAAGAGGAGTTCTTTAACTGATGAGAAGCAGTCATACACAATTTAACTTAATTAAAAGGTTTTGGTAATGGAAGTAATGGTAGAAGATTGTCCACTACTCCTTATTTCATTAGCTGCAGCTCCAGTTGTTAATTTTTATTTGCCTCTCATATTGGCAATTCTATCACACTTGCTTTTCCAGAGCAGGGGAGATTTTTGTAAGCATGGTCTTTTGAGTTGATTCTTTCTGTTTCTCCTCTGTCCTAGTCACTGCAGGAAAAGCTGATGCAGGAACAACACCTATCACACATGTACAGAGAGCAGTGTGTCACCCTGGAAGGTGAGCTGGCTAGGATTCGTGAGGAGAGAGATGCTGGCAAAGAACTCTTTAAGGTAATCAGTCTCCAATCATCTGCTAGCTATGTGATGATCTTTAGCCTTTGTTTTGTATACCCTATTGAGTTTTCATCTCCATAGGAACGCTCAGAAAAGATGGGGAAGCGCCTGAAGCTGATGACTCAGCGATGTGAGGCCCTGGAACAACGTCGTAATATGGAAGTAGAAGGCTTCAAGAATGACATTAAACAGCTTCAGCAGAAACTGAAAGATGTAGAGAGGCAGATTTACAAGGTAGCAGTGAAGCATTTCTGAGGCAGACTATTATGGGCTTACCCTATAGAGCTGTATGCTTAGTATTTAAATGCACTATTTCCCTAGAGTTTAGGAAACAATTTCTTTCCTAAGTGCGCCTTTAGATATCAGTATTTGACAAAACTTGCCTCTTATGTATTTCACAAAGTAAAAAACATGTCTCTGTTAGGCAGTCAGGCATTGAGCTTGCCAGGAAGTGTCCTGACTATCCATTAGCTGAGTATTTTTCTTTCCACTCTGAAAGTTCTTATATGATAGCTGTAGCTCACTTTGCTGTCTGAAAATTGCAAGGCAGTAAAGTAGTTTGATTCAGAAGTTTATCCTGGAAAGGAAATTATTTGTTTTCCTTCTGGGAGCCAAAGCATTTGGTTTGGATCCAGTAAGATATAGATCACTGACTGAAGTATTGTGAATATTCTATTTGTTACTTTGTTAATATGTCATCTATAACTCTGCAAAAATCACTGCAGAAGCAGTGGCTGGCAGTTGACTCTGTGTACTCTGTAGCAGCTTCCAGATGTGTAGGTGAACATCAGAACAGTTTAGAAGGCAAGCCACAACCTTGATGTTGCTGGGAGTTTAGGAGAGGTATTTATCTAACATATGCTTGAGAGGATGATCCAGTCATAGTGTAGGCTCCCTTTGTTCCTGTGCTTTTGGTGCACAGTTCAGCTTACTTAGACTAATGCATTTATTTGGACTAAAGGCCTTGGTTTTTTGTTTTTGTTGAGTTGTGGGGTTTTAAACTTTATTCTGTAAGGGCTAAACAGCATATGCAAAAGGGGGGAAAATTGTCTGTGATACCTTTACTACAGACCTGTATGTTTTATATCTGTGTGTGTGCTTTTAATTGCATTCTCAATTTCATTACGTAGTTAACCACAAGAGGGCAGGGGAACAAAATACTTGCTAGAGTTCTCCAGATTGATTGTTAAATCCTTCTCATCACTTGAGGTCTGATGACTACATTTCTTGATTTGCATATTAAAATCTTTGACCAAGAACTACATGATGACAATAAGAAAACCGGGACAGGTCAAGAAAATAAAGGGGTTTGAGAGTAGTTTCCAAGCCTGTGCCCTTGAAAGTGACTGGGCTGACATGCTATCCAGTTCCAGGGTGACAGGAAATGTCAGCCCTGGCCAGCCTGCCATCAGGAATTCTGATTATCCAGTAGCCTTTGTTCAGCTCAGTACAGGCCATATGTCACTGCCTGAAACAAGGCGTTGTACTTGAACTGCTCTTGAACCGTATGCAGTTCAGGAGGCAGCAGGTCTGGCACAGTAGTTAGCCCACCTCCAGTTTTAGCAGGAAAAGAGGATAAAATGTCATCATATCAGATGAGGTACTTAGAACTAGATACAGGTTAGTTGATAAATAATTTAACTTGCCTCTTTTTGTGGGTCTCTAAATAATACAGGAATTGGAAAGGAGTCAACAGGCTATGGGTAAACTTGATTATATTCTATCCAGATTTCTTCTTTGCCAGTAATATAACACTATAATGTTATGAAAGGTTTGCTCTTTATTTTTGGTTCTGGAGCACTTTTCTGTTGTTGATGTGCATTTATCAAAGTGCCATTAACTTGCACATCTTCTTTGGTAGCTGCGGAGTGTCTCCTTTAGAATTCTTTCCCTCATGCACTCATCATAATAGTCTCTAAATTGTGTTCTGTACAGTTTGGTTTATATTAATCTGCTTTTCTTTCCCTTTTTAGGTGACTCTGAATATGGGACCAGGCCAGGATATTGCAGTTCTACGCGAGGTCCGCCAAGGAAACAGACTAACACGTAAAATTCAAGGAGAGCTAAAAGACTTAAAAGCAAAAATCTACTGTTTAGAGAATGAGCTACGGATCTGCTGAAGCTGAACTGTTAGCTGACATCCTAGTTTTAGGAATGAGACACTGCTAAGTGGAATGCAAGAGCAGCTCCTGCTTGTCTGTTTCCTGGCATCCATCCACAGAAGGTTTGAGGACATCTGCAGTTAATGTCATAACAGCATACATGAGCCGTTCCCAGAGTCCAGATTATAAGGCTGTTTCAGCTGAGAGATGGCACCTGATAAGACTGACACAGAGAGTACATGATGACTGATATATCAGGAGTGTGTGTATGACTTATTTTTTCCTTCATAACTGTGGTAGGGATCAGTGTATCCTGGCCTTCATCTTTATTTGGAGCGTATGATAAACCATATACGTAGTTATAATGAAATTAATAATCATAGAAGGATCTAGTTCAGGATCTGAATTTTGGCTGACCTTTTCCCATGTGAAAAGCAGCTTTTAAAATAGTTTAAATGATTACCTCTTTGATGCTTAGTGCTTCAGGATGTAACTGGAAATTTTCTTTGGAAAAGACCACATATAGAAGTCTGTACTAAAATGTATTACATCTAACTCTCCCCTTGACAGCGTAACTACTTTAAAATGGCTCCCCTTTGCTTGGTTCTACCTAATTGGAACAAACCTGACTGATTTAATATGGTTGGAAAAGATAACTCATTTTAGAACTCATCTGCAAGAAGCAGCAGCATAGAACTTGTTTTGAATGCTTGGTGGGAAGTTTCATCTTCTTGTCCCCTTCCTCCCAGTGTATCTTAACACGCAGAGGGTGCCCATAATATAAGGGGTCCAGTGTCTTCCTTACCACCACATTATCTGCTGTTGTAGCTCTAAACAATATCATGGTTATGTACAAAGAAATTGTTATCAACTTCTGCTACAGCACTTGTTGCTACTGAACTGCAACAAACTGGGGCGGAAGAGCAGGTGCCTAGTTGCTACATGAGAGCTATAACTCTTGCTATGTAATGATTCTCCAGCCATATGATGATTATCTCCATACCAGACATCACGACATCGCAATTCCAGAAAACAGATGGAATCATGAAAAGGGTTACAATGGGGCTTCAGCCAAGTTCATAATTGCAGGCATTCATGCTTTTAGTGTTGCATCAGCAAATCTTGTCCACCTTGTAGCCGGAGAGCAGATCTGTGTTGGGAAAGGGATTTCCATGCCTCTGTTTCCTACTTTACCTTTTCCTACCTTGTTTCTGAAGTATACACCTTACAGGCTACCAGCACTTCCTTTCCCATTGAAATGAATTTGGTGTGTGAAAGCAGGCAATTTCTTTTTGACATGGAAGTGACCATGGAGATCCTCATTCAGTGTCTGAGAGGTAAATATGCTAAAGATGTTCTTGTGCTGTCAGGATCTGGAGAAGGAAGAATTGTTTCTATAGCACCAGCTAAAGGAATGCGGGAGGGGAAATTTCCCTAAAGAAGTCAAGACTTCCTTCAGCTGTCTAACCTACTTGTGACAAGCTTGCTGTCCCGTAGGGTCCTGTACTGTGGCTTTTATTTTGTCTGTGTTCTTGAGGTCAGTTCATCATGGATTTTCTGGTGCTGCCCAGCACTGCAGCTTACAAGAGGCTGTTTTAGGGTATGTTGCACTGGTTAGTTGAGCTGAAAATGCTGAACTGTTCAGAAACTGTTTCTTAAACAACTTGGGTGCCAATGCGGTGTGGACAGTTGAGGAAGGTTATTTAATGCTATCCAGCTTTTAGTCTCACTCTCAGTTGACTAGTACCTTCTCAGAGAAGTCAAGCTAATTAAAGTGAGTTTGTATGTGAAATAACATACTGCTGTTTTGAAGATTAGATATCAGAGTTATCTCAGGTCCTCAAAGGCTGCTTTAGAAAATTGATACATAATGAAGTATTAGCCACTTACTCAGCAGGATCCATCTACTTAAACTCAGCTGATGGGAAACTACCAAAAAGTCTCTTTATCCTATAGAAATCAGTGGGTTCCTGTTTAGTTTCAACTCTTCCAAGCTAAAGAATTGCCTTTGAAATTACATTTTGCTCACTTCAAAACCATGAAGTTTGAATGGATAAAGACTTCAGGCTTTGACAATTTGGTTTGTGAGACTGGGAGGAAGTATTGGGGGAAGAAGGATGTAAATGTTTGATTTCCTGCCTTCCTTACCACTATTCTTTACTACCTGAAAGACTGAACAGAATAAAATTACAACATTTCTAGTATATTTGCTGATGTGTCAAAACCAAAGTGCAGCTTGAACTTGATTCCTAATTTGTTTCTAGCCTATGAACACTTCCTATTTGAGGGGTAGGGGAATTATGATATTGCTACTCAGTAAATCCATTTTATTTGGAGGTTTGAATATTTGTCCAAGTGCAGGAAGTGAAAAGTATTGTACGTGCTCTTTGTGTGACATCATGTGATCATGTGAAATGTTGCCAAAAAAAATGTGGAACTTCGTGCCAAGAACTGCTTTAAAAAGCTAAATGCTTCCTACCACTGACAAGTACCCTTTAAGATGTCCATAAAGAATTACTGGCATTTTCAAAAGGGTTTCCTGGGAGAGGTTCCACTACCTGGTTTAGTCAATTTTTTCCCACGGTTTTTGGGTAGAAATCAAAAAATAGCATTTAGTCCAAAGACCAGTGAGCTTTTTTTTTGCTATTTTAAGTTAGTAATGTGTGACTTGTATCGTTCCAATCCAGCTAAATGCCAGGCTGGGAATGTAGGAGCACAGAATTTTGAAAGATCTCCAAAATAGCTGCTTCTAAGAATATGGAGACTATACTACAGGACTGAAGGTTAGAACTGGACAAATGCTCTTATTGTGAGCCAAGATACATGAAAATGTCTCTTGCACAAATAGGTGAAAAATGAATAGAGGAAAACCTTATTGTTGTGCGGCTTTATTTAGGTACGGAAGGAGCGCATACGTTTTGGAAGGAATGTTGGAATATTGGCTAAGGCACAGAACCACAGATGATTCAGTGGTAGAGAAAAGGTTGTGCAAGAGCTCGTTTTGTATTACACTAAGAAGCCTGATTAATGTAGGTGTTTCTTGAAGACAAAAAAAATCTACCCAAGGCCTCTCTATCCTAGCAGAGCAATGCTGAGCAAGAACAAGTAGCCTGAATCTGAAGTAAACTTTAAAAAGTGTACATTTTAACAGGAAGATTGTGCTTTCCCCCCTCATTGTAACAAACTAGTTATGGAGGGAACAAATTCTCCATCTCTATCTTCAAATCAGAAAATTATTCCACCTCTGGAGAAGGTAGCTTGTTTTAATAAGTTCCTGGGTTTGACACATTAGAACTTAATGAAATATAATGACATGAACTAACAGGAAATTATTTAGTGGTTCCTTCTGGCTTCAAACTTATGATGTATTTATATGCAATATTTGTAGGAGTTTTTTAGTATTCATGCAGTTGCCTTAATTATAGGAATGTCTGCTGTGTCAGCTAACCCTACACAGCAAGGTTACACCAGGTAAAAAAACCAACCCAAAATTAAAGAAAATCCCTTGCGATCATCCTGTACCACAATCTGCAGTCATTTGTGACTGCACTTAGAAAAGCAGATTAACAGTTCTCATGGGTGTCAGAATAAATCTAAACAGTAGTATAGTATGTGCTGTATTTAAATTGCCTCTATAAGTAGGAGTATCAGTTCAGAAACACACACACTTTAGCAGTATGGATGGACTCTCCAGGCAGCCTGATATTCTGGAATTGAAATGTCTCTGTATGTAGGGCAGGAAGTAATTCTTTGATAACTAGATATTACTTCTGAAACTAGTTGGGAACCACATGCCTGTATACCTTGTTCTGGTAGATCTGTTCATACTCATGAAAAGTGATGTCGTTCAGACTTTTAATGACAACTCACAAACACATTCAGTTTGATACACTAGAATGTGTTTGTGCCTACTTGGTCGAAATCTTAATAAAGATGTCCCATTTGTCCCCTTTCCAAGTGGCATCACAGGTCATTTGTAGTCAAGGAACAGTTTAAGATTTTTCTTTAATTTTTCTGCAGTATTTTGCATTTATGTTCTCAAGTTGCTCTAAACTGTAAGAAAATATCTCTTTTACTCCCTACACAGTTATTCTTAAATTTGCAAGTCTAGCTGTACAAGTATATACATTTTTTAGCCTGTCAACTGGGATTATGCACCAAAACATGATTGAATACAGTGTAGAAAGTGTGAGAGGTGGCAGCTGCGATGATCACTTCTGGCTCTTCATAAGATTTTAGGCACAAAGAGCAAAGTTTGTTTTGCTTCTTAGGTTGCATCAAATGTTAAGGACTTTTAAACTGGCCATGAGAGGTAACTGGAATTTAACTCACTAACAGGAAACATTTCTGCTGTGACTAAGTATTTGAGAAGAGTGGAGTGGACTTCTGGTATTTCCCATTTAGCACCAAATGAACTGTTGGAGAAAGGGCATCTTTGAATATGGGTTAGGGTGGCTGCCCTTCAAGTAAGCTCCAGAAATACAGCTTTAAAACCAGAGCCCTCAATGGGGTTGACTGTTCACTTACGCTGACTAAATTGCATTTTTTAAGAATTGCGATGCTGTTGGACTGGGGACAGATTACAAATGTGTAAATACAGATTATTTGGTTTTATTCAGAAAACTCAGGCTTTTAACACAGAAGTGCTTCAATGTTAAAGCAAGACAATGATTTTACTGCACAGGCATGAGGGGATTTGTTGTTGAAATAGGTTTGATTTTAATAAAAAGCTCTGGATTTACCCTGGTGAAGCACGTCCAGGAGGTGCTCAATTCTCCTGTATTTATTCAGAGATTGAATTGCCTTTCTTTCACTCTAAGTCCTTCTAAACCATCCAGTAAAACAGTTTTTCCTCTTCAGTCCTAGCTTGGATAGACAGATATCTGCAGGGAGTGTTGTTCATCAACCATGTTCTGTAATGGCCCTAATAACATGACTGTGGAACTTCTTGAAAAGTAAGGATCATGAGCACAGTCACCTTAAAATACAAAACAAGTACTAGGACTTCTAAGACAGGGAAAGGAGGAGATTTAGCCAAGACTTCAGTTTTGAAAGCATGTATTTCCCAAATGGTGGAATACATAGATACATCTTTCATTATGGTAAATATATAAACCCTGGAAAGTTTTAAAAGTTCTCAGCTTAAAGTATATAAAAACTTTTTTCTGCAAGTGAAAACATATGCTCTAGATATCAAGAGCTTGTTCTGGTGTGCAGAAGGTAATTCAGATCTACTCCTGGGGCAGGACCTGCAATCAGAAGGTGCTCCTAGAGGTACTGGCTGAAGTTCATGTGAAAATGCGCCCTTCTTACTGAGGAAAAGGAAGGGCAGCCATTTCTATGTAAGTTTATCTGGACAGTTAGGGCTTGAAACCTCTGGAGAGTTAACAGTGAAAAGAGAGAATCATGAATGAGGCTTTCCACCCAGACGGGCAAGTTGTAGGAGAGCAATGTCAGTCAAAGTCAGCACTGAGGGAGCACAGCAATGTGTACAGCAAAAGGAAGTCTCAAAACCCAACTCAGACCAGCTCATACAAATGTTGGCAGTATAACAGCACTGGTAAAATGTAACTAGGTTAGCGAAACTCACTGTATCAGCACAACTTAACTGGGCAAGGAGGTCCTTTTGCTAATGGGTTGTTGATTGTGGACCACACTGATTCCCTTACAGTGATGTTCAACTGTGGCATTGACAGGGGTTTTTCTGGGATTGCTCCACCAGTAATGCCTTTTAGAGCCCAGTCCTTTCCCGAGGAGCCAAAAAGGGAGATAATGGGGAACTGTGTCTTCAGAGACTGCCTTTTCCTCTTAGAAACACTTCTGCCTTTGAGCCATTTTGATGAGGAGTGTTGAGATGAAATCATTGTTTGTACTTCAGAGCATGGCTGAGGCCAGGAAAAGGGGTGTGGAGCCACTGGGATGGTGAAGTCTAGGGACAGTTGGGTATCTTTGGTGTGGAGTTTGTAATTAGTGTTGAAAATCACACAAGAAAAAAGAAGGGAAAGAGCAAATGGCAGATAATTGAACCTTTGGGGAGCCTACAGAGAAAGGATTGTTGGCATGGGGCTGAAAGTGATTTATAGAACAGAAAAACAGTTGATAACAGTTAGATAACTAAAGGCAAAAATATAACAAGGAGAGGCAGGGATGTACAGAGAGGGATCTAGAGAGGGGAGCGGGGAGGAACAGGAGATGTGCATTAAGTGCTGCACTCGAATCAAAGGCTGCTTTTATCACGAGGAAACATAGCCAAAATGGAAAACAAACAGCAGCTCAAACAAAGCAAAAAAAATACTCCAGTTGGCTCCTCTGGCAAAGAGTCAGTTTCTTTGAAGTGGGTATTCGGGGTAGGCTGGGAGAGGCGTGTTCTGAAGCCAGCAGCGATCTGTCCGATATTCAAGGGTGGTCTGTCAGGAGTGCCAGCGCCCTGAGTCACCTCCATACAACACAGACCCTATTCCTGCATCACTGATTCCAGCTCACTTGTTGTTTCTTTCCCTGATGGGGTTAATCCCACCATACAGGATTATTATAACCTATGGTTTCCACTGCTACCATACTGCACACAGTGAAGATGAGAGATGTGGCCGTCTGGGCATGCACTTGTGTGACTTGGGGTGCTTGAGAATTTGGGAATATAAGACTGCTGGTAAACTTGAGAAAATAACATTTATGTGAGGTGGTTTTAAAATATTACTGTCAGTGGTAATGTTACTCCTGGACATCAGTGCTTTCTGCAATGACTGAGTGATCCAAAATTAGTTATTTTAAGTGCAGTGTAGAGCTATTCAAATTCCTGATTTCACTATTTATTACACATTAAGACTAATTTTGTTCCTTAATATTGTTCTGTTGTAACTATATTGTAACAGATAGAAATCACCATGCTATAGTAATTTTCTTCATTTTTTTCTCCAGAGACAAGAGCTTTTCTGTCTTTTCATTATAGCATAGGTCTATCAGGAAAAAGACTTTGCTTCTTTAGAAGTCAACAATTTGTTAGCCTTTAATTTCATTTTTCCCTCCCCTCCATTTTAGTACCATGTTCAGTAGAAAGAAATGTGCTTACCGATTTTAATATGCAACAAACTTCCATCAAAGTGCAGTTGTAATTTTTCAAGCATAAGGTTGTTCATTTAAGAAATGCAGACAACTTCCTACTAAGAATACATCATTCAATTCTCATTCTTTAAATAAATTTTAAAGAATCATTCTTAAAATAAATTTTATTTTAGATCTGTATTTATTACACTTTTTTCTTAGTATTTTCTCTCTTTTTTGGAACAAATATAAAAACTTGGTTTATTTCGCTCATGTAGGAAAATCCCAAACCAACACTCTACCAAAAAACTCCCAACAGTGAGTGTCATGCCCTCATGAGATTCCTGCCTTCCAATGATTAAACGAGTGCACAGCCCCCTGTTTTCAGTTGTGGGGGTACTGGTGGCCTGGCTATGGGCAGCCCTTTCTCTTTGCACTGGAGGAAGTACTCCTGTGATTTAAGCTGGGATGGTGGATGCACATCTGTGGCCTTGGGTGAGGTAGGAAGGAGAAACAGAAGCTCAAAAGCTGCAGAATGGACCTTATCCCAGGGAGGCTGGGAAGCCCGAGGACAGAGCCACTCACCAGCCTCCTTCACCACTGGGTTTGTTTCCAACTTCAGAAAAATGATGTCTTTTCAGCTCTGAAACGAGGTGTAAAACTCTCTGGATGTGCTTTCCCTAATCAAGAGAAGGGAGATGGCTGTGCAACCTTTGTGAGACGTTCATAAAAAGGAAACCCGTCATCTGTTGGTCCATCCCAGTGTGTGACAGGTAACAGCAGCGTCTCTCCGTGCTGCCTGGATGCTGGGAACACAGTGTACAGCACTTGATGCCAGGGACTGTGGATGCTGCTTCAGCTCCCGATCCGTGCAACACTTGAGATGCTGGCACTCTGCCAATGTCAGCCCGTCCCTGCTGAGACTCACACCACAGTTCCGTGTCCCTCAATGCCATTTAAAATGCCTTTGGCACGTTTCTTAAGCTAAACAACAGCAAGCGTCCTTTTGAGCAGCCTCCCACTTTAGAAGGCTGCAGTGGAAAAGTGAGTCACAAAAAAAAAAAGGTCTATCATCATTGCATGCATTTCATGCATTTTCAAAACTAACTGTAGCCAAAGGGTTTCTTCCACACAGCACAGGAGCTGCATCTGTGCAGGAGCAGAGCTGGAAAGGGAAAAGGTTGTTGCCAACAACCCAACACTCACATCATACATATCTAGTAAGGGGTAGTTCTGGACTGGCTGCCCTGCTGGCCGCACGATGTACATTCCCAGAGAGCATCTCCCGCTTTCACTTCACCCAGGAGGAATCAGTTTGAGTCCTCCGAGACAGCTTGGTGATGTGAATAAAACCAACAGCGCGGGAGGGACTCCGACAGAGCCACTTCGAAGGTGTGCTCGAGACGTGTAGCGAAGCAGAGCGTTCACCCAGGGAAGGTCCTGTCCTTCCCGTGGGCCTCCGACATCCTCCCTCCGGGGGGTCTGAGCCGTGTAACATCGCGTTCAGTCAGCGCTTCGGAAAGCAGGTCCGGAGACTTCACGAGCCCCGCTCCTCCTCACCGAGCAAAGCACTTCCAAGCAAATACACTTGTTGCACCAACTGAAAGACGCTTTAAGATGGATTCAGCTGCGCGTAATAACTGTGTGAATTTGAATTGCCCCCTCTCATCCTGCTTCGCTCCGGTGGGAGGACGGGAGACGATAACTCCTCTGCCCGGAGGGATCCCCCAATACTACCGCCGGCGCTGAGGGAGGGTTTGGAGCCCCCTCCGCTACTGAGGCGACTCTCCCGCGGCCCTGGCAGGAGCGGAGCTCTCTGAGGGGGTGTCCCCGCTCCCGGCCCCCAGCGCGGCCCAGGCGGTGCCGGCGCAGCCCCTCACGGAGCCCCCGGCCCGGCCCCGCGGGGCGGAGGCAGGTGCGGGGGGCGGCGGCGGAGCTGCCCCGGGAGCTGCCCCGCGGGGGCGCGGCACCGCCCCGCACCTGGGCCCGCCCCGCCGAGGAGGGCGGGGGGCCCGAGGCCGCCGTGCGGTACCGGGCCGGCGGGAGCGGCATGTCCCGGGGCGGCGGGGGCCCGGCGCCCTGAGCGGCGCCATGCGGGGCCGGCTGCTGGCGCGGCTGCGGCGGCGGCGGCGGCTGCTGCGGCTGCTGCTGGCCCTGGGCGCGCTGGCCCTGGGGCTCTGGGCCGCCTACCTGGAGCTGAGTGGCCACGGCGGGCGGCGGGCTGCCCCGGAGCGCAGTGGTGACCCCGGCGCGCCGCGGGAGGAGGGGAAGGCGGGGAAGGGCTGGAGGGGCGGAGGGGGGGTCGCGTCCCTCGCAGCGGCCCCGGGGGGTCCGTCCCGCTCGGGAGCCGGTGCGGAGCCCCCTCTCCAGGCCGGGCAGGGACGAGGGGTGAGCGCAGCCCCGCTGCTTCCGGGGGTCGGAGCGGGGCTTTGTCCCCCGGGAGGGACAGGGGCATTGGGGGTCTCTCTTCCCTGCCTTTGGCCTGTCGGCGCTCGCCCCGCTCTGTGTGGGGAGACCTGTCCAAGTGCGACCGTGCTGGAATTGCAGAGCCCGGAGACAACGGGCTTTGAGGTGTCTCTCGTTCTCGGTGCCAACCTGGAAGGCAGCAAAGATGCTTTGAATATCGCTTTGATGCGAGGAGAAGCGTATGCAGAGGAGGAGGGAATGCATACCCTGGAGAGGAGCACCGCCCGCCCAGTAACGGGCTCGCTTTGTGCAAACTTTGAGGACAACAGCGGGGATGATGCGAAGTGCACTGAGGGTTTTTTTTTTCCCGAAGAATCGGAAAACAGTTATTTTTATCAGTGTCTTGTGGGTTTTTATGCTTCTCCTTTTATTTACAGTTACAGGAAAGTCTCAAAATCCCACTTTTTTAAAAAGCCTATGATGTTGGTGTTGTTTTTAAAATAATACCAGTGCTTGGAGTTAATCTAATTTGATAGTAATTTCTCAACTGCACATGAGCATTCAGCTATTAATGCCTTCCACTATATTGGTCCCTTCATAACATGTTATCAACCTCCTAATTCTTACTCCTATAAGTCAGGCTTGGTTTCAGTCTTAAAGCTTTAAACTGCAGCTGTGGAGGGAGTAGCATGAATGTCTAGTCCCACGAAGTCCACTCTAGGACTTCAACTTGTTCATTTGTTTTGTATTGTATGTGATGTTAAGGCTAAAACCATGCATTTATTGTTCCAGCCAGCTAACAGATCTGATTTCTTTGGCTAGGATAAACCCTCTAATTGCAATGTGCTTTTTATGCCTGGTGGAATTCCTCATTCCTGGTGAAATGAGAAGATGGGTTGCACTACAGGTCTACTTTGTGTTATATCTTTCACGCAGTCTCACCAAGCCTCTTACTGTACTCCACTTTGCCAATACCCCCACCAAAAATCCTTAGAGAAGACTGTACAGGTGCACAGAGGACTTGTGTAGTACAGCAAGGGAGGAAAAAAACTACTCAGAAATACTTAAAATAGTGGTTATGAGGGGAGAGGGGCTGAGTCAGGTGTTTGGAGTTCTACAGTTGATGGTCTTTTTACTGCCAGCAATGCAAAGGGAGATGGACAGATGGGATAAATGGGCAGAGAGCATGAGGACAGCAGAGATGTGCAGGAGCAAATAACTTTTTTAATGAATTGGGTTCTTCCTCTTTGCTTTTAGACAGGGTTATTTTTACATCTCTTTTACAAAAGTCAGTCTGTTTTAAGATTGAAACGGAAAGCAGTGACATGACTACAGTTTTCAGCAGCTAAAACAAGATGAGAAAAATAATTACATTATTTGAAAGTTCAATCATATAAAAGTCCAGATTCTCCCAAATCCACCGGGGACATTGCTGCTCATTGTGTGCAGAAGGATTTAAATGCTGCTGGAAAGGGTAGGAGGGTGAAACCCTCCAGCCGACAGTGCCTTGTGGCTCTGCAGCATCACAGAGGGCTGTGATCACACTGGGCATTCGGTGTCATGTTTTCTTGGCCTTGTGGCCAGAATCCTGGAACCTGCTAACAGGAGGAAGGTTAATCCGTGACCTTCCCCACCCTTCCTCTTGCCCTACTACCTCTAAAAGCCTGTTTTGTTTTAAACGAAATCAGAAATCTGAGTGAAAGACAAATAGTGTTTTCTTTTGCCTGTTAAAACTAAGCAGTGTTTTCTTCTCTGGGGACAGGGGTGACTGTGTTTGTGACTCCATGTGATGACTCTTTCCAAAGATCCTAGGGAGCTGGTGTAGGAGGGAGTGACTCTCAAAGCAATTAATACTTTTCCCCTTGTTTCTGCATTGTGTTCCATTGCATGTCCCAGGTGAGAACCCTACCGCTAGTCACACTTGGGACCAACCAAGAGCTACCACCTCAACTTACCTGATGCAACAGCCTCCCCAGTTATTAATGATAAAATACAAAGGCTGTTTATTGGGTAATTTTTCTGAGCAAAAGGCTAAGAGGATTCTCCGTTGGGGCAGAAAGAGGAAGAGCTGCTGGGCTTGGAAGGAGATCTGCAGGAGATCACTGTTTCTATCTTCTATATCTATAATGAAGTTTCTTCTTGTCTCCCTAAAAGGCATTGTAGAACAGCCAGTATATGGAAAGACAAGTATGTTTTATTTTTCCAGAGAGGTGAGTCCTCCTCAAGAAAGACTATAAGGAGTCACAGAAAATACTCCGTCTCCTCTCAACCATGCATGGCATGGAGCAGAAGCCCCTCTGGTACCCCCACACTATCCCTGCTCCCAAGTCAGTTCCTCAGAGCAAGAATTTAGGCATGATGGATCCCTCCCCAGCTTTATGCTCCTCTCCTCCTCTTCACCCCCCAGACCAGTGAGTGGTGGAGGAAGCAAAAGTCAGATGGCCGGGGTGTGTGTGTTTGAGTAAGTGATGCTTAAAAATTGAGGCCCTGACCGTCCTCCCTTGATGTATGTGCAGTTCTACTACGCAACAAATTCAAGCATTTAAACAGTTTGGATAAAAGAGAATAAGGAGTCAAGGAGAATGTGCTGTAACCATCAGAATCCATAGGCATCCATGATGCTGCATCCCCATGTGCTGGGACAGGCTCTGCCATGAGGTTCTCTTTGCTGTAATGTTAATGTCAAAGGTTGAGGGATCAGCCTGAGGTGCAGACCTTGTGCTTGGTGTACACCATGGGTTGGGATTCACGTGGGCAAAGTTGATTGGGGCTGTTTGTGGATGTCAGGGAGGTTGGGATGGAGAAGGACAGAGTATAGAGTGGGTTCCCTTTGAAGGTGATGCTGAAATGAGCAGTCAGTCTGGTTAAAAACAATATTTGTGAGCTTTATTGACAGGACTCTTCTCTCATGGGCAGGAGGGTGTTTCCATGTTTCTATTGTTGTTGTGGGACTTGCCTTTTTCTTTCTTTTTTTTTTTTTTTCCTTAATTGAGCATGTTTGGCTGGTCTGCTGCCCAATAGGTATTTATAGGAATCTTAAACATGTTTACAGCTGAGTGAAGAAAAACAAGCAGGCTGATGTGAGTTGAAGATGGGCACCCTCTTCACATGAAATGTGGCCTGTTGTCATCCAAAACAAGTTGTAACAGGCAGGATACAGTCTCCCTGCCAAGAAACCCGAGGAGCTGGAGACAGTCTGTTTACTCCTGCTGCTGACAGGGCCTAACCTCTGTGGAGTGGGCTCTCCAGTAGGAATGTTTTTCTCATCTTTACAAGCTGCTACACAGCACACTTTGCTCCTGGAAGTGAATGCTGGAGATGGGAAGACTTTATTATTTCAAGGGTGAATGCACCTGGGAGGTGCAGCTTGTAGGAACAAGGGATCGGGGAGGGGGAGCCCTTCTTTAACCTGCCTCTCTTGGCTGCTTCAGCTTACCCCGGTTCCTCCACATTTTATTGTTGTGTGTAAATAACACTGTGAGTGCATTATCTTCCTATCTTGGACTGACTGTGTTAGTGATTTCTGTCTCACTTCTAGATTCTCAGACTGCTGCTTTGCTGTCTCAGTAGTGTGCACTCCACTCTCTGAAGCAGGGAATAGGAGGGGTTCAGGAGAAACCACTGAGATGTGCAAATAAAAAAAGTCCTTATGGCAAGACTTCCACCTCTGCAGTATGTACATCTTCAGTGTCCCTTTCCTTTCCCAGAGCATTGGTTTCTTATCCCTCCACCATGGTGAGCTCTAACCTTAAGGCTTCCAGGCTACTACGGAGCAGTGTGAGGTGCTTAAACCTGGTTGGTGTGACTGGACAAGTGTGTGTGTGTGTGAGAGAGAAGGAGCTGGCAGAAAGCTGAAGTTGGTCAGTTATTGTAATGTATCAACTTCCTTCTCTCACCTCCATGCCCAGCACCCTCAGAAGCACAAAGAGGAGCACACCTACGTGCTCAGGTTCATTCACATGCACACGGGCTGACTTTTGCAACCGCTCACACGCGAGGCGACTTGCCTGTGCATGCACAGTATCGTTCTTCTGCAGAGCGAATTGCTCTGAGGGTTACTCAGCGAACACAGCGAGAAATCGGACCGTGTGGCTCTCCAGTGGTGTCTGAAGTATCTATTTCCACTCTGTGGAAGCTGTTAACCCAGAGGAAGAGTTAAACTGTCACCCCCAAAGCACCTTGTCGTGACTGAAGGAAGTGTCTGTACCATGAAGTTTGCGTGTGGTGTTTCTGTAGTTTTGAAGACACTAGTGAGACCTTCGCTCACAGGGACCTGTGCCAAGCAACCCCATTCCCCAAAGCCCCTTGTGGGCCTGTAGCTGCAGGGAGAAGGATGGGCATTGCAGGTGGGGCAGATTTTTCACTTCCAGGTGGCCAGTTTAGTCTTCCTGGAGGGTGATCAGAAGTGCTGTTGTATCCTGCTCTGCACTGGTGTGTGTAAAGGGAGCCAACATCCCCAGGCCCATATTCACAGCACGGACCACTATCACAGCCTCAGTGGAGAATCCAGGGCTGCTGAGAGCCATATGGATCATTCTCTGTGAGGTTCATTGACACAGCAGGCAGGGGATGCCCAGACTTCATGCCAGCTATCCCATACTTGTCCTCGGCCAGTGTATCCTTTCACTGCTGCTGGAACATGTACTGCAGGTAATTTGTGAACCTGGCTTTTTTCATCACTTGACTTGAAGTGTTTTCTTGAAACTTGCCCCACAGTTTGTCTGTCCCTAGCAGATTCCCAAATAATTTGTAAAGATTACTTGTTATAAATAATCTCTTGCCCCATCTCTTTATGCACTCATATTACCTGTGACAGATTTGTGTAGTGGTGTGCCAGAATAGTTTATATTCCTGCACCACACCTTCCTGTCTTGAGTTGGACTGGATTGGGATAACTCAGTCTCAGAGGGGTGCCCTCCTGTGCATCTCCTCTGCACTGTGGGGTTGGCAGAGGAATGCTATTGTCTTTTGGAGATGTGTTTCAACCTGTGATACAGTAACGTGAAGACTTTGCCTTCTCTCACCTGCAAGTTCAGACAGATGTGAAGGAAGAGTGGTGCTGAGAGATGATGGACATCAGCTTTCATCTGGTGGTTTGAAATGACTGACATCTGCAATATGGTAAAAGGCAGGATGTTCTCCTGAGGACAGAGTTTGCCTTGTAGGTTGTGGCAGTGGGGAATGGAGTAAAGATGGGGTTCTTTCTCCAGTGCTTACAACACTGGCCTCAGGAATTTATGGGATTATATATTTTGTTGCATTGCCCTCTCCTATTTGTTCTTGCTGTGTGTTCATGTTCTGTCTTCCAGTCGCTTCCCAATTCAATTGCTTTTTTTAGGCTTGCAGTAATAGCTAAGAAGGACTTTCCAGAAAAGGAAATAAGCTGTCTCATTTAGATGTGGTGTGAGACTTCACAAAGATCCATGGGTGGAAACAGTTGTGAATCTGGTCCTTAGATACTTATCCTTTTCATGACGTTAGAAATTCATAGTCTGTCTGTGTCATCAGCCGAGCCAAAGTACACTGGGATCTTGACCAGAGGAGCTCTGTATTTCTGTTTTCCTTAGAAGCCTTTCCCATGCCAAAGCACAAAGGCTTTGATATTCCTGATGTGGAGAGAGTTCCCTATGCTTTGAGATGTTTAGATGGTCTGGAATAATGCTGCCATTAAGTTCTCCTAAGACGTCACAGAAAAATAATTCCTGTTGCCATAATAAATATTTAAAATCAACTACATAGAAGAATGAGATTCAAATAGTCTTTAGGATATTGGATAAGTTCAGACAATCCAAAGATTGTCGAGTGGACCTATGAGTCCCCCTGAAGCATTAGAGCCCTTCTGAAGAGGTCATTAATTCTGTTTTAATAATTTCTTAAGCCTTAGTTATTTCAGCGTTCTGTGACTATTTCCCATTTGAGGTTTTTTTTTTTTTTTTGGTGGGGAAAAGAGGTCAGTGTGGGTTTTTTCCAACTTCTAAAACAAGGGGGACAAGCTGTCACCTATAACTTTACACTGTAGGTCTATCTGATACCCTTATGTGGCAAAAGTCAGATCTTGGGCTATTTTCCTCTTCTGCATCACTGTTTTCCATCAGAGATGCAAACAGTAAGTCCTAGGCCTTTGCATCATCCATGGAGCTTTCCTTCCTTCCTGGTTTCTACCTCAGTGACCTTGATGTTGATTTCAGACAGTTAAAATATTCTTGGGGGTTTTTTTTACTAATTGGAAATTGACAGCCAGTGCTAATCAGTAATCTAAAACCAATGAATACGGATCAGAGACTTAACTATAACAGGCATATGTTATCTTTTTAACTGTCTTTTCCTCTAGCCCTCTGAACTGGGAATATTAGGAACTAGGCTTACCTGCAAGTCTGTGTTTCACTGAAACTCTGTGAATTCACTCACCTCATATACAAAGTAGTCGATTGTCAGGCACTGTTATATTCCATTTACCAGTAAAAATATTTTATCTATATAATCACCTGTGATGGCTGCAGAATTGCCTAGTAGAGCTCTCTTGGAGTGAGGATAATCTGCATTAATGACATGTGTGTTTTTTCCTGCCCTTCTAGATAAGTCTGTTTCTACCTTGCTTCAAGAGGCCACTTATTTCCGTGTCATTGGTGTGGGCTGACTGACTTGGCCCGTATATTTGGTGCTGGCAGCTCCGACAGCTTCCTCAGCGCTGCCGCTCCTTTGAGCCTAGTTAAGATATCTGCAGCCCTTCTCGTAAATACTTCACTTCCTAAATTAGTTTTATTTATATTTCGTAATGTAATTTTCTGTAAAATTGCAGTAGTCATGTCTGGGTGCTATTAACCCCATCTGAGCTGCAGAACGAAATTTATAATGGGCTGAGGATATCCTGTCCAGACCACCCTGTACTAATAGCCTCAATTACCTGCTGCAGCAGCTCCCTCTGCATTAGCTGCCACAGTTCATGTTTTGTTGTAAGCAGGCCAGCTGGGAGTGTTTTATTTATTTTTTTTCATCAAAAATGCAAAATAAACCAATAATCTGCCAAAACCAAGTATTCCTGTCAAACCTGACTGAGCTATAATTTCCAGGGGTGAATTGTGTGCATAACACAAGGAGTAAATAGGTAAATAGCAATCTCAAAAGGACACTACTTCTATGTCTTGAAAACATCCATGCATGCCTATTTCAGAGGAAATTTTGTGAACAGTGATTATGGCCCATAGCCTGTGCTCCCATACCAATGGGAGGGAGTAGTTGCATCTACTTGGAAATTCAAAGTAACATCCAAGCCAAGATCTTAAGAATAATGCATTATTAAAGTCTAAAGCAGTGAGAAGGTTTGTTCTTAAAACTGGAGAGTAGAGCAAGTGAACCTTGGAGCGTAAGGAAACCCCACCACTTCCAGGGCTTGTGAACCTCCCTCCCTGGCCTCTGCCTGGCTGCTTCATTAGGAGTTCTTTTCAGTATTGGCAATAATTAAAAATTATAACAATAAAACAAGCAAAAGAACAATAGAAATCCTTTCCTCCTCTCTTAATTGGTACTTTGGTAACTGTATCTGGACCCCTCTATCCCTTCCCTGTCTCCCCAGTCCAAGAAGGACACTGGTGTGTGGGATGTGGGCCCAGCCCAGGGTCTTGGAGATGGGGGGGCTGGGGTACTCAAGGGCAGGCTGAGGGAATTGCCCCTGGTTGTGAGGGTGGTCAGGCATTGGAACAGGCTGTCCAGAGAGGCTGTGGATGCCACATCCCTGGAATTGTTCAAGGCTGTGTTGGAACTAGATGATCTTTAAGGTCCCTTCCCACCCAAACCATTCTATGGTTCTGCGAAACAGGCAGCGTGGGCTGTGCTAGCAAGTGTCTGAAATCACTGTCTCTCTCTTAGGCTTATATTCAGTTTGTAAAACAGGCTTTTACAGCAAAACCAACCAGTGTGTCAGCTGTGGATCACTGAATTAGTACTTATTTTCAAAATGCCAAGCCTTCATCATTTCTTTTTCAGTTTCTCAGCTGAAACTCAAGCCCTGTGCCTGTAGAATGCTTGAGCTCTGAAATACATTTTTTTCCAAGCATTTATAATTTGTCTGATGTCATTCACTATTCCAAGTATCACCGTGTCCTTTCCTGCTACTTTTAAGACAGACACCCTGACAACAGCCTTGCTATTACTGTTGCCAACTGCTCCCACCTTTCAATTTTTATTTTCCTTTTTGACATTTAGGTTATGTAGTCTCTTTTAGGTAAACCCAGAAGGTTTTTCCAAGCTTTGGGTGATGATCCTCTAGGACTGTCACCATGCCCGAGTAAATATCTGCATGGATCTAAATTTGTATGGGTTCTAGAAGGAATTTAAGTGCTTAGCATAGCCTGAACGTTGGTTTGAAGAAAAAGGTTTTGCCAAGTTGACGCTTGGTTTGTCTCCACGTGCTGGCTGGACCACCAGCTGCAAGCACCTCAAGCCCCAAAAGTAGTTTGGTGTCAACCATTATTCTCCTCTCCCCTCACAGACAGGGGCAAAACTCTCTTTTTATAGGTGTTTTAATTATTCAGGGCCTAAGGAGGAGCTTGTCAGGGCTTGCTTCTTCACCTCTCTCTGCCCAGGCTCCTTGGCTGGCCCATCTCTGTCACTGATTCCCAAGGTCCTTCCTGATGTAGCTCTTTTTCAGCCACTTCCTCAGTCAGGAAGAGCTTTGTAAGGTGTGCAAGTTGAAGGACAGTTGTACTGCTCCGGGTCGTTCTATGTTGGGAGCTTATTTATCCTTGGGTAGATGTATTCTAAATCTGTCTCTGCTGTTTTGGTTCCTGCTTCTCCAGGGAACTGGAACACTGTGAGACCACATTTTGACAGAATTTAACCTTGGTCATGGGTGTTTTCCTTTCCCCTGTAGTTACTGGCTGTAGCTGATCATCTGTGTTTACTTGTTCATGTTGTTCACCTTCTCCAGTAGTGGAGCTAAGATTGCCGGCATTCAGCCTGAATTTCATTTGCTTTTCCTGACAGTGCCGTTTCATCCACTGGCAGTTTCTCTGTTGCTGGGATGGTGCTGCTCACCTGCACCTAATCTGCAGCTGATAAATGCCTCTGCCTCTCACATTCCTTTCTCCTCTCTCTGAGCCCTCATCTTCATCCCAGCTGCTGCTTTGAAGGAGTCCTGATGATGCTAAAGCTGCTGCCGCCCCCATAGTCGTGCTCTGCACTTGTGATTCCTCCGAACATGCCACCCTTCCTTGCCAGGGCCTTTCCAGGTGTGTTTCACTGACTCACCTCCTGCTGCAGGGGGAAGAGGGTCTTTTGTGTGTGCTGGTGGGGCAGGGGAAGATGCATTCCCTCTTTGAACTCCTACTGTACCCTGCCTCCGTCTGGCGAGTATTATTTCAGTTTGTCTGTGCTGTCTGATCGCTGTCTGCATTCCATCAGCTCCAGCCATGCAGCTGATTTCCTTTGCTTTGCAAATTGTAATTGCTTTGCCAATTAACTCTGGGTCTTCCAGTACTGTTTCTTGAATGCTTTGTCCCAAAACTCCATGCTTCCCAACTGGCATGATTAATTGGGTTGTTTGGGGTTTTTTTCCTAAATTTATAGTTCTGTTGTAAATTTTATTTTCATCTCTTTCTTATAACTCTGTATTTGAATTAGATATCTGGCATAGGCCTATCAAGGAGGGGAGAGAACTATTAGCAAGTTTCACACCTCATGCAGAAGTAGAGGAAGAAAGAAGAAGGGAAAGACAAGACCAGCAGAAGGGAAGAAGCATCATTTGGAAATACAGATGACAGGAATTATTTAACAAAAGTAAGAGGTGGCCAAAAATGGGGCATAGTGAGGTGTTGGAGCGGAGTAATCAGAAAATACCAATGGCCACTAAAAAGTTGTACGGGAGAAGGAACTTAAGGCTAAATTAGAAGCAAGTACTTGGCATTTCAGTGAAGAAGAGAGGCTGGAATCAACATAAATCAAAAAGAGAGGAGATGTGGAAAGAAGAGGACACAGTAAACTGCTAACCTATGTTTAAAAGGGGTGGAAGAAAATGCAGGGATAATAATTACAGAAGTTGGTGGGGACCATAAGCAGCTCTACCAGGATGGTTAAGAACGTGTTTGGTGCCTTGAAAATTAGTACCATGGTGGTTTTTTACTGTGGTGGATGTCTGCCAAGACATCTGGTTTCCCATTGTAGAGCACTGTGCTCAGTGCTGCAGATGCTTCTCTGGATTTGCAGAGTCTGGCTACCTGTTTTGTCCTGGGTGTCCAGCAAAGGCTCAGCACTTTGCCAGTTGTTTCTGTGGGAAAAAGATTTGCTAATGTGGTCAGGAATTTTTCACACGTCCCTCTTTGTTTGCAAAGTCTGTGAAGTCCCTTTTCTCTAGGTACAGTGAAAAAGAGGCTTGGTTTGCATGTAGTCCTATGGTCCACAGTCAGGTAGCATTTAATCCAGAAACTCTGAATTTGCTGCTCCTGTCATAATTCTCATGGCTCCCTTTCAGTCTTTCTATGCCTTTTGGGTATTTTTCTCTTACACAGAGGGATAGGTGTTACCAGTGCAAATTTGCATCCAGACACAGGGAAAAACTTGCCCCTCTCAACTCCCACCCCAAGCACCAACTCCCCCAGCGAGGACTCCAACATTGCCGACTCAGCAAGGAAGGCATCCCATCCCTGGATAACCATTTTGCAGTAGGCAACATGGTAGAGAAAGGACCATTATGGGAAGGAGCCAGACCAGGCTGTTGTATGAGCAGTGTTTGCAAAGTGGTGCTTGCTCAGCAGGCCACACCGTTGTCCAAGGTGCACCAGCTCCTGGACTGTCCAAAAATGTGTAAAATATGGGATCCTATTGCAAGTTTACAACCTAAATTATTCCTCTGGGCAGAGAGACTTGTGAGTGCTGCCCGAGTCTGGGAGCAGATCCCAGGGAGCTGCGATTTGTCCTTACTCCATCTCTTGGCAGTGGGGGAGGGATCTGCTTCAGCCCAAGTCAGTGTGGCACCCCCTGCCCGCTGCTGGTTTATATTTAGCTGGCAGTGTGTGGTCGCGTGGGCCATTTTAAGGCAGCGCCTCCCAGCCCTCACCTCGGTGCTGCCCAGCTTTCCGTAGCGGCTGAGCTGCTGCTGGGTGGAGAGCCAGAGGCTAAAATTAGCTGGGAGCTCTTGTCTTGCCAAGTGCTGTGTCTGACCCAGCTGAGCCTGGCCGGGTAGAGAGGAAAACAGACTTAAATCTCTCCACACAGTGCACCCTGCGTGCCTGGTGGCTTCTCGGGAGGGCTGCTTGCAAGGGGTGGGGATGCTTTGCTGTGGGGGTGCTTGGGAGGATGCTGAAGCAGTGGGGGAGCACAGGGCATTGCCAGGATGGTCTTGGGACATAGTAGGAAATCCTGATTCTCAGAGCTCTGCTTCCTTCTCGGTCTCCCTTTGAATATCATATAAACAGCCAGGGAGGCCAGTTCTTGCTCCTGTACATCTTCAGAGCTGCAGGCGTCTCCTCACTTATGGAAAGGGTTTTCTGGGCACATGTGGGGTTTGGCTGCCCTAAGAAAACCAGTGTATTCACCACTCCCACTCTGCCAGAATAAATTGCTGAAGATTTCACTGCCCCCCATAGTCCCTACCCTAAATGAGAACTTGTTTGCTCTCTATTACAGGGTGGGCTCCAGGAGGGGCTGTGGTCTGGTGGTTACAGCACAAATTTGGGCAAACAGGGATGCACACCATCCCTTGTCTCTGCTGCTGGACAGCCAAGGCTTAAGAAGGAGCTGCTTCAGCCTCCCCTGCCTCAATTAGCCTCAGTGTCAAAGGTGTTGATGGCAATTGTTATTTATCCTTTTGAAATACTTAATACTTTTCCATGAATGGAAAAGTGTTAACTGGGTTCCACATGACTTCAGTGCAGAGGGAAAGCATATTTCGTTAGTCTGCTGGACTCAGCCTGCCCTGCTGGTACAGCCCTGCTGGTTTGGCTTCTCCAGGCGTGCTGCTGCCCTGCCTTTTGAGAACCAATTTTGATTTTGTGTGTAATGCAGTGGCAGGAATTTGTCTGGACCCCCAGAATACAGGTCTCACCTCCCACCTTTCAAATTCATTGCACTTGCCTGAACTGCACAGCCCGGAGCAAGAAATGGGTGGAAGGGTGCAGCTTAGGTGAGGATTTGGTACCTTAAACCCTATTCCTACTATCCAAGACCTTTGGAAAGATCCTCTGCAGTGTGTGCGAGGCCAGCACAATGGCAAACCGTGAGCATTGCAGGGAGAACTACCCTGGCTTTTGCACATTATTGGTCCTGACAGCTCTGGAGGAGGCAGTCTGAGGAACAACATGGAATGGTGGAGCAAAATGAGCACCCCTTGGCAGCCTAATAAAGGTCAGAGTGAATGTAAAGGAGATTTGCACTGAGATTTCTGTTTTTCCATCAAAGGTTGGCTGTCACTGCACCTGGGGAAAGCTGAGCCAACTACAGGAATAAGAAAACAGAAAGAGGAAGGCAGGTTCATGATTCCTGCTGAAAGGGAGATGATGTTCCCCTTTTCCTGCAAATAGCAGTGATATGAGAGCAGCTGGGATGGCTGCAGTAGCTGTGTCTCATGCATTTGACCAACTGGACAGTGGCCTCTCTTTTTGTGTCTGGAGGTGTGTACAGAGGGTGCATGCTAGGCTTTGCCAGGTGTCCTTTACCTTGGGTGTATGGGAAAGAGAGAGCTCCAGGAACTGGATGGGATGATGTACTGGCAGGGTTCATCCTTGCTCCCATCTCAGCTCCAGGTATAGATGCCTCCCTCCCACAAGCACCTCGCTGTGATTTTATTCTGGTGAAGTAAAGGAAACAAAAGTTTCAAGTGAGTTTCCTTTTCCCTGCTGGAGGTAGAATGAGGACTGTCTGTGTGAAGGACATCATGGTATTGTTAGCATGGTTAAAGAAAGGCAAAGCATAAAACATATGGGAAAATATGCTTCCTACAGGTGCAAGAGGACTTGTTCAGGGCTACTGTTTTTTCTGGAAAGGATTTATTTGCCTGGAGCCCAGCAAGGTGAAGAAAGCACCACCAGCTGCAGACTTTCTGCAAGGCTGGGGGAGAAAGGGGCTGTGTCCTGATCCTTCCCCTTCACACAGATACACCAAGTCCTCTAGTACAAGATTTCTCCCTGATGCTGGCACCCCACACTCCTGGTAGCTCCTGGCTCTATATGCTGGCACTGGGAATGCACAAAGGCTGGGACTGGAGTCGTTCTGTGGGACGCTGGCACTTCTGTGGCTGAGAGCTTAAGCCATTTGTATTTGTGTTACTTCAGCTCACAAGCCTGAGAGGATGGACTTGCCCTTTCCCAGCTGAATCCTGTTCTGTGATGAAAAAGTGGCTTTTTCCTGCACTTGCTGGTAACAATGAGAGGGACCTCCTTGCCCTTAATAATTATGATTTACTGAGAAATGGGGAAAATTGTTCTTTTGTGTTCACTTCCCCTTGCTGAACTCTGTTCTGGTGTTGACTACTGGCAATAATAGTAATTTCTAACCAGACAGCCACTTGAAATGGTCTGCCTTTGCTGTCTGAGGCTGTCCAGGAGGAGTCTGTCTTGCAGCTGCAGCACTGGGCTGCTCTCTCTGTGCCAGTCAGGCTGTCAGCATCCCTGCCCAAGGCCCTGCAGAGCTGAGGGGAAGTTGCTACGTGACAGTAATTGCTTTAGGCAACGTGCAGCATGGAGGTTGCCCCTGTACCCTAGAGAAGGCACTGCCAGAACTTTGGCAAAGGGAGGAGGGCTGGAGTATGGCTTGGAGGGTACCCCTATGTCTCCATGCTAAATTTAGCTCTGCAGCCACTTTGTTTAAAATCCACCATTGGAATATTCTGCTGCCTCCCCTCTGCAGAGCTGAGTATTTACAATGTCTGCTGAGGTCTCTTCCCAAAGTTAAGCTGCTGAAACCCACAGAGATGCCTTTCTTGGGCTCTGCAAGTCTGAAGACTGCTTATAATTCTTGTCTCAGACCCTGAAACTGGAGTGGTTCAAGTGGGTGACCTGGCACTCTTTCCTCTGGGTGGTTCATTAGCAGGCTGAGCAGGGCCAGCATATCCTGTGGCCTTAGATCTGGGTGTATTTCTCTAAGAATTGAGTGATATGGTGAAAAGGCAGCTTAAGGCTGGAAAACTTTTTTGGGAGAGTGGAGCTTCATACATTGCTTGGCTGAGGTTAGAGGCCCTTGGAAGGAGAACAGGTCAGGTGAATGATGTCCTGGGCTAGTTCTCAAACCAGGTGGTGCTTGGTGGCTGCGGGGGGGTCTCTTCTCTAATGCTTTAGGATTTTACCAGCTGTGGCTGTTGTGGGTGCTTGGGATTTGTCATTTCACTATATGGCTTAAATGAAACTATACCAATTCCTGTGTGCATTTCTTTGCATTCCTTTGTAAGTAATCCAGATTTTTAAAATTATTATTATTATTTAAAATATGTGATAATACTGTCTGAACCTGTAGCTTTGTAAAGAAATGGCTGTAACTTTACTTTCTGCAGGTGTACGTGTCTCAAAATTTAAAGACATTTTCCACATATACAAGGTCTCTGTGGACTCTAAGCACTATCAAATCAGCCCAGAGTCCATAAGCTAGCAATTGAATCTGCCAAGAAAACAAAGGTCTAACCTTTGCATTGTGTACCAAGATAGCCTCATGATAGCACCCTTGTAGTGTCCTGTGCTCCAAAGACACGTGTGTTCCTTGTGTTTGCTAAGCACATCTAATGAAACCTGCTTGCTCCGGGTTCAGAATGATTATTTCCCAGCAGAGGAATTGCAGCTACCTGTACAACACCTTTGTGTTCTTTCAGATAGTCAGGGAATTTGATGTAGGAGAACTCCACTGCATGGCCAACAGCTGGGCTAGTTTAGGACAGTTTTGTATGCACTTCATTGACCCAAGGTGGCCTGCATGGCGCTGATCTGTAATGAACATCTAGTTGCAGCTCTTCCCTCCTCAGTCAGGACTGGAGAAGGCCACAGTGTGGAGGTGAAGTGAGGGTTTTGGCAGGTAAAGCAGTGTGTTGCTGCTCTTAAACAGCCTGCTGGCAATGCTTGGTGAATTGTTTTAGAGGCCAGAGGCACATCTTCAACACCAGCTTTACTGTGATTTACTATTCTGCATAAAAGCCTTGCGGGCTGCAGTGGTTTCTTTGTATAGAGCCAGGGTGTGGGGCACTACATCACACTCTACCCTGATGTTTTAACATTAGGATTAATGTTAAGATGCAGCCTGGGATTCATGAGATCATGGACTTGGGTGCACTCTTAACACACCATGGGTGACACACGCCGTGTTCTACACTCGTCAACCAGAAGAGCAAGTGGTTTCAGGCACTGTTAAATGACCTTTCCCTCCAGGTTTGGTCCCATGTCAACATAGGTTTTTATTGTTGTCTTCCCTCATGCATGGTGATAGCCAATGGTCCTCTCTGTGTAGGACACTCACGCAGTGAAAGCACCCCAGATGAGAGACTTCAGTAAATAGTACATGTCTAGTAGGTGCTGCTGTCTCCCACATAAAATTGTCCCAAGGCACCCTTGTACCTATGTAGGCACATCACAGGTGTGTGATGCAATTTCTGTACCATCTCCCTGCCCAGGGGAAGTCAGCAGCACCTGGGTAACCCCAGCCTGTGTGTCAATGCTCCTCTATGCTGCTGCACCAGTTTTCCTCTCATCCCGGCTTCCCCACCTGCTCTGGCATGGAGGCACACCCAAAGCCCCGCATTGCTCTGCTCCTCCCTGCAAAACATCTCCTGCCAAAAGGCTCCATCCCTTCATCTCTGAGGCTGTCCACCCACCTCATCTCACAGCTTCACGCTCCTCCCTGTGCTCTCTGGGCGTGTAGATGTGCTCCCCATGCATTCACTCCTCTTTGCACATACCTGGCCAGCCCAGCATGCAAGTACCTGCATGTTGCTGACCTCACCTACTTAGTGCTCTTTCATAGTATTCTCCATGTTTTTATGACCTTGAAAGCCTTGCTCTCTCCTGCCAAACTCCTGGGACCACACAGCTTGCTCTATGTTACAGTCCTTTTCCCTTCTGGCTTCCTTTAAGGTGGAGAGCAACGTTGCTGTATGTGAGAGGTCAGATCCTGGAATAAATAAGACATGACACGGCCATGGCACTTAAAAGTTTCCTTTCTGGGGTTGCAACCATGCACTTACACTTCAAATTCTCACACTGTCCAACACCAGCTCCTTTCTCTGTATAAAATTTCCCCAATTTTTTGATATAAAACTTCAAACTGAGTTTTGTTCTGCTGCTGCACTGAGAGGGCCAGATCTGCTCTGCCCACATCTGAAGGGAACTCTCTTAGAGGGTCTCCACGGCAGCCCAGGTACTCTGTGGCATTTGCCAGATTTCCTGGCCTGGCACAGCCTGTCAGTGCCTGACTTGGTAGCTGTCCTGCAGGAAGGCTTTGATGTGAAGATCTGTACAGGGAGTTGGTGTCAGGGCTTCTTAGCAACTTCTAGAAACACTGCTGGGCAAAGTTCTGCAGGGACTCTGGTGACAGTCCTGGGAGCTTTGCTTGGGGATCTGGCAATGGTGGAGTAAGAAACTGGTTAATTAAGAGGGACTTGGCTAAACTGTGGTATGAGAAAGAGCTACAGTTGGACTGGCTACCAGCATAAACCGCAATACTGCATTTCCAGGAACCTACACGTATTCTTCAGCAGAAACAGGTAAACCAAGGGGTTTTCATCTGAAGGTCAGTGGCAGGAAGTCCTATTGACCTCAAATAGAGCAAAGTGCAGCTTATAGCAGCTGATTCTGCAGTGCCTTGTGAGAAGGGGAAGTGATTGGTAAAGCCAAATGGAGCTCTTGCCTTCCCCCCGGTCATGTTTATATGTTATTAGCGCAGACCATCAAACCTGGAAAAAACATGCAGGCCTGGTGGGAGCATTTCAGTGCTGCTTACTTTGGATGAGACCTGTTTTGGGGGGAGAGTTTGTAAGTGATACAGGGCTCAAACAAGTGAAATGGCCAGCAGCACTGATGGGGAAGTCACAGAGAAGGCTGCTGTGCTTGGACTGTATCTTCTGAAAGAGCTGCAAAGGGACCAGGACATGGGGAGAGCAGGGATCAAGAGGCAATAGCCAGAACATGTGCTAGGATTAGGGTTACAAATAAGCATCCAAGGAAACAACTGCAGTGGTCAGGACTAGTGGGTAATGGAAAAGACTAGATCTGGGGCAGCTGGATGAGGACAGTCAGAGCCAGCAGGTCAACACCATCCACCATAGATGAACTAACATGGTAACATCATATGCTGATGTATGAAGACAGCACTGGAGTGGCACAAAGATGTCCATGTAGTGGTGGCTTTTGGCTTCACTGTGTTCTGAAAGACACCAAGGTGGAGGGAGCTGCTCATGAGCCCTCTAAGGCTGTGGGCCAAGCACAGCCCTAGTTTGAGCAGGTGAACCTCCACAGAGACTCATGCACTTGCTAGCTCTGAACTGAACCTGGCAGGAGTAACATCCATTGGCTGCACCCAGCTTGAGCTGCTGCACAACAGAACACCCTTCACCCTCCTGTCCTTTGTGCTGTTGTCAAGCTGGGTTGAAATGCCTGTGTTTCCCCAGCGATTGTCTTTAGGCAAGCTGATCTCACCCCAAAGAGTTCCTATGGGAGGGGAAGAGAGGATGCCACATCAAGGTCCTGACTGCAGGACGTACCCTGCTTGAACATGGATGAACTTGATGGCCTTGGGGTACCTGGGTTTGAAAGCTGGGCCCCGGAGGTCTGGTTTTGCCTGGAGCTGCTCTCGTGACAACTTACTGGCCAGCCCTTGCAGGAGTGTAAAAGAAGGTCAGAATTTCACCACAGGGCCCAAGCTCTGCTGCTCAGGGGAGTTACTCCAGATTTACCACGGCATTTCTGAGCTCAAACCCAGGCCATAAGGAGCTAATTAAAGTCGGGCTGTATGAGATTTGATATGGTCAAACCAATACATCTTTCATCTGCATAACTGGATCCCTCTGAGTTACTGGAGTTGTCTGGAAAGGCCACAGTGAAACTGGACACCTTTCACCTGAAACTGAAAAACACAAGCAAACCTCTTTCAAAAATTGTCACGCAGGGGCTGCTCAGGAGGAAAAGCGACCCGGGAGTCACTCACTACTCTGTATGATGAAAAAATTGGCTGCGCATCAAAGCTGGCTGCCTTGCTTGCTGCAGCTCATCAAAACATAAGTAGAGTGAGGGCTGAGGGCTGGATCTGAGCCCACAGAAGCCAGTGGTAGGGCTCCCACTGGGCTGAAGCCAATATGGTCCAGAGCGGCTTTGTTTTAAAAATGGAAGGAACATAAACAAGCATGACTGAGCTCTGACATTCCCTTGAACCCAGATACGTCTCTCTCTGGAGCAGAGCAGCTAGCTCTGTGTGTTTCCGTGCTCAGGGGTATCATGGAGTCTGAGGAGGACCAAGGGGAAGGAACAGCAAATGCTGAGGCAGAAGAACTTTACTTGTGATATAATTTACTTGTGTCAGATATCTATACCTTTTTTTTTTCCCCAAGGAGACATGTTAAAGCAGGTCCTACAGCAGAATTAGAAGTGGCTCTAGAAATGAAATCAATCTCTTGGTTTTCATTCAGCACCATACCATTTAATGGAAGTTACACCATGAACTTAAAAAGCATTATTTGTAAAATAAATCTATAGTGTGTGTGCTGGGTACTTTCAGCATAGTTCATTCGGTGCTGGAGCAGCCAATGATGCAAGTGGTGTGGCTGGAATTTTTTTTAAGGGTTGGATAATTTTATGAGTAATGGTAACACTTGCAACTATGCATGATAAGAGAAGAGTAATCACAATTTGTGCTGCAGGGCATAAGCTGACTGTGTAGGTCATGAGGACTTTTTTTTTTTCCTTCTCTGTAAGTAATACAGCTAAAGGTGCTTTTGAAGGTTGTTTTCTTCTGCCTTTTAAACATTAGGTGTTGGCTGCTGGTCAAAGGTGGATTATCTGATGGGATGAACCAGTGGTGTGATCTGCTAATTACTAAATTCCTACGTAAGGCTTTTATTTCCTGCACAGGGAGGTGCTGTGCATACGCTGCTTCTTTTCAGAGAGACCTTTTTTTATAAGGCTAAGTTGAAGCACCAGCTCTGGTCCCTAATTGAAACCAGCAGCATTCAGTAGGTTTGGACCATGTCTGTCTCCTGAGTAGCCCTAGGCGGGCCTCTGCGGTTTCTGTTCCATGAACAGGAACTGTATCTCTGGCAGAAGCTCTTAGAGATGAGTGAAGAAATAGCAGTAGGTAATTTACCATATTTATTTCACTTTGTGTGTTTGCATGTGGAACTTCCAGGAGCAGATCAGAATCTTCTCACATGTATTTGATGTAATTTAGCAACAGTTCATTTTATGGCCATTGCTTTTTTTTTTTTTTTTTTTTTTTTTTGCCCCCCTCCTGATCTGGCTAAGGCTTGCTCTTAGATAATCCAGGCCTGCTGTGAATGCTTGTAAGAAGCGATTTAAAAATTGGCCCTCTCTGAGTAAACCAAAATGCCAGTTGAAAATACGTTGAGGTTGGTTCTTCCAGGGTGGTTCAATCACCCAGAAAACTGGAATAAAGCTACCTTAATTACTGGGAAGATGAGGGGAAAAAAGAATCTTTTTAATGTTGCTGGTTGTGGCAGCTCGGTTTTGCTCTGTTCCTTCCGCTCCCGTGGCTGAACAGCTCCGTACAAACTGTATACAGCTGTGCACACAAATGAGCAGCTGGGTGGTTTTGACCACTGGGCATAATCCCTGGTGGGTGGTGTTTTTGTTTGTAAAGAGCAAAAAATAACCTGGCTTGGTTTCTCAGCGTGCGGTTTGCAGTACCATTGGTCAGAAAACATCCTTTTGGTTTAAAAGCTGAGCGAACTGGAGCACACTACTAGAGGAGAGAAAATACAGGATACTGGGATGCTGTCCTGTGTCACCTCTTTGACTGTAATTGCATTGGGGCATCTGGTGGGTCCTGATTAAAGTCTGCACATTGTGCTGCTCAACAAGTGTGCTCCTCTTAAGCTCCTGCCTATGCTCATGGCATTGAAGCAGCTGGGATTTCACTAGGGATTTATTCTTCTGTCTCGGGTTCACAGGTACCAGGATCTCCCCAAATCCTGCTCCCACCAATTTATTTGAGTTCGGTGCTGCATCTTGTCAGACTAGGGAGGAGAAAGAACTTACTCGGTGCAATAAATGTGACTGTACACTGTAAGGTGATGAGCACTAAGGGTTTCCCCAGGCCCCTGTAGCTGATCAGAAGTCAGCAGGGCTGTTTGGTGTCCATCAGACCCAGCCTGTGCTGAGGCTCTGGGAGCCTACTGTAATGGTTTAATTAGTGCCTTTCTCATGTTTGAGAAGGGGAAGTCCTGAGTGGGAAGAATAGCTTATAAATTTCTTTCATATGACAGTTATTCTTTTCTCTGTCATCATTGCTTGTTTTCTTAGCTTTACCCTGGGGTGAGGGATGAGTCACAAAATCTAATGGGCTTTTGCAAGAAGAGCCTTGGGCACCAAGCAAGGAAGGACCAGGGAGCGGTGGCTGATTTCTTGGGAGCTACGATGGAGGTGGGAGGAGTCTGTGGCCTCCAGATAAAATGTAGTGGTGCCTTGAGCTGTGATGGTGTGGGAGGCGGCTGGAGAGGTCCCCTGGGATGGATGGAAGCCCCTGTTGTCCCTCAAGCTGGACCTATCGGGTGTTCTCCACTCAAGGTGTTGGCAGGAAGTTGGGGCAGCAGAGGAGAGCAACGTTTTGGCTTGGTCACCAACCTGCTTAGATGGCAACCTGTCCGAGAGTCAATCCTGGGGCTTGACGTGGAAGCACCACATCCCGACCTGTGCTCGTGCATTGCCTTGGGAGCAGGCGGATTGCTTACGGCCAGAGAAGAGGAGATGAAAGGGAGAGGAGGGACCAGCTATCATTTATTAATGCTGTCGGGTTGCATTTCTTTCCAGTGCTGTAAGACTGGGGCAGGACTTGCAGGCAGATGATGAAAGAGGAGACAGAACTCACCAGGAAACACGATAGAGCTTGAAGGAGGAGTCTCATGGGGCTTGCTGGGAGATAGGAAGGTCTGCGTGCTCCCCAAAACAGTCAGAGGCTGGAAGAGTCTGAGAGGGCAAGGGAATGAGGGGGAATAGAACTTAAATAAAAAGCATATGGAGGTCAGCTGAGAAGAGATGGGAAAAACTGTCATCTTGTTATTCCAGAGTTGGTAGAAAAATAATGATTTTTTTTTTCCTCTCTTCTGTCATGTTTCCTGTTCACTAATAATTTGAAGATGATGTTATGCCTGGGGTATATTTCTTGTCATTTAAGCTGTTGCTGGGTGAGAGCTTACCTATGGAGAAAGCCCATCACATTGCTAGCATAAATGAGCTCAGGTTTTATGAAAAAGACCTGTAAGACTTTCTGGGGTTAACTGTGTGTCTCAATTTTAGAAACATCCTAAAAACTTGTCTGGAGTCTGGTGGAAAATCATGCATGCTCTACAGGTTGTTTTTTTGTAACTCAGCACAGTCTGTAGCAAGGATGAAGTTGCTAATTAAACTCTTCTTTTATTTGAGATGACCCAAAATAGGTAAAAATATTCATAAAGGACATCCCTCCACAGGGGTTGCTTACAGCAGCTGAATGCTTTAGGGACCAGATATCACCAAGGGTCTGGGACATGCCGTGTGTCTGGTTTTGTGACAGCCGTGCTTTTGATCATGTGCAAAGATGCATAAAAAATGTTATTCTGATATTTCCCAATTATGCAAAGTTATAAGCATTTGAAGTTAAGCCCACTGAGGCTAACTTTGCCAGCTTCAGAGATGCAGAGATGAGATTTTTTTTTTTTTCACTAGAAAGCGGGTTTTTTTGTTTTTCTAATGAGGATCAGAGTGCCCAGGGCCTGATTTTTTGAATAGAACCAGTAGCATTTCTGTAGCAAGTCTGGGTGCGCAGACCCAGTGAATTGGACTCTCCATCCTTGTAATTTTTGGTGTTTTAGAAAGTGAAATAATTGAGCCTCACAGTACTTGTGTGAATCAAACAGATTTGTG